>NW_023425351.1:59348868-61748868 GCF_014108415.1 Molossus molossus | reverse complement strand
AACAGAGGTCAATGAATGCAAATTATAGTTACACATGTTCTGAAAAGACCATGCTGGATATCCATGGAAACTGCAAGCATAGTTACTCACACAACATTGTGAGATAAAAGACATTTACTTAGTTGTCTATACCAGCAGACATTTGCCCTTACTTACAAAGGTATCTATTCATTCAACCACTATGTGATAAATTCCTACTCTGTACCAAGCATTAGGTTAAGTAATTCATTTAGACCAAAAGAACTGTAGGTATCTAAAACTGCAAAGTCTTTCATAACTTTGAACTTATAGAAGAGGTCAGATGTTTGTTGATTCATGAATGAGTGATCAAGTGAATATGAGAAGTTTCTCTAGCTGTATCCATGACTGTGCAAGAATATTATTAGGACATGGTATCAGTGAGAGTCTCTGCACGCCTCCTGTAAGAGACTTCTGAGAAGACAGCTGGGGTGTATTTTAATATAAACAATATTTCAAACATTTCCTGGAAATCTTAGCAACTAACAGTATGCAGTAAGCTCTGCTCCCTTTTGCATTATTCCTGTTTCATTCATTATATTGAAACAACCTTCTTGTGTGGCAAGAAATTAAAATTGAGGAGAAGCACAGAAAAAGCTGCAGAGACTCTTAAGTCCAAGAAGGCAGAAATAGAAACATGTTCTTTGCTTTTATCCATGGTACGTCTCCCTTCCAGTTACAAACACAAGGCATTGTGGTAGCAATGGTTTTTATTTTTTTTATTTATTAATTTGTTTTTGTTACAAATGTTTTTCATTTTTTCCCCATTAACACCCTTCTCCCCTCCCCCCCCCGCCCTATCCCCGCCCTACTGTCTATGTTCATTGGTCATGCATACATGCATGTAAGTTCTGTGGTTTATCTCTTCCCCCCAAAACGCCCCCTCCTCTGAGGCTTGTCAGTCTGTACCCCACCTCCATGTCTCTGGGTTAATTTTGTTCAGCAGTTTATTTAGTTCATTATATTCCACAAATAACTGAGATCATGTGATATTTGTCTTTCTCTGCTTGGCTTGTTTCACTTAGCATAATACTCTTCAGATCCTTCCATGCTATCTCAAAGGATAAGAGATCTTTCTTTCTTACAGCTGCATGTATTCCATTGTGTACATGTACCACAGCTTTTTAATTCACTCATCTACTGATGGACACTTGGGTTGTTTCCAGATCTTAGCTATTGTAAATAGCGCTGTTATGAACATATATTCTTCCTGATTAGTGTTTCAGCTTTCTTGGGGTATATTTCTACAAGTGGGATCACTGGGTCAAATTGCAGTTCCATTTTTAACTTTTTTGAGACAACACCATAGTGTTTTCCATAGTGGCTGCACCAGTCTGCATTCCCACCAGCAGTGTACTAGAGGCCCCTCTTCTCCACACCCTCACCAACACTTGTTTGAAGCAATGGTTTTTAGAAAAATCAAAAAGTAAACCCGTAAAGGTATTCACCACTTTTATTATCTAACCTGACCTGAGCTTGGCTGGAAGAAGTTCTTCACCCATGTGAAGCGTTTTGTTAGCGAATACCATCCCCCTATATTTGCATCCTCTTGGCATATTTCTTTCCCATCCAATAAGATCTGTAAAGTAATAAAAATATTTGTTATCATGTGCTGTCCAACACTCTTTCCATGCAATATAGCTTTTCTACTCTTTAAAAATAATCTTGGCAGCTGAATATTTTATACCCATTTTCCAGACAAGGAAGCTGATGATCCAACAATTTAAGTAACTTTTCCCGAGTTACAAAAGCAAGTAATACAACCAGGTTTTAAATTCACATCTGTCTTATTACAACTTTTACGTTATAGTGCCTCCTGCTGGGCTATATTGCTTCTATATCTCCCACATTTTTGCATACACACGCACAGCTATTATGACAACTACAAGCAGAAAATAATTAATGCACTTCATGCAAACATACCTAATAAGTGTGGTCATTGTCAGTTCCTGTGCTGAGGGTTGTGTGAGATTTTTGGCTACTTTACTGTTTCTTCTTGTCCTGCACTTGAAGTTTAACTATGTCCATATGTTCAGGAGCTCACAGGAAAGGGAATTGAGAACAGCTTGGTTAGCAGAGTCGGGGTGCTGGGTAAACTGCTCTCTCAGTCTAAGACATTTCTCTTCACGTTGCACAGCATGAAGTTTCTCCACAATTCATCAGTTAATACCATAGCTCCTTGATGACCAAGCACTAAATCTTGGACTTCAGTCCCTTTGGGAATGTTTCACTTACTGATAGATAATCAAGAGAGCATTTATTGAGCACCTGCTGTGGGAAAGCTGCATAGGGGGTTACAAAGAATTATGTGACTATGCTACTTTCCCTCAAGGTATGCAATGCCTGCTTAAGAAGAAATAAAGAACTATCCATACAGAAATAAAGAGTTAACTTAAAAGCCAAGGTTGTAAGATACTAGAGTACAATGTATGATTGACAGTCAGGTCAATGTCAAAGTCAACAGTGCAAAAGAATTTCATCTCTGGGCTAAGAGTTTCATCTCAGAGGGCAGTGAAGGGTTCTTGGAGAAGGATGTTTGGTATGGGCTTAAGAGTAGAGGTTGTACTAGGTGAAGGGAAAAGAGCAGGAAGGGGATTGATAAGACCCTCTCTATGGAATCAATCTGATTATACAATTTTCTCAGTTTTTTAAAAACAGTTCAGATAAAATAAGATTTTCTTATTTTTTTAAGTGAAATTCAAATGTTGAAAGCTGTGTCAAGGAGGATGATTATGTTCTGCTGAAGGCATGCTATCTTTTTCTGGTTTGATGGTAAGCTGGAAGATTAATAATTGTAGACCCCACTAGTAAATAATATGACTAAGTATGTACGCACAACATTTGAGGGTTACCACAGAAAGAATAGAAATACATCTTTTAAAACAGCAAGGGATAAAAGAATACAGAAACTTAAGAAAAGCAATAGCAGGATATTATGTACAGTAGCTATTATTTATTGCAGTTAAAAACACATAAGATATTGTAGTGTTACTACATTGGAGACATATGTAAGAAAATTATTAAAATAAATTTTCCAAGGATGGGAAAGGTACACATTTCAGCATATTGGTTACCTCTAAAAAAGATAAGAAAATGGGATGGGGTGGAGAAAAGCCTTCAATTAATTATATAATTGTTTTTTATTTATTTGAAAGTTCTAAAAAAATATATAGCAAAATCTTAACACTTGATAAGTGAAGGGAATTAGATTGGGAAGGTATATAGACATAGTGTCAATTGTGTCTGAAATTGAGTATGATTTTTATTATTTCTCTAAAAGTTCTGAGACAAACAGAGCAAAGTGTTATTTTGTTGGTTAAGTCTGGGCTCAACTCCTATGAGCATTAGCAAAATTATTCTTTGAATGATATATTTGATAATAGCAATTAAAAATAAAATTTTAAGACAGAGAATTTATGGGTTCAGGCATTTAAAATATCCAACATAGAGTAGACTAATAGTGAGGTTGATCCAGATGGTCACGTCATTAGTGCTATTGCTCAATTTTTCTGAGCTTCCCTTGTTTCTCCCAAATTCACGCATTGACTTCTTCCTTGGTCTGGCTTCCCACATAGTAGCAAAAAAGAGCCTCTGCAGCTTTGGTCCTTCGTACACACTATACCCTCCATCCAGTGAGTGGCTTTCGTCCCAGTGTTCTCACAGCTGCTCAGAGAAGCATTCTCATTCAAATGTGTTGCCCCAACTCCAAAGCAATCACTGTCGTCAAATAAAGATTTTCTCATCCTGGGTCACATACCTTCCTCTTGGACCAGGGAGCGTAGGCAGCTGATCCTCATGGATCCTCTAACAGGAAGTAGAAGCTGTTGGGAAGAGGAGAGGAGGAAAAGGATGCCAGGGGGTGTCAATCAACTGAGATCCACTCCACCATCTAACCAGAATAACCCTTGATCATTTAGTTAGAAATCATTCATGCAATGTGTCGGGGAAACTTGTGCTTTACAATGCTCTGTAATGTTTTAACACCATTTTCTTTATGTTTAACACTATTTTAAGCATAATAAAGTTGCAAGTGTGTGTGTGTGTGTGTGTGTGTGTTTGTAAAATATAAAACTCAACAGTCATTTTCTTGGGCAAGCTGCTAGCTAGTTGTTAAGTTTGGGGTTTTATCTGAAATCACTTGAATTAGTAAGACAGGGAGGGAAAATTGTAATACACATTGATGCCACTTTCTATCCAAAATCAAAAGGAGTCTAATGCTTCATTTGAGGGCATGTTCAGAGACTAGACTTGGTAGGCACCATAGCACGGCGGTTAAGGGCACAGACTAGAGCAAGACTGCTTTTGCTCAAATCCCAACTCACACGTTAACAGCCTTCTTACCTTGGACAAGGGGCCTAACTTGTTCATGCCCTACTTTCCACAGATGACAAACAGGAGATAAGATAGTATCTTCATCATACAGATGTTGCAAGGATGAAATATTGCCAGCACTTACCTGACAAGAGACAGTTCCGCTGGCTTCCAGTATCTTGTTTTAATTTAAAGGTAAAACCTTTGCCCTGCCCGGTTTGGCTCAGCAGCTAGAGCGTTGGCCTGCGGTCTGGAGAGACCCCGGTTCAGTTCCCGCTGGGGGCGCGTACCTCGGTTGCAGTTTGTCCCTGGCCCTGGTTGGTCGTGCGGGTGGCAGCCACTCGATGTGTCCCTTCACGTCGATGGTTCTCTCTCTCTCTCTGTTCCTCTCTCCCTCCCACTCTATCTGTACAAAAAATGGAAAAATATCCTCGGGTGAGGATAAAAAATAAAAATAAAAAAAAAAGGTAAAACCTTTGAGGGTCCCTGCTCTCAAGGTAATTGACTTCATAAAAGACAACACAACTATACGGCTATCATACCCTTCCTAATCTTTGGGAAAATGTTATCTTTGGAAAGACCTTAATGATAATGAAGCTTCTCATTCAGGGTAGGGATCCCACCTTTGACATCCTTAACAAGTTGTCATCAAGCTGCCCTTTCTAAGACTCTCTAATCATTTTAGTCTTCTTTCTGTATTATTTAGGAGGAAACACTGGTGTTTTTAACTCTTCCACTTATGGACTGGTTTATAGAGCCTTTCTTGTCATGCCCACATTCCTTTGATCAGAGATCACACTCGGGTGGCCTGTGGCATAGATATTAAGCGCATACACTAACTCTAAATAAATTGAATTAATTGGCATCCCAGGACATTTTTAGAAATCTCTTAAAAAGTAGGACAGTTTGCCTGCCTGTTTCCATGGCTACAAAAGGCTATGGGAGAGTCAGCCCTCTTGAGAGTTTAGCATGCCTTTTCTAGTTGAACACAATCCCTGTGTTGCAACACTGGTTCCTACAGTTAACCATTGAGATAAACTCTTCCTCAGTGTTCATCTCGCCTCTTAAAATACAGCCCCAGGATTAACTACAAATAAAACACTCAAGATAAGCCCAGACCAGTTTATAGGAAATTTTTCTCCCATTTTCTATATGATACTTGGCCAAATAATATTTTAGTTTATTCTTTCTGTGCCATTTAGAAGTTAAAATTAATTTAAATCTATACTCTTGTTAAATTATAAAAGCAATAAATTCTTATTACAAAAATGTCAAATAATACCAATCATAAAGTATAAAATAAAAGCCTATCTAAGTCATTCATACTTATATTCTCCAGAGATGATTATTTCAATTGTCTACTCTGTTGAAATATTTTTATGATCTATTTATGCACTTATCAAGACATGCACATGAATCTAATAAACAATTTTATTCCCCCCTTAGGAGTTACCTTGCTCTGCTATTGAGATTCTAAGATGTATCAAGCTTTGAAATGTGGAAGAGCAAATCATATGAAACAATAGAAGTATGACTTGCCCACGATCCAAAAGAGGACAAAGTAAATTGCAATTTAAATTTTTTTTTTTTAAAGTTCGACTGGTGTGGCTCAGTGGTTGAGTGTCGACCCATGCACCAAGAGGTCGCTGGTTCGATTCTCGGTCAGGGCACATGTCCAGATTGTAGGCCTGATCCCCAGTGGGGGGTATGCAGGAGGCAGCCAATCAATGTTCTCTCTCATTGATGTCTCTATCCCTTCTCCCTCTCACTTCCTCTCTCTCTCTCTAAAATCAATAAAGAAAAAAAAATTATGGAAAAAAAGCTTTTTAAGAGGACAGAGAAGAAAATTAAAATATTTCAGAGGGTGGTCTCATGGGCATGTCACTTCCTAATCTGTGGAATTCTTTCTTTTTCTCTATTATCTACTCATGATTTTATACCCATCCTTGGGAAAAAATTAATGTCTATACAAAAGGGGTTATTTTTAGCCTAGGAGCTATCCTGCCAACCCAATTCCTCTTTCCAACCAAGGCTTGGTTTTTTTATTTTTGTTTTTTCTATAATTCAGTGGGTCTTTGGCACTGAATTTAAGGTGAATATAGGAGTCTTAATTTCAACTGCCCTTCAAGATCACACCACATCTTGAGAAACACCTAAGTCTTCATTATTCCAAGTGATTAGTAGATAATTTTGAAACACACACACAACACACACACACATACCTCCAAAGTACAAATATTTATTTTAAAAGACAGAACAATATAATGCTACAAGACCAGGGAATTATATTCCTAATTGTTTTATAATTTTAAAAGACTGTCCTCCCCACAATGGAATTAGTTCTTCACACTAACAGGAATAAACAGAATAGTATTTCAGTCACTATCTTCCTTTCAAATTTGCCCCCATCCTAGAACCTGCAATGCACAAAACATGGTCCAATTACTGAGCCTTAAAGTCCTGATTAAATTTTACCTAGGAATTTTATCACCCATATGCACGTGTATTTTTTTAAGTTGTCCACAAAAATCTGCATACTTATACATACCATACGTATACACTTTCTATATACATTGGCCATCTTATTCCTGGGAAGTTGGTATGTTTTCAGCCTAAGTGTGAAGTTTTGTGTTGTTGTTTTGTTTTGTCTTTTAATTGGTAGTAAAGTGCTTTTTTTCTAAAAAGATGATTGTCAAAGTCTAGGAGGTCATTTTTGAATCAAGACTCACTTATCTTTGAATCATTAGCGATCCCTTTTAACCAAATTGAAAGCACTAGAGATCTTGACAAGGATGACTTCTATCTTCATCATTATTTGTACAAATATTAAATGAGCTTGGTAACCTGAGAGAAGACCTTTGACTTCCCTCCAAGGTGGCATTTTTCCAATAATAAAAATTACTATATTACAAGTTTTAACCCAGCTGTGATTGTAAGTGTACTGTCGTCTATCACATATTTCTCTGCCTTGTCTGCCAAGAAATCATGTTAAGTTTTTGTTAAATTCTTTAGTGAAGTCCAGACATATTACTAATAAAATTCATCTTATCTTCTTGTTAAACTTCTAATGAAAGGAAGTGAATTTGGCCTGATTTAAGGGACTATTAGCTCATAATGGTCACCACTTCTCCACTTTAGAAACACACACAAATCATCTGAATTGTTGTTCATTCCAAACTATTTTCCCTGAGAAACACGAAGTCTGTAATTTCTAGAATCCATGCCTATGCTGGTCTCTAGGACTTCAAAGATTATCTACAGTAATTCAGTCCTACATAAGTATTATATTTTGGGTATCATAACAGTAAATTATGTCCACACTCCAAAATCCACCAGAGGTTGAACTTACTCCAAAGAGCCGGATTCTCTAACACTGTCTGATAGGTCCACACCTTTACTTTTCACCTGTTCCCATGTGTTCTGTTTGTTCCACTTTGGTGACCATTCTCCTTAATGGAGAACACAGAGTGTATCAGTTAAGATACTCTTCGTTGAAAGTAACAGACATTTTAACTCAAACTGTCTGAAATGGTGAAGATATATACGTGTATCAGACTTCAGGATTGGTTCATTTGTGATTCAACAGTGTTATCCTAGTTACTTGTCCTTTATATCTTTCCAAGTCACCGCTTATAGCCTCAAATCATCAAAAGTCCCATTCTGCTCATAGCTACGAGATGGCTGCCAGCAACAGTCTGTGATCCATTTTCTTACTCGTATTACACTGGAAAGAGAGAAGGGCGGGGGAGGGAGGGAGAGGAGCAACAAAGAAATTTCTAAGAAAAAATGTGAGACCTTCTGGAATAATTGGATATTCATGTCACAATCTTATTCATATATATAAGTAGTTAAACTGGGTTAAACTAATTGGGATACACCCAGAGAGCTAGAAATAGGGAGAAAAAGAACCTGGAGAAAGTATGATTATCTCCTAAAATCAGGATTTTTTTCTTTTTGTTAAGTAAGAAGGTAAGGAGAGATGGCATAAGTGCTGGGTAGGAAACCAAAAGTGTCCACTTTAGGAAAATAAATGAGAAATAGAGAGATTCTGCTATTAATTTAATTTTTTAAATCTGTTCATTTTTAATGGTATGCTAGTATACTGGTATCCCTAAACCGGGATTCTCAAACTTTTAAATGATTTTTCCCCACACCCAACATAATCTGAACATTTTTATCTACTACAACAAATAAAGAGGCCAAAACTTTTTCTAGACTTTTATATTCTAGGCATTATTCTTAGAGTTGAATTCTAAATTTGTATATACCATTGTATTTGACAACTTTCTCTTCTGCAGAAAAACTAGTAATAATACTGTCCCAGAAGGCTAATGCCTTTCTCAAGGTCTTTGCATTTAGTTCATAACAGATGTGGGATTAGAAGAAAGGTTTCTGCTATCCTTGGCCATGACAATTCCCAGGAGTTACTGGTTACCTTCTTAGTTGCCTTTAATGAAAGAAATCCATTATTATTGTCCACTGTGCACCCTCTTTCTTTGTGAAAAATTCTACCCTTTCAGTATCTACTCCCTTTCCATACAGTGGGTGAGACATTCCAAATTATGCATCACTCTGATGACCCCAATAGCAAGATCACATTTTGTTCCTAAATGTTATGATTGTAAGAAAATATAAGAAATTTTGGTTGAATTGAATTTCATTTCTACCATTTGCTTTAGCAAGTTACTTACCTCAGAGCGGTTTTGTTTTCTCATCGTCAAATTTAAAAATAATATTACTTCTCTGAAATGCTGTTGTGATAAAGTTGAGTGAGATTAAAATATGTAAAGAATTTTGTGCATTGTAGGCAGGTAACAAATGATAGCACTAAAGTGGTAGTTTATACTGCTGTTACTATTATCTACATATAACAAATATTTTAGCCAATATCCCTGCAAACATTGAATTATTTCCCCACTTTTACTACCTTTGTTGATAAAGCCTCTTGTGCCTAGAATGCCCTCCTATTATACAAGCTACTATAAGCTGCCTTGAGTCCTGGCCGGTTTGGCTCAGTGGTTGGAGCGTCGGCCTGTGGTCCAGAGAGACCCGGGTTCGGTTCCCACTAAGGGCGCGTACCTTGGTTGCAGTTTGTCCCCGGGCCCTGGTTAGGTCATGCGGGTGGCAACAACTTGACGTGTCCCTTTCACATCGATGTTTCTCCCTCTCTCTCTCTCTACCTAAACAAAAAATGAAAAAATGTCCTCGGGTGAGGATAAAAAAAAAACTGCCTTGAACTATTTTTCTAACTTCTTATTTTCTTCAAACATAACTTCATGACTTAAAAGTGCTATAACAAGTGGCTTACCCAGGTTTAATTCTCTATAACACTTTTCATGTTTAATCATGCCATTCTTTATAAAACGAAACAAAACAAAACCAACAAAACCCTACTAAGCAGGCATAAGTACACCATTAAACTGAGTTTCCTTCATCAAAATCTAATGAAAAAAAAATCCTGAAACTGATGATCTTTCCTTACCTCAACCACAGCAAAATGAATGAGAGTGAAAATTGTCATAGGATCTATTTCAAGACATATGCTGGCTGGTATGGCTCAGTGGTTGAGCATCAACCCATAAACCAAGAGGTCACTGGTTCAATTCGTGGTCAGGGCACATGCCCAGGTTGTGGGCCAAACCCCCAGTGGGGGACATGCAGGAGGTGGCCAATGGATGTTCTCTCACATTGATGCTTCTATCTCTCTCTCCCTCTCTCTTCCTCTCTCTCTCAAATCAATAAAAAAATTTAAAAAAACTTTTTTTAAAGACAATAGGATGATGAGAGAAGTTATATCTTCAATCAATGGCTGATTCAAAAGTCATCAAAATAAAAGTATGCCTGCCCTTTTCCCCCTTAAAACTACAAAGAAAACAAAAAATATCTTTAGTCTTCAGTGAAACTGAAGTGTCTTGTACGAAGTATCATACAAAATATAATTAGGCAGAAGTGGAAAGTGTGAATGACTTAGCAGAGAAGAGAAAGCAGGAACAAAGTTGGATAGCAACAAGAAACCAGCTGAGTCCCCCACAGGAAGCAGTGCACCCTTGGGGGGCAGGGGCATAAAGAAGGCGGCGGTGAAGAGGCTGAACTAAACACACGAGGGTTGTTTGAAAGTCTGAAACACAGATTTTCATTCCTATCTTATGCAGATAAATGACTACCCTTTGTTTCTCTCCATAGAAGAATGGACATACACTCTGGAGAAAGCAAAGTAGAAAAATCTCCTGACTTGAAGAAACAAAGCCCAGAAAGGGTAAGAGGTAAGGTTTCAGGTGGAAACGATGGACGAAGTCAAAGGACAGAGCCAGAAAGAACAGAACCTCAGATGCCCTTGCTGCTTCTTGCTCACAGGAGATTGAGGTCCTTCTCTGAAGACCCTAAACTGCCCGTATGAGAGGCCTATTAATTCTGAAATTTGGGGAAAGTCCTTTAAAAAATGCTAGCTGTCCACTTGGTTGACAACTAACTGCAAAGCTCTAACCACTCATTGAATTTCTACAATAATAATATTAATAATAAGTTTTTGTTTTTTAAGAGCTCAAAGGTAAAAAAAAAAAAAAAGATGGTAAGTTTTCAACATAAAATATGGAAAACAAAAAAAAAACAGAAAGAATGCAGAACTATGGTTAAATGATGGCTCAACAATACAAAAATATATATTAATGAAACAAGAAAAAGATGCTAGAAGTAAAGAAGGACTCTGACAAAAATTAATTCCTGGAAAAAATATAATAAGACTTTTTTTTTTTTTTCAAAATCAGTAAAAGGATTGAAGGATATAACAGAAAATGTGCACCAAAAAATAGAACAAAAAACAGAGCTAGACAATAGGAGAGAAAAAATGAATATATTAGAAAACCAATTTATAAAGTGCAACTAATAAATATCAAATAAATAAAATGTCCAGAATATAGTGTGGAGAAAATTAACAAATAAATAACAAAATAATATGCCTGATAACAGAAGGCCATGAGTCTCCAGGTTGAAAGAGTCCACAAAATTTAAAACAAAATAAAAATTAAAAATCACAGACCAGGGCAATTAATTGGGAAATTTCAAAAACCAAGGTTCGGGAAGAGATCCAGAAGCTTCCAGAAAGGAAGTAAATAAGACCTTGTCACATACAAGGGTTCAGGAATTTGCATACAAAGATAGCATTATATGAATGATAATGAAAGCTGAAGGCTTATGGACCAGTACTTTAAAAATTCTGAATGAAAATAAACACCAATCAAGGATTCTATTCCCAGCCCTATCCTGGTGGCTCAGTTGGTTGGAGCGTCATCCCATACACCAAAAGGTTGTAGGTTTGATTCCTGGTCAGAGCACATACTTTGGATGCTGGTTCAGTCCCCTCACCAATCAATGTTTCTCTGTCACATTGGTGTTTCTCTCTTTCTCTCCCTTCCTCTCTCTCTAAAATCAATAAAAACATACCTTGGATAAGGATTTTTTTTTTAATTAAAGAAACAAAGAATTCTATTCTCATCAAAACTGTCAGCTAAGAGTAAGAGTAGAATAAAAATATGTTCGAGAGAGTGAAATATCAAAAATATCACTTCCTTGAACTCTCTCGAGTACCTACTTGAAGAAATATTTCAACATAATAAGCAAGTAAATCAAGAAAAAAGACTTGAGATACTACAAATAGGCAACCAAAAGCAGATAAAAAAAAAAAGAAAGTAATTCCTAGGACACGGGCGAGGCAGAGTCCTAGAACAGCAGCCATGTATGGCAGGCATAGACCAAGCCAGATCAAGACTGGACAGATAAAGGGGGACTCTGGAATATACCTCTAGGAAAAATAGATGTGGTAGATTCTGTAGCTGGTTGGAACTTTGTGAAATCTTCTCTTGAAAGATATTTTACAGAACTTGTTTCAGATGTTGGAAGATTTAGCCAAGTGTTCACACATGAAAAAATTGTGCAATCATAAATGAGGGAGAAGGAGTTTGGGAAGCTGTTCAAGAGGGGGAAAATGTTATCCTAAAGACGGCTGGATTCAGCGGTGCAAAACGGTGCAAAACAAATGTGTACATTGTCATAGTAACCCAAATGTGGAATACAAATGCAATCGATATTCTAAAGCACACTTATTGGTAACATGGCAGGGCAGAAAGAAGCAGAATTAAAATCCTCATCTTTTTAGCAGGCTATAAGCAGTTACTTTTAAACTTGCTGAATCAAAAGATAGCAAGATAGTGATTTTAACTTGAAATGTAGAACTCAAAAGAAAATCGCCTGTATCTCCAGAGGTAGATAATATTTTTCATTGTGTTTATTTTCATGAAATTACTTGTCAATACAGGTGGGAAAAGCCAATAATACTATTGGTAGTATGTTCTTGTTTTTAAAACAAAACAAAAAACTCTCTGTGTGTTATGTGTGCATATGTGTCTGAACACAAGGAAAACTCTGGAAAGCGCCCTGGCAGACGGTCAGCACTATTTACCAACAGGAGAAGAAAATGGAGCAACTTTCCATTGTCACTTTTTTTTTTAACATCTGAATTGGAACTTTAGAGTGACTGTCTTACTGTTGTAGTTAGGATTGTTATTAGACCTTATAGAAAAAAATTAGGAGAGGGAGCCGAATAACAGGGTAGGGCCCTCCCAACAGGAGAGAGGGCGAACGGATTCTGTGGTGCAGAGCATAGCAAGCCGGTTATCTTTGCATTGGAACACATGAAAGAGGGGACTTGAAATTGTCCAGCAATTGTGCTGAAAAGGCCCAAATACGAAGACACTAATAGTGTCACCTACCTCCTTGTACAGGCCACACATCTTTATTGCGTTTCTAGGGTTCATGTGCGGTGTGGGATGCTAATGAGAGACCGCAGCAACGTGATCACTGCTCTGAGCAACCTCATGCCGACTGCGAGAAGTGAACTGTGAACAAATACAACACCGCGCCACTGCGCTCTCTTCCACTGCTGCATAAGCGGCAGCGAGAGGATGCTTTTCATCGTGATAACATCCCATGTTGATTAAGCGCATTCCGGGAAACAGTCTTGGACATGCTTTAGTATAATTATTGTATTTATCCCTGTAATCCTCAGAGGTGAAAATTTGCCTCATTCGCATTTCCAGCTTTAAAAAAAAAAAAAGTTAGGTTTATAGATGTCGACTAACTCACTCGAGGTTATACTCCATCCAGTCCGTGCTGAAATCAAGACCTAACCATGAGCAAGTTGGGCTCAGAAGCCATACTCTCAAACATTATACTCTACCTCAGCGGTCACACGGTTTCCAAAAACATTTCTGTATACACAGAACTTCTTTGATTGTATCTATGCTAAAAGGAAAAATAGTACTAAAAACTCAACAAATCACGAGCTTCCGGACTGAGAAAAAGTCACTCAAGCAAGGACAGAAGATGAGGTTATGAAACCAGACCTCTGCCCTCAAGCGGCCTTTTCTCTCGGTTGCCCCAATTTGCCCCCCTCATTGTCTGGGTCAAGTCTCTCCTCCCCCATTTAACGAAAGACTCAAGAGTTTATTTTCCTTTCTAAGCTAAAAATAGGGATTTGATTCCAAATCCCAGGTTCTCCAACATGGCTGATATACTCAGCAAAACTGTCTCTGTGACTTCAGTAGGTGTAGCTCTGAGGGCTTCTGCAGCAGCCTGGAGGGGGTTTTTTTGAAAGAAAGAATAAACGTAGATGTGCTAAGCACATGGCCTGTGCTTTGTGACCCAGCACGTGGGAAACGGACAGCCTGGAGCATGTCACAGGGGCAGAAAGGAAAACATAAATAATGTCACCCCCAATGTAATATGGTTCAGGGGAAGAAGTGGGGTCAAGTCATTAAAGAGAAGATGAGATCATTACGGTTGAACAAGGCGAGCTGAGGCCAGGGGAAGACGGCAGTGAGGAGTGGACTGGGACACTGGAGCCAGTATATGAAGACCAGAGGGAATACAGAGCTTTTCTAATCGAAACCATACTCCCACGTCCGGAAGTGGAGGCTGGGCTCCCGGACAGCAGTGCAAGAAGGGCGAAGGAGATCGTAGAGATGGAAAGCCCACTGCGCACGTTGTAAGTGCAGCGAGGGACAGGGGCGGCGCGTGGCCCGAAGAAGCCCCCGCGTGGGGGAAGGAGGAGCCGGCTTTGAAACAAAGCTACAGAGGAGCACAATGGGATCGGAACAGTCAACACTAGACATTCAAAATCCAGATTCGAAACCTGCAGGAGACGATCTTACTGGAAGGAAATGTCAGCTCACAAGGGGAGACGAGGAAGAGGTTAATAGCAAAAATATTTCAAGTGAGACAATATTTCAGTTTGCCTCCAAGGGTGTTGAAGTGTGTGGAAATCACATGTGCTCGTGTGAAACTCAAAACCCTCTTGATGTTCTGCCTGGAGAATTCTGTATTTCCTTCTTTTGACCTACAGCCATGAAAAGTGTCCGAGGGCCTCGGGCCTCGGGCCTGAGAGGACTCGGGTTTCCCTAAAAGCCTTTATAACTTTCAAAGAACCTACTATACTTCAAATGCCTCCCGCCACCAAGCCCTCGCCTTCCACAACCACACGGCCTCCAACACCCGCCCTGTCGGGATAGGCACCTCTTCCCTGGTGTGGAGAAGTACGAGCGGGCTTGGTAATCAGCTGAAACCTCTTTTCTAGTTGTTGATGGATTTCATGGGACAAACATGGACAGAATCCATCACAGAAGATAATATCACTGGCCAAGCCACTGCAGGGCCAGTGGACATGAGATTCTTAGAGATGGACAATAGTTAAAAAATAAACTATGTACTAGTTACAGCCGTGCTCCCAAAAGATAAGTTTAGCTATTTGTTTTTCTTGATTTCCCTACAAGCTTAACCCAGAGCCGAATTTTTAGGTTTGGAGTCTTCCTTTTTCCTAACCATTCAATGGCAGAATGACTATGCAAACACAACTCTTTCTTTTCTTTTATTTTATTATTATTTTTTTTAATCCTCACCTGAGGACATTTTTCCATTTTTTTTCAGATAGAATGGGAGTGAGAGAGGGAGAGAGAGAGAGAAACATCGATGTGGAAGGGACACATTGAGTGGTTGCCACCCGCACGACCCAACCAGGGCCGGGGACAAACTGCAACCGAGGTACATGCCCTTAGCGGGAATCGAACCCGGGTCTCTCTGGACCGCAGGCTGCCATTCTAACCGCTGAGCCAAACTGGCCAGGGCACAACTCTTTCTTTTAAAAGGAAAGTTGGGATGAAAGGGAATCATTAGAATTGTTTGAGACTCTCTACTGGCCATTTTGAGACTTCTACACATTCCTGCTTTTTCACTCATTTCTCCATTATTCCGTTGCTTATTAATGGAACTAATAGGCTAGGCATTGTGCCGAGAGCTGGGCATGTGACAGGAAAGTCAGACACAGTCACTGTCCACTCACATTTTATTTTATTTTTATTTTATTTTATCCTCACCCGAGGACATTTTTCCATTTTTTTATACAGATAGAGTGGGAGGGAGAGAGAGGAAGAGAGAGAGAGGGAAACATCGATGTGGAAGGGACACATCGAGTGGCTGCCACCCGCACGACCAACCAGGGCCGGGGACAAACTGCAACCGTGTCCACTCACATTTTGGAAAGGAGACAACCTGACCACTGATTTCTTCATTAGAGTAGCTGTAAGTGCTATTAGGGGACCTATGGGTATCCTATAAAAGCATATGACTATAGTCAATTATAATACTTTAATAACTGTATGGTGCCAGGTGGGTACTGGAAATACTGGGGGAATCACTTTGTAAAGTATATGATTGTCTAACCACTGTGCTGTACGTTTGAAACCAATACAAAATAATACCGAATATAAACTGTAACTGAAAAATGCAATGTAAAGTTCTTTTCAAAAGAAGAAAGACATTTTATCTGAGACCCCCAAAGTGAATATAATTGGAGGTATCCTGGGGCCGAGAGCAGAACAAGGCAGCAGTCCGGACAGGAGCAGCTCATACGCAGGCTGATGGCATGAGGAGAGACGTCACTGCTGTCAGACTGCAGGAAGCCAGGGGAGTGCGATAAGGAAGCGCGACAGGTCACAGCGGACGCCTACAGGCCTTGGCAAAGATTGTGCCTTTTTTTAGTCTTAAACCACTGGGAAATAATGCCATTTTAAGCAGAAAATGCAAAAGTCCTAATTGTCCTTTTAATATGCATTTTCATATGTCTCCGATACTTATGGGCATAATTTTGACTCCAATTTCTTTCCTATGTTGTGGCATGATTTTCTAAAGTGGCTTCTTCATTACTTCCTTCTGGACTACAGGGCTCGTCCTGGCCAGGGCCATCTAATGGTGTGCCAGAGCCCACTTGGACCGTCTAGAAGGGCTGACTGTGCATGTCCCGTCCCAGCTCCATTCAGCGACATCCGGATGGAAGCTGGAAATCAGCTGTTAGAAATATTTCCACCGTGGAAGTTGGCAAGCACTGCAAAAGAGAATTCTTTCCATGGAAGAGACGAAACCTACCAGCGCACCATGAGAGCCATGTCCAGGGTCAAGTGGTTGGGGGAATTGCCTATTCACATCTTAGAGGAACAACGATCAGGACAAAAAAATATTTAAAAATAGATAAAGCCCTGGCCAATTTGGCTAAGCAGTTAGCACATCAGCCCATGGACCAAAGGGTTATGGGTTCTATTCCAAGTCAAAGGCACTTTCTTGGGTTGCAGGTTTGATCCCCAGCCCCAGATTGGGTCATGCAGGAGGCAACCAATTGCTGTATCTCTCTCACATCAATGTTTCTCTCTCTCCCTCCCTCCCTCCCTCCCCCTCCCTCCTTCCCTCCCTCCCTCCTTCCCTCCCTCCCTCCTTCTCTCCCTTCCACTCCCTCTCTCCCTCCCTCTTTCCCTCCCTCCCTCCCTTCCCCTCCTTCCCTCCCTCTTTCCCTCCCTCCCTCCCTTCCCCTCCCTCTAAACATTGGATGAGGATTAGCAAACAAACAAACAAATGAAAATATATATATGTATATAAATATATTATCCCACAATTATGTATATATGTGTATATATAATCCCATAATTATCTATGTATACATAATTCCACACTTATATATATAAATCAAATACACATATATATAGACATATGTAATCATACAGGGTATATATACATACAAAGAGAAAGTAGAGAGAGAAAGCTAAAAAGAGCTACTTTCCATCACATATTTCAGCCACTAACCACAATTCTCCAACATACGCACAGACGCAGACACAGATGCACACACACACAACACCCACAGAGCACAAAGTCCCTCGCAGTGCACTCTGGACGAGCTCGAAAACACTGCCCATGAGCAAAGCATCAAGGTGCCTGGCAGCACAGCCTGAACAGATACGTGAGTAATCGGCAGTGCCGTCGAAAGGGCCCTGTTGGTGTCCGAGTCTATGAACTAGCAGAGTCGGTGTGAATTGAGAGCTATTACTGCCCCGACTGCTGAGACGTATCAAATATCATTCACACTGAGCCGGCAGAAGATCAGAAATCCCTATATTACAATCATTCTTAAATGATGCGGCAAAACCCTGTTCCTGCCCCTGAGAATTTCCCACAGACCTTCCAGGGCATTCAGTTCATAGTGCTATTATTTCACGTTACCCCAGCTTGCTTCTAGAAACATTAAGTATATTTACTAACACGAATGCAGATGTTTATATATAGTTCAAGCTCCTGAATTATAGAATTTGTCTTTTATGCCCCATGACTACCCACAAAGAGCTTGAATCTGATAAAATACCGTCTATTTTTGTGTTTAGCATCTGACCCCTTCGAAGTGATGATTTACTGGGAACAAATGTCCATTATAGCATGTTGGCATCCCTCAAGCTTCTAACAGAGTGTCTGATACAGAGAAGACACTTGATAGATGTTAGCTGAATCCATGAATGGATTGGACCAGGTTTCCGCTTTCTGCCATCGCTGAGAATATGAATTTCAGCACTCACAGAACTAGGTACCGGCTGAATCATCTTCCTTTTCCATCTTCATACTTTTTTCCTTAACTCTAAAGTCCAATCTTCTTTTTTAAAATCATAAAATCAGCCCAGCCGGTGTGGCTCAGTGGTTGAGCGTCGACCTATGCACCAAGAGGTCGCCGGTTGGATTCCTGGTCAAGGCACATGACCAGGTTGTGGGCCCGATCCCCAGCAGGGGGGCATGCAGGAGGCAGACAATTGATGTTCTCTCTCATCAATGTTTCTATCTCTCTCTCCCTCTCCCTTCCTTTCTCTCTAAAATCAATAAGAAAATAAATAAATAAATAATAAAATCAGTGCATAAACTAAACCACAGGAGATTTGACTTCCTATAAAAATTTTGTCAATTGACTCAGTTTTTCTGTCTGCAAAATATATAACCAAAGGCCATGTTCTGCAAACTTCCCCAGATGAGATGATAAAGATAATGAATCATGCTTTGGAAATACAGTCATGTGCCTCATAATGCTGTTTTGTTCAACTATGGACCACATATATGATGATGGTCCCCTAAGATTATAATGGAGCTGAAAAATTCTTATTGTCTTGTGATGTCGTAGCCATGGTAACATCTTCGTGCAATGCATTACTCACTGTCTGTGGTGATGGTTGTGCAAACAAGCCTGAATTGCTGCTTGCCCTGAAGTATAGCACGTGCAATTATATACCGAACATAACACTTGATAGTGACCATAAAAGACTGTTACTGGATTATGTATTTGCTATACTCTACTTTTTATCATTATTTTAAAGGTATTCTTTCTACATATAAAGAAAAGTTTGCTGTAAAACTACGCTGAGTTACGCGAGCAGCAGCCTCATATATCTTGTGTTTATGCATCTTTTGATGCATAATTTTCTCTTGTGCTTGATTCAATCTTGTGGTTGTTGTATGTGTGTGTGTGTGTGTGGTTTTTTTTTGTCATGGCCCCTAAGCATACAAAATCCATGGCTAATGTTTCCAGTGACAGGTCACGTCCAGTGATTTACCTGGAAGTGAAATTAAGAGTGACTAAGGACTGTGACAGTGGAAAATCAGTGGCGGTTATTACTCACCGGTCAGGCAGGTTCCATTCCGCCATAGATACAATCTTGAAGGACAAGAACAAAGTGACAGAAGCTGTTAAAGGATCCACTGCATTGAAGGAATGAGACTAACAAAAATCCAAGAACCTACGTAAGACATAGAGAAATGTCTAATGCCCTGGATGGAAGACCAGACATAGAAGTGTGTTCTTCTTAGCATCATGACAATTATGGCCAAAGTGAAAAAAGTGTGATGTTGGAGGCAAAGGCTTAGACTCTACTGTGATGTTGAGTTGACTGCTATCTCTGGTTGGTTTAAACAATTCAAGAATTATTATTCATTACATAATGTAAAAGTGAGTGGTGAGTCTGTGTGTGCTGAAGCAAAGGCAGCTGAAGAATTTTTGGAAACTGTAGAAGCTTATTCTGGAAGAAAAGGACTTGTCAGAGCAGTCACGCAATATGGATAAAACCTCCCTGTTCTGTAAACGGATGTTTGAAAGGACTTTCATCAGTAAGGATGCCAAGTCAATGCCAGGTTCAGGCTTTTAAAGACAGGATAACAGTCTTACTTGGGGACAATGTTGCAGGCTGCAAATTGAAACCTTTGTGATTTGGGCTTCAAGCACCTTAATAAACATGACTACCAAGGTATTACAAGAGCAATAAAAGTCATGGATGACCCATCTCCTCTTCCAATATGCCTCCTAAACTATTGTGCTAGTAAAATGGAAAAGTACAGTACAGTTTGGAAAAGAACGTACCTGCCAAAATTTTGCTTATTCTTGATAATGCTCCAGGACATCCTTCTTTTATTGGTGATTTTCATCCCAATATTAAATTGGTGTTTGTCCCTGCAAACACTCGCTATTTGATTCAACTAATGGATTGAGAATTATAGCAGCTTTTAATGCCTACCACGTGCGGAGGACCTCTGCTCAGGCTACTGCTACAACTGAGAAGACATTGATGCACTTTTGGAAGGATCGCAGCATCAATAACTGCATCCAGAACCTTGGCATGATCTCACCGAAGAGTGTATGAATGGCATCTGGAAGGAGACACTCAAATAGATTCATCTATGACTTGAAAGGATTTGTAAGAATGAGGCGGTTGCAAAAATCAACAAGGCTGTGGTTGAGATGGCAAACCACTTTAACCTGGGTGTGGATGAGGGTGACATTGAGGAGCTCCTAGAGGTGGTTCCCGAGGAAATGACTAATGGGGAGGTGCTGGAAAGCGAACAAGATCGCGTGGCAGAGGAGGAAGCAAGAGAAAAAGAAACTGCAAGAGAAGAAAAAGAAGAGCCCCCAAAAAATACACAGTGAATAGTTTAGCAGAAGCTTTTACCATCCTCGACAAACTCCTTAAAAAGTTGAAAAACATGGACTCAAACACCAAAAGGTTTTCATTAATAGGGATAGAGAGGAATGTTCATGGCGCATTATCTGATTACAATCAAATGTATGATGAAAAAAAGAAACAAACCAAGCAAAACATCATTAGATATATTTCTGAAAGAGTGACAACTCCTCCTCCAGAAGAGCCGCAGGCAGGTCCTGCAGGATGTCGTCCAGAAGAGGTGACCGTGGGAGATGACAGCTTTGTGGTTATTGCCCCGGAAGACCTTCCAGTGGGACAGGAAGTGGAGGGGGAGGACTGATACTGATGATCTTGACCCTAGGTAGGCCTAGAATAAGGTGTGTGTTTGTGTTTTAGTTTGTAACAAATTTTCAAAGGTGAAAAAAAAAAAAAAACAATAGAAAAAAGTTATAGAATAAGAATATAAAGAAATGAAGTATTTTTGTACAGTTGTTAAATGTGTTGAAGTGTTATTACAAACTAGTCAAAAAGTTAAAACATAAAGTTAAAGAGTTACAGTAAGCTAAGGTTCATTTATTGTTGAAGAAAGGAAACTATCATTTTCTGAATTTAGTGTGGTGTTAATGTACGGTGTTCATGAAGTCTACAGCAGTGGCCAGTAGTGTCCTGGGCCCTCGCATTCACTCACCGCTCACACACTGGCTCACCCCAGCAACTTCCTGTCCTGCAAGCTCTATGCATGTGAAGTGGCCGCATAAGTGTATAATGTTTTCTTTCTTTTTTTTTTACGGTACCTTTTCTATGTTTAGATACGCAAGTACCTACAGTGTTCAGTACAGTAATATATTGTACAGGTTTGTAGCCTGGGAACAAGAGGCTGTACTATGTAGCCTGGGTGTGTAGGTTGGTGTAAGTGCAGTCTGTGATGTTTGCATGACAAAGTCCCCTCGTGCATTTCTCAGAACATATTCCTGTCCTTAAGCTACACATGACTGTATATGAGAATAGCACATCACCTCTCCCTTCTCCTGTTTTTAATTTTTTAAAGTATAGTTTATATCCAACATTATTTTCACTTTTTTTCCCATGTTCATAGCCCTGGTTTGGCCCAGTTAAAGCACTGATGTACCTGACAACAGCAGTTGTTCCAAAGCAAAGGGAACTGACCTATTCTGGATCGGTCTCCCGCTCCGAGATGGATACAGATGCTGGTGAAATTATGTTCTTACTTTCTACCTAGGCAGCTAAAATGAGAATGCAGTAACCAAACAGCGGGCCACGTGGAGAAAATCTGTCTGCAGTAGAAAAGAGTGAGGTCAACAACAAAGAAAGGAAAAAACAGAGAGAGTAGTAGCTGGTGGTTTTGAATGCTAGAGTTCACTTTTTCATGTTTTCTTTTTTTTTTTTTTTTTATCCTCACCCGAGGACATTTTTTGTTCAGATAGAGTGGGAGGGAGAGAGAGGAAGAGAGAGAGAGAGAGAAACATCGACGTGAAGGGACACATCGAGTGGCTGCCACCCACACGACCAACCAGGGCCAGGGACAAACTGCAACCTAGGTACGTGCCCTTAGCGGGAACTGAACCCGGGTCTCTCGGGACCGCAGGCCGACGCTCTAACCGCTGAGCCAAACCGGCCAGGGCTCATGTTTTCATTTTTACAGTTTCTCCTTCCATTTTTGGGACCTCACCTTGGTATTTTTTCCAGATATATAAACCGACAATTTTTATTTATTTATTTTTTGCTAAAGAGAATTTAAATATGTATTTGTCATTTAATACCAAGTATCCTGATGAAAAAGGAGAACAATTATAACTTTCACACACCATGGGTTACTTGAAGTAACTGAACTATAGGGTCTATGCTTAAAAATGTAGATGAAGCCCCGCCCACGTGGCTCAGTGGAATGAGCTCAGTCCCATGGACTGAGAGGTCCCGGTTTGATTCCTGGTCAGGGCACATGCCTGGGTTGTGGGCTCGATCCCCAATAGGGGGCGTGCAGGAGGCAGCAGATAGATGTTTCTCACATCGATGTTTCTATCTCTCTCTCTAAAAAATCAACAAAAACATATTTAAAAATAAATAAATAAAGCCTTCATTTATTTTTTTTTAAATGTAAGTGAAGATACTGTTGCCACTTAGACATCCTCTGAAACTAATGGGTCTCATTTTCCCTCATCTGTGTGGTCCGACTCACATCTCTTCGGGCTCCATGGTATTTGAGATGTCCTTGGCACAAAGGGCCTGTTTTTTGTTTGTTTTGTTTTGGTTTTTTACTTCATTGTGATGACATGGATCATTTGACATGAATCCAACTCAGCAACCTGGGAAAGTCTCTCCACTTGGATGCCAGCTATTCACAATGCATCAGCAGGAAATTTTATCAAAAGAAAAGAAAGTATATATTATTTATTACTATTCCTCAACAGGCAAATTACAGCAACTGCAGAAGCCTACAATCTCTATAGCCTATGGCTCTCAAAGGACAATGCCTCAGTGTCACTCAGAGACCCTGGATGAAGACACTTTCCTTATTAGGACATGCTATTTTAGTTTGCCCATTATGACTCTACTAGGTGACTCTAGATCTTCTTTTTTTTTTTTCCTTTATTGATTTTTAGGGAGAGGGAGAAAGAGATAGGAGCACTGAAGAGAGAGAACATTGATTGGCTGCTTTCTGCATGCCCCCCACTGGGGATTTGGCCCACAACTTGGGCATGTGCCCTGACCAGGAATCGAACGGGCAACCTCTTGGTGCAGGGGTCAACACTCAACCACTGAGCCACACCAGTCGGGCTCTAGATCTTTTTATATCTTTCGACTTCTCTAGTTATTTAGGGAATCTTCAAACCTTCCTGAATGCTTAGGATTTTATCAAAGACATTCTAGGCATTTCTGTCATGATCTGGACAGATAATATAACCTCATTAGTGATAGAATGCTAGTAGGCCTTTTAAGCTAATTCGCTAATTCGGTGTTTCTTTCTGGATTTTCAAGCTGTCTCTTGAGAGCCTTCTGACTCCCCTTCTTTTTTCTTATTACAATACTTTAGAATCACAGCAGGCTTATTACAGAGTCAATTATAGTGCTCCTACTTCCAGCTGAGGGCTGGAGGAACCATTTTACCGCGGGTTTATAAAGGACGACCAGTAATCCCCAGTTTATTTTTATGAGAACATGGAACAGAAGAATCAGGACACTTGAACTCAGGATGGCACTGTCGGCCATTCTTTTCAGCCCATGCAAACACGTGGCTTCTTTCTCTGATCCTGAATTTGTTCATCCTAGGGGCATCTCGGTTCATAGGTGAGCTAAATGTCAGAGGCTTGTATCGGTCAGGGTACAGGTAACATTAGGGAAAAGAGAGCTAACATGGAGAGTACACCAAATGCCTTCCATGAGTGATGGCGAATGGCTTATGTGAGCGATCTGGCATAGATTTAGACCAGAATCGCTAAATGTAAACAAAAACAGAATGAGTGCCTACCACCAGCTCTGGAACACAGCATCATTAGGAATTGGAGCAGAGAAGAAGCCAGGCAAGGAGTCTGAGATGGCCTGTCCAGTGACTTAGGAGGAAAACCAGAATGTACAGCTCTGGAAACCAAAAGAAGATGGTGTTTAAGAAAGGGGAGGGCCTGTGTATACCAACTGCTGCTGTGACATCAGGTGGGATGAGAACAGTCGTGATGAAGGGACAGGGTTAGAAAGTGACATATAAGGAAGTAAAGTCTTCTTTATAAGAGGGGAGTCAGAGAAGTAGGGTGGTATCTGAAGGGAACGTGAAATTAAGAAAAAGTTTTGTGTTTTTTTTTATCCTCACCCGAGGACATTTTTCCATTTTTTGTTCAGATAGAGTGGGAGGGAGAGAGAGGAAGAGAGAGAGAGAGAGAAACATCGATGTGAAGGGACACATTCGAGTGGCTACCACCTGCACAACCAACCAGGGCCGGGGACAAACTGCAACCGAGGTACATGCCCTTAGCGGGAACCGAACCCGGGTCTCTCTGTACCGCAGGCTGACGCTCCAACCACTGAGCCAAACCGGCCAGGGCAAGAAAAAGTTTTGAGTTTATGTTTTCAGATAGGAGACCATAACTTGTCTGTGTCCTATTGAGAGTAAACCAGCTGAAGGGAGAAAATGATGGTGCCCAATAAAACTGAATAATAGTAGAGAGTTTCCTGAGAAAGTCACAGGCCAGAGCACTGATGACATTGGTCTAACACATCCTGTAACAGAAAGACATCAAAGATTCAGGTAGAGATGTGGGCCAGTTGGCATACTTGGCTACAAGAAAGAAGGTACGGTTCCCACCTTTTTGCTTTCATGTTCTCTGTAGAGTATAAGGAAGAATGTCTCCTGAATGTTTAGGTGGGAAGAATGGAAAAGAAGGAATTAACTCAGGCAGTGTGAGGCGAGTAGGGAGGAGAAGAATGTTGCAAGTAACCTACAATAGGAAGGATCAGGTCAGGCTGGAGGACTAATGAGAGGCCACTGGGAATAGGGCACAATTGACCAGGGCCTGAACACAATTTACTCAGGTATGGATTGAGGCTGGGAAAGTCAGCAAGGACTTGATGGACACCACTGTGGGACATTTTGATCATTATCCATTAAAGCAGCGGGTAGCCATTGAAAAGTCTTAAATGAAGAGGTAAATGATCATATGTGTATTTTAAATTGTTCC
This sequence comes from Molossus molossus, assembly GCF_014108415.1. Classification (NCBI taxonomy): domain Eukaryota; kingdom Metazoa; phylum Chordata; class Mammalia; order Chiroptera; family Molossidae; genus Molossus; species Molossus molossus. The sequence goes on along the minus strand of NW_023425351.1, from coordinate 61,723,529 downwards.
CTCTGCCTACAGGAAAGGAATACATGAGGGGAGGGCACAGCTGGGAATCTGCTGGAGTAGTTCACATGAGAGATGGCGTTAGAATGATTGAGAGAGTGGTTGTAAAATAGAATGAGGTGGAATTGTGGGATCTTTCAACGGTAAATAGGTAACATTTGGTTTAAAAATTGATATAGGAATTGAGCAAAAAAAGAAGAAAAAAAAGAGAGACAGAACTCATGGACACAAACAACGACGTGGTGATTGCCGGGGGAGAGGCATGGGTGGAGATGGAAGAGGGTATAGGGAGAATGACTGAAAAGAAAAAAATTGATATAAATAGGATAGATGGGAAAGGAGAGTATAAGGATGCCCTCTGAGGTTTAGTCCAGTACAACAGGATGAATAGTATTTATTATTCACAGAAATGAGGACAACTTCATGAGGCTTAGTTTTGGGAAGAGAAACTTAAAAGTTCTGTGTCTGATTTGTTTGGTTTTTGGACCATTGATGTGTTCAAAAATAGGATGTTGAATAGGTGTTGAGATAGATGGGTCTGGAGACAGAGGAGAAATCCAGGCTGGATACATAAAACTGAAGGTCTTTCAGAAAATAACAACAGTCCTGGCCATGCGGTTGCAGAGTTTGACAACCATGATAATATTATCTAACAGTTATTGAGTGATTACAATATGCCAGGCACTATGCCAACAATTTTACATTGACTATCTCATTTAATACTCAACAAACTCAATGAGGTAAGGTAATATTATTAGCTCCATTTTGAAGGTGGGGAAATATAGGCAGAGAAAGATTAAGTGAACTGCCCAAATGGAATCGATGATACATTCGGAGCCAGAATTTGATGATAGGCTGCTTACAGTGGTGAAGGTGTACGTCACTGAAAGAGATACTGAGATTTCCAATAAATACCCTTTCTTCAAAGTAGAAATCCCTCTTCAGCCACACATCTCTTTGCATACCCTCAACACATCAAATTCCTGAACGGTGATTGTGTAAAAATGTGTTTCTTTGGATTTCTGTATGGATGTGTTTGCCATTAGCCACTGGTGTTTTTAGATTTTTAATAACAATTTTTTTTAGGACAGAAGCACAAAATAGTCATTGTGGACAAATGCCAAGTTCAGATAAGCATGGAGAGGAATAAAAAATGCCTATATTCTCACCACCAAAAATGGAAAAAAGAATTATTCATATTTTAATGCATTTCAACAAGCCTATGTTTACACACGTGTGTATTTATATTTGTATCAAAAGTAGGACAACATGTATATATTGCTTATAATCTTCTTTCTGCGGTGATACATTGCAAACATCTTTCAATTATTAAGATATGTTATGTCATTTGTTCAGCAAATCAAGTGTCTGATTCTGTGATCATAATGGTTTTCTCCTATTATATGTTGATGTGCCTAGTTTATTTCTCAGAGATATTTCTTATAGTTGGTGACGTGGGAAGGGGTGTCTGTGTATATTTTATGTGTATGGGACGGGGTGCGGGGTAGCTGTCATTTTATGTCAAACTCATGTTCTACCTATTTCTAGAAGCAATTCCTAGAGAGGTCATGTACCTTTGTTTTCTTCTTGATTTCCTCTCTGGTTTCACCCTTTCCCCTTCCCATAACCTCTGACTTCTTTGTTCCCAGTGACGGTTTGTGATGTTGGTGGCAAAGGAAGGGAAGCGTTTATTATTATTTTCCCTAAGGCCCTGCTTGGTTAAGGCCGGGGGTGTGTTGCTTTGTTTTCAGAATCGAGCTTTATGTATATTTTGTTAAATTCCCCAAAGTCCTCCAGACACCGAAGACTAGAAAATGAAAAATGACTATTATTGTTACCCTGTGTGCCCAGGATCCTGGCCCACCACATGTTCTGACTTCCCAGACGGACTTCGCAGCCTTCGCTGGCCTGAGCCGAAGGCAGAGAGGAGGGTTTCCTGCGCAGAGATCAGAGGCGCACGCTGCCCTGGAAAAAAAAAGCAACTTACAAAAATTACTTTCATGCGCACATGGGCTTTCCAGTTTTTGCACAGTTAGAGTTGTAGTCTGTCCTTCAAGCCATAAATATTCAAGAAAATCGGAGGAAATCTCAGTCAATTCAGCCAAAATCATTTGTTTCCTCAATACCAAACATTGACATTTTGATAGAATCCAGGCAGTGAGCTCATTTATTTACTTCTCCTACAGATGTTTGTCATGCAAACCCAAACCCGGGGGTTTCTTACTTGATTCTTTTTTTAATCTGAAATCAATCCACACATAATGATTAGGTGTCCATCATGTGTAAGACCTTGTGCTGAGGTACTGCGGACGTACAAGGTGGCTTGGTGTGGTGAGGAAAAACAAATAAAAAATGGGGAATCAGAACCACAAAGGCCTTCTTTTGCTCCTTAAAAGTGATGCTATTGCAGACAAGTCAACTATTTCACTGACCTCTATTTCCCCACCTATAGAATAGCTGTTTTGCCTCCTACAGAACTGTTGTGAAAAGGGACCGTGAGGTGTGTATGTGCTTGATGTGCACACAAGTGATAATGATTGCCAACGATGTGTAAAACATTCTCCCTTAACCCCAAGGAAGAACTTACAGCCTAGTTGGAGGAATCAGAGATACACACATTCAAGAATTTAATAACAATAATAAAGTTAAATAATACCAGACAGAGATTCAAAAGATGTTGCAAGACAATGCATGATTAATTGCCAAAGAGTGGAGATTTGAACAGAGAAAGATTCCAGTGTGGGCTGCAATCATCAAGGAACAAATGAAAGGGCTGCCAAACCACCAGGAGGGCTCAGCGAAGCATCCAGACGAGGAGTCTGTAGAAGGTCAAGTTAGCACAGGAGTTTCATGCTTTAAAGTAAAATTTCTAACGTTCTGACGAACAGCCTTAATACGCAAACGCATTCGTTACAGTTTCAGACCTTTGAATATGAGTTAGAAGAGGGAGAGAGTGTTATTCAAAAAAAAAAAAGAAGAAAGAAAAGAAACTAAGGAATCAGAGAAAATAGTTCAAATACCGACTGTCCCTTCCTTCTTGCATTCTGACTTTTGCTTGTTATTGTGTCCCTGTGGGCTTTTGTCTTCTGAAGCCTGAGAGTAAGGCATAACTCATAGGCTATTAAGAATTAGTGGAGCCCTGGCCGGTTTTGCTCAGCGGTTAGAGCGTCAGCCTGCAGTCCGGAGAGACCCAGGTTCGGTTCCCGCTAAGGGCACGTACTTCGGTTGCAGTTTGTCCCCGGCCCTGGTTGGTCGTGCGGGTGGCAGCCACTCGATGTGCCCTTTCACGTCGATGTTTCTCTCTCTCTCTCCCTTCCTCCCTGGGTTTTGAGTTCAATCCCCCGTTGCGGCCCTACCGGAGGCAACCGGTTGATGTTTCTCTTTCACACTGATGTTTCTCTCTCTCCCTTCCTCTCTCTAAAATCAATAAAAATAAAAAAACATATCCTGGGGTGAGGATTTAAAAAGAAAGGAGTTAGAGGAGTTAAGTAGGCAGAGGACGAGTTCTATTGGGGGGGTGGGTGAGACTATGCCAAAGAGAAGGAAGGGCATGCCCAAAAGGCCTCAAAAGAGAAGCAATTTGAGCATGGTTAAAAGAAAAGGAAGCCAAGCTTAGTGGGTGGGCAGTTGCCCCCAGAGGGATAGGAAAGAGCCAGGGTAGCCAGGGTAGCCAGAGACCTTGTGGGCCACACTAAATATTGAAGACTAGATCCTAATGACCAGTTTAGAAGCCACCAGATTATTGTAAAACCTTGAGGGGCTGGTGGCAATGGGGAGGGACCTGTTTGCAAAGATGAGAGAGTGCTGATCTTGAGGGTTATGGGGTGTGCACCTCTTTATGCTGGCATATTGCAAATAAAAAATTAGGTCCACGTAGTGAGTAATGTGTTAAACTCAGTTTAGAATGAAGGGCGATGAGAGTCCAGGATGGAACCCTTAGGAGACCAGTCACACGAAGAAGCGGGGAGGAGAGCCGACAGCCTTGCGTCAGGAGACAGAGGCCAGCTTCCCCATAATCCGAAGTGCGTGGTCAGGAAGCAGAAGTGAAGCTTCTGTGCTGTTGATTGCAGAGTCTTCATCTTGAAGACAGTGTTGAACACATTACCAAAAAAAAAAAAAAAAAATACTTAAAGTATATATTTTTAAAGCAGGTGAGAATATGTCAACCCTGTCCCCCTCTCTGGCTAGCTCCCTCCATCACGCACATTCCCTGTTGTGTCCTAATAGGATGTGGTATAATCATCTAGGAGATTAATGGAGACTTGTAAACTGAGGAGGAGTTACTGCCCAAATCATATGCCTCTGCTCTTGTCTTTCCTTTGCATTCTCTTCTGACACCTTGGGGTGTTCTATACGAATAAAGTAAAATCAAAAGAAAACAACATAAAGGGAAACAATCTCACCCAAGGTGTGTGCCTGTCACCTTCTGCCAAAGATGCGGTGTTAACCGTGCACAAGGCAAGTCAAGAAGATCTTTCAAATTGGGTGACGTTAGAGCACAGATAGTACTGAGGTGGAGGAAAATGTAAAATATGCAGGAAATATTCATACATATTAAGCATGCCATCATTGTCAAACTCCCTCCCCCTTTTCTGTTTTATCAGCACAAACTTTGGAGTTAGGTACTCCTGACTGCCAGAGCCCCCATTAAGTGTGGACACCATAATGCTTGGGTGTAGACGTCTTCAGTTCTAGATCATTGTTTTGAGCCCTTTTCTTTCCATGTATAAAGACTTGTCTTAGGATTTTTAATTTCCTCTCCAAACGTTCCAGCAGAGGAGACTGACTGCCCAGTGCGCCCCTCACACTGCATAGAGTGTGCGCAGTGGTCAGAGACCCAGAGTGTGGGTCCCCCATGCCCCCACGAGAATCTTCCTTCTGCAGTTCACTATGTGTGGTGACATCATGACAGACGCCTCGGTTCCTTGTCTGTAAGAGATGAGAAGAACAATAGTACTTATTGCATAGGGTTAGTGCATTACATCTGCTAATATGTAAAAAGAGCTTAGAATAGTGCCAAGCATGTAATAAGCATATTATTATCATTATTATTATTAATAGTACTACTACTATTATTACCATGGCCGAGTTGAACAGTTCTTGAATGTGGGCTATTTGGGACAACCAAATGCATTTGCAAATAAAACACATTTTATAACGGATGAACCCGGAGTCCGGAGTAGGGAGGGCTTCTTTCCAAGTTTATTGCCTAAGTAATGTGAACCCATGACTCCGGGATCCCAGACCACAGCTCTTTCTCCTCTTCTTTCTTTTTTTTTATCCTCACCCGAGGACATTTTTCTATTTTTTGTTCAGATAGAGTGGGAGGGAGAAAGAGAGAGAGAGAAACATTGATGTGAAAGGGACACATCGAGTGGCTGCCACCCGCACGACCAACCAGGGCCGGGGACAAACTGCAACCGAGGTACGTGCCCTTAGCGGGAACCGAACCCGGGTCTCTCCAGACCACAGGCCGCCGCTCTAACCGCTGAGCCAAACCGGCCAGGGCTCTCCTCTTCTTTATCAGTCTTTCAGACTGGATGAGATTTATAAATTTGCAGCTATTCTCAATGTTTAAAAGATTGTTCAAACTTTGAGATCAAACATGATTACAACTATTTCTCCCCATTATCTATGTGCCAGGTGCTTTAAGTGACTCATCTGAAATCGTACTGAGTGCCAGTCGCTTCATATGATGTAAATGAATGAAGTGAGATTTCAGGTCAAGGACCACGTCACGAACTAGAATCCAGACCTTTTCTGGCACACCTCGGACAGACAGCCCCAGGGGAGCGGGAGTGAGTTTACCATCGGAACTTCTGGCTTGTTTCTTGCCACTTTTCTTTACGCTGTTGTAAAGGACTAAAAATATCTGCCTTCAATTTTGAGCATTAATAAAAGGAGATAGTGGTTCCAGAATCGAACCCACTCACAGAAGTAATCTGTGACAGGAGGAGGCCGTCAGACATCCTGTGATCGGAAATGTGCATTTCTGGGGCGGGGTCCCCCGCGAGCTGTTTGCTTGCAGGATTTACATCCTCTTCGTGCTGGGCTCTGCCCTGCTGAGCCACCTCAGCCAAATTCAAGAGTCTCTCCTGCTACAAACATTCTTATCTGTAGCTGTAGCTTTCCTCGTTCAGGTTAGGTGGCATTATCAACACCATACGTACCAGCGGGATCTTCAAGTTGGATTCTTTTTTTGTTTGTTTGTTTTTGTGGTACGTACCCCTGGTCCGTGCCCCTAAAGGGAACCGAACCTGGGACTCTCTGGTCCGCAGGCCAACACTCAGCTGCTGAGCCAAACTGGCCAGGGTGCAAGTTGGATTCTTTTAAGGGTAACTTTAAATGAAATATTTACTCACTAAATATTCTCATCTACTCCTAAAATAGAAAAACTTTACTGGGGCTCTTTATTTTACTCCTTTTATCTTTACACTTTTTCTATAAAAATTGCAAACTTGTAGTCTTTTTTCCCCATTAAATAGTGGATCTAAGTTCAAAATGATAATCAGTATGGTAAACAAGAGATAGAAACACAGAAACAGCAGGAGGGGATGGTCTCTCTGGCCATGACCCTAAGTGAGATGCAAGGATTTGAAAACAGGATGTGAGATGAAAGGGACTATGAAAATGTATCCTTTCTTTGATTGATTTTGTGGCAACTACAGAAAGAAATTCACAACAGGTAATTTGGGATCTCACTAAATTTATAGTTTACCATCAACACATTGGCTCCAAAGTCTGGGATATAATACAGCTTCCAAGTAGGAACAATGGTTAGACATTCATATGGTTAACTAAGCAGGTGAGTGGAGGTGAAGTTAGAACTACTATAATGAGATAGAAGTCCAGATTAAGTGGCCGGTGGGGAATTTGTTTTTTTAGCTACATGATGATGCAAAGAAAACAACCCTGCACGTTCTAAACCCTACCCCCACCTCTTATCCAGCACCGGCATTACTTTTTACATGATGAAGTGTTTAAGAAACCTACCTTAAATAAAATACCACAGAGGTCAAAGGACTTCTCAGTCTATTTCATCAGGATAGGGAAAAATACAAGATTACAGGACAGACGCTGGGTCTGCAAAGAAGTTCAGATGAAAAAGGAACAGAGCTGGTGATTCCTTTCAGCTCCATTTCTCTCCCTTTCTTTCTGCACTGGTGTTCCCTGGAGTTTTCTTCTTAAACTTTTTGTCTCTTCCAAAAGACTTCTTTTGGTTTCCCTGGAGGCCAACCCTGGGCTGCTGACTCACAAATCTGTAACTCTTACTCTTTGCTTTTGTTCTTGACCTGTTTGAATAACTGGGCATTTCTACCTGGATGCTTCAGATGTATCTCAAACTCACCATGCTCTAAGCTGTATTCAATTCTCTTCCTTCCCAGCAGTTATAGGATCATAGAACTGTGATCATGTCACTACTCCACTTAAAAGTCTCCCTGGAGAGTATTATGCTAAGTGCAATAAGCCAGTCAGAAAAAGACAAGTATCACATGATCTTACTTATATGTGGGATCTAATAAACGAAATAAACTGACGAACAAAAGAGGTCAGGAGACTCGGAAGCAGGGAACAGACAGATGAACCTCAGAGGGAAGAGAGGACGGGCGAGAAGAGATAAACCAAAGAACTTACATGCAAATACACGTAACCAGTGGACATATACAATAATGTGGTGAAGGGGGGCTCAGGAGGGGTCAGGAGGGGCTCATTAGGGAAAAAGGGGGGGGCACATCTGTAATACTTTCAACAATAAAGATAAATTTAAAAACATTCTCCCATGAATTCACAGTGCTTTTAGAATAAAAAGTCCAACTCTTTGACATGGCCAACAAGACCCTGTAGGGCCTGGCCTCATCCTGTCTCTAAATCTACCTCCTACTCTCTCTTCAAATAACTTTCCTCCTACCATACAGGCTTTATTGCTGCTTTCTTTCTTTCTTTCTTTTTTAATAAGTTTTTATTGATTTTTTTTTTTTAGAAATAGAGATAGAAACATCGATGTGAGAGAGAAACATCCATCAGCTGCCTCCTCTACGCCCCCTACTGGGGATCGAGCCCACAACCCAGGCATGTGTCCTGATGGGGAATCGAACCAGGACCTCTCAGTCTATGGGATGATGCTGAACCCACTAAGACACACTGACCAGGCTTTATTTCTGTTTTCAAACATGCCCAAGTCTGTCCTGCCTCTAGGTCTTTGGATTCCTTTTCATATTTTGCTGGATTTTCGTTTGTTTTGACATTAATTGGTAACCAGAAAGAAATGATAATTATAGGAACATTAGTGATAGCCTATGGTGTGTAAAGAACCACATGATAACTGTGTACTTCTTTGGTGTATAGCAAAGCAAAGGTCCTCTGTTTCCATTTTATGAATATCATCACTGTCAATATGGGAAAATTTCTCAAAGTTGGGAATTAAAAAGCATCATTAAGTAACATCCGCTTTGTTGCTAGTAATTGTCTTTGCTCTAAAGTCTATTTTATCTGATATCAATGAATCAATCTCGTCACTCCAGCTATTTTTAACAATGTTTGCAAAACGTATATTTATCCCACTCTCTGAACCGCAGGCCAATGTGCTCCAACCGCTGAGCCAAACTGGCCAGGGCTCTTTATCCCCCTCTCAAGCCCAGTCAGTGAGATTTTTAAACTTATTTGACTGTATTTTTCGGTTCTACAATTTCCATTTAGTTATATTTTATATGTCCCATTTCTTTGGGGAGATACTCTATTTTTTAATTTTTTTTCAAGAGTATTTGAAAATGCTTATTGAAGCATATTGATGATAGCTGCTTCAAAATCCTTATCAAATTATTTCAATATGTGGCTCATTTCAGGGTTCTAATCTCGTGTCCCTTCTCATTCATGTTGTGGCTTTTCTGTGTCTTGGTAGGAGGACGGATGATATCGTACCCTGGACATTTCAGATATTCTGCGAGGAGAGTCTGGACCACAGTTCAATCTGCCATGGTAGCCGCGGTCCCCACCCTGAGGTTCAGCACTCAGCTCCTGGCCCCCTTCTGGCTGCGGTCCCGATGCCGGGGTAGTGTGCAGAGCCTTGGAGTGCTCTTCTGTTTCTCCGGCTTGGTTTCTACCGGTGCTGCTTATGGGGTCAGAATGTGCTTCATCAGACCCAGGACCACTCATCTGGGGGTAGGAGGAAGACTCCGGGCCAGTGGGGGGTGGAAAGCTGTTCCCCAGGCCATCTGGTGCTGGTGGGGCTCCTGCTTGGTCACTACCGGTGACACCCCCCTGGGTGAGGAAGGAATCTCCAGAGGCTGCTTGGGAGGGGTGGGGGGTTGCTGAGATGTCATTCCCTCAGGCTGCTCTCCTGGCTGGCTGGAGGCCTGGGGCTCCCACGTGATCTGCTGGTTTGGGGGAGGAAAGCATCTACCTGACCCACCTTCCGCTGGGCAGAGAGCTGGGAGGTTCCGGGACTGTGACTCCCTCCACCAGCAGGTGGGAAGTCAGAAGACATTGGACTTGTGCGTGTCCTTAAGTCCTGGCATCCCCCACTCAGTCCACCTTCGTTGTTCTCCTGTGGTTACCTGCTCCGTTCTTTCCAGGTGCTTTTAGTTGTGCTTAGCAAGGAGAGACAGTGCTATTTTCCCCAAACCTGGAGCCTCAAAAAGATACTTTCATAATATCACTTGTAATTAGCAGAGAATTCTTACCTCATTTCACACGCACCAGCGATTGGCTAGTCCGGTTGACATGTACCTTTTCTTGCATCAGACCTCAGAGATGTGTCTATCTCCTGGTTTTCAATGACTCAGAGTTTAAATTTGTTAACTAGTGTGGACGAAAGGGGCCACGTGCTAACCCAACAGGCTCAGGGGAGGCCTGCGTGGCAGCCTTGCATACTCAAAGACCTAAAGTAACCACAAAAGACCTAAAGTAACCACAAAGGATGGTTTGAAAGTTAAACGTTTTAACTAAAAGCAGTTTATGGCAGGTAATCATGTCCTAGGCCAGCATCTTCCCTGACAAAGGTCAATTTTTACCTTAATGGAGCCTATTGTCTTTTTGCATCTAAGATAACATACCTTTGGAATGTGGGGTAACTTCCCTTTTTTCCAGACCCCTCGGGGCACAACCTGTGCACCGGGGCGGAAACCACAAATCCCCTCATTGTTATTATTATCATGTTAATTGTTCCCTGTTGACTGTCCTGTACCCAAGGCTGGGAAAGAAGCATGTGTCTATCATTTTACTTTCTATCCAATTTCAGAGATTTCTTCACTTTGCTTTCTCCCACTCCCCTAATCTATCACCAACAGATTTCATGTAATGAAAGCTTTTGATTATAATGTATAAATTGAGGGCAAAACTACCATTCTCCGGAGCATTATCTTAATCCATTGGGGTTTTGCTTCCCGGCATTTGTCAACAGTTTGCTCAAATAAACACAAAATTCTTCACGGTTTTGAACGTTTCTTACATTGACATTAGTAAATCCACGTAGCAGAGAACATAGATTATACTACTACATAGTATTATACTACATAGAACACTTTGGAGACAGACCATCTCGGTTGTTATTTCTCCTAAGCTGTAGCTATATATTCTTGGGTAATTCACTTACCTTTATGTTCTCAGTTTCATCAGCTGTTAAATGAGAAAAAAACTACCATGGAAAATTACTATTGTGATTACTTGAGATCACTATATAGAATTTCTCCTGCAGGGCCAGCCAGATATCAGACAGGCATTCAAGAAATGCTCATTCTTTTGTCAAATTGCCTCACCAATATTTTTGCATGTCTTTAGTTCTTCATTTTTAATTATGCACATCCAAGGAGGCTTTTTACAAATAATTCCCTCCATCCCAATCGCTGATAGCTTTGTGTCGCCCAGATAATTGCTTCTCTATACATTAACAACGCTTTGAAGAATTCTCTCCCTGAGGGCTCCTCTTTGTATCTGTTCTGTCTGGCTTTTAGCCTCACTGCAGCTAGGAAGGAGGTTTATAACCATTGTTATACAATGTGGGTCTCAAGGAACGAGGACCCCATACTGAGCATAGTGTGGGTAATATCAATCAGGCCTCAAAGCTTGGGGTTTTATTTATAAACCATTTGGCTTTCATCACCCATTGTTATGTAGGACACACACACACACACACACTCATACACACACACACCCCAAATATGACCCGATTCTAGTTTAGATTCTCAAATGAAAAATTCTCTGAAAAGCCTATGACTACTTCCCCATGTGCTGGGAGGGCACCTTTATTTGTTATGGTCTCTTTTCCCCCAGGGCTCTGTGGTCTGGGAAGGAAAACGAGAGTGCCCCGGATTATTCTTAGCATTTTATAATGACTCCCTGAAACCTAATCCAAAGCTTTCTAGGCACTTGCCTTCCTGAACACATCTGGCAGCACCCTCCCCTTCCTCCCGGTCTGGCCCAGGAGAAGAGCCTTAGACAAATAAACCGAAGCTCGCATGTGGTCGCTGAAAGATGTCTGTGGAAAGCAGACTCTCGCTACAGCCACCAGGCTGAGCTTTTGTTCCCTGGCCCTCCACCTGGAGGTGTATGTATGGCAAACTCGCCGCTGTTCTAGCGGGGTCCACACTTTCCTGAAAAGAGCTGGGAGCAGCCAAGCTAAGGCGTCCCAACCATCTGCATTTCTGGACAGAGGAAAATATTATTAAGGCCTTGATCTTTTATATGTATTTAAACAAACATTTATTGAATCTCCACTTCGTATTTGAGTTGTGGTATTTTAGATTTTACCAAGATAAGCAAAGGGTCTTGGAAAGGAGCCTACTGGCTGGAACAGTGTTTATGTGCATAAGAAATGAAGGGAGGAAAAAAAAAAAAGGAAATTCATGTGCATTGGGCATCTACTTTGTAAAAGGGCATGCACCAACCAGAAATAGCTTGTTTATCAAAGTAATTTTCTAAATGAGATCTTGATACAGGGGCTGTGGAATTGGAAAGCTGGTGGTGTAGGCAGAAAATTATTGTTAATCCTCTCTTTGGGATGTAGATGGGAGAAAATATTTTTATATAAGCCTAGATGTAAATAAGAGATTTGCAGTGAATTAGGTACCTAGAAGGTGCTAGGACTATGCTAATAGATACTATTTTCATTTTACAAATGAGGAAATGAGTCTTAGAGAATCCTAGTATCTTTAATTCACTCATCTCCCTCATTCATTTATTAATATTTATTAAATGTTTACCATGTGCAGGTCATTAATTGATCAATGAACACAACTGACAAAATCCCCTGTCTTCCCTTATAAAGCTTACATTCCACTCACTGGGTAGAGACAGATAATAGAGAAAATAAGTAATATATAGCATGTTGGATGATAGGTAATAAGAGATAAGAAGGGGGAAATATCAACATGGAATGAGACAGCGGATGTGGTGGGGAAAGGTTATAATTTGAAACAGACTGATTGAGAATTGTCACTGAGAAGGCAACATTTGTGCAAAGACCTGAAGGACATGAAGGAGTGAGCCACACAGATCTCCAAAGAAAGAGCTGTCCAGACAGAACAGCAGTTGTGAATGTCCAAGCTGCGGGGGTTCCCGGTGTGTTTGAGGAATTCTCTGGAGGTCAGAATGGCTGGAGTAGAATCAACATAGGCCATCCGATCATGCAGGGCACTGTGCCTCGTAAGAACTTTGGCTTTGACTCTGAGGGACATGGGAGGTCAGGCCATTAGATTGGCACAGTCTGGCTCGCATTTTAACTGGATCTCTTTGGCTGTTGTGCCGAGAATAACCTGAAGGGCAATAACAAAGCAGGGAGCTCATTAGGAGGCTTAGTACCACGGTTCAGGTGGCTGGGGATTATGCCCATAGTCACATGCAGAGTAGTGGCAGAGTCAGCATTCAAACCTGATGTGTCTGACTTTCCACTGTGCGATGTCACTTCCTGGGGCAGACGGTGTGACCAAAAGGTGACTGTCATTGGGTGTCGTTGATTTTCTTTCCATGTGTGGCCGAGTCAGAGTTACTTTGAGACCTGGGCTAATTTAGACTTTTGGCTTACATTGTAAAAACAAAAGAAAAAAAAATCATAAAAAAGTATTAGCATATAGTTAAATTTTTTTTTAATTACATAAATGTTATATTATAAGGTATTTGGTTTTGCTCAGTCTCATTTCCTCAAGCTTTATCTATTACAGTGCATAACCGGTGAAGACCTTGAAACATGAAACATTTTTGTTGTTGTTCTCTCAGAAACATTTCATTCATTTTTATTTTTTAATTAAAATCTTTCATTTTATTTTCTAATTATAGTTTACAATCAATATTATTTTGTGTTCATTTCAGGTGTACAGCATAGTGAGTGGTTAGACCAATCACAAACATGGAATATTTTTGAGCCTCGTAAAATCCCTTCTGGACTTTGTTAAGTTCCTTTTTTTAACCAATTGTCAGCTCAGAAACAAAGGTCCCTCTTCTCTCCCACTTAGATTCCACGTAACAACAGGAACCATGGGGCCAGCCTCCCATTCTCTTCTCGGGGAGTGGAAACATCGTCGTCTGAAAGCCAGTTGCTGGGTGGTGGCTAGCCACCTCGACGAATTCCTGCTGCACGATGCCCATGGGGGCAGACAGTATCATTTCCTCTCCTAGAAGTGGCTCTGGGGTCTGATCCTCATCCACGCTATGTTCTCCATCTTCAAGACCCTGCCTTGAAACAGAAGAAAGACAATAACTGTGAATTGGTTGTCAGACTTCCTAGACAAAATGAAATGTCAATACTTTTTTATGCCCAGTCGATCCTGGTTTAATCATTGAATCGGTCTGCATCCACATTGAAGGACAGCCAGGTGACTTTGTTGGCACCACTTCGAGAGAAAGCCAGTAGGACCAATAAATTCAGGACCTAGATTGCTAGATCCCAAAAGAAGCTGAGAAACCAGACCTACACAATCAGAAACTTTGAAAATCAACTCCAGAGTTTGTCTTTTTAACAAATTCAGATAAAGCTGATGCGCATCCAGAGGAGACCTCTGGCATAAAGGGCATGCCCGGGACTTTTCATACTGTCTATTAGCAGCTGTCTGTCAAAAACATAAAATAAAAAACTAGATTAGGATTCAGAAGACCTAGCTTCTAGTTCTACCATAATACCATTTTATCCCTAGTTATGTGAGGGAGAGTTAGAGAATATTGGATCTTAGAGCTGGGAAAAAAACAAGCTCCTGCCCTGGCCAGTGTGGCTCAGTGGGTAGAGTTTTGGCCAACACCAAAGGGTCATAGTCTCAGTTGCAGGTCCAGTCTCTGGCCCTGGTTGCAATCCATGTTTCTCTCTCACACTGATGTCTCTCTCTCCCCTCACCCCCCTTTCATGCTCTCTCTAAAATCAGTGGAAAAAATATCCTCAGGTGAGGATTAAGAAAAAGAAAAAAAGGAAGGAAGGAAGGAAGGAAGGAAGGAAGGAAGGAAGGAAGGAAGGAAGGAAGGAAGGAAGGAAGGAAGGAAACCAAACTCCTAAGCATATATTCACTTTTTTTTTTTTTTAAGTTTTTAAATAAAATTTATTGGGGTGACACTGATTAATAAAATTATATCGGTTTCAAGTGTCAAGTTCTATGGCACATCGTCTGTCTGTTGCATTGTGCCCACCTCCCAAAGTCAGATCTTCTGTCACCATATATTTGAACCTCTTTACCCTTTACTATCCTCGGCCCCTCTTCCTTCTGGTAACCACCATACTATTGTCTGTGTCGATGAGTTTTTGTTTGTTTGTTTTTCTTGTCTGTTTATTTGTCGCTTTCAGGTTTATATCTCACATATGAGGGAACTCATACGGTTCTTTACTTTGTCTGTCTGACTTATTTTGCGTAACATATTCTCAAGATCCACCCATGTTTTCACAAGTGGCAGCATTTCTTCTTTCCTTATGGCTTTATCCTCACTTCATAGTGGAACAAAAATAGACCTACAGAGCACGAATGCTCTAACCTGAAATAATGAATTTATTCCAAAGATGAAATTAGGGCCAAGTTTTACTGTGATCATAAAGTTTTCCACTCTGAAATGGTGATAACTGCATAAACTTCATTTCCATTTTGTCTCTAAAAAAAGGTATAATTCCTTTTCTTTTTTTTTTTTTTATCCTCACCCAAGGATAGTTTTCCATTTTTTGTACAGATAGAGTGGGAGGGAGAGAGAAGAAGGGAGAGAGAGAGAGAAACATCGATGTGAAGGGACACATCGAGTGGCTGCCACCCGCACGACCAACCAGGGCCGGGGACAAACTGCAACCGAAGTACGTGCCCTTAGCGGGAACCGAACCCGGGTCTCTCCGGACCGCAGGCCGACGCTCTAACCGCTGAGCCAAACCGGCCAGGGCTGTAATTCCTTTTCCATATCCTTCACAGTTTTGTTATAAGGCTCACATGGGAAATTTGATGTGCAAACTTCACTATGGAAGTCCAATACGTATGAACTATCTTAGGTGAGATCATGAGTCCTTAGACTTGAAACTGTCGATACAATTATAGTCATCTTTCACCTGAATGGCCGAGTCCATTGAATGAGCAGAGGAGGGTGGCTGCATCTCTAACTATGAGCACAGTACCCTGAGCCCTGTGGTTTTAAATGAGGTATGTTGATATTTCAGGATCTAACTAGCTGGCAGTACAGAGTTACGTAGGGTGGCAAGAACTAGAAATAAGAAATGATGGCATCGGTGAGAAGTTCAGAAAACGAGAACTGTGTGAATCAGCTCATCATAGCGCTATACCATTTCCATCCTGATTCAGATAAGGGCCCTGGCTGTTCCACTTCCTCAGAGTACAGGTGGGTTCCCCTTACCGTCACCACATCTTACATGGCTGCTCATTTATGGTGAGAAAATATCTGTATAAACCACGGCAAATGAATCACATTACATGTCAATTAGACCTCCATTTTTAAAAATTGTAGATATCTACAGAAGAAAATGTTTAGAGCAATAGAATTATGAATGTTTTCCAATTTTCTCAATAAATATTCATTTTTAATCATCAGAAACAGTCAATAAATGCTATTTTTAAAAGAATTAACCCTGCAGATAGGGGGAAATGAAGAAAGGGGTTCCATTTTTTTATTTATTTATTTTTATCCTCATCCGAGGACATTTTTCCACTTTTTGTTCAGATAGAGTGGGAGGGAGAGAGAGGGAGAGAGAGAAACATCTAGTATAGTCCCAGTTGTATGTAGTAGGGCCTTAATAAATACTAAGTGCTCAGAAAGGGCATTATACTGGGAGGGTCTTTTCACTAACCCTACACCTCTGCCAGCTATGAGTGGGAGCAGGGACTGGGCCCTCCCATTTATTGCTATATTTGCATACTCTAGAATAGCACTGACATAAATAATGCTTAATAGAGGTCGGGTGTACCAGTGGGTGGATAAGCACTTGAAAGTACTGCTCTCACTCCTAGTCTATTCTTCACGTTTGAAACACATTGGTCCTAGGTGACTTTCTGTGATGCTAGTCCGTGTGGAGACTAAGGCCACACAGAACAACCATGGTCCAATGCCAGCGAAAGTGCGGGCATTTTTCACCCTGGCCGGCTTGGTTCTGCGGTTAGAGCGTCGGCCTGCGGTCCTGAGATATATATCCTCGAGGCGAAAATACCAGGCACAGTTTTTAATTCTCATTTTATGATGTGGAAATGAAATATAAGGTAGCTGCAAAAATCATTTGACTCTAAAGACCATCAGGCCTAACAAATCCTCATTCAGCCCTTAACTAAATTTTCATATCAAACAGCACATTTAACAAATTTAGTTATAAAATTCAGTTTTCCAAAAACCTTATGAGAAAGAAAAGCTGGGGTTTTTTGCTTGTTTGTTTTTGTTTAAATCTTTTTTTTTTTTTTTGCATTTATCTTCAGATAGAGTGAGAGGGACAGAGGGAAGAAGAGAGAGAGAGAAACATTGACATAAGAGAGACACATCGACTGGCTGCCATCCACATGATCCCAACCAGGGCCGGGGACAAACTGCAACCGAGGTACGTGCTCTTAGTGGGAACCGAACCCAGTCTCTCTGAACCGCAGGCTGACTCTCTAACCTCTGAGCAAAACCGACCAGGGTGAAGGGCTGGTTTTCTATGAGTCATTGTATATGACTTCACCCAAATGAATAAAAAGGATGTTGAATGAATCCCCAAGAAAACCAGTAGAGAGAGAGAGATCTGTGACAACTAGACATTGATATTAGAGAAAGAGAAAAATGAATTGATCAAGGATATAATCTGATCAAGGGAAGCTTTCCTCCATCACTCTATTAACAATTTTATTTTCAAAATGTTCAGTTTAGGAAATTTGCTACCAGAATATCTCACCTCTAGTAAGCAGACCAAAGCCATCTTGTGAATGAACCATGTTTTCCTTAAAATTTAGCACAAACTGAAAAATATATATATATCTAGGTGGTTGCTTAGTTTTGAAAATATTTGATAAAAAGAGGAAACTGTAAGAAACAACATCAGACAGGGAGTCATAGAATCTGCATGGTAGTTTCGTCTGTTTAAGTACTTCTCCTTCTGGGCCTCATTGTTCTCATCTGCAAAAAGGTGATGGTTTACTAAATAACCTTTAATTCTGTGGATTCTATGAATTGAAGAATTCTTTGGGTTTTTTTTGTTTTTTGTTTTTATCCTCACTCAAGGACATTTTTTTTTTTGCATTTATCTTCAGATAGAGTGGGAGGGGGAGGGGGAGAGAGAGAGAAACATTGATGTGAGAGAGACACATCAACTGGCTGTCACCCACACAACCCCAACTGGGGCCGGAGATGAACCGCAACCGAGGTGCGTGCCCTTAGCGGGAACCGAACCCGGGAGTCTCTGGTCCACGGCCGACGCTCTAACCGCTGAGCCAAACCGGCCAGGGCAGAAGAATCCTTTGAATAGGTGAATCAGTAATATATTCACAATGATTGGGAGGTTTTATTTTTATTTGATTTTTTATAACACCTTTCAATAGTCAGACATAATTATTTACATTTTATAGATTTAAAAAAACAGTGGTTTTCGCAAGTTTACATGCCTGCTAAGTGGGGAAGAGCCCTCAAATAATTCAGGTCTTTTCTACTCCCCTAAGAATGAGTCTTTTCCTTGGTTAGCTAAGCTGAGCAAGATATTATATTTTTGCTGATGACTATAGAGCTGGATCAGATATACCTACTGCCCTCAGGAGCCTGTAGACTAGAAGCAAATACGCCATTAAATTAGAAATTGGAGTGGTAAATATCATACAAAAGTAAAAGCTTTATGTTGGGGAACTAGGGAAATTTTGTCAAAGGGGAGGTCTGAGTTAGATATTGGAAGTAGGGATGCATGTGAGCATGTTGAATGAGTGGAGAGGGGAGTTCAAGCTAGAAGGACCAATGGAGGCAAAGTCTTCGAAAACGAAACTTCATCAGGTTCATCTGCGCCACACAGTTTGGCCAGAGCTAATGGTGTCTGAAGGAGAACAATGACTTCAATTCCTGATTTAGAGGAAATTGCCTAAAGAATTGGAATCTATTCCAAATAGCATCTTGCTTACAATGATGAGGCCCAAAAGCCAGAAGACAGCCTAAATTGTGTGTGTGTGTGTGCTGAGTATGTGTGTGAGTTGACTTCTAATCTCCACTCTAGGTTTGATTACTTGGTCTAATTGGGAATTTACACCCCAGATTTTTTTACATCATAAACTCTACCTCAGAAGCAGCTACCACAAAGATGTCAACACTTTCCATCTCCATTCAAGACCAAACATTATATTATTTAACCTGATAGATGTCAAAGTGGGGTTTTAATTGGTGAAACCAGGACACCATAGATACAAGAAATGAGTACTGGTGAAACTAGTGTGTCTAATATATGTGGCTTGGCTAGAACTATTATAGGCACACTCTCTTCTTTTGGAGAGATAAAGTAGATTAAGTGTGAGGAGCCAGGTGTCTATACCTGTAGGAATAAAACTTAATGTATAAGACATTCTCTGTCCACCTTCCGATTTGGACAATTCATGGGACTCCAGCCAGATTTTTCAATCTATATCCTAGTGAGAATATGGTCACACTTGCCTCGGGTAACCTTTTATCCAAGGTGTGACTTAACAGCCATCTGGAATTCCACTGAGCTTCCACAAGAAGTTAAAGACTTCCTGCTGTTTGCTAACAGATATCAATATGTAGCTGAATTGGGTCCCAGATTTGCTTGTTTTTGTTTTAACCTAACAGTGAAATCATGAAGAAAAGATCCCCCCAACCCTGACCTAACCAACACTAATATATCCCCAAGGACTACTTGCAAACAAACAAACACACAAAAAACCCAACCCCAAGAACTGAGAGCCAAATTGACTGAGTGGAACTTACAGCCATAAGCTTCTGAACTTCTAGCAGAGTGTTTAGATGAAGCAAATTCTGGCAGGCCTGTAAAGAGATAGATATTAACCTGCTTTATCATACCCTGGTCCCAGAGGTGAATCTTTCTGGCAAGCTAATCCCGGAGAAAGGAAAAGGGGTCCCAGTTGGGCCGAACCTGAGAAGGGGGTCACCTCAGCTGGAGCCGGTGTGCAGAGGGTGCTCTGGGTGTGCCGTGCGCTGCTCTGAGCTCGTAATAGCTATTGGCTCATTTAATCTTTAAAATAACCCCCTGAGTTTATTTCCCCCCTGACCGAATAGGCAAAGAAACTGAGGCCTAGAGAAGGAAAATGTTTACCTGAGGTCATACATCTGGGAAACGGCATGGTCAGGATTTAAATCCAAGTACTGTAGTGTGTCCCTCGAGTCCTTATGTCCATCCCTGCCCCCTACACCCTCATATGCAAGAGACTCTAGAGGTCCTAGGAGGTCTGGCCCCCTGATATCCCTCCCCAACCAGAGCACCAGGAGGTCTGGGGGCGTTGTGGGAGCTTACGCTTCAGTAATGAGATTTCTCTCATTGTGGATGTGACGCAGGTTTCAAGTTTCGGAGTATTTGACTTCACATCTCTTGGCTTCTCCGTAGTCACAAAACCCCTGGGGGGGAGAGAGAGGGGCCAGTTGCCCCTGCTTGACAGAAGGTGAAAATGAGCCTCAGGGAATTTAAATAAATTGTCCAATACCACACAACTAGAAAGGGATGGAGTAGAGGTTATAACTCAAACGAGCCTAAGTGGGGGTGGTGACAGCCCCCAGAGTCATCACTGGATGGCTTTGTGGTAACTGACTGTTGTCACCTCCAAGTCAGCCACATACATAATTATCTCTTTTACACATATATTACTTGATACTTTTCAGATGAACTTTTCCATATGCCATCTTATTTAATTAAGTCCTCACAAGCATTGTGTGTGTGCGTGTGTGTGTGTGTGTGTGTCTGTGTGTGTTGGGGGACAGGGCACATCATCACCTGTCTGCTGGCGAGAAAACTCACCCTCGCAGGGCGTGAATGAGTTCTCAAGCCTGCAGAACTAGCGAGTGTGTATGAGAGACGGAGACAGAACTCAAATAATCCAACGCTAAGTCCACTCATACTTTTGTATTCACATCGAGACTAATTCGGAGCTGTAATGGTGCTGATGGGATTTATAGTTGTGTCCCCTGCATCTGATATCTTTCTCTTTCTTCCCTTGGGCTACCCCTATTCCTCTTAGAACCACCAATCCTTCTGCTTCACTATAAGACTATTCAAAGCCAGCAGACAGAGACAATCTTCCTGAAACAGAAAGCATTTTGTCAAGAAACACATGTTGTGACTCCTCACCAGGGAAACGCAGGACGGATGACGTGCGTGGAGGAATGCCTTATGACTATTTAGCAACAGTCTGCAACACACAACTACAGTGTCAGCGATCAGAGGCAAAGCTGGGTTAGTCTCTGACCTAATGTCACCGAACTTCCCACAATTACTGGCTTTTGAAACCGTAACAGGAATTGAAGTCACTGAGTTCAGCAGATTGGTGGGACAGGAAGCAGAGCTCCAGATGGCAGAACAAGTGCCTAAGATCAAGGAAAGTCTGTTACATGTGGGACCCTGGTTTCTTCACCTGGAAAATGGGAGTTTCGAGTGACTAACTTCACAAAAGACTGACCCGATCTGTGGCTGGTTGGCCTCATAAATCTTGAGCCTCGGTGAGCCAATGAGGACGCCGCCCGGGCACCTTGGCCTCTTAGCCGAGGATGAGGTGATTTATGATGGAATTTGCATAGGCAAACAAATCCCCAGCTGCAAAATGCCTGCCCCTGGGTTTCATGGTTCACTAAGGATTAAGATTCTTGGCGCTCCTTCTGGGTGGCTCGAGGCTCTGACAGATATACTTTCCCAGTGGGTTTCCTGACTGTGGTAGGTTATCCCTTCACTTAGTGGCATGATGAAGTCTGACTCTACCCAGGAGGAGTGAATTAAAGATCGAGGGCTGTGAAGCCTCACGTTCTGTGGAACGTAATTGAACGGAGACTTTCTCCGGGAGAAACTCTCTTTGCCATGTGAAGGAGCTGGAGGAGGGATTACAAATGACCAATGATAAGACTGTGACCAATGCGTTTGCCTCCTAGAGATTCCCTTCCAAGAACAGTGAGCTTTTCTGAAAGGGTTTGATTGACTAGAGATTAGTGAGACTCCATCATAAATGAGGCTAGATTCAAAGAATGAACAACATCTCAGTATATAGCAAGGGACACCCTCCGTGTACTATTCTGTTCAATCAGCATCACGATACACTGAAACTCTCTGGGACTTGGAACACACTGGGCGGTATTGTAGATTAGTCTGTCCTCAAACAACTTCTAGCAGGTTTGTTACCTTGACATGGCATTTTTTCTTCTGACTAATATTTACTAGTCATGTAAAACCAGTTGGGTCCCTGACAGGACAGATTTTTCTGTACCAGTGTATATTGGAACATTCCTATTATGTAATCCTGTTTTCTCTTCACTGTGTTTACTACCTCTCAGCTCATTCACTCTTACTCCTAATTTGACATGATTAGGATACACACACACACACACACACACACACACACACACATATATATGTGTGTGTGTATATATATATATGACATACATTTATATGATTTATATGGACAGAATAAAATATGAACAAGACTAACCACGGACTTTATAGCTCTTATTCTAGTGTAGATTTTATTATTATCTTTGTTCACTTACCAACCTCCTCAAAGTCACTTCTGGAATCATAAAATGCTAGAATTGAAAGAAATGTTGGAAATCATCTAAAATTCACCCCTATCTTGTGTGCATGAGCTCTGTCGAGTCTCTGGGACCACTGAAACTCACCTGGTCTGGTTAATAACCATGCGGCTAAAGTCACTGTGGTCTCTACCACTACTTTTTACTTAACAAACAATTTCAAAACATGGTGCTTAACTCGCAAACACCAATGATCACCTCTGATTCGTGTACACCCCCCTGTTGGTAGTGATTCCTTGCTTTTTACACTTTTTGAAGTCTATGGGTGGGCAGCCACAGCACACTACTGCTTAGAGCAAGGAACGACCAATGGATATGAGATAGGAAATGGTGACTACGTCAAAGAAGCATATACTCCAGAGACGGAAAAGTAATTTCAAATTCAATCGACTGTTTTAGTCATCTTCCTTGTGCCTTTATCCCATGGCTGGAGGCCAGTGCCTTCTCAGCACGTGCAGCATTTTTATATGCTCTGGTTGCTACGAAAGGCTACTTAAAAATGAGCTAATAGTGTCTCCCTGAGACTTTTGGTGAGGGGATCTACTTTTCCTCTTTGTCACTCATAAACCATTCCATTGTCAAACACTTAACTGCAAAATCAGAGCATCAGTCTAAGGAAATGGGTCCTATATTATGCTGCTCAACTAGGTAAATTACAGGCCGCCTTATGGTCAGCACTCAGGAGTTACAGTGGCCTGTCACCACTAGCAGAGTGATTTCTGCAGGGGACACCTCATTATATGGGAAAATGCCCTCAAAGGGCAAGCCTGTTTCTTGTCCTGGCGGGGCTGTCACATCCGATGTTAGAGGAAACAGCAGCGAAGAATTGTGGCTGAAAGAATTGTAAATTTTGCCTGTGGAGAGTCACGGAGGGCAACTCCCTTGAAAAGGGTTATTTGTCAACTGCAGTCAGACTCCTTGTTATTAGAACTTAATTGATATTTGCTACTGGAGAAGAAAGCTGAAAACAGGATATAAGGCAAGCAATTAAATCTCTTTAATAAATGGTAGTTAATGAGTTGTCAAATTTGGTAGAGATTGTTTTCCAAACTCCCCCTTTTTTTATTGTAAGGATAGGTAGGGCCGTCTCTATCCTGGGGAAATGTTAAACAATGACAAGAGAGGCAAATTAAATCAAATAAGCCCAGGTAGCTTTGGTGCAATCAAAAGAACAAAAATTGGGAGTCAGGGGACCCAGTAATTTAGCTCAGATGGTTCAATAGCTAACTTTTGTGTCTTCATTCATTTGTCAAACGTGGGTGAGGACTAGATGACCTCTAAGGTCCCTTGTAAGCCTAGTGTTCTGTTCACATTCTATAAAGTTATGTATAACTTTAGCTATATAGCAGATAAGAACAAACATCTGGCATAGAATGCAAACATTCCCACTAATTAGCTATGTGATCTGGGTTAAGTTCATTAACCTCTGCATGTATCAATGTCTTCCTTGGCAGAAAGGACGAACATATGCATATAGCCTAGATTGTGTTAGGATTAAATGAAAGAAAACATGCAAATTATTTGATCGAGGGCCAGGAAGATGGAGCGTGATCAGTAAAGATTGGCTATTTTTATTAATATTCTGTTTCATGATCCAGTGTTTAAAATCATTGTAGTATATCTTAACCACGAGAGGGCACTGTGTAGAAAACAGCTAGATTTGTCTTAAGCTGGATACACTTCTTCGCTGTTTGAAGCAAATGATGGCCTGCTACCTAGAAATTTCAGCTCGGGGTGTTCAGTTCCCATTTGCATCTTAGGCCAATCTCAGTGACGATGAATGCTGTGATTTCTTCAGTCTATGCTCCTCGACTTCCCCTTGCCTTTTTGAGGAACCCTCCGGTACTCATTGAGAGAGAACCCAGAAACAGAAGAAAAAGCAAACATTTATTGAATACCTACCATGGCTCAGTCATTGTATTACTAATCGCAATTATTTTATATAACACAAAGGCATGTCAGAAATACTCAGATCCATTTTACAGATGGAAAAACAAAAACTCATGCAGTTTAAGCTATTTGCCTAACATCACACAGCCAGTAAGTGGTAGAAGCAGAATTCAAAGCCTAAATGGTGTGCTCTTCCCATTCCACCACTGCCTTTATGCTGTGTTGGGCTAAACCACAGGAAATTGATCATGGAATAAGCCCCAAATGCCCATTATCTCTTCTATTTAACGTTGTATCAAATGAATTAGCTAATTAGTTAAGGTATAGAAAGCAAATGGAGGAAAAGGAAAAAAAATTGTTTACAGATGATAAAACTATAAATCTGGAAAACTTAAAATAACAATACAAAGCTACTACAAACAAGACAATTTAGCAACGTAAAGAGCATAAAATTTGTATAGAGAAATATCTTGCATATATACAAACATCATCAAATACAGGAAAAACTGGAGAGCAACCTAATTTATAATAGCAAAATAAAGGGAAATAATAAACATGCACAAACTTTAAAAAAAGTAGAAAGCCACCCTGGCCGGTTTGGCTCAGCAGTTAGAGCATCGGCCTGCGGTCCAGAGAGACCCGGGTTCGGTTCCCGCTAAGGGCACATACCTCGGTTGCAGTTTGTCCCCGGCCCTGATTGGGTCGTGTGGGTGGCAACCACTTGATGTGTCCCTTTCAAGTCAATGTTTCTCTCTCTCTCCCCCTTCCCCCCACACTCTATCTGAACAAAATATCAAAAAAAAATATCCTCGGGTGAGGATAAAAAGAAAAGTAGAAAGCCTGTATAGGCACACACTCTTAAAAGACATAGTAAACAATTAATGGGAAAATATTCCATATTTTTGGCTAGAATGACTCAATGCAATGAAGATGCAAATTCTTCTATGTTATAAACTATAACATGATCTTCATGATTAAGTCCTCCAATTTCCATTTGAAAAAATTAAAGAAAAAAAAAGTGAGAATACCTAGGAAAGCCTTAAAAATGAGAAGTAATGGGTAAGGAGTGTTGATCTTTACAGATTATTAAAACATATTATAAAGCCTCTTTATTTTTTAAAAGTGTGATATCGGTGTACAGACAGACCAATAAAATGGAATAAAAATCTAGAAGAAACAAAAATAAATATGGGAAAATTAATGTGGGATAAAGGAAGGTATGTCGAATCAATGGGGAAAGATAAGAATTTTTTAATAACTGGCAGACAACTAGTTAGCCATAGGTAGAAATATAAAATTGAAAGTATTTTTATGCCATATAACAAAAAAAATTCAAAGTAGTTTAGATGTTTGAATGTAAAACTAAAACTATTCAAATACATAAGTAAAACATGGATGGTTTTCTTTATATTCTGGGAGGTAGAAAAATGGTCTAGTATGCCCAAAATATAGATGCCCTATAGAAAAGTTTAATAAATATGAGTACATAAAATTTAAGAGATAACTATGAAAGAACGGGAATAAAGAAAGTAAAAAGGCAAATGTCAAACAGGAAATGAATATATGCAACTTAAATCATAAAAGGCTATTTCGCTAGTATATAAAAAGAAAAAATTATTGAGAATAAAAATATTGAAAAGAAAAACAACAACAACCAGATAGAAAATAAGCAAAAGATATGAATAGATTTCACAGGAAAGACATATAGGCAGATCACAAACATTTGAAAAAAATCCATTTTATTCATAATAAAATAAAATCAATTAAAATTACATTAAGATACTATTTCTCAATCATCAGATTGGGAAAAATTTTAAAGTTTGCAGACATAATATTTGTCAAGACAGTAGGGTACAGCCACTCTCTTCGTTGCTGGCAGAATTCCAATGAATGAGAAGTTAGCAATATGTAGAAAAAGTCCATGTGTATTAACATTTTGAAGCAGAATTTTCACTTCTTGGAACCTATCCCAAAGGTACCTTGCCTAACTTATGAAAAGGATGTATGCCCAAGAATGCATGCTCAGTCATAACGCTGTTAATGAAATAATGAAAATTACCCACATGTTCATCAGCAATCACCATGAATCAAATTGAGTATACACCCTCCATGCTACAATATACTGATACAGAAAGGAACAAGGTTATATCTTTAATGTCTTTCCATAAGAGCATATATCATTAAGAGAAAAAACAAAATGCATAAAAGAGTGTATATAGTATGTTAATTTTTATGTAAGGGGAAATATATGTATATAGAGAAAAATATATACATAGTATATAAAACCAATAAATATATATTTGTTTTCACTTTCAAAAGGAAACAATTGAAAAATAAATCAAAGCTTAATCAAAAAAGCGATTATTTATTAGAGAAGATAGAAAAGAGGGGAAGGCTAGGGAGGAAAGATAACAATTCTCCAAAATTCATCTTGTTTTATAGTTTTGACTGTGAAGCCATGGAAATATTTTACTAGTTAAATAAGCAAGATTTATTTTAAAAGGCCATCTCTAGAAACTGGAAGAAAAAATCCACTTACTTTGTGTCAAATTAGTCATATAACCAAATAAAAAATAATCATAGTGATTTAGAAAGACAATGTTTTGACTATATAGCTCTAATAAGGTTTATCTAAAGGACAAACAATATAACAAAGGAGTCATACATTGTACTCAGTAGTCACATTGTTAGCAATACTAGATAATGTTGTTGTTGTTTTTTTGGTACATGCCCCTAGCGGGAACCAAATAAGGTATAGGGAGTCATCAAGAATTAGATTTTCAGTGTAAGAGGAAAGATACAAATAGAAAGATACAAGATACAAAAATTATATAATCTTCCATTAGAATTGAAAATGTTATACATTTATTATTTTTTCCTCTTACTTAAAAAGAAAAGCATTTCATTCTGAGCTGTTCCAGCATACAGAGCTAGAAAAACATTTTTTTCTAGTAGTCTGAAAATGCTAAGAAGCAATGACAGTATTTGGAGAAACGTTTCAATGTATGAGTAGGAAATTTGCTGAATTTCATTGAGACTTCATAGCAATGTAAGAAAAGTGTAAGAGTGAAGGGACAGACAGAGCTGCTCCGACTGTCTAGCTAAACAGGAGAGCACCTTTGGGTGCATCCCTCCACTGTAGGCTGATGGAGGTCAGATTAAGTGGTTGCTATCAAACCATATGCATCACAACCTCTGGCATACCGACCTAGTAAACAAGATTCTTCTTCTAGTTACCACTGAGGAGACTTTGGGAGCTAAAATAATAACATACTTGGACATTTTCACATTTGATATCGTATATTTGAATATGCCCTATTTAGTCAAATGTTTGTCTTTCCATCAGTCATCTAATATTTATCTTTTTTTTTCTACACTAGTGTTAGAAAGTATGAAAATGGAGACGACTGGTTTTACACAAAAGCTGTGAGATATATCTTCGAGGTCATTATAATTCAACAATGCCAGGAAATAATCATAACTAATTCTAACCCAGTGGAATGGGCATGCTATGGAGTGTTAGGAGATGCTCCTGAATTAAGATGTATGGTCTTAAGTCAATTGGGTAAATATTCATTGAGTGCCCACTACATGCTAAACACTGTTCAAGAGGTGAAGACTAACTGTGAAGACTAACTAAGAAGATCCTCCTCTTAGAAAGCTTACGCTGTAGTATGGAGAGACAGGAAAGAAACATACCACACATGAATTCACAGCATCCCCAGTAAATGTTATAAAGAACATAGCAGATGAAAGAGACTCCAGTTGAGGGGAGATGTGTTAATGGGATCAGTGGGTCTGGAAAGATCTCACTAAGGAGTAAGTGACAAGAAGCCAATGATAAATAGATCTGGGAGCAGACATCATTCCCAGCAGAGAAAATAGTCTTCCCTGAGTCAAGGAGACCGTTAGTATCAAGGAACCAAAGGATAATGCGACGAAAGTCGGAGAGCAAGAACGGGAATGTTAGTAGATGAAGTCAGGCAGGGAGGGACGGGACAGATCCTGGAGGCCTAAGGGTTTGCGTTCTGAGGGGAAAGTTTTGACAGGTTTGAGACATAAAATTGGCATGTTGTGATCACATTTTTAAAAAATATTTTTTCTTTATTGATTTTAGAGGGGAAGGAAGAGAGAGATAGAAACATCGATGGGCCTCCACCTGTATGCCCCCCACTGGGGATCGGGCCCACAACCTGGGCATGTGCCCTGACCAGAAACTGAACCAGCAACCTCTTGGTGCATGGGTCAACGCTCAACCACTGAGCCACACCGGCTGGGCGTGATCACATTTTTTAAAGATCACTCTGAAGATTTGGGGTTGAAAGTGCATAAAGAAAGACAAAAGGGGCTAATGTGGTGGATGAAGTGAGAGCTGATGGTTTTCTGCACTAACGTCGAGATGGAGAGAAATGAACAGGACTTATAGGATGGAAATGAAGCATGGGAAGTGGGTAAATAAAAAATAAAAATAAAATGAATTTTATTTATTTAAGGCCTTGAGCAACTGGGTGGACACTAGCAGATAAGTAGCAGATAAACCAAGGGCTTACTGTGCCATACTTCCCTTTTTTGCAAAAGGAAGTTGGATGACATAACTAAAATGTTCAGCTCCAGGTCTAGACTTCTGGGTGTGGACGAAATGATGTCAATTACAATTTCAGAGGGAGACAGTCGGTGAGCAATAGCTATAAAACCTTTGTTTCAACTCATAGAAATAATGTGCATATTAAAACTCCATAGGGTTTTTAAAGCATTTGGATGTTTTAAAAACTCTGGATGTTTGGCATTGTGAAGGCAAACAGGTCTTTTCTATGGTACCTCAAGCTTGTAAAAACTTTTCTTGTCTTAGGACTTTGTTCTTTCTGTTTATTTCCTTGGTTTGACACCACACCCACGTTTTTGCATGACTAGTTACTATGGAAGGAAGGAAGGAAGGAAGGAAGGAAGGAAGGAAGGAAGGAAGGAAGGAAGGAAGGGAGGGAGGGAGGGAGGGAGGGAGGGAGGGAGGGAGGGAGGGAGGGAGGGAGGGAGGGAGGGAGGGAGGGAGGGAGGGAGGGAGACGACTCAGTTTCTAATTTGCCAGGATTTATAAAGTATGATGATAAGTCAAATATAGGCATTAATCTGGGAGTTATGGAGGTTACATTTTTTTCTCACCTGTCTTCTTTCAATTTACACTTTGTTTCCTATTTTGAGTGGAGACTCAACTGTGTTAGAGAGCATTTGTTAAAATTGATCAATTAGAATGAAGAGACTGGTGGGTAAAATGTGCTCCAGAGAAGAAAGGGGATGGTAGGGAACACCCAGCTTCTGCAGCGTCTCTTCGATCTGGGAGGAAGAGTCTCCCAGACTCTCGGAAGTAAAGAGCCTGCCCACAGGACCTCACCGACTTCACCGTCACAGCCTGGAGAGGAAACCCATCAGAGTATAACACTGCAAAACATAACTGGAATTTGCTGTCTTCTTTGGAAATCATTTACATATCTGAAGAATCTCTGGAACTTAGTGGCTGAGGTTTCCTGACTTTCAGCATTTGGACCTGTTTTGTTTATTTCCTAGAAGCTAACATTCCTCCTTGGTTTATCTTAGATGTGACATACTTTCCTCATTTCCAGGCACTGGTCTGGTGGTTGCCTGGTGATTGCAGTGCATCATGAAACATTCATGAAGTCCCTTCTCTCCACGTTGCAAGGACTCTTGTTCATTCTTAAGGAGGAAAGAGTTCTCTAAGTGAAGGCCTATGTCCAAAAGAAATACCCAAATAAAACCTTGGAAACAACCCAAGGTGAATATAAACATCCTTCACAGATAGAAATGTCTGGTGTATGTGAGGGCTAAAACTTTTCTTGGCAGACCTGTTTTATGTTCATCCTTTAGTAGGACTGCGTGCAAGACAGTGAGATCCTATTCATTCTGTCCTTCTCAGGACAGATGATGGAGCCACCTGTCATATCAGACAGTTTTCTAATATATTATAGAAGTTCCCTTTTTGGGAGCCAAAACACCCAACAAAAAAAATGTAAAGTCTGTCAATTGCTCTATTTCTCTTTAATATATCACCATTCTAATTTTTTTTAAAAAAATTTCCAACATATCTGATGAGGTTTGACATACACGAAAGCCTTTCAAAAACTGAGACTTGTGTTCAAATCATAAAAGGTCTATCTCTGAAACTAGGACCAGCAGAATGAATGATTGCTCATGCTACTGGTTTTCTATCTTCTATTTTTTTACCTTTCACTGTCTCTTTATCCCACAGAAAACTGTAACTTTTTTTTGCCTGTAACTTAGATACTGACTTGGATCCTGTAAGAAAGACTTCTGCTCAGCATTACCTTGCTTAATGAACAAGTACTCTTTTTTTAAACAAGATAGGATTAAAATCAGAGCTATACAGCAACACTAGAAAACTCTCCTAGTTGGGATACATTCATTCATTTAACTGTCATGATTTCAGCTTCTTCTGATTCGTACTTTTTCCTCCTTGTCTAGAAGCACTGTATTTGTTTTCTATTGCTGCTGTAAAAGAAAAGAAAAACAATCCACCAATTTAGTACCAAGCAACATAAGTGAACTATTTCACAGTTCTACAGATTACAAATCCAGGTTTGCTTGGCTGGTTTCTCTTTTCTGGGTTTCAGGAGGCTGGAATCAAGGTGTCAGCCTGCTGAGCGTCTACTGGAGACCTCTAGGAGAGTCTGCGTCTGAGATCATTCGGGTTGCAGACAGAACCGGCTTCCTTATGGCTGGTCCTCGAGGTATTGGTTCATGCTTGCCATTAGCTGATGGGCCCCTGTCTCACAGAGCCAGCAGTGACGCCTGGAGGAATCTCCCTGACTTCTTGTGCTACATCTCTTCATCTCTTCTGCTTTCTCCTTCTGCCACTTTTTTTTTTCTTTTTTTTTACTGAAATCAGAGAAATTTAAGGACCGATGTGCTTTGATTGGACCCACTTGGATATCCAGGAGATTTGTCCTGCCTTAACGTCTATAGCCTTAATTGTCTCTGCAAATCCCTGTAGCCATGTCATGTGAGAAGTCCACAGTTGCTGGTGATTCGGGCACAGGTATTTTTGACCCGGTGAGGTGGGGGAAGCGTTGTTCTGTCTCCCATACACACCATGTTGGGAAATACATTCCCATGCACCTAGCACCTTTGATCCTTTATCCATCACTTCTGAGGATTCAATTCTGAGTCCAAAATATCCAGAGAGCAGCTAGAGTTTAAAACATGGATTCATTTTAGAAAGAGCCAGAGACAAGGTAGAATTTGAGAGGAGGGAAATTGGGCGGATGCTTCGGATTATGGGTTGCGGATTCGATAAATTTGGAAGTAGGATTAGGCTACACAGGTTCATCATCACTGACGCTTGGAGCTTGAGTCTGGATGACAAGAAAGTACACTAAGGGAAGGGCCACAGGAAGGCCCCACAGCTCATTTCTGGAGATCACAGCTTCCCAGTGGTGATGTCAGTGTAGATGCTATGCTTCCCTAGTCACTGCTGATGTCTAAACGGTGAGTGCTACACACCAGAGAGCCTATCTCTGAGAACATGTGACTAACTGAATAAGTGAGAGTCTACTTTCTGTCTGTTCCACAGTCCTTTTAACATCAGATCTGACTTCATCATATGTTTCCCTGGGAAGCTCCATTGATTTTATTTTGAACAAAATTTGTAGTTGATGAATACTAAACGTGTTAGGCTCAGACAGTCTAAATCTATTTTTTTTTTATTTGTTTATTTTTTTAATCCTTACTTGAGGACATTTTCCCATTTTTTATTCAGATAGAGCAGGAAGGAGAGAAAGGAAGAGAGAGAGAGAAAAACATCGATGTGAAAGGGACACATCGAGTGGCTGCCACCTGCACGACCAACCAGGGCCAGGGACAAACTGCAACCGAGGTACGTGCCCTTAGCGGGAACCAAACCCGGGTCCCTCTGGACCGCAGGCTGATGCTCTAACCGCTGAGCCAAACCAGCCAGGGCCTAAATCTGTGTTTTGAACCCACCACCCTTTCCTTAGAAACATACTTTTCCTTAGAGTCATTCCCTTCTTAATTTTTCTCTGAAGAATTTAAAAATCTGGTGGTCTAAGACCTATAGTATATCCAACTCTATCTTCACCTAAATCCTAATCTAGAAGCCTTGGGAAATGCTTGACACAGAGGGTACTAGAGAAATAATAAGTGACTAGATATAAGATATTTCCCAAAGGGGAAAATGCTCACAATTCTCTCACCACCAGATATTCCTTACTAGTTGACATTTAAGCTCAAAGTAGCAGCCCCCTTTTTGGAGGTGCAATTAACAAAGATTTCTTAGATCTTTTCATTAGAAGAATAAGAAATTCAAAAAAATATCTTTGTGTCCTCTGTGTGGTGACAACCATTATGGTTTTCCTGTGCAATGACTCTTTCTCCTATTTCTGATAATAACATCTTGATTTTCCTTGAGGAAAAATACAGCTGCTACTCTTTAGTCTGTAGAGTTAGAGTAAGGTCGACTCTACTCAGAGCTCAAAATGTGAGCATTTGAATTAGATTTGGCCAATCAGAGACAATAATTCTTAATTTTTGGACTGTTTTAGAAGTTTGGAGAACAAAAATGTTATCTTTCTGCTGGACTTAAAAATGGGTGGGTAGCCCTGGCCGGTTTGGCTCAGTGGTTGGAGCGTCGGCCTGCGGTCCGGAGAGACCGGGCTTCAGTTTCCACTAAGGGCACGCACCTTGGTTGCAGTTTGTCCCCGGCCCTGGTTGGGTCATGCGGGTGGCAGCCACGTAATGTGTCCCTTTCACGTCGATGTTACTTTCTCTCTTCCTCTTTCTCCCTCCCACTCTATCTGAACAACAACAACAAAAAAATGGTGGGTAGTCATTGATGTTTTCTTTCTCTTTTTATCCTCAACTGTATTTTTTACAGATTTTTTTTTTTTTCTTTACTGATTTTGGAGAGAGAGGTAGAAACATTGATGAGAGAGAACATCAATTGGCCACTTCCTGCATGCCACCCACCGGGGATTTGGCTCACAACCTGGGCATGTGCCCTAACCGGGAATCGAACCCGGCGACCTCCTTGGTGCATGGGTCAATGCTCAACCACTGAGCCACACTGGCCGGGCAAGATTTTGTTTTAATAGCCTCCATTGTTACTTCTTACCACAGGGAGATTACAAGGGGTGTCCACAGGTTACTTACTAGAAGGCAGAAGTAGATGAAGTGATTGTCCACAGTTCTTTAAATCCACCTAGTTATCTGCAAGTCATACCAGCACCTTCATTCAGGCAAGACAACAAAATCAACCTTAAACAAAACAAAACAAAATAAAACAAAAATTAGTGAAGTTTAAATATCAGCATATTCTGAAAAAACAAGTGTGTCCCGACTCAGTTGTTACTGCATAAAAAAGATAGAGATGGAAAAATATCAGGACATATTAAGTAAAAACTTTCCTATCTTTGAGAGAAGAATTTACCAGACAATACTGTTTGAGATCATTCATACTTTGGCTCACATACTGAATGCATTGTCTAATAAGTATTCAAATCTCTTTTGTACTTTGTTGATGACAGATTTGCTAAATGAGACTCTGGAAAAGTATCTTCAAAAGAAAAGTATCTGCCCACAACCTCTCCCATAGAAATGTTAATGAAATTCCAGGTTCTTGATATGTCTTTGTAAAGTCTATGGATCCCAGGTGTTATTATAAATCAGACATTCAATAATAACCCAACTCGAGATCCTTTGTGGATGAACTTTCAAAACACGACTGCTTATAATTGGAATTTTAAATTCTGAAGAAAAGGAGCTTTATTCCCATCACTAACTCATTAATTAAGCCCCGAATTTCTCCAGTCCACATGTTTTTAAACACCACATTGTGTGCCCTTAATCCCGAGGCACAAAACAGTGCCCTGTACTCACATTTTTGCCAGTAACCGTTTCTCTAATGGTGGTGTTGGTTTAGTATAGAAAAAAGACAAGTTTGGGGGTACTGATCTTAGGGCTGAAAAAATACCATGATTTTTTTTTTTTATCAAGTTGATCCGTTTTTATTTTGACTTAATCTCATAATATTCTGCACATTTGGTCACTTAATTCCAAAGGTCAGTACAATTCAAAATTGATGTTTTACTTATCAGATTGAAGGAGGAAAGAGACTCACCCTTTGGAAGCATTGTACTAACTCAGACCACCCCACACCACTTCTAGTTTCTGTCAAAGCCCAGCCAATCAGCTACAACATCATTTCCATGCAAGGAATGGCCAGTTAAATCACCCCAGTCTTCTGTATTACATACAGAGTTCTCTTGTCTGCCAACATGAATGGTTGCTATCATTACATCAGCCTCCAGTGACTTTAATACATGAATGGCTAGCTTACGGTCCAAGAGTGGATTGGCTTTTCTGTCTTTTTTCAGAGGCATCTGCCAACCAACAGGAACAAGCAGACAAAGCTAGCTTTAAGTATTCTGCCCCACGCGATGAATAGGCAATGTCTAAAAAGCTGCTCAAGATGAGACTCTGAGAACAGTCGGCACCCACCGACTTCTGAAAACCTCCTTCCGGAGCTCCTCGCATCCAGGAGTGAAAGTAAACGGAATTGAAATCAGAGCTGTGTCTACTTGACTTTGAAGGGGAAGCTTAATTAAAGGGAGTGGTAGAAATAATCCAAGGAGCTGGATGGGCACAAGGATGCCTGTCATCTGTGGAGGACCTTGTTTACGCAAAGAGAGGTGCGAATTCTCTGATACCGGTGACACTTGGGAGACAGAACATATAAGCTCCCGTTCTGCCGTGGGCACTCTTTTCTTTCATTTTATTCCACTTTTGTGTTATTTCACTAGCAAAAGAATTCAGCTCTTTGCAGATATTTTGACAAATGCACAAAAGAGTAAAGAAGCAGAAACCCATCCATAATCCCAGTGAACACAAGGAATTATGGTTGTCATTTTGGGCACATTTCTTTCCGATTTTACTCCTAGTCTTTTGTGTTTATCCAGGTGACATCAGGCTGAAAATATAAAACTATCCTTACTTTAATCTATTGTTATATTCTTCTTGATATCATTGGCCTTTTTATGATGCCATTAACAGTTCTTCATAAGCATCCTTTTCATAGTAAAAAGTAGTATAAATAATTTCTAAAAACTATAGAGGTGTTTGGTAATTTGCTTAGTCACATCCTAAGAGGTGAACAATTTATCTCCAAACATTCCAAATCATACAAAATATATGGAAGAGGAAAAAAAAAAAGACTTTCCCTCACTTCAACAGGGACATCTCTGTGTCCACCAAAGTTCTCATTCGTCCTCCTAAGTGTCTGCTTTGCTCCTACCTCCGATTAAGACTCGCTGTCATAATGAGTCATGGGCCCGTGGGGATTCTTGAGGGTGTTCATAATGTGCTTCAGATGTGTCTGACTGAGAAAAAAGATCAAATCTACCAATATTTGCAAAAAGAGGAGCACTATTTTTTAAGCAATGGAAACCGTTATATTAAACTGATAGCCTTTGAAAGAGTATATATTCCTTAAGGTGTGTATAGTAAAAGCTTGTTTAAAGTAAAATCAGATTTATTCCTTTGAATCCAGAGACTGAATACACTAAAATACTTCAAAATCGTTTCAACATTTCGCACTAAACAACGTGAACGTATCTGTTTATCTACTGCTTGTACTTATCGGTGCTATGTGTTTTATTTGGAGATTTATACATTATATTTCAAAGGAAATAAAGCAAGTTATAGGTATGTGAAGCAGTAGGTAGAGTCTACTGACCCCTGGTAAGTTCTCCCCTCATTCCATTAAGTCCCCCATTAACCTCAGTACCACAGCAGTCAGCAAGTGGCCAAAGATCTCTTTATATTTTGTTTATTTGCCCACTTGGGTAGGAAAAGTACTTGAGAAGAAGCACACTTAAATGAAGTACAAAGAGCAGCAAAATGCCTGGCTAATGGTCATGCGCACTGAATGATCCCCTGCCTGCAAACGGAAAAAGTGACCAGAGGAATTTAGCTTGAGCTGCTTCCTACCACCATCAAGCCGGGGCTGTCAGATGCTGGGGAAGCCAACAGAAAGAGGAAGTTCCTCCGCGCAGACACACATTGACTCATAAGATAAGCTGCTTCCTCTGGTCATTTTCTCGCCCCGTCAGAAGTGTCTCATTTGCTGTCATAGAAAGATAGGTAGAGATGGAGCCAGTATCCTCAGGGTAACGACAGTGAGTGCTCAGACATGGCTTCGGAATGAGCAGCTGACCACAAAGAGAAACCGGAGTATATCACTTTTATGAGCCACAAGGTCCATAGAAGGAGAAGCTGCTCGTAGACACTCCCACTCAAATGACCATGTTTTCATGACTATGCAATGAGGCCAGAGACACTTGCTCTCTCCGTCAGCGAGAAGGGTAGGTCCCTGAATTCACACTGAAAATATGAAAGCAGTCACATCTGGAGGACTTGGGCCCCACCCAAGGCTCATATTTACAGCCCTTTGACAATCTAGCCCTTCTCTGGAGCCCACATGGAAGCTGTCAGAGCAAACCCACAGAGGATTGGTGACGATAGGCTGGACACATCCAGGTCTCTCCCAGATACGTCTTATTGATCAATACAAAGCAACTGCAGCTCTGATGCCAAGCAGTCTGGAAATGAAAACACAAATTGTTTTCAGCCCACAGTTTACTGAAAAAGGGTTCACCTTCGAAAAGGCTCAGTGGTTGGTCTCTGGCGAGAAGAAAGAAGAGAGAGGAAAAAATGCTGAGAGTTATTTTGTTCTGAAGCGTAGGGGGCATCTGGATAGCGGAACCATCTGCTTACAGAGCTGTCCCTTGTATCACTCAGAACTGTCCAGGATTTTAAAGAATACAATGCACCTAGATCCCAAATTAAACAGGAGATAATGTGATTTTAAAATGATTTAGAAAATAAAACCTCAACATAGTGGCCTCTCTAATTGTTTAAATTTTTAAGCAAATCAATAACCATGATTTATAGGTAAGCAAAGTATGGAGACTATAGCAGCACACAACCACAACCCAGTAAAATTGACACTTTTAAGTGTGCACACACTAGCCACGATGCGGCACTGAATACAACCAGTGAGCTGTTTACGCCAACTGTTGTAATTCATGTAAAACAGGTGAGCCAAAATGTTGACCTGTATTCCTTTCAATGTGTCACATCTTCAAAATCTGTAACAACGGCTCACCTTTCTTACGGTATCATAAAGTCTGAGGACAAAAGGTAGAATATAAAAACCAAGTGGCAGGGAATTCTGATTTGGAATGAGCAACATTTATTGAGAAAGAATATCTTCCAGATGGCAGCCACTGTGCTAGCCGCTTTCCAAGTGTTCGTTTTCATGCAACATGAAAAAAAGAACATTCTGACACTGGGCATAGCCTGAGATTGGAAATGTCACACCAAAATGTCGTCTGTGACTAGAGATGCCGAAGGGCAGTGTGTCGGGATCCCCGTGTGGGTGGTCATCTCTGTGCTGATCAGAAATTGAACAATGTCCTGACTGGTTTGGCTCAGCAGTTAGAGCATCAGCCCACAGAACAGAGAGACCTGGGTTCAGTTCCCACTAAGGGCACGTGCCTTGGTTGAAGTTTGTCCCTGGCCCCGGTTGGGGTCGTGTGGGTGGCGACCACTCGATGTGTCTCTCTTACATCGATGTTTCTCTCTTTCTTCCTCCCTCTCACCCTCCTGCTCTATCTGAAGATAAATGTAAGAATGTCCTCGGGTGAGGATAAAAAAAATTAAAAAAAAAAAGAAATTGAACTAGATGAAGTCTGAGGTTAATTCCTAATGAAAGATTAACTGATTCCACTCCTTGAACACCATCAGCACAGACCACGATGCTGCATTCCCACCGAAAACAATTTAGAATGAATATTTTCAGACTAAGATCCTAGGCTGTCTCTCTCAAAAGGGAAGACCTCTTTCTCTACTCCTAACCTTTCACCCGCAGCCAACATCTCCGACATCAGCTCACTTTAATGTTTAAATTTACTGAGTTCTACTTACAGACCCTTTCTTCATTAGCTCTTTCTTCTACAACATGTTCATTCCACAGATGCTTAGCTTATATCTGATGCTTTTCCCTGAGAAGGACAAACAGGTTGCTGCCTCATGATTATTGCCCCTCGCCCAAGCAGTCTGTACATTTTTTCCTGGGTTTTCCCAGCTGCCAGAAAGCATATATTTCTTGTCCCATAGGTGAAATTATGATTTTCAGAGCAGACCAGGGGAGAGTATCAAGGTTATAGGTCACCCAGGTCAAGGCAAGGTAGTACAACAGAAGGGAGATGTCACTATAAAGACAGACACATCAACATCTTGGACCCAATAAGGTTGCAGCTAGGAGGTGGAGCTAAGAGTGAGGGAAAGAAAGAAGCTATTGAAAAGGCAATAATGTTCAGATATGCTCATCTGTGTCCAAGGATAGCCACACAATCACTATATCTTAGAAAAGAGTTCTAGGCAGCCCTATTTTACAACCTGTCTCCTGGAAGCCTCCCAGAATCTTAAACTTACAAGCATAAGTTTATGTTCAAACCCAACTAAGATTTAGTTTTTCTCGGGAATTAAAACAAATCTACCTTTCTCATCTCTTGGACAATATTTCAACGTCTTTAACTTAAGACAAATGAGGATGATAGACATGAGTCAAATACCCCAGAGACAAAGAGCACATGGTTGAATTGTGTTCTTCAGATCAGGAAAAGACTAAATACTATTATGCAAATACATGGATAGCAGGAAGCCACTGCAATGTGGCGCGAGTCCTGTGTGTAAGGAGTCAGGGGTCTTAATTAGATCATTGGAAAGTAAAGAGGAACTGTGCTGAGGACACTCTGAAACAAACGTTTTCTATGGTGTAATTTTTGTGAGGTCAGGAGCAGATACTTTTACTTTAATCCAGACACATACAAGTACGCTCTGAAGTCTTTCCAAATCTTCAGGCATTCCGTGGTTGCACCATCTCAGTGGGAATTTTTGAATCTTGTGGCAATAGTAATGGTTTGAAGGATAAAATAGTGAATAAATGAATAAGTGAGTGAATGATAAAGTTCATGTGATCAAATAGCTGTGTGTGTGTGTGTGTGTGTGTGTGTGTGTGTGTGTGTGTGAAATTCTTGTCAAATTTGTGTTTAGAAGTTATTCGGGCAAAATGTCAAAATATTAGCAATATTTTAGGACACCTATATAGTGAGTGGCTTTGGCTATCAGCAGATTAAACATGGAAGGTTAAAATCACCTAACAACTCGGGTCACGTAGTGGTGGGTATTTGATCAGGGCACAAATGGCAAGTCGTGTAGGCATAAGTCCCTTTGCTAGGGAGCATGTCTAGCTAAGTGAGAGGCCCTCACACCCGCACGTGGCTTCTCTTCCTCTATTTCCATTTCTAATGCCACAAATCTGCTGAAGTTGGGAAAATGTCATTTGCTGTGTCAAAAAAAAAAGAATGACCTTGAGAGTAAACAAACAAAAAAAATCAAACAAAATTTTTACAGACATGAAGAGTAAGCAAAAAAGTTTTACTGAGGTTTTCTTGTGAGAAATTAAACTATTATGTAAATTAAAGTGAGGGGTGGCAAAAGTGGTGGAAGGCAGGATCCCTGACATATCTACCATATGTTCCCTGCAAAAACAGGAAAATACATTTGTGAAATTGTTCTAGCAAATGTTCTAGCTCATGCAAAATTTTCTTTCAGTGAGTGATAAAATGTTAGCAAAAGGCAAAAAAGTAATTAACTTGGATTAGAGGGCTATTTTTAATGGAAATATAATTTAATAGAAATTCCATTTAACATTTTTATAAATAGTTATACGTAATTATTGTGTATAATAATATAATTACATATATATAATATGTATGTATATAATCATTAAGAGTGTAAAGAATTCTCTTAGTTCTTTTCATACACTACATTTTGTAGGAAGAAATTTTTGCTAAGATTTTTTTTGCATATTTAGAGGTTTGCCAAAGCCTTAACACTCCCTTCTTGACTCTCATAGCTTTAACTAATGTCATCACTCTGAAATGTTTTCAAATATAATGAGAATATCTACCAAGATAATCAGAACAAATTTAGATTAGTTAATTAAGAGTATTTGATCTCCATTTAGTATAGTTGTTTACTCACCAAACACAAAATATTCACAAATGTCAGTTACTGAATCTCCAGTTCTTGTTTCTTTGAAGGTCAGAGTAAAGAACAATTCATTTAAACAAAAATGTGTTCACCACAGATAATATATCAAGTTCTTTGCTAGGTGATGATGATATAATAATGAATTTTTTATATCCCTTTATAGGCAATATTCTGAAACATTGCCTGGTTGGAGTGGTTAGTGTTGACTCACTAAAGAGAACATAGGCCACAGTATTTTCTTTGTGAATCACTTTTTTTTTTTAATCCTTACTTGAGGACATTTTTTCATTTTTTGTTCAGATAGAGTAGGAGGAAGAGAGAGGAAGAGAGAGAGAGAGAAACATCGACGTGAAAGGGACACATCGAGTGGCTGCCACCCGCAAGACCCAACCAGGGCCGGGGACAAACTGCAACCGAGGTACATGCCCTTAGTGGGAACCAAACACAGGTCTCTCTGGACCTCAGGCCGATGCTCTAACTGCTGAGCCAAACTGGCCAGGGCAGTGTGAATCATTCTTATCCATCTGTGGTGAAGAAGTCTCATGCCACTAAACCTCACATTCATTGGCAAGTACACTGATTGGAATTTTCTCTCAACATGATGGACACTGGCAACCATAACTGCATATTTGGAATGTCTAGAAGGACCATCATTGAACAGCTCATGCATGACGGCTTAGAGGTCATCCAACTGTGTCAATGGAGACAGGGTCATATTTGCATGTTTCTCCTGAACCACATCCTACGGATTCCATTAAAACTGGTATATCCTTAATTTGAAGGGATTTGTTTCTATTTCTTATAATAGTATAATACAGCAAAGAGGATATAAAAATTGCTTATTTGAGCTGTCCAGTTTAGATCCACAGTAGTAGATTGTATCATTGTTCCCATTATTTATTGCCTTCCTTTTAAGAAAATTATATATACCCTTCTCTTGTCATGAGACCTGCATGAGTCATGAGACCCCCTTGTAGGAGGAACATACCACCTCACTGAGGCAGGCTTAGTCAGTTGACTTTTTTGACCAGTCAATGAATTGTGTGCCACAGTGACGTGGGTGCCATGTAAGCAGAAACATTAAGGACTATCATGGGTTCATCATTTCCATCTAGGAACTGATTATTCAGCCTGGATCCCTAAATAAACAAAAGACATGGCACAGAGCCATAGACTAAGGCAGAGTTGCAGCTGACCTGTGCTGACATGGAATGTAAGTGAGACGTAGAACTTAATTGCTATAATCCACTGAGATTGGGAAATTGTTCCTGTAGCTAACTGAGAAACCACACAAACAGACATTTAGATGTTACCAGCAAAACTTAATTTCACTGGTTTCTAGTTATCATTTTCCTATTTTATTTCACTTTTAGTTAATCCTTTGGTCATCACTCTACCATTGATAGCGAGAAGATTAGTCTCTTCTTCTTGAGGCCTCCATCTAAATCTCACCCTTATCTTTCAAAGTATTCAAAAATCTTGGGCAGGATAGTCTACTCTTTACAAAGAGGGCCACGCCTCTAGGCAGAGAGGGAAAAAAGAACAGTAAAAATCTCCAGTAAGTTCATTAGCATTAGTGAAGGTCTGTCCAGTCTAATGAATGTTAGTCCACTGGTGCCCTGTTATAAATCTTGTCCTACGTCTCTATCATGGGCACATTACTTATTTCACACTCTTTGCTCAGCCATATGTCCTTGCTTCTCTGGCCCTTGGCCTCTTGTAGAATTTAGGCCACCAGGTACACACGCCCCTTACTTCACAGGGAGTTCCCTTCACATCATGATATCCTTTTAATCAGGAGATCCCATCCACCATGAGAATTTTCTAACAGTGAGTCACAGGGACAGTTTCAGATTAGCCCTATGACCCACACACAATGGTCCTTTTCCAGGCATGCTGAAGCCCCCCATGCAGACATGCTAACTGGCATTTGTTCACATAACTGAAAGGCCACTCTGGGACCATTCAGAGGACAAAGAGCAGCACCATTGAGATTCATGACTATGTGTCTCAGCACAGGTAGAGGTGTAGATGGAAGCTTCTTTAAGTTAAAGAAAGCTGCACCTTCTCATATTAATATGTGCCTCTCCTGTCCTGTCATCTGACATACATCACTATTACATCTCTAGTGTTCAGCAAAATACCTGGCACATAGTATGTGCTAGATAAATACCAGTCAAATAAATGAGAGAAGGATCAATTACAAAGCAAATAAATAAGATCAGAAATGGACTAAAATGACCCCATTCGTTGTTCACTGAACTTATTGTGGTAATAATCATTTCACAATATATGTACATCAAATCATCATAATGTATACCTTAAACTTAGACAATGATGTATGTCAACTATTTCTCAATTTAATAAAAAATATTTTTTTTTGAAAAAAGAATTTTATTCTGATAAAAAAATGAAAGAATGTCCTCACTCCACATTTCTCCTAATATGGTCATTTTCCCTGATTTTTTACTTTTTAAAATGTTTCTAACTCTGGAAATCTAACACTGGAGATCTTTCGGAGGGCATTTCAGAGGCAATGCAAGTTAAACCAGGTCTTAGAGTATTCATAAAGGCTCTTTATACAAACTTTAATTAGTGATACAAAGACAAAATATAGAAATAATTCCTATTCTATTTGTGTGAGGCCATAATAAAACTGAGATTGTTTTTTTACATTCTCATCCTGAAACTTTTACAAATTTTATTTCTTAATTTTTACATATAACCATATAATCAAAGCATGCAAATAAATCCATTAGCCAGGTGTTCTTAGATGATCAAACATGTGAGGTGTCTTAGGGTTGGAAAACATGGATTTCTTTTTTTAATGATAAAAGTAAATGAATTAATGTAAAATAAACAATTCCCTAAAAATAAAGATAGGTCATTGGAAGCAGAGTCAACTGTCAGTGTATGTAACACTCTAGGAACATTGAGGCAGAAAGAACAGTCTGAATGAATGAAGAGGGTGCATTCTAAAGATACCTTTCACTCTCAGACACCACTATGCTTTCCATGACCTAACCAGGGGCAGCTACTCCTCTTGGCAGTTAATACCGGAATTTACTCATATTTTTTATGGATTCAAACCATCTTGCTTATATCAAATTGCCTCCTTTATATTATGAAATCGTATGCTCCTAGAGTTGTAGACCTGGGGTTGGAAGACTGTCTTGTCTAGTTTTATTGTTGTGAGAACTGAGGCCCTAAGAGGGTCAACATGAAACACACATTTCTAACTAACTACATCATTAAACTCAGTAGATCACCATCAGTTTTCCAAGTCTTTCTGATTTGTAAACAACACTGTGAGAAAGGAAATATTTCAGTCAGCATTTTTATTTTCTTGCTCCAAATTCAAGATTGTATGGTATTACATACCTGCTAAAATATATGTGCTTCTGCAAAAATGCTTAAATTTTTATGATTACTGCCTTTCATTCCATTCTCTGAACATTATATTTATACTCACCATCTTGAGTGAAAGAATAAGTAGCCCAAAAGTTCTGGATAAACTACAAGAAACAAACAATCATGAACTAAGATACATGCATTGCCACATGTGCAAAATCTCCATTGTGATTCACGTCAAGACACGAACTGATAAACAATTGTGTGTGTTTTTAATTAATAAAGGTTTTCTCTAAGAGTTATAGCATCTTGCTAGTAACTCTAAAGTGAGAAAATTTAGAATCCAACATCTGTTTTTTGCTGGCTAGTTGTGCAACCTTGGGTCAATGACTCAACTCTCTGGGCCTTGATTTTTATATTTGCAAAGTACAGATAATAATACCTAACTTGGGGGTCTCTGTGTGAATAAGTAATAATATATGTGTATTATTCACAACACTGATTTTAAGAGTCAAGAAGTATAAGTAAGACTAGAAAACATTTTTTTCAGTTAAATCAAACCACAAAAACAAAACAAACGAAAGAAGCCACCACCAATGGAACCTATATTTATGGATTCAAACCATTAGATTATCATTCTGTCTTCTGTATTTGCCTTTATATAAGGAGCTGTGTTCTCAAGCTAACCACCCTCATAAAGCTAAAAACAAAAGCTACAGCCAGCTATAAACTTATATTATAACAAATAGAAAGGAAAGACGTTCTCTTCAACTAACTCCAGTGAAAAAAATTCTGGGGAAGAAACGTGATTGGTCTTATTGATGTCACATGCCCGTTTTTGGACTAATCAGCTATGGTCAAGTAGATAGAATCCTATGATTGGCCCAACTTCATGATGTGTCCAGGCCTGTGATATGAGATGTGTGATTGGGAACCTAAAAAAGGAGAAAAAGATGTGAGGAAAACCAAAACAAAGTAGCAAACTGAGTGCTTCATTATTTAAAGTACCTGCATAATATCAGCACAGTACTGGAAAATAATAATGTTAGTATTAATGAGATTCATTTTTATTTCTTGGATAAACCAACTAATTAGCATGATTTTGGTGTATGGGCCACTCATGTATGTTCATGGCAGTAAGCAGGAGAAAGACCTGAGAAAAGAGAGATCAATGTGTTCATTGTGGAATCCGTGGCCACTAGGTTAGAGCTTGCCCTGTTGATGGTGGCTCATTTATAACATCTTTACCACCCAAAGGGCAGAAGGTTATTATTCTTTGAGCCTTCAATACACAAATTTGAAAATGAGAAATTTAGAACAGATACTGACTCCAGTGGTCCTCTCATTCAGAGGCAAAATG
This sequence comes from Molossus molossus, assembly GCF_014108415.1. NCBI lineage: Eukaryota > Metazoa > Chordata > Mammalia > Chiroptera > Molossidae > Molossus > Molossus molossus. Next base: position 61,678,612 of record NW_023425351.1, on the reverse strand, counting down.
AACTGCAATCTACCAGGAAATGCTGAGGTCATTTGGACACACCCAGCAGTAATAAAAAAATTATTTCTGCTTCATCACTGACTACCTGTGTGCTCTTGATTGAGTTCTGAATCTGCCTGTGCCTCAGTTTTCTCAAGGGTTACAAGGAGATAATCATAATACTAGATTCTCATAGAGTATTTGGGGGCAATGAAATTAGCTAATTTACATAAAGAACTTAAAATAAAACTTTAAAATTATCCTTTTTTGTTTTTATTAATAATATTACCACCACAAATATTTCCTGGATAATAAAAATTGATTTAGTGTTTAGGGGCCTACTTGCAAGGACGAATTGATTTTGCAGAAAAGCACCACAGTTCGTTATTTGCCATATTCATGCCTGAACACAACAGTCAACATCTCGATAGGAAGAGAAAGTCATAAACGGGTTACTGATGTGAGTCTTCCAAGTGTCCATGTGCGTGCGGTTGTTTAGGTCAAGTGTACAGTTGTTTGAATTATGTCCAGATGTTTGGCATGACCTTGCCAAACCTTTTACACACCTTGAAAAAGTAAAAAAGAAAAGTTGAGAGATTGTTTCAGGATTTTATAATGTTGCTCTTTTGCTGATCTGTCTGAAAACACAAATAATACATTAATGACCTGCTGGGATGCCCCAATGCCAGCTGCTAATGTCTCACAGATGGCCCACTTCTCTGGAGAGTGTACCCCTGCCAGCTGCTTCCACTGGGGAGTTGTGTCATGTCCTGGGCACAATTCAAAGCTAATGACTGACTGATGTGGTATACAAAGGGTTACCCCCTTGTCTGAAGTGGGACGACACAGCTAGTGGTTAATGATTCAAAGACCTTCCCCTATGGATCGGGCCAAGGCTGGCCTTGATCTGAGATCACTTTCCTGCTCAGAACTTTCCCTTTCTCTAGTCGGCTTCACTCCATTCCTAATGGACTTTCCCACTAAGGTCTCCCTTTCACAAGAATTGGGTTCTCCGACTCAGCTTCCAGGGAACCCAGCCTAACATAATATTACAACAACCTGTGCTATCAAAGGGACCTGCAGAATAATTCAAAGTACCAACACCTCTGCGGAGAAATAGATTTCAGCAATGCAGACTTTTAGGAAAGAAGACCTACAGAATGAATAACATGAAAAGCAGCGGAGACTGCCTCAGGCCTTAGGAATGGCATCTCCTGAGCAAGACGACTAAGGTTCAGCGGTTGCTGCTGGTGGTTTCGTTGGCTGGCTGGTTTGATTGACTGGTTGCTGGGGAGGTGTCCATCCTTCATCTCCCCTCCTTATTGGAGGAATAATCATTGTGGGAGGAGCTGGAGGGGAGAGGTTCCCTACCTCCAAATGCCTGTGCAGAGGGCGAGGAATTCTTTCTCGGCCTGATCCAGAGAGAGGGCTACAGGAAACAGTCCTCGGTCAAGCAGCCCGCTGACTCCGGAGCTGGACGTCCACGTCGGTTGGTAACCCGTGGATGGCGGAGCTTGTCCATACAGCTGCTGCGGGCCTCGTCCGTGGGCGGCAGCAACGTGCCCGGAGGTTCCCGCAGTGTCTGAGAGGACAGGTGCTGGGGTAACGAGCACCAGGAAAGCGCCCCCCAGATTCTCTGCTCTTACTTTCCCTGTGCTCCAAGCATACTACCCCGCTTTCTTATTAATTCTATCAACTCCCTAGTTCTCCCAATGAAGTCCCCTTTCAAGTAAAAATTAAAAAAAAAAAAAGACAAAAACAAAAGTTTCTCTCTTGCCTGAAATAAGAAAAAAAAAAAAAGTTCCAAGGGAACTGAGGGAAGACCATCATGGGTGAAGCAGTGAGTGGGTCAATGACACGCGATGGGGCTGGTGTCGGGCAGGAGCTTTGCAAGGCCTGCAGACCACAGGAAGGGTTTCTCTGCCGTTTGTGAGTGTCCGATATCTATAAACCCCCTTAAAGAACCGGATAAGAAGGTTACTTTGAGTCAGGTCTGTGGCCCGCGGTAGAACCATCTGTAAATGTGGGTGAACAGGAAGTCTTGACAACCAAATAACTGGAAATGCAGAGAAAAGGGGGAGCTTGGGCAGGTGTCTGCACTGGGTCATCGGGAAAGGAGGGAGCAGCAGGAGCTGGTTAAGTCAGAGGGCAGGATCAGGAACAGGGGCCCCTCCCTTAGATTACCGGGCTGGGAGAAGGTCATGATGAGGAAACCAAGTCTACATGGTGATCTGGACAGGCAAATGAGACTGCCAGCCAAAATAAGTCAAAGAATCTGCAAGAGAGCCAAGTCAGGGCAGGAACAAAGCCAGGGCCTTAGGTAATGAAGAAAGAAAATCCCAGGAGGGCAAAGCCTGGTAGAGAGAGTTCCGTTCCCCGCGTGCAAGGGGCCCATTGGTCCACAGTGGTTCACGTCAGCCGGAAAAGGGTCCATCTTTTCAACGGAGGGGGTTTCCTGGTGGGTGGCTGAGTTTCTTCAGTCCCTAAGTTTATTATTGTCATGTTCTTTCTCTCCTCCTACCTCTCATCTCTGACTGCTTTTCTCATCCGATCAGCTGAGCCAGTTCCACAGCTGAAAATTTGACACCTATAAACACACACACACACAACTAAATAGCCGAGAACTTGGGAATTGCTGGCATATCTCAAGTCACTAACCTTGAGACACTTCTGGAAAATAGGAGCGAAACATTGAAGAAGACTGAGTTTTCTTTTTCTTTTCTTTTTTTTTTTTGGTATGTGCCCCTAGCAGGGAACAAACCTGGGACTCTCTGTTCCGCAGGCCAATGCTCCAACTGCTGAGCCAAACCGGCCAGGGCCAGAAGACTGAGTTTTCTGAAAAACGTTAAAATGTCTCGATTCTCTGCTTAATTCCCCTGCACACATGCCTAGTAATGAAATGTGCCAAGCTGGGGAATTAGGAGCCTTCATTATCTTCGTATCAAAGAGATACAGAACCGTGTAGAGAATAGCAAATGTGAGCAAATAAAGTCAACATTCTAGAAAAAAATAAAAAATAAATGGGTATATTTTGGGGAGAAATAAGGGAACAGACTTATCAGTGGATCAAAATTTAAAAAACATAAGAGAAAGTAAACACTTGATTTTTGATAATGGGATTAAGAAAAACAGTGATGTTGATTGTAAACTGAGTGCCAGGGAAAATGTGTTGGCAATGCGAACTGATTGGATTGGAGGAGCTAATCTCCCAAGGGAAGGGGTGGACATTTCGTCTTGCATATTAGAGGCAGAATTCTCACTGGCAGGAGTTAGAATAGGATGACCTAATAGGTCTTTTCCAACTCTGATATCTACCATTTGGCAAGAGAAACCTAGCTAAGAGTTACACAATTAAGCATCCTCGCTAAAAAAAAAAAAAAATAATAATAATGCAGCATGATTGGATGATGCAGATCCATCCCCTCCAAAAAATGTAAAAGAGATAATCACACCACCAACAGAACCATACGATCCAGCCCAGAAGAACAATTCTTGACACGCACCAGGGATAAATAGATGCTTTCATTCCCCACTTTTTCTTAATCCTCAAACCTGAATGGATGGGGGGGCAGGTTTTCAGGGGTGCTGGAAGGCAGGGGCTTTGCATAATCTTCCCCTGAAGCTTTGCTCTGTGTGGAAGAGGGTATTCTTTGAAGATGACTGGACCAGATCCAGCAAGTTCCCTTTTACTCCCACAATCTTTTGCGCACTTTCACCCCTTCCTCTGGGCTCAAACCATCTCTGGGAAAGCGAAAAAAATCCCCACACACGTTATATCCTTTCTTGGAGAACCCGTGAGTAGAGTATTATATCCTCATAGCGTGTTGGCAAATCCAGACCCTACTCAGAGAAAATCCATCTTAAAAACTGAGTCCATAGAGATGTGGACAGTCCTGGGAAAATGCATTGTCTCATCGCACTTGGTGTTTTCTTTTATCTACGGGCTTAAGTTTCCTAGTTTCGTTATTTGATTCAGCGCTTTTGTTATTCTGGTTTTCAGAAATAACCACCAGCGTGGACAGAACAGAATATATTGTACAGCCTGTGCCTATTTTGACTGGCACAGACTAGCATTTAGGCAAACTGGCAAAATTAGAAGAAAAACAGTTGATGGGGTGTGTAGTTTGAGAACGAGCAGCCGAGAGTACCAACCCCAGTTCTGAGCCTTTCCCCCTCTCCTCCTTGCCTTTATAAATGCCTATTTTGGGATTTTATCTCTGAATCATTAAAGTTAGGCAATCAGAGAACTTGGCATGGAGAGGTCTTCTTTGTGTATTCTCATGAGAATGTAACAGCTGCAAGCTTTTGGATAAATAATGTTCATTTTCTAGCCATGAATGGACTTTTTAAAGCCCATGGCGTCCAGGGTAATTGTTTTAAAGGCTACTTCTCTTAGCCTTGCTTCTAGTATCCTTTCCAGTTCTGCTCAGCTCCTTGGTGGACTTTAAAGAGAGACACAACTAGATTGAAAGCTACAGAAGGGCAGTCACAAATCCAAGGGCGGGTTTTGCCGAATACTGATAAACCAATGGAAAGATTCAGCATATCAAACATGTGGCTTTTCTTTAAATTATTTTCTTTATTGATTTTAGAGAGCAGGGAAGGGAAAGGGAGAGAGATAGAAACATCAATGAGAGAGAACATCAATTGGCTGCCTCTGCATGCCCCCCACTGGGGATCAGGCCCACAACCTGGGCATGTGTCCTGACCAGGAATCGAACCGGTGACCTCTTGGTGCAGGGTCGATGCTCAACCACTGAGCCACACGGGCTGGGCTAAACATGTGGCTTTTCTTCTTCCATATTCTACTTCTGGACAGAGGGTTATAGTTTTCACATTTTCTACAATTGGTAAGATAACGTAATTGACTCGTTTTTACTCAAAAAATATTTTTGACTAGCTATTGTGCACTAGGTAATCTTCACCCTCCAACATTGTAGAAATCTAACATTAAAATAGAACAAAAATATGACATCATTTTAAACAATAAACTTAACAATGACATTTAAAAACATGAAAACAAGGGACTTAAAGGAAGTGCACGTTGAGCCACAGGCCACTGAAGCTGCTGTGTGACCAGACCCGTGGCTGGGCGGTTGGTGGGCGTTCGGGAGCCTCACAGGGGTGAAATCAGGTGTCTGGTGGTTGCATCTGGAGGGTGTTGTCTGCAAATAAACATCTTCCTTTTAGAGCGAGGGATAGCTTGAGTGGAACGTAACATGGTTTATCAGACTTAGCTTCTGCTAGAAAGGATCCCCAGCCTCCAGTAAGAAATCCCCATGTCCCGAAGTGGTGTTTCTGAAGGTATGGATGTGCAAGGGCTACCTTTGGCTAAAACAGAAGAGAACAGCCCTGGCCGGCCTGGCTCAGCCATTGGAGCGTCGCCCTGTGGACCAGAGAGGCCCGGGTTCGGTTCCCTCTAGGGGCACGTACCAAAAAACAAACAAACAAACAAAAAAACAGAGGAGAACAATAGACAAAAGGCAAACGGATATCTTTATTTCTCAGTACACCAGGAGATGCTCTGAGAGCAGTTTTAAAGCCAGACACCTGTACAACAGCTTGCATGATGTGGTTGGGGGTGAGCCTCACAGCCGGCCACTCTAGGGGGGATCCCACCCACGAACGAGAAACAATCAAGACCCACTTACAATAGGAGAGCCCAAGTAACACACAACAGGGACTGCACGAGTGGGCAGGGATCTGAGATCCCCAGAAGACATCCAGGTAAAAAAAAAGTTGGATGTAAAGGTTAAGTGCACAAGAAGGGATCGGAGCCAGGAATCCAGATTCAAAGTCGTCAGGAAGCAGGTGGTAGTCTAAGCCCTGGAAGTGGTCGCAGTGACTTGGTAAGAGTGAGAAAGTGGAAAGACATGTGGCACAGGTTAGGGCGGCGAAAACCAGACTCAGATACGCAGAGAGAGCAACTTGTCCTGACTGCTATGGGAACGTTCGTCCAGAGGGCCGGGAGGCGCGGTGTTGAGAAGCCCAGGGGGGGAGGTTCTGCGGCTGACAGGTACTCAGAGTAAAGACAGCTCAGGACTGAGAAGTGGCCATTGAATTGAACAAGAATTCTGGGGGCCTTGGTGAGAGAAGTTTCAGCAAGTTTCAGAGTTTGTGTCGGGATAGCTGTCAGATTCAGAGGATTCAGGGAAGAAGAAAAAGTTCTTTTAAAAGACTGGAAGGAAATAATTTCTTCTGAACGAGAGAGTTATGTGTATTTTTCCAGTATTTTTTACACTTAGAAGCTTTTCGCATTTGCTACATTGAATGTTTATTAATTTGATACTTGGAAAAAATGAAGTTTAAAGGCCAATGAAGAAAAAAATATATGAAAACAAGTTCATCAAGAAAGAAAGGTAAGCCCTTTCAGCGGTTAGAGCACTGGCCTGCTGTCCCCGGGTTCGGTTCCCGCTAAGGGCACGTGCCTTGATTGCAGTTTGTCCCCAGCCCTGGCTGGGTCATACGGGTGGCAGCCACTCGATGTGTCCCTTTCACATTGATGTTTCTCTCTCTCTTCCTCTCTTTCCCTCCCACACTATCTGAACAAAAAAATGAAAAATGTCCTCGAGTGAGGATTTAAAAAAAAAAAAAGAGTAGAAGAAGGGAAGAAGGGAAGAAGGGAAGAAGGGAGGGAAGATTGTCTATTGGAGTCATTTAGCTTTTACTACAAATGACCCAAAGAATGGGCAAAGTTAAGGCTTTGCTTTATTTTCCCTTAGAAAACTGAGTGAACAACTCTCAACATCAACTTTGTCTAATTTTCATAAACCAAACATTTTCTCTGGAGTAATTCCATGGTTACTACTGTTTTTTGTTTGTTTTCATTCTCACCTGAGGATATGTTTTTATTTATTTTAGAAAGAGAGGAAGGGAGAGAGAGAGAAAAATATTGATGTGAGAGAGAAACATCAATAGGTTGCCTCTCGCATGAGCCCTGACCTGGGATCGAACCCACAACCTAGGTATGTGCCCTGACCAGGAAACGAACCCACAGTTGATCCTCTAACCAAATGAGCCACACAGCCAGGGCTGTGGTTACTGTTGTTTTTATAAATGTGCTTCCCCAGTTATGCCATACATGCCTTCCAACGCATGACATCGTTAGTTTAAATTAATGAAGCCCACCTGTTTGTTATCACTTTAAATGGAAGGTCATGGAAAATCCGAACCACTTTTTGGTTTCTATCGCTATTATTGCTGATAATGTTTGATATCAGTCCATCTCAACCTAATAATCCCATACATTCTAAGGAAGGAAATCCATCCATATGAAGTAGATAGAATGATATTCTTGGAAGTTATATTTTAAGAAGACAAAATTTTCATCATGAGAGACTTTCTCAAACAAGAAAGCTGTTCCGTCTAAGAATCTGCTTTTTGCATCACTTCAAAGCCTGAAATTACAAAGCATGTGAACATCACATAGCACCTGAGCTTACCATGAACAACCTGGGTCATCATATTTGTGTGCAATATTCAAAGTAAATGTATTTTTAATGAAATAATTTTAAAATAAAATTAATTTTGAATTATTGACTTTGAACTTATTTTTATGTCACTCTTCAAAAACCCTCCAGTGAGAGGCAGTGGCTTTTAAGAATATTTTAAGGGCCCAATATGGTAAAATATTGAGACTAATTAAGAATATCAACCTGCAGTTGATGTCTTTACATTTTGGAGAAGATATTTCAAGATGGCATAATAATGTTTTAAGAAGTTCTAAGTTTTGTCATTTACTGAACTGTTGTATTCGTCAGTTCAGGGAAGATTTAACAAAGCTCAATTTCATTAATGGACATAGGAAACTTTTCTTTAAATGTTCTTTCCAAAAATATATAGCCATTACAGCTCTACATAGGATATTCTGAGAGAAGTTATTTTGGTTAATTCTACTCCAAGAAACAAACAACATTTTCTGCCTATATTTTTTTTTCTCTTTTCTTTTCTTAGGTAAAATATAATGCCACAAAACATTACAATTTAATTCTGTACTTACAAAATAATAGATGTGCTTATTAATCTCTAATATATTTATTATTTGTTAGTCTCAGAACTCTGTTTCATGACTGACTTCTCAAAAAGTCATGAAAACTGAAAAGTAATAGAAAAAGAAAAACATGTAGTATATATTTTTAAAGCTCAAAATCCATCCTGCTCATAATATTAAATGTGTTTCCCTATAGGTCCTAGCAAGTGGGTCAATACTTACTTACTGTATTCTAAAACAGTTTGCAAATTATAGCTCTTGATGTTTAATTTGAAATAATAACAGCATAACCAGCAACTAATATATTAAAGGTTTAACCACTCATTTCAAGGTGTTGTTGAAAAAGTGACTCTGAGATCTTTTAACCAAATATCTCACTTAGTTAAATTCTCTACTTCTATTCGGCACAGATCAAAGTAATTAAATAGTCATGGGGATGTCAAGTACAGCACAGGGAATATAGTCAGTAATATTGTAATAACAATGTATGGTGCCAGGTGGGTGCTGGAGATATCGGGGAGACCACCTTGTAAAGTAGATGATTGTCTAATCACTATGCTGTACACCTGAAACGAATACAAAATAATATTGAATGTCAACTGTAATTAAAAAATAAAGCTACATAAAATAAAATGAAAAAGATAAAGTTTACTTGAGTTGAGGTGAAATTTGAAAGAGATCACTCTCTCCTTTATCCAACATTTGTACAAAATAAGAGTAAGAACATCTAGATTTTGTTCACTGTTAGAGAAGAGGGAGTTTAATGCTCCTGCCCAAACCACAGTGCGGTCGTTTTACTCCCATCACATATATATACAACCCTGGTCACCGTGGTTCTGCCTAGCTGGGGATCTCATCTGCAAGCTGTTTCCGAAGCAGAGCTTCTTCAAAGGAGTCTGCCATCACCCTGTCATGGCAATGCCATTCTGTCAGCTCTTCAGCGCCCGTAGCTGTCTTGATGGAGTCTGGGTCTCCGTTTCCCAAGGGGGGTTTTCAGTGAACCGTACTCTGTCTTTCCATTGGCTGCGTCTGGAAACCTTGGTGGGCTGGGTGGGTCCAAAAAGAAAAGAGGATGTTTTCTTTTTCCACTATTTAAACCTCTTGTGAGTAATTCCCCACAGCTGTACATAAACACCCCCTTTCTGAGAGGGGGGAAGAGGTCTCAGAACAGAACAGCTCTTTCTGTTTATCAAATTAAAACAAATCATGGCAACAGCTTCTTACTTTAACCAAAAGAGAGCTTCCTCGTCTCGATGCGTTTTGTAGAGGGATTAATTGTACTCTGGAGTTTTAGATTAGACATTTCGAGTTCTCCTTTAAAGATGAAAAGGATGAGAGAAGAAAACAAGTTTTAAATTTTGCATGTAAACAATCTGGGTGGATATGTGTGTATATATATATTGTGAGATTGTTCAACAATTAGATAGCTATAATTATAACCCCAAACAATGTTTAACTGGGCTGGCTGCCTAATCAGGGAAGCAGTATTTTCACAGCAGACTAAGCATGTTATTGTTAAAATAAATGTTTTTGGACAAACAGCTCTAGAGAATACATTTCTGCCTACAGAGATTTGGTGGTTATTTTTAAAGATGCCAAGAAATTCAGGGCTCGCCATACAGAGGATGTAAATTAACACCTGTTAGATTGAATGGAAAACATTTAGGTTTGTTTGCAAATAAGCCCTTGCTATTTGCAAAACATCATCACAAGAATTTTCTAGTTTTTAGGCCCATTTGTTCTAGTCCAATGTGGTTGAGACAAAGGCTAAGTGATTTTGCAAGGTCATGCATTAGTAGTAGACTTTGAAGTAACAGATTTCTCTGCATGACCCCATCATAGTCCTTATAATTATAGTAATTGATTTAATTGTCTGACTTCATGCAGAGATTGTGGGATCATGAAATTGTGAATACCCACAACCTAACACACTGGTGTGTGTGTGTGTGTGTGTGTGTGTGTTTGGGGCAGAAGACATGGATGGTGGTAAAGGTGAGCACCATAGTAAGTTTATGATAACTTTTAGGAAGTATTGATTAATGACTTGGTCATTAATGGCTGAGTGCTAATACTAACCCTGTATATTCAGACCTACATTTTAGAAGGTTCTTTCCCAAATGTTTGTTCCTAGTCTTTCAAAAATTATCTTAGCTGAATGGGAGGGAGGGAAAAAAAGACTATCTTTCTACATTAATGTTCCTCAAAATTACCTGATCACAAAACGCATCGAGCCCTGGCCGGTTTGGCTCAGCGGTTGGAGTGTCGGCCTGCGGTACAGAGAGACCCGGGTTTGGTTCCCGCTAAGGGCATGTACCTCGGTTGTCCTCGGCCCTGGTCGGTTGTGCGGGTGGCAGCCACTCGATGTGTCCCTTCACATCGATGTTTCTCTCTCTCTCTCTTCCGCTCTCTCCCTCCCGCTCTATCTGAACAAAAAATGGAAAAATGTCCTCGGGTGAGGATAAAAAAAATTAAAAAATTAAAAAAAAATAAAAACGCATCGAGACGAGGAAGCTCTCTTTTGGTTAAAGTAAGAAGCTGTTGCCATGATTTGTTTTCATTTGATAAACAGTATTACTCACAATACTTCTTAAAAACACAGCTTCTCTGGCCCCAGCCCAGCTTCAGGAGTCAGAGGAGAATCTCTGGGCAGAGGGAGTTACTGATGGGATTAAGCTTGAAGTATCCATCTTCTAAATAGTTTCTGACTCGCCATGCATATCAGGTGGGTCTTTATTATTTGGGGTAAGTTCCATTTCTTCCACGGAGTTAACTGAACAATCCTAATCCAACAAAGTCCATGCAATTCCTTAATGATCTGCTATAACACTTCTGCTTGGGACATTTACTTCCGTTATCTTTTAACAGCATTATAAATGTCTCAAGGAAAAGGACCGAGCCATATTTTTTCGACATTCCGTCAACATTTATTGGACATCTGCTGCGGAGGTAGGCTGGAGTAGTGGTGGATGCTACATGTTTCTGTACAACTACAATTGGATAGGTAATATTTGTGTAAAATACTATTTTGCATTTTCTACAGGATCTAGTGTAGTACATCTCATATAACAGAGTCTCAAAACCCATTTGTTGAACAAATGAATAAATGAATTCAGACATAAATGGATAATGCTCCAAAATGATAATGCAACCACCTTCTCATTTTGGCATTGAAGTAAAAATGATTCTGAAAAATAATTACCGTAACTTAAATGTGCCTCTAAGTTTGTAACAGCCAAAGACTTTCCACTTGCATCTTCTCCTCTTTTTTGTTTTTTCATCAACTCACTGAGACAGGAAGTGCAGGTTTATTACCAGCTATATATTATAGATGAGCAAATTGAACCACAACACACTTATTAACCTAGTTAGTCAGAGTCAGACCTGAAAACTGAATTAAAATTCTTGCTAATGCAAGGTTGACCCTGACATGCAAGACTCGAGATTATACAGCAAACCCAAGAGCCTGGCTAGAAGACACAGGAGACAGAGTTCAGCACTTACTAAATGGGTTCTTGTTTCAACCCACTTAACTATGTCGACCCATTTTCAGAGTCCTTAAACTAGGGTTGAGAACTTCCACTTCATAGGATTGTTATAAACACTAAAAGAACTTTCAGAATGCTTTTTAAAATTTTTATATGAGAATTTTGGTTACACTCCAAACCAAGATAGATGCCTTCACTTTTGAATACATACCTCTGCCTAATTAATAAATGAACACTCCCCATATATAATCTGCAACAAGCCAAGCTGTTGGTTCAACCTCAGGCTCCAGGCTTGCTCTGGTTGTATTTACATCCAGTTCTGCCAGGTAACAGCTGTGTGACCTGGGAAGTTGTTCAGTCTGCTTATACCTCAATGACCTCATCTATTAAATGGACACTTAAGATATACTATCTATTGTATAGAATATTGAAAGGAACAATTTGTGCTTACATATGTAAAGACAATGTTTGATACTTAGTAAGCATTTAACAGATAGATGATGGATTTTTTTTTTCTGGTATAGAGGTTGGGAACTGTGAGCTGGAACTATTCTTAAGGTTTTTTTCAAATTAATATTTGGTAAAAAATATATTGAAAACCTATCACATGCCAACCATTGCTCTAGGTAAGGGAGGTTCATTCTTGAATAAGACTATATTTATCTTTTTAAATTTACTACTCTAGAAATAAGGAGAAAGGGAACTTTCTCCCCGGTGTGGCTTCCGAGGGCACACGTTTAGTCAACAGAGGTAGAAAAAGAGGGGGCGGTCCTTGTCAGCTGTGATTAACCTCTGGCAACCCAGAGATCAGCCAGGCCAGGCCTCTCCCGTGACAGTTCACGCAGGTTAGAAGTTCACTTTTCCTTAATTGATCCCAGACTCTCCTTCCGGACAGTCTCCGTTGGTGGCGGGCTTGCCAAGGGGTCTGCACTAGGTGTCACATCAGATAACAATGACCTCATTCTCCCCCAGGCGTGCTCAAGAAACTAGACTCACTCAAACTGCTCCTGTTCCTCCTGGAGAAGTTTTCCCTCATTCATCAAATGACAAACCCACTACATCCACATTTGCCTGACTTGTTTATCTCAACAGGGTGGGTTCAGCAGTTCTGCATTCGTCTAAAAGGCAGAAGATTCTATCTGGGAGTTGGACTGAGATCAAAGTGCTATTAAAATGTATGTTAATGGCCTGGAAAATCTCTCTGTTCCTCAGAAGGTTACTGTCAGTGTCAAGACAGATAATCCACAGGAAGTAGTATTTTTCCCAGGTAAAATTTTTTTGGGGGAAAAGGGGATTGTAAACTTGCAGGGAGTTGGAAAACAAATAGTAGAGATAGATGGCAAGTATAACTTGACTTTGTTTCTTTCGATGGTAACGTCTTGCAAAACTGTAGCACAGTATTATAACCAGGAAATCGACAGTGATAAAATCTACTGATTTTACTTAGATTATAAAAGTTTTAACTACCCCCGTGTGTGGGGGTGAGCGAGGGGAGTGCACACATCTGTGCAGTTAGCTCTATGCAATTTTGTCACAAGTGTAGGTTCAGTACCCACCACCACACGGAACATACAGAGCAATGCCACTGGCATCACCATTACCATCACCGTAAGGATCCCTCGGGTATACCTTTCATGACCACTCTTCTCCTTCTCACAACCACGTACATCCAGTACTAATGCCCGATCTAGTCTCCATCTCTATAATGTTGTGCTTTAAAGAATGTCATATACACGTAATCATACAGTAACTTCAAATTGCCTGAAAGTACAAGAAAGGGTCAGCTGGTATTACTATTTTTAGGATAACTTTGTTAACAACAATTAGGTTACTTTTCACACCAATCACATTTTTTTTTTTTAATGAATTTTTATTTATTTTTTTGTTACAGATATTTTACCTTTTTACCCCATTGGCACCCCCCACCCCACCCCACCTCCGCACCGTCCCCGGCTTAGTTGTCCATGTCAATTGGTCATGCATAGATGCATATAAGTTCTGTGGTTTATCTCTTCCGACCCCCCTACCCCCCCATTCCCTCTTCTGAGGGATGTCAGTCTGTGCCCTACTTCCATGTTTCTGGGTCTACTGTATTCCTCAGACGGTTATGTTCATTATATTCCGTATATAAGTGAGATCATGTGGTATTTGTCTTTTTCTGCTTGGCTTCTTTCACTTAGGATAATACTTTCCAGGTCCCTCCATGTTGTCTCAAAGGATAAGAGATCTTTTTTTCTTACCGCTGCATAGTACTCCATTGTGTATATGTACCACTGCTTTTTTATCCATTCGTCTACTGATGGACACTTGGGCTGTTTCCAGATCTTAGCTATTGTAAATAGTGCTGCTATGAACATGGGGGTACATATATTCTTCCTGATTGGTGTTTCAGGCTTCTTAGGGTATATTCCCAGCAGTGGGATCACTGGGTCAAATGGAAGTTCAGTTTCTAATTTTTTGAGGTAGCACCATATTGTTTTCCATAGCGGCTGCACCAGTCTGCATTCCCACCAGCAGTGTATTAGAGTCCCCTTTTCTTCACACCCTCGCCAACACTTGTTGTTTGATGATTTGTTGATGGCGGCCATTCTGACAGGTGTGAGGTGATACCTCATTGTTGTTTTAATTTGCATCTCTCTGATGATTAGTGATGTTGAGCATTTCTTCATATGTCTTTTGGCCATTTGTATGTCCTGTTTGGAGAGGTGTCTATTCAGCTCCTCTGCCCATTTTTTAATTGGGTTCTTTGTCTTCCTTGTGTTGAGTTGTATGAGCACTCTCTATATATTGGAAATTAACCCCTTATCTGATACATCATTGGCAATGATGTTCTCCCATACAGTGGGCTGCCTTTTCATTTTGATTATTGTTTCTCTTGCTGTGCAGAAGCTTTTTAGTTTGATGTAGTCCCATGGGTTCATTTTCTCCTTTATTTCTGTTGCCTTAGGTGATGTATCAGTGAAAATTCTGCTCTGTATGATGTCCGAAATTTTGTTGCCTACATTTTCTTCTAGAATTTTTATGGATTCACGGGTCACATTTAAGTCTTTTATCCATTTTGAGTTTATTTTTGTGTATGGTGTAAGTTGATGGTCTAGTTTCATTTTTTTGCATGTAGCTGTCCAGTTTTCCCAACACCATTTATTAAAGAGGCTGTCTTTACTCCACTGTATGCTCTTGCCACCTTTGTCAAATATTAATTGAGCGTTTGCCTTGGGTCCATTTCTGGGTTTTCAGTTCTGTTCCACTGGTCTATATTCCTGTTCTTGTGCCAGTACCAGGCTGTTTTGGTTACAGTCGCTTTGTAGTATAACCTGATATCTGGTATTGTGATCCCACCTACTTTGTTCTTTTTTTTCAAGATTGCTGTGGCTATTCAGGGTCTTTTTTGGTTCCATATGAACTTTTGAAGTATTTGTTCTAGTTCTATGAAATATGTCGTTGGTATTTTGATGGGGATTGCATTGAATCTATAGATTGCTTTGGGTAGTATGGACATTTTAATTATGTTAATTCTTCCAATCCATGAACAGGGTATGTGCTTCCACTTTTTTATATCTTCCTCTATTTCTTTTTTCAATGACCTGTAGTTTTCTGCAAATAGGTCCTTTACTTCTTTGGTTAAGTTTATTCCTAGGTATCATAATTTTTTTGGCGCGATGGTAAATGGGATTGTTTTTTCAGTTTCTCTTTCTGTGCGTTCATCATTGGTGTACAAGAATGCCATCGATTTCTTAACGTTAATTTTGTATCCTGCTACTTTGCCAAATTCATTTATTAAGTCTAGTAGACTTTTGATGGAGTCTTTAGGGTTTTCTATGTATAATATCATGTCATCTGCAAATAATGACAGTTTCACTTCCTCCTTTCCAATTTGGATCCCTTTTATTTTTTCTTCATGTCTGATTGCTGTGGCTAAGACTTCCAGTACAATGTTAAATAAGAGTGGCGAAAGGGGACATCCCTGTCTTGTTCCTGTTCTCAATGGAAATGTTTTTAGTTTCTGTCCATTGAGTATGATGTTGGCTGTAGGTCTTTCATATATGGCCTTTATTATGTCGAGATATGATCCCTCTATTCCTACATTGCTGAGCGTTTTTATCAGAAATGGATGCAGGGTTTTGTTGAATGCTTTTTCAGCATCTATTGATATGATCATGTGGTTTTTATTCTTCATTTTGTTTATGTGGTGTATCACATTTATTGATTTGCGAATATTGTACCAGCCTTGCATCCCTGGAATGAATCCCACTTGGTCATGGTGAATAATTTTTTTGATGTATTGCTGGATCCGATTTGCTAATATTTTGTTCAGGATTTTGGTGTCTATGTTCATCAGGGATATTGGCCTGTAGTTTTCCTTCTTTGTAGTGTCTTTTTCTGGTTTTGGAATTAGAATTATGCTGGCTTCATAGAACGAGTTTGGAAGTCTTCCTTCTTGAACTTTTTGAAAGAGTTTGTGGAGAATGGGTGTTAGTTCTTTTTTGAATGTTCAGTAAAACTCCCCTGTGAAGCCATCTGGGCCTGGGCTTTTGTTTGCTGGGAGAGTCTTGATTACCTCTTCAATTTCCTTAGTTGTTATTGGTCTGTTGAAGTTTTCTATCTCTTCCGGGAATAGTTTTGGGAGACTGTGTGTTTCTAGAAATTTGTCCATTTCGCTTAGATTGTCGAATTTGTTGCCATATAGTTGTTCATAATAGTTGTTAACGATCTTTTGTATTTCCGTGGTGTTGGTTGTTACTTCTCCTCTTTCATTTCTGATTTTGTGTATTTGGGTTCTTTCTCTTTGTTTCTTGGTGAGTCTAGCTAAGGGTCCATCAATCTTGTTTATCTTTTCAAAAAACCAGCTATTTGTTTCATTGATCCTTTGAATTGTTTTTTTGGTCTCTATGTCATTTATTTCTGCTCTGATCTTTACTATTTCCTTTGAATTGTTTTTTTGGTCTCTATGTCATTTATTTCTGCTCTGATCTTTACTATTTCCTTCCTTCTACTTGCTCTGGGGTTTTCTTTTTGTTTGCTTTCTAATTCTTTAAGTTGTGAGGTTAGACAGTCAATTAGAAATTTTTCTTGTTTTTTGAGGTAGGCCTGTAGTGCTATGAACTTCCCTCTCAGAACTGCTTTCGCTGCATCCCATAGATTTTGTGTTGTTGTGTGTTCATTTTCATTGGTTTCCAGGAAGTTTTTAATTTCTTCCTTGATCTCCTCGGTGACCCATTCATTGTTTAATAACATGCTATTTAGCCTCCATGTGTTGAAATGTCTTTGCATGTTCTTGTTGCAATTGATTTCTAGTTTCATTCCATTGTGATCTGAGAAGATGCTTGATATGATTTCAATCTTCTTGAACTTGTAGAGATTTAGTTTGTGTCCTATCATGTGGTCTGTCTTTGAGAATGTCCCATGTGCACTTGAGAAGAATGTGTATTCTGTGGTTTTGGGGTGTAATTCTCTGTAGATATCTATTAAATCCATTTGGTCTAGTGCTTCATTTAGAGTCTCTGTTTCCTTGCTAATTTTTTGCCTAGAGGATCTATCCAGTGCTGTCAATGGGGTGTTGAAGTCCCCTGCTATGATTGTATTGTTGTCGATTTCTCCTGGAAGTCCTCCAGAAGATTTTTAATATATTTTGGTGCTCCTATATTGGGTGCATATATGTTTATCAAGGTTATATCTTCCTGTTGGATAGATCCTTTCAATATTATATAGTGGCCTTCTTTGTCTCAAGTTATGGTCTTCATTTTGAAATCTATTTTATCAGATATGAGAATTGCTACCCCAGCTTTTTTTTTGCTTTCCATTTGCTTGGAAAATTTTTTCCATCCCTTCACTTTCAACCTATTTGAGTCTTTTGTTGAGAGATAGGTCTCCTATAAACAACATATAGATGAGTCACGCTTTCTTATCCAATCAGCTACTCTGTGTCTTTTTATGGGAGCATTCAATCCATTTACGTTTAAGGTGATTACTGATATGTACTTATTTATTGCCATTTTTGTTTAGTGTGGTTCTATTTTTCTTCACATTTCTACTGCAAAAGGACTGCTGTAATTAGCAGTAGAAATGGGAAGAAAAATAGAACATTACAGCAGTCCTTTTAACATTTCTTGCAGTGCTGGTTTGGTGCTAATGTATTCCCTTAGCCTTTTTTTGTCTGGGAAGCTCTTTATTTGATCTTCTATTTTGAATGATAGCCTTGCTGGGTAGAGTAGTCTTGGATTCAGATTCTTGTTTTTCATGACTTTGATTACTTCATGCCATTCTCTTCTGGCCTGTAGTGTTTCTTGTGAGAAGTCAGCTGAGAGCCTTATGGGGTTCCCTTTGTAGGTAACCTGTTGCTTATCTCTTGCTGCTTTTAGGATTCTCTCTTTGTCTTTAGTGGCATTTTAATTACTATGTGTCTTGGTGTGGGCCTGTTTGGGTTCTTCTTACTTGGGGCTCTCTGTGCTTCTTGAACTTGAATGCCTTCTTCCTTCACCAAATTAGGGAAGTTTTCTGTCACTATTTTTTTGAATATATTCTCTATCCCTTGCTCATTTTCTTCTTCTTCGGGGACTCCTATGATGCGAATATTATTACGTTTCCAGTTGTCCCATAGTTCTCTTAAGCTGTCTTCCTGTTTTTTAATAGTTTTTTCCATTTGTTTTTCTGATTGGTTGATTTTTTCTACTCTGTCTTCTAATTCACTGATCCGGTCCTCAGCTTCCTCTACTCTGCTTTTTAAACCTTCCAATGTGTTTTTCATTTCTGATATGTCATTTTTTATCTCTTCTTGGTGGTTTTTAATTTCCAATTGGCTTATTTTCAGTGTCTCTATGTCCTTACTCATGCTGTTCAGCTTCCTCAAGATCATGGCTCTGAATTCTAGCTCTGTTAATATGCCTAATTGCTCCACATTGATCTCATCTTCGGTGGAGGTCTCTTGCTCTTTCATTTGGCTTCTGTTTCTATGTTTCACCATTTTGGCTGTCACTGTGGGCTTTGGAGCCTGTCAAGTTTTCCCTGTGGGTGTTGGTGTTCTGCTGTTTGTGGCTCCCTCTCCTGTGTTTAGATGAGCGAGGGAGGACCCACGTTGAACACCACTGTCAAGTCTTACTTTCCTGGTTAAAGTTGCCAGCCCAGGAAGCGTACTGTTATCCTCTAGCTTTTTGCCTGGAGGCTAGCAGTCTAGGTTAATTGATCAGTTTTGGGTTGTCAGTTGATTGAAAAACTCCCTCTGGTGCTCAGCCAAGGGGCTTTCACCAGGGTGGGGCAGATGCTGATTGTTAGTGAGCCTCAATTAGCACTTCAATGGCTCACAGGGTGGGGTTGGATCTCCGAGGGAGGGGCTGCTGCCTCTCCTCAGAGCCCTGGGAAGGAGCAATGTGGCCACCGTCCCGAGTGGCTGCACTCAGCCAAAGCTCTGAGCGCCCTCCAAACCCCCAGTGTCCCGACACAGCTCCAGTCCAGTCCGCCCTCCCTCCGCCAGAGCCCAAGGTGAGTGGCTGTGGCTGTTTCAGCCTCTGTCCCGGCTGCGCTGTGGGGCCGCCTGGGAGTGTGACCCGAGGGCGCCGCTTACAGCTGAGGCCGCTGCCGAGCTGCCGACCGTGGGCTCCCAGCCCCGTCTCGCCTTCGCAAGCCTACCGGGATGGAGTCCGTGTCCCTCGTTGTATGGTCCTCCAAGCTGCTCTTCTGTTGCTTTTTCCCGTCGATTTGTCTGTGTTATAGTTGTAATTCCAGTTTGGTCCTGGGAGACGGTCTGTGCAGCTCCGTTCACTCCGCCGCCATTTTTCCTCCCCCAGTCACATTTCTTAGACAATTATACTTCTCTGTGAGCAGGAGGTTTTCTGGTTTATTTGGTGGGCAAATTACAAAGAAAATGGCATTGATTGGTGGCTGGGGAGAGGCAAGGTTTTCTGACAGGGTTTCCTGTGGGAAGAGGCCCTGTTTGGATAAAATACTACTTGAGAGAAGACTGGAGTCTATAAAACAAAGCTGTTTGCTCTTTCTAGGAGTTTTTATTATTAGTCTTTTGAAAATAATACAGTGGCTTGCCCCCAAAATATATACATTTATCTAAAGTGTAGTGTGTATAATATATCTTAAGAGACTCTAAGATCAAAATTGATATTTTTAAGAAGACCAGATCCACAGTCGTTCTGAGACAGGGCTCCCCGAGAAAAAAAAGGATTAAACCAGTTGTTCTGATAATGCTGGCGAAGTGCACTCATTACACAAATAATCACTATTATTATAATTATCATGAGACATTTTAATTTTGGTATGATGTGCTGAATTCTGCTAAGCACGGTACCTAAAATATTTACATTTCACAACACATTTTCATGATTAGTTTATTTTGTTCTTTTTTTTTAATCGAAAATATTGAAACGTGGAAAGATTAAATAACTTTCTCAAAGTCTCATACCTAGTGAATGGCAGCTAATGTTCAAATCATGTGCATTCAAGCCACAGTTCTTTTTTAGATAAGAGATATTTTACTCTATTTTGTTTTTGCTTTTATCTCCAAATGTTATACATATATATATATATGTATATATACATGGTTTCATATACATATGGGTAATCCTCGCTTGAGGATGTCTTTTCATTGATTTTTAGACAGTGAAAGGGAGGGAGGGAGAGAGAGAAACATAGATATGAGAGAGACACATTGACTGGTTGCCTCCCATACAACCCCACAGGGACCAGGGATCAAACCTGCCACTCAGGTGCCCTTGACCTTCATTCTGAGGGCTGACACTCTAGCCACTGAGCCAAACCTTCCAGGAACAAACTTTTTATTTTGATACAGTTCAAACTAACAGAAAAGTCCTAAGAACGGTACAAGAAACATCAATATACCCTTTACCTAAGTTTATCAATTGTTTAAAAAAGTACCGAATTAGATTTTTGTTTTAAAAACAGTAGTTCCAGACATAGTTTCTCAGTCCAAGACCTAAAGGTTTAGTTTTCACGTTGCTTTAGTGTCCTCTGTTCTAGATCACACCCGTGTTCTTAGCCACTGAAGACACTCCAAGCACCTGTAGCACAAATCCAATGAAGAAGAAGAACTGAAGGCATTATAAGGAGGCACGTTTTCTCCACCTCTTCCTAAAAAATACTAATTTTCCTTTTTCACCACGATAGAAGGTGCCACTGAGCATAGTTACTTTCTTTAGGCAAGATTTTTCTGGTTTGCTGTATATTCAGATGATAAAATATGGACACAAATTTTATTTTATCCCAGTATGTAGGAGGCCAGATTTCTTGTAGCTGGTAGAGTTTTCAAAGAGCTTTTAAAATACGCATCTTCTTTTGTCGTACTTCATGCAGCAGCAAAGTGTCAACTGTAAAGAAAACCTGGGATTACTAAATATTCTGGCTTTAGAATGGAAGGATTTGGGTTTGAATCATAGATCCAGTGTTGTTTACATACGTTTCATTAATCTTTACTTATCTAAGTTTCTTTACCTTCATTTGTAAGATGGAATTCTGTCATTACCTTACAATGTTTTTATGCAAAATCAACATAAATGATAGTGATTGGCATAATGTCTGGCACTAGCAGTCACTGAATAAGTAAAAAAAATGTTCAGATGTACGTATTTAAGTTAAAATGGTAGGATATGTTGATAAACAAACCCCACGCCACCTTCATGTCTATGGCTTCTTTTCCATTAAGAGTTCTCTGTATTTCTCTGGAGAAAACTAAGTTTAACAATCCCTCACATTTGCCATGCACTTATCTTTTGTCTTATAGGAGTTGTTCAGTGTACTGTCCACTGAGAGATACAGCATCAAACACAGGACTTTCCCCTTCATTTCCATGTCGGATTGCCGCTAGAATTATGGCTCATCAGGCAGCCCAGCTTGTGGTTAGAAAGTTGTCCTTTGGGTTGGCCACAAGCTAATTTTCTCATTCTGTGGTTTGCTGTGGTTGATGTTGTGCCATATTCTCTCCTAGGAAAACTATATTTAACAGCAAATGCCTGAGATCAGTCCTCCCCCCCCGCCCCGTCACTCTTTGGTCTCACTCCACCAAAGGGATCTTTAGCTTCTATAATTAAGAAAGCCATTCATCTCTATTATTATCATGATTTTATTTATTCTTTTACTTATTTAAACATTTTATGCCGCCCCATTTTCAACCTTGTACAAGGAACTTTAGATACCATGGTGGTGAATTTTATGGGTTAACGTTAATGGACCACTGGGTGCCAGATGTTTGATAAAACATTTTTCTGGGAGTTTGTGTGAGCGTGTTTTCGGATGAGATCAACATTTTAATCTGTAGACGGAGTAAAGCAGATTACCGTCCCCAATGTGGATGGGCCTCATCCAATGAGCTGAAGGCTTGAATAGAACAAAACAGCTGACCCTCCCTGGGAAAGAAAATTTCTCCTGCCTGACCAGCTTCATACCAAAGCGTTGATTTTTCTCCTGCTTTCAGATTCGAACGAAAACACTGGCTCTTCCTGGGTCTCACACGTGCCAGCTTTTGAACTGAAATGACACCGTAGGTTCTTCTGGTTCTCAGGCCGGACTTAGAATGGAACTCATAGCATTGGCTTTCCTGCATCTCCAGCCTCTGCCAGCCCACCCTGCAGATCTGTGACCTAATCAGCCTACACAGTCATGTGAAAAAATCCCTTATAATAAAGCTCTTCATGTGTGTGTGTGTGTGTGTGTGTGTGTGTGTGTGTGTGTGTGTGTACACACACAGTCTATTGGCTCTGTTTCTCTGGAGAGCTCCAACTAACACAGATTGTTTATCTCATTTAAGCCTCATGCTCAGGTAGTTATTTTTGGCCTCCTCTCAACGTTAAGGACCCTGGATCTCATGACATAGAGACACTTACCTAAGAACACTCCTCTAACAAATTCCCATCATCTTTGCTGGGGATTGTCTCACTATTTCAGTGTCCCGACCCTTTGTATAAAGAGAGACAAGTAAGCAGAGGGTTTTTTTTTTGTTGTTGTTGTTTTTAATAAGCAGCTTTAATTCTATAGTACCAAGTCATGTGAATTGTCTGCATTCACACAGCATGTCAAGGAATGACACACATTTTGAGGGATATCTAAGGTATCGAAGATGATTTCTTCAGCAAAAGCAATGCTGTCGACTCTGGGCATTTATTTGCTAACCCAGTGAATCATAGCACCTTCCACATGCTATTCACTTTAGTAAAGCAAATTTCAATGATCATGATGGTATGATTATTTAATGTTTATAATCATTTTAATGGCTTTCGAAAAATGCATTGTTTACATTTTTTACAGGGTTTCAAGTCTGTCTGCAACTCCATGCTAGTTTACTTTGTTTGGGAAGCTACTACTTGCCTTTGAAACATTTACTACCAAGTTCTAGATGCATGCTTAGACCAATGAAGTCTAGGATCTGTTCACTCTAA
Organism: Molossus molossus; assembly: GCF_014108415.1. Taxonomy (NCBI): domain Eukaryota; kingdom Metazoa; phylum Chordata; class Mammalia; order Chiroptera; family Molossidae; genus Molossus; species Molossus molossus. The sequence continues at coordinate 61,655,765 of NW_023425351.1, read as the reverse complement.
CACATTTATCAGGCAATTTACCACAAATGGTTACAATCGCCTTTCTCTCTCCATTTTGATTGTGACCCCCTTGAGAGGGGAAGACTTTTACTCATCTTCATTGGTCTGTGCCTTCTTGAATGTTGGGCACATAGTGGATGCTTAATTTAGTGAGTGAGGGAATGTTTTTTATTCAACAAATAGTTATTGATTACACAATACATTGTTCAGAGTATATTTAGGTTTCAGTGACAGATAAAGTGATAACAAAGGGACAACAAATAAGTAAAAATTCAGACACATATAATGCCTAAATATGCGCACACACTGCTAAATGTGTATGTAATAAAACATTTTATTTTATGGAAGTAGCAGTCTTTTTTTTTTTTTTTGGAAAGGCTATTTGCTGAATGACATATATTTGTTTGAAAAATTTAGTTACCAATAGATATAGCCAAGTTTGTTTTAAGATAAAGTAACATTCACCAAATCCAGCCCTGGCCGGTTTGGCTCCGCGGTTAGAGTGTCGGCCTGCGGTCCAGAGAGACCCAGGTTCGGTTCCCGCTAAGGGCACGTACCTCGGTTGCAGTTTGTCCCCAGCCCCGGTTGGGTCATGCAGGTGGCAACCACTCGATGCATCAATGTTTCTCTCTCTCTCTCTCTTTCCCTCCCACTCTATCTGAACAACAACAACAACAAAAAACAAAAGATAAAGTAACATTCACCAAATCCAATACAAATTTTGCCAAATCTACAAACAGCCAACAGATTTTCTGTGTTCTATATGTGAAACTATTAAAGACATTCTAAGTACACTTAGCAATATTTGTTAAATTGCAGGTTATTATATACAAATTGTAATATATCCGATTCCCTGGGTCTACAGTATGATAATCCACAACAGGGTGAGGAATAGAAAAGTTTGTTGTAAAACTCATTTGGTTTGAGGTGAAAACATTTAGAGGAAGGTATTTATTTCATACACTTTGGCTGAGAAAACAAAGGCAGACATTTGGGACAAAGAAGCTCAAACCAGTGGTGACTGGGGCAGGGGAGGGGAAGTGAGTGAAAGATGTCATTTCTGAAAAATGAAAGGAACAAGTAAGGCAGCCTGCCAGGAAAATAAAAATTAAAAATAGGCAAAGTTGGCCCAGCCGGTGTGGCTCAGTGGTTGAGCGTTGACCCGTGCACCAAGAGGTCGCTGGTTCAATTCCCGGTCAGGACTCGTGCCCAGGTTGTGGGCCAAATCCCCAATGGGGGGCATGCAGGAGGCAGCCAGTCGATGTTCTCTTTCATCGATATTTCTGTCTCTCTCTCTCCCTCTCACTTTCTTTCTCTCTAAAATCAATAAAGAAAAAAAATAGGCAAAGTTGTAATTTTTTTTTTTTAATTGAGATGGAGATTTGAGGAAACGAGGAAAGTGCAATAAATCGACAAATAAGTGTCTTTTGTTGGGAGCACAAAAAAATCACTTATGTTCTCATAAACTGCTTCAGAAAGGTAGGAGACTGCAAACGCGAGTCCCAAACCTCTTGCAGACTCGGCTGGGAATGAGGACAGTACAGCCGATGTCTAAGAGAAGGAGAAGGGTTTTCATCAAAACCGTTCACATCATAAAGCGCCTCACCTCGAAGCTGCCAAGCTTCTCTGTTTCCTGATTAACTAAGTCACATCATATTCTTCAGGGAACCAGGAATATACTCAGTATAGGAAGAAATACATTCGAATATATTTAAAGTGTACTTGGGGGCCCATTCATTCTTCTTTCATTGCTCACTGTCATCTAACAACACCCCATAAAATACTCAGGAAATGAGTCAATTCAATCACCATTTAAATTATATATATTTCTTAATATATAAGTATATGTATTTATATATTATATACTTACATAATTTATATAACATATATTTATATATAGTGATCTATAAATGTACATATAAATATATTTCTGTTACATGTTTCAGTCTATTCATTCATTTATTTAATAGTCATTTTCTGATACATGCAGACTCACTGCTAGGCCCTAAGATAGTAAGGTATGTGCGACAGGATAGTTACCTATGTGAAGGAGAGCTTTCAGGAAAGAAGATGAACACAGAAAGATGCTTGGAATAGAACATTAATGGTTGATGAAAACGGAGGAGAGAGAAAATAGTTCTGTCTGTAGCCATAGAGAAAGCTGTGCTCAGGAAGACTGCTCAAGTTACGTCTTAAAGGGGTGTCTGGTCTGGACTTAAAAATTGCCCAGCCTACAACCTTACTAGTCAACACATTCGATCACATGTGAGCCAATCCAGTTACTGAAAAGGCAGGATATAATTACTGTAACTTAAAATTAACATGAAGTTTTCCCAGATGTAGTGCTTTTTCTCACCTCTCACACTGTTTTGCATAGATGTGGAGTTTTATCTGGGCATCTGACAGTCCAGCTAGAAATTCGATTTCTCCATCTCCTCTGCGGCCGGATGGAGCCCAGGGGGTGTAGGTGGATGTGTTGTTTGCAACTGACCCTCTTACAGGATGTTGCTTGGCCTCCACTGTGCTCTTCTTGCTCTTCCTGTGGGATGAAACCTAGATCAGGGTCCAGCATTGGCCCGAGTTCCCCGAATGGCCTGTGGAACACCATGACTCAGCCGACTGGGACCACTCCTTTCTACACTCTTACATGAGAAGAAAGAAGTACGTTTCTATTTCCTTTAAGCAACCAGTTTTAGACCTGCTAACAGAGCTGTGTGAGCCTACCCCCTAATTGGGACAGACATCTTCTTTCCCACCTGTCAATAATTAAAACTGAGTTTCAAAAGCAAAAACATACAGTTAAGTTGCAGTCACTGCACCGCACAGAGGTTAAGGAACATCACGCAGATGGTGTGCGGTATAGCGTCTCCTTGAACTAAGCTTTACGTTTGTCCTGAGCCCGTGTCTTAAGCTAAATGCCAGCTTTAGTTCATAACACCGTTAACTTGGGCTCCAGAACGCATCCCCCCCCCCCCCCCAAACTGACTTTTAATGCTTTCTAAGTAGATGTTCCCTTCCTCCATTTCCTTGCAAATTATAATAGTAAGAAGTATGTCTTAGAGTTTTGGAGTCAAGACACACCTACCTTCACATGTCAATTCTCACACCAGGATGAGTACATCATTAAGTGCCTCATTGTATCAGACACTGGGTTTGCTACTGGCTATGTGAATCCATTTAGTCTTCAGAAGAACCCAGTGAACCATGATTCCCATTTTACAGCAAAATAACGTGAGGCTTAGAGTAGCTCGTGCAGTCACACTAGGTAATATACTTGGTAGTGATGGGAGACAGGGTTTTATTCCAGGTCATTCCGGCCTGTAAATCTGCACTGTACACCTGCTTCATCACATACTCGCTGAGGACAAGGCCCCAGTTCCTAATCTCAAAAATGGCAGTAATAGTTACCTACTCGAGAGGTTTCTGTGAGCATTGGACAAGTCTGCGTATGACGAACGTTCAGATCCTAACACATAGTAGGTACACAGTAAATGCTGGGTGCCTCTCTCTTTTCCTTGACGTCTGGGACCTCTTAGAGGGAAGGAGCAATATCCCTTTCCTCAGTGTTGCTTGGCATTCTGTAAAATATCAGGCAAGTACTTAATAAATATTAGGATCAATCAGGACCATGAGAAAAACAGGTATAAAAACTAGCAAATGGGGAAAAGGTAATAAAAATAAAGGTCAATATGACCAAGAGTTTACTATATTCTAGGAAATGCAGTAATTATTTGACATGCACTTTCTTCTTCAATTCTCTTGATAGCCCTATGAGTTGGTTTTATTATTTTTCGTAGTTTATAGAAGCAGTCACTGCACCCCACAGAGGTTAAGGAACATCACGCAGATGGTATGCGGTGTAGCTTCTACTTGAACTAAGCTTTATGTTTGTCCTGAGCCCATGTCTTAATCTCCTCCCCATGCCAAGCAATAAAAATCAAGAAGCTAAATGCCAGCTTTAGTTCATAACACCGTTAACTTGGGCTCCAGAATGCACCCCCCATCCCCCGCCCCAATCAAAGCCCTGTTCTGCACTGTTTGGTATTGAAGGTGATCGTTTGTAGGCTCCAGGCCCTTCCCAGCTTGACCCCTCAGTGTCCTGCAGTAGCCAGGTGGGCTGTAGCGCAGCTTCTCCCCTCTGGGAGAGCTCCTGGGTGGCCAAGCAAGGCCTGTGGGCTCGCACAGCTGCCTTCCCTGTCGCCGGCCAAGCATCTGGGCACGTGAGCGGCTCCAGCAGCCTGCAGTCGGATTGTGCAAACGGCTGCATGCTCCTGGCAGCTCTGGGATTGGCGGGCTCCCTTCAGGAAATGAAGGGAAAGCTCCAAGTGAGCTTGACAAGAGCTGCTCTGGGGCAGGAAGCAACAGACACTTGACCTCATTGAATTTCCAATGCAGTTCCTCTCAAAGGCACATGCTGTGTCTTAATCTACAAACGCACTCTTTTGCCCACCACAGTGCTTGTATGTGTGCAATGAGATTTTGCTGAGTGAATGAATGATTGGGTGAGAAATGCAATTCTATTTGCTATTAGTAAGGATGATAATAACGTAGATTTATCTTGGGGTCCTTTAACACATTTCTTGGCAACTTTCAGCTGTCTCCTTTCTAGCCCCTCCCACTCACCTCACCCTCTCTGCCACCACTCCGTGTTCTTGACATTTCCCTCTTAAATCTTTTCCTCCTTACCCCATACATTTATCTTCTTTTGATCCAAGTTTCAAAACCATGCTAGGAAATCGTTTTTTTCACTTAATCAGAATGAAATGCAATTCTGTCATGTTCTAGTGTTTATCCTTCCAGAAAACATGGATAAATTTTAAGTCATTTTGCAGACAATATCTAATTTCGGCTTACTTTGGGTATGATGGCCAGCCAAGAGAAACATATTTTGACAAAGGTCGACTCTTATGAAATCTACAATCTACTATCTAATTTTTCCCTACATTTAAGGCTAGCTTAAAATCACGAATGATACCCACAGTCTGATGAACTTTACAAATATAAATACATGCCTAATTATCATGATTATCATGTGTGTATGTCCACACAGACCTCCAAGTATTTTGGGTCATACCAAGTGGAAGTATAGTTACATCAGAAATTATGGGTAAATGCATCTCAAAGGTGAGCATCCCTATGTTCATAGAAGCTTTATTTACAATAGCCGAAACAGAGAAACAACCTTTATTCTGAATGGATAAAGAAGTTGTGTGTGTGTGTGTGTGTGTGTGTGTGTATTCAATGGAATATTATTTACCCATAAAAAATGAGGAAATCCTGCCATTTTCGACAACATGGATGGACCTTGAGGGCATTATACTAAGTGAAATGTCAAACAAAGAAATACAAACACTGTATTAACTTATTGATAGCTGGGATCTAAAAACAAATTAACAAACTCATAGAAAAAGAGATCAGATTTGTGGTTATCAGAGGTGAAGTGGAGGTGGAGGGAAAATTGTAGGAAGGGGGTCAAAAGGTACAAACTTCCAGTTGTAAGATAAATAAGTACCAGGGATGTATTGTATAACCTGATGACTGTAGTTACCACTGCTATATAACAGAAAGGAAAGTTGTTAAGAGAGTGAATCCTAAGAGGTTTTATTAAAAGAAGAAACATTTTTTCATTTCTTTTTGTTGTATCTGTGAGATAATAGATGTTAACTAAACTTACTGTGCTAATCATTACACAGTGTATATAAGTCAAACCTCTATGCTATATACCTACAATCTGTATGGTGATATATGTCAATTATATTTCAATAAAACTATTAAAATAATATTTCCTTCATATTGAAAAAAATTTGCAACAGTGTATTAAATCAAGTTTTCAAAAAGATGTAGCTACAAAAATATTTTAATTTAAATTTGTTTACAAGTTTATTTTATTGTATAGGAAAAATCAGTACTGAATGTGTTAGAATAGTAGAATTAAAGATGACTTTTTTTCCTTTTTGTTTCTAATTATGCAGTTATTATAATAGTGATACTGTTTTAAAAATTCTTACTTTATAGATATATACAGAAAATAAAAGGTAAAAACTCTATCCACCCCTCTGTATTTTATAAATCATAATCTTCACTAACACTTGATATGTCTCTTATAACCACTAGGTTCTATGTTATTTTTATTTTATTTTACAAATATCTAGTAAGTACATTCTATATGCCAGGCGCTATTCTAGATACTTAGAATATAGGAGTAAACAAAATGGACAAAGACCCATCCTCTTATAAAGCTTACTTTCTTGAGATGGAAATAGACAACAAATAATAATTATAATGAACAGGTAAGGAATACCATGTTAGAAAGTCCTACAATCTATGGGAAAATAAAAATTAAAAAAAAAAGAATAGCTTAAAGGGACAGAAGGATGCTGGGGGTGAAACTGGAAATGTGGTTTGCAATTTTTATAACAGGGTGGTTTGGGATATTTCTTATCGAGAAGATATTTGGGAAAAGAGGTAAAAGAAATAAGCAAGTCAGGCCCGTGGCTCTCTGGAGGAAGATCATCCCAGGTGCACGCGACAGACAGGTGGGACGCCTAGTGTACTCAGGACAAGCAAGGGAACAAACGCAGCAGGACTGGTGTGAAGAGTGGGGGGAGGTGAGCTCTTGGGAGCCTGTAGGGTCCGTTGTGAAGACTTTGGCTTTCATTTGTGTAAGGTGGGAGCTACTGGAGGGTTTGAACGAAACATTAAATATAATACGACTTACAGGGTAACAAAAAAATTTACTCTGACACAACAGCAAGAAAACAGACAATCCAATTAAAAAATGGGCAAATAACCTGAATAGATACTTCTTCAAAGAGGACAATGGTCTACTTCCCCTCTTAGAGCAAAGGTCCCTCTGATGTAAAGTAGAAGAAAAAAATCTATATTATAAGAGTAGTGAGAATGTAAGAGGCCTAGCACATAGTACTGCACATAGGTGTTCAATAAATAGTGGCAATTTGGATCAGTGCTTTTGTTACTGAAAAAATAATCATCATCTGACAATTAAATTTGAGAAATCCATTCTCCCAGCAGATCCAAATAATAAAAGGAAAATTTTGATTGTCTTGGTGGGAACATAAATGTTCTGTTTTAAGAGAAACAACTGGTATCATGGGTTACATAGAAAGAATATTTTCCAAATAAATTATGCATAAAATTTATAAAAGAGAGGTATCCAGGAAAAAGGAAGGACATGGGAAATAAAAAAAATAAAAATAAAATAAAAAAAAAAAATGACCAGTTTTCTCTGTATTTTTTAGTACAGTCTATATACATAGAAGAATACATAAAAATCGCCATTCCAGGAATATGTGATTATGTCCTTAGAAATGCAGCAATAAAATGACCGTAAATTCGTAATGCATGTAACAGGTCTGCACTTAACTCTAACAATGTACCCTTGCTTTACTAGGATTTTAATAACAAGATTATTCATTAAAGCAATAATACAACTGCCTACCTTCAAAGAAAGACTATATGGCTATATGTTCTATTTGGTCAAATATCAGAATTTTGGTAGGTCATCGCAGATATTATGATAGAGCCAAAGGCCACACTTTTTGTGTGTTCCTGGACTATTTTTAAATGCTGGGATTTGAGTAGCCTACACAAAGGAATTCAAAGCTAAAAATCAACAAAGAATCAATATCTATAAAAGTATTCAATTATTTACTTGGTCACTGTTCAATATACATCACAATTTGAGTCAAGTTTGTGCTGCTTTGGCAAAGGGCACTCGATTATATTCTCATGGAACAAAAAATATTGCAAATTCTAATAAGACTGGTTTACCATTTTCCCTTCGGCTGTGCATTGCAAGGAACAAATGTTGCTGCAATGAAATCTATTCATATTTACAGCAAAAATAAATACATCAAATGATGAAAATTCGGTAGTATGTTTTTGAAGAATTCATGGCCCTGTGGTTAAGAACCACTATATTAGAGAGCAAATAAATGTTTAAATATGTTTTGCTTATAGCCCAGCCGGTGTGGCTCACTGGTTGAGCATCAACCTGTGCACCAGGAGGTCGCTGGTTGTGGACCAAGTTCCTAGTGGGGGGCGTGCAGGAGGCAGCCAATGTTCTCTCTCAATGGTGTTTCTATCTCTCACTCCCTCCCTCTCTAAAAAATGTATATATATATATATATGTTTTGTTTATATATTAGATATATCCAAACTAGGAATGTGAACTTGATAACTGAAGCAATTCTTCACAATTTAGACCACAGTTTTGGGTAAAAAGAGACAGGGTTTTTTAATATATTTTTTCATTTGATTGACAAACAAAATAATAGGCAGTGCCCTGGCCGGTTTGGCTCAGAGGTTAGAGCGTCGGCCTGCGGACCAGAGAGTCCTGGGTTCGGTTCCCACTAAGGGCATATACCTCAGTTGCAGTTTGTCCCTGGCCCCGGTTGGGGTTGTGTGGGTGGCAGGCACTGGATGTGTCTCTCTCACATCGATGTTTCTCTCTTTCTCTTCTTCCCTCTCTTCCTCCCGCTCTATCTGAAGATAAATGCAAAAATGTCCTCAGATAAGGATAAAAAAAATAATAATAGACAGAAATCAATTAAGTTAAAATATGAAACATCTATTTTCTACATAGAAACCAACAAAAATAAATCTTCATTTATGTTTACTGCAACTGTCTGATAATATTGTTTTCAGTCTCTCATTCATTTATAAGACATTTCTCTGAAAGTAATTGCTATAAGAAATTAGAAAAGAAGTTGTAAATAAATAAATTCAAGTTTTGCTAACAAATAAACCAAAGATCACGAGATGACTTGGATTAACTCTAGTTGAAAAGAAAAAAAAAGAAACAAATTTCAGGTGGAAAATTTAGCATGTGGATGATGGTAGGATGTGAGCAGGCAAATTACCAAATAGTGCCAGGTTATCAATAGTCATACTAAGCTGATGTGCTAAAATACAAGTTCAGGCCTATTGGCCTACGTTATCCTCAATGGCTTTCCCAGTTAACCCAATGATATGGTTGAACAAGAAAGGAGGGTAACAAACACTCTCTGAGTATTGTCATTTACCATGTACTTTCACAGATGTCTATTAGTTGATAATGAGACGGATGACCATAGTGACAAGGGAAATCCAGGGTCTAAGAATTACTAAACAAAAAATGTTTAAAATTTAAAAATTTGAAATGACTTAAGAAGAATCACAAGGGAAATCACTTTATATCTGTAGCTCTCACAGCTTACTCTACTCCACGTAAGACTATTAATTTAAAATAGTCCCTTTTCTGGAAAGCCATTGCCTACAACTCCATAAACACTTTGGAGCATATATAGCTCGTTTCACAATATCTGCTTGCTTGGTGTTACGTTGATGAAACATCTGCACATTGAGCTGAATTCTTCTTTTTCCATCCAACTATTTGTCCTTGACTCATGGACACTGATTTGGTTTGCTCTGTGGAGGTCATTCAACCATGGTGACCAATTATTCGGCCCAATATCACGATGAACACAGAAGATTCTAAATAACCACTAATTTTGTCATTTCAGGGCACTTTGCCTTAATATGGTTGATCACTGCTTTTTGAGGTTGTTACTTGCAATTCTGCCACGTGACTGTGAGTCCATAGAGGAAAACCGTTGATATATTTTATTTCCTGTTCATTCATTTTTCCTAATTCTTTTCTTTCACCAATGCTTAGACTCATGTATAAGCATAAAAATAGACTTTTGTGCCCTGGCCAGTTTGGCTCAGCGGTTAGAGCGTCGGCTTGCGGTCTGGAGAGACCCGGGTTCGGTTCCCGCTAAGGGCATGTACTTCGGTTGCAGTTTGTCCCCGGCCCTGGTTGGTCGTGCGGGTGGCAGCCACTCGATGTGTCCCTTCACGTCGATGTTTCTCTCTCTCTCTCCCTTCCTCTCTCTCCCTCCCACTCTATCTGTACAAAAAATTGGAAAAATGTCCTCGGGTGAGGATTAAAAAAAAAAAAAAAAAAAAATAGACTTTTGTCTTTCATTTTAATATTTTAATTAAAAGTCATACTTTTATTTACATACTTAATCTGTTCCTTATATGTAGACGGGAGGATATATTTTGGAGTAATGTCTTACAGAAACTTTTCGTGAGAATAAGAACACTGAATTTTTATTTATAAATTGAAAATCCTCCAGTGGCTTTTCAGTCACACTTAGGATAAGTCCAAACTCTATCATTTTTCTTACAAGGTCTAAGTGACATGGCCCCTGTCTTTCTGACTTCATCCCACAGCTTCCCCTTCTCCCCGTACACCCCAAATCCGTTCTTTTCAGTTCTTTCAACATGTCAAGCCCATTTCTGTTTTAAGTCATTTGTTGCAGCCCAGTCCTCTGGCAAGAATGTTCTTTGCATGACTCTAATTCTTATTATTCAGCTCTGAGAGAGGTCTTCCTTGACTGTCCAATATACAGTGGGTATCTGTTCATTCGCTCTTTCTCACGTCACACTGTGTCAAGCTTCTATGTAGCATGCATCTTTTTCTTGTTCATTTGGTTTGTTTTTTGGTTTTTCTTTATTGATTTTTAGAGAGAGAGGAAGGGAGAAGGAGAGAGAGATAGAAACATTGATGAGAGAACATCGATTGGCTGCCTCCTGCATGCTCCCCACTGGGGTTTGGCCCCACAACCTGGGCATGTGCCCTGACCGGGAATTGAACAGGCGACCTCTTGGTGCATGGGTCAGTGCTCAACCAGCGAGCCACACCGGCCGGGATGGTTTGTTTGTTTTGTATAGTGTGCTGTTTTGTACTAGAAGTCAAACTTTACTCCTATAGCCCTAGTGTCTAAAATACTCTTAGCATATATCAGGCACAAGTTAATGAATGTCAAATGCTTAGTGTATATATACATATATACAATTTATTTCCTTTATTTTTTACATTATAGGAAATTTCAAAATATAGGCAAAAAAAGAAAGACTATGTGATAAACCCCTAGGTGCCAATAAAGCAGCCTCAAAAATTATCAACAATTCCAGCACTGCTACATGGGTTCTTTTAAAATATAGACCCCCCTTCCCTGACCGGTTTGTCTCAGCGGTTAGAGCGTCGGCCCATGGACCAGAGAGTCCCGGGTTCGGTTCTTGCTAAGGGCACGTAACTCAATTGCAGTTTGTCCCTGGACCGGGTTGGGGTCGTGGCAACCAGTCGATGTGTCTCTCTCACATTGATGTTTCTCTCTCTCTCTTTCCCCTCTCTCCCTCCCACTCTATCTGAAGATAAATGCAAAAATATCCTCAGGTAAGGATATATATATATATATATCCATCTTACTGTTCTGTCATGCATTGCAATGGTTTCTAGCTTATCACAGTAACCTTTGTTTGTTAGACCATTAACAGGCATCTGCTTTAAGCACAGCATTCTGTTCAGTCACTATTAAGAATAAAGTTGAATAAGATCTCTCTCTTTAACTCCCTCAAGTAAGGTGGATGAAGATAGGTACACAGAGAACTAAAATTCTAGGGAGAAGTAAAAAGTACTCAAAGGGAGGAAAAAAAATAATATAGAAGATAAGAGAATACTTTTTTCCCCCAATTGGAAGTACATGGAAGAGGTTTTTTAATAAAGCAGTATTTGTTTGTTTGTTTTAGTTAGGTCTTTAAGAATAGATGAAAATTTAGTAATCAAAGGTACAAATAAAGAGCATTCTAAGTGGAAGAAAAAACACTAGCAAAAACAGTAAAAGCAGAAGAGCAAACATACTTACAGGAAAGAGCAAGTTTGGGTGTAGCATAGTTTCAGTGTAGTAAGAACACTAGAAGAAAATCCTGCATAGATACGGCTCCAATATTCTTGGACAGAACTCCCATCTAAAGATCTTCAACCTTGCCCTGGCCGGTTTGGCTCAGCGATCGGAGCATCAGCCTGCGGACCAGAGAGTCCTGGGTTTGGTTCCTGCTAGGGTCATGTACCAAAAAATAAATAAAAAATAAATAAAGATCTTTAATCTCCACTGACCTCTCTCACGAGTCAAAAGGACTCGTTTATTGTCTCCTTAATATGTTGTGTTCGTAACGATCTCCACAGCTTTGCTCTCTGGGACCACTTGGACTATTCTCTCCTCCTTTCTTTTCAAAGTCCAAATAGCCCAAGCCCAACTCAAGTCATGTTTTTTTTTGTTTTGTTTTTTTAATTTTGGTTATTACTACATCATAATATTTTTCTCCTTTCTGAATTTCCACAGCATGCTGTGAATCTGTAGTTCACTGATAAGTGATAATTGTGCCGATCTATGTAAGTTTCACCTTCCTAACTAAATACTTCTACAAGATAAAGATCAAGATTATCATTTAGATTCCTTTCTTCTCACATTGTGAACGGTACCCAGGGGCACCTGATTTCACAGTGCTGATGACAGTGGTGATAATGCTGACATTTATATTACTTCCTAGTATTTCAATTACTGCTTGTTTATTTCACATAGTTGAAGTTGTTCTATGGTTTAAAATCTGGCAAAGGGTTTTCTTCTTAATTGTTTGTCATTTTCAAAGTTGTGATTGGTCATTCGAGAATGAATTTTTTTTTTTTTCTTGTTCTCTAGTTATTTGCCCTGTTTGGAAATTTAAAAAATAATGGCATTCTTGTTACTTAGATTACCACCTACCTGGCTCTATAAATCTTGACTATTATAGAAAGGCACGGTGATATCTGGACCTAGTTTCTCAATTTTTAACTTTTTTATAGAGAGGCCAAGACTTTAAATAAAAATTCTACTAAAAAAATATTAATTTAATTATAATTTTTATTCAAACCAGACCAAGGAGAGAGGGTATAAATGGTAGCTGTCTCTTAGATTATTAATTAGGGTGAAGAATTTAACCATATATGTACTACTTGAACGTGTTGTTCTGTGCTGAGGCCGGCGCCTACGCAGAAATTACCAAATCCCATCAATATGTTAAAGAAAATAAGGTAGATTGCTAGAGAAACTTGTATTTTCTCAAAGGCTGAGGAAACCCTGACAACCCGTCTTGGCGGCTAAAGGTCTGGTTGTGAATGTGTTATTTAAGCTTCCCCTGGGAAACAAAAGTAATTGACCCCGATAAAGTTCATGCTGACCAAAATGTTGGTTTATTTTGTATGTGACATCTTAAAAGTAAAAAACAATACACATGTTGCTTCTCACATCCCTAGTGTTTATTTGCCACATAAGAAGACACTGCCACACACACAAGGGAAGAACACCCCGCCACAGAACGACCCAGATGGAACTTGACATGAAATTTTTTCACCAGTCCCAAGTTGGCTATGAAATTCTGGTGAAGCAAAATGTCAGGGTGTGGTCCCTTTGCTGTTACACACTTTTTTTTTTTTCCCTCCAACAGTCAGCCAGCTAGAGGCAGAGGACACAATTCTAGAGTAACAGTAAGGAAACACACACGCACTCCCCTACTTTGCTGATCGATCCCGCGGTGGCCTGACAGTGAATTCTCAGGGAACGGCTAGGAACCCCAAGGATCTCTGGAATTTTCTCCTGTGCTAAGTGCTTACAATCTGACCATGCTCCTGCTTCAGACAGGGAGGGACCATCCACTTGGAATAGTTCACCCAATCCAGACGTCACCATGATGGTGTCTCATCTGGAGGAGAGGCCCTCCTTCCATTCATTTGGATTCTGTGCTTTCGCAACTGTGAACACATGGTGGGTTACAAAGGCCTTCTTTTCTGCCAGGTATGCTGGAATCAGTTCCTTCACTATCTGTCTGGTGATCTGAATCCCTTATGAACAAACTGAAGCTCAAAATGTTATCTGTTTTCCTAGAGGCGTAATAAGAAGTTTGATACCATGTAGGAGGAATGGAGCATATTAAGTATTTTTAAAAGCAAAATCCTGTGCAGATTAATTTAGTTTGAAAATGTCAAAATAGGTCTGAGTCCTTCAAATGCAGTAAGTTTTATTGTTGTTTACCTCTCAGATTCTGTCCAATCGAATGATGATGTTCTCAGCTGACACGTGTCAATAATCGGGTCACCGACAGAGCAGAGAAGTGAGTGTTTAGGGATAATTTACTTCTTGACAGTATTGGCAGCCATACTGGAATGAATCTGCATCCCTTTCTCTACACATTACGAGGAATGTGTTCCAAAAACACAGTGCCAAGAAACCAGAAATGGAGGGGTGAGAGCAGAAAAGAAAGCAAAGATAAGATGGACGAAAGATTGAAGATCTTGTCTTTGGATAATTGACTATCATTGTGAGTGATTTTATATGAGACCATTTTTTTTCTCAGCAGAAATTTCATCCCTGGCATGGAAGTAAATGTCTGCGATGGTCGATGGTCCCTCACACAGCTCTGAAATAAGGAAGGCCTCAGGTCACTAGGCAGAACACAGGGACACGGTCCAGTTTGAAGGCAAAATGTAGACCTAGCAATTTGATTGTTTGATGTTAGCAAATATTGCTCCACAGATTACAGTCATAATTTATTCTCATTAAAACACTGTTGTTATTAAGGAAATGTGATGGTGTACACTCTTATTTGCTATTGAAAAATTTAACTTCAGTTACATTATTGAATCATTCACATAGCAGAACACAGACAGAGTAGAGCTCAGAATTGGGAAGTCTAATGAGTGTTTTGGGGGGAGGGGAAGATGTCATTAACGAGAGAGATTTATAACCACAATGGACCCAGAAGGAAACAGGAAGTGTGAATGCAGAGAAAGAACAGGAGTAAAACCACCCCCCTAATCAACAGAAGGAATAAGGCTGGTTCTAAGACATGCATTTAATCAAATACATAAAAAGTCCTCTCTTTTAATTGAGCAATACTTTCCGGACCACGCCTAGGCTTCTGGGGCCCAGTGTTAAGGGGTGGAGAGCAAGAAACTGTGTTCAGCAAGAACAAGAGGTTCTCTCTCAGAAGATGGGAAACTTATCAATTAAACATACTTGAGCCCATTTTCTGGATCTGAATTCCAGCAGTGGCTTGGAATTGTATAAATTGTCCAGGACTTACACAACTGCTTTGTAGCACTTTTTCAGTTACAGGAAAATCTGCAATGGACTGTTTTTCTATCAGACCAGAAACAAGGTCTAGGATACTTTCTTTTGAGGTGTTATTACTACAGATCCCATCCTGTAGTTGTTTGATTAAGAGAATGTAATGAATCCGAATTAAAACTTCAAGTAGTGTCCTGGAAGATGCCTGCCCACATCCAGGGCATTCTTTGTTTTATACAGGATTTTAAAACTAGCCCTGGCCAGTTTTGCTCAGTGGTTAGAGCTTCGGCCTGTGGACCAAAAGGTCATGGGTTTGATTCTGGTAAAGGGCACATACCTGAGTTGTAGGTTTGATCCCCAGCCCTGGTTGGGGTCATACAGGAGGGAATCAATCAATGTGTCTCTCTCACAGCTACATTCTCTCTCTCTTTCTCACTCTCCTTCCCTTCCACTCTATCTGAAAATCAATGGAAAAATATCCTCGGGTGAGGATTTTTTTAAAAAGCATATCAGATCTTAGTATGATCAACACTACTGTACAAATGAGAAAACTGGGAGTAAAAGGGTATCATTCCACAATTGAAACAGCTGGGAAGTGGCGACATCAAGATGAGAACCAATAATTCTTGCCCAACAGTGTTGTGATTGCTGGGGGGAGGGAGGCAGAGGAGCTGGAGAAGGGTATGAGGGGATAAATGGTGATGGAAGGAGACTTGACTCAGGGTGGTAAACACACAATACAGTGTACAGACAACGCGTTGCAGAATTGTGCACCTGAAACCTGTATAATTTTGTTAACCAGTGTCACCCCAATAAATTGAATAAAAAGGAAAAAAATTCTTGCCCAGATTTTTTACACATAGAGAAAGTTCAAGTGTGAAGAGTTTTTTGTCTACGCTATAGAAATCACCATATTCTGTTTGAGGTTGGATAAAATAACATGGTTGCCTTCTCCTTCCATCCAGCTCAATAAAATGGCATAGATTTGCAATTGGCCTGATTTGCAGGCTGGATGAAAGTAAAATCTTCAGTTATCTGGTGTGGAAAGAGCAGTTAGCTAAGGAAGGAGAGGATGAAAAAAATGTTCTCAAATCGCTGTTGGGTTGGCCAATCTCCAGCTCAGAATGAAGTGTTCATTTTCCTGAGAAACAGGGATTGCTCACACCCAATTACTTACACCTTGTAGGTAATTTCTGTGTTTTTTTTTAAACATGAAATCAATCACTGAATGAAACCTTTGTAGGGTAGGGGCATAAACTGTCCAACCTTGTGGCTGTTTGTGATTATAGCTGGCAAAATGAAAGATTGTTCAGTAGATATTAATAGTTAAAACGACAGAGGAAAAGAAAGAAACAAGTTAATCTCATTTAGGACTTCCAAAATGAGGAAACCAGCCCATGAGGAAGTCCTTGGATCTCATTGGGGATGCCCAGTGCTCTGTTCTATTTGACCCTCAAAGCGCTACACTCATCTGGAACAGGTGTTGATGAATGGAAGAGCAACACCCAACACTGCCTGGTGTTTCTCAGCTAGAGAGGAAATGAAATTCCCCTTGCTTTCGTTTCTTTTCTGATTTGCTTACCTTCTTCTCCTAGTTAGTGTATAGTATTGCTGAGACGATCTCGTGGAGAGTAAGGAACAGCTCCTTTTTAAGCAAAACCTGCTGAATATTAGAATAATGGTATTTGAGGCAGCCCTCCCGAGCAGAAATTTAACATTGTAGAATTCTGAGAAATTTAATCTTGAAGGATTCTCTTGGCCCTTCCATTGGGCCTAATGTTTCATAGACCTGAGAGAGAATCAGGAAAAATTTCCTAAATATTTTGACAAGTATGTTTCCAGAGCGGGTATGAACAAACTATATCCAGCCCAAAGTCTAATGACGTCCCTCTAGATATATTTTATGGCCCATTGGCTAAAAATGGATTTTATATTTTTTTAATTATTGAAAAATGATTGAAATAAAAGTTTTCAAAAATGTCAAATATCAAAATATTGCACTTCCAATTTCAGTATAAATGAAGTTGTATTAAAATCCAGCCATCCTCATTATTTACTCCGGGGCTCCGTGTGCATTATCTGTGGCTCCTTTGCACTACAACAGCAGAGTGGTGGAGTCATAACTGAGACCATATGACTTGTAAATCTAAAATATTTACTGTCTGGCCCTTCACAGCACAAGTGTTGATTGTTGGTCTAGAATATGAAGGAACTGAATTGAGTGAGAAGAACATCTTCTTTTGCCCAATAGAAGTTGCATATTTCTCAGAGGTGTTGACAAAAATCCAGTGTAGTTGATATGGATCTATGGGTAAAAACAGAACCACACATTTCTGGTGAATATGATTGAAACATACTGAAAACTAGCCTGAATAAATGTACCAGGCTTGGCACGTTACACTGAGTCGTTTTCACCGGTGAGCTGCCAAATCTCCATGAACGATTGTGCTCAACAGTATGAAATCAGTTTCTGTAGGTAACAAATAATTAAATATTGGCCATTTCCTGTGGCTCATATGATTTCATAAGATGCTCTACAGAGAAAGGAGTCTGTTTTAAGATCTATCCTCTTCATCAGCTTTTCTCGGTCAGGCTTTGTACCTGATGATTTTGCTTTATTTTCCAACTCTTGACCTAACAAATGCCTCGAACACGTCTGTTGAAGTTCTTTTTGAACGTTGTACACCAGGAGTGGTGTTACAAAGAACGGATCCTAGCAATGGACAAAGCGAAAAGTAAGTTCCAAGTTCTAAGGCATCCCTGAGAACTTAGTGTGTAGATCTGGGTAGCACTAGGGAATAGAATTTGAATTCCTGCCTTACCAGTCTACAATTGTTAGTACATTTATTGTCAGAGCACTAGAACTGTGTGGATTTATACAACTATACTTAGGTTTCTATTTTTCTTTTTTCTCTCCTCAGTGAAAGAACAACAAAATAACACTAAGAATCCAAGATATATATGTGTGTTATATATGTATACACATACACATTCATGCTGTGTATATGGATTTCAATAAATATTGTATTTGTATTAGGCCATTTGAAAAAATTTCATAAAGTCATTATTATAAAAGTTGATCAATTGATAATGAATTCTTCATATAATTCATTTTCTTACTCCTTTGCAGTTTTTAAATTTACTCTTTCGTGGCTCTGTAAACCCCATAAAGGCAAGGGACATGTCAAACATTAATTAATCATGAATCTTGTAAGACTTACTATCATTTGTGGGACATAAACGGACATGCACCAAATGAGAATAGGGAAAGAGAACATCCGGCAACTCAGATGTCAAGAAAAATGATACAACCTTGAATTTTATCCACAGGCCCAGAGTTATCCAATCAAATTCGAGTTGTGCCTCACGTACAGCCTAATCAAAATTTTGTTTCAACAAAAATGTAACATGGGATTGGGGAAGAAGAAAGGTGAAGGATGAATTTAACTTAGAGAAAAACCCTAGCCCTGGCCGGTTGCTCAATGGTTAGAGCGTCGGCCTGCGGTCCAGAGAGACCCGGGTTCGGTTCCCACTAAGGCCATGTACCTCGGTTGCCGTTTGTCTCCGGCCCTGGTTGGGTCCTGCGGGTATCAGACACTCGATGTGTCCCTTTCATGTCGATGTTTCTTTCTCTCTCTCTCTCTTTTCCTCTCTCTCCCTCCCACTCTATCTGAACAAAAAATGGAAAAATGCCGTAGGGTGAGGATAAAAAAAAAAAGAGAGAGAAAACCCCTAAACATGTAAACGAATCAACAATTCACAGACCAGCAGTTGTGTTTGCATTTCACATCAAATAGGAATTTCAACTTCCCTTAGGAAGTTTCATTTATTACTTTTTTTTAAATGAAACTCTATTTGTTCCCTGTAGCTGTTGTAACAGTTGGCACAGACTTGGTGTTTTAAAACAGAAGAAATATATTGTCACACGTTTCTGGAGGCCGGAAGCCTGAAATCGGGGCGGGTTCCGTCGGGGCGGCACCCCCAGAGGCTCTCGGAGAGAACCCATTCCTGTTTCAGCCTCTGGTGGCTGTCAGCATCCCTCGGCTCGTGGCTGCGTCTCTCCGTGCTCTGCTTTGTGTTACCTTCTCCTCTGTGTAATTTGTCCAGTATGCCTCTGCCCCTTTCTTATGAGGACCTGTGATGGCATTTAGGGTTTACCAGACAATCCAGGCTCAGGGCCTTCTCTCAAAATCCCTAATTGAATCACATCTTTGCCACATAAGGACATCAAGGTCATAGTCACAGATTCCAGGGATTAGAAAGCGACTATGTCTTTGGGGACCTTTTTTTTTTTTTCTTTTTAGCCTGCCATAGTGATGACATCATATTGAAGAACTACTTTTACATTTTCTGAAAATAAGTGAACATGAGGCCAAAATACCCTTTACCTTAGATCTAATTAAGATTATTTTAATATGAGATAGATAATAGCTTCTCCAGAAGAATTACTTTCCTGAGCTACTACCTCTGCATCACTGTATGACACTTGTGAATAAACAATATCCTCTAAAGATAACACATTACCAAAGCCCTCTTTTCAAAATGAATTATCAAGGAAATTTCTATAAATTTTTCAATGGGCTCATTTTTTCTTTTCTTTTCTTTTTTCTTTACCCACAAGAAATATTCTCCAGTAAAGTCCTTTCATTTGATTAAAAACAGATCCTAATAAAAGTGGGTTAGGATCACAATGATAACCTATATTCAAGAACATGAATAAAAAGTGCCCTTGAAGGGAAACGCTCACATGTGTTCACATTTGATACTGGGAAAGGACTGTGTAACGCCGAGAAGTGATTACTACCAGCTGTAAGCATGTACACCACACAATAATATCTCATCCGTACAACCACTTGGAAACTCTTTCTTGCTTGCTCTGTCTCCCAAGAGCTCCATAAAATATAGCCAAGTCTTTTCCCTCTTACTGAATACTGACCTCTTCCAATCCCTATATATGGAAAGAGACTTTGAATCTTGAAAAAGAGCAAGAGGAAACACAGAGTTAATTGTTCTTCACCAAGAATAAGATTGGCAGGACCATGTCACCGTATTCTTTCTTTGTATTGTTGCGAAACATTTTACATGGTTTTCCAGTGACATTGACAAGTTTTTAATCTTTACAGCCTAGAAACATCACTGAAATACAAGAAAAACTGTGCTGAGTAAAAGGTATTCATATCTCAATAAAGCATCACTTCTCTATAAACTTTGACCACTGAGAATGACTTGAAATGTCCTCCTGACCATCTTTCTGAGTTTCAAATATAACAAATTCTGAATCACGTCTTTATCATAATTCCTATCCAGAAAGCCCAGTGTCTCCGTAGTTCTGTCTTACTTTGTCCTAGGTAGGCCAGGGTTCTGTAGAAAGATTTCTGAGGTGTTAGGAAAAATAATGGGGAGATGGTGGAGACATTTTGAGAAGCTCTTGATTAAAACAAATATATGTGAATTGTCTTTTTTTTTTCTTTCCTGTTTTGAATGTTTAACACCCCAACAAGAATTTGTTTAAAAAAATATTCCCAGTTTAAGCAAGAAAAAAGAAGAAAAATAAATATCATTGTTTTGATCTTTTGAGCAGGCAAGTTAACAGAAGGGAAAGTATGAGACACCATCAGTGTGGACATTCAAGTTTTATTTATTTTTTTCTTTACCTGATGCAACTAAACATAAGATAATCAAGGGAATAGAATTTTAGCATATGCACTTGTTGTATTCTCAAGTGTGAATAACAGAGCCAACTAACTATGGAGTATTTGTCCCTCAAAATAAAGCTAAGCAACAATGGGTTTGTTAAGTAGGTAGAAGATGTGGTCTCTTTGCCTAGATATCACTTCTCTCTGCCACACAGGCTTGGACTGATGGCCCTGTGTGTACAAGGTCCCCTTTACAACATCTGTCTTAGCACTCAACATACTTCATTTTAATTGGCTGCTCTCCACCCCCCACAACACATACCTCAATAGGAACTCTGTGACAGCATATATAAGCTTACATTATTAAAATTATAGACTATAGCAAAGTATATGATTTATCTTAAGTAATAAACCTTTGTTGAATGAAAGAATGAGGAAAAAAAGATGTCATCTGAGAGGGGAAATTAGACTAACACACTCAAAAGACTAGAGCTCTCTGGGTTGAGGGTATCATCTAAAGCTCATATAAATTCACTCCTTATTCCTAATGATCTACCCAGTCTCATGTCAACCATCAGTAATCTAATAATGAGAAAACATCTGCTGTGAGCCAGGTGTGTTACACACATTCCCTCTGTAGCAACATTACCTTCAGAGCAGGTGAGTAGTATTGTCTTAACTTTAGGAATGAGACAGTTTGACTCAGACATACTCCTGCCCTTGGGTGGCCATTCCGAATTTTAAGCCCAGTTGTGTACAGCTCTCAAAATGATGTTCTTTTCATTACACAACCTTATCCCTGTTTCCCAAAAGCCTATTTTTCCCTTTACAATGAAAAGCAGATAAAAGCTGCTTTAATTTTATCTGTGCATGAAACTCATACCGCATCTTTAGGGTAATGTGTGGCAACAACAACAAATCGTGGATCAGTGGGTAGAAGCATAAATGATCAGAAAGTGAGGACATGGGAATTGCTCTAGATGGAAAGAAGAGACAACATCAGAAATGGTGAGCGGTGCTGCTTCAAGTCCTGGGCACTTGCTGAGGCTTTAAGTTTGATAAGTTGACGTATTCTCAGAGAGGGATCCGGTGCACTCTAGGTATTGGACCTCAAGGTAAAGCCAAGAACCCAATGCCCAAAAGTACAGAGGAAACCAGAGTGCTTCCTGACTCTCAGTCACTATGAGGTCAGGAACAGAGAGCCATTAATAAGGAACCACATGGGCCAAGAATGGAGGGACCTTCTGGAATATTCTACTCTGTATCAAATCATATGAGGTTTTGCACAATCCTTAAGGAAGAGATGGGGAGTAATCTCCAAGAATGACAGAGACTAAATTTTCAGGAAGACCAACAAGATGAGAGCTCGGAGTAAAATTTAATTTGATAAATCTTTACGCAACATAATGTATCATTTTTCACATTCCTGAGACTGCTGGAAAAAGTTTATACCTGGTAGATATTGATGAGTTTGCTTATCATTTTGATCATGTTTCCTGGGATAAATACTTTTTAAGTATATAGTCCTGAGTTCTATCCTTAGGTGTTCTAATTTTTTTAACCCCAAATAATGGTAAAGAGAAAAACACTGAGCCCTGGCCAGTTTTCCCAGTGGTCAGAACATGGGCCGCAGACCAAAGGGTCATAGGTTCAATTTCCAGTCAAGGGCATGTACCTAGGTTACAGGTTTGATCCCCAGCCTCAGTCGGGTTTGATCCCCAGCCTCAGTCAGGGTCATGTGGGGGTCAACCAGTCAATATATCTCTCTCACATTCATGTTTTTCTCTCTCTTTCCCTCCCTCCCTTCCACTCTTTCTAGAAATCAATGGAAAAATGTCCTTGGGTAAGGATAAACAAACAAAAAATGGTAATAAATAAAGTGCTAAAAAAAAGAGAGAGAGAGAACACTGAGATCCACTATGAACCTGGCTAAAATATGGGGTTGCCAGAATTCTGATTTCATTGTTCATTGGTTAACATGATGTGATCCACATGCTTGGAGACCTGTTGAAAGGAATCAGAAAAGGGGCAGAAAACAGATCAATCACTGATTCAGCCTTTAAATAAAATCTTTTTCTTTTTTTTTTTTTTTTCCTTTTGGTCTAATGGAATAGTTTAGGAACAAGATTTTTCCATCAAAAGAAAATTATTTTCAGAAAATGGAAATTGGCAATTTACCCATTGAAGTCTGGAAGAAACTCAAATGTCTACATTTCCATTGGGAATGAATTCTGACATCCAGGGGGTAGGGAGTGCTGACAGTACAAAAATAACCACCTGTTGCCGAACAGGAGAGGAAGAAGCCAGGTGGGACACATACCCCGCAGAGGAAATTTGAGCAGCCTCTTGGCTTCCTATGGGATAGCAGGGAGGGGGGGAGGGGGCGAGCGGGCGGCAGGGAGGTTGAAAAGAGGAAATCTGAGCAGTTTTCTTAGCTGTCTTCCATGTGGAGAAGGCAGGACTGAATTGGAGAGACTGTAAAACAGGGAGATTGACAATAAAAGCTTATGTGTTTAAGGCACATTTAAACTATTAGAATGCTACAGAAACACATAATAACTCCTCTGAAATTACAGGTGTGTCTAAATGGATATGAAACTACGGCTTACCTCAGTCACTATCATTCTAGAAAATTAAATCTCCAGTAAAATGCTCTCCTGAGAAAATAGTATTTGCAGGAAAATCAAGGTTTAAACATAGAGGAAGCACAAGAACAAAGGAAGATGCTACCAAAAATCCTAACTCTTACAGCTTATTGAAATTAAAAAAAAATTAGCCCTTTTTGACATGTCTGATACCAAACTAGTTCAGAAAGAGTAATATTTGTTTATATTTATTTCCCCCCTCACCCCCTTTCTCTTTTTCACCTTCTCTTCTATAAGGTAAAAGGAGAAAAATGAAATATCCTGAAATAAACATTTAGGGAGAGAAAAAGTGTGTAAGCAGAATGCATGGGTCAAGAGTCATCGTTTGAATAACTGAGCACGTCCCATCCATTCAGAAACGAACTGAAAAGGGTGTGCAGAGGTGACAGGCGCCACCACACGCCACGTCTTGTTTTTAAAGGCTTTACCTTTACTTCTCCTTTCAACCACATGAAGCCTTGTTATGCCCTCTCTCCAAAACTGACATCAAAAGATATTAAGTAACTTTTACAAATATATAACACTCCTAAGGGATAAGTCTGAGATGTGATGCTGGTCTCTGTGGCTCTGAAGACATTCTACAAAAGTATAGTCCAGATTCTGTAACAAACAAACAAACAAAAAGTTACAACAAGCAAACAAAATGTTTCTAAAAAGTTAAATACACATGTCACAAAATGCTATCAAGCCTTCTCTGAACATATTGATGGTAGGATAAAATATCAACAAACTAGCTTATTGCACTTCTAAGCCCAGAGCTGATTACTAATAACAGATGAGTAAGGGGTTTGGGAGACTGTGGGGGAAACCGAGGGAACTGATACAATAAAAAAAGGAGCCAGTAATTGAACCATGGGCAGACTATCACTTCTAATTTCTGTGGGTTACAAGTGACGGAAAAGTTAAACTCACTTAAGCAAAGACAAGCTATGACTTCCCTACTTGTGAACCACAGTCGGGGGACTTCAGGGGCTCAAAAAAATAAAATAAAATAAAAGACTGCACAGTACTCAGTTTTTCTTCATCTTCTTTTACTGCTTCCAGGTAAAAACAACAAAAATGTCACATTTTAAAAAATATTAATAAAAGCAAAAAGAAAAAGTATATACTTTGTTCCTACCAGTCTCCCCAGAATAATTATCAGTAATTGTTCTTAACTCTGGTTGGTCCTAGACACACATTTGAAAGAAACACAGAAGTCAAAAGAAAGAAGTGTTGGAGTAAGCAGGATGGATCCCTAGGTGAAATATAAAGAGTAAGGTTGTGGGAGGGGTGGTTTCTCTCTTTCTTTCTTTACTAAAAAAAATTTTTTTTTCTTTGTTGATATATTAGAGACAGAGGAAGGAAGAGGGAGAGAGAGATATAAATACCGATGACAGGGAACATTGATTGGCCTCCTGCATGCCCCCCACTGGGGATCAGGCCCACAACTGGGCATGTGACCTGACTGGGAATCCAATTGGCGACCTCTTGGTGCCTGGGTCGATGCTCAACCACTGAGCCACACCAGCAGGGTGGGAGTGGTTTATTTAAAAAAATTCAGGGTATAACAAAAGAATAAAAGAATAATTGATGCTAAGAGGCAAATAAAGAAAAATGAGGGATTCCAAAATGGCGGCGGAGTGAACGGAGCTACACAGACCGTCTCCCAGGACCAAACTGGAATTACAACTATAACACAGACAAATCGAGGGGAAAAGGCAACAAAAAAACAGCTGCGAGGACCATACAACGAGGGACACTGACTCCATCCCGGTAGGCTTGTGAAGGCGCGAGACGGGGCTGGGAGCCCACGGTCGGCAGCTCGGCAGAGGCCTTAGCTGGGAGCGGCGCCCTCGGGTCACACTCCCAGGTGGCCCCACAGTGCAGCCGGGACAGAGGCTGAAACAGCCACAACCACTCACCTTGGGCTCCGGCGGAGGGAGGGCAGACTGGAATGCAACTGTGAGGGGACACTCGGGATCTGGAGGGCGCTCAGAGCTTTGTCTGAGTTGCTGACACACAGGACTGTGGCCATATTGCTCCTTCCCAGGGCTCTGGGGAGAGGCAGCAGCCCCTCCCTCGGAGCTCCAACCCCACCCTGTGGGCCATTGAAGTGCTAATTAAGGCTCATTAACAACCAGCATCTGCCCCACATTTGGGAAATCCCCTTATGCTGAGCACCTGAGGGAGTTTTTCAGTCAACTGACAACCCAAAACGCATCAAGTAACCTTGACTTCTAGCCTCCAGGCAAAAATCTAGAGGATAACAGTACCTTTCCTGGGCTAGCAACTTTAACCAGGACAGTAAGACTTGACAGTGGTGTTCAACGTGGGTCCTCTCTCGTTCATCTAAACCCAGGAGAGGGAGCCACAAACAGCAGAACACCAACACCCACAGGGAAAAACTTGACAGGCTCCAAAGGCCACTGTGATAGCCAAAATGGTGAAACACAGAAACAGAAGCCAAATGAAAGAGCAAAAGACCACCACCAAAGATGAGATCAATGTGGAGCAGTTAGGCATGTTAACTGAGCTAGAATTCAGAGCCATGATCTTGAGAAAGCTCAATAGCATGAGTAAGGACATAGAGATGCTGAAAATAAGTCAATTGGAAATTTAAAATCATCAATAAGAGATAAAAAAAATGACATATCAGAAATGAAAAACACATTGGAAAGTTTAAAAAGCAGAGTAGAGGAAGCTGAGGACCGGATCAGTGAATTAGAAGACAGGGTAGAAAAAATCAACCAATCAGAAAACCAAAAGAAAAAAACAATTAAAAAACAGGAAGACAGTTTAAGAGAACTGTGGGACAACTGGAAACGTAATAATATTCGCATCATAGGAGTCCCCGAAGAAGAAGAAAACGAGCAAGGGAGAGAGAATATATTAAAAAAAATAGTGACAGAAAACTTCCCTAATTTGGTGAAGGAAGAAGGCATTCAAGTTCAAGAAGCACAGAGAGTCCCAAGTAAGAAGAACCCAAACAGGCCCACACCAAGACACATAGTAATTAAAATGCCAAAAATTAAAGACAAAGAGAGAATCCTAAAAGCAGCAAGAGATAAGCAACAGGTTACCTACAAAGAAAACCCATAAGGCTCTCAGCTGACTTCTCACAAGAAACACTACAGACCAGAAGGGAATGGCATGACTTAATCAAGGTTATGAAAAACAAGGATCTGAATCCAAGACTACTCTACCCAGCAAGGCTATCATTCAAAATAGAAGGTCAAATAAAGAGCTTCCCAGACCAAAAAAAAAAAAAAAAAAAGCTAAGGGAATACATTGGCACTAAACCAGCACTGCAAGAAATGTTAAAAGGACTGCAGTAATTAGCAGGAGAAATGGGAAGAAAAATAGAACCACACTAAACAAAAATAAGTACATATCAATAATCACCTTAAATGTAAATGGATTGAATGCTCCCATAAAAAGACACAGAGTGGCTGATTGGATAAGAAAGCATGACTCATCTATATGTTGTTTACAAGAGACCCACCCTCTCAACAAAAGACTCACATAGGTTGAAAGTGAAGGGATGGAAAAAATTTTTTCCAAGTAAATGGAAAGCAAAGAAAAGCTGGGGTAGCAATTCTCATATCTGATAAAATAGATTTCAAAATGAAGTCCATAACTAGAGACAAAGAAGGCCAGTACATAATAGTGAAAGGATCTATCCAACAGGAAGATATAACCTTGATAAACATATATGCACCCAATATAGGAGCACCAAAATATATTAAAAATCTTCTGGAGGACTTCCAAGGAGAAATCAACAGCAATACAATCATAGCAGGGGACTTCAACACCCCGTTGACACCACTGGATAGATCCTCTAGGCAAAAAATAAGCAAGGAAACAGAGACTCTAAATGAAGCACTAGACCAAATGGATTTAATAGATATCTACAGAGAATTACACCCCAAAACCACAGAATACACATTCTTCTCAAGTGCACATGGGACATTCTCAAAGATAGACCACATGTTAGGACACAAACTAAATCTCTACAAGTTCAAGAAGATTGAAATCATATCAAGCATCTTCTCAGATCACAATGGCATGAAACTAGAAATCAATTGCAACAAGAACATGCAAAGACATTTCAACACATGGAGGCTAAATAGCATGTTATTAGACAATGAATGGGTTACCGAGGAGATCAAGGAAGAAATTAAAAACTTCCTGGAAACCAATAAAAATGAACACACAACAACACAAAATCTATGAGATGCAGTGAAAGCAGTTCTGAGAGGGAAGTTCATAGCACTACAGGCCTACCTCAAAAAACAAGAAAAATTTCTAATTGACTGTCTAACCTCACAACTTAAAGAATTAGAAAGCAAACAAAAATAAAATCCCAGAGCAAGTAGAAGAAAGGAAATAGTAAAGATCAGAGCAGAAATAAATGACATAGAGACCAAAAAAACAATTCAAAGGATCAATGAAACAAAGAGCTTGTTTTTTGAAAAGATAAACAAGATTGATGGACCCTTAGCTAGACTCACCAAGAAACAGAGAGAACCCAAATACAAAATATCAGAAATGAAACAGGAGAAGTAACAACCAACACCACAGAAATACAAAAGATCGTTAACAGCTACTATGAACAACTATATGGCAACAAATTCGACAATCTAAGCAAAATGGACAAATTTCTAGAAACACACAGTCTCCCAAAACTGGACCGGGAAGAGATAGAAAACTTGAACAGATCAATAACAACTAAGGAAATTAAAGCCCAGGCCCAGATGGCTTCACAAGGGAGTTTTACAGAACATTCAAAAAAGAACTAACACCCATTCCCCACTAACTATTTCAAAAAATTCAAGAAGAAGGAAGACTTCCAAACAAGTTCTATGAGGCCAGCATAATTCTAATTACAAAACCAGAAAAAGACACTACAAAGAAAGAAAACTACAGGCCAATATCCCTGATGAACATAGACGCCAAAATCCTGAACAAAATACTAGCAAATCAGATCCAGCAATACATCAAAAAAATTATTCACCATGACCAAGTGGGATTCATTCCAGGGATGCAGGGCTGGTACAATATTCACAAATCAATAAATGTGATACACCACACAAACAAAATGAAGAATAAAAAACACATGATAATATCAATAGATGCTGAAAAAGCATTTGACGAAATCCAGCATCCATTTGTGATAAAAATGCTCATCAATGTGGGAATAGAGGGATCATATCTCGACATAATAAAGGCCATATATGCAAGACCTACAGCCAACATCATACTCGATGGACAGAAAATAAAAACATTTCCATTAAGAACAGGAACAAGACAGGGATGTCCACTTTTGCCACTCTTATTTAACATAGTACTGGAAGTCTTAGCCACAGCAATCAGACATGAGGAAAAAATAAAAAGGATCCAAATTGGAAAGGAGGAAGTGAAACTGTCATTATTTGCAGATGACATGATATTATACATAGAAAACCCTAAAGACTCCATCAAATATCTAGTAGACTTAATAAATGAATTTGGAAAAGTAGCAGAATACAAAATTAACGTCAAGAAATCGACGGCATTCTTATACACCAATGATGAACTCACAGAAAGACAAACCAAAAAAACAATCCCATTTACCATCGCAGCAAAACAATTAAGATACCTAGGAATAAACTTAACCAAAGAAATAAAGGACCTATTTGCAGAAAACTATAGGACATTGAAAAACGAAATAGAGGAAGATATAAAAAAGTGGAAGCACATTCCTTGTTCATGGATTGGAAGAATTAACATCATTAAAATGTCCATACTACCCAAAGAAATCTATAGATTCAATGCAATCTCCATCAAAATACCAATGACATATTTCACAGAACTAGAACAAATACTTCAAAAGTTCAAATGGAACCAAAAAAGTCCCCGAATAGCCACAGCAATTTTGAAAAAGAAGGACAAAGTAGGTGAGATCACAATACCAGATATCAGGTTATACTACAAAGCGACTGTAATCAAAACAGCCTGGTACTGGCACAAGAACAGGCATATAGACCAGTGGAACAGAATAGAGAACCCAGAAATGGACCCAAGGCAATATGCTCAATTAATATTTGACAAAGGTGGCAAGAGCATACAGTGGAGTAAAGACAGCCTCTTTAATAAATGGTGTTGGGAAAATTGGACAGCTACATGCAAAAAAAATGAAACTAGACTATCAACTTACACCATACAGAAAAATAAACTCAAAATGGATAAAAGACTTAAATGTGACCCATGAATCCATAAAAATTCTAGAAGAAAATGTAGGCAACAAAATTTTGGATATCATACGGAGCAGAATTTTCACTGATACATCACCTAAGGCAACAGAAATAAAGGAGAATATGAACACATGGGACTACATCAAACTAAAAAGCTTCTGCACAGCAAAAGAAACAATCATCAAAATGGAAAGGCAACCTACTGTATGGGAGAACATCATTGCCAATGATATATCAAATAAGGGGTTAATTTCCAATATATATAGAGTGCTCATACAACTCAACAAAAGGAAGACAAAGAACCCAGTTAAAAAATGGGCAGAGGAGCTGAATAGACACCTCTCCAAACAGGACATACAAGTGGCCAAGAGACATCTAAAGAAATGCTCAACACAGTGGTGCTCATCAGAGAGATGCAAATTAAAACAACAATGAGGTATCACCTTACACCTATCAGAATGGCTGCCATCAACAAATCATCAAACAAGTGTTGGCGAGGGTGTGGAGAAAAGGGGACTCTAGTTCACTGCTGGTGGGAATGCAGACTGGTGCAGCCACTATGGAAAACAATATGGTGTTACCTCAAAAAATTAAAAATTGAACTTCCATTTGACCCAGTGATCCCACTTCTAGGAATATTCTCTCAGAAGCCTGAAACACCAATCAGAAAGAATATATGTACCTCCACATTCATAGCAGCACTATTCACAGTAGCTAAGATCTGGAAACAGCCCACGTGTCCATCAGTAGTAGAATGGATAAAGAAGCAGTGGTACATATACACAATGGAGTACTGTGCAGATGTAAGAAGAAAGATCTCTTATCCTTTGAGACAACATGGAGGGACCTAACTGAAATAAGCCAAGCAGAAAAAGACAAATACCACATGATCTCACTTATATACAGAATATAATGTACATAACAGTCTGAGGAATACGGTAGACCCAGAAACATGGAAGTAGGGCACAGCCTGACATCTGTCAGAAGAGGGGGTGGGGGGATGGGAAGGGATAAACCACAGAACTTATATGCATGTATGCATGACCAATGCACATGGAGAACTAAGCCAGGGACGGGGCGGGGGTGGGGTGGGGAGGGGGGTGCCAATGGGGTAAAAAAGGAGAAACATCTGTAACAAAAAAATAAATAAATAATTTAAATAAAGAAAGAAAGAAAAAAGAAAAATGAGAAATACAGATAAAGATATAGAAGTCCATTGTAAAGCATGCAAACATCAGGACACAAAAGTCCACCCAAGCTAGTATTATTTGCAGCTAAGCAGTCTCAAATAATTTAATGCATGGAGTAAATATTACTTCAAACAAATGCTTATCTTGGGTTTTCAAAAGTGTAATGTTCAAAATATAGAAATGGTATCACACAGGAAGGTAGAAACCGTATAAAAGTAGAAAGGTTAGCATCTATATATTGTTGTTTATGTGCCAGGCATTGAAATATAACAACTCTATGAAGAAGTGCTAGGATAATCCCTATTTTATAATGAATTTTTTGCAGGGCACAGAGCAATTTCCCAATGAGACACAATTATTATTAACTTGCACAATTTAAAAGTGCAAGAGAATGAGGATTCAAACTCATACAGTACAATTCTAGAAACTTGCCTGCCAAACACAATTAAACACTACCCTATACTATATAAAATAGTTCAGGTATATATTCTTTTTAAAAAGAATTTGTACTTATAAAGAGTAAATTGTAGATCTCAGTTCTAAACCTATCTTAGTTGACCATCAGATACTTTGACAGTATATTCAATATAAGAACTTGCCATAGATTATTTCAAATATAGTTTATTGCTATTCTTGTGCTCAGTTATTTTGATTTTGACATAATTATTGATCATCTACTATGTTCCAGGTATTACACTACACACTCAGGATATCAGGTTAGCAGTCTGTACTTGTATTCCATTCTCGAGCTTGTCTGGCACTCCTCAATCAAAGCTTAATATCTATAATGGCTATACACTTTTTATTAAGTATCTCATCCTAAATATTAAAATAATAACAGAAACCATGTTCTGATGACTAATAAATGGGAAACAATGAGAATTAGTAGCAGTAACAATAAAATGTGCCAGACTAAATATTGGGTGCCAAATTATGTTAACACTTCAAGTTGTTAAATATCCATCCATCAGTTACTCAGTTGAGAATGACAAGCATTTTTATTAGACATTATTAAACAATTATCCAAATTTTTATGTTCATAGTTAAGTGTCTACTCATATAAGACAGCAGAATATTTCACAGAGATCTTTCATACAACTGAAGAACACTTCTTATGCAGCTTAATAACAGTCTGTTTAGTACAGTACTTTACACATGTTCCTTAATTGTAGTCTTGTCTGACACTGATATGTGGAAAATAGCCTGGCCAGTGTGGCTCAGTGGATTGAGCATTATCCCATGGACTGAGAGGTCCTGGTTCAATTCCTAATTAGGGCACTTGCCTGGGTTGTGGGCTGTATCCCTGGGGGGGGTGGGGGGGGGGAGACACGTGCAGGAGGAAGCTGATTGATGTGATCAGTGTTTCTCTCTCACATCAATTGTTTCTATCTCTCTCTCCTTTCTTCTCTATCTAAAAAAAGCAATAACACATTTTTTTTTATCCTCACCCAAGGACATTTTTCCATTTTTTGTTCAGATAGAGTGGGAGGGAGAGAGAAGAAGAGAGAGAGAGAGAGAAACATCGACGTGAAAGGGACACATCGAGCAGCTACCACCCACATCACCCAACCAGGGCCAGGGACAAACTGCAACCGAGGCATGCGCCCTTAGTGGGAACTGAACCGGGGTCTCTCTGGACCGCAGGCCAATGCTCTAACCGCTGAGCAAACCGGCCAGGACCACATATTTTTTTTAAAAGAAAATAAATGCATTTATTTTTTTACATGCATTTAATCCATTGTTTTAAATTTTAAGTAATCAGAACAAAGGGAAATACTAACTTAGGAAGATAAAAAGAGTGAAAAATATTTCCGATTTAAGAATTTAAGAAGTATACCTGTATATGGCAGAGTTGGGGGATGGGGTAGGAAGAGGAACTCCATTAAGATTTATTTTAAATTACTCTAAATTCTTTCGACTTTCTTCTGTCCTTGAAGCCAAGGCCATGTTCTTTTCAAGGGCATTTTCTTTCAAAGCTGAATAACAACTTCATTATCATTTTCATGTTTCTGTAAACATCTTCATTTTGCAAACTTCTATCAGTCTGGTGGCTCAAAAATTATTTCTTCTCCTTCATGGAAAGTTCTCAACTCCAGGTAAAATCCTTACCCTGGGCTTGATAGATATACTAATTCTAGAGAAAGATAAATTGCTCTAGGCAATTTTTCAAATAAATTGACTGCATCTACTATATCCCAATGGAATATAGTAGAAAATAATTTAGACTGCAGAGTCAGAATTAAAATCCTACTGTGTTACTCTCTTATTCTTTCTGACTACTGTAACAGAATTCCACGGAGGAGTAGCTTATAAAGAACATAAATTTATTTCTTGCAGTTCTGAAGGCTGGAAGGCTAAGACCAGGGCACTGGCATGGTCAGGTTCCGGTAAGAGCCCTCTTCCCTGTCATAGACTGATGACTTCCTGTTGTATCCTCACACAGTAGAGAGACCTCTCTGCGGTCTCTTTTATAAGGTCACTGATTGCCTCCCAAAGGTCCCGACCCCTAATAACATCACCTGGGGCATTAGCTTATCAACATGTAAATTTGGGGGAAACACAGACCTTCAGACCACAGTAGTTAGTGCATTGCCTAGTACAGGAGAAATATTCACAAAATTTCGCGTATAACTTTGGCTTTTCTTAGTATCAATCATTGTAAAATATCTGTGTTTTTTTAATCAATGATCTGAGTAAAGTACATGGATCCACAAGGAACAGAGAGGGTTTCCACAATGGAAAAGGAATTGCTTTGAGGAGGAGGAGACATTGAGCAAAGGAAAAAAGAAACAAGAAACATCAGCAGAAACACGGTGGCTAGAAAATGACAACGAATCCATTACGGCTGGAACATAAAACACATTTGATTAGTGTTGGAAAGAAGACTGGAAACACATTCCCCACGACCCTGGGTTGGTGGCCTTCTGTGTGTGCCCAAGGAAGCCTTGGTTTCCTTCGATGCGTTATGGATACACTGCGGTGGCCTCAGACTGGGAAGAGCAATGAACCATATTAATAACAATAACTATTGACTTTGAAAGGGTGCCAGACATCTTTGCATCCATATTGTATTTAGCCCTCTAACTTCTCCGGGATAATGAACCAAAAGTAGTTATCACACCAGAACTACAAGTGGATTCAGGGTCCAGGAACAGAGGCTGCCAAGAAAAGCTATTAATTCTAAGAAACAGGATGGACTTCTTTGAATTTTTATACATTATAGAAGGTGGGGCTGAAGATAGATTTTAACTAGATTCTCTACAGAATTCCATTTTACATCTAATTAATGATAATTTTATCGTATATTCCTTGTAGCATTGTTGTTAAGATTTTTTTTTAAATACTGCATAGTAGAAGACTATCTTAAAACTCATAGTAAGTCCAACAAAAAGTCAGTAAAGAAAAGAACAATAGGAAAGATACATAAATATTTGATCTTACAACTTTTAAAAAGTACATTTATGAACAAAAATTTTGATGCAAGACCAAGACATTTTTTTGAGTGAGGTTTTACTAATTTGAAATCTGCATTCTTTCTTTTATGAAAACCACACCCATAATGCATCTGTGATATTGACATGTTTGCCTTCCTTAAGTTGGAGCAGAATCTATGAAAAGACAAAGCAACCTGAGTGCAGAGACAATGTTAATTGTTATAGTTTTTCCTCCACTTTTTTCTTTTCTTTTTTTAAAGAGAGGAAGGAAGGTAGAGAGCAAGAGAGAGAAATAGCCATGGGTTGCTTCCCACACACACCCCAACTGGGCATCGACCCACAACTTGGGTATGTGACCTGATCGGAATCAAACCCTCCACCTTTTGGTGTATAGGACGACATGCCAACCAACTGAGTCACACAAGCCAGGGCCTCCACTTATTTTTTTTACAGTTGTCTTATCCATCTATATCCTACAACATTTTGTTTGTTTGTTTATTTATTTATTTATTTTTTATCCTCACCCGAGGACATTTTTCCTTTTGTGTGTATGTGTGTGTTCAGGTAGAGTAGGAGGGAGAGAGAGAAAGAGAGAGAGAGTGAGACATCGATGTGAAAGGGACACATCGAGTGGCTGCCACCCACACAACCCAACCAGGGCCGGGGACAAACTGCAACCATGGTACATGCCCTTAGCAGGAACCGAACCCAGGTCTCTCTGGACCACAGGCTGATGCTCTAACCGCTGAGCCAAACTGGCCAGGGCCCTACAATATTTTTTAATGGTATAGGTAGATCTTTCATATTTTGAAAAATTCAGAACTTATTTTTCTTAGAAACTCTCTTCTTTGAAGCTGATATTTAATTGGTTTTCTTGATATGCAATTAAATTACACAATGATTACTAAGTATACCTGGCATCAAGGGTTTGGGAACCGCCATGCTTGACGCTCTGTAAGCGGTCAACTCCCTTGGTGGGAATAGAGGTCATCTAGAGAAAAGCCTGCTGTGGGTCTCAGCCACTGCGATTAACAGATAGAATGAATCGTATCATTTCATCCGGCAGCTCTATGAAGGGGAGGAGTTAGCAAGTCTACCCCACTCCTTGTTAAATTATACGGCAAGCTCTTATATTAAGCTGAGAGAAGATACCACATCCCTTAGGTCGTTCTTTTATGACACAAAGACTCAACTTATTTAATTTTACACAAAGAGGAAAATTCACAGCCATATTAAAAACAATTAGGCCTTAACAGCAACCACGAAAGCAACAGCTGTTCAAGGGAAGGTCCATGCTGAGAACATGTTTTACCTTCCTCTCTCCTTTGGACATTCACCTTCTTAGTGTTTCAAGGGTGGTTTCATTCAGAGGGCCGAAAAGATGGTTTGGTGTCTGTACTTCTGGTTACTTCTCATTTTATTTTATTATTATTATTTCTTTTTTTTTATCCTCACCCGAGGATATTTTTCCATTTTTTGTACAGACAGAGTGGGAGGGAGAGAGAGGAAGGGAGAGAGAGTGAGAAACATCGACGTGAAGGGACACATCGAGTGGCTGCTACCCGCATGACCAACCAGGGCCGGGGACAAACTGCAACCGAAGTACGTGCCCTTAGCGGGAACCGAACCCGGGTCTCTCCGGACCCCAGGCTAACCGCTGAGCCAAACTGGCCAGGGCTACTTCTCATTTTAAATCCCCAGTTTTGACATTGCCCAAAGCTATGCAAAAGCAAGCAAGCGACCAACCAAAAAAAGGATTTTCTCCACTGAATTCTGAGGCCTGAAAAATGTGTTCCCAAGTGAGTCTTCCCCGTTCCCACACGATCAGATTGTAGTTAACCAGGGCTTAAGGCCTCTGCAGGCAGGTCTAACAGGGACACAGAAGCAGGTTACCACTAGACCCAGACATCTGGGGACACCACTGGCCAATCACCAAATCCGTTGTGTATTTATACAAATTTACAATTCATTTCAGTAAATCCCGAAATCTCTTTTATTTTCAGCAATGGAGAGAGAACACTCATTCTCTAGATTGAGGAACCATCAAACCCCAAGATAGACTTTCCTTTTCTAGTAATGAAGAATTTGTGGAAGTACAGGGTGGGACATGTCTTAGTCTCTCAAAAAGTGGCTAAGTGAAATAACCCTCCAACTCAATGTAAATATAGGTTATTATTCCCCTAAGAAATCTTGATTCCCAGTGTATTTTTGCCATCCATGTAGAATCTATTCATCAAATTGACATTCAAATGCACAGTTAGAAACTATAATTTATAGACAAAGAAATTGAGTAAGAAGTCAGAATTTCCTAAAATTACGGTGGGCTGTAAATCCAAGTCTTTGTTTTGCTATGAATAAGCTCTATTCATCCAGCTTTTCAGAATTTACCAGCTTGTTTGTCAATTACCGTTGTGTACAAGAACCGGCATGATTTCTTCGACTTGAGCACAATGAGAAATATCATTATTCCTGCCACATTTATGTCGTATGAGCATGGCCACAGGGCCTTAATTATGTCTTTGCATTTACCAGAATGAAGAAGACAGCAAATTAATATATATCAAGTACCAACCAAGTACTAGGCACCAGGCTAAGCTTTATATAAAGTGTCCTTTCTAGTATAAAATATTTATTTCTAAGAGGTAATTAGGTAAAGAATTTGAACAACTTTAGAAATGAATCAATGCTCACAATGAAGAGAAAATAAATATTTCTTTACTTTGGCACAGCAATAAAGATCTGTCTTACAAATCTATCTGGGGACAGTAATTTTAGAGTGGCATAGGGGAGAAGTAAGAGTGAATCCAGTATCCCTGGCCAGTTTGGCTCAGCAGTTAGAGTGTCCGCCCACGGACTGGAGAGTCTAGGTTTGGTTCCCACCAAGGGCACGTACCTCGGTTGCAGTTTGTCCCGGGTCCCAGTTGGGGTCATGTGTGTGGCAGCCAGTTGATGTGTCTCTCTCACACGCTGTGTTTTTCTCTCTCTCTTCCTTCCTCTCTCCCTTCCACTCTGTCTGAAAATAAATGCAAAAATGTCCTCAGGTGAAGATAAAATAAAAGAAGAAGAAGAAGAAGAAACCCAGTAAAATAGAGATTTTTCAGCATTAACAGACCAAACAATATACACAAAAATTTTCACTGTCCCTTCTCCTCTTAGCTTATTTTGTCATCAGGGTTAACTTTATATACTATTCTGATTATGGTGTCACATGGAAAGTCAACTGAAAGTCTAAGAATTAGATAATAGAGCCACTCGCCATTGGCGTAATGTACAGTTCTGGTTTAAAGGGGAATGTCAATACAAAGAAACCAGTTGCTAGGGACTTTCTAAAACAAATCCTGAAAGAGGGTCTAATAGTTAACTCTAGTAGCCACCTTCAACCAACCAGGCAAAAATAAAGAACAAAACAAACAAACCCTACTCTGCTTGATTAGGAGATCAGTAGAATTAAAGTAGAAGCAAACCAAAAGTTCATCAAGGAGAATGGAGAAACAAATCTCATTACATACAAAATATGGATTTCAAAAACATTATGTTAAGTAAGAGAAGTCAGACATCAAGTATAACATGTATGAATTTATACAAAGTTTAAGAAGAGGCAGAAATAGCCCTGGCCAATTTGGCTCAGTGGTTAGAGTGTTGGTCTGCGGTCCAGAGAGACCCGGGTTCAGTTCCCGCTAAGGGCACGTATTTCGGTTGCAGTTTGTCCCCGGCCCTGGTTGGGTCGTGCAGGTGACAGCTACTCGACATGTCCCTTTCACGTCGATGTTTCTCTCTCTCCCTCCCACTCTATCTGAATAAAAAAAGAAAAAATGTCCTCGGTTGAGGATAAGGAAAAAAAAGAAGAGGCAGAAATGAACTATAATGATAGACATCAGAAGAGTAGCTGTCTTCTGCTGAGGATGAGACCTGTCAGAGAGGGACTTCCTAAGGCAAGGGAAAGTCTATACTTTTCTATTCGTTTGTTTTCACTGTGTAACGAACCGTGCCAAGCCTAGTAGCCTAAAGCAACATTCGCTTCATTTGTTCATGATTTTGTCTGTCACCCGGGTAGTTTTTCTCATCTGACAAGCCCAGCTGATCATATGCATCTTTCATATGAATTTCTGTGCGATCCGGGTGACCTAAGAAGGCCTCTCTCCCATGTGTGGCTGTTGGCAGGCTCCGAGCTTGGTTTCCCTGTATCCCCTTCAGATATCCTCACCTCTTCCAAAGGCCAGCTCTCACTCACTCCCCTGCTCATCTCCAGATTCCAAGAATCTGTGGCCATTTTTCAATCTTTTCCGATAGTAATCAAAATCGTATTTACCTACATGTACATGCCTGGTCCAAATGTATACTCAAAATCAATGTTTTATTGTATGTACACTATATCTCAAAGAAAAAAATACGTAAGTGTCTTTGAGGTGAAAGCACCAACATATTATAATATATGCCTTATCGATGACCATGGTTTTTGTAGTAAGAAATAGATTTGAACAGTCAAGAGGATTTATTGTTTTCTTTTTTTTTTTTTTTTTTTTTTTTTTTTATCCTCACCTGAGGACATTTTTCGATATTTTGTTCAGATAGAGTGAGAGGGAGAGAGAGAGAGAGAAACATTGACGTGAGAGCGACACATCGAGTGGTTGCCACCCACACGACCCAACCAGGGCTGGGGACAAACTGCAACCAAGGTATGTGCCCTTAGCGGGAACCGAACCCGGGTCTCTCCGGACCACAGGCCAACGCTCTAACCGCTGAGCCAAACCGGCCAGGGCGGATTTATTGTTTTCTGAATGGAAAGATAGATCGTAGCTGCAGGTATTGTTTGATCAAGGCTCCAGCTCCATGGTTCTGCGGTGACCTCTTCTTCGCTGTTCTTCTTACACAAGAACAGACCCCATTTCCAGACTGGCACTTTTCATTGTAGCACAATGGCCACCACCGTCTTAGGCCCTTGCACAGTGTCCAGAAAAAGATGCAAATGCTCTGTCATCAACCAGTAAACAAAAGTGAAGGGATTCACTATGATTGGACCAAATTAGATCTTAAGCCTAAACAATAAGGGAAATAAGCTGGGTTACATGCTCATCAATGATCCAATCATCGTGATGGGGAGGAGTAGACATGATTTAGGTCCTGTCAATCAGGACTCACCCCTGAAGGTGGGAGCGGATTAATCATGTCCCGACCTCATGGCACCTACAGAGTGTACAAGGGGTGCAGTAGAGGCTGTGGAGGAAATCAAACTACACAAAGGAGAGGAATTTGGGTGGAAATGATAAATAAGAAAAAATAATCTAAGTTGAGTAACCAAGGAAAAAACAATAAAAAGGAAGGATTTTCTGGAGCCGGGTACAATTCACAATCAGAAAGTATTGATGGATTCACTTCGCTTTTAGCTCCAAGTAAAACAATTTAATAGGGAAGATATAAAAGATTGACGTGGCATGAGCTGTTATTTTTATTTGTATACTTTGACACCTAACATACAAGTCCCCGGTTGAGGCCTCTC
Organism: Molossus molossus; assembly: GCF_014108415.1. Classification (NCBI taxonomy): domain Eukaryota; kingdom Metazoa; phylum Chordata; class Mammalia; order Chiroptera; family Molossidae; genus Molossus; species Molossus molossus. Next base: position 61,616,197 of record NW_023425351.1, on the reverse strand, counting down.
CACCCTCACTGCACCTGCCCTGCACCTGTTTGTTTCACTGTTACTATGGAGCTGTTCTGAGGGGACCACCTGGACTTCAGATTATACCCACTTAGGGACACTAACCTGGTTTATCCCCAACCTGTAGAGTTTATTACCGCACAATATTTCACACAGACTACTGCTGTGGGGGAATGATCCAGAGACCTGGAAAAACTAGGATACAATCTTGGAAACCTGCCTAAGGGACAGGTAATGTCCTCCTCCCAAATATTTATTTTTATCTTGCAGCTCATTGTACGGGTATTTCCCCTAACAGGCAGGGAGTGCTCTTGGACGCTCCCGCATGCTCTGGTATATGTCTGAACTTCTAGCAGTCACAGATCACCTCTTTTGCTTAACATCCTCCACCTGAGAACTGCAAGTGACTGAGGAAGAGGAAGTACACGAGGCTCGGCAGTCGTACCTGGGTGTCAGCGAGTGCAGGGCTCTGCGTTCGTGGGATAGGAGGGGAGGGGGGGAGAGAGCGCCCAACGAGAACCCCGCGTGCTTCCAGGGAAGAAGGATCACTACAGAAAAGTTCTTTTTTTTCTTTTCTTTTAAAGATCTTTATAGAGCAACATCCAGACTCCAGATCCAGCTGCAAGGAGCTGTTGTGGGAACAGGCTGGGGAATGGCAGGTGGCTCTGGCTTCCGCCCTTCTGTTCCGAGATGGGGGTGGGGGGCAGTCTCTCGGCCCTGGGTTCCACAACGCTCCTTTGTGGAAGGGGCTTCTTGGGGAAGGCGGGGGCTTCTTAGGGCCCATCTCACCACTCAGATCCCAAGGAAGCATGATGGTCACTGTGAGCCACGCGCCCCTGTCCGAGAGCACAGGCTCACGGCAGTGTCAGGGGCAGTTAACAGGCCCCACTGGGGATCATCAGATGGATGAACTTGGTGGATTTAGCTTTCTGTCCTGAGTTTCCCAGGCACCACGACCTTGCGACCTTACGCACCCCATCCATGATGAACCTCGGCGTGCCGTGAGCGCCTCCACACAAGGCCTCCTAAGAGTCTGCAAAGCAGGGTCTCTGCCTGAGCGGTGGCTCACGGGCCTGTTGGCAGCGCACGAGGCCCTGCGTTGCCCTCAGGGAAGCCAAGTGTCTCTGAGCCACAGCAGTCCCTTCCTGCGTGCGTCCTTCTCACCAACAACACTCCGCATCCTGCCGGCTAACGATCATTTCCCACCTGGTCGTTTGCAGTAACTCAGACTTTACCTTCTGAATAGCCACTGTCAGCCATCTCCTGAGTGACACGCTTGTTCAGTTCAGCCTTGAAGAGGCCATCAGCAACAAACGACCCCTTCCTGGAAACTGGCACCGCCACCTTGCCCCTAAGTGAAAAATTCTTGACAGTAAAACCCCGGCACCCAAGATAAACGATGCCGAGCCATAATGTGTGTAGTGTACACCCGGGCCTGTCTCAGCGTGTGTAATGTGGAACACAAGCTTGTCTCGGGGAAGACAGGCGCCACCGAGGAACAAGGAAAGTGTCCTCCGTGTAGAGACCGACGTTCTGTCTGCCATTTGCTGCCTAACGAGCCCAGCCAACTTATTTAGTCTTTCTGAACCCCCATTTTCTCATTTGAAAGTTGGGGATAATAACACTTATCTCATAGTGCCACTATGAGAAGGAAAACTTGAGGTATATGAATCAGCCAGTGTAAAGTTACTCCAATATTAGTCACACTCAAGCCACCGTTGTCACAGTGGGTGGGGAGGAGGTGAACAAGAGGGAGACGTTTTTTCTTATAACCACAACTTTGGAAGCGAGAAAAATTTAAAGTATTCCATAAGTGTTTGCTCTGATGTCCCAGAAGCACCGTAGACATGAACAGTGATGCAAGAGACATCGTTCCTGTCTTTACAGGCTTCACGGAGTCACAGGAGAGCTAAGAAGGTGCAAAAGGCACATGCAAACAATAAGCAATATGAGAGGCAATGTCCAATAAGCAACGGGATAGAGCAGTGGTCAGAGGGAGCTTAGGCATGCCAGGTAGGGTTTCATGGAGGAAATGAACTCACGCTGTTGCGGAAGAGATGACTAGATACAGAAGAATGTTGTGGTCTTCCCTTGGGGTCCCAGAATCAGTCGAGTTAGGTAACAGTTGACCTGCTAGAGGGAGCATCAAGCAAGCGCTCCCTGGCTTCCTCTCCTGGGTGCCAGAAAAGCCCCTGGAAGCCAAGAGAGGCAGCCAGGGAAACAGCTGGGAACTCAGGTCCTAGGGACCGTGCTGACTGTGCAGAGACAGACCCAGGGCAGCCACCCTTCCCCGCAGCTACTGCCTGACCTGGGCTTCCTCCAAGGCCGGAGCTTCGTAGGACAATTTACTATACACACAAGCATCTTTCCTTTCTCTCTCTCTCTCCTTTCTTTGTTCTCCTCCCTCCCTCCCTGCCTTCCTTCCTTGCTCTTTGTTTCCTCCTGGGGATAAAGGACTTGGCACTCTCTGCATTTTGATGTCTTCATCAGTTCCACAAGGAGGATGAATGATGCTGTTCCTATAAGCCCCCTCCCTTGCATTTCTGCGACATTTTAATTATTCACCATATTTTCCTGAATATCTTCTCCTCAGTTGACAGTTGGACATTAAGACAGTCCTTGATAAGTGAAACTGAAATTGAGAAAGAAATGAAATATGAACAAAACACGCAATCTCGTGCGTAGGGATTTTGTGGCAACACAGACGAGTCGGACGACCCTTGGGCAAGAAAGATTTCACGTAGATAAAGCCATCTCTCTATGAATCAGGTGACTGGCGAAGCGATGTCGCTCCCTCAAAGTGTACACGAGTAATAGGACACTGTGAAAACAAAACTGATATCATTTAACTGGATGGACCAAGGGACTCGGGTCTTTGAATGCATCTCTTCACTCGGCTATATCTGTGTTTTCCTTCATTGCTCAAAAAAGTTAATGTCTGCCAGGTGCTTTCAACTCCTCAGAAGAAAAGCGCTTAAATAAAATACGAGGTGTCACCTTGAGTGGTGAGCTTTGACCTCCAGAGCCAGGGAGTGTGGCTTTAAACTCGGGGAACTGGAGACGCGTTTGTTCTGCTTCACAGTCACTTTCTGGACATCTGATTCGCTGCTCATCTTAATAGTGAAGCTCTGAAGGCGAGGCTTCTTTTACCCAGAATTCAAGGTTTGGTTTTTCCAGGATGGAGTGACAGTATTTTGACTATCTAACGATTTCAGAGCAAAACAAACTACAACTTATCAGGCGTTCGGTGGGCCTCCGGCTCCCCGCCTCCCTCTGGGGCCGGCTGTGCTGTGTCGGAAATCCTCTCCAGCCCAGCCACTCTTATCGGAGATCTCGATCTTACCCAAACAGCCCGCAATAAACCAGACAGGCTGAGGTTTGATACCACTGCCCTCTGACCTCGGAGGGCCTTCCTCAGAAGGGGGCTGATGGTCAGAGGCTGACCGAACGTGGTCACCCGGGGAGGCACTGAAGCAGGAAGAATAGGAGATAGGTTACTAACTTAGAAAAGCAGAATGTTTTCTTCATCCAGTAGGTTTGGGAGAAGAAAAAATAAGTGAAAGGAGCCTTTTGCGAGTCATGCTGTTGTAGGTTATATATTACCTCCCACCCACCTACTCAGGAAGACCCAACATCCCCAAACGTCTTCCTCAAGGTCTGAGAACGCAGGCACTGCAACCATATTTCAAAACAGGTAATTTTTTTAAAGTATATACTAGTGCTTCTTAGTAATATAAAGTTTGCAGAGTGTGACTAAGCACACACAAAAATGACCCATGACATTATATACTCAGTTGTTTCCAGAGGAAAAGCTACTAAAAAAAAAATTTAGATTTTTTCCACATTAAACATATTGCAGGAAAACCTAGTGGTTAGAACATTTGTTTAGACAAAAAATATGATTCGCCTACCGCATTTTCTGGTCAGAATACCCGATTCAGAGTTGCTGTTTGTGGAAGTCTTGCAATCAGAGCTTAGACACAGTCGTGTGGAGATGCAGAAACCTGGGGAAGCAAAGTGGGTGAAATGAACTCACGGGCCCACTGCGACGCGCTGTTCCCAAGTCATATCGAATAAGCAGATACAAGACGCAGAAAGCAGTGAGAATCTCAGAGCGAAATCCGAAGTTGGGTGGCGTTTCTCCTCTCCACAGTCATTGTCTCAACTGGAAAAAGCAGAGAGATGACTCGGCCGGTGGTGCTATGTTTGGAGACGGAGCTTGTTGTGTTCTTTCTCGTGCTGCCAAAGAGGAAAACCTGAGACCTGAATGACAAGTTCTGAGCAATAGTGAAAAACCATTTGCAATAGTGAAAAACCATTTGCTTTCCTGTCACTCTTTTTCTTATTCTAATGAATTCCTTTGTTAATAATCAAAATGCCAGAAGTGGCCCAGCTGGTGTGGCTCAGTGGCTGAGCGTCGACCCATGCACCAAGCGGTCGGCAGTTCGATTCCCGGTCAGGACACGTGCCCAGGTTGTGGGCCCGATTCCCAGTGGGGGGCGTGCAGGAGGCGGCCAGTGGATGTTCTCTCTCTTCAATGTTTCTATCTCTCTCCCTCTAAAATCAATAAAGAAAACAATGCCCTAAGTGGCAGATGGGCTGATAGAAGCACCCAGTGTCCACTGGGGTGAGGAATCCTTTCCTGCTAGGGCAGGTGTTGGTCATTTTTATTTACTTATTTTTTATTTTTATTCTTTGTTTTTATTGATTGATTTTTAAAGAGAGAGGCAGAGAGAAACATAGATTTGTTGTTCCACTTATTTATGCATTCATTGGTTGCTTCTTTTTTTTAAAAATTTTTTTCTTTATTCATGTTAGAAAGAGAGGAAGGGAAAGGGAGAGAGAGACAGAAACATTGATGAGAGAGAACATCGATTGGCCGCCCCCTGCATGCCTGCCACTGGGCACCTGGCCCACAACCCGGGCATGTGCCCTGACTGGGAGTTGAACCTGCAACCTCTTGGTACATGATTCGATGCTCAACCACTGAGCCACACTGGCCGGGCTTTGGTTGTTTCTTGTATGTACCCTGACCAGGGTTCAAACCTGAAAACTTGGCTCATATGAACAACACTTTAACCAAAATAACCAGGGCAGAGATTGGTTATTTTTATTAGAAAAACACACCATAAAGAAAGAAGAAGACTTCAGAATGCTTTAGAGGAATGTGTTCGTTATAAGTTTTCAGAAGACAAGTTAGCTGTGGATCTGGGCAAAAGATCGGCTTCTATAGAGAATGAGAATATTGTGAAACCAGCAAACTCTTCCACACAGCCTGTGAGCATTAAGCAACCAGTAATCGAGGTTGGTCTCACAGAACCTAAAGAAACTAAAAAAGGCATAATCCCAATTCTCAAGGATTTTACAACCTAGCAGGGAACCACACATGGTAACAAGCAGTTGATGCAGCATGGTAAATGCCATGTTACTGACTTGAAAAATTTATTATCAAACAAAAGGAAAACAAGAATTAGTTCTGATTGAAAATTCAAATTCCACAAACGCACTCCTTATAGAATTCCAGTTCATCATAATAGAGGTCGTTCTTTAAGTCTTAAAGGCTTTTTAGATTTCAGAAATGTAAAGTACTGTCTATGGTGTTGCTATTTGAGAGAAAGATCACACAACATCTGTGAAAGGAAGACTTTATTTCCCCCATTTTCACATCTAAGAAAAGTCAGACTCAGAGATGTCGGAACCCATCACATAACTACTCCAAAGCAACACTTGATATCATTCCAGAAGGACTTGTCCTTGGATTCAAATTTTCCGCCCACTTGATCCCATTTCCTGTTTAGACACAAATCCGCTCATAAATAAACTTAAACCAGGATAAAATGGATCTTAGAGAAAGAGGAGAAAAGGAGACTTAGAAGGGGATTGTCAAAGCACCCACATAAAGTTACTTTCTCATTTTTCAGAGGTGGCTTCTTTGAGGGAACTTTTTTTTTTCTTTATCCTCACCCGACATTTTTCCATTTTTTGTTCAGATAGAGTGGGAGGAAAAGAGAGGAAGAGACAGAGAGAGAAACATCGATGTGAAAGGGACACATCGAGTGGCTGCCACCCACACGACCAACCAGGGCCGGGGACAAACTGCAACCGAGGTGCATGCCCTTAGCGGGAACCAAACCCGGGTCTCTCTGGACCGCAGGCCGACACTCTAACCGCTGAGCCAAACCAGCCAGGGCGAGGGGACTTTTTAATAGGAAGTATAGATATTTCAGAATACTCAGAACAGTGAGCAAAGCTGTTTACTGAGAGCTCTCAAACCAAATATTGGAAGAGGGTTATCTTCTCACCAGTCCAACTTCCCATAAATAGCACAGAAATGAACTCCTCCTTTCAAGATTCTCAGTTATACAAGGGAAAGAATTGTCCCTAAAACAATGAATCCAGACTTGGCCGGTTTGGCTCAGCGGTTAGAGCGTTGGCCTGCAGACCAGAGAGGCCCAGGTTCAGTTCCCACTAAGGGCATGTACCTTGGTTGCAATTTGTCCCCACCCTGGTTGGGGTCATGTGGGTGGCAACCAGTCGATGTTTCTCTCTCTCTCTTACCCCTCTCTCCCTCCCGCTCTATCTGAAGATAAATGCAAAAAATGTCTTCGGGTAAAGATAAAAAAAAATTAATCCAGCAATATCAATCAGAGCATCTTGGAGCTGAGGGGAAGGACTGATTTACAGGCAACTAGATTGGGGAGTCAGAGAGGGGCCAATGGGGAGAAACGAAGTAGCTCCCAGGGAGGGGATGGGAGGGGGATGGGAGGGAAGGGATGGGGAAAGGATAGGGAAGGGAAGGGATGGGAGGGGGATGGGACGGGGGATGGGAGGCGGATGGGAGGCGGATGGGAGGGGGATGGGGGAAGGGATGGGGATGGGGTGATGGGAGGGAAGGGATGGGAGGGAAGGGATGGGAGGGGGATGGAAGGGGGATGGGAGGGGGATGGGAGGGGGATGGGAGGGATGGGGGATGGGAGGGGATGGGGGGTACGGGAGGGGAATGGGAGGGAGGGGAGGGGTGATGGGAGGGAAGGGATGGGAGGGAATGGGGAGGGGATGGGAGGGGGATGGGAGGGGATGGGAGGGGGATGGGAGGGGAAGGGTGGGGGATGGGAGGGAATGGGGAGGGAAGGGTGGAGGATGGGAGGGGACGGGAGGGGGATGGGTGGGGATGGGAGGGAATCCATACATAAATTCATAATTTTTGTCCCATTAACACCATCTTCATTATGAACAAAATAAATATAACTGGATAGCTCCCTCTTCCCTTTTGCTTATGTCTTCTGTGATTCCTTTTCACATTTCAAACAAATGCAGTTAAATACATCTTGATCAAACCACTGTTTTTAGGGAGAAAAGAATAAAGGAGAAAAAGAAGATAGTTACAGCTTTTCCAAAGCTGCTGGCTCTATGGCCTTTCTGGTAAAGCAGGGATATTAATACTCCCACAACTGATAAAATGAGATGATTTATGTAAAATGTTGGTACCCTGGTAGGGTAGCTCAGTTGGTCAGAGTGTCGTCCCATACGCCAGGGTTGCAGGTTCAATCCCCAGTCAGGGCACATACAAGAATCAGCCAATGAGGCCCTGGCTGGTTTGACTCAGCGGTTAGAGCATCGGCCTGTAGTCCAGAGAGACCCAGGTTCAGTTCCCGCTAAGGGCACGCACCTCAGTAGTGGTTTGTCCCCGGTCCTGGTTGGGTCATGCGGGAGGCAACCACTCGACGTGTCCCTTTCACCTCAATGTTTCTCTCTCTCTCTCTCTCTCTCTCTCTCTTCCTCTCTCTCCCTCCCACTCTATGCAAACAAAAAACGAAAAAATGTCCTCCGGTGAGTATAAAAAAAAAGTGTTATTTGAAGAATCAGCCAATGAATGCATAAATAAACAAAATAACAAATGGATGTTTCTCCCCCCACACTCTGTCTCCCTTCCTTTCTCTCTCTAAAATCAATCAATAAAATTTTTTTTTAAATATAAATAAAATGCTAGCAAAATGTAAACAAATTTGGCATGTAAACAAATCTTTACAGATTATAGTAATTGTCATTGAAATCACTGCTTTTTAAAAATTACTAATATCATGATTTTTAAAACCAGTCCATCATGATTAGCCCTTGGACTTTTTGTGAATCTAATTTCTTCAAACATGACTTACTTTTCCTTTTTGAACTGGTTCCCACTCCTTGGTTTTGAAAGTGTATTTCTTAAGTTTTGGTTTTTTTTAAATTTAAGGTGGTCCTTTAAATACGTTCCAAATTATCTGTAAAATTTCCACCTTTTGCTATCCAATCCCTCTTCATATTCCATCTTTGAACGATCGCTGTAGTTGATAAGGTGCCCCTCGGCCACTTCCCCTCCCCCACAGCACGCGGGCCTGTCCCTCTTTCCTCCTGTTTCCCACGTTGGTTTCCGCACTCACATCAGCACCTTTGACCACTGACAGCTGGCTAATCACTGCCCATTTCTCTGCTGACGGCCAACTGGCCTTTGGGGAACATTATGTCATGGTGACATTGAGTCCTTTAGATGTTCACAAGTCAATCTGGAAACTCAAATCCTAAATTGAAAACATATTTCAGCAGAAACGAGATGCAGATTTTTCTGTACGTGTAGGGCTGGTGGAAGGATACAAGGTGGTGCCACGGTGGGGGGGGAAAAGGGAAACAGGCAAAGGGAGCCCTGCACTCGAAGGCCATGACCCAATTCTTCCTCTTGCAGGGTTTTCAATCAATTATTTCCCCCCTTTCTGAGCCTACGCAGTTTTAGTCTAGTCCATTTCGGGGTGGAAATAAGGAAAGCTGATAGTGTGAGAATATGCTTCATTGAAGTATGGATAGAGTAAGCCACATTAAAAAATATATATGTTTTCATTGATTTTTTTTTTTTTAAGAGAGAGGAAGGGAGAGGGAGAGAGAACCATTGATGTGAGAGAAACATCTATTGGCTGCCTCCTGCACACCCCATTACTGGGGATCGAGCCTGCAACCCAGGCATGTGCCCTGACTGGGAATCAAACTGGTGACCTCTTGGGTGCACAGGATGACGCCGCTCAGCCAGCTGAGCCACACTGGCCAGGGCAAGTCAGACATGTTTTAAAAATGGGATACAGAACCCTTCTTCCATAACCCTGGCCCCCAATCATACACAGAGCCATCAGAACTGCCTGCATCTTTTCCTGAGATGCCCTGAAAATCCTGTTTTGTGGACAGCAATTACTTGCCGCAGGATTTAGAAGCACAAGCTACCATTCCTTCTCTCGTCTCCTAGACTTAAGATTTGTGAGTCCCCCCATCCATCGGGAGGGGTAGGTGCTGGAATAGCTTCTCTTTTCAGACATGTTTTATTCTGAATACCTCTCCTTCTAAGGGCATTCGCAGATGAGAGGAGAAATGTAATTATTCAAATTGAGAGATTTCAAATCAATAATTAAAACAAGTAGGAGAATGTTTCTCTCCTCCACTGAACCTTCTTTTATTCACTAGAAATTGACTCATATCACACAGAGTTTTCCAGTATGCATTGTATTATCTACCATGATTCCCATCTGAAAACAGAGTTGTGCCCTGGCCAGTGTGGCTCAGTTGCTTGGGCATTGCCCCGTGCACCAGGGGACTGCCGTTTGATTCCAGGTCAAGGGCACATGCCCGGGTTGCAGGCTCGATCTCTGGTAGGGGGCGTGCAGGAGGCAGCCAATGGATGTTAGACTCTCATGTCGATGTCTCTCTCTCTCTCTCTCTCTCTCTCTCTCTCTCTCTCTCTCTCTCCCCCTTTTCCTTCCTCTCTCTCTAAAAATCTATTAAAAACATTGAAAAACAAAACAGAGTTGTGAGAAAAATTACTACTAGTAATAAAAATAATAACTAGCAATTATTCAGCTGCTTTTATGTTCTGGAAAATTTCCTTAATGTTCATATTAGTTAGAGTAATGACAACTGCTATCAAAACAAAGAAACTCTAAAATTCAGTGATTCAAACAAGATAGAACTTTATTGTTCACTCACGTAAGACACCAAGGTTCTCCTCCTTGCGGTCATTTAGTGACAGCTGTGACAAGCTTTCCCGTTTGGTCTAGCAAGGTCATTTCTTCATCGGGAAGCAGAGAAAAAGACTAAACACGGGATCAAAGTTCTTTCTTAAGCAAGTGAAGAGGAACACAGCTCTGTACAGAAGTAAAAGAAAGAATGGATTTTGATAAACAGCTAACTGCTTAGGTAATAGCATCGTACAGGGGGTTTACTCTTTGTGAATAGCCTTATAAAGAAGAATTAAAACTTACTCCTGCAAACACTACCATAATATCTGACATAATACAAGGACATAATAAATTGAAACAATTATTTGTAGTTTCTTGTTGTTATGTTATTTACAAATATTGATAGGCAGTAAGCATATTTGATTTGTATTATATGAAAGGAGATGTGTCTGAGATGGAACTCAGAGATTTTTATTGGTGTTAATATATACTTAACTAATGAGATGAATTCATTTGTTAGACACCTCCTGTGTGCTAAGACCCTATCCTGTGTACTAAGGACACTGCAGTATACAGGGTAGATAGATCCTGTGCTAGGCTGAGGAGGCAGAGTTCTTTTTTTATTCAGCTAGAGTGGGAGGAAGAGAGAGAGAGAGAGAGAGAGAGAGAGAGAAGCATCGACGTGAATGTGACACATTGAGTGGTTGCCACCCGCACAACCCAACCAGTGCCGGGGACAAACAGCAACCGAGGTACATGACCTTAGTGGGAACCGAACCCGGGTCTCTCTGGACCACAGGCCGACGCTCTAACCGCTGAGCCAAACTGGTCAGGGCCAGAGTTCTTTTTTTAAATAAAATAATTATAAATACATAAAGTAGTTATAACTTTTTTTTAGCCTCACCAGATGATACACTTATTGATTTGAGAGAGAGGAAGAGAGAAAAACATTGATGTGAAAGAGAAACATTGATTGGTCGCCTCTCCTATGCACCCCGACCTGGGATTGAACCCGCAACCTAGGTATGTACCCTGACAGGGAATCAAACTCACAATCTTTGGTGTATGGGGAGGATGCCCAACCAACTGAGCCACTGGGGCAGTAGTTATAACTTTTGATTAGTCCTGAAAAAGAAATAAAAATCATGGTGCTATAAAAAATAATAAAGTGCCCTGGCCAGATTTGCTCAGTGGTTAGAGCGTTGGCCCGGGGACCATAGAGTCCGGGGTTTGGTTCCCGCTAAGGGCATGTACCTTGGTTGCAGTTCTTCCCCGGCCCTGGTTGGGGTCGTGCAGGTGGCAACCGGTCAATGTGTCTCATATCGATGTTTCGCTCTCTCTCTCTTCCTCCCTTTCCCTCCCACTCTATCTGAAGATAAATGCAAACATGTCCTCGGGTGAGGATAAAAAAAATTTTTTTTAAATAAAAATAATAGAGAGAAAATATTTAACTTAGAAAAGATGGTCAGAGGAGTTTTATTATTTAATCACTACAGAAAAAGAGGTTCAGAGGGATTAAGTGATTGGCCCAAGGTCACACAGGCAGTCAGAGACACAGCCAGAACTGGAGTCCAGATCCGACCCACAAAGCAGAAAAAAGGAAAAGAGAAACAAGAACTTTCCTGCTTGCATTGGATGTTCTGAAAAGCTACAAGCTTATACCACCCTTCCAATAGCTGAAAAGAAAATGTCATCCCTTTGCTCTGTGTAATCTTACAGGAAGTGGCCTTTGAATGTGAGATAGAAACAAGACATCCCCCTGACTCTTGGAGGGACTTAGCTGCAGTCGGGTTTGTTGACAGAATAGGTCTGATGAGATCTCAGCTGATAGTGACAAATCCATGCCTTGTGCCATTGGCTCTCCCTGGGAGCTGAAATGTCACCAGCACAAATGTAGAAGAGATATTCTCCGCTCAGTGTGCCTGCAGCTCCACAGCCTGCCCCCCGGGAAATCAGGCACATTCCTTGGGGGACAGTTATCATGCCTCCACTAGTCTGCATGGGCTCCCGGGATAAGGCTCCCAGGCTGAAGCACGTCCATCCACCGCCCTTTCAAAATAGTCTCCCTAACTGTCCGATGTTGTTTTTTCCTCGCTTTAAGATTTTTCCAGATATTTAATTAATGGATTAAGACGCGTGGCAATAAAGAGGAAGATTTCCTCTTCTCCCCCACTGCTGTAGCCCAAGCACCCTCCTCCCCAAGCATCTTCTGTACACTGCCCAACTGACATCCTGCCTCTGCCGTGGTTTTCAAAGCCTGACATAGAGCATCTCCCCCTCCTCAATTCCCGGCTCAGCCTTCTTTCTGCTACTTCTCATGACATTATTGAACACTTGGGGGGGGGGAGACCAGCAGCCAAGCTGGTGGCCAATTCTTCCTACCTACTGCCATCTCTTCTCCCCACCCCTCGGCCCGTCGCTGCCGCAGGGCCCGTGGCCATCTGTCCCCAGGGCAGTGTCAGTCCCTGACCGCGGCACAGGCCTCTGGAACATGGGCCTCCAGTGGTGACTGGTTCTCTCCCAAGCGTCACTCAGTCAAGTCTCTGGGTGAGTGAAGGCCCAGAGCTAATGAGACCAACCATGAAACGACCCCAGGTGTCTGAACCTCGCTCTCCGAGGTCATTGCCCGTCCCCACATGCGGACACCGACTCCCGTCTCCGCTGCTGCCCGGCCCTGTAAGCGGAGGTGCGCCTTCGGGGGTCAGGGGGAGGCAGGCCCACGTGGCTCCACTACTCAGCCGGCTGGGAAACCCGAGAGAACGTTCCAGACGGCGCACAGAAACACCCCCAGTCATCGTCTTGGCAGCTTAGACTTTTAGATGGTTACATTAAGACACTTAGAGACTCTCCCGCCCGCCCTGCTGGGTCTGTATGACAACACGTGGGGGAGGGGCAGACGTGGGGGAGGGGCAGGGGTGGGGGAGGGGCAGACGTGGGGGAGGGGCGGACATGCGACTCTCTGTTCCTACCAAGCGCCTGCCCTATCCATGTCCCAGCTGGAGTTAACCCCCACCACACAGTGTTCTGTCTACATACTTCTTGTCTGCAGACAAACTTTTTTTTTCACAAAGACTTGTTTTATTTTAGCGTGGATCTATCTGAACTAGTTTTTCTTTTAATAACATAATTGAGTTAACAATGACTTTTTTTAAAAGAATTTTTAAAATAAAAGACATATCCTGAGACTGAGATCGGGGGGTGTGTGTGTGTGTGTGTGGCAGGAGGGTGTAGGGAGAGTAGAAGGGAGGACTCAAGTTCAAAATGCGCAGGACTGCACATCCTGGGGTACCAGACGGGTGACCTTTCTGTTTTTCCTTGTTAGCTAGAGCTTCTCCACTAAACCTGGCTGCGCTCCTCTCCTGCATCTCGTTGGCCTGGGCAGTGCCCTCTGCCATGCAACAGAGAAGTTACAACCGAGTGTGGGGCCGCAGACACTTATATGTAGCTTGTGGTTCAAGGTTTGCAGACTGGAGATGTGTTTGTTTTGTTTGGGGCTCAGGGGTGTGCACCCCGCCTCTCCGCCCTCTCTGTCTCTCCTCAGCAGCAGGGTCCACGGCGGTCCCCAGTGACTCAGCAGGCTTTCCCGGCCAGGCCCAGCCTAAACACAGCCCACTTGGCAAAAGGAGGGGATGTTCCCCCAATTGCTCAGTGACCTGGCTGCACTCAAAGGAACAGCCCTGGTCCCCTCCCTTGCTGCCTGGGGAGCAAGCAGTGCATGGAGCACAGCAGCAGGCCAGTCACTGGGCTGCTAACACGACACCCCCACCAGGACCCTACGCCACACACCCCGCCCTCCTGCAAAACACAACAACTTGAAACGTGAAGCGCAGCAAGCTGGTCAAGCACTGCGCCCTCCCTGGGGCCCTGCTCATCACAAACAAGGCCATGGCACACAGTGTACACGGGACCCCTTCATCCTCCCAGTGACGCAGCTGCAGCTGAGGTGGGTGGGGACAGCAGCTGGAGAGGCCACACAGCAGCACACTCAGAGTCTGGGTGGAGTGGCAGGTGGGTCCCCGGTTTGGAAAGAGGTCCCAGACCACAAACAATCACTCCCAGGAAAGAGTACTTTTTATCGGCTCATTTATTCAATCCGCACAGGGCTGGCTGCGGGAGAATCGGTGCTAGAAAGGGCGAGAGAAGTTGGGAAGGGGTATGATAAAATGCATAAGCCGTGGACTCTAGTTTCAGGGCACTCACAGTCTAGTTGGAAAGACAAAAAATGTTAAGAGGACAATGACCCTCTGAAAGAGAGGTACAAGGCCCCTCATTCAAGTTTCTGATTTTCAGAAGCACTTTACTTGCGCCCTGCAGCAACACTGCACACCCATGACGTCTGTCCCCACTCCCACCTGGGTGATCAGAAATCAGCCTTCCAGGCTGGGCCTCAGCCACGCAGTCTTCCCGACCAGCTTCACCATCCCAGGATGGAACAGGTATGTCTACTTCGTTTTCCTTGGTTCTGCCTCTGTCGCTATGCAGACACGTTATTTAGTAAGTGTTGGCCAGTCTTGGTCTCCCGTCAGACGAGGAGCTCCTTGGGAGCGAAGAACTACAGCTTATTTATCCCACTTGTCCCGACTAGCACCATATCTCATCAATGACAGACACCCTATAAACCTATATCAGCCCTGGCCGGTTTGGCTCAGCGGTTAGAGGGTCCGCCTGCGGTCCGGAGAGACCCGGGTTCGGTTCCCGCTAAGGGCATGTACCTCGGTTGCAGTTTGTCCCCGGCCCTGGTTGGTCGTGCGGGTGGCAGCCACTCGATGTGTCCCTTTCACATCGATGTTTCCCTCTCTCTCTCTTCCTCTCTCTCCCTCCCACTCTGTCTGTACAAAAAATGGAAAAATGTCCTCGGATGAGGATTAAAAAAAAAAAAACCTATATCAAATAAATGTATGAGTAGCTTTGGGAAACACACTCTAAGGTGACCCCCAATGAGTCGTGACCTTGTCTGATCTGCTCCCCTTGATCACAGGTGAACCTGTGACTTGCTTCTAAACAAGAGAATGGATCAACAGTGATGAAGTTCCATTATGTGACAAAGATGATGAAATGCCATCCCTGTGATCACTCTGTAATCGGCCAATGGCTCAGATTTTTAAATCTTGAAATTCCGATCTTCTAAATCTTTAGTGTGGGCTTTTTTCTATTATCTAAATGAGGTGTTAAAATTTACAACCATGGCCCTGGCCAGTTTGGCTCAACAGTTAGAGCATCAGCCTGCGGTCCAGAGAGACCCGGGTTGTGTCCGATAAGGGCACGTATCTCGGTTGCAGTTTGTCCCCGGCCCTGGTTGGGTTGTGTGGGTGGCAGCCACTCGATGTGTCCCTTTCACGTCAATGTTTCTCTCTCTTTCTCCCTCTCCCTCCCACTCTATCTGAACAAAAAATGGAAAAGTGTCCTTGGGTGAGGATAAAAAATAAATAAATAAAAATAAAATTCATAAATAAAAATAAAATTCACAACCATGATTGTATGTTGTCTAAATCTCCCTAGTTCTATCAGTTTTTCATGTTTGAAGCTAGAGCATAAGGTGCGTAATAACGTTTTGAAGTTATTAAATCTTCCTAGTCAAGTGGCGTCTTTATCATTAAGAAACCTCTCTCTTTATCTCCACTGTTGATTCTTGCCTTAATGTCCACTCTGTTGATGTCAGTATAACTCTTCCAATTTTGTGTTGCTTAAGTTTTGCGTGATGTCTTTTCTTATTCTTTTGCTTTCGACCTTTCTGGGTTACTCTTTTAAAGGTGTGTCTCTTGTAGGCAGGATTGAACTTTAAAAAAAAAAATCAGTTTTAGCCCCGGCTGGTTTGGCTCAGCGATTGGAGTATTGGCCTGCAGACCAGAGAGTCCCGGGTTCGGTTCCCGCTATGGGCACGTACCCCCCCCCCCAAATCAGTTTGATTACCTTTGTTTTAAAGAAAGACATGTTTACTACATTTTTACTTAATGTAATTACTGCCATATTTGGTTTTAAATCTGCCATCATCCTTTGTTTTAATTCTGTCTCATTTGTTCTTTGCTGCTTTTTGCCCTTTTCTTGACTTATTGAAAATAGTAGTATTTTTGCTTCTCTTCTTACTGAGAATTGTCCTCTCAGTTGTACTTCTGTCCTTGGGAGGTAATCTGTCTTGTTGTGGTTTAGGAGTGCTATAATTTTACTAAGATGCAATTTTTATTTTTTATTTTTTTTATTCTCACCCGAGGATATTTTTCCATTTTTTGTACAGCTAGAGTGGGAGGGAGAGAGAGGAAGGGAGAGAGAGAGAGAGAAACATCGATGTGAAGGGACACATCGAGTGGCTGCCACCCGCACAGCCAACCAGGGCCAGGGACAAACTGCAACCGAAGTACGTGCCCTCAGTGGGAACCGAACCCAGGTCTCTCCGGACCGCAGGCCGACGCTCTAACCGCTGAGCCAAACTGGCCAGGGCTGCAATTTTTAAATTCCATTTTCCTTCCATAACTTATTTATGTATTTACTTATTATTCTTTTAGTGTGCTTTCAGTACTATTTTATTTGAAAATAGTAAATGTGTTGTTATTAGTTTACCTCAAATTTGTACTTTTGTCAATTTCCAAAAAATGCAAAGCTTGAGAACATTTTAAATCCATTTACCAAATTCTTTCCTACTTCCAGTATTTTATATTTTTGTCATACATTTTACTTTTGTACAGGTTTTAAGTCTTATGTGCCATACTTATTATATTTTAAAAGTCAGTGTTTATTTAGATTTACCCAAGTGTTAGCTCATATACTATCCCTTTTGCTTCTAATACTTCCGAGCTTCCCCTTCACCCTTGCTTAGCAAAATCTAATGTTAACCAACACGTCTACCTCCCTCTAGAAAAATGCAAGGAGCTCTGATCAGCCTCACTTATTCTGGTGTTAGTGTTAGTCAATAGTTACACATTGAATTTTTTAAACTCCAGAACTAGTACTTTTTATTATTTCGCGTAGTCCGTGCTGATTAAGGTTTATACCTCAGTTCGTAAATGTATTTGTTCACAACTGCCTCAGCCATTTCCCTTTCCCCTACCGACAAACTGCGACCGAGGCACGTGCCCTTAGCGGGAACCGAACCCGGGTCTCTCTGGACCGCAGGCCGACGCTCCAACCGCTGAGCCAAAGCGGCCAGGACTCTGGTTGCTTTTAAGATCTCTGTGTTGGGTACTCTCTAGTTTTATCCAAAAAATGTCTCTGTGTGGGTTTATGTATCTTTATAAGCTAGAGACATACTTCCTGAAGCTGAGGAC
This sequence comes from Molossus molossus, assembly GCF_014108415.1. Taxonomy (NCBI): domain Eukaryota; kingdom Metazoa; phylum Chordata; class Mammalia; order Chiroptera; family Molossidae; genus Molossus; species Molossus molossus. The sequence continues at coordinate 61,598,964 of NW_023425351.1, read as the reverse complement.
TCATAATTCTAAAAAACTTTCCAAACATTCATTTTCTCCTCCCACGCGTTTACCATCCCCCTATCCCTCCCCAAACTCGATCTCTCCATCTTTTCTTCAATAATACACACGCACACTCACGCGCACACGCACGCACACTCACGCACACGCACACTCACGCACATGCACACGCGCACATGCACACGCACGCACACACACACTCACGCACCCACACCCTTCTCATTCTAGCTTCCACAGTTCCAGTCTTTGCTTTCGTATTTGCCATCTCGTTATCCGTCCTTGATGCACCCTGGAAAATGTCCTCCTTTCTTTCGATCTAGTTTAACACTTCTCTGTTTAGCAGAGCCTATTCTGTTTGATTCATTTACAACAATTATAATTAGGTTCAGTTGTCTATAATAGCAAATAAAAAAATGGCTTACTAATATAATAAGCCTATTGTTTCTGCTACATGAAAGATACCCATGTACACATTCTAGGGCTGTTATGGTCGTTGTTTGAAGTTGTAATGGTCTTTAGCATTCGGTGTCCACTCTTATGGTCCCAGCCTGTTTCCTGGAATCATAGCCAACAGGTTTTGCTTGTATATCGATGGTCAAATCTTAACCACAAGGCCACACCTACATAGGAGGCTGAGAACATTTCTGTCCTGCTTGTGTTGATTTGTTTGTTTGTTTATTATGGATAGGCCCATTCCCCAGGTTTCTGTTAGTAAGAAAGAGAGAATAGAAGTGGAGGGAGAGGGTATAAGTCTCTGTCACACCATTAATTCAACATTTATGTCAGCAAGATTTTTTTCATCAAGAAATCTCATTTGACTCTGCTTCAAGATCTGCCTGATTTATTTTTTGAGTTTTCTTTTTTCTTTTTTTATTTTTTTTATTTGAACACAATGACTAGAAGTCAAGTGTTCCTTTGAAGATGATGTATTGCCTATGTTGGGCTTTTGAAATTCAAATCCTAAACATGCAAAACCCTATAAAAGTAATTCTTTCTTCTGATCAGAACCTTACAGTCTCATCAATATCTTCAGTCTCCAAAGAACCCCTTCCAGGTAGACCAGCACTCTGCTAGGCTGCAGTTCTGATTTTGAAGAGCCTTGGACGCTCCTTCTGGCCACATTCTCTATTTCTCCATTTCTTTTCTCCCTCTTGCCTACCTTTTGGGCCAACATCTGACTGTTAAATTGGATTGTGTTTTTATTTTGGCTCTAAAGCTCACACTATTCTTTGGGATTTAAGTAAATGATGACAGTGAGCCCTGGCCGATTTGGCTCAGCGGTTAGAGCGTTGGCCTGAGGTCCAGAGAGACCCGGGTTCGGTTCCCGCTAAGGGCATGTACCTTGATTGCAGTTTGTTCCCGGCCCTGGTTGGTCGTGTGGGTGGCAACCACTCGATGTGTCCCCTTCACGTCGATGTTTCTCTCTCTCTCTCTCCCTCCCACTCTATCTGAACAACAACAAAAAGAAAGTAAAAATGATGACAGTGAATTTTTTTTTTTAATCTAGTGTGTAATGCAACCTTGACATTTAACCCAGAGAATTCTGCCTGAGTTTTTCCCTCTGATGGTCATATAACTATGAATTAGCTGAACTGTTGTTCAAATTCAGAAGGACAGTTCCTCTCCAGAACCTAATTTCTTAACTAACACAACGTCTGTTTATCTTTTAAAACATGAATACCCTTCTTTCCTTACAGCTGATCCTCAGTTTTATTTTGGCCTTGAGTATTAGCCTTTGACAAGACCAGGAGAAGACCCTCTAAATGGCCAGTGAAGATATAGACCTGATTTTTAAAAGACACTGGTGTTATTCTATGTTATTCCTGCAGTTTTTTCCCTAATGGCAGAGTATCACTTTTACGTTAAAAACTGCTGGAAAACTTGGCAAGTTTCAATTTTAAGCAAAATGTTCCAATCAATGGCCAATAAATATTCAATTTATCAGGGAAATGATGAACTCATCACTAAATGTTGCCCTGTGAATAAAGGACCCCAAACAATACTACTTTTAAAAGTCAGCAAACCGTTTTGATTTTAGAGCCATTAATCCTATTGTTTTCGGTTTTTCACTTGCCAGAGCATAGCCTGCGAAAGCTTCCTTTTAGAGCCAAGAGGGGAGAAGCTCTTTGACAAATATCGCACTCAGGGGATGAAAGACTCTTCAGCCTTGGAAGGGAAAGATGATCAGATTCCAGGGGAGAGAGGAGAGGATCTTGGAGAATGAAGTGATTTGCCCAGTGCTGAATGACAGCCCATGACAGAGCTACCTGCAAGGTCTAGAGGCCAGGTGGCCTGAGCCCAAGTCTGTCTCCTTGCCATCCCACCACGGTTTTTATCTCGCTGCGACAGGTGTTTTAGCCTGAATAAAGGCTCAGTTTCATCTGTGTCACAATTCCTCTTGAGTAAGGAGTGGTCCAGGGTTGACAAATAGAACTAGGAAGCAATGGTACTGCCTTTCAATTACTTGTGACTTACACTTTATCAACAACCTGGCCTCATGCATTCATCCAGGTATGCAGTTAGTAATGATACTTCGCAAACTCGGAACACAAATGCAGTCATAGTTCTTTTATTTTATTTAATTATGTTTTGCTGGGGAAAAAGTGCGGATCTTCTACCTGGGGCGTTACTTGGATTTCCCAGAGAACTCTTAGGACTGTAGCATGCAAATAAGATATTAAGCAAATTTCTACACTTATGCAGAGCCAAAGATCTAATCTCACCAGCCCACAACTGCCAAAGATTCTCAATATATATGAAGTTGAGGTTGAAAATTGGTTGGGTAATCACAGAGAGGAGATTACATGCTAATTCAGATCTATGCATTGACCACTGTCATCTTTATAGAAAGAGCCCGCTCATTCCATTCCAAACCCATTGTGGGGTGCTCTGGGCATGTGTTTGCAAGGTTGCAGCTTTCTGCGTTCAAATTCACAGCACCTTCAAATGAGCCAACCAAATTTAGGAATGCTGTGTCATTTATTTATTCGTGTCACAAATCTTCATAGTGCCTGCTAGATGTGGAGTATCTACCTTGTTCCAGCTACTATATTTGACTATGAAGGTGCAATGATCAACAACCTAGACAAGGTCTCTGCCCTTAGGGTGTTTATATTTAAATCCTTAGAACTTGATCCCATCTATTATCCCATGGACCTGAAATGATGACCCTCTCCTCCACCCCCTACCTTCTGGCTTTCATAGCTAGCTTCCAAAGAAGCTTATCCCTTTAAAAAATCAAAATTTAGGCATTCTGATTCCTCCCTTTTTTTTATTTTTACCTGAATAGTGGTCTATTTGCTCACCCTTCTAATGGAGGCTATCCTCAAAGATTGCAGGAGACTTTATTTCCTAACCCCACCCCACTCAATACCATACGCACAAGCACTGACACCAAGCGACCTGCAGTGATACCAAAATGCACCCAAGGGAGCCTGCCTTCTGAAAGAGACCACCAAGCCAGCCCAGCAGCCGTATGAAGTAGAGAGCAGAGCTGGGTAGATGCTACCTCCCATCAAAGGGGATTTCTTAGTGTCTTACTAGCTCAGAAAGATATAAATATAACCTCGGGGTGAGCAAGCACATAAATCAATACAATTTTCAAATTGAAAAAGGTCAATTGTTTCCAGTGCTTCCCGACTTGTTTCCCAGAGTAAAGGTGCCATGTAAATGCAGAGAGAGAAATCAGATAGAGAAGCTGAGTACTGAGGACAGAAATATTACTTGATGGAGAACCCATGATCCTCAAGCCCACTCGACATAAATGGAGTGGCTTCTTCTAATACACCTTCCACACTGTGAGAGGGCCTTGTGGCATCAGCGGAGGGCCCAGAGAGCAAAGGCTGAGGTTTCCCAAAGAAGGAATTCTGCCTCCACACTGCAGAACAGCAACTCTGCCTGAGTTCCTGGCCCGCTGGCCCTCCCTATAACTGCACACTGGCCTGCCTCCACAGTTGCATAAGCCAATGTCTTAATCAACCAGTCTCAATAAGATGTAGAGGCAGACAGGTCTATATCTCTGAGATAGATCTATTTTATCTAGATAGACAAATACAGAGACAGATAGATGATTAAGCTAGATTTATTGGTTCTGTGTCTCTGGAGAACCCTGACTAATGCAAAAAGACACTTGTGGGGAGCAAAATTGTTCTCCATTAAAAGAAAAAAAGAAAGGTGAGAATTAAACGTCCCAGAAGGATCTCAGGGAAGGAGACCCTGCCTAAGAGGAAAACGGGGAATGTGTGTAAAGGAAGGACCTTAGCCACCAGGAAGGAGTCTGGAGCCTATGGAGGAAGGTGGTAGGTGAAAATACTCATAGGCTGTAGAGTTGAAGGACTGTTAAGGAAAGAGATACTCCAAAGTGATGCGTTTGGTTTCTTGCCATGTGGGATGTGACTTAATCCCCTTCATGGTCCTATAAACTGCAGTAAAGTTTACTCCCCCAGGTGTCTTGTGGAAACAGGTGCTGGGAGGAGCAATAGAGAAAGGATAATATTTTACACCTGTGCCGGCCCTGTGTGTACCAGGGACAGGTCTCATAGCAAAGACTATCGTCTAGTTCAGGATTTTTCAACCGCAGGGCTCTGGACGTGTTAGACTGCACGACTCTTGGCTGCGGGGACTGTCCTGGGCAGTGTTGCATGTTGAGAGCATCCCTGGCCTTCAAACACTAGATTCCAGTACCTCCCCTCCCTCAAGCTGTGACAACCGAAAAGGTCTCCAAACATTACCAAATGTCCTCTGCAGAGAGGGGGCCACTCCTAGATGAGGACCACTAGTCCAAAGGGTATGTAGGAAGAATATCACGAAAGGAGACACCGTTCTCTAGGACAAACCAACCGTGGCCCAATTAGTAGAAGAAAGGACTGAAAAAGGCAAACTGCTCCTCACCTTGGAGGAAGAGATTTTCTTGATTTCTCTTGTGTAGAGTCAAATTCTTTAGATTTCACAAACATTAGCCAAGGTTTTCACCAACACATTCATAAATCACTCTTCGTATGCCGCAGTGGAAGGAGAGGGGCCTGTTAGTTTACTTATTTCTGACATCCTAGCATTCTCTCCAAAATGCTAAATAATAAAAATGATTTTTTAAAAAAGATAAATGATTGCTAGATAGATAGATTCTGGCATAATTATACTACTACTACTGAAGTTAGGAAAGGGTGGTAGAAAATTCAAGTGGAAAGTACATCAGAATGGATTTTTGTACTAACTCACACAAACTATATAATATTGATCAAATAATTTCATTTTTATTTATCTATTTATTTATTTTATCCTCACCCGAGGACATTTTTCCATTTTTTGTTCAGATAGAGTGGGAGGGAGAGAGAGGAAGAGAAAGACAGACAGAAACATCGACGTGAAAGGGACACATCGAGAGGCTGCCACCCGCACAACCAACCAGGGCCGGGGACAAACTGCAACCGAGGTACGTGCCCTTAGCGGGAACCGAACCCAGGTCTCTCTGGACTGCAGGCCAACACTCCAACTGCTGAGCCAAACCGGCCAGGGCAATAATTTCATTTTTAATGACTCTATTTTATCACCTAAAAAATAAGGAATTTGCCATGGCCAGTGTAGCCCAGTGGTCAGAGTGTTGGCCCATGCACTGAAGAGTCAAGGGTTCAGTTCTTGGTCAAGGGCATGTACCTGGGTTGCAGGTTCGATCCCTGGCCCTGGTCAGAGTACGTGCAGGAGGTAACCAATGGATGTGTCTCTCTCACATTGATGCATCTCTCTCTCTCTCCCCACTCCCTCTCTCATTTCCATTCGCTCTTTAAAAAGAAATCAATAGAAAAAAATATCCTTGGGTAAGGATTAACAAAAAGAATAAAAATAACAAATAAGGAGTTTGGATGAGATGAACACAGAAATCTTGTTTGCTGAGGTTCAGCACCATCCAATTTTGGGTGGAGGAAAAAGAAAACATTTTCCTGGATGTAGCAAAGAAGACATCCCTGAGAAAAACCTGTTTCCAACTTTCTGCCTCAGACTTGGATGTCGAGAAACTTCTGCTCGAAACAACAAGCCCACAAGTGCGGGGGGGCAGGAAGGTGAAGGTGTGCGTGCAATCTTGACAGTGACAGCCTGCACACCAGTTCCTCTGTGTAGAAGACCATGTGAATTCTGATAATCATCTGTGAAAGAAAGAAAAATGTGTTGCGTCTCAGGGCAGAGTGAAAGGTTTTTAGCTCAGTATCATAAAAACCACTATTGGAGTGGGAAAAAATATGAATCCCAAAGCAACCGTTAAAACAAATAACGATCCCTCCATAAATTTATTTTGATGGTTAAACCTTGTGTTCCATCTCTTGCCAAACTGTCAGCAGTAAGACATGCAGACAAACACAAGTTTTAAACGGTCTAACCCCACCTATGAGGGAAATCAGACCGACTCACGAAACGCCAGCGGAACCGCGCTGAGCCCTCCTCCGTGATGTCATGGTCCTCATCTCATCGGAGAATAATCTCAGATTCCTCTGCAACGCCCATTTCTACAACTTTGGATGGGTTTCCTGTATGAAAAGCACACAAGTGTGTCTCCCTTCCCATAAGTAATCATTGCATCACTCAAAGGGGCTCTTCCTTGTGTCTGAAATCAGATAGCCTCTCTCTTCTCATCGTCATGGCTACAAGAGGCCCCAGACGACCTACAGAAAGGAAACCCGTTGCTGTTCTAAATGGAAAGGGCATCATCAGAATGAATCTATAGATTAACCCTAAGATTGGAAGAGGGCAGATAACCTAAGGAGATCCCCAGGCAGAAAAGAAGCTCCCATAAAAAGGAACTTATTTGGGAAGTAATGCGGTGGCAGGTCTGTCTTCATTCTGCCGAGAGCAAGGAATGAGGGGTCAAGAGCAAATGGGCTTAAAATCTGGGCTCTCTGGCTCCTAGGAAGCTCCCACTCAGCCAGACCTCTGTCCATTTGCCTGTGTGGCTGCCTCTTCTGTGCCCCTACTGTGGGCAGAGCCAATGGATAGTCCCATACGTCCTCTGCCAAGGCTCATAAGAGGGGAGAGGGCATTGGTCTAAGCAGCTGTCTTCCACGTGTAGGAGAATGTGTGTTCTTGGATTAGAAAGAGAAGGTGAGGGATCAAGAAAGACACAGTAGGGAAGAGTGGGTGAAAATAAATAGTGACAAGCATTTTATAGGATTCAGTCTACAACATGCTTTCACATGTGTGTTCTCATTTGCCATAATAGCTCTGTAGTTTTGATATACACTGCCTTACAGAGCAAAAAATTAAGACTCTGAAAATGGGGTGAAGGCCTGTGGGTAGGGGTGTTGAGTGGAGAGGACAATGAGGGTACATCTGTAATAGTGTCAACAATAAAAAAATTTTTAATTTTAATAAATACTTTTTACTGATATAAAAAATAATTAAGCCCTGGCTGGTTTGGCTCAGCGGTTAGAGCGTCGGCCCTCAGACCAGAGAGTCCCAGGTTTGGTTCCCGCTAAGGGCATGTACCTCAGTTGTAGTTTGTCCCCGGTCCTGATTAGGGTCGTGTGGGTGGCAACCACTTGATGTGTCTCTCTCACATCGATGTTTCTCTCTCTTCCTCCCTCTCTCCCTCCTGCTCTATCTGATGATAAGTGTAAAAATGTCCTCGGGTGAGGATAAAAATAAATAAAATAAAATAATTAAGATTCAGAGAGAGTAACTACTTTACTCAAAATTGAATAGAAAATTGCCCTGGCCGGTTTGGCTCAGCAGTTGGAGCATTGGCCTGCGGACCAAAGAGTCCAGGTTCAGTTCCCGTTAGGGGCACGTACCAAAAAAAAAAAGATTGAGTAGAAAATTCAAACACAAAATTTTGATTCCACATTCTGGCTCCCCCCTCCCCCCCATTTCCTGGAATATAGGAATATCTAAATTTTGCTAGGGTATCAATTTCTTCATTGAGTGTTCAACTGCCTCTTTCCTTAAATACACCCATGTTTCTGCATTCTGTAATAAGTCCCTCTTTCTTAAATATGTTTGTTTGTTTGTTTATTTATTTATTTTTAGAGAGAGGAAGGGAAAGAGAGATAGAAACATCAATGTGAGAGAGAAACATCAATCAGCTGCCTCCTGCACACCCCCTACCAGGGATCGAGCCCAAAACCTGGGCATGCGCCCTGACCAGAAATCAAACCAGGACCTCTCAGTCCTTGGGACAATGCTCAATCCACTGAATCACACTGGCTGAGCAAGTCCCTCTTTCTCAATCAATGATTCTGTCATTGGAGAATTATTCATTGCTGATCCTGTCCCTCATACCCCCAGCCTTGCTAGCCGAGCCCTGACAAAGAGTCAGCAGGGGGGTGCACAGTCCTGATGAAGACTTGGGAAGGTCTTAACCCTATGTCGATGGAGTGATGTGCAAATATAAGTATCATCTCCAACCAGTTGAGTTTGACTTAAGATTTCAATTTCCCAAGTTGAATTATCTTTCACTTGTGTATCAACCATGCTCCGAAATAGCCTACTTTGTTCTCAAAGTCTTCAATGACTGAGATTTCCATCTCATGTCACAACTTTACAATAATGATGTGGTTGTTCTATATCTTATCAACCCCCCACCATGGACACAATTATATACCTTGGGTACAAATCTCCATAAGACTGGGTTCATAATGTGTCTAGCATGATGCCCTGATAGCCATCTGCCTACTTGGGCTTCTGCTGATTACCAGTTATCAGCTTACTTGCCAATTGTTTTGTCAAATAATAAAAGAAGTCCCCACTATTTATTGGGCACACAAGTGCCTAGAACGGCACTAAGCATGGATCTCTATTACTTGTGTTACTTCTTAAACTCTTTGTGAGAGACAGGGACCACTGAGTACTCTTACACTTGGACCAGCAGAATACTTCTGTAAATATATGTGAAAGCGAAGAGGTGTTTGTTCAGCCCATCAGGGTGGCTCAGTTGGTTGGAAAGTTGTCTAGTACACCAAAAAGACTTCGGGTTCGATTTCTGGTCAGGGTGCAAACCTAGGTTGGGCGTTGGACCCCTGCTGGAGGCAACTGATGGATGACTTTTACATCCATGTTTCCATGTTTCTCTCTCTTCTTCTCTCTCTAAAAAAAAAAAAAAAAAAAATCAATAAAATCATATTCTTGGGTGACAATTAAAAAAGAGAGAGAGAAAGATTTATTCAAACAACTTGGCAAGGATATTTTATACAATGGAAAATAAAGGTCTATGTGTTTTAAATTCTTAAAATAATTTATAAAAACCATAAATTCTTAAGATATCAATATAATGAGTACTCAGTAATCATTTGCCCCTTTATCATCCAGAAAAATTAGATTGGAACTAACAAGTTATAGGAAAATCTCCTTTGGGCCATATTGTTTCACTTTGGCAAAGTGGCCAGTGAGGGAGGGACCCGTTTTTTTAAAAGTGGTTTTTTTCTCCTTAGATAAACACAAAAGTCTAAAAACCATCAACAGTGATATTTGAGACAGTTGGGACCTCTATATTGAAATGCATTGGGAGTTTATTACTCTATTGAAAAGGACACAGTCCATTTACTATTATTTAACCACATTAATCATTATGATGAAATGTGTTGTGAACTAATTCATGAATCTCATACTTAGACAATTACAGTGTTGCATGGAGTAATGACTTTAGCAGTGACAGGTAAACTCCTTCCATGTTGGCTAAAATGAGTAAGTACTGACTTTGCTCTGTGGGGACCAGAGATTCCCGACACGCCCAAACTTCTATAGACATCCACACGAGTAATGTGAAATTGAGATCCCTCCACCGTTACTTTAATGTTAAAGACTCCATTTTTTATCTTCTACAAGGGCTTGACATCATTGCTCTTGACAATTATAAATAAGGCAGGGGCAGAACCCTGTCTATCCTAAGGCATCTAAATTCCCAGGAATTCACTGTCCAACCTTATGATATCGCCAATCAAATGTCAGTTTTGAAGATAATTAATTTTACAGTCTTTTCACAGTAGAAGACAATGGATCTGTTTATCAGTGGGTCAATGGGTCTATTAGAGTAAGGACTACCCTTAACATTTTTTATCACTGTACCCCTATTATTCAGCACAATACCTGGTACTTAATAAGGGCTAATGAATGATGGTTATTCCAGGCTTTAAGGTCTGCAACTAATTGCCTGTGTGATTTTAGGTTTAGTTATTTACTACAATAAGGAATTCGAACTTAGAGGGCCCTAACTGTCTTTTCCAACCCTGATATATACTAGTCTTTGACTGAATTCCCTGGGTGTTCACCAGCTTACTATAATGACTACAGGGAAAAACACTGTTCCTTCCAAAAACACTTAAAATGAAATAATCCTCATTTCCCTCACTCCACCAATCTGTGGCTATTCCCCATTCAATCTATCATCTGCCAGGGGAACACCCATTGTTCCTATTTTATAAAGGGGTTTTCAAAATCCAACCTATTGTAGTGCTAACACAGGTTCTTGCCCAGAATAGGAAACATGTATTAACTTGATTTGATACTGTTCCCATTTTGGTTCTTAGAATTTACTTCTCTTTTAAACCTTTATTGCATAATTAAACCAATTCCTCCCACACCTTTTATTGATAACATACACCTCTCTCCACCACCAGGAGGCAGTGTTGAAGTAGCTCTAAGCTAAAGAAAGACCCATCAGCCCAGAGCACTGTAGTGGAACTTGACTTTTCAAGCTTGCGGTTTTCTCCTAGCTTCTCTGCTTCAAGAAACAAGAAAAAAAATTCTAACATCTTCCTCCCAAAGAAATGACCGAGATTCCTTAAAAAAAAAAATGCATAAACCTGTTACAATTTGTTTTTTTAAAAACCATGCTACATTTATAACGCCATTATTTGGGGTATTTCTGTAGTTAATTTGCCACTTACCCATTCAAAACAATTCATCATTGTACCACTACTTACATCTCTATTATTAGTTATTAAATGACTCTTGAATGTTCTAAAGGCTGTGGCCAGTAACTGAAGGATAGTCCTTCAGTGTTTTAGAAAAATGCTTTCATTTTTAAATAGAAAGTATTTCCCTAAGGTCACAAATTGGGAAAGGGGGGAGTAAGTAGCACTTTTTCCATACTAGAAATATTGTATAGATATATTGAAATCTCACAACAACATTAGAAGTGTATATTACCGTTCCTATTTCAAAGAAAGAAAACTAAAAACAACCCCCATTTAAGATCAGGTAGATAATTAAATGCCCAATATGTAAACTGGAGCCTGTTGATTCAACAGTGCACTATCTCAAGTGGGCTTGCAAATAAAAACAGCATAAATGAATAAACTCTCAAGTGTACCAAAATTCGGTGCAACAGTCTCTCAGTTCAGTGATGCACTCTTGCTCAGTCTGGAGACTACTCATTCATGAACACAGAATCATCCCAGCTATTGTAAGGGATCTCTCTGCATGCAGTGTTTTTTATTTGCACTGTTTTTATTATTATGGGCTTATTTGATATTAGTCTTCCTAAACCCTCTTTTGCCTGATTTGAAGGGCCATCCCCACTGCAGTTCTTAATTGCCCTTTCTGAAAAGCAGAAAAATCATCAAAGCTCTTATCTTACCAATTTCTGAAGCCTAAGCCTCAGGCAGAGAATTGAGAGAGTAATTTGAGTCCTTGTCCTCACAGCAGGCCTCACACCCTGTCCTAAGCCCCAGAGTTAAGAAACAGGACTGTGTCCAGGTTTGTGAGTTTTATCTTTGTCGGTTCTATTTTAGTCTTTTACTGACCATCACTTATGCCCAGGTCTTCATAATTCTAAGTGAAATGGCTAAATCTTGTATGCACACAGAATTATTTGTCTCCTAAACTATAGAAAATACAGTATGGCAACACAGAAAGATATAAACTGCATGTCTCATTTATATGTAGAATCTAAGAGTCAAATACCTAGATGTAGAGTAGACTAGTGGTGACCAGGGCAGGGAAGTATTGGCCAAAGGGTACAAAGTTATGTAGGATAAATAAGTCTAGAGACCTAATATACAGTTAATAACACTCTATTGAATTGAAGAAACCTGCTAAATGATTGGATAACGGGGGCTCTTTTCTTTTCTTTCTTTCTTTTTTTTTTTTAGAGAATGATCTTTATTTTTGGTACATGCCCCTAGCGGGAACCGAACCCGGGACCCTCTGGTCCGCAGGCCGACGCTCCTACTGCTGAGCCAAACCGGCCAGGGCCAGGTGCTCTTTTCATACACAAAAAAGGTAACCGTGGCAGGAGACAACATGTTAATTATCTTGACTGGTAATCATTTCATTATGTAGATGTCAATCAAATCATCATAATGTACCTACAAATACACACTTTTTCTTAAGAATAAAACTTCAAAGAATATGTGGACAAAAAGGGGCAACCTACTAAACCCAACAAGCTCAGGGAGGCCTGCATGGCGGCCTTACAAACTCAGAGACCTAAGTAACCACACAGGACGGTCTGAAATTAAAAACTTCCCGACTAAGGGCAGTGGGCAGTCATGTCCGAAGCTGGTGTTTTTCCCTAACAAAGGTCAGTCTTTACCTTAACTGAGCCTCTCTGTTGTCTTTTTTTTTTTTTGCATTTATGATAATATACCTGATAACATACCTTTGGAATGTCAAAGTAATGTCCTTCCCCCCCCCCTCAACTCCTAAAAGCATGGCCAAGGCACCAGAGCAGAGACCACAAATCCCCTCATTGTCATCGTTGCCATGGTAATTGCTAACTGCTAACTATACCTACCTACATGAAAGATACAGGAGTCTATTCATGTGACTTTTTACCCAGTTCTGGAGATTTCCCCTCTTTGCTTTCTCCGCCTCCCTGATCTATCACCAGTGAATTTCATGGAACCGCCTTATGTCTTCCCCTTTGATTCAGATCTATAAAATCATTGGTAAAACAAACAAACAAACAAAATACCATTTTCTGAAGCATTTTTTTAATCCGTTGAGATTGAGAGGCAATTGTGGTTGGTTTGGCTCAAATAAACTGATACAAATTCTCTACAGGTTTAGCTATTTCTTTCATTGACAAATAAAAATACATAAGGTGCCTATCAAGGTAAGGGAGCTCTGAACAGAGAAGACTGAAAACTCCCTACGGGCCACATTTCTTGCAGCAAGTGAGAAATATCAAAGGAGTAATATACTTAATTGCCAAGATATCCAATATGCAAATGTAGAAACAATTCACCTTAACCATAGAAGTAGTAAATAAATAAATAGAATAACCGATAAACACAGCCGTGAGTCTAGTTGGCCCCCATACTTTGTTTTGCTGACGTGTGTGGTGAAACCTGACCAGTGCTTCCTAAACACCAAGAGCTCTAGAACTTTGGAAAGATTTGGGGAGCTTGCAAATGGACCCTCGAGTAAATAATTGGAGTAGAAATTGAGTGTTTGAGTCCCTCCAAGAGAAGTGAAAAAGCAACCAGAAGACATTATCACAGTGGCCCCTGGAGGAAGGAAACGAGGATGTAAAGCTCCCTGTCCACAGAGGGAGGGACGCAGGGAAAGAGAAAGAAAGCCAATGGCAGAGGGGTAGGCTCGGGCCCCGCAGTAAAACGCTTTACACTCAGCAGGTGGGCGATCATTTGTAATCACCTCCCCGTTGATCAGACAGTTTCCGGGGGCAATTGCGAGGGGAACTCCTAGGACTGCAGAAGGAACTGGTGAAAAGAGAGTCAAAGCTTATAGCTCGTTGCAGCACACACACACACACACACACACACACACACACACACCACATTTAAAGTGACGGCAGTTCTGTGGCACATACTGATTTCAGAAAGCTTCAAGAGCGGAGTGTTGTCTTAAGACGAAGGAAATTTAGTGCATTGTACACATTTTGTCCAGGCCCCACCCACAGCCTCCCCCACCTCCCTCCAGGTCAGGGGAAGCCCCAGAGGAAAAAAGTTTTCATCAACTATCGCAGCAGGGCCGACCAACTGAGGACCACGTGAAAACCCTAACCAACATCTTTGGGGAAATTCTACCAATACTGCGGTGCTTTCATAGTCGATAAAAATGCCTATGACATTTTTTTTTTCTTGCCAGGATGGTTCATTCTCATACAAGATAATCCTGATTATTGCTGAATTAAATAGTCACTACAGGGCCTCTGATTTAAAGGTTAGGAAAGAGCTGCACTGTGATCAAATGGTTCTGCGGGGGCTACACATATATACTAATACCTTTCCTCTCACCTTCTTTGTTCTTGCTGGGCTAATGATCAAATTAACGGACAGGTTAATAGGAGAAGTTCAAAGTTTTTAATACATGGGCAAGGGGAATTCACACAAGAGGAAAATTGCAGCCAGTGAGGCAACATAGGGTATCTAAGACATTTCGGACAAAGGAGGAAGGGTGGGGAGGGGGTCTTCGATGTTAGAAGTGAGAATGGACGACTCACAGTAGCTGAGTAAGAGCGGAAGGTAGGAGGCAGGAAAATCCTCGCGAGGCATGCAGAAACAGTGGGAGCCAGGGGGCCAGCTCACAGGCCGTCTCAAGCCCTCTATTTACCGCACTTAATTCAAATTAGGCTGAAGCTAACATCCTAAAATCTCCTTCCCCAAGCAGGTTTCTTTATTTGAATCACTTGGACAGAAAAGGGGGGAGGGTCAAAGGTTCTTTCTGAGTCTTGTTTCTTAATAAACAGCTTAAAAATCACTGCCCCAAAAAGGCAGCTTCAGGGTGTCCAAGCCTCGGTTCCCTTTGCTTCCCATGTGATGGGCGTCCTTTGACACCTACAACCCTGCAGCATTTTAAAGGCTGTTTGCTGAGAACCTCCTCGTCTTGCACACCGTTACCAGTCCAGCAACCGGTCACAGCATAATTGGCCATTTGTGTTTTCCAGCGAAGGGGCCAGTGGTGAACGTGGCGTCTACGCCAAGAGCAGGGCCCCACCCTGAGCAAATTTGACCTCAAAAGCAGGCCTGCAGAAAAATCTGCTTCTCACTTGCCAAATACTCTAACGTAAACACTATTCCTTTTTGGAAAGCAAGCTAGATCAGAATTAGATCACAGCACTACTGCCGCTTCTCGGCTCCAGTTTGGTCTGTCAATGAACAGGCAAAACGAGACCTGAACGGGTTAACCCACCAGCCAACCGAAAGCTAACGGCATCACAGGATCACACAGTAACAGAGTCAGAGGTCCTTGGACATACACTTTTAAATAAAAATACATTTATTTATGTATATAAAAATTGATATAAGTATACATTCTCACTTCTACATAAATAAACATCCCTATGTATTTGTACACCCGGAAGAGATGCCAAAGGAAAAAATGTAAACAACTATTTTTTTTAATCCTTACCCAACGATATTTTTCCATTTATCTTCAGATAGAGTGGGAAGGAGAGAGAGAGAGAGAAAGAAAGAGAAACATCAGCATGAGAGAGACACATCAACTGGTTGCCTCCTGCACAACCCCGACCAGGAATTGAACCCGCAACTCTTTGGCCCAAGGGCCAATGCTCCAACCACTGAGCCTAACCAGCCAGGGTAACGACCTTTTTTTTTTTAAGTTCTTTTTCAATGATTACTATATGACCCAAATTAAATATTTCATCCAAAGGAGGTTCTTTAAGTTTCTTTTTAAACATTTGGAAAGGTAAGAGAAAGAAACAAGCTTTCATTGAGACCAAATTATTTCCTCTTCCCCCATTTTTATTTTTATATATTTAGTAAACACATAGCATTTACTATTTTTCAGACACTATTCTGAGCACTCTGTAAATATTAACTTGTTTAATTTTCCAACACCCCTATGAAGTGCGTCCTATTATTATCTCTTATTTGACAGATGAAGACACTATGTACAGAAAAGTCAAGTAATTTGCCCAAGGTCACACAGCTACCAGAGGTCAGCCTGGGATGTGAGCTGGGCATTCTGCCTGTGAAGTCTGTGCTCTTGACTCTGCTTCTTCCCTAGATGAAAACTGATTTAATCTCATAAACAACCTTCACAAATGAGAAAGCGAAGGCACAGAGAATGTACAGAACTTATCTATTTTAGCAACACCAAATTTGAACAAAAGTATGGCAAATTAGAACAATAGTACTAACAAAGGTATTTTCACATCAAAATTATTCTGTTTCTTCCTGGCCGGTGTGGCTCAATGGTTGAGCGTTGACCCATGCACCAAGAGGTCGCTGGTTCGATCCCTGGTCAGGGCACATGCCCAGGTTGTTCTCTCTCAACAATGTTTCTATCTCTCTCCCGCTCCCTTCCTTTCTCTCTTTCAAATCAATAAAGAAAAAGTATTTAAAAATTATTATTATATTTTGGGGGGAGTACATGCCCCTAATGGGAACCGAACCCAGGACTCTCCGGTCCACAGACCGACACTCCAACTGCTGAGGCAAACCGGCCGGGACTATTTTGTTCCTTTTTATATTGACAACAGCTCTCTTCAACATGCCTGTTCTCTCCACTGGGCATTTCCCGAAATGTATGGTGAGCAAGGCAGTTCCCTTTGTGTGTCGTCAGAGGCTCCTCCAGGCCTCTGTTTACCAGTTAGAACAGCTGAACCCTTCAGTGCCCCACTCCCAGCTAAGGTTTTATTATTATTATTATTTTTTATCCTCACCCGAGGACATTTTTCCATTTTTTATTCAGATAGAGAGGAAGGGAGAGAGAAACATCGACGTGAAGGGACACACCACCCGCACGACCAATCAGGGCCGGGGACAAACTGCAACCGAGGTACGTGCCCTTAGCGGGAACCGAACCCGGGTCTCTCCGGACCGCAGGCCGACGCTCTAAGTTTACTTTCTGAATGGCCAGGGCGCAGCTAAGATTTTAAAAGCACATTCAGAAAGTAAACTTATGGCCCTGGCCAGTTTGGCTCAGCGGTTAGAGCGTCGGCCTGCGGTCCGGAGAGACCCGGGTTCGGTTCCCGCTAAGGGCGCGTACCTTGGTTGCAGTTTGTCCCCGGCTTGGTTGGTCGTGCGGATGGCAGCCACTCGATGTGTCCCTTCACGTCGATGTTTCTCTCTCCCTTCCTCTCTATCTGAATAAAAAATGGAAAAATGTCCTCGGGTGAGGATAAAAAGAAAAGAAAAAGACAACGTTAGCCAAGAGATATATTTCTAACTTATTAGAAATACCATCATAGTATTGTGATATAATAAGGTACTACTATACAGGGTAGTCTCACTGCCCTAAAAAATCCCTGCGCTCCTATTGCTAGAGGGATGAGTGGGTCAGATCTCTCTGACGCTGGTAGGAGTGGGGTGGTTCTTGCAGTATCTTTAGAAAAGGTGTTTCCTGCCCAGCCGGTGTGGCTCGGTTGAGCGTTGACCCACACCAAGAGGTCACAGGTTTGATTCCCGGTCAGGACACATGCCCGGGTTGTGGCCCGATCCCCAGTGTGGGGCATGCAGGAGGCGGCCAATCGATATTCTCTCTCCTTGATGTTTCTATCTCTCTCTCCCTCTCACTTCCTCTCTCTCTAAAATCAATAAAGAAAAAAAAAAAGAAAAGAAAAGTTGTTTTCTAAGAATCCCATGGGAGAATGAATGGTCTTTATTGGCATGGAGTTAACATTTTGGGTTGTAGTGTCCCATGTCCCTCAGTCCAGTCCTAGAAGAGGGGTAGCTGTGGATTTAGCAAAGTTAGAGATAGGGCCAGAGTCCAAAGTGTCCGTTCCATGGTGTAGCCAGGTCCAGATCAGGTATCAGTCCAGATTCCCATTAGTCCATTAGTCCATTGTAGGGGATCCCACCGGGCCATGGACCACATGGTGAGTGCGGGGCATGGGAAGCCCATAAGCAGGGGGTCTGGTTTGAGCGGTGGGAGAGAGAGAGAGAGAGAGAGAGAGAGAGAGAGAACTTTTCTTTGTCTAGGTTGGAGATTAAATATACAGGTTTCAAGTGCTTGCAGTGGCCACGTCTATTCTGGTCACTGATTCACTTCCAGGTGTGACAGGCAGGTAGGCACCTCCCACATCACTCAGACCTTACTATGCATGCGTTTAAACTGCCTTTGTCCAGTTCCTTCCCCCATCAATTAGCAGGGAATAGACCTGGGGAGAGTTAAACCGTAGCTCTCTGACAAAGATTGTATAGATGGCATGCCTATGTTACCCAGTCTCCCCTTCGCTCCTTTCCTGTAAAATAATAACCAGGTTATCTCAACAGCATCACTCCTATTCACCCCACCCTCCCCCAATCCCTGGCAACCACTGATTTTTTATTGTCTCCAAGGTTTCACTTTTCCCAGAATTTTTAATCATTGGAATCATACAGTATGTAGCATTTCCACATTGGCTTCTTCAGTTAGTAATATGCAGGTAAGTTTCATACATTTGTTTTCATCTCTTGATTGCTCATCTCTTTTTAGTGCTGGATATGATTCCATTGTCTGGATGTACCACAGTTTATTCATCCATTCACTTACTGAAGGACATCTTGGTTGCTTCCAGGTTTGAGCAATTATGAATAAAGCCACAGTAAACATTCATGTGCAGGTTTTGTGGGGACAGAAGTTTTCAACTTCTTTGGGTAGATACCAAGGAGCACAGTTGCTAAATCACATGATTAAAGTATGTTGAAGAAACTGCTAAATCGTCTTTCAAAGTGGCTGCACCAGTTTGTGTTGAGTAAGGAATGAATGACAGCTTCTGTTGCTCTACATCTTTGCCAGCATTGGGCATTCTTGGTGTCTGAATTTTGGCCATTCCAATAAATGCCTAGTACTATCTCACTGTTTTTGTTTGTTTGTTTGTTTTTTATCCTCACCCAAGGACATTTTTCCATTTTTTGTTCAGGTAGAGTGGGAGGGAGAGAGAGGAACAGAGAGAGAGAGAAACATCGATGTGAAAGGGACACATCGAGTGGTCGCCACCTGCACAACCAACCAGGGCCGGGGACAAACTGCAACCGAGGTACATGCCCTTAGCGGGAACCGAACCCAGGTCTCTCCAGACCGCAGGCCGACTAACCGCTGAGCCAAGCCGGCCAGGGCTATCTCACTGTTATTTTAATTTAGATTTTCTTGATGATGTATGATGTGAAGCATCTTTTCATATTTTTATTTGCCTGCCATCTGTTTTGGGTTTATTTGTTTTGTTTTTTTGTTTGTTTGTTTGTTTTCATGAGTTGTCTATGAAGTTCTTTGCCACATTTTTTAATAGTGATTTAATTTTTTTCCTTACCATTGAGCTATAAGAGATATTTGTACAGTATTGGGTAACAGACTTTTATCAAATTTGTCTTTTGCAAATATTTCTCCCAGTCTAAGGCTTGTCTTCTAATTTTACTGACATTGTCCATCACACAAGTTTTTAATTTTAATGAAGTCCAGTTCATCAGTTCTTTCATTATTTGTGCCTTTGATGTTGAATATAAAAATTCATCATCATACCAAAGGTCATCTAGATTTTTACCTATGTGATCTTCTGGGAGTTTTATAGGTTTGCGTGTTACATTAGGTCTATCGTTCATTTTGAGACCATTTTTAAAATGAAGAGTGAAAGATCTGTGTTCGGGTTAATTTCTTTTTAATGTGCATGTTCAGTAGTTCCAGCACCGTTTGTTGAAAAGAATATTTTTGCTCCATCATATTGCTCCTTTGTCAAAGATCACTTGATTATTTTTATCTAAATCTATTTCTGGGTTTTCTATTCTATTCCACTGATCTCTTTCTTTATTTTTTCTCCAATAGCAATACTCAATACTGTTTTGATTACTACAGCTTTATTCCAAGTCTTGAGGTCAGGTAGTCCTCCAGCTCTGTTCTCCTTCAATATTGTGTTGGCAATTCTGGAACTTTTGCCTTTCCATATAAACTGTAGAATCAGTTTATTAATATTCCCAAAATGAATTATTGGGAATACTATACAGTTATGAGAGAATGAATGTACTACAACCACATTTAAATAACAAAATATTAAGGAAAAGCCAATCACAAAAGATTGTACATTGTATTGCCCACTTATGCAATGTTCGTGAACAAAATTAATCTAATGATAGAGGTCAGGGTATAGTTCACCTGGGCAAGGTCAGCGACCGCATGGGGGTATGGGCACGTCTTCTGGGAGGTGGGTGATGTTCTGTTTCTTGACTTGAGAATTGCTTTCAGGGTGTGTTCATGTTTAAGCATTTATCAAGCTCTATGCCTATGATTTGTAAATTGTTCTGTATACATATTATACTTCAGTAAAAAGTTTGATTTTTTTTTAATCTCCTCTTTTTACCCAGCTTCTTCTACTGCCAGGAAACACCAAAAATATCTGTGAAATGTAGATATTTTTTTCTTTCAGATTCATTTTAAAGTTTCTTTTTTCAAATTCAGCATCAAAGTTACTCAGAAATTAATCCTCTGCAGCCCACTGATGTAGGTATGAGTTTGGCTCTGCCCTCGCTATTGAGCCATTTTGCAATTATTCCCCAAGGTCTGTTCTCTTATCTCCTTCCAACTCCCCCAGAAAAAGAAAGGTTCGTGACGTTGGACCCCAGACAACTGCACAACCCTTTTATTGTCGGTTCTGGAATGAGGACTTGATGCATCACTAGCTGTGTGCATGTATAGTGAGGTAAAATTAATATCCTCGTGTTGTTTAGTCTATATTTCATTGGCTGGCTGCCTAGGATGACTAAGGAAACTGCCCGAAAAGTTAAAAAGTTATCCCTTCCTCCTTAAAAGACAAAAAGAAAAGGCGAACTCTGGAATTACTTTTACCAGAGGGAAAATTAATAAACGATTTAAAAAATAAACGAAAAGGAGTTCTTACACTAGCAGATTCATTATTGCACAAAAGGAAAAGTACTTCATTCAGACATAGCTGTCGTTGAGCCAAACTGTCACCATGCTCTGGTGAGCTACAAATTGAGAGACAGTCTTCACAGGCAATGCCTGTCCACTTCGAATCTTAATGCAAAATTCACTGGATACCTTGGGTTGTGTTCTACTGAATCTCAAGTAATATTGATGACACTGATAATATTATTTAAGACAACTCTCTGGAAATTCATGAATATACCTATCAATTATGCTGAGTTTTGGAAGGATTTTAATCCTGATATATACTGCAAAATATGTCATCGTAAACGAAGTTTAAGCATATTGTGTGTGTGTGTGCACAAAAACTCAATTATTGAATGTCAAAAAGAATAATTAAAATGTATGTTTTCCTCCATAAATTGTTTCAGATCCTTCCAGTGACTGTGTAGCAATTATTCCCTTTTCTGCTGATGTCCTATATAATATACAATCACCTATACCATCTTCTTTTAGAAGGTGACATTTTTTATCCTGTACACAGTACAGCTTTCAGGAGTTTAATGTTTGTAAAGGCGTGGACACATGTTTTGTAGCTTCTGGTTCGGGGCTGCAGTTTTGTTGTTTGAGATTGAGACTGTCCTTTGTCTACTGATGCTAAGAGACGCCTCGAAATGAAGCCATGCGTGCCCCGAGCTTCACATCACAGTGTGAGCTGTGACAGTGACAGGTGCAGTTTGGGGAGCACACAACTTAAAGGAAGAAGATAGCATGGGGACCAAAAATGTAGCAAACAAAGAAATGCTAGCTTTTTCATCCTGAACGAAGTTTAGGTTTTTAAACGCCAATGCTGGCATGAGATATTTCACTCAGAAGGAACCTAAACATCTCAGACATTAAACACCTCAAATTCCCTGCCCACGGATGCAAGTAGACATGCCAGGTTGGCCATATGAAACCAGAAGAATAAGCTGTTGCTTTTCTTCTCTTCAGCTAGTCCTCTTGACCTTCCAGTCTGACTTACCATGTTTATCTGATGGCTTACTTCATACTTTCCCAAGACTAGAAACACTTTGTTTTCTACTGGTTTATTTCCTCTGGCTCTCCAGATGGTTTTTTTTTTTAATCTCATGTCCAGAAGGATCTCTATCTCTCTGTCCTTTCTTCAGAGACCACCCTATCAGCTGAGGGCAGATTCCTGTCTCCATCTGTAAATATATCTCTGGCCCACTGCTCTCAGCTTGTGCAACCTAGTCCTTCTCTGTGGTCTTAGGTCTGACTGAGAAGCAAAGTTATCCAATGTTTGCTCAGATGCCAGGCTGCCTCCCTTCCAATCCTGGTCATCTACTTCAGCCTGGCTCATGCAGCTCTGTGTCTGTGCAACCCGTGCACAAAGAGGTTGCTGCTTCCATTCCCAGTCAAGGCACATGCCGTGTTGCAGGCTCAATCCCCAGTAGGGGGCGTGTGGGAGGCAGCTCGTCCACGTTGATGTTTCTCTCTCTCTCTCCCTCTCCCCTCCTCTCTTTCTAACAGAAAACAATGAAAACATTAAAAGAAAAAATAAAAGATTACTTCTTCACAGAGGTTGTGTAACTGCTCTCTGCCTCCCTTTCCTCATCTGTAAAGAGAAACAAATAACACCACACATGTTGGGTTTTCATGCTGCTGCTGTTGTTTAGTGGATTCAGTGAAGTAATACACACAAAGAGCTTTGGATGGTGCTGGGTATGTAGCAAGTAACCAATGAATATTGTTCGTAATCATTTGATCACTTTGGTCAATAATCCAGGAGCACTCGAGCTTGAACACTATGAACATAATGAAATCTTGTACTTAATAGAGACCATATGTTTGTGCAAGAGCAATAAAAAAATCACATCAGGAAAATTAAAGAGTAAGATGATCTGGAGAGAAGGTTCAGCAAGGCTCGGAGTGGCCGATGTCTGAGGGAAGGTAAAAAGGGGAATAAAAGAGTGATCCTGACTACTTTCTATCCTCGTTAATATCAGCATCTTGTATTTAGATCGGTCAATATTTAGGGATCCCCCTCAGGAATGAATGGTACAGTAGGAGAAGGAAAAGCTAGAGTCGGTGGGGCCAGGATCTCTATTTAGTGTCTTGCTTACTTTGTGACTGTTAAGATAAAATAATATAACTAAATCCTCTTATTGGGTTATTCTGAGAATTATCAGTAATAACCCAAATCAATGCTCATGTCCTATATACCCATATTCTATTCAATAGTCATTCACCACCAGACTAACTGTATTTATTATTGTAATTTTTACCAGGCTCTCCTCTTAAAGGTTCAGTTTGATTAGTCACTCTCCAGGACCTCCTGGGGTTTTCCACTATCATCCTGATAAGGAATTCTTTAGAAATAATAAGGTGTCAAGCCCTGGCCAGTGTGGCTCAGTTGGCGGAGCATCTTCCTGCACACAGGAAGTTGCCAATTCAATTCCAGGTCCAGGGCATGCAGAAGGCAGCTGATGGATGGTACACTCTCACATTGATGTTTGCCTTTCTCTCTCCCTCTCCCTTCCTGTCTCTCTAAAAATCAATTTAAAAATCTTTTCAATGGACGTAGACAACAATGCTAGGGGGTGTGAAGGGAGCGGGATGGGGAGGAGGGAGTCTAAGGGGGAAAAAGGAAAAACATCTGTAACAAAAATTAATTAATAAAAATTGGAGGGAAAAAAATCTTTTAAACATATATTTAAAAATTTAAAAAAAGGTTTCAAGCCAGGCACTATGCACTAACTTTTGGAACTAGAGACAACGATTTCCCAACTGTGATAAATGCTTGGGAGCACTCTGCCACTGTGGTCGTGGTGGGGGTAGGGGGGCTAGCTGCTTTAAAAGCAGTTCATTAAGCCCGGCCAGTGTGGCTCAGGGGTTGAGCATCGACCCACGCACCAAGAGGTCGCTGGTTCGACTCTGGTCAGGACACGTGCCCAGGTTGTGGGCCTGATCCCCAGTGGGGGGCGTGCAGGAGGTGGCCAATCGATGTTTCTATCTCTCTCTCCCTCTCCCTTCCTCTCTCTCTAAAATTAATAAAGAAAAAAAATAAATAAATAAATAAAATAAAAGCAGTTCATGAAAACAATAGTCCAGCCAAGAAAAGCAGGGAGAGACAGAATCCTGGTGACAGGTTAAGTTCATTAGGCAAGAGGCCATTGGACTGCGGTGGCCCTGGTGCTACAGTGACCTGCAGAAGCAAATCCAAAGCTAAGCCCGGAAGTGCCTCACGGTTACAGAATCAAAATGTTAAGGACAGCCGATCACAAACAGCCAACTAGCCTTTTAGCTATTGCCAATCAAATAATTTTATGGGCTCAAATAAACTCTAAACATTTTTTTTTTAAGATGTATGTATAGCCCTGGCCGGTTTGGCTCAGCAGTTAGAGCATCAGCCCACGACCAAGGAGTCTTGGGTTTGATTCCAGTCAAGAGCACGTACCTCAGTTGCAGTTCATCTCCAGCTCTAGGAGTCATGCAGGAGGCGGCCAGTCAATGTGTCTTTCTCACATTAACATTTCTCCCTCACATCGACATTTCTCCCTCCCTCCCTCCCACTCTATCTAAAGATAAATGGAAAAATATCCTCGGGTGAGGATTTATTGATTCGAGAGAGAGAGGAAGGGAGAGGGAGAGAGACAAACATCGATGAGAGAGAACATCGATTGGCCGCCTCCTGCATGCCCCCCACTGGGGACCAGGCCCATAACCTGGGCATGTGCCCTGACCGGGAATCAAACCAGTGACCTCTTGGTGCATGGGTCAACACTCAACCACTGAGCCACACCAGAAGGGTGCACTCTTAACATTTTTAACATACCACCTGGCTTGTTAATCTAGCCATACCTGAAGAAAACTCTAGTTGACATTTGCCCTTTTTAAAACAACTCTGAATTGCATTTTGTCTCTTTCATTCAAAGAGTGGTGCCTAATACAGAAAACTGCTAATAAAAACAAAGTTTCTGTTGCTTGCTCTCCAAGCCCAGTTGTCACATCTCTCTGAAGTTTACAGGATCCCCAAAGTAGCAAAGTCCCTTTCCTAGCCTGTGACTTTGACTCTCTGCAACATGACTGACCCATCACTATGCCCCTTCCTTATCTCCAAATCTAGGATAAAAAACCATTGCTCACAAAAAGTACCGGTGATGGTGAAGGAGGGGAGGGGCGCGGCAGGGAGCCTCGGCTCTAAATCAAGTATATACTTTTTTTTAATCCTCACCCGCGGACATTTTTTCATTTATCTTCAGAAAGAACGAGAGGGAGAGGGAGGAAGAGAGAGAGAGAGAAACATCGATGTGAGAGAGACACATGGAGTGGTTGCAACCCATACGACCCCAACCAGGGCCAGGAACAAACTGCAACCGAGGTACGTGCCCTTGGCAGGAACCGAACCCGGGACTCTCCAGTCCGCGGGCTGTCACTCTAACCGCTGAGCCAAACCAGCCAGGGCTCAAGTATATACTTTTCACCTGTGCCTGAAACTACACTATCACCTAGATCTGTCTTCTGTCTGCTATTCCCTATAAATATGTAGGTGCTTCAATAGAGAGCGCAACTGTCACTAGGGAATAACAGCCCCCAAGCACCCTAAGTTGTAGTATGTGAATGTTTTCCTAATAACACCTGAGAGTTAAGTCAAAGTAGCCAGACTATGTTCTTGAACATAGAATGAAATGAAAAAAGAAAAAACAAAAAGTTCAAAAGCAGCATCGTAATCACTTGAATTAGAATTTGTTCTCTGAAGACATGACACGTTCTAGAAAACAAATAAGGAACAGTCTTCCAGAACAAGAAGATCCAAACAGATGTTGCTGACTTGTTTCTATATCATAGTAGTTGGATTCACATTCTGACTCCACAGCTTTGAGGTGAGATGACCTAGAATGTGGTTCCAGGCACCAGTTCAACACATCTTCCAACATTTCCCATGGAGTTAGCACCAAGCAGTGCACTTAGAAGGACATAAATCAGTATATTTAGTAAATGAGTGCATATTTCATGAGTGAAAGTATGAATGGATTTTTATGATCATTACTGTCTCCAGAAAAATAATCTTATTATATAATTTATTTATTTTTTTACATGTGTTACACTAGGCTACTGTTTCCAAGTAAATTTTCCTAATCACAACTATTCAAACTGGATAATCCTTGACCCACTTTTCAGATTGTATCTGTTCTCATGACATAGACATCTATCCAGAGATATTCTGATCAAAAAGCAAAACTTGATCACAAAGTTTCCATGGAGTTCTCCACATTTTAGTTCTACTTTACTTATTATTACTATTTTTTAATCTTCACCTGAAGATATTTTTTCATTGATTTTTTTTTCTTGTTTTTTAGATAGAGTAGAAGGAAAGGAGGGAGAGAAAGAAACACTGATGTGAGAGAAACACATTGATTGATTGCCTCCTGCATGACCCCAACCAGGGCTGGGGATCAAACATGCAACCAAGGTACATGCGCTTGAGCAGGAATCCAATTAGAAACAGGCAAAACATCTTTATTTTACCAATGAATATATACAAATGGCCAACAGGTATATGAAAAAATGCTCAACTTCACCAAGCATCAGGGAATACAAATCAAAACCATAATCAACTTTCACCTCACACCTGTTTGGATGGCTATTAGCAAAAAGACAAGCAATAACTAATGTGTGGAGAAATGGGAACACTTAAACATTGTGGGTAGGAATGTAAAAATGCACAGCCGTTATGGGAAATAGTATGAAGGTTCTTCAAAAATTAAAAACACAGCCCTAGCTGGTTTGGCTCAGCGGTTAGAGCATCGGCCCGCGGAACAGAGAGTCCCGGGTTCGGTTCCCGCTAAGGGCATGTACCTTAGTTCCAGTTTGTCCCCTGCCCTGGTTGGAGTCGTGTGGGTGGCAACCAGTCAGTGTGTCTCTTCACATCAATGTTTCTCTCTCTCTCTTCCTCCCTCTCTCCCTCCTGCTCTATCTGAAAGTAAATGGAAAAGTGTCCTCAGGTGAGGATTAAAAAAAAATTTAAAAATACAACTACCATATGGTCCAGCAATCCCAGTCCTAGATATGTATCCAAAGGCACAGAAACCAGGATGTCAAAGCAATATCTGCCCCGTCAGTCACCGCAGCATTGTCCACGACAGCCAAGGTGTGGAAACAGCGTTCAGGTGTTGGCTTGGAGATCTGCGAGTGGCTAGTTTTTCCAGACCTTTCTGAAAGGTGCGCCAGCCGAGCAGCAGGAGTGCCAGGGTTTGAGGAAGGACGTTCACTTGGGTAGTTATCACAGTCATTCACAGGACCGGTGACCAGCACTTCCATTAGGGCGAGTGCAGTGGGAAAAGGAAGGCAAATATTTATTCATTCATCAGCTCTTAAAGGTCCTCAGGAAATGTTTGTTAAATAAACCTTGGAAAGACAATGATGTCTGAGGCAGCTCCAGAGTCATTATGGCAGGAAAAATCCACATTCAGAGCAGAAATTCAATGTGTCAATTTCCACTAAAACCCCCCAATTGCCCCTCTAGCAGCAATCCTTTTGTTATGTCTCCAAAGGAGTTGCAAAGAGGACTTCCAAAGATAATTGTTTTTGTCAGGTAGCATCTGGAGGAGAAGGAGAAGGACCTAAGAGGGACGTGTCCAGAACACAGCCCGAGCTAGGTCATTTCTCCATAGAAGGAGCCAGTTTTCAGATAATAAAAATACTGTAAGAGGAGAATTTCTTTGACCAGAAAATGAAAGAAAGCCTTGTTAGCATCGCCACCTCTCCGTTCGTCACAGGTAAACCAAAGGAACCCTGGCCGTCCCTGCCTTGCACTCTGGGGAAGCTCTGCTCTTCCAAAAGCACATCAGAGGGCTTTTGTTTACTGAGAAAGTCATCGCAGGGAATAGGGTGGTACCTGGCTTTTTAAAAAAATCCTCACCTGAGCATATTTTTCTATTTATCTTCAAATACAGTGGGGGGAGAGAGAGGGAGAGAAAAGGAGAAAGAAAGAGAAAAGAAAGAGAAACATCCATGTGAGAGGGACACATCAACTGGTTGCCTTCCACACGACCCCGGCTGGGGCTGGGGAAGAACCAAAACCGAGGTAGGTGCCCTTGACCGGAACCGAACCCAAGACTCATTGGTCCGTGGGCCGACGCTCCACCACTGAGCCATACCGGCCAGGACTATGTTGTTGTTGTTGTTTTTTAATGTGCAAGTAGGGTTGACATCTATTATTATTATTATTTTTTATCCTCACCTGAGGACATTTTTTAGATATTTTGTTCAGATAAAGTGGGAGGGAGAGAGGGAGAAACATCGACGTGAAAGGGACACATAGAGTGGCTGCCACCCACACGACCCAACCAGGGCCGGGGACAAACTGCAACTGAGGTACATGCCCTTAGCGGGAACCGAACCCGGGTCTCTCCAGACCGCAGGCCAATGCTCTAACCGCTGAGCCAAACCGGCCAGGGCAACATCTATTATTGAAGTGCTGATATAGTAATGCCTATTAATTGATCATGGATAGCATGGGTAAGTTGTAACCTTTGGGATTTCACATGGAAGACTTAGCGGTTATTCCATGAATTACTCCAGAAATTATCCCGTGAGTGACAAGAAGGTTGCTATGTTAAGCAAAATATATAGTAAAGACTGGGGAGAATTCTTGTCTTTTTCTCCTAAACACTTGCTACAGGAGTCTAAAACCCATCGTTAGAGAGCCACTCCTTTGTGTTAAAGACTAAGACAGCACCTCTCCAAGCTCCGGAGGTAGAGAGCCCCTGGGAGCTGGTAAGTCAGTGAGCAGCCGGAGTCATGAACACTTCCCCACGCTAGACAACCTATCAACTCCTGACCACCAAGCATCAAGTTCAATCCTGGGTCAGCTCAGCTCCAAACAGTTATGTGGTAAGGGTAAGACTGCAAACTTCTTTTTGCAATAAAGGGGTTCAGAGTAGGCTTCCCCAGATATGCTCCTTTGACATGTGGATTATTTTGAGCTGAACTGTAACTAGATGCTTGTCCTGCCCTAAAGAGAGCTCATCAAAAGTTGTTTCTGGCCCTGGCCAGTTTGGCTCAGCGGTTACAGCCTTGGCCCATGGACCAAAGAGTCTCGGGTTTGATTCTGGCCAAGGGCACATACCTCAGTTGCAGTTCGTCCCCGGCCCTATTGAGATCGTGCAGGTGGCAACCAATCGATGTGTCTCTCTCTCTCCCTCTCTCCTGCTTTATCTGAAGATAAATGGAAAATATCCTCGGATGAGGATTTAAAAAAAATTGTTGCTGGTAGTAACTCTTATTTTGATCTTTAAGGAAAAGTGAAAGTTTCTTTGGGGCCCACCGGGTCTCTTGTACCTTCAGCTCAAAATAATCCATGTGCCCAAGTATCACATTTTGGGGAAGTCAGCTCTGAACCCCATCAAATGCTTGAGGCTCAATCCTATGGTTGTTTCTGTTCTCTCTGCATTAATTCCTGAAAGAGTTCATCTAGTCTGATGGCTTTAACTGCCATTATTTGCTGACAACTTGCACATCTATTTTTATTTATTATTATTATTTTTAAATTCTAGTTTACATTTAATTTTAGTCTGTATTAGTTTCAGAGGTACAGCAAAATGGTTAGAAAACCATGCACTTCACAGAGTGGTCCCCCTGCTGCTGCAAGTACCCGCCTGGCCCCGTACACGGTCATCATAATATTATTGACTATATTCCCTACATCTCTGTGACTGTTCTGTAATTACCGATTTGTACTGCTGAGTCTCTTCGCCTTTTTCACCCATCTTCCCAGCCCCCCTCCTCGACAACTTGCACACTTATATGTCCGGCTGAAACTTAGTATGTTCATGACCAAGCTTCAAATCTTCTCCACCAGACCTTCCCGAAATTATCCTTCAGTTGCTCGAGCTAAATTCCTTGAAGTTATTGGAGTTCTATCATACTCATGTTCCATTTCCAATTTTCTTCTTTTTTTTTAAATATGTTTTATTGATTTTTTAGAGAGAGCTAGAAACATTGATGTGAGAGAGAAATATCCGTTGGCTGCCTCCTGCAAGCCCCCTACTGGGGATCCGCCTGCAACCTGGGCATGTGCCCTGACTGGGAATCGAACCAGGACTTCTCAGTCCATGGGATGATACTCAATCCACTGAGCCGGGACCATTTCCAATTTTCAATAAATCTATAAATCTTTCCTTAAGAAATTTAAGCAATCCAATCGAATAATTATTTCACTTTATTTAGTCTTTCAATTTAATCTCTAAATTTTTACAAAGAGGACTAGATGAACAAGGTCTATGTCATTAAAGATATTAAAATTTTTGTATGTGGAGAATCAGAAAACTAAATAAGCAATTATAACGCAGCGTGTTAAGTTTTATGGCAGATGTATTACTTGTCATTTGGTTTGCTTGCATTTAAGGGAAAAAATCCAGTATAGCTTTTATTTATTTATTTATTTATTTTTTACATATTGAAAATATCCTTTTTTTTCTCTTTTCAATATAGCTTTAAAAAGATATACATTTATTTCTCTCTCATGTAAAAAGTAAAATAATCCTGGCAGTAGGATAGTCCAGGTCTAACGTGGCACCTTCACAAAGTTCTCAGGGATCTAGGTTTCTTCTGTTTTCCGCTCTGCTACCCTTAGTACCTGGCTTCCATCCTCAAGGTCAACTTACAGTCCAAATAGCTCCTAGAGGCATAGCCAGCACATCAACATTCTAGGCCATCTCAAGGAGGAAGGTGAAAAAGCCCTGGCCCGTGTGGCTCAGTGGTTGAGCATCGTCCCATGCACCAAGAGGTCAGAGGTTCAATTCCCGTTCAGGGCACATGCCAGGTTGCTGGTTAGCTCCCTAGTAGGGGGCATGTAGGAGGCAGCCAGATATGTCTATCTCTCTCTCCCTCTCCCTTCCTCTTTCTAAAACCAATAAAATACATATTAAAAAGAAAAAGAACTTCTCCCAGCCCAGTCATCTTCCTTTAATGTGAAGTACTTACATTCACATTCTATTAGCCACAAATTAGTCACATGGCCATATCTAGCTGCGAGGATGGGAAATGAATTTTTTTAGGTATATACAACATTATGCCAAATAAAATTCGGGTTCTGTTACTACAAAGAAGGGAGGGGAGACTGGATGTTGGTGGGTGATGGGCAGTCTTCGACATAAATACAGTGCGTTATAGGTCTTCAGATGGATGAGGGGGGTCATAAACCCACATTTGAAAGGCCAGAGAAAGATTCCAAGAGGAAATGGTTTCTGCGTCATGTCAGGTTGCTCTGATCTACAATCACATATGTATGTGTCTGTCTCCCCCTGGACTGTGAGCCTTGAGAGAGCAGCAATCTGTCCCTTTTGTATTTGTAACCCCTGATTAGGAGCTTTTTCCCCAGCAGATCCTCAGTGTATTTTTGGTGAACCAAGATAAAAGGTGATGAAGTTTTTGAAGAGGAAGAAGGGAAGGTGTGTCAGCCTTGTTAGAACTTTCCCTGTCTTTCATCTTCAGGAAACTACTCCAGCTTCCTACCACAAAGGCAGCATGTAGAAACAATTCTTCGGAACGGTATCATCTGCTTATCCTTAAAAGGTCTTCTTAGTCATGGTTGGTTCACTTTTTACTCATCTGAATAAGCAGAATACCCCCTTCCCACACTGCCACCCTCGCTCCTGCCCCGGAGGTTCAAGCTTGGCCCACAGCCTGAAAGACAGGCCCCCTTCAAACTCAGTCCCCGTCGTAGGTTTTATGTAGGTGAGTAGCCATGATTCAGGGCACACAGACTATGACTTGCTTTCCCAGAACACAGGTATGACTATAAAACCAACATTTGGACACAGATCATTACCATAACTGATTCCCAGATGAATCACATTAGCTATTTCCGGATTTATGGGGTTATCTAAAGTTGAACATGGCAACTGTTAGTTTCAAGATTCTAAAACCCAAACTAAGACAAATCCCAACAAGATGGGGAAATTTAAGAGCAGCTGCTAACACACCTTCTCTTATTTCACCCCCTCCCCGCCTGTTTTTTTTTTTTTTTTTAGCTGCCTTGAGATTATATGCAGAAAGACTGCCTCTGTGGGATGACTACTGATTTACCCAGAAATGAAACCCAGGCTCTAACAGCTAGTTAGTTACCTTCCTGTTTGGCTTCGTATTCCTTGCTGAGAAATGACTGTCTGCGCACATGTCAATTACAGCAAAGCTGATGGAAACTTGGCTGCCATGTCTAGACACTGGCTGAGCGGGGATCTGGCTGGAGACTGGGTCCAGCTTGAACCTAGATTATATCTTGACCCCCTGAATTGCCTCTTCCCGATTCCCGGTTCTGAGCCAGCCCGACAGAGGCACGCCGCCAGTTGCTTCCAATCTGACCTGTCTGCGTTATCAGCCGGGTGTGGAGGAGAGAACGCAGACCGCAGCACCCCGTCAGCCTCGGCCTGGCAGCCCCGGAGAGTCGTGTCGGAATGTGATCTGCAGGCTCCCTAGGATGTGCTCTTAAGTGCTCTTCAACAGACAAGCTTCTCAGATTTTTTCTTTTTTTAATCTTAAGAAAAAGAGATAATTTTCTCTGTTACATTTCCAGTTTTCACATGTGATGATGTGTGAGGAAACTATCGAGCCATGAGGTCCAAATGACTGTTCAGGGCAGGAGGCTTCTCCAACAGGGCTAAGTGACAGGCTCGCGAAGTCGGGGAACCTAAGAGATAACAGGAGCTTTGCATTCATCCTTCAGCCCGAGAAGCACTTTAACACAGCACCTTCAGAAAGAACGCAAGGAGAAAAGCGACCCCTGCAAACAGGAACATGCTCCTGTAGTTAGTTACCGCGCCAGAAGTCACAGGTTCTGAACTTCACATCCAGAACAGCCAGTCGGTTGAGATGTTCAGTTCTGTGGGAAATGGAATATGGAAGCTCAAAGTCCAAACATCACGGCTGTGACCGACCTTCGGTTTCTTACCCAGCACTCTTGTGTTAGAGAGGATGAAGCCGAGAATGGAGAGGTACAGTCAGAGGTCTGAAACCTAGTCCCTGCACAAGGATGCGTTCACTAATGGAGGAGCAGGGTAAGGATACATCACCTCTCCCAGCATCTCAGTGAGCTGCTGTTGAGCCCCGTCTTTAGCAGAAATAAGGCTGCCGTTCACTGAAACAATGTATTCGTTTTTCACTAGTTCAGGGTGGTCTACTAGTTTCTCATGGTAAAGTGAAATAGTAGTGTCTAGTAAATGCTAGAGGCTTAATGGAAAGAGTATGAGTTTAATCCTGGCTCTATTAATCTTTAGTAAATTGGACAAAGTACTTAAACTCTCCAAGCCACAGCTTGTTTTTATCTATAAAACAGATATAACTCTCACCTTGCAGGGCTGACAAAAGAACTCCAGATAATATATGGAAAGGATCCAACGTGGTGTTTGGCACTGTTTGTGCTTAATAAATAGTAATTATTATTAACACTGTCATTATTAAATATCAGGAAGACAAATTGCAACTTGAAGTTGAGAGAGCAGCTCCTTGAGTCATATCTCTGCAGACAGTTACAGGACTCATTGCTGACTCTCAGAGAAACTTTTCTGTTCATAAGAAATCCTAGCCTCCCAGCTGGTGTGGCTCAGTGTTTGAGCATCGACCCATGCACCAAGAGATCACCGGTTTGATTCCTGGTCAGGGCACATGCCCAGGTTGTGGGCCCGATCCCCAATGTGGGGAGCATGTAGGAGGCGGCCAATCAATATTTTCTCTCATCGATGTTTCTCTCTCTCTCCTTTTCCCTTCATCCTTCTCTAAAATCAATAAAGAAAAAATATTTTTTAAAAAAAGAAAGAAAGAAATCCACCTGGGAGCTCACATTTAAGCCTCCCCTTAAGCTCTTGGTCCCTCGAGCAAGTGCCGCTCAAACCTTCTCATCCCGAATTACGCTGTGTTTTTGGACACACTTTCATCCCACACACATTTGTTGTGTTCTGAATGTTTCTGGGGTTGCCATGGTTTCAAATACTCATTTCTGATCTGCAGCAGAATGTTGAATCTGAGAGGTGACCAGTTAGGAGGGAAGAGGCTTGGTCATGTCAGACCTCAAGGTTTCCCATAAGGTGGTCTCCAGTGACTAGTCAAACCTTCTATTTTTCTTATTTCTAAAACGGGATATTTATACCTATTTCGCAAGTTTGTTGTGAGAATTACATGAGCCAATGCATGCAAAAGCATGAAGCTTGCAGTATATCAGGTGTTTAATGCATGTGTTTATTTTTCATCTCCCCGGATGTCCTATCATCATTGCTACGATCCTGCCAGTCTGATTAGCTCGTCTTCCATTATTTATTTATTTTTTTAATTTATGTTTCCTTTATTGAGTTTTAGAAAGAAAGGAAGGGAGAGGGAGAGAGAGAGAGAGAGAGACATCAAGGAGAGAGAACATCAATTGGCTGCTCCTGCATGCCCCCCCACTGGGGATCGGGCCCACAACCTGGGCATGTGCCCTGACTGGGGAATCGAACTGGTGACCTCTTGGTGCCTGGGTCAACGCTCAACCACTGAGCCACACCAGCCAGGCTCTTATCCTTCGTTTTAACCACTTAATTACATGTAAGTGTAGCAAAGAGTAAAGGACCCTATATAATTGGTTTTTATCACGAGCTTTATTCCTCGACCTAAGCTAAACTGCTGAAACCTTCTGAGGAACAAGAAGCAGCCTGGGGACGGACTGAGCGAGGGCCTGGCCTGCGGCAGGCACTCGATGTGTGGGAGTCAGGCATGTGGCTCTAGGATCTGTATTTGGAATCTAAACGGTTCTCGCATTAGGACTTCAGGCAAATTCCCTACAGCTTTTCCTCATCCGGAAGATGGGGAGATGGCAGTAACGCTCTCCTCAGCGTTCTGTTGAGGCTAAAACGTAAATTACAGACATGACGTATACAATGCATTTTACATATTTATTGATGATCATAACTAAATAACTATTAAAATGTCACATGGAGATAAGATCATTGACAAAAAAAATGCACAAGTAATTTCATAATATTTAACCTGGAGATCAAGAGTTGGGTGAGTAAGGGCCTCAGGACCCTCTGGATCTTCCAAAGGGACACCCCAACCAAACCACACCTTCCTTGTCTCCCGCAGCGTGCCCTTCGTGCAGGGATGACCATGCCATTTCATGCCACTTTGAATGCCACTTCCTTTCCAGCCTTTAAACATGGTATCCTTTCATTCACGACCAACTAAACACACAGACCCAGTGGTGTCTCCTTGATTCCTCCACCATCGACGGTCCACAGTTCCCCACCCCCACTCCTTTCAAATGCAACAGGTTACAAGTCTCCGTCTCATTTGGTGGGATCACCTGGGGTTGATGTAGATGGAACTGATACCCATTTGTGAAATCACGTGTCTCTCTGTCGCCTCTTCCCTCCTTGTAATGTGGTGATTTATTCTAATGATCTCTTAGTGGAACCACATGGTCAGTTCAGTGTCTTGAGATTCACAATTTAAAAAACAAACAGAATTAGCCCTGGCCGGTTTGGTTCAGCCGTTAGAGCTTCGGCCTTCAGTCTGGAGAGACCTGGGTTCGGTTCCCACTAAGGGCACGTACCTCAGTTACAGTTTGTCCCTGGCTCTGGTTGGGTCGTGTGGGTGGCGACCACTCGATGTGTCCCTTTCATGTTGATGTTTCTCTCTCTCTTTCTCCCTCCCACTCTATCTGAACAAAATATCGAAAAATGTCCTCGAGTGAGGATAAAAAAAATAATAATAAAAAATTAAAAATAAGAAACAAACAGAATTAAGAGTGTAGGGCTGCCTTCAGAGATATTCTAAGGAATTTAAAAGCATTGTTGTAGCCCTGGCCGGTTTGGCTCAGTGGTTAGAGCGTCGGCCTGCGGTCCAGAGAGACCTGGGTTCTCACTAAGGGCACGTACCTCGGTTGCAGTTTGTCCCCGGCCCTGGTTGGGTCGTGTGGGTGGCGACCACTTGATCTGTCCCTTTCATGTTGATGTTTCTCTCTCTCTCTATCTCCCACTCTATCTGAACAAAATATCAAAAAATGTCCTCCGGTGAGGATAAAAATAAATAAATAAAAGCATTGTTGTAGAGGCCGGCCCCTGTGGCTCAGCGGAATGAGCGTTGTCCCACAGACTGAGGGCTCCCGGTTGGTCCCCTGTCAGGGCACGTGCCCGGGGTGCAGGCTCCATCCCCTGCAGGGGGCGTGCAGGAGGCGCCAGTTGATGTTTCTCACATCGATGTTCTACCTCTCTCCCTTCCTCTCTCACTAAAAAAATCAACAAAAACATATTTAAACTATATATAAAATAGATTATAAGTTTCTACTCCGTTTTAGGCACTCTACCAGGCCATAAAGACATAAACATAAGAAAGGGGTCCTGTTGTCACTTCCACTGTATTTAGGAGAAACCAAGGAAACTGAGAGAATTAAACTATCTTCTAACTATAGACAGATAATGTGGGCACCAGAAGCAAAAAAAATCTTAATGTTTCTAAAACTCCAGCTGACAAAAAAATATTCTAATGATTTGGATACTTAAAAGGCTAGAGATTCTAATAGCTGTCGGGGAGGAAGAAATTTTTTCTATCCTCCTAAGTTTCTTTCAGTTCTCAAATTCTATGAGTTTGTAACATTGAGTAAATTATTACGTTTTAAATATGTTTTTATTGATTTTTTTAGAGAGAGAAGGGAGAGATAGAAACATCAATGTGAGCAAGAAACATGGATTGACCGCCTCCTGCAAGCTCCCTACTGGGCATTGAGCCTGCACACACCCGGGCGTGTGCTCTGACTGGGAATCTAACCTGGACCTCTCAGTCCATGGGACAATGCTCAACCCCCTGAGTCATATCAGCTGGGCACAGTGAGTAAATTAATATGGGCAGGTTTATGCTCTCTTTGTTTCAAAAATTAAATCTAATAATTAGCTCAGCTGTTGTGGCTCAGTGGTTGAGCGTTGTCCCATGCACCAAGAGGTCACTGATTCAATTCCTGGTCAGGGCACATGCCCAGGTTGTGGGCCAAATCCCCAGTGCGGGGCATGCAGGAGGTGGCCAATGTTCTCTCTCATTGATGTTTCTATCTCTCTCCTCTCCTTTCTTCTTTCTCTAAAATCAATTTTTTAAAATTTTTTAAATCAAATAATTAAATCTACATGAGGCAGATCAACAAGAAAAACTACCCAAATTTAATTCCATATATATGTATGTAAAACCCATATTCATGAGAGAGTCAGAGGCTCAGAAACAATAAGGGAAAATGAGTATATATGACATTTTGAACTAAGGATGTGGGTAAGGCACCTTGAACCTTCAGAGGGAAAGAAGGTCATTCATAGGACCATAAGAAGAGCAAATGTTTAGAAATTAGAAGTTTGTCTTGTCCTATAAATAGATCATAAAAAGTTATTTCTGGTGATAACTCATTATGAATAAGGCCCCTAATTTAAATTCTTTAAAAAAGAGGTAAAATTTTCTCGAGAGCCTACAGGGTGTCACTTATGTTCAGAGCTCAAAATAATCCATAGTCAAAGGAGCATATCTGGGGGGAGCCTGCTCTGAACCTCATCCTTACCAAAAGAAGTTTGCAGTCTTACCCTAAGCACATAACTGTCTGGAGCTCAGGTGGCCTGAAGTTTATTAACAACAAAGGTAGACACCTTTTTTCTTTTAGTGTGCTATCCTGGGCCGGTGACTTGAAGCAGTTTTCTCAGCATCAATTAGCTTGCTTTTTTTTATCCTCACCCGAGGACACTTTTCCATTTTTTGTTCAGATAGAGTGGGAGGAAGGGAGAGAGAGAGAGAGAGAGAGGTTGATAAAAGGAACATATTGAGTAGCTGCCACCCACATGACCCCAATGGGGGCTGGGGACAAACTACAACCAAGGTATGTGCCCTTAGCAGGAACCAAATCTGGGTCTCTCTGGACCGCAGACCAACGTTTTAACCACTGAGCAAAACTGGCCAGGGCTAGCTTGCTTTTTTGGTCATCAAAACAACTACTAATGATCCCTCAAAAACCAGTCCTTGCCCTGGCCGGTTTTGCTCAGTGATTAGAGCATTGGCCCGTGGACCAGAGAGTCCCGGGTTCAGTTCCTGCTAAGGGCACGTACCTCGGTTGCAGTTTGTCCCTGGACCTGGTTGGGATCGTGCGGGTGGCAACCAGTCGATGTGTTTTTCTCACATCAATGTTTCTCTCTCTCTCTCCCTCCTGCTCTATCTGACAATAAATGCAAAAATGTCCTTGGGTGAGGATAAACAAACAAACAAAAACAGGCCAAAAGTAACTTCTCTCTTTTTTTTTTCTGATTTGCCATTACATTCTTAGCAATATTAAATCCAGTCTTCAGTGTTCCCAGTATACTCTATCATATCTATTATGGTACCTCATATAAAATAGATTAATGTTTTTATTCTTTATTCCCTAAATATAAAAACTGGACTATCACGACCGACCATATTGAGATGTGTATCCTTGGTAGAAGCATTTTTTTGACCTTCAATAAGGATGGTCTTCTTAGGTACTACAGGACCAGATTTTAGGCTGTTCATTAATTGTGTGACCCTGACCAAGATGCTTAATTTATAGAACTTAGTTTCTTTAGGTTCACAATATTAAAACTTGGACTGTGTCACCACTAAGATCCTTTTTGGCTCCCACACGCTATGAGTTTGTAATATTGAGTGAATTAAAATGTGCAGGTTTATGCCCCCTTTGTTGCAAAAATTAGAAAACCAGGCCTGGCCGGTGTGGCTCAGCTGGTTGAGCATCATCCCACACACCAAAAGGTCACTGGTTGGATTCCCAGTCAGGGCACGTGCCTGGGTTTTGGGCTTGATCCCCAATAGGGGACGTGCAGGAGGCAGCAGATTGATGTTTTGCTCACACTGATGTTTCTCTCTTTCTCCCTCTCCCTTCCTCTCTCCCTAAAATTCAATAAAAATCTCTTTAAAAACAAAAAAACAGAGCTCAGGGAGTCTGAACAATTTTGATGGTATTTGGGAACCAGAGATCATCAATGTGCTTCAGAGCATGAGCTTTGAAGTCAGGACGCCTGTGTTTGAAGCTTGTTCCCACCGTTTGCTTGCTCTGTAGCGCTAAGCAAGTTGTTTAAACTTTCTGTGCTGCTTTTTTTTTTATCCTCACCCGAGGGCATTTTTCTATTTTTTTACTCAGATAGAGCTGGAGGGAGAGAGAGGAAGAGAGAGAGAAACATTGATGTGAAAGGGACACATCGAGTGGCTGCCACGCGTGCGACCCAACCAGGGCCGGGGACAAACTGTAACTGAAGTACATGCCCTTAGCGGGAACCGAACCCGGGTCTCTCTGGACTGCAGGCCGACGCTCTAACCACTGAGCCAAACCGGCCAGGGCGCATTTATCTTTAGATAGAGCTGGAGGGAGAAAGAGAGGAAGAGAAACATCCATGTAAGAGAGACACATCAAGTGGTTGCCACCTACACCACTCCAACTGGGGCCGGGGACAATCTGCAACCGAGATACGTGCCCTTAGCAGAAACCGAACCCGGGACTCTCTGGTCCGTGGGCCAACGCTCTAACCGCTGAGCCAAACCAGCCAAGGCTTTCTGTGCTTCTTGTATGATCTACAAAATGAAGATGATGATAATATATACCGAGATAAGGTTGATATAAACATTCAACTCATTAACATATGCAAAGTGCTAAGAAGAGTGCCTGATTCATAAAAAGTATTCAGTGTGAGCCCTCTTCCTTATCCAGTGTCTCAGACCAGCTAACAAGGCAGAGGGTTCTGGAACCGAGTCTCCCGGCCACACTAACATTGCTTTTTAAACTCCATCACATGCTCTCTAATATAGTAGTTTAATTAATTATCAACATGAACATGAACTAAAAGATTGGGTCTCCTATGTATTCTGTGTCGTGCTGAGTATTATGCCACCTTTTCTCTTTGCTCCTCACAGTGACCCTGTGAGTTGAGTGTTACGGGGCTCTGACACCGTGCCTGAGATTTCAAGGTTAAAGCTGAGAACACTCAAAGCGGTTCATCATTCAGTGGATGACTTAACGTGAACCCTTTTGGAGGCAAAAATAGGACTTGAAATGACATAGGCTATTTATAGGCCTTATTCCATTTAGCGTAAACAGTTCTATGATTCACTAAACAAATTTAATATTTTGTATGAGAGTACTATCCCAAATCTCTTGAGAACGTTACTTTAATGTATAGTGTTTGCACTGCCTTTCATCATTCAACACTTCTAAACGCTATCTTTTTAAGATGATGGAAATGTTTCATAATTAGACTGTGGTGACAGTTGTACATCTCTGTAAATTTACTAAAAATCATTAAGACAGATCAATGTTAGAGTATATAGAGAATACCTACCTTCATAAAACTATCTTCAAAAGGCCACTAAAAATATATCATAATTAGGAATTAAAAAATTAATAAAGTACCACCTGCAACCTTTTAAGTTTAACATTAACACTGACTGTGGTATTTGGTGGTTTTGACTGGAGCAGGGTTTAGCTGATAAAGTACTATCCATACAGGGTTTGAAGCTATAGTGACATATTAGGGAGTGCTGTAATATTTTTCACAGAAGAAATAATACCACAAAAAAAATGTACTAAAAAGAGTAAAAAGGGAGTTTATAAAAAATTAATGAAATTGAAAATGTCCAAATACCACCTCTTTTATAATTTTTTAATAATGTACTCTAGTCATCTGCATCTGTTTTACAGAATAGTAAGCCCATAGATAGCA
This sequence comes from Molossus molossus, assembly GCF_014108415.1. Classification (NCBI taxonomy): domain Eukaryota; kingdom Metazoa; phylum Chordata; class Mammalia; order Chiroptera; family Molossidae; genus Molossus; species Molossus molossus. The sequence continues at coordinate 61,558,513 of NW_023425351.1, read as the reverse complement.
ACGATAGTTTCATTCAATTATGTATTACTCATGGCACATTTTAAAAAACTCTTAAATAGGGGTCTAATGAATATCTGATTATACTCAAACGCTTCCTCAATAAAAGTTTATACATAAAGAAATATTTTTCTTCTAAATTCCAAAACATTTGAACCTGAGTTTTGATTAAGGAATTATAGGTCATTATTATCACATCACTTTTACAAAAACCAAAGATTCTGAAGGTTAAGTTACTTGCTCAAAAAGACACAGCTATTAAATGATGGAGCTGGTATTCCAATCCATGTCTGGCAAACTTAGAATTGAAACCTTTTTTTATGTGCTTCTCTTGAAGATATTTACAATTGTGGGTAGGATATTAACAAATAAGGAATTGTGATTTAAAAAAAAAACCTCTGCCCTGGCCGGTTTGGCTCAGCGGTTAGAGCGTCGGCCTGCGGTCCAGAGAGACCTGGGTTTGGTTCCCACTAAGGGCGCGGACCTTGGTTGCAGTTTGTCCCTGGCCCAGGTTGGGTCGTGAAGATGGCAGCCATTCAATGTGTCCCTTTCACCTCGATGTTTCTCTCTTTCTCTCTTCCTCTCTCTCTCTCCCACTCTATCTGAACAAAAAGTGGAAAAATGTCCTCGGGTGAGGATAAAAAAACAAAACAAAAACAAACAAACAAAAAACACCTCTTCTCTGCTATATCAATGTTACAGAAATGTAAAAGTGTCTAAAGAATTAAATTTTTAAAAAAAATTTTTGAGTTATAACATTAGTCAACCTACTTTCTTCTCTTTAGATCCCACCTACTCTATCCAAATACTCAAAACTCAAAGTCTTTATTCTTTTCTTTGTGTATTCTTTTCAAACAATAATTATTATCTGAGCTAAACACAATAGCCAGAATTAGATAAGCTAGTAAAGAGAACAAAAATGGAAATATTCATCACTGACTGTGTTTTCTTTTCTTTTTTGCATCAAACTCTTTAACAAGAGTTGTCTCCCAAAGCTCATCTTCTGCTACAATTGGATCTCTTACCATGATGTGAGACCACAGAATGACCTGTCGAATTTGAAGAGCAATAAATACAGTTCAGTCCAGTTTCCTGGGAAAGATAAAATGTTTTGAGTTTGACTTCCTCTCTATCCCTAAAAAACATTTCAGAAGGAAAAGACTGATGGATTCCTCATTGGTCTTTTTCCTTTGTATGTTTTGTTAGATTTTTTTTTAAAGCAGGCTATGAAAAGTTGTTGTTCATTAATGAAACTCAGAAAGTAGTCAAATCCCTTTGAAGTTTAAGACAGCATCTGTTTCACTGTCCAAAGAGAGTAGAGAAATTAACATCTCCATCACATGGGTTTCAAAGTAATTCAAGTATTGCCACCCAGAAGCTGCAGGTGCAAGGATATAGCTAGCTTTGTTTTATGAAGCATATTCGTGTGTGTGTGTGTGTGTGTGTGTGTGTGTGTGTGGTGTCTGTCTGTATGCTCACACACCCGTTAAAAATAAGGATCAAGACTCATAAAAGGCATGTTATAAAAGGTAAGTTACAAACTCATCAATATTAAGTTAAAACTGCTCTACAGGTAAATTTTTATCAGTCACCTACCAAAGGCATTTAGCATTCAATCAATGATGGCCTAGGTCCTATTGTGGAAAAACAATCTAAAATTTCTAAGGGACAACTTAACTTTTTCAGTTCAGCTCATTGAAAGGGATTTGTTTAAAAGTGAGAGAAATCAAATTCAAGCAGCATACGGAGGATGCTATCTCTCCTACCCTTCCCAATTAAGATTTAAAAAGTTAGAGTATTAAAAATAATAGATATAAACACATTAATTTGTCAGTCTTTTGATGTACAGTTATGGCATTTTGGGTACAGAGGAGACATAAGTCAACTAATCTGTCATCTATCTTTTATAAGCCTTATTAGTAATACAACGTCTTTAATTTCCAGTTTTGGTTTCCCTAGAGGAAGAACTCTAGAAATGCTTGGATCATAACCTCAATGCAGAAATCTTCAGTTTGTTAATAGTTTCTCATCTATACATTCATACCTAACTTGATAACAATGATTTCAAACAATGTTAGCTTTTATGTCTCCATTAATTTCCCCCACACACACACATTATGATTTATTAATCTGTATATAATTTTTAATGTGTTTTTATTGATTTTTTTAGAGAGGGAGGAAAGGAGAAAGATATAGAAACATCAACGTGAGAGAGAAACATCGATCGGCTGCCTCCCACACACCCCCTACTGGGGATCGAGCCTGCAACTGGGGTATGTGCCCTGACCAGGAATTAAACCGGAACCTCTCAGTCCATGAGATGATGATCATCCACTGAGCCACACTGGCAGGACATTAATTTGTATACAATTTAGTAAAGTCAATAATCACAATAATGGCTGTCAAAAATGGAGTAAGCCTCAACTTCTAAGAATATAGAGTAGATATTCTTTCTCTTATTCTTCCTACTAAATACAACTAAAAACCTTGGAAATCATATTTAAGAAAAACAAATGAAGATCTTGAAAGGTGGAGAAAAGAAGGCAGGCTGGCTAGAAGACTCGGGATTAAATAATGACACAATGGTAAGTTTCTGGCGGTCTCTGTTTATGGCACATGTCTCAGACATAGAGCTGAAGAAGTTGGCCACCTAAGAATTCCACAAACTTAAACAAGTTAGTACCTCCACTGAAGCTTTCTCTCTTCAGTCAAAGGAGTAGAAAAGGGCAGCCTAGTAAGATGGAGAAGTCCCGAATAAAAAAAATAGTTGCTTTACTCCAGCCAAACACCATGGAAAAAAACCATGATTTGACCTCCACCTCTGCCACCAAATATCAAAGGGCAGCCTAGACTTCCACTCCTACGAAGTTGTTGAAAAATTCTCCAATTCACCCAGCGTCCTGCCAGGGTGGTGTCAGAGAGGAATGAGCAAGGAACCAGTAACGCCTGCCTGGTGGTAATGAGGCCTTCCATCCTTGGGGTGTCAGTGGAGATGGAGTAGGAAATCTGCACCCCCACTCCATCTGCCTGTAATGAGGCACCCCTGTACTCCAGGCTGGAGTGATGTCACTGAGGCCTGGTGGAAGTATACGACTTTTACCACTGCTCAGCAATAAGGAGGCTGCACTTTACCAACCCATCATGTCAACAGTAGTAACACACTCACTACTGCCCCTCCCCCAAGCCAGGGAGGTGTCAGTGGACGCCTAAGGATGAGCCAAAATCCCACCTGCACTATTTGAGGAAATAACCCCTCAAATGTCAATACTGGCCAGCCGAGAAACTGGACTGCTACTCTAACCTGGCAGTAGTGAGGTGATACACCTTCTTCCCCTGTCACAGTGATGTCGGAAAAAAACAACGAAAACAGGGTTAATAAAATCCAGAGTCTCATCATATAATATCCCAAGTGTCCAAGTTTCAAATGAGAATCACTCCTATCAAGAACCAAGATTTCAAAATGAGTGAAAAAAAAAGATAATCTGTAGGTGCCAACACCAAGATGTCAGATATTTTGACTATTTGACAATGATTTTTAAAAAAATTTTTTATTATTATTATTTTTTTCCTTTCTTGATTTTAGAGAGGAAATGAGAGGGAGAGAAAGATAGAAACATCAATGAGAGAGAACATCGATTGGCCGCCTCCTGCATGCCCCACACTGGGGATTTGGCCCACAACTGGATTTGGTGGGCATGTGTCCTGACCAGGAATAGAACCGGTCACCTCTTGGTGCATGGGTCGATGCTCAACCACTGAGCCACATCTGCTGAACATGACAATGTTTTAAAACAGTTATTATAAAAATGTCTTAATGAGCATTTATGAGAGCTTATGAACAAATCTTAAAAAATAGAAAGTCTCAGAAAAGATACAGAAAATTGCAGAAAGAAAATTAAAGATGCAGGTAAAAAGGAAACAGAAATTTTAGAACTGAAAAGTGCAATAACCAAAATAAAGTCCTCCATGTAAAGTTTCAACAGCAGAATAGAGGGACAGAGGAAATAATCCATGAGCTTGAGAATAGATAAATAGATATTACCCAATATGAAAAATGGAAAGAATAATCATTGGGAAAAAAATGTACACAGAACTCCAGGAACCTCCGCAACTATCACAAAAGAGCTAACATTTGAGTCATTGGAGTTCTGGAGAGAAAGGAGAGAAACGGATGGGCTTAGAAAGCACCGAAAGAAATAATGGCTGAAAACGTCCCCAAATAGAAACAAACAAGCACAGATTCAAGAAACTGAAAAAACTTAATCAGAATAAACTCAAAGATATCCACACCAACACACATCATAATCAACATAATCAAATTTCTGAAAACTATAAAAGAAAGAAAAAATATTGAAAGCAAAAGAAAACGATTCTCTTAACTTTAAAAGCAAAACTATTTGAATGACAGCAATCTTTTTTCAAAAACCATGGAGTCCAGAACATTTTTCAAGTGCTGAAAGAAAAGAACTATCAAAAAAAAAAAGCAGCCCTGGCCAGTTTGGCTCAGCAGTTAGAGCATCAGCCTGCAGTCCAGAGAGAATCGGGTTCGGTTCCTGCTAAGGGGCCGTACCTCGGTTGCAGTTTGTCCCCAGCTCTGGTTGGGTCATGTGGGTGGCAGCCACTTGATGTGTCCCTTTCATGGTGATGTTTCGCTCTCTTCCTCTCCCTCCCTCCCACTCTATCTGAATAAAAAATGGAAAAGTGTCCTCGGGTGAGGATTAAAAAAAAAAAAAAAAGGAAAAGAAAAAATAAAAGAATTGTCAACTCAGAATCCCACCTTCAATAAAAATATCCTTTAATAATGAAGGGAAAAATCAAGATATTCTCAAATAAAGGAAAACTAACTTGTCACCAGCAGACTTACCACAAAAGAATGGCCAAACGATGTTTTCTAACCAGAAAAAAAATAATAAAAGAAAAAATCTTGAAACATCAGGAAGGAATTCAAATTCAATTAAACATAACGAGATACCTATTTTAAAATATCAACAAGGGTGAAGAAAGAGAAAGCAGAAAGAAGAATCACAAGACTCATCCCAGTAGGATGGGAATTATTAGAGATTATTTTTTAATGTTACAAATAAAATGGACATTGATGGTGTTAAAACAAAGATTATTACAGCACTTCAAAAGGATGGATGAGCCAAAGTAACCACCTGTTGATCCCCCAAACAGGTCAGCCCTATTTACCCCAGTTCAAAATTTTTTTAAAGTCCGAAGGCAGAGATTTTACTGAGAAACTTTACCAGCAATCACTTGGGGTAACATTTGGGCCAGTTAATTAAATTAAAGATAGACAGAGAGAAAAAAAAAAAATGAACACATGGGACTACATCAAACCAAAAAGCTTCTGCAGAGCAAAAAAACAACCATCAAAATGGAAAGGGAATGTTTTCTCTCCCATTTTTTTCGTCTGGGAAGCAACCAAATTTTTGGTGGCCTTGCTTCAGCAAGGAAAAAAAAATGGAAAGGGAACCCACTATATGGGAGAGCATAATTGCCAATGATACATCAAATAAGGGGTTAATTTCCAAAATATATAGAGTGCTCATACAACTCAACAGCAGGAAGGCAAAGAACCCAATTAAAAAATGGGAAGAGGACCTAAATAGACAACTCTCTAAACAGGACATACAAATGGCTAAGAGACATATGAAAAAAATGCTCAACATCACTAATTATCAGAGAGATGCAAATTAAAACAACAATGAGGTATCACCTCACACCTGTCAGAATGGCCGCCATCAAGAAATCATCGAACAACAAGTGTTGGCGAGGTTGTGAAGAAAAGGGGACTCCAGTACACTGCTGGGGGGGGGGGGGGGGGAGGGATGCAGACTGGTGCAACCACTATGGAAAACAATATGGTGTTACCTCAGAAAGTTAGAAATTGAACTGCCATTTGACCCACTTCTAGGAATATATCCTAAGAAGCCTGAAACACCAATCAGAAAGAATATATGTACCTTTATGTTTATAGTAGCACTTAGCTATTTACAATTGCTAAGATCTGAAAACAGCCCAAGTGTCCATCAGTAGATGAATGGATAAAAAGCTGTGGTACATATACACAATGGAATACTATGCAGCTGTAAGAAAGAAAGATCTCTTATTTTTTAAGATGACATGGAGGGACTTGTAGAATATTACCCTAAGTGAAACATGCCAAGCAGAGAAAGACAAACGTCACATGATCTCACTTATTTGTGGAATATAATGATCAAAACAAACTGATGAACAAAATAGACCCAGAGACATAGAGGTAGGGTACAGACTGACAAACCTCAGAAGAGAGGGTGAGGGGGAGAAATAAGCCACAGAACTTATATGCATGTATGCATAACCAATGGACATAGACAACAAAGCTGGAGATGGGGAGGAGGGTGTCAATGGGGGAAAAAGGAGAAACATCTGTAACAAAAATAAATTAATAAAAATATTTAATAAATAAAATAAAATAAAGACAATCATTGGGAAAAACTAACAGAAAAGCAGCTAGAGAAGACCCATATAACCAGGGACGGAAAAAGGACACTAAATCGAGCCTGGTAGGAACTGCGGAGGCACACGAAGGCAGGCTGAGAGGCCACGGACAAGAGCTGTTATAGTTGTGAGCAGCTCCCTCAGGGTTAACATCCTAAACTGGCACTAAATTAGCTACAGCCACTCACCTTGGGCTCTGGCAGCAGAAAGGTGGACTGGACTGAAACTTTGTGGAGACTTGGGAGCTTGGAGAGCTGGGAGGGCAATAGGAGTTTTGTCCTGAATCACTCCTTTATAGGACAGTAGCCATATTACTCAAAGAGCCCCTTCTGAGAGTCCCAGGGAGAAGCAACAGCCCCTCCCTCAGGAATTTAACACCACCCCCAGGCCAGAGAAATGCAAATTGAGGTTCATTAACAGCCAGTAAGCATCTGCCCCACCCTCTGGAAATCCTCTTACCCTGAACACCTGATGTTTCTTTTTTTTCTTCATTCAGTTGAGGGATACAACCCAAGGCTCATCAAGTAACTGAGACTAATAGCCTCCAGGCAAAAAGTTAGAGGATAATTGAACCTTTCCTGGGCTTGCAAATTTACCCAGGAAAGTGATACTTGACAGTGGTTTTTAAAATGGGTCCTCCCATACTCATCCAAGCCCAGTAGAGACAGCCACAACCAGTGGAACATGAAAACCCACAGAGGAAATTTGGTAGACTCCAAAACCCACTGAGACAGCCAAAAAGATGAAACAAAGAAACAAATCCCAGATGAAAGAACAAGAGAACTCTACCAAAGAAGAGATACATGAAATGCAGTTAAGCAAGTTATCAGAGGTGGAGTTCAGAGTGATGATAATGAGGAAGCTCAACATCATGAGTAAAGATATAGAAACATTGAAAACCAACCAATTGGAAATGAAGAATGACATGGCAGAAATAGAGAACACATTGGAAGACCCTGGCCGGTTTCGCTCAGCAGTTAGAGCATTGGCCTGCGGTCCAGAGAGACCCAGGTTCGGTTCCCGCTAAGGGCATGTACCTCAGTTGCTGTTTGGCCCCGGCCCTGGTTGCTCGTGCGGGTGGCAGCCACTCGATGTGTCCCTTTCACATCGATGTTTCTCTCTCTCTCTCTCCCTCCCACTCTATCTGAACAAAAAATGGAAAAAATGTCCTCGGGTAAGGGTAAAAAAACAAAACAAAACAAAAAACTGAGAACCTCAGTGTACTCATCTATAGAATGGGAATAGCTACTGAGTGTGGCAGACCATCACTTCCAGAGGAGACATTGAGATGTCTTAGGGATGTTGACTTCTAAGAGTTAAAATAGCAGGTAGAGAAAAAAATTTTTTTTTAAAAGGAACACATTGGAAGGACTAACCAGCAGAGTAGAAGAAGCTGAGGACTTGAACAGTGAATTAGAAGACAGGGTAGAAAAAATCACTCAAACAGAAAATCAAAAAGAAAAAAACAATTAAAAAACAATGTCTTAGGGATGTTGACTTCTAAGAGTTAAAATAGCAGGTAGAGAAAATTTTTTTTAAAAAAAAGAACACATTGGAAGGACTAACCAGCAGAGTAGAAGAAGCTGAGGACTTGAACAGTGAATTAGAAGACAGGGTAGAAAAAATCACTCAAACAGAAAATCAAAAAGAAAAAAACAATTAAAAAACAGGAAGACAGCTTAAGAAAGCTGTGGGACAACTGGAATAGAGGGATCATATCTGGACATAATAAAGGCCATATATGAAAAACCTACAGCCAACATCATACTCAATGGGCAAAAACTCAAAGCATTTCCCTTAAGAACAGGAACAAGACAGGGATGCCCACCTTCACCACTCTTATTTAACATGGTATTAAAAGTCTTAGCCACAGCAATTACATATGAAGAAAACATAAAAGGGATCCAAATTGGAAAGGAAGAAGTGAAACTGTCATTATTTGCAGATGACATGATATTGTACATAGAAAACCCTAAAGGCCCTGGCCGGATTGGCTCAGTGGTTAGAGCGTCGGCCTGTGGTCCAGAGAGACCTGGGTTCGGTTCCCGCTAAGGGCACATACCGTGGTTGCAGTTTGTCCCCGGCCCTGGTTGGTCGTGCGGGTGGCAGCCACTCGATGTGTCCCTTTCACGTCGATGTTTCTCTCTCTCTCTCTCTCCTTCCCACTCTGTCTGAACAAAAAATGGAAAAATTTCCTCAAGTGAGGATAAAAAAAATAAAAGAAAACCCTAAAGACTCCATCAAAAATCTACTAGATTTAATAAACATATTTTGTAAAGTAGCAGGATATAAAATTAACATGAAGAAATTCACCCTGGCTGGTTTGGCTCAGCGGTTAGAGTGTCGGCTCACAGACCAGACAGTCCCAGGTTCAGTTCCTGCTAAGGGCACATACCTCAGTTTCAGTTTTTCCCTGCCCCAGATTAGGATCATGTGGATGGTGACCAGTCGATGTGTCTCATTCACATTGATGTTTCTCTCTCTGTCTTCCTCCCTCTCTTCCTCCCACTCTATCTGAAGGTAAATGCAAGAATGTCCTCAGGTGAGGATAAAACACAAAAAACTAAAAAAATAGAAATTGATAGCATTCTTATACACCAGTAATGAACTCACAAAAAAAGAAACTAAAAAAACAATCCAATTAAATATTGCAGCAAAAAAATTAACAAAAGAAGTAAAGGACCTATTTGCTGAATACTACAGGATATTGAAAAAAGAAACTGAGGAAGATATAAAAAAGTGGAAGCACATACCTTGTTCATGGATTGGAAGAATTAATATCATTCTTCCAATGTCCATACTACCCAAAGCAATCTATAGATTCAATGCAATCCCCATTAAAATACCCATGACATATTTCACAGAACTAGAACAAATACTTCAAAAGTTTATATGGAACCAGCCCTGGCCAGTTTTTCTCAGCGGTTAGAGCATCAGCCTGTGGTCCAGAGAGACCCGGGTTCAGTTCCCACTAAGGACACATACCTTGGTTGCAGTTTGTCCCCAGCCCTGGTTTGGTTGTGTGGGTGGCAGCCACTCGATGTCTCTTTCACGTCGATGTTTCTCTCTCTCTCTCTTCCTCTCTTTCCCTCCCACTCTATCTGAACAAAAGATGGAAAAATGTCCTCAGGTGAGGATAAAAAAAAAAAAGTTTATACGGAACCAAAAAAGACACCGAATAGCCACGGCAATCTTGAAAAAGGACAAAGCAGGAGGGATCACAATATCAAATATCAGGTTATACTACAAAGCCATTGTAATCAAAACAACCTGGTACTGGTACAAGAACAGGCATATAGATCAATGGGACAGAACAGAGAACCTGGAAATTGACCCAAGACATTATGCTCAACTAATATTTGACAAAGGTGGCAAGAGCATACAATGGAGTAAAGCCAGCCTCTTTAATAAATGGTGTTGGGTAAAATTGGACAGGTACATGCAAAAAAATGAAGCTAGACCACCAACTTACACCATACACAAGAATAAACTCAAAATGGATAAAAGACTTAAATGTGCCTCATGAATCCATAAAAATTTTAGAAAAAAAATGTAGGCAACAATATTTTAGACATTATACACAGCAAATTTTCACTAATACAATGCCTAAGGCAAGAAAAACAAAGAAAAAATGAATACATGAAACTACATCAAACTTAAAATGCTTCTGCACAGCAAAAGAAAGAACCATCAAAATGGAAAAGGAACCCAATATATGGGAAAGCATAATTGCCAACCATTCATCATATAAAGAGCTAATTTCCAAAATATATAGAGTACTCATATAACTCAACAACAGGAAGACAAAGAATCCAATTTAAAAAATGGGCAGAGGACCTAAAAAGACATCTCTCCAAACAGGACATACAAATGGCCAAGAGACATATGAAAAAATGCTCAATGTCACTAATCATCAGAAAAATGCAAATTAAAACAACTATGAGGTATCACCTCACACCTGTCAGAATGACTGCTATCAACAAATCATCAAACAAGTGCTGGCGAGGGTGTGGAGAAAAGGGGACTCTAGTACATTGTTGGTGAGAATGCAGACTGGTACAGCCACTATGGAAAACAATATGGTGTTTCCTCAAACAAATTAAAATTGATCTGCCATTTGACCCAGTAATCCCACTTCTAGGAATATATCCTAAGAATCCTGAAACACCAATCAGAAAGAATACATGTACCCCTAGGTTCATAGCAGCACTTAGCTATTTACAATAGCTAAGATCTGGAAACAGCCCAAGTGTCCATCAATAGATGAGTGGATAAAAAAGCTGTGGTACATGTACACCATGGACCACTATACAGCTGTAAGAGAGATCTCTTATCCTTTGAGACGTCATGGAGGGACCTGGAGAGCATTATGCTAAGTGAAATGAGCCAATCAGAGAAAGACAAATGCCACATGATCTCACTTATTTGTGGAATATGATGAACAAAATGGGCTGATGAACAAAATAGACCCAGAGACATAGCAAGGAGTATGGTTCAGACTGACAATGCTCAGAGTAGGGGGTGGAGGGGGTGGATGCGATGAACCAGAGAACTTCAATGCATGTATGCATAGCCAATGGACATAGACAACAATGCTGGGGACAGGGGACAGGATGGGGAGAAGGGTGTCTAGGGCGGAAGAAGGAGAAACATCTGTAACAAAAATAAATTAATAAAAATTGCAAAAAATAAAAAGAAATGGAAGTTTTTAAAGGTTAGGAATTCTAGTATATGTAATTAAAGTTAAAAAATAACAATAAAAGAAGAATCCACTGTGTATACAAAAAAGTAGGATATATTTTGGCTTTGAAAAATAAGGTATGAGCCCTGGCTTGTTTGGCTCAGTGGTTAGAGCGTCGGCCTGTGGTCCAGGGAGACCCAGGTTTGGTTCCAGCTAAGGCATATACCTCGGTTGCAATTGTTCCTGGCCCTGGTTGGGTCATGTGGGAGGCAGCCACTTGATGTGTCCTTTTCACGTCAATGTTTCTATCTCTCTCTCTCTTCCTCCCACTCTAGCTGAACAAAAAATGAAAAAAAAAATGTCCTTGGGTGAGGATAAAAAACAAAAAAAAGAAAGAAGGAATGAGATTTGGAGCTATGTTTTTCAGTAAGGGACTTAGAAGTAATTGTTTTCCTGGTTATTTCTGAATGGATAAGAGAACATGAGGCAAATTAAAAAATACAGAGAAAATTATAACAAGTTCATAAAAAAGAAATCTTGAGAAAGATATTTTATTTGTGATCAAGCTGAATAAGATTAAATAAATTTGTTAGTATTTTTTAAAATAAGCTTTATGTTCAATAGTGTACTAAAATGTTATGTTCTTGCATCTGCAAAAAGAACAAAGTTTTCCTGTACTATTGGTGTGCTCCTGATAGGATATTGTGAAAAGTTTTCTTCCTAAAAAACAAAGATTCTATGTTTAAACAAATATTTTTCTGTTTTATGTTGTCTTCATAAGGTCTTTAATGACTTAAGGTAACTGAATCTTCTCAATAGTAAGAGCTAATCTTCTGTTTCCGGAACCCCCTAGCTAACTTTCAAGCAAAGTCAGCAGCAACAAAGTCTATGAAAAATTGTGGCACATTTGGATGTAGTCTGTTCTGCTTCTGCAAAAACAAACCCTTAGCCCTGGCTAGTTTGGCTCAGCGGTTAGAGCGTCGGCCTGCGGTCCAGAGAGACCTGGGTTCGGTTCCCACTGAGGGCGTGTACCTCGGTTGCAGTTTGTCCCCGGCCCTGGTTGGGTTGTGTGGGTGGCAGCCACTCGATGTGTCCCTTTCACATCGATGTTTCTCTCTCTCTCTCTCTCTCTTTCTCTCTCTCCTTCCTACTCTATCTGAACAAAAAAAAAATGGAAAAAATGTCCTCGGGGGAGGATAAAAAAATAACAAACCCTTAGTGCCAGACTTTGCTTTCTCAATTCCCTTGTAATATTGCAACACACTTTGCTCCAAAATCAGAGAAACTAAGATGGGTAAACACTGCCTATAATTTAAACAAATAGAGCTATGGGAAAACAAAAATGGTCACATTATTTTTTCCAGCTTCTGGAATGTGATACTTGGGAGGAAGTTCCAAAGGTGGACTGAAGAGGTTCAGAATTAGGCTTCCCCAATTCACCTGCCAGTGTGAATTTTGAGCTGAATATAATCCAGACCCTGAGGGTTTATGAGAGCCCTCTGCTTCTTCCTTAAAGAATTTTAGAGTGACACCTGGCCCATTAAGAGTTATCACCAGTGCAGTCCATCGGCTCAGTGGTTGAGCATCGGCCCCATGCACCGAGAGGTCACCGGCTAGGCCCCCAGTCAGGGCACAAGCACAGGCTGTGGGCCAAATCCCCAGTGAGGAGCGTGTGGGAGGCGGCCAATCAATGTTCTCTCTCATCAATGTTTCTAACTCTCTCACCCTCTCTCTAAAATCAACAAAGAAGAAAAGAAACATTAAAAAAAAAAAGAGTTATCAACAGATGCCAGGAACCAGCCTGGAGAGCAGAGTCCCTGGGTTCGAGTGGTGGGATCCGGAGGACTGTTCTCCGCAGGATCAGCCTGATACGCTTTATTACATGCCTTTTACACCTTACAGCAAAAGTTTAGTGATGTAAGAAAATAGGATCTTCTCGATATAATGCCCAGGGCTACAACAATCTGTATAGAATTTGTTTGCCTTGTGGATAACGGGAACACTCAGGAACACCCAGTCTGTTATCTCAGGTATTTCAAGGCACATTGGGTCACACTCAGCCCCGAGCTGCACAAACACAGTGCAAGCCTGATTCCTTGAGACTGTGGGAGGTCGAGTCTCTGACTCAAGAGCTCCAGGCTCCGTGCACTCTGTCCGATAGGTAGCTCCCAACAACCAGATACAACTTTTTTATTACCTATTTATAGGATAGGATAAACATCTAATTACTGAACATCTGCTTTTCTTATTGTCCTGAGAATGACCTGCCTCTATTGTGAAGCACCAAGGTGACTTTCCTCATCCTTAATTTAGAATGTCATGCACACTTCATTTTAACTTTCTGTCCCTGAAGCTCTCATGTGTGTGGTGTGTCTGACTTTCTCACGGATGTGGGGTTTCCACACATATATATGTATAAAATTTGAGTATTTTCTCTTGTTAATCTGTCTTGTGGATTTAGTTATGGGACTAGCCAAAAGAACCTTGAAGAGTAGAGGGAAGTTTCTCTCTGCTCCACATTAGTAAATGATAAGTGGGGAGAGATGAGTAAGAATATTGACCAGAATGAATTCAAAAAACATAACCCAACTCTATGCCATCTACAAGAAACTCAGTTCAATGTTCAAATATGATGTACATCAATTAAAAGTAAAATGAGAGAGAGAAAAAAAAGAATATTGACCAGTGAACATAGACAACAATGCTGGGGGTAGGGGGTGGGGAGGAGGGTGTCTGGGGGGGGGGGGCATCTGTAACAAAAATAAATTAATAAAAATTGGAAAAAATACATTGAGCCAGGTAGAGATAGAAAATGGTATTTAGGGAGAAAGGACAAATGGACTTAAAAGGTACTAAGACAAAAATGTATTCTAACTTGTTCTACATAGTGTGCTGTAAATGGATACGTTTGCTGTCAGGTTGGCAAGTTTAAGGCCAGGTCAGACTAAGGAGCTGGGCATTTGCTGAGCTGACAATTGGAAGTGGTGATATTTTCGAATAGGAGAATGATGTACTTCGATTGCACAGTGGAACAATTTAGCCTTATATGAATGCCTTGGTATGGCACCCAGCAGTACCACCCTTAGACCCAGGCACGAAGGGACCTTGTTCTGAGCCTTCTTCCAGGGCCAGCATGAACTCCTATCCTGGGTTTAGAGGTCAGGGGTCCAAGGAGTGGTGAAATGGTGCCTGATTTTCGAAACCATGGAAGAGCTTGTACGTGTAAGCTAGTGTATTCAATGCACGTGTGCAAGGCTCATCACATTATGGGATGTAGTCAGGGATGAGAAAACCAGACGTGTGGGCTGAGGACCAGAGCAGGAAACTGGCACCAGGGTGCTGATGGCTGGTAGTATGTTCTTGCACTAGGCACACTGAGGGGTTAGGGAATTCTTGACTCGAAACTTGACTTATACGTTTTTATGAAGGTATATTTGTCAAAGTAGAAAGAACTACCTTTGTTAAATACTTTGACAACTTGACTTGTGAATATTAGGCATTTAGATGGCTAAAAACAAAATTCAACCAAGTACATATGAAGACTTAACGGGCTTCATCAGGCGATTCAGGAATTGAGCAGCATCCCAGTTAGTAACTAGAAGGGCGCTCTGAAGGGATTTACAAAATCGGATGTTTTCATAGGAATACAGGTGGGGTAAGGGAGCTCTTAACAATGAAAATAAAGCATTATTTTTGGGCCAGGACATGTTTCTTTAGGGGAAAAGAACAGGCAGGAGGTTTATCATGCAGATGGCTTCTTCTTTCTATGGGAAATAGGGAGGGCCCACAAAACAGATGACCTTCCTGGTGCCTGGCCAGACAATTCCAGGCAGTTGGTTAAAATTACATTTCTGGGAGAGGTTGAAACTGTAATTAGATCATGTATTAAAGCTAGGTTTGCTACCATGGGCTTTTCGCACAAGTGATGCCATTCTGGGCCTGTGGTTTTTTTTCTTTAACAAGACATATGACACATGAGTCTTTATTAGTACTCCCGCGCTGAGTACTGTAAATGCTAATGGCAAGACGATAGATGGCCCATAGTAGGTGCTCAATACGGTTTTGCAAATAAATATTTGGCAGTAATGAGCACAATGACTCCACATGAGGACAAATGTCAGCGAGGAGAACACATCGGCTAGAATTTCCAAGAGAAAAACTCCTGCTCTAGTTGCAATTCAGTGTAGTTAAGTTCAATAGCATAAATCCAGTTATTTGAGAGAGAGTTGGGAAACCATGTACGAGTTATTATATTTAGAAATTTAAATAAAAATATGAAAAATAGCAAATGTATCCTTCTCTTTGTTCTAAAAGCAGAGGTGTAAAGAAGATTTATATTTAGTTAACCAGTTATTTTTGGACATTCCTACCAAAGAAACTTACCAGAAGTCGTGGCATAGAAATTCTCGATTCAATCTGGCCTGAATCACTGACTCATTGTGTGTGACCCGGGGCCAGTGACTTGTCCTCTCTGCACCTCAGACGTTCAGCTGGAAAGAAGGGGAGAAGGGAAGACAGTGCTGAAAACCAGATGCCCCACCTAACTTAGTTTTCCTGGGTAAATACATTATGGAAGAAAAAGAACATTCAACTGTTTCAAGAAGTATTTTTAAATTGATTTTTAATTTTTCTTAAACATAGGGCTTGCTATAATTTAGGCAGATTTGGCGACTCCTCACACAGCACATTCTTACTCAAGTATTTACGGCGAGTGCGCAGTTAGTACATTAAAAAGATTTTCCTTAGGAATTAAAAACAAAAAAACTCTACATTTTAAGTCTTCAAGAAGACTTAAACAGTTTGCTTGCTTGTTTGTTTTGGATTCTGAGTGTCCAACAAACTCAGAAAGAACCTGAAGGCCTTGCTAGAAACAAATGATACAAATTTCTTTGAGGGCCTTTGAGTTTGAAAAGTAGAAATACAGCCCTGACCAGTTTGGCTCAGCGGTTGGAGCGTTGGCCTGCGGACCAGAGAGTCGCTGGTTTGGTTCCCGCTAGGGGCATATACCAAAAAAAAAAAAAAAAAAGAAATACAACTAGGCAATACCCTGAGTGTTCTGAAGAAGAAGAAAAAGCTAAGAATTCTTATAGTAAAAGTATTTTCTTGAGGGGATTCAGTTCTACTGAGGCAGGATAGCAAGAAGCTAGGAAAAGCCCTTGGCAACCGGAATAGGGGAACTAAGACAGATAGTTAAACAGTCCTTTGCAGCCATCCATTCGCTCTATCTTCCCTGAACCAAGGACACTTAAGAATAAGTGGTTTTCAGTTCTCCACCCCCGCCAGAGGGGAAATAGCTTAAATCATCCTATTCCAGGAGACAGCAGAAATCCAGTTCATGCCATTTGCCACATCCAAGGACAGATGATGTTAAAGGAATAAATCTCATTTTGGCACCTAAGCATACAACAGATCCTCCCCTAAAACCTAATCTCCCAAGCCTTTAAAACCTCTCAACAACTAAGGTCCCAGCAGGAGAGAATAATAGAATACTAGAGAACTAATTATAGTGGGATACTAGCCATAGTTATAAGACATGTTAAACATCTTTGCTGGGTTCATTGTGATTCTTTTGTTCTGATTAAAGAAAGCCCATCCTGAACTAGCTGGGAGTCGTACACCCTGGGAGTTCACCTCAGAAATGCTGTCCATTCTCCTCATCAGCACAAGAGAGAACTCTGGCTCAACATCATGGAAAGACTAGCAACCTTGGAGTCCCAGAGGCAGTGTACTGGAGACAACCCTCCACAGCCCCCAGCCCACATCCCTCCCTCTTGCCTGTAATCTGTAACTGTTTTATTCACTGTTGTTACTTTTGCCTACTACCCTGTGGCCCTTTTACCCATTGTTATTCCTTTTTTGCCTACCTGCCCACCCTCACATGGCTAAGCAGTAAAAGTTACTGGCTACTGAGAGAAGAGGGAGCAAATTTTTCAGGAATGATGCTCTGCTTTCCCACCCTGCCGCCAATATTGGAGTAACTGCTTGTATACGATTCAACCTTCCCTCTGCTGAGCTGACTCAAATAGTGACAAGCAGCCCAGGCTCGATCATTGTCAGGTTCACTGGGAGCCCACCCACCCCTTTCCCCACCCTTCCCCTTTCGCTTCCCCCACAGGCATGCATCTCTCAAACTCTAAGGGACCCCATGAGGCTGGCAACCAGGTCAACAACGGGCAGCAGCAATTCATCCTGGGCAAACCCCCTGACCTTGTCTCCAAGGTTTCTTTCTTCTGATTTCTTTTTTTTTTTTTTAATCCCCTCCTGAGGACATTTTTCCATTTTTTGTTCAGATAGAGCGGGAGGGAGAGAGAGGAAGAGAGAGAGAGAGAAACATCGATGTGAAAGGGACACATCGAGTGGCTGCCACCCTCACGACCGACCAGGGCCGGGGACAAACTGCAACCGAGGTACATGCCCTTAGCGGGAACCGAACCCGGGTCTCTCGGGACCGCAGGCCGACACTCTAACCGCTGAGCCAAACCGGCCAGGGCTCTTCTGATTTCTTGATGAGCCAGCAGCCCAGCCTGGGCTCATTTTCCCACCTAGGCCCTCTTGTGTTCTCCTAGGTCCTTCCATTTTCCATTGTCCCCAGCTTTAACAAATGTCCCTAGAATTCACCTGGACTCACGTTGTGAAAATTTTCCTGCACGGAGTGAAGTCAAGAACCCACAGGGCCAGGTCCCTTTTCCAGTGACACTGCCTTCCCAGGGCCCATATCCAGTGGTCTGATATGGTGACCCTGTGGGAGGCAGGTGGTCTGAATAATGGATGTCAGATGGCCTGGACAAATGCACATTCTTTCCTTAGTCCTTCAGTGGGTAATAAGAGGATTATCCGGAGATTTAGTGTATATTCAAGCATTGATACAGGATGGGAAAGTAAAAAAGTTTCAGTTCCCAGGTTAGTTAAAACAAGAATAAAATAGTTTCCTCACAACTCAAGTTACTTGATATTAGTAATGTAGTAGCTTAACTATAGTGACTCCACTTTATTTCTTTTCTCTCTTCCTCATGAGCACAATCTAGACGTCTAGGAAGTCTACCTGAGGGGAAGCCAAACAGCTCCATTGCAACCAATAAGCAAGTTCTTCAGCACTTCAACCTAGCAGTGTTTTCAACACCACCGATATTGATGGTTAACATTTATCGAACACTTATCAGAGGTTTAGATGAATGATTTTTCCTACTTTCCCATGGACTTCTAAGGGGATGTTTTGCTATTGCTATAACCGGAGCACCAGCTCAAAACAGTCCTATCCTGTTTTACAACGTACAGAGTTGTTTTTCAGAGACAATAGACAGAAACCCACAAGTCATGCAACCGAAGTATGTGCAGAGGAGAGAACTCTGACCTCCAGCTGCACCTGGAACCAAAATCTTGCTCCCTCCCTGCTCCAGGGAACCAAAGGACTGAGACACAATTGAACATTGAATAGGAAACCTTTTCTGAAGCAAAGGGTCCCTTGTCCAGGGAGATTCTGTCTTGATGCCCCTTTACCATAAATGGCTAAGACCAAGGTCCTCTGATTAAAACTAACCCCTGTTTCCCCTATTCCCTTAAAAACCTGCCCCTAACTCTGGGTTGAGGAGTCAGACTTTTGAGAGTTAGCTTCCGGTTCTCCTGGGTGGCACTATTATAATAAAATAGTCAGCCTTCCTACACTGCAATTCTTGCTGTTTAGTGTTTCTCTCTGCTGGCACCAGGGCCACGAACTCTCTGTCCTGTGACATTCCCCCGTTAAACAGAGAGAAATGGAAGCTTAGCCAGATTAAGCAATTTTCCCAACACCGCATAGCTAGTAAGCGTGAAGGTTCCCAAAACCAGTGGTTTGAGCCTAGAACCTTTATCTTTATACTTGATATTGACTCCTCTCTTGTAGAAATCATGGGATTCATAGGCCCGTCACATAACCTATTGATTATATAAACTTCCTGTTTACAACAAACATACTGTCATTTAATAGAGAAATTCTTTGACATTCACAATTGTATTTTTCAAAAACAAACAAAAAACAGGCATTGTTACCCTTTCATTTATCCAAGTAGGTTTAGGTACAAAAGTCTAATTTTAAACAGTTGTGGCTAAAAACCCCAGGAAAGTAATTTCTTCATCTAGTAGGACATTTCTCAAGCAAAAGCTCTGAAGCTTCAGAGTGCATAAGCATCACCCAAGGAAGCTTTCAGAATAGGCATTTCCCCACAACTTACCGTTACAAATCCTGATCAAAGAGATCTGGGGTTTGGAGAAGGAGTCTAGTTTTTAAAGTGGTCAGCCTGGCCAGATTGGCTCAGTGGTTGGAGTGTCGGCCTGCGGACCAGAGAGTTCCGGGTTCGGTTCCCGCTAGGGGCACGTACCAAAAAAAAAAAGTGGCCAGATGACTGAGATGGAGGTTTGCCCTCAGTCCACACTTTGAGATATACAGCTTTAAATTTCATTTCACCTCTGATACTTGGAGCCACCTGACTTTTCAATACAAGCAATGAGACCACTTCCCCAATTACTTAAGTAGAAGAAGCCCAACAAACTTGGTGTGAACAAAGAACAGGTGCTGTCTGCAAGAGTTGAGTTAGGAACAACCTCAAAATATGTTCTGGCCCGGCCGGTGTGGCTCAGTGGTTGAGCGTCGACCCATGCACCAAGAGGTTGCTGGTTCGATTTCCCAGTCAGGGTACATGCCCGGGTTGTGGGCCGATCCCCAGTGGGGGGCGTGCAGGAGGTGGCCAGTCGATGTTCTCTCTTATTGATGTTTTTCTCTCTCTCTCCCCTTCTCCCTTCCTCTCTTTCTAAAATTCAATAAAGAAAAAAAATAGTTCTGGTTCCCGGCTCGAGCATAACATATGAATGGAACCATTACTTACAGTGTTTTCAGACCCACTCCAATTCGGGTTGAACTCTGAAACTTAAAAGCACTCAAAAGAAAATGCTATGGAAGAGAACATTCCTATAATTCAGAAAAATGTGATTCCTTCTAATAGCATCACAATTGCTTGCTTTGATCCTCAAGTTAGCCCGCATCGAGGGTAGGCAGGATGTGACCAATGCAATGCATGGGGTCACACTTTGGAATGGCATTCTTAGGACCCAGAGTGGCAGTACCAGCCCTCAGGTGCCATTGAAATGGTAATTCTGTTAATTCGGTCTTGGAGCTAAAGCCTCTCTTGGATAAAGGTAGGAAATGTCACATTTCTAAATTGGTTCAAATTTTCCTTCCAAGAATTTCATTCGCTCGTATAGACGTAAAGACAGACTTCTTAACCTGGAAGTTCAGATATTCTTGTCCTCCTAAAAATACAAAATCAGTGCCCAAGGAAAGGGAAATGTAATGGATTTTTTAAAAAAATCTATGTTGCCAGATTCCTATTTCCCTTGGATAGCTTTCTCCAAAATGCCTAAAATGTCTTTATCTTTGATTCCTCCTTCCCCCCAAGTTAATGTATTAAAAAAAAATCAGTATGAATCATTAAAGGTTAAAAAAAAAAAAAAAGGTTTGCTTAGTTTTTTTTTAAATCCCTTTGTCTGTTAAAAAAACTTTGAAGTATATAATGTGGTTTCTAATTAATTAGGAAGATTTAGGGTTTCATGGTATTTCCCAAGAGTTCACAATGCTTCTCTTGGGAAAAAATTTTTAATCTGCCCAGGAACAGGTTTTGGGAAAAACGATCTGTGGATCCCTTGAAACTGTATGGGCATTTTTTAGTATGCATTCACTTTTCTGGTAACAAGGTCATTAAAAACTATATATCAACAAAGGATCTCTCTACCTAGAAAACTTCAACCACCCCTTGTAATAAGAAATAAATTAGCTTTTAGAAATTAAGATCTTTTTTGAGAAGCTGGTAAGTTAAGCTTTTCAGGAAGCACAAAAAATGCCACATGACCTCCAAGGAAGTTTATTTAAACTATGTAGTTACTTAATCTAGTTCCACAGTCAAGACTATTTATTAGCAATTGTTTGCGGACAAAGACATACATTTCAGAATCTCCCTAGACATTACAATAGAGACTATTAAAATATCAAAGGACAATTGGATTACAGACTTGCACTGTGACAAACACTTTCTGCTTTTATTTACTTGTCATGTAAAATATAAACCCTTGTTGACCAAAGCTGTTGGCATTTAAATCAAGGATAATTAGTTTTTCTATAATCTGGGTAAGAAAAATGCAAGAGATAAACCTACTATTTAGGCAATTCCCCTGAATTGGAAATAAGCATAGATTAGGAGATAAGTTTTGAAATTTAAAGAGTACCATAATAACAAAGTTCCCACATATTTACTCAATAATGTGAATTTCCAAAATATAGGATTTTATTTTTCTTTTAAAATAACTCACTAAGGTGGTCAAATTTGGGGATTTTGTTGTCAATCAAATCACAATTATTAATCTCAGGTACATATGAGTATCTACTTTTTACAGTTTAGACTAAGTTGTACTATTTTAAAGTTATTTTTCTCACCCATGGAAAGAGATGTTGAAAGACAGAGAGAATCTTTGATGATGCTTGAACTTTTCTCCCTTTCATTTCATTTGGGGGTAATCCTTAAACATAGCTTTAATAATATTCAGAGTCTACTCTGAAATGATCAACAGTGGATAAATTACTACTCTATCTGATATAGGATCTTCAAACCCTACGATGGGCAATAAAATTATCCTCTTTTTCCAAATCAATGAAAAAGAAATTTGATCTCTTCCAATCTGTTTATTCTAATTTCCTGGGTATCTGATGCTTCAATAACTCCATCCATATCTTCAAACCTATTAATAAACATAGCCATGCTCTTCAAGATTTTGTCTGAATTAAACCTAGAGCCTCAAGAGTTCAGCCTTGGAATTAATTAACAGTAAATGTCAAGTAATTCCATCTGCTGGGAACTAGAGAACTAATTTCTAGGCCAATCTCTTTCCATTTTTGCACAACTCAGCCTCTTAACAAAATTCTACCTTTTCTGAAGTTGGAATATGTTGTGTTTTAATTTCCACTGGTGCATACTCTTAGGGTCATAGAGAACATGTTAAATCTCACATGTATATACAAGCCCTATAAAAGTCTTCCAATGTCTGTCAGCTTCTCAGTTTTCCGTGTCATTCTAAGCATGTCTATCTCCTGTAGTCATGCTTCTTATGACAGGTGTACTACTGATATCCTTCTTTTTCACTGCTAGATCTCAACATACAACACTTTGTGTATGTTCTTCTTAAAGTAAAACACCTAGACCTATACACTTTACATTTGATATGCCTAATATAAACCAGTATTAGCAAATTGTGGTCTGAGGGCCTTTGGGGACTCTGAGATGCTCTCAGGGGATCTACAAGATCAACACTATTTGTATAATATGAAAAAATTATTTGTGCCCTGGCTGGTTTGGCTCAGCGGTTAGAATGTCGGCCCGTGGACCGGAAAGTCCCGGGTTCGGTTCCCGTAAGGGCACGTACCTTGGTTGCAGTTTGCCCCCTGGCCCTGGTTGGGGTCCTGTGGGTGGCAACCATTTGATGTGTCTCTTTATCTCTCTTTTCCTCCCTCTCTCCCTCCCGCTCTATCTGAAGATAAATGCAGAAATGTCCTCGGGTGAGGATAAAAAAAAAAAAAGTATTTGCATCTTATACTTTGTTGGCATTTACATTGATAGTGTAAAAATAATGGTGAATAAGCTGCTAATACCTTATCATGAAACAAGGCAATGGCAGCAAACTGGGCCGCCATAGCAGTCTTTGTTTTCTTTTTTTGCATATTTTTTTTTATTGTTGAAAGTATTACAGATGTTCCCCCTTTTTTCCCCACCGACCCCTCCCCTCCGCCCCACTTCCACCCCCCCTCCTGCTTTCCCCAAACTAATGGCTGTGTCCATTGGTTCTGCATTTATGCATATACAGTCTTTGTATTCTTTACCCCATGCACTCATGGGGAAATAAAAAGCAAATTTCATTTAAGAAAGCAATAAAAATATTAATTTTATTAGCTGTCAGCTCTTGAGTATGTGTCTTTTTAATGCTCTGTGCGAAGAAACGGAAAGTACACAGCTTGCTGTGCACCAAGCTACCTTGGTTGTCGGGAGGAAATGCTTTCGTGTCATTTTTACTCGAAAGAACAACTGACAAACTACTGTTATTCAGACTTAGATATTTGGAAGACATTTTATTTGCTTGAAAAATGAATGAAGTGAACTTGTCACTACAGTAAAAACAACTGACAGTTTTTGTTGCTACTTGTACTGTGTGAGCTTCCTAAAGAAAATTTAAAATTTGGAAAATTTTATTTGCTGCCATGACCATGACAACTTCCCAATATTTGAAGACTTTTTGGATGAGACTGTTGGTGATTTTAATGACTGTGATTTTAAAATATGAAAAAAAAAAACATTTAAAGAAAATATGAAATATATCAACTTTGGAAAATCTGCGTAACTCAGTGAAGAGACCTTTTCCAAATGATCAATATATTATAAATTCATTAATGATCATAAAAAGATGTATTTGAAGTGTAAGCCAGACCAACAAATTTTAATGCAAGAGTACACAAAGTTCATTTCCATTGTTTTAGATTCAACATTGCAACTTACCTTTAAATAATTACTATTTGTCAAGCTTTGATTTTACATCTAAGAATACCTAAAAAGACTATTAAAATACTTCTCCATTTCCCAACTACATATATATTTGAGACCAGATGATTGATATATATGTGTATACATCTCAAAACAATAATTGAATGCAGCAGACATGAAAGTAAGCTGACTTCTATGAAGTCAACTAGTAGAGATTTGCAACAATGAAAACCAACACCACATGTCACAATTATGTTATTAAATTGACAAGTCATTGTATTTATTATTATTTCAAATGGAATTAATAAGTATTTTAAAACTTTTTCAGTTAGCTTTTATGTTTTAATATGGTAAATATTGATATATTCCTTATAAACTTTTTTTTTTAGTTCTCAATAATTTTAAAGGGTATACAGAGGTCCTTTACACTAAAAAATTTGAGAACCACTTATATAGAGAACTATGAAGGTACTAAGTCCTTTATGATATATGAACACTTGTTTTGTGTTGTGGAAGGAGATTAGCAACAACATATTGTGAATTTACATTGAATATCCACAATGGTTATATTAGGAAAATCTACCTAAGTGTAGAGTTTAGGCACTATGCTAAGTCCTAACACAATTTAACACATTCTGCTAAAACAGCTCTGCAAAGCAAGTATTTTCTCATTTATCAAAGAGGAAATAAAGGTCTAGAGAGGTGAAATATACTTCCAGGATCACACAAACAGTGCCCACATCACACAATCCCACATCAAAGGTAGGATTTGAATTTCAGGCCTCCCTAACAAAACGTGATAGATACATTTCACCTCCGGCCTTAAATTGTGCTAGCCTCTTCCCTATTCTCCTTTTTGGGGGGTGGGGGTAGGGGGATGGGGTGGGGCTGAAAGTGATAGAAATGCATGGATGTGTAATTAGCTTTTAAATTCCTCCCCATTCAGGAAACATTTTACTTTGGCTTTATGGGCCATGAATTTCAAGTACAAGGGGTAAACAACCAATGTGTTTTTGTTTAATAAAGAAACCCAGTTTTACTAAATGGTCTCATTGCTTAACTATTAGCACAGGAACAGTTAAATGCAACCAAGTAATAACTTACAATCCTGCATTATATATAATATTCATGAAAGTTTAGAGCTGAGGTTAAGTCCCGGTGGGGTCTTAGACACTCCACATCCACAATTTCCATCCTACTCCTAAATCAGTGTAATCCACATACTATGTAAGAGTACCTAAATTACATAATATATTTTAAATCATAATTTAGCATTTAAAAACTACTATAAAATTAAAATTCAAGAAGCGAGAATCTGATTAAGTGGGATGGAATTGTGTTCTGAAATTTAAGCCACTTCCTTATGAGTTGAACCACCTAAGGCAGGGTTTAAAGGCTGAATTCATGAAGGTTTGTAGGGGGAAATTGGTAAGTGGGTCTCCCCGGAGCAGTGTGAAGTCATCAGGTCAAGGTAATGCTTGCCAGAGGTGTAACGGCCCTGTCGGGGGTGGGCTGGGGGTGGGGGGACGGAAACGGGTAGTACTTTGCAGGTCGGCCCCTGGAGACCGGTTGGCCGACTACCTGGCATTGCAATAAAATACTTGACCTCTAATCATTTCCCCCCAACACCACACCCTGCGCGACGTATTTTAAACCTTCGCTCCCAGTGGACTCGACTTCTCTGTTTTGACTTAGTCATTATTGTCCGAGATATGTGATAAGGAGCAGGACTCCAGTTTTCAAGGTTTAATGGAGTTCGAAGAAGTCCGCACCTCGGAGGAACCTTGGAAAGAAAAGAAATCTTTTTGCTGTCATAATTTCTGCGGAATCTCCAAAGGCCACAGAAGTTATTTGCAAACTCACTCATTTTTTCCTAAACAGTGCCACCTACTGTCCATTTTAAATCATCGGGAGGGTTGTTGGCGAGGACTAAAGAGAAATAAAGGGGGGAAAAAAAAGTAACCGAGAAAACGAACTCTGATTTTCAGCCTTGGGACAATGGGAGACAGATGAGAAAAGACTGTCACGAAGCAAAATTAAGTATTTTGACTTTCCTTCTTAGAAGGCTCGCAAGAAGCAAAATCCACTTAAGCCATTCCCTTAGAAATGGCTTTTTAAAGTGCTATTTTCGCGTCCCCCAGAGGGTTACTTTTATTTTTTTTATAACGCACGCTGTCAACGTAGTTTTACGTTAGGGGACCATGTTAAGAAAAAAAAGATCTTTCCATTTTTCCTATCCACCCAAGGCGGGAACGACTGTGTAAGGGGAACTGGGACACTTGACATCAGCTCAGAAACTTCTGAGTTGGAGGGAACAAAGGGTTAACAAGTAGTGGATGAACCAACTAGTCGCGGACTTTTTAGATCTCAGCCGACTTTCGGAGACTCCAGGGCCCGTACACACACAACCCTCCGGCGCTCCCCCTGGGGCGGTTACTTAGCCTAGGGGGTACCGTTTGGCCTTAAAGCAAATTACTTGAACACGACAAGGAGCTGGTTGCAAAGAGGGAATCCTTGTCACTAGGACGGGAATCGGGGACGTGTACAAAGCGTGGCCTCCCGGCTCCACCGCTGGAGAAAGGAGGGACTCAGGTGGTGGCCAGCATGCG
Source organism: Molossus molossus (assembly GCF_014108415.1). Classification (NCBI taxonomy): domain Eukaryota; kingdom Metazoa; phylum Chordata; class Mammalia; order Chiroptera; family Molossidae; genus Molossus; species Molossus molossus. The sequence continues at coordinate 61,532,192 of NW_023425351.1, read as the reverse complement.
TGCCCTGCATCTTTCTGCACACGTTAGCAATCAAGTTAATTGAATTCATTGGAGTTTAGAACCGGCCTCCAGCTCAGAGAGGGCTTTGAATGGCCAATTTCTCTCTCCCGCTCCCCGCCTCCTGCCGGCCCGCCCGCCCGCGCTCCCAGTCCCTCCCCTCCGGGTTCCCCAGTCCGCACCTCCCTTCTCCACTCCCCTCAGCCCCCACTCCCTCCTCCACCCTATTAAAACACCCACCAGCTCACTAGTTAAGACCCCCTTAAGTTGGAGGAGGCAGAAAGGCAACAACAGCGAGGAAGGAGAAGTCAAGACGTCTGGAAAGAATTACACAGTCCTGGCTTCCAGCAGCCCATTGAACCAGGGACTTGAACCAGCCCCAGCCAAAGACTTTCTCCTGATTCTGCGCTTCCTGGGTTCTTCTGAGTCTTCACCGGGCTTTTTATTTGATACAAAAAAGAGAAGAGACTTTTCCGATATCAGGGGAGAAGGACTGGAGCAAAAATAATAATAATAATAATAAAAATTTAAAAATTAATTTATTTTTAAAGTACAAATTTTTCTTTTAAGAATCAGGAGACTTAAGTGCAACGAAAATATCAGATAATAGTGGTGAAATTTCCTTTTAAAGTGGGGGAGAATCAAGCCTCTAAGACTCCCCCATCTTTTTTTAAATGTTGTTTTTAAATTTTTTATTTTTTTTGGCCGGTCGTCTCAAATTCATCTGATTTCTCATTACCTCAATTTTGGAAACTGCCCGCCACCGGCCCTCCGGGACCACACAGACAGGCTGAGGACAACTTTATGACCAAGAGCTGAACAAGGTACGTTACACTGGCGCGATTTGGTGAAGGATGAGGGTCCTCAAATAGGCCAGGGAGAGGGAAGAAATGATCCACATAAGTGTTTAAAACAATCTTTATAGTCAGTTTTCGAGAGAAAAGTTTGAGATCTGAACATTTCCAACAGACTAAAAATCAGTGGATATTGCAGATCACTGTCAGGCTTAGCAACAGAATCTTTTCCATCCCTGCGGCGCTCTCCAGAAATCCGCTGCCTTTGCTGGGAGCACAGGTAACCTCTGCCCGGGAAAGACTGGAGGTCCCGGGATGTACTTTTCCATTCTGCATCTTCCGGAGCCACAGAGGGGCCTCCCGAGTTAGGAAACAAGAATTTCCACTGTGTAAGGAAAATATATTCCTCACAACCGCCTTCTTCCCTCTTCCCATTCCTTTTCTTCTTTACTCCACACACTAGATGTGGGGAGGAAAACTTGGAACAGCCTAGCCCACTTCTTATTTGTAACGCAAAGGGTTAAAGCGATCGGGCTCCTAGCTGGGACCCCAAGAAGGAGGGTCCTTCCCACCTCCTCGCAGCTACCGGCCTCGCTCGGCCACTCCCCCCTTTTTCTCCAGCCTCCCCTCTTTTGCACTCCCTGCACCCCATTAAAGTGTCAGGCTGGGTCAGCGTGGCTCAGCCCGGCTCCGGAAGTCTTACTCAGGCCCGAGGTCCCTGACGCAGGCGGTGGCTGTCCCGGACCCCAGCAGGAGGAGGGACGCGCATCCCTGCTCCGCTCCGGCCCGCCCGCCGTCTGCCCGGAGGCAGGGCGCGCAGGAGGACCGCGCGCGGCGCGCGAGCAGCTGCAACGTCCCGGGAGCCAGTTCCGACGTGGCACCGAACACGCCGGAGCTTCTTTCCGCAGCTGCATCGCGGGGCACGGCCGGGTGGGAGGTTTCGGGGCGCAGTCTGGAGTGCCCAGCGCGGGGGGTGCGGGTGGGGGTCCGCGAGAGCGAGGGGTGAAGTGGGAGGCGAGCCAGGGGCTGGGGTGGGACGGATAATCGACACCTCGGGCGGAATTCGTCACGCTGGTTCCCGCCCAGCGCGAGCCAGGGCTCCGAAATGCGTCCCTGCGAACAGGAGGGCGGGTCTGAAAGAAGGGTCTGTGTGAGGGCGAGAACGGGGAGGCGAGGGAGGCTTTTTCCTCCAGCCAAGGAAACGCAGCCGAGGGGAAACGGCGCTGAAAGGATAATTAAGGCTGGAAAGAGGAGCTGGGAGCGCAGAGGCGGTGCCTGGGGAGGAGGCTTTACAAGCCCCGGCTCCTATTACACGGCCGTAGGTGCTAGCCTCCCCCCGCTCCCCCTCCATCCCCCAGACGCCCGCGCTCAGACTCGGACTCTCCGGTCCTGCGCCCCCGGCGATCGAGCTGCTGGAGCCGCGCTCCCAGGAGGTGCGCGCGGGAGCCCTGGCGGCCCCTCCCTGGCGGCCCCTCCCTGCCCTGCTCTCGCAGCCTGGGGACCGCTGCTGCGGGTGTCTCCGGAACAGCTGCCCAGAAACGCTACACTCCGCCAACCCACGTGGCTGGCTTGGGATTGCCTTTGACGTCACGCCCCGGGGGGAGGTGTGACGCAATAGATCGGGATGTCCTGATTGGCCACGAAGGGCTTCCCCGAACTCGAGGCCTAAGTATATATATACTCGCAGCTCAGAGTCAGAGCGGAGGAAGTTGATAGTTATGTTTTGCTGATGAGCGAGTGAAGCGGTTGATAAAAGGAACAACTTTCCTGCCCATTGTAGATTTCAGGGTGGTTGTTTTTTATCCTGGAGGTCCTTGTAGTGAAGGCACATGATAATTTACATTTAGAGGTGTTAAACGGGATTATGGGTTTGTTTTTTTTAATTGACAATTTTAGAAGGTCACCACATTCAAATATGCCATTGATGAAATGTTTAAAATTAAAATGTGTGCTTATACAGAAACTGCTAGAATAAATACATATACTCATCAAATTATTTGTAGATACAGTTTTAAATTATACAGAATAGGGTTGCAAAGAACTCTAAATTATAAATTTCTGCATTCCAATGTGTGCAAGTTGACTCATTACATTTATCACTGAATTTCAAAACGGTGAAACAAGATTGATTACTCATACAGCTGAGGTAGTTTAATCCCTATTATAATCCATCAAATGTTTTTCTAGTATTTTGGCTATTATATTACATTTTCAGTAAACATTAACTCTTTAAGTACCTATTTTAGTATGTATATTGTGTATGCATTTGAAATTTTGGAACAAATACTTTTAGAATTCTAAGTAGACATTTCTGGATTATAGGATTGCAATTAGAATATCATCAGCCATTCTTTTTAAAATTTATATATTAGCTGAGTTGGGTTAATAGGAAAATGTGTCTGAGTTGCTTTGTATCACACTTAGAACTAAAGCCTTACTTTACCAGAGAGAGTTATGTAACTTCAAGGTCTTAAATCAATGACTAGTGTCAAATTTGAATGTCACTTTCCACAAAGCAATGATATTGTCAGTTACCTTCCTGGAAAAACAGGAATTATGCAATGAATGAATAAGAAACTGTTACTAGAAAGTAAGTCAGATTGTGTAATTATTTTTGTTCGGTCTATAGAATAGCCCCACAATACTGAATTTCATCAATATTTTTTCATACACGGTTTCCTTATCAACTAAGATTTCTTTCAAAACAATTTTTTTCTTGAATTTTTAAACACACTGTTTCATATATTTTCTTTTATTGGCACTATGGGGAAAGCCCTTATATGGATCAATGTCGAGATCCCCTTTGGTAGTTATATTACAGTTACATTTTTAATCTAAAAATAAGCGGTCTATTATATTATTAGCTTCCTGACTTTTGTGTAAGAGTAGGGGAGGGGAATGCGATCATGAAATTGGAGAGCAGAGCATCAACCCCGCTGTCCCTTTCTGGGTTCTCTCTTTTTAATCCATGCACACCCAGCCTGTGTTTGACTAAGGCTGCAAGGGACAGAGCCAGTGGCAGCTGGTATGACAGCTGAATGGGGGGACAGCTCCCTGTAGAGAAATCACTTCCATCACCCCAACTTGTTTTTTAATCCTTTACTGTCTAGAAGCAATCTGCATAGAATAAGTATCATCCCATTGCATATCTCTTAAGTTATTTAAGTCTTTTGAATGTCACCTCTCTTGACATCATACATACTGCCTTGCCCACAACCTAGAAAAATGTTACTGACATGAGTCTAAATATAACAAGGTCATACTGTTAAATATTGTATTTAAATTGTTTATGAATGAATACTTCTTAAATGCATACATCTAAACCGCACATTGAAGTGAATATGATGTAGTCCACATTTTAATGGAATTCATTACACAAAAAGTCTTTTTTTCTTAAATATGTTTTTGATTTTTAGAGAGAGGAAGGCAGAAGGAGAGATAGAAACATCGGTGAAAGAGACACATCGATTGGCTGCCTCCTGCACACCCCCAATGGGGATTGAGCTGGAAATCTGGGCACGATTCCAGATCAGGGTACGAACCAGAGACCTCCTGGCCCATGGGTCGATGCTCAACCACTGAGCCACGGGCTGGGCCAAAAAGTCTTTAAATAACTATAGTGTAAAGCAAAATATGAGCTGACCCATAAATGTAAAATCATAGCTACTTTGATCACATGTCTAATACATCGCAGGCCCTGAGTTAGACACTTAACATACATTATATCTATCCCCCTACTCTGCACTCCCCACCCCCAAAGGAAATTTTATAAATAAAAGGAGCCTTGCCCAGAAATATTAAGCAACTCACTCAAAGTCACAGTGTTAGTAAAGAGTGTGGATGAAATTTAATCACAGAAATAGTAAATTTAATGCGCTTGAAATGGGCATGCTCCAACTAGATTACATAGTCAAGTTTATGGGGGCTCAAGTTGAGGAGAGATCATATCTGATTGAGAGAGACCAGGAATAATGACACGAAGAGACCTGGCATTTGGGTGCATGTGGCCACATAGGGTTTTGATCTATAGAAATATTGCCCCAGAGCCAATGGAGAAACAGAACTAAGAGTCCATGTCCAGTCTTTTTGTAATTTTCACCTTTGCCCTACTGAACTTCAGGATGAAGTTCAGGAAGCCATAGGGAAGCTGGGAGAATTGGCATCCTAGGAGTAATTGATCAATATTGATGATGCAAATGAAGAGAAATGTGAAACTTCAAGCTGTGTATCCAGACAGCTGTGAGGGACCAGACCTTTGAAAGGCCATTGCCTAACCTGCAAGCTAGCTCCAGGGTCCCTGCTGGGATAGCTGCAGTGAGGTGGCCAAGAAGGGCCTGCTTCAGAGCTCGTACAGCACGGGAACCAGAGTGCACTCTTAGCTGTGCAAGCTTAGCTGCGTCATTTGATCTTAACCGTGATTTTATCTTACCCGGGCATTCTGATTTCTGGACTCTTAAATCTGTACTGACTGACCTGGGTGAGATTTATTTGGAAGGAGGCCTGCGTAACATCATTCTTTTTCTTGATCTGTTAGAAGTAATCAAATACACCTTAGACTTTTTAGTCTCTGACTTATACTACATTAATCATCCCTTCCTCTCATGCCCGAGCTCAACCTCTATAATATGGACAATTTAGCCTTCAACTGAAAGGTATAGATTTCTAAGTAAGTGAGATAAGATTTTTGTCCTGAGTTTTACCTAGAACTTAAAATTGGGGCATGAAGGAATAAAAATTATGTATGGTTTTACTTAATACTTAATTTTTCAGTCAGGAAGAAAATGGACCAGTTATGAGTTCAGTGCAAATATCTATAATGCATATGTGCAAATCAGTTGTTTCATAGAAGGTTATCTTGAAGGAACATGCCGAAATAATTAAAAATATCTTGCCAAAGAGGATAAAATGCAAGACAAATGTCCTAATGTTCTGATAAGCCAGTGAAGGAGGGATGAGAAATGTCCATTTTGAAAAATATTTGGGGAAATTTATGTCTGAGGTTGTATTCTTTCTTTTTAAAAAACATTTTTAATTGGTTTTTAGAGCGAGAGAGAAAGGGAAAGGGAGAAATATTGATGTGAGAGCAGAACCTTCTGTGCTGCCCCCTACTGGGGATTGAGCCCATGCAACCCAGGCAGGTGCCTTGACCCAGAATCAGACAAATTTAGGGTGCATGGGGCAACACCCAGTCAACTGAGCCACACTGGCCAGGGGCATAGTTTTTCTTACAATTTTTCATCTAGTTACATAACAGACTAGTTAGCTGCCCCAAGAAACCCCCCACCCCCACTGTGAGGGAAAAAGACTTCTAGCGAATCACGTGATCTTTGCATTCTAAAACAAGAAGCTGAGCACTGCTAGGTATTTCCACCCTCTCAAAGAGGAGTTATTAAGCTAATCTTGTATTTAATGCCGAAGAGAAGATTCGACAAGTTCAGATTTAATTCTCATTAGGTCCCTATTATTTGGGACTGTGGACAATAAAAACAAAATTAAAAAGATAATTGAGAACTTCTGTATTACTGCTACCTAATAAAGCAAACTTTAGGCTTTCCCATTTCCCAGAAACTTTGAAGAAATCTCTTCTGTCTGGAACCAGTAAACTGTTACCATCCTTCTCATTCATTAGCATATTTTTATTAACAGATGTAATAAGGTGTATTGATACAAAGACAATTTCCTAATCATATAATAGGATACTATGATATTTTAAAAATTCAACTTATTTAAGCTAAAAATAAAATAAAAAACAGTTCAGCCGTCTCTCCTACCCCCAATCCTCCCTCATCTGTCAACCACCAGTTTGGTCTCTGTATCTATGAGCTTGGTTCATTGATTTGACTCCACATATAAGAGTAATCACACAGTATCTGTCCTCTATCTGACCCATTTACTGGGCCCTCAAAGTCTATCCATGCTGTCACAGATGGCAAGATTTCATTCTTTTTTAATGCTAAATAATATTCCCTTTTACACACATACACACACAGCAGTCTTATCCATTCATCCATCAATGGACACTTACATCGTTTCCATATCTGGGCTGTTGTAAACAGCGCTGCGTGAACATGAGGGTGTTCATGTCTTCTTGAGCTTTTTTGCTTCCTTCTGATTGCCTTTTCTAACTTTGTTCTCCAAAGGTATTCTAGAACTGGTCTAGTACCCCCACTCCCCTTTCCACACACAGAACCTTTATCTTTAGACAGCTGGGCAAGAAGTCTTTTTTCGCAAGAAAAACTGCTGAAGGAGGGGTACCTGTCGTGGCATATATTCACTGCCCCAAAGTTTGGGGAGAGGCTGGTGCTACGCAGTCGGCATTGGCTGCCTGAGTCCAAATGTCTTCTTGAGTACCTACATGTGCCCAAACCTGCTTTTTGGTGCAAGAATGCAGAGTTCATTAAGATGCGCACATCCCTGCAGCCACAGGGTGTACACGGTGCCTCTGGGAAAATCAGTCGGGAGAGGCAGTGACAGGGAGTAACGAGGGGGCAGGTTGGAGCAGTTAGCTGAGAGGGATTGGTACACGAGGACCTCTCAGAAGAGGTATCATTTGGACTGAAGTCTAGCCTTTCCCAGATGCTGACTCACTGATCTGAATTCACTTCAGCTTCTCCCAGATTCATAACAAAAGGACCATTTTATGAAAGTTATGGTTCTCACCCCTGCACTTGGGCAGTGAGAGCGGCTGTTATATTCATGCAACATTTGCCCTCTGGTTAAGACAAGGAGGTCAAGGGGCAGGAAAAGGCTCTGATGCCCAAGCACCTATAGAGTTCCACTTGGGGTACATGAGCCAACAGCAAGGGTTATATCTGCCTTGGGGGTGGAACCAATGGAAACAGGAGTGTCTTTCTTTTTGTAAAAGAGGATTTGGGCAGCACTGCTATTGTATAGATGGAGCCATGTCCTTTTGGCTGTACCCACCTAGGAAAGTATATGAGCCCAGATATCTTGTGAGGAGTGGCTGGTTTTGTGTCTATACCTGAGTGCATGTCAATCCCTCATTTTCCATAACAGCAGGGAAATAGTTTTCTACGTTCTTTTCTCATCTTACATAACATGTCTTATTAGCCAGAAAAAAGGATGCTGCCTGTTTTGTCATGAGGGCTCGAATTTATCCTGCAAATGTTTTCTAAGAATATTCTAATCACCTGGCATTATGCCACTGGGTGGACCCTACTCTGCTTTTGTGACTTTGAGCAAGTCACCTAAATACCTAAGAGTCTTGGTTTCCTTGTTACATGTAACTTGTAACATGTTACTTGGAACATGAGATTAACTATACTTTTACCACTTAAAGTTATCAAGATGAAATAGGATTGTGCTAGCTATTTAATGAAACAAATAAATGTGCCCCACTTTCTCTAGAACCCAAGAAATGATGAGTAAATGTTAGCTGACGTGACACTGATACCATATGAGATTGAATGAACTTACATCCATCCACTTAGCACATATTTACTGAATAGCAATCATAAGCCAGGTTGGTATTTAGTAAACATTTATAAAAAATATAACCTAGGTTTATGTCCTTGGGGTGCCTTAGTGAAAACAAACAAAGTTATTTTAAAAATCTTGGCTTTGTGGAGCCATTCTTGAACACTTGGTTTGACTTAGAATTCTGAAAGGATAGTACTTAGTAAATGATTGTTATTAAGTCCAATAGCAACTTAAAAATTAATGAATAGGCTCAAGTCTGATACTGGGCAAAAAATTCCCAGGTTTTATATTTTAAATATTTATGGAGGGTGGATTTCTAAGTCATGTCTTATATAGCAGTAAGCTCTTATGTATGGTCTGGGGCGAAACTAACCAGATTTTCCAATTGAACAATAAAGACATATGTCTGACAAGGAAAGTTTGCTTATGAAACGGAGTATTTGAATTGGGGATTGTCTCACAAAGTCTCACACATATGGTGCCCATATCTATGAAATCACCCAGGGGAAATTGTAAAGAAACACATCCTGTATGTCACTCCCTGAGATCAATGAATTCCCTCAGTAAAGCCGGCTCTGAAATGTGCCTTTTGCCCTTTGGCCTGGACGGAGATGCTGCGTGGGTCCATCCGGGCAACAACGCGGTACCTCGCAGAAACACAGAGGTCCAGCTCTAGCCACGTTGCTGCAAGTGACCGGCAACTTTTCCCAGGCTTCAAAGGACATTCTGTAGACTTCTATGATGTCAGAAGGTGTTCCCACTTCAGCTGTGGCCAGCAGATGCTTTGCCAACACTCTCCGGCCACGTGTGCTGATAAAAGCAAGGAAAATGTGAATAATGGAAAAAGAATAGCAGGCAGTTCTTTTGCTGGCTATGGTGATTTTAAACACAAGTGAAACACCCTTCAGCTTCTCCCTGGCAGAGGGCTTTAGTCCCCTTGAAATGTTTCACTCTTGTGAGAATGACTCACGTCTTGGAAACGGACAGGTTCCAAGTCTGGTGCTCCCAGCACCTTTAGGCATTGGCTAATGCACCCGTGGGGAGTTTTAAGCATCCGACAGCTGTTTTAATTAGCAGGGGATGCCGTGCTCTCTTGCCGTTCACTGAAAACTCAGCGTTTCACCATTCCCTAGCAGCTCGAACTTTCCATGTGTGTTGTGAGTACCTTCATCAGGCTCACATGTTGCATGTTAGGGTGTCCTATCTAAGTGCTAGAAGGAGAACACACATTTGTTTGTTTTAGCTTCCTTGTTAGGGAATACTTTAAGATGCGTTGCATTTTAACAAAGCATTTTTACAAACACTTTGATTTGCTCCTCAGTGCAGCATGGTTCAGGGTCACTGACAAGCACCATCATCTGTATTTAACAAAGAAAAGCAATGTCCACAGGCCCGAATCCTGGTTTCTAGGCTGCGTTGCATAACCTTGGTTATCTTCTTAGGGTGAACTAAACCCAAAATTCAGAATAGGTGAACAAAAACTCAACTTTTTTCATAAGACCTCAAGGCAGCTATCTATTCCTGATTGGTGGCTGGGTCCTTCCATTTGGCAGTTCAAGGACCATGTCCTCTCTGTCTTGGGCTCTGAAATTCCCTAGGACCTTGGTCGTATGAGCATCAACCTCTGGAAGGAAAAGAGATTGCAGGAGGCCCAATCTCTTTTTATTTTTCTTCATTGATTTTCGAGAGAGAGGAAGGGAGAGGGAGAGAGAAACATTCTATGAGCAAGAACATGGATTGTTGGACTCTTACATGTCCCCTACTGGGGATCGGGCCCACAGCCTGGGCATGCGCCCTGACTGGGAATTGAACCAGCGACCTCTTGATGCATGGGTCAACACTCAACCACTGAACCACACCGGCCGGGCAAGGCCCACTCTCTTTTAAAAGTACCTAGTGGGCACAGGCGGTGTGGCTCAGTGGATTGAGCCTACTCCCATGAACTGAGAGGTCCTGGTTCAATTCCCGGTCAGGGCACAAGCCCAGCTGCAGGCTTGATCCCCGGTAGGGGGCGAGCAGGAGGCAGCCAATTGATGTTTCTCCCTCACATCAATGTTTCTATCTCTCCCTTCCTTTCTCTTAAAAAACAGTCAATAAACATTAAAAAATCCTATGTCTAAAAAAATAAATAAAAGTACGTAGTGGTGGTGACTCATCTCTAATTTCCGAAGGCTGGAACACCTTGGCCATGTCAGACAGCCTGTGCTCCAAAGGACGAAACTCAGCTGGGGAGCAGCCACATTAACGTTTCCCAGAAGTATAATGTAGATCCACCCAGGACCCCTCAGTGTATGACCACAGGGACTAGACCGTGAATCAGAGCTGAGAGCAACATGGTGGCCGCTCAGCTGGTAACCACTGGGATCATGGTACAAGACACTCGACTGCTATGTGGAATAGGAAAATGTAGATAACATGTCCAACAAGAGATTTTGCAGAGATGATTGTTTAGTTTACGTTTCCATTTAAAATTAATTTACTTGGCTTTCTGAAACTAGTTGAATTAAAGAAAAAAGATTAAGCAGTAATTATACGTAAATGCAATGAAATGATTGAAGGTGGGGATATTGCATGTACATCAATTTCTCGTTCTAGTTTATTCTTGGGCGAAGAGAAAAATAAGCTTCAGAGGAAAAAACTGGTGTTGTGATTTATAATAAACAGTTGATCCTTGAACAATGAGGGGTTGGTGCACCTACCTACCGCCCACGCAGTGAAAAATTCCAGTATAACTCGAACCGGGGATCCACATTCAAGGATTCCCAGTCACGGGTAGAAAATCCACATATAAGTAAACCGACACACAGTTCAAACCCGAGTTGTTCAAGGTTCAACTGTTTATCTGGCATCCAGCTCCTAAAAGCCTTGGAATTTCCTAAGAGCCTTAGAGGTGTCTTTTGTTATGTTAATGAGGAGACTTTTAGAAAGCACCCAAGGATGGGGACTGGTTGCCAGGGAGCCACCCCGATGAAGAGGATTGGCACTTCCAGTTCCATCCCTAGATCTCTCGGGAAGGGAGACTGGAGATTGAGTTCAGTCCCCAATAGCCACGGATCTAATCAGTCATGCCTATGTAATGACACTTCCATAAAAATCCCAAAGGAGAGTGTTGGGAGTTCTTCCCAGTCAGTGATTTGGGGACAGTAGCAAACTCAGTGAGAGCAGGAAGCTCGGCACCCCCTCCCCACACAGCGCCCTGGCTGTTTCTGAGTTACATCCTTTTTATTTATTTATTTTAACCCTCACTTGAGGACATTTTTGCATTTATCTTCAGATAGAGTGGGTGGGAGAGAGAGAGAGAGAGAGAGAGAGAGAGAGAGAGAGAGAGAGAAACATTGATGTGAGGGAGACACATCGACTGGTTGCCACCCACATGACCCCAACTGGGGCCGGGGACGAACTGCAACCGAGGTACGTGCCCCCTTAGGGGGAACCGAACCCGAGACTCTCCGGTCTGCAGGCCGGCTAGGGCTGTTACATCCTTTTTAAATAAACTGGTAATGTGGTGAGTAAATGGATTCCCTGAGTCCTGTGAGCCACTCTACAAATTAATCAAACCTAAGGAAGGGGGTCTTGGGAACGGATTAATGGTCAGAAGTATGGGTAACAACCTGAGCTTGGGTTGGGGCTGGGATCTGTAGGTTGGGGATGGAGGGCAGTCTTGTGGGCAGATAGTGTCAGAATTCAGTTAAAGGGTAGCACACCCAGCTGGTGACCAGAGTATGCAACCCCCCACCCCCAGCCAGCAGACAATGGAATTGGGTCCAGAAATCCTACAAGAGAAAAGAAATAAAAGGTCTATCAGGCACCTCTTCTCTGCTCAGGCTTGAAGATGCTTTGGGAAACAGAAAAGTGGTCCTCCCGTACTCCAGTTGTTTGAGACTTTAACAAGGAGAAGCACACATTGCAGGGAGGAGTACAAACTTGAGCTGAAATGTGTTTCAGGTCTGATGTGTTACAGCTTTGAAGAGGATCTGAAACTGTTAAAATTAAGCTCGATGCTATCTTTTTAATTTATGGTTTATTTCTACAAACATTGTTTGTGTACTTACTGTGTTCCAGTAAGGTTCTTGATCCCCATCTGGTGTGAGTGATGAAGGTGGAGGAGATTCCTTTTGAACAAAAGAATGCAATGTAGGATTACAGGGGCTTGTAAGAGACGTCCGTGCAGGACATCTAGGCATAAAGCATTTTAAAAAATATGTTTTCGTTGATTTTTAGAGAGAGGAAGGGAAAAAGAAAGGTAAGTATCCTGATCTCTAACCTCAGCTGACTGCATGGAAAAGAGTGTAAGCTGAGGGATTTGCACCAGAGATGAGGTGAAATGACACAGCAATGTAGCAAAATCTCCTCTGGGTTTTTTCACTAGTCAGTACTAAGGTTAAGGAGAGAACATGGTGTAGAAAGAAAGATGACCTTGCTCACATACAGTGCATCCTCAGACAAATGATCTAACACTGAAAGTAATGCTTCCAGCCCAGCCTGTGTGGTTCAGTGGATTGAGCGCTGCCCCATGGATGCCCCATGGACTGAGAGGTCCCGTTAGATTCCCAGTCAGGGCACATGTCCGGGTTACCAACTCAATCCCCAGTAGGGGGTGTGCAGGAGGCAGCTGATCGATGTTTCTCACATTGGTGTTTCTCTCTCTTTCCCCCTAGAAAATCAATAAAAACATATTTAAAAAATAAAATAAAAGTAATGCTTCCATGATTTAACACATTATGGTTTTCAATAGAACAATGAGCCAGCATGTCTTCTGATTCTTGTAACAGCCCTCGGAAGTGTCATAGGACGCTCTTATATTCCCGTTCTGCAGCTGACCACACTAGATGCAGAATAGCACACAGCTAGTTAGTGAGAAGCCCAGGGTTAGAACTCCTGAATGCTCCCAGTCCAATGTGCAATCCATGAAAACCATGTATGCAACAGGTGTGGGACCAGAGTCGTTAACCAAGAGTATCTTTGATTCTATTCCAGATGCATTGTGAGAGGTTTCTATGTATCCTGAGAATAATTGGAACCACACTTTTTGGAGTCTCTCTCCTCCTCGGAATCACAGCTGCTTATATTGTTGGCTATCAGTTTATCCAAACAGATAATTACTACTTCTCTTTTGGACTGTATGGTGCCTTTTTAGCATCACACCTCATCATCCAAAGCCTGTTTGCCTTTCTGGAGCATCGCAAAATGAAAAAGTCCCTAGAAACCCCCATTAAATTGAACAAAACCGTTGCTCTTTGCATCGCGGCGTATCAAGAAGACCCAGACTACTTGCGGAAATGTTTGCAATCTGTGAAGAGGCTCACCTACCCTGGGATTAAAGTCGTCATGGTCATAGATGGGAACTCAGAAGATGACCTGTACATGATGGACATCTTCAGCGAAGTCATGGGCAGGGACAAATCAGCCACTTACATCTGGAAAAACAACTTTCATGAGAAGGGTCCCGGTGAGACGGAGGAGTCACATAAAGAGAGCTCCCAACATGTCACCCAGTTGGTTTTGTCCAACAAAAGTATTTGCATCATGCAGAAATGGGGTGGAAAAAGAGAAGTCATGTACACGGCCTTCAGAGCGCTGGGACGGAGTGTGGATTATGTGCAGGTAGGTTTCCGAATTCCTGCCAGGGCAAACATACATTCAAATAAAGCAGCTTTTGTATCTCCCCAGGCCTATGCTTATAGCCCATCCTCGTCGCTTCCGAACACAGGGCCCCTTTCAGTTGATTTGAAAACAGCAAGACTGTTGAAAGCGCATTTTGAAAGAGAGAAAAAAAAAATCCTTGTAAAACTGTTAGAAAACTATCTATGAAAATGCTTAACTTGTGCAATGCTCTGGGTGGGAAATCAAGATTATTCTGAAAAGGAGACCCTTCCTTCTTGCCCCCCCTTCCCTTCTCTGCCCCCCCTTGGTTCTGCCAAGTCAAATTCAGCGTCATTTTCCACACTCTTAAAATCTCCAGCCTTGTAAGAAAATAGTCTGCCGAGCAGAGGGTCTTGAGAAACAAATCTGCAGGCTCAGAGGAAGGCTATAAAACGGTGTTCCAGAGCCCTGGCAAAATGGGGATGATGAGAATGATTTTGACTGGAAAGGGTAAATAATTCAAAACTGAGACAGATAGGAAAAAAAAAGAAGAAATATGAAAAGGGGACAAAAAAGAAAAACCTTCCCAGAGCAAAACCAAAGTAATGTTTATTTCACTCCCCAAACAGCATTACCTCACTCACTGCAACTTGACCTTTGAAAGCATTTGTGATGGTGTTTGCTCGCATGGAAATGAGACTGGGCTGTGTCTCGTTAATTTCCTGACTGCTCACTGTAGGGTTTCTCCTCTCCGGTTTCTGACTGAAGCTTTTGGCTTTCCGATGTTCACAGGGTCCCTGTGAATGTTTTAGGTGTCACTTCTGCAAATGCTCTAGTTTGAGGCCATGACGATAGGAGAAGAGAGGCATGTCTCAGGTTTAAGAAATCTGCTGAGACAGTCTTCCTTCTCTCTTATGACCCTAGGTTTTGAAAGACCCAGCATATACCTTTATTGCCACAAGGTCATGCCTAGTGGGTCTCTCTGTATAATTGCATGGTCAAGAGGCTTTAAATTAGTGTTTTAAAAACATTTTATTTATTGATTTTTAGAGAGAGTGAAAGGGATATATGTATATGTATATGTATATCTATATCTATATATATGTGAGAGAGAGACAGAAACATTGATTTGTTATTCCACTTATTTATGCGTTCCTTGGTTGATTCTTGCATGTGCCCTGACCGGGGATCAAACCTCCAATCTTGGCATATGGGGACAATGCTCTAACCAACTGACCTGCCTGTCCAGGGCTTATGGCACTGGCTTTATAGTCAGTTGACTGAAGTTTTAATTCACAGATTACCAGCTGGATGACCTTAGCAGGGCCACTGCCCTGAGTCTGTTTTCTGGATAGGATAAGCCAACCTCACAAGGGCTTTGAGGTAATGATTTAAAAATATGACTAGAGTGTACAAAGTTACGAAGGTAGCAAAAGTTAATGATGGTGTTATCACAAGTTTTCTGTTCATATTATTATTATATAACCCTTAAACATTATATAGTACATGTCGATTGCTACGACAGTGTTAATTTCGGTTAACATCTGAAGAGTTTCGAGGCGTTTCTTCAGATGATACCAATCTGCATATTGATCTCTCTTTTAGGGAGTTGATGGAGTTTCACCAAGTTTCTCCTATTTTCTAGAACTTTCACAGTTCAGGTAGTTTCAGCTACCCCAGGACACTTTATACTTACTCACATACTACAAAGTCAGGCCCAGGTGAGGGACAAAACGATCCATTTAAAGGAAGGGGTGACTGGGGAACTTGCCTAGGATTTGGAAAATAACACTCTGGGCCTAAAATGAGAAAACATCTGTTGATATTTTGCTTTTAATTATAGTTAAAACAATTGCTACATTTGTCCTTTCTAATCAAGACATGATTGTGTGGGTTTTAAACCTGCTCCTCCCAAACCCCCTTTTCCCATCATTCTTGTTTTGAATTTTGTTTGTATCCTTGACAACCTGACATTGTGCCTGTCCAGGAAAAAAGTAATACACAATGTAAAATGTTGGAGTAAGCTTGCTGCTAGCGCCCTAATCAGTCTGGAGAGCTTTTCCTTCCTTCAGGCTGAAGCCCCTGGAGAGACTGACTGACCAAGCAGCTGGTCACTGGGCTCTGAATCCTCCTGGGATTCGTTGTCTATTCCAAGCACTCAACAAAGGGTACACACACACACACACACACACACACACATCCTTGTGGCATTCTGAAAGCAGGTAATTGCATCCTGCCATCCCTCATCAAATTCCCCAGTATTTAACCATGTATGCCCTATAACAATGGGAATGTCATAAGGTTCATACTAATGTACTATCAACCTCACATTCTGACTGACCAGGGTCTGAGAGATATAGAGGAGAAGCCACAGAAAGACAAAGGAGAAGGGGGTGGATTGATGTTGGCTACTAAGCATCACAGGTGACTAACACCGAGCTTGGAGTTCAGGTTGATTAGGGAAGGAAGGAAGCAAGCAGAGCTCAGGTGCTAATATAGAAGAGAAAGGGGGGGCTAGGGGAGGAATTGACCATCTGTTCACATGCTTGCTAACCTGGCTGGAGAACACTGCTCACTGCGCAGAGAAATGGCCAGAATGGTTGGTTTCCAGTTGCAGCTGGGTCTTTGGCACTGGTCAGCACTCTTGATCCTGAATAGATAGATGTCTTTCTTATTGCTCTCATAACCTATTATTGTATACCTTTACCACCCTCCCAGATCCCTACCCAAACTCCTCCCTGCTGTATTACTCATAGAGGACCTTGCCTTCTACAAAAGAGATAAGCAAAAGTACTTGTTCTGAATGCCATCAAGATCTTCTCCAATTTCAAGGTCCAGGTGTACCCAACCTCATTTCCTATCCCCAAATTAACCTTTCTACCTATACTCCTGGGCTGTCTGGTCCGCTCCCTCTGGTTTCCTCCGGAACAGGCTTTATTTACATCAGTCAGTTCCCACCTTTCCATCTCTACTCTTCTCTCTGCTCCCCGAGCCTGAAAGCTATTCAAATATGAACGCTGACACGGAATGTGGAGGAAACCTGTAGCCTAGGAGAAAGCAGTGTGGCAGCAAATTCATCTACGATGCCAGTGGCTGATTTCAGGGATGGAGAAAAACAGAAAAAGACAAATAATAAAGTGAGAAAAGATGAAGGAAATGAGAAAGAGAATGAAGATTTTCTTCATTTTTGAATCAAAGTATTTTCTGGGGAAAATCGTTTTAGTCAAAGTGGGACGGATTCGGACCTGTCACGATATGGCTTAAGGTGGGGCAAAAGTCTTTTCAAAACAGTATTTACATTAGATTCTTATTTACCAGTGTAACACGTGTTTATGGCAGCGTGTTTAAAAAAATAATTAGTAAAAATAAATGACCCATAAATTATCAAATTTAGTACTTCTGGCATATACCTTTCCATTTTCCCCTTATTTTAAAAATAATTTTGGGATTATATTTGCCTTTTTAAATATACTTAATATCAAAAGACTTTAAGTATCCTTTGATATCTAGATTATATACTTGCTTTATTCATTCATATCTCTTTATCACCAAACATGGATAAGAGCCAACCTAAATGGCCACCAAGTCTATGTGACTAAGGAAAAAACAGTACCCCCTGATGTTCTCATTAGGGATTTATTTCATGGGTAAAAAATACACAATCATTACAGACATTTTCTAAAGGGAAAAATATAGGAGGCACTTTTATTAATTTAATTTGGCAGCATCCTCTAGGTACCTAAGATCCTTTGAGCAAGAGAAAAGACTAAATCATTCATAATAGAGTTGACTCATTATTCATGGATCCTGTATTTGTAAATCATGGTACTCACTAAAACATATTTGTAACACCAAAATCACGGTTTGCAATTACTTTTGTGATAATTTGTAGACAGGTGGAGTAGCAAAATTTGATTCACTCTAACAAGAGCATGCTTTGCCTTCTTATTGTAGCTTCTATACTGTTGAAGTAACTTCCTTATAGTCTATGTAGTATTGTATTTTTCACATTCATGTGCTTTTTTTCTTTGGGATGTAGCTGTTGAAAATGGCCCCAAGTGTAGTACTGAAGGGCTCTCTAGTGTTCAAAGAGCAGAAAGAATATAGTTGCTTTATGGAAAATAATGTTTGTATAGACTTGAGGTGTAGTGCTGTTGACCTGTAATTCAATGTTAATGACTTATAGTGTATTTAAACAAAAATAAAACAAGGTTAGGTATTGATCAGTAGACAGAAATATTGGGACCAGAGGCTTGGAGGATCCTAACTCTACATTTCTGCTAGAAGCAATTTTTTGCTATTCACTAATTCAGTGTTCATAGAAACTGTAGAACGTTAAACACTATGGGTAATAAGAATCCACTGCATACAATATTTGATTGGTTCCTGTCTGTATAGGAAACCTAAGCAACCGAAATACTCTGAGGGCCGATGTTGTGAGTGTTAATTGTCTCTTTGTATCCTTCGTTTTGGAGGATGAGATTAATAGCACACCGAACCAGAGATAGGGAGATGTGACTTCTAGATTCAACTCTGCTGTGTCCAACCATTTGGAATAAGGGTAGCTTACGGTGACATTTGGTTTCTCACTTTTCCAGCTGGCTTGCCACTTGCTTTGCACCTTCTTTCACTTACACAAGTGTTTAAGCCTCACTAAAAAGGAGACGAGAATAACCAAATGACTCCTTTTTTAACCTCAATGTTTTGAAGACATTCTAGGTTGACGAAGACAAATTATTTTATAACAATTTTGGTAATTCATTTTGCCAAGCAAGTCATCTCTCTACATCCTTCTAAAAAGAGCAACAAAACAACAGCAGTTGCTTAGGTGTCTATGATGTAGAGACTTTCCATTCTACTCCCTTGATGTGAGATTCCATGCCTACACCACATTACTGTAGGAGGGATCATCCTCCCCGCCCCCGCTTTCTCCTCAAACAGATTATCTTCCCGATTAATGTCAAAGAGACTTTTTAGCTCTAAACTTTTAATTTTTATTTATTTTTATCCTCACCCGAGGACATTTTTCCATTTTTTGTTCAGGTAGAGTGGGAGGGAGAGAGAGGAACAGAGAGAGAGAGAGAGAGAGAGAGAGACATCGATGTGAAAGGAACACATCGAGTGGCTGCCACTCGCACAACCGACCAGGGCCGGGGACAAACTGCAACCGAGGTACGCGCCCTTAGCGGGAACCGAACCCGGGTCTCTCAGGACCGCAGGCCGACGCTCTAACCGCTGAGCCAAACCGGCCAAGGCTAAACTTTTTAGATTTTATGATTTTGTATTTGACATTTCTATCATTTGCCATTTTGTATTTGCCACCTCATCTGAGGCTGGTAAATTTCATTGCTCACTCTAAGTTCTATTTATCCAAAATCCAAGTAAGTAAAAAAAAAAAAATCAAGATTGAAAAAAAATGAAAGTATCATACAATATGGATATAAAGTTTTAGAAGTTAGTTGTAACCTAATTAATGGCCATATACTGTAAAGTTTTGATTGACCTTTTAAGTTATATGAGGAAATATTTTTTGTTATTCCTCATCCAAGGATATTTTTTCCTTTGACTTTTTTAAGAGAGAGTGGGAGGGAGGAAGGGTGGGAGAGGGACAGAGAGAGAGAGAGAGACATCTATGTAATAAACACATCAATAGGTTGCCTCCTGCATTTGGGCTTGAACCTGCAACCCTGGTACAAACCCTTGACCGGGAATTGAACCCACGACCCTTCCATGTGCAAGCTGACACTCGAATCATTGAGCCATACTGGCCAGGGTGGTTATGAGAAATTTAAAATTGTGTACGATATTCTATTTTTGTGAAGGTAAATTTCTTCCTAATTTCCTGTTTTTAATTTTCCATCTCCTGCGTGAATATGGTCTCATACAAATCACCAGTCATATTTACTGTCTTTTTTACCAGACAACTCAGTTTTTGGGGTCTGGATTAAAATAATAAAATTCTTTCATATACATGAATGTGGTCCAAAACCAAAGACTGTTTCTATTTTAAGTAGCAGCACAGTCAGCAGGTACCCTGTCAATGAAGAGATACCAAGAAAATGTGCAATGAATGCTTTTTTAAGTTTCCATGACTCCAGGGCCTACCCTTTGCTACATGATGAAATTTCACACATTGTATCCCAAGGCTAAATTCCAGGCTCTAAACAATTACAATCAACTGAAAACTGTTCTCTACTTTTTCTAATTTATCAGGCATTGGACCAGAGGTTGGTTTCCTGCTGCCCGAGTGAGTCATAGCTCTTGTTACTGAGATAAAATGAGGATCCCTTCTCTCATTGGACTAGTGCCTTTAGTGCCTCTGGCTTTGGTTTATCTCCAGTGTGTATCTTCCTTTTATTGAGCATTTACTATGAGCTAGCCATTAAGTGCTTTACATATATTATCTAATTAATGTACCATTACAAGAAACTTACAGGTGGATGTGACTATCCTTATGATTACCTGAGGGATGGAGGCTTAGGAAGGTGAGGTGAGGGGTCTAAGGTTACGAAGCAGCTAGTCCAAGTTTATATAACTGGTAAGTGGTGGATTGGGACTTAGATCGGTTGATTCCAACAGATCACAGTGCTTAGTGCTTCCTTCCCAGTAGTGTGTTCGCTCTGGTATTGTACTGTTAGGGGTTCAGGGAGACTGGCACTATCTTGTGTTTGAGTTTTTGTTGTTCTGGCTTACCCCTTGTACTAGAGAAATCTGGGTGGGGGGGGGACGGACAGGGCTAAAGGGTGCTTTCTATTTTCTTAATGGAAAGCTAGGTATTGGGGATCATGACCAAGAGTAAATTCCACACACTGTAGCGAAAGAGTCTCACCGGGTCAAGGTTAAGATGAAGGGTCAAGGTGAAGAAAGGGTGGGGCTTACAAGACAGTGAAGGGTGAAGGCAGTAGCAGCAGAAGGGGGTCTTGATTTATTTTCAACCTGTTTCCTCATGGAAGGAAGCCAGAGCAATTAAGATTTCCTCTTGCTGTGTATCTCTGATGGCCCTTGAAATGGTGGGGGGAAGCCAGAGGGGGGGAACCACTAGTCATCTGAGGGGGAAAAAAGCCAAACATGGAGACTAAGCATTTTAGACTTGGGTCTTAGAACTTCAAAAGCATTTGATAGAATAAGCAAATATTCCTAGAGGAGATATTTAAGTTACAGTGAGGACCCAGTTGGTGTGGCTCAGTGGATGGAGTGTTGTCCCGTGGACTGAGACGTCCTGGTTCGATTCCCACCCAGGTTTCGGCCTTGATCCCCGGTGGGCGATGTGCAGGAGGCAGCCTATCAATATTTCTTTCTCGCATCAATGTTACTATCTCTCTCCCCCATTCTCTCTTTGAAAATTCAATCAAAAAATAAATTACAGTGAGGTAGGTTAACTTTAAGATCAGTGAGATAAGTTGGAATGGACTTACAGTCTAGTAACTTACAGATGCATAGTCTCACTAAGCATTATAGATCCAGACACATTATAGATTCTTGATATGTAATCAATTCTCATGATCCTTTTAGAGATTTCCCTCTACTGAGCCATCTATTTGTGGGAAGGATAATCAGGATTCTTTAGGTGTGTGTTTACATAGGGAGTGTAAAAATTTAAAGATCTACAGTCTTTTGTAATTATTTACAAAGTACTTTTATAGGCTGTCATACCTGGCTGTCATCAGGATAATGGCAAATGGCTTGTCCAAGGGACAATAGTCAGATAACAAGACTCATGACTTAACTGAGTCTTTTTGATTCTGAGGGCATTTGTTCTTAAAATAAGCGACTCTTGGCTAAAGAAAGAAATCTAGCTTTTTAATGTTTTACACCTTTAATGCAGTTTTTTTTATTTTAGGACAGAGAACCCTCCTGCTGCAACCAATTATTTTAGTCCCGAGGCAAACGCTGCTTGTAAAGCCGGGCAGTAAGCATTAGGGTCGCCGGCCATGCGGTCCCTGTTACGATTCAGCTTTGCCATCTTAGAGTGAAAGCAGCCACAGATAATATAAAAATGAATGAGCGTGCCTGGGTTCTAATAAAACTTTATGAACATGGAAATTTGACTTTCGTATAATTTCCATGTGTTACAGAATATCCCCCCCCCCCCAAAAAAAACTATTTAAAAAGGTAAAACACATTTTTAACCCACAAGCCCTATTTAAATAAATATCGAAACAGGTGGCAGGCTGGACTTGGCCCTGCAGAGCTTAGTTTTTCACCCCCAGTTCTAGATAGAAAAGAGAAGGGTTTAGCTCTGGCTGAGCAGTGGTTAGAGCGTTGGCCCATACACCGAGGGTTTCGGGTTCGATCCCCAGCCCTGGTCAAGGTATGTGTGGGAGGCGACCAATCGCCGTGTCTTTTCACATTGCTCTTCCCTCTCCAACCTCTTCCCTTCCTCTCTTTCTAAAAAAAAAGCCAATGGAAAAAATATCCAAAAGAAAGAAAAGAGGAGGTTTTCACTCTTGGCTAGGATAGTGAAGGAAGAAGGTCTCATGCACTTCAGTTGATTCTGTGGTTTAAAATGAGGTGGCTGTTGCCCTGGCTGGTTTGGCTCAGTGGTTGGAGCATTGGCCTGTGGACCGGAGAGTCATTCCTGCTAGGGGCACGTACCAAAAAAAAAAAAATGAGGTGGCTGAATCCTCCCAACAATATATTTTTGTCCTGACATTTCCCACTCATTTTCGTTATAATTTAGTGACCGTGCTCCGCTTTCATAGCTCCTACTGACCAGTGGTCACGTGGGTGAAATAGACCACAGCCGCACATTCAGCTGGACAGAAAGACTGGTCTGTGCTAACAGGACTTTTTCTCCAGGTGAGGCTGAGCTCTGGGAACCGGCCTGTGCCCTCCCGCACGGCTTCTGGCCTGGAGGTAAAGAGCCAGCCAACATTCAGGAAAGTGCCTACCTGTTATTAAGGAGAAAACTGGAAATCCTCTTCCTACTATACTAATCACACTCTTCACACACGAAAGTAAATACTGTTAGGCCCATGAACATACATGCTTTTACAGACTGTCACAGATGGTGGCTTTCTTGTTGGCATTCTGTCACCAAGTAACATCCAGAAATTGAACTTAAGGCTCTTGAACCTGCTATGACAAACTCCTTTGCAAAGGATTTCTGAGCGTTTTCCCTTCCAAGGCGGTGCAACTCCGCAGCAAACAGCCTCCCTCCGTCCGAGAGCTCCTGGCCCTGGCCCAGGGGAGGGCCGATGGAAATAGGCAGGACCTCAAAGTGAGGTTCAAGTTCAGTCACTTCAAAGAGGCCCCGCGCCCTGGTCTGCTTCTACTCCGAGGCGGGCGGAGTTAGTTACTTGAGCATTAATTCTAGATTGCCCCCTTCCTGTTGTTTTTAGTCTTATTTTAGCTTTCTGGTTTTACCTTTCCCAGCCTGAGTCAACAGAGGTGGGTGTGGCCCTAAACTCAGGATGCTGGACTCTAAAGGTGGACTGGACTCTGCCCTCGCCAGCTCCATCCTCCCTGCAGGCTCGCTGCCGGGCAGCCAATGCAAACCATTAGACAAGGCGGGGCTGAGGCAGAATACTGCCTCCGGGAATCTGTTTCCCAGGCTTCGGATGATCGGGTACAGCTCCAAGCATTAGTAAAATCCTAATTTCTAAAATGAGAAATTAATGCCTAACTGCTGCCCAAAGTTATTTTTTTTTTCTTTTTCCTTAAAGTAAGTGCGACTGTGCTGGACCAAAGCCGAATATAATGAATGAATGGTTTTTTATGGGAAAACGGACTCTTCTAAATAAGTTAAATAGAATAAAATAAAAATCAGAAGTTAACCCTAAAATTGCTATACTTAGTTAAGTCCAGTGAGGTGATGAGTTCACTTTTGTAACAAGATCCCCCGTAACTCCCTTAAGTCAAAACTTCCAATAATGCATTTAAGTTGGTGTGTTCACCAACATTCTTCCATAATATTGGTTAATCTTACTTTCAGAAAAAAATAGCTATTAGTAAAGTTAACACATTTTTAAAAACCATTTCAGCAAATTATTTTCTACATTTTTGTTGTTGTTCGAAACTGGTATATCAAATACCTACTATTTTTATGAAGTTGTTTGGAGAACTGTAAAGATAGATACTGTTGATATGAATAATTAATCTTGATTAAGTCTTCAACATAGCCAGACTTGATGGCAAAACCATGGGAATTGCAGATAACACCCGTCTCTGCCAATCATGTCACTTATTGTTTGGATGGTGATGTGAAACTGGTTTTTGTCTCATCACATGTCCTCTCTGATCACTTGGTATCTACTAAAACCATGATGCATTCCCCAGAACGGATATGCTGTCTGTTGGCATCACTCAGGAATAGAGAGGCAGCAGCACTTTCTATTCTGATTTTCTTGGATCGTGTAGAAGAAGCTCCACCCACAGGTATAACCCACCTGTGAGAAAAGGTAGTATCCTTTTCCATGTATCTCACTTCCTCTCTGAGAGAAGTGACTCAATCTGACCGAGTGGAAGGAGTAAGGAGTAGCCCAACTTCTCTTTCCTGGAGGTGGGCCATTGCCAAGGAGCAGGCATCCGTATGCCTTTAAAGGAGCATGCTCTGTATGTGCCCACCGCTGGCCCCGCCTCGCTGCTGTTGACTGTACTAGACGACTCCGTCTACACTGGGGAACATCATTAGGAAGCCTGAGTATACAGGTGATATTTTGGTTTCTCATCTCCCTTATTCTTTATTTTCCAATTGGTTCAGAAACCAGGCTGCAAAAAAATGACTGTTTATGACCCTGTCCACTTGGGCCTCCTGTGGAAATGTCTGTCGGGGGTTCACAGGCACAGACTAATCTGAACAATCTGGAAGTGAAGTCATAATGGTTTGGTCTCAGCATTGCTTTTTTTTTTGGACCCCATACAAGGATTTATTTTGTAAGAACAATTAGCATTTCTAGAATGGCTTAAGATAAATTACATCTGCTTTTTATATACGAAAGGCTAGATGAATACTGGAATACTCTAGAATATACAGGTGGTCTAAATAGCTTGCCATTCCGTTTCTGATGCAGTGCTATCTGCTAAGCCCAGGTGATGGACATCTTGCTTCAGAATTATACAACCAGCTGTAGGAGACTGTTCTGTTCTGTCTTCTATTCATCATATTAATGTGGGGGGTGGTTAACTGTTAGGTATGCCTCCCTTTTAACACTGTTTTAGGAGTGTACCTGTATTATTCAAACCTGAGGGACAAGTTGCCTAAAAGCCCTATTTAAGCCATTTGAAAAGGAAAAAGACATCTACAGTAACCAACCCAAGAGATTTTATAAGTCTTAGAAAACTGGATGAGACTCTCATGACCCAAATTGGGAACATCCATGGCAAACTGAGACAAGCTGGTCACCCTCGAAGACAACTAGCACATCCTTTCAGCTGCTCTCTCCAGTAATGTCATTAACTTAAATATTGAATTTGGTGGAAAACAAGCTCTGTCTATCGGCCATGATATAACAAGCTCTGTCATCCCTGTGGTTTTTGCTTATTGAGGCCTTGTGACAATAAGACTGAAGATATATATATGCTAAATTGTGAATCACACTTACAGACATATTTTCTTCTTTGCAGGTTTGTGACTCAGACACCATGCTCGACCCAGCCTCATCAGTGGAGATGGTGAAAGTTTTAGAAGAAGACCCCATGGTTGGAGGTGTCGGGGGGGATGTCCAGGTGTGTAGTGTGGCTTCACTGTTGCCTGACTCACTTTAGTACCATTAGTACCACTCTGCCCCATTGACACATTGACTATACATTTACTGCACACCAAACCCAGAGCCAGGTGTCACACGTTAGAATGTGCCTTGGACCCAGTTTATTGCCTCTTTTGTCTAACTGAAGAAATTTAGGATTTCTTTGATTAATCCTGGGGTATAATCTATATAATATCTGTAGTGGCTGATAAATTATGCTCTTGAGCCATAACTTAATGTTCTGGTAAATCTGTTGTTGGAGTTCACTTAGTTACAAATGAACTGAAGTATGGCAGGAGGTGGATTCTCTATTATATACTTATGTCTTTAAAATATGATTTTATTTTTTATTTTTTTAAGAGAGAGAGGAAGGGAGACAGAAACTTCGATATGAGAGAGAAACATTGATTGGCTGCCTCCTGCACCCCTCCTACTGGGAATCGAGCCCACAGTCTGGGCATATGCCCTTACCGGGAATCGAACCAGAACCTCTCAGTCCATGGGACATTGCTCCATCATCCACTGCGCCACAACGGCTGGTCATCTAGCATATACCTATGTCTTTAAAAGCTGACCAGTATGTGGCTGATCAAAAACATCCAAATTGGAAAACAAAGAAAGAAAAGAGAAACAGCAACTCAAATTTATACTAGTGAGAAAGGTAAAGGAGCAATTAATGAGTTTTCCAATTATTAATTTTTTTTACTAATCCTTATCTCACATTATTTGCTATCAGTGGAGAAACAACTAATGAAACAAATATTGTAATGGGAAAATGAATATGAAAAAATGTGTGAAGACTGAAATGAGTTCTTTGGAAACGTGACATTAGATTTTAGCAAAATGTGGAAAGCACACTAAAATTACTTTAAAGTTTAAGTATTGTGTTGCTGTGTAATCAATTGTGTATATTCGTGGTGATAGTGAAGGCAAAGCAAAATGCACTACAATGGACGAAAAATAACCTGGTGGTAAAAAGGAAGCATGCAGAATCCAGATGAACACAGAACAACGTTGAAACGGGGGAGAATTTAGAAATACTGCCAAGAAAAAGTTGATAATTTTGAATAGCCTTTACATAAGAGCATTATTTCAGGATTCAAGTTTTGGAGGGAGGCCAAAGCAAACCCTTTTATCACTGGCATTGCAAAAGAGTAAGGAAGAGAGGAAAATTTATAGGCAAGGATTAGATGAGTTGGAAATTTACCAGAACAGGAGGCAATAGGACTTAAAAACCTTCAACTCCTAAATGGCAGGAAAGAATGTCTGGAAGAAGAATTTCGGGACTGAGAACCAAAGCCTAAAAAATAATCTCTATTATAACAGAACAAGAGCAAAAAGCATAGCAAAAAGAGGACAGAGTGTGAAGTAGGAAAAATAATCTGTCATCAAAAAGTCCCAATGCATGCACACAACTTAACAAATGAAGCTAGTGATGTAGAATCAGAGCTCTCATATATTATACTCAGGTCAAAAAGAGAAAGGAAGCCCAAATAGGAAGACAAAATAACAAACCTTACTCTGTCTCGTAACATCAGGATGGTATGGATTTTGTTGGTATTTTGAACTAAGGCTTACCTTTTATTATTTTGCCCTCTTTTTGCAGATTTTAAACAAGTATGATTCTTGGATCTCCTTCCTCAGCAGTGTGAGATACTGGATGGCTTTTAACATAGAAAGGGCCTGTCAGTCTTATTTTGGGTGTGTCCAGTGCATTAGTGGACCTCTGGGAATGTACAGAAACTCGTTGCTGCACGAATTTGTGGAAGACTGGTACAATCAGGAATTTATGGGCAGCCAATGCAGTTTTGGTGATGATCGGCATCTAACGAACCGAGTGCTGAGTCTGGGCTATGCAACGAAATACACGGCTCGATCCAAGTGCCTTACAGAAACACCCGTAGAGTATCTCAGATGGTTAAACCAGCAGACCCGTTGGAGCAAGTCATACTTCCGAGAGTGGCTATACAATGCCATGTGGTTTCATAAACATCACTTATGGATGACCTACGAAGCGGTTATCACTGGATTCTTCCCTTTCTTTCTCATTGCCACAGTAATCCAGCTCTTCTACCGGGGTAAAATTTGGAACATCCTCCTTTTCTTGTTAACTGTCCAATTAGTAGGTCTCATCAAATCATCCTTTGCCAGCTGCCTTAGAGGAAATATCGTCATGGTCTTCATGTCGCTCTACTCAGTGTTGTACATGTCAAGTTTACTTCCCGCCAAAATGTTTGCAATTGCAACCATAAACAAAGCTGGGTGGGGCACATCTGGAAGGAAAACCATTGTTGTTAATTTCATAGGACTCATTCCAGTCTCGGTTTGGTTTACAATCCTCCTGGGGGGTGTGATTTTCACCATTTATAAGGAATCTAAAAAGCCATTCTCAGAATCCAAACAGACAGTTCTAATCGTTGGAACGTTGCTCTACGTATGCTATTGGGTGATGCTTTTGACTCTGTATGTGGTTCTCATCAATAAGTGTGGCAGGCGGAAGAAGGGACAACAGTATGATATGGTGCTTGATGTATGATCTTACATTGTTTGATGTTTGCAATCACACATGCAGTCACAAACAAAACCTTAGTTCCTGTAGGGACTGTACAGTATTGTGGCATCAGATAATGCCACCACAGGAGACATATCACTGCTGCTGGGACTTGAACAAGACATTTCTATGGGTTTATTTTCTGCCAAAGTAAAGTGATACATCAACAAGAAGAAACTCAGATGTAACCTGTTATTTCTATGAAAATGGAAAGAATTCTTTGTTTATGCACTTTTTCCTTACTGTTCATCCACCTAACAGTGTTTTGCCCTATATACCTCACTAGCCATGCTTTATGTGGGTTATCATGGAAGAAAAGGATTTTGGAAACTCAAGGAAAAGTTCTTACAACGTATACAACCTAACTTATGGACTGTGTTGATAGCTAATTTTTTTTTTTTTAAGAAAGGATTTTTTGTTTAACTCTACCAAATGAAATGCCAAAGGAAAATTTTAAAGCCATTGGCTGTGCTGTATTTTTATATAACTGTACTATGTTTTAAATTTTGTATGCCAATTTTTAAAACAAATTCTGCATATTCTATATTTTACTTCTCTGCCAAAATACACCTGTTCTTCCTTTAAAAAAATAAATAAATAAAATAGGTT
Source organism: Molossus molossus (assembly GCF_014108415.1). NCBI lineage: Eukaryota > Metazoa > Chordata > Mammalia > Chiroptera > Molossidae > Molossus > Molossus molossus. The sequence continues at coordinate 61,503,531 of NW_023425351.1, read as the reverse complement.
ATGAAAAAATCCACACTTATAAAACCTACCCAAAATGTGAAGCTTGGTTGACTGATGTAGTTCATGATAGAAAGAATAAAACTTTTCTCTCTCTACCTTTACAAATCGAATAGTTTATTTCTGTGAAAAAGTATTTAAACGTCCAATATTTTAGCTTTTTAAAATTTCTTTTAGAAAAGGCCAATATACCTGTCACACTTTGGGAGTAAAAATACATACTTAATGTGTGCAAGAAAAAGTAAATAATTGAAAATCAAGGCCAAAGGGGTAGAAAAGTGCAATTTTTTTCATAAGATTAGAAAAAGGGAATGTTAGTCCTCAAAAGAAAACACTGGGCAGCCAGCACTGGACATGACATGCATATCAAAGATAAATAATCGTTGGAGGCTCTGGCAGTGTTTCAGGCTGAGTAATATGGAAAGTGGAAATTTTCTGTATAATTTGGACAAATACAACACAGTTCATTTTGTTCTGTGGGCTGAGTTCACCAGATCCTGTCTATATGTTGGACATATTTAACCTGTCTTTCCAGCTTGCCAGTCCACTCTGTTCGTATGAGGTTTCCACGATTGAATCGGATAAATTACAATAAATGTAAAGCATACAAATTCAAAGGGCAGGTTCAAGCTCCAATCACAGGTTCAAGCTCTAATCATTAGCCTCTTTCTATAGAGTGAGGCTTATTTTTCCTGAATTATACAGATAATTTCTTTTCTTCTGGCCAACATACATATGTTTACATAGTAGAAATGATATCAAGGTTTAATAAGTGTATCAAGATTTGGCACATAAGAAAATTAATGAACTAGGTACCTGTAACCTAGCTAATTTTGCTTCTCCAGAGCCTCAGTTACCCAGTTTGATTTTTGACATGACCCATCTTGCTTTGTACCTGGTGCTGTGTAGACCTGTGTTACAGACAATTGAACACATGAATAGTTGCATAGAAAGTACTGTGTTGAAGCAGAGTCATTTGGAGAAGTGTTCGACCACGTGCTTTCTGCCTTTCTGCTTGTTCGTGCAGACATCTAAGTTCCATCTATCCTAAGAAAAAGATGCACATTCTACCTTCGGATACAGCAAGGTCCATGACATCCTCCTGCCACTCTGACTCTCTCTGAGTGGAGAGCTTGTGGGAAACAAATACCATGCCAATAAATGAGACTAAAACTTGAGTTTGCCTTTAACTATTTATGTTCTAAGTTAAGCTTTGATAACATTCAAATGTCAAATTCTCATTCTTATAAAAGATTGAATTAATTGCCTGTATTTATTTTAGCAATTATTCAATGTTTCCAGTATAGGATGTATAGTATAATTAATTTTTTTTGTAAATAAAATATTTTTGATAAGATTATTGTGTGTTTTTCTAAGGGAAGGGGGAATTTCAAACAAAATGTTCCCTGATTGTAATGGTATGGATTTAAGAATGGATTATATCTGGGGCAGGACCAAACATGTGGATCAAAGGTAATAGAAGTCATTCAATTTTACTATTCACAAGGTAGACATTCCCACAATTGGCATGGTTTGAGAATCTAGAAGGTGGAGAAAGACTGGCATAACCCTTATCTCTTCTAGTTCCCTTAAAAGCAGCCCATATTTAGAAAAACTTGTTTGTTTTTTTAGTCATTTGTCATAGCACAGATTTTTAGAAATTTGTTATAGCATTATAAATAAAATCTTAGAGCAACAATGAAATGAATTTTGGCATTTCCAAATAGTGAAACATTACCCATTAGACAACGTTCTCAGAATATGAGAGAAATGATACATTAAAAATATATAACCAATTTGCACTATAACATTCCAATTTTGTAAAAACAAGTGTTTAAACATGGTTATCTCTACTATGGGCATACGACTGATTTATATTCTGTATACTATTGTATTTTCCAAGTACCCTAATCCTGTATTGTTTTTATAATCAGAAAAAGGACAATAAATACTGATTTTCTTTTTTTTTTTTTTGTTAAGTGGGTTGGAGCATCTATTAGCATTTCCTGGTTTGAAGCGCTTCGGTGGTAATTTCATTTTACCACTCCAGTTTCATTTCCCAATTCTTTTCATTATTTTTTGAGAATCCTTCATTACCTTGGCACAGTCACATTATTAAAACTAGCCACTTGCCCGGCCAGGGTGGCTCAGTGGATTGAGTTCCATGGACTGAGGTCCCAGTTCAATTCCTGGTCAGGGCACGTGTCCAGGTTTCAGACTCAGTCCCCAGTGGGGTTGGGCAGGAGGCAGCTGATCTATATTTCTCATACCGGTTTCTATCCCTCTCTCTCTAAAAAAAACCTGTAGCTACTGAATAGTTGCCACCAGAAATAGAGATGGTTCTAGTCCCAATGATTCACTGACAGTCACTTGGTGCTATATTAGAGATTTGCAAAATTAAAAAAAATTTTATTACAAGGTTTTTATTTTTAAAATTTGTAATTTTGTTGTTAATCCTCACCAAAGGAGTGAGGATATTTGTTCATCGATTTTTTTTTTTTTTTAAGAGAGTGGAAGGGAGGTAAGGAGAAAGGTGAGAGAAAGAAACATCAATGTGAGAGAGACAAATCAATTGGTTGCCATTCACACAACCCCGACCAGGGCCGGGGATCAAACCTGCAACCCAGGTACATGTCCCTGACCAGGAATCAAACCAGCCAGCTTTCAGTACAAGGGCCGATGCTCCAGCCACTGAGCCACACCAGCCAGGGTGAGACTGGCAAATTTTTAATGTAAGCAGCCACACAGTATCCCTTGCAGGCTCTCCTGACCATACTACCTTGATTACTCTGCTACTGGAACACAAATCACCTGCACGCAGTAAGTAAATGAATGAGTGACTGTGTTCCAAAAACACTGAGTGTCCACTGAAATTTGAATTTCCTATAATTTTCACGTTACAAAATATTCTTTTAATATTTTTCAGTCATTTAAAAAATTTAAAAACTATTCTTAGTTCATCAGCATTACCACAACGGTTAATGAGTCAGATTTGGCCTGAGGTTATAGTTGAATGACCCCTACTCTAGGAATCTGTGGACTTATTTGAACCATTGTACACTGACACCTAACGTTTGATCACATACCATGTGTCAGGTACTGCCAAACGTACACTTTATACACCATTTATTTTAGTTCTTATATCAGCCCCAAAGGGTTCCATTATTATTATTACCATTCTCCAGGTGAGGAATCCGAGGCGTAGAGATTTGGTACCTTGGAACCATAAAGCTAGCAAATTTTGGTGGTACAATTTAAGTCTAGGCAGTACTATGTCACTTACCTTTTATTTATTTTTTTATTTTACTTTATTAAATTTTTTCCCCTTTATTGATTTTTAGAGAGAAAGGAAGAGAGAGAGAGAGAGAGAGAGAGAGAGAGAAACATCAATGAAAGAGAACATCAATTGGCTGCCACCTACATGCCCCCCACTGGGGATAGAGCCCACAACCTGGGCATGTGCCCTGACCGGGAATTGAACTGGTGACCTCTTGGTGCATGGGTCAATCCTCAGCCACTGAGCCTCACCAACTGAGCTCACTTACCCTTTTAACTAGTTGCATTCAGTATGCTGGCCACTGTCCAGCAGCATCAGTATCACCTGAGAATGTTAGAAACACAAATTCATAGCCCCAGGCCCACTGAATTAAAATCTCCAGCTGGGACCACAAATTCGTGTTTAATAAGATCCCCAGATGACTTTTGCTCACATTAAAGTTTGAGAAACTTTGTTCTAATCTAGCATCTTGTAATGTTCCCTTCAGACCAAGTATAGTTTCTATGGTCGTTATCATAGAACAATTCAAATATTGGTGATTTTCTTTGAACTTTTCTACTTTTAGTATCATATATGAATGTTAGCAGATATCTGGTTTTAATTAAATTTACTGAATACCTGTTATGAGCAAGAAACCAAGGGTTATAGATTCTGTACACTCAAAGAGCTTGTGATTGAGTAAGAGGGATATGATTATTACACAAACATTTGCTGAAAAATGGAATAATAAGGGTTTATGGACTGATCTGTGGACATAACGAGAAGGAATGAAATGCACAGTTAGCTCTGTAAAAGTAGGCTTCAAGATAGTATAGTATTGGGGCAATTCTTTAAGGATGTGCAAATTTGAATGAGAACTTAGGAACAAAGAGGTGTGATTTTGATATGTAATCCCTTAAACAGAACTAACAAATTTAACTACGGTGTGGGCTGTATCTAACTAACAGTTTGGACTTGGCTATAGAACGTACACTTGAAGGTGGATCATAGACCATTATTCAACTGGGAGAAATGCTCTAATGAGGTGTTTACATTTTTTTTGTATATAATTTATTTATTTTCTTTATTGATTTGAGAGAGAAACATCGATGAGAGAGAACATTGATTGGCCGCCTCCTGCATGCCCCCACTGGGGAATTGGCCCACAACCTGGGCATGTGCCCTGACGGGAATTAAACCCATGACCTCTTGATGCATGAGTCGACGCTCAACCACTGAGGCACACTGGCCAGTTTAAATTAGACAGATCACAGTACACTCAGATATTTTTGAATAGGGCACTAACATGGTTGTAAGCCAAACTACTTCATTGTGATCTGGATTTGAACATCTCACATAAACAGTTATGTGAACATCTCACATGAACAGGTATATATAGAAATATGATTTGATTCAAGTGCCATGACAAGTTGGTATCGTATTCTTCTGACACTTGATCGCTTTCATCACATTCCTTCTCAGTCTGCCTCCTGTTCCACACCCTCTGTTAAAGAATGCCATCAGACACTACCCTCAGCTTCTCTTACTTGCCCTTTAACTGCTAAGCACAACTACGTGATTCTTTTGTCACTCAAATTCATCTCTCGCCCTTAGTAAGATGTTTCGAATCTCTTACCTGAATTGTTAAAAACACCAAACTGTCTCTTTCCCCCATTTCTCTCACTCAATGGATCTCCTACATTTCTCTCAAAATTACCCTTCTAAGACTTAACTCTGAATACAGTCGGCCCTCCCTATCTTTGAGTTCTGCTTCTGCAGATTCAACAAACCGTGGAATCAAAAATATTTGAAAAAATGTTACGTTATGGCTGACCTGTATTATGTAGTGAGGCCTGTGATGGTTACATCTGTGCTGAGCTGGCACAGACTGTTTTTTTCTTGTTGTTATTTCCTAAACAATACAGTATAACTATTTACATTTGCATGGTAAGCATTTGCATTATATTAGGTGTCATACTCTAGAGAAGATTTAAAGTGTATGGGAGGATGTGTGTAGGTTTTATGCAAATACCATGACATTTTATGGAGGGGACTTGAACATTCATGGATATTGGTATCTGAGGGGTCCTGGAACCAATACCCCAAATACAGAGGTTCTGCTGTGCAAAGGTTTAACCTCATCTCATTGTCAACAGATAAAAGTATCCAACCTTTAAGAACACATTCAAAACTGATGGTCTGCATCTCTCTTGCACGACTTCATCCTGCTATTTTTTTTTTTTTAGAGTAGAAGGGAGGGAGGGAGAGAGAAACATCAATGTGAACCGAACCTGCGACCCTTCAGTTTGCTGCTCTAGCTGCTGAGCCAAACCGGCCAGGGTGTGACTTCTTCTTTATAACCTTAGTTACAGGACTTGTGTTCAGCTAGTCTTCAGGTGGTTCTCAATGATGGTTGTTCTATAGTTCAGTTGTAATTTTGATGTGGCGTGGGAGGAGGTCAGCACAGCATTCTCCTCCTCCCCCCATCTGGACCGGAAGTCCTGCTTCTGCCCTGCTGAGGACAGCTTTTCCCGAGACACAGCTGCCAGCGGACCGCAGGCCTGCGGTGAGGCGGCGGTGCACAGGGGACCAGACGCCGTGCTCGGGACTCCAGGTCGCTGCACCAGAGGGCAACGGGAGGAAGGAATTAGGAATCAGAAAGCTGGAAGGGTGGGAAGGCAGGGCAGGACCCTGGCAAAGCCAGACTGGCTGGCCATCCTGCTATTCTCAGCAGTCTTACTAAACCAGAATTTTCTGTTCTCTCTCTCCCGCGCATCTTGTCCTTTTCCTTTATCTTGGTTCACGTTTTGTTTTCATCCTAAGATGGCGTTTTCCTTCTCCTCCAACTCCAAATCTACTTGTAAAATTCTTTTTTTTTTTTTTTTTATCCTCATCCGAGGACATTTTTCCATTTTTTATACAGAGTGGGAGGGAGAGAGAGGAAGAGAGAGAGAGAGAGGGAAACATCGATGTGAAAGGGACACATCGAGTGGCTGCCACCCGCACGACTAACCAGGGCCGGGGACAAACTGCAACCGAGGTACGTGCCCTTAGCGGGAACCGAACCCGGGTCTCTCTGGACCGCAGGCCGATGCTCCAACCGCTGAGCCAAACCGGCCAGGGCTCAAATTCTTTATATCCTTTATTCAAGGCCCTACTCGACCCCCCTCCTCCCCGCAAATGCCTCAGCCTGAGATCTCTCCTGCCTCCGCCGTCTCAACAGCTCATTGCAGCCTGGCCGTGAAGCCGTCACCGCTATCGGTGGACATGAGAGCCTGGGAGACAAAGGGTTTTGAGACTGAGGCTGTTTTCATCATTTAAAAAATTAATTAATTTATTACTGATTTTTAGAGAGAGGGGAAGGGAGAGAGAGATAGAAACACTGATGAGAGAGACAAATCGACTGAATACCCCTTACACATCCCCATAGGGGATCGAGCCCGCAACCCGGGCATGTGCCCTGACTGGGACTCGAACCACTAACCTCTTGGTCCATGGATCGATGATCAACCACTGAGCCACACCAGCTGGGCACATCACTCTTTATTTATTTATTATTTTTTAAATTTATTTATTTACTTATTTTTTTTTATCTTCACCCGAGGACATTTTCCCATGTTTTGTTCAGATAGAGTGGGAGGGAGAGAGACAGAGAAACATGGATGTGAAAGGGACACATCGAGTGGCTGCCACCCGCACGACCAACCAGGGCCGGGGACAAACTGCAACCGAGGTACATGCCCTTAGTGGGAACCGAACCTGGGTCTCTCTGGACCGCAGGCCGGCGCTCTAACCGCTGAGCCAAACTGACCAGGGCTCTCATCACTTTGTAAATTCTCCGTGCTGACTAGCACAGTCAGGTGCTTAAAATTTGGCGAATAAGCAAATGAATACATAAAAGGACCAGGAAGGAAAATGGACTCAAGTGATGAATCTTTTTTGGGCAAGCTTATGGCATTTTTGAAACTTTGCTAGAGGAAAAGCTTCGGGGTGTGAGGGCCCCACTTGCTTTTTGCTTTGGGCAGTGGGCAGATGCCACTCTTCCCAGAAAGGGGGCACCTGGGCACTGTCTACCATTCACGCAACAGTTTCCGAGTATGAGTATGTTGCAGACGTCGCCGGGATTTAAGCAATGAGGAATGATGCCTTCCTTCAAGAAAGGGTTTGAGTTTCTCTAGCAGGCCAGACTCCTATTTCTCTGCAGCCATTTCCCCAAGCCCTTCCCAGTTCCACTTCCTTCCCACCATCCCTGTCCAGCTGGCTCCCAGTGCACCTGTCAGCCCCGTTCCGCCACCACTTCCTCAGGGAAGCCTTCCAAGCACGACGGTCCCTTCCTCCTCTGCCGCCTCACAGAGCACCGTGAACGCTTGTACTTCAGTTTCATCTCTGTGATTTCTTGTTAATATCTGTCTCGCTCAGGATAGGCTCCAAGGGGGGGGGGGCACGTGAGACTGTGTCAGCTTTGTGTTCCCCGATCTTCGTCCATGGTTCGTCTCTGGAGCTCAGAATTGTGTGGATTGAATAAATGGGCGAGGAAATGCAACTCCCAGTGTTCGCTGAGAAACAGTCAATGCGTCATATGCACGAAGTCGGGTTCCTAGCCGTTCACTCATCCCTGGCCACACTTACTGTGACATACGCCGGGAAAAGAAGACAGAGACGCCAGGGCTTACGTCAGGTTAGGGAAAGAAGAGGTATGGGCAGGAAAAGGTGAAGCGGCTGTTCACTCACTTCCTGTGATGAAGACGCACAGACCTTGACAAAAATGTAACTTACTCACGTCAATGTCGAACGCTACCGTTCCCGTTTCTGTTTGGGGCTCACGGTTCCCTCGATGTCATCTGGATATGCACTGTGGGCCCACGTTCCCAGAGGACCTTGTCTCCTGTAATGTGAAATCGGTCCTTTTATTAAACAAAAGCACTTCTCATACTGTGTTGTCTTCAGAATATAAAGTGTACGAGTGTGTGTGCTTGCTTCTTGCTTAGAGGACGTGTATGCGGAGACTTTCTCACACATGCATCAGATCTGTTTTAGGAGCCCCCACTTCACATGGCACTGATCATTTATTTATTTATTTATGTTTAATTTTCTTTTCCTTTATTGATTTTTAGAGAGAGAAGAAGGGAGAGAGAGAGAGAGAGAAACATCGATGAGAGAGAACACAGATGGGCTGTCTCTTGCATGCTCCCCACTGGGGATCGGGCCCACAACCTGGGCATGTGCCCTGACCGGGAATCAAACCAGTGACCTCTTGGTGCATGGGTCGATGCTCAACCACTGAGCCACACCAGCCAGGACAGAGCACTTATCATTTAAGACTCAACTCAGACATCACCTTCTCCACCTTTCCTACCACTCCTGCTACAGATATTCTATAGCACCTTATACTTACCTTGAATGTCCTCTCTTCTACATATATTGTGCTATCATCATCTTGTTCTAGATTTGGGGGTCCCCAAAATGTAGTATAGAGAAGGCCTCTCACACAATAGGAGCTCAATAAACATAGATTGGGTGATAGTAAGTGTGTTTCTATAGGAAAAAAGATCTACAGTACAAGTCTGTGCATTGAAATATATATGTCCTCACTTATATGAATTTGCTCACTCATTTACTTACTTGATTTTCAAAAATATTTATTAGGTGCCTACTATATACCAAGCTTTGTGCTGGGAAGAAAGAACTGTTAACACACTAAGTGTTTGCTATATTATTACTTCGGGATGTTGAAAGATCATCCATGATATAAAAGACTTCTATTTGGGGGCATGTTTAAGAAACATTGAGGAAATCAGATTCTTCACTGCAGAAATAATTGGCCAGCATCCACGTTCTGATGGGCTTTATGAATCTGCAAGAGGTCCATTGCATACAGAAACCCACCATTTAGATAACTATGGTCCCCTTTCCACAGGGATGTTGGTTAACATCTGGATTAACATTATTACCCTGCAGTACATAGTTTAGGTAACACTGGTATATAATTCCTGACACCACAAATTCAGTTTGTTTTCACTCAAGATTTAGAAACAACACACATAGCTTAACCTCCTTATTACTTGAGTAATCAGCTCCAGGTGTGGAGACCACAGGGCAAGAGGGAGGAGCCTTCACTGACGCAGGCTCTGAGCTATGGAAACAGGTTCTCGAAAGAGTTCATTTTACCCATTTGCTTCAGAAAGCCTCCGCACTGGAGCTTAGGAACACCTAAGTGACTTGTCTCAGCTCTGCTCTTCAGGGCTCCCAGAGTTTAATCCTGATATGCTGGGGGAACAAACAATGAGTGGGTGAACCTAACCTTTGAAACAATGCTGGCAATGCTATGGTAGCCTTTACCAAAAAAGAAGCACAGTTGCTTTATTGACTAAGGGAGAGGTTACATTTTATTGTTCATCTTGGACTGAGTTGATTGTTGAGTCAAAAAATCAAATGCAGCCCTGGCCAGTTTGGCTCAGCGGTTAGAGCGTCGGCCTGCGGTCCTGAGAGACCCGGGTTCGGTTCCCGCTAAGGGCGCGTACCTCGGTTGCAGTTTGTCCCCGGCCCTGGTCGGTTGTGCGGGTGGCAGCCACTCGATGTGTTCCTTTCACATCGATGTTTCTCTCTCTCTCTCTGTTCCTCTCTCTCCCTCCCGCTCTACCTGAACAAAGAATGGAAAAATGTCCTCGGGTGAGGATAAAAAAAAAAAGAAAGAAAGAAAAAAAAAAAAATCAAATGCAATCATTTCTAATCAGATCAAGATAGAACCACAGTACACATGTTGTCTCAGATAGAACAGAGGCCTGAGTATGTCACAGAAGTTACACATCCCACCTCTCCAGGTAATATATGATGTGTTTCTTCAATTAAAAAACATACACAAAAGTGTTTTTTGTTTATTTTTTCAATCTTCACCTGAGGATAGTTTTCTATTTATCATCAGATAGAGTGGGAGGGAGGGGAAGAGATGGAGAGAGAGAAATATTGACATGAAAGAGACACATTGACTGGTCACCTCCATGTGACCCGACCAGAGCCGGGGACGAACCACAACCGAGGTGACTCATTGGTCCACGGGCCGATGCTCTAACCGCTGAACCAAACTGGCCAGGGAGATAGATGAAAGTTTTAAGGGAATAAATATCTTGGAAGAAGGATCTTTTTTATTTTTTTTATTTTTTTAATTAATTTATTTATTTATTTATTTTTGTTACAGATGTTTCTCCTTTTTCCCCCACTGATTCCCCCCTCCCCCTCCCTCCCTGCCCTGTCTCCAGCTTTGTTGTTCATGTCCATTGTTCACGCATACATGCATATAAGTTCTGTGGTTTATCTCTCCCCCACCACCCCCTCTTCTGGGGATTGTCAGTCTGTACCCCACTTCCACGTCTCTGGGACTACCCCATTCCTCAGACTGTTATATTCATTATATTCCACAAATAAGTGAGATCATATGAAACTTGTCTTTCTCTGTTTGGCTTGTTTTGCTTAGGATAATACTTTCCAGGTCCCTCCATGTAGTCTCAAAGGATAAGAGATCTTTCTTACAGCTGCATAGTACTCCATTGTGTATATGTACCACTGCTTTTTTATCCATTCGTCTACTGATGGACACTTGGGCTGTTTCCAGATCTTAACTATTGTCAATAGTGCTGCTATGAACATGAGGGTACATATATTCTTTCTGATTGGTGTTTCAGGCTTCTTAGGGTATATTCCTAGAAGTGGGATCACTGGGTCAAATGGAAGTTCAATTTTTAATTTTTTGAGGTAACACCATATTGTTTTCCATAGTGGCTGCACCAGTCTGCATTCCCACCAGCAGTGTATTAGAGTCCCCTTTTCTCCACACCCTCGCCAACACTTGTTGTTAGATGATTTGTTGATGGCGGCCATTCTGACAGGTGTGAGGTGATACCTCATTGTTGTTTTAATTTGCATCTCTCTGATGATTAGTGACATTGAGCATTTCTTCATATGTCTCTTAGCCATTTGTATGTCCTGTTTGGAGAGGTGTCTATTTAGTTCCTCTGCCCATTTTTTAATTGGGTTCTTTGTCTTCCTTTTGTTGGAAGAAGGATCTTTGAGAACCAAAGTTGAATAACCATTTTCATAAAGGTATTAGTAGAGCCATGTAAAAAGGAAAGAAAGTTCCTTTAGTCCAATTCAAATACCTCAAATCTTTGTTGGAATGAGGCAACTTATATAGAGAGAGGAGGGACAGTGGAGAAAGTCCAGGTTCCTTATCTCACAGGAATAAACTACAATCTAGTTGATTTTAGTACCTTGCTCAAGGGTTCACAGCTGGCTACACACCCTGGGGTCTCTTTACCCGTATGTTTTGGGCTTGCTTTTTTTTTTTTTTCATCTCCATTTCCTAGTTTATTGGTGGAGAGTAAAGTATTGCACTTTATTATTCAACAAAAAATAATGTAGCCAACAGTAACATACAGGTACGCAATTTAATATTTATTATATGCATTTTATATACATTATTTTTCAACAGCTGTACATTTGCTATGTGGTACAATCTTAAAAATTTTTTATTCATAGTTTGTAAAACAAAAACCTTACAAAACTCATCAAAACTCATAGCCTGTTCAGAAAAGGTGTTTTGAAGACTAGAAAAAAATTTATTGTTTTAATTACACACACAAAATCTTTAGTTACACCATAAAATTAAGCACACAGAAAAAAATAAATCAGAGATAACTACTCAAAACACAGCAGATTTCTATGTCCTGATTCAACTATTTTTAAATCCTATTTGTAATGTAGCAGTTAGCAATTTCTGGGTAACTACTTTACTCTTATACCTGACGTATTGAGACTGCATAAAACCATCCCCCCTCAAAAGGAGTTATAAATCATACGTTCTTAGGCTTATAAAGAAAAAGCCACCGTGGTAGTCTACCACAGTACCTGATGTTGTCGGCGCCATTAAGACATGTCATAACACATTAAAAATGGCGTTTCTAAAGTTCTTGCCCTAAAACAAATTGTTGCCATAGTGACCCACTTTGGATGTTCATGGGGCCAGAACAAGGCTGCAGCTCTGACTCACTGTGGATTGGCGTCTGGTTGCAGAATGACTTGTATTCAGACCCTGGCTCTGCCACTGAGCTGTGTAAACTCAAGAACATGACTCTGCTTTGCCTATTTCTCTCATCTGAATAACAATGGCAATGACAGTCACCTCCCAGAGTTACTATGTAATCAAGATAGCATGAGAGGCCTAGGAAAAATACATGCCACATAAAAGGAGTTTAATAAAACTTTCTTTCTTTCTCCTTTCTAAACAACAAACTTCACTAGTGTCCCTTTTTCCTTTTGTCCTTTTGTTCCTTCTTCCTAATTTTTTTTTTCCTCAGCAAACTACTGGACCAAGGGCTGGGATACAATTCAAATGCCAAGGACTTTTACTTCTTAAAAATACATTTTAATCCACCCATTTGTTGGCTTCTACATGACCTTAAAATTTTCTCTAGGAAGAGGCGGCTTTCTTCTCCCTTAGACAGAAAGCAGGAACGCTGTTGTAATTGTCTGGTGGGCTCTGACTTTCAGACGAACACCACCCACTACAGACAGTTTTGTGTCTGACAAAATGAGTGCTTTGGAATATCTAAAATGAGAGACATGGGCCCAGCCAGTGTGGCTCAGTGGTTGAGCATCAACCCATGCACCAAGAGGTCGCTGGTTCGATTCCCGGTCGGGGCACATGCCCAGGTTGTGGGCCCCATCCGCAGTGGGGGGCATGTAGGAGGCAGCTAATCGATGTTCTTTCTTATTGATGTTTCTATCTCTCCCTCCCTTTTCCTTCTTCTCTCTCTAAAATCAACAAAGAAAAATAAATAAAATGACAGAAATGGGCCAATAGGAAAAACATGGTGTTGTCATCAGATGGATTTGAGTGTTGGCTCCACTGTTTCTGCTGGACTCTTAGTAGACACACCAATTTCTTCACTTGTAAAAGTATAAAAACTCTCCTGCCACAAACCTCAAATGGCTGCTGTCAGCATAAAAAAAAAAAAAAGATAATAATAGAAGGGAAAGGCCATTGGAAATTTAGGAAAACACTTCAGATTTGTGTTCCTGTTATTAGTTATGAGAATTTGGAGAAGACATCTAAATTTTTAGCATGGCAGAGCTCAGTGACCTGAGTCCTATTGCTCCCATCCCAGCCACACTGCCATCATCTTGTGGCTATTGTCAGAGACATCTACCCATATTTCTTCTGCTCTTGCTTGTCGATATTTGTTTCATGGAACAGCCAGTGTGAGATCATGGCACTTGTCTGCTTAGAAGCCTTCACAAATCTTCTCATGTAGGCTACCGGGCTCACGAGACCCTGCAGCATCTGCTTTCTGCCAGTTGCCATGGCTTCTTGTGGAACTTCTGTTTTCCTTCCTTATTACACAATCCACTACATTCTTTCTGTTTCTCAGGCAAGAAAAGCTTGTTCTCACTCCAGAATCATTACCGGTTGCTCTTTCTTTTGCCTAAGTCACTCTTTTCCCAGAACGTAGGATGGCTGGTTTCTTGTCAGTTGGGTCACCTCTTCTGAGAGGCCCTTCCTGACATGCTGTCTAAGGGACATTCTCATGTGCACAACCAGTGGACCCAGACAGTGGGGTGGGGAAAGCCGGAGGTGGGTGGGATCTGGGAGGAGGGGGTCAATGGGGAAAAAAGAGGACATCTGTAATACTTTCAACAATAAAGAGAAAATAAATCAATAAAGGGACATCCTCATCTCCCAGGCACTTTCTACCTCATCATCCTGCAATTGTTCTCAAAGCTTTATCATTATTGGAAATAATTAGATTTATTTATCTGTTTACTTGACTGTGGATTCTCTCAACACCTAGAGTGTAAATAAAACCCAGAGAACGGAGACATAGTTTTTATCTTAGAACCTAGAACAGTGCTTAAGATATGGAAAGCGCTTAGGGAATATGGGCAATACATGCAGGTATAAAATAATGGCATGAAATGCTCAACGTTTTAAACTTGTGTCCCTGCTTACCCAAAATGCAAGCACGGGACAGGCCACAGAGAACATCGGGGGCTTCAAGAATGGCTTGTTTGTAATTCAGATTTAAAAAGGGCATTTTCCTCTTTCTGCCATTAATCCCCACGAACTAAGAACTTACCCTTACAAGTTAGAGCCAAGAAAATATTTATAAATGTATGGCTTTGTTATTTACAGACTATGAAACTAGAGTTTTCTTCCTTAGAAAAGGTTTTAATCAATATTGCATGGATATTCACTTAAGTACAAAAACCAGGGTTTTTAAATCCTTACTTTCTTTGATGTTTGACATTTGTTTATGTCTAAGTATCTGGAGAATATAATGTAGGAAAGGACAATACACGAATTCTGTATATACTGATGACCCCAGCTATTGTTTGCCCAATTTTCAGCCCCACCCAGGAGAAGTCCCACTCAGTATAGCCAAGAATCTGGACTCTGGATGATGATTTGGGGCCAGGAATAGTCTTCCCCGAGTTGACTTTTGGCAGACAAAATGTAGTAGAGGTTAGGGAGTCTAAAGAGGGTTGAAAGCTTCCATTAACCTTCCAGGGCCTTGATAGAGCTGCATTTGTTGCTGTGACCCTGTTAGATGGCCACCGCCAACTTTTTGTAGAAACTTTCTTCTGAGCAGACAGATCTGTTATCACACTGCATGGATGGAAGCCAACCTGGACAAGGTCAATTACGAAAGCATCTCTGTGAAAGTGATACTATCTGGCAAGAGACAAATCTAATGATGCTATAGGTGTTATCTATCTATCTTTCATGTCGATGCTGAGTCATTTCCTTCATGGAATAGATATGGGCAGTCCACGGAACGAGGACTGGGCGAGAATCTGTGTATCACCATTGAAATATTTCTTCAGAGTTCATCGAACCCAGCTGAAC
Source organism: Molossus molossus (assembly GCF_014108415.1). NCBI lineage: Eukaryota > Metazoa > Chordata > Mammalia > Chiroptera > Molossidae > Molossus > Molossus molossus. The sequence goes on along the minus strand of NW_023425351.1, from coordinate 61,488,379 downwards.
TTCTGGAGTCAGACAAATATGAGCCCTTACAGTGATGGCCTCACCCTCTCTTTTCTTCTACAACCGCGAATGAGAACATATGGACCACTTTTTTCTTTTATTCTAAAGCCATGGATAAAATTATTTCCCCCCCTGTTTAAACTAAGTTGACAGATGTTGAATGGCACAGCATACGGAGCCTTATTTTGGGGTAAACATTAGTAGATAATCTTTAATTAACTAGTTCAACTTTAATTCAACTAGTTCCTATCTGCGTTTTCAGTTAGTTTATTTACATTTCACTACACTGGTCACACCGTCCCGCAGGCCCAGGTGAAGTAAAGACCTCCTCTGTGACTCACTCCTGTATTTCCAAATGACATCTGTATTTTCCAGTAATAATGCCCTTAATGTACTATATTTCGTTATTTAAAAGTTTCTCTCTTTTTCTCTAATAGGCTATGATCTTCACCAGGAGGAGGACTCATTTTTGTGAAAATATTTTAGGACCATAAAATGTTTATTGACTCTTTAGGACTTTGTGCTTGTTTATAAGTGAATAAATAATTCATCTTCTTATCTATTATAATTTATAAAAAATAAAAAAAACACCCATAAAAACCAAACAAACAAAAAGAAACAAAGCCCATAGGTCAATAACAAGTAAATGTTGGTTGAGTGATTACAAACGACAAGCAGTTTTAAATACAAGGTTTTGTTTAACATTAAGCAAGCCTATGAATTGAGTATTAATAGCCTCATTTTATAGATGAGGAAACTGGGACTCAGAAGTATAAGACATTTTTCCAAAGTTCATTAACACATGAAGGCAGAATTTAAAATGCATTTATTATTTTCAAGTCTGATGCTCTTTCCAGTCTCTCATAACCTCCTTACCATTGTTTTCTTCTGTAAATTCTAAGAGCATTAAATTAAATTGTATCTCAATAATGCATTTTTGCAGGGTGTTAAAATAACGGAGTCCATTTATGTTACTTTGATTATCAAACAACAAGAATGTCTGTATATCTAACAATATGCAGCTTAAACAGTCTAAAAGACGGATGCATCTAGGGTTGGAGGGGTGAAAAGCACAGGTTTTGGGCTAAAGATTTGAATTCAAACCCCAGTTCTGCCATTTACAAGATGATTGATCCTGAGCAGGTACATAAACTCAAAGAACATTGCCGGTAAAGAACATTGTGCAGGAGTTAGTCCAGATTCATGACCTTTAGAGGTAGATGGGACTACAGAGATTGTCTAGCCATGATCATTTTTATTTATTTTAGTTTGTATTTTTTTCTTTATTGATTTTTAGAGAGAGAGGAAGGGAAAGGGAGAGAGAGACAGAAACATCAATGAGAGAGAACATCGATTGGTCGCCTCCTGCATGCCCCCCACTGGGGATTTGGCCTACAACCTGGGCATGTGTCCTGACCAGGAATCGAACCAGCAACCTCCTGGTGCATGGGTGGATGCTCAACCTCTGAGCCACACCGGCCGGGCTAGCCATGGTCATATTTTACCCCCACATCCTCTTTTATTTCAGAAGAATAAATGGAGAATCCTGAGGACCCTTGATTTGAACAAGAGAGCAAAGCAAGGTGGTGCCATGGCCTGGATCTGAATTCAGGTGTCCTGAAAATACAAATCCAAGAAACCTTCCTACTGAATAGTCAGAAGCGCAACAAGTCAAATCTGGGTGGGAAACCCCTCCGTGGAGCAAGATGGCTTAATCAACTCCTGTCTCTCTTACTTGAGAAAGGAGTCAAGAGATTCCTATCTCAGACAAGATAAATCCTTCTTTTAAAGAGGATTTGATATTAGAGTCAATAAAAGCATGACCAGAATGACCTCCATCTGTCACCCACTAAATATATATTTTTTGGAGCCAACATTTGTTTTTAAATTAAACTTTTCATTTTAAACTAATTGTAGATTCACATACAATTGTAAGAAATAATACAGAGAAATCCTGCACCTTTTGCACTGTTTGCCTTGTTCCCCAAATGGTAACAACTTGCAAAACTATAGTACAATTTCACAATCAAGAAATTGACATTGATGTGACCCACCAATCTTGTTCAGGTACTTGTTTTGCTTGTATTTGTGTGTGTGTGTACACGTGCATGTGTGTGTTTCTGTGTGCATTTAATTTTATGGAATTTTGCCACACATGTGAGTTCACGTGTCCACCACCTCAGTCAAGATACAGAACAATTACATCACCACAAGAATCTCATGTTGACTTTTTGTAATCACACTCATGTACCTCCTCCCTACACCACTTCCCTAAAACCTGGCAACCTCTCTGGTTGTGCAGAGAATAGACTGCAGGAGGGTGAGTGCAGGTATATCTCATTTTACTGCACTTTGCAGATCTTGCATTTTTTTTTTTTTTACAAATTGAAGGTAAGACCCTCCACCAGCAAAAAGATTAGCACTGGCTAAAGTCTCTGATGATGGCTAGCATTTTTTTGGGCAATAAAGTATTTAAAAAAAATTTTTTTTTATCCTCACCTGAGGACATTTTTACATTTATCTTCAGATAGAGCAGGAGGGAGAGAGGGAGGAAGAGAGAGAGAGAAAAACATCAATGTGAGAGAGACACATCGACTGGTTGCCATCCACATGGGACAAACTGCAACCAAGGTACATGCCCCTAGCGGGAACCGAACCTGGCTCTCTCTGGTCTGTGGGCCGACACTCTAACCACCAAACCAAACCAGCCAGGGCAGCAATAAAGTATTTTTTAATTAAGGTACGTACATAGTTTTTTTTTTAGACACAATTCTATTGCACACTTACTAGACTACAGTCTATTGTAGACATAACTTTTATATGCACTGGGAAACCAAAAATTGGTGTGGCTCACTTTATCACGCTATTTGCTCTGTTTTGGGGGTTAATATCTCCAGGTGTGTCAGTCTAGGAGCAGGACTAGGAGGCTGTTGCTGCAGTTTAACTGACAAGTGATGATGGTCAGACTAGGCTATTGTATCAGAGTGGGAGGAACTAGAATTTGAATACATTTTGAAAACAGAATCAGTAGTATTTCCTGGCATATTGGATGACCACTGTGAGAGAAAGGGAGGAATCAAGGATGAACCCAAGGTTTCCTTACGAATAAGAATGGAGTTGCGGGGACTTCTGGTCAGGATGGCGGGGAGGGAAACGGTATCCACCCTCCCACAACCACATCAAAGTTACAACTAAACTACAGAACAACCATCATTCAGAACCACCTGACACCGAGCTGAATGGAAGTCCCACGACTACGGAATTACAGCAGCAGCCACACCGAGACTGGTAGGAGGGCGGAGGGGACGGGCTGGGCCCACACCCACGTGTGGCGGATAAAATCAGGAGGACACCTCGGCTGGGAAGGTCCTCCCTGAGGACTGAGGGGTCCCCGTCCCACACCAGGCACCCCACTCAGGGTTCCAGTGCCAGGAAGAGAATCCCCATCACTTCTGGCTGGAAAACCAGCGGGAACTGAGGCTCAGGGAGGCTGAGGCGGCTGGAGCCCCAGGCAGCTCCTTAAAGGGTCCGCGCACAGACTTATCGGACTCTCTCCCTCTAAGCTTGGAGGGGAGGCAGCTTGAGGGGCGCCAAAGACACACAGGGAAGAACTGAGCTGTTTGGCACTGGAACGAGGGCTGGAGAGGAGGCTTTCCTAGGGACAAACGTGCTGTCAGAGGCCTTTGTTCCTTTGGTGAGCCCTTCCCTGGGGCGGCAGACAGTCGCCATATCTGGGACTCCAGCAACCGGGCTCACACCGGTAGCCCCGCCCTGGAGACGCCCTGAGGCCCCGCCCCACCCAACTTTCAAGCCCACCCAAGATGTTGCCACTTGCTTAACCGTAGAATTGGCCTGTCTTGGATCCTGCTTCAGGTTTTTCCTAAATTCTTTCAAACAAGCAGCATCTGGTCTCAGCGAGCCCCATACCTCTCGTTAAATAATACACAGAAACAAACACAGGGAGGCAGCCAAAATGAGGAGACAAAGAAACAGGTCCCAAATGAAAGAACAGAACAAAACCCCAATAAAAGAACTAAGCAAAATGGAGATAAGCAACCTAACAGATGCTGAGTTCAAAATACTGCTTATAAGGATGCTCAATGAACTTAGTGAGAACCTCAGTGAACTTAGGGAGGGCATCAAGAGCATAAAAAAGGACCAGTTAGAAATCATGGATGCACAGTTAGAATTGAAGGAGGCATTAACTGAAATAAAGAATAATTTACACAGCTTCAATAATAGAGTACGTAAATCCAAGGAGCAAACCATCAATTTGGAATATAAGGAAGCAAAAAACGCCCAATCAGAACAGCAAAAAGAAAAAAGAATACAAAAAAATGAGGATAGTGTAAGGAGCCTCTGGGACAACTTCAAGCGTGCCAACATTCGCATCTTGGGGGTGCCAGAAGAAGAGCGAGAACAAGAAATCTAAAACCTGTTTGAAACAATAATGGCAGAAAACTTTCCTAATTTGGTGAAGGAAACAGACATACACGTCCAGGAAGCACAGAGAGTCCCAAACAAGATGAACCCCAAGAGGCCCACACCAAGACACATCATCATCAAAATGAAAAAGGTTCAAGACAAAGAGAGAATCTTAAAAGCAGCAAGAGAAAGGCAGCTAGTTACCTACAAGGGAGTTCCCATTAGGCTGTCAGCTGAATTCTCAAAAGAAACTTTGCAGGCCAGAAGGGAGTGGCAAGAAATATTCAGAGTGATGAAAAGCAAGAACCTACAACCAAGATTACTCTATCCTGCAAAGCTGTCATTTAGAATTGATGGCCATATAAAGACTTTTCCAGACAAGAAAAAGTTAAAGGAGTTCATCACCACCAAACCATTATTATATGAAATGATGAAGGGTCTATTTGAAGAAAAAGATAAAATATATAAACAAACAAAATGGCAATGAATGCATATCTATTGACAATGGAATCTACAAACAAAATGAACAGGCAGAACAGAAACATTCTCATAGATACAGAGAACATTTTGTTGGTTGCCAGATGGTAAGGGGGTTGGGGGAATGGGTGAAAAAGGTGAAGGGATTAAGAAGTACAAATTCATTGCTAGACTGACAAACCTCAAAGAGAAAGGGGTTGGGGGGGTGGGAAGAAATAAACCAAAGAACTTATATGCATAACCAATGGACACAGACAATAGTGTGGGAAAAGGTAGGAGGGGGACGGGAGTGGGGAGGAGGGGGTCAATGGGGGAAAAATGTGGAACATCTGTAATACATTTTACATCCAACAATAAAGATTAAAAAAAAAAAAAAAAAAGAATGGAGTTGCGAAGACCAGACAGGTTGGTTTTGAGATTTCTATTAGACATCCAGGTAGAGATACTTAGCGGCCAGCTGGGATTTAGGAAATAAGTCAAAGCTGAGACCATAAATGAGGGAGTTATAGCACAGGGACTGTACTTAACGCCCGAGGACAGGTAAGGTTGAGCAGTGAAATGAAAGCAGTGAGTGTAGGCAGAGAACAGAGGATTAAGGTCTGGGTCCCAGAACCCGCCTGTGTTAACTGGTCAGAGAAAAAAGAGTAACCAGTTAAGAAGGCTGAGATCCCGTTTGCCTTCCTGATTTAACTATACATTCAGTTCTCTACTTGGTTATCTTCTTATTTGCATACTTTCTACTTTCGTCATGTGTTCATTTCTTGCTTCCGGCAGGAGATTAAAATTTACTTTAAGGAAAAGCATTATGTCATCTTTTCTTGCCCCTGGGTACCTGTATCAGTCTGAGCCTAATCAGGAGAGAGAAACCACAGAGAAATTTCCCAGGGAAAGTTTAATGTAAATGATCATTAACTATAACTGGGGCAGGAGTAATCAAAGATAGACTAGTAAGAACTAAACACAACTGTAAAAGCTATACAAATGGCAGAGAACAGTCACCCCTCTTAAAGCTGAGATAGAGAGCCCCCCCAAAAAGCAAGTCTCTCCTTACCCACCAGGCTGAGATCCTGATCTTTTTGGAGAGGACATGTCACGGTACAGAACTTGCTGGAAATCCCCATTCTAGAACTTGCCAGAAATCTGTCCTCTAGGATGCTCTGGGAAGCTGTTCGTAGGGAAGTATCTTGCCAAGAGCACTCCACGAGCATGCCAGGGAAATGCCAGGGAAAGCCGCGAGCTGGTTGGCATTGCTGGCCATCACGTACTGTAGGGGCGGGGCCCCGGAGACACTGTTTGAACCCATGATGAAGGAGCCTGGTGCTGGAGACACACATGCCAAATGCTGGAGAAGTTGACCATGTTGCAGAGGTTGGGCACTGGAGAGGAGGGTCACTGAAGACATCGAACACTGGAGAAGTTCTGGGTAGGAACCTTCCAAGAAGATCAGACCACAACCAAGAAGCAAATCATTTTCCTCCTGACATGGCTCTGAGTCACAGCGCCCTCTACCCACAAAGCTTAAACATCATCCAACTGGCCAAGAGAAGATATCTCAAGGTCCTAGATCCACATTCACAGAGCAGGAACGTGTGTGGATTTGCAGCCAATAGCCAATGAATTGGGAGCTAACACAGTATCTTTTTCAGGTCCAGTTCCCAGCACACCAATATGTAGTGTTGATACTGTTTAAAACTGACATTAAAAGATAGGAAAAGAGAGGAGGGGGAAAAGTGGAAGGGAAGAAAGAGAAAAGGACAGCATTGAAAGAAAGGAAATTGGAAGGAACATAAGAAAAAGAAGATGTTTGGTCTTTGACATGATAAAATCACCAATATTCTTTCCTTTTCTTAAGCATTAGTATTACTGCTTCCTTACTCTTGTATTGCTGAGTAATTGCCCTGATATTTTAGAATTTTAAGAATCTTATGAGATGGATCATTAGGAATTAAGAAAAAACAACAAAAAAAAACTAAGAGTTTTGCTTCATCTGCTCTGTTTCCTTATTTACAATACTCTTCCAGGAGGTTAAGAAAGCTCCTTGGCAGGAAAGAGGCACTAAAATATCAATCATAGAAACACAATAATTTTAGAGTCAAAAGAAACATGGGGCATGATGGAGTCAAACTCCTACGTTTGAGACAGATTAACGACAACGGAAGCACAGACGAGAACAGGGTCTTGCAGAGGAGATTTGTCATCCTAGGTCTCCAACCTTTGCACGGAGAACTGGAAGCCAGAGGCCAAAGGGATGAGGTAACCTATACAATCATTCTTTCGTACTTGAGATGCTTCAAGTGATTACGGGCCAGGCTCTCTGTGAGCCTGAGTCATGGCCTGTGCATCCCGCACATGATTGAGAGTCAGGGGTCAGAACTCCAGAAACAGTGCACAAAAATCAGCAGGAAACCAGCTCTTTGAACGAGAAACCAAATGGTCTGGTTTACGAGTTGTGGACAGGGAGCCAGTGAAGCAAGGGAGATGCGGTCCGAGGGACAGACAGGAGTTTGAGTTGTTCAGAGCTCACTGCTTAGGCAAATGGGTATCTTCAAGATAACTCATTCTCGCCCTAGCCGGTTTGGCTCAGCGGTTAGAGCGTCGGCCTGCGGTACAGAGAGACCCGGGTTCGGTTCCCGCTAAGGGCACGTACTTCGGTTGCAGTTTGTCCCCGGCCCTGGTTGGTCGTGCGGGTGGCAGCCACTCGATGTGTCCCTTCACGTCGATGTTTCTCTCTCTCTCTCTCCCTTCCTCTCTCTCCCTCCCACTCTATCTGTACAAAAAATGGAAAAATATCCTCGGGTGAGGATAAAAAAAAACAAAAAAAAAGAAAGAAAGATAACTCATTCTCTGTTTTCATCTTTTTTTGCGGGGGGGAAAGGAGTCTCAAATTTTTAAAAAATTCAAGGAGCGATACACCATCTACCCAGTTTTCTGGAAGCTCAGCAGAGAACATGGCATTCTGGAACATCTAATTGGGTACCCTGAGCTCCTCGCAACACAGAGGAGGGTCCCTGGCAACCTGCCCCCATTACAAAACTTGTGCTCAAACTTTAGGCTTCCCCAGGGCTAGCCATGGTGGTTTTCATTTAGGCCTGGTTGGGCCCCCCAAGTTGAAGGTTTGGAGATTGCTTCTGAATCAGCTTTGTCATGCAACACTCAGGGTGCCAGATTTGAGAAAGAGAAAAAAAAAAAAAGCAAAACAAGAAACACGTTTGAAGTCCAGAAAAGCTTGGCTCAAGCCTATGCACATAAAAAATAACAAAGAGGAAAAAAGTGGGTGTTCTTATAAAATATGGAGTCCGTGCTTTAATTTATGGTTCAACTTCAGCGTCAAACCTCAGTCACAGCTGTTGCTAAACGCATCTGAGAAGGAGCTGGCAGGTATGTGACTACGCTGGGATCATGTGCATCCAATTGCTGTTGGACAAAGCTGTGGGTTTCAAAACCCGGACTAATGACCCAGGCAGGGCAGCCTGACCACGGGCTGTCTTCAAGAGAAAGACTAGATTCCACACTCAGCTTAGTAACTAAAGCCACCCTGGGTGTCCTGCCTCTACTGACAGCCCACACTCAGACCAGGCTCTCCTCGAGCTTTGTCGAGGGCACTCAAGAGGAAAGGGAGGGCCAAGTGAAATTGTCCGCCCTGTAAAACCCCTGCTGAGCTCAGGCCTCAAAAGGCAAATGAGAGATTCCAATACCCTTGCTCGTGCGCTTTTCTGCGATCCAAGCTCCAGGGTTAGAAGGGTTTTCAATCAGGGTGTCTCCACCCTGTTTGGAGACTGTCATGGAAATCTCTAAACAAAGATGCATTTTATTTTGTCTCCAGCCTGTGAGGATGTGGGAAGAGCCTCTGTCACCCGTACCTCTCCCTGGCTCTTAGGTTTGGATGGCGTTGCGCCAGCCCTTTGATGGCTGACAGCTTTAGGGATTAACCTCTGTTCGACGTGGGTGTGGAGGTTTTGAATGCAAACCGTAGAGTTCGGTGCCTACGGCCCGCTCTCTGTGCCGCTGTCAGAAATTGCACAAGCTCGGTCTAACTGCAGTCTGTCTCCCTGCTCAGAAAGAGCAGAAAAACAGCAAACATTTCTAGAATTCTTACTCTATAAAATCAGTCGAAAGCACTAATGCTAATATTTTTATTTTCATGAAACAGGTATCCTTTCCTTGTGTGGTAATTGTCATAGTTCTATGAAGCAGGCATTTTTATCATAATTCTCACCTTCTTCTTTTTTTTTGAGACTAGAGCACAGAGTGATTAAGTAACAGGCCTCACTGGACAAGAATTTTAATTCAGCAAGTTTAGCTCCGATGATGAAGTGCCTAATCACTAAGTACATGGCTTCTCCAACTTTCATAGAAAAAAACAGTATCTAACGCAAGAGGTGATATTGAAATGATCTCTGCATAAGCAGGGTTGGCACGGTGCCTAAACTGTAGTAAACACTAAGTACATGCTAGCTCTAATCATCATCCACGACGGCCATGAGAGATGACACTAATGAGAATGAGCTGCTGGTGATGAGGATAGAATCTGAGAGATTATACATCCATCCTTCGTAAGTATATGCCACCCTTGGAGGGGAGGAAGCCAGGACAGTGGAGGTTATTAATTTATTTTTATTTATTTGTTTGTCATCTAGAGCTGATGGAAATGAAATGAGGTTCCCTCCTCTTTAAAACGAAAGCCCTGCGCAGGGTGCCACCATTGCGGGCTGAGAGTCAAAGATCAGGGAAGAAAAGAAGCAGGAAGAGAGTCAAAGCAAGAATTTCTCTGTCTTTTCCCCCAGATGTGACTTACACCGTAGGCCCTGGACTAGGTGATTCCCACAAGTGTGCTGGATGGGTCTTATTTTACAAGTGGACAATGAAGAAAGTTGACTGTCAAAGAGGCGACCACAGGCAGAAACCTCTAAGCAGAGTTCAGTCCAGGCCCACGGTGTCATGCCACTGTGGTGGGGACCAGTAATGATTTGTGGAAAACAATGGCAATAAACTGCATGGTGTCCCAAGGTCAGAACCATCCCTGCTTCTTCGCAGATCCTCGCATCTGACCAACATTTATTGAGCATCTTCTAGACACGGGGCCTGGTTCCACAGCAGGGGCTTGGAAGGTGTCTGTCCCATGGAAAGCAGGGCTCCTGAGCCGTGACCGTAGGGGGCAATTGTTCAGGAAGATGTTAAACAAGGACCCGAAATCATAATTCCAAACAGTTGGCAATATGTTGTTTAAAATACCCTTCAGCTCCATCAGCCTGTGGTCCCGAGAGACCCGGGTTCAGTTTCTGCTAAGGGCATGTACCTTGGTTGCAGTTTGTCCCCGGCCCTGGTTGGGTCGTGTGGGTGGCAGCCACTCGATGTGTCCCTTTTACATTGATGTTTCTCTCTCTCTCCTTCTCTCTCCTTCCCATTCTATCTGAACAAAAAAATGGAAAAAATGTCCTCCAGTGAGGATAAAAAAATAAAATAAAATACCCTTCAGCTCCCTTTTAGTTCTCTGTGGGTAAAAATAGCTCAGTTGCCAAGAAACCTACGGCAGGGTGATAAGTTCTCCCTAAACAGTTACACAGACTTGCTGTGAATGAAAACTTGAAAAGATTGCTCCTTCACAACTTCAACTGATGTTTGCACAATATGAGATGGGTTCATCCAAATACCCTAAAAGTTTGTTTTCATGTTTAAATAATATAAATTAAGAACACACAAAAATTTAGGGGCTAAATATTGTCCCCATGATTTTAATCTTGTAGTCATGGTCTCCCATGGCGCCCCATGTAGTTCAGCACAGGTTGAGAGAACTGTTTCTGGGGCAAAGTTGTTATATTTTTAAGTGAGCTAACCCCAGGCACACAATTAATAGAAAAAATTGATTTCAGGATCAAACATTTTGATAGTTGAATTGTGCCCCCCAACCCCCAAAGCTGTTGAAGTCCTAACCCTCAGTACCTCAGAATGTGACCTTGTTTGGAAATAACGTTGCTGAAGATGTACGTTAAGATGAGGTGATTCTGGCATTGAGTGGGCCTTTAATTCAATATTACGTGTTCCTATAAGAAGAGGAGAGGGACACGGAGAAGATGGCCATGTGACAACAGAAGCAGAGTGCGGTCCTCAAGCCAGAGTGCCAAGGATTGCCAGCAACCGCGAGAAGCTTGGAAGAGGCATAAAGCAATCTCCTGCAGAGCCATTAGAAAGAACCTGTCCTGCCAACACCTTGATGTCAGGCTTCTAGCCTCCAGAACTGTGAGGAAATTAATTTCTGTTGTTTTAACCTACTTAGTTTTTGCTATCTTGTTATATATAGGAGCTCTAGAAAAATGAACATAGGTCATTCTGAAAATAAAGCCAGACTCAATTTAAGGTAGAAGAAAAATTTGCCCTAGGTGAGGGATGATATAACACCTTACCTTATTAATTGGCCTTATTAATTTATCTTGCACCCCATGCTTAACAAGTATTGAATGAATGAATGAATGGACGGACACATTTATTTAAGGTGATCTCTCCATATGGATGCCCTCTCATCATCCCCAACCTCCCACCTCAAAAGACCTTTCCTGATCCTTCCTACCACACATTGTGACTTTTTTAGGACATCACTCTGTCTCCTTGAAAGATGGAACTGCTTTACAAACCTTTGAATTCTCCAAAATAATTAACAGTATTTTGTATGAAATAACAAGAGAGTAAGAGAGAGAGTAAGGGAGAAGGAAAGAGAGATAAAAACATCAATGAGAGAAAACATTCATTGGTCACCTCCTGCATGTCCCACACTGAGGATCGGGCCCGCAACCTGGGCATGTGCCCTGACCAGCAATTGAACCAGTGACATCTTGGTGCACAGATCGATGCTCAACCACTGAGCCACACCAGCCAAGCAAACTAGTTAAACTTTCACTGCTGTTTTCATTTTCACTTTTGCAGAAAAGTCTGCCCCAAACTCTGCTTCATAATTTACCCTCTATCTCCTGTTTTGAAGGCCACGATGTTTAGGACGAGTGCAACAGTGCCAACAGCAAGCCAGTGAACAACCGGTACCATTTTGCCATATTTACTTCATCATTTTTGTTGCTGAATTTTAAAAAAAAGAGATATCAGAAATCATGATATTTTACCATTAAATGTCTTAGTATGTATTTCTAAAAAGTAAGGACATTTTCTTCTTAATGACAAGATTATCATCACACCCAATAAAACTTGTTATTTTATTAATGTCACTAACACTGTTCTCATCCATTTAGGCTTTCCCTGTTGCCTCACAAGGTGTTTCACAGTTATTCCATTCCAACTATGATCCAGTGAGGTTCCATTTACTGCATTCGATTGTTCAGTCTTTTAGGTAACTTGTAATTTATACATTTACCCCATTGTCTCATCTTCTGATATTAAATCTAGATAATGGCTTTGGAGAGTCATTATAAATATTTTTATATTCATCTATATGTTTAAAATCTAGTCATACTAAAAGTTTTAAAAAATAGTCAAGTTCAAAATGAATCATAGATGTAAATGTAAAACATAAGACTATATAATTTTTAGAAAATTACATTGAAAAAAATCTTCAGGACCTAGAGCTTGGTGAAGAGTTCATAGGTATGACATCATCATCCTTAAAAGGAAAAATTAATAAATTGGATTTCAACAAAAGTAAAAAACCTTTTCTCTTAGAAAGAACTTATGAAGAAGATGAAAAGACAAGTCACAGACTGGCAGATAATATTTATAAACCTTATATCTGACAAGGGACTAGTACTCAGAATAAATAAAGAACAAACAATTCTGAACAGTAAGGAAAAAATCCAACTAGAAAATGGGCAAAAGATATGAAGAGAAGAGGATATAGTTCACCACAAAGGACAGTTTTCTAGTCAGAACTCTTCTAATGGACTGTAAATCAGGCACCTGGGTTTTCTAGGTCTGGCTCTGCTGGGAAAGGTTCTTGGGCCCTGGACCTGGTACCTGTTCTCCCTGATCCCTGACTTTCTTATTTGCAGAATTAAGACCTTTAACTAGCTGGCCTCTCATGATTCTATAAGCTCTAGGATTCTGGGTCTGATTTTACCAAAAATATTTTTTTAAAGGTTATTTTCTCAGCCGGGCTGGTGTGGCTCACTGGTTGAGCATCAACCTATGCACCAGGAGGAGGTTGCTGGTTCGATTCCTGGTCAGGGCACACGCTCACGTTGTGGGCCAAATCCTCAGTGTGGGGCACGCAGGAGGCGGCCAATCGATGTTCCCATCAATGTTTCTATCTCTCTCTCCCTTCCTTTCTCTAAAATCAATAAAGAAAAAAAAAAAAAAAAGGTTATTTTCTCAGTCTTTGCCCTACCTTGCTAATTAAGAGCAGCTGTGAGGAGCAGGAGGAAAGGATTTGGTATTTGATTCAGATTCAAATTCTGGTTGCAATTGGCAGCAACAAAATCTCGTTAAACTGACATAATTTCTATGGATTTTTGTTTCCTCCTCTACAAAGGCAATAGAGTAGTGCTTACCTCATAATTTTGTTATTATGATTAAATGCTATAATGTATACAAAAGTTACAGGTGTAAAGCAAAGTAGTATTCCTTGGTCTTTTTACAATACCTCATCTTATATTTTTTTCTTTCACCCTTTCTCCTTCTGTCTTACATCTTCACTCCCAGGATTTCTTTCTTTCTTTTTTTTTTTTTAAATACATGTTTTATAGATTTTTTTTTTTTTTATTTTAAGAGAGCAAGGAAGGGGGAGAGAGATAGAAACGTCAATGTGAGAGAGAAACATTGATTGGCTGCCTCCTGCACGCCCCCTACTGAGGATCAAGCCCACAACCCCAGCATGTGCCCTGACCAGAAATTGAACTGGGACCTTTCAGTCCATGGAACAATGCTCAGTCCACTGAGCCACACCAGCTGGGCTCCCAGGATTTTCCTTTAAAGGGCCTATTGATTAATTAAACACATATTTAATTAGTACCTAACACATGGCTGATAAATTCTTAACTCCATGAGCAGTCATCTTAAAAAATTTTTCCTATTTTTCCCAGTCCAAACCCTTTGCTGCAATTGATTCTTGAATTTATTACTGTATTCACCATCTGCTTTGTGTAGCCACAACAGAACGATTTCTTGACATCCGAGAAGGGAATTCAATCCCAAATCTCAAAAGGAAACCATTTGAGATTTTAAAGTGATTTTATATTCATTATCTCAATTGTTCCTCTTATTTTTTAAATTGTTTTTCTTTATTGATTTTGGAGAGAGAGAAAGGGTGAGGGAGAGACAGAAACACTGATGAGAGAGAACATCAATTGGCCGCCTCCTGCATGCCCTCCATTGGGAATCGAACCCACAACCTGGGCATGTGCCCTGACCGGGAATCAAACCAGTGACCTCCTGGTACATGGGTCGACGCTCAACCACTGAGCCACACCAGCCGGGCATCAATTGTTCCTCTTATAAATGCAACCCTATGAGTATTCTATACGGGCTTTAACTCCATTTTCAATAAAGAAAGCTGATGCACACAGAGATCGGGCCTCTTAACCTTCAGCTCTCTCTCTCTCTCTCTCTCTCTCTCTCTTTAACCAATATTCAGTGACAACTTCTTCCTGTGTACACAGATAGACACTTCCTCATCTTCCTTGCAGTTAGGTGGGGTCACACATTTGAGTTCTGTTCGATGTAATATGAGTGGAGATGTGCTACTCTAGACCTGGTTTTAAGAAGCTTCCAGTGAGATCTTCGACGCATTATGTATTTTTGAGTTTGTTATAGCAACTGACATTACCCTAACTCATACTGCTCAGTCTCTGTTTCTCCCGTTCCCCAAACATTCTGTGCCTATGCCTTCGCTCCTCATAATGTTTCCTTCCATGAAATGCACCAACTTTCTCTCTCTCCTTTATTTTTTATCTATTTATTTTTTTAAAGAAATCTGCCACTTTGTTGACCACATTTTATTTCATTTCATTTATTTATTCTTTTTGCATTTATCTTCAGATAGAGCTGGAAGGAGAAAGGGAGGAAGAGAGAGAGAAACATCGATGTGAGAGAGACACATTACTGGCTACCACCCACACAACCCCATGGGGCCGGGGACAAACTACAACCAAGGTATGTGCCCTTAGCGGGAACCAAACCCGGGTCTCTCTGGTCCACAGACTGACACTCTAACCACTGAGCCAAACTAGCCAGGGCCCATCTCTCCTTTAAAGCTCACATCATGTGAGCACAATGTGTTCCATGATACCTTACCCCCAAATCCCTTCAAGTGCTCTATCTTTAAATATCTGTAGCATTAATAATTAACATTATACATTTTGCTACTTGATTAAATTGGAGGATATTGGTCATGTATATTGGGTTTCACCCAAATCAGATGGTCTTAATTTACCACATACCCTATGATATTCCTCTGGGCATACAGTAAGAACAATAAATTACTGCTGATTAATTGAAAGTTACTGGTTTGATAGGCAAAATTGAAAATACCTGACCATTTCCTGGATATTTAAAAAAAAATTTTTTTTCTTTATTGATCTTTAGAGAGAGAGGAAGGGAGGGGAGAGAGATAGAAACATCAATGAAAAAGAACATAGATTGGCTGCCTCCTGCAGGCCCCCCACTGGGGATCGGGCCCACAACCTGGGCATGTGCCCTGACCGGGAATCAAACCGGCAACCTCTTGGTGTGTGAGTCAACGCTCAACCAGTGAGCCACACTGGCCAGGCCATTTCCTGGATATTGATTAATTTTTTTAAATTTATAATTTGTTTTATTAATTTATTTTTGTTACAGATGTTTCTCCTTTTTTACCCCATTGACACCCTCCTCCCCATCCCCCCCGCCCCGTCCCCAGCTTTGTTGTCCATGCCCATCAGTTATGCGTACATGCATATAAATTCTGAGGTTTATCTCTCCCCTACCCCCTCTCCTGAGGGTTGTCAGTCTGTACCCTACTTCCACGTCTCTGGGACTACCCAATTCCTCAGACTGTTATGTTTATTATATTCCACAAATAAGTGAGATCATGTGATATTTGTCTTTCCCTGCTTGGCTTGTTTCACTTAGGATAATACTCTCCAGGTCCCTCCATGTCATCTCAAAATTAATTTTTAATGACCAATTGAATACTTATTATGAGCTTGGCATTGTTCTAGCAACTGCAACCAAAGTAACCACACTACTTTATTTAACTTCCCTTCAGAGTAAGTGTCTTTTCCCTTTTTCCGTCCTAGGACTTTTCGTCTGGAGTTGGCTGCTTTCTATGCATTGGCAAAAGATAGCTGTATGGTTGGTTGGATAGACTAGGCCTTAAGTCGAGACACTTTGAGGGTCAAATCCTGGCTCCTCTGTTTACTTCTGTGCAATCGGGGACAATATTTTTATTTCTTCTGAACCTCTACTTCTTCCACTATAAAGCAGAGGGAGTCATGTATAACTTATAAGGTTGTCATGACAATGAAATAAATAGCATATGTAAATACAGTGCCTAAATCTAACTAAATATGGCAGATGCCCAGAAAATGTTAGTCCCCGTTACTGGGGCCCAGTCATTTGAGGAGAAGTGGGTATCTTTCCCAGGGGAACATATAGACATTTGGAATTACATTGGAGGTGGAGTAAGTGACCAGCCTCTGTGGCCGAGTGTACCTTTCTGCCTTATGTTTAGAAATTCCCCAAAGTTCCTCAGCTGAGACCTTTACAGAGAAACTGTGGGTGCAGAGAATTTTCAAACTGTTTTTATTCAGGAGGAGAACAGAGAAAATTGTTGATTTATTAGATGTGAGAGGCTGGGGGAAATTGACATAATTTCTAATTTTTTGCATCTATTTCTAATTGACTTAGTCCTTTCGCCTGGAAGGGCCCATTAATAACAGTTTAAGTTTGTTTCATCCCTCTATCATGCTGATTATGCAGTGTGTGAAATGTCTATCCTTGTAAATGAGACGATTTTCGGGAATATGAAAACAGCATTCAGGCTCCGACCAGCCCTGCACCAGGCCAGGATGGGGGAGATGTAACCAGACAGCTGCACGTGTGAGAGGGATTAGCGACTTCAGTGCACTGCCAGCCCCGCATGAGTCACCACTGCCTCAAGGCTGCCAAGAGAATAATTTGATCGGGGCTGAATTAACAGGACTGTAGTGTCCAGACCAGAGGGAGTGATCCTCCTGCTGTCTCGACATGTATCAGACCACACCTAACGCATTGCAATCTTGTTTACCCCCAAATACCCCGCGTCTTTATGGGGTGTACAAAGAGGAGTTGACAGTGTTACAGAAATGAATTGCCTGATGCTGTAGTAAACATTTTTAATTCTTTACCTTATCTCTACTCTAGAACTAACCACACAAGTTGTGCTGTTATGTTATATGTGGATGTCTGAATCTTTGAGGGCTAGGGACATGTCTTTCTCTTTTGGGTCTGGTTCTACCTTCCAAGAAAATGGACCAGTTCCTAGAATCGGTGTCCACTGTATTGAGATTGAACCTTGCCATCAAACAGACCTGAATTCAAATCCTGCTTAAACTATTATGAATAAAAAAAAAAATTAGGCACTTGCTCTTTTAATGCCTAGTTCTGCACGTGGAGCAGTGTTTTACTTCATACTTCTCTGTATCCCCAACCTACCAGACACAAACCCATAGACATATACCATTCCTATCTTCCTTCCATGCACAGCATTAAGCATGGAATCCTGGGAGTTATGTGTCCGTAATACAGGAATTTTGGAAGCTAGCTAGGTGACCAACAGGGCAATGCAGAGAGAAGATCCCTGACCTCTGGTTCGATAACATACTGGAGATTTTAGACAGAGTGGTAATCAGGTACTAGGGATCTGAGAAAATCCCTTTTCAAGTCAGCTGAGCTAGAGCAGATGAGTTTATGTCTGGAAATGGGGTCAACCATAAAAACTATCGACTTATCTCCCCTACCCTTCCTTTCTTCCCTAGCTATTAATCTGAACACAAGACTGAGCTCACAGCCAGATGAACAGTGAGAGGAGCCAAGGGCAATTCACACGGAGATTCTTTGGCAAATACCACGTCTGGACAGATCTCTCCTTCTTTCAAAATTAATAAAAGACAAAAAAACCACTCCCAACATCAGAAACCATGGGGCCAATAAATATAGGAAAGATTATGTTATTCTGAACACTTAGAAGAAGGACCTACCTCTAAAATGTATTTTATATAGGAGGAAGAGAAATTTTTATTTTATTTTATTTATTTTTTGTTTTTTTCCTCACCTGAGGATATTTTTTTTATTTATCATCAGATCGAGTGGGAAGTAGGGAGGGAGAGAGAGAGAAGAAACATCGATGTGATAGAGCCACATCGACTGGTTGCCTCCTGCACCACGTGACCAGAGCTGGGGACAAACCGCAACGGAGGTACGTGCCCTTGACCGGAATCGAACCGGTGACTCTTTGGTCCACGGGACGACGCTCTAACTGCTAAGCCAAACCGGCCAGGGCAGAAAAGGAAATTTTAAAATGAAATATGAAAACAGGACGTGACAGATTCTTTAAGGAAATTGGAGCAAAAATTCTAGGGCAAGAACATCCGAGAGAAAGATATGACAGAATGAGAAAAAAAGACCCCACACTTAGGTAATAAAGGAAACAAGCTAAAATGTGCAAAGAAAATAAAGACAGTTACATTAAAATACAATATAAACAGTGGAGAGTAAAAAACATTGTTGGGAATTTCGTTTGATCTGAAAGATTCTGACCAGGATAAATCGGTGACGAGTAAGACAAATGAGAGCGAAGCTCACAAAAGGAATTAAAAAGGATGAACATGATCAAAGTGGAGATGCTGGCCATGGAGGACTAAGAACACAGACCCAGACTCAGAATTACAGGGATCAACCCAGACGGTAACAGAATGATCTTAGGTGAGTTGAAATAATAATAATACAATTAAAGGAAAATTTATTTCACGGGTAAAGGACTTGAATAAGCAGTTTGGGAAAGATCAGCACATCCCACGAGAAATGAATCAGTTAAACATTCTTACATATAGCCCTGGCCGGTTTGGCTCAGCGGTTAGAGCGTCAGCCTGCGGTACACAGAGACCCGGGTTCGGTTCCTGCTAAGGGCATGTACCTCGGATGCAGTTTGTTCCCGGCCCTGGTTGGGTCGTGTGGGTGGTGGCCACTCGATGTGTCCCTTTCACATCGATGTTTCTCTCTCTTCCTCTCTCTCCTTCCCACTCTGTTTGAGTGAAAAATGGAAAAATGTCCTCGGGTGAGGATAAAAAAAAAAAAAAAAAACAAACATTCTTACATATATATGTCCTGAACAAAATTTTATGTTTCAAGGATAAAGAAAAACAATATTGGAAAAATATGATTGGTCTATATAACCCAGGTTAAAGGATGATTTTTCAGATAAACCTAACTGTTGGAAGCCTATGGAGGAACTCGACTGGAAACGAATAGATTGGTAAGTAGGGTGAGATACCCGAGGACCGTATAATATATTCGGAAGATCTGTGAGAAAGGGTCAGTTAGAAATACATGATAGGCCTACTCAAACCCTTCTGGCCATCCCAACACAGGCCAATACTCTTATTATAGGTTCCATAGTACTACACACCTTATTTAAAAAATATTTTAAAACATCTTTGCTATATTGGGAAAATACTTATATTAGTATAGAAAATTGTCTAAATACCCAAAGAAAGAATTCCCAGAAGTACATCTGGTTAACACACTTTTGAAAATATTTGCCATTGTTATCAAACAAGGCAAAAAAAAATAACAATTTTCTCTATTTATTTATTAATTTTGTTTTTTGGGGTTTTTTTTGGTGCTACGTGTGCCTAGTGGGAACCAAACCCGAGAGTCTCTGGTCCGTAGGCCGACGCTCAACTGCTGAGCCAAACTGGCCAGGGCAATTTTCTCTTTTTTAAATATCAATTTTGAAAAAAACTTAAAAGAAAAAAAATATATACATACATATCTACTCAATGATCTGTAAGTGTGACCGACATGTTGTCATGGAATCTCTGCAGATGTCTCTGAAGGCAATCTGGGAAAAGTAATATTCATCAGTGCCCGACTACAGATACTCACACCTTGATCCCAGGAATCATAGTGCTTGGAATGTGTATTGGGAGAATATTGAGATTTAAAAAATGTTTTTATTGATTAGAGAGGGAAGAAGGGAGAGAGAGATAGAAACATCAATGTGAGAGAGAAACATCCAATGGCTGCTTCTTGCACGCCTCTCTCTGGGGATGGAGCCTAAAACTCGGGCATGTGCCCTGACCAGGAATCGAACTGGGACGACACTCAGTCCACTGAGCCACACTGGCCGGGTGGAATATTGAGATTTTGACAAACATGCACGTGCAAAGTCTTACTGTTCACGGTGTTCTTTATGATACAGATGACAGAAATAGCCCAAGTGTTCAATAGCAAGGAAATGGTAAAAGTATAACAGCTTATGTGAGTATAACCTGTGTAACATGATCATCTATATGACTATATAACCTATAACTACATTGGAAATATTCACATTATAATGTTTATTCAAAACAGAATAAAAACAAGTAGGATTATTGTCATCTTACTTTTTTTTCATTACATAATTTTGTATTTTTCCAAAACATCTCCATAAGCATACAGTAGATATACAAAAGTTAGATATATCTGTTTCCTTGGGGTGTAGAGTCATTGCAGCAGCAAACGAACAAGGAACAAAAATGCTCTGGTAGCTTTCCCTTGTATGATAGATGATTCATAATATTTAAATTTTCCGTGTTTATTGCCAGTTTTTATACTTTAATCTTCACTATAATTAGAAAAAAAATCCCCCTCAGATCCCCCAACCTCACTGGTATATGCATCCTCCTATATTTTGCCAAAGACCAACTTGGCACTAAAAAATGCCAACAATGACAGAGTATGCACAAATCAGTCTTTCTGTGTCAGGTGCTTCAGAAGAAGTGAACATAATTCCAATGATGACTGTCCACCTGAGCAAAAAAGACAGATGTATAAGAAAAGGAGAAAACACCTCTAACAACTAATGTGTGTGTCACTCTGATCCTGGGCTCTTTTTCTGCTGCTGTTTGGTCTACCAATCATTGCACACATACTACTCTAGTTGTTATTTCTGTAAAATTTTGCTGAATATATATATGATCTCGTAGCCAATAATATCTCTAAACTCTCATGAATTATATTTTGTAGATTACTTTGTGTTTTCTAAATAGATAATTATATTATCTGTGATAACTGCACTTTTGCATCCTTCTAATTCTTACCATTTTATTTGTTTTTCTTCTATTGTGAAATGGGTAGGACCTGAAGTAGAATATGAAATTAAAAGTGATAGCATGCTGCCGGCCAGTGTGGCTCAGTAGATTGAGTGTCATCCCATGGACTGAGAGGTCCTGGTTTGATTCCTGGTCAGGGCACATGCCTGGGGTTGCGGGCTCTGCACCCAGTAGGGGGCGTGCAAGAGGCAGCTGATTGATGTTTTTCTCTCACATTGATGTTTCTCTCTCTCTCTCTCTCACAACAAAAATAAAGTCAATAAAAACATATTTTAAAAAATGATAGCATGCTTATTATCATTAAATAAAATATTTGCTCTAAACTTTTGCTACTCTGAAAAAAAAAGTAACATCTAAAAATCAGTGATGCAGCCAGAAAGTGCTTTGAGAGATCAGGAAGGGGAAGGCTGAAAGGTTTGAGTTGTGAGCAGGCTTTGGTTTCCTGGTCAGGCTGAGCAGGCGGTGACGGGATCGCTCATGCAGTCTTGGCAGGACCGAGATAAGGTCAGTGAGACAGAGTGGGGCCCGGTCTGTGTGGGTCCCACTGGTCCCTAGACAGGGTATTCCCTTCTCTTTCTAGGAAAGGTCTGGAGGTAAAGCTTAAGGCTGAGCCTTTACAGTTCACAAAGAGACTTCAAACTATTATTTAATTGTATACTAATCACTAAACATTAGTAAGGACACACTGATACAAGGGGTAAAAGAAGAAATCCACTTGGAAGGTCAAGGACCACCCAGTGCGACCGCTGATGTTTCTGCAAGGTTTGCAGTATGCCAAGTGCTGTTTTGAGAACATTGTATATAATGAATGACTCACTTGGCCTTCTTAACAGTTTTATGTGCATGCTATTGGTATTCCTGCTGTGTTGGAGTAAGGAATTTGCCCTAATTTTACTGCTTTTACATATCAGACAGGAGATTCCACCCCAGAATGTTAGCGTGCATCACAGGGAAAAGAGCAAAACCGTTGAACCTTGACATTGTTCTTCAAGAAGCTATTATTGTAAAGAGCAGTGCTGTTCACTGTCTGAAAGGGAGACTGCTCCAGGCAATAGGTAGGAAATGGTGCCTCCTCCATGGCTGGGAGGAACCAGAGGAAGCTCACTTGGTACCATGGACAAGGCAATGAGGGGTCTAGCATTTCTCAGGGAGAAGTCTAGACTGGCCAGGTTCAAAGAAACCTGAAAGCAAGAAAGTTTCTCTCAGTTATTTTTCATCAAGTCTGATCTGTGCTATACTTTTCATAGCTTGGTCTGGTTTCTTATTAAAATAATTTTATAAGTAGCTGCGTGTGAATCATGGAGGCACAGCTTTTACTCGTCCTTGGTGTGCTTTTGTTTTCTCTTAACTAATACTGTAGTGGTGATGTATTGCTTCGATAAATAGAAAGAAATAGACATTTAAAAAATAAGCAAGTTTAATTATGTAAAGCGAATAAGCACAGAAAAAACAAAAATATGCATTTATAAAACTTTTTTCTACTTTTCCTATATGATGTAATTTTTTTCATAAATAGACTCTTTTACATCAGATATTTTTATTTAGGCTTCAGATGAATCACTATTTTCAAAATGTACACCCGCCCCCATTTAGATAAGAACTTGCTGCCTTATGCAGAGATAGGTAGACTATAAGGGAAGTGAATGCATTTTAATCTATGTCAATATTGAACCTAGTTAATATTCGTGGGTTTTATCAACCAGTGTACCTTCTTGTTTCCATCTTCACAGCATACACACACACACACAGACACACACACGACTTTACTGATCACAGTCTGCTTTTATAGAATGATTAAAAAATAAGGGAACAACTCTTTTATTGCTTTTTAACATCATAATTAGGTTTTTTCTCAACAATGAATATAAATATTTTAAAAATTATTTTTAATAGATTTTTTTAGCAAGAGGAAGGGAGAAGGAGAGAGAAACATTGATCGACTGGATGGAAAATCGAACCAGAAACTTCTCAGTGCACGGACGACACCCAACCAACTGAGCCACACTGGCCGATGAATATGAGTATTTTTAAACATACTGGAAAGTTAAAAGATTTTTACAGTGACTATCCACCTCTTAGTGTCAATAATTAGCATCGCGCTATTCCTGCTACAGCACGTATCTGTCAATCTATCCATCCAACAATCTACCGTATATATTCCATGTACATCAAAGTTAGTTGCAGACATCAGTACTGTTCCCCTAAATACTTCAGCAGGCATATCAATGTAACTAATTTTTAGGTTTTTGTGTCTTTCTTTTTAAACTGAGACTTTTTAAAAGAGAAGTTTGGAGAAAAGGTAGAGATTCTCCACGTACCTCCTGCCCCTTACACGTGCACAACCTTCCCCATGATCAACAGCCCCTACCACAGTGGTACATTTGTCACAACCAATGAGCCTACATTGACACATCACTGTCACCCAAAGTCTGTAGCTTATGTTACTGTTTACTCTTGCTGTTGTACATTTTATGGGTTTGGAGAAATATAGGAGGACATGTATTCATCATTATAGTATCATACAGAGTATTTCACTGCCTTAAAATCCTCAGCGTTCTGCCTATTCATCCCTCCCTTCTTCAACCCCTGGGAACCAGTAATCTTTTTGTTATCTCCATAGTTTTGCCTTTTCCAGAATGTCATATAGTTGGAATCACACTATATTATATGTTACCATGTCAGATGGCTTCTTTCACTTAGTAATTATGTGTAAGGTCTCTCTGAGTTTTTGTCTGGCTTGATAGCTCACTTTTTTTCAGTCACGAGCAATAGTTCATTGTGTGGCTGTATTACAGTTTGTTTATCTATTCATCTACTGAAGGACATCTTGGTTGATTCCAAGTTTTTGGCAATTATGAACAAAGCTGCTATAAATAATCATGTGCAGGTTTTCAGGTTTTTGTGTAGACATGTTTTCAACTTCCTTGGGTGAACACGGAGGAGGTGCCTCTGGATCTATGGTCAGAGTATTTTGAGATTTGTAAGAAACCGCCAAACTGTCTTGCCAAGTAGCCGTACCGTTTTGTATTTTCATTAACAATGAAGGAGTTCCTGTTGCTCCTCAGCCTTGCCAACATTTGGAGGTGTCCGTGCTCCAGATTGTGTTCATTCTAATAAGTAAACTTTTTAAAAAATGATAATGCATTCTTTCTCTAAAACCCAAATTTAAAAATTAGCAGAAAAGATCTATTTCCTGGCCAAATATTCCAATTTTAGACTCATTAAATGTGATCATTTTAAATAATTTTTTGCTTCCTAGTTTTGATCGACACCCATATACCTGAATAATAGTAACTCTTTACTCCTGTGGCAAAAAAAAAAAATTCCTGAATTATTTCAGAATTCCAGACAGAACACTCCTGGTCATAGATGACTTTCTACATGAAGGGGGGAGAGATGCAAGGAGAAACCAGACTATAAATGCAGGTGACACACCTCTGAGACACACCCAGAATATTGTAACTCCCATGTGCCTTCCCTCCCTGACCCTGGAGTCAGTTTGTTATCAGAATGTTATGAGTTGTACTAAACTGTCTGAAAAAAAAAAGTAGGTGAAAGGTATGGGGGTTTTCAGTCAATTGGGGGATATATGATGTAAACATGTTATTTGAAAAAATGATTTTTAGCAAAGTCAAACCACTGATTAAGGCTCAGAGTAAGGAGAAAAATTGTGGGCCAAGATGTCCAAAGGAAGCTTCATGGGCAGGATGTATATAACCTGCAAGGGGAGGTAGGACTCAGACAACAGAGGTGAAGAAAGGGAAGGACATTTTTGACAACAGCCACAATGTAAACAATAATACTATTTGTTCTTTTTTTTTTGACACCATAGTTGCTGAAGTTCTCAATAAGCCCTTTCCCATCAGAAATTCTCAAGTCACTGTCATTCTAGTATTTTCTTGGTCCTCTGATCAATCTCATGCTTGTTTTTCCTTAATCTGAGGTTGTATCATTTATACCACTACTTTCTAATCAGCTCTGGGCACAGCTTATGCTATTTGAGTTGGCACCATTTTATTTCAGTGAGTAACACGGGGGGCATTTATAACGTTAGAGAAATCACTGGACAACGTGACTGTTGTTGTTGACATTGCTGTGTCCCTTTTTCCCATGAAAACGTTAGGTCTCCTGGAAAGAAGACGTCAGTGAGGTGGAGTAAAAAGTACACTGAACTGGGAGTCAGAAAACCTGTCTCCTCATCTTATTTCTGCAAGGTCTTATTTTTATGAGACCTTGGTCAGATCACTTAAATTTTCTCCGAGGTTGTAATGTAAAAGTGGTCAGAAAGGGCTTTCTAGAAAACAGCTTCAAGACTCAGACTGAAATGTCATCATTAAAGACAGGGGATGAGGGCGGGAAGACTAGAAACTTTTTCAGCTTTTAAGACTTGCCTTAAGAAACACATTTTCCTTTGTGGGGAATGTGATAGATGATAAAAGTATATGATTGAATTTCTGAAAATGATAGAGGTCATGAAATAACTCCCTTGTAGGAGCCTCAAATCTGTGTGTGTGTGTGTGTGTGTGTGTGCGCGCGCGCATACACATACACACACCAGCACACTGGCAATGGGGGAGATTGGTATCAGGATGTAGTAGTTAAGAAAATACATCTAGCTCTGACCAGTTTGACTCAGTAGTTAGAGCATCAGCCTACAGACCAAAGAGTCTCGGGTTCGATTCCAGTCAAGGGCATGTACCTCAGTTGTGGTTTGGTCCCGGTCCTGGTGGGGGTCATGTGGGAGGCAACCAATTGATGTGTCTCTCTCACATTGATGTTTCTCTCTCTCTCTCTCTCCCCGCCCCCACTCTATCTGAAGATAAATGGGAAAATATCCTTCAGTGAGGATTAAAAAAAAGAGAAAATACATATAGTGTGTTTATCTATGCCAGTCTTTTGAAGACAGAAATAGATAACACAAAACAAAAACAAAACGAAATAAAACAGAACAACCACCATAATAACTACAAAAGACAACTAGTAGGATTTAGCAAAAAACAACAACAACAACAAAAATCCAATGCCTCTTCAACTCAGGACCCACACAATATTCTCCCATGTCTCCAGCAAGAATCTTGAATAATGAGAACCAGTATTGGAAACAAAGGCTATGGGTCTCTGAACAAAAGCCATCAGCATCGATCAGCTAACACTAACTGAGCACTTACTATATGCCAGGCAGTTTGTTAGGTGTCGAGGCTACACCAATGACACAGGATGCTGACCTTGAGGCTCTCTAAAATTTGCTTTGGCTCTAAAATTCCATGAAAAACAAAACCCTCTCTTTGGAATTGTACTTCTGGATTGAGTTTTCTCAGCGGTTAAATAAAATACAAATAGAACCCTACCTGAAGGCCTCCTCCAGAAAGTCTCAGTTGGGCCATTTCCCTGGTGGAGGAGGGGAGACGACAGAGTTGGCGTTGGAGGATGTATTGGAAGTGTTAGTAATGGAAAAGTAAATGTACTCAAGAATTCAGGCCTTGGGAGGCTTTTGCGAGGTGGTTACCAACTGCTTGTGGAAAAAAAATTAAGGCCTCTCCGAAGGTCTACATCACACACGAAAAATAAAGCCATTGCTTTCTTATTGGGAGGAGCGGTCCCCGCCACCATCCAAAGCTAATATGGTAGCATAGGGCTCGTTGGCTTCCTTTTCCTGCTTCCTTGCTCCTTGTGAAGCGACATCTAACTTGGACTACACTCTTCTGTCTTATCACACAGACAGGCTTTATGGTCGGAAGACACAGTGGGCTGACCATAAAAATGATCTGCCCAACGAGATCCAGGTAAAAGGCGTTTGTGGATCTGAGTATCCGTTGACAAAGAAGCTTCCAGAGTAGAAGGGCTCTGTCGAAGACCCATGGCGACAATGCCCCTCGGGGTAACACACTCTCCCGTGGCATGCCGTATGCTGTTGCTTCCCAGTGGAAATAGCTCGCACCAGCTGTTTCTTTCCACTCCCCTCAGCCCTAAAGGAGTAAATACGAGACAAACGGCTGGCTGTTTAGTCATCTTGTTGGCATCCAGATTCTACGTCGGTCTCTCTCAGCTAGAAAAATATTTGGTGTATCCTGGTTCAACCTGCCGCGCTTGTATTTACAGTCCGAAAACACAGTCCTCTTTCTTAAAATATCCCCAAATGAGCGGTGCACAAAGGCCAGGAGCACCGCGGGCCAGGGGTTAACGCAGACCCGGCTTTGGGTCACCGGGAGCTGCTTGGCTTCCTGGGCCGTGCTTAACCCTGTCCCAGAGCCATGGCCTCCCCGACACCTACCTGCCAGCAGCCGTGCCCTGGGTGAGCGTGTTTCATTTCACAGACACTAGGGCCGTGCACTGAACTCGCAGGGCCTCTGATTAATGGCGATGAGGGGATCCCAGCCCCGTCTCCGCGGGCCTCCACTTTGAAGTTGACAGCCTTGTCCAGAATAGAGCCCCTAGCATTTACAGTCTCCTTTGACAGTTGCGGCCTCTGATAAAATAAATAAACCTCATATGGGCACTTTCTTTCCTCCTTATCTCCTGCCAGCAAGGGCTGTTTAGTGCGGCCCACATTTGTGGCTGCATGAGGCTATGGAAAACCCTGTCTGGCAAACGGGGTGGTTGTTTACATTATGATGGAAGACAGGATAGGATCATTAAAATAAACTCTCCGATTTCCTGTCGCTTCCTTTCTTTATCTAGCGTGGCGAACGCGTCTCCGCACAAAGGACCCTACGAGCTGGCTGCTCTGTCTGGTTCTGTCCTCGGGATCAATTCTTTCCTCTTAAGCAAATAATTAGAGTGTAGCGAGCCCTCCTCTTCTCAATTTAATCTACTTTGGTGGACTCTGTAAATTCACTTGCTTAAGGAGGAAACAGCTCCTCGTTACTGAGGCTATTACAATCATTTAGGGACCTGGGGCTTATCTGCAAGTGAAATTATTTTTTTGAAATTAAAACAAGCATGAACTCCAGTGATCCCAATATCTATGACAAGGGATGGTTATAATGACAAATAAAAC
Organism: Molossus molossus; assembly: GCF_014108415.1. Lineage (NCBI taxonomy): Eukaryota > Metazoa > Chordata > Mammalia > Chiroptera > Molossidae > Molossus > Molossus molossus. Next base: position 61,460,215 of record NW_023425351.1, on the reverse strand, counting down.
GCTATGTTGTTAGCAGAGAAATGAAGTAATACCTTCTTCCTTCTCCTCCAAACTGTGAGCCATTCCTAGGCTTTTAGCAAGCTGCATGGTGTGTGTCCATTAGTGCACTTACATGTGTGTGCTGTGTATCAGCACTCAGTCTATCTGCATGACTCTCATCAGTGCCCTTCCCTAAGGAGCTCAATGCTGTTCCCAGCCCAACCCCCACCTACCTCCCTGCCATGATTCCTCTGATTGGGATGACAGCTCGAACCCATAGTACACAGGCACAAGTAGAATACCCTCTCTCTCTCCAGATGGTCTCTGCCCTTCTTACTTACCCTCCTGGATAATGACAGCCTGTCTCACCAAGGCCATGATCACCATACTCACCAGGAGAGTACACTTTCGACTGCTGGCCACATCCTTCATTGGTTTTCATAGTTTCCTATTCTGACTTATTTTAGCATCTTTCTCCGTCTCAACAGCCCTTTTCCTGAGAGTCTAGTTTGCTCTTCTCTGATCCAAGGAGAGTTCAAACTGTACTGTTAGAGAAGGTTAGAGAAGGCAGTGATCAGGGAGGAGGTGTCAGGGAGACATGAAACTTGAGTCGAGCCTTGAAGTATGAGTGGGGTTTGTTGTATCCCCCAGTTTTTCAAAGGCAGTCAGAATTACAGCCCTGTAGAATGTTGGAGCTGAAGGAAACTGTGTCCTGACACGAATCATCCTCTGCGTCGGATGGCACGAGTATAAAAATATATAGTGTAGAATAAATCTACGAAAGAAGAGAATCTCTCGGGCCTGGCAGTGGTGGTGAGCTGTTGGAACGTGTCTTTGAGCAGAGCCTCCACATGGCACAACTAAGGTGGCATTGTCACGTGCCAAGGTAAGTGGAGCTGCCTGGAGTTGGGGCATGCCAACTTGCATGACCACACACAGAGGTTCTCCTTCGGGGCAGCTGGTGTCTCTCAAGTTTCTGACAAGGAAGCCAGTCTGTGTATCAGAGAATCCCTGCTTGTCCTGGACAATGAACAGATATACAACTGTGACATTTGTCAACTGATTTGTTTGGCTTCAGTTCCCCTATATCCTTGTTTTGTCCCCTTTCTGGACGCCAAAGCTTCTTTCTCCCCCATATCCCAGCTGGTATCTCTTCAGCAACCACCTAAGACATCTATATTTTTATTTTTACAGTTTTTTGTTTTTTTTCAATCTCTAGGCTAATCTTGAGTCTTCTTTCTAAATATTCTTGTCCATGCAGAAACTTTTTGTTTGGTTTGGTTCAACATTGTAATCCTAGGATGTAGAGCTGGGTGTTATCTTGTAAATGTTAAATATTTACTTAGTAAGTGAATGATGTTAACTTCTTTTCTCTCTGCTTCTCCAGCTTCTTGACTAGACATAGATGTGATAATGGTGAACCAGGTCTTATTTTCTATGACCTCCTAGATTGAGGATTATTTTTATCTATATTCTAACAAGAATTCCCACGGTTCTTGATTTTTTAAAACTGATTCCACTTTCTACAGCAGAATCTTTGGGAGTGAAATCTTTTTTTTTTTTTTTAATATCGGGAAATTTTATTTTATTTATTTATTTATTGTGGTACGTGCCCCTAGCGGGAACCGAACCTGGGACTCTCTGGTCCGCAGGTCAATGCTCAACCTCTGAGCCAAACTGGCCAGGGCTGGGAGTGAAATGTTGATATCTGAATATCTATCTATTATCTATCTATCATCTATCTATCTATCTATCTATCTCTCTCTCTATCTATCTATCTATCTATCTATCATCTATCTATTATCTATCTATCTATCATCTATCTGGCAAGCATCATAGTGAATGTTATATAAAAACTTCTCAAAATTTTATAACAATGGAATGCAAAATAGCAGAAAATAATAACTGGAATTAAAAGCATAGGAAATAACATAGATATATGGTAAACCATAAAATATGTTGAAAGAATATGCAATGGGGTGGTGTCTTTATAGTCTAATAGAGCTTACTTTAACTAAAGATACAGCATGCTAAAATATGAGCCCTTTGGAAATGTTTAAAAGGTCATAGCTCTTCAAGGTACAAATAATGAATTCTTAAAATAATAACCAATTGACACCCGGGTCTTTCTTATCTGAAGGGAGATGTTTGTAGTATTAAGGGGGTGGAAGTGGGGGACTCTGTAGAACTTAAAGTTTCCTCTTTGATTTTTCAGAGCTTGTGATCCATCAAGTTAAAAAGAAAAATTACCATTAAAGAAAGAGCTGGATCTGTAGTAAAAATTATTACAACTTCCTAAATGTTTAAAGCTTCTGTATCCTTTTAGGACAATGTTGACTTGTGATATTTATGTGTTGTTTTAAAAATAACAGTATGGAGTTACACCAAAAAATTTAAAATGGAACAGCCTTATAAAAATAAGATAAAATAAAAATAACCCTCTCTTTGGATTAGGAACATGTCTAAGTATCAGTGAAGACTGATGCACCGTGAAGGTGAATTTATAGTAGCATGGCCTGTTGTAAGACAGCTGCTTCTGCATGATTCACTGGACTTGCAGTGAGTGGTATGCTGGCAATGTCCTGCAATTCATTTGCAGCATTTGCCCGTTTCTGTAGTGTAAGTTCTCCCACGATGGCCAATTTCAAGTTGCCAATGTGACTTCACTGAACCGGAGCTGGGAAGAGGTGGCCAGGAGTGCACCATTACGCGGTGTATCTACCACACAGATGTGAGACGTGAATGATCTTGAAGCCTAGATGATAAAATGTACTAAAAGATGAGCAGGTGATTCATTGTGAGCATGAACTTTGTTTTGAATATGGTTTATTCAATGATAAGTTAATAGAATTCAACTTTTAATAATGGTTCTGTTAAACAACAGCTTTGCAAAGTTCCTGCAGACTTTGGGGTGGTTCTCGTGATTCGGATGAAGGCGCTAAAGCATGCCAATAAGAAACTCTCCGAAGGGAAATGTGTTGAAGACAGGGTCCAGGTCGTTCAGATGGGGTCCAGGTCTTTCTATATCCCAAGCAAGTGGGTTTTGTTGTTTTTTTTTTATCCTCACCTGAGGACATTTTTCCATTTTTTGTTTGGATAGAGTGGGAGAGAGAGAGAGGAAGAGAAACATCGATGTGAAAGGGACACATCGAGTGGCGGCTGCCACCAGCACAACCCAACCAGGTCCGGGGACAAACTGCAACCGAGGTACATGCCCTTAGCGGGAACTGAACCCAGGTCTCTCTGGACCGCAGGCCGACGCTCTAACCACTGTGCCAAACCAGCCACTGAGCAAGTGGGTTTTTACTGCTGTGTACAACTCTTAGCACTATGATAGAATGATACTTCAGTGAACAAGAATTTAAAGATTCTTTGTCAGAAGTGCTGACAAAAGTCTGGCAGAGGGTGTACGTGGCCAGAAATGATGTTTTCAATAACAAGAAAACAGAAAATGTCTTATTGTTTTCATATATTAGGTAACTGGTAGCATTCACGTGGATATTCTTCCTTCAAGTTAATTTAGACAGACTTGAATACAACCAGAATACGTAGAGAAAATGAGAACTGTTTCATGGGAGACTGTTACACTGGATGCATTCTGTGCCTGTGGTCGAGTCATGATATAAAAATTTCCTTCTGTGGCTGCTGTGAGGCCTCCGGGACATCTATGCTTAGCTCTTCCCTCAGTCCCCTCGTTATTCCCAGAATGGCTCACCAAGGAGATTCCTTTTGCTCAAAATGGAAAGCGGAACATAGGTACATCTCACTAACTGTATAAGAAATCATCCCAACCAAACGTGTTCAACCTCGTCCACGGCAGCTCTGCTCACCTGGCTAGCGCACGCTGGTCAGCTCTGCCAGCTACTTACATGCGATCAGAATATCATGACTTCTTAAATGTAATGTGTCTTGGTCTGTTCAGGCTGCTAAAATAGAACACCATAGACTGGCGGCTTATAAATAACAGAAATTCATTCATCACCGTTTGAGAGCAGCGACTTCCAACCTTTTTCATCTCATGGCACGCATAGAATAACTAGTAACATTCTGAGGCACACCCAAAAATGTATTATATATTTTTGTTGATCTGACAAAATAAAAATAGGTATAATTTTGACTCATTCACACCAGACGGCCATTGTTGTGTTGGCTGTTGTTATTATTATTTTTTATTTGGCAATCTAAGAAAAAGAGGTCAGTGCCCCTGACTAGATAGTTAAGTATTGCATGTTTGAAAAATTTTTGCGGCTCCACCGGTTAACAATCGCTGTTCGAGAGGCTGGGTCCAAGGTCAAGGTGCGGTCCCTGGTGAGAGCCCACTTCCTGGTTCAGAGACAAAAGTCTGCTCTCTGTGTCCTCACGGAGTAGAAAGAACTAGGGATCTCGCTGGGGTCTCTGTTTCAAGGGCACTAATCTCATTCATGAGGGTTACACCCTTATGACCTTGTCACACCCCCAAAGCCTTACCTCCTAATACAATCACACTGGGGGCTAGATTTAACATATAGGTTTGGGGGGCACAAACATTCAGTCTATAGTATGCCTGATTGTTATTAGTATTTCTATGTAAATGCAAACTTTAAAAACAACTAAATACTTAAAGATATAAGCTCTGTATATGTATATAAAATAAGTTATAGATAATACATACGAATAACCAGAGAAGGGTTTGATGTTAACTATCAACCCGGTTCCATTACTAAATTTGAGTGTTGCATTTTTTCTGATGGTTTTATCAGACATTGCCGATCACTGATAGTAAACGAATGTAATGTAACCCATGAGAGTCACGGGTTCAAACTATCACTGCTGTCCACAAAGTCAATGGCTTAACAAGAACTTATCTTCCTGTTCTGTAGGTTAAAAGTCCAACAAGAGTCTCACTGGACTAAAATCCAGGTGCCACGAGGGCTGCCTTCTGTTCTAGAGGCTCTAGGGAGAATGTGTCTCCTTGCCTTCTGCAGCTGCTAGGGGCCACCCGCATTGCTTGGCTCATAGGCCTCTTCCACCTTCAAAGCAGCAATGTTGCATCTCTCTGTGCCCTCTTGCCATGTCATCTCTTCCTCTGAATGACTCTTTGAAAGATCCTTGTGATTACATTGGTCCCACCTGGATAATACAGGCTACTCTTCCTATTTTTTTTATTTTATTTTGCAACCAAAATTTTCTCTGCAATCTTAATTTTCCAAGGTCATGTAACCCATGAGAGTCACGAGTTCAAATGATTAGGACATACTATTTTTGGAGGAAGAGTACTCTTCCTACTACAACTTATGGGTCAGAATGAGTTGAAAAGCTCATTAAAACACAGATTTTGGGGACCTGCCCCCAGCATCTCCGATTTAGTAGCCTTAGTACAGACTCCAAGAATTTGCATTTTAACAAGTTCTCATGTGATGGTGATGCTCCTACTCAGGGAACTACACTTCAAAAATAGCTGTTCTAGATTTGTTATTTAATTAGGGGGTACTAAACACCAATATTTAAATTTTAGTAATAATTTCTGTTTTCATTGGTGTTGCTAAATTAAATACAGGATGCCCAGTTCAATTTGCATTTCAGATAAAGAAGGGGAAACTTTTTAGTATAAGTATGTCCCATGCAATGCCTCGTTCATACTTATATTAAGAAGTTATTTCTTGTTTATCTGCAATTCAAATTAAACTGAATACCCTGAAATTTAAAACATAAATCTGGCAGCCCTAGTTTTCATATGAAAGAGGGAGATAGGACTGTTTCTATAGTGAATAAATATTCCATGAGGGACAAACATTTTAACATACCTTTCCCCTACCCCTTTGGCCCCCAAGTCACTACTAATCACTTGCAACAAAAGGTGTAAATCCACTTTATTCTTTCCCTTGTTAATAGCTTACAGAGAATTTAGCAAGAGACGACATTATGGCTTTTTAATTTTTTTTCATATAATTTCTCCATATTTCTTTTTAGGACTTTTCACAGCTCTTTCCTTAGTAAGCATCTGTGTGATTATCCCAAAGGTGCTGGTGATGTAACCAATGGAAGTGTGCTAACAAACACAGACCAAGGAGAAAACAAGAGAACATGCCACACAGGCTATTACCCATACCACGATTCCCTGACTCCTTTTTCTTTTTAAATTATTTTTTCTTTATTGATTTGAGAGAGAGAGATAGAAACATTGATGAGAGAGAACACCATTGGCCACCTCCTGCATATCCCATACTGGGGATCAGGCCCACAACCTGGGCATGTGTCCTGACCAGGAATCGAACCGGCGACCTTTTGGTGCATGGGTCGATGCTCAACCACTGAGCCACACTGGTTGGGCTCCCTGACTCCTTTTTCATTGAAATGGTGTGAGTTGGAGTACCTGTTTGTTTGTTTGTTTTATAGACAAAAGTTTTCCAACTTTCCCAGAGGACAGACAGACAAAAAGAAAAAATTTGCATCTCATTTTACCCTGAAGTGAAGAAAATCACAGTCTGGTAGGGGCGATAACTATCTAGCCAGAGGTTTTCAAACTCTCTCCATTGATGCTGATTTTAATATCTAAATAATTTTTACACAGCACCCCTGGACCAAAAGAAATACCCAAAAGTTCTCTTTATCAGTTTGTTAGGTCCAAATAACTTAAGTATTTCTGTCTTAACTTAGCAGCCACTTGAAAAAAAATAACACACACATTGAATATAAAAAAGACTTTAATTTCATTCCTAAATACTAATGAAATATGTACACTTGTCTGGCATAGCACCGCTGGGAGCCAGATTGGACATCCTCACCCTCATTTCCTGTTCCACACTAACTTTTTGCTCAGTATTTGCTCTTTATATATATAGCAACCATGGGAAACTCAGCCTTGCAAATGAATGATGTCACTGAAAGGAATGTAGTGTAATCTAACGGAAAAACTGAACTTTCTGGAGCTCGTAGGATTTTGTAGTGTCTGACAGATATACATCACTGTGTTTCTTTTGAAATTTTAAAATACATCGTAGGAGTCCTATAAGTTTGTTGGGGCATCTCAGGACACCTCCATGCATATTTTAGAAACTCTAGACCTAAATAATGATTGCAATTTAATCAATCTAGACAAAGCTAGAGAAGTTAAATGTTTTTTCTGCAATGCAATAGTCTAGGACATACACAAGTTCCTTAACATCTCTAAGTGCCACATTTCATATTTCTATAATGAGGAGAATAATACAATACGCCAGTTGTTTTTCTGGTATAAAATAAATACTCAAATGTCAACTAGTTTTATTATTATCATTTGTAATGACAGAATTATGAAAAACTATAGATTTATTGTATAAGAGGGAGTGATTAATTGTCCCTGAGGTAGTATGGGTAACTATAAAAGTAGTGACACCTAATAGAATTTCAAAGGATAAAGAAAAATTATTTAACTGAATAAATTGTAGAAGAATGTTGTAATCACAGATAATATATTCAGAGAAGTGGCTGGAAGGTAAGTACAAGAATGATGTGTGGCAAGACTTGTTTTTGGTTTGTTTTACATTTTGTATTGAAATGTGTTTCATTTCATATATATATATATCTGTATATCTCTATATATTGGTATATATATACAGGAAAGTAAAAAAAAAAACAAACAAAAAACAAATTGTAGCCCTGGCAGGTGTGGCTCAGTAGTTAGAGCATCAGTCCAAGAACCAAAGGGTCATAGGTTCGATTCCTGGACAAAGGCATGTACCTGGGTTGCAGGTTCAATCCCCGGCCCGGTTAGGGCGCATGTGGGAGGCAACCAATTGATGTGTCTCTCTCACATCGATATTTCTCTCTCTTCCCACCTCCGTTCTTCCCTCCCACTCTCTCTAAAAAAACAGCAATGTAAAATATATCCTCAGGTGAGGATTAACAATAACAACAAATTGTAAATATATTAATGTATGAGTTTTCTTTTTTTCTTGGTATGTGCCCCTAGCAGGAACCAAACCCGGGATTCTCCGGTCCACAGGCCGATGCTCCAACCGCTGAGCCAAACCGGCCAGGGCAATGCATTAGTTTTCATAAAATTAACACACTTGCATAACCAGCCCCAACACCACAAAAATTTATTAGAACCACAGGTGCTCCCATTATGATACTACCCTCCTCCAAGTGAAACCATTGTTCTCCTGGAGGAGGGTAGCAGATTCGATTTATATGAATGAATCTGGTTTTTGCTTGTTTTTGAACTTTATATAAGTGAAATCACAATATATGTAACATTCTCTGTCAGTCTTCTTCTTTTTTTTTTTTTTATTCTCATCCAAGGACATTTTTCTTTTTTTTTTTTTTTTTTTTGCATTTATCTTCAGATAGAGCGGAAGGGAGAGAGGGAGGAAGAGAGAGAAACATGGATGTGAGAGAGACACATCGAGTAGTTGCCACCTACACGACCCCAACTGGGGCCGGGGACAAACTGCAACTGAGGTACATGCCCTTAATGGGAACCAAACCTGGGTCTCTCTGGTCTGAGGGCTGATGCTCTAACCACTGAGCCAAACCAGCCAGGGCACTGTCAGCTTTCTTTTTCTTATATACTTTGTAGGTTTTCCTATATTGTTAAACTTAGTTGTACTCTGTTCACTTTCATGCACATTTTGTAATTCCATTGTGTAATTACAGTAGATTTTACCCATTCTACTGTTGAATGGTTCAAATTCAAGACTATTACAAATAGTGCAATTAACATGGTATAAATCCTTTAGTGAACATATACCTGCATTTCATTTGGGTCTATATACCCTGGAATGAAATTAGTGTTATACTTATGCTCATCTTTAGTAGATAAACTATATTTACTATTTTGGGGGGAGGGTTATCTATATACCTTGGAGTGGAATTACTTGTATGCCCATTTTCAACCCTAGTAAATGCTATCAGTTTTCCAATGTGTTTTTACCAATTTACACCCCTACCAGCAATGTATGAGAGTTTCCTTGATCACATTTATGTGCTTTGCAGTTTTCATGTCAGCCTTTCAGTCGATGTGTAGTGCAGTGTTTTGCACTCACTTGACGTATGTCCTGGGCAACACACCCTTCTGTGCCTGAGTTTTGTTGCTTGTAAACAGGGATAATAAGAGCACTATATTTTTGAGAAATAAATGCATTAATCCACACAAAGTTTTTGGTGCAGTGACAGGCACAGTGTACTCCATCACAAATGTTATATGTCACTCATCATCACCATCACCATCATCACCATCATCACCATCGTTATCAGGAAGGATTATTAACCATTCAACAGAGAGAAAGACATTTTCTAGACAAAGCGGCCCGCTTATGCAAAGGCAGCAAGGCCAGAGAGCGTCGGAAACACAGTGAGAACTTCCCTCTTTCATTCCAGGGGTGCTTGGCTGGGGTGAGACACAGAAATGTTTGACCAGCAGCCACTCAATTGTTCCGTTTCAAAAAGAGGGTGATTAAGTACCCATTTCATTGAGTAGATTATGCGTCTCCACTGGGAAGCAAATAGTCAGTTATTTAAAACGGTCTCCCTCCCGCGTGTCTCTTTCAGAAGAATGAAGTCAGAACAGTGTCTCACTGTGCAGAGGACAGACCCGCTTTCTGTCTGCTCAGCAGCGCTTTTTCTTACTTTCCTTTTCAGATAAATATGCATTATTTGGGAAACCCATGGAGAGCCCCGTTGCACTGTAGGTCAGAGTATTTCCGTGTCCCTCAGCATCAAGAGTGTCCGGGGCTGCTTCGATGGCATGCAGGAGCCTGGCCTGTCTCGCTGGATCCCCCCACCGAGCAGAGCCGCGTGCCAGGCAGCGCGCAGGGGCGCCCAGCGCCGAGCCTGATGAGGCCCAGCTGTGCGGAGCAGCTTGGCGGCCGAGCGCATGCGCTCTGGAGCCATCTCCCCAGATTGCAGTTGGGTGGGCTTTGCATTTTGAGATTTTCTGTGTTGCTGCATGCCTTGGCCCTGCGCTTTTAAGAGGAATGGACTCCCAAGCTCACTTCCCTGCCTCCCTCTTGGGGTGAGGCACTCTAGTCTCTGGCTTGTGTGCCCTAAGCGTGAAGGTGGCTCTGGCCGGAAGGGCTTCATGTGGGGAGCTTGGAGGCCAGCACTGCAGGACATCTGCACAGACCTTCTCTTGCTGTAGGATGTTGTGACCAATAGTCTGGCCTCCTACCAACTGGCTGGCCTCTTATTCTGAGCGCAGTGTGACACAGCTGTTTCAAGTTATTTCCACTGAAGCCAGAAAGAAATCCCCATCTGCAGGAAGACAGGAAAGTGATGATGAGCTTGGGGAAAGGACTTCTTTTTTTTCTTCACTGGCCTGGGACCTTCGGACCCGCAGAGGCCTCGCGGAAGGAAGTGGGCACATCATCGTGCAGGGACTGGAAGTGAAGGGTCTGGGCTCCAGCCACTGCTCTTCTGCTGCTCAGTGGCGTGGCCTTGGGCAAGTCACATAACCGATCTCGGCCCATCTCATCATCTGCAAAATTGGGATAGTCCTGGCTTAATATAAAGGCTTCTGTGCGGTAATATAAGTAAAGCACACTGTGGCTGGCACAGAGCTCGAGTTCAAGAACTAATGTCTATTACATTTTACGTTCCCCTCTGTCTGGCCAACGGCCTTCCATTTGGGGCCACAACTTTTTCTTGCCCCCAGGTCTTCCTAGGTACCTCTTTTGACCTATCCAGCAGCAACTTCCACTCTCTTTATTGTAGCATTGTTTTTAGGCTATGTTATAAATGTAATTGTATATTTGGTTCAATTTTTACTGCAAATGAAAAAAAAAAAAGCATACCTTACTTTGTTATTGTATCTCTGTGTATTGTTTATCACAATGGGCATCACATTGTAAATAGTCAATAAATATTAAATTTTATTATTATTGGATACACCATATTGCTGATAAAAAGAAAGCAGACTTCCCTAGATCTTCTCTGGTACCAGCATACCCCACACACACTGCAACCATTTCACCTGCACAGCAGGGTAACTTGGGACAATGTTAGCATCGGATGTTCCTGGACTCCTCACTCCCTTGAGTCTGCAGGTGGGTACCTCATCCTGCCCATCTCAATATTTGGCTGCCCCAAGTTATGACCGATTGAATCAATCAACTATTGCTGCATAACACTACCAAATATTCCATGGCTTGAAAAATCATGGATCACTATAGCTTATACAAGTATAAATAGGCTGTCCTATTCTAATCACTGTGCTTGAAGTTGTCTGGCGGAGTAAAAAATAACCGTTTATGGAAATGAATAAATGAATGATGCTTGAAATGTGTTGACGAGGTGAGGCTTCGCAGTGAGTGCTTTATGGATACTCTAGAGGGTTAATAACTCACCCTGGTTTGCCCAAAGCTTTCCTGGTTTTAGCACCGAACACCTCGTGTCCTGAGAGCTTTCTTCCTCCCTGTCCTTGCGAGCTGAGCTAGCTGGCCAGCTGGCTTCTAGGAGCTCTGCTAGTCCAAACTCACAAACTCAAATGCCTTCAGAGACTGTTGGGCAATGACAACGAGAGGTAACCGGGCTCAGGGTAAGCTGGGAACCTCCCAGAAAGTATTCGCACATGAACAAGACCTGTCAAGGGCCTAAATCAGCTTGGTGGCCAGCACTGCAGCCTTGACACAGCAGTGCCTGGCCAAAGTCAACAGAAGAAGGAGCAGGGACAGTTCCATTTTATATTTAACGACGATGAAAACAAAACCAAAACCATTAATCTTGAGATTACTAAGAGTTTGCTTAACATCTCTGAGCCTCTGTTTCATATAAATGAAATTAATATTTTAAAAGTAGCTACTGGGTATATAGTCTTGTAGGAATTAAATTAGATCTAAAACAGAGTATGAATAGTTTTTTATATTTTCAAAAACTACTATATGAAGTAGAAGGTACAAAGAATTGGGAATTTGACATCTGTTTTTCCCTCTAGTTGTGCAGCCTTGAGGAGTTCCTTTGACCTCTTCGGGTCTTGGGTTTCTCATCAAGTTGACAGCTAATTGCTAGGGTGCATTATATTATTAGGATTTGATTAACTGTGGAGTGCGTTTTGGAAGGAAAGTTGGTGCTAGGGATTGAGAACTCAGGTTTAGGGATCAGAGACACCCAGGTTCTGGATCCTGGCTCTGTCATCGGATAGATGTGTAACCTTCTGCAAATCCTTAACCTTTTCCTGGCTAAACTTCCTATAAACATGGGGCTTCTAATTGTGCCCACCTCACATAGTTGTTGAAATCAAGTGGATCAAATACAATAATCTATGTATAGCCCTAGCCGGTGTGGCTCAGTTAGTTGGGCATTGTCCCATGCACTGAAAGGTCACCGGTACAATTCCCTGTCAGGGCACATGTTCAGTCGTGGCTTTATCTTTGGTAGGGGTTTTGCAAGGGGCAGAGGATCGATATTTTGCTCACACTCACGTTGATGTTTCTCTTTCTCTCCCGCTCCCTTCCTCTCTCTAAAAAAAAGCAATAAAAAGTATTTTTAAATAATCTTTGTAAAGACGTTATCATAGAAAATAAATATTAGTTTATTGCTAAAATTACCATAACTATTTAATATGTACAAATGATCAAAGTCTGGTTAAACCATATTTTTTGGTTTTGAAAAGAGAATGCTTATCAGTTTTTAATTCAAATTCTTTCCCTCAATTTCCTGTACCTTAGACAAAATGAAAGTTTAACTTTAAAAAAAAAATCTTCACCTGAGTATATTTTTCCATTTATTTTCAGATAGAGTGGGAGGGGGAGAGAGAGAGAGAGAAACATCTATGTTAGAGAGACACATCTATTGGCTGCCTCCCACATGACCCTGACCAGGGCCGGAGACCAAACTGCAACCAAGGTACATGCCCTTGACCGGAATCAAACCCTTGACTCTGTCCAAGGGCCAGCTCTCCAACTGCTGAGCCAAACCGGCCAGGGCGAAAGTTTACTGTTTTGAAGAGCAGTGTTTTCAATCCTCCTAGACTGTATGCAAAGCTCCGTGGCCCCAGAAATGCACTTGTCCTGCAGCCCTTCGTAAATCTGGGGCCTCAGTCTTCACGGTGGTTCCAGAAGTTCGTTCTCTAAGACCTTAGCTCCTTTTCCCTGAGCAGTTCTCTCTTCCAGGCAGTGAACAGAAGAAAAAATGCCTTCCTAAGTCTGTCCTCACCCCGATTCCCCTCTGGGTTCCTTTCTCTGTTCACTTAGAAGCCAGAACAGGCAACTCAATTTTGAAACAAAATCTGAGATTACACGTTAATCTCCAAGTGCTGCCGATTCCCTGGTAATGGAACTAACAGGCGTTGCAGATCACTTACTAATGGAGGTGCTTCTAATTTTTAAAAACTTGTTTTCCTTATCCCAGAACTGGTGCTTTAAAACACATTAAAATTGAATTTAATTTGGCATTTCAAACAACATAAAGTGTGTTGTGCATGCATGTGTACGTGTGTGTGTGTGTGTGTGTGTGTGCATCAGTGTGTATTGGGTATTTCCTACAAGTCTACTTGGGAGACATTTTAAGTTTCTTTTGAAAGCACTTAAGTGGTTCCAGCTGCTTAAGACTCAGAACTGCAGATAGACCTTTCTATTTTAGGTGACCTTCAAATGAAGTTCGCTAATGGAGCAAATTTGTCTTCACCCTCCACAGGAGTTTGTTAAGGGACCAGCCATGTGTGCCCTGTGTAATGGACAAATCAGCACCAAATTAAACTATGAATTTCATTGCTGTGAGCTAATTATGTAGGAACAGAGATGGACTTATTATGCAAGCGTCTTTGGGCATGTGAAGGCCAAATGACGTTCTTGGGACAAAAGTCCCCCAGTACTTGGAATGAAGGCAGTGGGTGGGAGGCTGCATTGTCACAGGATATATGGTGGGCAGCAGCACCAGAACCCAAGCAACTGTTCCACGGCTATCATCCCCACGGTCACATGGCAAGTACAAATCTACCCACCCGGACCTTGCGTTTGAAATGTCACTTGGTGTTATTCCTAGTCATTGGAATTTGATTGGCTTTATTCTTATTTAATTCATAAATTCATTTTGGTTTTGCAATTAGAAAAGAACTACAAGCCTAGAAAATATATATATCTAGTTCTATATTTGTGTATCTTCACATAGCATAACAAAAATTCTTTCAATCAACAGTGGGGTTTCAAAATATTTCCTTCGTATATGTATCATCACAGCAGGCATCACTTACATTTGAGAAACACTGGTGTGAGGTGTCCCTGAGTGGAAACAGAACAGTGAGTAAGGGCATGGCCTTTGGTGTCACTTGTGTTTGAATTACAGTCCCCCTTCTACACTACACCAAATCATGGGACTTTCCTAATCCTTTGTTTTTCCCAGGTAAAACGGAAATAACAACAGTATAATCTCACATTGTTGCTATAATGATTCACTGAGATTGCTTCACCCTTTAGGAGGCAGTATGGGAGTACAGTGAAGGATGTGGACTCTAAGGGAGACAATCTGGGCTTAAATCATGGCAACACCACTTGCTAACCACATGGAAAGTTACGTGACCTCCTTGCACCTTAGTTTTCTCATCTGCAAAATGGGAGTAATAATAGTGCAGACCTCATGGGTTGCCTACAAGGAACACTGCATTAACTAATGCAAAGCATGTAGGAGTGGCATTAGTAAGCACCCTATAAATGTTTCCTATTACTGTTAGCGCAGTGTTTGATGTAGAGAACTTGATAAAGTTTAGCTGAGTCTAAGGAAGGATTTTACTTAGTTTTGGGACCAGACCAAAATCCATTCCCCTTGGAGGGATTACAACTATGATCTTATGAAATGATCACCCAGGCTGGACAATTAGACATTAAAGGGAATCAAGCCTGAATTAATGAGCAATGAAAGTATAGATATGGTTGACAAGTAAAGATGGGTCCACAGACATTGGGAAGATAAAAGCTGGATCTGAGTCTGAGATAGCAAGGATAAGTTGGAATGGAAAAGGGTGAGCTTCAGATTTGTCCATAGTGGAGTCTCTAGAAGACAGTCATCCCAAGAAAAGAGAATCAAGAAAACCAGGATTTAGAAAGAATGGCTCTCGATGTGTCTATCCTTCTGGTTGTCCCATTCTAGTTCATATACTGTCATGTCAATGTTTTTGGAGAGAAGAGTGCTGGGAGGAACAACTGAAAAATACCATTTACAGAGAACTTTGGAAGTCACTGGGCCATGCCTTGGTATTCATGTAGAAGAATAATCAGCGACTGGAAGCAAGAACAGTCCGCACTTTGGGACCCTGGGAACTTCAGCAGAAGATGATGATGCCCATATCTTGAGGCAAAGGCAACAGATTCATTAGAAAGTGACCAAAGTAAATGAGGGAAAATGTCAAATATCACATGTTATCTGACTGAATTTGATCATCAGTATATCAGAGATACTACCCCAGGACTCTCAGAACTCCCAGGAGTAGACTTTTCTAGTGGTTGACCTTCTGCATTGCAGGGGAACCTGAAGATCAGATAACTCTCAGGAGTTATTCCCAGCAACTAAACCAGAAGAATGAATGAGTGAATAAAGAAACAGGTGGGTCAGGTTTGAGAGAGAATGTTGCAACTCGGGGAGGGGGATGGGGAGGGGAGGCAGCTTTCCAGATAAGCCCTGTGACCAGAATAGCTTTCATAACCATTTAAAGGCCCTTTACTGACTCCTGATCCTCCAGATCCTTCAGATACAGTGGTGGGCAAAGAACTAGATCTTAATGAACAGACTGAACACTTGGTTACCAGACTTGATTTCTCAGGGGGTTGCTGATTTTATTTTCTTTCACAGCCTTGAGATGATCTTTATGTCATTCTGCCCTCTGGACCCTATCTCCTGGAGAAAATACAAGGCTCTGAAAACTATACAATTGACAGAAAATTAACAGGATTATATCAAACTGAAAGGTACAGTGGACAGGGAAATAAACATGTTTCTGTTCGTCACATTAGGGACAATTAGTTATGCCATGAGGTTGGAGTCAAAACAGTGATATGTGGTTCTTAGGTTCTCTTCCTTCTAGGACTCTTAAGAGATAATCAAAACATGGGTCGCAAAAGACCTAAAATAAGTTAATGCCTGTAAGTTAAATAAATAAGCCATTAAGTTAGGGACAAAAATATCTTTACTGGTATGTCCATATCAGCTCATTGCAGCCTCCATTTTTGAGGGCCTACTGTGTTCTGGGCATTGTTCGTTAATTCATAGATTATTTACAACAACGCTAAGAGCTATGCCTTCTTTGTTTTGATTAACAATGAGGCAACTGAGGCTAGAAGAGTTTTATTGAAAAAATATTTCTTGAGCAGCCACCGCTCTGAAAAAGACAAAGATGGTATCTGCCGTCATGGAGTTTTAACTATCAAAGTTGGGGCATGGCATCTCCAGTGACATACAGTCAGTGAGTGTCAGAACCAGGAATTAGAAATTCAAGATCTGGGTTCTTTCCACTTTCGGTGAAAAAAATTTAGGCAAGACTAATAAAGACCCGAAGAGGAACTTGACTTTGTGTCGCTTTTATTTTCCCTTTTTATTTTTGTTTTCCCAGAATGTTTGTCTCAGTTTTCTTAGGGTGTTTTCCAGATGATTTCTTCCCCTCCCACTGGCAGGATGCTGCCATGAGTCACAGGCAAAGCTCCTACAAAAGTGACTGCTAGTGGCTGGTGGTTCCACCCTTGTTCATCTCTGACTGGCAGGTCTCTTTCAGTCCCTGTGGACCTGCAAAGGGAAACAATGCCTTAGGCCAAACATCCAGAACATTCTGAAAGCATTTTCTTCAATGTAGACTGTGGTCAAGCCCGAGAAAGGTGTGGGAATATGGCATAGAGACCAGACATGCTCCACGCAGCAACTGGCTGCAGCTGGCCCAGGGCTGTGGGGGAGACCAGGCCCCCCTGGTTCAGTTGCCCAGGAGGAGGTGGGTTCATAAATAACTGCTTGAAATTCCAGACTCAAAGAGCATCTTCCCCAAATAACAACAAAGGCACCAATAAGCATTTATTCATGTAGCGCATTGCCATTTGTGAGAATCTTCCACATCCTCTATGTAATTTACTCTTCGAAACAACTCTGAGGTAAGCAGATTAGTCTTCATTAATCCCTTTACGAAGCACTGACCTCAAGCCTAGGAAGGCCTACCATTTTCCCCAAGATTATAAAATGATAAAAACCAGAAGGATTTCTTAAGCTGAAGTCTTCTTGTTAAGGCTATTGTTGTTTTTATCTCTTCACTAGTGCAGTGGTTTTTACAATATGGTTCCTGGACCAGCAGTATGAGCATCATTTGGAAACTTGTTAGAAATGCAAATTCTCAAGGCCTGTCGAAGACCCACTGGTCAGATGTCCTGGAACAGAGGGCCAGCATTCTGCTTTAAGAAGCTTTGCAGGTGTGGCAGGTGCTCTCTAACGTCTAGATCCACTGTCCTAATGCCTGCCTCCCAAATGAGGCTTGAGATTCTTGCCTCGTCACAGGCTGTGAATTCGGAAGGCCTGAGAGAAATGTTGGACTGGTCAGTGATACCTGGCTGAAAGAAATGCCAATATATTAACCTATTCATAGAAAAAGTAAGGCCCAGCAGCCCCCCTTGTTCGGGGTTTCGCTTTCCACAGCTTTAGTTATCCACAGTCAACTGTGGTCCAAAAACATTGAATGGAAAGTTCCAGAGATAAACAATTTATAAGTTTTAAATTGCGAGTTTTCCTGATTAGCATGTTGAAATCGCTCTCCATTCCACTCCATCCTCTCTGGGAAGTGATTCATCCCTTTCTTCCAGCAAATTCACGCTGTACATACATTACAATAAGATATTTTGAAAGATTGACCATATTCACAGAACTTTTATCACAGCATGTTGTTATAAGTGTTCTATTCTATTACTAGTCGTTGTTAATCTCTTACTGTGCCTAATTTATAAGTTAAACTTTATTGTAGGTATGTATAGATAAGAAAACACAGCATGTATAAAGTTTGGTACTATCCACAGTTTTAGGCATCCACTTGGGGGGTCTTGGATTGCATCCCCCTCAGCTAAGGGGGACAGCTATGTAAAGTAGATGATCTCTAAAGGATTCAGAACCAAATGGAAGCATTATCTAATATAAAAATAACAAATAGATTTGGATTCAAGTCCAAAATCGGACCTTTAATTAATAATTATCTGGAGTGTCCTGCTAAGAAGTTCTGCAGTCACACTAGGAAAACTATCTGTGATTAAATTAGTAATATCTGGGCTTCCAGTCCAGATGGCAGCATAGGTAAATGCTGTATCACCTCTTCCCACAACCACATCAAAATTACAACTAAATTACAACACAACAATCATTCAGAACCGCCTGAAATCGAACCCAATGGAAGTCCTACAACTAGGAAATTAAAGCAGCTGCCGCATGGAGACTAGTAGGACGGGCAGAGGCGATGGGCAGGTCTCACACCCACGTGTGGTGGATAAAAATCAGGAGGACACCTCGGCTGGGAAGGTCCTTCCTGAGGACTGAGGGGTCCCCGTCCCACACCAGGTGCCCAGCTCAGGGGTCCAGTGCCAGGAAGAGAATCCCCATCACTTCTGGCTGGAAAACCAGCGGGAACTGAGGCTCAGGGAGGCTGAGGCGGCTGGAGCCCCAGGCAGCTCCTTAAAGGGCCCGCACATGGACTTACTTGGACTTGCTCCCTCTGAGTTCAGAGGGGAGGCAGCTTGAGGGGCGCCAGAGATATACATGAAAGAACTGAGCTGTTTGGCCTCAAGACAAGGGCTGGAGGGGCAGCTTTCTCCTGAACAGAGGTGCTGGCGGAGGCTGATGTTCCTTTGGTGAGCCCTTCCCTGGGGTGACAGAAGGCCACCATATCTGGGACTCCAGCAACCTGGCTCAAACTGTTTGCCCTGCCCCTGTGATTCCCTGAGGCAAATTTTCGGGCCCACCCAAGCTGTTTCCAAAGGCTTTACCCTAGGATTGGCCTGTATTGGATACTGCTTCAGAGTTTCCTAAAAGGTCTCAAACAAGTAGCATCTGGTCTCAGAGAGCCCAATACTTGTTGTTAAGTGGCCTCAGGCCTGGCACGAGAAGCAGCCAGCCTTGGTTCACAACTTGGCTTTTCCTGGGCACCTCCAAGCCCAGCACAAGAAGCAGCCATCTGAAGATCACTTTGTAGCTTACACTGGGTGGCCTCGGATAGAACACAGGCAGTGGCTGACCTTGCCCTAGAGCCAGCACACCCAGTGGACAGCTTCAGACCACATCAAAACACCACCACCCAACCACTCAATGAGCAGTGACACACTCAATGAGCAGACTCAATGGGTACCAGAGCCCTGATGAAGTAAGTCTTGCTCTGTGTGGTGGGCCCCTACACAGCTGATCCTCCAAGGTAGTGAGAGGCCAGTGGTCAGTGGGCACAGCCAGTCCTTGTAGCTGATGAGCCTGAGTAAATCCCTCCCATTGATGTGCCAACAGCATTCAAAACTCAAACACAACAAAAGGGTGTACAGTCCACACTAGGGGTGCACCTTGAGGACTCAGCTGGGATGATCAAGGGAGGCTGTGCCACTGGATACTACAGGACACTACAACAATAGGCCACCCTACAAAGCCTAGGAGACATCACAACTCTACCTAATACATAGAAATAATCACAGGAAAGCAGCCAAAATGAGGAGACAAAGAAACATGTCCCAAATGAAAGAAAAGAACAAAACTCTAGGAAAAGAATTAAACAAAATAGAGATAAGCAATCAATCAGATGCAGAGTTCAAAACACTGCTTATAAGGTTGCTCACGGAACTTGGTGAGACATTCAAGGAACCTAGTGAGACCTTCAGGGTACTTAAGGAGACCTTCAATGAACTTAGTGAGAACATCAACAACATAAAAAAGGACCAGTCAGAAATGAAGGATGCACTAAATGAATAAAGAATAATTTATAGGGAATCAGTAGTAGAGAAGATAAAACCAAGAAGCAAATCATCGATTTGAAATATAAGGAAGCAAAAAACACCCAATCAGAATAGCAAAAAGAAGAAAGAATCCAAAAAAATGAGGATAGTGTAAGGAGCCTCTGGGACAACTTCAAGTGTGCCAAGATTTGTATCATAGGGGTGCCAGAAGAAGAAGAGAGAGAACAAGAAATTGAAAACCTATTTGAAACAATAATGATAGAAAAATTTCCTAACTTGGTGAAGCAAACAAACATATAAGTCCAGGAAGCACAGTGTGTCCCAAACAAGTTGAACCCAAAGAGGTCCACACCAAGACACATCATCATCAAAATGCCAAAGGTTAAATACAAAGAAAGATTCTTAAAAGCAGCAAGAGAAAAGCAGTTTGTAACCTACAAAGGAGCTCCCATAAGACTATCAGCTGATTTCTTAAAAGAAACTTTGCAGGCCAGAAAGGAGTGGCAAGAGATATTCAAGGTGATGAAAAGCAACGACCTTCAACCAAGATTACTTTATCCTGCAAAGCTATCATTTAGAATCAATGAACATAGCAAGAGTTTCCCAGACAAGAAAAAGCTAAAGGAGTTCATCACCACCAAACCAGTATTATATGAAATGTTGAAGGGCCTTCTTGAAGGGGAAGAAGAACAAAATTATGAACAATAAAATGGCAATTAATACATATCTATCAACAATTGAATCTACAAACAAAATGAGCAAGCAGAACAGAAACAGACTCCTAGATACAGAGAACTTTTTGTTGCTTGGCAGATGGGTGGGGGCTGGGGGGCTGAGTGAAAAAGATGAAGGAATTAAGTACAAACTGGTTGTTAGACTGATGAACCTCAAAGGAAAGTGGGGAGGGATGAGAACCAAAACCATAGAACTTCTATGCATATATGAATAACCAGTGGACACCAACAATAGTATGGGGAAGGCAGGAACGGGTGGGATTGGGGAGGAGGAGGTAAATGGGGAAAAAAAGGAGGAACATCTGTAACACATTCAACAATAAAAATGAGTTAAAAAATTAGTAATATCTGCACAGTCAGGGGAGTGGGGCCCACATATTTGTCATACTTAGGCTAAGGGAAGAGAATATTAGGTGTGATATTTTGATCTCAGCTCAACCCTTCCTTTTCTTGATGACCACGGGCAAACCAACAGTAATAAAAGCTGGTTACACTTTATACTTTTAGATCATCTTCTGACTTGGTCCATCTAAGAGCTTTGTGAAGGGCAGAGACAAGCTTATTATTCTCACTTGACAGATAAGGAAAATATGAGATTTTCCCGATGGCTGCTAATGAGTTTGCAGGCATAAAATGCAAATCCTGTTCTGCGTTTTGAGTTCTTCCTACCAAATGCGACGCCTCCTTTCAGTTATTGGTGTTTCAGTGTCCTTTTTGCAAATGGGATTTAAAACACTTTTTCTGTATGTTGCACAGTAAGCTACTCATTTAGATATTCTGAACACTGGAAGTGTCTATAAAATGCACACAAGATAAATATGATTTCACATACTTACATAGTTCAGCATTGTCTATGCCAGGTACAACAGGTTTGGAGGCAGAGATACTTAAGCAAAGTGAATGTTTTAATTAGAGTCAAGTAGTAGTTTTCAAAAGAGGCAATTTTACCTCCAGGAAGATGGGAAATGTCTGGGGACATTTTTGGCTCTCACAACTTGGGTGAGGTGTCGCTACTGGCATCTAATGCTGTAAGTATTCTACAATGCTTACATTATGCCTAATGTCCACTACGTAACACAGAAAACATAATGCTTAATGCCCACAACAAATAATTATCTGGCTCAAGATGTCAATAGGACAAGATGCCAAGGCTTGGATTAGAGAAACCTGGATTAGAGAGACTAGATGAGAAACACACTGTTTAATTAGAGTTTTATTGTCATTAAAGAGAGAAAGTGCATACTTTCTCCATGAACAAAGAAAGAGTTCTTTGTTCTGTTGCCCCCTAACCTGGTGTCCTCTGTTCCCAGTCAATAAGATGCTTTCCAGGACTCTTTACATTCAGACCCTGACTCTGTCCCTTACCACCTGTGTGACTTGTAGCTTAGCTCAAAAAGGGTTAATCAAATCTACTTCATAAAGTTAAATTGAAGATTAAATGAGATGCATATAAACACGTAGTCTCTGGTCCATAGGAGGAGCTTAATACATGTTAACAAACTTTAAAAAAAAGTGTTGGCCTACAGTGCTGTCACTACCATACCTCCCTGTGTTCATCGTGGCTTCTCTCCATTAACATAAGAATTGATCATTTAAATTCAATGTATTAAAAACTCAATAGTAATTTAAAAAGTCTACTGCCATATGAGCATTTAACAATTAATTACATTCAATAACTATTAATGAGTGTTCAATTTAACAACATAAGTGTTTTACAATTTCATTTACTTAAAAAGAACGTCTATATGCAAAGCATATTTTCATGATTATCCACATCCTTAGTTCTCTTTCCTGTAAGAAAAGAACTGATACATTGGCCATGTGGCATTAATAAGAAAGGAAGAGAAGAAAAAGGAGTTGCCTTTCATAATCAGGAATACATCATTCTCTTTGCCTTTGACAATTACCTCCCACTTCCCAGACTAGGAAGAAAGGGAGAAAGCCAAGGTATAAATTGCCATTTAAGTGGACTATGACATCCTAAATCTGCTGTTTTTTCCCATTCTTTTATTTCTCCAATGATCTGGCTCTGAGGCTGCCCTCATATCACTCAAGAAGTGGGTGGGACTGTGGCGGTGGAGTTCTACCCTGACTTATGACTTTTTATTTTTATTTTTTTAAATTTGTTTTTATTGATTTTTTTAAAGAGAGAGAAAGGGGGAGAGAGGTAGAAACATTGATGTGTGAGCAGCGTCCTGCATGCCCCCCACTGGGATGGAGCCCACAACCCGACATGTGCCCTGACCAGGAATTGAACTGGGACCTCTCAGTCCATGAGATGATGCTCAATTCACAGAGCCACATCGGTAAGATGAAAATGTGCTTTAAAATATGGGTTTGTAAATATACATTTATCATGATATGATTCCAACATTACATTCTTTGGGTTGTTTCATTATTTCATTAGCTATGACAGCTGTTCAAAAACATGTTTTTAGAATATCTCTGTTAATTGGGTAATACTGAGAAAGAGCATCCTGAACTATGTTTTCTCACTTTCCTCATTACCATGATCCCATATCTACCCTATTTATACTGGACAGAAGAAAGTTTGCCTCAAATTTGTCTGCTGATAGAGAATATTTGGAATGAATATTAGAAAACAACAAGCTCAGATAGGGATTAAGTGGAGTGAGGTAAAGGGAGGAGCCAGGCTTATGAGATATGACTTATGGGGTAATCATTGCTAGCCCATTTTTCAGGTTAGCAAATGGGGGCCTCGTAAGATAAGACATAGGTAACATCATGCAGTGGCGGAGGCAGAACTGAAACCCAGGTACCTCGACTTGTAATATAAGGCTTGTGTTCATTCCTTACCACTGCGGGTATCACAGTGATGGGTCTTTTCTGTGCATAAATTTATATTCAATATGACTCAGACATTCACACTTTTATAGTTCACTCCCAAAGGCCAAGAAATTGTCATCAAATCCATAAATATGAAACCCTGGCTGGGTGACTCAGCTGGTTGGAGCACTGTCCAGTACACCAAAAGTTTGCAGATTTGATTCCTGTTCAGGGCACATACATAGGTTGCAGGTTTGTTTATTATTTCTTTAAAACTGATTTTAGAGAGAGAGGAAGGGAGAGGGAGAGAGAGAAACATCAATGAGAGAGAACATCTATTGGCCACCGCCTACATGCCTCCTACCATGGATTTGGTCCACAACCTGGGCATGTGCCCTGACCAGGAATTAAACCAGCGACCTCTTGGTGCATGGGTCGAAGCTCAACCACTGAGCCACACAGGCCGGGAAGAGGTTGCAGGTTTGATCTCCAGTTGGTACTTGTAGGGGAGGCAACTAATCTATGTTTCTCTCTCGCATCAATGTCTCTCTCTCTCTCTCTCTCTCTCTCTCTCTCTCTCTCTCTCTCTCTTCCTGCATTCTCTAAAAATCAATAAACATATTCTTGGGTGAGGATAAGAAAAAAAACACAACATAAATGTGGATGTGTACCTGTCATGGAGCCAGGGAACATCAATATTTCAGTGAACTGCAGACATTGGACAGGAAATTTGTCATTTCAGTCAAAATGGAATTAGAGACAGACGATAAAGTAAGTAGTAGCACAGTCTCATACTCTCATAGTTACATACTTATTTGCACGTGTCTGTGTGTGCATGAGCATGTATGTGTGTACATGCTCCTTGGGATTGCCTTATTGGTCTTTCTCGTATTGAAGGGTCTAGTGGGAATGGTGTTAGTCATTTCTTTGTTGACAAATGGAGATTTATGTTCTCTGGTTCTATCTCAGAGTTTGAAGTTGGAATGTCTGTTTTTTGGAATTTTACATGTGGGGAATTTCAGTAAGGGTGGGGAAGGATCACATTTAATTGATTTTTAAAGAAGGAAAATTTCCCCTCTCTCCTCCTCTCTCTTTTTTTTAAAGCTTCTTCAAGTTTTGCTAAGTCCTTTTTCCTGTAACTTCAGGCAGAGATCAAACTGTCAAACTCCGGTGACAAGGATCAGAAGACTGTCATCATCTTTGAGCTGCCCGAACATCTGGCCAATTGTGCAAAACCTACTCATGGGATGAGACTGTCATCTAACATGTGGATGCTTTACTTTCCAGGAAGCTAACGGCTCAGGTTCAAATTAGGTAATAGAGCCACCCCGCCGTATTGCATCTGCCAAGGAAGGAGAAAGCCAGCCGTTGTTCTCTTTGCTGAACTTTGAAGACAGTGATTTTTAATTATTCAAAACCTTTCTATCCTACTCACAGCAACCGCTGCAATGGAACATAGTGGTAAACAGTAAACAGAACATTTGTTTGGACTATTCAGGTGATTGGCTAAATCTACATACAGTCAGAGGCCCGTGAAAAAACCTCCACCCATCCTTGCCCCCACTGAAATTTATTGAGCATTAGTACATCCAAGCATTTTACAATTATTACCCTGTTTACTGTAACAACCACATAAAATAAATAGTATGAGTGCCCCCATTTTATCTGGAGACCCAAAATGGAGACCCAAAGTAGTTAAGTCATTTGGGTGACATATTACTACTGATTATCTAACAGAGCAGGTTCATTGAACCCCTTAACCTGAGGTTTTCAAAACATAAGACCAAGTGAATCAGATCCAAGACATATATTTAAAAGATGTTGGGTTTTATTTTTTATTTTATTTTTTTCTACTTCAGAAAACTTTTTCAGGTTGTTTTATTTATAATGCCGACTTTTAAAAGGTCACTAACGTTAACTGAACAATTAATAAGGAAGAAATCGTTTAACAAAAAGAGGGAAAGCCCAAAATTCCACTTTCTTTCTTTTTTTATCCTCACCTGAGGACATTTTTGCATTTATCTTCAGAAAGAGCGGGAGGGAGGGGGGAAGAGACAGAAAGAAACATCAATGTGAGAGAGACACATCTACTGGCTGCCACCCACACGACCCCAACCAGGGCCAGGAATGAACTGCAACCGAGGTACGTGCCCTTAGCAGGTTTTGAACCCGGGACTCTCTGGTCCACAAGCAGACACTCTAACTGATGAGCCAAACTGGCCAGGGCCAAAAAGCCACTTTCTATAGAGAACCCACAATTCAGTTTTATTCAGAGCAAAGAAAAAAGAAACTTTTGATTATGCTGGAAGAAACTCAGCCATAGGTTTGGAATCTATACCCAAACTACACATGCAATGAGCACAATGTTCTGTTAATACAATTGATTTGCTGCTGCATTTGTCTACTGTTTGTCTAATGTTAACAATGATAAACAGAGCAGGGCAACTAGTATTTGGAACAATCCTTACAGTGTTACAGTGTCAGGCACAACTTTTCGCTTCTCTTCACACCACTGGTTCTCTGTGAACCTGGGCTTCCTCTTCTCAGTACAGTCATTTTGATATTGAAGGTCTTGCGAATCTCTTCAGGAGATTTCCCCTTGATCATATTGGCAACAGTCTTGCAGGTAACATCAAGCAAACCTTTGATGTCTAAATAGTTTGCAGCCAGAATAAGTTCCCAAAGTGTTCCTTGGTCAACTTTGAGGAATTCCTGGTCCCATACAGGGATATCATCTGCTCGCTTTTCTTTGTTCTCATCAACCTCAGGAGGAGGAGGGTCATCCTTGTGGTGGGTGCACCACTGAATGACCTTTCTTAATATTGCTGCCTTAACATTTGGTAGAGGAACTGGGTCATCATCGCCTTCATCGTCCATTCCCAAATCTTCTAACATGGTCTTGATAGTCACAGACTGTTTGGCAATTTCAACATCAACTTCAAATATCCCTCCATCAGAACTCTGAACCTTAATTGAAGGCATGGTGCTCAGTCTCCAGGAGAGAGCAGACCAGAGACTGACGAGAGCTGCTGGTACCAGTGGACTCAAGGGAAAAGTGAGAACAAGGCCCCTTCAGGATGTTGGGTCTTAGAATAAAGATCTCTCTTGCTCTGAAATGTTATTTGATTTATTCACTTTTGTATTTAATACATTGTTCTCTAATGACATAACCTCTCATTGACAACATTCTGTCCAAACTCATCAGAGGTTCACCGCTGATGCTCAGACCTTGGCCTCTACCTTGTTGCCTGTCACCAAAGTTTCTGTGTCGACAATACCACCTTTCTAACAGTTTCCATACAGGAAATCCTGACTCACCATATTCTTTTATCACCATATTCAGTGACTCACCAGGTCCCATTTCTATCCAATCTTACTCTCCCCTGTTTCCGCCACCTGAGTCTGGACCCATGTTTCCTCAAACCTGAATCACCGTACCAGCCCACTGCTGGCCCATTTGATGCCAGCTCCCTCCCACTTTACCTGTGCCTGCTGGCAGGGCAATCCCCTAAACCAAAAACAATAAGGATTTAAAAAAAACAAAACTTTATTGTTGAATGTAGAATGTATTACAGATGTTCCTCATTTTTCCTCCATTGACCCCCTCCTCCCCACTCCCGCCCCCCTCCCGCCTTTTCCCACACTATTGTCTGTGTCCATTGGTTATGCATAGAAGTTCTTTGGTTTATTTCTTCCCACTCCCCAACCCCTTTCCCTTTGAGGTTTGTCAGTCTAGCAATGAATTTGTACTTATTAATACCTTCACCTTTTTCACCCATTCCCCCAACCCCCCTACCATCGGGCAACCAACAAAATGTTCTCTGTGTCTATGAGAATGTTTCTGTTCTACCTGTTCATTTTGTTTGTAGATTCCATTGTTGATAGATATGTACTCATTGCCATTTTGTTTGTTCATATATTTTATCTTTTTCTTCAAAAAGACCCTTCATCATTTCATATAATAACGGTTTGGTGGTGATGAACTCCTTTAACTTTTTCTTGTCTGGGAAACTCTTTATATGGCCATCGATTCTAAATGACAGCTTTGCAGGATAGAGTAATCTTGGTTGTAGGTTCTTGCTTTTCATCACTCTGAATATTTCTTGCCACTCCCTTCTGGCCTGCAAAGTTTCTTTTGAGAAATCAGCTGACAGCCTAATGGGAACTCCCTTGTAGGTAACTAGCTGCCTTTCTCTTGCTGCTTTTAAGATTCTCTCTTTGTCTTGAACCTTTTGCATTTTGATGACGATGTGTCTTGGTGTGGGCCTCTTGGGGTTCATCTTGTTTGGGACTCTCTGTGCTTTATGCTGTTTCCTTCACCAAGTTAGGAAAGTTTTCTGCCATTATTGTTTCAAACAGGCTTTCAATTTCTTGTTCTCGCTCTTCTCCTTCTGGCACCCCCACGATGCCAATGTTGGCACACTTGAAGTTGTCCCAGAGGCTCCTTACATTATCCTCATTTTTTTGGATTCTTTTTTTTTTTTGCTGTTCTGATTGGGCGTTTTTTGCTTCCTTATATTCCAAATCGATGGTTTGCTTCTTGGATTTACGTACTCTACTACTGAATCTGTGTAAATTATTCTTTCTTTCAGTTAATGCCTCCTTCATTTCTGACTGTGCATCCATTATTTCTGACTGGTCCTTTTTTATGCTCTTGAGGCCCTCACTAAGTTCACCGAGGTTCTCACTAAGTTCATTGAGCATCCTCATAAGCAGTATTTTGAACTCAGCATCTGTTAGGTTGCTTATCTCCATTTCACTTAGTTCTCCTCCTGGGGTTTTGTTCTGTTCTTTCATTTGGGACCTGTTTCTTTGTCTCCTCATTTTGGCTGCCTCCCTGTGTTTGTTTCAGTGTATTATTTAATGAGAGATGTGGGGCTTGCTGAGACCAGATGCTGCTCATTTGAAAGAACTTAGGAAAAACCTGAAGCAGGATCCAAGACAGGCCAATCCTGTGGTTAAGCAAGTGGCAACAGCTTGGGAGGGCCTGAAAGTTGGGTGGGGCGGGGCCTCAGGGCGTCAGCAGGGCGGGGCTACCAGTGTGAGCCAGGTTGCTGGACTCCCAGATATGGTGGCTGTCTGCCGCCCCAGGGAAGGGCTCACCAAAGGAACAAAGGCCTCTGACAGCATGTTTGTTCCGGAAAAAGCCCCCCTCCAGCCCTCGCTCCAGTGCCAAACAGCTCAGTTCTTCCCTGTATGTCGCTGGTGCCCCTCGAGCTGCCTCCCCTCCGAGCTTAGATGGAGAGAGTCTGATAAGTCCGTGCGCGGGCCCTTTAAGGATCTGCCTGGGGCTTCAGCCGCCTCAGCCTCCCTGAGCCTCAGTTCCCGCTGGTTTTCCAGCCAGAAGTGATGGGGACTCTCTTCCTGGTACTGGGACCCTGAGCGGGGTGCCTGGTGTGGGACGGGGACCCCTCAGTCCTTAGGGAGGACCTTCCCAGCCGAGGTGTCCTCCTGATTTTATCCGCCACACGTGGGTGTAGGCCCAGCCCGTCCCCTCCGCCCTCCTACCAGTCTCGGTGTGGCTGCTGCTGTAATTCCGTAGCTGTAGGACTGCCATTCAGCTCGGTGTCAGGCGGTTTTGAATGATGGTTGTTCTGTAGTTTAGTTGGAACTGTGATGTGGTTGTGGGAGGACGGATACCCCGTTTACCTACCCGCCATCCTGACCAGAAGTCGTCAATAGTAAGGATTTTTTAAAGGTGTTTTGTAAATGATAAAAGACTAGAAAAATGTTATCTGTGGTCTTTTGTGCTATGAGCTTCCTCTGCTCAGATACCTGTAAAGGCTCCCTATTATTGTCCAGACTCCTGCTGACTTATTCTTTGTTTTATTTTTAAATAGCATTTGCTACATTTTCATTAAAACACAGAAAGTATTCAGAAGAAAGAAAAATATCCCATGGTTTGCCTGGCCGGTGTGGCTCAGTGGTTGAGTGTCGACCCGTGCACCATGAAGTCACTGGTTCAATTCCCAGTCAGGGCACATGCCCAGGCTGTGGGCCAAATCCCTAGTAGGGGGCATGCAGGAGGCAGCCAATCGATGTTCTCTCATCAATGTTTCTCTCTCTCTCTCCCTCTCACTTCCTCTCTCTCTAAAATCAATAAAGGGTGGGGAAGCTGTACAGGTAAAAAAAAATATCCCATGGTTTTACTGCCTAGATCACATCTATTGACTTGGGGTAAATAAAAGCAACATGTAAGGGTATATGATATGTTAGGAACTTGTGATGAGGCAGACCCTATTTTACGTGGCTTAGGTGCATTTATTCTATCCTAACAAGTCTATGAATAAAGCACTATTTCTATCCCCATTTTACAGTGAAAACTGTGGCACAGAGGAAACTAACTTCCCTTATCTGCACCACAATTCAAACTCTGGCAGACTGGTACCAAAGGCTGCACTTTTAAACACTGCGCTCGCTGTATGTGCACATAGCTAGAAACTTCACACCGAACAGAAAACGTGTAAGACAGAAAGGAGACACATTCCCCCTTCCCTAGGGTCCCTTTTCTCAAAGGAAATTGCGATTGATAATTTCTTACGCATGCTTCCAGAAAAAAAAAAATCACACTCATTCCAACTTATAAATACCCTATTACTTTTACACAAACAGAGCATAATATTTACTTTTATGTGTCCCTTAAATTTGTTAGGTAATAATTTATCTGGTAAATATTTTCATTAGATCATTTATTTTAACAGCCAAAGAGGACTCCTTTGTGTGTCCACACCAAAACTCAGTAGGCCAGACCTTCAGCAATGGGTATACTGGATTTTCTAAGTTTTGTTATTATAGCCAAAGTCACACAGAACACTTGTGGATATAAAGACAGTCGTGCATTTTGCTAGTATATCTGTAGGGTAAACTGAACACAGTGGAACTACTGGATCAAGCGTTACTAACCATTGTAGGTAGATACTGCCAAATTGCCCTCCAAAATGTTGTACCTATTTACACCCCCAAAAATAATAAGAGAAAGTCTGTTTCCCATATTCCCATACACGGTTAGCAGTACATTTTATCAGACACTAAGTTCCCCCTAGTAAGATGGGGAAATTTTACCGACTTTCAAAACCTTTCTAATGCCAATCAGCTTCTGTCCTTTCTCTCTTTCCACGGACTCCGGTAGGACTCCATTCACTGGATGTTAGCATGGTCCTTGTGGTAGCCTGAATAATCGCTCCCAAAGACACCTGACCCTTAGGACCTACAAATGTGACCCTAAATGGCTAAAGGGCTTAGGTCAAGGGTCTTCGGATAGGAAGAGTGTCCTGGATCATTCTAGCGGGCCCTCCATGCAGTCTCGAGGGTCCTCACAGGAGAGAGAAGTAAGAGCTGAAGGCATGTGTCAGGAAGGCACGAGGAAAGCAGGGAGCTTCTAAAAGCTGGAAACGGCAAGGTCATGGGTTCTCCCCTAGAGCCTCCGGAAGGAGCCAGCCCTGCCGACGTCCGACTGCAGCCTGGGGAAGCTGACTTTTTGGCTTCTTCTCTGCAAAAGTGGATAAATTTGCTTCACTTCAAGCCACTGAGTTGCGGTGATTCGTTACAGCAACCCTAAAAATCGAAGAAAGCCCTCTTTCTCTTTGAACCAATAAAGATCTTTGAGAATTTGTGTTACACCTTTCTTAGGGTCTTTTCTAAATACAGGCAAACTTAGGAGATATTGAGGGTTTGGGCCCAGACCGCCCCAATAAGGCGAATGTTACAATAAAGGGAGTCGCATGAGATTTTTGGTTTTCCAGGGTGTATGTTTACACTAGACTTCAGTCTGTTCAGTGTGCAATAGCGTTTTGTCTAAAACACAATGCATATAACTTAATTAAAAACCACTTGATTGTTAAAAAAGTGGAGTCAATGGGCTGCTGGGTTGAGGAGAGACCACACGAGAACAAGGGAGAGCTGTTAGGAGGCCTTTGCAGCCATCTAAGGGACAGGACGGTGGCTCACACTAGCATGCTGGCAGTGGGGACAGTGACGAGTACGCAGATTGGGGACATACCTCGGAGTGAGAACCCACAGGATTCGTGAGTCGAGAATAGTTCAAGGTTTCAGAAATAGCAACTGGATAGATGAAACTGCCGTCAACAGATACAGGGACCACTCAGAAGATGTCAGGAGGCAAAAGAGTTGAGACTGGGGCATGGAATTGTTTCTTTAGTATGGTACTCTGTTCTCAGTTACCAGAGTTCCAAAGGTAGAGAAAGTAAGGGACACAGAGATAGACAGGTGAACGGGAAGGTGAACAAACAGACACAATTAAGAAGAAAGGAAAGAAGTAGCCAACTCATTGTTTATGAATTTGGTAGGGGATTTGGGCAGATGATAGATAAATGAACCAGATCTAAAAATCACGTGGTCTGCATTTTAGCTGGAGACTCTGTGTTAGCTGATGTTTCAGTCTGAGTATCACTTTGTAATACTACAAAGGATAGCACAGATCTGCCTCACGGCATCGACACAACAGATCTGTGACTTTAAAACAAACTGTTTGGCAGAGATACTGAAGAAAAGCTGCTATGACGTCAATCCCTTTTTAATTGAACCTGCATTCATTTAACTGTGTTTACATATACTTTAAAATATCTTTTCCATGTAGAAGCCTTCTTACCATCTAATCATTATGTTTGATGCACAGGTAGAATTATCCACCCCTTCACATGTATGTGCTTTTTATCTGCCACACATAGACTGGAATTTATAAGTGAATGTTTGTCTAAGACAGGTTCTAAAATAAAAGGTGTTCCAGAGAAAGGTAATTAGGAACTAGCCAAGGCAAACAGTGGTTCTGTACAGCTAACCAAAATCAACAGTCATGAAAGTATGTGCAGCTCAGTAAGATTTAGCAGCCTCTTTCTGTCTTCAAAAGACACCTGCTTTGGATGGCAGTTGTATTTGTCATTGTGAAATAAAATGTTTTGGTAGAAACCCTATTGGCCGAGTCTTGGTTGAGACTCTAGGATCTGTCACTATGCGATGGAAAAACGGGGAACTTAGAAAAGGCATGATGGAATGGGTGGACGGGTTATTTGACCATGTCCTGATTGAACAGCTCTTCTGCAAGACTTAGTAGACGCGTGCACTGAGTTGTTCTCTGCCAGAAAATACTATAAATCATACTTCACGTTCCTCATTGTGTATCCTTCCGGTTTTTTTTTTACTTCCTCCAGAAAGCCCTCCTTTGTCATTTACCATTTCCTGTTCTTAACAGTCAACGTTTTCCCAGTACACTTTTCTAAAGCCCTGGTTATTGGCCCAAACAGCACTAGACAGAGGTGATAAACATAAATAGTACATTGCCCCAACACTCAAGGCTCAGTAGACGTACAAAGGAGAGATGCTTCCTTTTTAGATGGAAGACTGGGATTTGGAAAAGGTTTCATGCAGGAGGTGGTACTTAGGTTAGTAGGTATTTAGAGACTAGATATTTACCAAGTAAATGAAACAGGAAGGGCAACTATAGCTAGCATTTTCAAACTTAATGGCTTGGCATCTTTTAAAAATTTTTATTGAATTTATTGGGATGACATTGGTTAATAAAGTTATATAGATTTCAGGTGTACAGTTCTATAATGCATCTTCTGTATTCTGTATTGTGTTCATCACCTCAAGTCAAGTCTCCTTCCAACACCATGCATCTCCCCTTTACACTCTCGTACCCCTGAGCCCCCTCTCCCTCTGGTGATCACCAAATGGATTGTTGTCTATGTCTATAGTTTTATTGTTTTGTTTTTCTTTTTCCTTAATCCCTTCATCTTTTTTCACTGAACCGTCAAACATCTTGTAAGCTAAGAAGGACTGTTTAAAAGTTTAGAATAATGGAATCTTATGCTCAGATTTGGTGTTCAAAAAATGTCACTCTGAAGCAGCGTAGGAGGTGATCGGGAGACAGTTGCCACATTTCAGAGATGGTGAGCGCCTGGGCTGAGACAGTTTTTGTGGAGAGAGATACGAGAATGTAAAGGAGTATTTACCATCCAATTAAATATTAGGAGGAAAATTGAGAGTTCTTTAAAATGACTGTTGTTTTAAGTGGATGGATAAATGGTTATATCATTAATCAACACAGGGAGCTCAGGACACGACACACACTTTGCAAGAAGGATAATGACTTTGTTTTGGGGCAAGACCTTAAAAATATGTATTAAGTACGTACTAGGGGACACACACTCGTTTAAGCAATAGATATCTGTTCCATAATGAATGTGCGAGCAGGGTCTGTTCGATCAGGAAGCCTGGCAGTGATCGGAGCCATGTGGAAATGCTCAGGACTCATGCATCTGTGCAGGGCGGCCAGGGGATCATGAGTGAAGCTTTGGCCAGAGTTCCATGTCTATGAGTCACCGTCAGTTCATAAGTGGTCATTGACATGATTGGAGGGAATGAGAATTCCCAAGGAAAAGACACTGAGAACACAGAAGTTTGGGGAGTGGCAATCTGTAAACACATGATAATAACACACTGTTGACAGGCCGCCATGGATAGCCATGCCTAAATTGCTGGGGAGAGCATGAGAAAAGAGTGGTGGACGGAGCCTTTATGAGTCGGGGAAGGGTTTATCAGAGAGGAAATGTTTACACAGATGAGTAGAAGTCTTCTGGGTCCTCAAGAGATAAAGCGAATTCCAGGCAGAGGGATCCCTCTCACCACGGAGGGAGAGGGCATCTTGGGGGGAAGGAGAGAGAGGGAGGAAGGACGGGGTCCATTGCTGTGGTGGGGTGTGTGGTGCGTGAGAGCATGTGCGCTGGGAGAGGAGCTGAAATCCCCAGAGAACCAGGCAGAGCCAGTCCAGGCCCCAGCGGACAAGCCTGTGCTGGTGAGTATGCGCTGCTCAAGGGCCTGCCTCGTCCTGTCCTTCCTGCTCTAGTGACTTTGTGCTTGTTATGCGACTTTATGTTACTCTCCCTCTCTCTTTGATGTTGCCTCCCTGGCGATCCTGATGGCTCTTTGTGGGCAGCTTTCTTTTTACTCCTCATTCCCTTCTCCCACATGCCTTACATCTTCCTCGTCCTCACTGTGATTTCAGAGGCTGAGCTAAAAAAAAAAAAAAATTATTTCTCAGATTTGAAGACACTCATAGGTTTGGCAGTCCTGCAACAAATTACCAAAGATGAGTGGATGATTTTTGTGGAATTTTGGGTGCAGTTCTTTTCGATAAAGCACACTCTTGTTTGGCTAAGTAGTTAAATGGGACCAATGTTGATGGTGAATGAGGCCTTGCTTTAACTTTCTTCTAACTCAGGACAAGTCAAATAGCAAACAGAGATGCAATGAAGGGCAGTGACATTAAAAAAAAAAAAATGACTTTAGAGAGAGGAAGGAAGGGGGGGAGGGAGAGAGGGAGATAAACATTAATTGGTTGCCTCCCACATGTGCCCGGACCAGGGATCAAACCCTCAACCTGGGTATGCACCCTGATCTGGAATCGAACCCACCACCTTTTGGTGTACAGGTAGGTGCTCCAAACAACCGAATCACACTGGCCAGGGCAGCAGCAACACCTAAGGGCTACATTTGGGTAGCATCCTGATCTAGAAGTGTGTGTGTGTGTGTGTGTGTGCATCTTTCTTTATGACACTGGCATCTAGGTAATAATACAAATGAGAACATACCCCAAAGAAATCGATTAAAAACTTTTTACATTTAGACCTCCTGTCACCCCTTAGAAGAAGGCTAGGAGAGACTGGTGAAACAATTAGCATCACTTTGGCACGGGTAGTGCAGAAACAGTTCAGCACACACACGAAGCTGGGATTGTGAGCCTTACAAAGGAATCTCCCTCCTGAGCAGCGTCAGCCACAGCCCTAGTTCCTAACGAGCCGTCCCCGTCATCTCCACGCCTTGCCATTTCCTCATACACAAAAAAGGAGACCTCGGTCAGTTTTCACAATTGGGCAGTTTTATGCCAATGACATTTCAGCCACCACTTCACTAAACAGAATACGTCACCGCTGCCGCATAGCAGAATACCCCCTCCCTGCTGCCTACTCTTTTTCTTAATTTTTTCATAAACACTTGCCTTAAATTTGCATTATTCAGGAAATTATATCGATCAAGGCAACATCTTACAGGTCAAGAAACTGAGACCCAGACAAATGCAAGGAATTTCTCCAGGTCACCAGTCGGTGGCAGGTGCCACATTCCAGGGCAATTCTTTCTGAGGTTTATTCCTTCGGCATGCCCAGGAATTTAGGGGACTATAGAACTATTGACAAGGAAGAGCAGTTTACATATCTGTCTGGGGATGGTCTTATCTTTCACAGCCTCAGCCTTTCATACTTCCCCGTTTTTCCTTCCATGTAACTATATACTTCTAGGTTATGCCCATACTTCTAGGTTATGCCCATACTTCTAGGTTATGCCCATACTTCTAGGTTATGCTCATACTTCTAGGTTATGCTCATACTTCTAGGTTATGCTCATACTTCTAGGTTGTGCTCATACTTTTAGGTTATGCCCATACTTTTAGGTTATGCCCATACTTCTAGGTTATGCCTTTTTCAGGGAATCCAAATAAGTCAGATTCAGGGTGGTAGACAGATGGGTGGGTAAATATGGCAAGAGAAGGGAAAAAAATTTGACCATGCCAACGTCCCCACATGAAAGTTATTATTACAGATGACAAGGGTCTCCTCTGAGGCAGCAATGGCTTGGTGATGGGGGAGAGATGAGATGGGAAGAGGTATCAGGCTATTAGTGATTTTAGTTTCCTTCTTTCTGGTCAAGTTTGCATTTAGAAAATGCTAGTCACCAGTGGGGCGCTCACAGAATCTTTCTCCTTTACTCTGACACAAAGCAAGCCAAAGGCAGAGATACAAAAGTGTACTGGACAGGGCTTGTCTCCTTTTGGCTCAGCCAACTCCCCTTGGGTTTGCTCCTTTGCAACTGGAGAAAGAGCCAAATGTATGTTCTCCTAGACGCCAAGGAGGAGCAATTGGCACAGTGTCTCTCCTGTGTTAAAATCATCCACTCTACGTCATAAATAGCAAGGAGAAAATATCCTAGAAATTAGGATCATGCTGTTGGAGGATATCTCTTGGGACCTTTCCCTTACTGCACAGAGATTGTAAGAATTCTGCCCTAGACCAGAAACAGGTTAGTGCAACTCTACCCCTGGAACCTTGCAACATTGTTGCCTGAGGTATGGCTGAGGGTGGACATCCCCATGGAATGAGATCTTCTGTTCCCATCTCCCTTCTGAACCCACCCCATGTCATCATCCTGAGGCTGTGTCATCTGCTGACTGTGGCATGCCTCAGACACTCCGGCAACAAGAAATTCACTGTATACTCAAGCGGTTCACAACACCTAGTGACATTTTTGACTGTCAAAATTTCCCCTTTAGGTTTGGCCAAAATCCGCCCTCTAGATTCTATTCACCGTTCCCCGGTTTTCCCAGGGAGATTTTCTCCTGGAATTTGGAGCCCATGTGATTAGGGCTGAGGCAGTTCTGCTGTGATACAGTTTCATTATTGAACATATACCTTCAACAATAATAGAAGTGAGAACAGTATTGAGCTTTCTCTGAGAGTCACATAATGATGTCATTTGAAGGCCACCTGTTATGAAGCTCAGTAATAAAAAAAAATTGTTTTGAAATTTGAATGTCTAATGTATGGATTCTCACTTAAATTTTCAAAAGGGGAATTTATATTCTTTCTCATCTATAACATATCTGAGATGCACAGTTATAAAGTTATTGTCAAAATTCTATATTTCTTTCTTGCATTGTTTCACAGGGTATTCACACCAAGTAAATAAGGCAGCTATGCTTAATTTGAATAATCAGCTTTATTGAGGTATAACTAATATATAATAAATCGCTTTGATTTTTGTCACTATAAATTGGTTTTCATTTCCTAGAATTTTCTATAAATTGGATTATACCATAGACACTTTTTTTTTGGTCTGGCTTCTATAATTCAGCATTTATATATATTAACATATATATTTGATTTTTTTTATCCTCACCCTAGGACATTTTTATATTTATCTTCAGATAGAGCGGGAAAGAGAGAAGAAGGAAGAGAGAAAGAGAAACATTGGTGTGAGAGAGACACATCGACTGGCTGCCACCCACACAACCCCAATCGGGCCGGGGCCACAGTGTAACTGAGGTCGGGGCCACACTGCAACTGAGGTATGTGCCCTTAGCAGGAACTGAACTGGGGTCTCTCTGGTCTGCAGGCCGACGCTCTAACTGCTGAGCCAAACTGGCCAGGGCTTGATTTTTTTTTTTTTTTAGAGAGAGAGGAAGGACAGGGAGAGAGAAAGAGAAACATCGATATTGATGTGAGAGAGAAACATCAATTGGCTGCCTCCTGCATGTCCCCTACCCAGGACGGAAACCCGCAACCCGGGCATATGCCCTGACCAGGAATCAACCAGCAAACTTTTGGTGCACTTGGCAACGCCCCACCAACGGGGCCACATAGGGCTCAGCATACACATTTTAAGATTCGTCCAAGCTTATTGTTAAGTAGTATTTTAATGCATGAATATGCCATTCAGCTATTAGTGGACTTTTGCTGTGTTTCCACTTTGGGACCATTATGAATAAAGCTACTGTGAATGTTTGGGTACAGTCCTTGTGTGGACATGTACCTACATTTCCCCTTAGTAGATCTCTAAGCATGGAGTAGCTGAGTACTGCTGTAGGAATATTACTTACTCACTGACTGAATAGTCCACGCACCTTCATCACACATCAAGGTCAGCGGCAGCTTCACAATGCCCCGGTGACTTAACACTATGAGACACTTCAAAATTGTTGAATAGGTGAGTCAATTCACTTCTGGACAATTTGCATTTCATTTTCTTTGTTCCAATAAAAACTCCATAAAATGCATTTAATTGTTTATAAAGAAGACTCCAAGCATTTAAGAAATTTACCTTCTATCACAAAGCTTGCAAATTACAAAGGGAGTCCATCAAAGCTACTCTAATTTGTCTCCAGTGAGGTTTATGGAAGAGGTGTGATTTTTATCAGCCTGTGATAGCTGAGTGATATTTGAATAAGAACAAAGAAGAAATGTCAAACATGTGGAAATAGAAAATTGTGAGATGTGTTTGGGAAACTCTAAAGGAATTAGCCTGAAAAAAGTGAAGAGTTATGTAGAGACGTAGTGAGCATTCAGGCTAGGATCAGCATCCCAGTTGTAGGAGCAGCCACCTTTTCCTCCAAGAACAAGCGAGCTGCTATAGACGTCTGAGCATGTGCAATATATGAGGAGTTGGTGCAGTCCAGTCGGGTCCGGACTGACAGAGGCAGGGTGAGTAGTCAAGTGTCCATTGACACATCCTGACTATGTGGGAGTGAGAATTTGAAAATGAGGATGACAAAAAGAATGGAAAGGAAGGTGCTCATGGGAGAAGCACTCAAAGGAAAAATGACACACATTTTTATGACTAATTAGGTATAATTAATTCTTGAATTATTTTTTTTCATAACCTCTCTTCTGGAGAATAAGCTCTGTCTAGTCCCAAGGGTTTAACCACAATTTTCTCAGTTAAAGAAAGAGAAAGGGTTGGCTTGTCTCTCTTAGTAGGTATAGTCTTGTTAGCATAAACAGATCTTTTTAGATGATTACAGCCTTGTAGTTTTCTTTGGCTCGTCCAAATAGAGATAAAAATATAGGATGGCTGAAAGATGAAACCAGATGTAAGTAACCTCCAAACCATTCCCTGAAAGATGCTGCTAAAAAATTACATTGGATTGATGTATTAACATTTTTTCCTTTGCTCCTAAAAGAACTGCTCACCAAATTTCAGTTATTTGAGGGTCCTCTGTCGTTTGGTACCAGTTATTTAAAGTTTAGCAACATGAAGTTCATGTTCACAATGTGTGCTTCATGTTTAAACGTGTTGACTTTTGGATGAAATGGGAGGGACTTCGGAAAACATGGGTGTGTAACTAACTGAAACTGAGCCTGCCCGGGAAAGAACACGAAACTGAGAGGGCTGTCAAGCTGGGAAAGTCTTAAGAAGAATCTCTGGATAACGGTTTATAATATTATCTTTCCCCGAGGACCCAAGAAATGGAAAATAAATTAGTTTCTCTATGAGTAGCTTTTGGCAAAGCACCATAAATGCACTTCGTTAAAAATATCTTGGTGCCTCAAACCCACGGGCTGGAATATGTAATACATATGTTGAGGGGCTAATGGGGGCTTATGTGTGAGTGATCCCTGGGAGACCCTATGAGAAAGATACTCATGGAAACAGACCTGTCTGCTTCCTTACATGGGCTTAAAAATCCAGTGAAGGAGTCATTCAACTGCCATGATGCTGGTTCTGTCTGTTACTGTTTCTTTCTGTGCCCTTCTTCTTCCCCCTCGAATGAAGGGAATTATCCCCTATATCAGACAAGTCATAGGTGTCCCTGGTTTCTGCACCCCAGTATAATCTTTGGTGCTGGAATTCTGGGTCTGTGCCACAGTCAGAGTGGGTATGGTCTGGGGACAGTCTGGATTGGGAGAGAATCGCTATTGAGTAGCTGTCATGTCGGAGACCATGAGCTAAATACTGTTACCCAATCGATCTCTTCATTTGTTCAGTAACCCAAGGACGAGGGAACAGTGTAACAGTGTCAAAGCTCCCCCATCTAGTAAGTGGAAGAGCCGAGGTTTGAAGCAGGCAGACTGAAGCAGAAGCTGTGGGTGCTCATCCCTACCCCTCCACCTGAGAGCAAGCAAGGCATTGCCCTGCCTGAGATGTGGCAGCGCCAAGGTAAGCAAGAGCCTCAGACAGCCCCCTCCCAGACAAAGCTGACAGCCGATGGTGGATGATGGGGAGTGGTATAAACACACTTTGGCTCCAATACCTTCTGGGTCGAAGACTCTGGGGCTTACATGTTATTGACTCTCGAAGGTGTCCAGTGGGATAAAGCTCCTGCCTCTTGCAGGGGTAATACACACTTTATTAACTGTACTCTGTCTTATTTCACCACCCCGCGATGAGTATTTCTTGTAATCACCTTCCACATCAGTTGCTTGACTCATGGTAACTTTCTGGGGAAATCCAAACTAGGAAACACTTCAAAGCCAAACTTAATTCTCAAGGGCACATGGAGCGTATAACCTGTTAGACACGTTCACATGAGCTGCCTTTCAGCATCCTTCCCTTCCTGTCTCCTTCTGGATGCCGCTGTCTCCATCCTTCCGGTGGGCACACGTCTTCCTGGTGCTGCTGCCGCCCCTCCTCATTTCTCTCTCGCACCAACAAAACCCTGATTTTCCTCAATTAGGCACTGGGGAGATTCTAATCCCACCAAGCAAATCGACCTCAGTCAGACATGAGTGACTGATAGCTTTTCACACGGGCAAAGGAATTTGCATTTCCAAATAACCTGTCTTTTATACAAATGGATCTCTAATGAATGCTGGATCTGGGATTCAAAAGAAATGAAGACCTACAGGCTTTGAGATATATAACAATTAAGAAAACTGACGGAGAAGGGGGATTTCTTGAAGAAGCTGGACCAGACACTGCCAGGAAAAAAGTATGAGTTGAGCCCTGCAACACAACTAAGACTGAATCAGGTTGTAAAGAGAGGGCAGGGTATTTCCAGCAGAAGAGCTATGTTTGAATTTAAAAATAATTTTAGACTTACTCAAGAGTTCCGAAGATAGGACAGAGTTTCTGTTCACCCATCACGCATGTTCCCCTACTGTCAATATCTTTTTTTCCCATAGTACAATTATCACCAAAACTAAGAAATTAATAATGCCACAGTACCATGAATTAACTAAAGACTATCCAGATTTCAATCTTTTTTTTTTTTTTTTCAAATAATGTCCTTTATTTCTATTCCAGGGTACAATCCAAGGTACCACATTGCATTTAATCATCGTTTCTTCAGCCTGGGACTATTTCAGTCTTTCAGAAAGACCCTTTAACTTTCACAGTCCAAGTGATTGTAGGTACGTCCATATCATGAAACCCATTTTATAAATAAGAAAACTGGGGTTTAGAAATAAGAAGTGAATTTTGAGGGTCACATATATAATTAGAATTCTAACGATTCAACCATGCATGGGGTCATTCCACCAGCCCACATTTCTGTCATTTCTTCTCTTCATTGTTACTCTTTACAAACCCCTCTCTCTCATAATTTCTCTCCTCTATCTGCTCATTTTCTACCTATCTGGGACTTCTCTTCTACCACATGTAAGACGGAAAGGCTAGGCAGAAGATGAAATAATGTCTTCTAGTTTATCAACTCTGTGAGGTAGCATGAGGCCAGTCTTGTCCAGCCTCCAGCCAACTGGACAAACAGAAACCCTGGAAATCGGATTGTTGGGACCGGGAGCTTTGCTTTTCATTGCAATTAAGGAAGAAACTTTCTTAGGCCGGTGGAGGCCTCAGGCCAGATGTCCTGCAATCATCAAAAGTTTTCTTTCACCATTGGTCACATATCTGCTTTTTTCTAGACTCTTGTGTCTTTATTAATTTTGGCCCAGAGTTTTCTTTTTCTACGTGGATAAAAACCAAGGAATTGCTGCCCCCCACCTGGAGTGCTAGACTGTAACTACGTCCTGGAGGAGAATGGCACATTTCCAAGATGACCATCGGCAGCCAAGACATTATAATACATGTGGCTTTTTACCATGGGAGAATATAAATCATGCTTCACACCTGGCCCTGTCTGTTTATTAGGAGTTATTTGCAAAGCCCTCTGCTTACCCCTGCGTTCTGTAGTTAATAGCACTTTCTTTCCTGGAACGAATTTCCCCTAAAGCTGAGATTGTAGAGGGTCCCTATGAGCTTTATTCATGAATGCAGCTCAGAGACAAAACCTGATCCACAGAACAAATGCTGAAAAGGCTATTAGCACAATGCTAATTGAACTTGGAGACCTCCACTCCCCGCCCCAAAGAGCATTGGTCAGAAGCTATAGGGAGTCCATGAAACTGGAAAAGAGGCAATATCTCAGTATGGGGTATAGATGATCACTTTTTGTGCCTGAGGCATCTTCCTCCTACTTTTCATTCTCTCCTCGCCTGTGTTAGACATGTAACCAGATACTGACAGAACAAAAGACACAGGGATAGGGGTGGAAGAGGTACTTGTGTGTTGGGGAAGAGTGGTGATAAGATGCAGACCTTTAAATGAGAACTAGCCCCTAAAAGTAATCCAGCCAAATCCCTTCACTGAGAGAAGAGAAAGCCAAGGTGTTAGGAGGGTACTGACTTGTGCAAAGGCAACACTCATCAGTAGCAGAGTCAGAACTACAGTCTTGTCTGAAGAATTCCTTGCCCCTCTTCTAGGAACTGTGCTCCTACAGTGTCCAAGAAGTGGTCTCCTTCAAACTTAGTCCAGTGATGTCCAAAATTGGGCATCAATAACTGGCAGAGAAGTATGGCAAGAGGGTGGGCAGTCTTCAAAATATTAGTATCTTACATTCTTCCCAAGTTAAGGCATATGTTAGTATCCCTAGGCAGTGGAAAAGTGAAGCGTTTTACTCCAGGTTATACCAATAGTGATATGACCAGGTCTTGTAAATCAAAGCAGTGTTTATATCACTAACGCATGGTGTCTCTAATGTACCATCGATGTATCATTACATATAAGTTTCACGAGGGAAATAAAGATTTCTGTTTGGGTCACTGCTGCTTCTCTAACATAAAAAACCGTTATTGTAGCCTCCCATAGCACTGTCCTCTATAGACCATGTCATAGTACCACTTCTACAAAGTTGGGTACCTATTCAATCAATATCCAACTCTCTCCATGCTCATGAAAGGTCTCGAGTCCCTAGATTAAATTTGGTTTTGCACTTTCTTGTATCACTAACTCATAGCCGAATGCCTGATCCATTATATGCACACAATATAATTTGAGGAGATGACCATGGACTAGAGTGGCAAAAAAGAACATCAAATTTCAAGACAGAAGACCTGTATTTTAAATCCAGCTTTAATAATAGCTGTATGTCCTTGGGTCAATACATAAGCATTTCAATGTTCAGAGTTCTCATAAAAACAAAACAGACAAGTAAAAGCAACCCACAATATGAACAGGCAGCCAACAAATATTTTTCTGTCCCCACTTCTGTGGGCCAGGTCCTAGGTTAAGAGCTGGAGACGGTGTTTCAGAAAGACAGGACATGCCCTTCCCCTCAAGGGTTAGTCCTCTAATTTTGGAGGATGGTTGTGAAGATCAAATGAGACCTTTCATTCATTTATCAAATAGTTATTGAGTACCTACTGAGCTCTAGGCACTGTTCTATGCACTGGGGATATAGTAGGGAATGCAACGGAGCCCATACCCTCATGGAACTTACATTTTAGTGGGAGAAGCAAGCAGGCAGGAAAATAAATAAATTAATTAAATATGGCTACTTTACAGTCCTTCCTTTCAAGAGATGGAATCCCGTTCTCCCCCCCTTGTGACTTGATTAATAGAACATAGCAGTTCTGTTGAAGTTCGCCTGGACCTCAAGGTGCCTTGACACATCCATCTCACGCTCTTGCAACAGTGCTCATAGAGGAGAACTAATGTGTCCAGTGGATAGCTAGCATCGGATGCCAGATATGTGAGTGAGGCTACCTTCTGGCCCAGCTGATCCCCACCCCACCCTAGCTGAATGTTGCTGCCGAGCCAACCAACAAAATCATGAGGAACAAGCGATTGTTGTTTTAAGTCAGTAAGCTTTGAGATGGTTTGTTATTCCACCATAGTCAACTACATAGTATGTCACATGGGTCTCTGGAGAATAACAAAGCAGAGTGAGGGACCCGGGGCGTCCAGGGCGAGCAAGGGAGATCTGCTGTTTTATGCAGATGGTTGGAGAAGTCCCACAGAGAAGACTTTCTGAGCAGAGGGAACAGCAAAGATGAAGGCCCTGAGGCAAGAACCGCAAGGATGTCCACTTATCTGCAGTAAAGTAGGGGCCAGACTGCGTAGGAGCCTGCAGACCATTGCAAGGAGCCTGGCTTTCATTCTGCCTGAACCAAAAAGTCATTGGAGGGGTTAGTGAGTATCTGTCTAGCACTCTGCAAAACCTTCAGGGCACAAAACACTTGACTATATGGCCTCTACTCAATATCTCTGAGAGGCAGGGAAATAAAATGACCCCAGTCCTTCAGGGAAAGTATGTGAAGAAGCTAATGAAAGTGCAATAGAGCAGAGGTCAGAGCAACTAACCCTCCCTGGGCTTGTCAGAGCAGCTTGTCAATAAGAGGGACTTAGGAGCTGCTAGTGAGTGAGGGGAAAGAGGAACTTGTTGAATTAAAAAGAGAATAAATGGGGAGGAGGGTGTCAATGGGGGTGAAATGGGGTAAAAAAGAAGAAACATCTGTAACAAAAATAAAATTAAAAAAAAACCCACAACATTTTAGGTGGAAAAGAAATCCTGT
This sequence comes from Molossus molossus, assembly GCF_014108415.1. Lineage (NCBI taxonomy): Eukaryota > Metazoa > Chordata > Mammalia > Chiroptera > Molossidae > Molossus > Molossus molossus. The sequence goes on along the minus strand of NW_023425351.1, from coordinate 61,415,524 downwards.
GAAAGGGAGCAGGGACCGGGTCAAGCGGTCCAATCAACGGGGGAGAGAAAAAACGTGTATTGTTGTAGATGCTTAAGGAAGAATGCTTTGTGATTAAACGTCCTTGGCTCTAAAAATTCCTATTTTGGACTAAAGCTCTAGGAGAAAGAGGAAGTGTCTCTCCTGTTCACCGGTTCATCTCCAGGGCTTGCCGCAGGATATTATAGCCCTTAGAAAGTTACTGCTGGTGAACCGACTGAACAAACGTTAGCATCTCTTCCAAGCTTATTAGATTACAAACACCCCACCCCGTCAATAATGCGGCTAGCACACCATTAAACACATTTGGATGAGCAAACTTGGAAGAATGCTGTTGGAATAAAGAGTTTTAGGTAGGGTATAAAGCGTGGGTGATAAGATGCAGAGCTGAGCTGGGTCACATAAAAAAGTTAAGGGTCTTAGGGTTTATACTTTATGCAGATGAGAACCTTTTCGTTTCTTAAGAAAAACTAGCAGAATTACATGGTGCGATTTTTTTTTTTTCTTTTGAAGATAACCACCGTGATGCATAACAGATGGAAAGGAAAGCAAATGGAGACCTGGGCATGAGCTAGAAGTTACCAATTCATCCCAAGGGGGACTTTATGAAGGTATAAACTTATAAGGATATTGAGGTTGAGCATAATTTTGAAGTTCTGAGTTTTTTTATATAATACATATAAAAGTATTAGAAACACAGGAACATAGGATAAATATGTTTTGGTAAAAAGAGTATGTAATTTGATAGCTGGTGTCAGAACCAGATGTATTTATTGCCTTGTGGATCTTTACGTGTAGCCACAAAATATGTTAATTTCCCACTTTCAGCATAATTTTAGGTGGCCTTGGGCAATTCACATACATTTTCCTGGGCCTCAGCAGCCTCAATAATCAAGTAGTATTAGTAAAAGCCAGGTTATAAGAGTTTAAGGTAAAGCAATAACTGAGGGGACTAAGTTGGGCCTCACAACTTTTTGTTTGTTTCTGTTTGAGGATTATATGTGTGTGTGTGTGCACGCGTGCGCGTATGTGTGTGTCTAATTCAATTATATGTTAGTATTCTAAAATAAAATAACATTTTCATATAACATGTAGATTTTTAGGTTTTCTTAAAACATCAGAAGTACCAGTATGGGGCCAGCATTCTCAATAAAAAAACACCCCTAACTCCAAAATATCTCTTAGTTAGGTTCAGTCTAATGGTGCAGGGGCAGCTTCTGCGGGTGTCCAGCCAACATTTAAGGAATATATATACATATATTTTGTTGTCGTTTGTTTGTTTGTTCAAAATGTTTTCCCCTTTAACACCTGATGAACAATGCTATCTTTTTTTCTTTTCTTTTTTTTTTTTTTTTTATCCTCACCCAAGGACATTTTTCCATTTTTTTGTTCAGATAGAGTGGGAGGGAGAGAAAGAGAGAAACATCGATGTGAAAGGGACACATCGAGTGGCTGCCCCCCGCTCGACCAATCAGGGCCGGGGACAAACTGCAACCGAGGTACATGCCCTTAGCGGAACCGAACCCTGGTCTCTCTGGACCGCAGGCCGACGCTCTAACCGCTGAGCCAAACCGGCCAAGACGAACAATGCTATCTTAAGAATCACAGGCTATTTTGCTAAAAGTTTTGGTTCAAAGGGGCTTTTTTTTGGTTATTTTGTTTATTTACTTATTTTTAGTTGTGTTGTTTGTTTGTTTTTAACAGAAATTTTTAGGGAAGTTAAATAATCTGGACTTTTCTGAAAAGGGATAAAATTTGTTCATGGACAAATTTTATTATTTAAAATAAAATTTATTTTATTATTATTTAAAATAAAATACAAATTTGCTAATATAAAAGGGAAAAATTCAGAGAGTTCAAAAATAGCACATCATTTGAAAAGCACATATTTGTTTTATTTTTTCATACGTGCTGGAGTCTATAGCCGCACAGCTTGTCTTCTAAGGCACAGTTTCAGGAACAAACTAAAAACATTAAGTCCTACACAAATATCATAGTAGTTCTCTTAGCAAGGGAAAGTCGGGTAGCAACCCCCTTAACTCAATCAGACTGACTCAGACAAAACAGGGAGATGTATGGGAATGAGTCGGGGTATTTTGCAGACTACAAAGGCAGAAAATAAAACTGGGTGAGCTCGCGTCACCTCCCCCTCTCTTCCTCGGAGTTGGCAGCAATCTGCTGCTCGGCGCCAGGCTGCCCTCAGGCCCTCCTGAAACCCAAGATTGTCAAAAGAGGACCAAGAAGTTCTTCGGCACCAGTCAGGCCGATCGGTCGAAATTAAGCGGAACCGGCGGAAACCCAGAGGCACTGACCGGAGGGTGTGCGGGAGACTCAGGGCCAGATCTCGACGCCCAACACGGGTTATGGGAGCAACAAGGAAACAAAAACGTGCTGCCCAGTGGCCTCCATAAGTGTCTGTTCACAGCGTCGCGGAGCCCGAAGTGCTGCTGATGTGCAGCATCTCACGGTGCTGACACTGCTCACACGTCTCCCCAAAGAGCCGCAAAGCCCCCCGGAAAGAGCCGCGCAGCTGCCATCGGCGTCACCGGTCCCGGTGCAGGCTGCGCCCGAAGAAAACGAATCGACAGATTGTGCACACATTGCACTTGTGTTAACAAAACCATAACATTCTGCCAAAAAGTAAATAAATAAAACTGGGTGACATGAGGGACAAGGCCCAGGGATAAGAAAGTAGAAATCACAGTGAGTGTCTCGGAAACTGCGCATCCACCTTGGCATGTGCTCTCTGTCCACGATTTTATTTCCTGATTCGGAAGTGACAACCCAGCCTAATAAGAATTCTGAGTTTCAATTCCAAATTCTCAAGGACTCTGGCCGGTCCATCTGGGGTTAGGGGTCTTCCAGAAGTTTCGAGTTGCCCCAAATCCTCTCACCTAAAACTGTGAGGACAGATCCTTGGGGTGTATAAGTGAACAGGTTTCATTAAGAAGGGGCATGCAGGTAGGAAGAAGACAATTGGTATCTTTTGTGTATACGAGGATTTGAAGACTTCAGAAGAATGTGCATGGTAAGATGTTTTGAGCTGAGTTTTATTTCACTGTAAATACAAATTAGGAAGTGGCCAGGGATATTCTTCTTGAGTCCTTGTGGCTAAGACCTTCGGAGAGTTGAAATGTGTCAAAAACATTTGGAATCTGAGACCTTTTATGTTTCCTTAAACGTAGACATAGGTGTTTCATCACCGTGTAGTTGGTAAAGGAGAGAAGAGTGTGTGTGTGTGTGTGTGTGTGTGTGTGTGTGTTGGTCTAGTCTGGACGGTGTCATTTGGGCTTGTCTGGATAATAAGAGCAGATTCCCACAGTGGGAATGCTTTTTGCCTGTGCATAATCAAGACTTCTGAGAATGCAGTGTTTTGTTCATGGAATTCTGACTTTTATCTGACTTGTATGTATATCTCAATGTCAGACCAATAGAAACACCACATAAGATAAAGAGCCAGAGCCAGAATGACCAGTTGCTTGTCCTCAATGCCATTCCCTAGTAGTGTGAGTGTATACAGTCAATTCAGTGTTTTGGTAGTATCTCAAATGATCAAATATGTTGTATTTACTAGCTCCACAGTGTATTTGGCTTAATAGTCTCACCCTTGATTTAAAAAGTCAATAAATCAATGAAACCTTATAATTGAAGGGTATTTTATTTATGTGCATAGTTTCATTTGCACTCAAGTAGGATTTCTTCATAATAAATTATAGTCAAGAAGATTGGACTTTTTTTCAATCTTTCTAGAATAAGAGGCAGTGTCTCTTATTCAAGCAAATGATCTAAATTCTTTTCCTCAAACTAGTGCGTGTGACTTTTGTGTGGGTTTCCCATTTGGCAAGACAAATAGTCCTGTCCACAAAGGGCAATGTGAAATTAAACAAACCAAATAAATATGTGAAACACCCTTCATGAAACCCAACAATATAATTGTATCCTTAGAGAATTAGAGGTAGGCAAATAGAATCACAAAAACATCCTCGGATGATAAATAAAGGAGACGTTTCCATTTCCACTTTTGGTCAATACCCAACTTAAATCAAAGCTGTGTGAGAATATTCTAGGAAAGCTATGAAAATATATCCCAAGGTACACTTTCTTCCTGCCTTATGTGAAGTGCTTTAGTCAGATCTTGATTACGAAGCCAGAGGAAAGATGATCTCAACAAATCCATAGTGGATATTTTCCAATAACAAGCAGGTAATCTGTTTTCCGATTCCTATTTAAGAAGATTGATGACCATCACTTAGGGTAGTGCTAAAATACTTCTAGTGAGCTTATTCATCCTTTGATAAGGGACCAGACAGCTTCTGTGAATGAAATCACCACACCCTAAGGCGAATCTCTAGTCCTCAAAATTGAGATTCAACTCTAGGATTGTAAAGCCTGTTGAAGCATTCCCCCAACTCTCCATCCACCATCGTGGAGTGTTCTACAGATTCTTAAATCCACAAATTAACCTAATCATAAAGCTTAAGGCTAACTTGGTATCTAATATGCTCCTTTTCTTTTTAAAAGTGGGTTATTTCCAAAAAGATATTTAAAGTGAATGAGACTTGCCCTGGCCGGTTTGGCTCAGCGGTTAGGGCGTCGACCTGCGGTCCTGAGAGACCCGGGTTCGGTTCCTGCTAAGGGCGCGAACCTCGGTTGCAGTTTGTCCCTGGCCCTGGTCGGTCGTGCGGTGGCAGCCACTCGATGTGTTCCTTTCACATCGATGTTTCTCTCTCTCCCTCTGTTCCTCTTTCTCCCTCCCACTCTACCTGAACAAAAAAATGAGAAAATGTCCTCGGGTGAGGATTAAAAAAAATAAAAAAATAAAAAAATAAAGTGAATGAGACTTTAAGTGGCCTGAGCTGAATTCTACTTGACTTGTCTTGATAATTGTTCCAGAATATTTTTAGCTTGATCATGTTTATTACACTAAAAGACAATGAAGTCACAAGTTGTGTAAAAATGGGGAGGGTAGGATAAAATGTAATTTCTGCTGGTCTTTAATATAGCTTTTTCCAGAATTCATTGTGAGAAGAATCGTGTACATCGTTTAATAGTTAAAATATCAGTCAAGGTGGATAACTCTCCTCTTACTATTATAATTTCTCTGCTCTAGTTATTTCTGTGAACAAACACAGTGACAATAAAATTGAAGGTCAAAATAATTTTAGTAAGAACTTACTACATTTAACAAAAGAATATATAATTTAACACAAGGGTTTTGTTAATTACCTAAATTAGCACAAACTCATCTCAGCTAATATGTCAATTAATTAACTATATTAATCAACACATGCTAGGTATTGAAAATATATAGAGGAAAATAACATAGTCCTTGGTGTTGTGGAATTATAATCAGGTATGTTATGACATAGGTAAGAACGAATTTTGGAAAGAGTATGAGAGAAGATAAAGAACAGAAGTCTAAGAAAGTATTATTTATGAAGAAACCAATGATGGGGTTATTCTTTGTTGGATATTTAAAGGAAGTTCCTCAGGTTTCTCCCACTTATGGCCACTTAACACTGTACAATGGGAGAGTCTGGAGTAGACCCCGGGTCCTGGCTCTGTGTCTTGAGAACAATGACTCTGCTTTATCAGTCTTGCAAGTTGCTATGGGGGTCAAAGGAGAAACCATTTTGAAGGTTCTTCTCATTCTTTTCTTCTCTCCAGTCTCTCACTTCTTATTTCGCCATGGGTGTATTTTTATACCAGATCCTGCACTGTGTGTCAGAGGAAGAGCAGCTGCATGAAGAAGTCTCTATCACTTCCCCTGGGTTCCTAGGCTCCCAATCAACACCAATTCCTACACCTAAGCAATAATTCTAGAGCATTCATTCCTGAACTGGAAGTGAAGTCATTACAAAGTCTCACGGGTAAGAATAAGTGGAGTGAGGGTTTTTTTTTTTTGGGGGGGGGGGAGGTGGGGAGGTCTCTGTAAGCTAAGTTAGTTCCCAGAGTGTAAGGTCCACAACCACAGGAATCTCTCAGTTATAAACAGAGAATAGTTGTCATTTTATTTAGCTCAAGTGCAACCCAAAAGGGACACATAGACTGTAAATGGATCTTTAATAGTTAAAAAAAAAAAAAAAAGATTTTCCCAGTACTTCATCCAAAGACTTGTTTCCCAGCCTGTTCTCTCCCCACACCCATAAGGAAAACAATTCTAGATCATATGATTTATAAATTCCATGTAATTTAAACCCAGTTAAAGCCACCCACCTGATCTGCAGTCATCAAATTTACATTGACTGTAACTCAGTTAGCTGCTTACATGGGTAAGGTGGATTACTTCAATTTGAAACTCAGATGAATACTGTTGTAATCAAGCAAGCTCACTGATATTCATTTATATAATGTAACCAAAGCCATTAAGTTCAAAAGAAAGGATGTTTTATAATCCAGTTTTTATCATTTTCGATACCCACTTCATTATTATACGACTACTTAGTGAGGTGGAGGGGTAGGGAAAAATAATCTCTAAGCAAAACGGCACATGTCTTCATGAACAAGAAATTAGCAAACACATTTTCAATATTGTTCTCTGCTTTTCCACAGAGCAATAGTGAGAAGCTTATTGCTTTTTTTTGGAATGGAATTTGTATGTGATGAATCAGCCTATTACTAAGGTTTCATAGACGTTTTGGATGGAATGCAGGGAAATTCTGATAGGATATAATTTTTAAACTTACCAGCAGTGTTATTTTACTTTTCTGGTGAACCTAACTTCATTTGTATAGAGACCTGCCAAATGCTACTTTTTATGGGGCTTAAGACAGTTACATCAATGCTTCTATGACTCTGACACCCTTGCACCTGTTTCACTGCTTTTTATAACTTCTTCCAGTTTCAGTCAAACCACTAACACAGAGAGCTTGCTTCTTGGGTGCTATGCTACAGAGAGCCAAAAGCACAACCTTTTGACATCTTAACTATGACTTTTTTCAATAGTAGGAAATGATTATTGTTGGGATGTTTTACAGTATCTTTATGATTGTCAGTGCTTTAAGTACATGAGTTTATCATACCTTATTTACGATGACTTCTTTATGGAAAATGTTTTGCTGAGCAGAGACTATCCAAAGTAAATCAGAAAAATAAACTCATCAACTACGCTGTCACTGAAAAGATGATAACAGATGTTTCTTATCCCCAGATAACTCTGGGGAGGCAAACTGAAGGGTTTCCCATGTTTCCCAGATGCTGTGTGATATGTCTGGGTTCCCAGGATTCATCCAAATGAAGACAAACTGAGATTTGCAAATAGGAATTCCCCAGCTGAGAGACTCATGGTAGAGGACAGGGCTACCCAGGGAAAAAGAGTTTGCATCTGGAATTCTAAGATACCCATGTGATGTTCTGTATTTTAATCTAGGTCATTCTTTCTACATTCTCAGTGTCCCGTTAAGGAGCCGGAAGGGTTCCATCAGCAGCTCTTAATTTTCTCTTTCCTTTTAGAATTTGGCTGAACATTTTAGAAATAATAGGAAAGGGAGAAAAAAGTAGCCATGAGAACAAGGGATGATATCCAAAGTCAAGGGGTTGAATTACTCTGGATTCCTTAGTCTTTCTCACATTGGTTCCATCCCTACCCAATTCCAATAAATACTATATTTGTATGCAATCAGGCTGAAAACACAAATACAAAAATGTACAACTCTCCACTGTGCTCATGTCATTGTATGATTCCTCTTGAGGTCATGTTCCTATAGATGAAGAGAGACCATTATTGAATCTATTATATAGCCCTGTATTCCAAATGCTTTATATGGATTAACTAATTTAACACACATAACAGCTCTATGCGGTAGACACTACTAATTTTTCCATGATACAAATGACAAATTTAGGCTAAAGAAGTTACATTACTTATTCATTCACACTGCTAATGATGGAAGGCATCAAGGTTTGAAACTGATTTTCAGAGGCCAGGCTCTGAAGCTCTATGGTGCCCTGCCTGCTTTTGGATTGATAACACATCTTCATAGCTAACATTTTCTGTGGAATAAATCAAGATAGGAATATGTTCTTGCAAGTACAAGAAGCCCAAGAGTGGCCTTCCTAAGACCGAGGTTCTGCCACAAGAGAATTCAGTCATCTTAACCAAAACACTATCACTTTTCTGAACCTTGGATTCATCATCTGTAAATTTAGGGTCAGGGTTGGGGGCTAGAAAAATCTGTAAGTCTTTTCTAGCTCTCTGATTTTAAGATTCTTGGATCATGTGTTGTGGGACATCTAGATAATTCCGTATGCTGATGGTTAGCCATAAACACCTTTTAATGATGTGAAGACCACAGCTGTACTTTACCAGCAGAAGAATGGTGTATGTAAGACTGGTTGCTATTTTTGGTTGATCCTTTTACATCATCATCTGCATGAAACGAAGAAATAGAAAATGAGTATTAAAACCCATCACGTCATCCATCAAGGAAATTTGGATCATTGATGTAATCTAAAAAGAACTTTCCACAAGCACAGGGTTGTCATAGAGATTACATCCTCCAAACAACCACTTCTCAGCTACTGTGATTTTAGATTTATCTCATTTGAGGGTCTTGTTTGAACTCCAAAGAACTACTGAAAACGATTATTCTCTTGTGCAAGCATTTGGAATTGCCCTTATTGGAACACTATAGAAGAATCAGGTCTGTACAAATCTGCTATTCTGTGAATTACAGTACATTTGATAGATTATAATTTTCTTCTTCAGCTAGTCCCCAGGCCGAGTTGAAGTTGAAGTGGTTAGGAGAAAAGAACAACACACACACAATGAAGTTATGAATGTGGTCATAATTACCCCTTAATTAAAATAGTTCACAAAACCCATATCTGCAAAAAGAATCTTTTATCAACTTAGCTCATGAGGACTCATTTCTGCTCTTGAGCAGAATAACTAAGATAGTCCTGGTTTTGTAAGTTCTTAGTTCAATCCAGAACTTTTTGTGTAAAATCAGGATTGCTATCTCAGGTTCATTCCAGTTCAAAGCTCCCTCTTAGACATTCCTTTTCTTCTACTCAATTCAATTCTAAATTCTCAAGGACGGAGCAGAAGGGGAAGAGAAGGAAAACTCTCATGCCAGCCGGGGGGAAATTGCTTCACGACTGGCCACACGCCGGTAGATGAGAGTGGAATTCAGTTCTCTCTCGTCTGCTTTGTGTAATGGAGAATGACCCAGTGGTTGCTCTCCCTGGCTGCGCTGAGCCTACTTCAGTTTCCACACAGCATTCCTAACCTTGCTGATCCTCCTGAGACTTTTCAGCTGTAGAGCCAGCCTGTGATCCTCTCCAGACCCACTGAGGAAGAACTCATCTCTCCTGATTAAATGACTTCCAGGGCCTGTGACCCAAGCCTTTCTGTGAATCTATACTTATCTCTTTGGCAAGCTGGCTCTTCTGAATCTTCTCTCTTCTACGTGTGGGTCGTAGGTACTGGAGGGGTTTCTAGCTATACCACACTCCCTTTGCTTCTCTGCCCTCTCTCAGATCCCAGGACACAGCTCTGGGCTCTTTCTCATCATACTCCCTCTGTGGAGAAAAATATCAGCCTCTTCTATACTTGATTCCCCCAACTTGATGATCTGAGTTAGGTGCTCCTCTATTGCCTTCCCACCCCAGAACATCTTGCAAAGTTCTCCTCTCTCTTCCTTTAGCATGGAGTTATGTCGATTCTATCTAGAGCAGGGAGTATCAGGAAGGGACGAGGTGAAGGGGAGGAGGAACTTTGGAGAAGACTCAGCTCTCCTGCTTTGTCATATCCTCTCTATTTTTTCCAGGAATCCATGGAATTTATGATAGTTGAAAACGAAAAAACACTGTTTGATGGCTAAGATTGTGGGGTGGTAATGATTCTTCTACATTCCTGATGTTTCTTTCCATGTAGAGGAAGCTTTGCAAAATGATTCCTTGCAAAGCTGTATTAGTGGAATGTTTCTAGTCTCCCTCCTGCCCTCTTATCGACTTTTCTTTAGGAAAAGAAGAGAGCTCCTTATTGAGTAGCAGGCATGCTCAGTTCACTTCACCCAATTTTTTCTTCCCCAGAGGTATTCTGCCTACAGAGAACCTGGTTATTGTGTGTTCCCTGCCTTTTCCTCGAGGGGAAGCTGCGGTCTTCCAGAATGTTCTGTACTTGGATAGGGATGCCTGCGTTAATTCTAGGCTCAGTATTGGGAAACCCATTTTCCCAAACGTATTAGCCACTTTATCCACATGAGCTTCGTCTGTCATAAAGGCAATCTTTTGCTGTCCCATCTGGTTTCTTATTTAATTAGTTCAGACCTTGGTTAAAGAGGAGAATTATTAGTTTTAATTTTAACAAATATTTTATATATCATCCTTTCCCAACATTAATGTTCTTTCTCCCAGTTCTGTCCCCCTCTCTCAAATTTGACCAACAGTGTGACGAATTTAGGTCAAACTCCAGCTGTGCCACCTACAAGTAGTGTAACCACAGGCAAGTTATTTAGTCTCTGAGCTTTAGTTTCATCATCTGTAAAGTGAGCATGTCAAGAATTCCTTCCCAAATATACAAAGGGCATCCATTGGAACCATATATATGAATGGGTCTCACTATCTACTTCCTCTGGTAATTGTCAATTTGTGGCCATGATAAGACATTGGATAACTCTTAAGTCTCATGTAGAGGACTTAGTGAGCAAAAAGTACTTTGACATGCTAGAAGTATTAATTGGTACAATTTATCTGGAAGGCTATTTGGCAATATGTATGAGAAACTATAAAAATATGCATTTCCTTTCACCTATTAACTCCACTTTCAAGAATTCCTATATTTCTATTTCTATTTTTCCAAATCATTTTCAGTAGCATGCAAAGATAAATACCAACAACAATACCCAGGCTGTTTCTTCTAAAGACAATTTATAGGTGGGCAAATTTCTAAGGGCATCTAATTCAGGAGCCTCTGTTTCTTTACTGAGGTATTGCCTCATTTTCAAAAGACTGGGATGTGGTGTCATATCCCAACATGACACCTCCCAGCCAGAAACTAGGAAGAAGAAAAAAACTAAATAAGTTGTCTGAGGACTCGATCCAAATTCTTGCTGCATTTTCAAAACCTGAGTGTGCTTCCTCCTTCTCAGTTCGAGACAGAGACTGTGTGAACAGAAGAGAATACAGCTAGAGAATCTGGGTCACTGTGCACTAAAATGCTGTGTGTGTGTGCTCAGCAGTGCTGTGCCCTGATTTATACTGAGGGGGTCCATGTCTCTTTCCTAACAGACAAGCACACATCAATCACCAAGACAGAAACAAGCAGAAAAAGTGACTAAAATGTTCTGGATAAAAGGAAACTTGGAAGAAATAAGAAAAATATGCCATTGAGAGATTCTTTATAGAAACAAAGTTCAATAAATTATCTGCTACCGTATTAGCTACTTCATTTCCTCAGGATAAATTCTTCAAATGGTCTCAAGAGTTCTCGAGCAGCCAGTGAATTACATCTGGGCAGAAGTTGACTTGCTACTTTATATACTCAAGTGAATTAGCCTACTCTACTTCCATGCCTTTATTTTTATGCAAGTAATCTGTGTTAAGAAATTTAAATAGAAAATGAAAAGCAAGTATCATCATTATCATCATCATCACCACTGTTTGTAGTTTGTTCACTCTCTTCCTGACTTCATGATTTACACATGAACATCTACATGACTCCATAGAAACACACACACATGCACAGAACATTACTGCCATGGTTACCAGACTGGAATCATAAATGCACTGTCCTGTAACCTGCTTTTTCACTTAACAATATTCTGAGACCACTTTTAATGTCATTTCATTCAGATTTATATCATTACTTTAATGGTTCCATAATTGCCTTTTTAAAGTGTATATTAATTTATTTGACCAATTTCCAATGGACATTTAGATGGTTTCTAGTTTTAAATGGAATTAAGAATGGTGAATTAAGCATCCTTTTATACACATCTTTGTGTAAATACTCGCCCAATTCATTATTTGAGTCAAATTCTTGGAAGTGGAGTTAATAGGTGAAAGGAAATGCACATTTTTATAGTTTCTCATACCCGTTGCCAAATTGCCCTCCAGAGAAATTGTACTAATGAATACTTCTAACACAGTGTGAGGACAGCCATTTCCCCCATGTTCTTGCCAAAACTGGACTTTCTCTTTATTTTTAATTTCTGACAATCTGATGCATTCCTTTTATATTTATTATTATTATTATTATTATTATTATTTTTCAAACCTCACCCGAGAATATTTTTTTATTTATTTTCAGATAGAGTGGGAGGGAAGGAGGGAAAGAAAGAGAGAGAGAGAGAGAGAGAGAGAGAGAGAGGGAGAGAGAAACACTGCTGTGAGAGAGCCATATCGATTGGTCGCCTCTCACACAACCCGGTTCAGGGTTGGGGACGAACCACAACCGAGGTATGTGCCCTTGACCAAAATCGAACCCACAACTCTTTGGTCCACGGGCCGACACGCCAACCACTGAGCCCAACAGCCAGGGTTCTGATGCCTTCCTTTAAAAAATATTCTTTAAACAAAATCCAGCAAGTGACAGCTATAATCTAAATTCCATGATCAGAAGGAACTAGCCAAGTGTCCCATGAGAATTGTTTTGGAAAAATTAAAAAAAAAAAAAAAAGAGTAATAGGCAAATTTGTCCCCAAATCTCTTGTATTAGTTATGTCTTACAAGAAATTTTCTTGCATGAACCTCCCAGCAGAAGATTCTGTTTTGGACTGCAGGGATATTCTGAATTTTGGCCACTGATCAAAGCATGAGTTCTGCACGATAAAGGAAAGCAGAACAAAGCCAGTGAGCCTAAACATTTCACATCCTACATGGCAACCTCTGGTTAAAGATTCGTATCTATGTTTGAACACCACGTATAAAATTTGTGATTGAGATTAAATTAGCCATGAATTCATTATAACAATATTGTGGAAAGAAATTTGGACTTGAAGTTGGCAGAGACCTCTATCTTTACATCACTGATTCAAATGATGAAATTGCACCTGACATTCAAGCAATATAAGTACATTTAAAGTACTAGTAAGAAGCAGTAACTGTTACTCTGGTGCCAAGATACAGCAACGTGATTCTGACTCTGACCTGCCCATGTATCTGCCCATGACATGGTTAAAGGCTGAACTGGGATATTTGAAACCTACTTTTCCTGGAAGACAAGTAGAAAAAAAAAAAAAGTGTAAAAATGCCTGCAGGTGTCTGTCTGTAGTGTGTTAATCTTATGAAAACATGCAGTTTGATAGTAAACATTGTAAACACCTACATTTTAAAGTCCATGCCATGATACTCGAACATCGTAAAAGATGCCTTTTATATGTCTTAACCTTTCACCAAATCACTTCCCTGAACTAAAGCTTTTGCTTTCAAATTCGAAGCCGCAGGCTATAGAATTGTACAAAGACAACCATTCTGGGCTGTCACACGTAGTTATTTCTTTCGCTGATGGAAATGACCCTACATCACCGCAGCAGAAATGTACGCGGGAGAGGCTGGAGGCAGGCGCGCTGCGCTGGGAACGTCTGCTGGGCAGGAAGCGAGGATGCAGTCCCTGCCTGCAGGTCCATGTGTGAGAACATAAATCATTACTTTCCATTTAAAACGGCGTAAGAAACCTCCTCTCTGGCTCTTGTGGTTTAAAAGAAAACACACAATGATGATGTAGCGACTTGCCAGCGAAAGTACATTTTTTCATTTATCAAATTGTTAGTTGCTGATGCAGAGGACTTGGATTGTTCAGCCACTTAAGTCATGCAGCTTCCCCTCCCTGCTCCTCCTGACTTGTTTAAATCCACCCTCCTTCTCTGACCCACTGCCCTGTTCCCTGAATCGGACTGGATGGGAGCTGGCTACTGCCTTTCAGTTCCCCAGTCTAATGGGCTCCAGTTCATGTGATTTCTGATGACCCTGCCGAACCTGAATGCTAGCGGAGTTCCTATGTTCAGAACTATTTCTCCAACGTGAACAGAATGATCAGAAGAAAGATCCACTAAGGAAAATAACTCACCCCAAATCACTGTTGACTTCAGGGAGATTCTCCATGTCTGCCCCTTGTGGTAGCTTAATGAGCAAAACGACCTCAGTTCCCACCTCCCTACGGCGGCATCCTTTGCGGTGAGATTCTGGACCTCCTCCCTTCAGTAGGTGAACTGGGATGGAGCAAAGGATCTGAGTAAAGGGTTTGTGTGTCAAAAGTGGGAGAGTAATCTTTTCTGGGGGAAAAAAAGACAGAGATGAATGAAGCTAGAAAGGTGATGGGATTGGAGATTGGTGGGGGTGGCTGAAATGGATTACAGGAGTGATAGAAGAAGATTCTGGAATAGAAGGTTTCTGGGAAATTGAAAATTAGATGCAACTAAAATGAAATATGCATTTTCTTCTTACACGGTAGAAACATTCCTGGGCAGCAATTCTGTGAGGTGGGCATGACTATCGCATTCTACAGAGTAGGAAACTCACTCATGGGCCAAGTGGTTTACTCCAGGTCATCCCGCTAGTTAGTGACAGGGCAGGAATTGGAATCTGGTGTCCTGAGTCCAAGGCCTGCTGTATTTTTATGACGCCAGAGTTGTGTGTTGTGCTTTGATGAGATACTGTGCTCTTGTTGGGGTGTCACTGAACCATTAATGTAGACCATTCAGTGGGCATTGTGGACAGTAACAACTAAGAGTACCAGATATGTGTACAGTCCTCTTTGACTAACACCACTTTCATATCATTGAGAGAGACCGTGACTAGGGTTAAAAACAAAAGCAAACGAAAAGTGCTGGAATTTGAGTCCTGGTTCAGACACTTACCTTTTATTTGACCTTCCTTCCAAATAACCTCACTGGTAAATGGAGATGATCCCTTGGTTATATAACTCTTGGTATAATACAAAAGCCATTTAAAAGTTTTGTGAATTAAATAAGTTAGTAACTAATAAAGCATTATACTCAAATTAATTGAATTCTGCCGACTGTTTCCCTTTGTCATGTACTTTCCCATTCGATGGAGGTGTCTTGAACTCTGTGTCTCTCTCACACCCGCATTTTACAACCTCCGACAGTACCAGCCACCCATTCCTTTCTTCCTTTGCTAGTACTTGTTTCAATGAAAACACCTAAAAAATCTCGATCTCAAATACATACAAGGGAGAGGATGCAGCCAATGCATCCCTACATCCCCAGCACTTAGTGCAAAGCTTGGAAGACAACAGATATTTAATACACAGAAACAAACACAGGGAGGCAGCCAAAATGAGGACACAAAGAAACAGGTCCCAAACGAAAGAACAGAACAAAACCCCAATAAAAGAACTAAGCAAAATGGAGATAAGCAACCTAACAGATGATGAGTTCAAAATACTGCTTATAAGGATGCTCAATGAACTTAGTGAGAACCTCAGTGAACTTAGTGAGGGCCTCAAGAGCATAAAAAAGGACCAGTCAGAAATGATGGATGCACAGTCAGAAATGAAGAAGGCATTAACTGACATAAAGAATAATTTACACAGATTCAATAGTAGAGTACATAAATCCAAGAAGCAAACCATCAATTTGGAATATAAGGAAGCAAAAAACACCCAACAAGAACAGCAAAAAGAAAAAAGAATGCAAAAAAAATGAGGATAGTGTTGGTTGCCAGATGAAAGGGGGGTTGGGGCAATGGGTGAAAAAGGTGAAAGGATTAAAAAGTACAAATTCATTGCTAGACTGACAAACTTCAAAGGGAAAGGGGTTGGGGGGTGGGAAGAAATAAACCAAAGAATTTCGAATGTTCTCTGTATCTATGAGAATGTTTCTGTTCTACCTGTTCATTTTGTTTGTAGATTCCATTGTCGATAGATATGCATTCATTGCCATAGTAACCATGTTTATTAGTGTTTTGCTAGTTTTCTTATCTGATCTTTATTGATTGAGCACAAGGTACAAGAATCAAGTCACTACAGTTGCCTGCCTGTTAAGAACTTAAAATAGTTATTATTATCTCAGAATAATCTTCAGGTGCAAAGTCAAACAAGATGAACTCCAAGAGGCCCATACCAAGACACATCATCATCAAAATGCAAAAGGTTCAAGACAAAGAGAGAATCTTAAAAGCAGCAAGAGAAAGGCACCTAGTTATCTACAAGGGAGTTCCCATAAGGCTGTCAGCTGATTTCTCAAAAGAAATGTTGCAGGCCAGAAGGGAGTGGCAAGAAATATTCAGAGTGATGAAAAGCAAGAACTTACAACCAAGATTACTCTATCCTGCAAAGCTGTCATTTTGAATCGATGGCCATATAAAGACTCCCAGACAAGAAAAAGTTAAAGGAGTTCATCACCACCAAACCGTTATTATATGAAATGATGAAGGGTCTTTTTGAAGAAAAAGATAAAATATATAAACAAACAAAATGGCAATGAATACATATCTATCGACAATGGAATCTACAAACAAAATGAAGAACATCTGTAAAACATTCTACATTCAACAATAAAGATTTAATATTTAAAAAAGTGTGACAATAATAATGATGCCTCATAGCGATTTTGTGTCAGAGGTAAGAGGCCAGTAACTGGAAAGAGTAAACCTATAACCATAGTAACCATGTTTATTAGTGCTTTGCTAGTTTTCTTATCTGATCTTTATTGATTGAGCACAAGGTATGAGAATCAAGTCACTACAGTTGCCTGCCTATTAAGAACTTAAACTAGTTATTATTATCTCAGAATAGTCTTCAGGTGCAAATTCAGACAAGCTCCCTTTTTTGTTTGTTTGTTTTTTGTTTTTGGCTTCTAAACACTTCCTCCAATGGACAGAAATAAAGATTTTACAAAGGCCAGGGATGGTGGCGTGTTTCTATGTGTAGGTGTAAGTCATGACTTCTGTGTGGGTTTCATGAAATTTCAGAGTATACACTTAAAAGAACACATATGTTATTTTAGAAAAAACATTTTATTTTCTTTTTAAAAAAATATTTTTTCTTCATTAATTTTATTTTTTTTATCCTCACCCGAGGACATTTTTCCATTTTTTTGTACAGATAGAGCGGGAGGGAGAGAGAGGAAGAGAGAGAGAGGGAAACATCGATGTGGAAGGGACACATCGAGTGGCTGCCACCCGCACGACCAACCAGGGCCGGGGACAAACTGCAACCGAGGTACATGCCCTTAGCGGGAACCGAACCCGGGTCTCTCCGGACCGCAGGCAGACGCTCTAACTGCTGAGCCAAACCGGCCAGGGCTCTTCATTAATTTTAGAGAGAGAGGAATGGAGAGGGAGAGAGCAATAGACACATTGATGAAAAAGAATATCGATTGGCCACTTCTGCACGCCCCCTACTGGGGATTGGGCCCACAACCTGGGCATGTGCCCTGACCAGGAATCGAACCAGTGACCTCTTGGTACATGGGTCGACGCTCAACCACTGAGCCACACTGGCCGGGCAACATTTTATTTTCTTATTATCTACAGACTACTGCATTTACTCTTATTTTTACCTCTTATTTCCTTACTTATTTTCTGAATGTTATAGGGATTGGAGAAATCTATTTTTTAAGGGATCAAATCTAATTAGTTGGCCATCAAAGTCATGTTCATCTTTGAGACAAAGAACCTTATAACTGAAAAAAAAAAAAAAGAAAGACTCATCCAGAGTTGCACAGTTGATGACAAACTTGTCTCTACTTTTTATTAGTTGGGATTCAGTTGTAGGAAACAGGAAACACCTTCATTATTTTAAGCAGAACAATATTGAATAATGATAGCAACTAAAATGTATTGTGTTCCCTGTACTAGCCTCTGCTCTGAGTGTCTTATGTAGATGTACTGATTTATTCCTTACAACAGTCCTACCAGTAAGTAATATCCTCATTTTACAGATGAAAAACCTGAGGTTGAGAGAGTTGCCCAAACTGATACAGTTACCAGTTAGCTGAGTCAGGATTGCAACCTGAGTATCTGGTCCCAGAGTGTGCACACCTCACTATAATGCTCTCCTGCCTTTAAGAGAACAAGTGTTCCCCAAATTCATAAAAGAATCAGGAAAGTTGTGCCTCTAGGATTGACTTGTAGGATAACACGGCAGAACTGACCTGCCAAGGAGACAGCTAATTCTGCAACCGAGAGAAGCTGGAGAATCTGGAAATAATGCCCATCTTCAGGGTAATAATGTTCTAGGTCAATGACCAGGTTACCACTTCTAGAATTATTATCTTCAGAGCTACGCTGTGCCTACTAGATCGCACAAGCCAGTTGGGTGCCTCGAATCCGGCTGCCTCTCTGCATTCTTAATTCCAGTTAGAATTCAGTTTCCCTGCCAATCACTGCACCCAACTGGCAGAACTGAAATCACACCTGGAGCCCAGCTTTGTAGCCTCTGAGCCTGGACACACACCCAGAGGAGGGTGGGAAAGACGTCAAGCAACCCAACTGAAAGCGTCTGTGAATGTTTTAATAGAAGACTTTCCCCTTTGTGCCAGCATTTGCTTGCTGTTCATATGGAGTATGACTTCCAATCAAATAATCCTATACTTAGAAAAGAGAAAGGAGAAAAACCTAAGAGTGATTGAAATGAGGTGTGTTATTTCTGTTTCCTTTCCTTTCAAGTTTCAGTGGCAGATAACAGATAAAGATTTTTCACTCTTATAACAGAAGGGCCTAATAGCTATGAAGACCACACAATAATAATAGATTTCCTGCCTTTCTGGAACTGTCTCGACAGATCGACAGCTGGGTGTAAGAATTCTGCAAATAAGATAAACTAAGAGGAAGGTGAGAAAAAGTTGAATGGTTTAAAGAGCAAATATTAGCAAAGTTCTTCAACCATGTTCTTATCAAATAAAATGCTATGGGTTTCTGCTAAAAATCTATAGTTTTCAAAATACGACATGCATTACCCTATTCTAGGAAGCTTTTATTTTTTAATTTTATTTTTGGCTTTTTAATATGTTTTTATTGATGTTTTAGAGAGAGAGGAAGGAAGAGAGAAATAGAAACATCAATGTGAGAGAGAAACATTGATTGGCTGCCTCCTGCATGCCCCCTACTGGGGATCTAGCCCAAAACCTGGGCATGTGCCCTGACCAGGAATTGAACCAGGACCTCTCAGTCCATAGGACAATGCTCAATCCACTGAGCCACACCAGCCAGGCCTAAAAATGCAGATCACTTTGTCCCACTGAAAATTTAATGAATATAATCTCCAAGAATTAGGGCCTAAGAATCTGCATTGTTAAAGCACTTCAAATCTTTAATAGAATACTTCCTTTTAACCAATTCATCAGAGACTCCACTGTTAAAAGTACCAGTTCATATTTTCAGAGGTGGTGTTAGAGGGGATAAGAATAGTACACAAATATACTTCTTTTATTATTTTTTTCTTCAAAGAGAGCAAGAGAGTAAATATGGAAAATAGAAATAGAATGTTTGGCTCAGTGGTTAGAGAGTTGGCCTGCAGTCTGGAGAGACCCGGGTTCGGTTCCTGCTAAGGGCATGTACCTCGGTTGCAGTTTGTCCCCGGCCCTGGTTGGATCATGTGGGCGGCAGCCACTCGATGTGTCCCTTTCACGTCAATGTTTCTCTCTCTCTCTCCCTCCTACTCTATCTGAACAAAAAATGGAAAAATGTCCTTGGGTGAGGATTAAAAAAAAGAAAGAAGAAATGTGAACAAGTGGGAAGTAAGCTTCTCTAGCAGTTAGACTTTCCTGAAGGTTAGTCACTTTCCTCAGAAGTTGCACCCTCAAACAATGCTTTTCAGCTTGATTTTTCTCTCACGTCAGGATAAAATTGTTTCCTGCGTAGGGAAAGAAAAATAACCTTTCCTAGACCTCCCTTCTGTGCAGGTCCCTTTCCACTTGGCATTTTTAGTTGACTTCATTCTCCCCCTCATGGAGCCATGACTCTGAGTTCTGCATGGCCAAGACAAACAAACCAAACCAAACCACTAACAACTCTTTGTAAACCAGAAGCATCCCTTCTGGAGCAACTGGGTCTTTCTTCCTGACTCTCACTGCAAACCTTCCTCACCCAGATGCCCCAGAGACCCACAGTCCCAGGGAACAGGTGGCTAAAATGGAGAATCTAGAAACAACCAGGAGAGATGACACAAAGGGAAAACAGTGGAGAATCATTCTGAATATCTCTTCTTCAATATCTCAAAGGCCTTCTAAACCTACTATGTCCCGAACTGAATGTACGGTTTTCTGATACTCTTGAGCCTGTTCCTTATTCCATGTCCCTGCATCGACCACGGGTCTGTGGACAGATCCAGTTGCATAAACCAGAAGCCTCAGGCTCATTGTTGACACTTTCTCTCACTGTCTCATGCCCGCGGTCAGTCAATGACAAGTCCACTGGATTTTACATCTCATGTGTCTGTTCCTTATTTGCATTTTTCTTCTCTATCTCGAGCAAAACTAGTCTCTGAACTATGATAATCTCCTACATAAACTTCGGTAGCAGGATCCTAACTGGTTTCATTGCATCTTTTCCTTGTCTCCCTCCTGTAAATTACTGGTGTACAAAACAAATGTGCCAGCCCCTTAGAAGTGTGGGCTCAGTCTCATTGCTGAGGATGATTTACTGAGGACTCTTCAAAAAGAAGGCCCTGAAAGCCAGGGGTCAGGAAGCCCAGGTTCTACTCATCACATTGCCAAACACTGGTGTTGAGAGAGATGCCAGACGTTACCTAGCAGGATTCCTTCAAATTACAAGTGAGGGAAGGGAGAGTCACAGAGGGAGGAGCCATTCCCCAGCTCACGATCATGGCCACCATCTAAGTCCTTTTTAGCACGAAAGTGTTTTCTTCAGCAAGTAATGAGCAGGAAACAAATCCCTACCTTCCCGTGTACTCTGACCACCATCTCCACGAAGTAGACGATGGCAGCCCACGCAATGCACTTCCTCTATTTTCATTTCAGTTCCCCCACAACCCCCCGCCCCATACACAGAGGGCCAACTTTATGATTAAAGTGTGAGCTAATACCAGGCCTTTAGGTTACATTTGAAAAAATGTCCAACAGGATGTATCTAGGTAACAGAGTCCATTCGACAAGGGCCAAATTGACCTACTGGCAATTTTCTTGACAAATGTCTCATCTTACACCTTCCTCTAGACCCCAGAAACTATGTTTTAATAACATGTGTAATATCTGCCACACCAGGGGCTGAGAGACGCCGCAGTCTTCACTCCTGCAGCAGGGATCTCCCACGGAGATCTAGAAACCTACTTCCAGCTTCCCGGAGCGCTTGCTTTCCCTGACTTGAATGTATTGGCCTCGTGTGTACAACAGCTTGAAAACATTACAGAGGCGCCCAGCCAGGAAGGTGTCCCAAAGACATATCCCAGCTTTAGATGACAGTGACAAAAGAGCCTGAATGCCCTGTGGACACAACCACCTGCCAAACTCCACTTCTTAAATGGGAGTCAAAGTTCAGGCCCTCTTACATTATACGAGCAGGTCAGATTGCGAAATTACAACTTCACAAGTTCCACGTACACGTCAAGGCTAAACTCCATCTACATCTTGGGAGGCAGTCTGTCTACTGCAATGGCTTTCAATGGGATGGTTTTACTGCTTTGGGGATACTTGGCAATGCCAAAGCTATCTTAGAGGCCAGGGATGCTGCTAAACACCGTATAAGGCACAGGACAGCCCCCTACAGTAAAGAATTATCTGGCTCAAAATGTCTGTACAGATAGTGTTGAAAAACTTTGATCTAGAATTAACCAGACACACAATAAACAAGATAATTCAATAGATTTGCAGGAGGCCTGTGTTCATATCCCGGTTCAAGATGTATGAATGTGGACATGTTTGTTTTTTACAACCTCTCTTCTTCAGTTTCTCCATCTGTAAAATACAAACAGCAATACGAGTATATCCCTCACACATGGGAAACTCTCTATACATGTTAGAAATTATCATTATTAATCCAAACTCCTCTTTCCTGCTCTACTTTTCTTGTCTCCTGGCAGTGAAAATAATTTATCATTTGATCCTTTGTTTTATACTAAGGTTTAAATGCATTATCTCATTATCCCACACCAGTTCTCTGAATTAGAGCTCAGAAAAGGGGACTGAGTTACAAAGGTCCCAAACGATTTGCCCAAATTTGTGCAATTGATAGTCAGCCTTTGAATATGTTTGTGCATTAAAGTCTGTTCTCTATTCACTCTGAGGTGGGCAGAGCCCACATTTTTGAGGTTGCCTTTTACTAGACACTTTGTGTGTCTCCCTCACTGGCCTGGGAGATGCTTGGGGCAGGCACATATCTCTGTCACGTGTCCATTCCTGTGCTCTGTCTTGCACCTTGAGGTAATGCATCATCCTGGGAGGTGGCGGCCACATGGGCAGCTGGTGAAGGGTCTGGGGACTCAGCATCTGAACACCTGTCTGTCAGAGACAGAAACAAGGCTGTAATCGGATTTACATATTTGAATGAGTACTCTGGTGGCCATGTAGGGTTAATTGTACTAAAAGACGGGTAAGACCGACTGAGATAATTAAAATTAGAGGAGTGTCAAAGACAAGTGGAGTCCATGCCAACAAAGGCCATTGAGCAAGGTGTCACCAAACCCTGTGGCCGTCAGTGTGTGACAATATACAGCACGCAAATGCTTCAGAAGCACACTCGACACTTTAGCTCATATTGTGAACAACCGATTTCAATCTATTCCAGTGTCTTGTTTTCTTCAAAGATTGAGTCTAAACCTTCTGTCTCTAAGAAGAGAGAAATAAAAGCTGCAGACTAGAAAATACTCGAAAATCATATATCTGATAAAGAACTTAGATCCAGAATATTAAAATTCTCAAAACTCAACATTAAGAGCAAACAACCCAACAAAACATAAGTGAACAATGTGAACAGAAACATGAATGGAAATAAGCACCTTAAAGACATTCAGCATCATTAGTTACTTTGGAAGTGTACATTTAAGTCCCTGTGTTGTCACTACATTCTTTCTAGAATGGCTAACATTTAAAAAAATTAGCATACTAATGTTGTGAATGTGGAAGAACTCCAACTTTTATACACTGTGTGTGGGAATGTAAACTAGTACAACCACTTTGAAAACAATTAGACAGTTTCTTAAAAACTCAAATGTACACCCATACATTTCTGCCATTTCATTCCTAGGTATTTTCCAAAAAGAAATGAAAGCTTATGTCCATACAAAGATGTTTACATTAATACACATGAGTTTATTTTGTAATAGCCAAAACCTGCAGACTATTCAAATGTCCATCAATCGGTGAAGAGATAAAGGAATTTATTCATACAATGAAATACTACTCAATAATAAGAAGAACATGGGTAAATCTCAAAATAATTATTCTGAGAAAGAAGGCAGACAAAAATCAGTACCTACTGCATAATTCCATTTCTATGAAGTTCTATATAATGCTAACTAATTTATAGTGATTAGTGATTTCTAGGAAGGGGAAGGAATTAAGGATTACAAGGGGTCACAAGGAAATGTTGGGGCGGGGTGATAAATACGTTCCTGATATTGATGGTGGTGATAAGCTCATGGGTGTATACGTATGTCAAAACTTATCAAATTGTATACTTTAAATATGTGTAGTTTAATCTATGCTACTTATGTTATAACTCAGTGCCATTGACCCAAACTCCCAGAGGCCTTCACGACAACCAAAGGGGTTGTCAGTTTACTCATTTACTGAAGAACATTCTTCACTAACTAATCCCTAAGTAATCGCTAACCCTGGGGTAATAACTAACCCTTGAGTAATCCTGGGGTCGGCGCCAGGGATAATCTATTGAAAACATCTTGACCTTTGAGATGTCTGGGAAATTGAGTAACAGGTAATTAGCTAACTGCTAAATTCCGCTTCTGCAACATGCTTGCTTACACGTAGCAACCCCCTTACAAAATCCTATAAAAAGGAGCCATTTTAGCTCTCCCAGGCCGCAGTTACTCCTGTGTGGGACATACTGCAGGTGCCTGCGGACTTAGCTCAATAAACTCCTTTTGTTAAACCCCATCTCAGCGTCTGAGTTTGGTCGATCTCCTGGGTTACAACATTTGGAGGCCCCAGCGAGATCACCTTGAGGTCCCCCTATAAGAGGGGTCGACCTCCTCAGGCACAAGGCGAGGCGCCTCCATCCTCGCCTCTACAAATTTGATCTTCTGACTGCGGCCAGATTCGACTTAGGGTCTCCGCGCCACGTGGTCTTGGTAAGTGGATCGATCCATTTGTTTCTTTGTGTCTTTGGCTCTGGAGCATTTGGCGAGGCTGTACAGGCGGGACGCCGCGCACTGTCTGCCTCTAATCAGAGTCAGGACGCCGACTTCTGATTTTGGAAGCCTCGGTGCTTCACTTTGAAGGTGTGTGTGTTCTGTGAGGGTGTGAGACTAGTCTCAGTGATTGTTCTTGTTTGTCTTCTGATTTCGTGTTCTTGTATGTTCAGCCTCTCTTTCTGCTCTAACTGTTTCACTTTCAGGAGGGACGCCATGGACCAAGGACCATCCAGGAAACCGACCCCCCTTGAATGTCTGCTCTCTAACTTTTCCGATTTTCTCAAAAGGTCCTGTAATTATGGGAAGCCAGCAGACCCCGGCTTCCTGAGGATGCTATGTGAACTAGAGTGGCCAGCCTTTGGGGTGGAATGGCCCTCGGAGGGGAGTTTTGACCCTAACCTCCTCTTCGCCGTGCGTTCGGTTGTCTATAGGGCCCCTCACCCAGATCAACGGGTATATATAAATGTCTGGATTGACATAGTATTAGACAAGCCTCCCTAGATAACAAAATGCGGAAGGGAGGAGCCCCAAAAGGGAATGAAAGCTAAGGTAGGAAAACATACCATCATGGTTGCAGCCCCAAAGGAGCGACCGTGGGGGCAACCAAGGAGAGCCAACAAGAACCCCCTGGGAGCACCGAAACCCTGGTTATATCCGGTCCTCCCAGGGGATCCTGAGGAATCGCTCCTGGAAGTAATGACGCCCCCGCCCTATGCAGGAAACGCCTCGGGCGGGAAGGCGAGGGCACCCTCAGCCGAGCCTCAGGCAAGAGCCCCAGGCCCGGCTGACAACGCCAGACTTTTGAGTCCCTCACATACACGGGACGGCACCCCTTATCAACCGGCCTGGGAAGCGGCCACCTCAGTCCCAATGCTCCCATTACGAGAGGTGCCCGCTGCGCCCGGCACTATGGGCCTGGCATGAATGATCTATGTCCCTTTTTCAACTAGCGATTTATATAATTGGAAACAACAAAACCCCCCTTTCTCGGAGCAACCACAAGCTCTGATAAGTTTATTGGAGTCTGTATTCCGGACCCACCAACCCACTTGGGATGATTGTCAACAGATTTTACAAACTTTGTTCACCTCAGAGGAGAGGGAGAGGATACGCGCTGAAGCAGTTAAGGCTGTGGTCGGGGCTGACGCTGGCCCCGAGGGCTTAGATGATGAACTGCCTCAATGACCCCCAGAATGGGATCCAAACACTGGGGAGGGGATGCAGAGGTTACGCACTTATCACCGAAACCTCCTCAGGGGTCTAAGGGGCGCTGCTAAGAAACCCACCAATTTAGCAAAAGTAGCAGCCACTATGCAAGGGAAGGATGAATCTCCCACGGCCTTTTTAGAAAGATTATTAGAGGCCTACAGAACTTATACCCCCTTAGACCCGGATGCAGATGGGAATAGACGGATGGTCAACATGGCCTTCGTCTCACAGTCAACCCCAGACATCAGAAAGAAACTGCAGAAATTAGAAGGCTTTGAGGGAAAGAATAGAAGTGAGTTACTTGAAATAGCTCAGAAAGTTTTTCAGAACCGGGAGGATCCCATTAAGGAGCAAACTAGGCAACTGTCTCGAATCTTGCTGGCAACCCCTAACAAGGGACCACTAGCCACCTATAAGGGGAATAAAGAACCATCTAAAGATAGACCCCAACTTAAGAAAAATCAATGCACCTTCTGCAAGGCTATGGGACACTGGAAGAAAGATTGCCCCAAGCTAATGGCAAGAAAAGCACAAGAAATCCCTGCACGCTTACTCCTAGAGACTGAGGAAGATCAGGGGGGTCAGGGTTCCATCAGTTTAGGCCCCCAGGAACCCATGTTAACCCTGACAGTCGAGGGAAAACAAACTGACTTCCTTGTCGACACGGGGGCCACCTATTCGGTCCTGCAGCAGGCCTCTGGAAAGCTCTCCTCCCAAAAGACATCGATTATAGGGGCAACAGGAAAGCCAAAAGCATACCCAATGGACTAAGGCCAGAATCACTGATCTTGGGAAGGGCACTATCACTCACTCCTTCCTTGTAATGCCCGACTGCCCCTACCCGTTGCTTGGCAGAGACCTGCTGCGAAAGCTGAAAGCAACTATAACTTTTCAAGACAATAGCACAACTCTAAGCTTAGGGAACCAACAACCTTCCACTATCATGGTTACAGTACCCCTTTCTGAGGAATATCTCCTTCAAGAGGAAATGTCACCTCCCACTGGGGAAAGTAACTCTCAGGATGTCTTGACTAAATTAGCCATACAGATCCCTGAAGTTTGGGCTGAAACAAACCCACCGGAGCTAGCCTCTCACCAGCCCCCTATCATTGTGCAATTGGCCAGCACTGCTACTCCCATTCAAGTCAGACAATACCCAATGCCCCAAAAGGCCAAGGAAGGGATTGCCAAACATATTAAGAGGCTGAGAGATGCAGGCATTTTAATTCCGTGTCAGTCCCCCTGGAACACCCCATTGTTGCCCGTGAAGAAACCGGGAACGGAAGATTATAGGCCAGTTCAGGATTTGCGGGAGGTAAACAAAAGGGTTGAGTCTATCCACCCTACTGTGCCTAACCCATATACCCTCCTGAGTCTTTTATCTCCAGACAAGGTTTACTACTCAGTCCTGGACCTCAAAGATGCCTTCTTCACCCTGCCGCTTGCTGCGAAGAGCCAACCCATCTTTGCCTTTGAATGGACAGACCCCGAAGGGGGTTTCTCAGGCCAGCTTACCTGGACCAGACTCCCTCAGGGCTTCAAGAACTCTCCCACCATTTTTGACGAAGCCCTGAGCCGGGACCTCCTCAACTTCCGAGACAGCCACCCACAGGTAACCCTGCTCCAACATGTAGATGACCTACTCCTAGCTGCCCGGACCTCTGATGAATGCCTTGCTGCCACTCGAGCCCTTCTCATTGAGTTAGGCACACTTGGGTACCGGGTATCCATGAGAAAAGCCCAAATCTGTGTCAAGAAAGCCACCTACTTGGGTTACCATTTAGAGGAAGGGAAACACACCTTATCCTCAGGAAGAATCCAAGCAATCCTTGGGATCCCAAGGCCAACCACCAAAAGGCAGGTACAAGAATTTCTAGGTGTGGTTGGATATTGCAGACTGTGGATTCTAGGGTTTGCAGAAATTGCAAGACCCCTCTATTCATGTACGGGGGGAAAGGAACCTGATTTAACTTGGACTGAAAGGGAAGAAGAGGCTTTTGAAAGACTTAAACAGGCGCTTGCCTCAGCCCCTGCCCTTGCCTTGCCAGATACCACCAAACCTTTCCAGCTTTTTGTTGCAGAACGCAAAGGCATAGCAAAAGGAGTCCTAACCCAGACTCTGGGACCATGGAAACGCCCGATTGCTTATCTCTCCAAACAGCTTGACCCTGTTGCTGCAGGCTGGCCGTCCTGCATGAGAGCAATAGCTGCAACCACTCTCCTTGTCAAGGAGGCGCAGAAGCTGACCTTAGGCCAGGACCTCCAAATCATCGGAGGCCACACCACTGAAGCCTTACTCAGGTCTCCTCCTGACAGATGGATTTCCAATGCTCGCCTCACTCAATATCAGTCAGTAGACACTTCTATATTCCAGATCTCAAGACTATAGCCACTTTGGAGGTTACCCGATGTTCTGCCTGTGCACAGGTAAATCCAGGGCCTCCCAGACCCCATGGACTTGGGGTCCGAATCAGAGGGCATGAACCAGGTGAGCATTGGGAACTTGATTTTACTGAGATCTCAACCAGCAAATTTGGATTTAAGTACTTACTAGTTTTTGTTGACACCTACACAGGATGGACTGAGGCTTTTGCCACAAGGCATGAGACTGCTAACGTAGTTGCCAGACATCTCCTAACTGCGATCATTCCTAGATTTGGCCTGCCCTTAGTACTGGGGTCAGATAATGGGCCAGCTTTCATAGCCAAAATTTCCAAATTAATAGCAGAAGCTCTCAGAATAGGCTGGAAATTACATTGTGCCTATAGACCGCAAAGCTCAGGTCAGGTAGAGAGAATGAATAGAACTCTTTTTTTTTTTTTTTTTAATCCTCACCCGAGGACATTTTTCCATTTTTTTTTGTTCAGGTAGAGTGGGAGGGAGAGAGAGGAACAGAGAGAGAGAAACATCGATGTGAAGGGACACATCGAGTGGTTGCCACCCGCACAACCGACCAGGGCCGGGGACAAACTGCAACCGAGGTACGTGCCCTTAGCGGGAACCAAACCCGGGTCTCTCAGGACCGCAGGCCGACGCTCTAACCGCTGAGCCAAACCGGCCAGGGCGGAACTCTTAAGGAGACTCTTACCAAACTTAAGATTGAAACTGGTGATAATTGGGTAAACCTCTTGCCATTTGCTCTGTTGTGCACCCGATGCACCCCATATCTCAAGAACCTTACCCCTTATGAAATCATCTATGGGAGACCACCACCTATTATCCCTAAGATTCACTATGACCACATAGGCGAATTATCTAACCAGGGGCTTCTCAAGTCTTTGCAGGCCATCGAAGTCATCAGAAGAGAGGCCCGCCTCTCAGCCAAGGAAAGAAAACAACCCACTGAAGCGGAACCACCCCCACTGGACATTGAGCCTGGTGACTGGATTTGGATCAAGAAGTTTAACAAGGAAGCCCTCGAACCTACCTGGGATGGGCCCCACTTGGTAATTCTGACAACCCCCACAGCCTTTAAGGTGTCTAATAAGAGACCGTGGATTCACCACACCCAGGTAAAGAAAGCACACCCTGATCAGATCCCAAAGAAATGGGCTCTTTCCAAGGATCCCACAGACCCTCTAAAACTCAAGTTTACTGCATCCTCTTGAGTTTGTTGTGGGTCCCTACCTTCTGCAGCATTCCAACTAAACATACCTGGGTCCTCACCAGGACTAGAGATGGCTCTAGGCTAGCCATCAATGAGACCTTCCAAACCTCCCAGGTAACCCTTAAGACTGACTTTTCACAATTCTTCGATGACAACCTCTGTCACGGAGAATTTGGTTCCCGGCACACAACCCAACCAATAACTCGCTTTGGCTCAATAAGTAAAACTTCAGTCTGTAACCTGGGACACCTTAACCATGTTCTATGGAGCACTAAGCATTATGGTTGTCCCGAGAACCCATTCTCCAGGCATATGAGGACTATATGTGGTGGACCGGGAGAATTTTATTGTAAGGTCTGGGGTTGTGAGACCCTAGCCCTTGGATGGTCACCAGGGGGCGGCAATGATGATGATATAACCCTCCTGCGGGACCCCACACCCCATACCCACAAGGGAAAAGATGGAATAGACCCTACTTGCAAGAACCAAACTTGTAACCCCACCACTATTACTATAAAACAGCCTCTAAACCCAGCCTGGCTTACTGGAAAAACATGGGGATTGAGACTATATCTCGCTGGATACGACATTGGTACTTTATTCACCATCCAGCGACTTCCCTGGGTTCCTTCTCGGAGGGACCCGCCCAACCCTGCCGGGGGTCTACCCTCACGGCTTCCCATCGGACCAAACCACATTCTCAAACTAACACCACCAAAGACTGCTGGCTCTGTGTAGATCCAGCACCACCCTACTATGTTCGTATTGGGGCAAATGCCACGGGTACTCTAGCCCCCATGAACCAAACTTTTAGTGACTCAGACTCACCTGGGGAAGGAACCCTTGCCAACTGTGCCCGAGCCAGCAAGCTCACCCTAGGAGATCTTCAAGGACAGGGGACCTGCTTCATCCTTGGAAACCTCGACCTCCAAGCTTCGCCATACAAGGACAACTGCCTGACCAACACCTCTCTGCGAGACGAAGGCTCAACCCCATGGACTCTGATTGCACCTAGCAGGACTTGGTTTGCATGCTTATCAGGTATCCACCGTTGCATTAGCCCCGGGAACCATTCAGATCTTTGTGTTGTTATCTATATAGTTCCCCAGGTATACCTATATGCAGGGCCCACAGGTGCAGCCCATTTTCTAGCCTCAGACTATCATACTAGACTCCAGAAACGTGTTCCCATTCTGATCCCTGTACTGGCTACCCTGGGTATTGCCGGCTCCACTGCCCTAGGGGCGACAGCCCTCATTAAGAATGACCTTGCCCTTCGTGAGCTGTCAGCCACGTTTTCCCGCGATGTTGAATTACTCCAGACCCAAGTCAAATACCTTGAAAAACAGGTTGACTCCCTAGCTGAAGTGGCCCTCCAAAATCGCAGAGGTCTAGATCTGCTCTTCCTCAAACAGGGAGGCCTCTGTGCTGCCCTAGGAGAGACCTGTTGTTTCTATGCTAACCACTCAGGTATCATCAGACAATCTATGCAAGAGCTGCAAAAGCGATTACGAGAGAGAGAGAGAGAGAGAGAGAAGAACATACCTCTACCTCATGGTATGAGAGTATGTTCAATTGGTCTCCCTGGCTGACCACCCTCCTCACAGCTCTAGTGGGTCCGCTCCTCCTCTTATTCATAGCCTTAGCCTGCGGACCTATCATCCTTAACAGAATCACTGCATTTGTCAAGGAGCGGGTCCAATCAATTAAGCTTATGGTACTAGCCCAACAGCAACATTACCAACGCTTACCCCTAATCCATGACTAATATAAATCAAGGATTTGATTAATTCACCAGAAGAAGTGGGGAATATTATAACTCAGTGCCATTGACCCAAACTCCCAGAGGCCTTCACGACAACCAAAGGGGTTGTCAGTTTACTCATTTACTGAAGAACATTCTTCACTAACTAATCCCTAAGTAATCGCTAACCCTGGGGTAATAACTAACCCTTGAGTAATCCTGGGGTCGGCGCCAGGGATAATCTATTGAAAACATCTTGACCTTTGAGATGTCTGGGAAACTGAGTAACAGGTAATTAACTAACTGCTAAATTCTGCTTCTGTAACATGCTTGCTTACACGTAGCAACCCCCTTACAAAATCCTATAAAAAGGAGCCATTTTAGCTCTCCCAGGCCGCAGTTACTCCTGTGTGGGACATACTGCAGGTGCCTACGGACTTAGCTCAATAAACTCCTTTTGTTAAACCCATCTTGGCATCTGAGTTTGGTCGATCTCCTGGGTTACAACACTTATATCTCAAAAAAGCAATTAAATCTGTACTTGTTAACTATTAGCCATAATTATTATACACACATATATGTATTTAATATAACATGTATCAACACGTAGATTGCCTATCACTGACATGTGGAAAAAATTGCTTTTGTTTTGGCCTTTGCTTCTCTAAGAGAAGAAACTTTTCTGAGTTAGAGTTTTCATAGTAGAGACTTCAGTGTCTCTTGCAATGCTAGTGGCAAAGATTGTTGATACACATTTTCATATTCAACTTGACATTGTGTTGAAATCTGTTGAAACCTGACAACTAACACAAAATCAGGCATTTTCTTATTCACTTTAACCAGATACAAACAGCCTGGAGAGCGAGTCATGACAAAGCTTCATGCCTTGTTAGCAGAAGTAGAAACAAGTGACATAAAACACCTGCTTGCGCCCATGGGCCAGTGGCTGGTACCTTCACACCTCATGGTGTCTCGATAGGATTACATATTTACTAAAATAGAAAAAAAAAATCATTCTTTATACAAGGTGTTATCAAACAACCTTGTGGATTAACTGAGATAATTTTCAACATATGTAGAATTATAACATCAATATCCAGTAGATAGGATAAAAACCCTGGGTTTGAAAAACCTAAAAATAGGATTAAAAAAATACACACAAAATGTATTCAATTTTGCTAATACAAATAATGTATTTACTAATATTTTTTACTAATACCAATATATTGCTATATATAAATACTAATATATAATAGTAATATTAGAATATATTATGAACACCAATAATACACTAGCTGTTGGACATATAATCACTCCTGCCCAGAAATCAGTCCCATGGCTTCACCTGACTTCAAGGCCAGTAGAAATTATGGGCTATCTGTATTTCAAGAAAGAAAAATAAAACAGGGTTCGGTGACCACATATAATGTCTCTGCCAGAAGTTTCTGCTATGTGTTCACACAGAGTTGGTTGGAGGACAGTCAGCTGACACCAAGGATGTCTACAGCAGTAAGTTTCAAAGTGTGTCCTGAGGTTCATGGGTACAGAATCCCTGGGGTAAGGGATGGTAGTCTGCACTTTTACATTAGTACCTTGTGGGATTTTCTATGCACACTGAAGATGAAGAACTACCATATCATCCCCAAAGTTATCAAGAACCAGGCTAGCAAGAACATGGCTAAGGAGTGAGGTTGTCCATGTCAATCATGAATGTTTAGGTCACCATTTTTTATTCCCAGCCCAAACTATAGTCAGTAAAGGCAAATGTTGTATGGAGGCTCTCTTTTTTATGCAAATGCAGAATCAGCATATAGAATATTACAAGAACCTTACAGGAAATGAGAGGGTGTATCTCCTTAAATTTTGTGCCCTTAAAGAATGTCTATATTCATATTCACTCCAAATCATCTGACTCTGCTACTAATCCAATCTTCAGTTTATGAATTCATTCATTCATGCATGTATCATGTATTTATTCAGCAAAGTATCTATCTATCTATCTATCTATCTATCTATCTATCTATCTATCTCTCATCTATCAACAGCCAGTGTGATTTGAAATTGTATACACGTTTAAAGTTGCATGATTGTTTTCTTTATAGGTTCCTATGACTATATTTTTAATGCCATTTGAAGATAATAGGCAGGTATCTTTGAAGAATCTTCTAGGTGCCATAAAATGTCTTTACTGTGGTTAAGGATTCAGACAAAAATACAAGTATATGAATTAATCAAATAATGATAATAAGTGCTGTTAAGTGATGGATGCTGAGATAGAAAGTTAGGGATGAGATCTAGTTTAGGTCATTTGGCCATGAAAGACTGTTTTGAGAATAAGTTTAAAAATAGATATCTAAGTGGAGACCTGAAACATGAGGAGGCAAAACATTTTTAAGCAGAGTGGACAAGAATGTCTATAAAGTCAGAAATATATATTTAAAAGTACTGAGGTAAAGATGATCCAGGCAAGTCTAATGGTTGGAAAGTAGGCCTATGTGCCTTGAACTTGGTGAGCAAAGCAGAACTTGGTGAGTTGCAACAGATGTGGTTAGAGTTTGGAGGGAGGGGCAGATCATGAAGGACTCTAAAGACAATTGCCAGGTCTTTTGGTTTTATTTCAGATGAAACAGAAAGTTACAGACAGGCTTTAAGCCAGAAGGGCATGATGCAATTTATTTTCCAAAGATTAATTCTTTTGCCCATTATCAAGATAGTGACTCAGCTTCCTAAACTTCTTCTTAGGAATTTTCTAAGAACCCTGGTTCCCACACCACATGGCCCTTTTCCCTCTTGGTTATTTCCTTTTGAACATCTTCTGTAGCAGGAGTCCAGCATGAGTCAATGTTGAGATTCAGAGATGTCTATCTTAGGTCTCAGGATCCCCCAGGTATCTATTGGTTGACTGCCTGAAGGTATGTGGTTGAGGGTCAATGATTCAGATTAGAGACAGACAGTGGAGTCACATTGGGTCTAGAAGAGGTCAGATTGATACCTGTTCCCTGGCCCAACCGCATGCCCCATGTTGGAAACTGGAATGGAGGGTGGTCGCAGGAGCTAAGTGAACTTGTTAAAGGGAGCTTATTGTGCAACAGGAAGGCACACTACCGCAGGTTGGCTGCAGGACTGGGTGACAAAATGAGCAGAGGAGAGAGGCAGAAGCAGATCTAGGTTTTGTGATACTGGAATTTAATGCAGCAAAAGTATATCATTTCAAGAAAATGAATACAATACAAAATAAGAAAAAGTGAATATTCATGAGAAAGTCACAGTAAGTCACAAAAGCTGACATACACTATAAACACTACCAAGAAATCCATAAAAAATGATTTTAATTTGCTATCTGAAACTTATATAATTCTCTTTTTTTCTACATGTTTTGGCTACATACTCTTCAATCATCACCTATTCATAGGATGCTTTTGTGATAATTTTTATAGGGAAAATAGAAAATAGCTCAGCCTTTGCTATTATATCTGATCCCAGCAAGCTTTTTATTATTAGCAGTATTCATAAAACATGCAACTCTACTTACAAACACACTAGCTCTTTGTAATATTTGGGGGGCATGCCCTTACAAACACAGAAGAACAATAAATTCCACTTTTTGTGATTTACATCAACAAGACAAAAAAAAGTATGGTGTATTTACAATCATCTAGGCTACACCATCAGGTACCTCAGTTAAGACTTTGACAGAAGGAAACTTCCATTTTCTCTCGGCTTTTTTTTTTTTTTTAAACCAAGTCTTCTGCATGAATTTTTGTACATTTTAGAAAAGGTAGAATTTTCCAGAATTAGCTCCTAGCTCAGACATTTCAAAATTGTTTCTTCTGCCTCTCTAATAATACAATTCTAGTTCTGAGTGCCAGAGGACCCATTAATATCACATTAAGTCATGTGGCCTTGAACTTCATATAATGATGCTGGATCAGTCAGTACATAGGGCAATAGAAATATTTCTAGAAGCCATTCCTATATTGGGTGGCTAGAAATATATTAACTATGTATTAATGACAGCACAGAAGTAAGTACAAAAATAGAATGTGTTCATTCTACTAAATACAAACTAAAGAGTCATCCAATTCAACTTTTGTTACCTGGATCCCCAAAATACCTTCAGCCATTCCAATACCACTAGACAAAGGATAGAAGAGAGAGCAGTCTTAGTTGACTGCAGTTTAAATGTAAGCTGCTAAAATAATAAAATACTGAATCGTGTGAACACACTGTTAGGACCCCTTAATACTGTCCAGGAGTACATCTGCCTCTGGGTGGAAGAAAAAGTCATTTGCTCCCTTTCTGCATAAAATAGATGATTTTATTAGTCCTAGGAAACCCTAAGAAAGCAAAACATGTGGAATCTCCAGGATGTCACAACCCTGGGAGAGTTGGGAAATAGTATTCATGACACAGTTAGTAGCATTTCTCAGAAACCATAAACAACGAAGAGTGTGCTGTGTCACCCAACGTGGTGGCCATGGGCAGGGCACCCCAGTGAGGATGAGGGTGGGTGGGAGACAGAGGCTACCATGGGAGTGCTTGAGTCATGGGAAGAGGGTGAGCAGAGATGAGACTCGCTCCCGGGGCTTTCCCAGAAACTGTTGGAGAGTGGGCCTTCTCCTGAATACAAAATATATTTCTATTAATGTCACTAAATGCCCATAGTAATTGGATAATGCCTATTTCATTCCAAAAATCCCAGGACCAATCTACACCACGGACCGAGGGGATTAAGACAATGATGAGAAGCCGGTCAAGATGGCGGCTAGGTAAACGGTATCCGTCCTCCCACAACCACATCAAAGTTACAACTAAACTACAGAACAACCATCATTCAAAACCACCTGAAATCAAGCTGAATGGAAGTCCCACGACTACGGAATTGAAGCAGCAGCCACATCCAGACTGGTAGGAGGGAGGGGCGGAGGCGCGAGGGGCGGAGGCGCGAGGGGCGGAGGCGCGAGGGGCGGAGGCGCGAGGGGCGGAGGCGCGGAGGCGCGAGGGGCGGAGGCGCGAGGGGCGGAGGCGCGAGGGGCGGAGGCGCGAGGGGCGGAGGCGCGAGGGGCGGAGGCGCGAGGGGCGGAGGCGCGAGGGGATGCAGCAAGACTGCGGTAAGAGGGGCTGGTCCCACACCCACGTGTGGCGGATAAAATCAGGAGGCCACCTCCGCTGGGAAGGTCCTCCCTGAGGACTGAGGGGTCCCCGTCCCACACCAGGTGCCCCGCTCAGGGTCCCAGTGCCAGGAAGAGAATCCCCATCACTTCTGGCTGGAAAAACCAGCGGGAACTGAGGCTCAGGGGGGCTGAAGCGGCGGGAGCCCCAGGCAGCTCCTTAAACGGCCCGCGCGGGATTTATCGGACTCTCTCCCTCTAAGCTTGGAGGGGAGGCAGCTCGAGGGGCACCAGCGACATACAGGGAAGAACTGAGCTGTTTGGCACTGGAGCGAGGACTGGAAAGGGGGCTTTCTCCGGGACAAACGTGCTGTCGGAGGCCTTTGTTCCTTTGGTGAGCCCTTCCCTGGGGCGGCAGATAGCTGCCATATCTGGGACTCCAGCAACCTGGCTCACACTGGTAGCCTTGCCCTGGTGACTCCCTGAGGCCCCGCCCCACCCAACTTTCAGGCCCACCCAAGCTGTTGCCACTTGCTTGACCATAGGATTGACCTGTCTTGGATCCTGCTTCAGGTTTTTCCTAAATTCTTTCAAACAAGCAGCATGTGGTCTCAGCGAGCCCCATACCTCTCATTAAGTAATACACAGAAACAAACACAGGGCAGCCAAAATGAGGACACAAAGAAACAGGTCCCAAACGAAAGAACAGAACAAAACCCCAAGAAAAGAACTAAGCGAAATGGAGATAAGCAACCTAACAGATGCTGAGTTCAAAATACTGCTTATGAGGATGCTCAATGAACTTAGTGAGAACCTCAGTGAACTTAGTGAGGGCCTCAAGAGCATAAAAAAGGACCAGTCAGAAATGATGGATGCACAGTCAGAAATGAAGGAGGCATTAACTGAAATAAAGAATAATTTACACAGATTCAATAGTAGAGTACGTAAATCCAAGGAGCAAACCATCGATTTGGAATATAAGGAAGCAAAAAAATGCCCAATCCGAACAGAAAAAAGAATCCAAAACAAAAATGAGGATAGTGTAAGGAGCCTCTGGGACAACTTCAAACGTGCCAACATTCACATCTTGGGGGTGCCAGAAGGAGAAGAGGGAGAACCAGAAATCGAAAACCTGTTTGAAACAATAATGGCAGAAAACTTTCCTATCTTGGTGAAGGAAACAGACATACACATCCAGGAAGCACAGAGAGTCCCAAACAAGATGAACCCCAAGAGGCCCACACCAAGACACATCATCATCAAAATGCAAAAGGTTCAAGACAAAGAGAGAATCTTAAAAGGAGCAAGAGAAAGGCAGCTAGTTACCTACAAGGGAGTTCCCATTAGGCTGTCAGCTGATTTCTCAAAAGAAACTTTGCAGGCCAGCAGGGAGTGGCAAGAAATATTCAGAGTGATGAAAAGCAAGAACCTACAACCAAGATTACTCTATCCTGCAAAGCTGTCATTTAGAATCGATGGCCATATAAAGACTTTCCCAGACAAGAAAAAGTTAAAGGAGTTCATCACTACCAAACCGTTATTATATGAAATGATGAAGGGTCTTTTTGAAGAAAAAGATAAAATATATGAACAAACAAAATGGCAATGACTACATATCTATCAACAATGGAATCTACAAACAAAATGAACAGGTAGAACAGAAACATTCTCATACATACAGAGAACATTTTGTTGGTTGCCAGATGGTAAGGGGGTTGGGGGAATGGGTGAAAAAGGTGAAGAGATTAATAAGTACAAATTCATTGCTTGACTGACAAACCTCAAAGGGAAAGGGGTTGGGGTGTGTGGGGGGGAATAAACCAAAGAACTTCTATGCATAACCAATGGACACAGACAATAGTGTGGGAAAAGGCGGGAGGGGGGCGGGAGTGGTGAGGAGGGGGTCAATGGGGGAAAAATGTGGAATATCTGTAATACATTTTACATTCAACAATAAAGATTAAAAAAAAAAAAAAAAATAAAAAAAGACGATGAGTGCCAGGGTAATGCATCCATAACCTCACATCAATGGTGGTGTTCTGTGATCCAGGTGCTGTGCCCTGTATCCAGGTATCTAGGAGGCAACTAGGCACCTGTCCAGGCTTGTCTTTGGCCAAATATCAAATGCACACCCAAACAAAGGGCATGCACTTGTAGTCTTATATAGGACTCAGTCCTCATTCTCAGACATCAGAACTTTAAGGATTTCTGCTTGTAGCTATAAACCCAAGAAGCATTGTGTTCAAGTGTACTCCATCTGAATATCCTGGAAAAAATATGAGGTACAGCTCTCAAGCAGAGAGATCTCTCTTATCCACCAACAAAACTTGGTTCTGCCCATACTCTGTCTCTACAAATGCAATTTATTTCATGCCTTGAAAATGATTCTTCAAAAATTGAATTGCCCAACCAAATTTGAATTGTCCTATGATTGTTCCATCAATCCCATACTAGTCATTCAGTCATAGACTAGCCCCATTGTTTTTAGCTACTTGTCATTTCATTGGACTAAGAATCAGGTGCTGACTTATGTGTATATACACAAAGGATAAGTCCCCAACACCCCCCAAATACTAACAGATAATGAGGGCAAATAAGGATGGAAAAAAATCATAGCAAAGAATTTTTTCCTTTGTATAGAATTTTGGTCTTATATTTTCTTTCCCAGCAGGCAGTCTTAGTTTAACATACACAATGGGCCAGTTGCTTTACCTATATTATATCATTTGATCATCAGGACAACCCTGCTAAATGACATAATACTCATTTCAAAAATGCAAAAACAAATGCTTAGTGATATTAGGAGAAAAAAGTTACGTAACAGGTAAATCATCATGGAGCCGGGATTCTAACCCAGATCTGCTGCCTCCAGGGCTCTGGAAACTCCTCTGGATTTTTCTTCAGAGAGAATGCAGTACTGGTCAGTGTGAGCATTGCTTGTTTCTTTTCTTTTCTTTTTAAATATGTTTGTATTGATTTTTTTTTTTTTTTGAGAGAGAACTAAAGGGAGAGATAGAAACATCAATGTGAGAGAGAAACATAGATAGCCTGCTTCCTGCACGCCCCCTACTGGGGATCAAGCATGTGCCCTGACCAGGAATCAAACAGGGACCTCCCAGTCCATGGGACGATGCTCAATCCACTGAGCCACACTGGCTGGGCAACTCTGCTTGTTTCTTATGTTGACCAATGGCAACAACAACAAACATCAAAAATTTAAAGAAATTTCTACTGAAAAGCATGCGCATATAAATAAACACAATGCCTACCTCCTGAGCCATATACTGTTAGCCCTGGACGTCATTCTTACCCATTTCTTTAAAGAGGCCTTTCATTTTTTTATTTTTTTTATTTTATGAAATTTATTTATTTTTTTGTTACAGATATTTTACCTTTTTACCCCATTGTCACCCCCTACCCCACCCCACCTCCGCCCCGTCCCCGGCTTAATTGTCCATGTCCATTGGTCATGCATACATGCATATAAGTTAAAGAGGCCTTTCAAAAGCAAAAGAAATATGTGAAATAAAAAAAGCTTTATAAAAATATACAATTTTAATCTATTTATTTCTTAAAGATTTACAGAGTATTCTATGCACTTCAAAAATACTTCTTATAGCAACCCAATGAAATAGATATGATCCATTATACAGAAGAAAGAACGGAGGATTAGAAAGGTAAAGTGGCTGGTGCAAGGTAGCTAGCCTGATGAATCCTACAGCACCACCTCACAGTCCTCTTTCTGCCCCGGGCCTCCCGACACTCTGGCGCAGCTCCTCTCTCTGCAGCCACCAGGTAGCACGTCTTTTTAAAATCTTTTCTTTTATTTATTTTTATTTGTATTGTTGTATTACAATGTGCCCCATTTCCCCCCATGGCCCCTCTCCTCCTGGTTCCCACCCCACTGCAGGCCTTCACTGCTCTATTGTCTGTGTCCTCGGCTTAGGCACATGCGTACAGGTTCTTCGGTTATCTCTTCCCATCCCCCTTCTCCCCTTCCTTCTGAGATTCGTCAGTCTGCCCATGTTTCCATGCCTCTGTTTCTATTTTACTCATCAGTTTATTTGATTCCATAGATGAGTGAGATCATGTGATACTTGTATTTCTCTGACTGGCTTATTTCGTTGAGCATAACAGGCATTATATCTTGATGTGAGAGCAAACTATCTCCCTATGTGGCAACCCTTGACCAACGTGGAACAATAACTGGTGAATAAACTCTCACTTCTTCCATCTCTCTGGAGACCATTCGGAGAATTATTTCACATAGACCTTTGGGGGGGTGTGATGGGGGAGGGGTTGCCACTTGGAGATGGCAGTAAATCAAGCTTCTAGGAATAAGTGATTCAAGCTTCTGGGACTTCGTAACGGGGTAAAAGTTTCCATGCCCACCCTGTGAGAGTCCCTTATTCTTGGTGCCAACATGTTTCTTATTCCATCTCGTGTATAACATGGTGCTAAGTAAAGCAGAACAGCAGAGAAATAAAACCCTTTGGATCACATATCACACAGATGGGATCTTGTTTGCCTTGGCCTAATATAAGCTAAGTAAGTTGCTTCCAGTAAGAAATTAACCCAATCTGAAAAAGTGTGATGCATGCGGAATCAGCACACATGGGCTCTACTTCAACATCCATGTTTCGTAAGTTCCATGGCTCTAAGAATGATACCAAACCACTTCATGTCTCAACTACCTTATTGCAAAAGTGGGAGATATTACTATGTAATTTCTAGAATCTTTCGCAGAAAATTAAAATTCTAATTCTCAATGCTTTTTGACAGTTACTAAAGCTATATGAATTATTTGGAACATGTGATGAAAATTGATTCAAGATTATTAAACATTTTATAACCTATCTTATTTAAAACAGATGTAATAAAACTTTTATTTATGGATTTGCAAATAACTTAATTAAAAATTTAAAATACATTTATTATATTTAAAATTAGATTATATAAAAATAATCTAACCACTATTCACATGATAGTCAGGCTACAGTTTGGAAAATACCTTTTATAACAATATTCCTGTAATTTGATTCTTACAAAATTCTTACAGGATTAATACTATTGATAATTCCCATTTGGGGAACAAGAAAGTAAATTCAAAGAGGCTCTGCAATGTCCTTTCAGTTACATGATAAATAACAAGTGGACATAAAATCTTCCATTAAAGAATTTATCTTTCACCCAGCCAGTGTGGCTCAGTGGTTGAGCGTTGACCCATGCACCAAGAGGTCACCAGTTCGATTCCCAGTCAGGGTACATGCCCAGGTTGGGCCCAATCCCTGGTGGTGGACATGCAGGAGGTGGCCAATCGATGTTCTCTCTCATCAATGTTTCTATCTCTCTCTCTCCCTCTCCTTTCCTTTCTCTCTAAAATCAATAAAGAAAAAAAAAAAGAATTCATCTTTCTAAAACAAGTTCTTCACTAGAACCATACAACAACAAAACCACTGAAGATGAGAGATTAAAAAATATTTAACTGGATAGACAAAGACAAGTATCAATATGCTGGGGATACTTTCTGGTTTTGTAGAAATGTCCATTCTTCTTACATATATAGTAAAAGCCTTGAGGTCACAGATAAATGTCTCCGGTAATGTTCTGCATTCTCACTCTGAAACTTACACACAGTACGTGCTAAGTTATCAACCATCAGATACATAAATGATTGTGTGACAAATTGGGACTGAGAGGAACAAATTTATTTCCTCTAGAATTCCTTCCTTGATACCATAGCCCTGGGTAGGGCAAGCTGCTTCTCTGCTCTAATAATGTCAAGATCATTATGACATTTGTCATGGAACAGTAGAATTTCTCTATATGGCCATGTCTTAATAGCCTGTGAACTATATAAAAGGAAGCACCAAGTTATAATCATCACTTCATCCTGTACCTCTAGCATGGGGTGGACACAAGAAATATGTCTTAAATCAACAAGTGAATAAAAGACCACAATAATTTGGAAGAGAGAGAACAATTTGATAATTTTGGATTTATTAATATTGTAGTGTTATTTGAAGCGGGAGGGAAGAGTGGGATAAACGCACAAAAAGTAGACTATTGGGGATGTTCCCAGTTGTCAGTAGAATGGGGAAGGAAGGTATAACAGAAGAATTACTGATGGTCAACTGGGAGAACCAGAAAAGCAGAAGATCATGTAAATAAAGAAGAAAATGGCAAACCACTCTTGTCTTTCCATTATAATGTATTTCTTTCACCTTAGATAAAATTTATATTTAGTATGGGTACTTAGAGTCCCTCCTTAAGTTGCTCTTCAACTTCAATTTGGGCTGTGCAGTCATAACTGCAATGTCAGAGAACCTAAAACATGCGAGGCTCTGAAAACATGTGACTTTGGGTCTAGAATTTCTAATCCTTGCTGTGTGGGCTGGAGCCAATTAGCCTGAATGTGCCTCAATTTTGCTTTCACAGTGAAAACATCACCATCTCTCTCATTGGGTTGCTGTATGCATTCACTCATAAAACATTATGATAAAGCCCTCTGCAAATATGAAATGTTATTGAAATGTAGAGTAATACACTGGACATCTTTGTTTTCCATCAGACATCCCAAGAGACATTTCCTTCCTTCCAGAACATGTACACTCAATGAAGTGTCCATCTGGCAAGCCAGACTCTGCCAAGAGTGGAAAGGCAAATTATTAAAAGGTAAACAGCTGAGTGCTAGCTTGCAAAGGTGGTAATAGACTTGTAGCCCTGCCTGAATACTGGTTAAGAATAGGGATTAAGATGCCCTAGAATGTGCAATGTACTTGATATTTTCCCCAGGGAGAATGAAGGCAGGGAAAATTGCTGGCTACCTGGGCCCCTCTGCCTTCCCTCCAAAAACATTACACTTGGCTAATGGAGCTGTAACTTTGTTTTGATTTCCTGAGTGGTCTTGAGTTACCTAATTTCTGGCTTGCTTCCCTAGATGGCTGCTTCTTAGATCTCTCCAGTAAAATCATACTTAAACCATTTTCATTAGGAACTGAGTACTACATGATCATAAAGTACCTCATGAAATGCCTTGATTAGTAGAGATCAAAGGCTGACCTTCATTAGTTTTGCATTCTTTCCCCTCCTACATTGCCTTTGTGTTAAACTGCATTAACCTGACTAACCTTGGCTCTCCAAAGTTTGTACAATCTGGGAAAGATAACTTTTCCTGAGGAGTCTGGCTTTTCTTTGGAGCACGTGGCTCACAGGTTTTCTGTGGCCCGAGGCAGAGTCAACAGGCTGTCTATTTGGTCTATCCCTCGGAGAGAAATAGCCCCTCCTCTGAAAGTGGCATCACTGTGGTTGCTTCCGCAATGCTCATGAGGGTTGAAAAAGACTTGGATTAACACCATGGCCAAAGGTTATGGCCTATGAGCCTGGCTTTTCTCACTAAATTGAGTCATTTCAAACTCACTCATGTGTCAAATCTGCTAACAAAGCTGTCCACCATAATAGGGTGGTAAGAGGTACTCTTCATGCAGGCAGACCTGAGTTTAAATTCTGGCTC
Source organism: Molossus molossus (assembly GCF_014108415.1). Classification (NCBI taxonomy): domain Eukaryota; kingdom Metazoa; phylum Chordata; class Mammalia; order Chiroptera; family Molossidae; genus Molossus; species Molossus molossus. Next base: position 61,372,087 of record NW_023425351.1, on the reverse strand, counting down.
CTTTACCTCTATGAGCTTCAGGCTGCTCAAGTAAACTTGGGATAGTAGTGGTGACTTCGCAGAACTGTTGTTAAGAATAAATGAGACAATGTTTAGAGAACGCCCAACACAGTGGCTATTACATGGAAATTACTCAATGTACCCTTACAATTCTAGAAAGGAGAAGGGCTAGTGCAAAACCGTGAAATACTAATTATGTTCTGGAAAGTGTTTCCAGTTGCTCAGCCCCAGCAGCCTCCAATGGTCTTTTGAAGAGATATCCCAGGGAGGAATGGAAGATGTTTCCTTGGATAAGCTATTTGGAGCCACGCAAATCCCATACGTTCCCACCAGCACACAGAAGAGCATGTGTACTCTTGTTCTAAGAGCAAGAGACACAGTGGAAGAAAATCTGGTTTTTGCATTTTGAGGTTGAATGATATGAAGTAGAAACAAGGTAAGCTTTTTCTATGTATTCATGTACATACCTCCAATATCTTACATACATATACATACACATATATCTATATTTATATATGTAATTTATTATAAGGAGTTGGTTCATGTGATTATGAAGGTTGAAAAAACCAGAGAAACAGGAGACCTAATAGTAGAAATGCCAGTCTGAGTCCAAAGGCAGGAGAATATCTGTGTCCCCGATTGAAGAGGGTCAGGCAGAGAAAGAGAATTCTTTCTTACTCAGACTTTTGGTTCTATTCAGGCTTTCAATGGATTGGATGAAGGCGTATCCATACTGGGGCGGGCCATCTGCTCTGTTCAGTCTACTGATTCAAATGAGAATCTCATCCAGAAACACTCTCACAGACGGACCCAGTATGTAAACTTGGGATAGTAAATAATGTTTAACCACCACGATGAATGACTATCATCAATAAATCAACAAACAACAAGTGTTAGCGAGGATGTGGAGAAAAGGGAACCCTCATGCACTGTTGGTGGGAATGCAGATTGGTGCCGCCACTGTGGAAAGCAGTGTGGAGGGTATTCAAAAAATTAAAAATGGAACTGCCTTATGACCCAGTCATTCTAATTCTGGGTATATATCCAAAGAAACTCAAAACGCTTATTCGAAAGAATATCTGTACCTCTATTGTCATTTCAGTGTTATGCACAATAGCCAAGATATAGAAGCAATTCAAGTTTCCATCAATAGACAAGCAGATAAAATAGTGGTGGCTAGGTGGCTCAGTTGGTGGGAGTGTCATCCCATACACCAAAATGTTGTGGGTTTGATTCTAGGTCAGGGCACGTACATAGATTTCAAATCCAGTCCCTAGGTTGGGGCATATTTGGGAGACAAAAGATTGATGTTTCTCTCAATAAGATGTTTCTCTCTCCCTCTATCTAAAATAAATTTTTTAAAAAATCCTCCAGTGAGGATTAAAAAAAAAAAAAAAAGAGTGGTGGTACATACATACAAAGGAATACTACTTAGCCATAAAAAGAATGAAACCTCACCATTTGCCACAGCATGGATAGACATAGAAGGTATTATGTTAAGTGAAATAAGTCAGTCAGAAAAAGACAAATACCATGATATCACTTATATGTGGAATCTAAAGGGCAAAATAAATAAACAAAATAGGAAGACTCATATATATAGATATCAGACTAAATGGTTGCCAGATGTTAGATTCTATCAAATTCTTTTCTGAATCAATTAAAATGATCATATAATTTTTTATTTTTGCCTGTTGATATGGTAGTATACATGGATATATTTGTGAATATTAAATAGGACTTCATACCTAGAATAAATCCCACTGGGTCATGTTATATAATTTTTTATACATTGTTATATTTAATTTGGCAATATTTTTAGGTATTTTGTGTCTAAATTTATGAGATACTGGTCTGTTTCACTGTCTTTTCTGTTTTGTCAGGGTAATATTGGCCTTATTAAAGAAGATTGTGAGTGTTACTGCTATTATTGATTTGTTGTTTTTTCTTTTTTGTCTTTTTTGCTAGAAGTTTATTAATGCTATCATTTTTTGAAAGAACCATATTTTTTGTGTCATTGACTTTTTCTATTGTTTTTCTGTTTTAATATCATTAATTTCTGTTCTTTACTTTCTTTCTTCTGTTTCCTTTGGGTTGATTGTGCTATTCTTTTCTTATATGTTTGAAGTAGAAATTGATATTATTTATTTGACATATCTCCCCTTTTGTGATATAAGAATTTTAGTGCTATAAATTTCCCTTTTGGCTCTGCTTTAGCTGCATCTCACATGTTTTGATATGTTCAACTTTTACTTTCATTTAGTACTAGGTATAAATTATTTCTGTTGACACTTCCTTTTTTATAAATTATTTAGCAGTGTATTATTTAATTTACAAGTGTATAGAGATTTTCCTATGATCTTTATGCTATTGATTCTCACTTTATACCATTATAGTTAGAGAATATGGTATGACTAGTTCAATTATTTTAAATTTGTTGAGATTGGTTTTATGACCCAAGCTATTTCTATCTTGAAAGTTTCATGGGAGTTTGAAAAAAAAAGTATTCTGTTCCTGTTGAGTAGAGTACTCTATGCATGCATATAAGGTATTGTTTACTAATTATTATAATGATAACATTTTAGAAAAAAATAAGTTAAGGATTGGAAAAGTCAAGCAACTCACCCAAGATGACAGAACCAGGGAATAGAGGAATTGGGTCTTAAACCCAATTCTATCTCATTCCAAAGCCTGTGCTTTTCCCCATTTTTTATTGTTTCTCAAACTTGAGTAATGGACATACTCCTTTTAAATGAAACAAAAATTTGTTTAATATTGTTATTGATTTAAATAATTTTTATTATAATGTTGCTAAAATGAACAAACCTAAACCTAGATATAATTCTTTATGCCTAGAAATTATTTAAACTATAAAATTAAAATGAATTCACTAATTGAATTCAGACAAAAGATGCAACCCAGTAAAATTCAATCTAGTAACATTTATTTAATGTGATGGATTAAAAAAGAAGTTATTTTTTACTTGAAACTAAAAACAACTCACAAAGAAACATGGTGCTCACTGTTAAGTTTCAATTTATTTTGTGGTCATTATGCCCATACATCTGCATGCTGTGAGATCAGTCATTTTTTCCACTATGTTTCAACTACAGCAAAACCATAACATGATGTCATTGAGCCCTTACTTGGCAGAAATTCACCATTTACAGAGTAATCCTGCCTCTATTTTTTTGTTTTGTTTGTTTTAGTTCAGAATAAAGTAACACGACTTAACATCAAACTAAAATGATTTTGCACACCAAAGCATCAACAAAATGGAAAGACAATCTACTGAATGGAAGAAGATATTCGCCAATGATACATCCAATAAGGGGTTAATATCCAAACTATATTAAAAAAAACTCATAGAACTTCACACCAAAAAAACAAGCAATCTGATTAAAAAGTGGGCATAGGACCTGATAGACATTTATTCAAAGATGGTAAATAGACATATAAAAAGATGCTCAATATCATTAATCATCAGAGAAATGCAAATTAAATCCACAATGAGATATCACTTCACACCTTTCAGAATAACTATCATAAATGAACCAACAAAAATCGCCCTGGCTGGTTTGGCTCAGTGGTTGGAGCGTCAGCCTGCAGGCCAGAGAGTCCCCGGGTTTAGTTCCCACTAGGGGCACATACCAAAAATAAATAAATAAATAAATAAAATAAACCAACAAAAAGCAAGTGTTGGGGAGGATATGGAGAAAAGGAAACCCTTGTGCACTGTTCACGGGATTGCAAATTGGTACAACCACTATGGAAAGCAGTATGGAATTCCCACACAAAAATTAAAGATAGAATTACCATATAACCCAGCAATTTCACTTTTTGTATTTATCTAAAGAAATCCAAAACACTAATTTGAAAAGATATATGCATCCCCATGTTCACTGCAGCATTATTTATAATAGACAAGAAATGAAAGCAACCTGTATCCGTTTATAGACAAATGGATAAAGAAGAATGGGTACATATATACAATGGAATATTACTTTGTCATACAAAAGAATGAAATCTTACCATTTGCAATAGCATAAATGAACCTAGAGGATATTATGCTAAGTGAAATAAGTCAGACAGAAGGAAGGCAAATATCCTATGATTTCACTTATATGTGGACTCTAAAAAAATAAATGAACAAACAAAACAAAAACAAACTCATAGTTACAGAGAACAAACTAATAGTTGCCAAATGAAAGGGGGTTAGGGTGATGGATGAAAAAGGTAAAGGAATTATGAAGTACAAATTGGCAGTTACAGAATAATTACAGATGTGAAGTACAGGATAGGGAATATAGCCAATAATTTTGTAGTAACTATGTATGATTCCAGATGAACACTAGGCATATCAGGGCAAATCACTTCATAAATTATATAAGTATCTATCCACTATTTGCCGTACAGCTGAAACTAAGATAATACTGAATGTCAACTGTAATTTAAAAATAAAAATAAACAAAACAAAAAAAAACATTATTAAGGTTTTTTAATATGGAGGCGATTATTTTTTATAAGGTTGCCATCAAATGGTCAAAAATATGTTTATGTAGATACTTTTAGATTGGCATTGATATGAAATTACCAAGTTAAAATTTCTCATGGACTCTTGGGATGATGCTCGAGGACTCCCAGAGAAGCAAAAATCTTAATTTAGGAAATTCTGAGCTGCTCACTATTGATCTAACTGCTGTCTTCTCCTGTGTTGAAGAAGCTTTAGTTTATGCTCTACATGATTTAGAATAATGTTTGAGTCATGCTTAAGTAGAGTTGGCTAGAAGAGGTAAGGAAATACACTGAATTACCTTTCCAAAGTTTTGTACAATGTAAAGTGGCAAAGATAGTCTTTCTGAAATGTAGAATTAATTATGTTGGAGTGGGATGGTTTTCATTTATAGCTCATTTTGGTGGTTAAGAAAAAGGAATCATGATTATGGATGACCATTATTTCACTCATTTTAAGGGAACAGTCAATGACTAATGCTTATCTGGCATGCTGTAATTTACAAAGTGCTTTCTCCAACTTGATTATCTTCCATCTTCAACCACACCCAGATGAAGACATTTCTCTAAGTAATAATCATAAATTAGGGAATTGATATTTAAACCAGGTGTCCTAAACACTAACTGCTCTACTTTCTGCTATTCTAAGTTATCTTCCATCAAGTAGTGATACATGCCCTCTTTCCTGGACATAAATGGAAAATAATACAACTTATCCCTTGCATTGTTCCCAAGTTCCTCCATAGTCAGAGACAAGAAAGCCTGTACTTTTACAAATGTCATTGCAAAATGTTAAGAGCATGGGGGCTCTGGACATAGACTTCAACTTGATCACTTACCAGTTCTATGTGCCTATAGGAAGTTATGCAGAGTCTCCAAGCGAAGTGTCCTCATCTGAAAAATAAAAATAACAGTGCCCTTCTCATGAGGTTATTTTAAAGATTAACTAAGAAATACATATTAAGAATTTGGCATGATACTTGTGTGTAACACTAATAATATACTGCTTACTCTTCAGATCCTCTTTTAAGTGCTTTATAGAAACTCAACTAATAATCTCACATAACAACCCTATGACTTAGATATTATTTTATTCACATGTGACAGATGTGAAAACTATGGGACAAACTTCTAGGAATATACCCTAAGAAGCCTGAAACACCAATCAGGAAGAATATATGTACCCCCATGTTCATAGCAGCACTATTTACAATAGCTAAGATCTGGAAACAGCCCAAGTGTCCATCAGTAGATGAATGGATAAAAAAACAGTGGTACATATACACAATGGAGTACTATGTATCTGTAAGAAAAGAAAGATCTCTTATCCTTTGAGACGACATGGAGGGACCTGGAGAGTATTTTTCTAAGTGAAACAAGCCAAGCAGAAAAAGACAAATATCACATGATCTCACTTATTTGTGGAATATAATAAACACAACAGTCTGAGGAACAGGGTAGACCCAGAGATGTGGAAGTAGGGTACAGACTGACAATCCTCAGAAGAGGGGATGGGAGGGGGAGGGAAGAGATAAACTACAGAACTTATATGCATGTACGCATAACCGATGAACATGAACAACAAAGCTGGGGATGAGAAGGGGGTGGGGAGGAGGGTGTCAATGAGGAAAAAAGGAGAAACATCTGTAACAAAAATAAATTAAAAAACAAACAAACAAAAAACGATGGGACAGAGAGACTGAATTATCTAAAGTTACACAGCTGGTAAGTGATAGAGATGAAATTTGAACCCAGACTTGTAGGCCCAAAATCTATGTTCCAGAGGCTGTGCTTATTGGAAGTCTCCATATTATTTCTCCATGTTCGCTAGCTCATAGTATCCTAACTGGAGAAAGGGATTCTGTTATTTAATCTCCCCGTCTTGCCCTCCCATTCTAGCTCTTTCCTGAAACACTGAAATGCTACTTAAATCTTCTACCCTGCTTATAGTAGAGGCACCATCGAATCAATTTTCCACATTGCAGCTAGCATGATATTGAACATAATCACTCCTCTTTCTCATTATTTCTAAGTTTAATTATCATCCTCAAAACATTGCCATGATCTGAGCCCTGCTTTTCTTTTCAATCTCAATCCTTCTGCTTCCTCCCAAATTTGACATTCTAGGAATCCAGACTATTTGCAGTTGCCGGAACATACCATCCGGTCTCATTATGCTTTGAAGCATTTTTTTCCCGTTGATTTGACCATATATTTTATAAATGGCTAGACTCTTTACATCCATTAAAACTCATTCAAAACTCATTGCAAACATCCTTTATACAGGAAGTCTTTTTTGATATCCTTGTTTGTACTTCCTAGATTCTAGATGTGATTGAACTCACATTTACTAAGCAAGAACGTATTCTGATTCGGGGGTGGGGGAGTAAGGCACCTAAGGATACTGGAAATATCAATTACAGAACTGGGGGGGGGGGGTATCACAGATGCTTTGGGCAAAGACCAAACAGCAACTGAACCAAATATTATCACCAGATTTTTTGCTGGAACAGTGGCAATGTTGAGTGAATTCAGCTCTGGTTGTGTTCATGTATCAAGAGATCTTTGTAATAATTCTTAGTGATCAGCAAAACTCAGCACATGTTTTCCCAAGACCTCCCCATCTCTTCTTTCTCCCTCCCAACCCCACTCCCCTTGTTATTAAGCCCATGTTTGTCAAGAAAAATGTGGCTTCAAATGAATCTGATTTTTTTACATTTGACTCACCAAAGATGTTTTTTGTAAGAGAAGTTGATGTCCAAGAAGTCTCTTTAGCCTCTTTTGTGGATCTTTAAGACATATTTCCCTGAGTACTAAGAGACTATGTCTGGTCAAATCCAAGCAAAGGAGAACTTCAATGACTAAAGATTGCGAAAGGGATTAAATTATATGCATGAACATGCTGGTATGTGCTCTCTTATCCTAAAGTTATACATCCATTCATGAGAACGGTTTTTCATTTCTTCCTGAAGGTAAATTTCAGGAAGTGGGTAGTTGCACAACATGACCCAAGGAACTCTTCTTAAAATATTACATAGTTCCCTGGGCCCTACTGAGATTTCTTTGTCCTTGATGTCTCACTAATATTTCAGAATTGGAAGGCACCACCTCCCAGACAACAACTAATCTGAGTTAAGGATTTCTTTCAGAATGACCTTTGGCTTCCTTCCAGCTAAGGTAGAGCAGGGTCCTTCCTGCCAAGCCACCTGGCTCCCTGTTTCCTGGCGAGCCCAGGTAGTCAGGCCCAGTCTGGGAAGAGCGAGCAAGCCCCACAACAGATAATGCAATCCATGTGTACCAGAATAAATGTCTCTGTTTTTACTGCATGGCTGTAAGTCATTTATTCAAAGATTCCAAATTATATTTTAAAAGTTCAACAAATAGTTCATTGTACAACAGACTTGGGCATGTAATTAGAAACTGCAGCCCTTTTCTCATTTTATGTAATATTATAATGGCCCCTTTCTTCTATTATCTAAATATTCTACCTATTTTATCTTGTAAGGTGTCTTACGCAGTACACTACAAAAGTAGTGTGACTATGTACAAGTTAGACAATTATGGCCTCATTTGAGAAAAGAATTTTTGAGAACACATCCTTGCTATTTCTTCCTGGTAACTTTCTCTAATCCCTACCAAACCACAGGATGTCCTAACTCTGAAACCTACCGCAATGGCAACAAAGCCCTGTCTGGTTACTAAATGGTCTTGGAGACTTCCCTTTTGGAAACTCATTTTAGTTCTCTATCATTGCGTGTCATTAGAGGAAAAACATCTCTTTGCTTCAAAGCCAGAGAGAAATTGAATGGAATCACCTTTTTGAATGTGTTGACTCTATGACATCCTGGTTTATCATTCCTAAACCCTATGACCCTCTTGCACCGCTCAGCCACTTTTAGAGAAAGGAAGCTATGGTCACAGATTCTCTGCCTCTAAATATCTGGATGAGAACTGGAAACTCAGTTACCTAATGCCAAACAGCTGGATATGTGACTACATCTTGATGTTCCCTAAATCTATTCCGTTTGCAGCCAGATGTTTGGCATCACATAGACAACACCTAATGTTTCTAAAAAGATTTTCAAAAATATTACGACTCTCCAGATTGGAAAGATGGGAAAACAAAGACCTAGAAAGATAGAACTCAGGTCTATACAATCATAAAAGGTTTAAATATATTAAATATAAACTCATTCATGAAATCTCAAAATACCAGAAACATTCTTTGAAATTCGAGGGAGACTGTAAGCCACAAAAGGACAACTGAGTTAAGAACAAACATATGGAGCTTGTTACCCCAGGGGTAGGGAATAAAGATGCACATCCTAATTAAAATATGTGTGTGTGTGTGTTCACAGATGATCTACAGAGTTATTAAAGGAAACAAAAACATTTTGGATACGTTGCTAACTCTTTGACATTGGTGTCATGGAGGACAATTCTGACTTTCAGTGCACAGTCCTTGGAGTAATTGTCTGTATCCACATACTGGGTTGGTTGGAATCCAATCTGGTCATTGTTACTTGCATGGTAGCTGCTTATAATTATTTGTTGAATGAATATTAATATGTATAGTGCTTTCAAGTATATAAACACTTACATATGCATTCTCATTTCATTCTTATTATAATCCTTTGATATTGAAAAGGAAGAAAATTCCCAAGAGAACTGAGACAGATAGCCTGGGGAGAGAAAGACAATGGGAGAGTAATGATAGTTGTGGGTTCTGGAGTCAGAACTCTCTAGAATCCTGGTTCTACAAATCACAGGCTTTATTATCTTAGACACCTTGCTTAAAATCTCCAAAATTAACTTCCTTGTAGGAAACATGAGAATAATGAAAAGTCTACCGCATAGAGTTTCTGTAAGAATTAATTTGATATCCCATATAAAACAGTGGATGGCACATAGCAAATATTCAATAAATATAAGCTACTTTAGAAATAGAAAATTTATTTGTGAAAATATTAAGTAGTCTAATTAGCCTACAAAACATGATTTGTTAATTATAGTGCTGATGATCAAAAAGAATACTTCAGACTCTGAATACTGCATTCTTTCCATGTGCGTGGCATATGCTATTTGGCCAAAGACAAAAGACTAGACTAAGTTATACAAGAAGAAAGAAGCCTGGCATTTGGTATCTGAATCGTTCTCCCATACAATGACAAAAATGAACTCTATAACTCATTAAGTATTGTGTATTTGAAATGGATTTTGTTTGCTTTATGATAAAAATATCCAGTTTATTTTTGATTGATGACAGTCACCCATATGTTGGCATTTGTGAGCTCACCACAATCATCTTGGCCATGATTGCTATTTGTTGAGTAGATTCAATCTACAGTTTTAAATAACAACAAATATTTGCATTTATATGAGATGGCTTATGGCTAGAAGATGATTAGATAAAATGATCTGAAGGAAACATTGCAGAAGAGCTCCTTAACATCCAGTGAGGACAAGTGTGGCATGACAATGAATTAATGACCTTCCCAAGGTGTCTCACAAAATAAGCCAGCCCGTGTGTTTGAATAATATAAGAAAAGATCTTGTATAACATTCTTTTCAATAGTACACGGTGCGGCAAAAGTAGGTTTAGAGTTGTTAGAACGTGAAACACAGCATTTATTCTTGGATTAGCACTTACTAATTATTGTATTATTTTCCATGTAAACAACTGTAAATCTACATTTGCCCCACCCTGTATATAATCATCAAAAAATATTTCACCTACGACATGATTATTTTCATTTAAGGGTAGAATGTGTTTAGCCTCCATTGATTTCATCTTTCCCTCTCTCTACACACAAGTAAATCAGGTTATTACATAGCATGAGCCACCTTGGTCCCAATGGCTTATCTTAGCTTCACAACACCACCTCCTCTTTGACCACAGTCATCACGTGGAATATGAATCTTGTGGTGGAAAAAAAAGAACTAGTTTAGAAATCAGATAGTCCTGGTTTGAATCCCAGTTCTGAACTTTCTGGTCATGTGAGCCTGAGCAATGCTTGTCTCTGTCACTGTTTCCTCGTTTGTAAACGAGAATGTAAATGAATATCGTAATGTCTGCTGTCAGCTCTGCCTGTGCAGCCATTGCCAGGACCTGCTCTGACCTATCCTTCCCCTAACTACTTCCCACTGGCTTCCAGGGAGTCTCCCTTCTTCTGGGTCCCAGCCTCTCTCTCTGCTTTAAGTTGCAAGGTCTGGGGGAGACTAGAAGCATTCTGGCTTTATTCACACTGTGCATAAAGCTAGGTAGGCTTGTTGAAAGCAGCATGGTACACTATAAACTCAGCAAGCATAATCTCCATTTGTGAAGGCATCACATCTTTAGATGTAAAAAATAACTTTAATTTTTAATAAAAGGAATAAGAAATGAAAACCTGACTGTCCCTCTATGGCTACAAAATCAAGTAGGGTATATAGTTCATGGATAGGTTCAGGAAAGAATCCTCTCTTCTTTGAACCATTTAAACCACTTAGCTCACATTCTCTCCTCGTCTGTGCATTTGTTTGTTCTGTTTTAGTGCTGACCTCTGTGGAAGTCCTAGAAGACACTCCTCCCTCTTTCCCTCTCTTTCTCCTTCTCTCCCCAACCCACCTCTCTCCTTCCCCCTTTCCGCCCTCTCCCTTTCCTCTTCCTCTCTCATCAATTGCAGCCTGAGCCTTTGAGAGGCAGATCCAATATTTGGTACCTTGTTCTGTGTTCTGCCTCTTAGCATAGATTAGGTCATGTGAAAAGTGTTTAATCACTATCTGCTCGTTTGAATTGATCATTATAAATAAACCTCCCGTAGGTGGTACGGACCAGAGCCTTTTCCATCAGAGTGCTTCCTGAAACCACATGGAGCACGGAGAAATGCGAACAGAATCAATCATCAACTCTAAAAGTCTGTGAAGCCCCATGCCACACCCAGAATGCAACAGTCCAAATATGAATTCAGTCCTTGGCTTATTTTTCATTTCTCTGTTGGCTTCAAAACTGACCTTGAGTCATAGGCCAGACTGTGATACAAATAAAATAATATTTTGGTTTTTCTTAATATTTTCTTTTTGTGTTGTACACTGAAATTCAGATGCCTCACCAACAAATCATTGAAAAAAAAATAATTGTATGGTAAAAAATCAAAGTAAATATATTAATATATAAATAAACAATAGTGCTTAAAAAACAAAATACTCCAGGGTTTTAGCAGACCCTTCAAAGAGTTTCAATGAAACCCACATTCTAATATCTCTTTTATGGGGGGGGGGGATTAAGTTTTTTTATCTTTATTGTTGAATGTATTACTGATGTTCCTCATTTTTCCCCCATTGACCTCCTCCTCCCCACTCCCACCCCCCTTCCGCCTTTTCCCACACTGTTGTCTGTGTCCATTGGTTATGCATATAAGTTCTTTGGTTTAGCTCTTCCCACCTCCCAAAGCCTCTTCCCTTTGAGGTCTGTCAGTCTAGCAACCAATTTGTACTTCCTAATCCCTTCATCTTTTTCACCCATTCCTCCAACCCCCCCTCCCATCTGGTAAACAGCAAAATGTTCTCTATATCTATGAGAATATTTCTGTCCTGTTTGTTCATTTTGTTTGTAGATTCCATTGTTGATAGCTATGTATTCACTGCCATTTTGTTTGTTCATATTTTTTATCTTTTTCTTCAAGAAGACCCTTCAACATTTCATATAATAACAGTTTGTTGGTGATGAACTCCTTTAGCTTTTCCTTGTCTGGGAGTCTTTATATGGCCATCGATTCTAAATGACAGCTTTGCAGGATAGAGTAATCTTGGTTGTAGGTTCTTGCTTTTCATCACTCTGAATATTTCTTGCCACTCCCTGCTGGCCTGCAAAATTTCTTTTGAGAAATCAGCTGACAGTCTAATGGCAACTCCCTTATAGGTAACTAACTGCTTTTCTCTTGCTGCTTTTAAGATTCTCTCTTTGTCTTGAACCTTTTGCATTTTGATGATGATGTGTCTTGGTGTGGGCCTCTTGGGGTTCATCTTGTTTGGGACTCTCTGTGCTTCCTGGACGTGTATGTCTGTTTCCTTCACCAAGTTAGGAAAATTTTCTGCCATTATTGTTTCAAATTGGTTTTCGATTTCTTGTTCTCTCTTCTCCTTCTGGCACCCCCAAGATGCGAATGTTGGCACACTTGAAGTTGTCCCAGAGGCTCCTTATACTATCCTCATATTTTTGGATTCTTTTTTCTTTTTGCTGTTCTGATTGGGCATTTTTTGCTTCCTTATATTCCAAATCGATGGTTTGCTTCTACTAGTAGTATACTCTACTACTGAATCTGTGTAAATTATTCTTTATTTCAGTTAGTGCCTCCTTCATTTCTGACTGTGCATCCATCATTTCTGACTGGTCCTTTTTTATGATCTGGAGGCCCTCACTAAATTCACCGAGGTTCTCACTGAGTTCATTGAGCATCCTCATAAGCAGCATTTTGGACACAGCATGTTAGATTGCTTATCTCCATTTCGCTTAGTTCTTTTCCTAGGGTTTTGTTCTGTTCCTTCATTTGGGACCTGTTTATTTGTCTCCTCATTAGGGCTGCCTCCCAGTGTTTGTTTCTATGTTTTACTTAACAAGAGGTATGGGGCTAGCTGAGACCAGATGCTGCTTGTTTGAAAGAATTTAGGAAAAACCTGAAGCAGGATCCAAGACAGGCCAATCCTATGGTTAACCAACTGGCAACAGCTTGGGTGGGCCTGAAAGTTGGGTGGGGTGGGGCAGGGCCTCAGGGAGTCACCAGGGCGGGGCTACCAGTGTGAGCCAGGTTGCTGGAGTCCCAGATATGGCGGCTGTCTGCCGCCCCAGGGAAGGGCTCACCAAAGGAACAAAGGCCTCTGACAGCACATCTGTCCTGGAGAAAGTCCCTCTCCAGTCCTCACTCCAATACCAAACAGCTCAGTTCTTCCCTGTGTGTCACTGGCGCCCCTTGAGCTGCCTCCCCTCCGAGCTTAGAGGGAGAGAGTCCGATAAGTCCGTGCGCGGGCCCTTTAAGGAGCTGTCTGGGGCTCCAGCCGCCTCAGCCTCCCTGAGCCTCAGTTCCTGCTGGTTTTCCAGCCAGAAGTGATGGGGATTCTCTTCCTGGCACTGGAACCCTGAGCGGGGCACCTGGTGTGGGACGGGGACCCCTCAGTCCTCAGGAAGGACCTTCCCAGCCGAGGTGTCCTCCTGATTTTATCCCCACACGTGGGTGTGGGCCCAGCCCGTCCCCTCCGCCCTCCTACCAGTCTCGGTGTGGCTGCTGCTGTAATTCCGTAGCTGTAGGACTGCCATTCAGCTCGGTGTCAGGCGGTTCTGAATGATGGTTGTTCTGTAGTTTAGTTAGAACTGTGATGTGGTTGTGGGAGGGCGGATACCGTTTCCCTCCCAGCCATCCTGACCGGAAGTCCTCTATGTCCCCAGGGTCAGCTGCTCGCCCTGCTCCGTGAGCGTCTCCAGGTCTCCAGACGCCCCGCTGCTGCTCTGTCCATCGCCCGCTGGCGAAGGGGCCTCCCTGAGCCTGTTCAGAGACGTGGGGGCGGTGCCGGCACCCCCAGGACACCAACAGCCCCTGCCTGGCACCGCCTCACCGGTGCCACCGTCCGCCGTGTTTGCCGTTCTAATATCTCTTACTTTAGATTTATACTGCAGAGAAGGGACAACAGACATTCGGGTGAGACAGAGGATTTTAGTGTGAGTGGCCTAAGGAAGAATCAAGAAACTTAATAACGTTTTAATAGATGTGTGTACGTTTTCTGTAGAATTTTATTATATTTTATTATATCCCTACATTATTCAGTAGTAGTAATCACAGATATATTAGTAATATAAATAATAAAACTGAAGTATTGGACACACACGGCCAGTCCTTGTGTTCGGGTGTGTGCATTATCTTATTTAACCCTCAAACAAATGTAGGAGATAGAAAATTGAGTCTTAAGAACATTACATACGTTGCTATAGCTGTGAGCATACTGAGTAGCAGGGTCAATGTTCAAACCCAGAAACTCTAACTTCAGAGCCCCCAGGCTTAATCACTACAACATATTTTGTAGATATTATAACACTGTATATAAATTATTTTATTTTTGCTTGTTTTTTATCCTCACCCAAGGACATTTTTGCATGTATCTTCGGATAGAGTGGGAAGGACAGGGGGAGGAAGACAGAGAGAGAAACATCAATGTGACAGAGACACATCAACTGGTCGCCACCCACACGACCCCAACCGGGGCCGGGGACAAACTGCAACTGAGGTACGTGCCCTTAGCGGGAACCAAACCCGGGACTCTCCGGTCCACAGGCCGATGCTCTAACCGCTGAGCAAAACTGGCCAGAGCTATACAAATTATTTTAAAATTGAGATGCAAATTTAGGAAATTCACTGTATACGTGAATAATAGCTACCTAAAATTTTTTAAAATATCAAACTGGATGAACATTAAAACACAAGACTATGATCTCACTTATTTGTGGAATCGAATGGACAAAATAAGCAGATGAACAAAGTAGACCTAGAGACATGGAAGTAAGGAACGGACTGACAAACATCAGAATAAAGGGGGATGGGGAGGCGGAAAGAGAGAAACTAAAGAACTTTATGCATAAGCAATGGACACAGACAACATTGCGGTGAAGGTAGGGGAGGCAGGAGTGAGGAGGAGGGGGTCAATGGGAGAAAGGAGGGACGTCTGTAATACTTCCAACAATAAAAATAAATTTAAAAAATAAAATAAAAAATAGGATCTTACCTGTTTGTTACATAAATTTTCCAGTCAATGGCGGCCAAAAGCTGACTCCACCTTGATTTTAGTCCTTGGGCAGAAATAGCCTTGCTGGCCAATACTCTCCCCCTGCTCAACTCCCCATGCTTCCCCCACACCCACTCCAAACCCTTCACAGAAAAATAATTCATGCAGCTGATATCCAGGGCCAGATTAAGACTTTAGAAAATGTGGATACTGAAAGATTATGATACATAATAAAATAAAAATAATGCTAAACTGGAAAACTAAAATTAATATGTAGATGAAAATAGCTTTATTTAAAAGCTTTTCTACCAAAACCTTTTAGGATTAATCCATTGTAACAGCTTTTACCATTTGAAGGAGGTGCCCACCTCTGGTTTCTATAGCAGAGTACTCAAACGTGGGGCCTGTGCATACAGGGAATGCTTAAGATGCTTCATTGGGTTAAAAGAAGAAAATATTAGAACTTCTACTTGTGCGTATTTATAAATATAAGTCAATTATTTTACAAATATTTAAAGACCGGCATGGAAGACCCCATTCAATCCACCTAGCATATGGTCGCATACTATTCAAGAGATGTCCAGAGAGGCCCTGGCCAGAATGGCTCAGTTGGTTGGGCACCATCCCATGCCTGAAAGGTTGCTGCTTCAATTCCTGATCAGGGCACATGCCTGGGTTGAGGGTTCGATCTCCAGTAGGGGATGTGCAGGAGGCAGCCAATGGATGTGCCCTCTCATGGATGTATTGATGTTTTTCTCCTTTCTTCCTCTCTCCCTAACAATCAACAAACTATTCTTAAAAAAACAAAGAGATGTCCAGAGGGAAAAGTAAAAGTTTCAAAATGTGGAAGAATTGGCAGTGGGACTTTCATTTATTTTTCTCTTTTGGAATATTATAATCATTTGTAGTTTAGTATTACCCGTTTAGGTAAATGTATCAGTTATATGATCTAGTTTTTAAACAATCTAAGGCTAATAAAATGAGTGTCTTGAAATATTCTTATTCAGATTCTTATGCAAATGTAAGGTAATATTAACAACACAAGCACAACAAAACCCAAGAATACGGAGAAGCTAACCATTCTACTAGAATATGCTCTTTATCAGTCATGCTGCAAAGTAAAAATAAGCTGTTAACCTTGAAATATTTAAAATTATTTGGGAGACTTTTGATTATAAATGTATATCCATTTTAGTTCATCACAAACCTTCTCCGAAGGGCACGCTGTGACTTGAGGGTTTACAGGTATGATGCCATCATGACCAAGTTATAGTTTTGATTTTTTATAATAATGCTTTGAGACAGTTGGTACTAAAACAAGTACTTTCAAAATGTTTCTCAATGTAAAATAAATGCTTTTAGAACCACTTTTGAGATTGCTTCATAGTAAAAGACTGAAATTAGAGAAACACTTGTTCTATCTGCTGCACAGAAACGTCTGCAGGGAGTAATAAACAACAATATGGTCAGAAGTTAAACTACATTCCCTTGTTAGGAAAAAAGGTTTTCAGTCTTATATAAAACATAAAAATATCCTTGTCTAAGTCTCTTCTCGCGTTTACATCTGCATCTTTGTGAAGTCATTTTTTCCTGCAATCATGGTGCTCAAAGCCAGTTTGGAAACAGATTAAATTTAGAACCAGATCCGTGAGTTTATGTGAGATATTGTGTTAAATTAATATTTTATGAAATAGTAAGCTTATTAATTTGCCTTGATCTCATGAAATTAATAAAAATACATTCATAATAATGATAATAACAACAAATATTATCATCACTGTAACAATGCTAAGTGTTTACTTCATCATTTTTTTTCCCTGGACACATATAAAGGCTTCAGTTCCCAATTCTGATCTTTTTTTTTTTTTAAATTTTTCTTCTTTGTCAATTTTAGAGAGAGGAAGGGAGAAGGAGAGAGAGATAGAAACATTGATTGGTCGCCTCCTGCATTCCCCCACTGGGGATCGGGCCCACAACCTGGGCATGTGCCCTGTCTACGAATTGAACTGGGGACCTCTTGGTGCATGGGCTGATGCTCAAACACTGAGCCGCATGGCCGAGTCCATTTCTGCTCCATAAGATCAAAGTCATTTGATGGAATTCACGCCATGATATGTAAACTGAAGAGTTGTGCATTATTTCAGAGCTTGGTTCTTAAAACTTCTGTGCAACCTTGTAGGTTTCCCTTCTCTCTTTTAAGTGACTATGGAGGCCACCTGGTGACATGAGTAAAAATTACTGACGAAAGCACACCTACACTGGCCTCTGATGTGAGCAGTAAATATACTTCATTGTGATCACCAATAAGAACTTATTATTACTGGTGGGGAGACTGTGCTACACAGGCTGATGTAACTCCTAATAATCTTTTAACGAGATAAAATTTTTTGTATCATTATTTAACATAAACTTATTTATGTAATTTTGTTTATTTCATCTTTATGTCACAATTTTTAAATTTCTAATTTCATGTATGTCTTATATATTCATATATTTCACAGTGGTACAAATATATATATATGTTTGGGTTGCATGATAAATACACTGTTTTTTAAATATGTTTTTTTATTGATTTTTTTAAAGAGAGAGTATGGGAAAGAGAGATAGAAACATCAGTTGGCTGCCTCCTGCATGCCCCCACTGGGGATCGAGCCAGCAACCCGGGCACATGCCCTGACTGGGAATCAAACTGGGACCTCTCAGTCCATGGGACAATGCTCAATCCACTGAGCCACACTGGCTTGGCAACTTTTTTTTCCTTTTTTTTTTTTACCCTCACCCAAGGACACTTTTTTCCATTTTTTGTTCAGATAGAGGGGGAGGAAGAGAGAGAGAAACATCGACGTGAAAGGGAAACATCGAGTGGCTGCCACCCGCATGACCAACCAGAGCTGGGGACAAACTGCAATCGAGGTTCGTGCCGTTAGCAGGAACTGAACCAGGGTCTCTCTGGACCGCAGGCTGACACTCTAACCACTGAGCCAAACCGGCCAGGGCTTGGCAACTTTTTCTTGATGAATAAGAAATTAAAAAAAAAAAATGAAGATAATTAACCTAAGATATATGCTTTTTAATAAATTTTCACCACCAGCTATGAAACTATCAATGGGATACCCTTAGGTTTATTCTCACAAAACTGATCCATGTATCTAGGTCTTAAGAGACAAAAAATAAATGTTAGTTTATAAATGCTACTTCTATACATCTCTTCTAATCTTCACCCAATTTTAGCTACTACAGTCCACCATCCTCAGACCAGTGATTTTGTAAAGAAGAGAGTATCAGTATATATCAAAGAGTGAAACCAGACCGTAGGCATGGCTGAAGATAATATCCTCTAAAACACGCATATTCTTGAAGCTCTGCAATTTATATCTGAGGAATGAGGGCGGAAACAATTAAGTTTCATAAGGAGAAAAAGTTAAAAACAAGTAAATGCAAATTTTCACCTGGGAGATATATAAATATATGCATCCATAAATGAATGCGCAAATACACAAATATGTGTGTATATATACTTACACATACATCAGGCATTTATTTTGTAGTGTCTGATTATTTTTTAAATTCTAGAAACTATTTTACAACTCAAACTGAGAGTAACTGGAGGAGAATTGGAAATGAACCTTAGCTGCCGGAAAGATGAGGGCCTAGGGTCCCATTTTCCTGAGTTAAATTAAGATCACATGTCTGGTTCAATGGTTTGACAACATTTTTTTGTCCTTTCAGGTACCGAAGCCAAAGACAATCCATTTTCTAGCTCTTAACACCTTTCAAGAATAGCTGGTAAGCTCACAGAGAAAGTCTGCTCAAGGGCTCTCTTTAGAAGGTATTCATTTTGAGAAGTTTGTGGTTCTTAAAAGTCTGGGATAAAAGCAATGGGGAGAGTGGCCTTTGAAATCTTTGAAACCATTGACAGTGCTGACAGCCATAAGCTCTCTGGGACCTCCTGGTCACAATAACATCCACTGAGCAAACTGTTGGCCACATCTCAGTAGAAGCTCTCACCCTGTCGT
Source organism: Molossus molossus (assembly GCF_014108415.1). Lineage (NCBI taxonomy): Eukaryota > Metazoa > Chordata > Mammalia > Chiroptera > Molossidae > Molossus > Molossus molossus. The sequence continues at coordinate 61,352,810 of NW_023425351.1, read as the reverse complement.
CTGATCAAAAGCTTGACCTTTTAGGTCACTTTGTGAGAGTCTCAAATATGCTTTTTAAAAGGTAAGGCCAACATTTCAACACAGCGAAAGCTAGATGAAAGTGTTTGGGGTAAGAGATGGCTCCCTCTCAACTTCAAGGAAACCTTTCCGATATAAGTGCTTCTTCCTCATTATTTCATGAAACAGAGGTGCTATGGACTGAGCATTCGTGTTCCTCCACATTTCTGTGGAAGCCCTAACCTCCAGTGTGATGGTATTTGGAATTGGGTTTTGGGAGGTAATTAGTTCATGAGGGTGAAGGTCTCCCCAATGGGATTAGTGCCATAAGAAGAGACATGAGAGAGATAATACACCAAGAAAATGGCCATCAGCCAACCAAGAAGCGGGCTCTCACCAGACGCACTGAATCTGCTGCCACATTGATCTTGACCTTCTCAGACTCCAGAACTAAATTCTTACTGTTTAAGCCACCCAGTCTATGGTATTTTATTACAGCAGCTAACTAGTACCAATGGTGATCAACCAACCAAGCACTCTTAACACAGCAAGCTACTTGGACACAAAATTTGTGTTACCCATGTCCTAAGTTGATAGCACCATGTTATGAAATCATTTTTGCAACTCTGGGTTACCTTTACTTCATAGAAATGACTCCTCTCCTCTCTCTTGGTCAGTGTAGTGGTTATGCATTAGAGAGATGGCATTTTGAGATGATGTCATGAATTGTTAGTCAATGTAGAAATCTTCGTAAGGTATAATGCGTGTCAAAGCAGGGAAGGGACAAATACCCTCTTGGTAGAGTAAGGTCATGGTGATTCATAAGAATTAGTAACAAAGTTTTCACACTAGGGTGCATACGATATTTTATGTTCATGAATTATTGTGGAGGATTTGTGCTGTTTCGAAGGAAGTGGCTAGACGTGTTTGATTTTAGGTACCTCGTCAGATACCAGAGGTAGCTCCAAGTGCATGTGTTCCTCATCTCATCCTCGCTTCCATAGGCATGAGCAGGAACCAGAACCCACTGGAATCCACCCCTGGCCCTATGGAAGAACTGTGATCAGGCCAGGGACGGAGAGCCAAGGAAGCCAGTGGCCTGTAGGGCCGTGGCATTTACCAAAAGGGGGGGAGGGGTGTACTAACATAGACTGAGAATTAATTATTTGAATAAAAAAGCACAGTTCCTTAGGATCTGCCTCCCACTCTGTACATACACATGCACACGAGATAAGAGAGGAAGATGTGGTTAAAGGGAGAGAGAACTTCTGAACGGTAGATAGAGGTACAGGTAAATGTCCCAGAAGGATGTCCCACCTCACTATTCTAAGACAGTAAAGAGATGGACCAATATCTCTAAGGAGTCAGAAGGGCTGGCCACATGGCTTCCATAGTATAATTTTTCTTGCTTACCCTGAAGGTTTAACTGCTGGGGGGCGAGGGTAGATACAGTAGGTGTATTAGTCTGTTTGGGCTGCCACAGTAGAATACCACAGATTATTTTTTTTATCGTATAACTTTTTTCCAATTACAGTTTCCTTTCAGTATTATTTTGTATTGAATTCAGATGTAAAACTTAGTGGGTAGACAGTCGTATACTTTACATAGTATACCCTCTGATATTTCCAGTATCCACCTGACACCATGCACAGCGATTACAGTAGGTTGACTACACACCCTATGCTTGCTTTTACATTTCCACTGCTGTTCTGTAACTGCCAGTTGGTGCTTCGTAGACACAGAGAGCAGACCGTGGTTGCCAGACGGAAGGGGGCTGGGAGATTAGGAGAAAGAGGTGGAAGGATTAAGAAGTACAATGCCACAGACTATTGAACAACAGAATTTCTTCTCTCAGAATTCTGGAGACCAGAAGCCCAGTGTCAGGGTACCCACAAGGCTGGTTTCAGGTGAGCCCTTTCTTCCTGGTTTGGAGAGGGTCACATCTCACTGTGTCCTCCCATGGCCTCGCCTCTGTGTGTGCAGATGGAGACAGGGGTCTCTGGTGACTCTTCCTTTGCTTTTTTTTTTTTTTTTCCAATTTTTTTTTTTATCCTCACCTGAGGACATTTTTCCATTTTTTGTTCAGGTAGAGTGAGAGGAAGAGAGAGAGAAACATCGATGTGAAAGGGACACATCGAGTGGCTGCTACCTGCACCACCCAACCAGGGCCAGGGACAAACTGCAACCGTGGTACATGCCCTTAGGGGGAACCAAATCCGGGTCTCTCTGGACCGCAGGCCAATGCTCTAATCACTGAGCCAAACCGGCCAGGGCTCTTCCTTTTCTTTTATGGTCACCAGTCCTAGGGGATTAGAGCCCCACACTTACGACCCTATTTAAACTTAATGTCTTCTTTAGAGGACCCATCCCCAAATATGATCACATTGGGGTAGGGCTTTAGCATATGAATTTTGAGGAGGGCACAATTTAGGACAGTCAATGTAATATTTAAAAAACAATAAAAAACCATATGGGATAAAAAAAGATAGACTAGCAAAGGAAGCCAGGGGTTAAATTACTGTAAATACATGTATCTTGTAAGGGCCTGACTAACTACATTGGTTCAACTTAATTCTCAACTCCCAATGGCCAAGACAAAGTGGTGAACAGTGTGTTATAGAACCCAGGATTCAAAGAAATGCTCACCAGCTGCCCAGGGGAAGCAAAGCTTTTCCTAATGTCAAGGCCTTTGCAGTTACACCTGCGGAGTTCAAGCAAAAGCCCGTTTCATCACATGGCGTCCTGATGTTGCTAGCTGGGAGAGTAAAGGCAAACCTAACGTTCAGGAAGAGTTTTTATGAAAAGTCTGAATAATGTGGACCCCATGGGTAGCTATTTGGTAACACTCCCGATAATGATGTCCAACACTTGTTATTTATATATCTAAAATAAGTAACAATGGGTAGATAGAATTAATTTCCATTTTCTGAACGTTGCTTATTAGAAAGGTACACTATGGTGTGTATTTTTAACCAAAAAAAAAAAAAAGTCAAAATCAAAATTTCCAAATAATATGGATACAAAGAGACTTTTTCATCCTGCATTTGTTCTTCATTCAAATGTTCAATGTTTTTGTTTTTGTTTTTTTTTTAATCCTCACCCGAGGACATTTTTCCATTTTTTTGTTCAGACAGAGTGGGAGGGAGAGAGAGGAAGAGAGAGAGAGAGAAACGTCGATGTGAAAGGGACACATCGAGTGGCTGCCACCCGCACAACCAACCAGGGCCAGGGACAAACTGCAACCGAGGTACGTGCCCTTAGCGGGAACCGAACCCGGGTCTCTCTGGGCCGCAGGCCAACGCTCTAACCGCTGAGCCAAACCGGCCAGGGCAAATGCTCAGTGTTTTTATTTTACAAATTTGGGAGGGCAGTTTGAGGACTTTAGAGCGACTTGTTTCCTGAATGAGGACTCCGCTCCTTTGGAGTGGAGAGGCATCTCATACTTCTTTCCACTTGCTGGGAGGAACAAGAGGGAAGGGCGGCGGGTGTACAGAGAAACAGCAGGACCTGCAGAGCGGCCGGGTGTTGGGTCGATTCTAACCCTCACTCTGCTCATCCAGTCACTAGCATGAGATGACTTGCCCTGTATTGAACTCTCCCAAGATATAATTCTTTTTTTTCAAGTTTTTTATTCCTTTATTGACTTTAGAGAGAGAGGAAGAGAGAAGGAGGGAGAGAGACAGAAACATTGATGAGAGAGAACATCAATTGGCCGCCTCCTACATGCCCCCCACTGGGAATCAGGCCCACAACCTGGGCATATGCCCTGACTGGGAATCGAACCGGCGACCTCTTGGTGCATGGGTTGACACTCAACCACGGAGCCACACCAGCCGGGCCCAAGATATAATTCTTATTCTAAGAACATGCTGGCGTGTGTGGGAGAGTGCAGTTAGCTGATTGGCTGTTAGTGACCAAGAGGTTTAGAGCAAACAGCCGTTCCCACTGACATGGGTGTGAGGCTTCAGTGTTCTTGGCCTTGTTTACAGAGATTCTTAACTTTTGCTACCTTGAAGAAAATGCATTGAGAAGATCAAGGTGAGGATCAGTTTTAAGCTAAGTGAAAACCTAAAGCTTACTTAGGTATCCCTGGATTATTCCACTCCTGGATAGACTTAGATTCTTGGGCAAAGACAACTGTTTTTCCTGGCTCTCGGTCTCAAATATGCAGAAATATCCTCGATGGCAGCAACAGCTAGAGGAGAGGTCAGAGCCAACTCCGTTCAAGGGAAGGTGGTCATTCAAGTTCTGTTTCCAGGTGCCAAACTGCACAGTTGGTCCACTATCGGAAGAAAAATAAAAAGGTTAGCATCCAAGGTTTGCTATTGATCACTGGGAGTGATTTTATTGTTTTTTGAATCAAAGTTGTTTGCTGCAGTGCTTAGTGTAGGGTTTGTCCGGAGTAATTTTGAAAAAAAAAAAATGAATAGGGGTTTTTGTTTGTTTGTTTGTTTAAGACCCGTTTTTACAGACTTGGCATTAGAGCCACCAATACACAAAAAAAGAAATTCTGTTCAATGTACTGAAGGGGCTGCTGGAAGAAAATGCAAAGACATTAAAGTAGGGGGGGGAAAAAGGTAGAGGAAAGGATAAAATGGTATAGTTATATTTGAACTGGTATAACTAACTGATTATTAATGGCCATTCCGTGAAAGACATTGGTTTATGTTTGGGGGAGTCAGTCTCGTTCTTCCTGCCTTGACCTTGACAATCCTCCCTTCCCCCATTATCATTTCAGCTGTTGTTGCCCATTGTAACTGTGAGGGTTCTGCAATATTAGGTTAAATATTTTAAAGTAGCTGAAGATTGGGTTTGTTTCTTTCTGTGACTATTATGTTGTCATGGCAAAAGTCTTGTGTAATATAAGAACCATAATTTTCATTTCACAAAGAAAATAATGATTCTTCAAGCTGACTTAAAGAGCTCAACAATTTAAATGAATAGCAAAAACCCCATACTTATGTATCCCTCGAATACACTTGATTCCCTACTTCTAAGGAAGTATGGATAAGTGGCCATTCATCAATGTCCTATGTTATAACGTGCTCCCACCTCCCCGGCATTTGTCATGGAAGCAGTTGCTCATTGTTCCATGTCACCAGCTCTTTTAGCAACATGGAGATCATTTCATTAAGAAATTCGGAGCTTTTACCAGGATTCACGGAAAAAAACACATTCCTTCATGCCCTGGTTTTGAAATATCTTACTAAATCCAGGTCTGGAATTTCCATAGTTTAAGCCACTGTTGTAAAAAAAAAACTTAGTATACCCCTTGATATCCAACCCATTTTGCTTTCTGAACAAATGCAAAATTAATGTGTTCGGTGACAATTTATCTTATTTGGAATTTATAGATATTTTTGCCAAAAGTACAGCCCACAAATGTAAAACAGACAAAGAGCATTGCTATATAATGTACAGGATAACATGGTTCAAATGAATTTTGCCTCTTTTTTGTTTAGGGTATATAGTGTTCAAAAACATGGACTTATTTTTTGAAGAACAGTTAATCTCCCCCCACAATTCTATGGGCTGAAGGGTAGGCCTAGTTGTCTTGTCTAGAATCTCTGGGCATTTGCAGTAAGATAGCAGCTGAATTGACTGAGCTGGGAGACCCAAGATGACCTCATTTGCATATCTGGTACTTGGTTCTATTTGGACCAGTTTGTATTTCTGGCCCATGTCTATTCATACTTTGGAGTGAATCTGCAAAACAGAAAAACATGGCAAATATCCTATCACTAGGTTCTTAAATTGCACAGTCCTGATTTATGCACTGTGATCCACTAAGCCACACTGGCTGGGCAGGACTCTTAATTCTATACCCGCTAAAGGATTTTCTTCTCCATTTCTGTTTCCTTTTTAATATCAAATATGTTTCTCTATTTTATTTGACAATATATAGTTCTTGATGTCAACTAAAAACATCTTACGGTTTGGGTGTCTTCTTTCTCTATTTTTCCACTCCCAATAGGGAAGTAAGATTCAGTGATCCAGTCCAAAAAAAAAAGAAAACCATGCACACTGGATCCAAGTGAGCCACACTTTCTGCTGCTGGTCATTTAGGCACTTTGACATCTACCTGGGGCTATGGGCACAGGTGTCTATTCCACACTCCATTTAACTTCTGGGTCTACAAATGGTGTCCAGGACTGAATGCAATCAGCATACTAGGAAACAAAAGAGGAACACCCAGCAGAAACTATCTGAAAATGTATTACATGTATCACTATGAAAGCCTAATTTCTAATTATTTGGCTTAGGAAGAATGAGAACTGCAAAGATTTCTTTAAAGAAAGATCATGTCCCTGAATAGCAAATATCAAGAAAAGCTCAAATCATCATATAATAAATAGAATTGTTAAGTTCTGTATGAAAGTCTTCTTATTTTAAATAATATTACCCCTAATCACAAGTAAGGACAATGTGAAAGAGAATGACCTCTTTGAACGAACTGCAGTGAGATGTGACTTGTATGATTATCTTACCTTGAATATCTTGGCTGCTATTCATTTTTAAAATTTTATTGGATGATTTTCTTCCATTATCTCTTGAATGTAAATTATTTCTCAGTTTTCAAATGCAATCTTATGTCTTAATTTATGATTAAAATGGCAAAAACTGTGCTTTTCCCTTCAAGGTCAGAATACATTGAGAACCAGTAAAAGGGAGAAATGAAAAAAACTGGACTTCATTTTGGTCTGTTGTTTGGAAATAGAAAAAGGACTTCATTTGTCTGGGGAACCTGCTAAATTCTCCGTATTTATGTTCATCATTTCCAAGTGGCTTTTTCCAAGAAGGATTCTGGGATCTAATAACAATGTTTATACTTTCTAAGCAAAAAAGAAGATAAATTCAAATGTGTTAGAAAAATAAAATGGATGCAAGGAGATATTAAGAATATAGGAGAAAAAATTAAACCAAAATAAGCAAGACAAGAGAGTTTGGAACTCAGTGGAGTAGTGATTGAGGTTGGACACTGCCCTGTGGGGACAGCTGTAGTCCTGCATAGATGGACTCTCAAAGGTCACTTAGCCTCTAAATTGAGAACAAAACCCTTGGTCTCCTGGAGGTTAATTAAACCCTGCCCACATTAGACCACACTGCCTCTCTGGAGTTTACATGACACTTTCATCCTCGGCACTGGCACAGTTTTGAAGTCCAGGGCTGCCCCTGTGTCCTTGGGTTCAGTGGGTGGTCAGTCTTCTTTTACAGAAAGAGAAACAAAAATTCCAAAGCAGTTTAAGTGACTTACAAAATGTCAAACATAACTTCAGAGGACTGCTCTTGAAACTCGGACAAACCCTCTTACCCAGAAATTCTCAGGAAAAATGGATTATTGTTTATTTTGAAGAATAAAAATCATTTTGAGGATAAATAGATGATAAAGAGTGATGTTCTGCATTTAGGAGGGATTAGAAAACAAGCAAGCAAGCAAAAGATGACTTTGCAAATAATTTCTCTAATTTAAAACATGTGGGGACAATTCAAAAGGTCGTTATAAATATATATTTTCCCCACGTTTTGAAATTTCTTGACGGATGGCACACTTGCATGGAGAAATTTACCTCTGATGCTCCTCGTGTCTATGACATCCACTCTGGTCTACAGAGTGTCGAGTTAAGGAGACAACATGCTACTTATCCTTCAAGAAAATTGGAAAGATCTTAGCTTTGAGCTGTAATATTTCCAGATGGCTGAAATCAAAAGCAGATGCCCCCTTCTTGCCCGTTCAGCCAAAGTTTTATGCAGCAGTAAATAAACTCTCATTTGCTGGTGGCACATTTTATCCAGGTGACAGAGGACTGAGGTGACTGATTCCCAGAGAATGGTCCTCTTCTCCGTGTTTGTGGAGGGTTAGGCGCTGTTTTGGTCTTAACACAGGAATACACGGCTCACAATTTTAACTTTCAAAGTATGGTAGAATCCTGTTGGGTCTTTAGTTTTATTGGCTTTTCCCATAAGACTTTTCTAAAAATTACAGAAAATGCCCTCAATTTCTATTTCCATAGACCAAGGCAGAAAAGCACAATGAAGTTTCTTTCCTGTAAACTTTAAATAGTAAACTTGTTTTTATGTAAGTAAAGACTCAGTACATTCTATTTATTGCCTATACAATGAACGATTTGGGGACATATAATATCCTTGGAAAGCTAAATTAGACTTAAAAAATGCTGATTTTCTCATTGATGGGGGAGCGTGACCATAAAAAAAACAATTGACAGATGCGTTGGCGCAGTGGTTACTTAGTTTACAAATGTAATTTCAACTTATTTTCTGATCCCTAATTTCTATCCCATTCTTGGGACAAGCTTTTTTCAGCCAGGATCTCTGCTGGACATGATTTCTAGCTCTTCCCCAATATGTTGAACAAAGAGACTATGTCCTGTTTACTTAGAGGAATTAACAGAGCTGGCCTGTCACACGCCCTGTGTTTTTGAAATCTGGTTTCAGAATATGACAAAGAAGAATTGTTGTGTCTTATATTATGTGTTCAATCCCTAGTAACCTATCTCCGAAGTTAAAAATAGAGTGTAACATCGTTGCAGAATCATTCAATGCTTTTGTGTTTGCTTTTCTTGATGCCTGCAGAAGGTGAATAATTATTTCCGTAATCGTCACATGTGTGAATGATGGGTATTGTCAGGATTGTGAATTTCCCCAGATTTTCAGCACTGAGGTGCTCAATCTGCAGTGAAACAAGGACTCAGCAAGCGCCTGAGGAGGGTGGTTGGAAAGAATATTGATTATTCTAACCAGGATGTAGCTATAAAGCTTCTCCAGCACGGAGGTTGGGGGAGGGGGAGGGAATGGGGAGGGAGCACAGACTGGGGAGAGAGGATAGAACATGTTAATTTCTCTGTTTCATTTCTACAAACCTGTGCTGAGTGTCAATGGTGCACTAGACGCTGCCCCAGGCACCTACTATGAAGTGAAAGTTTTGCCCCTACAATTCATATGTTGATATCATACCCCTCAAGATGGTAGCATTAGCAGGTGGGGGCCTTTAGGAGCTGATTAGATCATGAGGGTAAATCCTTCATGAGTGAGGTTAGGGACCTTATGGAGAAAGCCCCAGAGGGATTTCTGTCCTCTTCTGCCATGTAAAACACAGTAGACGCCGCCATCTCTGACTTAGGAAGTAGTCCTCACCAGACAATGAATCTGACAGTGTCTAGACTAGATCTTGGGCCTCCACTCTCCAGAACTGTGAGAAACAAATTCCGGTTGTTTATCATCCACCCGGTCTATGGTATCTTCTTACAGTAGCCGGACCAACTAAAGCGGCATCTCTAGTCAATGATAGAAAAGGTACCATACTTAACCCGGTTATGAACACCCCAGTGTTGTTTGCTTTGAGACCATCTTAACTTGTGTCTGAGTGGGGTTCCGCGAGGAGTTTATTCTTAAAAGAGATAAAGGACGGAATGGGATTGGAGTGCAGAAGGCAACCTGCATGAAGGCACAGTCGTGAACCATGATCTGTACCAGGCAATCATAATTCTTTTTTTTTTTAATCCTCACCCGAGGACATTTTTCCATTTTTGGTTCAGATAGAGTGGGAGGGAGAGAGAGGAAAAGAGAGACAGAGGGAGAAACATCAATGTGAAAGGGACACATCAAGTGGCTGCCACCCGCACGACCAACCAGGGCCGGGGACAAACTGCAACCGAGGTACGCGCCCTTAGTGGGAACCGAACCCAGGTCTCTCGGGACCACAGGCTGATGCTCTAACCGGCCAGGGCTGCAATCATAATTCTTTTTTTTTTTTTTTAAATGGTTTGTCATGTTTTTATTTTATTTTATTTTTTATCCTCACCCGAGGACATTTTTCCATTTTTTGTTCAGGTAGAGTGGGAGGGAAAGAGAGGAACAGAGAGAGAGAGAGAAACATCGATGTGAAAGGAACACATCGAGTGGCTGCCACCCACACAACCGACCAGGACCGGGGACAAACTGCACCGAGGTACGCGCCCCTAGCGGGAACCGAACCCAGGTCTCTCAGGACCGCAGGCCGACGCTCCAACCGCTGAGCCAAACCGGCCAGGGCTGCAATCATAATTCTTAAAGCCCCAAATCTACAGCCAAAGAAGGCAAGACATAACAGAAGCTGGTCACAGCCATAAATGATTTCCTTTTCTATACATATGTGTTCCATGCTGTCTTCCTATGAGACAGTAAGCACTATTGTGGCAGGGAATGTACCTTATTTACTAGGATGGCCCCAGCATTTAGCAAATGCCTGATAATATCTTATTTATGAACAATTATTTCTTGATGCATGAGTGAACGACCCAAATGAAAATAGTGGTAATAAGCTCAGAGCAAGGGATAGATTGTTAAAAAATTGAAGAGGTAAAAATAAAAGGACTGCCAACCAGAGCCGAAAACGACATCTGGGTACCTGTATTCTTTAGATCATTTGTAGCTGCAGGACTAGGCATGGTTTAGTGGTAAGGGTGTGAACTCTGGACTACTCGTAGCTCAAATCCCAGCACCTGGCTTTCCTAGGCATGTGCCCCTGGGCAACTGATCTAATACATGTGCTTTGGTTTGCTCAGTTGCGAAATTGGAATGAACGTATTGCTTGCCTCATCATGTAGTTCTGAGACTTGTAGGAGTTAATTCTCATAAAGCACAGAGAACCAAGCCTGGCAGACAGCCTATGTTCAATGACAAGTTCAGATGAAATTCTTAGTAAGTCATTAGTCAGTAGAGACGGTTTCTTCGCAAAGAGGTGAACTGGCTTTGAAATCTCAGAAATACTCTTCCTTCACAATCCACTCCTTCTTGGAAACGTTTCACTGCCTTTATTCAACAGATGGCAAGTCAGAAACCCCAAATTAAGTGATGAGCTCAAATTCACAGGTTGTTGGCACCAGAACTGGGCTCTGAGCAAGGATGCTTTGATCCTCCAAAGCGCCTCCCACTGAATGTGTCCAAGGGAGAACTGCTGGCTGTGCATGGTGATACGAGCTAAAAGTCAACTGTTAACTTTTAACGACATGCGTTTCAGCAAAGTGCATTGGGATCCAAGGCCCATTCAGCCAGTGCAGATGTGCCCAGTCTTACCGGATGCCAATCCCAAAAGCTTCAGGAAAAGTTCTCCAAATGTGAGTCTGTTATAGTTCATTAAAGCTCTATCTTCCATAAATATAACTACAATACTCTTGTGCCCAAAATGAATCTTCTTTTGTTGTGAGTTCCTTCTTTATTTGAGATTCTAGTTTAAGTAGCATTTTGTCTGCTTTTATGTCCCTCAACTAAGAGTTTTGTGTTCATCATATAGTATTTTTTATATTACTCCTATTGTGGAGCATAAGCAAAAAAAAGAGAACTAAAATATTGGGGAAATAATTATGAAGGGGAAGAGAATGGATGTGTAGGAGTAAGGATTTTGCAATTCGGCTTAGGGAGAAACAAAAGAAATTAGATAAGAATAATCCCGAGCCTCAGAAATGCCTTTGTGGGCCTGTCTGGGGTGGTGAGCAGGGGTATGAGTGTGGACAGCCTGATAGGGGTGAGGCTCTGTGCTCTGTGACCCCATGAATTGTGCTGCCAAGCAAGGAGCTGGAATTGGAAAAAGGAATTTACCAACTCAGTTCCGGCTACTGAGTTAAATCAAGGTTCTCCAAAGCTTTGTCCATCAAAATGGATTTTGAATTTCTAGGAGTAAAGAAAGGAGATAGGATGCCAAAGATGAGAGTCCAGACTTCTTAAATACCGGAATGAAGTGAATATATGGACTAGGAATCAAGCCCTAGAGAATAGATGTGTCCCTTGGAAGAATCCTCTGTTGTGGTCTGGGCACCAGGGCTAATGACTGCAGGTTTATTATCTGTCTGCTGGAGAGGAACAGACATTGAGAATAAGCTCTAAGAAACTTGTACCTCAGTTGGGATGTAATTTTATGTCTGTCTCATTTGATTATAAAAATATGGCCATAATGTATATCTGTTTTTTTGATAGCTTTTTTGTTTTATGTATTCCTTTGTTTTTTATTTTATGTTTCCAGAGATTCATTCTTTATTGGATTTCACAAAGATATCAGTGAAGGATGGACTGAAAAAGAAAAAAACAGTCAATTACCTCTTTCCCATGGGTAGTTTGAGAAGTATTGTATTAAAATAAATGTTTTTTCCTACAAAGTAAAGCAAATTTACAACCATCACATGGACACCGTGAAGGAAGGAAATTAAAAGTGTCTGCCAAGCAAGAAAAGGTAAATTGAGGTTAATTGTACATTCTTAAGTATTCCTATTTTAAGATACACAAAAGAGACTACCTTATTAATTAATATGTGGAATGTATCCTTTTTACTTTGATATAGATGCAACATATACTTATAAAGACTTTGGTAGTTGCATTTATATCTCTATCTCCTAACCATAAGTTGACATTGATATCATATAACTATTAACAGCAATTTTGTTTGCAATAAAACTCTGGGGGAATATTGTCCCTCAGCTGACGAGAATATACAGCATTTTATTTTCAATCTGTGCACCGTCTCGGGGGGAGAGGTTCTACATGTTAATTACCGATGAGGTAGCACACTAAATCCGCTTATTTTTCCTGAATGTACTTGCTTCAAAAAGTATAGTAAGTGCTCACATTAAAAGACAAATTTTCATCATCTTTCCCAATGTTCCTGATTGTTGTGGACATTTATTTTGCCTCTTTAGCAGCCGCGAGGGAAGGAGGCATGGTGGTATGTGATTTATTTGAAAAGAGAGATAAATATATGGAAAATGCTCAACCCTACTCTTATTAAAGACTCTAAAATAAGGGTATTTTCCAATATCAGTATTGAAATTAGGCTTGGGGAGGCAGGATTACTCTGCCATACCCAGGGTGATAGGCCCACCCAGAAACACACGCACACGCACACGCACACGCACACCAAATTCTTTTAGATCATGTTCCAAGAATAACAGATGCTGGGGTTCCCAGCCCCAAAGGCCAGAGCCTGCTTCCAAGCCTGTGTGGCCATGTTCCCTGAGTGACAGTGACTGTGTTGCTCTGTGAGCATCCTGAGGCCCCAGGGGAGGTCAAGGGCATCTGTAGAGGCAGTTGTGAACATGGATCTGAAACACAGTCTACGGTGCCCACGTGCCTGAACGTCCCTAGAGGTAGGAGACTGAGCTGTGGGGTGAGAAGCAGGCCCTGACCCTGCAGCGTAGGTGCAGAACTGCCGCTGTGGTCGGAGCAGCCTCTTCAAACAGTCTTAGTGACCACACGGTGGCACGGCCTCTTAAAGGACAGTTGGCAATACCAGTAAATGTTTTCAATGCACACCTCTACTTTGAGGACTTTAGTCCATAAATATACTCTAAATAACATGCAAGAAAAAAGTCTCCTCACCAATTCATTTATTAAAAAATTATTGAAAAATCTCCTATGTTCCAGACACTATTTTAGGTGCCAGAGATATAGCAGTAAACAAGAAAAAACAAAGTCCTTGTTCTTAAGGAGGTAACAGATTTGTGGGGAAAGCCAAGTATAAACAAGTAAACTAAGAAATACAATTAGATAAATGTATAAAGGGAATAAAAATGAGAATTGGACGACTTTAACTAGAGACATTGTATGTATATATGTATTCATATTTATTATAATAATGCTATAGTAGCAAAAAATAATGAAATAATTCAAATGTCTGTTAATATGGGATTGGTTGAAAAACTAATGTATAGCTAGGTAAATAATGTTTATCATATACCTGTTAAAAATTAGGTGGGGATCTCTGTATATGCTGGTAAGGTAAAATCTCCAACACAGAGGGAAAAACACTAAATATTGTATATTGAATGTTGTATATTATGTGTAATATGCTTCATTTATTTCAGATAAACAAAATAATATACATGTATATGTGCATACGTGTACATGCACAGCACACACCATGCACACCCACTCGTGTGTGCACCTATGCTTGCATACCTGCTTGAAACTTTCTGAACAGCCAGAGCACAAAAAGTTAACAGTGACTTCTGTAACCAAATAAAGTGGGATGTACGTTATTCATGAAAAATCCTTTTGTCCTGTTTTAACTTTTCACCTGGTGCATTTATTACTTTTTAAACAAATGGTTGTTTTAAAGTCCCAGATTGGGTTAAAAAAAAAGTGCTGTAGTGTGGGCTAAGTGAAATTCCAGCCAGAGCATGCGCTCTGGTCGCAGAAAATGAAGTGCTCCCTGTGGGTGAGGGAGGTGTGAGCAAGGCGGGGGGACCCAGGCAGCTGAGGCAGCTGAACCTTCAGCGAACACATTTCCAGAGTCCCCGCTACAGCGGGAGAAGCAGCTGAGTGAGCAGGTTTTACAAGAGGAGTGTGTGCTGTCAGATCCAACGGAGAATAAATGAATCACCTGAGGTTTCAGGCTGGGAAGCAGGACCACTGCATTGAGAGGTCGTGGCATGGTGCTGAGAATGTGTGGCAGGTGCAGGGTTGCTCACATCGTCTGCTCAATAAGCTCTGAGCCTGGAACATAGGGCATGGACAGAAGTTCTGGCTCCAAGGCGCTGGGCTAGAATGAGGAGGGTCCTGGGATAAGGAGCATAGAGCCAAGAGTCCTGCTACAGGCAGCATCCAAACACAACACTGCAAAGAAAGCTGAGACGCTCCATCTAAAGAGAAGGGGAAGAAAGCGAGGCAGAGGGCATGAGAAATACAGGGACAGAGCCCCAGGTTCAGAATGGAGGCTACGCAGCGGGCCTGGAGTAGATCCCTGAGGTTCCGGGAACCTGGTGGCCCCCTGCTGGTATAGACAAGACCATATGTGAGGGACTGTGATTCAGCACCAGCTTAGGAGTCGAAGCACCCTTCACTTCCTGCAACTCACGTTTGTGCCACAGTCTCGACTTGGTACTCAGGTTCAGGTCAAAAGTAGAAGCGTGCTTGATGCCACTTTACAGGATTTGGGCACCTGCACAAGGAGAACATGTGCAATGAGATACGAAACATGGACTCCGAAGTCAGTTTCTCGGGATCAACCACTTCTCAGTTTGAGACCTTGCTTGGGCAAGCTACTTAACCCCTCTAAACCTCAGTTTCTTCATCTGCAAAATGGAATCATAACACGTACACAGTGTCTGGCATGTTGAAAAATGCTCAACAAACGTGACGTAGATGATAATGACACAGCAGCAGAGCACAGTCCAGGCAGTGTGTACATGGCATTACTGCATTTGACATCAGCTGCAACGTGAAGTCTGTTGGTCTCCTTCCCTCAGTGATAAACAGGAGCAAAAAGTGCTGAAAACGTGCGAGAGGGACAAGGAGAGGAAGCCAGCTGGAGTTCCAGCGACCTAGCCGTCCAGCCAGTGGAGGTGAGCCGTAGGAGTCTTATGCTTAGCTCTTCCCAGCCCATCCCACCCTCCATGCTCTTGTATCCCCAGGCTGGGCAACACCTGCTACATAGGAATTCTCCTGACTGTGAGGATTTCATGCATTATATCCTTATCATCCACAGCTAAACGGAGCAGAAAACTAGCTGAGGCGTTTATCACAATTAATCTTACTAATTAGGTTTTCTACTTTGTTTCCTGCTTCCCATTCCTTTAGAGCTTACCCTGGAAATTTTATACCAGGAATTGCAGCTGTCCTGAAGCTTCAGTTACAGCAGGGCTTCCACAGACCATGAGTTCGGTGATCTAACATCCACGGACGAGAATCCTTACTTTATACTGGAGGAAACGCAAAGTTCCTTCCTGTCTGAGTGTTCAGTGAGTGCCCTCTGGCCTGAGGTGATGGGAAGGTACAGGGGAGGGATGTTTTCTCATCGTACCCAACAGTTGGGTCACGTTTCCTAGAGAGTTTCAATTAATTGTCTATTACTTTTCTATTGTTGCTGGAACAAATGACCACACACTTACAGCCTGAAAATGATGCAAATTTATGATCTCAGTTTCTAAAGTTCAAATTCTGAACGTATCATGGGACAGCTGGTCCTCTGCTTAGAGAACCTTGCTGGAAGACGCTAAGGTATCACCAGGGCTGTGCTTCTGTCTGAAAGTTCTCTGGATAAATCCACTTCCAAACTCATTCAGACTGTTGGAAGAATTGTTTCACGTTGCTGTAGGGCTGAGGTTTCAATTCCTTGCTGATTGTCGATTGTCATTCTCATCTTCCAGAAGCTACCTACATACTTTGGCTCATGACCCTTTATCACCATCTTCAAAACCAGCAATGGTGAATCAAGTCAAGTCTCAAATCCCTCTGATTTTCCCTTATGTCTTCTATCTCTGCTAGTCTTCAGTGTCACAGCTCATATATTTTAATTCTGCCAGCTCTTAGTATTTTTAAAGTCCAACAAGTTAGCACAAAATTAAAACAATTAGGTTTCAACTCCAACTAAATGCTAGTAACTGTCTTGCATGCGTGTACAGAAGGACATCAAGTCTATAATAAAGTTCAGCAAGACCTGCCCCAAGCAATACTTAGCAATGGTTTCCGTGTGTCCTTGGGTGGATCGAGAGGTGGTGGGAAGATAAGAAGGTCTCGGCATCTATGTCATGCATTTACACTATAGCACCTAGTATACAACCTCTCATGTCCACAAATTTATGTCAAATAGACCCAAATGTTTGTGTCCAAAGAGTTCTGAATTCCCTTCTATATTGGAGAGGCTTAGAAAATCAAATCACAACGAGAAGGTTGCTTCAGTGATGCTGAATAACTATAGCCGTTCTCTTGTACCTCACTGTTAGTCTGTTGAGTCTTTCTTTTTTTTTTTTTTATTTATTTATTTTTATCCTCACCCAAGGATATTTTTCCATTTTTTGCACAGATAGAGTAAGAGGGAGAGAAAGGAAGGGAGAGAGAGAGAGAAACATCGACGCGAAGGGACACATCGAGTGGCTGCCACCCGCACAACCAACCAGGGCCGGGGACAAACTGCAACCGAAGTACGTGCCCTTAGCGGGAACCGAACCCGGGTCTCTCAGGACCGCAGGCCGACGCTCCAACCGCTGAGCCAAACTGGCCAGGGCGAGTCTTTCTTTTATCATTGTTTATGCAGTGGTTCCAGGATGCTAATATAACCACTGACCAAAGTGATATCTTGACATCCTGATTAAAACTTTGGTACCCCAAGACCCCATTCTTGGAGTTACACCTGAATTTTATGCTCTTCTCTCTATTTTCTTCTTTTTAAAATTCTTTTCTCTAAAAGACCACTCCCTGGTTCCCGTGCTTTGAGTTAGCTGGATCTTTAAATATGTTGCTCAGGCATCTATAATGCTCTTTGCCAGATTTCCACTTTCCAATTCCCCCAGAAACCCATCTCAAATGTCACCTTTTCAGGAAAACTTGATGCAAATCATAACAATAGTTAATATAGTTTAGATAAAAACTAGGTCAGACATAGTACCTTTACATGGACCACAAAATTTAATTCTTTTAATAAGTCTATAAGGCAAATATTATTATATCCATTTTAAAGATGAAGAAACAGACTCAACATAATTAATTCATTTTCTAAAGTATGTCCAATTACTAAGAGCAAAGTCAGATTGCAAAACCCATTTGGCTCAAACATGAATGCCTATTCTTAACCGTGCTGTGAGGCTAAAATGCTATGACTCCTTACGTTTAAATTCAGTTATTCCTTTATGAGCCACTTAAAGGTTATTTTCTACACAATTGTTTCTTAATTCCATGTACATCACCCCTGGATTTAACGTCCCTTTCTATTATTTTCTTCACTCCTGAGACCCTGGTCATTTCTGTTCTTGTACTATTTTCTCTTGTTCTCTAAGTTCCTGAGGGGCTGTTTGTGACACTCTTGAGGACTGGGGCCAGGGCTCATTGACTATGTGCTTAAAGACCCAGAATTCTGCCCAATAAGGTGTCTGATAAATAACCAAACAATTGACCAACAGGTCTCTGAGTGGATTTTAAAAGAGCCTGACACAAGAATGATTCTGCTTATATTGAGGAGTGAAAAGAAAGATGATTTAAGTCATGATTTAGTTACCTTTAATCCCTCTAATTGAGGCTTTAGCTTTGAAGTTAAATTCCAAAATGATTAAAAGTGCATTATTGACCTCACACACCATTCCAGCTGTACATCAATGCTCACCCAGTGGGAGTATCAACCTTCCGAAGGTTAAAGTCAATGTTGGAGGGAGGAGCACTAGTATTAGTGGTGCCAGAAGATGTAGGCCTTGGGAATCTGCATAGAACAACCCCCCTTTCTTCACCCAGTGATAGTGCCACTCGCCAGTCAGTCAACAACTGGCCTCCGTGATAGAATTTCTGCTCTGGATTTCCACACCATAAATGCAGCCCATCAGTGGACTTTCCTTTTACTGAATACCATCTGTCTCCATGAAAGTGTTTAGCTTTAAGATAGGAAATTACTACAGTCCAAAAGATGGGGAAGTGAAATAATGCTACAGTTTCCTTATTATCATTTCAGACAAGATTGAGAAAACATTATGTCCCCAAATATTATTTAAAAAACCTCTTGATACTATCTATATGTGCGTGTGTGTGTGTGTGTGTGTGTGTGTATCAGATATATTCAGTAGTTTGTATAATACATGCATAATAATTTACAAGATGTTCCCAAACTCGGTCCAAATAAGAGAAGATCAGCTACAAGTGACACCAACTTTGAAGAAATTGTGATCTCATGTAGCAACATAGTCAACACATAGTGTCAGTTAATTTAGTGGTTTAACAATATCACCAAGGACCCAGGTTCCTAACATCTCTCTAATTTGCCACATTTAGTACCATAGACTTTGCCCTCAGGAGGCACATCAACCATCACAATGTGACTGCCACAACTTCCAGCTTCAGGTCATCCTACAACCAAGTCAGGAAGGAAGAAGGAAAGAAGGGGCCATGTCTTGTTCACGTGTTCTTTTTTAAAGGCTATGAATGTTTCCCAGAAATCTGCAGTGTTAGTCTCTCACTACTCATTCGCCAGGGGAAATAATGGTTATGATTGGAAGATGAATCAAGATTTCCCTCCAGGAACAAAAGAGAATTTCTGCCTCTCCTAAAGTACATTTCAGTTCAATGATAAATCCTGCTTCTGTTGACCAGAGAAAGAGGAGTGAACTATGGTACCTGCCACCTGGTGCCAGGGTGGAGGAAAAGTAGGTTTACAGCTGTGAGTATGTGAGACACAGTTTACTCTTGTGTCATTATTTATTAATTATTGTATTATTTTTCCATACAAACAACTGTAACCCTACTTTTGACCCACCCTTTATATACAGTATTCATCTTTACCCCTCACAATGGTACAGTAGGAAGGTTAATGGGGTAGATAAGGATGATGCTCACCAATATGCATTCCCCTCCAGTTAGTCACAGAATGAGTTGAAATTCCATGCTTCTTGAGATTATGTCACATGACCTTTTTTGATCAATGAAATGTAAGTATATGTGACGTGTTACTTTGGGGTAGAGGGTCATACTTACTGTAGTAAGCTAGGGCTCTCTTAGCCTTCCTTGGCAACGTGTGGTAGCTGGTGTTGAAATGGAGGTATAAACCTGAGCCATCCCATGAAAGGTAGCTTTTTTGGGGAGTCTTCCAGATATATGGCAGAGAATGAGTGAGTGAGAAATAAACCTCTGATGTTTTAAGCCACCAAGGTTGCATTTTCACAATGTATCAGCTTAAGGTGACTGTCAGAGCTGGTCAAATGGGATTATTCTCCCCCCTTTTTTTCTGATGTGATTTAGCACAGAAATTACGTAACTTAGTTCTGCTTTCTATTCCGTCCGTGTAGCCCTTCCCACACTTCTTCTTAACTATAGTAAAAGTAATCTCATCCTTTTAAGGGGAAAGTGGCCAGCTAAATAGTATGTGCTGCAGACATCAGATTCCACAAAACTTTATTAAACACTTAATATGTTTCAATGACATTATGTCTCCATATATGTTGTTATACTTTAATTTCACAAAAAAATATGTGGGGAGGGAGATATTGATAATACCATTTCACAGAAGAAGAATCTAATTCATAGGATGGTTACATAAAATCTTCAAGACCACCTCGCTAGCAAATGATAGCAATGAAACCCAAATCCAGGTTGCTTGGCTCTAAATTCAGTATACTTTTCACAATGCTTCTCTATAGGCTTAGAAAAAATAATTTAATTAAAGGATGTAGGCCCAAATGCTATACTCCTTTAAAAGATATGATGGGTGAGAATACATAATATTTAAGAGCTTAGCGAAATTAGTTCAAAACTGGAATTCATGTACTAGTTAGTGGCACTTGAACTAGTTTTAGATAACAGGGTATTCAATAGTGCCTTACCTATTCATCTCACTAAATACAACCACAGACATTGTATAAAAACAAACATAAGCTTCTGAAATGTGGAGAGATGACAAACTAACTACAAATTCGACACCAAGAAAAGTCATGATGATGAGTTCTCTGGGCTTTCCTTTTGCTTCATGGATTCTACATTTGGAGCCAAAGAAGCTGGTATTATAAACTGAAAGTCTGTGTCCTCCCAAAGTTTGTATTTTGAAATCCTACCCCTCAGTTTGATGAGAGCAGGAGGTAGGCCTTCGGGAGATGATTAGGTCCTGAGGTTGGAGCCTTCATGAGTGAAATTAGATCCTTATAAAAGAGACTCCAGGGAGATCTCTTGGTCCTTCCACCGTGTGAGGACAAAGAGAAGACAGACATCCATGAACCAGGAAGCAGGCTCTCCTCAGATTCCTATCTGCCAGCCCCTGATCTTGGATTTTCCAGCCTCCAGAACTGTGAGAAGTAAATTGTGTTGTTACTAAGCTACTGAGTCTATGGTATTCTTTTATGACATCCTGAACAGACTAAGATAACTTATTACCTGAAAATGCCAGTGGGGGAAGAGGATATAGGGGAAGCCTCAACAAAGGTGTTCTCTTTCTAGTCAAAGAACCAAGAAAGAGGCAGCGTTAGGAAGACAGAACACATTTAGACACTAACTGTTCTACTCAAGTCAAACACCATAGAAAAACTCGGGACGTTCCACCACCCCGGCCAGCAAAGGCGAAATGGAGAACTGGGCCTTCTACTCTTGTGAGGCATGTTGAGGCATCTCAACACCTCTGCCTGGTGGTATCAGAGAAGGCTGAGCTGGGATATCAGTCAAGATGTTGGGGAACCTGGACTACCACCCTCACCTCACAGTAAGGAGGCACTATTCCACTTACCTTTCCGAGATGTCAACTGAAGCCTAGTAAAACATTGTGACTGTCACTGTTTCCCGGAGGTAATGAGCCATGCACCTTTGTGGTGTCAGTGGGAGCCACGTGGGTATCAGGAGTGCATACCCCTAATCAGCAGTGATAAGGAATCCTCCTTCCTGTGTGTGAGGCTGAGCGAGGAATCTGGATTTCTGTCTCCAGCTGGAAGGATAATGTGGCACCCTTCCCCCCTCCTCTTCTGCAGCTGGGACAATATCAGAAAGTGCCAAACAAAACAGAAGGTTTAAATGAGATCCAGTCTCACAGCATAATGTGAAAATGTGCAGATTTCAATTAAAAATCACTTCGCATACTAAGAACTAGGAGGATCTCAAGCTGGATAAAAAAAGACAATGAAGAGTGCCCACTTAGAGATGACACAGATGTTAGAATACTGTGACAAAGATTTTAGAGCAATCGTTATAAAATGCTGTGTAAGCAATGAAATTAAATCATTATAAGCAATTATAAAGATGCCTGAAACAAATTTAAAAAAAAAATTTAAATCCTCAGCAAAAACAACGTCAGCAAAAAACATCATCAACAACAATAACAGATTAAAGAAGACCCAAAGGGAAATATTAGAACTAAAATATATAATAACCAAAGTAAAAATATCAGTGTCTGGATTTAACAACAAAATAGAGGAAACAGAGAGAAAGAATTGGGGAACTGGAAGATAGAATATTAGAAATTACCCAATCTGAACAACAGAGAGAAAATAGAGAAAAATAAAATAAACAGAGCCTGAGGAACGTGTAGGACTATAATATATATAATGTTCTCGTTACTGGCATCTCAGCAGGAAAGGGAAAGGAGAGAACAACTCTCAATGAAATGAAGACTGAAAATTTCCCAAATTACACAAGAGACATAAATCTACAGACTTAAGAAGCAAACTTCATCAAGGATAAACCCAAAGAAACCCATGCCTCGACACATTACAATTAAACCTCTGAAATTAAAGACAGAAAAGTCTTGAGAGTGGTCAGAGGAAAGGGGCACCTTTCATGTCGGGTAAAAATAATTAGAACGAAGTCAATTTCTCTTCAGAAAGCATGGAGGTCACGAAAAAGTAGTCCAGTACTTTTTAAGTGATGAAAAATCCTAGATCCAGTGAAAATATCCTTCAGGAATGAAGGAAAAATCAAGATGTTCTCAGATGAGGGAAACAAATTGAATTTCACCAGTAGACTTGTCCAGATAGAATGATGGAAGGAAGTTATCTAACTGGAAGAGAAGAGAGAAATCTTGGAGGGAAGACAGAACACAGTGAGCAAAATATGTGCAAGTACAATAGCCTTGCTTCTCTTCTTGAATCGTCTCAGTCGTGTTTTCTAAACCATGCTGGCTGAAGCAAACAAACACTACACGACTGTCTGATGTGCTTCTAAACGTATGTGGAGAAAACATTTTAAGAAATTTTATAAATGGGGGAGAGTAAAGAGAATTAAAGGGATATGCGCATTCTAGACTTCACAGGAAACTCTAAAATGATGGCGCAGATTGTAACCAGTTATTAATATAATAAAATATAATATAATGCAAAGAAATGTGACATCCAGAGCAACCACTCGGAAGTTATACTATTTTGAATTCAAAATATATATTCAAAAACAGTACAGATAAATCAAATAAAATAATAGAAAATGTTCAAGTAACCTTTGGGGAGACAGGAAAAAAAGAGAGAAACAGAAAACGGAGGACAAACTAGAAAAAAAAACTAGTATTGAATGACATGGAGAATGATTCCCTTTTCGATTTCTTTCAAGTTCTTCATCAAGTCGGGCAGATGTCCCAGTGAGGTGACAGGGGTCCAGCCTTCTCTGACTTTGCTAACCCTCGTTTCTAACCTAGAGGGTCAGGTCTCGGACCCAGAGTCTCGGCTGGGACAGCATTTAGCCAGAACTTTTAAACACCGTTTTCATCACATTTATTTATTTAAAATGTATCTTTATTGCCCAGCCAGTGTGGCTCAGTGGTTGAGCATCGACCTGTGCACCAAGAGGTTGCTGGTTCAATTCCTGGTCAGGCACATGCCCAGGTTGTGGGCCCGATTCCCAGTGGGGGGCATGTAGGAGGCGGCCAAACGATGTTCTCTCTCACTGATATTTCTATCTCTCTCTCCCTCTGTCTTCCCCTCTCTCTAAAAATCAATAAAAAAAATTTAAATTTATCTTTGTTGTTGAAAGTATTACAGGTGTTCCCCCACTTTTATTTTTAAGGTTATTTTCCTTTGTAGCAAAAGATATAGGTTTTTACACATACGGTTATAAAATGTTCCTTTTTCAATAATTTGGGGGAAATGGTGGATCAATCAATGGAAAAAATAAATGAATACATAATAGTTCATACATCCATATATCCAAAAAGGACAAATATCTGGAAGATGATAGCCAAATGACTAAAGTTTATGAACACAATTAGGCAAAGTAGCAAAGCCATTTTCTACCATATGTGTTAATAAAACTTCTGTACTAAATATGCATTTACGTTCATACTTTTCAAGCCCACCACAATGTGAGCTTCTTAAAATCAGGAGGGATGTCATTTTGGTTTCTTTAGTATTTAGCATTGTATTTGTTACATAATGTTCTTAATGAATGACTGATTTAACAGTTCTAAAAAGCAATATAGAAAAATAAATCCAATTCAACTTCTTTGCTATACTTGGGCCAAGAACATAAAAGTCATAAATAACTTATATGCTTGAATTTCCTCTAAGCATGAGTTGGGTTTATGTATGCATTGGGATAGTGGGTATAAAATTAAGGGAGCTGGGAATGGGTGGTATGATATCACTTCATAAACATCAAGGGCAGAAATGTAGACAGTGCTCCCTGATATCACAAATTTAGCTTTCAGCAATCTATGTTCAGCTTTCAGATGAATTTTAGGATAGGCATATGTTCATTTATATTATAATTTCAATCAAGTACACTACATACCAGGATATTAATCAATTTTTGAGGGGGATTAGAAATAGGGTCTGTTTTTGAGAAACATGGTCATAACTTTAATAAAAGTTACTATTAGCTAGATTAATAAAAAATAAATTCTTTGTCTGTTCCTGTATATATGTGTGAATATAGTATGTCTGTGTGCATTTAAAACAATAAAGCTCTTGTTTTAATCATGTCCTTTCTGCTTACTTAATTAACTTCAATAGCTAAAAGAAAGTCCCGCAAAAGTTGAGTTTTCATTATTTCTGGAAATAACACATTTTTCTCTTGTAATATAAAATTATCAGAGGAGATAAACAACCATTTTTCACTAAGAAAAAATCCACTGTGGGGTGTGTGTGTGTGTGTGTGTGTGTGTGTGTAGCAAAGTTGAATTTATGGCTAAGATCTTATGGCAGAACTTTCTTAAGCAAATTTGTTATTACTCACAGACAAAAACAATAACAAAGACTAATGACTAAATTATCCAGATGTGGCCTGAACAAATTACTCTGGAAATAGATAAAGATCATGAAGTTAGCATATTGTTTTGCTGTACAAATTGCTATTAAGTGTATGATAGCAGTTGTTTTTCAAAACTCCTGTTTGAAATAATCTTGACAATATTACAAACTTAGCAAACTCCTTCTACACAGTAAATTTACCAAGTAAATTTCGACTTGCTACTGTTTAAATGATTACAGACTTTGAATCTGTGGTCTTTCTTACTGCAATTCATTGTATTGTCTTAAGAAGTTTATGATATCTCAGGGAAACAAAAATTAACATTTTACTTTAGAAGAAGAGTTTTTTTGCGAACAATAAAGCAAAAAGTTAACGGTTTTAAAATTTTACTCATTTCAACTTATAAAGAACAATTTCAATGAGTAAAATTTGGTGATATAATATGTATCAGGAAGAAAAGTGTTGCACAACACCCACCATAGCATAGTCTGATAATTTCATATCCCCTTATTTCTAGGAGCAATGGTTTATTTCATATCTCAATTTCATAAGAATGAAAGGCCATATTTGTAGGAAATGACATGTCAAAACTGAGAAAAAGGGAAGAATATATTTATGAAGAAAAGAAAATTATTCATTTCAGAGGCATAGTTCTGCCTGATGGCCAGTTAATCAGAGTTGAATATATAGTTTATTTCTTCATTCAGTAAATATTTACTGAGCCTACCATGTGCCTAGCTCTCTATTTTATCATCAAAGTTACTTAGGTGAGCTGCTCAGAAAAAATTCCCCCTCTCACAGGACTTAGACTTTATTGGAAGAATTCACATGATAAACAGAGAAAACTCCAAGGTCATTTTGGATAATGAGAAGTACTATATAGAAGATAAAAGTGGGTGATAGAATAGAAAGTAACTAGTAGTGAGAAAGGAAGTTACAGTTACATTGAAAGCCGAGGAAGGCACTGTGGTCTGACTATAGAAATGTCAATCTAGGCTCTATGCTTTAAAGGTCCTGCATATCATCATCATCATCATCACACACACACACACACACACACACACACACACACACACGTTACAAAACACACAGGTGCATTTGTCATTTCCAGCCCATCATTGGCACACTGTTGGCTTTAACCTTAAACACCTATCCTCACGACTAATGGCATTCAGATCCCAGGGAAATTCTTCACCTCTCCTTGCCTTGTGTCCTAAAAAGTGACAGCAAAAGCGTAGCATTGTCTACTGTTGATTTTAAAAGTAAAAACTATTGCATCCATGGAGTGTTTCAGTAGCTTACTTGCTTAGGTAAAAAAGAAAAAAAAAAAAAGGACAAACTCTTCTCAGTTAAAACAACTGCATACATTCTTACACAGAATTATTTCCCAGTGCTGCAATAAATCCATTTTCTTGTTATTTGTCTTGCAATTTTTGTTTCTGGAGATATTTGCAAGTCAAGATGGTGTTTACAATATATAACATATATATGTATATTATGTATGTTATCTATGTATGTGTGTATATATATATACACACACACGCGCACACACACACATACATACATATGTGTTTTTATCTGTAGCTAGCTGTACCTATATACTGTATGGTAGGTCTAGATATAATATACATGAAGTCTTTACCAATTTCTCACTTTAAGATCTAGATAATCTTTGAACTCTAGCATTAAAAAACTGGCATTTTGTTATCAATATTTATTTAAATATATAATTTTGATATTTATTTAATATGCAAATTTAAATATATTTGGTATATAAAATTATGTTTAAATATTATATACATTCTATTTTAAATTGCTAGTCATTAGTTATTATTTACCTTTTATTTTTTATAATTTTAATAGGTAATTTTAAATCGTTAAAAATTTTTAAATAACTTTTTGAAAAATAATGCTTTTATTTTATATTTAAATTTATAATTTCTGACAAAAATATATGCAAATATCATATATTTCAAATACTTTCAAATGCTGTATACTTTCAACTTATTAAATTTTATTTTTGATTCTTGTGATCATTAATTGTGAATACATTTCAAATTGTACAAACATTGATTACAATAATACAATAAATGATATTGCTATAGCAAAAAAAAGAAAATTAAATTCATGAAGCTATTATATAATAGTTATAAACTACATATATCTTTATTCTATTACTCATCTAAACATCACCAGTCCTTCACCCAGAACACTGAGACACGTGCAATAATAATTACATTAGATTCAGCTATCTGCTAATTTGTCCACCTGCAATCACATAAACCCTGCAATTTAATTTCTTTGTTATAAGGATGTATTTGGAGGATACAACGTGATATAACATTTTCTTGTTAGCTTGTCAGCTGGTCATTTAGACATGAGGTTTGTGGGTTTCCATTCATTCCCTTACCCTAAACCCAACAAATGCTGTGGGTGTGTCTGCCTGAAAGACAATACGTCAGCCATGTGTGGGTCTGAGTGCAACGAGGGGAAGAGGCTTGATATGCTAGAGGAACAGTAAGAAGGGTAGTGTGACTGCAGCCCGGATAGCTGGGGAGAACACAGACCCCAAATGCAAAGCTATTGCAGTAATCCAGATATGCTGTGATTGACACGACATTGGTAAGAGTGCAAGTGGAAGAAGCTGGAATTAGTATTTACTTTGGAAGTACCGTTGACAGGATTGCTGAAAGATTCCACATGGGATCTAAAGAAAGAATCAGGGTGACTTTTGAACAAACGGGAGATCAACTAGAGTGATGCGTTCATTTACCAATACACACCCAATAATTACTCTGAAGATTGTATTACTATAAATATGTGTAAAGGTGGATGACCAGCAAAGTGAAAGTGATAACAATAACAATAATAAAAGTTTGTTTTCTCTGGTTCTCAAAATTCAGATGTTTATTATGTAACATTTGAAATTAAGCTTTGCTTTGATGGTAAAAAATAATAATAAAAATAAAACAAAACAGAAGAAAATACTGCATTACTTGAAATTATAATAAAAACACACACAATGATGCCTAATATCTGAATATACCTTTGTACTTATAAAGGATTCACTCAATTGTCTCATTTGATACCCATCACAATCCTGTAAGGTTAGTCACTTTCCAAATTTTACAGACAAAATTATTAAAAAGTAATACTGCTTAAGTTCTCTATTCAAGATCCCAACACTAGAAACTAAGAATGGAGACATAGGAAAAAACAAAACAAAACAAAACATAGATAAGAATTCTGTCTCAGAATTTCCTAGTCATGACATCTTTAGCAAGTTATTAAACTTGAGTCGAGTACTTCTGGCTTTAATTACTTTTTCTACCATAACCTTCATTCTAATGTATGAAAAGTTGACTAAATGTCTATGGTCTGAGTGCTTTAATCTTGGATCCAAAAGGCAACAACAAATAACCATCTATAGAAATCATAGAAATTGGCTTCCTTTCTTACCTGTAGTAAGGAAGTTTCAGCATTCACCCTGACTTTAGCCACCTAAACATTCTATCACTCATTCTTCACGTTATCTGCAAAACCAGATTATAGGTTCCTATAAGTAGCCTTAAAAACATTGTTCTTATTAAATAGTTGTAAAATCCCATGAGATCAGAAACGCCATCTTGAATTTAAAAAAATTAAAATAGACCCTGGCCGGTTTGGCTCAACAGTTAGAGCGTCGGCCTGCAGTCCCTAGAGACCCGGGTTCAGTTCCTGCTAAGGGCATGTACCTCGGTTGCAGTTTGTCCCCAGCCCTGGTTGGGTCATGCAGGTGGCAGCCACTCGATGTGTCCCTTTTACGTCAATGTTTCCCTCTCTTTCTTTCTCTTCCTCTCTCTCCCTCCCACTCTATCTGAACAAAAAAATGATAAAGTGTCCTCAGGTGAGGATGAAAATAAATAAATAAATAAATAAATAAATAAATAAATAAAATAATTGAAAATAGGCCAAATTAAATAAATAAAATAGCTCAAACTAAGGCAGGGGCCATTGAAAGAGAGAAAAGGACGTGAGCCCAAGTCTTTTTTGTCTCTAATGCTCTTTCAGTTAGTCTCTAGTGTCACTGCAGCTACATCCTCTTAATTCAGCAGTGTTACCCAGCTTAGGAAGTCTTCACTGCCAAAGCAATTTAGACCTCTTACACGCTCCTATTTTCTTAAAGATAATACATACCAAGAGATGCATTTAAATCATTCTTGAGAATGCCTTCTCTCTCAATGCGCATATTCATTTCCATCATCAAGTGGAAATGTTGATTTTACATCTTAAATACATCTGGAGATTCTCCACTTCTCTCCACCTGAAACACCATCGTTCAGAAACAAGCTACCATCTTTTCTCTTGGCAGCATATCACTTTCATTCACTCCTGTGCCTTTCTAGTCTGTTGTCCAAATTGCAGCTAGAGTGAGCTTCTCAAAATGCACATCTGAGTATGCTGAAAATATTTCCATGGTTTCCCATTGTTTGGGGGATAAAGGACACAATTCTTCAATTCTTAATATGGCCAACATAATCTGTGTATAACTGACTCTCTACCTGTTTCTCCAGCCTCATCTGTACCAGGTTCCTCTTTCTGTACTATAAATACTCTGAACTCTACAGTTCTCAAATATGTCAAACACCTTCCCATCAAACAACTTCACAATGCTGCCTGCACAACCTGAAATGCTCTTCACCTCATTTTTATCTAATAATTATTTCATTTCTAGGGTCTTAACACATTTATTACCTCTTCCGGAAAGTTTTGTGGATCTCCCTAAATAAGTCAAATCACCCAGTTAGAAATTGACACAGCATCCTGCGCCCATCCTTATTAAAGTTGTCATTTCATCTATATGCCTGCTAGTCTGAGTCATATCTATCTTAAAAGTAGATTGTAGACACAGTGAGGACAGAAAAAGTCTGATTTTGCTCTCCATTTTCAACACTTATCCCAGTGCCCGGAACACATGAGGCACTCAATAAATATTTCATAAAGGATACTACAAATTAGTTAACTGGTTAACAGTGAGTTTCTTGGCAAAACAGACAAGAATAGTCTTAGAAAATGCCTATTTCTAAAAGGAGCTTAAGAATTGCCTAGAAAAAAATATTATAAAATACCTTAATGTAATACTTAAATTATTTTCCCATGGTAAATCACAGTTAAGTCAGAATAATAGAACAAGAATTGGAAAGTATACAATATTTGTGTAAACATTTAGCATTAAAATATAATCTCATTTTTAAAAAAGATTTACAAGGTGTCAAAGTTATCTTCAAGAGTAAAATTCTTATTATTTTCTACAAATTATCATGGTGACTCAAGGGGCTTAGATGGAAATCAAACAAAATCATCTTTCTGTGACTCAATATTGGATGGATTATTGAAATCTGTGACCAAAATACATCTGTGGCTACACACACAAGCCCAGTCTTAGTCTTTTCCTTGAGGCAGCCAAGCACTGCTTATAAATCACTCAGAAGAAGCAATAATGGGGTATGTCTTTTCTGAGGACCCACTGTTCATAATGAATTTTCCTAGTTAGCTCTTAGAATATCTATGATGGCCTGGTGCGATCCCGTGCTGCGCGTCTGTGCTGCGGAACACAAGTCATTTATCTCTGCCCGCCTTCTCTCACCTAAGTGGCTGCTACCACCCCGTGGAACATTCAGTGGACATGGACGTGAGCCCTCTGAGGCCCCAGAACTATCTTTTCGGTTGTGAACTAAAGGCTGACAAAGATGATCACTTTAAGGTGGATAATGATGAAAACGAGCACCAATTATCTTTACGAACGGTCAGCTTAGGGGCTGGTGCAAAGGATGAACTGCACATTGTTGAAGCAGAGGCAATGAATTATGAAGGCAGTCCAATTAAAGTAACACTGGCAACTCTGAAAATGTCTGTACAGCCCACGGTTTCCCTTGGTGACTTTGAAATAACACCTCCTGTGGTCTTACGGTTGAAGTGTGGTTCAGGGCCTGTGCATGTTAGTGGACAGCACTTAGTGGCTGTGGAGGAAGATGCGGAGTCAGAAGATGAAGAGGAGGATGTGAAACTCTTAAGTATGTCGGGAAGTGGTAGCAAGTTTCCACAGAAAAAAGTAAAACTTGCTGCTGATGAAGATGAGGATGATGATGAGGATGATGACGACGATGATGATGATGATTTTGACGATGAGGAAGCTGAAGAAAAAGCTCCAGTAAAGAAATCTATACGAGATATTCCAGGCAAAAATGCACAAAAATCAAACCAGAATGGAAAAGACTCAAAACCATCAACACCAAGATCAAAAGGTCAAGAATCCTTCAAAAAACAGGACAAAATCTCCCCAAACACCGAAGGGACCTAGTTCTGTAGAAGACATTAAAGCAAAAATGCAAGCAAGTATAGAAAAGGGTGGTTCTCTTCCCAAAGTGGAAGCCAAGTTCATCAAATATGTGAAGAATTGCTTCGGGATGACTGACCTGGAGGCTATTCAAGATCTCTGGCAGTGGAGGAAGTCTCTTTAAGAAAATAGTTTAAACAGTTTGTTAAAATTTTCCGTCTTATTTCATTTCTGTAACAGTTGATCTCTGGCCGTCCTTTTTATAATGCAGAGTGAGAACTTTCCCTACCGTGTCTGATAAATGTTGTCCAGGTTCCATGGCCAAGAATGTGTTGTCCGAAATGCCTGTTCAGTTTTTAAAGATGGAACTCCACCCTTTGCTTGGTTTTAAGTATGTATAGAATGTTATGATAGGACATAGTAGTAGTAGTGGTCAGACAAATGGGAATGGCGGGGGGACAAAAATATACATGTGAAATAAACTCAGTATTTTAATAAAGTAAAAAATAAATAAATAAAATATCCATGATGCAATTTTCTGTATTTTTTTATTTTAAAGATGAGGTAACTGTCATTTTCGTTATTCTGAAGTAGACACACAGACCAAATGGGGTAAAGCAACATTTTCCCGAAATATCTCCTACAGAACGTAAGTATCAGAAAAGAGGTTAACTGGTGTTTTTAATAAAAAACAAGCAAACAAAATTTAGTTTGGATCTTTGATAAAATAGGTCCTTTCAAAAAGCCCCTTTTTATCAAGGGACTTATCAGAGATTAATTTAATTTGCGATCCTCCAAAGAGAGTTAACTAGCACATAGAATTTTCTGTACTTATTTGGCCTCTTAAAATATTATTTCTAGGAGTATTTCAAGAAACTCTTATGGTTTGTGGAGCACTGTTGGGGAAATTGTGATATTGTAATGTATATGGTTTTAGACCCTAAACAAAGCATCAGTATTCTCTTTCACCTCCTGTGTCCTCCCCTTTGAGCATGTTCAGAAAAGGTGTTGGGGGAGAGGAGAGTGTTTAAAGCCTAAATTATTAGATTGACTCTGGATACACTGAGTTGCATAATTTCCTAAATTAATTTCTAAATTCTTATGGCTGTCTGAAGCTCAGATAGTTTAAAAGGCTTTCAGCTTATTGGCTAGTTAACAATGGGCATACAATTTCAGTTAGGCAAGATGAATATGTTTTAGAGGACTTATGTACAATATACACCAGTAGTCACCAATACTGTATTGTACATTTACAATTGTGTTAGGAGGGTAATGAATATAAAAAGACACAGTGAGCACCCCCAAATACTCACTATTATTATTATGCACACTGTTATGTACATGTGGTTTGAGAAATTATCATATAAAGGCATGTATATAAATAAAATATAGAGAACTGAGATATGTATTCCAAAATGTCGTGCAAGAATTTTTTTGAAAATATTTTAAAAAATATGTTAGAATGTGTGTGTTTTACAGTTTATTTTAGTCGTTGTTTTTTAAATTTTATTATTAGTATTATCAGTTTATTAACTTAGGTTAAAGAAACTCATGACTGGATAGATTTTAGGAAGCCCATGACTCCTACATCATAAACTTTTTACCTCTATGTAGCTGTACATATTTCCCTCCTGAAAAAAAAGCTTCATGACTTTTTCCAGTTTCTTCACTTCTGAAATTTAGGAATCTCTTATCTATATATGTCTCCATTATTTCTTTTGACATAGGTTTCAAAGCAAGATACGTTTGTCTTACATAAATAAAATCATTTCATGGAGATTTTCAAGTGCTAAAATTCTATATTTCTTGCATTTAGATTCCACCTTTGGGTCATCATTGGTTATATAAAAAAAAAAAAAAAAATTAGGTGCCCAGCCAGTGTGGCTCAGTGGTTGAGCGTCGACCCATGCACCAAGAGGTCGCTGGTTCAATTCCCAGTCAGGGCACATGCCCAGGTTGTGGGCCAAATCTCTAGTGGGGGGCATGCAGGAGGCAGCCAATCGATGTTCTCTCTCTTCGATGTTTCTATCTCTCTCTCCCTCTCCTTTCCTCTCTCTAAAATCAATAAAGAAAAAAATTTAAATAACAATAAAAAAAGAAGTAGCTTGAGTCCTTGATGGTAGGGAGGAGGTAGCAAAGGGGACAAAAATTTGGGGAACTATTGCTGGATGGAAAAAACAAGCCAACCTATAACACATGAGCTTATCAAAGGTATGAAGTAATCTTGCACTCTCGTTCCATTTTAAAAAAAAAGGCACTGTAGCTGCTTTTTAAAGACATTTATGGTACATACATCCGCCCCCTGCTGACTTTGGCAGTTTCGCCCCCACACATCTCAATCTGTCTTTGTGCAAAATGTCTGTTCCTTTCTTTTCGAATAGGTCACTCCTGTTTACAAAAGATGCCCTTGCCTCTTATTTTTTTATTCTTTAAAAATGCAATGTCTAGGGTCTAATCTGCTTACTGGCCCATCTCTGGGGGCCCCGCGGGGGGCAGGTGAGGCCCAACAGTGGGATTTTGAAGCCTCACGGGCAAAAGAGCTGAGCAGCCCGGGGAAGGAAGAGTATGGATTTCATATTCGGAGAAAACAACATCAATATTAATGTTTCTTTTTGCTGGTAAAATGGAGGATATAAAGGTAGTGAAACTGTTTCTGCCAGTTTTATCTTCAAATGGGTAATTGGGAGGCTGGTAGGAATTTTCAAACATAATATAACAAAATCGAGAAACAAAAAAGTTCCTTTTCATCTGCACAGAGGCTCTGTTGAAGCTGAAATACTTGTGGGATATTAGGAATGAAAAATGTCAGCATGCGCTCTGCCCAGGCTTGCCTGGTTTATGGCTCCCACCTCGCGGCCATCGTTACTGCCCAGTAAAAGGACCTCTTTGTCCCTGGAGCATTGCCTTCCAGACAAGAAACGTCCCCACGCGTCCCCTCACTTTGGCATATGGGTCGTGGCATTCAGAGAATAATGCGAGGGACCGTCTGAGTGCCAGTTCCTTGAATCACTGGGACATGAAACTACTTAGGGAGGGTTCAGCTAAGCCTCGTTGCTCCTACGAATTTCCTTCCTGAATGAAAAGTCATTTTCTTAAGTGAAAAAGACCTGAGTTTTTCAGTGACTTGAAATGCGAGGCTTGTAAACAAATAAAAGGCCAGAAAAGGAGTGGAGGGTGGGAGGAAGGAGATACAGGAGATGGAGAGGGAAGAAGTCATTTAAAAGTCTTAACCTAAAGCCTGTATTAGTGACGTGTGTGTGTGTGTGTGTGTGTGTGTGTGTGTGTGCAAATCCACAAGAGGAGTGCCAACCCTCTAACTCAGATCCGAAACGATCCTGACCTTGCACTGAGCACGCTTCCTGATGCTTTGGTGGGTGGAGAAACATGGTTTGTGGAGAAAGACAAGGTAGACGTGGTGCTCTGCCCTCTGCCAGAAGTTGCAGGCACCACCAGCATCCAGTCTGTCCCGGGGAGGAAAGACGGATTTCTGGCACAGCTCTGGAATGTAGTGGTCGGTTTCTTAGAGGTCAGGGTGCGGTAACTGTGGCTCTTTCAAAGCCAATCATTTTTAAGCACAGCTTAGTTGCTCGTGGTTGTTAAAAGTGTGGCCCTTAAGGACAGTCACTTCTCTTTCTGGATGTCTGATGTAGCAAACACTGTGTGCTAGCGATTGCTTTAAAATACTTAATCCTCTCCCAAACCTGGGAAAGCGAGGTATTCTTGTAACCTCTGCTTAATAAGTTTGTGTGACTTGTCATTGGCAGAACAAGTATTATACTCCAATCTGGGCACTTTCTTCATAGCTTGTTCTAACAAATAAGCCCTAATAAAGCTTGCCATTTTTTCTACTTTAAACAACACTGTGTTTTTATGCATAGGATAAGAGTACAGATATTGAAATAACTTGTCACCTTTTTCATCTCCTGTCTTAAATTTGAAAAGCATTCCTTCCGTCCATCCATCCATGCATGCATTGACAAACTTTTGATTTATTCATTTATATGGCAAATGTCTTTTCATGAAGCAGGTGTGACTTACATGTCTTTCAAGTTCAGGTGTTGTAGACTTGGGAAGTGGAAGAAAGAATAAAGTTACATTTAAATAAGCATAGTATTAAATGGATTCTAACCTCCAAATGGAGGTGAGAACTAGATTGGTTGGTCTAAGAGGGTGTAAACATTCTGGGTTTAAATGAATAGGCCTCCTATCACTAATATTGATGAGTCTCCCAAGCAGTGGCTTTCATAGATCCACCGAGGGTGGGGAAAAGATTATTTTGGTTGGAGAAATGACACTATTCTTAGTTCCTTAGTCCCAAGGCAGGGAGAGAGTAATACCTTGCTCTCAAAAATATTCTTCTTTAAGGATGAAATACTGCCATTTGGGACAAGATAAATGGATTTTGAGAGTATCATGCTAAGGGAAATAAGTCACATGGAAAAGGACAAGAATCAGACAAGTTCATTCATCTGTGAGATAGAAAATAAAATCAACGAATGAACAAACAAACTCATAGCCACAGATAACAGTATGGTGGTTCCCAGAAGGAAGGGGGGTGGGGAAAAGATGAAGAGAATAAAGGGCATTAAATACATTGTGACAAAAGAAGACTAAATTTTGGGTGGTGAGTACACAATGCAATATACAGATGATGTATCATAGAATTGTACACTTTAAGACTTACATAATGTTATTAACCTAGGTCACCCCAATGAATTGAATTTCAAAAAAGAACTATTCTCCTCCATCCAAGCATTAAGCAGAATAAATGTGATGTCTGGGCTGGTTTGGTAAGACAGGAAGTTCTTCCATTCCTTGGAAGATGTAGACCCTTCTATGCAAAAGGAAAGGACACTGCATGGTCAATGTGCATAAATTTATATCTTGCTCACTGCTCAATTAATTAATGTCTCTGTGTCATTGCCTACTGACCTTTCAGGCTATTTCTTTCCAGATATTGTCTCACTTCTCCAGCTTCTCTCGGCCCTTTTCCTTCCAAATTCATGCAATCTTCTTAGGCAGGGCTTTCTTCTTTCTTGGCTCTGCATTTTTACCAATGACCCCTGGGCAGTATCTCTCCTGGCTCAGTCTGATCCATGATCTCTCTTTTCTGACCCTGTAATAACTCTATCCATGCCCCTGCCTTACAGGTAGCACCAGCAGTAAAACTCTAGGTAAAGTTAAACCAAAATATGCTCAGTATTTCTAAATTTCTATAAGATCAATAATACTGAAAGTACCCTTTTACACATTTTTCATAAAAGTATTTAATAAATATTGTGCAAGGTCGTAGGGGAAAATATAGGACAGGTAGATGTTGTTCTAGTTCAAAGTGACAGATTTGCCGGGGCAAGGCGAGGTTGGGGAGAAAGGGGTCAATGGGGGAAAAGGAGGGGCATCTGTAATACTTTAACAATAAAGATAAGTTTAAAAAATGAAATAAAAATAGTAATTATTTGATCATCAGCCTTATATGGTGACTAAAAACAACTGAAAAAATA
This sequence comes from Molossus molossus, assembly GCF_014108415.1. Lineage (NCBI taxonomy): Eukaryota > Metazoa > Chordata > Mammalia > Chiroptera > Molossidae > Molossus > Molossus molossus. The sequence continues at coordinate 61,316,384 of NW_023425351.1, read as the reverse complement.
TTTTACCAAGGATTGTTGCTATGTCAATGACAATAAATATAACAGTACCCAGTTCACAGCAGCTTTTATTTTATTTAGTTTTTGTAGAAAAACACTGTAAAGCCCTTGCAAGTCTTTGGAATCTCAAACCAACATATGACTTTCTCTTGCCCCTGAAATATGAAAGCCTTATATTAAATGCTCTTAAAATGCCTAATAAAAATGTTTCTATTTAAAGTTGGTTTAGTACAGTTAAATTTTAACCAAATCTAATTTTGTAAGCCAAACTGAACATAAGGAGTTATTTTAGAATTATATTTTTATTCCTAACATAACAACCTATTATTTGCTAAACTAACATAAAAATAGAAACCTACCTAGACTCGCCTTGTAAACTATTTTTTTTTTCCTTTTTCCTTGCGTACTTTCTTGAAAAGAAACAAATAGACAAAATGTAGATCATGAGATATAAAATGTTTGATTCCTTCACATTAGAAGCAGTTCCTTATTTTGGGAGAGTCATAGTTATCATACAGATTTAATGGCAGTGGTCTGAGATTTCTTAGACATTCTCACTGAAGCCAGTTTTTCTGCTTGGGGGAGGAACGGGGCACCCTTGGGGTTAATTGACTTTTTCATTGCTTTATCCACAACCTGGAACAGGGTGTCATGCATGGAGTAGGTGCAGTAGATGCCAGTTCCCTCCTCCACCTTCTAGTTAAAGCAGAAAAGCATATAATCAAAATACCCTATAAAACACGTGGCACCAATAACGATGCTTCTGTATTTCTTTGATATTCTTTTTTTTATTTATTTATTTATTTATTTATTTATTTATTTATTTATTTATTTTTTTATCCTCACCCGAGGACATTTTTCCATTTTTTGTACAGATAGAGTGGGAGGGAGGGAGAGGAAGGGAGAGAGAAACATCGACGTGAAGGGACACATCGAGTGGCTGCCACCTGCACAACCAACCAGGGCCGGGGACAAACTGCAACCGAAGTACGTGCCCTTAGCGGGAACCGAACCCGGGTCTCTCCGGACCGCAGGCCGACGCTCTAACCGCTGAGCCAAACCGGCCAGGGCTCTTTGATATTCTTTATTCTCCTTCTACTCTTCCAGCTATTTTTATTTTGATAGTGCCAAAATAACAATGGCATTGGGGAATAGCACAAGGATCCCTGTTCTTTCTTTGGCCTGGAAGAGAAAATTGGAACCAGGGGCATGGTCAGAAAAGAAGAGGACAAAGAGAAGTCATTTAAGCGACAGGTGTTCAGTCACCTCCCCATCCATCTCCTCTGGGTGTGGAGGAGAAAATGACAGCCTCGCTTTGACACGAGAGAGAGTTCATCTCTCTCCTCCTCAGGATCTTTGGCGCTTTGGTTGTTGACTGTACTCCCTATTCTTTGACCTCTCCCAAACTCTTCTTTCACATTCTTACTTTGGTCCTCCTGTTTCTTCCTAAACTGTACTTGGAATTTTTGTGTTCCTCTGAACTGGAAGATCTCACCCAATGTGATTTTATAGCAGTGCTGAAAGACCAACCATGTTCTTTCCGAAACTTGACACTCAAAAACTGTAAAACCCAACTTATCACTCAAGAAGGATGATCTTTAGAGAAAAGTCATACTGTATACCTCTGTATTTCCTCATTTCCACATTTTGGGGAAAGAATATGTCCTATAAGCGAGATCAAAGGAGAAGACTGAATTTTAAATTAGTTCTACACTGAGTTAACTGGGCAAATGTTAGGCAAGTTACCTAACAGTTTCTTACGGAATTTCTCAGTTATGTTGGTGTTTTGGGTCCCAGGAGAAGATTATAAGAATGCATGGCAGTATAAGACAGTGGTATTTCAAATGTGGTTTGGGCATCCATCTGTATCTTTGGGCCAGTTTCATGGGATCAACAAGGAAAAAGCTATTTTTGCTAGCATTATGAAGATGTAATTTGCCTTTTCCACTTTCTTTATCCTGTGAGTACATCATACACAGAAAGTTCACTAATCTTGTTTTAGATCACACATTGCAATTAATCATTAAAAATTAACACCTGTAGAATTTTGATGTACCATCAAAGAACATCTACAGTTATCTAAATAGGCTATTAAAATACTCTTCCCTTTCTAACTATGTATCTATGTGGGACGAGATTTTTTAAATATACTTGAATCAAGACAACACATTGCAACAGGTTGAATGTAGAAGCAGATAGCAGAATTGAGCTCTCATCTCTTAAGCCAGGAATTCCAGAGAGCTGCAAAAATGTAAAACAGTGCTACACTTTTCACTGAAACTCTTTGTACTTTGGAAAATATATTAATTATTGATAAAAATAGAGGATTTGTATTCACGTATAATACATTTATAATTGATTTATTTTCATTATTGTTGAAAATATTACATATGTCCCTCCTTTAGTATATTTATGATTCAAAATAAATTGATAAATAATATTTTTAAAGCCTATTTTTTAAAATTTCAAATATAGGAAATATCAATAAATATGATACACATAAACAAAAGGTCTTTGGTATCTACAATATTTTTAAGGTCGTAAGAGTCCAGTATTTTGCTAAGTGAAATAAACCAGAGAAAGACAAATACCCCATGATCTCCCTTATTTGTGGAATATAATGAACAAGGTGGGCTGATGAACAAAATAGCCCTGAAGACATAGAAAGGAGTATGGTTCAGACTGACAGACCTCAGAGTAGGGGGACAGGGGGTATGGGTGAGATGAACCACAGAACTTATATGCATGTATGCATAACAAGTGGATACAGATAGCAATGCTAGGGGGGTGGGGGGAGGGATGGGGAGGAAGGTGTCTGGGGAGAAAAAGGAGAAACATCTGTAACAAAAATAAATTAATAAAAATTGGAAAAAGAAAAAAAATAAAGAATGTAAGAGTCCTAACTAAATATTTTGAGAACCACCGATACATGAAATGATGACATATAATTTATTATCATACTCATAACCTTATTGAATAAATATGGAAAACCTGAGATTATATTTTGCCTTGGAGAGCAAAAGAAAAGTTATTTTAATTTTCTTTTTTTAATGTCTTTACTACCTAATATTACTTAATGTATTTCCATTCTTTCTAATATCTTCTCCACTGTCAGCTGTCTTAAGTTAACTAAGAAACTGTATAAATCTAAACAAATATAATAGGATTTTGCCTTATTTTAATATCTATTTGTAAAAAAAAAAAATCCAGTACAAAGAATCCATATTTAATGACAATAGTTTCATTGGTTGTAATTAAGAGGAAATTAGACAGATCAGGATCCCATATATTCATTAATCTTCTGTTTGGTATAAAACATCACTGAGACATTAATGAGATAAAATTGCAAAACATGGGGAGGAGCAGGAAAAACAACTCTCCATACGTTTTAAAGGGAAACCCTCATGTGGAAAATTTGTCGGGAAAAATGAAATAGAAGGAATAAAAGACCCATGCCATTTGTTTTTCTGCTTTAAGTTCTAAGGAAGTAATGAAATAGCACCGCCCATTCGCAGAAATGGAGTTCAGAAAGAGGACTTTGATGGAGGGAGACCTGGAAGTACTAGAATTACAATAGAGGAAACGCCAAGAACTGTAAAACCAGCCAGTGACACTTGCTGAGAAGTCCTGGTTGTCCTACAAACCCAGGCGAGGACCCACCCGATAGAAAAATTGTGACCATAGTCTGGTTTCACATACACACAAACACACCCAAAAAATCCTCCATTTTCTCTATTTATTTACTTATTTATTTAGGATGTATTTGCACTCTCTTCCTCTAAACAGATATCATGAAATCAATATGTTAAATATAGTACAAAATATAAAAATAAAATAAAATAGGAATCCATCTGTGTTAAAATAAAAACCACAGAAGATACCAGGATCCTGACTCAGGTCATTCTTTCACATTATTATAATATTGACAACAATGAACACGGGCAATCAATATGTTTCATTTACTTTAAATATATTGTCATGTTTTATTCCCACAGTTGATGTAAGCATCAGGTTCAATTAGTCTCATTTCAAAGATGAAGAAACTGAAGAACAGAGAGGTCTCGCAGCATGCTCAAGGTTGCACAGCTAGTCAGTGGTGGTTTGAGCTCTTAGTCACCATACAATACTGCCCTTTATGAACTGCAGAGGGAGCTGGGATACAGTAGCGGGTGATACCAGGGCCCTGACCTCAGGGAGCTTACAGTCTTCTATAGTAGCCAATTAACTCAATAATTAATTCGATTCAGACTGCAATTATTCTTATAATCAAGTTATATATAATGAGCTTTGGAAGACAGAAAGTAAATAACTCTTTAAATCAGACTCTGTTTTTATGCCTGCAGCTCTAATACCCAGCATACTAGATATCCTAGATGGATGGCAAAGATATCGGGAAAAAGTAGACCATTTGAATTTGGCCTTCATGAATCAGTTCCATGTCCCCAGGGAGAGAATGGGGGAGACCATTTTATTTGGACACTAAGTAGTACTGATAAAAAAGTGCATCATTACTATTAATAACCAAAAGTCGTATTCACTGAGTCCTTGCTCCATGTCCAGACTTGTACTATGCTCATCTGGTACTCATCATGGGATAGATAAGTACTATCATCCCCCGGCATTAACAGACAAGAGAACTGGGGTTTGCAGCTTGCAGAATTTATCACACTGATAATTGTTCACAGTCCGGGCTGTCTGAATCTGGTATCCCTGTTCTTAGCCATAATGATACTGCATTCATTCTGTTAGGGTGCCAATAGTTCCCGTGATCTCTTCTTCCCCTATCTACCCCCAAACCGCAACTCCCAGGTCTCCCCAGCAGGCAAACAGAGTCTCTGGGCATGCACCACCCTGGGAAGTACCAATTCCCTCTCTGGCGAGTTGTATTTGATTGTTACATATGGGTCACACTTCATCTTGGCTCCCCACAGCCCCCCAACTGCAGTAGCTAGAATGGAAGTGAGGACCAGGGAACCCTGGGGGTGGCAGGAGCAGAGCTGTTTTGTAACTGGAAGCCAAACAAGACACTTTGCTTTGAAGGCACAAGAAAGGCTTCATTTAGATACCAGGCAGCAAAGATCAAAGCAGGGAGGACAAACATGCCTGTTGTCTGGGGCAGGCACAAGTTACCAGAGGGAGCCCCACATCCTTGACTGCAAAGCAGATGCAATCCATCTGAGAGGTTACCATAAACCAAACAAATACTGCCGCACAACCTTCCCTTGAAGTCTCGTGGCAACAAAGGCATGGGGCTTGCACCTGAAGCAGAGAAGGGCACGCTCTCTCTGCAGCTGGCACACGGCCTCTGCCCCAGACTGCTTATAATGTCTTAGAGGAACACTGAACGTGTACTAATAAAATCACCCCGAAGCACAAAACTGCTTTCTATAGGTCTGAGAGAACAAAAATAGATTTGATTTAAAGCAATTCTCTGGGAAGTGACATATGGAGGCTTCTTTGCAAATCACACAGGTTTCAGGTTGGCAGTGGCCAGTTAAGAGACATACTGTGCTCTACTTACGTGGAGTCACAGTTCTCATAAGTGAACACAGGAGAAAAAAGGGGTGTTTTTCACTCTTCTAATCGGTCACTTCTGATCGAGGAGGTGCAAATAGACACACAGGGCTTCTGCCCTATGGCAAATATGATTTTAAGTGTTTTATATACATACTTGTATCTGATTGCTATCACAGTCCTGTGGATTTAGAGTTGTTAGAGCTATAGGTGGGAGAACATATTTTTTCCCCTCAAGATCATATAGTAAATGGCAGAACTGGTATGTAAATGCCTTCCTTCAAAAAATGTATTTTATTTTTAAAGTTACCTTGCAATGAATTCTACCAGCTAGGAAACTAAAACCCCAGTTTGGGAAATTTATGAAACTGGCACAAAAGCAATTAATTTAACGAGTAAAATATTTTGTTAAATTTGAAAGAAAGAGAGAAGTTTAAGATCCTAATAATTAAGGACTGAAGAAAAGGACTTTAATCCTTTAACTTCATTTTATTTCATTTTTAGAATTTTTTTATTGCAATATGATTGACATAAAACATTATATTAGTTTCAGGTGCACAACATAAAGCTTTGATATATGTATATATTGTAAAAGGATCACAACAAGTCTAGTTAACATCCTTTACTGCAAATAATTACATTTTTTAAAATTTGTCGATTACAGTTGACATTCAATATTATTTTATATTACTTTCAGGTGCACAGCATAGTGGTTGGATATTTATATAATTTATGAAGTGATCCCCCTGATAAGTCTAGTACCCACCTGGCACCATACAGAGTTATTGCAATATTATTCACTATATTCTCTGTGCTGTTAAACTTCGTTTTCAAACACAGTTTTGAGTGCGTACTAGCGTGATCGATTCATCCTGACTTGCCCAGGACTGTCACGGTCAGACCTTTAGTTTTGTATTGGAGACACATGGTAAGTAGCAACAGTCTTATTTCTAGTCTATAATTGCTAAAGGTAACAGAAATTTATTAAATGAAATCCAATGGTGATTAGAGCTACAAAGTTCAGTATGTGAGTGAATTAACAAGAGAACTTGAATTACCTTGGGTGTTTAGAGTCAGTTTCCTGTGAAAGTGACAGTAGTAGAAATGTGAAGGATGAGAGATAGTACCAAGCAGGGGAGAAGCATGTACAAAGACAGGATGGCTAAAGGCATGGGACCTTGGTACACAGGAACAGCTGGGGAAATGAGTTTCATGAGGACAAATTAAAGAAGAGCGAAGTACAGATGACACTCCCAGGTAGATGGGGAAGACCACCAAAGATTTGCCAACTGAGTAAAAGATTTTGGTTTGTATCCTAAGAACCAAGAGAAGCCTTCCAAAGGGCTTGGGGAGAATGAAAGGAAGGGGTGAAGAGTAGGGTTCACACCTTCCCACTTCTGCTTTGACAATCGCTGCACTAAGGAGAACAGAGTGGACGGGAGAAACCAGCAGATGACAGCTGGGGGCCAGTGGAGGGGCAATAGTGGCCGGGACTCGTGGGCCCAGCAGAGACTGAAAGAAGAGGGTGGACTGGAAACGTTGGATGTCCAAGTGATGTGGAGAAAAACGTGTAAGGTCTGGCTCCTGGAAGTGGTTGGGTGGTAGAAACATATATTGGTTTTGGTTTTACTGTCTAATCATTTCTATTAGCTGTTTTAATAAAGACGTTCTCGTTTTTGTAATAACACTGGAAATGCATGGTTCTTGCCCCTGACGAAGGATCTGTAGGCCCGGCTGCATTTGACCCAGTGCCTTGATGGTGTAGAGACGACCGAGGAGGTGGAGACAACGGAAATGCTCCCACAGCAGGTGTATAACGCACAGCGCACAGCGCACGTGAATGAGGATAAGTAATTACAAGAGATAATCATTCCAGAATTCCCTCAAGCTGAAGATGAGTCAAGATACGTATGAAAAAAAAATTGTCAAACGAATTCACTTTTTTTCAATTTTTATTAATTTATTTTTGTTACAGATGTTTCTCCTTTCTCCTCCCTAAATCCCCTCCTCCTCCCCAGCATTGTTGTCTATGTCCATTGGTTATACATACATGCATATAAGTTCTTTGGTTCATCTCATCCCTCCCCCCAACCTCCCTTCTAGGTCTCTGGGTCTATTCAAACAAACGCATTTTAAACTGTCTCTGTGACTTTATGAGTGATAGGAATCAGTCAAGGAAAGTTTTCTTTTATAGTATTACATTTCAGAACAGTTTTCCTGAGAATCGACAAAGTGACTGTGCAAATCTCTTCACTCAGATCCTGCCAGTAAACAGCTTCTCAAAGTAGTTTACTGACATCCATGCTCACTCTCTAGGTTCTTCTCTCATCAGCAGTATCATTATTAAAATAGCAAAAGCTATGTTAAAATAATTTTTGTGTCCTCCCATGATCAGATTGTCTGAAACACTTAGCTAATAATAATAGCAAATAACAATAAATGATCATGTGTAAGTATAGCCCGGTATATAACATATAACATATCATGTATATTATATATTAATATAGTATTTTATGATAATATATAGTAATGTTTAACATGTTATAATATATTATGTATAATGTATGATACATAGTACATAATAGGATAGTATATATATTATATAGCACAATACATGATATGTAACTATATATTATGCTTTAATATATGAAAGTATTACTGATATATGGCATATTTTATAGTTTAAAATATCTCTTTACATATAGTTTCTTTTTTTTCTTTCTTTATTGATTTTAGAAAGAGAGGAAGGGAGAGGGGGAGAGAGAGAGAAACATCAATGAAAGAGAACATTTATTGGCTGCCTCCTGCATGGGGATTTGGCCCACACCTGGGCATGTGTCCTGACCGGGAATCAAACCAGCAACCTCTTGGTGCATGGGTCGGTGTTCAACCACTGAGCCATACCGACTGGGCTATATATAGTTTCTTACTGAGTCTTTACTGATACAAGTTTTGCTGCAGTTCTAACAGAAGAGAGAACTTAGTGGCTGAAACAGGTGGGATGGTGAGTTTGAGAGCAGAGGATGGATGATGTAATATCTCCGTAATGTATAATACACAGTATGTAATAGAGAATACATCACCTATGATATATTACATACTACACATTCACAAAGACTCTCTCGCAGAGTCTGCCCTGGAATGAAAGTATTACTGTGCCCTTCCAACGGGGGAGGAAATGAGGTGATTCAATCAATGTGACCGAGTTTACTCAGCTAAATGATTGGGCAGATTTCGGACTCACAAGCAGCGCTTTAGAAATGCAGCTCCAGCGTTTTTTCTACCACATCCCAGCTGCCGTAGATAATTGGCTGGCTTTTGCTTTATAGTTTTTAACCAGCTCCCAAAAGGCAGAGTTGCTTATAGGAATATGCATGACATTATCTGATTAAAAATGACTCAACTAATGACATCCAGAAGCAATCAAGAAAACACTGACTATGGCTCACATGTCAGGCTCTGAATGGGGATATTAAAAGCCCAGTAAGCATTTATGTGTCTGGCAAGAAGCAGACTCTCAGGGCTGAGCTGCGTCGTGAACAAGGGGTTTTCGTCATTCTTTCCTCTCGGAGTAATGCAAGGAGCTGTCTTGCACTCCGGGCTCCACAACCTCGACTGTCCTTGCAGATGGGAAGTGAGGAAGCAAGCCCCGGACTGACAGCCAGGCCGGGTATACTCTCCGCTGGAAGCAAAGGTCATTACGGCTTAATGACCTCCAAGGAGCCCACCCACCCAGAAGAACAAAGACCCCTCTGGGCTCCCGGGACAGATGAGAGCAGAGGAAGGTGTGAGCATGTGCAGAGGGTTCCTGTGTGTGTGTGGGGGGGGTGACATCACTCTGACTTCATGGTTTAAGCACAGTTAACCCCAAGAAAGTGAAGAGGTAAGTCAAAACATAAGGGAACTCGTGGGCAGTGCAGAAGAAAAACAAACTGTTAGCCCTGGTTCTTGCTCTCCCACATCTGGTGCACACTCCTCATAGTACCAAAAAAAAAAAAAAAAAAGCAAATACACACACACACACTCTCACACACATACACATACCTACATATGTTTTATATATATATATATGAATATGTATGTGTGTACATGTTTACATGTATTTTTTTATGTTTTCCTGACCTCTAACAACACAGATAATTCATTTCTTTGTAAAAAAACAACAACAAAAAAAAACTATATTACAAAGAACTTTCACTAATGTCAATAATTAATTTTTTTAAGATTATTGAGGAGATTAAGTAAACATGATCCATGAAAAGAACAAATTACACCCAATTATGGTCCTTCCTCAAGTTCTGCCAACTCCAATCTATCTTCTACTGCAGTATGTACACACACACACACACACACTCACTCACAGGCACACACAAACACAGAGACATACACACACAGACACAGACACACATGCAGAGACATACACATACACAGACACAGACACACACAGACACACACACTTTAGTTTTATTTAGGTAAAAAAAAAGGAGCAGAATCAATAGAATCTGCCTGCCCAGTTTGTATCTGGATTTTATATATACAATCTCATTAATCGCTCCACTAAGTTCGAGAGGAAAGGGTTACTAATCACACTTTACAAGGAGGAAAGATAAGTGCTTGAGGAAGATAAGGGTCCGGCAGGGGGTTTCCCGTGGGGCAGAGGTTTCGTCCGGCTCCAAAGCCACTGGGCCACACTGCTGTCTCTCCTGAACTAGGTCAGGCCTGACATTTCTCCATAGCTACAAAACAGAGCAGGAGATGGCTCACTTTTAAAAATTGTTTTGAATTAGCAATGTTTTTCCTTAATGTCTTCTTTTTTCTGACTCCTAAGAATAGAGAGAATGCATTTCTTTGGAAAATGGACTATAACCTAAAGAACTTTCACTAATAGGAAATAGCAGAAATCAACTTTTTAAAAGGGTTATTGAGAGGATTGAGCAAAAATGTCCTATAAAACAGACATTGCATCTAACGATGACTCCTCCCTTCTACCCCAGTGGCTGCGGAGGCACAGTCCTGACACCTGTAACACCAGCACTGCCTGAGACCTTGTTATGAATGCAGATTACAGGTCCTGCCCCACACCTGCTGGATCACAATTCCTGGAGGTGGGCCCAGCCACCTGTGTTTCAACCAGCCCTCCAGGGGACCAGATGCCACTCCAGTGTGTGAACCACCGAGCACTCAATTGCCTGAGTGATCTTTCTAAAGTATAGATTTGTATTACGTCCCTGTTCAAATTTGTGTTTGTCTATCCATTACTAATAGAAACATTCTGAACTCTTTAAGTGTATCTTCTTTGTCACATACAAAGCCCTCACCATCCCCTCTCTGTAATCACAGGACTACTATGCCTACGGAAAGTCTAATCCTCTGCTCAGAAAGCCTTTCACTCCTGGGTATGTTGGCTAGAATGTGACTTTGTGCTCCCACTAGAACATAAGCATCACCACCTCTATGGAGACTGCTCTGAATTCACTAAGCAAACAGGCCTTGTTCCATAGCTCCATTATATTTCTTATTATTTTGGGTGATTTTTATAGGTTCTCCTATTCACTACTGGAGCTTTATACATCATTATGTCACCAGAGCCTTTCATTATCTTTTGCACGCAGTAGGTGAACAACAAATAGTTGTTGCCTAAATCAAGGGGTAATTGAGTCAAAGCAAAGTATAACACACTCAAAATTCTACCAGATATTTATGGTTCTGGGACATTAAAATTGCATCTAGTACAATTATTGAAAGCTTTATTTCCACCAAGGAATCTAAATCTACTGTTCTCTTTGACATTCTCAATCTCTTTTATTCTTACTTTCTTTTTTATAACTCCACCCCCCTTCCTTTTTTTTTTTAAACCATACTTTGGTTTTGTTATTTGCACACAAGTGATTTGATAGCGCCCATTTAGAGAGGTTGTTTCTCGGAAACAACTATGTATTTTTCCAAACATCAAATACCTATTTTTTATGCACCCAGTCCCTGCCTCGCCTCCCTGGGATGTTCTCTTGTAGTCTTCCACCCAAAGTGGAATCATGAGGCTTATGACATTAAGGGAGGGAGGGCAGGTACTGCTTAGAGCAGAAGTTCATTCATCAGCTTTGAGTTCTAATTTCTCTAGCCTCCAAACTGCATGAGAAGAATGACTGTTTTTTGTTTACGGATCTATCTCAGCAAGTAGATAGTGCCTAGCACATAGTAGTCACCTAATAAATACTTGTTGAATGAATGAATGAATGGACGAATGAATGAATGAATGAAAGCTGATAACATTGATCTCTTTTAGTACAACAAAAGTAAGAATTACTATTACTGAATTTTGTTGGGTAAAAAAAAGATTTTCTGACATTTTTTCAAATTTCTTTTGAACTTACCAAAAGGCAGGCTCACTCACCACGATAGTGCCAGGTAGAAGGAGAACTTCATTATGACAAACAGGACATAGAAAGCCCAAAGCCACCCTTTCTGATCCCCACAAATGGTCTGAAGCAGAATGGAGAGAGAACAAAGGGCAGCAGGGGGTGAGAAGTGTGTCCCAAGCTCTCTGTGCAGGTCGAAGTCTCAGAGAGGACGTGGGCTAGATGGGTTGGGAATTGTGCCAACGGTGGAAGAGCTTCCGCTTTACTTCTGTTTGGACGTGGACAGCTTCTATCCCGGCCGGTTATTCTGTCACCAGCCTGGAGGTAGCTATACCGAATGGATGGTTCACTGTGATTAGGTGAGAGGAGAATCTGAGCTCAGAGATACAGCACTATTCTCCAGGGTTGCCAGACTTAGCAAATACAAATATGGGGTACCCGGTTGAATTTGAGATTTGGATCAATAAATGAATTTGCTTTTTTAAAAATTCTCACCTGAGGACACTTTTCTATTTATCATTAGATAGAGTGGAAGGGAAGGAGAGAGAGAGAGAAACTTCAATGTGAGAAAGATACATTGACTGGTTGCCTCCTGCATGACCCAACCGGGGCTGGCGATGAACTGCAACCGAGGTACCTGCCCTTGACTGGAATCGAACCTGAGACTCATTGGTCCGTGGGCCGATGCTCTGGCTGCTGAGTCACACTGGCCTGGGCTAAATGAATTTGCTTTTTATATGTTAGTTTGGGTTTGTTTTTTTGTTTATTTGTTTGTTTGGTATAAGTGTCTCATGCAATATTTGGGACAGGCTTACACTAAAAGAGTGTTCACATTCAAATTCTCTATTTAAAATGGCAACTCTGTTGCTGTCAATTTTTATGTATGATGTATTCTCATGGGGCCCCAAGTAGGTATGTAACATTTATTTGAGAGCTCTGGGAATCTTGCCAGAGCATGTCAGAGCATCCTAAAAGTCAAGGTAGGGCCAAGTTTCCAGGAATGCTCAAACCCTGACCAAGACAGAGAAGAAACAAGCCCAGATCATGCCAGCTTCATCAGGAGAAGGGGACAGACACCCTAGGAATAGCCCCAGTTGCCCCTCAGCAGTGTCATGTGTCAGGAGAGAAGACAGCTGAGACAGAGACCAATAACAACCCAAGCATCCGAAGAACCTTGGCAGCAACGCAGGCACACTGCCCAGAGCTCCCTCAAAACACAGTCTTGCTGCAAGAAGTGCAGTTTGCCGACAGCTTCCTCGTGCCCTCAGAGCCGCTTACCTTTTCAGACAAGAGCACCCTCTTCCCTGTAGCCCCTGCAATGACTGAGCACAGACGGGCTCCTAGGGCCTGGCTATTCCTTCTAACAATCACTCTTTCCTCCAGAACGCGCTGATGAACTGGCCGAGCCTCTCAGATCTGCCCCACCCTGCTTCCTTCCATCCTTCCTTCCATCCTTCCTTCCATCCTTCCTTCCACGGGCACCACCCCTGCAGTCTGAAGGCTTTCCCTGTTCAGTCCTGCTTTCTCCCCCTGCTCATTTTCACAGGTCTTTTCTGGCAGTAAATCCCTTGAACTCCTATTCTGTTTCCTCATCGGCTTCCAACTCACTTCAAACTACTTTCCAGACTTAGCAAATACAAATATAGGCTACCTGGCTGAATTTGAGTTTTGGATCAATAAATATATTTGCTTTTTTTTTTTTTAATCCTCACCTGAGAATATGTTTCTATTTATTATCAGTTAGAGTGGAAGGGAGGGAGAGGGAGAAATATCGATGTGAGAGAGATACATTGACTGGTTGCCTCCTGCACGATCCAACCAGGGTCAGGGACGAGCCACAATGAAGGTACGTACCCTTGACTGGAATCGAACTTGAGACTCATTGGTCCAACCAAAAAACTGTGTTAGTTGCTTGGTTGACATCTAAATACCCTCCTCCCATAATCTTAATGGCCTTCTTGAAGAAAAAGAGGGGAAATGACCAAACTCTGATTATTGTGCATCACCTAAAGGACGCTAGAAAAGACTAGCTCATGTTTTCAAATCAAAGTGAGACTACCTGGCGGGGATACATCTACCTGGGATCAACTTCTCCCTCTAAGCCAACTACTGAATAAGACGGGAGTTCATGAAGCAGAGCAAAGTAGTTAAAGAGAAATAAATAAGTGGCTTTGTTTTTGCGTGTTTGGTTGCAATATGGGAGAATTTACAACCCTGACCCACCTCCTGAAGGTAGAAGCAGATTCTTCTGATTAATGATAGGAGAACAGAGAGGAGGGAGAGGTGGAAGACGGAGATGGGTTACAGGGAGGACAGGCAGGCCAGAGCTTTGCAAACACTAGGAATTTCAATGTCTTTCAAGGGAGGATGGTTTCCAGTTCTAGCCTCTGACCCTGCATTAACTTCAGTGCTAGTTTCCTATCTTGGGAAAACACTGGCCAGATGAATTTCAAAATCCCACCATTTATTTGGTTCTGGGAAAATGACCAGAAGTTATTTTTCAGTAGGTACCTGAACAGAGGGAGAGGAGAACTAACTTCCTGCCAGCTCTCGTCACGTGAAGCCCCCCCCCCCCCCCCCCCCGATCTAGTGAGTCTCACGGAGGCAGAATATACCTCCTGCTACTCTTGACTGGAGGTGAGTTGTCAGCCTCTCAAAAGTTTTGGGTTGCATTCCATCCAGAATGAAAGGGCCTTGTCGGACAGAAAAGCACAAAACATACTTTAGAATCTGAGCTCTTCGACCTGCATGACAGCCTATTTCACAAGCTCCGGCTCACCCACCTTTGTTCCCAAAGGCTAACCGGAGTGACAACCTACCTGTTAAACTCTGTCTACATCTCAAGCATATGATGAAGCTACTTCAATACTGATGTCATCTGTGGTCACAATAATCACAGATTTCTCTCTCTGTCTTTGAATCACTATTGTATTTATTTTCTCATCGTTAATTTTTTTCCCATTCATTATATATCTCCTTAAATTCTATAAGCAAGTTTTCTGCATAAGCATTTAATCTCACCAATAAAATATTAAAGTTATTAAGGAAAGCGGTTACATATTTTTATTCTAGGGGAAAATAGCATCTAGGAAATGCTTCAAAAGTAGCTATCAGAGAAAGGCAAATATTGTATGATCTCATGTCTACGTGGAATCTAAAAAACAACCCAAAACCTCAGACCTCAGACTTGTGGTTACCAGACGTGGAGGTGGCGGGAGGGGGGGGTTAGTTGGAGGAAGGTGGTTAAAAAGTACAAACTTCCACTTATAAGATAAGTAAGTGCTAGGATGTAATACAGACCATGATGATTAACGCTGCTGTATGATACATAGGAGAGTTATCAAGAGAATAAATGCAAAAAATTGTCATCACAAGGAGAAATTTTTTTTCTTTCTTTCCTTTTAATTGTATTTATAAGATGATGGGTGTTCGCTGAAACTCCTGTAGTAACCGTTTCACAGTATATGTAAATCAAAAACTCAAACCATCATGCTGTAGCAACTTAAACTTATACAGTGATATATGTCCATTATTTCTTAATAAAACTGGAAAAAAATTATTAAAGGAGCTGTCAGCTGATCCTGAAAGTTCTCTTGGCACCAAAACAAGTTATTTCAGGGAAACCATAGGCAGAAATGAATAAATTGGGCAAATTTAAATAACGTCATTTTGGAGGTATATAAATAGCGTGCCCAGTGTGCTTTTATTCTTCAAATCAAAGAAGTTTCAAGCAGTGAGAGACAATGGAAAGTGGACTCCAGCCACCTTGGTTATGAATAACTGTTTGGTCTCTACCAGTGACCAACAATGAGCTTTGCGGTGAGTCAGAACTAACTATTCCACCTACGGTCTTGCTACCAGTGGTAATGAATGAAATCTCGGTCTAAATTCTGCCATACCTCCAAACATAACATATGCAAAACAATGCTTAGAAAGCAAAAACCAGGCCTAGCCGGTTTGGCTCAGCGGTTAGAGCGTCAGCCTGCGGTCCACAGAGACCCAGGTTCGGTTCCCGCGAAGGGCATGTACCTTGGCTGCAGTTTGTCCCCGGCCCTGGTGGGGTTGTGCGAGTGGCAGCCACTCGATGTGTCCCTTTCACGTCGATGTTTCTCTCTCTTCCTCTCCCTCCCGCTCTATCTGAATAAAAAATGGAAAAATGTCCTCGGGTGAGGATTAAAAAAAATAATTAAAAAAAAGAAAGCAAAAACCAAAGTTGTTCATACACCTGTTTTGTTGGCTCAAGGAAGTCTTAGCTCACTTTTTAAAAATAAGTTATTTTTAGAAAAGTTTGCTTAAGATAGAGCAATATTCTAGAAGTAGACACAGCAACTTTTCAGAGCAAAGATTCTGTCATTACAGCTGAATCAGACCACCAGAATCCAAAGCTGTACACAGGAATATTTGGGGATTTAGATTAGAACATCTTTCCAAGGGTGTAGGCTGTAAACCGTCCCTGAATTCTTACTGTAGATGAAAGTGTGGGAAGTCTCTTCTAAATATTTTTGCCAATACACATACATTGAATGTTTTAAAATTCCCTAATAAGGACCGATTTTTAACATTAATCACCCTTGTCAACAATCCACTACTTCCATTAGTAAATGACCCACTTCTGACAGCAAGTATATTAATGGTCAAAGTAATAGTGATTGATCTGGATGGTCAAAGTAATAATGATTGATCTGGATGCAGGTAACAAAATACCTGACGTGGCGGTTTCTGGAAGAAGGGCTTCCTGAGGCCAGGACCCGGTTCTGGACGGAGCATTCCTGGTGATCATGACCCTGATGCCTTCTGGCTTGTGTCTTTATTTAATATTAGAAGCATCGGGGTTACAGGCTAAACTAAATAATACACATGTTCTTCCACATAGTATTTAAAAATAATTTTAAAATATCATAATCAAAACGTTAGAGAACATCTCTGCTCGTGTCTTTTCTAACTGGGTTTCCCAAAGCCCTAGTTTCAGCTCCCCACTCCTACCCACTAAGGAGCCACTGTACCCTTAAAACACAGTTACTATAAAATTTTATTTAACTCCTTTTATTGGACCTCCATATAAGGTTTCATCTGAAGGGCAGAAAGAGTTGCTTAAAAAAAAAAAAGAAAAAAAGAGTTAGAATGAATTACTCTCCTACTTTCTCTATTACTCCTGTCCTGCTCATTCTCGGTGATAAACCCACCACTCAGAAGGTATAGAAATACAATTCAAGGCATATTATTTAGTGGGAGAGAGAGGCTCAAAGAGCATTTATTATAGGAAGCTGAAGACACCGTGGCGGAAGCCAGATGACTATGTGAGAGACCAGCACAGTAAATGGTTTTCTGATCAAAGTGTTGTAAAGTGGTCCCGAAGAGCCACTGTTTGTCCTTGCTACTTGGACAATCCTAAGTTGTGTACATGCACAGCATCAGGTCAATAATTGGAACTGACCTGGATGATTACCCAAGTCCGATTACGTGTTTACAAGAATCAAGTCTCTGTCAGAATCTTTGGTGCGCGTAAAGAAAACGATCTTTCAGGAAAGTAGGGTGAAAGCTGTCTGCACGGAGTGAGATTTGAGGCCTTGCTATCTCCAGGACGCCAGTGTAGTTCCCGCTTGACTGGCTAGCTTAGGGGCCCTTGATATTTTGATAGACTAGGGGAGCATGAACCTCTGGCCCTGCCTTTCTCCCTTTGATCAAGGGCTCCAAAAAGTCTGCTTTGGTGGACACATGTGAAAGGGAGAAAATTCTATCATAGAAACCACTGACTGTTTCTCTACTTCTTTTGTGTCCTGGGGCATTTGCTCCAAGAAGAGAGAGGGGAAAGCCACAGACATGGGCAAGCAGCAGGGTACACATCTCCACACACTGTGCCTTCTCACTCACGGTGCTCAGTCAGCGGTACTTCTACCAGCTCTGCTCTAAATAACTTGTGAAATGAGGAGCCGAGACGTAACGCAACATGTACAACTTGGGAACTCTGAACTAGATGATTAAACTTCTATCTAAGGAATAGTTCTTAACTTTTCCTAAGTTACGTTTTTGAGGACTAATATAACACTGAGCTGTCTCCCAAGAACAATGCTCATATGTTTCAGATTTTACACACTAATCAGAGAGATTATGGCCCCTCTGAAGTCCACCCACAAATAGTCCTCTTTCCCCTATGTGACCTCCATCTAGAGAGAATGTGGCCTGAGGTGACATGTCCATGAGGAATTCAGCTGTCATGTTTGGTTCATTGTATGGATTAGGATTGAAGATAATACTTGAGCCTCAAAGTAAAAGAAATGTGATGGTAAGCCCATTGAAGAGTCTCTGTTAGGAGCTTCTCTTTCCCACTTCCCACTGTGTTCCTCCAAAAAAGTACAAAGACTGAGAACACACTCAATTACATCTCAGTATTTCCTTGAGTTAGCTCACAGGACTCTTTTGGTATAAGCAAAGCTATTCTGACAATATCAAATAAACCAAGTTCAAGTGAAGTTATAGAGCTACTTGAATCATTCAAATAATATATTTATTTCTAGGTTTCCTTTTGAGTTTATCACAAGCTTTCTCAAAATTTAAAAATATGTGTTCCTAAAAATGATTGTACTTTATACCGCTTTACAAGGGTTATAGTATTTTTATATTATTGTGTGATATTGATCAATTTTAGGAACCCAAAGTCAGGCCATTTTCTCATTGCCAATTTAGATTTTAAAAGAGTTTTTTAAAAATATTTGCCAATGATACATCATATAAAGGGTTAAATTTCAAATATATAGAGTACTTATACAACTCACCAGAGGGAAGACAAAGAACCCAATTAAAAAATGGGCAGAGGACCTGAATAGCTACTTCTACAAGCAGGACATACAAATGGCCAAGAGACATGAAAAAATGCTCAATGTCACTAATCATCAGAGAGATGCAAATTAACACAACTGTGAGGTGTCACCTCACATGTACCAGAATGGCTGCCATCAACAAATCATCAAACAACAAGTGCTGGCGAGGGTGTGGAGAAAAGGGGACTCTAGCACACTGCTGGTGGGAATGCAGACTGGTGCAGCCACTATGGAAAACACTATGGTGTTACCTCAAAAAATTAAAAATGGAACTGCCATTTGACCCAGTGATCCCACTGCTAGGAATATACCCTAAGAAGCCTGAAACATCAATCAGAAAGAATATGCACACCCCTGTGTCCTTAGCAGCAATATTTCGAATAGCTACGATCTGGAAACAGCCCAAATGTCCATCAATAGATGAGTGAATAAAAAAGCTGTGGTACATCTACACAATGGAGTACTACACAGCTGTAAGAAAGAAAAAATTTCTTACCCCTTGAGACGACATGGAGGAACCTGGAGAATATTATGCTAAGCAAAATAAGCCAATCAGAGAAGGACAACTCTCACATGATCATACTTATTTGTGCAATATAAAGAACAAAATAAACTGACAAACAAAATAGATAGAGAGACATGGAAGTAGGGCACAGACTGACAAACCTCAGAGGAAAGTGGGGTAGAAGGATGGGAAGGGGGCGTGGGAGGGCAAGAAGAGATAAACCAAGGAACTTATATGCATATATGCATAGCAATGGACAGGGACAATAGTACAGTGAAGCTGAGGGGAATGGGAACGGGGTGGAGGGTGTCGGTGGGGGGAAAAAGAGGGACATCTGTACAAAAAATTGATAAAAATTAAAAAAGCACTGCCACATAAAAAATAGAAATAAAAGAGCTGTGTTGTGGATCGTTGAGACCACTCACACATCACTGACGGTACTGTTTTACACTTCCATCGCTATGATGAAATAGATGCATGAGGGAGAAGGCGACAGTGGAAAAGGTCATGGGAACAGCGATGAATCCATCTCACCGCCCGGTTACATCCATGTCTTTAAAAGCCTTGTTCCAACATGGACTGCTTTCCTCTGAGTTACAGAGAAAGAATAAACAAACAGAACTGTTTTTCAAAGAGAAGGAAAGTCACTTCCAAGTTGTACACATTTAATTGCAGCACACTAGAACAAGTTAATTTGCATCAAGTCAAAAACATAATTTAGTAATTAAAACAAAAAGTCGAACCTGGGATACTGCCCAAAATATTCCTCTGAAAAAAAGTGTTCTGCCAAAGTCTCAATTGTGTAAACACACCTTGGGATTGTCACCAAGTAAGCAGGCACTTCAGCATTACATTTCACCTACTTGTTCCAAGCTATTTCACAAATTCAAAAAGACCGGTTTGCAAAAAGCATAGTACACACAGTGCTCGCTTTCACTGCCAACTATTCCTGCAGATATTTTTCTGAACTCAAACCCACCATACCTGATGGTTGTAAGAAAGAGTTAAGGAACAGACAAGTTGTAGCTCATCTTGTCAGAAGACACAGGTATGTTTTGCATCTCAAAGCCATTGTATAATCAGGTTTACCAATTGTCTCCTATAAATATAATTGATTTGAATGATTTTAACAACTTAAAAAAGTTAATATAAGTCCAGGACCCATAAAAGCTGTCTTAGCTAATACCGTATTCCAGTGGGGGAACAATTTATGTACCACACACTTTGCCCTGGTCTGTTAAATTTTATCTCATTATTATGATGGCTTGTCATTTACAAAAACAAATAGAGATCCTAATTCTCAGTTCCCATAGGTAAATACATGAGCCATGCTCATGAAGCCTGTCTGTAGTTATAACTAAAATGATAATACAACAGTCTACAAAACCTCAGATTCATCTGATTTTACTGAACTGTCCAAATAATTAAGTTCAGATATTATTTTTCTTATTTACTATTAGTATTAATGTTTACTAAATCAAATAAACTGTCTTATTCTTGGTCATCATTGGCATGGTATGAATGAAAAAGGAAACCATTCTGTGACATAAAAATCTAATTGTTAAATGAACTTTTAAATTCATGTAATCTTGAATTTTTTTCATTGGCTACGTGTTTCTTTTGTGATGAGATAAAATAATACACTTTTAGAACTTCACAGTCTCTTTTATAGAAGACCTGAAAGGTTAAATGAATTATCTGAGGCCACATCCTTAATCGGAGGAACAACCAAGGTCAGGATTTAGGTCTCCTGATTCCCAGTCTAGAATTCTTTCTACATATCCAGATGTTAAACTATACTTTATATTCTTAACGGCTTCAATTTTCCATTACATAAAACTCTCGAAGACATGACCACATTCAACAACAGTATTATTACACAAAGAAAAAATGTTTTCTTATATATTGAAATTCTTTTCATCTCTGTAAATGAAATACTTGTCAAGCTAAAAACATGATCATGGCAGAATGGTAGAAGTAAACACTGCACGAGATGGTTGAAAAGCCTACTGCATTAAATTAGAGGTGCATGAGTAAAGAATGAGGTGTATGTATATTTAATAAAGAAAAAAATGTACCCACTAGTTCCAAGTTAGCACATTCTAATAGCTGGAGTGTGAAAACCTTGGGAGTTTTGCAAGGGATGGAAAAGTAGAGAGAAAGGACAGCTCATTTCCAAATTACATCCTCTTCTTGAATGCAACTGGGTGACGGCAATCAATGAAGAACATTCATCAGCAGTCACTACTTTGCATAATGAGGTTCCTCCATCCCCAGTGGAAATTGTACTGCCTATTTCAAGCATCTTATCCCTCTCTTTGCTAAACTCTCCCTCCTATGTTTATACGATTACTGAATGGAGGGCAAGGTGTCTTCCAAAGAATAATCCGTAACTAGAGGTGTTCTAAAAGATATTGCTGTCTACATCTTCATATGCTTTTTTTTTTTTTTTTGCCTAACAAAGTAAAGGGGAACAAGCAGGGCCCAACTTGCTTTTTAAAGTGTAGTTTCAGCCCTGGCTGGTTTGGCTCAGTGGTTAGAGCGTTGGCCTGCAGTCCAGAGAGACCCATGTTTGGTTCCCACTGTGGGCATGTACCTTGGTTGCAGTTTGTCCCCAGCCCTGGTTGGGTTGTGCAGGTGGCAGCCACTAGATGTGTCCTTTTCATGTAGAGATGTTTCTCTCTCTCTCTCCCCCTCCCACTCTATCTGAACAAAAAGTGGAAAAATGTCCTCGGGTGAGGGTAAAATAATAAAATAAAAAATAAAGTGTAGTTTCATAAAATTAGCTTTTCCCTAACAATATGAGATAGGATGTTCATTCATCCTGTACAGATGCCTCATGCTAGACAGCAGTTTTGCTTTTGCTGAGCTTTATAATTGGGACCACGGTATTTACAGCGTCTTATTATAAGCTAAATAAGTTCGCACCCAGGAAGTAGTTCTTGCTTAATGAAAATAGTATGCTATAACCAAGATTATATTAACATCTGACAAGACGACCACTTTGATACTAAAATGTGCCTGTTCTAATAAAAGTATGTGCAGATTTGAACCCATGTCTCTGGTTTTACTCACGGACAATATATATAACATAACTTTTCTCTATACATTTTATCTGAATTCAAGAGCAAAGCATCTAATGATCTATGAAAATGTTCGCTGGTTTGGTACACTGCACAGTCCTCGGATTATAGCGGCAGACAGACCTGGCTGAGGACTGGAGCTGGGCCATTGAGTAACTGTATCATCTTGTAAAAATTGCTTAACTTCTATAAGACTCAATTTTCTCATTTTATAAATGGATAAATATACATGCCACATGGTATCTCCATGAGATTTCAAGACAATATCAAGTACCTAGTTCAATACCAGAAAAAGAGTAGGCATTCAATGTGGTATCTTGGTTAACAGTATAGGTTTAGGAGTTAGTCTGAGTTCAAAGCTTTGTGTCTAAGTCTTTGTTCTTATAAATTGGGCATAATAGTAATAGCCGATAGATAGAATTTTTAGCAGGATTAAATAAGATAATATGCATATAGGACTTAAAATAAAGTCTAGTGCATAATTAATAATCAATTCATTCATTAACTCAGTGTTTACTGAATACCTACTACATGACTGATACCTTTTGAAAAGCTGAAGATTGAACAGTGAACTAAATGGTAAAAAATACTCAGCTTCACCCTGGCTGGTTTTTCTCAGTGCTTAGAGCATCAGCCTACTGACTGAAGGTTCATAGGTTCAATTCCCAGAGGAAACCAATTGATGTGTCTCTCTTAGATCAATGTTTCTCTCTCCCTTCCTCCCACTCTATCTAAAAAAAAAAAATCAATGAAAAAATATCCTCAGGTGAGGATTAACACACACACACACATACACACACACACACACACACACAATAAATAAATACATACATACATACATACTCAGCTCACGAGCTTAATAATTTCTGAGAAAAAAATACAATGAACAGCCCTGGCTGGCTTGGCTCAACGATTAGAACATCGGCCTGTGGACCAGAGAGGCCTGGGTTCGGTTCCTGCTAAGGGCATGTACCTCGGTTGCAGTTTGTCCCCGGCCCCGGTTGGGATCTTGTGTGTGGCAACCACTTGATCTGTCTCGCTCACATCGATGTTTCTCTCTCTTCTTCTTCTTTTCCTCCCACTTTCTCTCTAGGTAAATGCAAAAAAAAAAGTCCTCGGGTGAGGATAAAAAAAAATTTAAAAAAAGCAAGAAATACAATAAACAAAATACATAAGTAAGATCACTATTATTTTAAAATAGTAAAAAAAAAGAAATGCTAAGAGGTTTTTCAAAGAGCAGGGACATGGAAGCAGGGTTGAAAGCATAGAGTAGTCAGGAAGCATTCACTGAAAAGATGAAATATGAGTTAACACCTGAAAGTGGAAAGTTATAATTTATGATAAAATTCAAAAAGCAGGAAGTGAAGGAGGAAATAGAGACAGGAAAACAGAAACCACTCAAGCTGGAAGACATTCAATTCAGGGAATTAGGTGCTTATAAAAGATATGAAGAAGTGACATTTAAGAGAAACTACTATTCTCTTTCAAGAAATTAGAATATTACAGAAATTGCTAGAGACCATTGCCAATGACCTCAGCTACCTATGACACCAGAATGGTAACTCTCAGGGGGTCTCATTAAAGCCACTGACAAAACCTCCTATTTTCCTACTAATAAAGCTCATAAACCTGCCTGCCCCAAAGGGGAGCATTATATTAATTTCCAATTATTTTCTGCCTTCAAAATCTCATGCAAATATATCTAATTAAAGGAATTTCAACCAGAAGGGTGATGGCAATAGATTCTGGCAAATGTAGTTCCTAGACTTCTAGCCTGTGAGACAAAGGATAGCATGAAATGAAGTCTGGATAGGTATCTATCAGAAGAAAAGAGAGGGGGTGGGGGGAGAGAGAGAGAGAGAAAGAGAGAGAGAGAGAGAGAGAGAGAGAAAGAGAGAGAGAAGCAAGCCTATTTACCATGTATCATGTATTGTAATAATTCTTTATATTAATTTACTTCACACAAAATCGTTTATTAGCGGTAGTACATTATTTTTCCCATTTCAAAGATGAGAAAACTGGAAATTAGATGTACAAATTTTTGTCCAAAGCTACACGCCAAATAAATTGTGGAGCTATTTTTTATTCTTACTAAGTATGATTCCGGAACCTGCATTTTTAACCACTCTGCTTTTATTCACCTACATTTTTATCCCCGAAAAAAAGGATGAAGAGTGAGGTTAATTATATAATTAACCTCGATAGTATCATGACTAATGTTATTTGTAACTGACCTTATTTGAAACAAGTTAGGGAAATAGCAATTTGAAAAGAACAAGAGTTAATTTTGAGGGCTACCAAGAAGGAGGCAAAATTCCGTCAACATGGCTTAGAAAAAACGAAGAGATACACTTTCCACAAATATTTTGAACAATTTTTATTTTTAGCCAAGACCCTTTTCCAGAGTCAAGTCCACAGAGAATTAAAATATCCGAATCTAGAAGGAATCTCAGCAATCTATTTGCCCCCAATAGGGAAATGAGACCACCAAGACCTTCCAAATGAAGAGATCTGTTCACACACAGGCGAACTTGAAGTTAAGAATGTCTTTGAGACCATGTGTTTTAGTCTGTTGTTTTCATTATTTAGTATCTATGAATTTTTGTGTGTCTGGTGGTTAAAACAGTAAAGCAGAAATCTTGTTTGCTATTCTTGGCTCATCTGCAAACTTGCTAGTGGCTCTGCCTCATTCACTTCACCCAAGGTTTCCAGAAACTCCATGTTACCGTATGTGGAGTGGGAGTCTCGTATTTAATATTCATTCAGAATATTAAAGGGCCTGGACTATGAGTTAATTTGTGTAAAGCACGTTGAGCTTTTTGGATAAAATCCATCATCTGAGCAAAGAAAAGGGGACTCTCTTCCTTTTTGGGATCATTGACCAATATTTTGAAGAATGACAGATGCTAAGTCCAGCAAGAAATGTTAATGCTCCTCTTTGAAATTTACAGTCAGTGTTGGAATAACTTCAATATCCATGAAATTTCAAAAGTAATCATAGAGTGAGCTTGCCTCCCAAATCTTCTTGCGTAAAAGTAGAAGCATTTTAAAGTTATTTTGGAATATTTCTGTCCTGAGGAAACAGCTGGCCCTTACTCTACATTTAACTAAGTATTCCCACGCCATCTTTGGAAAACTAAATACTGTCATTTACTTCAGCCATATTGGCTTAATATTTATTATCCACAGAAGAAGAACAAATAACCAGTGACTAGTTTTTCCTCTTGGAGAAGCACTGTCTTCCTTCAGATTTATGGGTGGGAATACATTTGTGTGTTTTGTTTTATTTACTAATCTTTGTAAATCTTCAGTGACTCAATAGATTTATTCTGTTAGAGTTAACTTCACATTGTTTATTGCACTTCCAAATTAAATATTTTATTTCCTTAGAGAACACCACTTATCTCATCACTAATAGAAAGAAAAAAACATTTTTTTTCTCTCTGTGTCCTATTCAGGGACCCAGACACGATTTTATACAATGTAATTATTAGCAAATGCTCACACTGAGAAATACAGTAAAATTCTTAATTAACGAGTCTGTTCCCCTAGATAGGTTGCATTATTAGAAATATCCAAACTTTTATTTTATTTATTTTTTTATCCTCACCCGAGGACATTTTTCCATTTTTTGTACAGATAGAATGGGAGGGAGAGAGAGGAAGGGAGAAAGAGAGAGAAACATCGACGTGAAAGGAACACATCAAGTGGCTGCCACCCGCACGACCAACCAGGGCCGGGGACAAACTGCAACCGAAGTACATGCCCTTAGTGGGAACCGAACCCAGGTCTCTCTGGACCACAGGCCAACGCTCTAACCGCTGAGCCAAACCAGCCAGGGCAGAAATATCCAAACTTTGAACAAACAAACTGTAATTGAGAAGAATACAATGATATTTTGTTGTCAAGTACAGATGGCTTTTGCTAACCTTTCCTAAAACAACGTAAAGAATTCAGTTTATTATCGTGAACTTTCTCCAAAAAATTGTACATGAATCAACTGATAAAGGGTGTACAGCTTTTTGGGCTCCTTGGTTCTCAACATCCTGCCCTCTGGGTCCGACCCGCACTGTACCATTGAAACTGCCTTGACAAAATCATGAACAATCTCTGAGACACTAATGTCTTCTTGAAATGAATGTTTCCCTTGGTGTTTCTTAGGATTCTCTCCTAGGCATTCTTCTCATTTTCTATATTCTCCTTGGGTGATTTTACATATTCCTCTGACTTCAATTATGTGGATGTTTCTAAACATAAGCATCATAACGCAGATATCTGCCCTAAGCATCCGACCTTTATATTTAATTTCATATTAGACACCTCTCTTTGTATATCTGATAAAAATCTTATACTCAATATTCCCAAGACTAAACGCATATTCTTACCCCCTACAAAATGTATTCTTATCTGTGCTTTGGATTTCAGTGAATGTCATTCATCCATCTCTCATTTGATTAAGCCATAATCCTCACAGTCTTCATTCCTGACTTTTTCTCCTTTCTCCACTACTTAAGAACCAATGATCAAGTCCTCATGATTATCTTTTAAATACTTTTAAAATCTATTCATGGTTGATACTACCTCTATTGTTTAGACCACAACCATCTCTTGCTTGGATTATTACAAAGGATTCCCAACTGGACTTTCTGTACCCAGTCTTATTTATCTCAGACTCATTCTTCATACTGACCTAAAGTTATACTATGGTTATGTCATTTTCCTCCCTCTTAGATTCCTAGCATCTCGCTCTGTGCCAAGGCATACAATAAGAGTTCATTAATACATGATTAAAAACTGAAAGAAAGGAAAAGAGGAAGGAAGAAAGGAAGAAAAGAAAAAAATGACAATTACAAAAGTCAT
Source organism: Molossus molossus (assembly GCF_014108415.1). Classification (NCBI taxonomy): domain Eukaryota; kingdom Metazoa; phylum Chordata; class Mammalia; order Chiroptera; family Molossidae; genus Molossus; species Molossus molossus. Next base: position 61,289,251 of record NW_023425351.1, on the reverse strand, counting down.
ATTTTAAAATGGTTTTAGAAAAACAAGCTATGTTGTTTCATCTTGAAATTCCCAAGAAAAAAATTGTTACAAAATGAGTAAATATAAAGTTGGAAAAAGATAAACTGTATGCACGAGACATCAAACAGTAGGAAGGGAAGGAGGAAGGTGGGATTGTTAAGAAGAGAAAACAAAGCCATCCTCCATGAAGTTCAGCCCAGCCTACTGGTCTTTTCCCTGTGCCAACTGGCCCCGTTACCCAGAGTGGAACCAACATTGCCGCCTAAGCAGAAAACCAGTTAAATGTCGCCTTGCGCCCTGGCCAGTTTGGCTCAGCGGTTAGAGCGTCGGCCTGCGGTCCGGAGAGACCCAGGTCCGGTTCCCGCTAAGGGCACGTACTTCGGTTGCAGTTTGTCCCCGGCCCTGGTTGGTCGTGCGGGTGGCAGCCACTTGATGTGTTCCCTTCACGTCGATGTTTCTCACTCTTTCTCCCTTCCTCTCTCTCCCTCCCATTCTATCTGTACAAAAAATGGAAAAATATCCTCGGGTGAAGATAAAAAATAAATAAATAAATAAATGTTGCCTTGCCATAGAGAAAAGAGTGACTATTACCCCAAAGAGCCATGAAAATTAATAAAAAACACGAAACCTTAGTTGACCCAATAATTCTTTTTTTAATTTAATTTAATTTTTTATTAACTTATTTTTGTTACAGATGTCCCCCCCCCCATTGATTCCCTCCTCCCTATCCCCTCCCACCCCATCTCCAGTTTTGTTGCCTATGTCCATTGGTTATGCATACATGCATATAAGTTCTGTGGTTTATCCCTTTCCTCTACCCCCAACCCCCTTCTGAGGAATGTCAGTCTGTACCCACTTCTATGTCTCTGGGTCTATTTTGTTCATCAGTTTGTTTAGTTCATTATATTCCAGAAATAAGGTAGATCATGTGATATTTGTCTTTCTCTGCTTGGCTTGTTTCATTTAGGATAATACTTTCCAGGTCCCTCCATGTCATCTCAAAGGTTAAGAGATCTTTCTTTCTTACAGCTGCATAGTATTCCATTGTGTATATGTAACACAGCTTTTTTATCCACTTATCTACTGATGGGCACTTGGGCTGTTTCCAGATCTTAGCTATTGTAAATAGTGATGCTATGAACATTGGGGTACATATATTTTTTCTGATTGGTGTTTCAGGCTTCTTAGGGTATATTCCTAGAAGTGGGATCACTGGGTCAAATGGCAGTTCCAGTTCAATAGAAAACTGGAGCTCTGAGTCTTTTACTTATTTCTTTATTTTTACAAGTTAGCTGGTAAAGGATGGCATTTGAATTGCCACAAAGGTGCCCAGTTCTAGATTTTAGCACTGGGAAAAGTCAGAGGAATCTTCAAAGAAACTGAGATGAAGCTGGTTAATGGAGTGAGTTGACTTTTTACCAAGTTGATATACTACCCACAGCCAACCCTTCCCTCCACGGAGGGGGGGCTGGCTGAATGGGAAGCAGTATAACACCATGTCAGGCTGCAGTGCCTTCCCATGAGTGGAGAAACATGATCTATGATCTTTTCCAAACATGGTTAATATGTGTGTGTGTGTGTGTGTGTGTGTGTGTGTGTGTTTATATCTATATGTATTTTCTGAGATTTGATGGCAATGCAACGTTTGTTCTCTTTTAATGTTTTTCAGTCCCCATTGCACTTCTTGTCCCACTGCAGAAAGACCAGACTCGCGGGGACTTCCCAGCAATGCCAGGTGACAGTTCTACCCTATCTGGAAACACTACATGCATTCCTAAGACACATTTTGAGTTGAGCCAAACCCATTTAAAATCACCCTGCTTAAAAATGACAGCTTTGCTTCTTATTTAAAATGTTTCCCTTTGGCTTTATGTGCCTCATTGAAAATATACTTTTTTAAAGCAATTTTGGAATTAACGGATGAAAAAAAGTCAACCCAATTTCCTCTCATATTTTATATACCTTTAAGTCCTTAGTTTTGTATGTTGAGTCTTTCTACACATATTTCAGGATGTTTTCCAGATTAGTATAAAGTACCTTTATTAAATTGCTTTTATTTTTCTGATTATATACTCTATGAAGATAATTTTAAAAAGACTAAAAAAAAAAAGCAGCATAATCCCATTAGTGATAAAAGTAACTTTATTCTTGGATATTTTCTTCACGTTTTAATACAGTTAAAATCCTGAAGCTCTCTATATAATTTTCACCTAAGTAATTTACCTATTATAAAAATGTCTTGAAAAACATTTTTATTGTTAACTAATGTTGGATTTGTAGGCAGTTTTCAATATTTTTACTATTTTAAAATTTTCAGTCATGAGTTTTTGTATATTTCTCAAGCACAGAGTAACAGATGAGAAATTACTTTATCAGAAATATATATATTTTGAGGCATTTGATTTCTATTTCTAAGTAGCCTTTAAAAAGATGATAAAAGTTCACTTTCTCATATGCAATATTTGAGAACAACCTCTCTCACTACAATGTAAAGGACATCCAGCATTATTTGCTTTACCTTTCAGATTTCATGAGCAGACTGGATCATTCTTATTATTGAATCTGGCATTTTTTGATTACCAGGGTTGCTGAAATTTTATGTGTGTGGAACACATACATATTCATAGTTCTCATTGTTCACCAACTTGTACATGCACATGGTTGTGCCTCTTCTGTGCAGTTTCATTTCTCTTTCTGGGTCTGCCCCTAAGGTCCACATTTCTGTGAGTGTAATCACAATGTTTGAGTTGGTTGAGAACTCCGCCCTGGGTTCGGACGCAGGCTTAGCTATTACTCCCCAAGGGTCAGCTTTCCCAGTACCGCTCCATAGAACCAAACGTGTTTAGACTTCTCTGCTCTCAGGTGCGCGCTGCTTTAATTCTGAATGTGTTATGAAAACAAACACTGGCTTTTACAGAGCTGTTGAGGGGAAGTCCGAGTTTATTAGTAATTACTTCCCGAGGAGGTGGCAGCCAATGCCGAGAGAGGGTGAGATCACTCTCATTTCCTATCTGCCTTCTGGGTCGGCTCATTCTGTTCTTTTGAGAGGCAATAGAAAAAAGGACTAGAACATCCTGAAAGACTTCATTTTGTAACTGTATGTCCCTGTGTTTATCACTAAGTATGAGATCAGAAGACATATAGACTGACTTGGGAATAATATTTTTAGGAATTAATAAAATGATTCCTAGTAAGTACAGTGGATAAACACAGAGACATGAAAACTGGGATCACTAATAATTTGGTAATGTTTTGGATAAAGCTACAGTTAAGAGTATACATTGAGGTACCACAGAAAAAGCAAACAGTGTTTCTAAATAGCAAAAAGCATGGCATCAGCAAATACACAAAGGATAACAACAAAAAAACCACAGCGATGAACACATCCCCCCCTAAGACCCAATTGTCCTAATTCAGTATCAATAGACTAGAAAGAATAATTATTACCATTGCTACCTCATGTCAGTGTTAGTCTAACACCTCTTCCTTATAATAGTTATATCTCATAACCCAGTGTTGGCACTGTCTAACCCATTTCCTGCTGCAGGAACAAGGGTGGACCCCCCCTTCAAGAAAAAAATTCTCACATTCCATCTCTTCCACCATAGGAGCAAGAGATTAAAACACAACAGGGACCCTGTATTTTTTTTTTTTTTTTAATTTTATTTATTTTTTATTTTTTCATCCTCACCCGAGGACATTTTTCCATTTTTTACTCAGATAGAGCAGGAAGGAGAGAGAGGAAGAGAGAGAAACATCGATGTGAAAGGGACACATCGAGTGGCCGCCACCCACACAACCCAACCAGGGCCGGGGACAAACTGCAGCCAAGGTACGTGCCCTTAGCGGGAACCAAACCCGGGTCTCTGTGGACCGCAGGCTGACGCTCTAACCGCTGAGCCAAACCGGCCAGGGTGGGACCCTGTATTTTGAATTGTTCCTTGACTTCCACCCTGACTTGCCAAACCATTCTCAATGAAAAAATTAATAGGAAATGGTAAAATAATCATGGTAAATACTCATTTATTTTCATTTGATAACTATAATAACTAGAATTAATATATCTAATCCACTAAGCAATATGATAAACATTTTTCAAAAAATATTCTCACCACCTATAAAGTAGATTCTATTAGTATTAAAATTATTAGAACTAGCTACCACTTATTGCATGCCTATTTTGTTCTAGACACTGATTTGAAAGTGTTATAATGATATTTAAAATCTTCTCAACAACTCTATATAATAGGTATTAAAGTCATTTTATAAATAATAAAACCGATTCAAACATGTTAATTAAATTATATATAAAGCACATACTACAATAGTTGACACCTAGAAAATGCCCAATTATATGACCTATTTTTTATTAGCATAGATATTTTATTACTAATATAAATTTTGATATCTTGGGACATGTTTCTTGGATGGAGGTTTGACTCGAGAAGGCATACCATACACACAAAATTAATTTTTGTACCTTCATGCTCTATTTTCTTAATAATACTATTATTATTAATGATAATAACATTGAATAACTGTAATAATCCCAAAATTACTACAATGTATATTCAATATATTCAACATATTATATTGTTCATTAATTCTATATGAACTATATGGTATACTAAAAATACCACCACTATTAATACCATTATATGCTATAATAATACTAATACTAAAAGAGCTTAGTTTTACTGAGTATACTGTGTATCAAACACTGGGTTAAGACCTTTTTAGAATGCACCTGGTTTTAACCTTAAAGGATTCTGTGCAACAAATTCTCATGTTACTTCCTGACTCCCAGATAAAGAAATCAAGAAGAAGACAAATGAACTGACTTGTGCAAAGCTGCACAGCTCACATAAAGAGGGCCAGGAACTGAACTGAGGCCGTCTGAGTTAAAAGCTCTAGTTCATAATCACTGTGCATTTAGAAACTAGTAGGCATCTTATGAATCATTTTTTATTTAACTCCTGGTTTTATATATGAAGAAATGGCGAGGGAAATAAATCACCCATAAATACCCAGCACTTATTGGCTGAGCTGAAATTAGGTAGTAAGAGTCTTATTGTTTGCTCAATATGCACAGTCAATGTATAAATATCATCTTATTTAGAGCTCCAATACCTATGCACGGTAGGTTCCCATACAATCCCCTTTTTACCTTAAAGGAAACTGGCATTTAGAGGGTTAAGCAATGTGTCCAAGGCCACAGGAGAAGCTGGGCTTCGGACACAGGCAGCCTGACTCCTGAACTACTTTCTTAACCACTATTCCCTCACGGGGTCGGCCGAGCCACCTCTCAACCCAGACCCGGTCCCGGTCACCACGATGGTTTCCCGTTCTTCCCCACAGGCCGCAGCAGGCTGGGGCCACATCCGACCGTGTTGCCAAAGCCCATTTAAAATTTTTCACAGTGGTCAAACGTAGTCATTATTAAACATTAAGTTGTATATATATCCAATCAAATAAATTAGATTAAAAATAGAGGTCAACTTTTTTTTGTACCTTTGTAACCCATTTAATTTGTAATGCTAATAATATTAGTGGTAAGAACAATAATAAAATTAATAAATTTATCAACAATATCAATACCATCAGTGATATTGCTACTGTTGACAATACATACTTTACTACATACTGCATCATATGGCCACATTTTCAAATCCCAATGATTTTACTATGTTTCACTCTCCTGAGGGTCTTGAGATCATGGGTGTTATATCTATATGGTGGGAATAATATATAATGGTGTGCTAGCACACATCATTTCCCAACTCTGCCTTTTATGAGGTCATGTTGGTGACTTAAAATTGGCTATAGTAGGACTATTTACACCACAGAAATGGCCAAATGTCACAAACCACTGCATTTATTCCCACACATACCAGTACCAGTGCTAAGGGCCATTGCTATTAAAATAGAAGTCACCTATTTCTTTTTCCTATATAATTTAGGCTATATCAGGAAATCTCAAGTTTACGTTTCACTCACCCAAAAGATATTTTTAAAAAATTAACCATCCAGGTGACACTAGTAACACCTTGTGAATACAAACACTTCAAAGTGACAGTGCCAGAGAATTTTAGCTGATATTCAAGCTAAAAGGCTTTTTTTTTAGTCCTCACCTGAGGACATTTTTGCATTTATCTTCAAATAGAGTGGGAGGGAGAGAGGGAGGAAGAGAGAGAACAAAAACATCAACATGTGAGAGACTCATCGAGTGGTTGCCACCCACATGACGCCAACCAAGGTACATGCCCTTAGTGGGAACTGAACCCGGGACTATCTGGTCCGCAAGCCGACGCTCTAACCGCTGAGCCAAACTGACCAGGGCTCAAGCTGAAAGGCTCTAAACATCTCCATGAAATCTGCCTCTCTATCTCCTGTAAGCAAAGGGTGGAAGGAAGACACCGGGTTCTACGTTCCTATAACACACTTCAGGGTGGACCGTCTGATCAACCATTAGAGTTGCCAGTGGTAGTTCCCACCCTCAAGACAGACAAAACATGAAAGGTGATGCTAAGACCATAGGCCACAGGAAAAACTGAGCCCAATGTGAGAGGTGCATAGCTTAAGACATGCAAACCAGTCCATGTGAGTCCAGACTGCCTGGCTTAGCAGCATGACGCTTGGTAATTTTGCCTTGTGGGTCACTGGTTCAACCTGGCTGACACTCAAAGGAGATGAAAGCCACAGGAAGGGCAGGTGATTTAATGCTCTGAGTGAAAAAAAGCAGTTACAATCGATTTCAGTTGCACGGACCCCTGTTTCTCCATAATAGTTGGCAGTCATTAGCACCCTTGTTGACAGTTTCTGCAGAATGGCCAAGAACATAGTATGCCCAGAGATTAAGATCACATCTCACCTTGGTGGTCCCTGCAACACAGAGATGGAAACGCAAGAGATCTTCTTCTGCCATTGGGCCCCAGTAGAGAACGTTAATAGCCAGCAATGTGCTTCTTTCTCAAGAAGCCTGAAGTCAAAAGTTCAAAGGAGCACTAGAAGGAAACAAGAAATATTTGTCAAGCCTCTTTGCTCTGTCATTTCCCTTTCGATTTTAGATAGAAAAACGCAACATTTCTAAGGTCACAGTCTTAAATCAAATTCTTTAGGGGACCTTTTCAGTAGGGGGAAATTTTGGAACAGCTGAGTTCTGTTTGAATTTGTAGGACTTATTTTGAAATCGTTAAATCGAAAAGAATAAATTATAGTGTGGAATTTTAGAAGACCTCATATTAATTTAAAAAGTATAGCTGAGCAAAATGACCTCCCTCAGCTATTTAAAATATTTAGATCTCTGGAAAAAAGACCAGGTGGTGTCACAGAATTGGAGACTGGGAACTGAAAAGAACAACAGTTGAAAGGACTAAGAGGCTTGACCTCAGTCCCAAGTCTGCCGTTTAAGAGCACTATGACCTTCAGAAAAAGATGCATGTTGACCTAAATAGTACTAGGACTTCCATCTCAGACACCCTGGAACCAACCCCCAGTGGACATCATGGGACAACTATAGTTAAGTTTTGGAGGCTCCAGAAGTTATACGTGGATTTTTGACTGCCCAGGGGTCAGCGCTCCTAACCTCCATGTTGTTCAAGGATCAACTGTATATGGTTTTCTTTATTTGTGTGTGGAGTTCAGTTCTTTGTGGTCATTACAAGGTCTTAAGTAAAAGAACTCCACAGATATTTTAAATGCTGAATCCTCGTGAATTTCAGAAGTAAGAAATGAGCAGAACTAGTCAAGGGGACCACCTAAAGTTTTATTTATAAAGCTTATTTTTTTCTGCCTGGTCACGTTACATGTTACACTTGGCCAAGGCATTTAACATTGTAGACACTCATCTATACACTGGGAAACTTGCTCTATAAGATAACTGAAGATACTTTGATCTAGAATTATACACTACTTGTGATTTCCACACAAATAGAACGATGGTGTGGGTTGCCTGCTATTGCAGACAATTGGGTAAACTACCTCATGACTATCTTATGACAAGAAGTTCTCTACCTAATACAGATTCTGCAAAGTACAAAAATGTAAGAGTCAATGAGGACTTAACTCCTGTTTCTAAATGTTGTTTGCTTTTTTGCATACGACAATAATACATTTTTCTTTGAATTTCAGACATTTGAATTTTTTAATTATAAAAGTAATACATGAATGAGGGAATTGAGAGCATCTAGATTCAGATGATTAATACCCACAGCAATATGCTCACACTCCTAAAAGCCATTACCAAGAATTTTGTATTACTTCATAGATTTTTTTCTTTGCTTATTTAAATACATATGCATATTTGTAGGGACCAATGGTTTGTTTTTCTTACAAGTATGAAATTGCATTAAATATCTTACAGTGTCCTATGTTTATTACATTTGACGTCTATTCTGGTCTACCTTATTCTTTTTGATAGCTGCATAGTATTCTATAATTTGGATGATCTACATTTATTCTGCAATTTGGAAGCACTAAGTTATTTAACCATATTTCTACTTATAGACATTTATATTTTTACTTCTTAAATGTTAAAAAAGTACTGCAATTATTTTTAGAATTTGATAAAATGATTTAGAAGTCCATGCAGAAGAAAAATATGCAAGAATTGTCTAAAAGTCTAAAAATACAATAATGGTAATATGATGAGAATATTTCTTGTTTATTGAAACAATATAAAACTACTATGTTTAAAGTAATAAAGTATTTGCTCAAGCATATATAATTAAATCAAGGAACTGAATTCAAAAGCCAGAAAAAAATCCATATGCCTAGAACTTGATAAATGAAGCAACCAGTCTATAAATCAGTGGGGAAATTTTGGATTTACCAGCCATTGTTATTGAGGTAATCATTACTTATTGGAAGATACTAAAGGCAGCCCCAATTGTGTGCACACAGACAAATAAAATTTAAGACAGAAATTGCAATCATACAAATAAAAGCATTAAAAAATAAATTATAAATGTATAGAATCATGGGATAAAGGGAAGCTTACTAAGGAAGATGAAAACAAAAAGATATAAAGAAAACATAAAATACCAAATGAACTTATAAAACAACACAAAAAAACCTTTGAATGGGAAAAGGCAACTTAACCAGATTAAAAGAACAATGACAGACTAAGAGAAAATATTTGCTATACATGCAAAACAGGGATTAATACTCTTAACATATAAATAGTTCTTCAAATTAGTAGGAACAATGTATAGAACAAGAAAAACTGCTATTCAGGGAAAATAAAATAAAAGCAACAATAAAATAAAACTTTTGGTCCTTTAGATTGGCCAAAATATAAGATTATATTAAGGCCTAGTGAGATTTCAAGGAAAACAAAACTCTCAAACGGTATTTCTTAAGAGCAGTGATGAGTCTGGAAATTTCTATAAATTTTAGAAAATAAATCTGGCTATATCATTTTATTTTTTATAAATAGACTTAAAATTTTTTTAGAACAGTGTTAGATTTACAGAAAAAATTTTGCAAAGGTAATACAGAGAGTTCTTATATACCGTATGTCCAATTTCTCCTGTTATTAACACTTTACATTACTTTGCAAGACATTTTTAACTTTTGATGATTTTAAGACTGGGCTTCTATTTTTTATTTTTTGTATGAATCCATTTATATAAAATTTTTTTATTTTTAAATCATATTTGTTTTCAATTACAGTTGACATGCGTTATTGTATTAGTTTCAGGTGTACACCCTAGTGACTACTCATTTCATAACTTACTAAGTGTATATATCATTTGATCTAGTGCCCCACGATGGAAAACTTATTTTTCAGAAAACAGTCCCAAATGTATGATATTCTTTTCAGATAGAAATGTGGTTTCTTGTCTCCGAATTAAATAGACAATCATCCAGAAAAGTAGGGGTCAGTGTAGGCCAAGCTGGGTTTCTGCACATAAGTATGCCTTCCTTTCAAGCCTTCTGTTTCTCTATATCAGGAAACTGTAGGAGAAAAAAATGTCAACAAAGTAGAGCCTGTTCCCTCTTCTCTCAACGGAAACGCTGCTAAGCAAAGGAAAATGGGATTGGGAGACAGGCCGGAAGCTAAGGTTCTGCTATTCAACAAGGATCATTGACTGAGCCAGGTACTGAGGGGAAACAGATGGATAAAAGCAGCCTGCCCTCCACCGTTTTCGCAGCAGCAGGGGGAAGGGAAGACACGTGTGCACCTTAGACATGACACTAACCAAGTGTCAGAACAAGTGAGTGGACGAGCAATCCCGGTGAAAATATAAACCAATTTCAGGATCAAATCCTCAGCGGTGTAATTCTCAGTAAACTCTTTTGAGATATACAACAAAGTTTTCAGCCCTACTATGTATAACAAGAAAAGTCAAGTGATAACGGTAAACCCACACAGCCTTTTACGGGTCCTGTGTATTCACTCACTCTACACTGAGCTGAAGGGGAAAAGTTAAACACACAAACATGCTTCAAGAAGCCCGAATACCTAATGATTATTGAACAAAGAAAGAACACTAAATGCATTGTAGTGTTTCAATGAAGTCGATGGACTACTTTTTGAATAGCAACTGTTTTTCACCTTTTTGTTAGCCATTAAGACAGAAAGAAGAGAGAAATGGCTCATTTTATCCAGAGTGAATCAACACACTTGATCGTGAGGAGATCATTTCAAAACAGATTCACAGATCTACATCTGCTCGTGTCTTACAAAGGAGAAATGGGAAGCTGGGGCTCAGAGCTATAAAGAAGAGGTGTAAAAATAAATGTGCCCCCCTTGTCCCCTAGATTTTCCTTAGAAACAAGACTGTCCCTTTCTTTGTCAAAAGGCCTATTTTCTACACTTCCCCTCAATCTTTTACATATTTTACTGGTCACAAGGAATGGGAACAAAACATCTGCTCTTTATTGAGTGTTTACTAGGTGTCTGGGACTGTGCCAAGCAGTTTATATATGCGGCCTTCCCTGGTTTTCACAGCAACTCTGTGCAGTTTGTATTTTCTATATTTTATAGATTAGAGAAAACTAGGAGCTCAAAACTAATAACTTGAGTAGGATCTGACCACTATCACATGGCAGAGATGGTTCTCAGACAAAGGGGCATTTCACCGCAAAGCTTACGTGCTTAAGCACATGGTTTTTCTACTGCATCAAGACGGAGGGTTTGGAAACACAGATCACTATGAATTTTGGGGGTGGGGGAGCAAAGTCCCCAAAAGGATCAGTGTGATTTTTACTGTAGTGCTTACTTCTCCACTTCATAATATCTTGACTTTTATTGAAGGTGATGAGGCCTATAGATTAGGGATAATTTGCATGACTATATAACTTGGGAAGTAGCAAACCTAATATTCTCTATTGTTCTTTGCTTTTAGAAAAACTAACACTCAAAAATCTTATTATAGGTGCAGGAAGACAAAATGAAAGTGAAAACATTCAGAGGGTGGTAAATTACAGGTTGTTAAGGAAAGCTTTGATTTAACTTTGTCTCTTTCTGCCAAGGAGGGACTAAGGGTACACGATGCCTAGACTGGTTTTAATGTCCGTTAGATGGATTTCTCCTAAGAAGTTTAGATAATTTCTGATATTTATATAGTGGCAATCATATCCCTAGCACTTAGGAATGGCCAGAAAGAGATTAGATAAAAGACCCTTAAGAGATTAGTGTAATATAATCCAGACTTTGATGCATCTGGTCTCTGTTGGCCCTCGGAGTCAGGCCTCACATGCTATTTTTCACAGTTAATCCAAGGGGCAATTTTAAAATTCTACACTATGGTTATTTCTTCTACTCAGCTGAATTCAATACTATTGTCTTGGTGACTGGACCTTCCTTGACATAAAAGGTTTAAACACTCGATTCTCTTCTCTATAATAATATGAAGGCTCATTAATTACATATCAAACTATGATCAATATTGAGATGGACCTCTCTCTTAATCACTTTTTCAAGAAAAAAGATGACTAATTTCATCTCCTAATCCTCACACTTCATTCACATTTTTCCAGAACACTCCATTTCTCTCCAACCCACTGCGTTTCTCTTCGATCCGCAGTAATTGAGGCAAAGCAAATGCTTGGTGATTGGTTGAAAGTGTGGGGATAAAAAGCAAGCCTTTCTATATCTCTTTGATTATTTTTACAGATTGCCCAATGTTCCTTTTTACAGACTGTTACATTTCTTAAAAGCCCCAGAGTGAACACTTATCCTAATCCTAGTGTATATCTAAGAATATTGGCCTCTTGGCCTAGTTTCTGTGTTTGAAATTGAATGCATATTGAGCCCTACCAGGTTCCTTTATTTCTCTCCCACTCCCTCACACACCCAGTAACACACACACACACACAGGCTTTCTCTGGGGGCATCAGTATATGTTCCCTAAGGTTCAAAGCATCCCACTAAAATACCCACCCACATTTCCAAACCACTACCACCCTTCCAGGTGTCACAAGGCATGTACTTTTTTCATAGGCTTTTCTTATAGAAATTATATATATGTATATATATATATACACACACACATATATATGTGTGTGTGTGCACGTGCGTGCATGTACACACACACACACACACACACCTTGGTTTACAGCCAGTTTCTCCTATACAACAATTTTTGTTTTATGTCCAGTTCATTACAACTTCAAATGATGCAGCACTTTCTATCCGAAACAATGCCTTTGATACATCTCTCTCTGGACATATTGACAGACACATAATTTTAGCATTTTCTTCTGAAGACTGAAAACAGATAGTAGAATCATCTTTTATTTTTTTTAATTGTCTTCAAAATATAATTCAATGATTGGCTTGAATTGTCTTTCAAAATCAAATTTGCTTTAATGACATACATGGGATTTTCTGGTATAGAGATGCAATATACTAAGGTAAACTAATTGCTGCCATTAAGTCAGCAGCTATCTGAGTTGTCATTTGCAGATATAGCTCCATATTATCAGTGATATTTACTCAGAGGTGTCTTTTCAAAAGTTCTTAATTTTAGGTTGATTTGGCAGCAAGTTGTCCTACCAAAGTCCATGTTGTTCAGAGAGCAGGTAAGACGTTATTTTACTCGCTGAAAGAAAAAAAAAGTATAGGACCATAACGTTGTATAGGACTCACACCTGTTTCTAATGCAAAAAATAAACACACAAACAAAAAACCCACCTTGGAAATTAATCACAGAAAAGAAAAACGGGGTCAATATAGAAACATGACTGAGGATGGCCACCCTATCAGGCAAAATGATGACATTGTGTTCAGATGCTTTTTTACTCTGGAGAACAGTTGATTTAGTCAACTACTGAGTTAAGGATAGAAATCACAACAAAGACAGTCAAATATTTTTGTTGTTTGTCGGAGGACCTTGACAAAATTGATCAATTCGCTCAGGTTTTGTCTACTGAACTAGAGTGTATGCTCCTGTAGGTCAGGAGTTACAGGAATTTTTCTGTACCTCTCTTTGAGCATGTACTCAGAGATGCTATCTGCCTCACAGACCTGCAAAATGGCTCTGCCAAAGCTGCCCAGTTCAAGTCCTTAGGCGCAGTTCTGATGGGGGCAGAGGGCAAATTGGACATCAAAGAGTTGCCAAAGGCTTTTTTGCTGTGGAAGGCTGAGGGGCTCTGGATGAGCCTTTGATCTCTGCTTCCTTCCCCGCCCCGCCCCCCCCCCCCACCTCTCAGTCAGCCTTCCACCAGGCCCACCCTGGGTCTGCCCTCCTCAGCCGCTCTCGCAGAAGACCCCTGACATTCTGGTCTACATTAAGGAACAAAACTAAACAAGGGTGCAAACAATCAGCCTTCTAATCCAGACAAGTTGCTATCATAGCCTTTGGCTTCCTCCTCTGAATCGAGAAAACATTTGTGGAAACTTTTTAAATCTCAGTAAAAAACAACAACAACAAAAATTAATTACCCCCCCCCCCACCCTTTTCTCTCTTTATTTAATATGGAACAAAGCTTCGACTGCTAGTCCTATCTTTTGCTCACCTGCTAAAGAGCCAATAGAGGAGATTTCTAAACTCCAAATCTGAAGTTTATATACATCCAGCTATATATTTTTGAAAAGCAAATTTAAAATATTTAAAGTTTAACTCTATTGCAAGTGAATCTGTCCTGAAAGTGCAGAATGTCTCTAACTGTGATGTGAAACTTGATGATGGTTTCTTTTGAGAACAAATGAATAGGGTTGTAGTCAAACAAACGTTTGCATGTTAGAATCTCTTACGAACCCAGACACAAAGTAGGAACAATTAGAAATAAACTTCAATTCCATCAACAGAGGTTTGGTTCAAAAGAATATTGTCTTCGATGCACAAGATGTTTTAGCATCTACGTTAGTGGAAGAGACTAGATTATCATTAGCTTTGATGTTTTAGATTTGGGTTGCCTGGAGGAAGAGACTGAACCCCATGACCTGCTGGGGACCCTACTCTGTGTGGCAAGGTCGGGTCCTGAATGAGCAGATGGTCTCCACACTGAATTGATCCCCTAAATCAAAGCTGGAAAATATCATCACTCAAGTTAAATAGTAGTTTCATAGCCTCATCATGAATATACCTTCCCAAAGATTGGGCATTGATCAGCCTAATTTTAATTCAACCAACAGGCACTGAGAACTTTCCACATACCAAATTCTATGATTTGTATATTGATAGGTTTAGGGAATAATAGAGCCACATTGAAAAAAATGCATTTTAAGTTATATTTACAGTTTTCTCTTTTTTCTTTTTCTCCTCTGGCTTTTTAAATTATTATATGAGGATTTAAAGTTCATAGAAGGCTCATGTAAGGCAACCAGTTCTTCCTCCTAAACTTCAGGAGAAACTGTATAGTTTTGAATGGAGCTTTAAATACCTGTGCCTAATGTCTAAGCAAGTAGATGTTTTAAATCAGATTTTTAAAACAACATCTATCTGCTTATCCCTAAATGAGTATAAAGCTTTTTCCTTTGTCTCTTCATAACTGTTCTTATATTTTTCAGTCATCAAATGTAGATGTTCCCCCAAAGTTCTACCCTAAGTCTTCAGGTAGAGTAGAGAGATATTCTTTTTTTCTTATGCATCTACAGTCCATCTATTGTCCCTGTGAAGCAAATAACTTCTAGTATCTCTTTCCCCTCTAACTTTTTCTCAAATACCCCCTCAACCTAATGCCTAAAATACTTAAAACGGCAATTATTTCCTTCCACTGCACCCCAGACCCAATTACCATGTTCTGTTCTTTTCACGACACATAAAATTCAAAGTTACTAAATAATTAATCTAATTATTGTTTATTTTTCCTGTTCTGTCCTCCTCCCACCTATTATAGAACATAAATTCAAAAAGAGAAAGGATTTGGTCTGCTTTATATCTGATGTTTAGCAAACATCTTAGAAAAATTCCTGGGACACAGTAGTCCCTCAAAAATACAATTTGAATATATGAACAAATCAATTCCAACTCCTGAATCATCTATTTCTATAAAGGGTCTTATTTTCTCATTAGGTTCAAAGTTTGAGTTCAATATATGGTTGCTTTTTTCACTTGTCTCCATATATCTTATGAGTCAAAAAGTATTGACCCTACTTTATTATTGATGACTTTCATATCCTACTTTTGAATTTTATCCCCAATGGCAGAAGCCTAGCTAAAATTTCCATTTTTTTCTTTTTTTTAATCCTCACCTGAGGACATTTTTTTTGTTTTTTGTTTTTGTTCAGTTAGAGTGAGAGGGAGAGAGAGACAGAGAGAGAAACATCGACGTGAAAGGGACACATCGAGTGGCTGCCACCCGCACGACCCAACTAGGGTCGAGGACAAACCGCAACTGAGTTGCGTGCCCTTAGCGGGAACCGAACCGAGGTCTCTCTGGACCGCAGGCTGACGCTCTAACCGCTGAGCCAAACCGGCCAGGGCTCCATTTTTTTCTTGACTGATTAAATACAACAGCTTCCTAACTAGTTTTCTTTCCTTTAGTCTTTGCCTTTTATTAATTCATTTTATACATTGCTGCCTTCCTAAAACGTAGCTTTGACTACGTAATGGAAGCTGATGGATTCCTTCATCAAGTATTTATCAAGAACAAATAAATGCTGGGTTTAAATCTTGTCTTTTTTTAAAAAAAAATAAGTGATCTTGGACATGCTTAACCTTTTTGAGCGTCACAGTTTTTCATATGGACAATGGAATGATATTGCTTACATTACTGGATAGATGTTATTATTAAAGTAGACGATACATGTATTTCACACAATGTCTGAGACGCAGTAGACTCCTTCATACACAGAAGTTGTGATTATCACTGTTGTTACTATGACCAGTTATTAAATTTCTAGATAAACTGGCATGAAGCAGAGATTGACCCATGAAGGCACACATTTTATCTTTATTGAAAACCCCTGAACTTGTTGTATACTATATATAAAATTTCCTTAGACACATATTTATATAATTTCTTCTTTTATTTTTTCCCAATAAATCCATGAGATTTTAAATTTGCTTTGTAAGTAATGGGAATAAAAACAAAAATTGAAAAAAAAAAAAAGATTAAAAAATGTGTTATCTGTGTCTGGCCTTAATTTAAAAATCATTTTATCAAACTAAAATGTTCAAAAGGATAAAGCCAATTATTATTTTTTTTTATCAATTGGTTGCAGTAAATCTGTCCTGAAAAATTAAACCTTTTATATGAGCATTTCCACAAACTCCCTAAAGGTCACTAATACTTTACAATCTTTTTGTCACGTTGACTAAGAACCTTTGAGATAGGACTTAGAGACTTTTTAATGCCCAGATATTATATGGAATGATAGTAATATCTTAGCTTCTAAAATGCCACATTGTTGGTTTTCCACTTTTGAACTGAATCAATAAGATGACATCTACTTGCTTGTATGTCTGAAGCAGACCAAACAGCGTATGGAAGAAGGAAACAGGTGTTGTGCGCAGCTGGAGTGGCTCAGTGGATTGAGCATCGGGCCATGGACTGAGAGGACCCCGTTCAATTCCTGGTCAAGGCACATGCCTGGGTTTGGGACTCAATTTCCAGTAGGGCATGTGCAGGAGGCAGCTGATCTATGTTTCTCTCTCACATTGATGTTTCTATCTCTCTCTCCCTTCTTCTCTCTCTCTAAAAAAATCAATAAAATCATATTTTTAAAAAAAGACACTTGTGTCTTCAATTTTCAAAGTTTGGCTCATTAGAAATGCAGTGGTGAATATGCTCTGCTCAAAAATTCTGAAGCTCATACTTACAGCCATGACTGCTTCATCACAAAAGGTACAAGCAACGCTTTGCAGGCCTAGAAAACTGGAGACCAGTTCAAATGTCCTCCAGTGAGGACCCTGTGATTCCCAATTTTTAGACAATAAGACCTAGAAAGTATCAGCAAAACTGGGACACAGCTTAGGGGATCTCTCAATTGGCAAGTATAAAAGTATCTTGGTTTGAGATATATTTTTTATAAATTATGTCATATTTCTTTTCACATTACTTCATTGGTCACAAACTTTCAAAGTCTCCTGTTAAGTGCTAATGTTCTAACCCTTCCATAACTCTTGCTCAGGAAATGACTTGGATCCTTTTAAATATCAGATAACTAGGTGAAATTCTACCAGAATACTTCTATAATTGCAATTGTATTATTTCTGATTATGGACAATCAAGAAGACCTTGGATGAAAACCCATCTTTACTGCCTATTAGGTATATTATCAGTACCAATTTATTTACCCTACTTGGGTTCTATTATCCTTGTTTATTGGTCAGCCATCAGATCAATAGCATCACCAGGCAGTGCTAGGGTTAGTGGTAAATGAGCAACCTAAGAGTATAAGATTTTAGGGGAAAAGGGGAATCCTGTCAGCTGCTACGCTCTGGGAAGATTTCAAACAGAGGAAATGATATAAATTGGGCTGGGAGAGATGGATATAAATATAGTTGATCATTGTTAATGAGAAGGTAGAGCTTTCCTATCAGGAGTGATGTGTTACTCAGTTGACAATGATTCGGGGTGGCTAGGGAAGGAATTCAAGTGAGAGATTGGAAAGGCACCTGAACTCTAGACCAGGAATATTAGGGTTTTATTCATGAAAAATGTAGATTTTGATTTTGACTTCAGATATACCTCGGTTTGGACCCTGGCTTTGTCAATTTCCAGGGACTAGAATCTGTATCATTTATTTGGGCAATATGAGTCTGTTTCCCAAACTGTAGTATTAAGATAATAATAACTTGCAAGAATGCTGATGGAACTAGAAAAGGTAAAAACATAATATGTTTAGCCCTTGCATGCTAGATATACTGGTTCTTAGGTAGGGACCTTTCCACTAGCCCTTCCACCCTCTAGATCCATTGTCTGCCCTTCTCGACCTCGCCCTGTGCCCTGCAGGCTGGCTTCTGTGATCTGCATCACCTGGGTTTCCACACTTTCTGTCTTGGGGTTGGGCTTGGCCAATGAAAGGCACTGACAGGAGATTTGAAAGTGAGAAGAGGTGTAAGCCAAGGTGTTCCCCCACTCCCCTCTTCCAGCTGAGGGAGTGACGACGTCCTTCCATGACAACAGCTCCGATAGGCCAGGAGCTTCTCCATGACTTCAGATATCACTGGGCTCTGATTACAGAATTTCTTCTCCTGCTCAGGCAGCTCCCTTTGATGCTAGTCTTCAGTGTCTCCGCATTCCTCATGGTTTCCCTAATTTTGTTCATAATTTAAAGGAAATCATTACATTAAAATCCCTTATTCTGGCCTGGCCAATGTGGCTCAGTGGTAGAGCGGCAACCCATGCAGCAAGAGGTCACCAGTTCAATTCCCGGCCAGGACACAAGCCCAGATTGTGGGCCAAATCCTCAGTGCGGGGCATGCAGGAGGCGGCCAATCAATGTTCCCTCTCATTGATGTTTCTATCTCTCTCTCCCTCTCCCTTCCTCTCTCTCTAAAATCAATAACAAAAAGAAATTTTTTTTTTAAGTCTCTTATTCTGTTCCTTACTAGAACCCTGAAAATATACTAGATATGCCATAATCACATTATTGTTAATCTGATAATAAGGGAAACCACCAGAACATGGACAAAACATGATAGGAGTCCTGCTTCCGGAGCTTTAAGGCTGGTATGGTACACAGGATAAATTATAAGACGGGAAGAGGAGGTAGACTAAAATAATTTTAATATAAAACTAAAATTCTTACTAATCATTTCCAAGGGTCAGAGAAAGGGTGTTATAATATTGTGACTTATAAGAAATATGCATATATATGGTCATTCAGATGACCAAAAGATAGTTCTCATATATAAATATACACTTGGTCTTCATTCATGGTTCCTGGCTCATAGCTTCCAAAATCCTTGGAATTTCCTGAGCAGTAGAGCAATGGTTATAATATTTGGTGTCCTGTCCTCAGTTCCTGAAAACACTTCAGAACCATAAAGGTAAACTGGTGTTTTGTTATGAATAACAAGCCCCTTTTAACCACAACCGGTTTTGGTAATGAAGTGACTTTTGGAAGGCACCTAAGGATGGGGGCTGGTTGCCAGGGGAACCAACCATGAACAGAAGTTTAGAACTTCCTGTTCCACCACTGATTTCCAGGGATGGAGAGGGGCTATCACTTGAATCAATCACCAGTGGCCAATGAGTTAATCAATCATGGCTGTGTAATGAAAACTCCATAAGAAAAAGTGGGGTGGGGTGTGGGGGTTCAGAAAGCTTCCAGGTTGAGGAACCAGAACTCTTACCTGTACCAACATGCCAGGCCCCAGCCCCATGAGGACATAAGCTCTTTTGTTCAGGGCCTCACCCTAAGTATTTCCTCATCTGGCTGTTGATTTGTATCTTTTAATATCTTTTGTAATAAAACAGTAATCTAGTGAATAAATGTTTCCTGAGTAATGTGAGCCATTCCAGTAAATTAATCAAACCCAAGGAGGGGGTCGTGCGAACCTCTGACTTGTAGCAGGTCAGTCCCAAGTACAGGCAACAACGCGGGCGTGTGATTAGCCTCTAAGTGGAGGCAGTCCTGTGGGACGTGGGATCTGAGGCTGCTTCCAGGTACAGAGTGTCAGGAGTAAGTTGAATTCTCGGACACCTTGCTGGCGGCCAAGAATTGCTTATTGGTGTGCGGAAGCCTACACACACACACACACACACACACACACTGGGTCCAGGAACCCAAAGCAGATGGTAACCACAAAAATGTAGACTAAGTGATGAGTGATCTTATTTCTTCATTAGAGATCATCATTGCCAAAGATGGTAAGCCATGAGAGGGGAGAACCAACACTGAATTCAAAGATGACCTGTCGATAGTTAGCATTTTTTACCAGATGTTTGCTTTTTACTCAGATATTTACCAATTAAATAAAAACAAAAGAGTTCTTAACTACTTTTTAGAATTTCGATTTGTGCCAGTGAGTGAGAAGATCATAGTTTTCACTGACTTTTATTACTTGAGTAGGTCCAAGGGAGAAAGAAACTTAAAAAGTAAGAACAGTCTGGTAAACTAAACTATATTCCTTTTTTTCCTTCTGATTATAAAAGCTCTGTTCAAAGCAGAACATTTTGAAACCACAGAAAAGAATTTAAAAAATTAAAATTAGCCATTATTTCACTGGGTATATTTTGGTAAATTTGTCTCTGTTTTGGTGTCTAGAGAAATATTGTACCCTTATAATAAATACATATATACATATTCATGCATATTTTATATATTTGCTTACATACATATATTTAAATAGTAAAAATCATATGGTAATAAAAATTTTGTAGACTTTTTTTTACTATTAGGTTTCCATAATAACCCGTTATTCTTCTTATTTTTTTAATTGTTTTGTTTGTTTTTATCCTCACCCGAGGACATTTTTTTGCGTTTATCTTTAGATAGAGCAGGAGGGAGAGAGGGAAGAAGAGAGAGAGAGAAACATTGACGTGAGAGAGATACATCGAGTACCTGCCACCCACATGACCCCAACCGGAACCGGGGACAAACCGGAACCAAGGTACGTGCCCTTAGCAGGAACTGAACCCGGGATTCTCTGGTTCACAGGCCGACGCTTCAACCACTGAGCCAAACTAGCCAGGCTTTTTTCATTTTTTTTATCTATGAGTCTTATTCTATGCCAGACACTGACTTGATTTTAATCACATAGTCCAGAAATGGTGGGTCCGAGACTGGAGGTGTACTTATGATCATAAATCTTGCATTCTCTCTCATGTTACAACTACTTTCAGTCATATTTCCTGCATTCCCACTTCTCCAAGTGGTACAGACTCATGCCAATGTTTTAAACTGTGGGCTTGTTTTTGACCAAGAATGTTTCTACATCATTTATAATTTGGTCATGGCTGTTAGCCTCCTTTTCCCCACCCACTACTCACATCACACTAGATACCTGAGTGTCACTCAATGCAATCCTTGGAGGATTTCTATCACCTCCCCTTGCTACTGTGTAACCCCGACCTGGAGGCCCAGGGCTATCTGTCTATGAAACAGTTGCAAGAGATAAAAAGGAGGGGCATCTGTGGTCTTTCTTCTTCTAAGTATCTGCTTATGACTGACACTCTCCGATTTCATAGCCAATGGCCAAGTAATCAAAGATGTCTGGGGCCACTGAATATGAGACCTGGGACCAGCTCTTGTTTGCTGCCTCTAATTTAACCAACAATTTTTTCCTCTTCTGTGGCATTCAGACTGGTTCATCAGAAGGCATCACTATAGGAATATATGGTAATACAGTGGCCTTTCTTCTGTAATTAGAATTATATATTTCTAACCCACAAAGAAGGGAAATATCTGTACTGCTGATAAGGTTGGATGGGGATGGAAGGGCAGGGAAAGAGAGGCCTTAAATAAAGATAAGAGAATAAAAGATGGAACCCTGGGTAGCTGTGTCGTGTCAACACCAATTCTTTGAGATGCGATAAGACATTTAAAGCACAGCACCTGGAAAATGGTAAGCACATGGTAAGAGCCACCTATAAATTCTCTCCAACTGTAGTTATTTCTACAAATGTTAATTTATTCTTAGTATCAGTACAGTACGACTTTAGATAAAATGTGAAACATTTGAAAAGAAATAAGTATCAGTCACAGTCACACCATCTGAAATTTCTAAATGATGGCTATTTGTTCATATTCTCTTTTATTACTTTTTATAAAATATGCAATCACTTTTGCATGACCTACAAAATGTAGGTGTGCACATTCCCATTCTCTTACTACCGATTTTAAGTCACAAATATTGACTGTGGGGAACAGGTGACTGGGTCACTTAATGACAAAATACACCCTAAAGGACCACAGAAGGAGGTGCACTGGGCAGAGAATTGGACAGAGCTCTTGTTTATCTGTTTAAGTTCCCCACAAGAACATCAGGTTACAGATGTGTGTCTAAGACTACGGATATCTTCCAACCCTCTCAAACTATCCTTGCCCATTTGTCCCTCTTCACTTCTCAGAGTCAAAATGGGAGTGAAGAGTCCTTTCATCTGGGTTGAACTTGGTCGCAGGTGAAATGATAAAGAACTCTCAAAGAAGGAAGAAGCTCTGAAAAGTGGTATCGTAGCCTTAGCTTTGAACCTTATCTTAGACAAAAGCTTAACATATTTTTTTTTCCAGCAAATATGCTTACCAACCCTTGTAAGGGTACGTAAATGAAATTTGACTAAGGTTACCAATAGGATGAATTTAGCTTTAATTATTAAGTGACTAGAGTCTGGCCTTATATAGCTGGCATGTTTTTCAACAGTATCATAGAGTGTAATGACTGAGTTCTATATGTTCTCCTTGTGTGCTATGTGACTTTGGGCAAGTTGCTTCACTTCATTGTGCTTAGGTTTGTTGATCTGCAAAATGGGATAATAATATTATGTAGCTCATAGGAACAGTGAGGATTAACCAAAGTATCACATGTATTATAAATACTTTATATATATATATATATATAAATATATATATATATACACACATATATTTAAAGAGAGAATATACATGTGTACATATATGTATATAAAACTTAAACAATGTGACATAAGATCAGCACTATATTAATATTAGTATATATTTCATTGTCATTTTTATAATTATTGTCCCTTTACTTAGCAATGTTCTCTCATTCATTCTTTTATCCTGTGACCATAAAATAAATGCATCTCTCAATATCATCCAGGAGGTCCCCTGTGATTTCCAGCATCAAGAGCCATTTTTAAGTGACAGCATAAACCTCATTACAGGATTGTTTTACTCATATTAGAGTTTCAGTGTGACAGTCGCATCAGGTACCAGCTTTTCACCCTGTCTTATTCCCTGATTACACTGCTATTCTCCCTTTTGCTCAGAGAGGGGACCCTTCCTTGTCCAAGAGTTCAATCGAATCACAATCTTTCCAATCCAATCATAGTTAATCCAATCGATTCGATTAGTGATTGGTTTGGTGAATGTCATGTGGTCCAACACTGGTCACTGAAAACTAAGGAGAAGAGGCTTTCCTTGAAACCAAGAAGGGTCACTTATTCATCTCAGTAACATGATGCTACCTTACCCCCACACGACGTAAAGTCTAGCAGTCAATGCCCAAATGATTCAAACCTACTCTTTGAAGCCTTTCCTGATCCTCAGTAGCACGGATGACTTCCTCCTCTGTGCCCTCTATATCCTGTTCACATTTGAACAGTACAATAGCCAAGTGGGTGAAGGGCTGGCTCTAGAATCAAATTGTCTGGGTTAAATATGGACTCAGCCAATTTTCTGTTCTTGTTGCAACTCGGTTTCCTATTCTGTAAAATGGGAATATATATAGTGACTGTCTTTTAGGGCTCATGTGAGCATTAAATGAGTCAAGTATTATAAAACATCTTAAATAGTCCTTGACAAAGTAAAAACTCATTAAATTTGAGTTATAACAATTCTATTGATAAATGATATCATTTTAGTGCAACAAATTACTTACACATCTGTTTCACTCACTAGATTGCAAGGGTAACTTAAGCTGGGAGTCCGCATTTTCCACTTCCCCACTGGCTGGCAGGGCACCTGGCACCTGGCACCTGGCACCTGGCAGGCGCTCTGCGGATGTTTCCTCAAGTGAAGCTGAGAGGAAAGAAGGAAGGAAGGAAGGAAGGAAGGAAGGAAGGAAGGAAGGAAGGAAGGAAGGAAGGAAGGAAGGAAGGAAGGAAGGAAGGAAAGTAGGTAAAGTATTTTTTGAGTGTGTGGTTTCCTTTATTTTTTATTCTCACCCGAGGAAATTTTTGCATTTATCCTCAGATAGAGCGGGAGGGAGAGAGGGGGGAAGAGAAAGAGAGAAACATCGATGTGAGAGAGACACATCGACCGGTTGCCACCCACACAACTCCAACCAGGGCCAGGGACAAACTGCAACTGAGGTACATGCCCTTAGCGGGAACCGAACCTGGGACTCTCTGGTCTGCAGGCCGACACTCTAACCGCTGAGCCAAACTGGCCAGGGCTGGTTTTCTGGGTTTTGTTTTTGTTTTTTGGTGGGGGGAAGAATTGACCTATAAAGTTAATCTAGTTACCTGTTTCTACCAGTGTCTAGAATTCTGATCAGAGTCTCCCAAAGCCACCTACTGAGGAGGTGTGGCTATGAAGGCCCGCCACTTCTGTATTGTACAAACGATGCTTTCAGCTGGACAGCACCATCCTGACACAATGAAGTCTATATCAGGGGTGTGCAAAGCCCGGGGACTTCATGAACAACTGAGGCTCTGACAACATCTCCACTGTGTGGTCACACAGCCTGGCTGGAGCCTCAGAGAAACCGATTATATTGTAGAGACTGGTCTTCCACAGACCACAGAACTGCCCCAGCCTCACCAGGCCACACAAAATGATCATATTCATGAGGGCCACACAATCTTACTTGTTTACACATCTCAGAGCTCACCCCACATCTGGATGCCTAGGCATTCAGTTTACGGCCCCTTAGACACTTCGTAATAGAAACTTGAGGATCAGCCAGACTTCTCTCACAGGAAGTAGTTATCAGAGAAATTCTTCAACACATCAAAACAACGAGAATGGACTGAGCTTGGTGAATTACAGTAAGTGATCTGTCCTTTTGAGATGGTTCAAAATTACTGGGAAAGAGCTGAAGTCAGATTCTGGAGCTGTGGCCTCACTCAGGGGTGCAAGCAATCCTGTATGTAGTCTGACTTAAGTTTAAAAAGTTACTCCTTCATTGTCTTGACACTGGTGGAAATATCCGCTTCTTCGCTATGCAAAACTTAATTTTTTTTTTTGCACAAATAAAAAAAGAGAAATGATATCTTCAAAGATGCAACTCATTTCTGGAGAGTGTCTACACTAATTTTATCTCCATTTTTGTCCCATCTATATTTTTTTTCTCTGATCCTGGCAATGCCTGGCTAATTCCTACCTTCTCTGGTAAAAATCAGATCCCTCTTCTGATGCCCAGTCTAAGCTCAATATCTTTTTTATTCTCTTTCATATCATTCCATTCTGTTCCTACAATGTTCTTGATACAATGTGTAAATACAATTTGTAACCCGAGTGTTCGTTTCAAGTCTCTCTCTCCCAGCATTCTCTGAGTGTTCCTCTGTATATAAAGATCACCGGAAAGGCTTATTATAATGCAGACTCCTGGACACCACCCCAGAAATCCCGAATCATGACTATCAGAGGTTAGCTCCAGGTATTTTTTATTGACACCAAAGTCTGAGATCCATTTCACCAAAGTTTGTTTGCTGAGGGCAGAGGTCACGTGAGTTGTACTGAGCTCTGGTTTTTTTTCAGCATCAAATTCTGTGCCTGGCATATAACAGGCCCATA
The DNA here is from genome assembly GCF_014108415.1 of Molossus molossus. Lineage (NCBI taxonomy): Eukaryota > Metazoa > Chordata > Mammalia > Chiroptera > Molossidae > Molossus > Molossus molossus. The sequence goes on along the minus strand of NW_023425351.1, from coordinate 61,263,489 downwards.
ATAAAGTCTTATCAAATAAATGAAAATGTGAGTATCAAAGGCACAGCTATTAGTCAGTCCTATTCTTATGGAGAAACTGAAAGACAAAGAGTTTAAATTTGTTTTTTATTGATTTTTAGAGAGAGAGGAAAGGAGAGGGAGAGAAACATTGATGAGAAAGAACATCAATGAGACGGAATGACAACTGGCCACCTCCTGCATGCCCCCCACTAGGGATTTGGCCCACAACCTGGACATGCGCCCTGACCAGGAATTGGACCAGCAACCTCTTGGTGAATGGGTCGATGCTCAACACTGAGCCACACTTGTTGGGCTGAAAGACAAAGAGTTTAAACATACTTCGATTCCATAATTATTGAAACATGAAAATAGAAAAGTTGTGCCCTGGCCAGCTGGCTCAGTTGGTTAGATTGTTATCCCATACACCAAAAAATTGTGGGTTCAATTCCTAGTCAGGGCACATACCTAGGTGGTAGGTTCAACCCCTGGTCATGGTGCCTACAGGAGGCAACACATTGAAGTTTCTCTCTCACATCGGTGTTTCTCTCTCATCTCCCTTTCTCTCTCTCTAAAATGAATAAACATATCCTTGGGTGAGGATTTAAAAAAAAAGAAATTAGGAAAGTTGTGCCTGATGCCCTTTATCACAAATAAAAGGTCTTTAAACCTTCCCAGTGAGAACTGCATGTTGGCCAAGAAGTTGATATAGTGGAAAAGAAACAGATTCTGCAACTCTCTAGACTTGAGTGGCACTCACTAGCTCTGTGCTTTTGCCAATTTACTTGAACTTTCCGAATTCCAGTTTCTTCATCAATAAAGCAATAGCATAGTTACAATGTGATTGTGAGCGCACAATTGAATAAGAAGGTATGAACACAGACCTGGCCTTGTGCTTGGCTGGAAGGGACAGTCGATGAATGACAGCCCTTTCTTGCCCGATTCCTGGTTCAAGCAAATTGTTTTAAAAACCATCAGGGAACGTTTTTGGCAAGCAGTCCGCAGCCCCTGCTTTTTGTCATCATTCTTAGTAATGTTTAGGGAGCATGGCAGTTCTTAATTGGAATTTAAAAGGATAATGAGTACAGCCCTGAACTTGAATTGGCAGAATGTATTTTCTTGATCATGGCCATTTTAGGACTATGCATGGCTTAGGACCAATCCATGTACAAGAGATCTCAATTTGAAAGCGGGACTGGGGCTGGGAAGATTCAACCACAGAGATCTTCCCCCCACCCCCACCCCTCTGAAGTAGGGATTATGGCCTCTGGCTAAATTGTGAGGATGTATATTTGAACACCATGAGATAATTCATTAAAAAAAGGAGCAACTGACAGGCATGTTCAAGACGGCTAGAAACTACTATTGTATCTATATTTTAATAGTGCCAAAAATATGGATAATATCCAGCCATGGCAAAGGAATAGAGGGGAATGAGACCCCCCCGCCCCGCCTCCCCCTTGCTTAATTCCTTGGAGAAGACATTCTAATTGTTTTAACTCTTTTACTGGGCAGGGGGTTTGGGGGGAGAAGATGAGACTTGAAAGGCTTAAGAAAGCTTTGGGAACTCCCTCTTTTCCAGCTGTGTTAACAAACTTCTGTGAAACAGATGGGTGGCTGGCTAAAACACTCAGACCGGCAAACTCTCTTAATCAATTGACACTTCCCAGTGCTATGAAATCCATAATAAAGTTAACCCCCCTATCGCTGCTCCAGGAACATCTGGGCTTTGTTACGTCCTTTTCACTTTCACTTCAGCTATTTAAAAGAAACTCATTTCAATAGCTCTATCTTTTCTCTGTTCTTTGCAGATACTGATAGCAAAGTCAGCTGTAGAACTTTTCTTAAGCAACTGGTCTGTGTCACATTGGAAACAGATGATTTCTGCATCAGCATACACTTTGGATGTTAAATAGTTCACTATAGATTCTTACTAAATAACAAGAAACTATATAATGTAGTGATAATAATAATACAGAATGTTTATATGGGCTTAATAGTTTTCAAAGCAATTCCACACACAATATGTGTATGTAGGCATTGTATAAGCATTTTCATGATGATTCAAGAACAAATGATTGTCAGTGATGATTTATAGGCTTTCTAGTTGTGGCATTCCTGGTTTTTCTAATTTAGCCTTGGCTCCTGATGGGAGTGAGGGATGGAATACGGACAGCAGTTTTACACGTTGTTGTTAGTTCATAATTATGTTCTAGCTGTTACATTACACTCTGTGGGAGAAACTTTAATGTTCATGAACTTAAAATGAAACTGGGGTGACAAATAGGGTAACCAACCAAATAGGGTTTGCCCGGGATTGTCCTGGTTTTTAAACTTGAAAAACCCAACATCCCATGAACCTCCTTTGTCACTAAAAAAGCAGGACAGTAAGTCATCAAGATCCATGGTAGGTAGCACTTGTATTGTATAAAACACAACAGAGACAAGGTTAGTTTAATGTGTGGTTATGAGTATTTGTCCCCAAATACAGCATCACAAAGTTAAATGTAAAATTAATTGTTCTCACAAGTAATATTAACAAATTCACTTAGGTTTACATTCACAAGTGGAAAGTAAATTGTCCTTGGAAAATGCTGGTGAGTGTCCAAAACATGTCTATTTTATATCCCTATTGAAATTGTAATATGTGAAATGAATAAATGTACACAGGGGTAACTATTAAATTCATTTAGGTTTATGTTCCTAGTAAGAGAGTAACTTGTCTTTGACTATTCTATTGGAAAATGCTGGTAAGTCTCCATAAACATGTCTATCTTATATCCTATCCGTACTGAGATTGTAATACATAAAATGAAAAACTGGGACATAAATGTTAGGACAGTAACAAATGATATCTCTAATATGCAAATAGCTTCTGACCAAAAAGAAAAAAAGTCACTGGGCTCAATAGTTGTCAAAATGAATGCTGCTTTGCCCTTGTTAAGAAAAATTCTACATGGGTGGGGATTTCACTGTGTAGGTTCCGATGTCTCGCTGTAATTTTACCTCCAAGGTTTTTAATCCAGTACCAACGCTAATTTCTAGTACCCTTTCCTGGTTCTTTATACTTAGTATCTTTACCCAGTATTAATGATAATAAACATAGTTATCCCCTACTGGAAAATGAACTATATTCAAGATAACAACATCAGAGCTTTATATTAATAGATATTCAACAGACTATATCTCTTATCCTTGTAGCATACCTAGAAAGTAAATGTTATTAATTCTGTTTCGTAGGTGAGAAAACTCAAAGATGGTACTTGAACTCTGATCCAATGACATTCATAATGAGAGCAATCTTAAGTCAATTCTGTGGTTGCTTATGATAAACATAGGTAATTTAAGTCAACAACAAGAATGCTTTTCTCATAGAACTGCCTCTCTCTCCCAGCCACAACTTCACCTGTCAGATTTGAGAATTGTCAGGTGAGAAGTTGCAAGAGTTCATTTTTGGCTATGTAACTTTAAATGGTTTAGAAATGGTCACACTATATGAAGGATAGGAGCAAATGTTTTAGTAATATTGTTCAAAGGGATTCCGATTTTCTTATGAGTTGTTGGAAGACCCTCCATACTGCTGAATATCAGTTCACTCATCCCCTGAAATCTTGTTTTGTAATAGTGTAGGCTAGTTTGTGGGGTAACTACCTACCCTCTTAGCACCAAGCATACAAGCTTCCTCTTAATTCACGAATTCTCAGTCCTAGCTCGGCATCAAAATAATTAGTGGACATTTACAAACAAAACACAAAGAAGTTCTCAGGTCCCACCCCAGACCTGCCAGACCTATTGATTTTAGAGGTTGCAATTATATTTCAAAAAATTACAGGTCATTCTGATGCATCATTAAAATTGAGGACTGATGTATGTTTCATGCAACACATGGTTTCTTGTTGGACTAAGATCTTGCAATCCATGCTATATTTAGTTGATTGAGTGGAGAGGCTGATTAGAGGCCATTTGGGCCAATTTGCCAGATGTTAGCATAAACTGATGACCCCATTTAGTTTCTATCATTCTTTTTATTTCCATTCCTCTTCATCATCTGAAAATACTGTGGACGTTCTGTTATAATCAAAAAGTGTTAGCTCATTCTTGAATTCGGATGTAACAGCTTTTCCCTTCAGCACAGAGAGCAGGAGAATGAATGCCTTCAGTGAATGGAAGGGCAGAGGGGGCGAAGAAAATGCAGCAGCCAGTGATTCCGAGGCCTTGCTCAGCTGTGAGGGCTGGAGCCCAACCAAGAAGGAAAGTTTACTAACATTCCAGAGTTGACCCGGACGCCCCGAGTGGGCAGGGAGGGATACCCCCATTTAAATACTCGGGCCTTCCTTGCATACTGCCTTAAAACACCTTATTCAGAGTCTCAGCAAAGACAGCCCACTTTCAGATTAAATTAAGAACAGGAGCTTTAACTTCACTCGTGAGTAAAAGCAGAAATTCAGTTCGATTGTCATCATGCTCTAACTATGGGCTAGCAAAATGTCTTTTGATGCTAGGTAGGCATTAGGCACTAAATCAACCAAAGCAGTGCAGAGATAACCTACCCAAAGAAATCATTTGGTTAGATAATGTTAAAGAGAAATAATGGGATTAATAATGAGATCAACACTTAATACTCCTCCATGTCCTTATTGTGGTAAACCTTGTCCTAAACATTTTACATGCATTATATCGGTTTTTTCTAATTCCAATTTGGAGCAAATATTATTATTATCTGCATCATACAGATAAACCTTCCAAGGCTCCGAGAGTTCAAGGCACTTATCTAAGGTTGCACAACAGGGAAGAGTCAGAGATAGGATTCAAATACAAAGCTGACTCACTTTAAAAGTTTATAACTTTCTTTCTTTTGCTTGCTTCCAAAAGACCATGTTTTATTAATTAGGGACATCAGAGAAAGAGCTCAAAAATGTACTGCAATGCTAACAAAAAATTTTCAATATAAAATAGGGGTTTGAGAACCCATCCAAGAAAGTTATTATTGAATTATCAGAAAGATCTTTCATCAGCCATTCTGAAACATAGACCCAGAAAAAATATTGTACCTGGAGTCTTGTGTGTTATTAAATTCTCAAGTCATTTTGCTGTTTGTTCATTTCCTAATGGGTTCCTACAACAAACAACCATTTTCTCCTGGTCCTTATTTTCCCTCCAAGTGAGAGTCTCTCAATTTGAAGGGAAGTATATATTTCAAGTCAAATTTTTATGTCTGTGTGATTCCTTGAGTCGCCCAAGTTCTCTAATAAACAGAATTAATAGTATTGGGATGAGCTTCTAACAAATCCCAAACAGTGTGCTCTTCTGCTCCATAACTCTTCACTGACAGCTCACCAAGATGGTACATTTAACGGTTCCATAAATCTGTGTAATGGTAAACAAATGACTAATAAATGTCTGGATGTTCAATGAAAACATTAAAATGAACATACTGCAGAAATAAATAAATTGCCATTAAAAGCTTAACAGTGACCACATACATGTTAATCCATAGACTGGGAAACATAGTGGTTTGGGAAAATGTACAAGTGGACAAATTATTAATGGCAGTGCTTTTAAAAATGGATGTTTATCCAGCAACATAAATTGGACCTAAGTCCAAAGAGGAAGTCTCTCAGCTTCTGGCAACAGCTATCATAATCTTATTATAATCAAGTAATAGAACCACAAAGCTCCAGTGAATTTCTACAAGTGGTCTATTCTGCCCCTTCAATTCCTCCACAATGTAGTTTTTAAAAACGTTCTTTGTATCTCTTGGGAAGCCAATTAAAGATCTGCCCTGATAATAAGTTGCACGGCCCTACAAGTTTAGTAAAAACTATTAATTGAAAATAAAATGTCCCTTCCCTTTGCCATCATTTAATTGGCTGAATCATCTTTATTCTTTCTGTAGTCTCTTTTATACCCATGCTGTGCCCCAAATTACAGATCAGTGTCCTATTCCTGCTCATCAAAAATTGTTTGATAGTCTCTTAACAGATGTTCTCCCTTCTTAGATCATTCTTTTCTTTAATTCTTCTCCATGGAACCTTCCTAGGTAGGTCTCTATTCCCATTTCTCCCTTGCTCACAGATATTCCATTACTGAGGCCAGACTAAAATCCTAAAGCCTTAGCCTAAAATTAAATATCTGCAGTAACTCAACTCTATTTTAATGTGGATGTTAGGAGTTTTCAGGTTGCAGGTGATAATCTAGTTCCAAGTGGCTTAAGACAAATAAAAGATGAAGAAGGAGGAGAAGGAGAGGGGAAGGAAGGAAGGAAGGAAGGAAGGAAGGAAGGAAGGAAGGAAGGAAGGAAGGAAGGAAGGAAGGAGGGAAGGGGGAGGGAAGGGGCAGGGAAGGGGGAGGGAAGGGGAGGGAGGGAGGGAGAGTGAGAGGGAGTAAGGAAGGGAGGGAGGAAGGAGGGAGGGAGGGAGGGAGGGAGGAAGGAAGGAAGGAAGGAGGGAAGGGGGAGAGAAGGGGGAGGGAGAGAGGGAGGGAAGGAGGGAGGGAGGGAGGAAGGAAGGAAGGAATGAGAAAGGAAGGAGTGAGGGAAGGGGGAGAGAGGGAGGAAGGAGGGAGGGAGGGAGGGAAGGGAGGGAGGGAGGGAGGGAGGAAGGAAGGAAGGAAGGAAGGAAGGAAGGAAGGAAGGAAGGAAGGAAGGAAGGAAGGAAAGGAGAAGAAAGAAAATTTATTAACTTCAGTGTTGGCCTCAGCTACAGCCAGACTCAAGTGCTTCAGTGATGTCCCTGGATTTTCTCCTGGTCCTTCCTTTGGCTTAGTTCATCTGTGCTGGCTTCGTTTGCAGAAAGGCTCTCCAAAAGAAAGGGCGAAAAAAATAGCTGCCAACACCTCTGGCCTCACACTCCATCCTATAACAATTTCAGGGAAAGTATTGCCCCTTTTAAAATCATAACAACACAAGACCTAGGCTGGTAGCCTCTTTTGAGTCAATCACTGTTACCAGGATGAAGAAATACACTGGATGGCCAGGCCTAAATCACATGCCCCTTTTGAGACTAAGACTGGATCAGCTCCATCCCTTTCAGAAGAGCTGAGAGTGGAAGACAGATGGCTCCCCAAAGAAATACTGTTGATATTATAAAATGAAAGAGATACAGATTTTGATAAGATAAAAGCAACAGATACCCATTGTATCTTTCTATCCTGTCCCCCCCAACCTTACCTCATACTTACAATGGGGTCAAGCCAAGCAAAAGTATCCATTGCTCCCCGTAGTATTCTGCAATGTGTCTTCCCCTTTATTATGTTTTCTCAGAAACACTACCAATTCCTCAGTGGTAAATCGAGGTTAAAAGCAAAAGCACAATGAAAAGGCTAACATGGGACTTTTTAATAGAGTTGCCAAACTACAAGATGCCCAGTTAAGTTTGAATTTCAGATAAACCACCCCCAACTTTTTAGTATAAACGTGTCCCAAATAGTACATGGGATATACTTATGCTGAAAAAGTATTTTGTTTATCTAAAGTTCAAACTTTACTGGGTGTTCTGTATTTTTTATTTACAAAAATCTTAGCACCCTACTCTCTGAAAAAAAAAAATGTACAAATTCTTCTAAATGTGTTTGACCACGGGACTTTCTTTTCCCCACGAATCCTCCTACAGGGGCGTTGCGCACAATTTCTTCAAGAACAGCTAGAGTAACTCATATTCCAACGATTTAATGAAGATTCAGCACTGTGCTCCATGTGCAGTCCTTGCACTCCATGTGTCGTTTTCTTAGCCCCTGTCCTGTGGAGCAAAATTATTTTTATTGAAGAAAGAGCTGGAAGCAGAAAGAAAGATACATTTGACTTGCAAAAGATATTGCCCCAAAATAGAAATTGATGACTTACTAGTAATGCAAACAAAAGTTGGGAGTTATCTTATATATTTGTCCCTGACTTGCTGAGTAGGACTAAGGCTGATGAAAAAATATTTTCCAGACCGACGGATAATTATACTCTTAAAATAATAATACCTACTGAGTGATGAAAATGTTTATATCTCTTAATTTTACATAACACTGAAAGCAGAGACCCTCCAGCTACCTCCCAGCCTGTGATGTGGTCTGTCAAAAAGATTCACTACAGGTTATTTGCACATGTAATTTAAACCATCCTATAAATTAAAAGTGTGTTGTGTATATGTGTGTGCATATGAAAAAGTCTATAACAGATGTCTTTTCAAAATTATCACAAAGATATTTGTTTAAAAGAACACTCCTATGTGAGGTTTTCCTTTCTTTGATATTTTTCTCTACAAATTTTCTTTACGAAAATCTTAGCACCCTCTATGTTATTGAAGCTACCTAATATCACATCTGGAAATGGAAATGTCTGAAAGAAATGTCATTCATTGTAGAGGGCAAGAAGCAGAAACCTGAGATAAATATGCCTCTGTCAAACGGAAGCAGGCAAAATCACTAAAGGAAAGAAACCAGACATCCTGGTGCTCTTTTAGATAATAACTTATAAATGCCAAAGCGTTCATGAAACAAATGATGAAATAGACATTTAATCCACTTATACACATAGAGTTTAAATGCAAAAGGAAGAATATGAAATAATTAGATTATAAGAAAAACTATGCTCTGTAGTGTCTGACTTTCTTACTTTGTCCTGTAAACAAAGCAGTAAACAATCATTGATAGATAATGGGGACATCCCTACATCCCTGCATGCTCTCGAAGTCCTTGGATTCAAAGAGAAGAGTGAGCACCACGCAGACTGTGGGATCCACCATGTGATGGAGGTGTAGTCAGTGATAATGGGTAGAGATGCCTGTGATAAGAACTATAAACTGTAGAAAACTCTGTTGCTTCCTCTTCTCTGTTTGCCTCTCTAGGCTGTACATTCTACTACCCATCACCAGCTTCTGTATTATTCTTCAATGTATTGCTCTGGGTCCTTTTGACTCCTTTGTTATTGTTGAGGTTCTTTCTATGTAATTACAAATACAGACACCTGGTAAGCAAGCCTTCTATGGGCCATTTGTGTTTGAAAGATATATTCGAATGTATTCATATTTTAATGTTCCTCTATTATTATAGAATACTAAGTGATCTATCCTTTCATTAATACCACTTGGAAGAAGAAGTTATTTGAAAAGACAAAAATCTTGTGTACAGAGAGTTTTTTGCAGAGCTTTCAAAACTGGAGATATAGGGGACTCCTCTTCTGAGAGTCACAGAGGAAGAGGATGTCTTCTGCCCTTTATCAATTTTGCAGTTGTGAAAATTGTCCTACAGACAGCAAAGTCCTAGAGGGCAGGGATTGTGGCTACATTGATCAACATTAGCACGGTTCTTGGTACAATGTAGGCAATCAATAAACGTGTTATATGAATGAATGAATAAATGACATGGAAGTCGGAATAGTCCCTTATAACAAAGTAAAGTTAAAGAAATTGATTCTGTGAAGGAATATGTAGTTTGAATATATTCAAATAATTATTGTTGAATAAGTTATTCTAGGTTGTGATTCAGCAATGATTTTTTTCTTTTTTTTTTTAATTTTTAGATTTTTTAAACTGATTTTTAGAAAGAGAGGAAGGGAGAGGGTGAGAGAAATATCGATTTGAGAGTGAAATAGCAATTGGCCACTTCCTGCATGTCCCCTACTGTAGATAGAGCCTGAAACCCTGGCTTTCATTAATACCACTTGGAAGAAGAAGTTATTTGAAAAGAGAAAAATCTTGTGTAGAAAGACAGTTTTTTGCAGAGCTTTCAAAACTGGAAAGCCCTGACCAGAATCGAATTGGCAACCTTTCAGTGCGTGGGACGATGTTCAACCACTGAGCCACACCGGCCAGAGCCAGCAATGATTTTTTTTTTAACTTCATCTCTTGCACTGTTCCCAACTCTTGGTCCATCTACTTGTAATCAACATTTTCTTTCTTTCTTTCTTTTTTTTAATTGATTGGGGTGACATTGGTTAACAACATTTTATGCATTTTAAGTGCACAATTCTATAATACATCATCTATATACTGCATTGTGTGCTCACCACCCAAAGCCTTCTCTTTCCATCACCATATATTTGACCCCTTTTATCTTGTTCATCCTCTCCCCAAACCCCTTCCTCTCTGCTAAGCACCTTTCTGTTATCTATGTCTATGAGTTGCTTTGTTTTGTTTGTTGCTTTCTGTTTTATATCCCTAAGTGTCCTTCAGTGGATGATCAGATAAAGAAGATGCTGGTACACATATACAATGAACTACTACTCGGCTAAGAAAGGATGAAGTACTGCCGTTTACAACAAGCTGGATGGATCTTGAGGGTATCACGCTAAGTGAAATAAGTCAAAGGGGAAAAGACAAGAAACATATGGTATCAGTAATTGACATTTCTAAGAGAGAAAACCAAAGCCATAAATTTTAAAAAAAAAATTTAGCATCTTCCACCAACTGTGTTGCCTTGAAATTCTTTTTTGTAATACTTAAAGCAACTACTAAAAGAACCATTCCATTTCAAATATAACTTTATAAGTTACCATAATCATGATCTTTATTCTTTTATGATCTTTAAAAAATTTCTGTAAATCTGTTTATGCACGCATTATTATATGTGCACATTTTTGTGATTTGTAGGAATATTCCAATGAATGGCACTGAATGATGAAATTAATGCATATTTTTTAAAATTGCTACTTCGGTTGATCCAACTCAAGCTTCTTCCTAGTCACCAAATGTCAGTTTTAACATTGCCATTTTTGTTTGTTTGTTTGTTTGTTTTAAATCAATGAAGCAGCACTTTATTTGAAAGAGTCCATTGTATAAATATCAGCTGCAATGCTACCACAGGTTACTATTAGAGAAAATAATTTTTATACCCCATAAAAATAATTACTCTTTATTAATGTAAGCAGACTTTAAAACTATTTCTAAACCATTAAAAATAGCTTTTACTGTTTCAGTGAATCATCTATTTTCATTTGTGGGAAAGGAACTTTGGTAAATGTCAACATTTATTTTGGAGAATTTGCATGACTATCAAAGTAAAACATTGAGCTGCAGAGAAAGCAGCTTTCTCAAGCACAATCACAATCTGATGTATTTAGTAACAAGGTTTATGTTTTAAAAACCAATCAGCATATGTTATTTATTGGATATTTACACATATTTATTATACCTTGGTATATATTACTAATTAGTAACTGACATATGCTATCTATAAGTTTTTTTTAACTTTAAGAAATGTTTGTGTGAACAGTCTGAGGAATACGGCAGACCCAGAAACATGGAAGTAGGGCACAGACTGACATCCCTCAGAAGAGGGGGTGGAGGGGTGGGAGGAGCTAAACCACAGAACTTATATGCATGTATGCATGACCAATGGATATGGACAACAAAGCCGGGGACGGGGCGGGAGTTGGGCGGGGTGCCAATGGGGTAAAAAAGGAGAAACAACTGTAACAAAAATATAAATAAAAAATTTTTTTAAAAAAAGAAATGTTTGTGTGGATGCCAAATCACATAAAGCTGGAAGTGATGGACCCCTAGACCACGACTTCACATTTCTTTTTAGTGAAACAAACATTCCATAAAAGTACCAAATTGTAAAAAACTAAATTTGTCCAACAGAGTCACAGAAAAATGAAGCAGCAAACAGTAACAACAACAACCCCCAAACTGGAATCAGTTTATACTGTTTTAGAATAAGCAGCATAAATAATGGGGTCCCACAGGCTTGGATAAAGGAGATTACTACTTTCCCGTTTATAGCTGTGTGGCAATGGGCAAGTCACTTACCTCCACGAGATTAAGTTCACCTATCTGTAAAACAGAAATGTGGGTGTCTATCTCACAGCAACTGTGCAGGTGGAATTGGATAGTAAATATAAAGAATCTGACTTTGGGGCACACCCCTCATCCTGCCACTTGAATTACCTAATGAATTAAATGGTTAGAATGCCCATTTTAGCAAAATGAATAATGCTGTTACATGGAATTTCTATGTGACCCAGTGATTCAGTCCTAGATGTATCTTCAAGAGAATATAAAATATACGTCCATGCAAACACTTGCATATAAGTGTTCATATATAACTCAATAGTCAAAAAGTGAAAAACTGCAAATGACCAAGTGTCCATCAACTCACGAATGGATAAATAAACATGGTATATCCCTACAATGAAATATTATGCAGCAAAGTAACTCACAAGGAAATGAAGTACTCATATACGGCACAGCAGGGCTGAACCTTCCTGAGGGAAAGAAACCAGACACAAAAGATCACATGTAGTACGAATCCATCTATATGAAATGTTCAGAACATGCAAATCTGGAGATTGAAAGCAGATATTGCCAGGCACGGGGTGGGGTGGGGGCAGGGAAATGGGCAGTGATGGCTAAAGAAATCAGGGTTCCTTTTGGGGATGATGAAAATATTCTGAAATTAGATTGTGGTGGTGGTTGCACAGCTATGTGAATATACTAAAAACCAATGCTTTGTATGCTTCCAAAGAGTGAATTATATGGTATGTGAGTTGTATCTCCATAAAGCTGTTAGTAAAAAAAATAAAATGTTCAATGTCACACCTCATCCATAGAACCACATATTGTTTCTTCCATCAAATAATCAATCATTTTTAAATTTGCGTTCAAAAGCACAAGTCAGAATAAAAAAAAAATAATAATAACAACAAGAGAGCAAGTCAGCAGATTGAAAAACCATGTAACAACTAAACTAAACTAAACTAAATTTGTAGTTCTTAAATTTTCTTAAAAAAAATCTTTCATCAGTAAGCAAATGATAGTGATTAGCCAGTTTTCTTTTCAATGGTACGTCCAGCAAAGCCATAGATCACCTCCAAAATTACACAGATGGCTAAATGCACAGCAAACATAGAAATAATCTTCTCTGGGAACCGAAAGGCACTGCTTGCATAAAATGTCCCCAATATAGAGATGAGTAAACTTGTATCTCCTGAAATACCTTTCTCATCCCCAAATTTCATGTTCCCTCTCCTTTGTCCAAGAACCTGTCATGGGCAGGCAGAGACTAGGGGCACCCCCTAAAGTATTGGCAAGCACCCGCACCACCGGCATCATTTGAATTTCTGTCACCTCCTGGGGGAAAAGTTTTGCTCATTAAAATGAAGACAAGGATAAATGTACCATCTCCTACTCCTCCTTCATTTCCACAACTCCGTGTAGTTGTTTCTGCTCTGCGTTAGGAGCCAAAAGCTCAGAGAGGGCTATCACCGGCCCCAAGACAACACGCTGGGAAATTCAGAGGCAATGTTCAAGCCCACCACTACCTGTGAGGAATAGCTTCTTACCACTGGGCTGCCTTTGTGGAATTGCTCTGAACAGTGGAGCTGCCGAGAGAGAATCCTTCTAAAGTAATGGTCAAAGGGAAGGAACTGAGAGTCGGACTACCGGGGTTTGAAATCATCTTTACCACAATTTAATGGTACTCAACTTCCAATTGCTCAGTTTCATCATGTGTAAAATGGGACTAATGATGTAATTCTCTGATAAGGTTATTGGAAGGATGAAACTAGATTCATTAATTCAAGAAATATTTGCTGAACAACGATTATATTCAGGCTGTATTTTAAATAATGGGGTTAGAGTAGTGCCCCCAAAAGGCAAGATTTCTCATGTTTTTCTGCAATCTCAGTGTAGGAGACGTACAATAAATAAAATATATATAGTACATAGTATGTTCAATGTCAAGAAGTGCTATTAAGAGAAAAAAAATTTTAAAAATACTTTTTATTGATTTTAGAGAGAGAGGAAGTGAGAGGGAGAGAGAGATAGAGACATCGATGAGAGAGAACATCGACTGGCCGCCTCCTGCATGCCCCCCACTGGGGATTTGTCCCACAGTCTGGGCATGTGCGCCGACAGCAAATCAAACTGGGAACCTCTTGCTGCATGGTCGATGCTCAACCACTGAGCTACACCAGCCGGGCAATAGAGAAAATTTAAGCAGGAAGGTAAGGCATGAATATGTCAACAAACAGAATAAGCTTAACAGGACAACAGAGTAAGAGCAGATGAAAGTTAGTAGATATTATAATTAAGAACAGAAATGTTTGTTTCAAATTCGCCATCAATGTTTTACCTATAGACTCCTGATGCTCCTGATTCCAGGAAGAAACAAGCAACAAACAAATAAAAAAAAACCTCTTCCTGGCGGGTCTGGCTCAGTGGGTTGAGCATTGACCCATGCACCAAGAGGTTGCCAGTTCTATTCCCACTGAGACACATGCCCAGGTTGTGGGCCTGACCCCCAGTGGGGGGCATGCAGGAGGCGGCCAATCGATGTTCCCTCTCATCAATATTTCTATCTCTCTCTCCTCTCCCTTCCTATCTCTCTAAAATCAATAAAGGAAAAGCAAAACAACAACAAAAAACCCTGTGCAGAAAGAGAACTAAGAAAGATGAATTGGCTTGGCCTCTGCCTTTTGACTGAATTCAGAGCCGCCCTTTCCGGGAGTGATCACAGACAGGGCAGGGCCATTGCTCGTAAAGCCGGCGCCACCGCGTTCAGAAATTATGAGGTCTTCATCTCCAAAGTCGTCCCTGGTTATGTACAAGAGAAGGAAGACTGAACAAGCTCAACCTTCCTGCAAGGGGTTCCCACTGACTCTGTCGATGTTGGGACACGACGTAGGTAAAACCTCTTACACTTTTGCGAGGATACAGGTACTGCTTGATCAACTCTGACTTGGGATGCTGGAAAAGGACCATTACAGGGTTGTCCTGCAAAGCAAGGTGTGATGCGGCTTTCTTCTTTCTCTCAGGCAGTGGGAGGTGGCGAATAAGGGGAGGGGTGAAGCTTGAAAGAGCAAACAGGACCTCTTGAGCATTAGCTTTCAAACTCAGAGGCACGTTGAAACAACAGATAACTCAGAAAGCTTTAGAAAGACCAGGAAGCCTGGAGCACCTCCCCAAGATTCTGATTCAAAGGGTCTTGGATGAGCCTGGACACAGAGCTTTCTCAGAGGCCCCTTGCTGATTCTGGTGTGTAGCCTCGATTGGAAATCACCGATCTAGAATAAAGATGAAAGCAAATGAACACCTGTGGTGGAAGACAACCTGAACCTTGTTAAAGGGTCAAAGGTTCTGGCGGCACGTAATGCCCAGTAATGCCCAGTAATAAGGGGTTGGAGAGGAGGAGAGAAGTTCCTGAAAAATGGTACAAGAAAAACTAAGATTGGTAATAGGAACCGGAACTGCATGGAAATGCGATTCTATTCATGTCGCTCTTGTTGTATGTCTTTTTAGAAACCACAGTGATTCGTTTACATGTGCATTAGTTTTAACAAGGTATTCATCTTCTTTAAAGAAAAAGCAACATTGAATACAATATTCCTTTGACACATTTAACCACATGTAGATAAAATTACCACTCCCCAAGATGTCCATGGCCTAATCCCCCAGATCTGTGATGATGTTACCTGACAAAAGGAATTTTGCCAGTGGGATGCAGTCAAAGATCTCAAAGTAGGAAGATTATCCAGGATTACCTGGGTGGGTCAAAGGTAATAATGAGGGTCTTTGTAAGACGGAGACAAGAGAGTCCAAGTCAGAAAAGGGGATGATGGAAGCAGAGAATGCAGGATGCTCTTTGAAGATGAAGGAAGGGCCATGAGGTAAGAAATACCGGCAGCTCCCAGAGCCTGAAACTGCCAAGGAAATGGATTTTCTGCCGAGGCCTTAAGAAGGAACACAGCCCTCCGACACCTTGATGTTAGCCTCGTAAGCCTCATTTTAGACTTCTGACTTCCAAAACCATAAGATAATAGGTTTGTGTTGTTTTAAGCCACTAACTTTGTGGTAATTTCTTAGAGCAGTAATAGGAAATGAATACCCCACATTTTTAGAAAGACTAGCTCTGTAGACTACAAAGCTACCCCCCTCCCAGCACACACCACCTCCAAAAAGCATCCATTTACTTTGTAGCTATTAACTGAATTGCAGTCATAATGCTCAGGAGGAAACAGACAATGAGGTGCTAACCTAGCCAGACGACCCTATAAAATGCTGGCGAAAGTCCAAAAACCCCAGTCATTGTAGAGGAGCCCAGGACTTGGACTCAGTGCAGCGAAGGATAAAACGCACCTGGAGACAAATGCCATTACCGTTAACTCACCAGCCTTGCCAAATCTCCTGCAGGTCTCGGGTACCAGAGCCGCTCTCGCGGAGGCTCCCAACCTTGGCTGCTCAGTGCAGTCCCGGAGGAGCTTTGAAATATCCTGATGCCTAGGCCACGCTCTAGACAAATGAACTGCAGAACTCTGGGAGTGGGACCCAGCAATCTGGGTTAACAAATCCTTCCTAGCTGTGGTTCTTAACGTTCATGCATATGCGAATCACCTGTAAAATAGCCAAGATTCTGCATTTCTAATGAGAGCACCCAGGTTATGCCAATGAGAATTTGACTAGCAAGGTGCTGTAATGTCCTTTTTCTCTCTCTCTCTGAGAGACCTTTCTCTGTTAACCAGCAATCCAGGAAGAATTGACGTAGGAGGTTCAGAGATCATCGTGTGAGCGTTGCTGGGGGAAAGATACATGTCACTGCGTGTAGCTCCGCACCCCTTTGGGTCTGTTTTGCTTATTTCCTAATCTTATAAATATTAGTTTTTACCTATTGCGTTACAAGGCAAGAAACTACCAAGAGCCCTGGCCGGTTTGGCTCAGCGGTTGGAGCGTTGGCCTGCGGTACAGAGAGACCCGGGTTCGGTTCCCGCTAAGGGCACGTACCTCGGTTGCAGTTTGTCCCCGGCCCTGGTTGGTCGTGCGGGTGGCAGCCACTCGATGTGTCCCTTCACGTCGATGTTTCTCTCTCTCTCTCTCTTCCTCCTGCTCTGTCTGAACAAAAAATGGAAAAATGTCCTCGGGTGAGGATAAAAAAAAAAAATACTACCAAGAAATCTTTTTTTCTTTTTAATCGTAGGTGATATGGAGCATATAGCATTGAAGACTCCCCAATGTAATTCTTCTCTTGGGTGGTTCTCTACCTCTCAGTATATCAGACAGTTTTATTAATAAAGCAAAACTTATTCATTGTATTCCAAGCGCCAATACATAATATGGCAAAATAAAAGCTCATACAAATATTGGTGGGGCTGGGGAAGCTGCTGCCTGAGTTCCTGACACCAAGAAGTAGTAGGTCTGCGGGAAAACATAGGTGATGATCTCAGGTGCTGGCAGAACTCGTGTGTGTGGCTCCCAGGAGTCTGCTGGGAAGCCTGGTGAGTTTCAGGAACCGCAGGAGAGCGTCCCTGGGCAGAGCAGCTGCCTGCAGCGGCTAGGCACCTCTGTGGCCCCGGGGTGTGCTTTCTTCCCAGGCAGCCCCCGCAGCTGCAGCCTGGAGTAATGGCGTCTTCTCGTCCACCCTCTGGATCTCATAAGAACACCTCTCAGTGGGCAAAGTCTTAGCAGAGAAAAGAGATCTGGGAAATGCAGCCCTGGGTTTTCCCCTCGGGATAGAGCACACTAGAAACACAGGAGAGCGCCAGCCTGCTACATTCAGCTCTTCAGTTTAACCCAGCAACTGTTTACTTAGATGCTACACAGGACTCGACCGTGTGCAAAACAGAAGATAAAGACGAGAGGTTGCTTCTCTTCCAGGCTTTCCCAGTCTAACGCGGGAGTCAGACACACACACGCAGCCGTGCCAGACTTAGTACAACTCCTGTTATACTCAAGTTTGAATGCTGAAGAAGCTGCACACATCAAAAGAATGGACCCGGCCTTACTTAGGAGGCCTGATATCGTTCAGGGTTGGATAATTTGAGAACTCGTGGAAGACCTTGTAGTCATCAGTCCTTCTCCTGACATGCTCTTGTTTCTTTAGGAGTACAGGAAAAAGAGTTCATCAAGAATACTGAAACAGAAAAAACAAAAACAAACAAAAAGCACTTAAGGTCAGGCAAAGGCTTAGGTCCATGGCTTTGATCCAGAATTTTGTCTTCTTTTTCATCACAGAACCACACGCTGTTAGCATTCAGAGCACCTGTGAGCAGAGCCGGCGCACACAACTGCAGACTAATATGTGTGAGTATTTCTTTTACTCAATATGTGTGCATCAGATACTTACAATAATAATGACACTGATCACTATTTAGGGTATTGCTCGTTACCTATGTTACTTCACTTTATACCTCGTATGTTACATTGATACAGAAAATAATACAATAATTAATAGATAATAATACAAGAATAAACTCTGTTTTGCATACTCACAACTGTAAACCTACTTTTGCCCCGCCCTGTAGTTTTCATTTATGGTGCATTTGCCAATATTCAGTCATATGGTAATAACTTTCCTACAACGGGGGCCAGAAATTATGACCAAGCGGTGTCGAGAGAACATGGCATTGCTTTGTCAATGTGATAATAATAGCTATTTGATATAATAAATAGTAACAGGAACTTAATAATAAAAGCTAACATTATATCACACAGAGCGCCAGGCACTGGGCTAACTCCTTTGTATATTTTAATTTATTCAATTCTCATAATAACTCTGTGAGGTAGGGAGTTTATTGTTCCCCATTTTTTCAGAAGAGTAAACAATAACACAGAGCTTCAGTGACTCTCCCAAGGTCACGCAGCCAGAAACGGGTGTATGCTCACGCAGTCCCACGAGGAAGAATACAGATGCGTCTCAGCTGTCTCATGTAATGTAGGAAAAGTTCCAGGGTCCATTTCTCATGCATGGCGTTTCTTTTAACAAAAAATGATTCATAAACTATATTAGTAAGGGCACTTAATGTATCTTTTCATTCAAATTTATAATGTAGAAATTTATTCACATTTTTACGCAAGCTGTGTTGAATTTTTTCCTAAGCAATGTTTAAGGCACCCACATTAAATTCACATACACGTCTCCACTATTGAACTGAGGCTCTTTTTTTTACTTCATAGTTAGATAAATAAAAAGTCACGGGGCTATCATTTAGCGTTTCTCGGAATATCCAGCTCATTGCCGGCAATGGACAAATATTCACTAACAGAGACCGAAATAACTGGTCATTGTGCTGTTTCCGCCTGTGATCAGCGAAGGGTCGTTTCTTTCCAGCCAGCTGGACATGAGCTACCGCCCCAGCGGACGCTGGAACAGCTTCCCTTGGACGTAAGTGCGAACATCCCGCCCTTCGGGACGCCCTTCAAATACATCGGAAGCGCAGTCTTTTCATTGAAAAGCTTCGGGGAGGGAGGACGGCCTTGGGAGTGGTTCTCGTTTGCTCCGTCGCGAGCACCCGAACGCAGTCTTGCCAGGAGCCGGCTGTGAAGGGAGCCGGGCAGCGCCTCGGGTGGAAATAACGGCGGAGCATCCGTGCGGGGAGGACGCCTTCCTCGCCCGCGGCCCGCGAACCCACCGGAGTGCAGTGCCCGCCGCGCGGGGCCACGCGAGCGCGCCCTTGGCCGTCCCACGGTGCATTTGCCGGTTGCACGACGGTTGTCGCGTCTCCGCGGTGAATCTGCCTGTGAGCAAATCCAAGACCCGCTGCCCTGCAGCGCAAGCAGCTTACGACGCTATTAAAAAGGAGTGCGCATGAAGGATTCACTGGGAAGATATATTGCATTTCATTAAGAATCCCCGGTGATCTGAGCCTCCCACTCACACAGTAAAAAGTGGTTTTTGGAAGCTGGAACAGCCCACCCAAAAACGAAGTAGTAGTTGGGAAAGTGAATGAAGTCCAAATGCTGTTAGAAAAGAAGGGAGGATTAAGCCCTTAGTGTTTTAATATTCTGGGACATTTGCCCATGAACCACACAGGTTAGTCTCAATGCCAATGGCACATGGGTGATCAATGTGCCATTGGATGGGACGGGCTGAACCTAGCCCTTGTCCTGCGTCTGTTTTGTACCTAACGGTTCTTAGAAACAGACAGCACCCAGACTGCATGGGCTGAAGTGCAGTCCGAGGACGTGCAGCCTCAGAACTTTCTAGAACATGGCCTTTCTGATTCACTTGGAGGCAAGGACACCCGCTTTGCAATGAACTGTGTAACTGGACTCGGGAGTAAGATTTAATGAATAAGCACTTTCATGTTTGGTTTCCTGTTTCCTTCATTTAAAAAATATGTTCTGATTTTCACGGTCTATAGATAGGCCACACTTTGCAAACACCCTATCTTTTACCATTTGGCAGTATCCACCCCCACCTCCACCCCCGTGTTATCTTCATGGCCAATCAATGTTTGTACAAGTTTTCTATAAGAACGGGAAGACGGTATTTGTTTTCTTCCCCAAAGCGAAACAGCAGTCATTTGGGACCCATCTAAATGGTTTCCCCAAGGTGGAACTTTCACAATCCCATACGAGGAAGGACACAGATGATGCCTGATCTCTGCTTGTCTTTCCCACTCAGTCCTCTTAGCTGTTCCCTTTGGTTAGGCTCCACAGCACGACAGAGGCTAGCAGCCACATGTTCCTGACAGGCAGATATTGTGACAGCTATTGTAACCAAACCCACGAAGCATTAAATCATGTCTGATTTTCCAGTCTGCAAAACAACACAAATAACCCAATGCAGAAACCAGTGCATTATCAAAAGAAAGTCCTCACCACGAAATAATTTCTTCTGATAACAAAATGGTTTTGTGGATGCTATCTTGTTGGGGGCCTGTAATAGACACATCAATGCAGGGGTCCCCAAATTCTCACACACGTGAGAATCACCTGGAGAGCTTGTTAAGCCATAGAGTGCTCTGTCCCACTCTCAGAATTTCTGATTCAGTACATCTGGGGGGTCTTGAGAATTTGCATTTACTTAAGAAGCGTTATAGCCTGAAATTTTCTACCTGTTAACTCAGGGCTCAAACTATTGATGTTGACAAATGTGCCAAATATACTATTGAAAGTCACAAAATCCTATTAGTCATTTGCTGCTTATACTGTTCCTCCTTACACCATCAAATGTACTTTACAATAAAAGTAATTTACTTATGGAAATAGATATGATGATGAGGAAATCAAGATAAGGTTATAGGAAAAAGATGACATCATTTAATTTCAATAAAACAGCAGATGAAAATGAGATTCCAGGGATGCTGATGTTGCTCGTCTGGGTACCAAACGCCAAGAGCCACTGCTCAAGTGTCAACACTGGAGTGCCCCGAATGCCTTCTTCAAGGCCAGTGAACCCATCCCTCCCCCCCAGGAGGTAATGTGGATTATGACAATTTGCTTAGTGTTGTGATGATTATTGGAATTGCTCTCAACCTCAGTGAATCACCTCTTCCACGGTTACAGTGCTTCCCAGGGCTTGGCATGAAGCAAATTCCTCTCTGAAGGGGAGAAACGAAGGCTTTACCAATTTGCCTCCATTTGAAATCATCTAAAAGGTCATCACCACCACAGCAGTCACCAGAGGTTTAGCTGAGGTCTCATTTCAGTGGCACTGCAAGTCAGTTCTGCCCCACCCCCACCCCATGTATTCTTACATGACTCACTTCTTTGAAGGTATACAGCTCTCAAGACCAGTGTCTCCAATGTCTCTTTCGTCTCCACCCCCACTGACAAGTAATCTCAAACCAGCAGCCTTAGCAAACTGACTCCAGGTTTCTCCCCCAATTAACAGAGAGCCAGAATTGTCTAAGGGGTGTCTGGGACACAAAGGAAGTTGTTATTAACCAAATGAGTCACATGCTGAATCACGAAACAAGAACCATTTGGAGAGATTGCCCCTCTTGTCTGTAACTGCGGAGTGTTTCCAGTTAAGCAGACACCCTGAGGCTCTACTGCGAAGCAGCCAACACTGACCAACATCATCAGAGTAGCATCACTAATGGCTACATAATGCCCCACAACCCAGAGATCCCTCCCTCCTTCGTTGTATGGCCTTGAGGCTCCCAGGGATCCATTCTTTGGGAAATCTCAGACCCCGATGGGAATTTCCCATGTGCCAGGAACCAAAATTATCAATGGAAGTTTCAAGGAAAAGCCAGCAATTCTCCACAGGAGTGGCATTTGAAACACCCCTCCCCCAAACTAGACAGCCAATTATTTAACTTCCTTTCCCCTTCCTAATAATTTACACATGAAGTTTTACTAACCTAAAGATGGGAAAGTGGGATTTATTTGTGCTGTGATTTAAATATTCTGATGTTTACAGTAATAAAAGTTATCTATGCCTGGCTGGTGTGACTCAGTGGTTGAGCATCAACCCACGCACCAAGAGGTCACCGGTTGGATTCCTGGTCAGGGCATATGCCCAGGTGTGGGCCCGATCCCCCATGGGGGGCATGCAGAAGGCAGCAAATCAATCTTCTCTCTCATCAATGTTTCTATCTCTCTCTCCCTCTCCCTTTCTCTCTCTCTCTAAAATCAACAAAGAAAAAAATGATATGTAAGCTCATTGAAAGATAAAACTTGGGAGATTAAGCTAAAATTAAAGGCTGAATAGTGAATGTTTTTTTTAATCCAAATGTGATGTTCTGTGATACAGTAAGCAGCACTATTTTCCAATTCTAAACATTTCTCCCAAGAATTCTCAAAGCTCTTCACTTATTTCATCATTCCATCCATCCATCGATTTATCTACGTATTTTTTTTGTGAACATTTATTGCAGGTCTACTCTGCACTACATGTTGGCACATCCCCAAGGGCACATCTGTGAACTGACACTGGTTCTTGACCTCAAGACCCAGGTCTAACTCTCTGTACCTCTTCCCTCTGTGAAGGAGCTCTTCCTTCATTTCCCATGAGAAGGGGCCTGGTGGAGGGAGGGATCTAATTGTGAGCCATTTGTAGAATTGCTATAGCACTTAGTTTTCCTCGGATCAAGTCCAGTTCTCCGTGGGAAGAGTTCCCTTGACTGTAATCATCTCAAATGCAGGGTCATCTTTACCAATACTTTGTCTAGGAGAGTGCCGAATACCTTGTAGGTGCATACGGAAGGATGAGCGTAACTGCAGAAATCAAGGCAGAGATAAGAAGGTAACTTGCTACAGGTAACACCGCTCCATTCTCTGTTTAACTTACATCCCTGTCTAGTGCTCTTCTTGATGGCTTAGCACTGTCTCCTACAAACGGGACTGTCTTGATTCACGCTCAGGTAAGGCGAAGGAATTGATATTGGTAGTTTTAATTCCATCACAGACTCCATTCAAAGGAATATGTTTTACTAAGTCCAATTGTTTTAACTATATTACAGCACCTCACACATTTACCTTTGCGCCCCAAAGGATGAATTGAACGTCTCTTTTTTAGTTATTCTTTGCCCCAAATTATATGGGCTTTCTGCATGTCTATCACTGTGAGTGCCTATTAGCCTGTTACAGAGAGGTTCGGGCGTTGTCCACATTTGAAGATTCAGCTGCACTTGGAAAGGGAGCAAGCTAGGGAAAGGGGGGGGATAAAAAGAGGTTTTTTTTTTTTTTTTGCTTTCTTTCCACAGAGCAGGGACCTGTACAATGCGCCACAGTGTGCAAACAGAGCTACGTGCTGTGATACCATTTAGCAATAATGGATGGCTTGTGCTGCCCGGACTTAACAGGCCAGTGAGCAACATCAGGCTGTAGATGGAGTGCTGTGAGTCTGCCATGCATTAGAAAAGGATGAAAAATAAAATTGTCTGTGGCTATTGTCGACATATTTATCTCTGTTTAGGGATTCCCATGGCAACAAAAAGCTGTGACCTGCTAGTGGAGATGGGAAGTCTGCCCTGTACAAGGGTGAACTTCTTGCCCAGGAACTGAACCCTATTCGCGTGCAAGCACCCCCTCTAGTGATGACATGGTGAATGGCAGGGCTTTCCATGGTTTCCTTTTGGCATCGAGCACTCCCCGCCATATGTTATGGCTCTTGACTCTAGAAGCATAATATTGTTATGTTAAATTAGCATGACTTATTCTTGAGGAGACTTCTAAAACTTTATTGTTTTGAGTCTTTTAACTTTTGCTTTCCAAGGTTTTGTTTTGTTTTTCCAAAATTTAAAGTAAATCTAGTAAATAACTAAGTTGCTGGCTTGAGCCCAATTCTTCTGCGTGACTTTGCCTATGGATCCCACTTTGGGAAACCACAAGCCATCCACAAAGAAGAAAAACAACTGACGGGGGGGAGTAGTTAGGGTCTTTGAGGCCACCTGTTCTTTCTCTCCTGGTAGAGGGGCTGGCACAGAGTTATAAATTGAGGGGTGCCCTGGGCTCCTATTGCTCTGCCCAGTCCCCCACAACCTCCCCCTCCCCGGCTGTCATCTGTGACAATGCTCACACTTAGAAGTCAAATCCAGACCACCCAGAAGTTCACTATGCTTCAGGAGCAGGAATCTTGACCCAGAATGTATCTATTGAAGGGGTACAGAAGGGTTAAAATGATCTCCATTGTCACCCCCTCAAAACTCTTCAATAGCCTAGCAGATTCCATGGGAAGACCTTATCCTCTCAAGAGTTTACAACTCAAGTCCCACCTCCTCATTTTCTCCCTCCTCTGAAATTGTATAGCCCTGTCTTTTTATTATTTCTACTTTTTCTGTCTTATGAGCTGCCTTGTGCTATTAGTATTTTTTATATTTGCACTTGTCAGGTGTTTTCAACCTGGAGTTCCTTGGGGATCAAAGACCTTGTTTTGAACGTCTGAATTCTTCATTTAGCTTTCATTGTACAGTCGAATGGACATTTTTTACACACAGCTTGGTAAGGTAATATTTGCAAAGAGAGACATTAGCCAATGGGGAACCCATGTTCCAGGTATGGTCCAGATTTTTGGAGGATCAGCCCAGCAAGACATAATACACAGAGACACTCAGGGGACTGGGCAAGAAAAGGAGGCAGGAACTGTGTCTTTATTGGCATTGCAGTGTCAAGGTGTATTAAGAAGAGTCCATTACATCATAGATTCCCACTATATTCCTAAGTCATAGATACAATGTTCTCTTTACAGATAGAAAAACTGAACCTCAAAAAGGTTAAGCGACAAGCTGGATATCATAACATTACCTGCTGGTGCTAACAGATTTCAAATAAAAGTTTGTTGTATCTCACTGACTTTAAAAGAGCAGTTCTCAAACTTTTACAGAAGAAAACCTACTTTTTTATATTTCTGGTCTTTTGGATCTTCGGGGAAGGAATGGGGGCAGCTCTCAGAGGGCAAGTTATTAATGTTTGAGATGGGATCATGATTGCCATCCTTCCCTCTTTAGTGGAAATCGACACTAAAAAGAAGCTCAGGATGACAGGAGAGAGGCCGAAGTAGGCATCCAGGCAAAGTGTAAAATCAACTAATATTTCCAGGTCTATGTATTGTGGAATCTTGCTCAACAACAAAGTTCCCATTATGTGTTTCCCAAAACACTGGTATCATGAGCTTTTCCTCTAAAAGAAGAAACTGAGATCAAACATACTTGAGAAGTTCTGCATGTGAAGTTTCAGAATGGGCCCTGGTCATTTAATAACCGAGAGAAAATGATAAAAACTGTTTCACTTTGCTAAACCTCATATTTTCTAAGTACGAATAATCATAGCTTCAATGTATTTGTTCATACCCTACCAAACTATAGCTGTGAAATTAAATCTGGTAACATTGAGCTTGAGGCAGTGCATGGAGGTTCGAGGCAAGCAAGGAACCCCTGAAGAAGCTGGACCCGAGAGCTGTGGCCCCAACAATAAGGAAACGATAGGAAGGAACTTCGACGTGATAACCACCTAGAGTTGGATATATTGAAATCATTTATATAAGGATTCTGTTTTGTTTTGTAAACTGTAATGAAGGATAGGCAGGCATGAAAGCATCATATGGTTTTATTGAATTTTAAGTAAGAGAAGAATTTTTCTTCTATTTGTTCTTAAAGTCAGAGTACATTTCAAAAATTCAGCTTTGGTAATCCCCTCAGTACTTGGATTCAGAAAAGTTTCCGTCGTGGGACTATTCCTGTTTCTCCACCTTCTCCTTCCTCCTCGTCTTCACACTCTCCCCTCTCTTAGCCCTAATCGCACAGTTTGGTGCTATTTCATGTCCAGAAGAATGGCTTCATTTTTCTCAATTCTCTCTCTCTCTCTCTTTTTTTTAAGTTTCAGTATTCCTTCCTACTCTCTCTCTATTTTTCACTATATTTGTATTTCCTGCAAGATTTCTCATTTTGCTGGCAGTAAAAACATTGACGAAATTTTTGGAGATGAAAAAGTACATGAATTTTAGCTCCTATGATTATTAGATAGAAGACCTTGAGCAAGTGATGTAATATATTTTAGTTTCAATTCCTTTATCTGCTAAATGGATTGAATACCTTCCTTATAAATAAACTTTAAAAAATATATAGTATACATTTTAATATTCATTTTACATGTATACAAAATACAAAGTAAAGTATAGTGTAGGGAATATAGTCAATAATATTCTAATAACTATGTATGGTGTCATATGGGTATGAGATTTATCAGATGATCCCTTAATAAGTTATATAATGTCTAATTACTGGGGTGTACACCTGAAATTAATACAATATTATATGTCAAGTGTGATTGAAAAATAAAATATGATTGAAAAACTGAAAAAAATAAAATAAAATACAAAGATTCAAGCATAGTACCTGGCACATAGTAAGTGCCTAGTAAGTATTGATCCTCTCCTTAGAACAAAATAAGATTGTTTGGCATACTAAATTTTTCTGATATTTTTTAATAATCACCCAATCAAAAAAGGGTAACAACTACAACAGAAAAAGAAGCTCTATTTAATGTTACAAAGGACTTCATAGAACCCAGCAAGTGTGGCCAGACTGGACGTAAATAAAAAGTTAGTCACCAGACAGCTACTCGGTCTCTCTATCATCTCCCAGTATCAGCTCAGATTAGCAGTACAGTATGTTACATAAAGTACTCGGGCTGACAGTTCTGCTCTTGGACTGAAGTCTACTGAGACTCACCAAGACATAACCCTAGGTCACTATCTGAAGTGATTTGGGTGGCTTTTGTGGGAGATTTCAGTCTACACATGGAGGGGAAATTCACAGCTGTAGGTAAATATCTTTTTTGGCAGAGGCAAACGGTTAATTCCAAAAGAGAATCAGATATTTCATATCATCTTTTATTCATCGAGACCACTGAGGTTCTCTCCACGCTTTTCAAGCACTGGGGATTTCTGATCAACAGGGAGGTTGCCAGAGTTTAGAGGTCTGAGTATGGTAGCTATGGAACAAAAATAAGCATTACGTCATCTGGAGACGTGGGACTCGTGTCTATCACTAAGAAGGGCTATGGGACTGAAAAGTAGAAACAGTCCAATCAGAAGAGAAGCATAGTACGAGTTGATTATTATCAATCAATAAACCTTCTTTCCCCCTTAACCTCTTCAACCTATGACCCTCCCATGATGCTTTCTTGTCATGGTCCGGAAAGCATATTTAACAAGGACGTGGAAGCAGTGATCCAGTTAACTTAACCAAAGTCTCCTATTCTTTCTTCTGTTTTAATCCTTGCTCAGCCATTCAGTTTCCAGGTGACCTCTGGCTTTTTTTGGAAAGGGGATTATAGTGCTTATGGATTAAAGAACTGTTCATTCTTCTTTAAAAGAACTTTGAAACTATAGAGGAAGATAAGTACCTGGCTGTAATAGGCTTGATCTTGATTTTTTTTTTCTCTCTCTCTCTCAACAGATTGACATTTGTTAACAATTTGGTTTAAGCCTATAATTTAAAAAAATGTAAAAATATTATGTCAGGTTTTAAAAATCTGCTTATCTACTAATTCAATGTTTATTGAGTATCTACTATATGTGAAGTTACTATTGAAAGCTTTGGTGATTTAAAAAAAAAAAAAAAGATGAGTTTACAGCAACCGAGTTGTCAAGTTACTCAGATTCTGTAAGAGCTCCCAGGCAGTAAACAAATAATTCCGATTTTATGTAACAGATGAACACACAAGTAAAACTGTCAAGGTACAGAACATACAAAAATGATCTGAGGCAAAGAGGGAGGGCAAAGATAGTAACAGAAACCCAGGTTTGGAGACGAATCAGAATTTACAAGGAAGAGGCGTGGAAGTCACAGCAGAGGTTGGGGAACGGAGACGACCTTGGGTCTTCCAGAGAAGAGAAGAGAACATCTGAAGACGCTGCCATGGAACAGAGGACAGGAATTCAGAATATTCTCGGGAGAGTGAGTGACAGACAGTGAATGAGTGGAAAGCCAGGCAGGGGACAGATCACAAAGGGCCTTACAAGTTACTCTTCGGAGGATGAGCAAAGGATCAGAGACTAGTCGAGGAAAAAGGAGACAGTGTAGAGGGGATGTGTAATGGACAAACCTCAGTCTTTCCTCTTCTGTCCACAGAAAACCCCAATTCTTCCCTGTCTCTCTTTCCTTCAGTCTCCTTTAGTACCACACAAAACACCTCATGTCTGGTCACCGAATTCGTGGAGGTTGTTTCCCACACCTCCAAGCAATTCTCTAAAACCAGTAAGGTGTCTAAGAATTCAACTCAATTCTGACACTATCAACCCAGAGAGAGCATCAGATTCCACAGATGACGGGTTCGGTTCCACAAGACTACTCTCCCTTCCATTCAGATGCCAGATGGAGTCTTAGGTTGTCAGCCTGTGCTTCTGACCAACCAGCTATAGGTGGAAAGTTCCAGCCAGCTCCTCCTCCTTGTTGTTGTCGTTGTTCTGTTTGCTGTTTTAATTCGCTACAGCAGCTCACAGAACTCAGAGAACCATTTTACTTCCTAGATTACCGGTTGCATTGATAAATGATGTCTTCTCAACCAATTGTCTCCAAGTAATTTGTCCCTTCAACAGAAACAACTGTGGGTTTATTGTTGGTTATCCTACCCTGCAATTGTAAAGTTGATGACTTTGTTACTAAATAAGATGGATAGGTTTTTAAAAATAATAAATAATAAATAAATAAATAAATAAATAATGCTTTCCTCTTGCTCCATCATTTCCCTACTTTGGGAAAAAAAAAGGGGGATGAAGTTCAAATCTAAGAGTGAAGAATTTCAATGACTATACCCAATGACCTAGTGTTACAAATGGAAGATGAAAGAGGAAGAAAAAAGCTTATGCTGGACTTCACAGTTAGTCAGATCTTTTTTTGGATGTTAGAGGGAGAAAAGAGCCCCTATGGCCCCTCATTTTACCAATAAAGCTTTCTGTCCAATCTCCAGAGATGCCGTTATGATGAGAGATGCTGCTGCAGGGTGGTGTAGTAGGTGCATGCATGATCGGCCAAGTTTTCCTGCTGTAGAAATACCTTAGATATGTGTCTGATTCATTATTTCAATTTCCAGTTGAAAAAGGGGAAAGATAGTTTCTCCAGGTTAATTTCAACTGATTCTATTTTTTATTGCAACTGTTAAGTCGATTAATAATCATCCTTTCTCAAAAAATTAAAATGTAATATTCTGACATTAGTGCAATATGTCATGCATAGAAGAATGGATAATTTAGGGACAATAGTCAGCAAGGGAGAGAAGATTGTATAATGATAGGATATCTACAAATAAAACAGTACATTAGGAAACTCAAGTTAAATAAAATGATTTAGACTAAGTCCTCTGAATTAGGTTTCTGTGATTATCATAAAAAATTATCACATACTGTTGGCAAAACAAGGTAAGCTATTATCTTGGAGTTCTGTATATTAGAAGTCAGACATAGGTCTCACTACTCTAAAATCAAAGTGGTGGCAGGGATGCATTTCCCTCTGGAAGCTCTAGGGGCAAACTTATTTCCTTGCCTTGTCTAGCTTTCAGAGGCCACCCACATTCTTTGTGTGCATGCCCCTTCCTCCATCTTTAAAGCGAAAAATATGGAATCCCTCTGACCATTCTTTTCCATTCTTATCTCCCTCTGACACTCTTCTGCTTGTTTCTTCTACCTTGAAAGGCCCCCCGTGACATTGGCCCTCTGCATGATCAGGGTGATCTCCCTATGTGCTGATTAGCAACCTCACTTTAATAAGCAACCTTAATTCCCCTTTGACACGTTTTCACAGAGTCCAGGGATTAAGATGCAGTCACCTTTAAGAGGTCACGATTCTGTCTACCACACCCTCACTTCTCCCACAGTTCATAAAATCACATATGAGATTCGACAGTTACCTGAAAAGTATTATTTTTTAAAAAATTTTCTGAATGTGTGTGTGATTTTTTTAAGATACAGAGGGTATTTTACATATGGCCATTTTAATATTCAAGCTCTACATGATTCTAATGGATTTATCAGGCATCCCATACATTCTGGGATTTCAGGAGCGACCAACAAAAGACCACTCTTTCCCCCAGAACAAAATGTCCTGCCAGTAAGTCTGATGAGACTGTGTTTACATATCCATGTGCCACTTCACCTTTTATTTTAAGGCAGGAGACTATCATGAGAATAATACAGAAAACCAAAGTAGTAATTTGGGCTCATCTTTCTTCTAAAGAATTATTCATTTGCTTTGCTCAGCCCATTGATGTGCTGATCCCGGTCAGTGGTGGAGACACCAAGAGATTCTAAGTTGACCCACGTGAAATGAAGGCTATGGAGCGTGTAGAGAAGAAAACAGTCAGTGGACGAGAAGGAGGAATGGAGACGGAATAAGCTAAAGTGTGGAGAAGAGAGAGGGAGAAAACGAGGACTCTCTGGACGATGTATAAGCAGATGTTCGGGAGGAAGTCTCACGGTACATCCCCAGCTTTGTTTCTAATTCTGCCGTGTCCTTCACATGTTTGCAAGTGAATCTGTTTCTATTGAGTGCTATATGCTGAAACTCTCCCCCAGGGCAACCCAAATGTATCTGTCTTAAATAAATCTGATACACAAACATTACTTAAATGTTTATCAAGTAGAGAAAGCTAGAACCAAAATAAAGCTTAGTTCCTGGCCCAAGGGTCTTACAATCTGCCTACATCTAAATCTATATAAACAAATTAATACACAATACATATGTTATAGGGGGGAAACTGAAAGTTCTCGTGAGTAGAGCCAATACGTTCTACAAATGATCGGAGCAACAGAGGTTGCAAAAAAACAAACCTGTCGCCTTACTTCCTATCAAATTAGCACCGTGATTATAGCAACCATTTATTGAGCCTAATGCTAAGTATTCACCAAGGCACTTTATTGTATCACATTTAACCTACTACAGTCTTGAAATGTAGATATTACTTCTATTTCACAGATGAGAAAATGGCTAAATGTTTGTAAGAATAGGTGATTAAGCCAGTATTCCAACTCGTCTTCATTTTTCTCTTTCCCTAACAGGCCATGTGACAGCGTACAAGCCATATAACATTTTTAACTGTTTTCTTAGCCTGCAAAATGATCAGTGTATTAGTTTTCTACTGCTGCTGGTGGTAAGCTGAAAATATTGCTGTGCAAATATATTTTCACTTCCTAACACCCAGAACCTATGAATATTACCTTATGTGGCAAAGGACTGATTAAGTTAAGGAGTTTGAGAATCAGAGTATAACCTGGGTTACCTGGGTGGACTCTAAATGCAAATTTGCATTTCTATTGTCTTAAGCCACCAAGGTGGTAGTCATTTCTTAAGGTAGCTTTGGAAACTCATACAACACCCTAACCAATGACCTCACACTTAGCAGTTCTGTAGGTTAGAAACTGAAACCAGCTCAGGTAGGCTCAGCTGGTGCCTCTGCTCAAAGTCTTGCGGGGCTGAAACTGAGGTGTTGGCGGGCCTGGGCTGCTTTCTGGAGGCCTCAGAAGAGAATGCACTTCCAAGCACATTCAAGTTCGTGGCCGAACGAAGTTCAGTGTGATTATAGGGCTGAGGTGGTCGTTCCAGCCTGGAGCCGCTCACACGCAGCTCCCTTGGGACTGCCTGCCTTGTCGTCTGCTCCCTCGGGCCTGCCTGCCTTGTCCTCTGCTCCCTCGGGCCTGCCCGCCTTGTCCTCTGCTCCCTCGGGCCTGCCCGCCTTGCCGTCTGCTCCCTCGGGCCTGCCCGCCTTGTCCTCTGCTCCCTCGGGCCTGCCCGCCTTGTCCTCTGCTCCCTCGGGCCTGCCCGCCTTGTCCTCTGCTCCCTCAGGCCTGCCCGCCTTGTCCTCTGCTCCCTCGGGCCTGCCCGCCTTGTCCTCTGCTCCCTCGGGCCTGCCCGCCTTGTTGTCTGCTCCCTCGGGCCTGCCTGCCTTGTCCTCTGCTCCCTCGGGCCTGCCTGCCTTGTCGTCCGCTCCCTCGGGCCTGCCTGCCTTGTCGTCTGCTCCCTCGGGCCTGCTCCCTCGGGCCTGCCTTCCTTGTCGTCCGCTCCCTCGGGCCTGCCTGCCTTGTCGTCCGCTCCCTCGGGCCTGCCTGCCTTGCCGTCCGCTCCCTCGGGCCTGCCTGCCTTGCCGTCCGCTCCCTCGGGCCTGCCTGCCTTGTCGTCTGCTCCCTCGGGCCTGCCTGCCTTGTCCTCTGCTCCCTCGGGCCTGCCTGCCTTGTCCTCTGCTCCCTCGGGCCTGCCTGCCTTGCCGTCTGCTCCCTCGGGCCTGCCTGCCTTGTCGTCCGCTCCCTCGGGCCTGCCTGCCTTGTCGTCTCTCTCTCGGGCCTGCCTTCCTTGTCGTCTGCTCCCTCGGGCCTGCCTGCCTTGTCGTCTGCTCCCTCGGGCCTGCCTGCCTTGCCGTCCGCTCCCTCGGGCCTGCCTTCCTTGCCGTCTGCTCCCTCGGGCCTGCCTGCCTTGCCGTCCGCTCCCTCGGGCCTGCCTTCCTTGTCGTCCGCTCCCTCGGGCCTGCCTGCCTTGTCGTCTGCTCCCTCGGGCCTGCCTGCCTTGCCGTCCGCTCCCTCGGGCCTGCCTTCCTTGTCGTCCGCTCCCTCGGGCCTGCCTTCCTTGCCGTCTGCTCCCTCGGGCCTGCCTGCCTTGTCGTCTGCTCCCTCGGGCCTGCCTGCCTTGTCCTCTGCTCCCTCGGGCCTGCCTGCCTTGTCCTCTGCTCCCTCGGGCCTGCCTGCCTTGCCGTCTGCTCCCTCGGGCCTGCCTGCCTTGTCGTCCGCTCCCTCGGGCCTGCCTGCCTTGTCGTCTGCTCCCTCGGGCCTGCTCCCTCGGGCCTGCCTTCCTTGTCGTCCGCTCCCTCGGGCCTGCCTGCCTTGTCGTCTGCTCCCTCGGGCCTGCCTGCCTTGCCGTCCGCTCCCTCGGGCCTGCCTTCCTTGCCGTCTGCTCCCTCGGGCCTGCCTGCCTTGCCGTCCGCTCCCTCGGGGCCTGCCTTCCTTGTCGTCCGCTCCCTCGGGCCTGCCTGCCTTGTCGTCTGCTCCCTCGGGCCTGCCTGCCTTGCCGTCCGCTCCCTCGGGCCTGCCTTCCTTGCCGTCTGCACCCTCGGGCCTGCCTGCCTTGCCGTCTGCACCCTCGGGCCTGCCTTCCTTGCCGTCTGCTCCCTCGGGCCTGCCTGCCTTGTCGTCTGCTCCCTCGGGCCTGCCTTCCTTGCCGTCTGCTCCCTCGGGCCTGCCTGCCTTGTTGTCTGCTCCCTCGGGCCTGCCTGCCTTGTTGTCCGCTCCCTCGGGCCTGCCTTCCTTGTCGTCCGCTCCCTCGGGCCTGCCTGCCTTGTCGTCTGCTCCCTCGGGCCTGCCTGCCTTGCCGTCCGCTCCCTCGGGCCTGCCTTCCTTGCCGTCTGCACCCTCGGGCCTGCCTGCCTTGTCGTCTGCTCCCTGGGGCCTGCCTGCCTTGTCGTCTGCTCCCTCGGGCCTGCCTGCCTTGCCGTCTGCACCCTCGGGCCTGCCTGCCTTGTCGTCTGCACCCTCGGGCCTGCCTTCCTTGTCGTCTGCTCCCTCGGGCCTGCCTGCCTTGTCGTCCGCTCCCTCGGGCCTGCCTGCCTTGTCGTCTGCTCCCTCGAGCCTGCCTGCCTTGCCGTCTGCTCCCTCGGGCCGGCCTGCCTTGCCGTCTGCTCCCTTGGGCCTGCCTTCCTTGCCGTCTGCTCCCTCGGGCCGGCCTGCCTTGTTGTCTGCACCCTCGGGCCTGCCTGCCTTGCCGTCTGCTCCCTCGGGCCTGCCTTCCTTGCCATCTGCACCCTCGGGCCTGCCTTCCTTGCCGTTTGCTCACTCGGGCCTGCCTGCCTTGCCGTCTGCACCCTCGGGCCTGCCTGCCTTGCCGTCTGCTCCCTCGGGCCTGCCTGCCTTGCCGTCTGCTCCCTCGGGCCTGCCTGCCTTGCCGTCTGCTCCCTCGGGCCTGCCTGCCTTGCCGTCTGCTCCCTCGGGCCTGCCTGCCTTGCCGTCTGCTCCCTCGGGCCTGCCTTCCTTGCCGTCTGCTCCCTGGGGCCTGCCTTCCTTGCCGTCTGCTCCCTCGGGCCTGCCTGCCTTGCCGTCTGCTCCCTCGGGCCTGCCTGCCTTGCCGTCTGCTCCCTCGGGCCTGCCTTCCTTGCCGTCTGCTCCCTGGGGCCTGCCTTCCTTGCCGTCTGCTCCCTCGGGCCTGCCTTCCTTGCCGTCTGCTCCCTCGGGCCTGCCTGCCTTGCCGTCTGCTCCCTGGGGCCTGCCTGCCTTGCCGTCTGCTCCCTGGGGCCTGCCTGCCTTGCCGTCTGCTCCCTGGGGCCTGCCTGCCTTGCCGTCTGCTCCCTGGGGCCTGCCTGCCTTGCCGTCTGCTCCCTCGGGCCTGCCTGCCTTGTCGTCTGCTCCCTCGGGCCTGCCTGCCTTGTCGTCTGCTCCCTCGGGCCTGCCTGCCTTGCCGTCTGCTCCCTCGGGCCTGCCTGCCTTGCCGTCTGCTCCTCGGGCCGGCCTGCCTGCCTTGTCGTCTGCTCCTCGGGCCTGCCTGCCTTGCCGTCTGCTCCCTCGGGCCTGCCTTCCTTGTCGTCTGCTCCCTCGGGCCTGCCTGCCTTGCCGTTGCTCCCTCGGGCCTGCCTTGTCGTCTCTCCCTCGGGCCTGCCTTCCTGCATACTCCAGCCGGCAATGGCACATCGAGTCCTTCCCACGGAGGAATCTTCTGACTTTTTCTTTGGCCACATCTCTGTTTCCAGACACAGTAACTTTTTGGCTTCAAAGGGCTTGTGGGATTAGATTGTGCATACCCAAATAATCCAAGTAAATCTCCCTAGTTTAAGGTCCGTAATCTTAATTACATCTGAAAAGTCCCTTTTCCCATGTAACAACATATTCACAGGTTCCAAGGACGAGGGCGTGGGCGTCATTAGAAGGGGAAAGCATTTTGCCTACCACAAGGGGTTTATACTTGATCATTTTCAGTTCCAAATTCTATGAAAACATGTGTTACTTAGGACACCACCTGATTTAGTTACCAGAACAAAAGGACCCCCAAACGTGCTGTCCTAAATAAAATGTAATTTTGCTTCTATCTCCCCAGAAAGTTCGGAAAGGTAGCCGACAACCGTATTCTAACTTAATCTTATTTTCCTGCTTTCTTTTGGGGACTCGCTTTGGCCTGCGTGGTTGAAGCTGGGCTTCCACATTAATTGTTCATGTTTCTGGTTAAGGTAAGAGGCAAATAAATTTGAAGTGGAGAGCGTACAATTTCCTTTCAAGTACATGATACAAAAATTGCAGCCATCTCTCCAAGCCACTGGCAAGGATGGACAACAGGACTATAGCCACTGCAAGGGAGGCTGGGAAATGTAGTCTTAAGGCAGGATGTCATGTACCCGTTAAAATCTGTAACTGTAAAAAGAGAAGAATTTGTTTGGGTGATCCCTAGAAATCTTCCATAACACGGAATTCAATCTCAACTTTGGGAAAATTGGAAGGAAAAATGGAACTATCTGGAAAGCTAAGGTTTTGATCAAATGCATTACAATGGGGCCAGATGGAATGTGTTCGAGACATTACAACAGGAACGTGTGACTGGGGCGGAGCGATCCGCGCAGACATCATGACAGACACGTTCGGAGAGAATAGAATCCTTTCTGAGGACAAGAATCATGAGTGTTGCTCCTTATGTTATTCCCAGGATTCGGCAATACGTTTGGCATAGAGTAAGAGTACATTTAACACATTTTTATCAAATTTGCCCACCGCAGGGAGATGCAGCATCCAAATCTGCTAGGATAATTGTGCTGGCCACTAGGAACATAGAATGAAGACAAGACAAAGCATACTGCTCTTTTGAGCCTTTGGTCTCGCCAAGGGTGAGCAGCCAATAATTAATTGACAATATAAGGAGGTTCATGGTAACAAACTCTGTGAAGAGGGAGATGAAGTTAAGTCAGAGGAAAGTATAAGAATTGTGAAAGGAACCGCATCTAGCCCGGGGAATTATGTGAGTCATCCTTAAGCAAAGAGACTTTGAGCTGAAATATAAACAATGGGAAGATGCTGAGTGAATGATAGTTGGTTAGATGCAGGTAAGAAAAGATGTGACCAGAGTCTAAACCAGGAGTCCAGCATTTCCTACAGCTTGTGGAATCACTATCTGGTGATTTTTGGTTTATTTATGTGTTTATTTTCTACTCTTCTTACTAGAAAGTGAGTACCATGATAATCCATAATAGGTACTTTAAAATGGTAGTTTTCAGAAAAATCTCAGACATCAGACGTAGTGCAATTTTCACTGATACAGCCCCTTGGGCAAGAGAAAGAAAAGAACAAATTAATACATGGGACTGCATCAAACTAAAAAGCTTCTGCAAAGCAAAAGAAACCAGCATCGAAATGAAAAGAAAACCCACTCTCTGGGAGAACAGATTTGCCAATGATACATCAGGCAAGGGACTAATATCCAAAATACATAGAGTACTCACACAACTCAACAAAAGGAAGATAAACAATCCAATTAAAAATGGCCAAAGGATCTGAATACACAATTCTCCAAACAGAACATACAAATGGCCAGGAGACATATGACAAAATGCTCAACATCTCTAATCAGCAGGGAGATGCAAATTAAAACAACAATGAGGTATCACCTCACACCTGTCAGAATGGCCGCCATCAACAAATCATCAAACAAGTGCTGGCGAGGGTGTGGAGAAAAGGGGACTCTAGTACACTGCTGGTGGGAATGCGGACTGGTGCAGCCACTGTGGAAAACAATATGATGTTTCCTCAAAAAATTATAAATGAAACTGCCATTTGACCCAGTGATCCCACTCCTAGGAACATAACCTAAGAAGCCTGAAACACCAATCAGAAAGAATATATGCACCCCTATGTTCATAGCAGCACTATTTACAATTGCTAAGATCTGGAAATAGCCCAAGTGTCCATCAGTAGATGAGTGGATAAAAAAGCTGTGGTACATATACACAATGGAGTACTATGCAGCTGTAAGAAAGAGAGATCTCTTACCCTTTGAGATGACATAGAGGGACCTGGAGAGAATTATGCTAAGCAAAATAAGCCAGTCATAGAAAAACAAGTGATCTCACTTATTTATGGAACATAATGAACAAAATAAGCTGTCAACCAAAAGAGATCCAGAGTCATGGAAGTAGGGAACAGACTAACTAACCTCAGAGGGATGGGGGTTGTGGCGGGTGGGAAGAGATAAACCAAAGAACTTACATGCATATATGCACAACCAGTGGACACAGACATTAGGCTGGGGAAAGGAGGAGAGGTGTAGGAGCAGGCAGGAGGGGGTCACTGGGAAAAAAGGGGGACATCTGTAATACTTTCAACAATAAAAATTAATTAATTAATTAATTAAATGGTAGTTCTATTGCATTAATGAAAGATGCTAAGAACATTGCCAGTAACATCACACAGCATCTTCTTTATGCAGACCTCCAGGAGAAATTTCTCTGAGTTTTCAGTTCTCAGTATCAAGGTCAGATGTGTTTCCCTTTGGCAACTAAGGTGCTTTGTTTTGTTTTTAACTTACAAACCCTATAATCTGGGTTGACTTCACGTGACTTGTGCAATCCCACAAGGCCCCATCCTCAGAAAGGTCCCTTGCTTGGGGTTTAATGCTCTTCGGTCGGTGTTCTGAAATTCTTCATACTTTTATTTTGAAATTTGCATTTCGTACATAAAGGATCTTGAGACAATGGAGCATGCACCAGGCTTGGAGCTTCAGCTCGTGTGCAGCCCACCTCCTGCCACCTTCCTGCCTCCCTGGATGATGAGTTCCAGGCTTCCGACGGCCACACCGGACCTCCCCTCTCCGGCCTCATTCAGATGCTGCTGCTGCCCACTGGTACCCCAGCACTGCCTGGTTTCTCTGTCCCGAAACAATGATCACTCTGCTCCCAAGGAGAGTCTGTGCACAGGCGTGGGCCACGGGGAGGGTCAAGGTCGGGCAGCGCAGACCCGGTGGTGTCTCAGGATGGGGCATAGCAGTGGTGGTCCCTGCCCTGGGCTGACAGCACTATGTGTTCTGGAGGGCAAACCTCTCGCTCATCCCCACTCCAGGTACTGATCACATCCGGGCACACAATGTTCAATCTTTTGGGGATTTTCTGTTCTTTTCGGGTTGGGGTAGCAGGCATGGGAGAGGCAGATGGACTTCTTCGCCCCCAGACAGGGCGCAGTACGTAGATCTGGTGGCCGCAAGGAGGAGAGCCCAGCAGCAGGTGGGCCTCCTGAGCTAAGTCAGGGGACACGTTCCAGATGCCTGCTGAGAGTCTGCTCTGCCAGCCAGTGTCCCCGTGCCCGAGGGAGAGAGCCATTAAATAACAAATAAAAGCTGCCATAACAGGTCTACAGTGAGAGCGTGAAAAAAAGGAAAAAGTTTCATGTTTTATTACGTTTAATGGCATTTTTCCTGCTTTTTGAATTAGGGCCCCCACATTTTCATTTTGCACAGGGGCCAGCACATTATGTAGCTGGCCCTCCCTATAAATCACATACTAAATCATATTTTACTCATTACACCGGCAGCTAGGAAAATCAGAACAAAACTTACAACCAACTTTAGCACAGTATCAGATAATTTATGGCATATCTGTTCAGCAGTGAAAGAACCTTCCACCCATCTTTTTTCTTACTTTTCTTGATTTTGTTTCCCTTTATCCTTTTGTGCACTCAAAGTGGGGTGGGGGGAGAAACTCAATTTTTAATTGTCTTTGAGAACTTTAATCCTTTTTATGTATTTATCTAGGGTACAAACAGTCACTAATTAAATAACAAGCTAATTTGGTATGTGACACACTCCTATAAAACTCAATAAAAGCGTGTTTGATCTGACTTGCAGCCATCTACTTTGTGCAGGAATTTATCATCATTGCAGTTTCTACTGTGTAAGTACTTCCTGTCTCGTCACACATCTGACTCATGAGATATCTAACTTCTTCACTGGCTAGAACGTTCAATGATGATGCTACAAATGGAGTCTGTCGTGTTCCATGTTATATCCCTGCATCTCACAGAGAACGTGGTTAAGAGTGGCCAATGTGCCCTGGCTGGGTAGCTCAGCTGGTTGGAGTATTGTCCTGTACACCAAAAAGTCGTGAGTTCAATCCCTGGTGGGGGTGTAATGGGAGGCAACTAATTGATTTCTCTCTCTCACATCAATGTCTCTCTCTCTTTTTTTTCCCTTCCTCTCTCTCTATAGTCAATAAAAACATATCCTCAGTTGAGATTAAACATAAAAGCGTGGTCACTGTATAACTGTTGCCTCTGTTGAATAGATACCTACTCACTTTGTATGTGTAGAAATGCCTGCTAGTATGAGGATCCTCACTGCTCACTATGGCTATTGGTTTCTGGCCCTGTAGTCCTTCAAAGGGATACTACCTTCAATATCTGGACTGCTCACTAGAATAGTCCATCAATCAGTAATTTTATGCCAGGTTTTCCTAGGCATTGGGAAAACACGGATGCACCAGTTGGAAGCTATACTAACTATAAGACAGTTTAGTCCCAGCAGGAGTGAAAATCCACAAACAAGTAAACAAATAAATAGGCAATACCATTGTAGATTGTGATCTGTTATAAAAGAAAAAACAGGATTATGTATTGCGAGCAAAAGTTGGGGGAGCATGGAGGTTTCCTTTCACAGAAGCCAGAACTTGAGTGAGCGTAGGAGCCAGTCATTAAACGTGCTGGGAGCAGAGAGAAAGGTCAGGAGAAGAAAGGAATATGGCCCCGGCGTGCCACGGAAAGCCGACACCAGTCCACGATGCCCTTGAGGAGTGGGCCAGACACAGCCCAAACCACCTTCCTGCTTTGCCCTCCCTCTGTCATTCCACGGCTCCCTCTGGTAGTTGCAACCCTCACATGTTCTCACAGGACAAGCCACAAGCAAGAGAAGAAATCTTGATGGAAGATACCGAGAAAACAACATTAGCCAGGTGAGTAGGGAGAAAGTGAGCCAGGAGGAAGGACTACGAAGGTAACAGTCTCCGATTGGCCGAGGAGACGGCAAAAAGATAGGGCAAAACCAATGAATGCTGACAACGGACCAACCGCATGGATGCTTTAGCTAGTTGCTTTTTGATATCCCAATAATTACTGCAGTCAAAATTAGCCTCTGACAAACAAGTCTGATCCCTGTCTGTGAGGATACTTCAAGATTAAAAGTTGAATTTCCCTTTCTCTTATCTATCAGAAATTCCAAAAAAAGAGAAGGGCACCAGAATAGTTGAGTCTAAAGCATCCTTAGTCAAACTTATGAAACTCAAAAGGCTTCTTTCTACTGCTGGGCCCCTGGCTCCTCCACGGCAGCCTTAAATAGGTTCCAACCCATCCCATCTTTAAAGCTCTTGCAAAGGGCAGTTAATGGTTATTAAATGTGAAAACTGTGTTAAAAGGTGTTCTGAAACTCTCAAACTCTGAACAAATGTTTTGGTAGACGATGATGATGATGAGAGGATGGTTGCATAATTCTACCCCTTCATCCAAGTGGTAGTTTCCTAGAAAAAGCAAACCCGAGTTTACTGGCAGACATGACTTGCAGGGCCACGTCCAGTGAGTGAATTAGAATGTCCAGTGTAGGAAGCAAACACTCCCATGGACGGCAGTAGGTGGTTAGCTTTGTGATTGAACTAACATCATCACATCCTTGCCTTAATTTAACCCCATTAAATAGAAAAAACCACATGAGCTCCTTCAGTTGGAGAGTGTGTGGTGGTGTGGGTGGTGGGGGTGGACTAAGGCTCCCCTGAGTGCCCTTTTTAACTCAGTGTAGCATTCCAGGAACTCAGACCTCTCCAGGTTTCAAGGGTCTCAAGCACCCAGCCATGGTTTGACATTAAGCAAAGTTTTGAATGATTTTGAGAGGAGGAAAGGAGAGGGGAGGGGTAGATTTGGGGGTCAGATAAATCAAAGCACATTTGGCCAGACACTGCCCCCCTTCATTTCCAAGCACATGTGAATTTCCAGGGAAATTGAATCCATGTGTTCCTGATTCATTTACATTTAACTCTTCAAAACGCTTTGTAAGCCCTCCAAGAAGCCTTCAGTGTACAGAGACAGGAGGCTGGGCTTTGTTAGCCAGGCAGACACCTAACACGCTGAATGAATGGGACGAGGTTTTAAAGACAGAACCGAGGAAGGTCAAGTGGTTTCCAAATTTGACCCAAAATATTCCCCTTAACTTCTGGGTCCTAACCACTGACTTATTTTTTTTTTATTTTTATTTTTTTGCAAAGTGTACACAAAAATAAACGTTCCTGTCCCTGGCACCCATCGGGCAGTGTGATGCTGGCGTTGACACCCACTTCCACACAGACCTAAGCCTCTTTGATGGTCAGAGACAGAAACGCTGACATTTGATAGGAGCCTTGTGCTTCCAAATGTTAGTTTTCTTTTCCCGGACTCTGGTCGCTTCCTTTTCTGAAATGGAAAGGCCGCTGCTGCCACCCCTGGATCTTTGATAAGAATTGACGAGACCCAGGGGAGTGTGGGAAGAGTCTCTGACTTCAGCCGCTTGGCGGAAGTTCCACAGAAACTTTCTGATCTTCCTCCACATGCTGAAAATCCCTAGAAGTTCTTTGACGGAGAGGAGGTTCAGAAGGGCAGTCTTCCTGTCCTCATTTCTACTGGGAAAAAAACCACATTCACACACACACACACACACACACACACACACACACACACACACACAACCAGGG
Source organism: Molossus molossus (assembly GCF_014108415.1). Taxonomy (NCBI): domain Eukaryota; kingdom Metazoa; phylum Chordata; class Mammalia; order Chiroptera; family Molossidae; genus Molossus; species Molossus molossus. The sequence continues at coordinate 61,221,697 of NW_023425351.1, read as the reverse complement.
TAGCCAGGTTCCATCCTCCGAAAGAGCAGACATAATAAAAATGTTCTTCTCTTTGAGGGGTAGGGAGAGTTAGAGATCGGTCATTTGCCCTTTGCCACACATCGACAATGCAGTCATCAGTAGACACACCCCGTCTTTAAATTGCACAAATGTTTTGGCAAAAACCTTGGCTTCCTTTATTATGTGATCATAGCTCAGATGCCTAACTCACAAACAAGAAAAGTTTCCACAAGAGGAATTGCTAGAGCTCACACGTGACTGTTGGGTTCCAGGTGCCTCCTTCACCTGCCCATCTGTGTGGCTTCTCCATCTGTGGCATATTCTGCAGTGCCTGAGGATGTCCAGCTAATTCCAACAAAGTCTCTGTTAGTAGGTCAAATCCTGTTATAAGCTCTCAGAGGAATCTTCCATTTGCTTGTGTGATTATGTCAATCATACCCAAGGTCTCTGGGAGTGTTTTGTCTTATTATTGTAGCACTTGGATCTGCCACCATGTAGATGCTCAAGATTAGACGCTGAAGGGATGTAATGGGGCCTTCCTCCAGGCCAGACCTGGTGCACCAAACTCCATTTGATGCTCACCAGAAACCTCACGGCTTGTGCTCTTAGGAACCCTGTTTTTACAGAATGAAACGGAAGCTTAGGAAACATTAGACAGCCTACTAAGGCCATGGAGTGAGTAAGAGGTGGAACTAGGGTTCAAGGGCAGGCTTGTCTCACTCCTTGTAAGCTTCACCCAGGATAGGTGTGGTAAATGCCTTCATTTTCAAAAAGAAGTATTCCAATTTACACCACAGAAGGAAGTTCTTAACTAATACCTGTAAGAAGTCACCTCACTCATTGACAAAAAATTCCTCTCAGCCCTCTTTGTCTAGTACCTATTTCCTGACTTCCCCTCTGGAGACAGTCCAAAATACATACTTATTTTTTGAGTGTACTCTTCAATGCATATGCGCCCTCACTGTATGTCCTACAGTTTGTCTACATTTTGATCTAAGATTCTGAACTCTGAAAGCTGAAAATAAACAATGAGTATAAAATCTGAGATTCCTAACTGGCAGACACAACTTTCTTTTCTTTGATTTTAACATGCTTTCCCTTGTATGATGAAACTGTCCCCTGAAGACCACAGACACGTCAAATCCCCTCCAATAAGTTCATTGTCAGCTAATTTATGTAAGAGCAGCGAGATGATTCATGAGCAAACCTGGAGCCTAACAAATACTACCTACAAGACTGTGATCCTCAGTAAATATTCCAATGGGAAGTGTTTCATCTTCCAGTTAATCAAATATATATATGTGTCTGCGTGTATGTAAAATTATCGTAAACTGCAAAGCACTGTGCAAACATCAGTTAGAGTTGTTTAAGGAGGAAGGGATCACACTGCTGGTGGAGTTGGCCACATGACTTCTGCTTTTGCTGCTTTGAGTCTGTTCATTCTCTGGGCTTCATAGAATGTGTTGGGATGGTCCTTTCTCTGGAACCCTGTTAGGATTACAGACAGAATCACCTTCACGCAACACTATTAAATTTGAGCGAAGAATTATAATCTCTAAAGAGATTTAAGAGCCCTGGCCAGTTTGGCTCAGCGGTTAGAGCGTCGGCCTGCGGTCCGGAGAGACCCGGGTTCGGTTCCAGCTAAGGGCACGTACCTCGGTTGCAGTTTGTCCCTGGCCCTGGTTGGGTCCTGCAGGAGGCAGCCAGTCGATGTGTCCTTTCACGTCGATGTTTCTCTCTCTCTTCCTCTCCCTCCCTCCCACTCTATCTGAACAAAAAAAAAAAAAAAAAGGAAAAATGTCCTCGGGTGAGGAAAAAAAAAATAAAAGAGATTTAAGAACACCATGGCATGATCAACATGTCAAAAAAATTTGAATCAGAGAATTCGATTGCAGAACAAAGCTTTCTCAAGAAAGATTGTTATCTCTCAGTAGTATTCACAATTTGATGCAAAAAATGCAGATAGAGAGGCTTTCTCAAGCTCCAAGGTGTTCATGAATCACCATGAAATCTCATTAAAATGCAGATTCTAGTACCCAGGGTCTAAGTTGGGGCCCAAGATTCTCCATTTCATCAAGCTCTCCATTGATGGGGATGATGCTGGGCCACCTTTCGAATAGCAAGACTCTAGAGAATGATATAATTCAGCTTTTAGACGTAAGAATTAGGGACCAGACTGAATTTAGACTATGTGGCTTAGAATTCCAGCTCAGTCACCTACTGTGTGATCTTGGTCAACGTGCATTACTTTGCCTATTCTACATACTACACTACTATTATCTTCATTCTCTTTTCACTATGAAGTAAAAAGCCTATTATAGGATAGGATTTTAAAACCAATTATAAGACATATTCATGAAAACATGGTTGGCATTGTATGTTACACATAGTAAACATACCATCACTGTTAGCTATTGTTATTTCTCTCAACTGTGTCCACAGAGGATGTTGCTTCTCCACATAATCCATGCTTCCACTTTTAAAAGAAAAGTACCACTCCTCATCTAAAATATAAAAATCATGACAATTTTTTTCCAAATAAAAACAGAATATATGAAAGGATTTTTTAAATTCCCTTTGGGCAAATCCAGGCAACTGCCTATTGTGTTTAGTAGGAACATTTATGATGGCTTTTGATGTCCTAGCATTCTCTAAATTCTATGTTTTATTCTGTAGCCACTCCTTTACGATCAATTTGCCTTATTCAATTCTATACTAAATTTTAACTCATTGTGTTCAAAGTCTCACTGGAAATTCTCACTGGAGTAACACACAGTTTGTCATTTTGATCAAATCACAATTTGTTAGTAGAAATAACTAACAGCATGTTTTCACTTTATTGGTTTCTATTTTGAATGAGTATTTTCTTCTATTACTCAAATAGTGGAAAAGGATTATCATCCTATGGTGCTGTTTTATTCATTTGTCCCTAAATGGAATAGTCCTTTTACCTGTTTGTCAATATTTCTTTCAAAGAGAGAGAGTCAGAACAAACATGCTTAGTCCTCCTCACTATCATCTTTTAAGTACTTCAATGTACCAGGGACTGTTTACTCATTTAACATATATTCGTGTATTAACCCATTTAATACCCATAATCCCCTGAGAAAGTACTATTTGTAGCCCCGTTTCACAGAAGTGAATACTGAGAGTCTAGGGGTAAGTATTTTCCCCAAGCCAACGGCGTCAACAGAGAGCTATGGCACAGAGAAGTGGGATTCAGTCAGGCGTTCTGATGCCCAGCCCTCACAGGTGACCACAGCTGAGACAGGTGACTTCACCTCCCACATCCAGGGACAGGCCTACGGTGAGGAGAGTGAGGCATTTACCTCAGAAGCAAAATGTAAGGGGGCACAAAAAATCAGTGATCAAGATAAATAATATTTTAATGTGATGATTTTAAAAATGAAAATGAATAAATGGGGGATGGGTGAGATGAACCGAAGAACTTACATGCATGTGTGCACAACCAGAGGACAGAGACGGCAATGCTGGGGTGGCGGGGGGCACGAGGGGGAGGAGGGGCCTGGGGGGGAGAAGAAACATCTGTAACCAACATAAATTAATAAAAATTGGAGGAAAAAAAAAAAAAGAAAAATTGTCCCAAATCATCATCTGGAAAAACTTATTATTGCCCCCCCCCAGTTTTGTTGAGATATAATTGACACATAACATTGTTTAAGGTGTACAACATGGTGATTTAGTATATGTATATATTAGGGAATAATTACCACAATAGGGTCAGTTACACACAAAAATGAATAAACTTATGATGAACAAATATTACATTTCTAAATAAAATACTTTGGGGTGGAGCCAGATTGGAAACTTGAGACAAAAGGAAAAATTAGTAATACGAATCCTTTCTTTGTCTAAAATTTTGATTTTATCACAGATTTTTTTTTTGCATAAAGTTTGATATTTCAAAACCTATCATTAAAATATTATTTATTTCAATTACTGAGACGTTTTCGTGTCCCCTTAAATTGACCCGAGGTGAACACCACACTCGCCTCCCCTGGTCTGGGCTTTGCTCATCTTTTCTTGGCTCTTTCCAAGCAATGTAGGTGCAAGAAACTTTGAGAGCAAAACCCAGGTGTTGCTTGAAGTCTTTTTCCTACTGTACAACACAGCTGGGCCGGGCCTCCCTTCCCTTCCCCCCCTCCCTCCCCTCCCTCATTCTTAAGTCTTTTCCCTCTCTCACTGCCTTTCCTCCCCTCTCCTTTCTGCTACCTTCTTCCTCTCACTTTTCATCTCCTTTGCTCCTTCCCCTGCTTCTGGAGTTTCTTGGATTTGTTCCCTACAGTCCATAACCCCAGTGACCCAAACCTTCCTGTGCCGGGAACAGGTCCGTCCACAGTCAAGGTAGCTTTCCCCCCTCCTGGCTGTCTGAAAAGCAGTACCATAGATCTTGGCTCCAAGAGGTTTAAATTTTCTCTACGGGGGCTCTAAGGAAGGAGTTTAACCTTTCAAGTAGTTTGCACTTCTGAATTAATGTATATTTGATCTTTTATCCATGCAATGAAGGAGAATTTTCTGAGCAAACAGTGGACAGCCCAGGGATGCTAAGGAGGTCGAGACAGTTCCGAGGTCTCTGCCCTACCTCCAGGTTTCTGTCTGTTTTGTGTTGTTGTTTTGTTTGTTTGTTTTATTTTGAGTACCCGGGATTGAATTCGGTAACACATGCCCTTCAAATCTGTGATAGCTGAGCAACTGTTAATGTAGGAGTAGAGGGAAGATAATACATTTTTACAGGAGCTGAATAGATAAGAAGCTATATTTGATTATGAGATATTTTTGTGTTCTTTAAAGGAATAGACTCCCTGATCCTTCTGAATGTTTTTCCCTTTCTGTCACCATGTGACCATGTCCAGGCCAACCTGAAGAAGCGTGAGGGACCCCGAGAAACTAAGTAAGTCATCTCAGCCAAGGTCCCGACCAACCAGTTCCCTGACGACCTAGATATTGACTTCAGGCACAGAGTGAGCCCAGCCAAGTCCAATAAGCATCACACAGATGACTGACCCAAATCATGAACCAAATGGTTGTCATTTTATGTCATGAAGTTTTAAAGTGGTTTGTTCCAACCTTCTTTCTGCAGCTATTTCCATGTGTGTGACTTCCCTGAAATTGCTCAGTCTGATTATCACATTATCTTTCCAAGTTCTGAGATGCCCTGTGGGTTGTAGATATCACCTTGGGAGCCACACACCCCTCGTCCCCTGTAGCTGTCCTTCAGGAAAGCATCAACCACCGTTTCTGGAAAACCTTACTTTTAGAAGCTGTGACCGGTAGACGGGCAATATGGAAGTAGCCCCAGCTTGTTGCCTTTGCGGGTTTAATCCTACATTTTTACTTTTTGCTACTCTTTCAACATGATTCCACATTACGTATTTCCCACCACCCCACCCCAACACTTCTTCAAAACCAAAGTGAGAGGTGAGAGATTGATTTCCAGAAAGAGAAGAAGAAAGACAAATAGCGTCTATTGAGTTGGTATAGACTCTACTTTTCCAATCATTCCTAAATTCTGAAATGTATGAAAAATACATACTAAACAGACAAGTTTTCTGATTCCTGAAAATGCCCATATACATTTAAGTGAGACTGTCTGGCGAGACCCTACGAGGTAAGCGATAGTTTTTTCCATTTTACAGATGAAGACATCGAGGCATTAAAAGATTACTTAATTTCCCTGTTGCAGCAAGATAACACCTAGAGGACAAGTCGATAGACGCTTTGGGGAATAAAACAGCTCTGATAGGGAATTTGAACTGTAAGTTGAAAGAATAGTTATGTAAAATAAAGTGTTACAAAGTGAAAGAAATCATTGCCTTGGATTGGTATGTCAAAGTTTATTAGTAGTTTTAAAATGAAGTTTTAAAGGGAGATTGAGGAAGCTTATTTTGAAAACAAAGAAGTATAAAGTAACTTTTTCCTTTCTCTTTTTCTTTATCATCATCTTATTATTATTAATAACTTGCAAATCTGAGTTATAGTAAGTGATTCCTTTCCAGTCTCCTAAGCCCCATTTCCCACTCATGACAGGTAGATGGAGAACAGGTCCTGGGTTCACTTAACAATTATATGTGCTTTCTAAACAGCTGCTATCTTACAACCTCCCTTTTCCTCTTTTGGTCAGATCCTTTGCTAGAGGAAGGACAAAGAAAATAAGTGACAACAGAGATGAAGTCCTGCATAAGACACCAAAGACACCATTGGTACCTGCCCCGGCGAGAGCGGCTCTGAGGGCTTCGGGGTCCTGGCTCACAGCTCCTTAGTGGCATTTCTGTTGTTTGAGTCCATGTCCTGTCCTGTTATTTATAAGATGAGGCCAGTTTCTTGATGCTTCTAAATCTCAGTGCCTCTAGCAAGTCATTCTTTTCCATCTCACATTGCCTTTGTTCTTATAATTGCACGTCATTTTGTCATAGAAACATTCACCTCGACCTGGGTGCTATTTTGAAGAAACGTTAAAAGGCTGATGTAGGTTTCTATGCCCTCTTACTTTCTCAACATTTTACCTTCCATATCTTTTCTCTTTCTCCTTTTGAATTCAGCATCATAGTCCGTAAGTGGTTTCAGCATTTGAATCCCAGTGACACCACCTTCGCAACGGTGATCAATTCACTGAGTCTCAATTTACCTATCCACAAAGTGGGCATGTAACGATGAGCGTGTCTGCCTCCCAGGGGAATCATACACTTAACTTGTGTGGCCCAGTATCTGGTGCATACTCAACTCACAATAACCATTTTTATTCTCATTACCTCCCTTCTAGGTTCATGGACAGGTCACTGTAGAGAATAGTTCACAAGCTTTTATCAGGACCCAGAAATCCTGACTATTCAGCATCTGCTTTCCGTATGCTGTTTAGTTACCTTTAAAGTTTCCCTCTGCCCACATCTATCAAATGATAAATAAGTGAGGCTTTTAATTATTGACATATTCATATCTATGTCCACAACTCAAATACAGAACTTTGGGTGTGTGTGTGTGGGGGGGGGGTTGTTCATGTATCATTCGTTTAGTTTCATTTTAGGGTTTGCATCTTAAGAGAAAGATGCTACCCCCAAGAGGTGGAGACGTGAGATCCAGGATGCAGAAGAATGTGTGTGGCAGACCAAGTGCAGTCACAGCATATTCCCCCCAAATGGTGATCCCTAAAAGGATCCAGGCTGGCTTTTTATGGAAGGCAGTCATACAGATGAGGTGGATTTAATAATAGTTGGCAATGAAAACATAAATGTTATAGATGATGGGCTAATTAAGGGCAAGTTCTCTGTGTTATAGCCTTTATATACCTTTTTATGAGATCGGGGTAGGAGGGAGGGGAAGAGGAGAGTATAAATGTACACACAGGCATGAGGAGATTTGGGCTGAAAATAGCAAAGTAATAGTGTAGTCTTTATATGGGCATATGCATTCATGTGACTCAGTGACCTGTTCTGCACAAGAGATAGCTAAGAACAACTTTAACAAACTCAGAAATGTTTCCTCCATCCTTCGCATGATCACTGGAAGTTTAGGCTGTTTCATACCATCCAGGGTAATGTTCCTGGGTTTCCTGAGTGGAAAGTGAGGCTTAGTGAGGTTGAATCAATGGCCAATCATCATGCGACGAGTGTCAGAGGTGGGATTAATCCAGAATCCTTGCCTTTGCAATTACTTCACCAAGAAAAATGATAGGGAGTGAGTCGTCTGGTTGAGGACATTGTTTGAGAGAACAAGCCTGCAAGGGGACACATTTCTCTAATCAGCTGAGCACCCTCGTGTTTCACAAAGATGCGTGTGACTGCTGGGCTGAAAATCGGTTACTTTTCAGCAGACAGGAGTACACAAGATATATTTTGGATGGATCCATTCTATCCCATGGTGCAAGCAAAAGTAGAACATTCTATTTTCTGAGATCTTTTTAAAAAGTTGAAATATTGGCCCAGCCAGTGTGGCTCAGTGGACTGAACATCCTCCCATGGACTGAGAGGTCCCGGTTCGATTCCCGGTCAGGGCACATGCCCGGGTTGCAGGCTCCATCCCCACTAAGGGGCATGCAGAAGGCAGCCAATTGATGTTCCTGTCTCTCTATCCCTTCTTCTCTCTCTAAAAAAATCAATAAAAACATATTTTAAAAAAATAAAAGTTGAAATATTGTAGAAGAACATTTGATTCAGAATAAATCAGTTTAGGTTTTTTCATATGCATTGGCTTTATTCTATTTTTTACTCTGTGGTGCTTATTACATTTATTCCTCAGAGATTGCAGTTTTGCAAATATTTCCAAGGTTTTATCTAACAAAGTAATGCGGCATATAATATAATATATCATTATACGATATGTCATTAATACTCTGGGGATTATACGGCTAGTGGCAAAGTGGAAGGAGAAAGCAGGGGCTTTTTATGCTTCTCAGTCTGATTTTTTTTTTAATCAAGAAAATATGGGTGGTAACAACTATGAAGATATGCTGAGGAAGGGGGGAGGGAGGCGATGAGGGACAAAGAAGAAAGGAATAAGCAAAAGAAAAGGAAATTGTAGGGAATTGTATGTCAATGGAAGCCTAGATCAAAGCAATTACAGGTAAGCAATTACATTGGGTGCTTAAATAATTAGAAGTGATGCATTTCTGTATGCCCTAAATAATGTGGTTTTTTTTTCCATGAGTAGAACAGTCTCCAAGGCATTGCTCACATCACACACACATACACACTCACACTCACAGAGACAGACAATCTCTGTGCCATTTCTTTGAGGAGATGATGCAGGAATATCAAAGACATAAGAACATACCTATGTTGTGGGTCTGATGCCCGGTTGGGGCACGTAAGGGAGGCAACAAATCAATGTTTCTCTCTCACATCTCTCTGTCTCTCTCTCCCCCTCCTTCTCTCTCGATAGAGATAGAGATAGAGATATAGAGATAGATAGATATAGATATAGAGATAGAGAGATATAGATATAGATAGATAGATAGATGAGGATTAAAACAAAAAAATAAATAAATAATAATGATACAACCATAACATCCCCATCAGTGTATCAAACCAGTTTAAAATGAGTACTTAGATATGAGTGACAAGAGCTTAGTAATCAAGGAAGAGTATGGGTTGTAATTCAGTGAGAGTTACCTGAATGGGAAATTTGAATCAGGTTTTATTTGAGGCAAATGAGCACAAAATGATAAGTCATAGAGATTATTTAAAACAAAAAATTAGAATAAAAGCACACAATTGAAGAAGGATTTGTAGAAAACATGGGTAAACGTTGCAGTTTGGTTGAGGAGAGCAAGAGAGAGGAGCTTGGAGGGACAGAGAATGTGAGTCCAGGAGAGGACGTGATGAGCTGAACAGGCAAGAATGAGACCCTAGAAGGTAAACTTGTAAAGTGTGAGTGACTCTTGTGCATCCCCAGCAGACAAGTGAAATAATGTGATGTTTATCCCAATTATCTAGAGTCCTTCTAATATCTGGTCAAGGAGTAGTATGGTACTAGGTATTCATTCTATGATTAGTGAAGTAAATTAGCTAGATTTAAATTTTTTTAAAATATACAATTTAATCAAAGTTAAGAGAGTTAAACAATACTGCTTCTCTTGAGACTGATAATGGTCGTCAAGAAGAAAGAAAAATGTCAGTAAAGAAAATCCCCCTGGAGTGTAACTGATGTGTAGATCACTGGCACCTCCTGGTGGCGGAGGAGAAAATCCATCATCAGTGGAAACAGTGGACCATTTCAGCAGTCATGAGTAAGCAATGTGAGAAACAGATGTGGGTTGATAAATAACCTCAGGCTACTGGAGGAATATATTGCAGGTGGGGGATAAGTATATACAGGAAATATTATAGTTTTAGAAAATTCACAAAAGAGTTGCCAATTACTTAGCTAAGGTGGTGGTGTTAGAGTTTGAGAGAAATGGGATTCAAGACACTTTTAAGAGTAAAAACCAACAGGAATACCTCAGCTTTACAAATAAGGTAACTGAGGTTTATACAGAGAAAAAGGAAATGCCCAAGTTAAACAGCTAGTAAAGGGAAGAGCCGGCACTGAGCCGCCAGCCTGCAGTTCCCAGACCTGTGTCTGGTCTGGTCCACAGGGACAACCCCGCAGGAGAGCAAAGAGGGCAGAAGAGCACACCCACGCCGACTCATGCTCATTCTAGGCCCTGAAATGCAGAAAGAAATGGGCATTCCTAAAGCACTCATCATTTTTCTAAGGGGTTTTACAAGGAAGAATTCAGAAGAAGCACACTAAAAGAATAAGACATAATTTTTACAAAAATGTAATTTCCCAGAAGGCTTAAAAATGCCCATTTCTTTGAGATCTTTCTAAATTAAAAAAAAAAAATAGATGTTGATTTTTAGTTGATTTTGAATGCAGGAGACCCCATTTATTTCTGCATGGTTACATGCAGCCAATTATCGATAAAGTACCGCTTATTGAGAGTCGACTCTAGGCTGAAAATTGTATATGATGCCATTAGAATATACATGCATTTTGTAACCAAGGCCATGTCCCTGCTCTGGAAGTTTGACATCAAATAGAATGAAGGCCCAGCTGATGTAAAAACATATGTCAGGAACACACACACACACACACACACACACACACACACACACCAGCTGTAGAAATCAGTATCAAAACCTGTGCTATCCAAATGGTAGCCACTTGCTACCTATGGCTATTGAGGCTTTTATATGTGTAGTCCAAATTAAGACATGCCAATGTATAAAATACACACCAGAGACTGTAAATTTAGTGTGATTAAAAATATAAATTATCTCATTAAAAATTTTTATATATATTGCAAGTCAAAATAATAATGGTTTAGATATATTGGGCTAAATACAACATATTATTAAAATTAATTTCACCTATTTCTTTTGATTTTATTGTGACTACTAGAAAAACTGAAATGATTTATACAAATTGCATTTATAGGATGACAATATATTTTAGTTTGATGGTGCTGTTCTAGACATATTTACTAGAGAATTTTAGAGACTATTGTATTGGGGGGGGTGATAATAGCAGGTGTCTAAAATGGGTTTGGATATGTCCAAGCTTGTTTCATATCCTTTCACTAAACATGGTCCCCTTTAGCCACAGTCAAATTTCTGAATTCAAACTTCATTTTTTAAAAAAAATTGTTACAGAAGAGTGTTTGCCTACAGGTCTGCACTTAAAACAAGGCCATTTACTGATCATTTGACAAAAATATTGTGATTAGAGGCTCAACAGATACCTAGCCATATAGATATAGGTATAGATATATAGTATACATACACACACATTCATTTTTATGTATATATATAGTTAGTGGATGTATATAATTAGTTAAAATATATATATAAAATTAGTTAGCGAATAGATAATATATAATTAGTGAATATGTATACAAATGTGAAGAGTTTCTTTCTCTTCTGTTTTATACCCTGTAGTAGAATTGTTGGGTCATAAGGTATGTGAAAATGTAACTTTATAAGATAATGTCAGATTAATTTTTAAAGTAGTTATATCAATTTATAGGCCCATGGCAATTTATCTAGCTTTATGTTTTTTTGTTTTATCCTCACAGGAGGACATTTTTGCATTTATCTTCAGATAGAGCTGGAGGGAGAGAGGGGGGAAGAGAAACAGAGAGAGAGAGAGAGAGAAACATCGATGTGAGAGAGACACATCGAGTGGTCGCCACCCACACAGCCCCAACTGGGGCCGGGGACAAACTGCAACTGAGGTACGTGCCCTTAGCGGGAACCGAACCCGGATCTCTCTGGTCTGTGAGCTGACTCTCTAACTGCTTTGCCAAACTGGCCAGGGATAGTTTTACATTTTAAATGCATTCTTCAAAATGTTGATTTTTTTTTATATACTTTCAAATAAACACATTTTCCTACTTATTCAAAATTTCTGGCTATGTTATAAAGAAATGTGAAACAACAGTGAGGTTTCACCTCACACCTGTCAGAATGGCCATCATCAACAAATCATCAAACAACAAGTGCTGGCGAGGGTGTGGAGAAAAGGGGACTCTAGTACACTGCTGGTGGGAATGCAGACTGGTGCAGCCTCTATGGAAAACACTATGGTGTTACTTCAAAATATTAAAAATTGAACTTCCATTTGACCCAGTGATCCCACTTCTAGGAATATACCCTAAGAAGCCTGAAACACCAATCAGGAAGAATATATATACCCCCATGTTTGTAGGAGCACTATTTACAATAGCTAAGATCTGTAAATAGCCCAAGTGTCCATCAGTAGATGAATGGATAAAAAAGCTGTGGTACATATACACAATGGAGTACTACGCAGCTGTAAGAAAGAAAGATCTCTTATCCTTTGAGACGACATGGAGGGACCTGGAAAGTATTATCCTAAGCAAAACAAGCCAAACAGAGAAAGACAAGTATCATATGATCTCACTTATTTGTGGAATATAATGAACATAACAGTCTGAGGAATGGGGTAGTCCCAGAGACGTGGAAGTGGGGTACAGACTGACAATCCCCAGAAGAGGAGGTGGTGGGGGAGAGATAAACCACAGAACTTGTATGCATGAACAGTGGACATGGATAACAAAGCTAGGGACAGGGCAGGGAGGGAGGCAAAGGGGGGAATCAGTGGGGGGAAAAGGAGAAACATCTGTAACAAAAATAAATTAATTAATAAAAAGAAAAAAAAAGAAATGTGAAGCGATTTATAATATTACCTTCAGTAAATGCAGAACGTTAATAACATTGTCCTACACAACAGATAAAATCAAAATTATAATTAGAGAGAAAAATCAGAAAACATAGAATCAAGTTTCCATGAAAGAATTTCAGAAGTCCCTGAATCAAATGCAAGGTGTGTCTTCATATGTACATGATTCTGGGAGTACACAGCTTTCTTTAAATTCCCCAACATGAATGTGTCCCAGAAAATGTTAAGAATCATGGCTAAAATCACATGAGATTTCTATGTCTTATACTGGACTTGGGCCTTAGGAATAGTGTAAATTTTAAAAATTAGTCATTGATAATGTACCAAGAAAAACTCCTGAGTTAGTAAAATGGAAATAACCTATAAAAAGAGGAAGGAGTGAGGAAGCACAGAAATTACAAGTATTTCCAGCCAAGGAATATGAAGTAAGAAAAGAATTAATACACGATTTGAGAGTACTGTGTCAGCAATAGGCAATGGCAGGGGGACCTCACTGAGTACGGACTGTATGCTTCACTAGGAAATACAGTCACGTGTGACCGCCCTGGGAGAGGCTTATAAAACCCTTCCACGCTAGTAAAAGAAAACACCTAGATAGTGATAACAGATAGTAGCCGCTGGAGAAGATCTCATGGTGTTCCCGAGCATACGGTCACATAGGGAACAACAGAAGAATGGATGGGGAACCTCCCAGGGGCCTTCTTGGGAGGAAGAGTTTGCCGGTTTGTGTCCGTGAAAACCCATCAAACCACTGACAGCCTATTTTTTTGTCCGTTAAAATAAAAATAAAATTAAAAACAAAAGATTGATTTGTTTTTAATGGGGATGGCGGGCATTCCCCCTGGGATTTAGACATCCTTTGACTAGTCTCTGTGCTTTGTGATGCGTGGCTGCTAAACTTTTACACAGGAGCTTTCTGCTAGTGTTTGCATGTCCTTACGCACGTGGTTGAGAGAAGAGCCTCCCTTAAAATAGTTTCTGTGATTGCTTTGAATATTTTAGTAGAGTTTCAATGTGGTGAAACTTTAAGAAATGTGCCGTGCTGTGTTGCGATCACTGTGGAAGGTAAAGATAATATTGAGAAGTCATAGTTGAACGTACAAAGTCTCCTTTTATAGAAAAAAAAATTAGATCACCAGCCTACCCGATGAGAAAGAAAAACGTCTACAGTTATATGTTCCTTGGCATTTGCAACATGCTTTGTTGCTCAGATTGAATCGATCTCTCTGGGTTTTAGACTTTTACTCTCTTCGTGAGTGTTATGGCCATTTTGACGAGCATGCCTGGATCTCGCTGTGCAACATGGTATGCAAACTCCCCATCATTTGGTAACACTGTTTCTGCACAAATAAAAAGAAAGCATTAAGTTTTAGCAAGGAAGTAAGAATGAGAAACCGGACACATGCTCCAGTCAATCATCATGCCAAATTCTTTAAGGAGTCATCCCTAAAATCCAGCAATAGCAAGAGAGGCTTCCCATTGGCTGTCAAGTGATTATTTAAGGTATAATCAAGAAAGAAGATACGAAGTAAAAATAACTTCAGACCAGAAGTCAGGAACAAGTTTTAATTCTGGGCTTTTCATGAACTAGAAGTGTACTCTTGGGTTTCAGTTGCCTCATCAGCAGAATAAAGGGGTTGGATTTAGAAAAAAATACCTGCTTGACAAATTCAGGGAGGACACCTTTTTCAAGCCTCAAACTAATTTAGTTCTTCTGAAATAAGCACACTGCCCAACCAGTGTGGCTCAGTGATTGACATTGACTTATGCACCAGGAGGTCACTGGTTCAATTCCCGGTCAGGGCACATGCCCAGGCTGTGGGCCAAATTCCCAGTGTGGGGCATGCAGGAGGCAGCCAATTGATGTTCTCTGTCATCACTGTTTTTATCCCTCTCTCCCTCTAAAATCAATAAAGAAAAAAATATATAAAAGAAATAAAATAAGCGCCATGACCCCGTAGGGGGCATGCAGAGGCAGTCAATCAATGTCTCTCATCAATGTTTCTCTCTCTCTCCCTCCCTCTCCCTTGCTCTCTCTCTAAAGATCAATAAAAACATAATTTAAAATGTTTTTAAGAATAAAAAATAAAACCAAAAATAAAATAAGTGCCATAAGATTCAACTTTTAGTCTACCGAGAGAGAAGGACAAATTAAATGCTTGTGCTGTTGTCTTTATTTTCTACTCGAAAATATTATAGAAAACTCTACACTTGTATCATCCCTCTACAGTTATGATTTATTATCTTAGATTATTTTAAAGATGTGGTGAAGAAAGAATCCCCAGCTTTTTCTTTTTTTGAGGGGCTAACAAAATTTCATTCATAGTGAAGCTTGATGGACATACATGATCATTTCTTCACTGGGGGTATGGAATAGGGAATGTGATTGTACCCTTCTTTATACTCAAAATGATTGGATAATATGATATGTAATCACACTTTTTTTTTTTTTTTTTTTTTTATCCTCACCTGAGGACATTTTTCCATTTTTTGCACAGATAGAGTGGGAGGAGGAGAGAGAGAGAGAAACATTGATGTGAAAGGGACACATCGAGTGGCTGCCACCCACATGACCAACCAGGGCCGGGGACAAACTGCAACCGAGGTACATGCCCTTAGCGGGAACCGAACCCGGGTCTCTCCGACCGCAGGCCGATGCTCTAACCGCTGAGCCAAACCGGGCAGGGCTGTAATCACACTTTTTATTTCACAGGCTGGCTTCTTCTATTCTCTAAACACAGACATTTCAATAGACCAAGCATGTCAGAATTTGCATTACATAAAGCAAATGCAAAGACTGCACAACAATGCATGCTTTTTGTTCCCCTTCTTGTTTTCATAATTTATATAAATTATCTTGGGAAGTAAATGTTCCAAACTGTTGATGTATCATGCTTTCTAGTGATAATTTTTAAAAGACTGTTTTGGAACAAATGACCAAAAGACTAGATCATCAGACCAGATATTCCAAGGGTCCCTGGTCCACTGAGACATATTTATTGGATGATCTTTAAAGACCCTCTTGTTTTATGAATTCAAAATTTAGAATGGGACGAGGAGAAAAACATATGATTTTAAAAGATTGATTTGGTATATAAATTACAATAAGATGATTTCTCACCTGTCACCAAACTGTTTGATAATAATACTGTTACAGCCTCTTATGTGAGTAAGTACATCAATTTAACAAATATGAGCATCAACCCAAGAGTATGATGAAAAAGAGATTCTATGATGTGTATTAGATCATAATATCATGGTAGGAAAGCATTTCTAAAAATCATAAAAGAAAATGTATAAAGTGGGATACATTCAAATTAAAATAAACAGCATGAAAAGAACATCAGCCGGCAGGGCAGAGACAGGAAACCCCAAATCTGCTCCTCTGTAAAAGCAGTAATAACACAGGCAAACATTGTCAAAATCGGCTTTTTCAAAACTCTGAAAATTAACCAATATCTTGCAACAATTCGAGGAGCATTTATTCAAGAAGAATAGCAAGCCCTGTAGCATTTCAACTTGTCCTAGTCTAGTAATCATTCCCCAATTCCAGAAGATTATTAAAAAAAAAAAAAAAAGCAGTAGCCAGTCTCACTGTCCTCATGAACACCGGCAGCTTACCAATCACGAAAATGGGCATAACAACTTGAACCACCCCAGAAGCACCAATCTCAGGGAATTTTCATTATTTCACCTGTCTGGCACTTCCCTGGAACCCTCCCCCCAACCCCACCACGCACAGTACGTGTCTTTATTCTTCTTTACCAAAAGCTTACTCAGTGTGAGTAGCAATTTCCTTGGAGGTAGTTGTCAAATTATTTAACATTGCAGTGTGCCTGTCCTGTGTTCATGTCCAGAAGAGACGCAAGAAGGCTATGGCTCTCACTCCTGATAAGCCTTACAAACACAGGAAGTAAAGGGTAAGCAAGAAGTATAAACTAAGAATTATAAACTGCGGCCTGAGCATTGAAGGCATGCCCCAACACGCACACAGAGCTGGGGAAAGCTAGGAGATTTACTGGTTTTAGGCATTTAAGAAAATCTCTGTCCAGTCATTAGGTAACCACTAAGTCATTTGCCACATATGACAAAGAATAAAGACTTTGCAATATCAGTTCAGAAAAGTCACTAAATAAAATTTTGTTAGCCCCTCAATAAATACAACAACGATGGCCCACAAGCTCTGGGGAGGAGTGGATTTATATCCAAAATTGCCACATTATATTACTTACAATGTCCAGTTTTAACAAAAAATCATAAGACATACAAAGAACAAAAATTATTTATGGATTATATGCAGTAGAAACTGTCTCTGAAGAAGCCCAGCAATGGACTTCCTAGACAAAGATTTTATATAAATTCAAATAACTAAAGGAAACCACGTCTAAAGAAATAAAGGAAAACATGGGCTTTGTGTCTCACCAAATAAAGAATACCAATAAGGAGAGGACAATTGTAGGAGAGAACCAAGTACAAACTATGAAAACTACAGTAATGTCATGAAAATTCCCAGAGGAGCTCAACAGATTTGAGCCGGCAGCATAAAGAATCAGAGAACCGAAAGATGAGTCATCGATAGCGTACAGTCTGAGGAACAGAAAGAAAAACGAGTAAAGAGAAGGTAACAGAGCCGCAGACCTGGAATCACCAGCAAGCATGCCGGTGTGAGTCCCCAAAAGAGATGGGAGAAATGGGCCGAAAGAATGTTCGGAGAAATAATGGTCAAAAGTCACCAAACTGGAGGGAAAAAATAACCTCTAGCCATTCAAATAAACTCTATCCATCTGAGAAGCTCAACGAATAGGACAAACTCAGAGAGACCCAGACCTAGACACATCATAGTCGATGTGAAAAGCAAATCCAAAGAGAGATTTTGGAAAACAGCAAGAGGAAAGTGACTCATCAGATACGACAGAACTTTCTGAAAGGAATTTTGGGCTAGCTCTTTAACCAGTCATCTTCACTCTTATCACCTCTGAATTGCTTACAGTGCCCATAAATGCAAAATGAAAAAGTTGTTCTTTTTAAATAATTTACTTTGTATTAAAATAGATTTATTTTTATTTTCTACCTCATTCTTAAAGTATAAGGCACACAGCACTTGATTCCTGATCATTCCAATCCAACTTTAACTCGCCGTTGTTCCCATTTCTTTCATCCATCCCTGAGCCCAATTTTACTGAAAATTTCTTCATGTATTGGTAAAAGCTAAATTCTGCAAGGAGAACAGTTAGAGCTGAAGTTTGTATATTTGGGGCAAAGCTGTTTGTTATCAGCTTCTGCTGCTTCCAATCTATAACACAGTTAAAAATGGGGCAATTATGCATAATAAGTTTTCCTTTCAAAGCTAAAACACAAAAGAAGCCCTTGTCAAGTGTTATTAATATCTTAAGTTCATCATAGCCAAAGCCATTCAAAGGAATGAATCTACCCCAAATAGGAAAGTGTATGTGTACTTGTGTAGAAATAGTGGGGGAAGTGAAGGAGAGAAAAAGGTGAAGGTCTTGGTTTCTTACAAGGTAGAGAGAGAGAGAGAGAGAGAGAGAGAGAGAGAGAGAGAAAGGATATTTCATTGGATGAAAGAAAACACAACCCCAATAATAAATAAATCCTCTTTTAAGAAAATAAGCTTAAGTTAAAAGGGAAACCAGAGGTCAAAAATGAAAACCCAAGTTTAGTTCAGGAAAGAGTGCTGTGGAATGTGGCACAGAGCACTGGGCTCGGATCAGAGCTGAGAATTCCATGGTGCTGTGGCCAGAGGGCGGGACATAGCAAGGCTGTTGGACCAGCCCTCTGTTGCTAAAAGGTGGTGCAAATATGTAAGTTCTATGTTACCTGGAAATGAAGTTATACAATGACTATATCTGCAAATTAGCTTATCTATTATTTGGTGTTATTTTGTTTGTTTGTTTTAGCATGGAAAATACATTATTTGTTAAATATAAATATCCAACCTGTAGCACAGTTTTCTAACACTGATTGGGCTTTTTCTTTGTCATTTTATAATGAGGTGGTGTCTAAAAGCATCAAAAGGTCTGATCACTTCAGGTCTCGGGGATATTTGGCTGCCCCTTATTAACTTTATAAACTTGGGAAATATCATTACTTCCTCTTCAGCCCAGTTTTATCATAAGGAACAGAAAATAAGCATACCTGCCTTACCTAAGTCCCAGGGTTGTAGTGAGATCCTACCTGTAAGTCATAAAGAACATGAGAGAGGTAAAGGCCCTTCTTGTTATCCACACGGCTATAAAATGTGACTGTTACAGAGAGCTACAGTCCATTTTCAGGGTAATTTTACAGTAATTTAAGCTGTTTGTTCTGGAAATTTTGAAGCTGGAGAAGGTAGATCTGAGTTTTCCAACATTGTCAGGGAGGCTCACATTTCATAGACTCTTGGCCTCAAAGTCACCACCAGATTCAATGCTGATCATGGCTCTCCAGGTATCTTGTTCCAACAGGCCTTTCAAGGAAGTTTTGCTGAGAATTTTATTTTTACTTAATTGATCTCGTTTGCCAAGTAACAGTGAAACAAAATTAAAGATACTAAGGGAAAGAAATGCCCTTGAACTTAAAAACATATATACATGTGTGCAAGCAAATACACATGCATACATGCACATAGACACTTCCAAGATACAAGAACAAAACATTAATAGAAATAACAAGTATTAACTGATATCCTAAACTTAACAAAAGGATGTTGCAAGGGTGGGCACCCAAGGAAGTAGACTCTTAGGGGCAGATTTGCTTGCAAGAGTATTTTGGGGTGTTTGGGGGATTAACACCTGTAGGGAAGCGAAGGGATCAGGGTGGAGCAGAGGAAGGAGTTGAACTGGGAAGAATTGTAGCAGAAGCCTTAGCAGCTTCTTTGGGGACTCTGGAGCTGGCATAGCCCTTCAGAGTTGTCTCTAATTAGGCTGAGGGGGCAGGCCTTTTGTACCCCCATGTATACTGTCCCAGAATCTTACAGGGAAGGGGGGGTAAACTTGGTGGCTTTCTTTAGCTGAGGACAAGTTCCAGAGAGGGACTCAGCTTAGAGACATTAGTTGCAAACACTCCCAGGACCTAGAGACTTTAGTTCTTCTTTCCTGGAGTGTGATCTAGGTGAACACCACAGAATCCACTAGAGTCCATGCCTTGTGCCTTTCAGATCCACATTTATCATATGACCTATTCTGGGAACAGTCCCATTGTTCCTGAAGGAAACTGACAAGATGTTTAATGGAATGAACTGTAGGATCCACCAACAGAAGCTAGTGTTGAAATCAGATATTCATCACACCTCTCCTTTGTCATCCACTCAAGATTCCCTTCCTCCTCTGCCCACACCCCTGTTAGCCTCAATGGCTTACCTGGTGGAAGAACCCAGACACTCATTTCTGAGGATTGCCATGCTCTTCCCCGGCTTTAGCTGGCGAACTTGTCCACTCACTATCACAACTGGGCAAGGGAATACTGTCAGGTACCTAAACAAATCACCTGAAGACCCTTGAAATGCCCTTGAACATATAAGAGCAGCCCTACCTTTTCTTCATACTCAGAATCACTTTCCAGATTGGCGATTTCTCCCCTTGCATCCTATTTTTGTAGCTCAAGAAGCTTAACGTGGCTAAACAGTTGTCCAAGCTTCAGATTTAGTGGGATTCTTGCTGTGTTCCCTCATAGAAGCTTTCCCCTTTTAGGAACCAAGACCCAGAGTTGTCAGAATAAGAAACACATTTTCTCTAAGTAGGTCATTGAGAGTGATGGTTGAAAAAGCTACACCTACTTTCACTGCTTGGTTCTAGGACCTATGTGTTTTATCTTTTGAGGACAGAGCACAATACATAGACTTCTTGATTTAGGGTATATACAGCATTTCTCAAAGTGTCCTCTCTAGGCTGGTGCCTCAGATATTTGTTCAAGAGGCTGCACCACTGTTAAAATAACTGACAACTCCAAGAAGGTGTGGTATGTGATAGGACCAATGGACTCCATGAGAATAGGTTAAGACCAGACCTACTCAGCTGTGAGGGAAGTCACTTAGTCTGAGGTTGGACTCACATGTCAATAGATTGGATACTCTGTAAGTTCTCCAGTTATGAACCCTACTGGCATAGAAGGCAAACTCATACTGCAATGAATGTGGATTCCAGTGAACATGAATGGCAGCCTTTCCTAGGGTGGATGGGGCCCCGTATAATCATTTTGCCACCGTGGGCTGGTATTCTTTCATAAAATGATGCCATATCCAGGAGTTCAGTTTAGCAAGCTGGAATTTGGTAAACTCAGTAGCAGCCAGATCAGCCTTGGTACATGGGAATCCATGCAGTTTGGCTGATGTCCAGCCTCCATCCCTGCCACCAAGCCTGTTCTGTTCATATGCCCGAAGTGCCAGTATTAGAATGGTGGACATCAGCTGACTGAGTCACTCGGGCTACTTGGATATTTAGTGTCTCTTCTTTGATGGATGTTCTCTAATGGATGTTCATCATGGGATGTTCTCTTCAAGCTGTCGAAAGTCTATTACACTTCATGCCCACTCCCAATGTTATCCAGATGCCTCCTCAAGATTTCTTGTCCCAATATTTCATTCTTTCTTCTTCCTGGCCTCTGATTAAACAACCAAACTACTTTCTACTGCCTATGTGTCTGTATAATAATTATTACCTCAGGCCAATTCTCTTTCCATATGGATTAGATGGCCCAAAGTTCTGGCCACTGGGATGATTTTCGCTTACAATGTCTTTCAATGCCAATCCTGAGTGGGCTACAGTGCATCTCAGTCCAATGCCAGTTTGTGCCTTCATACTGAGGTGATCCACCCATGGCTCAAGTTTAGTTATTTCCCTTCTCTGTTCGCTAGTCATCAAGGAGCTCCCACTATGGTCTTAGGTGTGAGCTGAGGGAAAGGGCTGGTACAAGGCTGGTGGGTAACATGAAGGTCTAAGTTCAGGCTAATAAACCCCACTTATGACGTCTGGCTTTATCCTTGTCTGATCCCAGCTGTGCCACTTTCTTCCTGCAATGCGTCTCTGCTGGCCCCAGTCAATGTTACGATGTCAAAAATTTGCCTGAACTCAGCTCATGATGCTACAGTTTTGGTGGCATGGCTGCTGATGTCCCATGGCCAGGCATTATGTGTTTACCAAGGCCCAGTAGCACAATGGGAGTTGTTTTGTTTCTTAAAGAAAGTTAATAATATTTTGGTGTAGATGGCGTGAACTTACTACACAAAAATAGGACTCTACTTTAGGATGGAGGGTTATCTGGCATCGAGAGTACGTTTCTCAGCCTCTAAGTCCTCTATAAATACTCCTAAACAAAACAAAAAGACAAATTTAACACCTTGTTACAGGTATATTCCTGACCTCATTACAGTGGAAGGACAAAGCTTACAGACACTTATTTGTGTAGGTAATGCACGCACGTCAAAGCTTGCAGGAGAATGGGCCATCGTCTTCTGATCATTCTGATAGTCCCAAAGAAAATATTTACAAAGTATTATCAGTGCCCTCTCAAATTCTTTCATATCCTAAAATTAAACACAATTATGTCTTTAAACATGGAGCAGATACAAGCACACAAATCAATCGAGAGATTCTATTCAATAGGAGAAAAGGTGAAAGACAATGAAAATCAGGGCAAAATCAGAACTGGGGCGTATATTGTCCATGAGTTTTCTTTCTTCTCCCTAAAGGTTGAAAGCATACAATTTCTTTATTGACTGTGTTAAGGCCTGTTTTGTTTTGTTTTTGCATTTAAGAAGGAGAACCTTTCTATTTGGTTTACTTAAAAATGAAGCATTTCTTACCCATCTGAGTGACCACATTGTCTTCTACAGAAAAGGTATTTTATGTTTACCAAAGCTACAGCCTATCTAAGATAACACAGAGTAGCAGAAGCCTAAATGAATACTTGGAGGGAAAGTAGGGCATTAGTTAAACAGGAATTACATGTGATATTGTGTTATAGAACCCAAGACAGAGGAACAAAACTTTTAAGGGGAAGGGATTTTCCTGTTCTTAAAGAAACATGTATGTTATTAGAGATGTCTGAGCCCTGCAGACTTTAGTTCACTGTAGCAAAAAGGGCTATGAAAAAGATGAAATCATCTGTATTATATTATGAGCAGTTAGGCCAGTTGAAAAGGGACATTGAGTTTGCAATGTGGTAGATATTAGCAAACACTTAAGAGAAACCACAAGAAACCTCGTGCATTGGCCTGGAGTAAGCCTTCAACATCTGCTCAGGCCCTTCGGAGTCTACACTGCTGAGAACATAAGTTAGTTTGTTGGTCATTCCTCTGAACTTGAAGCCAGATGAGCAAATCCAAGCCATTTTATGGTACAATCATTCAAATCATTCCAGCATGTTACAAGATTTTTTGCCTTTGCCTTGAGCTTCAAAAGGAATTAGGCGGCATTTGTAACACTTCACACATTCGAAGGAGACGATTGGATCAAATTGTGAAAGTTTTCAAGTTCTGATGACTTTTTAATGTATAATTTAGGTTGAGCGTCCAACTTTAAAATTATTCTTTGCTCTAGAGCCATTTTGCTAAAGTACAGGAAGGCAGTTAGTGCTGCTTTTATTATTTTATCACATTTATGCTAGTTATTTATGTTTATTATCATTTTTTTAATGAATACTTATTTTGAACTGGTGCTAGTCCTTTGATGGTCTCATCATAGGCTTTAGCCAAAGGAGTAGATGTATCATTCAAGTTCAAGATTAACAAAAGGCATGTAGGGATGACCACACAATAAGAGGAATTCCATTACATCAAAATTTTCAACAAATGCTTTATATATATGTGTGTATATATATATATAAAAACTTCATATTTTGAAAATATAAACTTATAAAGCTAAAAACAACGGAGTAGACATTTGGGTTATTTCACTGCCGTTACATACATTTTCTTGCTATCCATGGAATGGACCAAAACACATCATCTTTATTTGAGAATCTTTAATGAGCACATTGATATAGGCAGGGCCAGACGTGAACAGCATCCTTTCAATGCAGAATTGTTATCATTCTCAAAAGCAAATTACTTTACAGCAGGCCTAGAATATTTAATGTGTGCTTAGTGGCCTTAGTTAGGGTCGTGTTCCCAGTGTTTCCCGGTTGCTTCCTGGGAGGGAGTGGAGTAGGGGAGAGAGGATGGGGAGACAGGACGTTGAAGAAATTCTAAGTTGATTGGGAAAATGCTCTTTTATGTTTTTCCTGGAATTTTGAGATGTTAGTCTAATTTTCCTTCTTTCACAATTTGGATAAAAACATCCATGTATGGATCTGTTGCTATGTGCCAAGAAGTAAGCTTAATCCTTTATGTGCATTATCTTTTTCAATACTCAGAACAACCCCATGAAATCTGCGCTGCTGTCATTATCTCTATTTCCATGTGGAGGAAACTGAAATTTACAGAAACCAAATAACAACCTTCAGTTTGTACTCCAAGGTATCTGGAAGATCCAAAGCTTAACGTCTAGTCCACTCCAAATATTCTTGGAGTGAAGTTAAAATGAATCAAGTCTACATTATGATTTTGAGATCCACATTCTAGGAGTCAGGACCTTACACCACAAAGATCCACCACCTGGATCGTTAACTCCCAAATGTCGCTTTTCTTTTTCCAGAGAAGATTGTTTAAAAGAAAAAAAGAAGAGGTAAAGTTGGCCTTGCGTATTTAGAGGGGATTAAACCAAAAGTCCTGAATCCTGTTCAAGCAGCTGTAACCATTGGACGATTAGTCAGATCCGTAGAAACCACAAGAGAATTGGCATTTGTTTCCTGCTCCCGAGGAAGCAGCAAAGGAATCACTGCTCTGCTTCTCTGCTCACCCCAAGCATTTCAGGATGCCTGCACTCTCTTCCAAGCCTTGCTGAGAAAGTGGCTGACTTACATTTGCAAACCTAAGAGTATTTTGTGATAGCACACTGATCTCTGGAACCTAAGCACTTCCTTCCTTCTGCAACACCCAGGAGACTCAGAAGCCTAGAAAGAGTGTTTCATCTCCTTTTACCAGTGCACTTGACTGATAAAGTCAATTCTTACAAGGAAATAATGCCATAGCTCTGAGACACCTTAGAGAGCATCCAATTCAGTGTCTCCTACCTGGAGCCACCGAGGAATCCACTGGGGAACTCACAAAGACTTCCTAGGGCAGACGACAAAAAGGCTAGTTTTAATGGAATCACATTCCAATTTGTTGATCACTTTGTACTCTTTCCTAAGGTTTACCTGCCTTTCCCAAGGAGACACCTGAAGTCGGGAGTTCACCTTTCCACTTCTCTTTCACAATCAGCCTTTGCCCGGCTTACAACTTAAAGGCATATTTCCCCTCTGTTCGAAATCTTTCTTGGGTGCACTGCCCAGACATGTAAAATTCGCTGGGATGCTTAATAAAAGGGCAATTCGAGAATGCAGAGCTGCAAGCAGAGTCCCAGAAGAACAGGCTGCAAGATGTTGCTTCAAGCGCCTCTCATTCTCATGTAAGGATGGACGAGGTGGATGCCAGCGGAGCTGTGACCTGCCGACCATCACAGCGATGAAGGGCAGGTCCTGGGCTTGAAGCAGCGTCGGTCTGCTGGCTTTAGAGCCTGCCCCCTCTCCTCCTCACATCCGTACCTCAGAACAGTCATCTCAGTTCAGTACTTTTTGTCTTATCTTATTTTGAATATTCACATCTCAAAGGGAAAAGGTCACAACAAAGTCCGGAACCCCAGCTGAATTAAAACCATAACCACACTCCTTCCATGAAGCCAGGGCATGGCACTGCCTCCAGACTAGCACTTCTTGTTCCCTTGGAAGAATAAAAGAGAGGACCACGCAGGATCACATTACACACTCTCTAAGCAGGAACTGTGAGTCGGAGTTTCAGAGCTAGTTTTTGAGCCAATTTTTGCAATTTTCCTCCCTTTCTGTGCTCTCTGGCCATTTCTTCAACCTAATTCGGTTTATGAGCAAATTGTCCCTTCAATGGACTTCAATGAGTCTGAGCAGGTAGGTAGATGAAAGTCATTTCACGTGTACTTCCGGTTGTTGCCATTAGAGAGGACTTCCCAGAGCTGCCTTGGGTGTCCTCCGTGCCCCACTTGCGGTCCTTCAGGAAAGCCCAACGTGGAAGGGAGAGTTCCCTTCGAAACCCGGGCATCGGGCTGACAACGGTTTCCGACCCAAGACAATATGTCAACCAACTACTCCTTCAGTGACTGATCCCATATGGGATATGATTGTAAAATGGAAGAAGAGAAGGAAGGATGGAAGGAAGGGAGGACAGAAGGGGGGGAGGGAGGAAGGGAGGGAAGGAGAGAGGAAGGGAGGAAGGGAGGAAGGGAGGAAGGATGGGAGGGAGGGAGGGAGGGGGAATCAGAGTTCTGAGTCCTCATATAGGTTTTTCCACCACCTCACACTGTCATCTTGGGTAATTCTCAGTATCTTGTTTACTCTTTACAAAATCTGCAAAATAGGATGAGTAACTGTATCTTTATAAGTTTGTCAAGATGGTCATATGATAAATTATATAAATTAATCGATCAGTTTAAGTGTTTAGTTTCAGACACAAAATGAACTGTTCAACAAATTATGCATAGCATCTTTAACTGATGAGATGTGACTCTGCAGTGAAATTCTCATTTGCTCAGCAAAACCTACTTAGAGAACACAGTTGGCTCCTCTCTGGATCGGCCAGGTGATGGGGTAGTTCTTCATCCAAGAAACAGACTAATCTTCCTTTCTCTCCAATTCATACATTACTATTCCTGGAAGATTTATTGTTTAATAGAAAAAACTCAAGCTCTCATTTCCCAGTGGGGAGACACTGAGAAAATGTGCATAAGTGGCCATTGGGTTTGTGAATAAACATTCAAATAAATGACCTTGAACAGACTCAACCCAACCAAATGCAAAGGATGTATTCTCAGGTACGTTTGTGTTGGGTTTCCAGAAATGTATCAAGCCATCAACCTTTTCTTTCAAATAGGTGATAATAATGAGTGACATGTCAAAAAATTGTTCTTCTCTCATTTATTAGGTACCATATTTGTATTAACTCATTTAATCTGCACAATAAATCTTTGTGATTGTAACATTATTACCAGTTTACACAGGGCAGTTTATGGCCCAGGAAGGTTATGTTATTGGCCTATTTATTACAGGTCATGAATGGTGGGGTCAAAATTTGGGTTGGGCATTCTGGCACCAGAGCAGATGCCTTCACCAGTAAGATACACCGCCTATAATTTCCCAGATAATTAGAAGTCAGAGAGCAGAAGGAACGGCACATCCCCGAGCGAGCAAGCTTATGCAGCAAATGTCATTAAGATCTTTTTGAAGGGGATATTCCAGTCAATATACAGTGTTTCATACAAACAAGAATTGGCTACCGTAGGACCCTTCATGATCATTCTATTGAAATAGATCATCTTAAAGGCATGGAAGAGTGAATCTTCAAACTTAGTCCCCTAACCTGTCTGATACTCCTTCAAACGAATTAACATACCTCAAAAAAAAAAAAAAATACAGGATTTATCTGTCTGTAAATAGTAATAAGAATAACAATAATAATAATTGACTCCGGCTGCTCAGAAGTCACAGTGATCCTGTTCCGTTTACAAAGTCCCCAACTTATGGCAGAGAATCAAGGACAGGAGAAAGAGACTAGTTTAGTTAAGTCACCTTGTGCTTGGCCAAGATGGAACGGCTCTCTATAGAATATTCTTGGAAAGTGAAAGTATAAAAGCAAAGTTAACAGAATCATCTGCTAAGGAAATGCACCCAGCGCCAGAAATGGACTCAGGGCCACTGTCACATAGACTGAGTTTCAATCTATTAAAATGGCAATGTCTATCCATGGACACAAATTACACAAATCCATACCTTGGAGAATAAACCGAACACGCACTACAGCTGTTTTCATGCAGGGAGTGCACAGTGTTCTATAGAATTGTGGGTTCAACAAAAAATACAAAAGAGGCAACAGATTCGATAGGCATGCAATCGAGCCCTTGCAGATTCTTTTCAGAGTGTTTGGACATGCTTGCCCATCACTTTATTTATTTTTAAGAGTTTTCCAACAATGTACCCTCAGTGTGGGATATAATAAATTGTTGAATGGACTTGAACGGAGAGAGGCATTCCTGTGGCTTGGAATCCCTGCCTTTTTGTTGCAGCATTTCCCAATACCTTCAGGCCAAATTTGGTGATGAAGTTCTAAAATAAACCAATTTCCAGAAAGGCCCATTTAACAATATCCAAGTATTTCCTACCCATGCACAAAACATAAATCCTGAGGGTCAGCCTATCCCCTTATCAGCTGATTTAACTGGAGAAAGACACCTAACTTCTCTAAGCCTCAGCTACAAAGGAGAAATAAATTGGCACCTAAGTCTCGGGTTCTTGGAGATTATGTGGAATAATGATGTAAGCACGCAGTCTCATGCCTGGCACGGAGTGAGCCTCAATATGTCTTATATTAAACCAGCTGTGCATCTGTCCTAGCTGATAATGCGTTTCCTCAAGACCTCCACATTATTGCCTTTTATGTACAAAATAATCCCGACTCCCTTGGACCCAGATTTTGTGTCTTCTTTTGATTTTGAAGAAGTGCTTTGCCAGTGTGAAAATAGATGTGAATTAAAGTTAAATATCTGGGATCCAGTTGTAGGACAGACGATCTGAATGGGTCATTTTGCTTCTCCGTCTTTGCTTTCCTCCTGTGTAGAATGAAAATCACGCCTCTGCCAATTTCCTTTGGAAAGAATGTTTCAGTAAGAAAATCAAACCAGCGGTAAAATCCTTAACCTGTGCGGTGACCTGCAGAGATGAGTAGTCCTGACCCGCTAAGGAGAGAGAATTCGGTAACCCAGCCGCACTGTCTCCGCCACTCTCTCCGGTGAACCAGGACACGTGGGTGGCCGGTGAGGCCCGCGGTAAGTGAACACAGAACTTAGCAGCACTAATTGGAGTACATGAGAACTTCATGGTGACTCCTGAAAACTTCCTTAGGACTTTTCTAAGCCGATGGAACCATGGTAAGATGTACAGAAATGGACATTGCAGCAATGTTTCGGTGATTCCTCTCTGAGAAGGAGCATATGTACCTACCAGCCCAGCCTAATTGTTGTTAAAATTTCAGCATATCAACCATAGAGTGTAATGGGATGAGCACGAAATCTGGAATTCGAGGCTCGGATTCAAGTGCCACCTCTGCCAATTTTAAGTGAGCTAATTGCTAATTTCCACATTCTAGAATGGGGGAATAAATAACACTCCCTGAGAATGTTGCTGTGAAGATTAATCAGCAAAGCACGTGTAAAGGGCCGGTGTACTCACAGCTCTTAAAAGCAATGCTGGTCCCTTTCTGAGGCTGAGCGAGGCTTCTCCTCTGAGAGCAGCTGACTCCCGCCGTCCAGCTTGATGGAAGAGGGAAGAAAAATGAACTCTGGGATGAAAAATTCTAAATCAACGTAATTTTGTTTGCGTCGAACTTTTAGGCCTGAGAATTATACATCTTTGACCTACACCTCGTGGTTTATAAACACAGAGAGGTTGTCTGTTAGTTGTGAAAATGGTTAAATTTCTGAGGGATGTTACATTCAACATCCAAATGTCAGACATTTTACCAGATGATCTATGTACTCAGAGGTTCTATTGTCTCATTTTTCATCCTTGACTCTCACTAACAAACAACTCCTTCCTTAACCCTGATACTCACTTCAAGGTTTCCCCAAAATATCACAACTCACATACATTTCCCTTTTCACACCCGCAACCCCATACATAACCCCATACTACCGCCACCCCCAACACACATACACACACTACTCTCCATAGCACCACCACACACACCACCACCACCCTTCACACACACATACCACACACAACATCATACCACACACACACCATGTACACCATCACACCACACACACACCACCACCACCCTTCACACACACACACACCACACATACCACCACCACCCTTCACACACACACACACCCCACACACACCACCACCACCCTTCACACACACACACCACACATACCACCACCACCCTTCACACACACACACACCACACATACCACCACCACCACCCTTCACACACACACACCACACATAACATCATACCACACACACACCATGTACACCATCACACCACACACACACCACCACCACCCTTCACACACACACACCACACATACCACCACCACCCTTCACACACATACACACCACACACACCATCACACCCTTCACACACACACACACACACCACCACCCTTCACACACACACACACACACACCACCACCCTTCACACACATACACACACCACACACACCACCATCACCCTTCACACACACATACCCCACACATCACACCACACACACACCACCACCCTTCACACACATACACACCACACACACCACCACCACCCTTCACACACACATACCACACATATCACACCACACACACACCACCACCACCCTTCACACACACACATACACACCACATACACCATCACACCAGACATACCACCACCACCCTTCACACACACATACCACATATACCATCACACCACACACACACCACCACCACCCTTCACACACACATCACACATACCACACACACCACACACACCATCACACAACACACACACCATCACACAACACACACACCATCACACAACACACACAACACCACCCTTCATACACATATACCAACACACTGTACACATACGCACACTACCCTCCACACCACTACCCTTCAGACACACACACACCACACATACCACATACACCAACACTCAAAACAAATACCACCACCACCCATTACACACATATACCAACATATTATATACATATACATACTACCCCACCAGACACAGACACACCCTACAAACACATCACACACACCCCCACTACACACACTGCCACCCCAACCCCACCATTTCTCACACGCACACCACACACATACACACATACCCCCACACTACCACCCTTCACATACACAACATACCACATACACCAACAAAACACACACACCACTACCATCCTTCACACACACATACGAACACACCACACACACATGCACACACACACGCACCCCACAAACACATCACACACTCCCTACACACACAGCCCCCAGCTTCTCTTCCTGCTGCACCTGAGAGGAAGTAGGAAAGATTCCCATTTGTCTTCATCCTACTTGTTTATTAATTAATGCCATCGTAAGGTCTGTCTGCTCAGAAGACTTCCAAAATCACCCAGATATTTCTTTTTTAATGGCTAACATTATGCATGTCTTCCCCAGTTGATCAAAGTAGTAGTAGCATCATTAATTAGTCCAGTTACCTTGTGGTCATCTGTGGATTCCATAACAATGCTTAGCATAATACCCGGCAAAGGCTGGATTGAGTTAATCGCAGGCTCAGTAGCACTGACAGGGGATTGAGGGATCATTAACCCAATCCCCCATCACGGACAATGGTGTCATCAATATGAAAGCCAGTGACTACATGTAGCTACTGAGCACGCAAAATGTGGCTAATGAGATTAAGGAGATATGATATTAATTTTATTAATTTTTAATCACTTTTAATTTAAATGTAAGAGTCAATGCTTCTATTATTGCCAAAGGTTAAGCATGTTTGGAACAACATGGATATGAGAATCTATTTTTTCATCTGTGAATGTTATTACACCTAAGTACAGATCGAGTATTTAAAATGAAAACTTAGCAACCTAACTGAGTGCCTTAAGTATAAAATACTCATTAGATTTTTTTTTCTTTTCCCTTTTGTAAATACACATTAAGTTTTTAAATGTAGTACAAAAAAGGAAAAATGTATTATTAAAATATTGATATTGATATGTTGAAATAATAATATTTAGAGATATTTGGTTACATAACATAGTATTTAAATTAATTTCACCTGTTTCTTGTTACTTTTTAAAACGTGGCTCCTGGAAATTTTTATATTTTATTTGGTTCATATTATATGTCTATTAGACAGTGCCTTTTTAGATTGCCCCAGGAAGAAATTCATTTATCTTGGACTTCCCCTAGCGAGTAGCTCAGTAATTATGTGGACAGCCTATTCCATAAAATAGCTCTATTTGTTGAAAGGATTTTGACAGTTTTGGAGTTGCAGAATTGGCAGGGAGCCCTTCCCTCCTCGTGACCAATCAGGGAGTGCATTCCCCTGCACCTCCAGGCTGCCCTCTGAACCCGCCTCGTCGCCTCGCCCGCCCTGGAGAGGCCGTGGAGGTTCACATTATGGACCCGAGTCAAGGTGCTGCTGAGTTGTGGCCACAAGAGTTTGGCCCGTGACCATCCCAGGTTAGTTGTTCCAGAAGTAGCTGAGGTTGGAACGAGTGGCCAAAGGCCCCGCCGACAAGTGAAGCTGGAATGGGGGAAGCGGAGCAGGTGTCAGGTCCAAATGAGCAACACATTTTGCTCAAAGTGCAGTAGTTAGAAACACACGTACGGTGCTGCTGCTGGGGATGCTCCTTCGAGGACGTGACGTGAGCCCCGTGCTACTGCTGAGCCACCACGAGACCTTATTTTCTCACAATTATGACTCACTTTCTCTTTTCTGAATCAGAAACTATGTTTCTGGCTGATTGAATAAGTGGGTTTTGGTCATACTACCTTCAAATGTGAAAACCTCTCCCCTTGAAGACACAGCTATTTGTGGATCAATTAAATAGCACTGCACACATACAAAAGAGAATAAAGGAGCCCAACACCAAATAATATATCTATATCTATATCTATATCTATATCTATATCTATATCTATCTTTCTATCTATTTATCTATCCATCTATCTATCATCTATCTATCTAGAGAGAGAAAGAAAGAGGAAGCAAATTATATTTTTCGTGAAGTTCCCACAAGTGTCATTCAGCATATATGTATATAAACTATGTCACACTAAATGAGCTAGTTAAACTGGGAACATTAATTTTTCAGATAGATGTAGTTCAGTGATGAACAAAGAAAACAATTAGCATACCAGCAGGCATTATTAGAAGAAGGCATTTTGTCTAGAAAGAGTTATTGACAAAATAAGCAAGCATAAAACTTTGTGGAAAGTTAGGTGGTTATGTGTAGAGACATATGGACTGTGCTCATGAATGTATGTGTGTGTATAATATATGTACCAATATATACTTACCACCTGTCAAACTCTTACTATGTGCTCAACACTGTGCTGAAGCACTTGATTTTCTTAAGAAAATATTTCGTTTCGAGACGACCTATTGTGTGGCTCTCTTTATTGTGCTCCATTTACAGATAAGAAAACTGAGTTGGGAAAAGAAGCAATTTGTGTAAGACCCTTGGCTGATAAGGGGCAGAGCAAAGTTTGAAACAGAGCAAAGGAGCCTCCAGAGCCCGTGCTCCTAAATGGTCTTAAATGCCATGTACTGACTCTTTGAGATTAAAAAAGACTAGGTATTTCCTGAGCGTGTATTACCATGCAGGCAACTGGACTGGAAACGCTGTGCACATCCGTTTTCAATCTTAGAGATAGGTCTTTTTTTTTCTTTATTGATTTTAGAAAGAGAGGAAGGGAGAGAGAGAAACATCGATGAGAGAGAACATCAATTGGCCGCCTCCTGCATGCCCCCCACGGGGGATCAGTCCCACAACCTGGGCATGTGCCCTAACCAGGAATCAAACCGGCAACCTCTTGGTGCATGGGTCAACACAACCACTGAGCCACACCGGTGGGCGAGATAGTTCTTAATATCTCCATTCTACCGAGAGGGGAACTACAGCTCCGAGGGGTTAAATAACTAAGCAAATAAAAGAATGTGTGGAAACAAATTCTCCATCTGAAGAATGACGCAGACAAAATAAATACTGCAAACATTACAGAGGGCATGCAGAACTGTGGGGTATTTATAGATGTCTGCGGCTATTGGCAGGGTAAGGCCAAGAACCACATATAACTCATCACCACGAACTTATGTTGGGGTGCATAATTCCACTTGTAAAATATTTATAGCTCCATGTGTGATTACAGATGGCAAACAAACTACTAAGAAAATTTAATTTTTTGTGTGAAAAATAATCCCTAAAATATTTTTTCATATCTTTAGGGAAATAAAGTACAGTCACAAATGAAAACAACATGAAGGCTTGTATGTTCAGACTTGATTTCTCTATAAATCCAGGAGGATGTGTAGCACATTAATAATGGGCTTGATCTGGTGTGTATTTAATTTTTTTTAAAAGAAAGGGGAATTTCTGCTTTTCAGACAGTCAGTGAATATTAGGCTATCAGAATTAAAGTTATAAGAAAAACGGATCACATATCTGAGTCAAGGCTGTGGCATATTGTATTTTATGTGATTCAAATATCAGGGGGAGCATCTAGGGGGGAAATACAGCAAAAACATGTTGTAGAGCCTTTTACTGTTCTATAGATTTGATTGTAAAATCAAATCAAATCATGCCTTCCATGTGTATTGTAACATTGCTACAATCACTTAGAAACCATTGCCTATGTATTCTTTCCACAAATCCAGGCAGTTGTAGTCTGGTCCCCAGGCTGAAGGACAGAGCACCTGTGTAGATGCTAAGTCACCCAATAATGCCAAGTGTATTAGTTTAAATGGGCTAATGAAATATACAATGACTCAAAAGCAAGAAAGGATGTGTGTGTGTGTGTGTGTGTGTGTGTGTGTGTGTGTGTGTTGCTCATGAAACTATACTAGGCTGTAACAAGATCAGAGGGTTTCTCTTCTCTACGCTGTAATGTAGGAACATAGGCTGATGAGATCTGACATCTTCAACAAATGCCTTCAAGGTCACCTTGAACACTGTACCCATTCAAGCCAACCAGAAGGAAGGAGATCACGGAGATGTGCGTGCTGGGATGCAGGCTCAGAAGAGACACTTTGTGCCTCTAATCATTTCAATGGCTGGAACTCAGCCTCAGGGTCTCCTGGAGCCACAATGATTGTGAAAAACGAAGTCTAACCAAGTGCCCAGGGCAAAGAGGAAAACATGGATTTCTATGGTAAGCTTAGAGTCACCTCCACATGGTGCACCTCCAGTATCACCTGTCCATGAGTATCCTACTTCATACACCTACAAGACATCCATCCCTCCCCAAGGGACTCCATCCAATGTCATATCAAAATTGTATATCCATCTCAAAGTCTGGAATCTCTGAGCAGTAAGAAATCCTTTCTATTAGGAATGGATGTGCTTTCTCGTGGTTCAGTAAATTACAAACTAAAAAGACAAATGTTATTTGCACTGTCACAAATGCACACATCCAAAAGACAATGGTAAAATAAAGAAAAGATAACTGTAATAAAAATGTCTTTTTGGAAAATGGACATATGAGAGAGACTCAGATGACCAATGATGCAATCCTGTTGGGC
The DNA here is from genome assembly GCF_014108415.1 of Molossus molossus. Lineage (NCBI taxonomy): Eukaryota > Metazoa > Chordata > Mammalia > Chiroptera > Molossidae > Molossus > Molossus molossus. The sequence goes on along the minus strand of NW_023425351.1, from coordinate 61,186,613 downwards.
AAGCATCATGAAGCACCCTCTTCCAAGATCAGGAGAAGTGCTCTGATTAGACCGGATTCTCTTCTTTGGCAGGAGCTCCTAGGACGACCGTTCTCCATGGCCTTGGTTTCACTCGCTGGGAGGTTCGTCCATGGGGCCACATCTGAAGAAATGTTGAGTGAAAGCAAACCTCAGGCATGCTGGGACTTCTGCAGGCTTAGAGGTCCAAGGGATTTTTTAAAATTATTATTATTATTATTACAATCAGAGGCTTTTTGAGGCCAGGCCTATGTTTTGGCCAGGTCCAAAGGCCAGTAACTAAACACAGGCTTTCTTTTTAAATATGCCCCAAGACTCCTTTCTGTACTTCCTCACTCACATGCCACCGTTTCAAATTAATAGTTCCTCCCTTGAAGCCTATGAAACAATAGGCTTGGGGTGGAGAGTGGTTGGGTGGAGACGTGATACCATTTATCTGAACTTTGCTGCAGAGAACAGACTCTTGATCCAACTTGGAAGTTTCCATGGGCCTTTAATGCCCAAAGCCTCCTTCAGTCTTACTTTCTCCAGAGTTTGAGATCTTTTGGGGTCACATTTTTCAACTCTTTGAGGACCCACATTTCTGCACTCTGTCTTTCCATCTCATTTCTGTATATAAAGTGGGAAGTTCTGAGCTCAACTCTTATACTTTCTAATTAAAAAAAAACACTAAAATTCTGACTCAGTTTCATAATTTCACTTAGAAAGTTCAGTAGGTACTATGTCTGCCTTCCAAGTGATTTCTGATGACAGCTTTTACCAAATGTTTCCCAGTGCAATAGATTACACTATTTTTTCAAATATTTACTTTCTCCCCTCCAACTACATGGAAGGAGTCTCATTTTCCAGCCCATTGATGTTGAGTATGGACACATGACTTGCTTCAGCCATTAGGATGTTATCAGATGTGACATAAACAGATACCTAATCATGTTTTTCTATTGGGTTTGCACTCATATACCACTACTATCCCCATGTAAAGACTTCCCTTGGAATAGTTGCTGCCTTTAGAGTCTGGGAGCCAGAATGAATGTATGTGGACTACACCCGAGCAATGCCATGAGCAAAGATCCTAAGCCAGCGAGGCCTACAGACTGAAGTAAAGTTGCTCATGGGAGAAATGGGTGAAGGAGTCAAAGGTACAAACTTCTTGTCATGAAATAAATAAGCCCTGCGGTTGTAATGTGCAGCCTGGTGACCACAGTAGATAATACTGTGTTGCATATTTGAAAGTTGCTAAGTGAGTGGAACTTAATGTTCTCATCACAAGAAAAAAAAATGTTTGTAGTTCATGTATGACATGAATGTTAAGATTTATTGTGGTGATCACTTCACGATGTATACAGATATCAAATCATGATGTTGGACACTTGAAACTAATGTGATGTTAGATGTCAATTATACTTTAAGAAAAAGAAAATTAGAGTTTTCCAGCCAATTCCAGACATAAACAGCTGTCTCTAAGCTAACCCACAGATGTGTGAGTGACAAAGAATGATTGTTGTTGAAGCTGCTGAGTTGTGGGGTCATTTGTTATGTAGCAATAGCTAACTGATACACATGACATAAAATAGATCTTCATCTTCACAGCCCCCAGTGTCTTTTCCTTGCTGTCAGTTGCCTACTGCCCTCCCATTAAGTCAAAGTCAAAATTTCAGATATAGTACGTATTCTAAGTAAAACTTCAGTACTATTGTTATTGGAGAAATATGTGGATGGTCTTTCTCCATTGCTAGTGGGAGTGGAGTTCTTGGGAGTACCACTGCAATAAGCATTTCTGGAGGCCCCCATGGAAGAATGAGATGTGGTAGAAAGCTGTATGTGCATGGAGTTACATCTCTGGGGTTCCAAAGTCCCATTTTCCTTAATCCAAACCTGGAAGATGTGCAGCTGGGGACTCAGTAGAGCTAAAAGCAAAGCCAGTTGTCCAGAGATCCATTCCATGGTGGAGCTGGGTCCAGTCCAGCATTAGGCTAGTTAGAGTCCATCAGTCCTTTCTGTGAGCCATGTGGGCAAATGTAGGGGAGCCAGGAGAGCATGCCCCTGCAACATTATTAAATGTACAAATAGCTTCGAGCTGATTTAACAAAGAGACCCCAAAGAGACCCCAGCATTAATGATAGTTCAAACCTATTCGATGGAATTGGCTGGGCAAGAAAGTGGAAGGTTAACATGGTTTTAAGAAGTTGTCTTTTTGTTTTTGTTTTTTTTAAATCCTCACCTGAGGACATTTTGCCTTTTCTTTCTTTTTTGTTCAGATAGAGTGGGAAGGGAGAGAGAGAGAGAAACATCGATGTGAAAGGGACACATTGAGTGGTTGCCACCTGCACGACCCAACCAGGGCTGGGGACAAACTGCAACCGAGGTACGTGCCCTTAGCGGGAACCAAACCAGGGTCTCTCTGGACCGCAGGCCAACGCTCTACCACTGAGCGAAACTGGCCAGGGCTTAAGAAGTTGTTTTGAGACTCATCTTCATTTCATTAAGCCCAAAGTTAAGAAGAGCATGGAAAATATATCAGAGTTTTTGTGATCCAAGCCTAGAAGTGCTTTATATCATTTCACCTCATATTTTATTGGCTAGAAATTATTTGCACAGCCACACCTAATTACAAAGAAGAATGGGAAACATATTCTAGTTGGGGCCCAAGAAAGGGTGTATAACATGCAGTTTTGGTGATCAGCTCACAATCTCTGCCGCACTCCACAGCCCCTCCCCAAGGTGAAGAGCCATGAGCCCCTCCATTGCTGCTCCATTCGGCATTTTTAACGCTGAAGGTCAATGTCACCATTGCTGCGGCTGTTACTCCAGGTCCTATGTCATTCTGCTTTTTGTTGAACTCTTACTGTCTTCTAGGTACTTAATATGCTCATTTTAGTTCATTCTCATACTACAGATGAGAAAAATTAGGCTCAGAAATAAGTAGAGGAGTCAGAGGAAAAAAAACTGTTATGTCCAATTCCAACATGTTGAATTACATGTCTGTAGATAATTGAGTGCATCTTAGATGATCTCAAGTGTATGGTAGATGAACTATAGTTTCACACACACACACACACACACACACACACACACACACACACACCCCTGGCAGAGGCAACCACAAGCTTGTTTTTAAGGCAATCTGAGAGGTGATATTTTATGTTTTCCTCAGAGGTGATGCTTCATATATTTCTCATAATTTCTCAGAAGTTGGAGCCCATATTAGTTGTTTCAAAAAGCTCAAATTTCAATACTTAATCAAAGTTGGTCGATGTAATGAGAAAAATAACTCAGCTAAAAAAGCTTATTGATCCCTTAAAAGAAACAACCAATTAATGACTAATATTTGCATTTCAATTATGCATATAAATAAAATCTAAGACATATAGTTAATGAGTAAGACAAAATCACCCAGCTAGTTAGTGTAATCTTGTCCAGGATTATAGAATATTTTGTTTATTTCTGATGATTGGGGAAAACTATGAATCTAATATATACTTAAAAATATATTTCTATGACAGGTTATAAAATGGAAAGATAATAATAATGTGATGCAGTTACACAATTATAAAGCTAGAGGAGACTTAAAAATTAATTTATTTTCAAATTTTAATTTTGTTCTGCTTGGAAGGCATAAGTCTATATCCAAATCTTCTCTATATCCCTGTTATTGTCTCCCAGTGTTACAACTGAGGATTATAATAGAACCTCTAAACTTATATGAGTACAATTTAAAACCCACTGATTTCACTTTATATATTTTTAAAAAGAACAATGAGAGAAAATAAGAGAATGCTTGAAGGTCATGCAGACAAACATTCAAGTGGTATTTTGTTTCTTTTGTCCTCATCTGTTTTTGTTTTTGTTTTTTAATTTTTTTCTTTATTGATTTTTAGAGAGGAAGGAAGAGGGAAAAGAGAGATAGAAACATCAATGAGAAAGATCGATTGGCTGCCTCCTGCATGCCCCTCACTGGGGATCAGGCCCACAACCTGGCCATGTGTCCTGACTGGGAATCGAACCGGTGACCTCTTGGTGCATGTGTCAATGCTCAACCGCTGAGCCACACCGGCAGGGTCTTTCGTCCTCATCTTAAATATTTTTTCTAGCTCTGTCAGTTACTATGGAAGAAAAAACATAAACTTCCCATTGCTTTCATCCATTCATTCGTTTATGCAAAAAGTTATTGGGCAAATATTTATTGAGCATCTACCATTTCCTAGGAGCAGTGCTAGTTACTGAAGATTCAAAAGTGACCAAAATAGTGCTACAGTCATGAACGTTCCAGCCTATTGTGGGAAGAGAAAAAGAAATAAGCATTCACTGTAAAATATGGATGAGTTGGAAAGAAGAAACTGGAGATTTATGGAGAAGAAAGACCCTTGGGAAACACAGTGAAGCACAGAAATGATTTTCTGTAGAGAAAGAAAAAGAGAAAAATGATAAAACAACTTAAATTTATTGCAAGTCCACGTAAAGAATCAGGAAGTCATTACTGACTAAGTATCATGGTTTACAAAAACAAATTATACGCTGGTTTTTCATCATTGACCAATACACCAGTGAGATAATAATTTGTCAGAATCATATGTGCAAAGGCCTTCAACAAGCATAATCAATTCATGGTTCTCCCAAGAACTGCACAAAATCCAGCCCTGGCTCTGATCTTTCTTCCTTTGTTTGCAGTGTCTTAGTGATATTTCCAAAATTGACAAAGGATCTATCTGGCCTAAGCCATGACTCCCATTTGCAAGAATAAATTGTAGTTTTGGGTTTGAAATCTCTCCTTTATTTCTCCTGAACTATCCCAAATGTTATCCATAGAATCAGCATTGTACAGGATCTCTGGCAATGGCTAGATTTAAGAACATGCTTAAGTCTCCTGCTTCCCACGTCAATTTAAATTTACACATGTCATCACTTCAGAATAATAGCGCTTCTCTAAAAAGATAATTTCCTAACCCAATGGACTAACTCACGAAGGTAGAAAATGGAAAATAGGGCAGTGTGCTTGAAAAGAAAAAGGTAAGAAAATAAAAGAGAGACTTATATTATTACATTTCAGTTCAATGATCCAGCTGCTGGAACAAGTGTCCAATAAGTGGCAGACCCTCCACAATTTCACTAGCTGTTCAATGTGGAGGAGTGGCAAATATGGGGCGGGGCATGGTATAGAGAGGAAGCAGCGCATTCCTTTCCAGTACAACCCCATCTACAGAAACATAAGAAGCATGGGAATACACACACACACACACACACACACACACACACCTCCAACAAGATAAAGGATAAATAGGTAGAGTGGGATTAGGCTGTGAGGGTTTCAAAACCCATACCGAATTAAACATTCTTATTGTGCAATGAAATACAGAGCCAGTTGGGTTCTTTGGCAAGAGAATGCTTTTTAAGAAAACCAATATAAAGAATGAACTGCAATTAGAGCAGGTAGAAGGGTATAGATATTTGTAACACATTAGTAGGCAGAAGAATTTGGAGGGTGTTATCGGTATATGGCTTGCCCTTTATACCTGCCAGCTCACTCTGGCTTCCAAATTGATTAAAAAATAAAAAGGATGGCATGATCCCTAACTATTCTCTTGGAAAATATCTTTCGTTGTACTTGGAAGATCAAATATGTAAACATATCATGTTACTTGCCTGAAGATCTAGCCAAGAAAATGGAAGAGTGGCCTCTCTTCTCCAGCCTTCAACTCTTACATTTGAGAACTCACAACAGCTTTCTGCACCATATGTCCTGACCACCTCTGAGTTTCTCATTACTCCTCTGGATCTAGTTCAACACAATATGATTTGGAGATTTATTTTTTAAGGGGAAAGTGGAGACATCTAAACAAAATATGCTGGCAATATCCAATCATCAATTTTATGCTCAAGACTAATTATGGTACCAGGGCAATTGTTGATATCATTTCTTTTGGGGGAATATTTTCTACACTAACAATGATATAATCATGTTCTCACATGTAAAATTACTAGGATAATTAAGAAAAGTAAGCCAAGAAAACAGAGCTTTGCCTGGAATGCTATAATTTGGGGTTTTTACTTTTATGAGATTTGATATTGCTGGCCTCATTTTAAAAGCGAAGACTATTAAATAACAATTGGAGATGTAACAAAATGACCTTCGGCCAAATTTCAATTCCTAGGGCATAAAGAGAGAAGCAGGAAGAAGGGTTGAAAAACAGAAGGATTTCACCATAGCCTTTTCTCTACCATTTCCTCTCTAGGACAGGTTAGGAAACCACCTACCTGAATACCAAATAGCTCACTTTTAAGATAATGATGTCATCACATCATACCAGTCCAAAGCCAGAGGGCTGAACCAGATAGATGTTCTCTAAGGTCCCTTCCCATTCAAAAGCCTATTTATTTATTTATTTATTTATTTATTTATTTATTTATTTTATTTTTTTGTTAATCCTCATCTGAGGATTTTTTCCATTGACTTTTTAGATAGAGTGGAAGGGAGAGAGGGAGAGGGAGAAACATTGAGGTGAGACACATTGATTGGTTGTCTCCCACATGACCCTGACTGGGGCTGGGAACTAAACCTGAGACTATTTGGTCCGCAGGCTGACCTCTGGGCCAAACTAGCCAGGACTAATTCTAAAATATAAGTCTAAAATCTGGTAAAAAGTTAAATAATACAGGTGACTAATGACCCGGGCCTCCCTGACAAGTGGACGCTGAGTCCGAAGGCTTTCCCATGCGTCCTCCACACTCCCTCTAGGTCGGGTAAGCAGGTGCAGTAATTACCAGTCATCATAGACTGTATTACCCACGGCTAAATGATCCAGTTTTGTTGCTCCCTATGGAATGTTTATGTCATCTCCACCTAATTAAACCCAGTAGTGTCCATGTGATGTACTTTGGCCAAGCAAATGTAGGTAGAAGTGGCTGTAATTCCTTCATGAAAGTAATGGTCTCCTCGTTCCTGGACAGCTGTCCTTTCATTGTAACCTAACATGGTGGAAGGAGCAAGGGAGCTCTCTGCGTTCTCTTTCGTAAGGACTTTAATCCCATTCATGATGGTCCACCCTCGTGAACTAATTACCTCCCAAAAGCTCCACCTCGGAACACCATCACAGTGGGGATTAGGTTTCAACATAGGAATTTGGGAGAGAGACACACAGTCTATAGCATCCAGCCCCTTACCTTCACTCTGTATTTAATTGCAGTAGGACCAGTCTGAAAGATGATTCAATATATTTACCCCTCCAGACCTACGCCCCATGTTCTCCTTCTTACTCTGTGCCCTTGTACAAATTGCATCAATGGGTGTGCTTGCCATCTGGCTCCTGATGGAAATGGCAGAGAATGGAGGAAGGGAAGAGAGGTCAAGATGTTTCCCCCATGCCTGAACCATTGTCTTGAATGGTTGCTGAGGGGTTGGCTGTATCTGTCAAGTCAAAGTCACAGCTCCAGTCAAGGTTGTCCCCTCTTTATGACTCATTCCAGGTTCCTGTTACCCACTGGCTTAAAGTAATAACAGCACTTTGATGTTATTATCCCAGGGACATTATGCTAACAACTTGGTTTCCCTACACTCTGTTCGACTTCCCTCAAATAATCCATTCTGGGAGCATAATTTGGATCCTACCAGCCTCCAAAGGATTCAAGTACAAACTCTGTACCAGGCCAGTCCTAACTGCACTTGTAGATGTGAATGTTTTGTTTCATCTCTTAAATAGGTAAAAATCTCATTCTTTTCAGTTATTTATAGTAACACTTTGTATTGATTATTATTTCATTGAGAGAGAAAGAGTACCTTTTATGACCCTGCCTGTTTTATTCATGATAAGAAATGAACTGGACTTACAAGATGCAGTCACTCTGCAGAACAGACCCTTGACCAGCCTCTCTGGACTTTGTTTTTAATGAAGGCTACCGAACAGCTCACAAACAGAGTCTCCTGCCCTGTCTGTGCTTTTCTGCAAGATAAGTGAAGCTGAGACCTGGATAGCTTCCAAAGTGCTGTTTTAAAGGCCTGGCTTCTCTCTCCTCTTAGACCATTTTCAGCGAACACATGTGAACAATCTGAGTCTTGCCAGTGTGTTTCCTGGCAGACACAGCATGTGTCAGTTTTATTGCTCATTCAGACTTGGGAAGTGAATTGAATGCAACAAATGCTTATTGAGCCACGATTTTGTGCAAAAGTACTTTGTTAGGTGCTATTGAGACTATAGAACTAAATTATAGTTATCAGCCATGAAAAACTTGGAATTTAGGAAACACTTTTAAATTGAAACAGTAATTGCTAATTGTTACCCAACTATTACGTTCCAAAATTTGACCATTCGTTGTTTTATTCCATTTAAATTTCAGAAATGTTGCCAGGGAGCAATTATTTCTATTTTTATGAATGAGAAACAGAGAGGCTCGAGGATGTTGAGTGTGTCACCCAGGATCACACAGTTAATACACAGGAAAAGTAGAATTTGGATCTACTGATGCTGGTGTACCTGGTGCCAAAGTCCATATTCATCGTTGTAACCCATGAAAATGGCACTAACCTCATTCTGGATTCAGAACAACTCAAGGAAATGCTATTTCAAAATGTCAGCTGCCCACCTTCCCTTAATGCCTTCCCTCTTGGAGCAGCTGTCAGAGCACAGGCAAAGCAACATGATGAAATGTGTACTGACTCCTGTAAGGGGAGTCCGGACGAAGAGGGGGTGAGGCAGGTGGGGGAGCCAGTGTCCTCCTGGTTGAGTTTGCCCAACAGTCAGAGGATTTTTACAGACTGGCTCTCAGACATGGTGAGGCAAAGAGGTCTGGAGAAAATCCAACACAGCCGTCCCTGCCACTTCGCGCTTCGACTTTCGCGACTTCACTTCACGGTTTTTTCAAATATATTCATTACAAAGTTGATCGAGACAGTGAAAATGATACAGCGCGCACTCAGTTGTCTGAGTCAGTTATACAGCCCTGTATTACAATTACAATTACAATTAAAATTACTGTGCGTAGGGACTGTAGGCCTATGTATCGAGCACCCCAGGACTCCGTCAACGCCAGGTGCAACCACTAGAGCCTGGAACGGATGAACCGCGATAAACAAGGGACAACTGTATGCTTTAATCCAAACGGAAAAACAGAAATCTCCTCATTTTTCAGTCTTATTAGATACATGGTTGTCTGTAAACAGAGACTCAGAATATTAGAGTCTCTTTTTAATGCACTGAGAGAGCTTATGAATTAAGGGACAATGTGGTAACTTCTTCAGTTAGACATGGAATCCTTCTTTAATGACTCATCATCTGCTTCATTAATTTTATTTCAAGTTGTTACAAAGAAATGTTTGCTTTCTATTATTACACATTACCAGTGTGTCTTTTCCTGGTTACATATTATATTGGAATGCAATTATACCCCAGAAATTTCCTGATTAAGGAAAAGGAACCTAAAATAGTAGAATTAAATAATTTACAGTGTGATAAAGCTAGTACCCTCTCTCTGCTCCAGGACAGAAGACTTCTCCTGGAAAAAAACACACACACACAAAACATTGCTAGTCCCTTCCTGTCACAGGAGTCTGGTTGTGTCTGCATCATAATTCCAGTGATAAGTGATCTGAATTCTTTACAGATGAAAAAGTCTCCAAGGCCCTTCTCTTCTGCTCTGCTTTTTAAAACAGGAAACATTTTGCTTATTAGTCTAAATGACTACATCATTTGCATCTTGGGAAGCAAATGAAGTTTTTCCCCAAAGCCGAATATGATTTCTGAAAGGAACGCTCCATAATGAACGAGCAGAGCCAGATGTCTTTTCTACAGGCCACCTTTTTTTTTTTTTTAAGACGAAATTTGGCTTGAATGGCAGCAGGTGGATGGTAGAGATGGTCAAACGTGCACGTGGTTCCGGAACAGCAGAGAAGTAAACCTTTCACTTCTGTGCTTCCGTTCTTGTTCGCTTCTGTAGGAGCCAGGACGTGGCCCCAGTGTTTCCACAGTATCAGGCGTGGACCAGACTCAGTGGTCACGTGTGTACAATGGAGTGAGAGTCCAGTGAGCAGGGAAAGGCTGGTGACGACGCTTCTGTACCGTGATACACTTTCTGACCCTCCTTCCTAGGTTCTGCCTCTTCTTGCCTGACACGGTGTGAAATGAAGGGTTGACTCCGGACATGCATCTACGTGACTTTGGGTAAGTCACTTTCCCAAGTCATTTCCCGGAGTCTCCAGTGTTCCATGTATAAACAGGATGAGCTGAGACGGGATGAACCTCGTTTTTCTCAAGTTCTAATATCCTATATACCAAACAGCAGTGGTTTTCATGGGCTTCTTCCTCATAGCAAAGCCATGTCTTCAGAGGAAGTTTCTGAGCTTCCGCTGTCAACATTAGAATTTCTTAACATGGGAGGCAGTGGCTATCCAAATGATGGTGTCTGGACCACTGCTGTTCTGGTGCCTGGTCTCCTAATTCCTTCTCTGTGCAGTGATGTCTGAAGTTCATCCTTTGGAAGAGCTGAGATATTGACGACCACCCATGGTGAAGTTTGGCCATTGTGTTTGAAACAAAGTAAGATAGACCATTGTACTCGGGACAATTTATCAAAGGGCAGATAACATTGTTTGAAAGGGACTGTAACAGAGTTTGGCTAGAATAAACAGGCTCCCCTATTAGGGCTGGCCTGAGAGACATATTCTCAGGCTTGGGGTACCACAGTTGTGATGTGTCACGGTTTGACAAGCCGTTAAGTCACAGCCTCGTGTTTCCTAAACATCAGTCGCTCGTACGCCACCCACAGAAATTTCGTGAAGCCACATTTTTATGTACATAGATTAATCATTTTAATGTCATTAATTTATTTAAAATGATGCTTTCACTATCATAGAGAAAACCATAAGCAGCAGTAAGCCATATAATACAGAATAAATTAAACATTGCTACTATAATTTATTTGCTTTTTTTAAATGTTTAAATTACACTTTACTCTCAGTATTATTTTGTATTGGTTTCAAGCGTGCAGCACAGTGGTTAGATAACCATATACTTTACAAAGTGTTCTCACTGATATTTCCAGTCCCCACCTGGCACCATACACAATTAGTACAATATTAGAGACTATATTTCCTATGCTGTAATTAATGTCCCCATGACTACTTTGTAACTACCAACCTGTACTTCTCAATCCCTCCACCTCTTTCACCCAGTCCTTCCCCTCTGGCAACCACCAGTCTGTTCTCTGTATCCATGAGTCTGTTTCAATATTGTTTATTTTGGTCTTTAGATTTCACACATAAGTGAAATCTTATGGAATTTGTCTTTCAATGACTAATTTATTTCACTTAGCATAACACCCTCTAGGTCAGTGGTTCTCAACCTTCCTAATGCCGTGACCCTTTAATACAGGTCCTCATGCTGAATGTGGGCGTATCTGCGTGTGGGCAGACCCGCCTGGAGATGGATAGAGGAGTGGTGTCTCGGTTCCTAAGACCATCAGAAATAAGTGTTTTCCGATGGTCTTAGGCGACCCCTGTGAAAGGGTCGTTTGATCCCCAAAAGGGTTGTAACCCACAGGTTGAGAACCACTGCTCTAGGTTCATCCATGCTATTACAAATGGTAAAATGTTGTTCTTTTTTATGGCCAACTAATATTCCATTGGTATATATGTATCACAGCCTCTTTATCCACTGGTCTGTTGATGGTCACGGGTTGCTTCCATATCTTGGCTATTGTAATTAATGTTGCATTGAACATAAGGATACATACATCCTTTTGAATGAGCATTTTGGGTTTCTCTGGATAAATACCCAGAAATAGAATCGCTGGGACATAAGGCAGTTTCATTTTTAATTTTTAAGGAACCTCCATACTGTTTTCCATAAATTCATTTTAAAATGAGCACTAAAAATTTACAGAGTCCATAAGACCCACGTGGGAACACCCCACTGATCCACCCCATCAGCCTTTCTAACACACTCTTACTTGTTCTACCCCAGCCGCGGTGGACACGTTTCAGTTTCCCATCATCCTGGCTCTTCCTCGAGGCATCCACAGGCTGTTCTCCCTACAGTGAGCTTTTCCAGACCCCTGCCCACGTTTCTGTCCACGCTTAAGTTTCAGCTCAAGGTCACTTCCTCGGGAAGAGCCGAACCCACTACACAAATGTGGTGTGCTTGTTGGTTCGATCCTTTGGCTCTGGCTTTGTTTCTAGGGAACATACAGCCCACAGACTTGGGGGACGACACAGTCTAGTAATTAAGTTCACAAATCCTGGAATCAGAAAATGAGTATTTGATTTTCAAATAGGATACATACAAGCTGTATATTATTGGTTTATTGTTGTCTTCTCAAAGCCCAATATCTCATATATTATAATCATCATTTCCCCATCTTTGTGACTAAGACACTGTTTGCTATGTCTGAAGTCACCGTGCATCATTCCTTCATAGGACTCACTCTGTGGAATTTGGCATTTATTTTGCATTTCTTTGTTGCATATGTCTTTCCTAATAGACTGGAAGTCCCATCAAGGCATGCCAAGTTTCACTCACCTCAGCACCTAGCTTGATACCTGAAACACAGTAGAAATTGGTTTCCTAGTTGCAGATCGAGCAACAATAAGTGTTGAAGCATGGGGAAAAGTCCTCTATTTTTCTAGAAAGAGAGGCAGTTTTCCCTGCAAGAAATTATTTTTTCAGGTAATGGACACAAATCGGAGGTGATTCTGGGGTGGGGAGGTTGAATTTCAGGGTTCTCCACATTCCCAAACCTCAAGGTTCTAGCCATTCCAATGGTTGGGGGTCTCTTTCTTTCCCAATTCTTAGTTTTTTCTATAAATACCCAGATAACTCTTTGAATTTAACACATTTCAATAGATATGAATCTATTGAGATGTTCATTCATGAACTACCTGAGATGATCTTGTGTACCACCAACACCTACACCCCACTTCGGGAAACCATGCTGGAGTTAATGTGGAGTTAATATTCCCAAAGCCCAGCTTCTATCTTATCACCTTCTAAACAGAGTGATTCGGGGGTCCTTCCATGCCCACAAAATAAAAAATGTGCCAAGACAGACTTCAGGGCCTCAACCCATATTTCCAACCTCATTTCACAATATCAGGAATCACTTACCCTGTTCTTACATAGTGAACACGCCCTAAGTGATCCATCCCCTGACTTCGTGTTCATGCTGCTCCTTCTATGGGGAATGTGATCACCCTCACCTTCTCATAACATCTAAACCTCACTTACCTGTAAAAGCCGATCTTAAATATCTCTTCTTACATAAAACTTCCCCTAATTCTCCTAAATAGATCTAAGCTCTGCTCCCACTGAAAGGCACAGGACCAGAATGCATTGCTCCTTAAAGCGCATTGTTCTCCTTTAGTCCCCAATCAGAACATCACCAGTAGACAATCAAATAATTAAACCACACGCTTGTCTGTCGAGGCAAGGATTTGATAGCTTTCATATTTTCATTTTCCACAGTGCTTGGCATAATATAGACACTCAGCAGATTATAAAATTGCATAAATGAATCTGACATGTTCCATTTTAAAGAAATGCTTAGCTCTGGCCCTGGCCGGTTTGGCTCAGCGGTTAGAGCGTCCGCCTGCGGTCCGGAGAGACCCGGGTTCGGTTCCCGCTAAGGGCATGTGCCTCGGTTGCAGTTTGTCCCCGGCCCTGGTTGGTCGTGCAGGTGGCAGCCGCTCGATGTGTTCCTTTCACATCGATGTTTCCCTCTTTCTCTCTTCCTCTCTCTCCCTCCCACTCTGTACAAAAAATGGAAAAATGTCCTCAAATGAGGATTAAAAAAAAAAAGAAAGAAATGCTTAGCTCTGGCCGGGTGGCTCAGTTGATTGGAGTGCTGTCCTATACACCAAAAGGTGGCGGGGCTGATTCATAGTTAGGGTACATACCTTGGTTGCAGTTTGATCCCTGGCCAGGGTATGATCAGGAAGCAACCAATCGATGTTTTTTGTTTGTTTGTTTGTTTCTCTCTCTCTCTAAAAAAAAAAAAATCAATAAAAACATATCCTCTGGTGATGATTTAAAAAATGCTTAAATTTTTTGGGTCTGATTTTAAAATCTCATCCCATCTCCTGAGGGTGGGACACTTTAGTGTGGGCTATTTTTTTCCTCTTTCTTGTATCTCAGTTTTTCATAGAGAGTTCTAAGTAAAGAGAAAGGATTATTCCCTTAGCAACTTCCACAGTTTGGCAGGGTTAACAATGCCAAGATATGGCTTGAGGACAGGGTCTAACTGTGAAGGTACATCAGCCCAAGGAAGATGAGGAGGCAGGAAAAGCATCATAGGACCTTGTAGATCAAGGTCCTCCATGTTCTTTGATAAGCCATTGTTTGATCACAGTTAGGAAGAAGTCCCTCCAAGGGAGATGCCTCTGTTCTTAGATAAGTTTTTTGTTTTTCGTCTCTTTTTTTTTTTTGGAGGGGGTGTTGCAAATGTACTATGAAAAGTAGAATCAAACAGTTGATAACAATGATAGGCAGCACTTATTTATGTTTCAATTCCATTCAGCTACACTAATGAATGTAACCTGGCCATCTTGCCTGTCCTTTCTCTCGCCCACAAGACATCTGTGGGTGACAAATGAATCACTCTCCAGCACAGCACCCCCCACACCACTCTTCGCTGAGAAGCCTTGAACTGCTGCCTCTCTTTGCCTAACAGTTTAAGAACAGTTGTTAGCTTGACAGTCATTGTCTTCTACATTCTGGACCCCCAAATTTTTTTTTTTTTTAATTTTTCATACTCAAGTTCAGAAAAGCAAAGTGGCAGTCTTTAAACTGGGTTGTTTCTAAAGCATTTTTATTTTGTTAGTACTGTTGAACATGTTGCAGGAGTTGTCAACATTAAAAAACTCAGAAGAGAGCACATGAAAACCTGGATTTCTATTCTTCCTTAAAAAAATTTCAGGATCTCTGGCAACACTGAGTCTTCATTATTGTGGGATAACATTCACAAGTATCGCTAAGTATCAGCTGCCCCCTTTGGATAGTCAGACCCTCTCCAGTTCTTGGCAACATCATCATTCCTTAGGACTCCTGCAGCCCTAGCCTTATTCGTTTTCATACTATCAGACCTCTGCAGACATCTGCACTTGAAGTCCTCACTCTAGCCATGCTGGATAGTTTTCTGTTAGTCTAATCATCTTGTGCCCGGTCAATTGTTTGAATTGTCCCCTCTACATAGGTGACCCTGCCACATCCTAGCTCCCATCAACAGCCCATGTCTTTATTTTTATTTTCTTATGCACCCAACCAGACATGCCCTATCTCCTCTTTCCATCTTCATGATACCTTATAATATAGTTTGTGGGATTTTCTTTGACTATCTTGGAATATGGTTAATTAGACATTTTTTTTTTTGTTTCTGTTTTTGTTTTCCTTCTTGAGTTAACAGCATTGGACGGATGACTAAGAGCTAAGACTTTGGTATTAAACCAACTTGGATTCAGTTCTCCACTCAGCCACTCACTAGCCCTACCAAGTAAGTCCTTTCATGTGTGTTTTTATAAAATTAACTAATTATTTATTTTAAAAGAATTAATTTATTTTTATTACAGATGTTCCCCCCCCCCCAGATACCCTCCTCCCTATCCCACGCCCCCCCGCAAAGCATCATTGTCCATGTCTATTGGTTATGCACACATGCATATAAAGTCTTTGGTTTATCTCATCTCCCCCCACCCCCACTTCTGAAGTTCGTCAGACCTTTCATGTTTTAAAATGTCAGTTTCTTTAACAGCAAAGTGAAGCTAAGCCTTTTACTTATTTCTTAGGGTTTTGTGGGAATCACCGCAGACGATACGTGAAGACGGCTTAGCAGAGCGCCTGGTATCAAATAAGCACTTTCTAAATACTAACTATGCTAACTCATTATTAATATGACAGCGTTCTTGGCAGTTGTTTTCACTCTGCTTTTTTAAAGCAAAGAAACTTTGCAGCTGAATAATCAAAAGGACAATGACCCAATCTTACATGCAGCCTATGAAACAAGCAGCAACAAAAATCTTATTTCATCTCTTTTACTAGATAGTAAAGCATTAATATTTGACATTTACGTAGCACCTGCAGAACATAAAACAGCTGGGGTTGGTGTTTCATAAAGGAGCCCTCAAAGGGTTCTACCTTCAGGACAGGTCTCATTAAAATCAAAGCAACATGACATTATCACCCTCCTTAAAGCAATGGCAGAATTATACATTGTAACAGAGCAACTGACCATAATAGAGTATAAGACATTATCTACTCTTTATATAAAATTCTGCCACGCTATTGGTCCTTCCTGAATTACCACACGTAGGCCAGAACGACTTCTCTAAGAAAAAAATAACCAGAAATTAAATGAACAAAAACATAAAGAGCCCATTGTATTCGGTCAAGATAAAGAATGGAGGTCCTTGCCTTTTGGGAGAAAGATTGAAGAAAAGGAAGAGGAGAAGGAGGAGGAGAGACACTTACTACCCTCCAGGACTGGACTCAGGGCATGATCTCACAGAATCCTAGCAACACAGACCGAGCACCAGTCAGTATACTGCCCAACTGATAGACACAAAAACTAAACCTTGGAAAGGCCACATAATGACTCATTGTTCTATGGACAGCGAGTCGCAGAGGTGGGATGCCAACTCAAGTCTCTTTGTTCCAAGAGCTCCATTCTCTACATACTAATGCTGAAGGGGCTTTAAGGAAGTGTCTAAACAAATAAAATGAACTCATTCAATGACCATTTTTGATCTCCAGGACTTTTGCTAAATTCCACATGACTAGAATCAGAACATACTTTTAGACACGAAGAGAGGAAAATTAATGGTCTACAAATGGCATTTCTACTGAATGCTCCAGTTAATGACCATTACCGGCAACATGGGACATTGATTCTGAACTTTAATGAGGTCAAAGAATAGCAACCCATCCATAAAAAGTTTTTTAAGAGTGTGAGAATATTCTTGGATATATCATTAATATTTTAATCTTGAAACCTATATCAAATATTCAGAAGTCTTATTTGAATGAGGCTTAGCTCTGATCCTCTGAAGTATTTTTTCTCTTAATATGTTCTTAACAGAATGAACACTCATTTTGTCAACTAGGCACAATCACACAAAGTCTAATTGTAATTTAAATATGAAACATGTCCAAATATGATCCCATTAACACATAGATTTGAGGGACAGAAAAGAAAACTAATTCTTCCCTTTTAGGGGGTAAAGAAGATTATGTACTAAATGCCAGTTATATGTATATATTCTATTGTTTAATTATCAAAACAAACCAATGAAGTCAGAATTATTATTCCCAGAAGTGGAAACTGAGGCAGGGCAAAAAGAAAGGGTTTGCTCCAAAACAGGTAACTCATAAATAACGAAGCCAGTTATTCAAATTCTGTCGGGCCTCTTAAACTCCAGTTTATAATCATCTTTCAAGACTGGAAAGATACGAATAATTTCTCCTCCAAGTTTTGGAAGGATGTTTTTAATAATAAATGACTTCCTTCTTTCCTCTCTTTGTTATGTTTTCCAATTTCCAAGGAGCTAAAAGATCAAAGAGAGGTATATTTTAAGTTGCCACTTTTTCTATGATCAAGGGTAGTGACAGCATTTACGGCAAGTAATAAACTCGTGTTTGGTTTGGGAAAATGCATCAGTGGGCCTTTGGGTTATGGAAACCTAACATGGAGTTGGAAGGAATGACCACCTTCTCTACCTAAGGAAGCCAGTAGGCATTTTCCTAAACCCCGTTCAGTGAAGGTGGTGATACAGCCATCCCCATGCTTCCCCTTGTCAGAGGCCATCACATTGGTAAGGTAACATATTAAAGAAAAAGTGGTTTGGGATTTTTCCACAATGTACACCAATGCCTGAGACCCAGCGGTTAGTGATCAGTAGCAATCAGGTGAGAGTGGAGAAGCTGCTGATAGCATGGATCTGACTCAGAAATTCTCTTCCCCAAATAGCCTCTAGGAAGCAGTGGGGTGTTATTCGGTATATAGGAATGAATCAAGCATCCTACGCCATGGTTACAGAAGGATGGTTAAATTAAAGCATTTTACCATTTCTCTTGTTTATTCTTCAGGCAGTGTGGCTGACCTTGCTCAGAGACTCTTAGACCACCTCCAGCTGGTTGGGGCACATAGCGGTGCTTTATGCTCACAGATGTTATCTCTATACCTCCCAGCAGATACCAAACGAGTCAGGGGTGTGGGAGGCAGAATCCTGTTCCTCAGAGATAGCTCTGGAAAAATTAGAATGCCTGCAAACGTTGGCTCTAACATTTGCCAACCTCTCATTCAACCAGTCTCTCAATTTCTTCTGCTTCGGCCTTGGGCTTCCATTCACACTCTGCCTATATAGATAGTAGCTTGAATACCGCCTGTAGTCCAGGAGTTCTGCAATCCAAGTGTTGTCACGTGTTAGAAAAATCTAAGATGTTTATCTTGCTACTAATACTATCTTGTGATTTTACATATCTGTGTATATTTTACATATATACATGTTATATATTTAGAATGCCTTCAAAGTCACGCCCATAATAGCATTCTTTCCACTCACTATTGTATCAGTTTTGAAATGACTGCAAATCTTTGACGCTTCTCCTACTGAGAAGTAAAGTCTATGTCCCTTCTCCTCACCACCTGGATGGGCTTGTGACTATCTCTACCAGCGGCAGAAATGTCGTTATGTGACTCCCCATGCTAGGTCTGAGAAGGCCATGCAACTTCCTCCTTGCTCACTGGAACACTTTCTCTGGGAGCCCTGAACTGCCATACAAGAGGTCTGACCACCCTGAACCGCCACGAAGGAGAAGCTATGTGTATACCTTTCTTCCTGCCATACGTCTAAGGAAATTAGTGCAAAGTCATCGTATGAGTCCGGGCTCCAGCCACTCAAGTCGCTCCCGGCCAGTCACGTCCTGACAGCTGAGGCCCTTCGTGTCATGGACCACACACAACCATCTCATGTACTAACAGAATGTTTGTTGTTTTATAATACTTGCTTTTGGTGTGGGTTATGTAACATCAGATACCCAGAACACCAGCATTCTAATATGCTTTCCAGAATGGGAGAGAAAGGTATGGATTGGCAGCTACTATTTACTTGGAACCTGCACATAGGACTTTGTCTCTCCAAAGGGCACCATCTGTCATTTGTACCTCAACAGAGAAAATAGGGACACCCCCCAGATTGTTTGAGTATACTGAAAGAGACTTACCACTGCCAACACAACCTCATAATTTTCTCCTCTCATGTGTAAGATATTCAATTTCAAGTGTCAGAGATGCAATTCCAACAAGTTCAAATTTAACAGCATGGTTTATTGGCTCATATAGAACACTGGAGTAGCACAGAGAATCACAGAGCTGCCAGGAACAGGGCCTGGTTTCAAGAGACTCGGCTCATCGGGGCCGTCTTGCTCTCACTCCATTTATATTAAATCTCTGATTGTCTCTGCTTAACTTTGTTAGCATATCATTGAAACTGGTAACCAGCGCCCCACATCACAACCTCCAATCTAGCAATACCAGCCAAAGGAAAGTTGTTCCCACAAGTCATTTAACAGTCTTGCAAAAGAATTCTGACTTCACTTGCTTAGGTTGCAAGTCCACTCCCTGAACCAATTACTGTGCCAGGATGGGGTGCTGTGTTTGGTCCAGCCTGAGAGACATGACATCCTTGTGCTGGGACCTGGAGGAAATCATTGACAGCCCCATTAGGATGCATGCAATGTGGGGAAAGGTTCCCAAAGGGGGTGCTTTGGCTAAAAGAAGAAAGATGAAAAAGTATGATGGGAGAACAAAAACCTGATAGGAACCCCAGCCTACTATGCCTTTTCTTCCATAAGTAAATAAAAGATTTGGACTCTATGTAGTATTTGCTTCAGGCAGTATACAGTGTCAAGATTCCATAAAATGTAACATTTGGAAAAACTCTATCATGCTTAACTCATATATGCCTTAAACTGTACTATATTTCAGTAATAATAATTTTTAAAAACCAGTAAAATCAAGGTATTTATTTGGAAAAAGAAATTTGTATAGAATTATTAGACAAAATTACAGACCAATTTAAATTTATTAAATTGCTTATTTTTAATTTTGCCTCTTAAATTGTGCCCCAAATTAATTGGACTCTTATACAATTTTACTAAAGTAGAAAAAATACACCTCCAAGTATAATTAACAAGCATTCCTTTATGTATTATTCATAGAAGAATTGTTTAATAGGTATGAGTATATTTTTGTGTAGACATAGTTGTTCACTTGCATTGGAAGTGGGGTGGACAGAGGGCTTCCCTATCTTATAAACATTCATTTTATGTTACAGAACATACCCCTACTGTAGAAAAGATTCCATGATATAACTGAAAAAGATCTGGACACTGAAATGGGAAAAGACCTCAATCCATCACTTACTACTACCGTGACGTTGGCCTTTCTGAGACAGTTTTACCACTTGTTTAATGGAGGTCACAGGAGAGTCATGACATGGTTAAGGAAATGATTTAATCAATTAAGTCAACTCAGTTGATTGTTTATGGCTAAATTTTCTTAGGACAGGGCAGAAAGGAAACCTGATTTTCTCAGATCCTTTTTGCCAAGTCTAGTCCATCACCTGTTTCTGTCAATCAAGTTTTATTGGAATAAAGCCGCTCTTGTTCATCTATTTGTTGTCTATGTGTCAGAGCTATGAGAGCAGAGCTGAGTAGTTGGAACCAAACTGTACGGCCCCCAGAGCCTATTATATGTATTCCCTGCTCTTTCACAGAGGGAGTTCACAATCCTTGGGCTGGCGTAAACTCTTTTAGGAAGGGGATGCTCATAAATTCTGTGGCATCTCCCCCTTCTTTCAGAAACACTAGTGAGTTAGAACAGAATCTGGGGCACTTCCCTTTCCAGTGGAAACCCTTGAAAAGAAGTTCAGTGACCCACAAGACTGCGTCAAGGTTGCTGCTTCCCCAAGGGCTGGACAGGAGCATCTGCATGATGGCTCCTCTCCACCAAAACCCACTGTACCAACTGGATAGTATTCATCAGCTCTTTCTCCATCTTCCTTTCTTCTTCAAATCTATTCTAGAGAGAACGGAAGGAGACTGCGATGCCTGAATGTTCGTGCCCTCCCCCAATTCATATGCTGCAACCTAACCCCCAATATGATGTTATTTGGAGGTGAGGCCTTTAAAAAGTTGAGGAGACAATGAGGGTGGGGGCTTCTAAAATGGGGGCTGTACCCCTTATAAGAGACCCCAGAGAGGTCCCCTGCCCCTTCCGCCATGTGAGGACACAACAAAAAGACAGCCAGCTATGAGGCAGTGAGCTCTTATGAGTCAGTGAATCTGCCCATGCTCTGATCTTGAGCCTCTCAGCCTCCAGAACTGTGTGGAATACATTTCAGTTGTTTCTAAGCCACCTGGTTTGTGGTTTGTGGTATTTAACAGAGCAGCCCGCATGGAGGGAGACAAGGACACGCATTTGAGTTGCAGGATCATTCACTCAGGAGAAAAGCTGTGAGTGATGGTGATCTTAGGACATGAGCACCGAATCTAGAAAGTTAGGAAATATTTCTTTGAGGAAGCAAGGAATCTGCTCCTGAAAGTGGTTGAAGAATCTCAAGGAGATAGAGGTGCAGGTTGGTAGGGCGGTGGCTCAAGAGGAAGAGCTTCTCTCCACTACTGAAAACAAAGAGATGAACTGAACATTCAAATCGCTGACCACTAAAAATAACGTTACTAATTTCTTTCTGCAAAATAAATGCATGAGGCCTGCAGAGCTGAGGACAACAGAGGGCACCATGAATACTTTGCAGAATGCCCCTAGAGTGACACAGGCCAGGGGACTAAAGTGACGATGGAGAGGGAAAGGGCCGATGGAGAGTTTAATGAAGCAGCCTGACCCAAGGATAGTGTGGCCCGCAGAAACCTTGCACAGGAGTTTCTATTGGTGGCTCTAAAGGTTTGGCCTTAGAGAAGTGTGGTACGCTCCTGTGTGATCCAAGCCCTTCGTGACCTGAAAGTGACAGAAAAACGTTGACTCATATATGATTCCAAAGCTAACCTGGCAGGAATATGATCACGGGAACCTCAGTGTAGGGCATGGATCCTAGGGCAGGGCTGGGCTAAATGAAGTACTTCCTCAGAGCGGCCTGGAAGAAATGAAAGGAGGGAGAGTTGAACCAGATAAGGCGCAGATGAAAGCCAGATAAATTTCCAGGAATCAGTGCAAGGAGTTACGTGAGGATTTAAACAAGAAACAGGCGTTGAGAAGGTCAGAAACGTATTAGAAATCAGAATCCACTGGAAGGAGGCAAACCATTAGGACAGAGGCAATGGAGAAAAGGGTGAGTGTCCGGGGCCTCACTCTTAAACAGCCTGTGGGCTTCAAGGCATGAGGACAGGTCAACTGACCTAAAGGCCCCGGATCAAGGTAGACTTAGAGCATTTCACACCGTTCCATTCACCTAGGTCTTCAGTCACTGAAATGTGAGCTTATTTTGTTTTCACAGAGAGTTATTTTTGCATGTTTTGGACAGTACAGGTGCAGAAGAGAGACTGTTTCGGGTATTCAAGAAGCAGCTCAAGTTTGTGGACACCTCTGGAAGGTAAGTATGACATGAGCTTCTCATATCTGTTCACACCTGAGTCACCCACAACCTGATTTATGAACTGGTTAACCTGTTTTAGAGCAGGATTCTTCTCACATAGAGCTGCTTAATCTGTTATGTTACAACATAACAGTTAGTCACAGCTGTTGCCTGTACTTACCCACTTTATACCCCTTGTGCTTGGAAGAGGTAGCACCGTTGGAAATGCTGCCTCACAGAACCCAGAAGTGGCCATTAGGAATATTCTGGGTAGGCTGAATCACGTATCCTTTCCCACTTTTCTAACAGCATCTGGAAGCATTTTGTTTTTCATGAAAAACGTAGGTCACCTGATTATTCTATGGTTCATTGCTCTAGAAAATGTTTCCTAAATCACAATAACTAACAAAAATTCCCTCAAAAAATTCAACAACAGAACATTTCAATACAGTTCTTTATTAGCATGATTTCAGTGGCCAAGAATTTAGAAATCATCTCCCAAATAAACCAACACAGAAATGATGAATTTGGGCCTGGGAGGGGAAATATTTAAATACTAATCGACAATGTGGCAAAGATTAAGAAGAGCAAGCTTCTTAACAATATCATTGAAATGGATTTAATTCCTTAAAGCTACTACCATACTCAAGTCTCAATTCTGACCGTGTAAAATTCATGTTTAAAAATACTTTTAAAATGTAGTAGTCATCGTTTGTCTCTTCCTTACCTATAAACTTTGGAAAAGTAATTCCAAAAGGATTTTTTTTTTACTCATGGATTTTGATTTATTCTCCTAAAGAAAGTAGAAAGTACTCAGTTTGTTAGTGCTTGAAAGGGTAAACATGGAGCTAGAATTTTAAAAATTGATAATCATGTCTGCTAAACTATGGAATTAGTTATCTGAGAGGGAGGAGTCAAAGTATGGAATTCTCTAAAACCTTGGCAAGTTAGGCTTAAAATGTGTGGCGTAGTAACATATAAGCAATGTGGAGAGGTGAAGACTATGGAAAACTGGGGAGTGTATTCCCCATTTAGTGAAATTTAGTATCTCACCCTTTAATATAACATGATGGAATAAGGTCAAGGTCTACAGCATCTTCAAGGTCAGCCATACTTGACATACATGAAGGACTTGCCATTTTTCATTGTGCTGGTTGGTTGGCAGCTGTATAACTGCTACAGGACACCTGATACTTGTAGGACGGTGTTGGAGATTAATTTACACCTGGCTCGTGGCAGATTCTCATTTGCTATTATTTGATTCCTTATTTGGAGCAAACTATAGTATTACCTTTCTTTCTACATACTTGGTAAGCATACCGTCTATGCATCCATCCAAGACAATGCCAATACTGTGGAACCGAACAAGGCTAAGGGCAGAGCCCTGTTACACATTATTAGAACCCCTCTTCAAAACTGGATTCATGCTTCTTCTCTTCTTTTTGTAATTTATTGCAGTGACATTGGCTAATAGGCTCATATAGGTTTCAAGTGTACATTTCTATGATACATGATCTGTCTATTGTTAATCAACATTCTTCAGGTATGTTATTATCTCTCTACAATGGGCACGTGTTATTTTTACCATTGGGTTATAAAAGAATAAACCCATTTGCATTGTGAGAGAAACACAAAACATTCGGTGCTTTAGACAAGGTTTGGCTGTAATACAATGAACTGAAAACAGCAGCGAGAAACTTAATCTTAGTTCTTGCACTAAGACCGTGTGACTGTGGGCAGGTCACGGGACGGCTCTGCATTCCAGCATCCTTAAGAGTAAAGTGAGGAACTTGAACTAGGCAATGTCCAAGATTTTGTCAAGCTTTCTGACTCTAAATATAAGAAATAGTATTACTGCGCATATTTCGTATTGCTGAGATATTGCTGACAATGAAATTATTTTAAACCAACTGTAGTTCCAATTGCAAGAAGTGGAAATCGAGGAATGAAGTTTCTTCTTTGAGCATCTCAGTACTTCCATGGTCAGTTCATTTGGAGCCCAAGAAGGAGGGAAGCTTGTTCAGCCAAAATTATAACGTGAGGAAGCCACTCATGGCTTCTTAACAAGAAAAAGCTCCTCTATAGGAAGCAGGGTGGTGGTGGGATGCGATCATAACGCTCTCCAACTATGTGGAGTCAAGTTTGCGTTCAACTTGCCAACTAGAACATAAAGTTCCGCTAACAATTCTTTGTGGCCCCAGACTGCTACCGTAGCATCCGTCTGTCTCTTCAGCGGGGACTTCAAACAGTGTAGCTGACACCTCTGACAGCAGTTAGCTCAAGTCCCCTCCTGTGTGTTCAGAAAGAAATACAGTGATACCTCGGTTCTCGAACATAATTCGTTCCAGGAGGACGGTCGAGAACCGAATTGTTCGAGAACCGAAGCAATGAAACGCAATAGGAAAGCGGACTCCACAAAGCGTGACTCTCTCTCTGCACTCACACTGATGACGCGAGCAAGGCGCGCTGGGCCGAATGAACGCCATTCGGCTCAACTCGGAAGTTCGAGTTCCAAATATTTGTTCGGATTCCGAGACAAAAGTTTCTCGAATCCTGATTTGGTCGAAAACCGAGGCGTTCGAGAACCGAGGTATCACTGTAACCACAATCACTGAAGCCAACGAATTTCTGCAGCTTCCCTACAGTCCAGATAAATACCCTCAGTCCAAAGTAGCAAAGTGACAAGAGCCTGAAATATCTGTGGAAGGAAACGCCCAGCTCAGAAAAGACAGATTTCATTTCCTTGATTACCTCTAAGAAAACATTTATTTCTGATCATTTCTTCACTCTCTGCTCCCTTCCTTCCTTCTGTCCTTCCTTTTCTCTTCCTTCCTTTATTCTTTTTCTACCTTCCTGCCTTTTGCAAATATATATTTTTATATATATATATGTATATCCTCTATATCTATCAGGGTATTACAGTACTACTTGTGCAGAAATCAAAATCATAGCTTAAATTCAGGTAGCTCTCAGACTAGAATAATAAAGATAAAATCACATATAATGGTAGAATTGAGTAATATTTACTATTATAAAGGGATATACATATATATATATATATGATTCTGCAAGATTACAAAGCAACTCAGAGTGGGAAATTAGTGCCATTAAGGAAAGATGCTTGATATGAGTCATGAAAAATGAGTAGGAGCGAGGCGACGGGAGAGAGAAGGAGGAAAGGTCCATCTAGACAGAAAGAGTGGACCGTGGACAGTCAGTCTCGCGAGAGGCACGGCAGCTCCTCGGGTCTGTGGAGCAGGGCGTTGTGGCTGAAGCTGCAAGTGTGTGAAGAAGGAGCAACCGCAACGAAGCAGCAGAGTCGAGATCATGGAGCAAACATACTGACACCAGTGTGTGGATCCACACTGCACGTCATGAGAAACCTTTGAAAGGAGCTTGACCTGACCAAATTTACATTTTGAAACCTTATTTTGGGGTCAGTGTAGAAAATGTATTAGAGCAGATCACACTGGGAAAAAGGGGAAGCCGTTAGGGCTGAATGTGGTATCCAAGAAAGCTCTAGCATTTGGGCTACGATGGCAACAACTGGAGGAGACAGGAGAGAACCCGCAGGAGACAGTAGAAAAACAAAGTTGAATGACTGCCTATTGGGGAAAATTAATGGAAGAGAAAGAGGGGTGTAGGGTTACTCTGAACACTTACATTTGGCTATTTTTATCTTAGCCAGCTCTCAATCATACATGCCCAGAGGCAGGACTGCGTCCTATGTTTTGCGGAAAAAAATCCGACCAAACTTCTCTCCCATGTGTAATTGTGGTACTTGACATTTTTTCATCATGGAGATGTATTCCTGCCGTTTCAAAAGTGTGTTATTCCCCAGAAATCCCAAATTATCATTCAGATTACTCCAGGTAGGACTAATACCTGAAGCCCATT
The DNA here is from genome assembly GCF_014108415.1 of Molossus molossus. Taxonomy (NCBI): domain Eukaryota; kingdom Metazoa; phylum Chordata; class Mammalia; order Chiroptera; family Molossidae; genus Molossus; species Molossus molossus. The sequence continues at coordinate 61,160,140 of NW_023425351.1, read as the reverse complement.
ATTCTTAATTCGTCAGAGAAGTACTCCATAGGAAATGAAAACAATTGTTTCCCCTCAGGGGATTATTGGACAATATTTGTCTCCTGTTTTAGTTTCAGCATAGAAATAATGTTTTAACGACTTCACATCTGTACCAGCACCTGAGAATCAGTTTCGTTCTCCAAATGTGTGCCCTGGTTTTGCTGTGAATTGTTGAAGCCTCAGAGTTATCAAACGGGCTCAAGGACAAGGACTTCCCACTCGGCACACACAGCCTCAGGTGACGCTCAGGAAGCCGTCTCAACACGAAGGAGGATGCTCTGAGCTCGGTAAGCCAGACGCAAGGTGCCCGGAAGGAGGGATATTGGCTGTTAGTGATCCAGTACCAGAAAAAAGAGATATAAGAGAGGGAGAGATGCAAGGATATTTAATGCAAACTTCTCCTTAAAGATATTTCCTTTTTTTTTTTAAAGAAACAATCTTTGTTGATTTTTAGAGAGAGAGGAAGGGAAAGGGAGAGAGAGAAACATCCATGAGAGAGAACATCAATTGGCCAGCTCCTGCATGTCCCCCACTGGGGATCGGGTCCACAACCTGGACATGCGCCCTGACCGGGCATCGAACAAGCGACCTTTTGATACATGGGTTGATGGTCAACCACTGAGCCACACCAGCCAGGCCATCTTTCCATACTTTTAGCACATTCATGAAAACACAGGGAAGAAGTTAAGGGTGGAGATGCATGTCTGGGAGTCATTAGAAATTGCATGAAGAGAGGAAAAAGAAATAGGGCAAGAATGAAATCCTGAGAAATTTCAACACTTAAGGGGCAAAAGTAAGAAGCTTATAAAAGAAGCCAGAAATGTCGAGAGAGTCGAGACTTTTTTTAATAATATGATCAGATCAGGCCACACGGAGGAGATGACTTTTGAACAAAGACTTGAAGAATATGGAGAGTTGGCCACGTGGGTATCTGACAAAGACTATTCGAGGTCTGAAAAATGGCCAGTGCAAAGTCCAAAAAAACCGCCTGGAATGTTTGAGGAACAACAAACAGGCCAGTGCAGCTGGAATGGAGTGGACAAGTGAAGGACTGAAGGAGCTGAGGTCAAAGACGTGATGAGGGAGGGTCGTGTAGCTATTTGCAAGCCATTGCCTGTCTCTGGCTTTCACCCGGAGTGATCTGGGCTGACGTCGCAGGATTTTCAGCAGAGGAATGAAACGCACTGGTCACTGTGTTGGGATAGGCTATAGGACAGGCAAACCCAGATACGGAGTCACCGTGAGAACATTGTTAAGACGAGAGATAATGATGGCTCACATGAGGTTGGTAAAAATGGAGTCAAAGCAAACATTGGTTCAGCCGTGGATATGTTTTCAAGGTCGAACCAATAGGCTCTCCTTGTAAGTTATATGGAAATGTAACAGAAAGAGGAAATTCAAGGATTACAATTGTAAAAAAAAAAAATAGTACCATTCTGGTGGGGGATTTGATAATGAGGGATGCTACAGATTGGGGCGGGGGGTGGGGGGGACTGGGTCATATGGGAAATCTCTGTACCTTCCTCTCAATTTTGCTGTGAATCAAAAACTGCTCTAAAATATACAGTCTTCAAAGAAAAACTAAACCATGATAGAAATGGTACATTAATTAAATTTAAAAATAGAAATTGTCCCTCTCTTTAGTGTCTTGATTATATTTCAGATTTCCCAATTTTCTAGTTAGTGCCTGAATGTTCTCACCCTCATAAAGTGTGTTTGGGTACATATTAGTAATTCTCTTCATAACTGAAAAACCCTCAATTATACGTGGCACAGATTCATAAAAACCACCAGGAAACCCACAGTTCTTCACGGGAGAAACTGCACATCGACAAAAGTGGCTGTAAACAACACAGGCTAATGTTTCCTGTTCTTTTCAGCGCACGTGACGTCTTGGCAGGTCTCAAGTTTATGTTACTTCAGTTGTCCTAGACATTCCTTGTGTTTGTTTAAGAATTACCTGGTGTTTGTCACTAAGTATAGGTTACTGTGTTAAGTGAGTATGCTTTATTTTTATGCTGATGTAATAAACTAACCAAGTAAGTGAAAGAAGCAAAGGTCTTTCAAACACAGGCTACCATTTTTTTCAGTGGTATTGGAATTTTATGGGATAACGGATTCATCTACGAACTCATTCATTTCATGAAAACATCCAGTTAGGAACGTCCACTATGTTCTGAGGTTTGCAAGTGACCATCAATGAAAACAATGGGTGAAGGGTGTGCTTCCTGGAATCAGAAGGTTATGGGTTGTAACGTGAGCTTCATGGCTTGCTGGCTGCCTCACCTTAGGTAAGTACTTTACTGGAGCCCCGGTTCCCTTTTCTGCAAAATGGAGATGTTTGTATTAAACTCGCCTCACCAGAAAACAATGACAAAATATGGATAAAACACACACACACACACACACACACACACACACACACAACAAGACATCAGAGAGAAACCAAGATAGACTTGAGAGGTCAAGATTCCAAAGGAAGGAGAAACACATTGAGGTGAGACCCACATTCCCTACCGCTCTTTTCTTGAGATACTTGTTCATTTGTTGGCAGAGAGGGATCTAGAGTCTAAGATGAAAATGACAGCCAAGCAGGCCCATGGACCAATGAGTCATGGGCTTGATTCCGGTCAGGGGCATGTACCTCAGTTGCAGTTTGTCCCTGGCCCCAGTCAGGTCGTTTGGGAGGCAACCAGTCGATGTGCCTCTCTCACATCAGTGTTTCTCTCTTGCCTTCTTTCTCTCTCTTCCTCTCTCTCCCTCCCTCCCACTCTATCTAATTATAAATAGAAAAATATATTCGGGTGAGGATTAAAAAAATGGTCAGTGCACAGATTGAAAAGATAAAGCACGTAAACACAGCCCAGTCAGGAACGTGGCAAGTACTCAGTATGTGCGCAGAAAGGATTCAGGCAGACATGACAGAGAATCCTCTGTGTCCACAATGCCATCTCTTTGCTCCCCCATCTTTCTTACGTGTTTGCTATCTCATTCCCTCACCCCATGAACTTTGACCACCTAATAAACCATAAAACTTTCCAAAATAATAATTCTTGGAAAACACTCTTCTGATGGGTATTGCAAGTGTACCGAGGATCACAAGAACATACGGGGGCCGGCATCTTTTTGTGAGCTTATTTGCCACCCATGTATCTTCTTCGGTGAGGTGCTATGGCTTAGTTTTAATAGTGACTGTTTGTTAAGGATTCTTATACACCTGACAATATCTTTAATACCTTCAGCAATCTTCTAGTTGGGTATTGTGATAACATGACAGTAAGACAGTTATAGATCATAGATGTAAGTTTCATGCCACTTATTAGCCTATGACTCTGGACATGTTACTTAACCTCTCCAATGCTTCAGATAGCATTAATGATAATACCTGCCTCAAGGTATTATCATTAAGTATGATATGTGTAATATATGATTAAATATGAAATGTGTAATAATATGCACAGGTATTGGTACATAATAAACATTCAATAAGTAATCTTATGATGATTACTATAAATGAGATACTATTATTGAGAAGACAATAATAACCCAATTATGCACAGCTTGTATGTATCATATTTGAAAATCAAATACTTGCTCTCTGATTCCAAGATTTGTGAACTTAATTATTATAATGTATCTTCCTCCAAGTCTGTGGTCTGTATCCTTCCAAGAAACACATCCAGAGTTATAGGACAGAGCCAACAAGCACATCAAATTTTGTGTAGTGGGCCAAATGGTGGCACCGAAAATATATGTTTGTTCCATAATTCCTAGAACCTATAATTTACTTTATTTGGAAAAGGGTCTTTGCAGATGTAATTAAATTAAGGATCTCAAGATGAGGAGCTCGTCCTAGATTATCGAGGTGGTCCCAGAATTTAATGGTAAGTGCAATTGCAAGAGTCAGGCAGGGGGAGATAGGGCACAGAGGAAAAAGTCATGTGATGACAGAGCCAGAGATTGGAGTGATGTGGCCACAGGCCAAAGAATGCTGCCAGGCCCCTGAATTTGGAAGATGGAACAGAATCTTCCCGAGAACCTCTGGAGGGAGCATGGCTCTAATACCAGCTTGATTCCACATTTCGGGACTCCAGAACTGTGAGAAAGTCAACTTGTCATCATTTCTCTCTCTTTTCAGTGTAACTAGTGGCTTCATATGCATGCTCCTTGATTTTTAGTTATATGCATCCCATAACTTGGCAGTTGACCTTACTTTTTCATCTCTTCATGGTTAACTTTGACCCCCAACTAGGATGCCGGTTCCCCTTAGCTGGAACTGTCCAGCTATTTGTTTACAGTACCTTCACTTCATACCATAAAGCTGGGTCTCATCTACCCTCTGTAAACACCTATTTATTGATTGATTGTGATTGATCAAATCAATGAAAGACTAAGAATGTCCATAAATATAAAAACACTGGGACATGCAGGAAGGAGAAGAGACTTCAAAGTCAAACAGATCTGAGTTTCCATCTTGTTTCTGCCATTTACTAACTTTGAAACCTGTTGTGTGTTACTTATACACAGAATTTCAATTTCGTCATCTGTCAACAGTGCTATCACGCACTCTGCAAACTTGTGGAAGAGATTCTTCATGATGTCACGTGCAGATATTGGTTGTTTTGTTTTTCCCAAAATACAGCCATACCTTCTTATGGTAACAGTACCTAATTTTGCCCCATTAGGTAAGGTCTCTGTGCAATAATAGTCAAGGAGCCATCTGCTCGGGTCAATGGATGATCATGTGACCCAGGATAGGCTGTCAGACTTTTTTTCTTGGAATTTGAATCTTAAAACCACTGATGATAAAGACTGATAATAAAGTTCATGATCCTTGAAACAATGGACAATTTCTTGTGACCTAAAAGACAGAAACCTATTTTTTTTTCCCTTTCTTGATTTTTTTAGTGAGAGAGGGAGAGAGAGAGAGAAACTTCGATGAGAGAGAACATTGGTTGGTTGCCTCCTACATGCCCCCCACTGGGGATCAGGCCCACATCCTGGGCATGTGTCCTGACCGGGAATCAAACTGGTGACCTCTTGGTGCATGGGTCGACGCTCAACCACTGAGCCACACCGGCCGGACAAGACAGAAACTTAAAGAACAGGAGCTTCATTGGTTTTCATTGGTTGTCTGTTATTTGTGACACCTGGTTTTTTAGCTTTTCCTTCAATTCTGTGACTCATTTCATTAGACTGAACTTCCTATAAGTTTTTTTGTTTGTTTTTTGTGCATTTTCCCCAGAGGATTCAGTTTTTGTGCTTTGAACCAAAGATTCTTGAATAATACATGTTTGTCCAGTAACTGGGACATTGTAGGAACCCAGTACATGACAGCAATTATTACCAGTGGTGTATTCCATTTAGAACACAGAATCACACACAAAATAGACTGGCTGGTATAATTTGCAATGGGTTTTTTTTTGTTTCTTTATTTCTCCTGGGGGTGATTTTGTGTTCCAAGAAACATTTGGCAATATCTGAAGACATTCTTGGTTGTCACAGCTGGGGAGCTACTACGTAAGCATTTGGGGGTAGTGGCCAGGGGTGTTGCTAAACATTCTACAATGCACAGGACAACCCCCTGCAACAATAAAAATTTGGTTCAAATGTCAACAGGGCCAAGATTGAGCAACACTGCTTTGGAGGAAGGAGGACAGCACACTGTAATTTCCAAGGAGTAAGTAGCATTATTTAGAGTAATTAATATTTGTGTTTAGAATCAGTTAATTTACTCCTGGAGAATAAAAACATGAATCAAGACAGTGATTGCTACACAATTTATTAAGATTTTTAATTCTGTCTCAGCAATGTGCCTACCAATATCAAATCAATGTACTTAAACTATTCGTTGTCCTGGGTTTTTGATTATTTCTTTATATGAATCAGCAGTGTCCTTCCTTGTTTCTTAGCTCTATGTCCTCAATTCCTTTGAAGAAACCTCTCATCCTTGAATGTGCTACCACATCTCTAATGAGTCTCTGGCATCAATTGGTTTCCCTTTGGGGAATGACCTAATCAACAAAATCAGTATATATAAAACCAACAAAGGGTGAGGTGTTTCAGGGAAAACCTATTAGTGCTTAGCCAACCAAATGTTCCTTTCCATTGCTAGTAATCTGTTCCCTATTTCACTTTCTTTGTAACTGTATTGCCCATCAGCAGTACATGGTTTTTATAATGATGAGGATAATGAGATGAACTTCAAGATGAGTTACAAAGTGAAGAATTAATCAGAGAAAAAAATAAGACCTTCACTTGGGAAGGGATTGATTTGGCTCCTATGACAAAGGAGTTTAATTCATTAGGTTGTTGACTGGTAACTAAGAATCTTTATTAAAATGAGCCTCAGGCACAAATTCCAGTTCCTGCTGTGGAGAGGAAAAGGTTTTATATTTTAGGTTCTCTTGCCTAAGGATTTTTTAAATATATAATTACTATGTTATCTGCCTATAGTGATCTACAATTTACATAATTAAGAGGTCCTTTAGGGCTGTCCCTAGTGGGTTTTACAAAACTCTGACATTTTTAAATCATCCACTCAATAGATCCACTAAATTACATGGAAGGATGAATATAGCTTTAAATAATATCCAAGTCCCAGGGGCATCTGCCATTGAATATTTTTATTACTAGGATGTTTATTACCTTGACTCTCCTTAAAGAACAACTGTAAACTCATCTTAATTCCCTCAAAAAAATGTCCAGACTGGCAAAATGTTTGGTTATTTTCTGAGCTAACTATATCCAAATGAACATTTATTTTAACTAGAGTGATGTGCTACCCACAAATTCAAGAATGTAAGAAAACGATTCCACATTTCTTGGTACTATTCATGACAATAGACAATGACCAAAGAATATTTGCTGAAGATAGAGCTCATTAGAACTATTTAAACTATAATAATGTGGGAATTATCCTGAAGAAGGAACAGCTAGAGTATTTGTAGTTACTGGTCTTCTCAGAAAGGTGTACTAGAAAGAGGTGGGAGAAACTAGCTTTTTGTCATCTCTCACTGCCATGAACTAGTGGCTTGATCTTGGGAAGTTACTATAGCTCTCTGTACCTCAGTTTTCTCATGTATAAGGTGGGACCAAAAAAATATACAAATAATAAAGCCTATGCTATTTTGGGGCTATGATTACTGCTAAATTAGAAAAGGAATATGATGTGTAAAAAAATCTTTAAAAGCTGTATCAAGGTAAATTGTAGATATTAATAGTCACAGGTTAAAATAGTATAATTCTAGATGCATGGTTAATTCATCTGTTTTCACTGAATCATATTTCAGTTATTGCAGTCCTTTTACTCTCTGATGAGAACTATATCAATTTAATTGCTTTTTGTGTGTGCAGATTGAAAACTATATCGCCACTGGCATGCTGTAACTTTTAGTGGTCGCCTTCCACTACATCATGAGTTTCGAAACCAAAAATCTTAGGGTTAAATCACAAATCTGTCACCTACTAGATACAGAACATAACATAAATCAGTTAGGCCTTCATTTCCTCGTGTGTACGTGATATATAAATTGTTGCAAGGAGATCAAATAATATAGAATGAACACTAAATTCATGCTAGGGTTTTGCAATGATACTGTCAATATACTCAGAATTCTCTCTAATTTTATTTTCTTCAACTTTCCAATGCAGAGATGGTCCAAATGCCATAATGCTATGAATGGACCATAATCAAACAATGAATAATATTGATCATAGTTGAATAATATTGATCATTGTTGCTACTAAAAAGAAAATATCAACATATGAACTTGCTTACCAAACTCTAATATTTGTCCTGATTGATTGCTTTTCATTTAAAGTTCCCGTCTTACCCACATTCTGATTCTACTACCAGCACCCACAGTTAATTCAGCTTGTGATAATAGTAAGCAAGCACCAAAAAAATTATTTCTTTAGGATGAAAAAAAATGCCACCAATGCCCGCCATAGTTGAACATATCCAAGCATTGTTCCTTGATGTTTTGCAGAATCAGACTAAACATAACAGCCGAGGCTCAAAAAAACCACTTTCTCCGTGGAAAATTCTATTTTGGTTGAGCTTGGGTTACTCCTATTGCCATACTCTCTCGAGTCCACCCACAGACATCTGAAGGCTTCTATTAATGGTAAGCCTCCAGCAAGCACAGCGACAAGACCACAGCCAGCCCTGCATCTTAGGACTCTACAGAGAAGAAATGAATGAGTCCTCAAAATATAACTTTTTCACACATAGGGTCTTTAAATTTTTTAATTTATTGGTTGATTTGAGCGAGTGAGAGAGAGAGAGAGAGAGACATGTGTTCTTCCACTTATTTATGCATTCATTGGTTGCTTCTTATACGTGCCCTGACCAGGGATCAAATTCACAACTTTAGTCTATCGGGATGATGTTCTAACCAAGGGAGCTACCCAGCCAGGACTTCACACATAGGGTTTTAATCAACAATGTTGAGTTTACATTAGACATTAAAGCAAGCACATTAATCAAGACTTTTTTGTGTACGTCTATATGACTGTGTCCAAATTAATGTCAAAGGTCTCTCTGACCTATTTCAAGTACAAATTACACACTACAAGAATATATAGTAGGCCCACCACTGGAGTAGGAGATTTCAGAGAGACTTGATGCTAACTAAGAATATCATTAGTTGAACATTCACTAGTAGTTGGCACTATGCTAATTCCTTCTGATGTGTAATTATTACTATTACATTCAGGATTTATAACCATCCAACCAAGTGGCTATCATTATCCAATTTTAAAAATGGAGAGACCAAGGTAGTGGAAATTAGAAATGATTTATCTTAGTCGATTTTGAAATAGCAATTTGAATCCAGTTAGTCCAATTGTAAAGAGCCTGCTTTTAGCCTTTGAGATAAATTGTTTCTCAAAGGCATAAAGGTTGTACACAAAAATAATCAGATCCAATTTTCATATGTATATCTTAATATTACTGGATTTATGTTTTTTTTTTTCATCTAATTTTTCTATCTGTCAAATTAGCAGTTTTGGTAAGAGTGTAAGATGCTGTTCTGAAAAGAAAGGCATCCCATACCGATCAGAGCCGGCTGCAGGTAGAATGATATTCATGGCTCAGTAGTAAACTCCATGTCAATGGAAATGCTCAAGAAGCGCAACTCTCCCGGGCTATAGTAAGAGAAGAGATCCTGCCTTAAGGCCAGAACAGAAACAAACAAACTTAGTGTCGCCTTCTGCCTCTAAGATTCCAGTGATAATATGAACACAATTTTTAAAAGCCATCCCAGAAATTTTCAGTGTTCTGGCTTCAAGCTGAACTAATTCTCTTTTATTCTATTGGGAAATAGTCTCTTTTAAGAGGCTCCCAAACTCTTGCGTAACCTTTGTTTCAGCTGCCATGGTGAAATACACTGCGTGCACCCAGCAGAGCGCACAGTGCAGGACGGCATATCCAAAACGGGCTTTGTAACCAGTGAGGAATCCTGGTTTGTACTAGGCTGTCATTGGCCTTCAATAGTTCATCAGATAAGCCAAAAGAGAGGGGCTGACTGAAACCCACTTTTTATGAAAAAGAAAAAAAACTCTACCTAACCAGTAATAATGATGCTTATCTGGTAAACACCATTCACTTGTCGGTAGCATAGACTGTAGAGAAAAGTAAGTGAACTCGAAAATCAGGTGCAGATGTTAATTCAGGCTCTGATACTTACCCGCAACAAGGATTCTGGTCAGATAACTTCGACTCGCTGCATTTCGATTTCCTTTTATGGAGAATGGTGATCATAATGTTAATATGTGACTTGAGTGAAGTGAGCTATAAAATCCAGCAAACTTCTTCACTTCGGAATATGTGTTCAGCAGATGCTCACTGTCTTCTTGTTCTCTTCCTAGTCCCCAAAGAAGAGTTGCAATTTTCAAATTAGAGCACTTCCGTTTCTGGGTTGGTTACCTACCACCATCACGCATTACTCTACGGTGTAGCTGTTTAAAGCAACAACGCTCATCATCTCACCGTTTCCGTGGGCCAGGAACCTGGAGCAGGTTCCGTGGGTCCTTTGCCTCAAGTCTCTCCCAAAATTGCAGCCGAGTTGTTGGCTGAGGCTGTAGACAGCTCAAGGCTCACCTGGGGAGTAATTAACTTTCAAGCTCCCTCATGTGGTTGTGGGCAGGATGTACTATCTCTTGGGTTGTTTGCGGGCCTCGGTCCTTTACTGGCTGTTGGCTGGAAGAAGCCCTCCAGTCCTTCCACACGGGCCCCTTCATGGGGTAGCCCATGGCATGACAGCTTGCTTCTGCAGAGCGAGTCGTCAAGAAGAGCAGAGAAAGCAGAAGCTGCAGTCTCTTTCTTTTAAATCCTCACCCGAGGAAATGTTTTCATTTATTTTCAGATAGAGTGGGAGGGAGGGAGAGAGAGAGAGAAACATCGTCGTGAGAGAGCCACATCGACTGGTTGCCTCCTGCATGACCCCGACCAGGGCAGGGACAAACTGCAGCCAAGGTCCATGCCCTTGACCGGAACTGACCCCGCAACTCTTTGGTCTTTGGGCTGCAGCTCTAACCGCTGCGCAAAACCAGCCAGGGCAGAAGCTACAGTCTTTTATAACCTAATTTGAATGCGATAACTTGTGTCATAGTCTATTTATCAGAAGCAAGTCGCTCTCCAGCCCACACAGAGAAAGACAACTGAACAAGAGCATGAACCCCAGGTCAGCTCACTGGGAGCCACCTCAGAAGCTGCCTTCTGCAAGCTCCGTGACACTCGACATTTTACAAAGGGTCTTCAATCACAATATCTCTATATTCATAATACTGTCATAAGCGGTGTTAAATCCAGAGCCAGAAAGAAGATTCAGCAGTATACCCAAGGGCACACTCTCCTGGCCTGGCAAGGCATCGTAACCCATGTCCAGGATGCTTTGACAGTGCCACGTTGCCCTCTATCAGTGCTGCTCTCTGCTGACTGCACATGGGATCACTAGGGAGCTTTCAGAAATACCAGTGCCCAGGCCTCCATCCAGTCGGACTGAATCAGAATTGCTGAGGGTAGGGACTTGATATTTACCTTTATTTTTTTTTCTTTATTGATTTGAGAGAGAGAGGGAGAGAGGGATAGAAACATCGATGAGAGAGAACATCAATCGACCGCCTCCTGCATGCCCCCCACTGGGGATCGGGCCTACAACCTGGGCATAAGGTCCTGATCAGGAATCGAACTGGCGACCTCTTGGTGCATGGGTTGACGCTCAACCACTGAGCCACACCAGCCAGACTACCTTTATTATTTTTTAAGTTTTCAAGTGATACTGATGCCCAAGGAAAGTTGAGAACACTTTCAGTAGACCAATAGGAGTTGTCTAATCCTGTCTCCATCAACTCCTTCCTTTTAAATCCATCCCCCACCACCTCCCTTGGAGAGCCCATGCCAGTTTTCTCAGCATAATCCTAAACCCTGCCATTTCCTGCCCTCACTCTTATTCTTCATGTTTAACTTCCCTCTAAAATTTAATAAATTTAATAACATTTAGAATTTAAGATAGTGATCCTTTTATAAAAAGTTGTGATGTGCAATGTAGCCAGAAGAAATAGAAAGGGACATGATGTATTTCTAATCCATTATGTAATTTTTGAAAGGCCAAGGAGAATTTGGGAGCTGGCAGAAAGCCAACATAAGGGGGGAAAATAATAAAAGAACCTCTAAGGTGATTTTGATAGTACGCAGATGATCTCCCATCACTAAATCCATGAAGGTTTGAGGTTAGTCCTGGAGAAGATCAAAAGCAGAGCCTTAGGCCAGGAATAGCTAAAACCACCATGCTTGCAAGATTCTGAGTCACCCCTGCAAAGACTGTAAATACAGTGCTGACAACAATGAAATTCCACAAATCCAGTGAAATCAGCCGGTCAATCACTTGCTCAGCCGAAATGATCACCATCGCGTGGAATGGTTTCAAGCTCCATAGTGGATGGTTAAGAGAGTTCATTTTGGATTCACACCTCCCTGTCTTCAAGTCTCAGCTCAACTGCTAGCTGGGTTTCTGGCCTGAGGCAAGTCATCTAACCTTCTGGGCCTCTTCCCCACCATCCCCCTTTATACCACTGGGATAATAATTGTACTTGTTTCATAAGACGATTGTGAAAGTCAAACGGGAAAATTCATGTCAAGTGGTTAGCGCATGTTTATTGTACTAAATATAGCAATACATTTTACAAATAACTACTGCTTGATCTCTCTGTGTCTCCTGGTCCATTTGGATGTGATGGGCATTATAGTAGGACCTGCCTCAGAGGCTGCTGTGAGGACTTCCGGGCACACACTGAGAGCTTTGACGGCACAACTGCTGCTGTTACTGTTAACATCACTCTAAATGCACTGAACGTTCCATCTTAGGCTGGTCCAGGGCTCTTTCCAGACTGGGTGCATGTCAGGGCCCAGCTGCCGTCTTACAGACATGTTGCACACGTCCATCTTTGAAAGATTCTCTAGATGGGGAATCATCTGGAGCCAATCCAGACACATTACCTTGAACTTGGTATTGGCCTTCGCTGATGAGTCAGACTCTGCGCTCCCTGAGGGCAGGACTCTGCCAGGCTTTATCATCTGCAGTGTGGCTCGGATTAGCGGGACTGCTTGTGTCTAAGATGACTGGCTGCATTTCAGGAAGCAGGGTAGAGAGATACGTGAAGACCCGACTCACTTCCGTGAGAAAAATGTTGTAGTTGTAATTCTTTATGCACTCATATCTATTCTCATTTAATTTCAAAACAACAACTCAGAAAGATAGATTTGCGTAAGATATTTCACTGAGAATTGAAACTAAAATTTGGAAGGGTTGAGATATCACCCAAACAATCATAGGCTGTCAGTGGTCAACGTGGTACTCCTGGAATTAGGTTTTTCCATCTTTAAGACCAGCTGTCTTTCCACTGTACCATCATATATATTAATGATGATTTGAATTTTGAGCTTCTCCATCTAGTGGCTGCAACTTCACCTCTCAGAATTGTTCCCAGGATGAATACATAACGTGTTTTTGAGCACCAAGCTCAGGACCTGAAATTAGAGATGCTCCGATTGTGAGCTAAGTCGGACAGAGCAATGTTTAGTCAAACAAAACTCTCTCAAATGGAAAGTTCCATGTATCTATGTTTTCTGATTAACTAAAGATTAACCAGGAAACCTTTTTTTCAATGTATTTTTTAAATAAAATATTTTTTGAAACATATTTTAATAATGAGTCATATACCTTCCTGATTTAAGTAGTCAATTACAATACATTTTTTTCTTCTTTAAAGCTTGAAGATTTAGCCCTGTCTGGTGTGGCTCAGTTGGTTGGGCATTGTCTCATGCACCTAAAAGTTGCCAGTTCTATTCCTGGTCAGGGCACATGCCCAGGCTGTGGGCTCGAACCCCAATAGGGGGTATGCAGGAGACACCTGATCAATGTCCTACTCTTACATCAGTGTCTCTCTCTCTCTCTCTAAAAATCAATAATAATAATAAAGCTTGAAGCTTTAGTTTGGTGTTTCTGAGTATTAGTAATTCTGAGTTTCTCTGCCCAGAATTATCTATGAAGAAGATGTAAGAGTTGAGCTTAGTGTGAACAGGCCCCAGTTCTATCTTTCGTTTTCTTAATAAATCTCTGAAATACAGTAAGTCCTCACTTAACATCGTCAAATAGGTTCCGTGACCTATAACAAAACCAATATCACCGTAGGCTAATTGATACAAACAAGAGTTAAAGAGGAGGTGACTGAGGAAGCAAGGAAGAAAGGAACATGCCTGCTTCTCAAACACCAAAGGGGGAAAGGACGCCGTGAACCTATCCAAAAGTCTGGGAGAGTCGGGAGGAAGCTGAGTGAGTTTGTGTCTAAAAGCCACAATTAATTTTATCAGCAGAGTAAACATTCTGGACAGTCTTGGCACCAATGCACACTGGAAGCCAGGGAGTTGGCGGAAATTATTTTTTAAGACAGACGGGAAAAAAAAGGCTAATTGCCTGGCTTATTTAATAAGGCCACAAGGATCTGACAAATATCAAAATGATTAAGAAAGACTGGAGAGAAGGGAGAGAGATAAAGAGAGATGGTTGGGGCAGGGGTGAGAGGGAGAGGGAAAGAGAGAGAAAGGAAGGAAGAGGGAGAAGAGGAGAGAAGCTAGGCTAGGGGAAGAAGAGTCAAGGGGTAGAGAAGAGAAGCCACAGAAATAAAGAAACAGATGCCATCTCAGAACACTGAAATGCCTCATTTTGTGCTTAAATTCCTAGAAAGGGGAAACCATACAAAGACTCAAACTCTTCAAGGTTCTGGTTGATTAGCTGGCTTTTAACCAAAGACAACCCTAGTCTAGAGGCTTGGTAAAAACTAACGCAAACCAGGGAGAGAGTTTAGATCACAGAAGTAAATATATTCCCAGGCTGGGAAGTTGTACAGTATTTCACAGGGGAAACCATGAGAAATGTTGCTTGTAGTTGCATTGCACATGATTTATAAAGACCAAGGGAGGGGGAAACACTATAAGGCATAATTTCCCTGCCTTCTTAGTACAAATAAACCCACACACAGTGTATGCATCATTCTGAGCAGATACAAGACAGTTTCTGTGCTGCAATAATTTTTTTGTTTTTCCTTTCATGTGCATTCTACCCTAACACAGATCCCAAGGTGGTCCTAGAACATTTGACAACTGCCTGTTATTTCACACCCTGTCTAAGGAAAAGATTGTACTTGTAGTGGTTCCTCAGTACTCCTCTGGGGAACTGTTTCTCCTCCTCTCTCCAAGACCCCCAGCAGGAGTTTCCCTGGACAGTGATCTTAGGTCTAGAGAATCCTGGGATAAGGTTTCTCCCGTCTTCCTGATACTCGGGCTTTTGTTCAGTAACTCGTAAAAGTGCTTTGAGCTGTTACAAGTGTTGGTTGTATTTTCAAGGTAGCCCACTTCCATGGTTTAAATACAGGGTTACTGTGGTTAAGTACTTTCCTAACCATCAAACACTTCTGAACATATTATTGTGGTAAGAATTGGAGTCAACATGGTATAGTCAAAGGATCAAATTAGACGGTTTGTGGAGTCAGATATATTTAGACTTGAGTCTACTTTCTAGCATGGCTTTAGAAAATTTATTCAAGTTCTCAGGGACTCCGTTTCTATGTCGGTAAAATGTTGCCGATAATACTATCTCAGAGAGTTGTTGCAAGGATATGTGTAAATCAAATAAAGAGTTTGAGTATTACAGTGACTTAAATAGTATCACCAACCCCAAATTCATGGCCACCTAGAACCCCAGACTGTTACCTTACTTGGAAACAGGGTCTTTGCAGACATAACTGAATTAAGATGAGATCATACTGGATTAGGGGGGCCCTAAATCTAATGACTCAAATGTCCCTATAAGAAGAGGAGCCCGGCTGGTGTGGCTCAGTGGTTGAACATCAACCCATGCACTGAGAGATCACCGGTTCAATTCCTGGTCAGGGCACATGCCCAGGTTGTGGGCCTGATCCCCAGTGGGGGGCGTGCAGGAGGCAGCCAATCAGTATTCTCTCTCATCGATGTTTCTATCTCTCTCTACCTCTTCCTTCCTCTCTCTCTAAAATCAATAAAGAAAAAAGTGTAAAAGAAGAAGAGGAGACATAGGCATGAAGAGAAGAGGCCATGTGAAGATGGAGGTGGAAATTGGACCTGTGCTGCCACAGGTCAGACAGTGCCTATGGCCACCAGAAGCTGGACAAAGAAAGGTAGGATTCTTCCCTGGGACATTTGGAAGAAACGTGGCCCAGTCAACACTTTGATTTCAGATTTCTAGCTTCTAGAACAGTGAAAGAATATGTTTTTGTTGTTTTAAGTCATCGCATTTGTGGTAATTATTTTCTTATCCTCACTGGATGATATGTTTTATTGATTTGAGAGAGAGAGAGAGAAACATCAATATGAGAGAGAAACATAGATCAGTTGCCTCATGCACACCTGGACCAGCGATATCGAACCCACAACCTAGGTATGTGCCCTGACTGGGACTCAAACCCCCAGCCTTTTAGTATATAGGATGATGCTCTGACTAAGGCTGTGGTAATTTTTTATGACAGCCTTAAAACACTAATACAAATGTATAATAAGTGCTCAGTGAAAGTCAGCACAGCATCAGGTATGTTTCTCCCTGTAATCTGGTGCCTACTTTGAAGTCCTTAAACTGGAAACTTAATCTAGTCCTATTTGACCATCTTTGACCCCTCCGGGTCTCCTTTTAGCCATGAATTTACCTTTCTCTTTCTTCAGCCCTGGGCTAAGGTTCACCCTGGACGCACCTGTGCTGGGTTCTGCGCGCCCTTGCTCCCCCGACCCGGCCAATCCAACGCATTCATCCGTTCCATAAATATTCGCCCAACGTTTGCTATGAACTAGTCACTATATAAAGAACCAGCTGAGAAGCAATGAGTGAAAGAAAGTCCCTCTTATAAAATATACTTCTTGGTGAGAGGAGGAAAAAAGATAAACAAGTTAGGCAAGTGGATCTATAACAAGCCAGGTGGTGTTAATTAAGTGCTATAAAAACCACGCCAGGGGTGGAAGACCAGTGGGTCAGAGAAGGTCTCTCCGACAAGACAGTATTTTAATATTGACCTAAATGAGGCGAGAGAGGAATGAAGCCTTCCAGCACCTGGGGGGTCAGGTGGAAGAAGAAACGGGTCTCGGCCTTGGACACTGGGAATTGGACATGGGCATCTGCACCGAAGGACGTAAGTAGTCACTAGAGGATTCAGAACAGAGGAGAGCGTGGTCCGCCTTCTATTTTAGAAGGATCCCTCTGGCTACTGTTTGAAGAGCAGGTTTTAAAAGGGTAATTGGAAGCAAGATCGGTCAGGACATGATTGCAGTAAGTCCAAGCTCAATGTGATTTTTCGCTTTCTTTCTCACTCTTTCTCCAGAGCTGTGGTAAAAGCAGGTGGTGGTGATAGGAAGTTACTGGAGTCTGCTTCTACTTTGCAGGTAAAGCCAGTTGAATGAATTGATGTGGTTTCCGAGAGGAAGAGAAATCGAGGAACACGCCAGGCGTTTCACTGCGCCAGGGAAGATGGAGAGGCTGGGAATGGAGAAAGGGGTGGATTCAATGTGGGGACACCAGCAAGCTGTGAAGACAGAACTGATGAATTTCCTTCCCTTCCCCTCAAGTCAGGACCTGGCTCTCAGCTGGTGGACTCCAAACGCGTCGAGCAATGCTCAGGGAACTCACCAAGTTGATAAAAACTGGGAAGGAAGCTGTGCTTTCCTAAAAACACTATTTTCAACTTTTAAAAATTATACTATCATGTTGCCATTTGTAACAGCACGTACACGATGTTCCGCCCAAACAAAAGCACCACAGGAGTCGGAGTGGCTGGCTTCTCCTGGCAGGTCGATGCCCACCTCGCGTGCAGGGGCCACGTCCAGTGACACTGGCAGGCCATTTCAGACGAGGCTGGAGCTCCCCACCCCGCCACGGCAAACCTGCCTGCAAGGGCAGCCTGCGGAAGCGGGGCGCAAGGCGCTGAGGACCAGTCAGAACATCTTGGATTGCCCCCGATTCCTTTGATCTGCTCCTTTGAAACAATGAGAAGTTCACTCTTGTCCAAACGTATCAAGCCTCTTTTTTCGACAAAGCAGTCACTATGAAGAGCAGAAGCAATTAAAAAGTAAGACAGGACCAGCTCTTGTGGAAAAGCTGAAGGGGGGAGGAGGGAGATCACAGAGCATGAGTTTTCACACCAACTCTCTTTACTGGATGGTTGCTTCAACCATGAGAAATTCTTCAGGGAAGCAGGATTACCAGGATAAGGTCCTAGGTAGTAACCTTTTATGAATCCCCCTGCGGGAGGGGGAAGAAAAAAGATAGAGAACTAGGGACTGCTTAGAAACATATGTTCTTCGGGGAGTCTTCGCAAGTCTTGCTCTAAACGCTGAGCCAACACAGCTGTAAGGGAGCAGAGGTCAAGACTTCACAGAAAGCCAGATGCTGCAGTGAGCACATATTGTTTTACAGACACATGTGTGTATGGATATGTGTGGTGTATAAATATATACATCGACATGCGTGTATACACTGCAGACTCCCCTCCCTGCTTCCCATCCTTTTAGGTAAACTGAAGGAGGAAGGGAGGATTTCCTGTGAAAACAGTGTGTAACCCTGCCCATCTGATTAATGTGTTTGGCTGGATTCAATGTAACCAAATGAAAAGGAGGAGTGGGAAGAAAGTGTAGCAATAAGACAGGTCTCAGAGGGTATTCAAACTCAATTCAATTCCAAAATACTATTTTCTGCCGTTGTTCAGTCTCACCCAACTCCATTTCTAAACACTATGTTTTGCACTATTAGATTCTATGTGGGAGGCAGAGATCTTTACAAGAGCCGTTATATCTGTTTACAAGCAGTGTAACCCTGGGAAAGGTACTTCACTTCTCCCGTGAGATAATCCTGAGGGAGAGCATCCCCCTATTGTACCCTCCCCCACACTAGATTCCATGCACAGAGCTCCCCGCAGTACGATGTGGTAGACAGAGCCATGGGCTGGGGCTCCAGCCCCAACTCTGCCACGAGTTTGCTGTGTTACTGCGGCCAGTTCATGTCACCCTGCTTGTCCTTCCCCAAAATGATCCCTGGAAGGAGATGGTTTCTTCCTGGTGAAATAAGATGATTCCATTACAAGGGGCCACATAGTAACTGCCTGTAAAAGAACTTGAGTGGGTTCCAAGCGTTCTAAGAGGGAGGCAGCGCAACCGTCCTTCCTCTGTTGCCTGGGACAATGTTACGGATTTGTGTGACACAGAATGACAGTCTCCATGTGTGTCTTCACTACATCAAGATGGAGGGCTTTTACTATTCTCTACTCATAGCCCAACGTAGCGGATGAGGAAAGAATCGACTTCTTTTCACACCCGTCCCATAATTCACTAAACCGTATCACGGGTCGGAAATATTTCACGGGATGATATATTTAGCTGTAAGCCTTGCACCTGGTAGATATGTGGTCAATGTTCTCTTTGATTATTTTATCCTTGCCTATAAATTCTTTACAGTGAAGGGAGGTGTTTCAGCAGCTTCTCTGCATGGCTTTTTCAATTGCTGTAAAAAAATTCTTATCCTCATTTAGTGGCCTAACACAAACACAATGGAAGTTTATTTCTTAATCCTGCAACAGTATGTAAGTGTTCCTGGGCGTCCACAAAATCCAGAAACCCACCGGTGTTCCATACGGAGATGCAGCTGTCAGGTATGGGCTCAGAACCTTCTGTATTTACTGGGAAGAAGGGGAGGCGCAGGTGGAGAAGGAGCATCTCTTTCTCAGTTACCCTGGCCTGGGCCATGGCACGCCCCGTTCCACTGACAAGGACTAGTCACTTGGCACACAGTCATCCAGGAAATCTGCCTCCTGGATGTGCATCAGATTTCTAGTGACAATTCTAAACATTAAAGGGGGAGCATGACCCTTTGCCGATCAGTGAGTCTCAGCCATAGAATTCCACTGACATGTGACATAAGAGTGCGTAGACATGCACTTGAATACACATCTCACATAGGACCTTTTATATATTTCCAACCACAGATCACTATGGCAAAAAGCAATGTGTTTTATTTCACAAGCAATATAGAAAACCTTGAAGCTCATCCAAATCTATAATGATCTGATCAGCCCTTTTCCTCAACTCAGGATACAACAACATGTTCGCATCTGCCATACGTTCTGTGATTGGCCTTGATTCTCCATGCCTTCGCCCTATCACGGTTTATTCCTGTGCTGGAGGAAAATACCTTCCTGCCCCTTGGTTTTGAGCTCAACCATCTAACTTCTTTGGCTAATAGCATGTTAGAAAACAGCACACAGCAGCAAGGGCTTAAAATGCACTCGTGCATTTGAATGTCGCCTCTGGTACCTCTGCCACCACCATTCGAAGAACATGCCCCAGTCCAATGACCCAGGAAGGAGACAGGTGTAGAACAAAGCTGTGGTACTGACCCAGAGATCTGCATGAGAAACAGAGTGACCTAGCTGAGCTCAGTTCATAAATCTGTGAGGAGGCTTGTGGCTAAATGCTACTGAAAAAGCACGAGTATTTGTTACACAACATTATTGTGTTAACAGCTAACTGATGCAGTGTATTTCAGTTTTTAAATTTTTGCTTAGGAGACAACATTTCCATATTGTCACAAAAGTTTCACCCCACCACCACCCCCACCCCCACTGGAGTGATTCTGCAGAGTGTTCCAAGAATATCCACATTTACATGGTTTAAGTGGTGGCTGATTAGTTGTCATTTCAAATGCAAGGTAATGAGAGTATCAGAGAATAAAATCAGTATCAGAGAATAAAATGTTGCTTGCTGCCATTAGATGCTGCTGTTGGACATAGTCCAATACATTTAAATATCTGTGATAGCATTGTTGGTGTAGATTCCTGTACTGACCATATGATTCCTGAAGTTTGGGTTTTAAAAGTATTTATCTTTATTTATACTGAGCACCTTAGCTACCATTCCCAAACATACATGTCAATGTGGCTACAACCCCAGCACATAGTGTTATAACTGACTGGCATGCTCCCAAAATGCTTGGACCCATGGTTGAGATCAGGTCTACAACCAAGACTCTGTATGCTCCTTGTTGGCCTTTTCTGGCAGCAAGTCTATTCCAAACCATCAGAGAGCTTCTAATAATAGAGAAGATTAAGGTAAGGGACATGCTGATATTCATCTTCCTAAAGTCACTGTCACCTCTGCACATTTCATTCAGACTTTTCCAAATTCCAGCTATGCTCAGCAAACAGTATTTGAAGAATCTGCGTTTTGTAAGCCACAAAGGTTGTTACACCGCCTCTGCAATGCATTTATAGATCTGCTTCCATTCAAGTGACTGCAGCCTACTAATAAATCAACTCCATTCTAGTGTGTTCTCTCTACCTGTGAGCCAAGGGCTGGCTGGTATGATAGGTAAAATTATATCTCATCTTCTATCACATTATGTGTAATATTCCATTACGAATATTAGTTAAGGGGAAAGTATTCAGGAGAAAGAGCTGTAAACCAGAGGGACCTGGATTCACAGAACGGCAGGGCTTACGGTTTCACACAGCTCACAAACTCAGTCTTCAACCCAGCAGCTTGCGATACATTGAACTGAGCCAGCAAATGCCTTTAGGTAGGGCACACCTTCTCCGTTTCAAATCCCTGTCATGCCCAGTTACCTTGTGGCTGACAGCTTCCCTAGTTGGTAGTTTCTCCCTTCTTTGATCTGTAGGTGTCTAATGACCTCTGAACTCAGGTTCTCTGTTACAGATAAATACCCTCATTTCACAGATGGAGGAAGTGAGGTCCAACCTGATGGTGTGGCTTATCTGATGACTGGTAGACTCAGAGGTTGAGCCCCAGGCTCCGGATTGTGAGCCTCGGGCGACACACTGAGATTCAAATCTCGTGCACGTTGAAAAATGGGTTGACAGGAATTGAGCGCAGATGCTCTGATTCTCGTGCCAAAGCGAAACTCCGCGCACACAGGTGTCGGGCGGGCTGGAGTGCGAGGACGATGGGATGACTGTGGCCAGAGCAGTGGACAGCAGGCCAGTGGCCAGAGGAACAAGACTCTGCATTTCCTCCTCCAGGACCGAACAGCTGCTGAGGGATGGTAAATGTTTCCTTTCTGGAGTTAACTCTGAATTAACTAGAGGTGCCAAAAATATAGATGAAAGAAAAAACATGTAGACATTAAAACTGACTTTCTGGATTCAAGTAAAACAGATGGCTGGAAAAAAGTCAACGGAGCTGGGTTGAAGACTAAATGGGTGGTCCCAGGGGAGGCTGAGATGCTGTCTTTGGAAAATACACGAGTTCAAGCTTTGGAAAATAATCCACAATTAAACCACATTAATTCAGATTGCCCTTCTGGGGGCTGCTATCAGACTGAATGAATGAGGACCAAGGGGAAAGACTGTCAATAGAGCCAGAGACTTGAAAGAAAGCAAGAAGAATAAAGAATGTGTTGACAGAATGGAAAAAAGAAATGTAAAATACCTTGTATTAGTGATTCCTGTGTGATAAGAGGAAGAAGAAAAGAGTTCCTATCTGTGGCCATGTACCAAGTGGGAAAGGGGGAGAAAAAAAATAGAATTTACCCAGATTTCACAGTGTGCATGTCAATACCACACATTTTGGCATCTCGGAGGGAGGTAGATTGGGAGGGAGAAATAATCTGGGAATGGAGAGAAATATAGGTCAAATTGGCTGTCCCCTCCTGCAGGAAAGGATTGGTGATCAGCAGTTATGTAAATCTTTATGATGAAGAGTTCATGAGGCTTGGTCATTGATCCAAGAGATCAGAGCTGATGGATGCGGCAGGACCATCGAATCTCTAAGGGGCAGTAAGTCTGGAGGCTGAGGGGCAGTGTGGCTAAATTTAAGAAGAGCTATAGTTTGTATTTAGGAAAAGAGAGAAGGTGAAGAGAATCATCTAGACTGCAGAAGAAGATGCTAGAGAGGGGTGGCTGGGTAGTTGATACATCAGGAACACAGCCTAGTCAGCTGATGTGAAGATCAGGACCCCAGCTCCCAAGGAGAACTGGATTCATCAGGAGGGATTGGGACAGAAATCTAGATACTTACACTGACCCCAAATCATTACAAATCAGTGGCTTCTTATGGAAATGGCCTATATATGTTTGATTGGAAACCTAAGGTTAAAAAAATGTATATATACATTTTTGCCAACATTTCAGAATCATAACTTTTTCCTATAAAAAAAATTCTAAAAATTTTTATATGAAAATCTTTTTGTATAAAAATTCCTGGTTTCGCTTTACAAACTAGAAAATCCTGGCTGGTTTGGCTCAGTGGTTGGAGCGTCAGCCTGCAGACCAGAGAGTCCTGGGTTCGGTTCCCACTAGGGGCACATACCTAAAAAAATAAAAATTAGAAAATCAAACAACATCAGTCATGTAATTTGTCAGTGTGACCACAGCAGCTTCTGAATCTGTGGTTCCACGTGTCACTACAGCCCTACCCCTTATTCAGGCCATAGCCAGCTTGCTTCACTGGGTACTTACCTGCCTCGCTTCTCTCGTACTTGTCTGCCACCGTAAGTGTTGTCGGGTGTTGTCACTGCGGTCATCACACCTCACAGCCGGTTAGGGAAGCCAAAGAGTTCCAGCTCCGACCTCTGGTTTGAGATGTGAGGACTAGAGCACAGAGCCTCTAGCTCGTGGTCTTCGGTATAGGCAGCTGAAGCGACTGAACCAAGCTGGGATGTCCACTGTAGCTACATTTAAAACTCGAAATCTACCCACAGAAGACTTTGCTG
This sequence comes from Molossus molossus, assembly GCF_014108415.1. Taxonomy (NCBI): domain Eukaryota; kingdom Metazoa; phylum Chordata; class Mammalia; order Chiroptera; family Molossidae; genus Molossus; species Molossus molossus. The sequence goes on along the minus strand of NW_023425351.1, from coordinate 61,136,822 downwards.
GAAATGGAGCTACCAGCCTAGTGGAGAAATATAAAACTGGAAGCAGAGAGCAGATGCAGGTGGGAAGGAGAGGAGAAATAGAACAGAAGACTCAGAGACACACGGCCCCCTTTATTTGCCTTCCTGTGGTCCTGACTATATTCTATTGCCTCATCTATTATTGTGTATTTTATGGCCAACATACAGAGGACACTCAAATTTGTATTAAACACATGAACAAAATATCAAGAGCAAGGTCTTCAGGAAGAGGCTGTTTAGGTTAAGTGATGAGGAAATGTTTTATCAATCAGGAGGTTATTGTTGGTTTCTACGGAGAGGGTAGAGGTAGAAGTCAGATGACAGCATCTTAAATAAGCTTACATCCCTTCGCAAAATCTTCTCTTATATTTTCACTACCTGAACCCAAAACAAAGTGATTAAACCCTCATCTGTGACACCACTGTTGTTTACGTCGTATAAATACGTATCATACTAATTTACTGCACAGAATAAACTAAATGGTGATTTACATATTTAAAACAGACCCAGCCACTTGCCTTAAAAAATTCACACCCAAGAGGAAGGAGACAGACAGTACCCAAATAAACAGATGAGCATACAATGCATAGAAGTTTGTTGTAAATGCTTTGGGGAAGACTAAAGGAAGATTTGAACAGAGAAATGACATCCTCTGACCACTCTGGATACCCTACCGAGGACAGATGCTAAGAAGAAAAGATTAGGCAGCTGGTAGACCAGGTAGAACACTATTACAGGAGAAAACAGTGACCTGGACCATGTTTCCAATAGTAGATGTAAATGAGGAGTGATTGGATTTTCAAAGAAACAAACATATTTTGATGGAACAACAATGGGATTTGCTGATGGTTTGGATATGGATTATAAGCAAGAGAGACTGGTCAAGGATTCTAAGATACTTAGTCTGAGCAGGTGGTTGAATGGAGCACCCAATTATGGAGCAGAAGAATGAATATGACTGGAACAGGCTGGGGTGACGTTTAGTAAATAGCTGTTTACAGTTAGTAAATAGCTATTTTCTTGTCTGCTTCCTGCACTGCGTCATGGACCCCTCCATGACAACAGTTTGTCTTCTTTCTCTTCTTATCCACAATACCTAGCACAGTGTTTTACACAGAGGAACTACTTGTTTACTTTCTTAATGTTGAATGAATGAATGAATGAATGAATGGCTTGTAAATATAAAATAATAGTTTTATTTACTAGAAGCATAGATTTTATTTAACCACCACGGAATCCCCAGTATCTAAAATAGCGCCAATGCCAACTGTTGTTGAATAAACCGAGTCTTGTCCTAATCTTTCTATTGATATTTCTGGTCTCTGTCTCTGGTTCTGGTTAGTCTGAAGGAAATGAGAAAGCAAATTAATATGTATTTGGGGCATTTTTTAAATCACTTACTTGATGAAAAGTTGGGAAACAAAATTTGTATTTCTTATTATCAATTGATAGCTATTATTAATACTGGCAAATCAAACGGTTTCAAATATCAAAACCTCTCCCTGAACTTTTTGGTCATTATATGTCTTTTTCCCATTTTACTGCAGTTTCATTGAGAAAGTCACTAGCATGTCAAGGACTGCTTCCAAACACTCACACATGTTCTTGTGGTTTAAAAGAACAGATAATCTGGTTTTGTGCTCAAATCTTAATAAGATGCTCAACAAGTTCTTCATTGAACTGATTCTAATTTTCTATTGTTTAAAACTCACTTTGAAACGTCCATCTTTGTCCTGGACCATTGCCAAAGCTGGCAAATGCCCCTCTTCTTCCTTCAGGCCCTATTTCACCCTCGACGAAGGGCAAACGTCAGACCTGACCTGGAATCTTCCTTTCGTCGTAGGGCAGAATTTCCTAAATTGCATTTATTTATTTATTTTTAGAACATCACAATCTGGGAAAATACGCTTTGAAAATTGTAGCCTGTGCCCTCTGAGAGATGAATAATGCACTTAAATGCCCTGTGGTTAGAAGAATTCAACTTTGAAACCAGTGTTTCTAAACCCACAGGACTATGGGAGGCCTTTGTGATGGAGCATCATTAGCGAGCAGCTGTGGGTTACGAAGTTAGGTCTTGCGGATGTTCTAAGGAATCCGTCAGACTGAGACATATAGAAAACCCTCCTTTTAATCTGCTACGTGTTCTAGCCTCTTTCCTTCCAGGAACTCTCCCTTGGAGGAAATGAGAATACCAGCCTAGGCACTGGGATTCCCACCAGCCACAGAATGGGAGTGGGGTAAAAGCCTTGGTTTGAAAGACAAATGTTTCAAGATTTTGTCTTAGCTCTATCACTTGCAACTTCTGTGATTCTGTTGGTAGGTCCTTTATCTGATCCGAGTGTTGGTCTTCACATTCTACAAGCTAGAAATAATAAGCTATTCCCTCCTCGTCACATATGATTGCTAGGAGAACTAAGTACATTTCTTAGAGAAATGTATAAAGTGCCTTGGATACAGACATAAAGCATATTTGTAATACTTCCAGAGGTGTTCTCTCTAGCAACGCTGTTCAGAAGAGAGCTCATGTGAGCCACACGTGTAATGTTAAATTTCCAAACAGTAAAAAGAGGTGAAATTCATTATCACTCCAACCATATATTTTATTTAGCCCAATGCATCCAACATAGTAATATAAATCAAGCAATATAATCAATGTAAAAATAATGAGATATTTTACATTCTTATTTTTTGTACTGAGTCTTTGCAATCCAGTGTGTACACTTATTCCTACAGCACACCTCATGTCAGACTAGGTCCTTTTCAAGTCTCAATAGTATATTTTGCTGGTGTGGCTATTAGTGCGACACTTTACAAAAACGTTTCTTTTCCTGCAGAAAGCCAGCGTACTTGTTCTAGTACATTCCAGAGTAACAGTTTTTACATTACTGTAATCCTTTCTGATTAATCAAAAAGAGGGCTTAGTCAAAGAACCCTCCACACACACACCTTTTTCCCCTTTACAACTTGTTTATAGTCCTTGACCAATGTCTCTCCCTTCTTCAAAGGCAGCAAAGCTCAGTGGTGGCTTCACACCCCACTCCAGCACTGACTCTTCTGTCTCCTGGTTCCACAATTAAGGACCCTTGTGGTCACTCTGGGCCCACCCAGATAATCTGGGATAATGTATTTCAGGGTCATCTGATTAGCAACCGTAATTCCTTCTACTACCCTGAATCCCCTCTGTTACATAATGGGACATAGTCATAGATTCCAGGGAACAGAACAGGGACTCCTTTCGGAAGCCATTGTTCTCTCTACCCACGTCCAGCAATACTGTGCAGATCATTTTTCTCGGCCCCTGGTTGGACTCTCAGGCAGGTCACCTAGGTTTTCCAGTTCCTTAGTCATTTAAGCAAATTCCACACCAAGAGCTGCTGCTTCCCACCCAGCCAATCTCGTGGAGGAAGGATGCTGCTTTAGGCTTGAATCTCTGGCATGGGTGCCCTTTAATGCCACACACAATTGCTAGCTCTTTGTTTCACAGGATGCTCATGCAGGCTTCTTGAAGACTCTCCACCAGGAACCTCCATCTGCCCTCCCCCTCGGTCAGCTGCTACAACTCTCTTCACAGTCCTGGGGTTCTAGCATCCCCCCTCTGTCGGGGTCACAAGGATCGCTTAGTCAGTCCAGTTGGACAGCTGACCTCAGGCTAGCACCCTCCCATGATGGAAATGCAGTTTGCTCCCATGGTGCCCCTTAGAGCGATCTCGTCTTAGCTTACGACTAGACTTTCCAAGTCTGATGAATAATACTTAGGTTTACCGAACTCCAAGATGCTGTGTGAACCTCTCCAGGTGTCTTCTCAAAGTTCTTTTCATGGGCTTAAGGTAAGATTAGAAGAACACCCTGTTCCCCTGGGAAAGATGGAACAATAAGAAATAAAACATAGAAGCAACACTTTTCAAAATAGTCCCTTTTGCTTGCTCCTCCATGTGCCGTCTACAGTTGGGAAGCGGGATGATTGAGCAGAACGTAGTTGCAACCTCTTAGCGTGTCATGAACAGGCAGCCACTGAGCTTTATGGGAGGCCCTTGGCACCGAGTGAATTGTTCTTGGCTTTTGGCATTTCGGTGGAAAGTGAGATGTGTCTGTGTGTTACATAGTACAGTAAAATTCTTTATGCAAGTATAACAGGGAATTTAAACAAATTGCTGGGACATAGACACTTCTAGTGAAGAGATCCCCACCGCGAAGATCTTTATGGAGTCCACTGAAATATACAAGCCTTCTGTTTTATAACTAAGGGAAGAGGAAGCATTTGAATACGAGGCCAGGGAACATTGGAAGACGAGGAGGAGAGAGAAGGATAATAAAACGGAGAAGTGTGAAATAGTTTCGGTCCCATTTCCAACCCCTTGTATCATTGTCCTTCCCTAGTATTTGGAAGGGTGTTGGCCAACAAATAGAGGAGATATTTTGCTGGAGGCCCCGGTCACAGATAATGTTCATCTGGGGCCGAGTTGACCAATGGTAGAGAGTGGGAGAAAAAAGAAGACGTTTGTTTCCCCTTTCTGCATAGAACCTGCTACTGCTCTGACATTATGAGGACTGATGGACTCACAATCGAGAGCGAGCACCCAGACACAGGCATCGTCACTGCCCTGCGGTCACTAAAGCAGCAGCAATCGGACAGGCAGCCCACAGCAAATCTAAACACAAGAGGAAGATTAAGTAGATCCACCTTCTGACCACGTGCTAAGGAAGAAGTAGGTCACACCCACAAAGGGAGGAGCTCAGTGGTATGAACTAAGCTACGAGACTGTCACTGACACACATGGGATTTCATGTGTATTCAAAAACCAGAGAGGCTCCCTAGGATTTGTAGTTTACAATGGATTTATTATACCATTTCAAGTAACTACAGGACAGGAAGACTGTTAGCAAACTGAATAAAAGATAAACTCTGAAACTATCACCCCTAGATATAAAATTGCACCAAACCTTTGTTACACTGAACTGATTTGCACCGTTTGTTCGCTTTGCTCATTTGGCAACTCTTCCTGAGAATCATATGGATGTGGCTCCAACTTTCAAATAGAAAAAAATGTACTGAGTAATAGTTTTTAGATTTAAAAATATTTAGAAAATAAAAATCACATAACACAGACCAACAGTTACGGACGCAGTAGTGGATTTCTCAGGTTCTGTGCAGCTATGCGATGCGACACAGCTCAGATCTGTTCTGAATCACTGTGGGCAGGGATCACTGAGCTCAGATACACTTACATCACCCACATCTTATTTTAGCCTCCCTTTGATAATGTGTAGATCATCTGCCTACCATCCAGGAACTAAAGAACTCGGAAGAGAACTAGAGAAACAAAGAGAGTATGTAAAGTCTACATAGTGTTTGAAGAACAGGGAGAAAGAGCCTGAGGGGGGAAAAAAGTGGAGAAATTGGTACATTTTCAGCATTAAATAAACTTTCTTGTTGTAGTTAATCCTCACCAGAGGATATTTTTTCTATTGATTTTTAGGGAGAGTGGAAGGGAGGAAAGAGAGAGAGAGAAACATCAATGTGAGAGACACATCAGTTGGTTGCCTCCCACACAAGCCTCAACTGGGACCAGGAATCTAACTTTCAACCCAGGTATGTGCCCTTGACTGGGAATCAAACCCTTTGGTCCAAGGGTAGATGCTCTAACCATTGAGCAACAGGGCCAGGGCTAAGTAAACCTTTGGAATAGGCTGGCCTTTTACTTAATGATGATCACACATCCTTCAAACTATTGTTGTTAACCTCTTGCCTCTTTTTAAATTTTTGTCTTTATTGATTTTAGAGAGAGAGGAAGGGAGAGGGAGAGAGAGATAGAAACATCGATGAGAGAGAGCACTGGTTGGCTGCCACCTGCATGCCCCCCACCGGTGATTGGGCCCATAACCTGGGCATGTGCCCTGACCAGGAATCGAACTGGCGACCTCTTGGTGCATGGGTCGACACTCAACCAGTGAGCCATACTGGCCAGGCAACCTCTTGCCTCTTTTGAAGTCTGTTTCTCTTTGGATATCTACCCAGGCTGATACCTTCTCCTGCCCACTTCCTACTCTCTAATGGCCTTCTCAGGGCTGTTCCTTGGTGCCTCTTGTTTTCTGACCTCTTCTTCATTTTCTTAAAATTGAATTTATTGGGGTGACATTGGTTTGCAACACTATACAGGTTTCAAGTGCACAGTTCAAGAAAATAGCATCAGCACACTGCATCATGCGCCCATCGCCCCAAGCAGTCTCTTTTCATCCACATTTCCCCCTTTGCCCACCACTACCCACCCCCTCCCCTTTCCCCGTGGCCATCACCACACTATTGTCTGGGCCTGTGTGCTATGTAGATATGTTTTGGGGCTAATCCCTTCACCTTCTTTCATCCAGTTCCCCTCCCCTGTGACAGCTGTCCGTCTGTTCCATGTTTCCATGCTTCTGTTTCTCTTTAGTTTGGCTGACCTCTTCTTCAAGGTAGGCACTCTTCAGAGTTCCAAGTGCCATCCTTTTCTCTTCCTTCCTATGCAATGTATCTAAACAGTGTTTCATACCAATGTTTTCAACCACCGGATGACATAAAGATAAACTCAGCATGTCCCAGCATGTGTTCACATTCTCCATCTTGGCTTCATCATGTCACCATTCTCACAAATTAGAAACCTCCAAACAGCTTTCGCTGTTTCCTTTCCTATACTGCCCCCCGCCCACCAATGAATCGACAAATCCAGCTGATTTTACCCCTGTGCTGTTTCCGGGAGCTGTTTCCTCTTTTCCACCATGGCTGTATGTGCCTTCTAGAACTCTACCTGCCAAAATAACTTCCCAAATGGCTCCTTGCTCCCCATCACCTTCCCTTTATTAACCATCCAAACCCCTCGGGTCAGCTTTTAAAAATACATTTATGGTCATAGGGCCTGTTGATTCAAGCCTCTGCTTTTTCCATCTTCTCTAATAAAAAAGCCCAAGTACTCGACATCGTCTTCAAGTACCTTTAGAGTTGAAACCTAAACTGCTTGTTAGTACTTCTCATTAGCACTTTTGCTGGTGGTCTTTATTCGTCCTGCACTATTAGCTCCCACCTCAAATTTATCCCCCTATTTACCCACCATCCCCTGAACAACAACAACAAAAAATGTGCATAAAACCTTAAATCCTTCCAAGCTCATGTTGTTCTCCTTATAGGGGGTATCTTATTAGCACACAGGCACTGGATCATAATGAGAGCGACGACTATGATTATTGAACACTTACTGTTAGCAGGTACTAGCTGAAGAGCTTGTCATTTATCAAGTCATTTAGTCCCCACTCAACCCTCCTAAGTAAGTGGGATGATTTCCATGTTGGGCATTGGAAAACTGAGGCACAGAGTGGTTAAGTCATTTATCCAAAGTCACAGGGCTGACGAACTTTTCATGAAATTCTAATAGAAGCAAGGCGTTTCATTTTATTTCATTTGACTATTAAAGCCATGTTATGAGGGAGGTATTATTACATAAATTGCACAGGAAATTGGGGTTTACAGAGGTCTGCCTCCAAAATCTTTGCAGTTTCCATAATAAAATGCTTCCTCTCATCTAAGGAGAAAACACAAGCTTTATTGTTCAAGTGAAATTTGGGGATTTCCCACTTAATGGAGTATTATTTTCCCCATGATGCTCTCAGTGGGCTGGCCAGTGACGGTGCTAAGCAGGCTCGGGTTGCATATTCCGTGGTGTGCCAGCTGGAGCAGCCAGCCAAGGGAAATGGGTTTGTAAGAACAACTAAATTACGAATCTGTCTGACATCCAACCAGCATGGATCTGATAGCATCACTGGCTGAGATACATGTTTTATAATATCCGTCTATGGACTGCACAGACTAATCTTTAGCTTGTGTCTCAGATATACTTCAGAAATCAATGCCTAAGACACGGTTTAAAGCAACTGATTTCAGATTTTCGGTTTTCCTATTTTTAAATGTTTCTTCTGAAAACAGTGTGTTTGGTTATAAATAAGGACATTTTGGCCATCACACCAATGAGGGGCATTTTCTCCCCAGTCATGCGGTAGGTTTCTCTTGCCTCTTCTAATGCATCAGCAGAAGAAATCAAACCACTCAGACATTGCACAACCCCACTCCCATCCCACCCCCCAAGCTGGCTGCTATTTCTGGGTAACTAAAGATGACATTTTGTAGCTCAATGTCACAGACTGAAACCAAAACATGAAAGCACTGCTCAGATGTTGCTATATGTAAAATTGAAAAGCTACAAATTCACCAACAGTATCTTGCCTTTTGGTCAGTGGCCAAACATGAAATAACATTTTTAGCCAAAAGGAGAAAGAAAAAGAAAGCCGATTAGGAAGGTAGTCTTGGAGACTGTAGATCGCTGAAAAGTTTTAGAAAGGTCCTCTTTCCAACATGACTGTTGGTGAACGAGGTCAGAATACCCACGGTGACTGCTGGCAGATGTTTCGTGTGATTTCTTACCAACATTTTAAAGCAGAGGCCTTTAGTTTGGTCCTATGGATACCGCTGAATTTGTGCAGCAACCTCTACTGGTTTGTATGATGAGAGGTGAAAAGTCCCATCCAACCACAATGTAAACTGCTACTACAATGATACAGAACCTTTATCTCTAAGAAGTCTTATTTCTGGTCAGTGGCACCTCTATTACTCTTATGTCAGTTATGCTCAAACTTCTGTCACCTCTGAACCCCTCTTCTGCCTCTCTACACAATTTCCCATATAAGTCTTGTTCAGGCTCCTCTGTCAGCCTCGTTCCCACTCTCTGCATTTTTTGTAAGTGCTTGAATTAGAGATCCTAATGTCCACAATGAACAAATATGCTAGTTACTACTATCTCACTATTTTTCTAGCTTAGTAACAGAGTGATAACAAATATAAAGGAAATATTTTAAGGAGGAAGGTCTACCTCAGTCATACCATCCGAACATCTCAGTGCTTTTTCTTTTTAAATTCCTCTGCCAATTCTGGTCTGTAAACCTAACCAATTGTGGTTCCATACAACCAATTCATACACGCACAAGTGTTTTTCTACCTTTGAACTTAATATTTTTAGATTAAGTATATAATATAAAAATTACATATATAAAATATTGTCAGATATTGTTAAATGGTGTTTATCATTATCATTTTAATGGTTTTTATATTTATGAGATTAATATAACCTTTTTTATATAAGTGCTTTCTTATTATTGGATAATTGCATTATTTTCCATTTTTGTTACTAGAAAAGATAGGCTACATGTCTCTTTTCAATACAAGGTCAGAGGACAAGATGCATTATATAAATTGTCAAAATGCATGTCAGACATGTTACATACATGTATGCATTTCAAGAAATGTATGAATACATGAGCTATATTTAAAAGATCAACAAGATAAAATATTTTCAATGTAATCTTTAATTGCATATATTCTTTATAAATTGCTCATAAATATTTTTATTTAACTTTTTTTTGTGTGTGTGGTATGTGCCCCTAGCAGGAACCGAACCTGGGACTCTCTGGTCCACAGGCCGATGATCAACCGCTGAGCCAAACTGGCCAGGGCATATTTAACTATTAATGTCTTTTTTTATGCTAATCAATCTGTATGAATGTTTTGTGTATTAAAGAACCCAAACTTTTATTTTATATGCAATTGTTTTTTGTTCTTGTAAATTTATTTTTTAAATTCTCTTTATTGTTGAGAGTATCACACATATCCCCTTGCCCCACACTGACCCTCTCCATCCTGCTCCAGCCCCCCATCCAGGCCTTCACCACACTATTGTCTATGCCCATTGCTTATGCGTATATGCATACGAGTTCTTTGGTTAATCTCTTCTCACCCCAACCCCTTCCCTCTGAGATTCATCAGTCTGTTCTCTGCTTCCATGTCTCTGGATCTATTTTGTTCATCAGTTTATTTTATTCTTTAGATTCCACATATAAGTAAGATCAAGTGATACTTGTCTTTCTCTGACTGGGTTATTTTACTTAGCATAATACTCTCCAGGTCCCTCCATAATGTCTCAAAGGATAAGAGATTCTTCTTTTTTAAAGATGCATAGTATTCTATCTTGTAAATGTACCACAGCTTTTGAAAAAATTAATTGATTTTTGTTACAGATGTTTCTCCTTTTTTCCTTATTGACACTCTCCTCTCCCCCCCTGCCCCCGCCCCAGCATTGGTGTCTATGTCCAGTGGTTATGCTTACATGCATATAAGTTCTTTGGTTTATTTCTTTCCTCACCCCTGCCCCCTCCTCTGGGGTTTGTCAGTCTGATCCCTACTTCTATGTCTCTGGGTCTGTTTGTAAGTTTAAAAGTTTTATGTCTGGATCAATTGATCTTTGTTTCCATTTATTTCCCCACTTAAAATGTTGTCTCACCAAGTATTTAATAACTACTCAAATTTGTTTTTGGCTAGTTATTCCATAATTTCATTTTACATTGTACTTAACTCTTTCATCCATTTGCAGCTTTCTTGGGGTGTGTTCTGGAGTTATATTCCATAAACAGGAACACATGTGGAGTACTCTGGGGGGATTTCTGAACAAAAACGGACAAAACAACACCTAGATATCTACGTTTAGTATGTCTGTGATTGAAAACATACATATACATATACACACATGTATAAAATAAATGAATATAATTAACATAAGTATACTTTATATTATAATATTACTATAATTATGCCAATGTAAGAAATATAATTATTATTATAATGCATTACTCGATTTTAAAAAGTTGCAAGTTGAAGAACAGTAAATGTGTAAATAAAGTATAAAATACAGTTTGGCTCATTTTTCCCCCCAAGTTGGTGGTTTGTAATTCCTTACTTAATCAGTATATTCCATAGCCCTTCTATTCCCAGCCGTCTCTAGATACTGCTCACTAGATATTTACATATGCATATTTCCTGTGTAAAAGGGAGTCATAATTCTCTCTGTCTCGATCTGGAGTACACTGGCTTAGTCCGATTCATTTCCACTATCTGCATACCCCCCTCCAGGCTCCTCAGATGCATAGACCTTAAATGTCCAAAAGTTACCTAGGTGTTGCTGAAATGTGTCGTGATGCAACACTCACCACTGACCTGTTAACAAGCAGTGTCTCCAACACAGAAAGAGCAACGATGAAATTGCAGAAAGCCGCGAACCTGAGAAAAGTGGGTGTTAAAACACGGCACTGGCCTTTTTTTTTTTATCTCTTAGCCTGTTCCAGGCACTAGCACAACATTTGCTCAGAGCCGTCTTCTCCTTACGCCATAGGCCCTGGCTCTCTTGGACAGCATTTACCCTGGAGCATTGTGTCAGGAGAGGCCTCTCACTGGAATGACCCAGAGCCCCGACCACCTTCCCTATGGTGGCAGAGACGGAGATTTCTAAAGCTGTGTGTCTCTCAGCCAGAGAATCGATTTCCCAGTCCTTCCTGCTGTCCTGTGTGGCCATGTGACTATGCTCTCACACACAGAATGTGCTCACAAGTGATGGGGCCATGTGTGCATCGCTTCCTGAGAAGAAAAGCACTGGTCCTCCTACCTCCCCTCCTTCCTGTTTCACTGGGCTGGACCATACTCAGGGCACTGAGCCAGTTTCTACCCTGCAGATGAGGACAACAGCGCAGGAAATGGTGTAACAGCATGAGTGAAGAAATCTGGGCTCCTGACTGATCTCATGGAGCAGAGATGCTCACCTGACCCACATACCTGCTCATGTCAAGACAATCATATTTGGGAGAACCGAAAAATGGCGGCGGAGTGAAGGAGCTACACAGACCGTCTCCCAGAACCAAACTGGAATTACAACTATAACACAGACAAATCGACGGGAAAAACCAACAGAAAAGCACCTTGCGAGGACCATACAACGAGGGACACCGACTCCATCCGGGTAGGCTTGCGAAGGCGCGAGACGGGGCTGGGAGCCCACGGTCGGCAGCTCGGCAGCGGCCTCAGCTGGGAGCGGCGCCCTCGGGTCACACTCCCAGGCGGCCCCACAGCGCAGCCGGGACTGAGGCTAAAACAGCCACAGCCACTCACCTTGGGCTCCGGCGGAGGGAGGGCGGACTGGACTGGAACTGTGTCGGGACACTCGGGGTTTGGAGGGCGCTCAGAGCTTTGGCTGAGTGCAGCCACTCAGGACGGGGGCCACATTGCTCCTTCCCAGGGCTCTGAGAGAGGCAGCAGCCCCTCCCTCGGAGATCCAACCCCACCCTGTGGGCCATTGAAGTGCTAATTGAGGCTCACTAACAACCAGCATCTGCCCCACCCTCGTGAAAGCCCCTTGGCTGAGCACCAGAGGGAGTTTTTCAATCAACTGACAACCCAAAACTCCTCAATTAACCTAGACTGCTAGCCTCCAGGCAAAAAGCTAGAGGATAACAGTACGCTTCCTGGGCTGGCAACTTTAACCAGGAAAGTAAGACTTGACAGTGGTGTTCAACGTGGGTCCTCCCTCGCTCATCTAAACACAGGAGAGGGAGCCACAAACAGCAGAACACCAACCCCCACAGGGAGAACTTGACAGGCTCCAAAGCCCACAGTGATAGCCAAAATGGTGAAACACAGAAACAGAAGCCAAATGACAGAGCAAGACACCTCCACTGAAGATGAGATCAATGTGGAGCAATTAGGCATGTTAACAGAGCTAGAATTCAGAGCCATGATCTTGAGGAAGCTGAACAGCATGAGTAAGGACATAGAGACACTGAAAATAAGCCAATTGGAAATTAAAAACCACCAAGAAGAGATAAAAAATGACATATCAGAAATGAAAAACACATTGGAAGGTTTAAAAAGCAGAGTAGGGGAAGCTGAGGACCGGATCAGTGAATTAGAAGACAGGGTAGAAAAATCAACCAATCAGAAAAACAAAAGGAAAAAAACGATTAAAAAACAGGAAGACAGCTTAAGAGAACTATGGGACAACTGCAAACGTAATAACATTCGCATCATAGGAGTCCCCGAAGAAGAAGAAAATGAGCAAGGGATAGAGAATATATTCAAAAAAATAGTGACAGAAAACTTCCCTAATTTGGTGAAGGAAGAAGGCATTCAAGTTCAAGAAGCACAGAGAGTCCCAAGTAAGAAGAACCCAAACAGGCCCACACCAAGACACATAGTAATTAAAATGCCACAAATTAAAGACAAAGAGAGAATCCTAAAAGCAGCAAGAGATAAGCAACAAGTTACCTACAAAGGGAACCCCATAAGGCACTCAGCTGACTTCTCACAAGAAACACTACAGGCCAGAAGAGAATGGCATGAAGTAATCAAAGTCATGAAAAACAAGAATCTGAATCCAAGACTACTCTACCCAGCAAGGCTATCATTCAAAATAGAAGATCAAACAAAATAGAACCACACTAAACAAAAATGACAATAAATAAGTACATATCAATAATCACCTTAAACGTAAATGGATTGAATGCTCCCATAAAGAGACACAGAGTAGCTGATTGGATAAGAAAGCATGACTCATCTATATGTTGTTTACAAGAGACCCACCTCTCAACAAAAGACTCACATAGGTTGAAAGTGAAGGAATGGAAAAAAATTTTCCAAGCAAATGGAAAGCAAAAAAAAGCTGGGGTAGCAATTCTCATATCTGATAAAATAGATTTCAAAATGAAGACCATAACCAGAGACAAATATATAATATTGAAAGGATCTATCCAACAGGAAGATATAACCTTGATAAACATATATGCACCCAATATAGGAGCACCAAAATATATTAAAAATCTTCTGGAGAACTTCCAAGGAGAAATCGACAACAATACAATCATAGCAGGGGACTTCAACACCCCGTTGACAGCACTGGATAGATCCTCTAGGCAAAAAATTAGCAAGGAAACAGAGACTCTAAATGAAGCACTAGCCCAAATGGATTTAATAGATATCTACAGAGAATTACACCCCAAAACTACAGAATACACATTCTTCTCAAGTGCACATGGGACATTCTCAAAGATAGACCACATGATAGGACACAAACTAAATCTCTACAAGTTCAAGAAGATTGAAATCATATCAAGCATCTTCTCAGATCACAATGGCATGAAACTAGAAATCAATTGCACAAAGAACATGCAAAGACATTTCAACACATGGAGGCTAAATAGCATGTTATTAAACAATGAATGGGTCACCGAGGAGATCAAGGAAGAAATTAAAAACTTCCTGGAAACCAATGAAAATGAACACACAACAACACACAATCTATGGGATGCAGCGAAAGCAGTTCTGAGAGGGAAGTTCATAGCACTACAGGCCTACCTCAAAAAACAAGAAAAATTTCTAATTGACTGTCTAACCTCACAACTTAAAGAATTAGAAAGCAAACAAAAAGAAAACCCCAGAGCAAGCAGAAGGAAGGAAATAGTAAAGATCAGAGCAGAAATAAATGACATAGAGACCAAAAAAACAATTCAAAGGATCAATGAAACAAAGAGCTGGTTTTTCGAAAAGATAAACAAGATTGATGGACCCTTAGCTAGACTCACCAAGAAACAAAGAGAGAGAACCCAAATACACAAAATCAGAAATGAAAGAGGAGAAGTAACAACCAACACCACGGAAATACAAAAGATCGTTAACAAGTACTATGAACAACTATATGGCAACAAATTCGACAATCTAAGCGAAATGGACAAATTTCTAGAAACACACAGTCTCCCAAAACTATTCCTGGAAGAGATAGAAAACTTGAACAGACCAATAACAACTAAGGAAATTGAAGAGGTAATCAAGACTCTCCCAGCAAACAAAAGCCCAGGCCCAGATGGTTTCACGGGGGAGTTTTACCGAACATTCGAAAAAGAACTAACACCCATTCTCCTCAAACTATTTCAAAAAATTCAAGAAGAAGGAAGACTTCCAAACACGTTCTATGAAGCCAGCATAATTCTAATTCCAAAACGAGAAAAAGACACTACGAAGAAAGAAAACTACAGGCCAATATCCCTGATGAACATAGACGTCAAAATCCTGAACAAAATATTAGCAAATCGGATCCAGAAATACATCAAAAAAATTATTCACCATGACCAAGTGGGATTCATTCCAGGGATGCAAGGCTGGTACAATATTCGCAAATCAATAAACGTGATACACCACATAAACAAAATGAAGAATAAAAACCACATGATCATATCAATAGATGCTGAAAAAGCATTCGACAAAATCCAGCATCCATTTCTGATAAAAACACTCAGCAATGTAGGAATAGAGGGATCATATCTCGACATAATAAAGGCCATATATGAAAGACCTACAGCCAACATCATACTCAATGGACAGAAACTAAAAACATTTCCATTAAGAACAGGAACAAGACAGGGATGTCCACTTTCGCCCCTCTTATTTAACATTGTACTGGAAGTCTTAGCCACAGCAATGAGAGATGAAGAAAAAATAAAAGGGATCCAAATTGCAAAGGAGGAAGTGAAACTGTCATTATTTGCAGATGACATGATATTGTACATAGAAAACCCTAAAGACTCCATCAAAAATCTATTAGACTTAATAAATGAATTTGGCAAAGTATCAGGATACAAAATTAACGTCAAGAAATCGACGGCATTCTTGTACATCAATGATGAACTCACAGAAAGAGAAACTGAAAAAACAATCCCATTTACCATCGCGCCAAAAAAATTACGATACCTAGGAATAAACTTAACCAAAGAAGTAAAGGACCTATTTTCAGAAAATACAGGTCATTGAAAAAAGAAATAGAGGAAGATATAAAAAAGTGGAAGCACATACCCTGTTCATGGATTTTAAGAATTAACATCATTAAAATGTCCATACTACCCAAAGCAATCTATAGATTCAATGCAATCCCCATCAAAATACCAACGACATATTTCATAGAACTAGAACAAATACTTCAAAAGTTCATATGGAACCAAAAAAGACCCCGAATAGCCACAGCAATCTTGAAAAAGAAGAACAAAGTAGGTGGGATCACAATACCAGATATTAGGTTATACTACAAAGCGACTGTAACCAAAACAGCCTGGTACTGGCACAAGAACAGGCATATAGACCAGTGGAACAGAACTGAAAACCCAGAAATGGACCCAAGGCAATACGCTCAATTAATATTTGACAAAGGTGGCAAGAGCATACAGTGGAGTAAAGACAGCCTCTTTAATAAATGGTGTTGGGAAAATTGGACAGCTACATGCAAAAAAATGAAACTAGACCATCAACTTACACCATACACAAAAATAAACTCAAAATGGATAAAAGACTTAAATGTGACCCGTGAATCCATAAAAATTCTAGAAGAAAATGTAGGCAACAAAATTTCAGACATCATACGGAGCAGAATTTTCACTGATACATCACCTAAGGCAACAGAAATAAAGGAGAAAATGAACACATGGGACTACATCAAACTCAAAAGCTTCTGCACAGCAAAAGAAACAATCATCAAAATGGAAAGGCAACCCACTGTATGGGAGAACATCATTGCCAATGATGTATCAGATAAGGGGTTAATTTTCAATTTATATAGAGTGCTCCTACAACTCAGCAAAAGGAAGACAAAGAACCCAATTAAAAAATGGGCAGAGGAGCTGAATAGACACCTCTCCAAACAGGACATACAAATGGCCAAAAGACATATGAAGAAATACTCCATATCACTAATCATCAGAGAGATGCAAATTAAAACAACAATGAGGTATCACCTCACACCTGTCAGAATGGCCGCCATCAACAAATCATCAAACAACAAGTGTTGGCGAGGGTGTGGAGAAAAGGGGACTCTAATACACTGCTGGTGGGAATGCAGACTGGTGCAGCCGCTATGGAAAACAATATGGTGCTACCTCAAAAAATTAAAAATTGAACTTCCACTTGACCCAGTGATCCCACTGCTGGGAATATACCCTAAGAAGCCTGAAACACCAATCAGGAAGAATATATGTACCCCCATGTTCATAGCAGCACTATTTACAATAGCTAAGATCTGGAAACAGCCCAAGTGTCCACCAGTAGACGAATGGATCAAAAAGCGGTGGTACATATACACAATGGAGTACTATGCAGCGGTAAGAAAGAAAGATCTCTTATCCTTTGAGACGACATGGAGGGACCTGGAAAGTATTATCCTAAGTGAAAGAAGTCAAGCAGAAAGAGACAAATACCACATGATCTCACTTATATACGGAATATAATGAACATAACAGTCTGAGGAATACAGTAGACCCAGAAACGTGGAAGTAGGGCACAGACTGACATCCCTCAGAAGAGGGGGTGGGGGGGTGGGAAGAGATAAACCACAGAACTTATATGCATGTATGCATGACCAATGGACATGGACAACTAAGCCGGGGATGGGGCGGAGGTGGGGTGGGGTGGGGGGTGCCAATAGGGTAAAAAGGTAAAATATCTGTAACAAAAAAATAAATAAAAAATTCATAAAAAATAAAAATAAAAAAATAAAATAAATAAATAAAAAGCTGCCTAGGCCCTGGCCGGTTTGGCTCAGCGGTTAGAGCACTGGCCCAGGGACCAGAGAGACCCAGGTTTGGTTCCCGCTAAGGGCACGTACCTCGATTCAGTTTGTCCCTGGCCCCGGTTGGGGTCATGTGGGTGGCAACTAGTTATGTGTCTCTCTCACATTGATGGGCGGAGGGGGGGTGGGGTGGGGGGTGCCAATGGGGTAAAAAGGTAAAATATCTGTAACAAAAAAATAAATAAAAATTCATATTAAAAAAAAAAAAAAAGAAAATCACATTTGGGGGTCTCTTTGTCAGAAACGCTTATATAGGTACAAACTAATATACCTATGCTAATATACCTCACTTATTCTTAAACCTGCCCTATCTTTCTGAAATCTGGTCACTTTTTCTTTTAGACACACACACACACACTCACACACACACACACACACACACAAACTATAACCCAACCCATACTAGTGAGTGATGTCACGGTTAGCGACTCAAGTTATGCCTTGTCCATCTTTCTGATGATGACATTCTCAGTTATTAGTTCCAAGATGCTTTATAATTTATCTGGGCTGATACTCCAAAGAATTTTGAGATCCTACCTAGTCTTGTAGAATGACTACTTTCAATGACTTTCAAAGCATTTTTCTCTACTCTATCTCTCAACAAAGTTTAATCTTTGTCAGGATTTTCCTACAAAAATAAATGTCTCTGGAAAATCCATTCTGTTTGATTCATCTATACTTTAACCATGTAATTAACAATAGCCTTTCCCCCGTCACTTGTAGTCCTACTGAACTCTTTCTTCCCCAACATTATAAATTTACTTTTCTAAAATCAATCTCTGATTGTGTCAAAAATGTTTTAAATCATTTTTAAAATACAGTGGACATATAATATTGTATTAGTTTCAGATGTACAACATTTATATATCTTATGAAAATGTAGTTGTACATACATTTATATATCTTATGAAGTGATCAGCTCACTAAGTCTAGTGTCAGATACTTTCATTAACACCTACTTCACCTGAACTTTAAATTTATCCAGGAGTGTAGCCGATGCTGTCAGTCTTACTGTTCACTGTCCCATTCCCCTTCAGGTACCCACGTCACCCTGGTCTCACCGTTCTGCATTCTCAGAATGTCTGGCCACAATCCAAACCTCTAGTATGTCTGCTCATCTTCCAAGGTGTCATTCCAATGTCCCTGCCTTGTCCATGGTACTTTCTTTGGGGCCCTCCACTGAAAGTAACTGATCTTCCTTTTTCCAGAACTTTGATGTTATGCATTTATCTCATACTTGTTTCCCTCTTATGTTTGTGAGCAAATATCTACTAGAAAGAAAAGGTTCTTCAGTGCAGGGACTTGGTCACTTTTGTATTTCCTATCAGGCTTATGATCACGCTTTTACAAAAGCAGAGGTATGAAAATTATGTGATATAACAGTGACACTTTGCCTTTTGGTAAATAATAGCTACAACCCTATAGCCAAGTGTAATTCATACCATGATTTATATAGTTATTTTCTCTTAACAAACCCGAATGAAGGAATTAATGGCATGGCCATTTGGTGGATGAAGAAATTGAAACTCAGAGAGGCTAGTTGGTGTAAAACTTGGGTTTTTAACCAAAGCCAACCTCATACGGTGAAGATTAGATTGTTTCTCCCTCCACATTTTCTCTCACCCTTGTCCCCCTCTGCCCCTGACTATGGTTAACACACACACACACACACACACATATTCTGTTCTACTCTCTGTCAGCTGCACTTAGACTTGATTGAATTCAATAGGAATTATGTGCATATTAGTCATGGCTAAAGGGCATTAAATGCTAAGATTTTATTTCCTTCCTTTCATATTCAATGTTATGATTCATGGACAACTCAACAGACAATTTAACATCAATATCCAAAGGACTTTTGTTTTCCTGTACCCAATAGTTGCTTAAAATTCATGTTTGCTTTGTATATGGATTATAGCTTTTTAGATTAATATTCACATATATGTATATATATATTTTAATTTGTGATGCATGTTTTGCATGCACATACTTGTACAAATAACATGCGTGTTGCTTCATTCTGGGGCTTCCCATTGTCTTTTAAGAGCATTATTTGCCTTTATCATGTCTTCAACTTTTCCACCCTTTTAAATGAACTTTCTAACTTGTTGGATACCACTCTTTTTTCCTGAAAATATTTCTTGCCTTTTCCCAGAAAATCATCTTTCTACTCCAATCCAAACTATTTGATCTGAGAAGAATCATTTTGATGCCTACATCCCTTCAATGTTCCCCTAAATTAGATCTGTCATAACTCGAATCTGATATTATTTTTTTTTGAAATTTATTTATACTGTTGATTTTTTAAAATATGTTTTTATTGATTTTTTAGAGAAAGAGGGAGGGAGAGAGAGAGAAAATTATCCATGTGAAAAAGAAACATGAATTGGCTGCCTCTTGCGCATCCCCTAGTGGGGATCAAGCCCACAACCCCGGCATGTGCCCTGACCAGAAATCAAACCAGGACCTCTCAGTCCATGGGACGATGCCCAATCCACCAGGCCACACCAGCCGGGCAGTATTGATTTTTTTTTTTTTTTAAATCAGTACTCAAGCAACTTCCTTAGAAAATGTTGCATGAGACGTGAACTCTATAAATCACGAATGCCTTCATCACACCCTGAGGCTTGATTACTAGTTCATGGACATAGAATTCCAAGATTAAAAATACTTTTGCTCATAAATTTGAATAAGTTGCTCCATTGACTTCCACACCCAGTAGTATTGATGAGAACCATATTAGTCTAATTAATATTCTTTTGGAAATGATTTGCTATTTTAGTGTGGAAAATTTTAGGAGCTTCTCTTAATTTGGAGGGTTCTGGTAAATAATGAGAATATTCCTAGGCACCTGTTTGCCTTTTTTTCAATTTACTTTTGCAGGTACTGTTGCAGTTTTTTAGGAAGCTCGCCAATGCCATGTCTTCTTATGCAGATTCTCAGTAAACAGAAAAAATTTTAAAAGTCCAGCTAGAGGCCACACTATCATGGTTTCATTAGAGACTATACTTTAAAATCAGAGTCAGATGGCTTCCTAACTCAGGAGCTAAATCTAGGAGGACCTACTCACAGCTGTACTGCGCTGGATAGCCTACCCCACCCCACAGAGTCAGAGTCTCCCCCTAGAGGCGCCGAGGGGACTGCCTGTTCTATCTGGGGAATGGGCTCCTAAGTAAGAGGACAGGGCTGAACAAGTCCATTGTTATCGTTATGAAATTGCCGGTGCTGTCAATCACTGCATATGATCTGGAGCAGAGCAAGAGGTGCAAGAGGCCTCAAGTAACACTAATGATTTTTCTTTGCCTAAATATAAATATCAAAGTGAAGAACTGCCCCCACCTCACATCCCAGTAACCCCGAGGAAGGTGCTAGGGATCTGAAGAAGGGTGTCCCGGGATCCTATATTAACTCTGGGATGGTCTTCCTTAATTTCTTTATGAAGTCTTTCACTTCCATTTTCTCCGTTCCTTCTTTCTGTACTTTCTATTGATAGGATGTGTTAGTCCATCCTAGTCACTAATAGGATTATTCCTGGTCATTCTGATATTTTCTCATAGATTCCCTGTCTATTTTTTTTGCTCCATGTACTTGGAAATCTCATTAATTTTATGCTAGATGCCTCTGATTGAATTTTTTCAGCCATCATAGTCTAAATCATTAAGATCTTTTTTCTTATTCTAGTGTTTCCTTCATAGCATCATGTTCTTTTATATCAATGCATTATATTTTTAATACATCCGAGTGTTATTTCCACCCTCACTGGTGTAGCACAGAATGTGCCTCACGTGTCTAAAACGCATCACACTTGTGATCACTCCGCGGGAGTCGGTCTTCCTCTAGTGTTTTCTATCTCAGTGAAAGGCCGTCAGAATGGTTGCAATCTGGTCATCTCTGACTCATCTCTGAGACCGTCACTCTCTTAGGGACAACTTTTCTAACCTCTAGGCTTTGCCTGCTTCGCCATCATTGCACTTCTTACAACATCAACTTCTCATTGATCTGTGCCATGATTTGATTGGTAGTCTCTCTCACTAGACTTAAAGCAGGCACTACACCTATTTTTTTCTTTTTTTTACTACACCTATTTTTGTTCAGCCTCTATAGTGCCTGCAGCATGACAGGCATTCCTTGGGTACCCGAGAAGAATGGGAAAAGGCATGCCTGGGTGCATGAGCCTGATGCCCCGTGCCTGTGAAACCTACAGGGCCGGGAGTCCTAGAGCGCCAAGCAGGCCAGAGAACTCGCGATTTCCTTCGAATTTCAGTTTAAATCGTCATCTCTAGGACTCCGTGAGTGCTAAATCACTTACAAGTGTTTTCAGTGTTTCATCTGTACCGAGATTCAGTGTTAGAAATGAGCTGTTGTTACCCCCAAATGCTGTACCTATATAATTACCTCTTCCCTGTCTTTCTGAGGCAGAATATATGCTGTTGTAAGGAAGAGACACTAACAGCCAGCGGAGAAACAGATGTCCCAATGCTGAAATGTGCCACGGAAGAAATGTCAGCAGCACAGGGGAACCGAAGAGCCACAGGGCAAGCATCGCTGTTGTTGAGCTGTTAGTTCGTTAATTAATTAGTTTGCTTTTACATTGTGTGGTCGCGGAAGGCCTCCCCGCAAAAAAAAATATATATATATATATATATATATATATATATATATATGTATACATATATATGTATACATATATATATATGTATATATATATGTATATATATCTCATTTGTGCAGAAATCCCCATCCGCTGAAGACTTTTCAGGTTTTAGCAGAAAAAGTCCCACATCCCTGGAAACCTCCAGTCCCGGGCAAACTGGGCGTATTGATCACCAATGAGCAAGGGCATCAGGGACACGTGGTTCTAGGCTTCCAGCCCTCAGCCGACAAAGAGGAGAAGAGCCCCCTGAGACTGAGTACCAGCTGACAGCTGTCTGCATAGTTCCTTTGAAGGAAGGACTCGGAACCCAAATGTCACACTTATTTAAATGTGAGCACAACTTACTATTTGGAACTCCCTTTACTGTGCTACCATTTGACATGCTGATAGAAAAGTTATACTGATTCACACTGAACTCCTACGATGATGTAACTCGAACCATGAACAGGTCAGATTCTAAGTGTAGGAGTTTTGTGAGGTTAAGTGAGATTATTATTATATAAGGTTCATAGTACATTGTGCACATGGAAAACACTATCCTATGAAACAAATTATTATTACTTCCACTACCAATAGCAACAATAGTAATTGAGAAAAGTTGTATTTACTACTGTGATGTGCAGAAACAGCCTCTAAAAAGCACTAAAACGAAGGCCAACTAGAAAAAGAAAAAAAAAAAAACTCACTCGTTGACTTCTTCAATTTCAAAGGGTGAAGAATATATTTTGTCACTACTCCCACTCATTCCTTCAGATTGTGGTTCTAGACTTTTCTAGCCCCTCTCAGTGAAGAAAGCAAGCCCATCCCCACCATACAATCGTGGCTATGGGCTCGGCTTACTCTGAGAGTCAAGAAGTGCTGCACTCTTATTCCTCTGTACAGAAATAGCAAGGGACACTCTTCTGGCAAAACTCTTAATGAAACAAAGGGCCATCATCACTTTAAACATCAAAGCAGTTCCTAACAGTCCTTGGTACCCAGAGAAATTCACTGCATGGCCACTGGGAGCATCACCCTGCTTGGCTATGATTTTGCTTTCATGGCTTTTAAAGTGTCTCATAAAATGTATTCAGCTTCCATACGTCCATGTTGTCGTCAAGTAAACATTGGACAATTAGACGGACTGGTAATAAAGCACACTTCAGACAGGAAAATCTAGAAATGGCAGCCCCTCACCGGAGGGAGAGCAGACCATTCAGGCCCCTCGCTCCTCCCCCAAAGCTGGAGAGAGAGAGGTTTTCAGAGCCCAGCGCCACGGACTCTCAGGAGGGAGCCTGCGGCTCATCCCTTAACCAGAGCCTTCATCATGTGTTCTTGGTTTATTCTGGCTGCCAGACAGGGTACTCACAGCTTTCTAACCTGAACACACAGAGACCGCATGTTTATCCATCCTGGGGCTCTGGCATCTGATGCCCAGCTGTGATTACGCCAGAAGAATGGACTCCCCCGAGTCATCGCTCCAGTGACTCCTCTCAGGGAACAGTCCCCAGGGAGAGGGACACAGATCCCTCACAGATCCCAAGATCACAGAGGAGGGAGGCTCCAGGGAAAGGCAGCTGAGGCTACAAGGGAGCTCAGTGGGGGGATTGTTGCTGGGTGTACACATATGATTTAGGGTTGTAGAAAGAACTAAATAAAGTGTTGCTAATGGGCCGTTTACTTCTCTGAGAAGACAGTAACAGGGTTGTATATTTTCCTTTTAAGACATGTTACAACTGTCCCCCGTGCCCTTCTGTGCAATTCTTATCTGCATGCATCCCTTCCGCTCTTTTGCATTAATGCTCTGTTCGACTCTTTCTGGTCATTCATGCATTCATTTATTCATTCATTCCCTCATTGATATTAAATGCCTGGACTGTGTCAGGCCCTGTGCTAGGGACTGGGAACACAAGAAGGAATGGAAATTATGTCTTCAAGGGGTTCTCTGTTCTCTGTCCAGTGGTGGCAGACACTAGCAAGCATATAATTAGCATGCTCTTTGAAAAGCTTGTGTAGAGATTCAATACATAAATATGTCTTTATGCAAAAACTTCCATTACATGCCGTGGTCCTTAAACCATCAGAGACTAATAGATTTGTCTTTTGATAACGTGGTGGAGGAGAGGATGGAAAAGGTCAAGAGAAGGTTGTGGTTTTCAGATAAGAGAAAGAGTTATTTCCCATGGGCCAGACACTTTGTTTCTATCCACTGAGCCAAAGATTCAGCTCTTTAGTATATTGTTGGCATGGGTTAAATGTGTGGTCACCTAAATCATGACCACATCCACCACCACAAGTTTTAGGGATTTTTTTTCTTGCACTTTCTCAACTGATTTTGTTGTTGTTGAAAAACACAAATGCTGAACTTAATCATTTTTTCCTGTTGAATTGCGTCCTATTGGTTGGATTCAATCTCCAGATCTGGTGAAATCATTATGAATTATGCTTCTGTCATCTATTATTGTAACTACTCCACCCAGCTTTATGTCATCTGAAAATTTCACAAACATCCCCCCTTTCTCTTTGCCTCTGTCCAGTCCATGTACCACATGGCAACAAGAATGCTCTTTCTAAAATAAAAATCCGATCTTCTTCCTTTCCATGCACGCACAATTTAACTATGGCTTCCCATCATGACAAACAGTCTAGCATGAACCTCAAGGACTGTCACAATTTGTCCCTTCTTTATTTTTTCTCAACTCCTGACATACACCCTCCTTTACCTCCAAATATATTGAACTATTCAGAAGTTCTTGTAACTCGATGTACACTTACAGCCTATCTACCTAGCTTTGCTCTTCCTTGCAGATTACACTTTTCTCCTCGATCTCTGTTGATAATTACTATTCATCCTTCAAGCCTCGGCCACATTGTAGCTCTTCTGGGAAGCCTTAGGTGGACAAATCAACCTTCACACCCACAACCCGGCTGGTGTTCCAATCTCTGTGCTTTCATGATAATTTACATATACATCAATGCACCACTTCTGAGATCAATTAAAACTCAGAGCTTGTCAAACTCTAATGTGCATACAAATTACCTGAAAATCGTGGTTAAATGAAGATTCTGATTAACTTTGGGAGTATAGTCGTCCCTCGCCACTTCGCACTTCGACTTTTGTAGCTTCACTCTATCGCGGTTTTTTCAAATATATTCATTAAAAAGATGATCGACACAGTGAAAATGATACAGTGCGCGCTTGTTTGTCTGAGCCAATTATACACCCCTGTCTTACAAATAAAATTAAAATTACTATACGTATGGGCTGTAGGCCTATGTATCGAGCACCCCAGGACTCCTTCAATGCCAGGTACAACCACTAGAGTCTGGAACGGATGAACCGCGATAAACGAGGGACGACTATATAAGATCTGAAAATCTGCATTTCCTACAAGTTTTCATGTCAGGATGCTGCTGCTGGTCATGAACCACACTTTGAAAAGGAAAAATATAATTCCTTAATATTTCTTTCTCAATGGTTAACTATCATTAGGTCCCAGGACATACCCATCTTTGGATGTCTAGAACACAACACACACATGATTGTGCAAAACATTTCAGATGCACTGACCCCATGTCATTTAATATTTCTTAAAATGTTGAACAGAGCTACCAGAAACAACCTCTGTGTTGGCATTAGTACAATGCCCACACTTTATCAGAGTGAGCTTTGATTGTTCATCCTTTATTCAGAAATTCTGGAAAAGAGTTGCTGAAGGAGTAGCTCTAGACAGCACTTTTCAGTGATGTTCACTGAGAACAGCAAAGGAGATGAAAACAAGTTGGCTACCGATAACATTTATTTTATGACACTTGCGTTGCCCTTCATGCAAACCACTTTCACATAGATATTTCCTTTAATGTTCACTCACAACCGCCCCATGAGATAAGGCCACACAGACTCCAAAATCCAACTCACAGGGTTTTGATTCCTACCTCTGCCACTCACCTTCTGTGTGAGTTGGGAAAGTTACATAACATCTTGGGGCTTCTAGTTCTATCTTTAAAATAAAGATAATAATAGGTCCTGCCTCACAGGAAAGTTTTGAGAATAAATGTGTTAATGTGAGATGCTTAGAACAGTGCCTACATGAGTTAAACATGATATCAATATGAGCCACTACTATTTATTTATGTACTTGAAATATTCGAATCCCTGTGTTATGCTATGCACTATGGTCTGGGATTACAGTCATACAGAAGATAAAATACACATCTATTCTCAAGAAGCATGTAGCCTTGAAGAAACAGACAATAAGCAAGGAAACAAATAAATAAATACATAGTTACAAATTGAAATGTGCTGCAAAGGAGCCAAATGGGCTATGGGAGCGGGAAGAGGAGTGGGAAGCTGGTTGAGATGAGGTGGTCAGAATCAGGGAAGGGTAGGACCTTGAAGGTAGCACCTGGAGGGTGACAAGCCAGCCAGGGATGCACAGATATAAGAGCACTGCAGGGAAAAGGAACAGCCGCTGCAAAGGCCTGAGGTTGAAAATGCATGAGTACAGCCCTCTAAACAGGAGATGAAATTGAGGGTAAGTGAGGTTAAATGATTTGCCTATTGTTAAATTCTAAGCCCCATCAAAGTCAAGGTAACAGCCTGAATTCCTGATTAGATGGCTCTCATCATTACACCACTATGTTGTAGATCCCACATATAAGGGAAAAGGAGACCAGTAGCCAGCCATTCATTCATGGAATTAGCTCAGCAGTTGCCCAGTCTCAAAGGGCTATAAACCTAAATCAGTCTTGTTATGTATGCATCAGGTCGGATAGGAGATGCTATGAAAGCTCAGTTCTTTAAAAAGCTGCCTAGACAGAAATAAAGAAGAAAATGAACACAAGGGACTACATTAAACTAAAAAGCTTCTGCACAGCAAAAGAAACAATCATCAAAATGGAAAGGCAACCCACTGTATGGGAGAACATCATTGCCAATGATGTATCAGATAAGGGGTTAATTTCCAATTTATATAGAGTGCTCCTACAACTCAGCAAAAGGAAGACAAAGAGCCCAATTAAAAAATGGGCAGAGGAGCTGAATAGACACCTCTCCAAACAGGACATACAAATGGCCAAGAGACATATGAAGAAATGCTCCACATCACTAATCATCAGAGAGATGCAAATTAAAACGACAATGAGGTATCACCTCACACCTGTCAGAATGGCCGCCATCAACAAATCATCAAACAACAAGTGTTGGCGAGGGTGTGGAGAAAAGGGGACTCTAATACACTGCTGGTAGGAATGCAGACTGGTGCAGCCACTATGGAAAACAATATGGTGTTACCTCAAAAAATTAAAAATTGAACTTCCATTTGACCCAGTGATCCCACTGCTGGGAATATACCCTAAGAAGCCTGAAACACCAATCAGGAAGAATATATGTACCCCCATGTTCATAGCAGCACTATTTACAATAGCTAAGATCTGGAAACAGCCCAAGTGTCCACCAGTAGACGAATGGATAAAAAAGCTGTGGTACATATACACAATGGAGTACTATGCAGCGGTAAGAAAGAAAGATCTCTTATCCTTTGAGACGACATGGAAGGACCTGGAAAGTATTATCCTAAGTGAAAGAAGCCAAGCAGAAAGAGACAAATACCACATGATCTCACTTATATACGGAATATAATGAACATAACAGTCTGAGGAATACAGTAGACCCAGAAACATGGAAGTAGGGCACAGACTGACATCCCTCAGAAGAGGGGGTGGGGGGGGTGGGAAGAGATAAACCACGGAACTTATATGCATGTATGCATGACCAATGGACATGGACAACTAAGCCGGGGATGGGGCGGAGGTGGGGTGGGGTGGGAGGTGCCAATGGGGTAAAAAGGTAAAATATCTGTAACAAAAAAATAAATAAAAAATTCATTAAAAAAAATAAATAAATAAATAAATAAAAAGCTGCCTAGGCCCTGGCCAGTTTGGCTCAGCGGTTAGAGCACTGGCCCAGGGACCAGAGAGACCCAGGTTTGTTTCCTGCTAAGGGCACGTACCTCGATTGCAGTTTGTCCCTGGCCCCGGTTAGGGTCACGTGGGTGGCAACTAGTTATGTGTCTCTCTCACATTGATGTTTCTCTCTCTCTTTCTCCCTCTCTCTCCCTCCTGCTCTGTCTGAAGACAAATGCAAAAAAAAAAAAAAAAAATGTCCTCAGATGAGGATAAAAAGAAGAAAGAAAGAAAGAAAGAAAGAAAGAAAGAAAGAAAGAAAGAAAGAAAGAAAGAAAGAAAGAAAGGAAGGAAGGAAGGAAGAAAGAAAGAAAGAAGCTGTCCAGGAAAAAAATTGAGATAGTCTTAATTTTTAATTTCATTACCTATTTCCATAGTGTAGTAGTCAGAGTTTACTGGTTATATTGAAATAACGAATTGTTCCAAAATCACTGTGTTTATCAAAACAAAATTATACTTCTTCCTGTTCTGTTCATTTCATGATCGAGGCTGAGCGGGGGCAGAACTAGGCAATGGTTCTTAAATGCTCTGCCAAGAAAAGTCTCATATCATTTTCACTCAGACAAGAAAAGGCAACTTAGCCAAAATAAGTTTCATGACCAAGTTCAACACCCATAAGATAGAAATCAGTGAGGACATATAATCTTCTCCCAAGGAGGTACAGCGGATATATAGCAAAATACAGCACAAATGTACTAAACAGAGATCTCCAAGATCATTTTCATTTGGATTTAGGATATTTCAATGGCTACTGGAATATTGAGATTTGTAAAGTGTTTATTATCAGGGTTTTGAGAGACGTTTCTTTAGATCTGACCCACATATTTATTCAACTAATGATTCTTGAGTGTTGTTATGGCCAGAACTCTATTTCCTCTTTGCTCTTAAACCTATACTTCTTTACCCTTCACCTCAAAAATCCCTATGTGAAATTCTTATATATGTGTTTTTTTCCAACACCACTGAACCATGAACGATTCTGACACTATACAGGTCGCACAGGTTAAAGGTTCAATCCCACAAGACTATCCCCACATCAGACACCAACAGAAAATTCGGGTTGTCATATGTATTTCTGACCAATTAGCCATAAATTGGAGGTTTCCATGGCGCTCTGCTCTGGTTTGATTAATCTGCTGGAATGGCTCACGGAACTCAGAGAAACATTCACTTCTGTTTACCAGTTTATTATAAAGGCTGCAGGTAAACAACCTGATGAGCAGGGCAAGGTATGCGGGAAGGAACTCTGAGCTCCCTTGCTCTCTCTGAGGACAACACTCCCCCCTCACCACGTGCTCACTCACCTGGAAGCTCTCCAAATACCCGCCCTTTTATGTTTTTATGAAGTCTTCATTATACAGTCATGCTTGATTAAATTATTGGCCATTGGTGACTGATTCAACCTTCAGCTCCTCTCTCCAGCCTATAGGTCACGAAGGTGAGACTGAAAGTCCCAACTGACTAATCACATGGTTAGTTCCCCTGGAAACCAAACCCTTATCCTTGGATGCTTTCCAAAAGTCACCTCATTAATATAAACTCAGCTGTGGTTGAAAGGGGTTTGTTATGTACATCAAGACACCTTTATTACTCTTATCCTTTAGGAAGTTCTAAGGGTGTAGGCTCTCTGCAAGGGAGGGAGGAAATAAAGAACAATATATATTTTTTACTATAAATCACAATATCAAAGAAAGGAAAAACTGATGGATGCCTAAGCCAAGGAAGCTTTGTTTGTAGTATATACATAGAGGGGGGGGGAAGTTATTGTCAGTGCTAAATGGTAGAATATGTGGTTAAATTGGAACCATTTTTAACACCAACATGGATATCCTTTTCTATTTATCTCTTTCTACCTTTGTCTCAAATCTCTTCCCAGTATCTCCATTAGTAGCAGAACCCTATTTTGACCATATGAAAAAAAAAAAAAAGTGGCTCATTAGCCATCTCACATGGGCTAAGGACTAAATATTGTAAAATTTACTATAAAACTAGAAATGGCAAAAGCAGCAAATACATACATGAATCAGAGAAGTTTAAATGTTAATAACCATCCACAAATATATTTTACATTAAGATAATGAAAAATATTGGACACCTACTCATAGGTTGGTGCCTCAGCGCCCCACAGGACAATAGCATTGGGTATGAATCTTATGTTATGAGATAAACTTAACAGGAAAAAAAATCTTCTGGTTTGGTCTTATTTTCCACTTTCAAATAACATACTGGAGCTAAAGGTTACTTTCTTGGGATTAACCGTCCACTAGACAGAGCCACAGACTCAGAGATTTTGACTTACTGCAACTATGCCAAAATTCCTGAAGTTCTTCCTCACAAGTAGGATTGATATTTGATAGCCACATTCATCTTTTAACTTCTATGAGCAGTAGTAAAATTATGAAATACTTCCATATCTGTTCATGGAAAGCTATACCTTAAACCTCTTACCTGTTGATAAATGTTTTGAAATTTGCCTCTAGGTAGAAGCCTTGGAGTTTATGGTCAAGTTGGAGCAGTGGTATGATGAGATGATCTAAAGTTCAAAGAGAGAATCTAGAATTTCAGCTCTGCCACTAATTTGGATGCAATATTGTAACAGTAGGGGATTGTAACCCTCCCCACGATTCTTTTGACATTGTTCTATGAATGCTGACTCTGACTAATATGTAGCTTATAGATAAACAGCACATTTGTATAAGAATTCTAGGAACTAACTTTGAAAGATACAGACTCCTACCTTCAGTCATCCCAGCTCTGGGATGTTTGCTGACCTTCCATCTTAAGACCAGGATGATGTAAAACCAGACTGATGAAAACCAGGATGACACACCTCAGGCCATCGCTTGACCAGTTTCAATAACCTTATCAGAATTGGTTAGTCTTCACATAGAGAAATTTTCAACCCTCTTCCCTTGATATCATTGTTCTGCTTTCCTTCTCCTCCTTATAAAAATGTCTTCCTGCACTGAGATGTTGAGATGGGCTTTGGGACAAGAGTTCCCCATCTTCTCAGGTAGCCAGCATTTGAATAAACCAATTTGCTTCTCACAAGCACCTGTCTCATGAGTTTGGCTTTCACTGTGGCAGGCAGCCAAACCTGGGTTTTGGTTACAGTACTCAGCAAGCCCATTAATTTCTCTCTATTTCTGTTTCTTCATTGAAATGGCAATAACAACTCTTCTGCTTACCTGTGAGACTGATATAATAATCAAATAAGGTTGTTCGAGATCCTTTTATGTGAACAATAATAATAGATAACATGTAGGAGGTTTATTATGTACCAGAAATTCTAAGTGTTGTATGTTTTACCTAATTTCCCCATATACATTATTCAGGAGAAACTATTAACATTTCTGTTTTACAGATGAAGAAACTGTGATTGTGAAAGAGCATCTTACCCAAGGTTGTATAAATGGGGCTTGACAGAGCTAGGGATCAATCAAAAATCACCCTGACTCTAGGATTCAGCTAGTTAGTAAAATATTAGAAGAGGTATTAAGATTAGCAAGGTTTTTCTATAATTTTTACCTTCAAGAACCAACATAAGTATTTGGACGGCAGTAATCATGAATATGACCTTGATTGCCAGGTAATAATATATCTTTAAAAAATCAAATTCTGGCAAAAAAAAAAAAAAGTAGTTTCTTGGTCCCTAGACTATATGCCCATGCCAGCCTCCTAGAACACATGTGATGGCTCTTTTAACAAGACCAGGACACACAAATGTTTTTGATCAAATTTTCCAATTTCTGTATTCCTCTGCTGAGCAGACATGTTACAGCCATTTTCCAGGACTTGGTAAAATTCTCTCTGGTCAAGGTGTGCTGCGAAGAAGGGCTCATCTGGCAACATCTGTGAACTTCATGGGAAGCAAAGCAACCTTAAGCATTGAGCCCATATGTTTACTCCACCAGTTGGCTTGTCTTCCCATTGGGAAAAAGATTGAAGAAATGGAAAGTCTCTGACCTTGAAAGAGAGTCAGAGCCAATGAACTGAATCTGACCAAAGAGTTCAGACAACAACACTGAAACAAACCAGGAACAATGGCAAAGAGAATTCTAGGCAAAAACTGGCTCAGTCTATAATCTATGTTTGAGAAAAGAGTTTCACCATTATGACCACTCAAGATGTAATGGAATCTGTTCTTGTGCTTTTCCCCATACTCCACTATACATGCTACCCCAGTCGTCTTTGTCTCCTGTGGCTGCATACCCAGGCTTCTCACACTTCTGTCTAAACCTATTCTCAAGAAAGAATTTGACAAGTTTATTTCCTGGGGGGAGAAATTACTGAAATGGGTTTCCAGGTTCTGTCCCTCTCAGAGAGTTTATATTTTAATGAGCAAGGCAGCTGCTACTATAGAACCATCAGCTAAGAAAGTCAGTGATGTGATTAGTAGGGCTACAGTTTTCCGACAAATGGATCCGAAATCACATTTATGTTATATGACCCTATCCAACCTATTTTACTTTCTGCTAACTCATGGAGGGTTTCTGAAGGTAAATATCAAGCTTACAAAATAAAATAAAAAACAGCATAAAGAAAGTCCTGAACACACACACACATACAAAAACACTTCAAAATACCTGTATTGTACTTAGTGCTTGAAATTCTCTTATTTTTCTCCCTCCTGCTTCCCCCATGAAGCCTTCCCTGAGCCCCACTGAAGCTTTCTCTTTGTCTGTGCCCGGTAGGGCTGTACACATTCCTCCCCTTGTAATTGTTGTTTTAGATGTCCGCCCCTTCATTTGTGAGTTTCCAAAGGACAGGAATCAGACTTTTCCTTCTCTGCCTGGCTCCCAGCTCATGCCTCACACATAGCAAGCACTTCATAAACATTAGGAGAATAATAAGGGGCTGTGCACTGGGCGTAAGCACAGAGGTTTAGCTGTCTTTTTCAAAAATGGATTGGAATTTGTTGCCTATTTTTAACTACTGCGATGCTTTGACAAGTGCTCATGGTTCTGCCCTTGATGTCATTTGCTCCTAATTTCCACACTGATGTCTCAGTTACTTTGCATTTTATTAAATTACTTCCCCGTGCAATTGCTATTCCTGTTAATTCTCATAACAATGCTGATCACGGGTCACATGACAAAAGGGACCACTCATCTACACCGTAGTAGTTTAGCCTAGCCAACTTCATCCCAGCTCAGTCCATCTTCCGGAAGACACAAATGTCTTAAACCTGTCTGGAGCCCCACAGGAGCTCCCCGAACTCCCATCTGAGCCCCATCCAACCCCATACCTCCCTACCTCCCAAAGCCACACCTGTTGCACTGGGCCATCTTTTATTTTGACATTTAGGGTTTGTTTTTTTTTTAAATGAATTCCATTTTCGGTTTGTATAGTGCAAGGCCTTCTGTTTCCAATAGATCTCCTTTTGTCAATCATCCACTTCAAAATATTCTCTTCAGCTTTCACTTTATTCCCTTTCATCTTCTCATTCATAAATCGTAAAAGCTGTTTTGCATTAGTTGTTTTTAAAGTATAATCCAGTCCACGTCCTTTGTCAGTGTATCTGCAGTGGAGTAGTGCTGGCTCCAGCCCTCTTTATGCTGAAGGCTTTGCTCCCAGTGCAAAGTATGCATGTACTTGGAGAGACTTCTAAGACTCTATAGAACTGAAATCTATTCAATATATTTGGGGGAAACTTGGGAGAGTGTGTGAGTTGGTTTAAAAATAGCAGCAACAGGTAATGTGCTCAAGTTAGATTAAATAATAGTCATTTTTATTCCTCTGGCTCTTATTAGATTAATTTCATCGACAAACATTTATGAAAAATCTGCTGTATGTCATGCACCACGCTGGGCACAGCTTGTCGCGCACGGAGCAGACAGACATAATCCTTCCCCTGGCAGCACTCACGGTCGATGTGAGAGACTGATGACTGCTACGTAGGCAAATCAGTAAATGAAATGTATTAGCCTCTTACAGGATTGGCTAGATTCTGGTGCAGGAAGAAAAAAAAACTCAACGCTTTAGGGATTATACCAACAAAGACTTACTTGTCATTCTCATTATGGGTCCTTCGTGGGTTAGCTGGGGAACTGCTTGATTATAACACCCTATAATTGTTTATCTATTGCTGTGTAACAAATTACTCCAAACTTAGCGATTTAAAACAATAAACATGTATCTCCCAATTTCCATAGTCAGAAATCCAGGTTTGTCCAAGTTGCGTACTGAATACCAGACATGGCTCATCATCTTTTTAGCTGCCACTGGGAGCTATGGAGGGGAACCTGAGACCCCACCTCTGTACAATCTGAGGGTACAGTAGAGACTGTCGTTCACCTGCAAATGCTTAGATCTCTTTTATGGTTCTGTTCCTACACTCAGACTTTGCTTCTTAAGCCTCACACTCTGCAATTTTATACGGAGGATTAGTGAGAACCAATTGTGCTTGGTAGTTCTGTCCCTCTGGGGCCGCCTACACCCAGGGGCCACCGTGGGAGCAAGAAAGCTGAGCTTCCTTACTTCAATGGGACGAAATCTTTATACTCCCAAGCTTCCTGCAGAGTCACGCTGAGTCTGGGTCTTCACCAGAAACGTCCACCTGCCCAACTTCTTCCCCTTCTCTGCCTTGCTTCTGTCACTCTCTTGCAGGAGAAACCTTATTTCTCCTTGGGAGGACTTCCTTATTAAACCACATGCAAATCTTTGTCTCAGATGCACACTGAGAAGGATGCTTGATGCTTGAGGTCACTGACTAGGCCATCTAAGGTCCTACCTTCTTCCCCAAGGACCAAGCACATCAATAGCTATGGCACATATGACTGGAACACTCTTGGGGAAGCTCTGGGCTAGAGATCCAATTTTGTGTCAAGACACTGTGCGGCAAGAATCACAGGACATGCCCTGGCTGGTCTTGCTCAATGGCTAGAGCATCCACCTATGGACCCATTAATGAGTCATGGGTTCAGTTCCAGTCAAGGGCATGTACCTCGGTTGTGGTTTGCTCCCTGACCCTGATTGGGGTCATGTATGAGGCAACCAATCAATGCGTCTCTCTCACATTGATGTTTCTCTTCCGCTCTCTCTCTTTCTCTCTCCCTCCCACTCTATCTGAAGAGAAATGGAAAATATCCTTAGGAGAGGATTTAAAAAAAAAAGAATCACAGGATGCATAATGGGTTGCAACCTCAGTCCTGTTCGCCCATCAGCAAGGCAAGACAGTCCACATGTCCCAAAGTGGTAGGCCTCATGTTATTGACACGGATGTCACACAACCACCACATCCTCATTTGTAATTTTAGAAAAGAAAAAATGTATAACAGATGTAAAATTATGTGTAGACCCTTCCAAGTCACTTTTGCCGATGATGCCTAATTTTTTCAGGAAGTGATCTGAGTTGGCATGTGTCCTCCAGCCTTAACAGTCCGGGCTTCAGTGTGTAGACAAGGATGGTGAAGACATTAACAACTTTATTTAAAGTAGTGGCATCTTACTTTAAAGACAAAACAGGAAGTCCCTGATTTTGCTGACAGACTTCTGGTGTTTGAATTCTATTTAAAGTGAACTATGAAAAAAAAAAGCCCGTATTGGGGAAAAAAAAACTACAAATAGCTTCATGAGCCTTGTATAATGAACTAACATCTCATTATTCTGATAAGAGTTTTTCCTCCCCCAAACTAGTGGATAATTCAAAGCAAATGCTACGTCCCTTAAATGTCTTATTGTTCTTCAATAAAAATAACTAAATCTTGGTTCATTGAGACTCATTTTTATTTTTTCCTGCCTCTCTGATTCATTAAGTTTCACCATAAAGTTCAAATAGAGCTAAGAATTATGATAACTAAAAATCAGTCATAGACTGAGAACTACAGCTTAAATGTAATTATATTCCCCCTCTCGAGTCCCTGCTGCAGGTTTTAATCATAGTAGTTAGGTTGGGTGTTTCTTTCTGCAGTTAATCAAAACTACTTCCCAACGAGACTGAACTTCGCTTTTCCCACATTTAAACTGCAGCTGTTTTTCATATGGTGGTGTGTTCCAGCAAGGATCTGCAGCCTCTCAGCCCCATGAGAAGGTGGGCAGGGTATGAGAAAGTTCTGTCGTCTACCATTTCCTGCCTTTTCTGTTCCCGGAACGCTCACAGTGAAATGATAAGTAGTTTTGTCCTTAAGAAAATTTCTTCCTCCATCTTCTCCTCTGTCTAAGCAGTTAAACACTCAGCAACCAGTTTCTTGGCTACTCATCTCTCCGGAGGGGAATGAGTGCTAAGGAATATTTCCTGTGAGATGGGCTTTTACCATCACACTGTGACACCAGCGGTGGGAGAAGCGATCACTTCGAGTCAATAGATACCTGTCCAGTGCCTGCGTGGATCCACGGGCGAGCACAGAGGGGACAGAGATGAACGAGCCGAATTCCTCCACTTGACAAATTCACAATTTCATACGGGTAATAGGCAAATAAGCCAATATTTTCAAAACAAGGATATTCATCACTCGAAAGAGATGCATTTGACTTAAACACAGTGGTTAAGTAACTTGCCCAAGACATGTATTTTTAAAAGTGACAAACCAAGACCTTGAACCCGAAACATTATACCCCCCCCCCAAGCCCATGTTTTTCCAGAACTATTTCACCCTGCTTTTCTATTAAGTGGTTGTTCTCATTGTTTGAAATTGTTGGCTTATATTTCAAGTGGAGGAATTTTAGCCTTATTCAGCTCTCTGTCCTCTGTGTGTCTTACTCTCCAAATGTGGTAAATACAGATAAGACCATGGTACATTCATACTAAAGTATCTTTAATTCTAAAACACCCTGTCTAATAATAGGTTGTAAGGGGGAGAAAAAGCACTGTATTAAATGTACACATGGCTAAAAAATGCTATAATTGCTGAAATTAAAATGTGAACACATATGAAAATAACTATAAAAGTAATAATAAGCAATGCCTCAGGAGATTGTTGTGAGGATAATTAATAGCATTTATAAAGAATCTTACACATTGCCTAATACATAATGGGCATTTTGTAAATAGCAGATCTTATTGCTATTACTGTTACTGAACTAAAAATAGGATAGTAGTTAGATATGAGGAAGGGGTTTAACTATCTAACTCATAGGATAAAGCTTTACAGTAGAGGTAATACTTAATCTGCCTCTTCAAGATTTACTATTTAAGTTGATAAGAAAGGGAACTGCATTTGAAGCAAAGGGAATAAGTGAGTCACACTGGGATGTAGTTTTCTGGGAATCTGTGCTAGTTTGTGATGACTAGACTTCAGGATATGTACACAACGATGACAGTGGACGTCACAGGAGCTGTAAACAGGGCCAGGCCAGGAAGGGCCCTGAGTGGGCCGTGCGGGGCATGACACAGAATTGGGGATCCCAAATGAGAAATGAACATAAGGCAAAAAAAATACTTGGAATTAAACTTCTCTACAAAATCATTGTTGCCATTGAGAAAGAAAATTCATTTCTTCATTTCATTTCCTAGATGTAAATATATCAAGAGTTGTACAGTTTCAAAATCTTTAACAATGTGGTAATTCCACAACCAACTGACGTACGCCACTTCTAGTGGGTTAAGAAGTCGCAGAATCCTTTCTTACCATAAGCGCATTTGATTCTGTGGGACGGGTAGAACAGAATACATTATATATTATTTCTGAAGACGCTGATGCTGGGCAGATGACTCTGACTCCCGAGATCTAATGGCTAGA
Source organism: Molossus molossus (assembly GCF_014108415.1). Lineage (NCBI taxonomy): Eukaryota > Metazoa > Chordata > Mammalia > Chiroptera > Molossidae > Molossus > Molossus molossus. Next base: position 61,099,026 of record NW_023425351.1, on the reverse strand, counting down.
AAGTGGCAGACTGAGATTCACACGCATGGCTTTGGGCTTCACATCAGAAGTCTATCGGGCCTCTTTGGAAAGAGCTCTCCTGGGTCTTTTGTCATATTAGAATTGAGACTATTTCCTCTTCCCGAACAGAGTTTGTCTTTGGAACTTTCCTCACACAGAAAATGCCCCTTGCTCCCCTTCTTATGACTCTTTATCTATCCAAAATCTGATCATCAGGAAAGAGTTAACTCAAGTCCTTCCTCATCTGAGAAGACTTCTCTTCTTCCAGCCCACAGAGGACTTTCTCTGTGGGACCTCTCTATATATCAAGACTAAATTCATATACTTCACTCCACACCTAGATTATAAAATACATTTTGGCTAAGGCTAGCCTTATACCTTTCTATATCTCTAACATCTACCATAGGAGTGTCATGCATAAAAATATTGATTAACTAATAAGAGGATAACTTCTTCAAAGTCATTTACAGAGTCATAGATTACATGTCAAATACTAGATTTGGGACACTTCTGTTTTTAATAAGAGTTTCACCTAAAGCCCATATTAATTCATGAAGTGAATTAAGCATTGGTAGATATACTGCACACATATTTTTATATCACTGAAATTATTATAACTTTTAACAACATGCACTTGCATATTTGTCCTTAGCATTTACCCCCAGGTTGGGAAAAGCGCTGGGCTAGGGATCTTTGGGATGACCCTTTTACAAAGTCTCTCTTAGTCAACTGCACTCACAGAGAGGCAATGTCCTTCCTAATGCTCTCATTTTACCCCATCAGTATTTCCACTATAGCTGGTATTATAGCATAACCCTTTCCTATTTGTACATTTCACCCTCTCTCTCGTTAGAGCAATGTTTCTCAACTAGATGTTTAGCAATGAGTGGAAATTATTTCCGGTTGTCACAACTGGTGGGGAGGTGGGGGAAGTGGGGAGGTTAACCGGGCTGTAGAAGGCAGAGGCGAGGGATGCTGCTAACCATCATACAATGCACATGACAAACACCCACAACAGAGTCATCTGGCCCAAAATGTCAATCTTCCCGAGTTGAGTCTTCACTGTAGAATGGAAATCTCTTGAAGGTAAGGATTATGGCTTATTTACCTTTCATTGTAAATGACTGGAATATAGTAATTTAACAATATTGCATTGATAAACTATTACAATGAATACTGGCATAAAGAAAACCTACTTCAGGTTGTCTCATGGGCTGTTTCTTCATCTTGGGCCAGGTACCATTCACTTTTGATTCTCCTTTGCAGACCCCAGAGTTTTACTTAACTTCCAAGGAACAGCAGCTAGAGCCCTGGCTAGGAGGCTCAGTTGGTTGGAATGTGGTTCCATATGCCGGAAAGTTGCAGGTTTGATTTCCTGGTATGGGAGGCAACCGGCTGATATTTCTCTCTCATGTCAATCTCCTTCTCTCTCTTTCAAATTAGTAAGCACATCCTCGGGCGAGAATAAAGACAAAAGAAAAGTCCAGGAGTAGCGCAGGAAGAGGGAAACATTCCCTGCTCAACCCCTCTACTCTGTTATTTCCAAATAAGGCTACAGCACTATTAATACTTTTTAAGCTTTTAAAAATTATTAATTTTAGGGATTTTTTTTTCTTCTAATTATTACCAAGATTAAACAAGCATCATTTGTTGGATACTGTTCAGGAAAACTTAAGATGAAAGAACTCAGGTATCAGTAGGGCCAGTCCTGTCTTCCTGTAGATCCTTTCCCCAGCTCCCTAGGAATTTACCTTTAACTTCTGTTTTCATTTGTGGGAGGGAAGATTATTATTTCCATGCAGGTGAGGAGGCTTCCACTAGAGAATATACCAGAGTGGCCATCATGGGGCACAATGAGACAATGTAGACAGTGAGGATAAATCCTACCTGGGGTCATACTGTAAAGGACATACTAAGGGACCTAGAGGTCACTCTGTGGTCAATGGGGGGTTGTTCAAGGATTGTTGTTCACCCTGGAGCTGGCAGTCCGGTCCTTGTCTGTCTATTGGTACAATTGGGAAATGAATTTTCCCAGTGACAGGTGATTCATTGACTTGAGCAGCACTCTCCAACAGAACTTCCGGCAATGATGGAAATGTCCTATAATACGCCGTTAGGGAGAAAAAGGGTATGCTTCCAGGGGGTTAAGATTAAGGGCCAACAATCCGGTCTACCTCAATGTCCTAGCTTGTGTTATCCAATAGGGCAGTGACTAGCCACATGTGGCTATTGAGCACTTGAAATGATTGGTGCTGAGGAATACATTTCAATTTTATTTCATTTCAATTAATTTCAATTTAAACACACTTGTGGCTAGTGGTTCTAGTATTAGACAATGCAAATCTAGAAAAATCAATGTTCTTGGTTAGCACTAATAGAAATATAATGAGTGCCAAATATGTATTTGAAGCATTTTAGTAGCCATATTAAAAAAGCAAAAAGAAGCCCTGGCTGGGTAGCTCAGTTGGTTAGAGCATCATCCAGATATACTATAAGAATCAATTAATACATGCATAAATCAGTGGAACAGCAAATCAATGTTTCTCTCTATCTCTGACTCCCTCTCTCTAAAATAAAAAAGTAAAATGATTTTAATAATATATTTCATTCAACCCAATTATGCAAAATATAATCATTTAATATTTAATCTATATAAAGTTATTCATGAGCTAATTAAGCCTTCAAAATCTGGTGTATATATATGCGTGTGTGTGTATGTATTTTATTAATTTTTTTTACAGATGTTTCCCCTTTTTCCCCCATTGACACCCTCCTCCCAATCCCACCCCCCCCCCTTCACTGTATTGTGGTCCATGTCCACTGGTTATGCATATATGCATATAAGTTCTTTGGAAAATCTGGTATATTTTACACTTAACACCACATCTCAATTTAAATGCTAAATTTCCACTGTTTAACATAGAACATATTCCTACCAAAATAAAAAAGTTGTGTTTAATAGAGAACTATTTTATACTGCTATTTTTAAATTTAAAAATACATTAATTAAAATTAAATAACATTAAATTTTTCCTTCCTCAGTCACACCAACCCCATTTCAAACACTCAGTAGCCACATGTGGTGACCATTCTGGAAAATATAGCTCCAGACAAAGAAAGAACTAACAAAATTGAGATGAAATATAAAATGAGTTGATCTTACGGTGAGCCTAAGATAATAAGAGTGATGAAAGTTGACACCATTCAGACTGAGATGCTGGGATTTCCTACCAGAAGTGGAAAATGAAACAACTTGCGGAAATGGAATTTCCCCATTTCCTGTTCCTTTTTAATCCTCTTACTTTTTCAGAGTCTGCACGATTTCCAGCGTGTGAATTTGGCCCATCCTGTTCCCACATGTTCTCCCTGTTCTGGCTAAGAACAGCCTCCCTCTAAATGTAGAGTTTCAGGGATTCAGCTCAGCGAGTATTACTTACATCTCTTTTCCTCTCTGATCAACCGAATGACCAGCGGTTAAGAAGTACAAGAGTACTATACACTCCAGTCTACCTTCCTCCTCTCTCCACGCCCTAGCTCAGAAAGCTCATACCTGAGAAACTCTGTTTGTCAAAGAGAAATAAGGAGAATGAGACTTCAGCACTTATATCCAATATTATTCCCATTTTACTTCCCCGAGTCATAATAAAAAAACTGTCTGAAATGTCAGAGGGAAGACAGGGTGTTACCTCTAAAAGGGCATCCCATCCCTCAGAGTTTGGAGAAATCAAGAGTCTTTAAGACATGAGTGTATATCCTGTGAGTGTCATCCATACCCGGATGCACAGAACGGTCCAAAGGGATGTGGGAACTTCTATTAGGGAACCACTGCCAATTGTTCCTTGGAACAACTTTCCTTGGAAATGAGAGACTGGTCTCCAGACACTAGCTGTGAGTCGGCCAACTGACACATTCCAAATGTTTTATTCCATTTATGGACAGTCTAATCTTGTCATATGTTACAAGGTCTTTCCATAGGGCATTCTTTTTCTTAATAGACCCTGGGTGCAGAAGGTTGAGTCAATCATTTCCCCCAGGTCATAATATTTTCTTGTCTTTAGTTTTGGTAAGTCCCACTTACCTATTTATTTATTCATGTATTCATTCGTTCATTTTGATATGTAGGTCCTTTTACTCCTTTTTCTCACTTCGAAATCTCTGCCCATCATAGGCAATCATTACATGCTGCTTAATTTCTTCTTTTTAAAATGTATTACACAAAATGTGTACTTTCTGTGTGCGCGTATTTTTAAACTATATAACTTAAGCTGTTCGTTTTATTTTTTGTTTACTGCATTTCTTAGTTTTTTTTTTTTTACTAACATCTGTATGTTGAAGAGGCCTCTGTGTTGCTATGTATACAATTTATCTGTTGCTTTGAATTGATGCATAATATCTGTGGTGTGTACCCACCTCACTTTACCAATCCACAGTCCAAGAAAGGAACAATCAAACTGTCTCTGCTCCTTATCACACATATAATTCTGCAATGGAATTCTTCACAGTGGACATCTTTTGTGTTCCTTTATATAACACAAAGTCCCTTAAAAATATGTCTCTGTAATCTGTCTGGTGGTCTCCTTTCCACATACGCAGACCTGATTCCATGGAGCTGGACCTGGAAACCAATCTTTGAGAGAGGTATCATTAGATCCTCAAATGTTTAACTCCTTCCTTTTTGCCTTTGCACACACAAAACCTTAATAACAATCTTTACAGAAAACTGCTCATGATGACTTCCTGCATTACTTTTTAAATATGCGTATTTTCTTGTTTCCCAGTAGAAAGTCAAGATTTTCCTAAATAAAACGTTGGCAGACTATGGTCTGTGGGCCAAATCTGACCTACCACCTGTTTTGATACAGCCCGTGAGTTTAGAAGGCTTTACAGATAAATATTTGTAATCAATTTGATAAGAGGGAATGCTAACTTTGAACCCTAATTAAGTGATATGTTATCCTCCCCAAAATAATTGTATTACTTTAAATGATAAACTTATATTGGAAAATATATTAGATGGACTTATATAACAAAAGTTTGTGCTTGTTATTATATTTTAAATTTTACCATTAAAATTTTTGTAAAAATGTGCTTTCTTTTGTTATGTAATATCATATATAGTATATACTATTACATATTATATATACATATAATAAGCCATAGATATGTACTGCACAGTATAATGAATATAGATAATAATATTGTACTATAATTATGTAATGTAACAAATCTCCTTATATCAGCAATCATATTACAATATGTAAATATATCAAAGTAACACATTATATGTCTTAAATTTATGTTATACACTAAATGCATTCAATAAAAATATTTGTAGATGTGCTTTCTTTCTTTTTATATAATATCATGTATATTATCCTCAATTTGTCCTGTTGGCCCACAAAGTCTAACATATTTATTATCTCTCTTTAAATAAAAAGGTTTCCAACTGCTACCCTAATGAATGCCCAAGAGAACCTGGTGTGAAGAATGCGAGAGAAGAGTACAAAGGTGTGAAACTTGGCACACTCGGCGCAGGATATAGTGCCCTGGATCTGGGGGAAAGACTGAGAGCCAGTGACAAAGCCGCACAGTCCAAGAGCACAGCCACAGATTTGCAGCAGACGTGGTCAATTTACTCCTTTCCTGGCCAGATGGAGACTATAAAGTCGGAAGCAAGACAACCTTCTTTGTACCAGTTCTTTACACTGTCAACACATAAACTCCAAAAAATGGCAGGCACCTTGCTTTCTTCAGGGCAAAACACATGCAATGAATTTTTATTAGCCTCATTCTCACCCATATGCATGGCTAACCCGCCGTGCAATGTTTTTTATGCTCCAACCACCTGTGCATCGCATGAGCTATTTCGGTGAGAGGCAACAGGACATGCTGGAAGCTTTGCAAGGTAGGAAATAAGAACTTAAGGATTTATCCTGCCACTTAACTGAGAGGCCTAATCTATTAAGTGATTTAATCTACCAAGTTCTCAGTTTTCTTCTGTATCAAATGGAAATTATAATACTTAGCTACCTCCAAGATTCATATTCAAAACATTTAATGACCCATATAGCGCAGGCATTGATCAATCAGAAAGTATGTTGGCCATGAAGAGTGGGTAAGCCATATAAGCCAGACATCCATAAACTGTGGGGAATTAAATGATAAATTGTGGGTCATGTGCTCAGCACAGAGCGTAAAACATAATAAGTGCCTCATAATTTTTCGAATATTACAATGGCATATGTCCTTCACTTCTTTATAAACGATTTCCTACCTTGTTTGTTAAAATGCGCTGTATTTGCCATACAGTGAGGTATTCCAGTGTCAGATCTATTTAGTTTTGGAGATTTTCACAGTGAAGAAATGAGCTCTCTTGAAATAAATATTTGGAAAGAGATCCTCCAGTTTGGAATGATTGGGAAACATTATCCACTTGCCCACAACAGTAAAAACCATAATTGGCAGTGAAGATTCTTGCCAGAGCAAATTAAATTAAAGATTTGTAGGTCTTAAAATACAGCTAACTCAGAAGAAAGGGTTATGGCAAATTTAACAGGCTTTGCCCAAGCTCCGACTCTGTGGAGAAAACCCTCAGGCAGGAAGTCTTCCATTATTTCTCCCTGGTTTTGATCTATATGCGTTAAGTATTTTCTTGGTTGAAATAAAAATATAGAACATTTCTTAACATCAGTGATTAGCAGAAAGATCAAAACGTGATCAGCAAAGTTCTGCCGCTTAATTGGGTTCACCATGATATAGAACAGAAATGATTTATTGACTCTGTATGCAACACATTGGGCAATATTCTAACTGCTTTACACAGATATGCTCATATAATCCTTGCAACAATTCTATGAGATAGTATGTTGGACATGTTTCAGACACCGCTTCACATTCTATTGGTCTCTCTTGTCTAGTATCCCACCACAGCTATAGCAATAAGCTCTCCCTGGGTGTCCACTAGCATCATGTTTTACAAGTGATAGCATTTAGCCTCAGGCCACCTGTCTTGGTCAGGTGTAGGATGCTATAACAAAATACCATAAACTGGGTGGCTTATAAACAACAGACATTTGTTTCTCAGAGTTCTGGGGACTAGGAAGACCAATCAGGGCTGGCCTGCTTTCCTGGCTCATGGACAGCAGTCTTTTTGCTATGTCCTCACATGATGGAAAGAACTAAGGCACTAATCCTACTCATGACAGCTGCACCCTCATGACCTAATCATCTCTCCATGGCCCTACCTCCTAACATCATCACATTAGGGCTTATCATTTTCCCCAAGATGGATAGTCTTACAATGTTTTTCTATATGTAGCATGTAGCAATGGCCAACTCAATAACACATCTTTGCATTGGCTCTTCATTCTTTTCTACTTCACTGCTGTATCCCTTTTTCCTTCTCTTTCGGATGCTATTCTCCAAAACGATACTCACACATCCCTCAGTAAGACTTTGTCTCAGTATCAACTTTCTGTAGAACTTGGTAATAATCCAGGTGGTCTTAGTAGACTCTCCAGATAAAATTTTGGAGCCTGATCACTCATCAGTCAGATGACATAAGATCCTGCTGGTGACTGGGGTGAGGATTGCCGCTGGAATTCAGTAGAAATAGAATGACTAAGAATTTTACTTTTTACTTCTCTCTCTCTCTCTCTAGCGTGCATGCACACATGCAAAATTTTCCAAGTTTTACTTATCTTCAGGGTGATTCTGTTTTTAAATTATTAATTTATACTATTAAATTTAATAATTCTTTTTTATTATTGAAAGTATTACAGATGTCCCCCATTTTCTCCCCACTGACCCCCTCCTTCCTGCTCCCACCTCCCTCCTGCCTTCCCCAGCCTAGTGTCCATGTCGATTGGTTGTGCATATATTCATGTAAGTTCTTTGGTTTATGTTTAACAATTCTTTTTATCTATTTTATTTAGCTATATTTATGTTCTTTGTTTTCTTCTAAAAGTAAAAGTTTAATTCACTCATTTATTTTGAGTGATTACTAGTTTGCATTAAGGACATTCATTTTTCAGAGTAACTCTTTAAGGGCATCCTGTCTGTTTGCATTGCTCTTTGTTTCCAAATAGTCTGCGATTCCAGTTTTAATTTCCTCTTAAATTCAGAAGTTTAATTTCCTCTTTAAAAAAATACAAGAGGTGGACATGTTTTTGTTGTTAATTTCTAAGTAACTGAGTTTTCTTTATTTACTGATTTATCTTTTGTAGCTAATAGATCATTTCTTTCAATTTTTGTAATGAAGTATAGATTATATAATCCCATATTTTAAAAGCATCCTTCAATTTTCTTTGCAGCCTCATTATGAGTAATTTACAAAAACTTAGAGTTTCAAAAGAAATATTTTCTGACATAATATATAATGACAGCTGTAATTGAAATATATATGTGTATACACACACAGACAGAAAAAATATATATATTCTCTTTTTATTAGGTAAATAAAATTAAATCAACTTTCCAGTATGATTAATCCATCTTCTTTATATCTTTACATGTTTTTTTATTTTTTATTTTTGCCTATTTAATTAATTGATTTCTGAGACAAGGGTAGTGAAGAATTCCACTATAATATGTGTGGATTTTTCTATTGTTTTTATTTCTAATAGCTTTTTCCATATGCATAATATGTGTGCATATCATCTTCAATTATTTATACTTCTAATATATTTCTTCTAAATAAGAAGAAAAATGCTGCTAGTGGGTTGTATTTTTTATCTATAAAAATCATTACTTTTTTCTGTGTACCATTTTCTACCTTGAATTCTATTTGTCACATAGATTGCCATTCCTTATGTTAACATTTTCACAAAGTATTCATCACTTTACTTTTTACTTTGTATTGTTTTTCCTTATAGACGGGTGTCTTATAAATAAAATATAACTGAATTTCATGGATCTGTTTACCTCACACAAGAATCTTGGGTTCACTAATTTTATCTTCTCCTTTGTCCTTTTACGCAACTCAATAAGTTTTTATTTCATCGCTTATATTTTTATTTATGAAGACTGATACTTCCTTTGACAAGAAGTCATTTTGTTTGTTTTACAGGACCGGTTACTCTCACATGTGTATAAAACTATCATTTATACCTATGTTTGCATTTCCTTCCACCTTTTGTGCTGAATCTGTTTCATGAGGCCATAGTGTTTCTGCTAAGTTTACTGCTTCACTTTTATGTCTTGTTGCTCTGTGAAGCTTTGGCCCTTTTTACTCATCAGGGATTGTTTTCTCTGCATTATGTGGTAACTAGAGCATATTTCCGTGACCTAAGTCAGAACCCGCTTCCTAGGCAGACCGTCCAGACCCTGCCTGCAGGAGTCTGAGCTCTGAGGATTACGCAGGACTCAGAAAGTGGCTTGTGACAACATGAAACGTACAACTGAGTTTCTAGTCCCACATTGTCACTACAGGCTTCCTTGTGGTCTGACCTTCCCGTCTGACCTGACAAGCGTGCTTTGGCCACCTGCTCCATCAGAACGACCTCCTGCCCTCTGGCCCATCCTATGTAGCTCTTCCCTCTTCTCACGGACCCCTTTCGGATACCAGACCAGGCGCACGAACGCTATCTGCATTTCCATGTCCTCCAGGGAGCAGTTCGACCAAACTAGCAACTCTCGTTTCCCACGTGATGAAGGTTTTTACGTGCCCATCTTGGGACAGGTGGCTGCCCCTGCGGCCGTGATCTGTAGCCAGGGAGCCTCATTACAAGGACACGATGGCTCCCAGAGCAGCCGTATCGATGAAAGAGGACAGTTCCTGGAGGAATTCCATAGAGACACGGCAGGCAGCGGCCGCAGGGGGAACCCACCAGAACTTCGTGCTGGACAGACGTTCAGTGGATGAAAGAGGAAAAGGAGGTTCAAGTTAGCAAAGTAACAAAGCTGTTACATAAACTGGAAGGAAAAAATGGATTTTTGTACAGTTCCGCAGCGGCATGGCTGGGAACCGGAGGGCGCCCCACAGTCCAGTGTGCATGCCTTTTGCAGGCCCCAAAGCACCGAAGGCCTCCTGCTTCCCATCTGGCCTACGTAGCACGTATGTGTGTATTTATATATAGTTTTTCCTCAGCCTACTTCAAAAAGGTTTTGTGTTGGCTTACCATGAAAGACAAGCACATAATCAGATTATTTAACAGTCGAAACAGAAAACATCACAGGCTCTAAGGGGATATAAATGGAACAGATATGGAGGTTATGGCTATCATGACCGAGCATGAAATCTGGCTCTGGGCTTCTTGGCACCCAAGGCTGAAGGTTTTCAGAGTCTGAATAACAAGAAATGTTAGTTCATTAAGAGAGAGAGAGGAGAAAAAAAAAAAAAAAAATTTCCTGGGAAGAAATTTGTCACATCTTTATTTAAAAGATAATAAAAAATATAAAGGACAACCTTGAAATGGAAGCATTCCTTATATAAAAACATTTTTCTGTGACCTGTAAGTTAAAAAATCGGAGTCTAACAGGAAGGCTTCCTTTAGATAAGACATCTCTTTAGATGAGGAGGATATTGTGTCTTGGTGAGTGTATCTCCTTGGACTACAATGTGACACCCACCTCCTACATGGAGAAAATTTCCACTCCTCTGTCTTCACTTGTTGGAGATCTTGGCTCCTGCTCACAGCCTACCTTAAACGCCTTTCTGTCTCCCAGCTAAGTTAGGTATTTTGCTGCTTACCTCCATCACAAGCTTGAACCATTAAAAAATATCTCTCAACTAAAAAGATGAGAATGCTAAATACTAGGCCCTCAGTTTAGCTCTTTAATCAAGGTTAAAGAAGAGCAATTGTTTAATTCTTTCTCACATTAAATGTTCTGGTAGCCAGCCCAGAAGGGTAGGCAGCCTTCCTCACAAAGCTGTACCAGAACTCAAGTCCCTTCTTTCTCCTCCTCTGTTCTCTAGGGTGTTGTCTTTGTGCCTTTGAAGAGAGTTCACCCCCCACTGTGCCTAATTTCCAGGTTGGAAGGAAGAGGAAGGAAAAGCAGAACATGAATAGTTCCTTGTAAGCTGATTGTCAAAGTTACGTACAACATTTCTGATCACATCATCCTGGCCATGACTTAGCTGCAGGGCCACATCTAACTGCAACGAAGGCTAGGAAATGTAGTGCACAGTTAGCCACATGAGTCCGGTTAAAATTTTGTGGCATGGACCTAACACTGAAATAAAGGAAATGCACTATAAAGAACAAATGTGGGACCGAAAAATGGCGGCGGAGTGAACGGAGTTGCACAGACCGTCTCCCAGAACCAAACTGGAATTACAACAATAACACAGACAAATCGACGGGAAAAACCAACAGAAAAGCAGCCTGGAGGACCATACAACGAGGGACACCGCCTCCATCCAGGTAGGCTTGCGAAGGCGCGAGACGGGGCTGGGAGCCCACGGTCGGCAGCTCGGCAGCGGCCTCAGCTGGGAGCGGCGCCCTCGGGTCACACTCCCAGGCGGCTCCACAGCGCAGCCGGGACAGAGGCAGAAACAGCCACGGCCACTCACCTTGGGCTCCGGCGGAGGGAGGGCGGACTGGACTGGAACTGTGTCGGGACACTCGGGATGTGGAGGGCGCTCAGAGCTTTGGCTGAGTGGCAGCCACGCAGGACGGTGGCCACATTGCTCCTTCCCAGGGCTCTGAGGAGAGGCAGCAGCCCCTCCCTCGGAGATCCAACCCCACCCTGTGGGCCATTGAAGTGCTAATTGAGGCTCACTAACAATCAGCATCTGCCCCACCCTCGCGAAAGCCCCTTGGCTGAGCACCAGAGGGAGTTTTTCAATCAACAGACAACCCAAAACTCATCAAGTAACCTAGACTACTGGCCTCCAGGCAAAAAGCTAGAGGATAACAGTACCTTTCCTGGGCTGGAAACTTTAACCAGGAAAGTAAGACTTGACAGTGGTGTTCAATGTGGGTCCTCCCTCGCTCATCTAAACACAGGAGAGGGAGCCACAAACAGCAGAACACCAACACCCACAGGGAGAACTTGACAGGCTCCAAAGCCCACTGTGAGAGCCAAAATGGTGAAACACAGAAACAGAAGCCAAATGAAAGAGCAAGACACCTCCACCGAAGATGAGATCAATGTGGAGCAATTAGGCATGTTAACAGAGCTAGAATTCAGGGCCATGATCTTGAAAGCTGAACAGCATGAGTAAGGACATAGAGACACTGAAAATAAGCCAATTGGAAATTAAAAACCAACAAGAAGAGATAAAAAATGACATATCAGAAATGAAAAACACATTGGAAGGTTTAAAAAGCAGAGTAGAGGAAGCTGAGGAACGGATCAGTGAAAGACAGCTTAAGAGAACTATGGGACAACTGGAAACGTAATAATATTCACATCATAGGAGTCCCCAAAGAAGAAGAAAATGAGCAAGGAATAGAGAATATATTCAAAAAAATAGTGAGAGAAAACTTCCCTAATTTGGTGAAGGAAGAAGGCATTCAAGTTCAAGAAGGACAGAGAGTCCCAAGTAAGAAGAACCCAAACAGGTCCACACCAAGACACATAGTAATTAAAATGCCACAAATTAAAGACAAAGAGAGAATCCTAAAAGCAGCAAGAGATAAGCAACATGTTACCTACAAAGGGAACCCCATAAGGCTCTCAGCTGACTTCTCACAAGAAACACTACAGGCCAGAAGAGAATGGCATGAAGTAATCAAAGTCATGAAAAACAAGAATCTGAATCCAAGACTACTCTACCCAGCAAGGCTATCATTCAAAATAGAAGATCAAATAAAGAGCTTCCCAGACAAAAAAAAGGCTAAGGGAATACATTAGCACCAAACCAGCACTGCAAGAAATGTTAAAAGGACTGCTGTAATTAGCAGTAGAAATGGGAAGAAAAATAGAACCACACTAAACAAAAATGGCAATAAATAAGTACATATCAATAATCACCTTAAACGTAAATGGATTGAATGCTCCCATAAAAAAGACACAGAGTAGCTGATTGGATAAGAAAGCATGACTCATTTATATGTTGTTTACAAGAGACCCACCTCTCAACAAAAGACTCATATAGGTTGAAAGTAAAGGGATGGAAAAAAATTTTCCAAGCAAATGGAAAGCAAAAAAAAGCTGGGGTAGCAATTCTCATATCTGATAAAATATATGTCAAAATGAAGACCATAACTAGAGACAAAGACGGCCACTACATAATATTGAAAGGATCTATCCAACAGGAAGATATAACCTTGATAAACATATATGCACCCAATATAGGAGCACCAAAATATATTAAAAATCTTCTGGACGACTTCCAAGGAGAAATTGACGACAATACAATCATAGCAGGGGACTTCAACACCCCATTGACAGCACTGGATAGATCCTCTAGGCAAAAAATTAGCAAGGAAACAGAGACTCTAAATGAAGCACTAGACCAAATGGATTTAATAGATATCTACAGAGAATTACACCCAAAAACTACAGAATACACATTCTTCTCAAGTGCACATGGGACATTCTCAAAGATAGACCACATGATAGGACACAAACTAAATCTCTACAAGTTCAAGAAGATTGAAATCATATCAAGCATCTTCTCAGATCACAATGGCATGAAACTAGAAATCAATTGCAACAAGAACATGCAAAGACATTTCAACACATGGAAGCTAAATAGCATGTTATTAAACAATGAATGGGTCACCGAGGAGATCAAGGAAGAAATTAAAAACTTCCTGGAAACCCATGAAAATGAACACACAACACAAAATCTATGGGATGCAGCGAAAGCAGTTCTGAGAGGGAAGTTCATAGCACTACAGGCCTACCTCAAAAAACAAGAAAAATTTCTAATTGACTGTCTAACCTCACAACTTAAAGAATTAGAAAGCAAACAAAAAGAAAACCCCAGAGCAAGCAGAAGGAAGGAAATAGTAAAGATCAGAGCAGAAATAAATGACATAGAGACCAAAAAAAACAATTCAAAGGATCAATGAAACAAAGAGCTGGTTTTTTGAAAAGATAAACAAGATTAATGGACCCTTAGCTAGACTCACCAAGAAACAAAGAGAGAGAACCCAAATACACAAAATCAGAAATGGGAGAGGAGAAGTAACAGCCAACACCACGGAAATACAAAAGATCGTTAACAACTACTACGAACAACTATATGGCAACAAATTCGACAATCTAAGCGAAATGGACAAATTTCTAGAAACACACAGTCTCCCAAAACTATTCCCGGAAGAGATAGAAAACTTGAACAGACCAATAACAACTAAGGAAATTGAAGAGGTAATCAAGACTCTCCCAGCAAACAAAAGCCCAGGTCCAGATGGCTTCACTGGGGAGTTTTACCGAACATTCAAAAAAAAACTAACACCCATTTTCCACAAACTCTTTCAAAAAATTCAAGAACAAGGAAGACTTCCAAACACGTTCTATGAAGCCAGCATAATTCTAATTCCAAAACCAGAAAAAGACACTATGAAGAAAGAAAACTACAGGCCAATATCCCTGATGAACATAGACGCCAAAATCCTGAACAAAATATTAGCAAATCGGATCCAGAAATACATCAAAAAAATTATTCACCATGACCAAGTGGGATTCATTCCAGGGATGCAAGGCTGGTACAATATTCGCAAATCAATAAACGTGATACACCACATAAACAAAATGAAGAATAAAAACCACATGATCATATCAATAGATGCTGAAAAAGCCTTTGACAAAATCCAGCATCCATTTCTGATAAAAACGCTCAGCAATGTAGGAATAGAGGGATCATATCTCCACATAATAAAGGCCATATATGAAAGACCTACAGCCAACATCATATTCAATGGACAGAAACTAAAAACATTTCCATTAAGAACAGGAACAAGACAGGGATGTCCACTATCGCCACTCTTATTTAACATTGTACTGGAAGTCTTAGCCACAGCAATAAGACATGAAGAAAAAATAAAAGGGATCCAAATTGGAAAGGAGGAATTGAAACTGTCATTATTTGCAGATGACATGATATTATACATAGAAAACCCTAAAGACTCCATCAAAAATCTACTAGACTTAATAAATGAATTTGGCAAAGTAGCAGGATACAAAATTAACGTCAAGAAATCGACGGCATTCTTGTACATCAATGATGAACTCACAGAAAGAGAAACTGAAAAAACAATCCCATTTATCATCGCGCCAAAAAAATTACGATACCTAGGAATAAACTTAACCAAAGAAGTAAAGGACCTATTTGCAGAAAACTACAGGTCATTGAAAAAAGAAATAGAGGAAGATATAAAAAAGTGGAAGCACATACCCTGTTCATGGATTGGAAGAATTAACATCATTAAAATGTCCATACTACCCAAAGAAATCTATAGATTCAATGCAATCCCCATCAAAATACCAACGACATATTTCATAGAACTAGAACAAATACTTCAAAAGTTCATATGGAACCAAAAAAGACCCCGAATAGCCACAGCAATCTTGAAAAAGAAGAACAAAGTAGGTGGGATCACAATACCAGATATCAGGTTATACTACAAAGCGACTGTAACCAAAACAGCCTGGTACTGGCACAGGAACAGGCTTATAGACCAGTGGAACAGAACTGAAAACCCAGAAATGGACCCAAGGCAATACGCTCAATTAATATTTGACAAAGGTGGCAAGAGCATACAGTGGAGTAAAGACAGCCTCTTTAATAAATGGTGTTGGGAAAATTGGACAGCCACATGCAAAAAAATGAAACTAGACCATCAACTTACACCATACACAAAAATAAACTCAAAATGGATAAAAGACTTAAATGTGACCCGTGAATCCATAAAAATTCTAGAAGAAAATGTAGGCAACAAAATTTCGGACATCATACAGAGCAGAATTTTCACTGATACATACCTAAGGCAACAGAAATAAAGGAGAATATGAACACATGGGACTACATCAAACTAAAAAGCTTCTGCACAGCAAAAGAAACAATCATCAAAATGGAAAGGCAACCCACTGTATGGGAGAACATCATTGTCAATGATGTATCAGATAAGGGGTTAATTTCCAATATATATAGAGTGCTCCTACAACTCCACAAAAGGAAGACAATGAACCCAATTAAAAAATGGGCAGAGGAGCTGAATAGACACCTCTCCAAACAGGACATACAAATGACCAAAAGACATATGAAGAAATGCTCCACATCACTAATCATCAGAGAGATGCAAATTAAAACGACAATGAGGTATCACCTCACACCTGTCAGAATGGCCGCCATCAACAAATCATCAAACAACAAGTGTTGGCGAGGGTGTGGAGAAAAGGGGACTCTAATACACTGCTGGTGGGAATGCAGACTGGTGCAGCCGCTATGGAAAACAATATGGTGTTACCTCAAAAAATTAAAAATTGAACTTCCATTTGACCCAGTGATCCCACTGCTGGGAATATACCCTAAGAAGCCTGAAACACCAATCAGGAAGAATATATGTACCCCATGTTCATAGCAGCACTATTTACAATAGCTAAGATCTGGAAACAGCCCAAGTGTCCACCAGTAGACGAATGGATAAAAAAGCAGTGGTACATATACACAATGGAGTACTGTGCAGCGGTAAGAAAGAAAGATCTCTTATCCTTTGAGATGACATGGAGGGACCTGGAAAGTATTATCCTAAGTGAAAGAAGCCAAGCAGAAAAAGATAAATACCACATGATCTCACTTATATCTGGAATATAATGAACGTACCAGTCTGAGGAATACAGTAGACCCAGACACCTGGAAGTAGGGCACAGACCGACATCCCTCAGAAGAGGGGATGGGGGGGTGGGGGCGTGGGAAGAGATAAACCACAGAACTTATATGCATGTATGCATGACCAAATGGACATGGACAACTAAGCCGGGGACGGGGCGGAGGTGGGGTGGGGGGTGCCAATGGGGTAAAAAGGTAAAATATCTGTAACAAAAAAAATAAATAAAAATTCATTTAAAAAAAAAAGAACAAATGTGATGAAATAAACTGAGGAGTGTACAAATTTCCAGTTATGAGTCATAGGAGTGTAAAGTACATCATAGGGAATATAGTCCATAATATCGGAATAACTTTGTACAGTGACAGATGGTTACAAGACTTATGGTAATCACTTCGTTGGGTGTATAAATGCTGAATAACTATATTGTGCACCTAAAACTAATATAATTGTGCATGTTAACTATATGTTTAAATAAATAAATGAAGTGCATGGTATACAGAAGGCACTCACTGAACTCTGGCTTTTAGTTGAGGTTCTTGGAAATATGGATGGCTTTTCTTGAAATTGTGAGTCTTGCTTTAATATCATAGAATAACACTGTAGTTGTCTACAGGTGCTAAAATCATGTTTTCTGGGTAATCCTTCTTTATTTAACTTCATCATTCAAAAATATACAAACTTTTCTTATGTTTCTGTTCCACTGAATGCATTAAATCCCATGTTACTCCTTATTAACCATTCTCAAAATAAATATCTAAATAAACTCAATGTCTGACATTTCTAGCATTTTCCTATGCCCTAACAGTGACTGGATGAAATATTGTCTCACTGTGGACAACTTCCCACCTTTTGTAAACATTGTGTGTGCATTGCTTTTAACTTGTCAAATACCCTGTTTACAGATTCAATGTTATGTGAGGATTTTATATTTCTATTGTTTTTCTAGGTGCTGATCTTCATTTTTATACTCTGCCATGAAACAGCCTGCAGCAGGCACCACAGAGGACGCCGAACCTGACTACTGGCCTTCAAACCACCACTTCTGTGAGTTGAACAGAGTTCATAGCCCCTGCCGGGCTCTGTCCCTTCCTCTTGACCCAGATAGACCGAAAAATCTGCTCATTTCTCATGGTCATTCCACACATACAAATATGGTCACACAGCCTTCAATCTCATTAATCAAATGTTAATTTGATGCAAGTTATGTCTAATTTGATGCAACAAATTGCTACCCCCAGATGACCAGATCTGCTTATTCTCTTTTTATGCAGAGACCCTCAATATTCTGGTGCCTAAGCTGGGAAGTTAATGAAGTTTTATTGGATGCAAGCCATCTACATAAAGGGTGGTCAATTGATATCAGGGCTCATTTTATGCTATGTGGTTTTCAATGAGTCTCTTTTCAATAAGATGACTTTTATATTTCCAACCACATGTGCCCAGATGAT
Source organism: Molossus molossus (assembly GCF_014108415.1). Classification (NCBI taxonomy): domain Eukaryota; kingdom Metazoa; phylum Chordata; class Mammalia; order Chiroptera; family Molossidae; genus Molossus; species Molossus molossus. The sequence goes on along the minus strand of NW_023425351.1, from coordinate 61,080,854 downwards.
CATGAGAATAGAATATGTGAGGTGAGCTGGAAATGTGTTTGACTTCTGAGGCCAAACTTCTAACACATCATACCATGGTGGTCTACTCTCAAAATCATATATGTGTGTGTGTGTGTGAATACACAAAAATACATATATAGCGTGTGTATGAAAGAAAATCTAAACCACATTTCTTTTTCTAATTTTTTAAAATGCAAAACAGAATTTGTTAAATATTAAAAATAATAGACAAATTACAACACTAGAGAAGAAACAGCTAAACATTGATATCAGACTGTATTTTGCCTAAATCTCACTGAGCATTACCCACCAGACACCCTCACAGCTTGTCTCCCATGTGCCCGAACCCTCTGCCATGTGCAGGAGTCATTTTTCACTTCATCCTCAGAAACCTCGTCTCCCTTCCTGAGTCCTCCAAACTCTGATAGCACAGGGCTTGCGGGGCTCATATTAATATTAATAATCACGTTCTCTTATTATTGGAGGCAATTTGGCTCAGCATTTTTTATATTCCACCTCCAAAATTAGGACTGAGCTTTTCTGATTGCCAACTTGAGAAGTCTAAAATCAGACAAAATATCTACCACTCAAGGCTGAAATGAACCTGGAGATTATTATGCTAAGCAAAATAAGCCACTCAGAAAAAGACAAATACCATGTGATCTCACTAGTATGTGGAATATAATGAATAAAGTAAACCAATGAACGAAATAGAACTAGAGGCATGGGTACATGACAGGATGACAGCTTCAGATGGGAGGAGATGGGGGAGCTGGATAAAAGAAAGTAAAGAGATTATTGAAGAACATATATGCAGAGCCCATGGACACAAACAATAGTGGGGCGAAGGCCAGGGGAGGGGCCAGGTGGAGGTGGGCAAAGTGAGGGGTGAAAGTGGGGGACATCTGCAATAGTGTCAATAATTTTTTAAAGATCAGAGAAAAGACATTTTTAGATACGTTCCAAAAACTTGCCTCCTGTAGAACTTTTCTCAAGAAGTTATTGAAGAAGTTGTTTATTTGTACAAGACAGTAGAATCAGGAAGGAGAGCAACATGGAATGCCTGATTTCCAACAAGAAATCCCCCCCGTTTCCTCAAAACAAAGGGTTAACTTTCCAGCCAAAGTGGTATGATGGTAAGTGGTATGACCTACCTTGTTCCTCCTTACCCAAAAGCAGTTGCACAGTAGAACCATGGAATGACCTACTACATTCTCAACCAAGATGTGGGCTCAGGTGAGACCTCACTCAGGATGCAGGGTGTACATTAAACCAATGGCCCTACAGTCTGCTGTGTCTGAGTCATTAAAACACACGGGTCTGGGAGCCAAAGGGTGGCAATAGAATTGGTTTCTCTCACTGTCAGCCCCTATCACCGACTTGCAGACCTTATGCTTCCCAGGGCCCAGATGTGGACACCATGGATCAGGAATAGAGGCTTGGGGAAGCTTCTTATAGCTAAGGCTGTCACCGGGTCACTAAGGGGTAGGGCCAAGGTAGCTTGCTCTACTAACCTCCTCTATTAAGTCTCTTGTGGCCATTTCGGCCAACTACTATCCAAAGCCCTGTGGCAGACTGAACTTAATGAACGTACACCGAGGAGCCTGTACTGCATGCCCCGTGTGCCCAGACTTTGATTCCAGCCATTGCTGAAGCAACTAGTTTTGAACAATGTGACATGTACATGAGTGTACCTGGACCATACCTTAACTTCAGCTGCACAACCTATTTCAATTTCCTTCCCAGAGTTTATCTGATACTCTGGTGTAAGGGCTCTACCAGCATGCATGCACATATATTGAGGAAATGTGAGGGGATTAATGACCCAAGAGGCAAACTCTGACCATGAGGGTCACTGAGGAACCAGCGGATACAATTCTCCTCCTCCATCCCTTCACAGAACATCTGGGGCACCATGGACATGGCTCCTCGACAGGCTTTTGCAGGACTGAGCACCATTCCCCACACTGTATAGCAGTCACAGAGAGCAAACAGTCCAGCATGGAGCAGGACTGAGGACTGCAAGGTGGACGAATAAAGAAGATAACACGGGAATTGATGAGGAAGGGAGGGAGGGAAGGAGGGATGGAGGGAGGGAGGGAAGAAGGGAGAAAGGGCCAGAGGAAAGAAAACAGAGGTTATCGCAGAAACACAAAATTATTTATGAATGGAAATACAGTCATATACACTATATGTCTTGATTTGATCATAATAATGAAAACGAAATATGGATTTAAGAAAAATTATAAAATAATTATCATGATAAAATGGAGAGAGGTAATCAGATGCAAGAGCTAAAATCTGTGTGTAGCATTATTGGGAGTATATCAATTACATCTAAACTAATGAATCAAGTATAAAGAAAATGACTGTCTAGGGGGGAAGGAGAAACATCTGTAACAAAAATAAATTAATAATCTTTGTTTTAAAAAAAAAAGAAAATGACTCTTTAGACATATAGAGGGTACACATTATGTAAACCTTTCAGCTTGTTGGTTTGTGTGTGTGTGTTTTTTAAGTTGTGATAAAAAGAAAACACACACATAAAATTAACTTATTTAACCATTTCTAAATGCACAGTTTGGTAGTGTTGAGTATGTTTACATTGTTGTTCATCCAATCTCTAAACTTTTTCATCTCGCAAAACTAAAACTCCATAGCTATCTAATGACAACCTCCCATTTCCCCTCTTCCCGTCCCCTGGCAACCGTCATTCTACTTTCTGTTTCTAGGAATTTCACTCCTTCAGGCTTCTCATGTAAGTGGAATCACACAACATTTGTTTATTTGTGACTGCCTCATTTCACCTAGCATAATATCCTTAGGTTCACTCATGTTGTAGTATACTTCAAATTTTTGTTCTTTTTAAGACTGAATAATATTCCATTGTATGTATATATCACTTTTTGTTTATCTGTTTGTTCATCCCTGGACATTTGGACTACCAACATATCTTGGCTACCATGAACAGTGCTGTGATGAGCAGGAGTGAGCAAATGCCTATTTGAGATTCTCTCTTCAGTTCTTTTGGATACACACCCAGAAGTGGAATTGCTGGATCATATGGTAATTCCAATTTTAATTTTTTTTTAGAAACTGCCGTATTGTTTCCCATAGTGGCTGCACCATTTGACATTCCCACCAATAGTTCAGAAGGGTTTCATAGGAAAAAAATGTGTTTTTATATAGAGATATATAGTTCAACATATAATGATACATAGAAGTAAAAATTGTTAATAAATATATTCAAGTTCTTTTGTAATCATAGGAATAATGAGACAGTGAAATATGGAGTTTTCTTAAACTATTTGGCAAAGGTTTAAAAATTGACAATACACTAGATAGCAGGTGGGAGGAAAGATACTCTCAAACCCTGTTCATAGGAGCCAATTAGTACAGCTTTTCTCAAGGGTAATTTGGTAAAATATATAGCAACATTTAAATGTGCATATATTGGGACACATCAAGTCAATTTCTGAAAATTACCTGGAGGAAAAAATTAGACAAGTTAAAAAAAGAAGTACATAAGGTGTTCATTACAGCCTTGTTTGTAACATAGAAAAATTGGGGTTAATAAATACAAGAGTGCATTGGCAGCACTAATCATTATGGTCTATCTGTGACATAGTAACAAAAATAGCTTGAAAATGTATTCACCATTTAACTAAATTTTGGTGACATACCACAATAGATAAGATGTTAATCATGGTAAGGACAACAGTTATTATTAACTTGTTTTCTTTATTGATTTTAGAGAGAGAGGAAGGGGGGGGAGAGAGAGAGAGAAACATTGATAAGAGAGAACATCGATTGGCTGCCGCCTACATGCCCCCCACAGGGGATTTGGCCCACATTCTGGGCATGTGCCCTGACTGTGAATCGAACCGGTGACCTCTTGGTGCATGGGTTGATGCTCAACCACTGAGCCATACCAGCTGGGTTATTATTAATTTTTTTCAATGAGCCTGCATTATTTTTGTCATAATAAAGAATTTTTTGTTTTGGATTGAAGGGGTAAATTTTTTCTATCTCTGCTGCTTATGCCACTGAAATAAACATTTTATCTTCATAGTAAATTACCTTCTCCTCTCCTGCCCCTATTGCATTCATGGTTCTGTGAGGCTATGATGCAGTGTTGTCACAGTTAGTCCTTATCACAGTTCTTGTGACATCACAAAATCAGGACTGTCCTGAGTTGAGGTAATAGTAACCCTAACAGAGAAATCCCTACATATAAAGCACTTTCTTCTTAACCAGTTTATGGAAGAAGAAAGAAAGAAAGTGGAGGGGAAGAAGAAGGGAAATGAAAGGAAGAAAAACATAAAGCTGTGTGTATGAAAACTGACGAAATGTTATCTCATCTCATTAATCAAAATGGCCAGGAGTGTGGGTGGACGAGGTCACTGCATTCATGTATCCCCATGTAATATGTATTTGTATCTTAAAGAAAAGCACATTTGGAAAACAAGACAATTTTCCAGAAATGAGAGCATCCTATCACTCACCAGTTTGGGGCTCATCTGCAGAAAGTCTTTGCTTCAGGAGCACGGATAAGATTAATAAGATTAATCCATAACAATGAACTTAAGTGGCCAATTAAGGTGAATATTTCTGTTCATATACTAAGCAGAGAAAAAACACATTGCAGAAGGGAAGGATGTGAGCTGATTCTAAATGCTGTCATTGATGTGTTTTAGAAAATCTACTTTCAGTCTTCTTTTCTCCATGAACACTCTCCCTTGAGAATTTCACTTACTTTTGTTGCTTCAATTCTTATCTAAGAAACAGTCTTACAATTATCAATAACAAAACGAACCCACTTCAATACTATAGCAAGAACAAAGGAGTTCAAAGGAGAAAGGCTGTGTCTCGCGGTGGAACCCAAGAAGGAGCACTGTTGCCGAACGGGTAAAAATGGGAAGGATGACCTAGACCTAGAAAAGGACAAATGCATGAGGGGCAGAGCATATGGAGAGATAAGGAAAAGAAACAATTAAATAAAACCCAATAAGTTAATTTCAAGTAAAAAACATGTGTTATGAAATAGGAGATGATGCCAGGAAGATAAACTCAAGCTGGAATAACGAGAGCATTGAATGCCAAGTTGGAATCTGAGGCAATAAAAACATAAACCATTAGAATCAAAATAGCATGCTGATACTTTTCTGCCTGTTCTCTTTTCTGCTTGCATTTTCTCCTTGGTTTAATCGTGCAATTGTTTCTGATATTGCTCTTGCATAAGATGGTGGTGATTATATTTTTTGAAAAGTAAAAAAATAGAAACCCATCACTGATTCAACAAGGAAAATGCTGTCACTTTTAGTCTCCTTAATCACACAGGGTGAAAGGCATTACTAGTAGATTTGGCAACACTTGGAAATATGGGCATTCAGAGTTAGAGAAATTAGTCCAGAGGATACACAGTTTTCAGGGAAATTTCTCAGATCTTTCCAATAAGAATGGACATGGCCCATTCTTCATCCAGGCATGTTGACTATTAATGTCACAACCCATTTGCACTGGGAGGAAACATTCAGGGCTACAACAGATCACTAGTGAAGGCTTAATGACCAAAAGCCTCAAAACTTGGCAACAAAATGCTGAGTACTCTTACTGAGTCTGGAGAAGAAAAATCTTTAATTAGTGGCCATCAAAACACAAAGCACACCTACTGAGCCAATGTCTCTTTGAAGTAAAACTACTATTGGACTCCTTGTTCAGCACATATCTCTGCAAACAGGTGACTGTGCTTCCCGAGCCGATGTGCACTGCTTTGCCCTCTCTGTGTGTGATGGATGCTCTAACAAAAGAAAGGAGACCTGGCAAGATGCTGAAATTCATCATGGACACACACCCCTCAAAACTGACATTGCTTAAAGTACCCACTACAAGAGTATCCTGAACCCAAACCAACCCGACTCTGTGTTGAAATGGATCAAAATTGTTCCTACATCTTACTTTTATATTGTTGCCATTCTTTTGAGGCTCAAAGAGTTTTATTTCACTTAATCTGACTTCTGGCCCAAGGAGACTTGGCTATTCTCTCTCCATATAAATTATTCCTTGCCAGACAGGTAATCCTGGAGGATCATTGGGATGGAAGGGCAAAAGTATCCCTAGAAAAATAGGTTGTCTGCACACTATGCTAGTTGGGTTGTCTAATTCTCCTTTTTCTAAACCTTCTGCATCAACTTTAAATATTCGAAATTAATTTACTTGAGTCAAACACTTATATTCTTTAGGAGACCCCTACTAAAATGCAAATATTTCTGAAAACACTGGCATCTCAGGCTTGATCAGCTGGCCTCTTCGGGGGATGGGATACAGGCTGGACAATGTGAATCTGAAAATGGTCTCATTACTGCACAGAGTCTTTTCAAACACGTGACCCTTGAGTTATTGAGTCAGTTTCTGGACAGTCTTATAGACATACGATTTCCTTCTCAGTTATAAAATGTGAACTCTAAATATAAAATAGAAATCTAATTTTCAGAATTTAAAAAAGGAACAATGCCACCAAGCTATGTCCATCTTTAGTGAAAGAGAAATCTCTCCTTTTCAGAGATTGAAAACTAGAGCAAGCCCTAACAAACAAGTAAACATAAAGTAAAACATGTGTCCCTAAGTCTCTCATGCCATATTACATGCAAATCATGCCCTGCAACAAGACAGACGTGAGAGACATGGAGGAGAATACTCTCACCAATAGAGAACATTGGCCATGAGAGAAGGGTGAATGGCAGTATTGACAATACTATCGACACATACCACCAATATTAGACACATATTTGCCAGTTAAAGCAAAATGGTAATACAGAGAACAATTTTCTATGTCATGTGATTAACTTACCTTTCCTCTTTATGAATCACCTTGTCTTCCGCTGGATGTCCATAATTTGATTTACCCGCAGGGAACTGACAGCTGTCAATCAATTCCCATGAATTACTGAGGGCAATATGTGGCATATAAGCCAACACTCACCTCTCTAGAGACCATGTGTATCATCACAGCATTCTTTGCCACAGAGCTCAGACTTAGCCTCAGAATCCTCCACAACACAATACTCAAGATACTCTTATCAGTTGCGTGGGGTTGACAAAACAAGCCTATTTGCCATTTCTGCCCTAAGGCATGAATTTAACTATATAAAAATATTTCTGCTTCTAGCCTATGTCTTTTTAACTACTCATAATCATGTGCTCCACTACTATCTCTTACATCCTCTCTCTCTGCCTTATCTCAAGATATTTTTTCTTCATTAAAGTCTATCAGCTTCTTCTGACCAACTTCAAAATCTACTACCCCCACAGAGTGTTCCTAGATATTCTATTCAAAGAAATCCAGTATCCTGAATTTGTTATAATTGAAGCCCAAGTTTGTGAAATGTTGCTCTTTAATGTTGTACTCAAACATGTACCTCCGCATCAGCCAAGTGAAGATGACAGCTTGGGATCCAGTGGATAAGTGCACACAAGTGTATGAAAAACATGAGTATATAACATGTGCTATTAAAAACAAATGTCGCTAATCATTAGAGAGATGCAAATTAAAACAACAATGAGGTATCACCTCACACCTGTCAGAATGGCTGCCATCAACAAATCACCAAACAACAAGTGCTGGCGAGGGTGTGGAGAAAAGGGGACTCTAGTACACTGCTGGTGGGAATGCAGACTGGTGTAGCCACTATGGAAAACAATATGGTGTTACCTCAAAAAATTAAAAATTGAACTTCCATTTGACCCAGTGATCCCAATTCTAGGAATATACCCTAAGAAGCCTGAAACACCAATCAGAAAGAATATATGTGCCCCAATGTTCACAGCAGCACTATTTACAATTGCTAAGATCTGGAAGCAGCCCAAGTGTCCATCAATAGATGAGTAGATAACAAAACTGTGGTACATGTACACAATGGAATACTATGCAGCTGTAAGAAAGAAGGATCTCATATTCTTTGAGACGACATGGAGGGAACTGGGGAGTATTATGCTAAGCGAAATAAGCCAATCAGAGAAAGACAAATATCACATGATCTCACTTATTTGTGGAATATAATGAACAGAAAAAGCTGATGAACAAAACAGACCCAGAGACATAGAAAGGAGTATGGTTCAGACTGACAAACCTCAGAGGAAAGAGGCGGGCGGGGAGGGATGAGATAAACCAAAGAACTTACATGTATGTATGCATAACCAGTGGGCATAGACAACATTGCTAGGGGGAGGGGCGGGATTGGAAGGAGGGTGTCTGCAGGGGGTTGGGGGAGAAACCTCATAAAAAAATTTTTTTAAAGATAAAAGACAAAATAAAAAATAACAACAAAAAAATGGGGCATGATCTCACTTAGTTGTAGAATATAATGAACAATATAAACCCAGAGACATAGAAAGGAGTATGGTTCAGACTGACAAACCTCAGAGGAGGGGAGCAGGGGGGAGGGATGAGATAAACCAGAGAACCTAAATGCACCAGTGGACATAGAGAGCAATGCCATGGGAGGAGGGGATCAAGAAGAGGGTGTGGGGGATGGGGTGGGGGAGGAGAAACATCTGTAACAAAAATGAATTAGTAAAAATTGCAACAACAAAAAAAAACGGGGCAAATATTGAATCATTATGTTGTATTTCCGAAACTAATGTAATATTGCATGTCAACATGGAACACTCTGTATAAGTACAGTGAACTCTTTAAATGATTGGATTGCTTACCATGTAGTTGCAAGGCCAGTGAGATGGTAAGCTATTGAAGTAACATACATGAAAATAATAAGGATGACAGACTCCAAAAAAGGAAAAAAGATAGCACGTACATGAATCAAAATTTAAAATACTTACAAAAATATTAATAAAACATGTGGAGCCTATAATAAGGACATCTCTAAAATTTTATTGAGGCCATAAAGAACAAAAGAAACGGAAAGACATTCCATGTATATTGATAAAAATATTGCTATAAAGATGTCTTCTAATATTAGTTTGTGATCTTAACACAATTCTGAACAAACTACCAAAGGAGATTTTTTTCAGTGGAGGTAAGTAATTCGTTAAAATAATTCTCAAATTAAGATGGAAGAATAACTTGATGTGACTAAGAAAAATTTTTTTTAAAAGAGTAATTAGTATAATGTTTAATTTTTAAAATAAATTACTTCTATTATTATTTAGTAATTTCTAAGGATAAGTCACTTCTCTCCGTTAGAGACAGATTACTATTACTAAGTAACCTATAGATTACTTCTTTCTATTACATTGAGGTAATAATCATCGTTATTGAGGGACTATTATTTGACAGGTTTTAGAATAAACATTTTACAACATTGTTTAATTCCCATATAATTCTGTACTGAAGACAATATTATGCTTGGTTTATAAATGGCGAGGCTAAGCCATTAACCAGAGTTCACATGTTGAGGTAGAACAGCCTGTTGGACAGACACATGGGTTCTGGAGTCAAGGAGCTGTCTTCCAATCACAAATTCATCCCTTGCTAGTTTGGGGAATTTGAGCAAGCTTCAGTTTTTTTTTAAATCTGTAATTTGAGAATAATAATAGCTATCTCAGGAGCCCAATACACAAGTAAAACAATACAAATATGCTCAACAGAGCCCTTATCTCATAGTTGATGCTCAGTAAATGCAAATTTTAAAATGCTAAAATAAAGCATGGTGAACAAATTTTGAAAGGTGTTAATAACAGCTAACATATAATTAGCATTCCCAGTGTTCTGGGTACTGTTTATAGTGTTTCCCATGTATAAATTCAAGTCAATTATCCTAACAACATTCGAGGTAGTCACTGTTATTATCCCCATTTTATAGAGTATGAAACAGAGGCACAGAGAGGGAAAATAATTTGTTGAGGGCATGCAGCTACACTGAGGCAGGGCTAGGACTAAGCATGAGGTGCTCTTGGCCTCTTCGGTCTACAGCACAACCTCACATACAGTCACCCTGACAGGAGCCAGAGAACAAGAGGGATGGAGTGGGAAAGCTTGAACACAGGCTGTGGTTAGGACACCACTCAAAGCCAAGATGTGAGTAATGAGGATGTAGGCAAGAACAGAAACAAAGGAGTTAAAAGGGAGGAAACTAGTATGGCACTGTTACACCAGGGAAAAAAAAAGAAATAACAAGATTTAAAAAGCAACCAGATGGAGATGAAAGAAGAGTCCAATTTCCAAGTGTGAGAAATGGAAGCGAGATGATGATGTTCTTGGTCAAGATAGGGAAGGCAGAAGGAAAATCAGCCTTAAAAGAACCTAACCCGAATTGGCCAAACCGGATTCTCTACAAAAAGTCCACAGCAATATTTTATTTAACACTTACTATGGGTCATGGAGAAATTAACAGCAATAAGTCCCCTCAATTAACACTTGATCAATAAAGGTAAATTTCACATACAGGCAATATGATAAGTACAGTCAATAAAACAATATATTATGGGGAATTCTTGGTCTGGTTTATTCAAGGCAACATTTTATTTTGCAATAACTTGCACGGAAACAAGTTTTGCAAGTCTTTGGGAAAATTAGGGAAAAACCAAATATGACTGCTTAAAATTTCGAAGAGCCAGTTCTTAACGAACAATGCTCAGAGTTTTGTCAAACCTCGGCGATTGAAGAGACTTTAACATTCTCAAAAACCTAGGGCGCTTTTGTTCATTAACACATCCAATAAAATGCCTGGGAATATTATGGGGTGACAGCACTCCCGGGTATGCTATATTAACTAGAAAGTATAGGCACCATTATCAAAGCCACCCTTAAAGCCCCAGTCACCTATTTTCCCACCCTCTCACCTCGTCTCCTACTCCTGTGTGAATACATGGGTGCACACTGACTTGTAGTCTACAAGAGAGGGGAAGAAATGATCTGAAGTGTGTTCTTGGCATGTGCTCATTTATTCTGATGGGGAAAATGACTTCTCCTTCCTCCTTGCAGATCACCCCTCGGCAACAGCATGGTGTCACCAGCTTGCTGGCCTGAGAGTCCCAACTCCACCGTCTCCAAGGAGAGGTCACCATTTATGAAGGCATTCCTACATTCCAGGGGGAGGAAGAGGCAGCGTTGGCCACCAAATGCCAGCTGGTACTTAAGAGAAAAAAAATCACATCACAATAACACACAAAATCAACTTTATTCCCACCACTACCATCATCATCAAGTCACTGTCCACAGAGCCATCAGACTATCCTGAGAACTCTTTAATTCTTTTCACCTGCAAAATTGTCTTTAAGAGACAACACTGGGGGGGAAATCTCATAGTATGAGAAAAAATGACCTCTTGTACTCAACTTCCAGCTCTGGTTTATTTGACCAGGTCAGTTCAACTCTCTGAGCTTCCGTGACTTCGTCTACAAAACAGAGGACCACGTGCAGAGGCTCTGAAAACTACGCCCAATGGTAATGTTGTGTTTTGGCCGCAATTCCAACTCAACATGGGTTAATACAGTTTGGATGGGAGGGGAACCCAGAAAGAAAGCTCCAACTGGCCTCTCCGAGGGGGGCCCTGGACCTCAGGATCTTCTCCCTTGGAATGCCCCACCCTCAGCCGAAGTTATAATAAAAAAAATATAAGCATGAAACAAACTGATTAATCTCGGGGCGGGGGTCAGGGGAGAGATTAACCGAAGAATTTATATGCAGGCATGCATAACCCCTGGACACCAACAATAATGCCATGAAGGCCTGGGGGGGGGGGGTGTCAATGGGCATAAAAGGGAGGACATCTCTAATACTTCCAACAATAAAGATACATTAAAAAACAAACTATACCCACTGTAGCTCACCACCATTGCTGCTGCTATTATTTTTCTGAAAGACTTTGAGATACTGAACTCATGTTTTCTTTCTCCTCTCCTCTCCCCTCCCCTCCCCTGCTCTATCCTCTCCCCCTCCTCTCCTCTCCATTCCTCTCCTCTCCCCTCCCCTCCCCTGCTCTCTCTCCTCTCCCCTCCTCTCCTCTCCATTCCTCTCCTCTCCCCTGCTCTCTCTCCTCTCCCCTCCTCTCCTCTCCCCTGCTCTCTCTCCTCTCCCCTCCTCTCCTCTCCCCTCCCCTCCCCTGCTCTCTCTCCTCTCCCCTCCTCTCCTCTCCATTCCTCTCCTCTCCCCTCCCCTCCCCTGCTCTCTCTCCTTTCCCTCCTCTCCTCTCCATTCCTCTCCTCTCCCCTCCCCTCCCCTGCTCTCTCTCCTCTCCCTCCTCTCCTCTCCATTCCTCTCCCCTCCCCTGCTCTCTCTCCTCTCCCTCCTCTCCTCTCCATTTCTCTCCTCTCCCCTCCCCTCCCCTGCTCTCTCTCCTCTCCCTCCGCTCCTCTCCATTCCTCTCCCCTCCCCTCCCCTGCTCTCTCTCCTCTCCCTCCTCTCCTCTCCATTCCTCTCCCCTCCCCTCCCTGCTCTCTCCTCTCCCTCCTCTCCTCTCCATTCCTCTCCTCTCCCCTCCCCTGCTCTCTCTCCTCTCCCTCCTCTCCTCTCCATTCCTCTCCTCTCCCCTGCTCTCCTCTCCTCTCCCTCCTCTCCTCTCCCCTCCCCTCCCCTGCTCTCTCTCCTCTCCCCTTCTCTCCTCTCCCCTCCCCTCCCCTGCTCTCTCTCCTCTCCCTCCTCTCCTCTCCCCTCCCCTCCCCTGCTCTCTCTCCTCTCCCTCCTCTCCTCTCCATTCCTCTCCCCTCCCCTCCCCTGCTCTCTCTCCTCTCCCTCCTCTCCTCTCCCCTTCTCTCCTCTCCCCTTCCCTCCCCTGCTCTCTCTCCTCTCCCTCCGCTCCTCTCCATTCCTCTCCCCTCCCCTCCCCTGCTCTCTCTCCTCTCCCTCCTCTCCTCTCCATTCCTCTCCCCTCCCCTCCCCTGCTCTCTCTCCTCTCCCTCCTCTCCTCTCCATTCCTCTCCTCTCCCCTGCTCTCTCTCCTCTCCCCTCCTCTCCTCTCCCCTCCCCTCCCCTGCTCTCTCTCCTCTCCCCTTCTCTCCTCTCCCCTCCCCTCCCCTGCTCTCTCTCCTCTCCCTCCTCTCCTCTGCCCTCCCCTCCCCTGCTCTCTCTCCTCTCCCCTTCTCTCCTCTCCCCTCCCCTCCCCTGCTCTCTCTCCTCTCCCCTTCTCTCCTCTCCCCTCCCCTCCCCTGCTCTCTCTCCTCTCCCTCCTCTCCTCTGCCCTCCCCTCCCCTGCTCTCTCTCCTCTCCCCTTCTCTCCTCTCCCCTCCCCTCCCCTGCTCTCTCTCCTCTCCCCTCCTCTCCTCTCCATTCCTCTCCTCTGCCCTCCCCTCCCCTGCTCTCTCTCCTCTCCCCTCCTCTCCTCTCCACTCCTCTCCTCTCCCCTCCCCTCCCCTGCTCTCTCTCCTCTCCCCTTCTCTCCTCTCCATTCCTCTCCTCTCCCCTCCCCTCCCCTGCTCTCTCTCCTCTCCCCTCCTCTCCTCTCCATTCCTCTCCCCTCCCCTCCCCTCCCCTTCCCTGCTCTCTCTCCTCTCCCCTCCTCTCCTCTCCATTCCTCTCCCCTCCCCTCCCCTCTCTCTCTCCTCTCCCTCCTCTCCTCTCCCCTCCTCTCCTCTCCCCTCCCCTCCCCTGCTCTCTCCCCTCTCCCTCCTCTCCTCTCCCCTGCTCTCTCTCCTCTCCCCTCCTCTCCTCTCCCCTCCCCTCCCCTGCTCTCTCTCCTCTCCCTCCTCTCCTCTCCATTTCTCTCCTCTCCCTCCCCTCCCCTGCTCACTCCTCTCCCTCCTCTACTCTCCATTCCTCTCCTCTCCCCCCTGCTCTCTCTCCTCTCCCTCCTCTCCTCTCCATTCCTCTCCCCTCCCCTGCTCTCTCTCCTCTCCCTCCTCTCCTCTCCATTTCTCTCCTCTCCCCTCCCCTCCCCTGCTCTCTCCTCTCTCCCTCCTCTCCTCTCCATTCCTCTCCTCTCCCCTCCCCTGCTCTCTCTCCTCTCCCTCCTCTCCTCTCCATTCCTCTCCCCTCCCCTCCCCTGCTCTCTCTCCTCTCCCTCCTCTCCTCTCCATTCCTCTCCTCTCCCCTCCCCTCCCCTGCTCTCTCTCCTCTCCCCTCCCCTCCCCTGCTCTCTCTCCTCTCCCCTCCCCTCCCCTGCTCTCTCTCCTCTCCCCTCCCCTGCTCTCTCTCCTCTCCCCTCCCCTCCCCTGCTCTCTCTCCTCTCCTCTCCTCATCTCCCCTTCCCTTCCCTTCACTTCTTTTCTCTCTTTCTCTAAGTCTCCTTCCTTCCTTCCTTCCTTCCTTCCTTCCTTCCTTCCTTCCTCCCTCTCTCTCTCTCACACACATCCTACATGAACAATCACAAATATTAGCCACTAATGACACAACAATACCTGACATGGACATGGACCCAGGGCACGTGGAGCACAGGGTCTAAGGCTAGTCAGTTCCTCCAAGAGCAGCATGATGTCATCATCTCATAACAGAGCTAAGGTCCAAGTGTGCAAATCTGAGGAGAATTCTCACTAAATTCATACACTCATGGACGCGTAGAGAGACTGGGAGGGATTCTTAGACTTAACTATTCGAACCTCATATGAAAACACTGGAATCCCCGATAGATGCTTGCTCAGCCCCTCTCTGAGCTCTCCCAGCGACATGCCACTTCTTCCCTCGCCGAACGGTACATTCCGCCTCTTCAGCACCATATAATACAGAACACATGACACGCCTTTCCTTCAAGGGACACAGGAAAATCCCTTTTAGAAGATCCAGGATGCCCTTGGCAGGACATTGTGTAATGCCTCCCCAAGTGATTATTTTGGAAGGTCATTTAATAATCCTGATAATTAAAGACACGTAGTTTGAAATGATTAATGTCTTATATTGGCACAATAAATATTTCAAGTATAACAAGCATCTTAAGAGAGAATTTCCTTTGAGGTTATGCATCAGTTCAGGTTTGAAGTTCGCTGTATGAAGGGAGAGAAGGCAGACAGGATTAAAATGTTTTGTTTAAATTATACTGATTGAAAAAGTGCATTTGAAATATGTACATATGGTGAGCTTCTAAGGAAAGAAGGAAAACTGAATACACTTATCTACTTTTGCTGTCTCCCAAAACCCAACAAAATGAAAAGTGAAAGGTTTTTAACATATAAATCCACAGAGATGATGAGGAATGAGAGGAGAAAATGGTAACAAAATATTGGAAGCTGGAAAATAAACAGACTACAGCAAATGCTTTAGTGAATCCAAGAAAACGAAATATTACTATAGAACTGAGAAAAGCCATGATCCAGCTTGAATGGTCCTGAGTTCCCTAGAGACAAGGAACTAACAGTTCTGAAAGCAGGAATGCAGAGGGGGCAATAATATGGAGAGTTGATAGAAAGTCGATTTGAAGAACAGATATCTAGATCTTGTCCCTAACTGTCAACAGCTGGGGACTGGCCACACTTTGGAGGTTTATTCTCAAGAAAAGATAGAGTCTTTACTTGAGGAAGATGGGCACATTTGTGAGCAGAGGTATCATTCTCAAAAAGGAGGATGTGCCCTGGCCAGTTTGGCTCAGCGGTTAGAGCATTGGCCCATAGACCAGAGAGTCCTGGGTTCAGTTCCCACTAAGGGCATGTACCTTAGTTGCAGTTTGTCCCCAGCCCAGTTGGGGTCGTGTGGGTGGCAACCAGTCAATGTGTCTCTCTCACATGGATGTTTCTCTCTCTCTCTCTTTCCCTCACTCCCTCCATTCTATCTGAAGATAAATGGGGGGGGGGGGGAGTCCTCAGGTGAGGATAAAAAAAATAAAAAGGAAGATTAAGTGACCCCCATCAAACAAGTCTTAGAAGGATCCAGAGATCCACCCAATAAACAAATAGGCTTTTCTAAGCTTGGAGTCAACCTTTTGAGCCTGAGATTTGGATCCGAGACATCCCAGGAGTGATCAATTTAGGGATAAAGACACAACAGGTAAAGGTAGACTCAACACAGGATGAGGGACAGTGTAAACAGAGAGAGTTGTAACTTGCACAGAGGGACAAGCAACCCCCACTGAGGCAGAAAGAATCTCTGGAAGAAATGCCATCAGGGTAGAAACTGACAGCACGCCCAGGGTAAAATATGGGTTTGCATTGTGCTGCACATAGAAAACTAAACACAAAAACAAGCAAGAACTTAAGGGGGGGTGGGGTGGAGAAGGTATTCAGAGGAAGAAAAACTGTTACCATGGAATATAATACAAAAAAAAAAAAGATGCTTAATTCTCACTTCCTAAGTTTATGTGCATATTATGGAACACACAGAGGATATCAAACCTAAATTCAGTGTGACTATTATTTTCATGTCCAAAAATGTAAAATTAGCTATTGAATTGACAAAAATAAAACAGGCAGGAAGATGAGAAGAAAAAGTACGTGTATAAGAAATGCAGAGGGAGGGGATAAAGCCAAATTCTCATTTCCCGTGGAAAGAAACCAGTTGATAATTTCTAAAACTAAAACGTCAAAAAGTAATATAAGCAAATTAGATAACTACTACAGAAGCAGTGAAAGTACTTAGAAGGTGATGCCTGTGAGGAAGACAACATGGGGAGAGAGACAGAGAGGGAATATTGATTTCCATTTCAATGGCTACCCTTTTTCAGGACCAATTTGACTTTTTAAACTAGATGCATAAATGAGATATTAAAACAATAAAAATGAATGGGTTCCACAAAGCATCCGGGCATCTGTGAACAGCCTAAAAACCAAAGAGGAAAGTGGTCCCCCCAGACCAAAGCTTGCAATCAATTCAGCAAACCGTTGACTTCTAGCTGGGCTGGCAGAGTTCATTCTCGCCGAGCTGTCAACGGACAACCCAACATCTGGGCCCCAAACATTGCATCCCTTCCTACCTGCTCTGTCAAATATTTAGAGGCCATAAATGCACTGTGCTGTGGGTTGAATTTGATTGCCTGCTTTTATTTCTAGCACATGTAGGCAGAAACCAGGATTTAACCCAAAGAAGAAATGTGTCTCAATATTTTGCTTTGGAAATCCCTAAAATACTCTAGAGGCTATGATTATGTCAGAGTCGAGCTAAATGCTGACAGAGGGAATTAAATTAAGGCTACTGATGTCCAACCAAATAAACTAAGTAGCCCCAGAGACCAGCTATCAATCTATGTCTTCAAAAGGCCATGGAATTCTCTGTCTCAAACACACACATATATGTAGCTGAGAATGACTACAGATTTTTTTTCTTAATAAAATTTAGCTTTTGTCTGAAGGAATCCTAACTTATGGAAAACAGTGTGGAGGTTCCTCAAAAATATAAAAATTGAACTACCCCATGAACCAGCAACCCCACTTCTGGATATTGATTCAAAGGAAACTAAATCACCATCTTGAAGAGATACCTGCACTTCCCCACTCCATCAATATAGACGAGGGGATATTTAAAATGTAAAATATACATATGGATGAATATTATTCAGACTTAAGAGAGCCCTGGCCAGTTTGGCTCAGTGGTTAGACTATCAGCCTGTGGACCTAAGAGTCTTGGGTTCGATTCCCAGTCAAGGGCACATACCTCGGTTGTGGCTTTGATCCCTGGCCCCATGTCGGGGTTGCGTGGGAGGCAATCAATCGATGTGTCTCTCTCACATCGAAGTTTCTCTCCCTCTCTCCATCCCTCCCTTCCACTCTATCTAAAAATCAATGGGAAAATATCCTCTGATGAGGATGAACAAAAAAAGAAGGAAATTCTACCACACTAGCAACAACATGGAAGAAATTGGTAGGCATTATGCAAAAGCCAGCCAAAGACAAATACTATTGCTTACATGTGGAATAAAAAAAAAATTAGTCAAACTCACAGAAACGGAGAGTAGAATGGTGGTGGCCAGGGGCTGGGTGATGGAGGAAATGGGGAGAGGACAGTCAGAGGACAAACTTCTGGTTATAAGGGGAATAAGTTCCAATCGTCGAAATTGTCATTAAATGACTATAGCTGATAATAATGTATTGTATTGCTTGAGAGTTGCTAAGAGAGTAATTTTAAGCAGCCCCACCAAAAAAAAAACAACAAAACAACTATGTGAGTTGATGTGTTAACTTGATTGTGGGCATCATTTCACCATGTACATATATCACATCGTCACCTTGTACACTTGAAATAAATCACGGTTTTGTTGTTCAATTATAGCTCAGTACAGCTGGGGCAGGGGAAGGGATCCTCACAATGCATTCCCTCCCAGGCTCAGACAAAGTTTGGGGTCAATATGCCTGGATTCACAGGCAAATGATATAAATCACAACCGAGCTTATAAGGAAATCCAACTGACTTGAGCAAAGCAGCCAACTGAGAAACACGCGAGAAGGCCAGCGGAGCTTGTTCACAGGCCTTTTTCAGAGAGCTTCCTGCCTCCTGAGTTCTCCTACTCTGAGTCTCAGGATCAGGTAACTCAGAGGAAGCTAAGTCTTTCCTGGAGGCGTTTCTCCTTGGCTTTGAACAGACGTTAAATAGGGTCCCCGGGATTCCACTTTCTAATGAATCACCGAGCCTGAGTGTCATAGATACAAATGATTGTACACAAGCATCTGTACGCAGAGTGATTCACTCATCTGCTGCCAACACTGG
Organism: Molossus molossus; assembly: GCF_014108415.1. Taxonomy (NCBI): domain Eukaryota; kingdom Metazoa; phylum Chordata; class Mammalia; order Chiroptera; family Molossidae; genus Molossus; species Molossus molossus. The sequence goes on along the minus strand of NW_023425351.1, from coordinate 61,062,337 downwards.
CTCGCTGAGCTTCAGTCTGAACAGAGCCGGAGCCCCAGACCCCTGCCAAGTGTTCCCCGTGCGTTTGCTCCTCTGGAGCCAACAGCGTTTGGTGTGAGCGTGGGGCTGCGGTTCGGAGACCATCCTGTTCGGAGACCATCCTCTTCAGAGACCATCCTGCTTCCCGGAACCAGGTAGTCTTCACCTCTGGTTCTGTGTATGGATGGTCATTTCAAAGTGGGGCCTGAAGACTCGTTTTCATGTTTGCCTCTCTACTTCGAGTCCCCTGCTCACCCGGAATGTAGGAATTTTGGCAATGATCATGGGTTCAGAAGTCCCCCATCAGATGAATTACTCCCTAACCAAGAAGAACCCACTATTAATCACTTCATTTCATATCATTTTAAAATTCAGATGTAAAACGTATTATAAAACAAGGATACATATACACAATGTGTATATCCAAACTTAAGGACCAGGAAATGGTCTCTTAAACCAGATAGAACTGACTCATTTCCTTGTTCTTCACCTCCTGGCTTCATGACATCGCTAAAACTTTAGTTTCCTCATTTAAAATAAAGTCGAAAAGAAATTAAAGACAGTATCTGGAACAGGAAACACTCAAGAGGTATGAGCTATTGTAATTACATTCTTTTTACTATTAATACCTCTATGTAGTTTCCACTTGGAGTAATTCGTTTTCAAATGACACCGTATGTCTCAAAAAAAGTTTGACATTGCTTACTGGTCAGTCCCTTCTGAATGATTTTATTTATTTATTTTTTCTTTATTGAATTTAGAGAGAAGGAGAAATGAAGGGAGAGGGAGAGAAATAGAAAAAATCGATGATAGAGAATATCAATTGGCTGCCTCTTGCATGCCCCTCACTGGGGATTTGGCCCACACCCTGGGCATGTGCCCTGACCGAGAATCGAACCAGTGACCTCTTAGTGAATGGGTTGATGCTCAATCACTAAGCCACACCAGCTGGGCATCTTCTAAATATAGAAACATACTGAGTAGACAGTTGCTTTGGAACAGTGACTCCTCATTTTCCCCTTTCCTAGTGGAAACACTCTACCCGCCTTTATATGTAGCCCACAATAATGGGGCAAGAAAAATATTTTTGTTTATAGGCCTCAAAGAGATTCACATCAAAATCTGAGGTACAGATTATTACAATATCCAAATTAGGCCAGTTAACTGGATGCACACTTGGTGGGCATTCCTTACTGACAAGGTCCATGTTTTTTATTTTTTTAATCCTCACCTGAGGACATTTTTGTGCTTATCTTCAGATAGCGCGGGAGGGAGAGAGGGAGGAAGAGAGAGAGAAACATTGATGTGAGAGAGACACATTGACTGGCTGCCACCCACACGACCCCAACCAGGGCGGGGACAAACTGCAACCGAGGTACGTTCCCTTAGTGGGAACCGAACCTGGGTCTCTCTAGTCCACGGGCTGATGCTCTAACCGCTGAGCCAAAACGGCCTGGGCAAGGTCCATGTTTTTTAAGTGAGGCTGGGAACAACTATTTGAGATGTTGAAGGAAGATTGAAATAGTATATTATTGCCAGTTGTTTACTGTCCTGTCTATAAGAATACTATGTTTTCCTGCCCAAATGGTATGAGGCTTAACAATTACACTTTTTTTTTTTGACCAGTGAAATGAGCAGTGACGTATGCCAGTTCTAAGCAGAAGTGTTGAGAGAGATTACATAATTCTGTTTTTTATTCTCTCCCTCTCTCTCTCTCTTTCTCTCTCTCCCCCCTCTTCCATGGAAACAGAATGTCCAAAGTACTGGCAGCCCCTTAGTCTGGATTAAACAATGGAGAAAACATGTAAATTAGAATAAATTATTTCAAAGTGAACAGTATTAGAATCACAGATGACCCACAATTGTGTAACATGAGTAAGAAAGAAAACTTGGTCATTTTAAGATACTGAGATATGAGGAGGTATTTTCTTTCTTTCTTTTTTTAATCACAGTGGAACCTAACAAAATTTGATTAGTAATATATAAAAGAGACAGTACATGGAATAAGTATGCATAAAGAAACCACTTAGATTTTTTTCCAAAAGTAAAAGAGAGCATTGCTTAACAATGATAAATTCTGGTGTGCGTAATATGTATACTTTACTTGTGAATTACTAATATATAATAATATTGCATTTATGGGCTAATATATATAGCATTATATACTTTGTACAGCCTCCCCATATTTTTATCATCTCCTATACTATGAATCTGGCTCTTCTGGGGTAGAATTCAGAAAACATTCTTTCTGTACAAATGCAAAATGTGACTTACATCCTCCCAATCAGATACAAACAAACGCAACTTGAATTTGAAATGAAGCAATTATCTGCAGAAGCTTGTATTCATGGAAACTGATCTTCAGCAAACTTGCAGCAGAAACGCGTAGGTAGGTCTTCAGAAACGGCAGCTGGTCCTGGGTGAAAGGGGCTGCCACAGAGTTGTCCCCTGGGCCTGGTTTCATTGCTTCAGAGCCCACATCTTTGTTCCTCCTAAACAGCCACTAATGAATTACTTTTTAAAAAATTAAACTAACCAGAGATAACTTTGTTATTTGCAAATATGTATCCCAACCAATACATATGTGAACAGAAGAGTAACGTGTTTTGGTATAATTTGTACACGAGGAAAGAATGATTCATAGTCCAGTGTAAACCAAGGTCTCCTGGAACATGACACCCTCCACCATTGTCGTAGGTTGAGATTTAAGAAATCCAGAATTAAACAGTCTACATTTCTTGACTGTTTCTGGAAAGCACTGCTTCATAATACATATGTATACTCCATTGGTTCACGGATCTCTCCTCTTGCTTTCATTTATCCTCCCATAATTAAAACCCTCACCATCTCCTCCGAGGACCAACACCATGATTTTCCTGCCTCTAGTTCAAACAATCCAATCTAACTTACAGATTACTGCCAGGGAAGATGCCTTTTCCTCACTACTCAGGAACTGTCCACTGACTACAAGAAAAATCGATCACAATGTGGTCCCAATCTACCTTGCTGGCCTCATCCCCAACTAAACCCTCTCTGGCTTCCTGCACGTCAGCCACCTGTGACCTCTGAAAAATGTCCCCAGTAACTTCTTCCTACACATGAAAATTTTAATTCAACCCAACACCGGAAATGTCTTCCACCTGGTCAATGCCCTCCACACCTGCACACACACAAAACTGGAGAGAATAAAAGAGAAACCCTGCCATCCTTCAAAAGAAACTCGACTACTACCTGTTGTCTCTCTGGGGAAATTCATCACTCTCAAATCATGGTGTACCTCTCCTAGACTGTCTATTTCCATTCTATTGTACGGTTTTATTGTTTGCAGATCTCCAACACACATCGCATCACAAAGTCTTGCAGAGGAGCAGTCATGATTGAATCATCTCTGTAAATACAGAGCAGAATTAATATCTCTGTCTCTAATGAGTATGCCAAGAGAGTGTACAGATAGAACAAAAAAAGAAAAGAAAGAAATAGCTCTGTATAGAGTAGAACAGAGAATACAGGACAGGGTATGCATTTCCTCAAAGTTTAAATTTCTCTGCCCAGGCCACAACAGCAGCAACAAATTTTGTTCCCACACGGCAGCAGGGGGGTCTATAGAAAATGATGAATGAAAAAAGTTCTCGGGAAAGATCAGATTACTGTGATGCCTTGAGGGGAGAAAAGACTCAATTTTGATGTGCGTGTTTAGACTGTAGACCATTAAGTGGCCTTGGATGTTTGGAAATAGGAAAGGAGCGAAGTCCAGCTTCCTTTTTAAATGTGGTTCCATAGATGTTTGATTATGTATTTAACTATTGGCATCATTCTAAAATAATAAATTATTCTACACAATGTCACCTCACATGGGCTATCCAACAAGAATACGTTCGGGCCAGCATTTCTTTGAACAGAAGGGAAAGTTGATGTAATGAGTTCTAGTTGCTCAGGGAATCGGGATCATGTGAGGACAGCCATGAGTCCAGATGGAATAAAGTCGATCTTAGTGTGATTCCTTACTTGACATCTTTGTCCCACGTGACAGAATTCCCCTGCTCTCTTCAAACAAAATCAATTTGTTTGAGACTTAAAATTCAGAGACAAGTTGTATATTTGATTTAAACATTACTCAACTCCGGTGATGAGCAGAGCGTGTAGAACACAATGGGGGTTCAATAAAAATTTGTTGAATTGTATTGAATTGCAAATATCTCTTCTTCCTCTCACTAAACCACAAAAGAAAATATGTATACCTGCTGCTCTGGTTACTCTACAAATATAATCATCTTCAACTGTCTCCATATATCCCAAGTTAAACTTAGTTTTTATGGTGCCAAAAATATTATATTTATTTTAATCAGTCAATAATCTGGCTTAACTCAAAGTATTGATGTATTGACTGTAGTTTATTGACATATAGACATGGCCCATGTTCCCTTTTGTTGACCCTACCTCTTTTCCTTTTAATTTATCATTATTGTTGAAAGTGTTACACATTTTTCTCCTTTTTTCCCTCATTGACCCTCTCCTTCCTGCTCCCACTCCCTACCTCACCGAACTATTGATTGTCTGTGTCTATTGGTTATGCATATAAGCATATAATTTTTTTGGTTTATCTTTTACCCTGGTCCCTTCCCTCTGAGGTTTGTCAGGCTGTTTCCTATTTCCATGTCTTTGGATCTATTTTGTTCATCAGTTTATTTTGTTCATTAGATTCTACAAATAAGTGAGATGTGAGATCATGTAATACTTGTCTTTCTCTGACTGGCTTATTTTGCTTAGCACAGTACTCTCTGGGTCTCTGGGTCCCACCATGCCTTCTCAAAGGGTAAGAGATCTTTCTTTTTCACAGCTACCTAGTATTCCATTGTGTAAATGTTGACCTAACCTCTTTTTAAAATTTCTTCAACTTTGGGCTTCCTAGTCAAGTGTGAATATATATCTTAAATATGTTTTGATCTCTGTCTTTTCCAAGTCACTTAGCTTACAAATTCTTGATCTGTGTAGTGATGAAATATAAGGATTAAACCACCCATAATTTAAACTGAAAACCCAACAACCTAGAACCAAGAACAAATGGAAAAAACCTTCAGAGTCTTAAAATGCAAGCCGGTATTCATTACACTAAAATGAGATGCAGTGGAGAAGAAGTGACGAGTTCTCAGACTCCCACAAGGGGAAATGGAATATTAACTGGTGTGTCTCAATCTGAAATAGAGTAATATTCATTGGGGGCAATAAATTTGTGCGTGAACTTCATTTGTAATTCATTAACTTAGCCAAATAAAATGTAACCTAGGAGAACATTCAAATAAGGTTATATGCTTTTGGAATATAAAAGGGGATATTGAAAGAGTCACGATTAACACAATAAATCATTGAGAAGAAAGTAATTTAATGAAACATCTGTTCCATCTTCTTATTGCCTATTTGGATATAAATATGAAAGTGTATCCTCCTACAAAACAGAATAATTCCTGCTTTCTTTAGAGTAAAACAGAATCTTTCTATGTTTGCAGTTATACAGAAATAACAAGTAGTTATTCATGTGTACTGGTCTGCATTTTTAGATCGTGAGATCGTCATGAAAATATTCATCCTTAGCAGTACTATGAAAAATAGACTCAGAACAGAAATGGAAAAACACTCTGACTACCTTTCATAAATATTTATGAATATTCATTTTCCAGTCTGCATAAAATAGGATTCTACATTAGCTGACCATCAAGTGAGTGTGTTATAACTATTCATGTGACCCCCACCACCACCAAAAAAGTGATTCGATCAAAACAACAACCAATAGACAACCAATAGGTTGAAAAACATTAGGCTTAACATCCTCTAATCCTCACCTGTTTGCTAAAACCTACATTGAATTTTGTAGATAATTACGAAGCAACATTGTGTTTAGGAAAAGGTATCCATCACTATGCCTGATCCTATATACATACCTTCCCATTGAAAATGTTTAAAAAGATAAGTCTGTTGGAAAGGTACCAATGAATCTTGAGTCAACAGCCAATTTTGATGATTTTTATAAATTAGGCACCAAATCTCTCTTCAGTATGACAAAATACAATACCTTTTTATTTAAGTGGTGGAGGTCAGAGGAATGGGAGAAAGGAAATTAACTTTTATTAATTCCTGCTATGTGATAGATACTGTGTTTAGTACTGCATATATCTTATTCGTCCATTCCTTGCAATGCTGACATTAGTAGCCTAAAATTATAGATGACGAAACTGAGAAAAGATTACTAACATATCAAATACTTTATAGGTAGCATAACAGAATAACATTATTGATGTTTCAATAGAGACAAGATAAACAGACACAGAATTCCAAAGTGCCAGACCAAAATGGAATCCCAATATAAGTATTCTAGACAAGTTTCTTAAACCTCAGCCCCCAACCAGTAACAGCTGTCCTCAGCAGAGTATATAAAACATCAAGATAGTGGAGAGAGAGATTTAAGCAAAGTTGCAGCCATCTCTGAATCAAGATCAGTTCCCCTTTGGCCTAGCAAGAGAACCTTTGCCAGGTCTCCCTGCAGAGCTTCAGATGGCTCTGATAGGCAGGACAGGTGAGGAGGCAAGAGCCGCAGCCAGCGATGCTTCGGTCAGGGGCATCTGGAATGAAATCATACTCCCATTTGAGAGGCGGTACAAAAGTGTTGCATGCTTCCCATGAACCGGTTTTGTGGCCTTGAAGGAGAGAAAGCAAGCCTGCAGCCTGTTTTAAGTTCAGCCCATGAGGATCTTCTGGAAGGAATACTGGATTTGCAAAGGTGAAAGTGCCCGTGCAGATGTTCTCTGAAGAACCAAGAACTGCAAAGAAGCAGCACCAAGAACAGGGCGTGGCCCTCAGAATGGAGGAGCTGCAGCCAGGAGCCTTCCTCAGGGGTGACACTGTTATGAGCCACAAAGGCAGAGAGAGAGAGAGAAAGTGGGAAGGGGCGGGGGGTGACAGAGAACATACATCAACAAGGCCGTAGAGGGCAAAGTCATATTTGAACAGTGTCAATTCAGAAATTAATTTTGTTTCCTTGCCCCCTCTTATCTCCATATTTCTCATCTAGTCCTTAGATGGGCAGGGGCAGGAGCCATCTCTCCCGGGACAAACAGCTAGACCCATCAGCTCTAGCTGGGAGGAGCGAAATAAATTAACATTAAGTGGAACTTCATATTTCAATTATTTTCTGGGCTTAAAAATTCACATGTAGACATTGAACTGTGTTTACAATTTCAAGTCACAGGAGGACGTGCAGGTGACTTGTAAGATGTGAATTTCGTCTTTCCCCCACTCTGGATTCTGGACGTCTTTCTTCTCTGTTATACCATGTGGACTATGGATGCCCAGCCACAAACACCAAGGTGTCCCAGAGACCCTGGCGCCACCTAAACAAACCTTAGTACACCCTGGCTTCCATCAGCTGTCCACTATTTGATGTAGTGTGGGAAGACCTGGAGGGGCTGAAGAACAAAGCCGGTGCCTAGGGGAAGAGGGAGGGAATGCAAGGCAGAGTGGAATGGTGAGGAAGAAAAATGCTTCCTGAGAACAAGGAAAGGAAATAAAATAACATGCCATCGCCAACCAAGCCCCAAAATGCCCCATGCTGGAGTCGGGCCCAAAATGCTTCTCTGCGGGGAGGAAAGGAGGAACTGGGAGGTGTCCAAGTGCGTGGGAAACGTTTTGGTAGCTAAACTGTTTAGGTATTGACATAGTTGAAAAAGAAATACTATGGCCTTATTTTATCACCTCCCTGAAGCCTGGTACTTTGGTATTTCCCCAAACCAGCAGGCTGCAGGGACACCTGGGGTAATTTGAGAGCCCTCGGGTGTATACTGTGTGCCTCACGCGTGGTAGATATTTGATATTGGTTGAATGGGTCTAAATCTGTCAATGACCATAACAATATTACCTTTCATTACAATATAAATATAACCTCTGGGTTTATGTTTGAGTGTTGGTTGTTATTTACTTTATTGTTCCTGCTCTTGTTTTTCACAGCTTAAAGGACAATAGCACATACTTAATGTGGCCTTAAAATACTTGGGCTTGAAACCAAAGAAGCCAGTGTTATGCCATCGGGGCCTGGGACATAAGGAACAAAGTGAACACGGGAATATGTAACTGCCAGAATCCTAATCAAACTTTCCTTACAGACAAGTAGTGGGAAGACAGGAGTGACGGAAGGTACGAGACAATGAGGATGCCCCTCTCAGACCCCTGACAGCTAAGCTCGGAAACCCATCAGGCCCAGCTGGCTGCTCCCAGCCTTGGCTGACTACAGGGAAACCAAGGAGGCCCTTCACTGGAAGACACGGCACTTGGGGGCAGGTGACTTTCGAAGACTTCCTATCAGCCTTGCTGAACTTCCTCAGAACTACATTCTTGTCTTAGGCTCTTCCTAGTCTAACCAACCTTTCTTCCTTCCCTGCTTCCTTCAAAAGGCCAGAGCAGTGTTGTGATCAGACACCTTCTTGGCTTCCCGAAGCTCCCCTTTGCTTTCCGCTCACCGGGCTCTTGCAAACATGCCCTGAAGTAGCAGCTGCAGCTCCGAGGTGCCAGCGTGATGGGAGAGCGTGTGTCCAGGCTACCCCCCGGTGGCCCATCACAGGCTCATGGTCGCCCTGCAAGAACGAGACCCCATTTTGCTAAATACTCCGAGAAACTGAAAATCCATGGTTTTTTTATGTCAAATTTAAGATTTTAAAATAATACATCTACCACCTAGACTCGCCCACAGTCCGCCAGTTCGTAGCCTCCACTTCATAGTATGATTCTTTAGAAATATAATGTTTAACCCCATCTACTAGGACTTGCTTTATTTTTCTTTTCACTATTCTATTGTCCACACCAAAGACAGAGGACCGTAGGAGTTCTAACAAGGGCGGGGGTTCTTACAAAACCTGGAGCTGAGGATGGAAGGAGGGGCTTCTCAGCGCTTCGAGAACACCTGAGACAGGAGATGCTTGGCGGGACCCAGGGCCCTGACAGCAACTAAAGCAGAGTCGACACCCATCTCTTTCCCCGAGTTCAAAGACAAGCTCCAGCAGCCCTGCCTCCATCAGGGGCCGCTTCTGACCTGCCATTTAAATGTGCTTTCAATTGGCCTTTGAAATTTGAGAAGGCCGTATAGTACCCTTGCTATAAAGTCTTTGCTTAGCCTGGAAAGCACGTCTTTATTGGCAGCCTAATATCCTTGGGACCGCTACTGTAAGCCTTCTCAGTAAATCACGGCTGTGTATGGGTTTAAATCCTATCACGGTCCAGTTAGGCTTCATCAGTATGAGAAAGTCTGATTTATTTGGTTTTCAAATTCAAAGTTTCTGTCTTGTTAGAGACCAAATCATCTAGATTTTATTTGCCCTCTGCACAATGTTAGTAAGTGGAGGTCTCCAAATACACATTCATTTTAATAGTGCAGAGCCAGCTACGGAACCTAATTAAAAGAGATTCTTAGACCACATTTGTGGTGAGATTTCTACAGTAGACCCAAGGTGAGAAAATTCCCTCCCACTCTCCAAGCGCTGAAACATCTGGCTTCCCCTGAGTGTTATCCAGAGAAGATCCAGCCTTAGGGAATATGAGCACAGGCCATGTCGCTTTGATTGATTGATTGATTGATTGATTATTAATTCTCACCCAAGGATATTTTTTTCCAGTGATTTTGAGAGACACTAGAAGGAAAGGTGGAAAGGAGAGGGGGAGAGAGAGAGAAACATCAATGTGAGAGAGAGACATCGATTGGTTGTCTCCCCCACACACCATGACCAGGGCCGGGGATTGAACCTGCAACCTTTCAGTGTGTGTGCCAGCCACCAAGCCACACAGGCCGGGGCCAAGCCATGTCATTTTAATCAGTAACAAGTGAGTCTCACATTATCTGGTTCTTTCCCACTTTATTCACCGACGCGATTGAATGCCCTTTGAATCTGCTACTGTAAATTTCAGGGTGCCCTGGCCACAGTTTCTGAGACTTTCTGGCTGGTAAGAATTGGCAGAACCCCAAAGTGGTCCCTCATTTCTAGCCACTTTGACAAATACTACCTTTTCTCAAAGAAATCCATGCACAAATGCTTACATTTTGCCCTACACAATCTCTCTCTATAGCAGACTTTGAATCCTAGAGTTTAGCTCCACAATACCATTTCTCGCTAAAATTCTAGATGTAGATTCATGCACAGAAAAAACTTAAATTATTCTATCCATAAATTAATAGTGAGAGTTTTGACTTGCTGCTCAAAGGCCTGGATTGTTGCTATAATTCTGCCCTTAGTCTGTGATTCCTGGAAGTCAAAAAAATAAAAATGAATTAATTAAAATAAAAAATTCTGGGCCACTCATCTCATCTATATCCTAAGAGTGCTGCACCAAGTCACACCTAAGGCAGAGACACATCCACGTTTTATGAGGACTGAGGTATATACAAATTCGAGGACCTTTAGAAGAAAAAGGAATTCAACACTATGAACACAAAGTTAGATATAAGAGAAAACATTATATATAACAACTTAATGCTTTTCACAGAGTACAGAATAGAGAAAACTAAAACAATACTTCTGTGAATTAACTGCCTTTACATCTCTGTGATACCTATTTCCCTACATGTTTTGGCAGCATTTTCTTGACTGACTCTTCAGGTGACAACCGTTTTGTAATAATAGTGTTTACAGGGAGACGAGAAAGACGAATCAGTCTGTTCCTCTTGCAGGGTTGAGCAAAATTTGTTCCTATGATTTACAGTTTATTGTTTAGAAAAGTTTCTTTCACAACCCAGTATTAATAATCTCATGGAACATGCAACGTGTTGTTAAATTGGGGGAACCTCTGTCTGGTAGGTATCTTTGACCATAATCGTTAAGTTACAGAAGACTCTGCCATAGGGCAGCTTCTGACTCTCTATGTTGGAAACATTGTATCACCTCCACTGTCTACATACTACTGCCAAGCCAGATGCCATGGACACATTTATGATGCAGCATTATTTACGCCACCTTTGGGATATGACCCTGAGTGAGTCAAAAAAAACGGTTAGTAGGGATATTTCTGAAAGTCATTCCCATAAAATGAGATGCTTAGCAATAATTCAACAATAACTAGAAGAGTCCAGCCGGTGTGGCTCAGTGGTTGAGCATCGACCCATGCACCAACAGGTTGTTGGTTCAATTCCAGGTCAGGACACATGCCCAGGTTGTGGGCCCGATCCCAGTGGGGGGCACGCAGGAGGCAGCCAGTCGATGTTCTCTCTCATCGATATTTCTATCTCTCTCTCACTTCCTTTCTCTCTAAAATCAATAAAGGAAAAAAAATTAAAAATAAAAATAACTAGAAGAGACTGCAAATGACCTAAATATAGCCCATTAAGCTCAAACTGCAGTTAAATATATCTTAAGTTTTTCAAACTTTATATAAAAATACATATGCAAGCATGTGAAAATAAAGCCAAGGATCTTCTCAGGATCTTGGAAAGATTCTGTGTAAGCAAGAGAGAGAAGCTTAGTTTTCAGTATCTTGATGGTCAATCCTTTTCTGTCTAAGACCTTCTTAATTCTACAAATGGTTCTGAGAAATTAGAGAAGCTAAAACTCGACCCAATATGTTTGGCTTAGAAAAGAAAAGGAGGAAGAATAGAAAGAGGTGAAGGATAAGGACTAGTAAATGCACAGGCATATGGAATGAATCATTTTGAGATTATACATTGATTTCAATCACTTTTAGCCCATGTCCATTTACCACAAACAAACAGGAGTTGGTTGTCAATTTCTTTTGTCAACTAAACTAGATAAGGGTATAATCCGTCTTCAGTTATTTAGGAACTGAGTTGACCCTGTTCTGAATGTAGTGTGGATATAGCACACATTTAGTATTATTCACTAAAGTAATTACCCTTAAATTGGATACAAGATTAGATTTAAAAATAGTCATCAGTCTAGCAAAAAGGTGTCAGAGATTTTTCTTGTTATTGGTTTGAGTTTTTTTCATCATTATTGAAACTTATAATACAACAAGCTTTGTAGTAATCCCTGATTCGATCCTATATGTGAAACACGATGATAAGGTGACACACTTGTCTTCAAGGATATTTTATGAATTAACGGGAAAAAAACCTGAACTCTTTACTTATCCATTTATTCAACACACTTCGATCAATACTTCATAGTATGTGGCAGGCTTCGTGCTAGGTCAAAGTTTGCACAGACTTTGTGACTGACCGTCTTTCTCCCGTTCTCTGGGCACGTTATTTCATTCTTGCCTCTCTGCAAGTTCTGTGTATATTGGTGACAAAAATAAATAAACAAATAACTAAAACAAAGATGTTTCCTACTGCCATGTGATCATCCTCCCATTGCATTATTACAGATACAAAATTCTCCAGCCGGGGGTCAAAATCTAGCCTCAGATGCCTTTTCGGCTTCCTACTACCTCTGAATTACGCTGGTGGTTTTGGAAATGTTTACTTAGATTCTCCTTAAAATGTAGAAAATTTAGGTTGATGTCTCAATTTTTTGAAACTGAAAGTTTAAACAGGTATAATGTCTGATTTTTAGTACATGGTAAATATTGTTATTTTTAAGTAATATGGTTATATTACCCTTTTTAATGTATTCAGTAAACCTAAATAACATAATGATAGGTATTTATGTTTAATTTAAAAAATAGATGACCAAGATCTTCCTTAACACTTAGGAAATGTATCTCATTTCTGTTCTCCTTAAACCTTTTCCCCATTCCAATTCTCTCTCTCTCTCTCTCTTTCTCTCTCTCTTACAGTATCCTAGCATAACATATTTTTATATTTAAAAGGTCATTTTGTCATACCTATCACTCTACAACAAAAACATTTATATAAATTTAAAACAAAGATGTTTAGGCTTTAAGAATTGAGACATTCCATCTGGATTCTGCCATAATTATACTTAGCATTAGTCCACAATTAAACAGAAGAACACATATATTAAAATTTTGAAACCCACCAAATAAAAAGTTCGTCTGGGGAAGTTTATGTCATAAAGAGACTGCTTGGCTTTGGCGATTAGCTCCTGTGTGCACGGGGGAGCATTACTTGGCACTGGAGTGACAGTTCTCAGTACCGCCTCTATTCCCATTCTTCACTGTTCTGTAGATGTAAACCCTGAGAAAACTGTCCAACAATAAGCTGAATGAGATGCAAGAACGTCTCTATTGTAATATCATCCATTTTTTTGAATGTTCTCCAAGTTATATGCCAAATTTCATACTGTGATCTATCATTTAGAATTATTTTTAATAGTCTCTCAACTGACAACTTAGCTATTTCCTCCTTCAGTTTTGTCGAAAGCCAAGAACTGGCAACTACCTGACCTGTGAAGTGATGTGTTATCCAGTCAGGAAAGTCATTCACTTTCTCCATTTCTGGGAAATGCACCAAGAATGTTTACCAAGTCTTCTTAAATGACGCCTGCTCTTTTACACAGTAGCAGCCTGTTTAACCCAATATCCTCAGAAGTTTGACAAAAATCAAAACACTGCTATTTTCAATACAATTTGGACAAACTACTAATTTTTAATCGAGTAATTTTGTCTTATCATGTGGCTTCAACAGATTTTTCTCAAAACCTGGGCACTACAATTGAACCCCTTCGGTTTATGGAAACAATCTACTCCATAACCTAACTGGCAAACTCAGTCCTCCTTGTCTAACTGATTTATTGATCCCAGACTTACTTTCTATAAAACAGAAGAAAAGAAAAAAGAAAGAAGTTCACTTTAGGTATCAATTCAAATCAAATGTATTAATTTGAAGCTATATGACCATCAGCCAACTTCTAAACTTATATTTCTCAGATAAATACATAAATAAACCACGGCACTTTGCCATGCTTTTCCTTTTTAATAACATTTTGCTTTATGCTCATGAAACTCTCCCTAAAGAACAATGAATTTTTGATACTAGCCAGACACGTAGGAGACAAACCGAAACGAGAACCTGGGCCCAGGCATGGTGGGGGTACAGGCGTCCCGAGCCCCGCCCCGGGAGGGAAGGACGAGGCAGCCACCCTGGCTGGGGGCCGCCAGCTCAGTCCCGGCACAGACATTCCCGTGACGTGGAATCCCCACTCAGAGCCAAACCCAAAGACATGGCCACCTAAATGGGAACACATGTGAGGACGATTATTGTGGCATTGCAGAGGCAGGAAATTAGAGGCTACCAGATTATCTGTCACTAGGAGAATAGATAAGTATAATGTGGGAAAGAGTCACTATTCAATGCAAACATCTTAATATCACCATGCTGGTAAAAAAAAAAAATTTAAGTATAAAAAAATAATAAAACAGCCCTGGCCAGTTTGGCTCAGCGGTTAGAGCGTCAGCCTGCGGTCCACAGAGACCCGGGTTCAGTTCCCGCTAAGGGTATGTACTTTGGTTGCAGTTTGTCCCCGGCCCTGATTGGGTTGTGAGGGTGGCGGCCACTGGATGTGTCCCTTCCACATTGATGTCTCTCTCTCTTCCTCTCTCTCCTTCCCACTCTATCTGAATAAAAAATGGAAAAATGTCCGCAGGTGAGGATAAAAAATAATAATAATAAAACAAAAGTACCAGTATTTAGTTATTTAAAAATAGGCTGTGATACAAGTAGACTGAAACACATAGAGCCAGTATTGCAATATGATAATTCTTAGTGATTTAAAGTATATATGCTTAAATAAATTGTGTAAGACCAGCCTGGCTGGTGTGGCGCAGTGGTTGAGCATTGGTGCCAGGGACTGAGCGGTCCCGGTTTGATTCCTGGTCAGGGCACATGCCTGGGTTGTGGGCTTAGTCCCCAGTGGGAGGCGTGCAGGAGGCAGCCGATTGATGTATCCCTCTCACATCAATATTTCTATCTATCTCTCCTTTCTTCTCTCTCTAAAATAATCAATAAAAATATATTTTTAAAAATTGTGTAAGACCAGAGTGGTGTTTGTTTATTTATTTACATATATATATGTTTTGTTTTGTTTTGTTTTTGCTTATTTCCTTCACCTTCTTTCATCCAGCCCCCAACCGCTCCCCTCTGACAGCTGTCAGTCTGTTCCATGTATCCATGCCTCTGTTCGTAAATTTATTTTGTTCATTAGATTCCATATATAAGTGAGATCATATGGTATTTGTCTTTCTCTGACTAGCGTATTTCTCTGGTAGCCAGAGGTAAAGGAAGGTGGGGGAAGGGGGAGGTTTTCAGGGGGCTTGGGGCAATGGGTGCGGTGAGGGAGGACACTGACTGCTTTGGGTGGTGGGCACAAGATGCAGTGTGCAGATGATGTTTTGTTCAGTTGTATACTGAAACCTGGGTTGGCTGTTTTTTTTGTTTTGTTTTGTGGACCAATATCATCCTAATAAATTCAATTAAAAATTAAATAAATAAAAAATTTTTTTACAAAGACCAGAGTGGCAAAAGTATAAATGTAACAGTTTTGGGGTGAACTATACTTTTATCCTCTATTATGCACTCCCTCCTTCCTCATCCTTTATCATGTGACTTCCTCTGGCCAGTAGCATGACCTAAGCCCAAGGGAGAACTGTAAGAGTGTGGTGGGCTGAACTGTTCCCCTAAAAATTCACATGTTGAAGCCCTAACCCCTAGTACCTCAGAATGTGACTATATTCGGACATAAGGATTTAAAAAGGTGATCGAGTGAAAATAAGGCTGTTAAGACAGGCTCTATTTAATCTGATGTCTTTATAAAAAGAGGACCTTTCAAGGCACAAAGAGACACTCCTTGTGGGTATGTGCTCCCAGAGAGGAGACCATGTGAAAACACAGTGAGCAGGTGGTCATCTTCAAGACAAGGAGAGACACCTCAGAAGAAACCAAGGCTACCAACACCTTGATCTTCAACTCTAGTCTTCAGAACTACGAGGTCAAGAACAAGAAGCTCCATGTCCCCCGTCAGAGCTACCCCTTCAGCCTGGCTCCCAGGACGAAAAGTTAGGTGAAACCACAGCCACATCCACTGAGCTTCTCGTTATCACTATGTACCATGATAAATACTTACTGTTGCAAGACACACACACACACACACACACACACACACACACACACCAGAGGTGTGTTGAATATACTTTTTGGCTGAGTACCAAAGGCCAAAGAGTTAAAATCATATTGGACCTCAGCCTAACCAGAGGTGAGTCACCATTGAGGGAAGGAAACTCTGGAATCCAGAAATAAGTCTGAAATTTTATTTAAATTAATCATTGTCACCATCATTATTTGATTATTTAAAATTGTAGTGGCGACCAAATTTTACGGATGTGACACAGTACAGGAACAATGATTCCTCAGCCCCGTCAGCTGTCTGACTGCACCCATGGTTACTGAGTTACACTTTAAGAAAACAAAATATAGGCTTACTTTCCGCTGGGAGCGGAGTCGTTGGCTGACTTCGGCTGGCTTTGGCCGGCTCTGCGGTGCACAGTGCTGCGAATGGTGAGTTACCACGAGTTATTACGTTTTTCTTCCTCTCCCTCACAACCAAAATAAAGCCTCCATAGACTCCAATAATAAGGAGTTTTCTTCTAAAAGCATTCTTGTAAAGCCTGTTGTTTGAGTTTGAGTTGAATGAACAAAATGGTTTAGTGTGTGTTTTCTTCTAACCCTTTTGCTCTAACATTTCCAGGTTCCACCTTTACAATAATGAATATACACATATATTTCAAGGGACTGTTAGAATTTCAAGAAATAAAGAACTTTTTCTTCATGCCCTTGCAGTTTTTATTATGTCTAGAATAAAGATATCTATAGATATCTAAATATTCTGGATGTTTCAGGATTAAGTTTGAGGTTTTTCCAACTCATAAGATCTTGAGAGAGCTAGGTTGATATTCTATTGTTATTTGTGAATAATTCCCAAATATGGTTTTCATGGAAAAAATCCATACATGAAGTCAAATAACTAAAATTTAAATGTTCTTAGTAGTTAATTACTTGACATCAAGAACACCAATATACCTGGTAATTTTTTAAAGTTTGGATTAAGTTATACATTAGTTAGATTTGCATTATTTAAATTTTACATATATCTTTGACTCGAAAATATGTTATTTTCAAGTTATCCAGCCAAAATATTCTCAGTGTTCATATTAAATGCCAATTTTTCTATGTTTAAAAATCACTTTAAGGTTCTTAAAATTACTTTTTAAACATAAGATTAACATACTTTAAAATTATTATGTTTTATTCACAGCATTCTAGTTTTAATAATGAATATATATTTATATTTTGGTAGATAAAATTTCAACAAGCAGAGTACTTAAGATTTTTTCACTATAAGTTGTATCTAGCTTAATTATTACTTGACATTGAAACATTATATATTTAGATATTAATTTCAGAATATTCAGATATTAACAAAAAGTTCAAATGTCAGTGTTGGTACAACACCCAAATACCATAAACATCATACTCCAGGGAAAGCCAACTGGAATTTTCCACCCAACAGGGGCCCTGGGCCTCTTTCCTTGAAGGCTTTCTCTAATCCCAAGAACCCACTTAGCCTGGACACAGGGTAGACCAGAAGTACTGAGGGGGTAGCCTCCCTTCCCCTACTAAGAAGCCCTCAATTAATATTGATGGAATTTGGTGAATAGATACCTACCTGAGCTACCCACCTTTCAGCTGAGATGACTCAGGTATGGTCTACTCTATCCACCAGAGTTCTGCAGTAGAACTGAGACCTAGTTGTCCAGTACTAACAGGCTCAATAATATACCTTTGTTTTTTAAATTTTTTCCTTTATTGATTTTTTTTTAGAGAGAGAGGAAGTGGGAGGGGGAGAGAGAGAGATAGAAACATCAATGAGAGAGACTATCAATTGGCCACCTCCTGCATGCCCCACACTGGGATCGGGCCCACAACCTGGGCATGTGTCCTGACCGGGAATCGAACCGGTGACCTCTTGATGCATGGGTCGACGCTCAACCACTGAGCCACATTGACTGGACAATATACCATTATTAGTCTTCCCTTCCTTGTATCATTTCTCACCCACTGCTAGTGCATGGCAGACTCACCTTTTAAATAAACAACTCACAAACACATCATTTTCTCAGGGTTGACCTCCAGGTGAACCCAACCTAAGATACACACAATGATGTGACTGAACCCACATCAGGAATGTTGGGATAACATTGAAATGGGCATTTGGCTCTTTTAGCTTTCAAATCCTAAGGACAAAGATGATTTCAATATCGTATTTTTTTTACTAATTACCAAGACAAAAGCTTAAAAAAAACCAATATGGTCATATGCTATTCACAAGAAAAATTCCAAATACACCTTGGTACAGAAAGATTAAAAGCAAAAGGACTGAAAAGACTTTCTAATAAAATGTGATAAGAGAAAGAAAATATACACATTAATCAAAAATCAAAAACCTTCAAATTAGGCAAAAAGATTTGTTTAAATGTATGAAAACTACAATCCCTAAAGATAATAAAGACACTGTAAGACATGAACTTACATATACTTAGTCTTAGAGTATCTAGATATGTTTAAAGAAATGTTAAAATATCATTTTAGGATATTTCAAATCTATGGTCAAAAGAGGAAACTTTAACATTACCTTTACACAAATCAATAAACAAAGAATTAACAAATCATAAGAATAACATTAATAAGCATGATTTAAAGGTATATAATTTTCTTTTTTTAACTCAACTAAATATAGATCTGCTTTCACCCTACCTTGGGCATGAAAAGTAAATGTAAACTAGATCACAAAAGGTTTTCACCAAATTTTAAAAGGCATACATTTTGTAAGCTCTATTGTCTAATTACAGTATAATAAAATTAGACATTCACAACAAAAGTTAAAAAAAAAAAACCCTCAAATTTTAAACATTTCAAAATTGTTCTAAATTATTCTGCATTAAACAGAAAATTGTGAAATCAAAAACTGTTTAGATACGACAAAATTCAAATAGCCTTAAATTAAAAGTGTTGTGATACACGAAAGTTTATAGCCTTTAATCATTTTATTTATGATAAATAAATAAAACAATAAATTTTGAAATGAAAGATTTCAATTCATGAAGCCATAAAAGAATATTTTAAAAATTAAAAATGTAGCCCTGGCCGGTTTGGCTCAGCGGTTAGAGCGTCGGCCTGCGGTCCTGAGAGACCCAGGTTCGGTTCCCGCTAAGGGCATGTACCTCAGTTGCAGTTTGTCCCCGGCCCTGGTTGGTCGTGCGGGTGGCAGCCACTCGATGTGTCCCTTCACGTCGATGTTTCTCTCTCTCTCTCTGTTCCTCTCTCTCCCTCTCGCTCTACCTGAACAACAACAAAAAAAATTTTAAAATATAGGGAAAAAATATAACAAATATTAGTAAAACAACTAAAAATAATAGAAATAAAAGGGAAAAATAATGTATTTTTTTAAGGAACGTATTCCTGCTTGGCAAAAATAAAAATGTCTTCCTGGACCAAGAGATACTATCTTCATTATGTAAGTTTTTCTAATTCATACTTCCAAATTGTAAGCCAGGAACAATCTGTGAATTAGGTGAGGTTGCTATTTGGGATTTCCTATTCACCTTGTTAAGTCCCTACATCCCTATCTTCACCACCACCATTCCTCCTCCAGGACCCAGCTGATGCCATGTTCCTATTAAGCCTTGCTCAGCTTAGCAATAGGGTTTTAAAAGCCCTGACAAACTCACCCCTTAGAAGCCACTAGCTGCAGGTTTATAAAGGTGGACGCTTCTATTTCCATGTGAAAAATTTTAAATCTTTATCAGTTACCTATTAGCTGCATAACAAATCACCCCAAACTCAATGACTTGAAATGACAAGAAGTTATTATTCGTCGCAGTTCTATTCATTGGCCGTGCAATTCTTCTGTCCATTTCACCTTGCTCACTCGTGCAGTTGCCTTCATGAGGAGGGTCATTTGGGTTCCAAGGCCCAAGTTGGCCTCACTCACGTATAACAACAGATGCTTGTTGGAGTGACGTAAGTGTCCTACATGTTGCCTCTCATCCTTACATGGACGTTCCTCAACAGCATTCCAAGAAGACAAAGACAGAAGTTTTAAAGCCTCTAGACAGTGAGGTTCTGGAACTGGCAGATGTCATCTCAACCACATTGTGTTGGTAAAAGCAACATATCAGGGCTAGCCAGATGGTCGCATCATAGCCTTCACCTCTTAATGGAAAGAGCTAGAAAAGATTATGGCCATGCTTTCAAGCTACCATAAACTCAACTGTCTGTAGTAGAAACCAACTAGATGCTCAACAATCATACTTCCGATTCCTGGACATGGAACAACTACCCATAGTTAGGTTGACTCCAAGTGCTTGGACTCATGGCATGTTCAGATGTAGCATGTACTCTGTGGGCTGTCTTCCCTGCCCCAGCAACAGCACGTGCTGAAGATGACAATGTCACAAGATGGAAGAAACGAGGACCCCTTAAATTTTTTCTTGAAGGAGAACCATCTGATTTTCATTGAACTTTGACCTGAATGAGAAATAAGCTTGTATTGCATTAAGTCACCAAGACTTAAACACACTAGAATGAATCTAACATGCCCTAGTAAAGCCTTGAGGACTAAAATGAATGTTAAATAATGGAATGTAGGACATGGCAGGGGTCTGGTGATAGGTTTGTTTTGTTGTTGTTTTTTTATTGTTGCTGTATTTGTTAGGGATAAAGGAGAAAATTCCCCCTTAGGGAATATACCACTTAGCCATTTTCTCTCTACTTACTAGAACATTTCTCCCCGTTATATTTATTAATCCCTTGAGCTCTGTTAGTTCCCAGGAAACTGCAGATGAAGAGACTTCCAATTGTGACAGATATCCACTTGTGCTGTATATATTTCTTACACTTTAATCCCACAGCTGAACTACTGCTATTTATAGTGAAGAGATGGCTGCTAGGAACTTATGCAGACATAAGTTGAGCTCATGACTAACTTAGAAAGACACTATCTTTGATTATAGTTCCAACATTTTTTTTTTTTTTTTTTTGCATTCTTGCACTCTCGCTGTCTCTCACCTCACCCCTTGGATATAGTCCTTTCGGTTGTAATAGCTTTTATAGAATTGCACTCTGAAAGACCCTGCCAGGTCCTGAAGAGGTCAGTTCTTCCTCTGGTTCGACTCAGTCAAATGATAAAGAATCAAGTGGGTCACAGAAATTCTTATCCACTTTCTGGAGTCAAAACTCCTCCAAGTGTTTTAAAGATGTAAACCTGTGCCTTTTTATGTCTGGCAATGACGCTGATGATGAGAAAAACCGTTCCCAGACCAGGATGATCTATCCAAGATCTATTTATTTTTCCATAATCCCTCTGTTTATGTGTTCTCAAATGACTAATGAGGCCAATCTGGAACTGGCAGATTTTGCCACAATTTAGACAGATGGTTTCAGTACATGTGCATAAAGAAAGTAGTGATGGAAATGTGAAAATAAAGATATGTTTCGTACCATTCTGCGTTTTCCTAAGAGTACAAAGATAAGAAGACATGAGGCATGGGAAGGTTTCAGTGTTACTAAACCATACAATGTGATCGTCTTACCTTAGAAGCCTCTAGAATCACTACTGGGGATCACTGTACTAACATATCGATGGTTTCTTTAGCCCAAACACTTGGGAAAGTCTAAACATATGCTCTAGTCATTGCTTTAGAAAGCTTGTATAAGCAATATTAAGTGAACTGTTGCTGATAAAATGTGACCTCACTCCAAACCTGAGCCCTTCCTAGAAGTAAAGCAAACCCAAATATTTCTGGGTAATTTGAAATATAAACAGGGCTGACCATTTTTTTAGGTCTTTGCATGGATGACACATGTCTGAACCTTCTGCTCTCATCCAGTCATCCAGATTTTAGTACGGTCTCTCTTAGATGAAAACCCTAGAAGTCTCGGTACATTTCAATTTATTGTATAGAGCTTAGCAATATGAAGACACATTCATTCATTCATGCATTCATTTATTTACTCAGATATTGTTAGCTAATACTCACTGAATGCTTACTTTGTCCATTGCAGGATAATTGATGCTGCAAAATTGTGGTATAAATACACCCCTCAGCCCTGTCTTTAAAAAATTCATAGATTTTACAGATGTGTAAACAAACTGTTGTGCTATAGTATGGAAAATGTATAGCTCCTTGAAGAACAAAGGCTTTTTTTTTTTGGCTGATGAAGGTTGAAAGGGTAACAAAGACAAAGTAGAATGGAGGAGAAAGAACTCAAATAAAATCGGTTGCCCTGAGACATATACCCAGAACTTTGTGCCATACCAGTACCATTAATGTTAATTTGTTGAGCATTTAAGCTGTTGGTGGTGTGAAAGAGACGAGACTTGTGGATGGATCAGTCACATAAGCAGAATATCTGCATGTGTTTACGAGGCTCTTTGATGCAGGAGAGAAATAGGACGGGGAAGAGAACGGGAAAGTTTTGTGGGCCTTGGGTTCGCCATCCATGTCCTGTTGCAGGAAAATGCCAAACATGTTTCAGGATTCTAAATTCTAACTTGGTCATTATGAAGATATGTTTTCCAAGGTAGAAGGATAGAAAAATAGTTGTTAATATTTTGCTAACTAAAATGATCACTTTTGTTTCTTCACCGGTGCCAATCCCACCCACAGATTGTATATGTTTGGGAGCCTGGTTATCACAGAGTTGCGGGCCTGTCTTCTGGTTTCTTTGGTAGGAATATCCCCTCATCATCCTTTTAGGCATTTCACCTAGTTGTTTCTTATACAAGTCATTTCAGCCAGAGTTTCCTTCCCATCCCTCTTTCTCTCAGTGTAATTGTATCTACCTCGAGATAATTTGTAACAGTGGGTTTAGGTGGCTAGATATCACTCTTTATCTGATCTCTGGCATTCAGTTGACTCCCACTTTCTCAATAACATGTAATGGGAGGGAAGCATTAAAGGCTGAGGTCCCACCCTTGTAAAAATGGTTTCATCAGCACAATTCCTAATAACTAGCCTGACTTCAACTTTCTCTTGTTGAATTTTGCTAAATGAAGCAAAAAATAAGCCAGCACACATCAACAATGGGACTTTTTTTTTTTTTTACCAAGTTTGGTTAGATACAGACAGACTCTGTTGCCGTGCGGTCTGCCTTCCAGGGTGCTGCAGATGAGTGTTAGTAAATGTTTTGCTACGGCAGGACACAAGGACCAGCATTCCAGACTCCTGAGACCAAAGCTAACGGCCTATGTTTTACCTCCCTATTAGGACAGTGGCCTCATTCTAAGTATGGATTTCTATATTAATTGTAGAAAACAAACTAAATTGAATGCTTAAAATATAGTGCTGAAGCAAGAGACACATCCATCTCTCTCTTAACAGCAGTCCCGGGAACTGAATGGCAGCTTTCACACTTTCAATGTGCAATTGCTACTCTAGGTCCAAAGTGACTGTCCCAATTCTCATCACCGCCCAAGTGACAGAAAGAAGGGGCAAAAAGAAGTGCAGACTCATTCATTTTCATGATAAGACACAGAAATAGCACATAGACCTTCTGTTTCCATCCAACTGAACAGGACTTGTTCTCATGGCTAGACCAGTCTGCAAAGATAACTGGGAAATGTGGTCCCTAGGTGTGCGGCCATGTGTATCCCTAAAACTGGGACATCCTATTACTGAAGAAGAAGAGGGAATGTGTAGTGATGGAGAATCTGCAGTCTCTGCAGTGAATGAATGAAAATATTTTGAAACCTATTAAAGTAACCCACCTACACAAGGTTTCCCCAGCTTCTCCAGTTTCTTAGTGGTTCTTAAGTAGTGACTCAAAAATGAAGCATTTGTGTTAGAAATGTGAGCCAATGTACATAATTCTATCTGAAAAAAAAAAAAAAAAGAAAGTCAAAACTGCTTATTAATTTATGGTGAAGTCATAATGTCAGTCTGAGAAAATCAAACATACAGCAGCACAGAAATTTTCTAGAACACACAGAGAGAATCCTTGAAGTTCTTCAGGAAGACAGAGCCACCTACAGGCCAAATAAATTTATCATCAAGCAAAACTCATTCCTTGAATTACAGTCAAGTTTTTTCCTTGGTTTGTTATTACTCTTATTTGTATTTCTTGTCACTTTCATTCTTCTCCTTCCAAATGCAGGCTCCAGTTCCAAAGCAGAGTCAGAGCGCGGGTTTGACGGCCTCCACCACCAGCCTGTGCCACCTTCTGTACCACAATGCAAGGTCAAACTCATCCCCTGCTTCTGCATT
Source organism: Molossus molossus (assembly GCF_014108415.1). Classification (NCBI taxonomy): domain Eukaryota; kingdom Metazoa; phylum Chordata; class Mammalia; order Chiroptera; family Molossidae; genus Molossus; species Molossus molossus. The sequence goes on along the minus strand of NW_023425351.1, from coordinate 61,038,115 downwards.
TGACCCGTGATAGTTTATGTACAATAGAGTCAGCAGCATCCCTTCAAAGTAAATCACTTACATACATGTCCACCAAATTACAAAATTACTGAATGCTCACCACAGGTCATACATCATCCTAAGTACTGTTGATAAAGGGACAACAAAGCCTTTGTGCCCGTGTTTGTGAAGAGAACAGAAAAGCTAATGGAAAATTTTTGACATGCAGAACAATAAAGTCGAGAGCAGAAGAAATGATGAGGAATGATACAACTGACTGTCTTAAAACAGAGAGCGTATTTAAGCTGGTTCTCGAAGGATCAGTAGGTGGGCATCTTATCTTTGGTCTTTCCAGTCAAATAGGAAGAATAGTAGGAATAATGCAATGCTGCCATTCATGGAGGATTGACTACCTACCAGATACAATGCTAAGTGCTTAAATGCATAACCTCACTTAACTCCTACAACCACCCAAGTAGGTAGACATGTTATCCCATTTTGCAGAGGCAGAAATGGAAAGTTACTGAGCTTAGGTAATTTGCCTGGGGGTGCACACCTAGTAGGCAGTGGATGTGAGAACTGAATCCAGCCTGTAATGGGAGCCTGTGCTCTTAAGGACTAGGCAACATTCTCTCTGTGAGGAGCAAAGACAGATCCTGGTGAGAAAGCTATTGTGACAAGGGGATTCTCAGTATCTATTCTGCAGGCTTTTCACTGGCCAGCATCCTGGAGCTTTAAAGTGACTGTGATTATTTAAGTGAGTCCTGCAAATCCCTGCCTCAACATAAACATCTGACCTTGCAAACACACTTATACACACAGAGATACAGATGCTGCGTAAGACTATGAAATAAAGAGCCCCATCTAGGCAGGCACCAGGTCTTGTCACCACTGTGTCCTCTGTGTGCCATATTTGGCATAGAGTGGAGGTTGAATAAATGGACAGATTAACTGAGACTCTGGCTGCATTTTATTTTATTTATTTATTTTTCTTTGTGTTCCTTGACTTATTTTATTTTATTTATTTTTTATTAATTAATTTATTTATTTTTGTTACAGAAGTTTCTCCTTTTTCCCCCACTGATTCCCCCTCCCCCTCCCTCTCTGCCCTGTACCCAGCTTTGTTGTCCATGTCCATTTTTCATGCATACATGCATATAAGTTCTGTGGTTTATCTCTCCCCCACCACCTCCTCTTCTGGGGATTGTCAGTCTGTATTCCACTTCCACGTCTCTAGGACTACCCCATTCTTCAGACTGTTATGTTCATTATAGTCTACAAATAAGTGAGATCATATGATACTTGTCTTTCTCTGTTTGGCTTGTTTCGCTTAGGATAATACTTTCCAGGTCCCTCCATGTAGTCTCAAATGATAAGAGATCTTTCTTTCTTACCGCTGCATAGTACTCCATTGTGTATATGTACCACTGCTTTTTTATCCATTTGTCTACTGATGGACACTTGGGCTGTTTCCAGATCTTAGCTATTGTAAATAGTGCTGCTATGAACATGGGGGTACATATATTCTTTCTGATTGGTGTTTCAGGCTTCTTAGGATATATTCCTAGAAGTGGGATCACTGGGTCAAATGGAAGTTCAATTTTTAATTTTTTGAGGTAACACCATATTGTTTTCCGTAGCGGCTGCACCAGTCTGCATTCCCACCAGCAGTGGACTAGAGTCCCCTTTTCTCCACACCCTCGCCAACACTTGTTGTTTGATGATTTGTTGATGGAGGCCATTCTGACAGGTGTGAGGTGATACCTCGATGTTGTTTTAATTTGCATCTCTCTGATGATTAGTGATGTTGAGCATTTCTTCATATGTCTCTTTCTGGCTGCATTTTAAATACCCAGTTATAAGTTGAGAGGTAAAAAGCACCAGTGGAGGAAAACACGGCACAGCAGACTGTGAGTGATGCCCCGACAGTAGACGGCTTCGGTTTTCAAGGATTTGAGCTTCAAACTGGAAATTGAGCAAGGATTTGGAATTGGCTATATCAAGTTACAGCTTGGGTAAGTCTTGTTTACTGTAAGTCTAATTTCATAATAGTGCCTATCACCAACTTCAGTCAGAGACACTGTGGCCAAGATCATGCAACCAGCAATCTGATTGGTCAGAATTGAAATATACGCCTGTGGCTGGAGTCCGAGGTGTCATGAAGTCCATGGTGGCATTTCTACCCAAATGATATAGACTGAGAGTCAGCGGGAACTTGTTCTCTAAATAAAACTTGAGGTTTCTTTTATCAGAACAACAGATTATCTGTGTGGTTTATTTCTTTTTATTTTTATTTTTTTATCCTCACCCGAGGACATTTTTCCATTTTTTGTACAGACAGAGTGGGAGGGAGAGAGAGGGAAACATCGATGTGAAAGGGACACATCGAGAGGCTGCCACCCACACGACCAACCAGGGCCGGGGACAAACTGCAACCGAGATACATGCCCTTAGCGGGAACCGAACCCGGGTCTCTCCGGACCGCAGGCGGACGCTCTAACTGCTGAGCCAAACCGGCCAGGGCTTGTGTGGTTTATTTTAAAAAAATAATAGAAAAATGGATATGAAGAGTAGAAGCTGAAAATATGGAAAAGCACGTTGAATGTGTCCTGACTAGGCTGAATACTACCATTGGTTTGGGGTAGGGAATGAGATAAAAAGGGGGGCATGAAACCTGTTAAACCACAAAGCTACAACTAAGCATTGCATTAAGGAGGAAGTCTGACCATCTGAGCACGTTGTAAGGGCATGGCAATGCTGCGAAAGGGCACATTCATTCATTCATTCATTCATTGGAATAAATGCATACATGCACGACAGAAGGAAAAACAAACAAACAACACAGAACAACTCATTAAGGTCGGCATTATTTACCCCATTTACAATTAAAGAAAATGAGATACAGAGGCTGAAAAGCTTCGTTTCCTTATGTCAGCAATCCAGAACTCCAGCTCAGGGCTCAGCTGCTGCATCACCATTCCCATAGATTTTTTAATGGTGCATTAAAATAGAGGCTTATTATTGCAAAAAAATATATACATTAATTCTAAAATTTAAACCTGTGACAGGGACTTTCATAATAAAATATATAGATTCAATTTGGACTCTGTCTTTTACTAGCCAAGCGTCCTTGGCCAAACTATTTCATCTCTTTTAGTCTCCTGTCGCCCCATCTGTACAATCCTGATAACTACACACCCTTTACTGTGGAGATTAAATGAAATAACCTATGTGAAAGTATCTAAACAACATATGTAAAATTAAATAAATAACATTTAACACTAATTAAATAGCTGTGAAGTTATTTTTTAAATTAAAATAGAAACCATGGCCCATGCTTTAAAATAAAACAAATCAGAACACCAAAAAAAAAAAAAAAACCTTATTCTGGCTTCCACCCAGGCACAATTCCTAACCATCCCCCTGCTGTTACTTAAGTTAATATAATTACACAAGGAAATGAAGAGGCATTTACTAAGTATATAATGCATAAAAACATGGCCTCAGCTAACTTGTTGGATCCTGAAAGCAATTTAGATTTGGTTTTATGCCATCTGCGACCTCTCAGACTTCAGAAGCTTTGCATCAGCACTGCACCACCTTGCCATAGATTGGGCACAAGTATAAAAATAAAAAGAAAAATCAAACTGGAACTCTGGACTCCATCCAGGGGCTTGCCTTCAAGTTAAAGTCTTACAAAATGCATCTATTCTGCAAAACAAAGGAATAATCCTATCCTTGTCCATGTCATACCTCTACAGTTTTTTCAATGTTTTCCTGTTCAAATGTAAACTCCCTGACCCCAAGTCGTGACACTGCTGGTCTTTGTGAGGTTCTTCCTCTATGACTTTAAAAGTATGCATGGAGTTTTCAAAAAATAAAATTAAAAATGGAACTGCCATTTGACCCAGAGATCCCACTTCTAGGAATATATCCTGAGAAGCCTGAAACACCAATCAAAAAGAACATATGTACCCCTATGTTCATAGCAGCAATGTTAACAATAGCTAAGATCTGGAAACAGCCCAAGTGTCCATCAGTAGATAAGTGGATAAAACAGCTGTGGTATATTTTCACAATGGAATACTATGTTGCTATAAAAAAGAAGGATCTCTTACCCTTTGAGACAGCATGGAGGGACCTGGAGAGTATTATACTAAGAGAAATAAGCCAGTCAGAGAAAGACAATTATCACATGATCTCATTTACATGTAGAATCTAATGAACAAAATAAACTGACAAACAAAATAGATCCAGAGACATGAAAACATGGAACAGACTGACAAATCTCAGAAGGGTAGTGGAGGGGAGAGGAGATTAACCAAAGAACTTACATGTATATAAGCGTAACCCATGGACACTGACAATACATAGTGCAGTGAAGGCCTGGGTGGGGAGTGCGGGAGCAGGGAGGAGGGGGTCAATTGGGGGATAAAGGGGGGAGGGACATCTGTAATACTTTCAACAATAAAAATAAATTTGGAAAATAAATAAATTGTGACATTATTTATACAATGAAAAAAAAAGTATGTCTTTGCTCTCCTCCATTTAATCAAATCCTATCATTGCCCATCAACAGCCATAGTTATTTCACAAGCGTCTACTGTTCAACATACAATACAATTGAATAGTATCATAAGAGCTTATATAGATAAGTTGAACTTTACTAAAATTGAGAACTTTTGTTCTTCAAATCATATTACTACAAGAGTGAACTTGTATTCAGAATTTTTAAAAAGTTACTTTACATTAATAAGAAAGAAAAACAACATTTTAAAAAAAGACTTTGATAGTTCACAAAAGAGAAAATCTAAATGGTAGTAAGCACATGAAATGATATTCAACATCATAAGGCTTTAGAGACCTGCTGATTTCAACCACAGTGAAACAATTCGACCAATTCATTAAAATGCCTCAAACTTAAAAATAAAAACTGAAGTGGATCAGTGTTAGAGAGTATGCAGAACTGGAATTCGTATCTTGCTGTTGGCAGTGAAAATAGGTACCCCTACTGTAGAAACGATTTGACATTATCTACTAAAACTGAATGGATACATGTCCTCTGACCCAGAAATTCCTCTCCTGGGTACATTCCTATCAGAAATGCCTACGTGTCCATCTAAGAGCAAAAGGTACATTTAAGAATGTTCTAAGCAGCATTATTGTAGAAGTCCAAAATGGAAAACAATGCAAAAGTCCCTAAGAATTGGAAAATAAAATTGTGGTGGTAGATTCACATAACAGAATATCAAACTACAATAAAAAGGAATGAACTTCCCTGGCCGGTTTGGCTCAGCGGTTAGAGCGTCGGCCTGCAGTCCAGAGAGACCCGGGTTAGGTTCCCACTAAGGGCACGTACCTCGGTTGCAGTTTGTCCCCGGCCCTGGTTGGTCGTGCGGGTGGCAGCCACTCGATGTGTCTCTTTCACATCGATGTTTCTCTCTCTCTCTCTGTTCCTCTCTCTCCCTCCCACTCTACCTAAACAAAAAATGGAAAAATGTCCTCGGGTGAGGATAAAAAAAAAAAAAAGGAATGAACTACTGATCTACACAATGGTATGAATGAATTCCAGAACATAATGTTGAGCAAAAATACATGTTCTATGATTCCTTTTATACGGAGGGGAACACTAACCTGTGGCTACGTTGGTGGGGGAGGGGTGGCTGGGAGAGCTGGGAGAGGGGAATGTGTGGTATGCTGCTGGCATTGTTGTCTAATTTTTTCTGGAGCATCATTTGAGTGTTGCACAAGTGTGTGCACTTTGTAAAAGTTCATTAAGTTGTAACTTAAGATATGTTAGTTCACCAGATTCATAAAATGTATACAGAGGAATCCACATCCTTCTTCATACCTCTAATTAAGACTCAGGAACTCCATACAACCAACTCTGTGACTTTAGAATAAACTTATAAATATGATTGGAATTCACCCATCCATGAGAACATTGTCATAATTCATACCCACAAGACCAGCTTTTTCCCAAAAAAAAAAACAAAAAAAAATCCTTGTATTTTATTTCCTGCAATTCAGCTTTCTCTGGGCAATGGTTTGTGGGAATCATCATGACCATGGGAAGCAAGAGGTCAGGAAGTTTCTAAAACAGTCAGCACAGTGGTAGCAAATATGTATGGATTACTACACATTAGGCAATGAGGTAAGGACTTGAGGGGTATTGCTTTATTAAACCCTCACAATAAACATTTAAAATGAGTACTTTCAGTGTTCCCATGTTAGATGTTAAGGAAACTAGGAGACAGAAATTGTAAGTATCTTGACTAGACCCACAGAGCTGACAAGAGGCTAGAGTCAGGATTTAAATCTAAATCTGTCAACATACCATGTTACCTCCTGGATATTAGCCTATCCTGCCCTCCCCGTCAGCATGAGACGCTAGGTAGAAAATAGTGTCGACACTTCGTTTTCTGGCCAGGAGCATGTAGTCTGTGGCTGGGGCGCCCACCCTGCACGATGGAATGGACGGAAGGAGAACACGCAGGCTGTGCAGTCGGCGAGAGCAAAGCACGGTTCTCCCTCTGCCGTGCCCTTGAACACGTCTGTTTCTCCGTTTATGAAAGCTAATCAGTCTTTTTCATGCAATTGAGTGAATAAAAATGTTGATTTTCTTAAACCATTGCAATTTGGGGAGTTACTTGTTCGTTTGTTTGTTTTACTAGTGGACCATGGCCTGTGTTGTCTAATACACTTTCCCTTCTGATGTTTCTTCCAATCCTCCAGTCATCCTGGATGTATTCAGAAAGGAGATGAACTGAAAGGTCAGTTAATCACCTGTAAGTGAAGGTCCCTCAGATCTTTTTAAGTAAAAGTCCCTCTGTCCTTTATCCACTATACAAACTGCCCTAAATTCTTTTTCTCGTTCTTCCTTATGTGATGTAGGCTGGACCACCTGAAGGAACACTCAGACACAGCCGTCCCTGCCACTTTGCGCTTTGACTTGCACAGTTTCACTTTATCGTGGTTTTTTCAAAGATATTCATTAAAAAGTTGATTGAGACAGTGAAAATGATACAGTGCGTGCTCAGTTGTCTGAGTCAATTATACAGCCCTGTATTACAATTACAATTACAATTAAAATTACTGTACGTATGGACTGTAGGCCTCTGTATTGAGCACCCCAGGACTCCTTCAATGCCGGGTGCAACCACTAGAGTCTGGAACGAATGAACCACGACAAACAAGGGACGACTGTATCTATCTTTCTCTCCTTTTAAACTTGAGACCAATACTAAGATGCTAAATGTCTGCTTGCTCCCTTCTGGACCTTATCCCGACCCTTTTCAGCAACTGAGAATTAAATAATTACAGCTGCCACTTGAGTAGCACCTTCTTTGTAACATGTCTAAATCTTGAATCATTTTTGCCCCCAACCTTATTCCTCTTTCCATTCTCTTTTCATAGTTTGCTGCCATTATCAACCCCATTTCCCAAAATTAGTATTTTCAGTGTCATTTTTGGTTCTCGTCTTCCCTTTAACCTACATAAAATCATTGCCCAGGGCAGAGTTTGCAGACGGGTGAGGTTAGCCCACTGTTTCAAGCCTTTCCTACCATTGGTAGCTTTGGACAGCTGGGTCGTTTCACCCTTTAACTGTATCTAACACCCCCCCCCCCCGGGTCCCTCTGCCTCCACCTCTCCCCTCTCCTTGTTCAGAGATGTCTCATCTGCGCTCCTATTCAATGAACTCCAGACTCCTTAAATGGCAGATAAGTCTGGGCTCACTCGCCCTTCCTCCCTTCCTCCCTTCCTCCCTTCCTCCCTTCCTCCCTTCCGCCCTCCCTTCTTTCTTTCCTTCCTTCCTTCCTTCCTTCCTTCCTTCCTTCCTTCCTTCCTTCCTTCCTTCCTTCCTTCCTTCTTCCCTTCCTCCCTTCCTCCCTTCCTTCTTCCCTTCCTCCCTTCCTCTCTTCCTCCCTCCCTCCCTCCCTTCCTTCCTTCTTTCCTTCCTTCCTTCCTTCCTTCTTCCCTTCCTCCCTTCCTCCCTTCCTTCTTCCCTTCCTCCCTTCCTCCCTTCCTCTCTTCCTCCCTCCCTCCCTTCCTTCTTTCCTTCCTTCCTTCCTTCCTTCCTTCCTTCCTTCCTCCCTTCCTCCCTCCCTTCCTTCCTTCTTCCCTTCCTCTCTTCCTCCCTCCCTCCCTCCCTTCCTTCTTTCCTTCCTTCCTTCCTTCCTTCCTTCCTTCCTTCCTTCCTTCCTCCCTTCCTCCCTCCCTTCCTTCCTTCCTTCTTCCCTTCCTCCCTTCCTCCCTTCCTCTCTTCCTCCCTCCCTCCCTCCCTTCCTTCCTTCTTTCCTTCCTTCCTTCCTTCCTTCCTTCCTCCTTCCTCCCTCCCTCCCTCCCTCCCTTCTTTCCTTCCTTCCTTCCTTCCTCCCTTCCTTCCTCCCTCCCTTCCTTCCTTCTTCCCTTCCTCCCTTCCTCCCTTCCTCTCTTCCTCCCTCCCTCCCTCCCTCCCTCCCTCCCTTCCTCCCTCCCTCCCTCCCTTCCTTCCTTCCTTCCTTCCTTCCTTCCTTCCTTCCTTCCTCCCTTCCTCCCTCCCTTCCTTCCTCCCTTCCTCCCTCCCTTCCTCCCTCCCTTCCTTCCTCCCTTCCTCTCTTCCTCCCTCCCTCCCTCCCTTCCTTCCTTCCTTCCTTCCTTCCTTCCTTCCTTCCTTCCTTCCTATTATTGTTTCCCTTTAATTTATTGTTGAAAGTATTACAGATGTCCCTCCTTTTTTCACCCATTGGTACCCCCACCCCACCCTCGCCTTCACCTCTTCAGCACACTGTTGTCTGTGTCCACTGGTTACACATATATGCATATCAGGTCTTTCTGTGGTTTATCTCTTCCCTCCCTCCCACCCCCTCCCCTCTGAGATCTGTCAGTCTGTCCCCTACTTCCATATCTCTGGATCTGTTTTGTTGTCAGCTTATTTTGTTTATGATATTCCACAAAAAAGTGAGATCATGTGATGCTTGTCTTTCGCTGCCTGCCTTGTTTCGCTTAACAAGGCCTGGCACTCTCTCGTCTGGACCTTCCTTTCCACGAGCATCCCGCTCCCTTTCCGTCTCACGCTCTATACTTCTGCTTTCCGGACATTATCATCCCCCTTTCCACGACCCTTGTGCAACATGCCCTTCGGCCCTCCTCCCCACCTTACCCCATCCGGCAATCTCAAAATGCTGCCACTAGTAACTTCCTCTGAGAAAGCATTTCTTCCCCTCACTCCCAGCAGCCTAATTGATTCATTTCTACTCTGACCTCAGTAGCACTTAATGTATTGAATTGTGACATCTGTTTTCTAATCCCTGCCATTCCTCAGGAGTAAAAGTTGTGTTATTCTTATCTGCATATCCCCACTGCTTAGCACTATACCTGGCATACACAGTTGTTAACGAGGATTAGAAAAGATACCTTAAAGTTCAGTGGTGTGGCTCAGGGGATTGAGCGTCATCCCATGCACCAAGAGGTCACTGGTTCAATTCCTGGTCAGGGCACAGCAGGTTCAACCCCCCAGAGGTGGAGTGCAGGAGGCAGACTATCAGTGTTTCTCTCTCATCCATGCTTCTCTCTCTCTCTCCCACTCCCTTCCTCTCTCTCTAAAGACAATAAAACATATTTATTTCAAAAAAAGAAGAAGAAGGTATATTGCCCTGGCCAGTTTTGCTCAGTGGTTAGAGCGTCAGCCTGTGGACCAATGATTCTGAGGTTCGATTCTAGTCAAGAGCATGTACCCCAGTTGCAGTTTGTCCCCGGCCCTTGTAGGGGTCGTGTGGGAGGCAACCAGTCAATGTGTCTCTCTCACATCGTTGTTTCTATCTCCTCCCCTCACTTACCCTTTCCCCCTACTCTATCTGAAGATAAATGGAAAAATGTCCTCAGGTGAGGATTAAAAAAAAAAAAGGAAGTATATACAACATAAATGAATGAACAAATGGATGCAATTTTTACAAATTCAAGCTAAAATAGCCATTTGAGAAGATAAATTAAACAATTTTTTTGTTTTTATCATTGAAAGTATTACAGATGACCCCCTTTTTTCCCTGGCATTGACCCCCTTCTTCCCGCTCCCACCTCCCTCCTGCCTGCCCCAGCCTAGTGCATGTCGATTGGTTGTGCATATATTTGAATGTAAAGACCACATAGCAGAGTGCGCATCTGATTTGGAGAGAGAGCCCACACCTCTGCGAGAGTATTCCAGCCATGCTCTCCGAGCCGCGTGGCTATCCAGGTGTAATCATACCTCCAGGACTCTTAGACTCAGTGATGCTAACCAATGACCGAAGAGTTAATTCACATGCAAATGAAGTTCTGTCCTACACCAATCCCTTTCCTAACAGGCCAGGAGGGAAAAGCCACCGCACGTCTAGTCAACAGTTTTCAGGACCCCAGAGCCGGGAATGTTGCCTCAGAAGCAGAATACAAAGGACACTCTGGATGTGGGACAAACCACATGAAGTAAGAGGAAATACTCTTTCCATGAGAAGACTTGAGTCAACCCCCTTAAAGAAAACAGAACAGAACACCCAGACCAATTGAAAGTCCACTCCAATGCAAAGCAGTTTCTTTCCGGGGAAGTCAAAAGGTACAAAGGTCTTGCTGAGTGGACTCCAGAAGCTCAGCACTCAAAACAGGCGCGGATTTTAACTTTGCATGTGTGGCTTTGCTATTACCAAATACCAGTATTTGTAATTAGCCTTGGCTGTTCCTTTTGGCCTGGTTTAGAACTGTTTTTTGTTTTTAAAAAAACAGGGATTTACTCATTTTAAATTTCCAAATGGGGAGGAGCGGCATTGAAAGAATTCATAACAGCAAGGCTGGTGAGGATCTGCTCTGCACTCCCAGCATCAGGGAGAACAAGGACGAGTTAGGTTCCACGGGTACCCAGGCACCATCATGACCAGAATGTGATCTGGAAACACATGTTTCACTTAGCAAAACCTTGCAACATCACAGTAACCAAGTAGACCGCTTGTATCCGTGGCAGCCCAAGTCTGTTCATTCCTACTGTGATGAATCACAGCCTTTGTCCCTTTTTCTAATGAACTTTCAACTTCTGCAAACTCATAGGTCGTCTCCTTACATCTCTAGATCAGACTTTTTCCAGAGAAAAGATCTACATCCATTGTTAACATCCTCTGTAATTGTCAGAGCATTTACACAATGCCACTAAGTAGGTTTCTGGCCAGCCTGCGGATTGCTCATACTTGGATCTCCACCCTGGATCTATCGGCTTTGGCCAGAGTACAACGGTACAATAAATCAATACTGGGACTTACAAAAGAAACCCCTTGGAAGGGTACTCTGACTGAGACATGTGCTCTGAGATTTGGCCTCCCCAGGCATAGTCACAAGGCCCACTTGGATGAAGCAGGGGACAGTCTTCCTTGTTTAGTTAAGTTTAGTTTGGTTTTTAATTAGTTTTATTGGGGTAACTTTGGTTGATAACATTATATAATTTTTAGGCATACAACGTTATAATTCAACATCTTAAAATTGAAGATACTACCAGCAACACCAGGTACCTCTGAACATATGTTCAAATATACTGACTTTTATATCGGTATATCTGATACTTGCTATACTGACTTTTAGTATATCAGGTGGTCAGCAGTCACTTGAATGATTTGTAGTGATGTCAGCAGAAGACCGCTGTCCAGTGACTTGTCCGCATCAGTCAGCTGTGTTGATTAAACTGATATGTCGGCTAAGTTGTTCTATAATCACAACACAACGCAAAATCTCAGAGGCTTACAAAGAGTGATTTCTCTCTCATGTGGGTTCGTTATGGGTTGGCTCTGGTTCTGTTCTGCATCATGGTCTCTCCAGGACCCACGCTGACAAAGCAGCTTCTATGTGGACCATGCAGCCCAGTTTATCCAACACAATCCCCGTTCATACCTATGGTCTCAGAGATCATTAATAGCACATCTTTCCCTCTTAACGATTTACCTTCTCACTTTCAAAAGTGCCTGGTTTGGACAACAGATTATATGTCGCATTTCACTGCCTAAAGCAAGTCACATATCCATTCCTGAGCTCAGTAGGGTGAGAAAGTATAACTGCCCCCAAGGAGGAACAGCAAATATTTTGAACAAAATGCAATCTACCACAGTGAACGCGGCAAACATAAAGAGAAAATAAAATTATATCAGTGACACAACCAAGGAATGTGTGTGGAAAGTGTAAAAGGGTAGATTAGAGTTAGAGTCTCTGCAGTTGGGGGCTTTTACAATTTTATCCATTTCCTAGTTTTGCCCAATGTTCTTAATTTATGAGATGAAAAAAAAACTGCAGCTCAGCTAAGGGAAGTAATGTACCCAAGGTCTAGAGGTCTGTGGACCGGTCCATGCCTTCCTAGAGAGGGAGTTTAGTGGTACAATAGAGGAAAAGAATTTAAGTGATAAGATAAGCCATACATGTCTCAATATAAAGCAATCCCAAGTCACTCAGTTTCCATAGCATTAAAGTAGATGTAAAATCGCTTGGCACAAAACCCAGTACATGAGTGGGTGCCCGATAACACGAGGAGTTTCCTAAGAACTTGAACATCATGCAACGCCTCTTTTATGAGCAATAGTTTTGGAGAAAATGCTGACCCTCCATTCAGGCATTTATGGCACAATGAGCCTCACTTCCTTCTTGTCACTAGATAATCTCACTACCTCCTTCTGCTCCAGGGCACAGGTGCGTGGAAAGTAATGGTTCTCAGCCTTGTCTGCAACCTTTGTGCCTGTCCCCACCTGTCCCCAAAGGTTCTGATTCAGTTATGTGGAGACGAGGTATTGAGGATCAGGACTATCTAAAAGCTCCCAGGTTATTCTAATTAACAGCCAGGACTGAGAGTCACTAACGCGGGAGTTTTTACAATAATCCACGGACCACGGTCATAGACCTGATTTTCAGTCTAGCAAATCACTCTGATAAGGATATTTATATACTGTTTCTTGTGGAATGAATGTGTGTGCCCTCCCTCCAAATTTACATAGTAAAGCCCTAACTCCCAGTGTGGTCATATTTGCAGACGAAGCCTTTGGGTGGTAATTAAGGTTAGATGAGGACAGAGGATAGGGCCTGGAAGAAGAAATTAGAACCCTTTTTAGAAACTATCCCACAGAGCTTGTGTTCTCTCTCCATACTCTCACAAAGAAGAAGTTATGTGCACACAGAGCAAGATGGCAACCGCCTACAAGCCAAGAGGCCTCAGAATCTCATTACCTGGCTGGCACCTTGATCTTGAATTTCCCAGCCTCCAGAACCATGGGAAATAAATGTCTATTCACCCCATAGATGCTATTTTGTTATGCAGCCCTAGCTGACTAATGTATGCCATTTCTCTTCAAAACTTCCAGGTCCTATTTATCACTAACACTTAGCAAACACACGCGTGCGCGCGCACACACACACACACACCCCAAATAGCCACAGCAATCTTGAAAAAGAAGAACAAAGTTGAAGGGATCACAGTACCAGATATGAGGCTATACTACAAAGCCATCATAATCAAAACAGCCTGGTTCATTCTTTTGTTTGTTTCATTTATTTGCCTGCAATGCATTTTTAAATACAGGGTACCATAATTTATCATCCAAAGCAGACCCTTTTAAAAGTGGGAAGCTACACTATTTCTCCCAAAGAGCCTTAGGTATTTATGGTTTAAAGATTCAATGTCTCTAATGAGTACAAGGCTAGCGGTTAGGAGACTTCTAGTCTAGAGCTGGTTCTGCCACACGCCGTTGGACATGGGCTGGGTCACTTCACCTCTTTGGGTATCACCTCCCCATTATAAAGGAGATAATCAAAACAGATGCTTTTATAAGGTCTTCCCTTCCAGGGCAGGAGTCACACACCCATAAGGCAAAAGTTTCCATCCACCTTTTTTTATCCACCTTCTTTTAATGGATTGAGCTTTCCACAAACGCCCAAATTCAAAACTCTCTTCTCCTGACTCCACATTGGTTCGTTGGTCAGAGCCACTATATTGGTACTTCTTAAAAAGTCCCTCCTTTCCAACCAGTGTGGCTCAGTGGTTGAGCGTTGACCCATTGACTAAGTTCGATTCCCAGTCTGGGTACATGCTGGGGTTGTGGGCTTGACCCCCAGTAGGGGGCATGCTGGCGGTGGCCAATCAATGTTTCTATCTCATTCTCCCTCTCCCTTCTTTCTCTCTAAAAATCACTAAGAACATAGTTTTAAAATCTCTCCAGGAATCCAGGTGGTGTGGCTCAGTGGATTGAGGGTCGTCCCATGTTCTGAGAGGTGCTGGTTCGAGCACATGACCGGGTTGCGGGCTCAATCCCCAGTGGGGGGTGTGCAGGAGGCGGCCAATCAATGTATCTCTCTCACATCGATGTTTCTATCTCTCGCTCCCTTCCTCTCTCTAAAAAATCAGTAAAAACATTTTTTTTTCAGTCTCTCCAGGGCATTCTGAGTAGTCAGAATTGAAAACTACAAGCTATTTTACAAATTTTTACCACTGAGGACACAGAGAGGTGAAGTGGTTTGCTCAAGATCACACCGCTTTTAAGTAGCAAAGCCAGGACACAAACTCCGCTAGTCCAGCTGCAAAACTCCTCCCACCGTCTTCGATACAACAGCCCCTGGCACGTGGTCAGCCAGCTGTCTGCCGGTTCCACAGCTTGTGCTGCTCTTCTTAGGAGGTTCGCTCGGCTGACTCGGCCGCCGACTCACCTGTCGCTGCTGCAGGTGTCAGGGGCTGAAACTCCTGGAGCTGGGGTAGCGACACCTTTCCGTCTGTGCCCCGTGGGCTAGGCTGGCCTTCCACGACGGGGTTCGAAGGAGAGTAAGAGGCACAGAGACTAATTGTGGATTAGAACCAGGAATGCTCACGGATTGCTCTGGCCTGCGTTTCCACACAGAACTATTTTTTGGTACACGACATTGGCATTTTGATTAATGTTACATTCTTGGCTTGTTCTTCAGTTGCAGCAACACAGAGATTTCTGTCTACACATATTATTAACTGTCATCTGAGCTTCCCACTCAAGGCAGCTGATAATTACACGTTCTGGAAGCTGAGTGTCACAACCAATTAACCTGACAGGCTCCACTGATTCGGGGAGAAATGGAGGCTGTACAAATCTGTTTTGTGGTATCTCAGTGTAAATAGAGAAGTGATTAAGTGCAAGGACTACAATAAAATAATACTGGCTTCAACCCAGGCACATGAGGAGTGAGTAGAAAGATGTTGAGCTTTGGATCCAAACAGGCCGAAGTTCAAATCCCAGCTCTGCCACTTACTAGCTGAATGGGCTTGCACAAACGTTACTGAGCCCTACTTTTATTTTTACCCATATGTCTACCCTCAAAGTACATTTAAAAATGCATCTGCTGCCCTGGTGGGTTTTGCTCAGTGGTTAGAGCATCGGCCTGCAGCATCCAAAGGGTCATGGGTTCAAGTACCGGTCAAGGGCACATACCTGGGTTGCAGGTTCAATCCCTGGCCCTCATTGAGGTCATGCAGGAGGCAACCAATTGATGTATCTCTCTTACATCGATGCTTCTCCCTCCCATCTCTCCCCTCTCTCCCCTCCCTCCCCTCCACTTTATCTAACAATCAATGAAAAACTATCTTCAGGTGAGGACTAACAATAAATTAATTAATTAATTAGTTAATTAAAAATTTATGTGATTATTAAAGAAAATAATAAATATATTTATGTTGGGTGGGCCAGCTTAAAAAATAGAACTGAACGGTATTCCCCAAGCTTCCAGAACTTTCCCCATTCTGACACTCACGCTCTCCCCAGTGGTGACTCCAAGCCTCTCTTAATCATCCCCTCTCTTTCGTCCATAATCTCCCACCTGTATATGTACCCCTAAATATATTCATATTCTTCTAACCTGTTCTAAACCTTAGAATTATGCTATGTGTGTGTCTTCTGATGTCGAAGATCGATTCACTGAAGCATGTGTCCAGAGACCACTTATGACCACTGCCACACGCATGCCACAGCTGCACATGACATAGGGTATACGACAGCTCAGCTGGTGCTGGCCCCTTGAGATGGCTGGTACCATGAAATATATTAAACAAAACCATTTCTGCAAAAATTCTCCTGGTGTATCACTGTCACCTTTTCTAGGGCAGGAGTCACAAACCATAGCCCAAAGGCTCAATCCAGCCTGCCAGCAGTTTTGTTTTGTTTTTTAATCCTCACTGAGGATATATATTTTTCTTTTTATCTTCAGATAGAGTGGGAAGGAGGGAGAGAGAGGAAGACAGAGGGAGAGAGAGAAACATCGATGTGAGAGGGACAGATCGACTGGCTGCCTCCCTCGACCCCAACCAGGGCCGGGAGGAACCCCAAAGGAGGTTGTGCCCTTGACATGAATCAAACCCGCGACTCATTGGTCCTCTGGCCCATGCTCTAATCGCTGAGCCAAACCGGCCATGGCGAGCCTGCCATCAATTTTTACAAATAAAGTCTTATTGGCAACTAGCCACATCCACTTGTTTACATATTGCCTAGGGCAGCTTTCTGGTTACCAGGAGAGAAGAACCCAAGTCCTCTCCTGAATGACCCTCCTTCCCGCCGGCAGTGCTCGGCCCAAAAAGGATCCCTCCACTCTCCACTCAAAAAGGCCTATTTTTCTTTCCTTCTCTTTTCTTTTTTGCTTAAAAATGTATATATGTTTAGAGTCACTTAAAAAAAACCAGCCTAAATTATTAGCACTGCTTTTAAAAGATAATTTCCTTTCCTTGAAGGCAAGAATGCTGCATTTCAAACACGTTGAAAGGTCGAGGGAAATCCCTGTGCTCATCTGGGGGGTCATTCGGGCCGTTCTGGGGGAACAGGAGGAATGCACGCTGTTGGGAAATCAAAGCGCTGTTCTGTTTACAGCTTCCTAGGCTCGTTCTCACCTCACAGCGATTCTTCCTGGCCACACTCTCTTCCTCTCTCTAGGGCGACTTGTTCTAAGCCTCTAGATGATTCCTAAAGAAACCCGATGTGTGCGCTGGGCTGGCCAAATGCGTGGCTACTCCAAGAAGAACGCCAAGACTCTCCCATCCTGTGAGCTTCTGGAAGGGAATGCGCTGCCGGGCTCCCTGGAGAGATTCTGACCCTGGGACTTGGGGCTCCCCTGGGCGCCCGAGGAAGCTTCCTCCCAAGTCTGTTATCTGCTTCTGCTAGAAATACGTCACTCCCCAATAAGCATAAGTGTGGTTTGTGGAAAATCCTTGGAGCTTCATGCCACGGAGCCTAGACCTTGGGAAATGTTGCATCCATTGATACCCACACTTCTCTGAGAGATTCCAACCCTGTTTTCTGCTCTGCCGTGTTTTAATTAAGCAGGTCACTTGACTACTCCATTTCTTTTTAGCAAACATTTTTAAGCAGGCGGCCATGATGCAAGAGGCGTGGTGCTGGTGCAGGTGCAGAGGGATGTGAAATCGTCCCAGGCCTGAAGGACGGCACCAGCTATGATCTTTGCAGGACTCATGCAAAATGAAAACACAGGGCTACCTGTTTGAAAACCCATAAGGTTCTCGAGATGGTGCTGGGTGATAGCAGAGCATCCACGCAAGTGTGAGGTCCTTTGCAACATGGGGTCCCTCGCAACCCAAGTCCGTGAAGCCAGCCCTCACAATCTGGGAGATGAGACAGACAGAAAAGTAGCTCTCTTGCAAGGCAAGGAAGAAAACCATTATGTTAAATGTCAAAGGGTTATAGGCATGTGATTCTAACGGATAATCGGGAGGCCTCCCACAGTAGGAGGTATTCACAATGGGCCCTAAATGAGTGAAGACACTTTTGTAGGTAAGGTGACCAAATGCTTTCCTGGCTGGGAATCAGCACAAGACGGATCTGTGGCGTGACAGTGTCGGCTTCGATAGAGCAGAGGCAGGGAGACCACTGGGTTAGAATGCAGAGCGCTGTCGGTGATGTAGTGAGGAACGGAGAAAGGTCGCTTGAAGTCCATTGCTGGGGATTTCTGGGGTTTTGAATTCTTTCGATTTGGACTTCCAATTTGGAATCTGAGTGGATATACGGAGCCTTTCAGTGTCTTTTTGTTGTTGTTGTTTTTTAATTAAGTTTTTTTCTTTACTGAGTTTAGGGAGAGAGAGATAGAAACATCCATGAGAGAACATGGATTGGCCGCCTCCTGCAGGCCCTCCACTGGGGATTTGGTCCACAACCTGGGCACGTGTCCTGACCGGGAATCGAACCGGCGACCTCTTGGTGCATGGGTCGATGCTCAACCACTGAGCCACACCGGCCGGGCGCCTTTTGGTGTTTTTAAGTAAGAGAATGACAAAGTCAGTTCCAGAATTCCAGAAAAAGAAGGTAACTTCCATTGTAATGTGGCAAATGGACCAGGGAAGAAAGGGGCGGAGACCAGGAAAACGGTCAGGAAACAGGTAACAGCACCCAGAGTGAGAAGATGAGGCCCAGGCGACAGACAGAAGGAGGCCGCAGAGGACACACTGGAGTGGCCCTTTCTCCTGTAGGAAAAGGAAAGGGGATTGCTGAGAATTTACATTAGTTTTGTTCTTTTATTAATTTTTTTTTTATCCTCACCCAAAGACATTTTTGCATTTACTTTCAGATAGAGCAGGAGGGGGAGAGGGAGGAAGAGAGAGAGAGAGAAGCATCACCAGGGCTATTAATGTTTTTAAAACCACTATACTGGGGTATGATTGACATATAAAGAGCTGTACATAGTTAATGCATAAAACTCCATGAGTTTGGGTCTAAGTGTACACTTGTGAAACCACCACCAACTTCAAGGCCGTAGACATATCCATCACCTCCCAAAGCTCCCTCCCATCTCCCTTTGGTATAAGAACATTTACCATAAAGTTTACCCTCTTAGGAAATTTTAAGCATACAATACAGTATTGTTATAGCTAAGACTTACGTATCCTGAATGAATAAAATGTGATACCCTTTGACCATCACCCCTCATTTTCCCCTCCCCCAGCCTCTAGAAACCACCATTTTAATCTCTGCTTCTATGAATTTGATTTAGATCCCACATAAAAGTGGGAAAGGGGGGTAGATGGACTATAATATTCTTGCAGCCCTCCTGGAGAACTCCATGCCAAGCTCAGGAAGATTGTTCTTGTGCCTTGACAAGCAATGAGCAAGGACAACCCCCAACAGCATGTTGAAGGGAGGGGAGCTGTAGGCAAGGCAAACTCATGGATGTCAAGGTCAAGGACAGAAAGACCTATGCTGAGTTGCCCTTATTATTGTATGTTTGCTCCAATCAAACTGCTAAACTATTGAGGTACAGATAGGTCTAAGATATCTAATCCTGCCAGAGCTGGGCAAACTCACCCAGAAAAATCCTTTCACATAGTTAGTATAAAAGACTCAGAAAGGATCCATTTTTTAAATTGATCAATGGATAGGAACCAGAAAAATAATTATTTAAAATGTCTTTGCAAGATCTGTTTAAATACCCAAAGCATCACTTTAACTGGGAGAAATTTTCAACAAAATGTAAAATTTCGATATGAAAATAGATGGCAAATATTAAAATATTGTTTTGTTTTGTGTGTTTGTTTTGCTGTAACTCAAATTGAGATGTCTGCAGCATATTAGAATTGGAATGGTTTTATAGAAAGAGCTTGGTTCAAATGATAGTTCTGCAACTTGCTACTGATCTGATCTAAGTTAAGTAATTTAGCTTCTTTGAAACTCTGTGTCCTCATCTTGATAATGAACGTAATGTTGCTGGCTTTGCAAACTTATCAAATCATTATATGGGCAAAAGACGCAGAGGTACCCAACAAGCCTTGCAGCTCCCCAGTGTTCTAGAAATCGAATGTCTCATCAGCAGTACTACTGACCTCAGGGGTCTCTAATGTTTTATTCTGTAGCTTTAATTTACTTCTTTATCGCAAATACAGTCCAAGAAGTGTGGAAGAGAAACCACTTGAATTGTTGTGTTGGTTTTGTTGTTTAGACAAACTTATAACAAATATTAGCAAATATTCTAAGAGACGGCCTGCCAGACCCTTCGGTGTAACCAAGGAAATACATTCCAGTTATGTTGTCTTCGAAGCATATGGCAAATGTTACAATCAGTGAACCCAACAAATGCTTGTAAATCACATTTCTCTCGCTCCCCTGTCCCCCAACAAAAAAAACACTCATAAATCATCCATTTTACATATAAGCACAGTTGTTACCTCCGACGTGTCTGCTTCCGAGTGCCCGTGTCAAGTCCCAGCATAACAAATGCAGCTTGCTCTGGCGTGTCTTAGGTTCACCAAGTTTACATGACTCCCTCCCCCGCTACAAAGAACCAGCTCTGAGGGCAGGGACTGACTTCTTTGTTGTATCCTCACCCCAGTTCAGTGCCTGACACATGGCACGTGCTCAGTCAATGGGAGGGAATGAATGAGGATTAGGTGTCCCCTCGACAGTACGTACAACCAGACTTTCTTCTCCGTAGGATTATCCAATGTTTGCGAATAGATTTTTTCCCCTGCTGTGGGTATTTTTATAACAAGAACAAAGAGTAACTAAGGCATCCTTTTGTGTTTTCCATAACACAGTTCCACCCAATGCACGGTTTTGATCTTCACATGGCTGTAGCGAGTGTTAAGTGTGTTTATACCTGTACAAGCTCACTGTGTCACACATCCTCAATCAGCTAAAGATTTCATTATTCATTTGCTCATGAGACGCAGAATAGTGGCTCTGAAGCCAGATGACCTTGAGTCATATCCCGATTCTGTTGCTATTGCTGTGTGACCCCAGGCATGTGACCTAACTTCTTGGAGCCTCACTACTTCAGCTCTATAATGGGGGAATAATACACAAGGATGGAGCGGGCGGGAGATCACATGCACAACACAAGGCTCATGTAGAGCAAAATGGCTTTACTGCATGCGCTTGGGTACGGGGGCGCTGAGCCGTAAAGGGTTCAGCCTCGAATCAGGGTTGGGGTGTCGGATATATACTCCACTTCTAGCTTCCGGCAGTTCCTGCTCACGTACTCTGCCTGGCCCACTGTCCACTTTGCAGTAGGGCTGGTCTGGTGTCTCGTCGGGCATCTGCTGGGTGATTCACTGTCTTGCGGATAATCCAGATAATCCTCATCCGAGCTCAACAGAAGGCTGAGCAAAGGTCATGCAAGCAACACAATTTCCACAGTTTCCACCTTTTGCAAACTTGTACCTTTACCCTTTAAACCATTACTAACCCCTTCAGTACTGTTCTCTCCATAGCACTGCTGTGAGGCTCACGTGGCAGTGTGTTGGAGGATAGTGAAAGACACGCATGGTGGGGGAAGCACAGGAAGTGCTCAGTAAATACTAAGAAATATAGAAAACCCGAGACATGTGTTAATCACCTGCTATGTACAAGAAACTCATCTAGCTGCTAAGGGAGAAGAGACTAGACCTAGGCCCAACCCGCATGGAGCTTAGATTCTGGGCAGAAAGGATCTGAATCTGGAGAATATTTAATAACAGGGATAATTAGATTTCCCTCTATTGTTCTCCCAAAGCATAATTGAGAGAAAAAGATTTTTATAGCCATGATGTAAATGGATTGTGCAATGCTTTCTAAGACTTCAGCTCTTGGATGTAAGTTAGATAAAAATAGTAACTTTATTGTGCTGAAAATTTTATATTTGATCTCATTTAATTCTTACAACAAAACTTCAAAATAATTATGGTTACCCGTATTCTACAGATTGAAGTTCGCAGGAGATAAATAATAGCCCAAGGCCATGTATCGAGTGTATCCCATAGCCTCGCCAATCGTGACGGGAGGCTCCTTGGTCTAGTGTGGACCTTGGCTCGGTGGAAGGACAGCCTCTCATCATGAACATTTCCTGAATTGGGGGAGTCCCATGGGCTAGGGTGGGTTCTGTGCTTTTGTTTTTCTTTGTATTGGGGGTCAGATGGGACGGGGCCATCACCACATTCTCCTCTTCACTTTCCTCACTTTCCCATCGATTCCGTCTCTTAGTGTCCCAATCAGGCTTTGTCACAAGCAGAGCAGTGGACAACCCTGTGACTTTCTCTAACCTCAGACCTTCTTCCAGCTTTCTAAGTCCAACTGCAGCCTCTAGCTGGCCCACAGTCAGGCCAGCCCACGGAGGTGGCCACCCGTTCCTCTTCTTCACAACCTCGGGGTTCCCCAGATGAGGTCTGCAAGCAGCTCTCTGCATGGAGGGCAAGGAGAGACCGGAGAGGGGGGCACTACTCCAGATCGCTCAGTGGCGGTCTCAGTAAGCAAGGGATCTTTCCTACTTGTTGGATTGTGGGCAGCTGCAAGGTGAGTAGATCTCCACACCTACCAGCTGGACTCTTAAAAGTTTCTGAGGCCTTAATGGGGTTCAGTCCTATACTCACTTCAGCCAGTCTGGACACCTTACTCTCTCAAGGCGGAGCCCCTGAATGGCTCTGGCTATGGGAACAGTGGGCAGAACACACATTCCAAGGAAAGGGAGGGGGTCAGGAGCTTCTGCCCACCCGGGCCCAGCTCTTGGGCCAACTAGCGGTCACATCCTCTTGACGACCTCCTCCAACAACAAGTGTAACCCAGTCATATATCAAGTGTAACTACTCTGACACATCAGCCCCAAAATGTGTAATGGTCCAAACACAATAGAAGCTTATTTCTTTTCTATATAACAGCGCTGGGTTAGTTAACGGGAAGACAACAATGCAGGTTTCTGGAAGCTCTGCCGACCTGTATATTCTAAAAAAATGGGGAGATAAAGAGGATGGAGGACAACAGGTAGGAGGTGTCATGGGCCAGGCCTGGAGGCGGTTCATCCACTCTGCTAGATTTCCAGTCTAGAATTCAGTCCCGTGGCCACCCTGACCTCCAGGAGAAATGGGAAGTGTAGATTCCCAGCCATGGCTGTACACTTTGAATGGGGAACAGAGATACTATGTGTCTTTAGCCTTCTCTAGACAAAACAGAAAGTACCAAAGCCACAATTCCAACCCAGATCTGTCTGTCCCAAAGTCCATGCTTCTGCACACTGCTAATTAGAAGGGCCACCTGAGGACCTCCTATCGCCCCTAAGTGCTGCATACATTTTAAATAATTTCATCCTCAAAGCAACACCATAAAGTGAGTTCTGTTATTTGTACACAAGGAAAGCGTGACACAGAAGGATCAAATAGCTTGTTCAGTTCTTCTGTGACAATTAGGTGACAGAGTGTGTGTTTGATCAGGACCTGCACCATCCCGGTCCCTGACCTTGACAACTTCCCAGTAATATCCTGGCTTTGGGGGCAACCCTAACGCCACATTCTGAGATCAACCTTGATGAGTAGCTCCGACCCGTTTTCCCAGGAGCGGAACCGCTCTCCCCCCCAGGATGCCACCAGAGGCCCAAGACATTCTGTGGCTGTTATTCGGGCCTGTTTGATACCATCACTAGACTGTCTCACTTCCCAGATAATCTTTGCTGGGGGATACCCAGGAATTCCACAGTAAAACACCCCACTGAGAGGAAAAGGTTTTGGCTTTTGACACAAAGATTAAATGTACTCACAGCATTTAGAACAAAACGTTTCTCCCAAAATGCTCGCCATAAAATGGTGACATTTGTCAAGACTGAAAAGCTATAATTCTACTCATATACTACTTTGAAGTTGAAAACTAACATTGCACTTACTGGACATAGATTTAAAAACCTCTATTTTCAAAGTAACCACAGAGCCGTTTTTACAGCGGGGTCTTACATCAGAGGGCATTTCGCAGTGGTTGCTTCCCGAGCTTTGGGGCCGGGTCGCATGGGTCTCGACCCAGCCCTGGCCCTTCTCCTAGCTGTGTGACCAGCGCCAAGGTATGTTCTTCACTTATCTCTAACGGTATTTATCAGTCTGTAAGATGGGGACAGACCCCATGACCCCTGTAGTGTTGTTGTGAAGACTAGAGGACTTCAGGTATCTCGTGTAGCGCTTGTCACAACGCTTGGTCTGTGGGACGCACTGACCAGATTGTGTAAGGTAATAACGCATTTGATTTTCCCATTTATGGTTTTTGTTTTGTTTTGTTTTTAATTTAGATCCCCTCACAATGGATCAGACAGAAATTCCTCTTCCTAATATCCCAAACCCATCAGTTAATACAGTAATGCTGACCAGCCTGTGGGTAAAATCGGCTTCGCATCCCGTCTCTGAAGGGTGGCCCCAGGCATGTCCCTTCAACGAGGCTCACCTGTCTGCCTGCTGCATGACCACTGCTGTGTACCTGCGCAACTAAAGGGAGAAAAGGCTTTATAGGACGGTGGTTTAAAAGCTCAGCGTGGCAGCCAGCCAGACACACACTGAAAGCCTCGTTCTGCGTGGCCTGGGCAAGCCACTTCACGCCACGGCCTTCTCCTCTTTGAGTGGGCCTCGGAGCAATGCCAGCTGCACAAGCTTCCCGGGAAGACCAAGTCTGGTGTGGCAGACACCGCGCTCAATACTCTGTAAAGACTCAGTGCGTCTTGGTGAGAACAGACACCTCACTCTTCCATGAGACAGAGACATGGTACATGTAAATGTGAAATGTTCTGTCGCCAAGGGGAACAGCTGAGCAGGTCCTCAAAAAGCTAAATGCAGGATTATTATGTGACCCAGCCATTCGCTTCATTGGTATATACTATAAATAAGTACATAAATAAATAAATTCAATGCAAAAAAAATGTGTACACAAAGGTTTATAGCAGCTTGAGTCATACTATCCAAATGTGAAAGCAACCCAAAGGCCCGTCCACTGAAAAATGGATAAAGACTATCAAATACTATTCAGCAATAAAAAGAAACAAAGTACCAGTACATCCTACCACAGGGACGGACCTTGGAAACTATGCTAAGCAAAAGCAGCCAGACACAGCAGACCACCTACTGTAGGAGTCCATTTGCACGGGGTATTCGGAGTAGGCGAGTCCAGAGAGACGGAGAGTCGGTTAGTAGTTGCCCGGAGCTGGTGGTGGGGGTGGAGAGGACATGAGAAGCTGATTGGCATGGGGTTTCTTTTGGAGGTGATGAAAATATTTAAAATTCAGTTCTGATGATGAAAACCAGGTGAAATTTATGGTATGTAAATGATATCTCAATAAAGCTGTTTACAAAGAATATGTGTACTGGTAACTACATCTGCTATAGGTTCTCAGCTGCAATGTCCAACATAGGGCTCTGTGTGATACAGACATTTCAAATGCAGCTATCGAGTGAAGAGCAAACAGAGAAGCCTCACTTTCCCTCTGCAGTCTCCGGCCGTTGACAGAGACTCTTCACTGTCCTCCTGAAATCCAGCCGAACCAAGTCTCAAAGCAAACCTAAGGGAGCCGACCACCAGGGACTTTCTTCCCGCAGCTAGGGATGGTGGAGAAACTGACCACATCCTGCCTTGTTCTTCCATCCACAGGAGCAATAATTTCTCACCTACGAATGCATTCTCTTCCATACCCGGAGAGTTGGAAGATTAGAACCGTTTTTGGTTTTTTTTTGAAACAAGGTCACCAGATTAAAAGATGTAAAAAAATGTTTTTTTTCCTTTTTATTGAATTTATTAGGGTGACACTGGTTAACAAAATCATACAGGTTTCAGGTGCACAATTCTACAACACATCGCCTGTACACTGTATTGTGTGTTCGCCCCCCCAAGTCGGGTCTCCAGCCATCACCAAGTACCCCCTGCCTGGGCAGTCACCACACAGTTGTCCGTGTCCGTGAGTGTTTTCTCTTTTTTGTTTATTTTTTGCTCAATACCTCCACCAGAGTTTGAATTTTTTCCTCTGTGTTTATGGGTTGTTGGAGAAAACGAAACTAACATATTCATTTATTTAAGAAATATTTATAGCCCTGGCCGGTTTGGCTCAGCAGTTAGAGCGTCGGCCTGCGGTCCTGAGAGACCCGGGTTCGGTTCCCGCTAAGGGCATGTACCTCGGTTGCAGTTTGTCCCCGGCCCTGGTCGGTTGTGCGGGTGGCAGCCACTCGATGTGTCCCTTTCACGTCGATGTTTCTCTCTCTCTCTCTGTGCCTCCCCCCCACCCCCACTCTACCTGAACAAAAAATGGAAAAATGTCCTCGGGTGAGGATAAAAAAAAATTAAAAAAAAAAGAAATATTTATAGATCACCTACTCTGTGCCAAGAACTAGCCCAGGCGTTAGATATTTTTAAATTATTAATCTATTTGGGTACCATCAAACAGAAACATTTCATTCCCTTGAGATGATTCAGGTGTGCTTATAGAAATGTACATTTAATTAAGGTCTGATCAGCCATCCGCAAAACAGTTAAAAAGGATACATTAGTTGACTAAGATTTTTAAGCAAAAAAACAAACAAAAAGAAAACAACGATGACATTCTATTGTCCATTGAGAAACCATTCCTAATTGCTCTGGTCCTGTGCCATCCATAGACACTAAAGGCATTTTCAATCCAAAGAGAAAGCTGAAAGGAATGTATTTTCCGATGAATAACCTGATTCTCCAGACACAAGTCACAACTACAGTTTCTGACACAACGGAAAGGGGGAAGTGGCGGCGAAGACAGCGTGGCCCACTGAGGCATGACAAGCCCCGCGGCCTCCTCTGTGCTCCACGCTTCACTTTGGCTGTTCCCTTCGGCCTTCGACTGGCTTCAATTACCTCTAGATTTAACTTCTGCAAACAACAAAGTACTGAAAACTCAATTTTCCATTCTTCAAAGTGCATTACTAGAAAAAGTGAAATGCAAGGCAGCAGAGAGCATCTAATCATTAGGATCTTGCCCCTTGCTGTGGTGAAACCACACAGCTTGGCCCACTTCCAAGGCTAGAATTAATGAATGAGCAAGATTCTCAGGGAAAGCCTTTAACTACGCTTGCTCAGGCCGCGGAGCCTGCCCCTTTATTGCTTTTGGCATGTGGGCCTCTGTTTCTAATGGATCACCTTCCCCCAGGAATACGCACAGAGAGAAAGGTAGAGCCTCATGAATTCATGTTTTCATTTCTTCTCTTTGGAAACGGACTTAAGGAGATTTAATTATGCCAAAGCAGAAAAGTCTTGAGTCTTAAGACTCAGACAGCAATCGACTGTGTTCCTCCTCTGCCGTTTCTCAGCTCTGGGGACTGTGGTCGCTGCCTGTGGCCACGGTCCTGGGCTACGATATCTCAATGCCAAGTCTTCTCTAAGCTTGGATCTCAGGGGCCCTCACAGCATCAGCATCCTGGACGCCTTTATCCAACCTCAACCTTCACGAAGAGGTGGACTGCTGTTGGGTTAGGGTCGAGGGCAACGCTGGCTCTACCCTCAGGGCTGGAACTTTGTTAGACAACCAAAATTAAGAACTCAAAATTAAGATGTCCTCTTTCGATTGCTTCTCTCCGTGGCTGGGGCAGGACAACAACCCCGATGGTGCTTTGTGACATTTGCTGTATGTTGGCCACCCAACAGTCATATACTTCTTCTTATATAAATGTCACCCAATTTCCTTTTGGAGAGTCCCCTCCCCTTTCTCTAGAAACAACCTCACAGCTGGCCATGAATCGCCCTGCTCATCTCTAACCAACAGGCGAGCACAGGACATAGCTGGGGCCACATCTGTTCTCGCCCCCAAATTTTAATTTTCATCAGAATGATGAAAGAAAACAGTGAACACAGATTTGTTTTTTTTCTTGGAGAAGAGAAGTGTTCAGGAGGAAAGGTTTTATCAGCTGCTGCTATAAGAAATCCACTCGGTCCCCACCGTGCACGGCCCCCGACACGCACAAACAGCTGCCGTGGCCCATGTTCCACCCCTCCCTCCGGTCCAGGAGGAACTCCACATCCTTCCAACAAATTCCCTCTTTGCCTAAGTGAACCAGAGTCCGTTTCTGTTATTTGAAACCAAGCAGCTGCATAAGTGGTTCCATTTTTCTCCGTTTAATAAAGCCAACTCAAGGATGGAGCTAAGGACCCGGTCCCTGAAGAGGGGCTATGCTTCCAGGCTTCAGGGAAGTCTTAACGAATGCGCCTTAGACTGTGAAGCTCTCCGTCCCCTTTCAAGTATGTTTCTCCTTATCTGCACACTCTCATCTGCACGTGCACAGGTGGGGGTGCGGAGAGAACCCTTCTCCATGGAGCCTGAGATAAAACCAGTCACTCTGTGCCGCGAGCGGCTACTGAACACAGACCCAGGTGAAGTGAGTTGCTCAGAAAGAGGGTCGGGTTGTGAGTCCTCAGATTGTCCTCTGGCTCCAGTCCAGACAGCAGAACTCCGACGCACAGAAGCACAAACCGACGTCTTCTAACCCTTTCTGTGAGGTTTTAATGATGCCTCGTCCCAGTGAATTCTCTTCAGAACCCTCTCAGATGCCAAGAGTCTTATTCAAAACTATGAAGTAAAGGAGCCTTCAAGTCAATGGTCCTGCTCCTCAGCCAGCAGAGCAGAATGTGAGGTGATGGGGTGGCCGCGACTAGAGCGTCTGCAACCTGATCCCACGTCGGATCCGCTCGGCCACGGGGGACGTAGCCGTGAGTGGACTTAAATCAGGATCCGTTTTTAATAAATGGTCATTGATTTAACGATGGTGGGGGGTAGGGTGGAGATTCCTACCACTGTACGTAAATCGATATTAATTTAGGGTAAAGAATTCAATGTTTAAAAATGAAACACCAGCCCTGGCTGGTTTGGCTCAGCGGTTAGAGCGTCGGCCTGCGGTCCCGAGAGACCCGGGTTCGGTTCCCGCTAAGAGCACGTACCTCAGTTGCAGTTTGTCCCCGGCCCTGGTCGGTTGTGCGGGTGGCAACCACTCGATGTGTCCCTTTCACATCGATGTTTCTCTCTCTCTCTCTGTTCCTCTCTCTCCCTCCCACTCTACCTGAACAAAAAGTGGAAAAATGTCCTCGGGTGAGGATAAAATAAATAAATAAATAAATAAAATGAAACACCAGGCAAAGTGGAATAAAATACAGGCAAGGTTTTTCTGATCTCAGGGTGAGGGAAGCCTGTCTAAGCACCAAAAAGAAAAAAATACAAAGGAAGCCTCTTAGAAGACATTATTGATATATTTGACTGCATACCAATCAAAAACATCTGTGGTACAAAAAGTCCTAGGAATCGATTCAAAGACAAACAGAAGAAATATTTCCAAAATGCATTACAAAAGATGAATAGTCTTTGAATGGGTGTGTGTGTATCTTGTCAAACAAAAAGAAATTAACACTTTGATTTTTTAAAATATTCAATAGTCCGAAAGAATCACTTCACAGAAGAAGTAAATATCTGGGAAGAACATCTAATGAAAAATACCAGTTCTCTTGTTATAAAAGGTACAGATCGAAGCGACTTTGAACATCTGCTTCTCGCGCCACGCTGGCCCCCTGCACTGGTGTCACAGTCACAGCACTGAACGCCGACGGGAACAGACGGCGCCAATCGGTGCAACCTCTCTAAAGAGACCTGAGTCATACGTACCAAAGGCCTTCAGTGACCGATGTCTATACAATGTGTCTCAATGGCGAAGGGTTTTAACAGCATTTTCTGTGATAAAGTGCAATGCAGTTATTGGTGACAGGATGATTTTCATCTTCTTTTACACATGTTTAAGATTTTCCAAGTTTTTACAATGAATATCTACAGGAAATGTGTGTGCATACACATACACACACTTTGCTACATATATGTGTATGTATAGATACATGCATATGACAAAATTACTAAAAATTATGCACACTTATGTGCACTGAAGTATATGTGTGTGTTTACGGAGAGGGTTAGACTCAATGGGGCATAAGCCCGAAATCATGTCATTCTCCTCGTACTCTGTGAGACCTCCCTGGTCCCCCCATGTTGACACCAGGCATATTCCTCGATGTCTACAAGCTTTCGGTTATTGGAAAATGCAGTTCTTTCATTCTCGAACACAATTTCTCCTCTGACTCCATGTTTGGCCCTGTCCCCGCCCCAGGCAGTGTCCTAGCTTGGGGCCGTCAGGTCAGAAGGGCTGTGGCTGCGCTGTCTGCACGTTGGGGGGAGACAGAGCATGGGCGGCTTCTGGAGCACCACCTGCCCTCTCGTCTGGATCTAGGCTGCCCTCTTCAGGGGACGGATGGACAGACAGACAGACAGATGGATGATAGATAAATGACTCTAGACAGATAGATGGATGATAGATAGATGACTGCTAGACAGATAGATGGATGTAGATAGATGACTACTAAATAGATAGATGGATGATAGACAATTGATAGATAGATACGTGATGAAAGAAAGAAAGAAGAAAGAAAGAAAGAGAGAGAGAGAGAGAGAGAGAGAGAGAGAGAGAGAAAGAAAGAGAGGAAGAAAGAGAGAGAGAGAGAAATTCAGTCAGTCCTGGGACTAGCAGGTCTAAGTCCCACTTTGCTGGTTGCCCCTGCTTTGCTGGGGACACTGAGAAATAGTGGTGCCCTGTGAGCAGTGTCCAGGACGCCCCCTGGTGGCCCTGCAGAGCCCACTTCGCGGAGCTCCCTGATTTAGGAGGTCTGATTGCGTCCCACTTCCTCCAGGCCTGTGGTTCCCACGCACCCTCTGATGGCCCGCGGAGCCTTTTGCTGCTGGGGCTTCTACCTGGCACTAGGTCGCTCTGGAGAGACGCCTCTGGAGCTCACTCATGGGACCTGAGCCGAAGTGAGAATAAAGAGAAAGCAGTTCAATGGCTCTTGACACATCAGCTTCTCTTCCTTCCTGTCCCATGAGTTCAGCCACCATTCCTTCCCCCACTCCCTCCGACTCGCTCTCCAGCCTGCACCCAGAGGACTCATCCAAAACTCACATCCGGGGCTTGAAAACCTTTCGCCAGCTTCCCGTACAGGTAGGATGAGCTCCACACCTACTGACAGGGGTATGAGGATGGCCTCTCCTGCCATCTACCTTCGCCGCTCCTGGTCCTACTGAATGGTCACCCACCTCCAGTGAGCCCCTCTCCGCGGGGTCTTCACACAGGCACCTCCTTTCTCTAGCACACTCCACAGTCCCCAGGGCTGTCACACGTGCCTGCCCTTCACCCAGGCAGTGCCTGTGGTCTGTGCATCACTGAGCTGGTCACCTGCTCTCTGAAGGCAACGCCTTGCTCAGCCTGGGGCTTGCACAGGGGTGTGTGACGTCCCCAGCATCAAGCCACTCGACCCATGGGAGGCCCTGAGGTAGCAATGCATTCATAAACCCTGTCAAGTACCTGTCAGGTCTCTGCAGGACACAGCTGAATAGTCAGAGTTGCAAAGGGGGCATATGTTCAACCACTGGGCACAGCTCAGCCTCAGGAAAGCCGGAGCGTGGCGCAGCCTCCCGGGGACATGAAGATCAGGGGCACTTACCACACTGAGGCATGACGGGGAAGGGGGCGAGCCCCCAGCAGACCTCCTCGGAGGTGGGGCTGTGCAGAGAAGGATGCTGAGCGGAAGCAAAGTGGACAGGAGCCTGCAGTTCAGGAGGGTGTCAGGGAACAAAGACCCCACCCCTCTCTCCTGCCCACTCGGGTTGGTGTCTTCCATCGCCTGAACCCATCCAAAGCCCCAGGGCAAGGAAGCCCGGTCACATGGTCCACTAAGCCTGCTTCCAGGGCCCAGGGCCGGTGGAGAAGAATGGAGAGAGAGGGGGTTTCAGGGGGGCCACACGAGCAGAGGCAGGTCTCAGCTGACCATTTTTTACCCCCCTCAGAGCCCGGGCTCATGGACAGTGGGAAATGCATCTGCTGCACCGCACCGACTGAAACAGGACTGAGCTGGGTTGCTTTGAATGAAAGGCACCGACCAGACTGCTGAGTGGTTCCCAGGCCAGGAGTCGCCTCGCCTTCACGTGGGAAAGGCAGAGCCTGCACCCCGAATTCCAGCACCTCACTCTCGGCCCCCTGCTCCAGCAGAGCCCAAGGCAGAGCAGCGCGCTCCCAGCCTGGCCATGACCCCGCGGCTCAGCGCTACGCCGCAGTTTATGGGACTCGATGTTTTCTTTTTAATTACTGGGTCTCCTTCCCTGCCCGCTAAGTTTGTGAGGCATAATAACGTGGGCAAGGAAATACTGTTTCTATTTGGAGTTTTAATCCCTAAGAGGTAGTAAATGGTTCAAGGTTTATATCCACATATTTTTTTGAGAAAGAAAAGCGCGACGTTGGCGTGGGACTGCCGGCGCGTCCCGCAGCGTCCCGGCCTCCAGGTCCCGGCCTCCAGGTCCTGGCCTCCGGGTGCATCCCGCCCTCCAGGTGCATCCCGCCCTCCAGGTGCATCCCGCCCTCCAGGTGCATCCCGGCCTCCAGGTGCGTCCCGGCCTCCAGGTGCGTCCCGCAGCGTCCCGGCCTCCAGGTCCTGGCCTCCAGGTGCGTCCCGGCCTCCAGGTGCATCCCGGCCTCCAGGTGCGTCCCGGCCTCCAGGTGCGTCCCGCAGCGTCCCGGCCTCCAGGTGCGTCCCGGCCTCCAGGTCCCGGCCTCCAGGTGCGGGGTGGCGCGCACAGCGGCACCTCCTGAGCTCACCGCTGGTGACTTGCGGGGTGCAGCTTCCGCAGCACAGGGCCCAGGAGCAGCGGCTCCCAAGGCGGGGGGCCAACGGCACGTCGCTGGGCTCCCCTTGGGACGGCCCTTAATAGAGCCCTGGAGCCGGAAGGCTCACTCGGGCCAAGTCAGGCCTCGGAAAGACCTGTGGGAAAATCACTCCTGCTAGAGGGAAGGAGGCCCAACTTCTTATTCCAAGTGACAGCGGAATGACCGGGTTGCCCCCTGCTTCACCAGTCGTGGCTTGTTGGCATAGGCCTGCGTGTAGGGAAAACATCCCTTAAACCCAGTGATTAAACTTGAACACAGTGTAAACAGTTGGACTGGAGGGTCTTTCATGACTCCAGTGATGGAAACAGAACCCAAACTACCTGCTACAGGAGACCTGCTCCTTGTCAGACGTGGCATAATAAAGGAACTTATAATAAGGGCTTCATTCGCAGTAAAAAGAATGTGTAATTAAATCATGCGATAATAGGATAATAGTGGCTACACAGAGGCTCGAAAACACCTGTCTTGGTGCCAAGGCTGTGCTGATAGGACAAAAAACAAAAGCACAACCCACACAAAATTAGTGTTTTACACAGTTAACTATAAACTAGCACAGTGATTGGACTAGTTGTATGATATGGAAACAAAACATGACACCATTTACTAAAACCTACCTGGTCTGTTCATTCCAACAGAGAAGCAATTTTAAATGAAGTTCCAATAGCATAAAGTGAGTTGGAGAATTGAAAATGAGGGGGGGACCTTTAAGCCAAAAGTATAGATTTCACATTAATCAAAGCTATTGGAAAATGAATGACCCCCTGGGAAGTCCTGAAACAGATGTTGGAACCGAAAGAACAGAGACAAGAGAGAAGAACCAACTTGAAAGAGAATCAGGCCATCGGTGGCTCACGTTAAGGAAGTGAGGACCCACGGGAAGTCTCTGAGAAGCACCTAGGAAGGTCAGGTTAAAATAGCACCAAACATGAGACACCCCCTCCCCACTCTCTCCTCCTGGACCCAACAGCTGCGGAAGGAAGAAGGGAAACCACCAAGCAGCACAGTAGATGGAGGGCGCAGCGACCTCCGAAGCCACACGACCATGAGCTGCAGGGCAAACCTGACCTTGATGGAAGGAAACAACTCCGATTAGGACGTGAACTTGAGGTTTTCACTTGGACCCGACTGCATTCTTCAAGATCTGGAATGAGCCTATTTCTTTCTGTTCAAAGTGACTTGGCAGCTATGGGGTTTTTCTAAGGCTGGAGGACAGGGAAGGCAGCAGCAAGCCAAAAATAAGATTATCATTTCCTCTTTGTACCCAATTAATTCAATCAAAAAATGGTCACACCTGGTACCAAGAGGGTACAATCTCAACATCCAACATTGATACCAGTGCACTCCCTACATACACACAGGTGGCTAAGGCTCCATATGGGCTCTACCCCCTCCCCCCCCAGGGGTAATGCCTTTCTCCAGGGAAGAGTTTCCCCAGCTGGTCAGTCTGAGTCACATGTCCGTTCATGAGTGGAAGGAGACCACGCCCAGAATTGACAGTCCTGCCAGTCCTGCCGCAGCGAAGTAGAGAGAGGAAAAGAACGTTCCCCAAAGGAAGCGAAGAAAAATGAATGAGAGCCCTGGCCGGTTTGGCTCAGCGGTTGGAGCATCGGCCTGTGGTCCAGAGAGACCCGGGTTCAGTTCCCGCTAAGGGCATGTACCTCGGTTGCAGTTTGTCCCCGGCCCTGGTTGGGTCGTGCGGGAGGCAGCCACTCGATGTGTCCCTTTCACATCGATGTTTCTCTCTCTTTCTCTCTCTCCCTCCCACTCTATCTGAACAAAAAAAATGTCCTCGGGTGAGGAAAAATAAATAGATAGATAGAAAAGTGAACGAGAGATGAACATCACAGTACAAGGTGGGGGGACATGTCACATCAGCTGAGCCATACTTTCTGGTTTTGTCTCAGTTGTCAGTGATCACCCCTTTCTGCCTTTCTAATTAATCTACTTTTTAAACTTCTTCCTTGGACATTCGCATTGATTCAGGGAATCTAAGAGCAAGGCGTCTTTGAGGCGGAGTGAACTCAGGGTAGGCTGCAGGCCAGTTGGCCCAAATTATGACTTGAGGCAAATCGTCTACTACTGTATCTCCGAACCTTAAAACTCCTAAAAAATCGTACAAGATTAACCTAGCAAAGGATAAAAAACAATCAATGGCCACATGCGTGACCTCCAAAGTAACTTAATTAGGAGTTCGGTGTTCTTTAGAGATATAAATATATCATCTATGTTATTACGCATCCATTGGATTTTAAAGATAAACTCAAGGAACGTAAAACTCGCCTGACTTTGTTAAACAAACAATAAAGATGGTCTATATAAGAAACTGCTCGAGTAAAGCTATAAATAGAAGAAAAGAAGGAAGGGTAGAGAGTTGAAATCCCTAGATAAAGGCAGAGGCAGAGGCAAGCACAATCAAACTAAAAAGACAAACCAAGGAAAAAGCAAGGCAGGTTACAGAAACTAGCAGGGATAGATAGATATCCAGTAGGCGAACTTCTATGGGATGGGAGCGCCCTCTTGTGGAAGTAAATGATAGTGCAGCTGAGGACTTCCGGCGCCTTACCCCCTTTTCTCAACTAGACAGTCACTGCAAACAGTAGCATCACTTTCTTGGCACTTGTTGCGAAGAACAGAACCGAGTGAAATTAAATAGAGGGAGAGACCCAACGTATGCACTGAGGTTTCAGATTCTTCTTAGGAGAAGCAATGGCTCATAGAACATTCCAAACATGAAATATTAAGAAGATAACGTACACACACAAAAACATTCAGAACAAATCTTAAAATGATGAAATGTGTAAGTTTTCTATAGCTTACTTCTGTTTTATTTACCTCAGTTAGTTAATGTAATCATGGATACTTATTTACGTGCCTGTTAAAAAACAAAAGTCAACCAAATAAATTTGATGATCTGAATAATTGGCTTTATGAGGCAGTTTATGGATCTGAATTGGGCAGCATC
This sequence comes from Molossus molossus, assembly GCF_014108415.1. Lineage (NCBI taxonomy): Eukaryota > Metazoa > Chordata > Mammalia > Chiroptera > Molossidae > Molossus > Molossus molossus. Next base: position 61,002,722 of record NW_023425351.1, on the reverse strand, counting down.
CCATCTAGCTACTAGAAGGGCGCTCTGAGAGGTTGTACAACCTGGAAGGATGTTATAGGAAGAAGGGGGGCAAGGGAGCTATTGACAAAAGAATAGAAAGGGCTATTTTTAGGTCAAGACCTCTTATCTTGGGGGGCAGGGAACTGTAGGATTTGGTTATATAGACTGCCTTTTCTTTCTATGGGACAGATGACTTTACTGGTACTTGACCAGAAAATTGCAGACTGGTTGATTAAGATTATATTTCTAGGAAAAATTAAACACACTCAGGTCAGGTGTTACATCTAGGTTTGGTACCATGGGCTTCAGCACAAGCCTCACCGTTTAGGGCCTGTGTTTTCTCTGTAATGTGCCCAGATATCACTGTGGGTGCTGGGGATACAGCAGTGAACACCCGAGCCCTGCCCTTTGGAGCTTTTGTCCAGTGGGAGATAAAGAATCAAAGGTAAGCAAGTAAACATAAGGTGTCCCGCAGCATTGGGTCCTACGATACTAACTAAAGCGGGCTGTGGCAGACAGGAGGCGAGGTGACCGTAGGAACTGCCGTTCTGCATGTATGTGGTGGATAAAGTGAAAACTGATCAGAACACGAAATAAGCCAGGGAGGGAGTCATGAGGCCACTGGGGAGAAATAGAGCCTCCATGATTTATGAATAGACATGCTTGGCCTCTGGGGTTCGTAGCTGCTACTCAAGCTCTCCTAGCTTCAGTTTCGTCGTCTCCAAAATGGCAATAATAATGCTTTCTTAGTTAAACTGTTGGAAGAGCAAAGGGGGATTTAATGTAGTCAAAGTTAAATGTGTATAAAGCGCTTGGCACATGGCAAGTATACGCGATGCCTGAGCTAACACCTGTGTCAGTTTTGACAGTGTGAATTTAGAGACATGGACTTTTCAATACTAATAGCTACTTTGTATTGAATGCTTACTCTATTCACCTTATATTAAACCTCCACAATGTACCAAAAAGGGGCACTGTTGAAATAAAATTTTCATTTTGCAGATGAGAAGACTGAGGCTCAAAGAAGTTAAGGAGATGCCCATTCACACAGCCAGCACGAGCCAGAATCCAGAGTCAAGCATCCGCGGACAGAGTCCGAGCTCTGAGCCATGAGGGCAGCTAACCCTCAACCAGCCGGGCAGGCAGGGCAGGTGTGTGCAGCCGAAATGCAGATGCAGACTTCCCGTTTCTTCTCCTTGCTTCCCACTCGGTGTAATTGTCCGAACTACCCGACATGATCACACCGTGGTTCCGGTTTCACAGTCACACCCAAGCGGCACCTCCTACGCTTCCCAGACAACTGGTCCATGGAAAATATGATTTTAAATCACCCAGTCCAGTGGATTTTCACATTAGGGAAAATAGATAGCAAGCCATTAGGGAGCTGCAAACTTAATTCAGTCCCTTGTCACCAGCTTCTTTTAAAAAATGGAATAGCCCTGGCCAGGTTGGCTCAGCAGTTAGAGCCTCAACCTGCGGTCCTGAGAGACCCGGGTTCGGTTCCCGCTAAGGGCACGTACCTCGGTTGCAGTTTGTCCCCGGCCCTGGTTGGGTCGTGCGGGTGGCAGCCACTTGATGTGTCCCTTTCATGTCAATGTTTCTCTCTCTCTCTCTTCCTCTCTCTCCCTCCCACTTTATCTGAACAAAATATCAAAAAATGTCCTCGGGTGAGGATAAAAAACAAAAACAAACAAAAAAAAATGGAATAAACAAAACATAAGACACCACATGCAGTCATGTAGGAAGGAAAAGCATTCTGAACTAAAGCTTTGTTTCAGGGCGTGCGTGCGTGTGTGTGTGTGTGCATGTGCGTGTGTGTGCATGTGCGTGAGCGTGCGTGTGTGTGCGTGTGTGAGCATGCGTGTGTGTGTGCACACACACGGGAGTGTTTATGTATTTAGTACTCTCTGTAATGTGATGTAAAATAATTTCTTACAGTGGAACTCTGGCTCAGTATCTGGGAAAACATTGATCTAGATGATATTCTCAACGACACCAAAAACTGCTTAGTTGCCCAGCTGTGCTTTCTGCTTTCAGCAGAAGTCAGGCATGGACATCCCATCGTAAGTCACCCAAATGACTCCATTCATCCTCTGTTCAGACCTGTTGCCGTCATGGGCCATCCAAGCCTTGGCTGTATGTGGTCAGCGAATCTGGGGCAAGGGCAACCTGTTTACTCTTTTAATGGTTGTTATTCTCCCCAGAGACCTGTAGGATTTTTTTGTTTTTTCTTTCATTGAGGAGACAAGTCATTTTAGCATCAAACACATTCCACCTTATTTTGCTAATTATGAAATTTGTGTCACACATGGAAAAAACCCAAATTACAGGCCTTAGAGAGACGGGCTGGGGTTTCAACCTGAGGTGAGTTTATAGACCATATGTTCAGCCGTCCTCGGGCATTTTTCAGAGTTGGAAATGTCAGGCATTTATATGGTTTATTTGTAAAGCACTAACAATAATTGGAACATTATGGTCTGATTATTTGCTAAAGTAATTTATTTAAGCAATTCAAGTAGTTGAAATTAAAGGGTGCAAAAAATATCATGTGACACCAAATAAAATTTTATTACTGTTTTTTCACTTACATAAGTTAGAAACACCTATTAAAAAATAAAAAAAAATAAATAGCTTCCTCCTTTATAACAAAAGTTTAATCTTAGCTTATACTTTTAGAGACATGACAGAGAACAAACAATGTGTAGATGACTTTAGACTTTTCTGTACAAAATATGATTCGAAGCCAGAAATATCAATGCTAAAAAACAATCAATAGTCAAAAATACCCATCAGTTCTGGTTGTAAGGACACCTGAGGCAAATAAACAAACCAAAGAAACATGTGTCTGATAGTTTAGCCCCATGGTTGGCCTTCCTTCAATCTGGGGCTAAGAAATTTCTGGAACAAAAGAGCAAAGATGCCCAGAGCTCCTCCATACCAGCGCTGTGTGCGTCTACCCCTCGCACCGTTACTGGGCTCCAGTGTAAGACATCCTGTGAGTAAAGCGACGAGGTCCCCGGGGCTACTGGCAGCCCATCAGCCTTGTGTGTACAAACCATGTGCTTCCCTGTGCTCGTTGTGTCTCCAAAACCGTATTCGCAAAACATGACACGTTGATGTCCTAGAAAACACTCACCATTTCCACTTCCCTGATCATCTCTGCTTTCAAATTCTTTGCCCTCCGATCCTCAGACTCGGGGTTAACGGCGCACCACGCCCCCACCAGCCAGCTCCTGCGACAGGTCTCAGGGGTCAGTCTTTCCTGCTGCTCCCCGATGCGGCCTCAGAACCCCCCTCGGCGCTGCAAGCTGGGTGCCCCCGCCACCTGAATGGAGCTGACGCGAAGTTAAATGCATGTGCCCGTCCTGTCACTGACCATCATCGTGTCTATAACCAACATTTGGGGGTTCAAACCGTGTATCTCGACTGCCCCTGGCCCTTGAACGGGGAACAGAATCGGTGTGAGGCGATGTGTGAGGATTTAGGTTGGTCAAAGGGCTCACCCACACTGCGCAGCGAGGGCTTCCTGGCACGAGGCCGTCCTCACAGTGTGGCCAGTGGGGAAGCTGCTCAGTCTCTGTTTCGAGTGTTCTGCCCCACCGATCGACCGAAAGATTAAACCTTTTGTCAAGTCAACAGATACACGTTTGTAGACCCAAACAGAAGCGACACCACAGCTCTGACTATGAGCCCTTTCCCCGAGTACATTGTGTCTAAGCAAACCTCAAAGGGGAACCAAAGGGTTTTGCTTTAAAAGGACTGGGCCTGCCTGGCTGGTGTGGCTCGGCGGTTGAGCATTGACCCAGGCACCAAGAGGCCTCCGGTTCGATTCCAGATCAGAGCACATGCCCAGGTTGTGGGCTAAACTCCCAGTGGGGGGCATACAGGAGGCGGCCAATCGATATTCTCTCTCATCGATGTTTCTATCTCTCGCTTTCCCTTCCTGTCTCTCTAAAATCAATGAAGAATAAAATGATTTTTTTTATTTTAAATAAATCATTTTTATTTAATTTTAAATAAAAATAAAAGGATTGGACCTTAAAGAATTTCAGCTAAAAGGAAATGGGAAGGGTTGGGTTATGGAGAGGTAACACACGTAATATGTTCATTTTTGTTTTATATTAGGTAAATTAAGCTGTGTATCGCTCTCTGTACTCAAAAAGGACACAAGCTTTTATGTTTTATCACATGGAGGGTGGGTGAGGTCCCCACCGAGGCACAGAATAACCACCTGAAGAAAATACCTGCTCTGCTCCGACATCAGCATTACGCTAATCTGTTCCTTTGAAAAATTTGACAGATCAGAGCTTCTTTTCAGAGAAGAGGTAGGTCTCATGTAAAGACTGCACGTCAGGTCAGTGGGGGGCACTCAAAGCAGGAGGCCGACGGGAGCCCCTCCTAGAAAGAATGCTCTCCAGTTAGACATCAGCTGTGCGACCTGCACTGTCTTCTCAGTCGGTGCATTTCAGCCACCCGAGTTCTGGTGCCTCCACGTGGGAACGGAGTAGGTGTTCTGAGAACCGGAGATGATATTCTCAAAGCCCCTACGTACAATGTGAGCGCATGGACTGGCGGCTTCGTCAGTCACACGCTTCCTGCCGTTAAGTCAGCTGCACTGGACAACGCCAGGGGCTCCGTTCCCAGCCCGATCCAGTTTCGCCAGCATTGCTGTATGAAGGTTCTGCTCTCGGGCACACAGAACTATTCTCTTCCTCACAGAAGGACAGCCCCAAACCCAGACAGTCAGAATCGGGAAGGTACGGGCGTTTTTTCCAGAGATAAAAGGTAAGAAAGCAGGTTGGCAGTTGATTCTATGAATAACAGAACCCCTCGCCTCCAACTCCCAGCCTTAAAAGGGGTGCCCTCTGCGAGGGCAGCTCCGGATGCCAGAGGATGGACCACTGAGCTATGCCCAGGAAATGGTGAAAGTCCTCACCCTTCAGAGGTGTCATGAGTTCAACAGGACTAAACACAAAGAAACCCTTTCCAAGTTCTCTTACTGTAGGAGCCCCTAGAATATGTTCCTAACCTTCGAGCGGGGAAGCTTCCCTGCCCTCACCACCCCGAATCCTATGACTTGGTTCCCTGCTAGCCAGGCTGGGGCACAGAGGTGAGAGTGCTTGAAATGATCACATTAGGTTTAGACAAATACAAGTGCAATTTCTATCCCTCGAGTGTTGAGGAGTAACATCTATACTATGATGTAAGGTCTAGACACCAAATCTAAATTCCTGAATCCTCACGTAGCCTACACGACCTCTGTACACCGGCTCTGCCCACAAATTCGCTCCTCAACAGAATTTCAAAGAGCACCAGGCTGGGCCAAGGGCAGTATCTAGTATAGACCCCCTCAGCTCAGGAGATGACAACCCTACTGTTTGAAACCGCCAACCCCATAACCAGAGAAAATCCCCAGGCAGTAGGGTTTTATCTTGCCCATCTGGCCAAGATGATTGGGCAGGTGAGAATACCTGACTCAAGCTGGACCAATCAGTGTCTCCCTCCTGAGAAACTGAACTAATAGACACAGAATGGCGGTGTGGGAGCTCAGCTGTGTTAAGGGAACAGCTTTCTATTGTTCATGCCTTTCCGTCTAGTGACAACATCTTGCTCTGTCCCACATCCAAACGTCTCTTCTCCCCCTGCTCATAATTGCGATCCTTCCTCATACTTCAGGTTTCTTCTTAGCTATCACTACCCCCATCCCACCCTGCCCACCGGACCATGGTAGCCAATTAGATGCCTCATGCCCCACCCATGGTTCTCCCTTACCAGACCTTGATTATTTCCTTCATAACCCTTAAACCAGTCTGAAATGATCATCAATGCTTTCTTTTTTATTCTACAAGCACAGATACAAAAACTGTGCCTCATTATACACCATTGCAAACCTAGATTCTAGCACAGTGGCTGGAATATCGTAGGTGCTGATAATCATTTGCCAAGTGAATGAATGAACAAATCAGCACATCCCAATTCGGTGACAACAGATTTCTGCCTCCCAAAGAATTCAAATCTAACCACAAGTCATTCTGGGCCTCTCTGCTTACAATAGCTTACATTTGAGATGTCAGAGACATCACCGTCAATGGCTCCATAACTCTCGCTAGGTTTGTATGCTTTAGCGAGAGGTCCTGCTGAAATTCTCTGCCAACACCCGACGACGGTTCTCTGCACCCCACTGCAGGAGGTATGAGGACTTGTAGACCCCAGACAATGGTCAGAAAAGAATAACTGCCAGGCGTAATCTGGGAGCTTCTCTCTTCTTAACGCCAAGAAAAGTATCACTCTCTCATTACTTCCTTTCCTGCCATATTAAATCCTCCCTTTCTACCTCCACCCTTCCCAGGCTGCCTCCCTACAACCTCAGAAGCCTAGATTTTGTGAATCTGCCATTGGAGTGCATTAGATTCCTTTTCAGGGGTTTAGCAAGATGATTTTTATTTCTAAACCTATGACCTATTTTCGTTGTTTCCTATTATGCGGTGACCTGTCTCATGCACCGTCTAACCACTGCACCTTCCATTCTTCATTTCCTCCTGACCCCGTCTCCTTCCATCCTCTTCCGCCCCGTCACCATTTCTTGATGCCAAGAACCATAACTTAATGCAAAGTACTCATGGTCCATTCACTTCCCCCAACACTATTCCATGGGAAAGAGGTCCCAGTAATTCTATCTGGGCTCAAAAAGGACTGTCATTGTCCTAGCAGTAATTATGGTCTTTTTATATGAAGCGAAACCACATTTCTGGGGGATAGGACAAAGGAATTCCTATGATGAGGCTTAAGTTATTCATGTGGGATTATAAAGCTAGTTCTAACTATTTGAAGCCAAGCCTCAATATATATTCAGTAGTTTAGCAGAGATAGCCAAGAAAATGCCTATGTGCTTGTTACTGGCCAGATTCTATAGTCATGGTCTATTGTAATTCCTACTGACGCCAGTAAGAATTGTGCATAGGGAGCTAGTCTGGGTGCATTTAAAGATACTGAGTACTCATGACATACCTGCCCAGGTTCATTCTGGGGAGAGAGCAACATGCGGTTGCTCAGCAACCAGAGGCTGTGTTTCAGAAATATACCATTTGGGCCTCAAGGAGATCCTTGGTAATTATAGTTCAATCCAAGACATACAAGAATTTTCCCTGGGTTCGGGAAATTACTCCAACAGAAGATTCTGAAGAGCTTCTCAAGAGGAAAAATTGTAAAGATAAAAGTGAACCCAGAAAAGAACAGCCACAGCCGTACGGGAAAATGAAAGACGCAGAGAGCTATGGGAGAAGGAAACCCGGGACACAGCCCAGAACCAGGACAGAGCAAAGGGAAGAACTGAGCCAAGGTTAATCATCGCTTCTACTTCTCCTCTTACTATTACTAAAAATGGGTTAGAAACATATACTATGCACGTTCCCACAGTCTCTACCTATATTTAATCAGCACACCAGTCATATGAGAAATGCTAGTATGTCCATGATACAGATGATAAGGAGGCAAAGAGAAGCTAAGTCATTTGCCCAAGGTTACAAAGTTCCAACGCCTCGTCACACATACGTGCGTGTTGATTTATTTGTAGGTCAATCACAAGATAGAAAGTTGGCTTCCTCTTAGCTCTGGTTCAGGGCAGACCTCTGGCCATTTTAAATCTTCTGCTACAAGGAGAAGGAATCCCCCTGCTTTGGTTTAGAACCAGGCAGCTAGAATATCAGTGCTCTCTCTTATTTGTTGGCTACGTGACTTGAGCAGCACAGCATCATTTAGACTAAGTGTTGTTGTTTGTCAAATGGAGGTAATTACTCCTGGTTTCCAGTCCCACACGTAGGGGTCGTGGAAGTTATCCCTTAGTCCTAACACAAGTACCAAGCTAAACAGACTGAGAAACCAACCACTCTTCTTAGACCTGGAAGAGGAGAACATAGACAAGCCGCTGCCCCCAGACTGGAGGGACAGGCGGACTGGACACGGGGAGTCCTGGCTTACAGCGGAGATTCCCCAGTGGAAACCCCCCTGGGACCGGCACTGGGGCAGGAGACTTGAACTGTCATTGGTGGATTGCTGGAGCTTCCGGGTGAACATCTCTGAGCGTCAAAATCTCCAGGGGAGACGATCCTAGGGGCCACCATTCTGTAGGATGTACCTGTTAAACCAGGATCTCACAGTACATATCAGAGAAAAGTCCCCTGGCACATCTGTCATGGGGGAGGAAAAATAACCATTTGGAAATACACTGGCCACTCCGTTCTTCTCCAAGAGGTTTGCCCTCAGGGGAGAGTAGTTCATTGGAGCCTACCCTGCGGGTGTGTTAGCAAAGCCTCACCACCCCGAGAAAGGGAAACACCCAACTCCAGCCCCTGGAGCTGTCTGTCTCTTAGCTAAAGGGCAGGGGAGACACCTCTGTGAAGTTCACGGTGTAGAGACATAGGCAAATGGAGGTAGTGAAACCTGCCCATGGTAAACACTCAGACATAAAATGTGAGGATCCAGAGTTGGACTCCTTTACTTGCTATTGTTCTGCACAGATCTGAACACACAAATCACAGTGTTGATTATTGCTGGCCTATTTATTGCTATCAATAAATATCCTTTTAATGTCCTCAATTTGTAATTTTTTTTTGCTAGATTATTGTTCATTTCCAAATTAGCTTGAAAAAAGGTTTCTACTAAATGCATTGTAACCACAATGGTTATAATTGAACTCTACCAAACATCTAGGTAGAAACTGGAAGTTGTAATCAATTATTCATATATTTCCAGATAGTACAACCTGGTAGAATCATGCCTACATGGTAGAATCTAGAAAACAAAATTTTGAATTTGACCTACATGAGTTCCTAGTCAATATAGCTCAAGAGATTTTTTTTTGAAATCTTCATGTGTATAAAATAAAATTTTTCAGTGGGAAAAAAAAAAAAACAGTGAAAGAATAAATAATAAATTTAAAGTCCAACTGAGACCACATAGATAATTAGTTTTGAATCATAAACAAGAATATGTCTTAGCAAATTTTGTCAGTAAACTTTAGAGGAGGGGAATGTGGAAGAATACTTTACTCTAGCTAAAAGAGCAGACTTTTTCAGATATATTAGGATCTATTTGAACACGAGGTGTTTTTTATTTGCACATATGGAGTGAAAGTACTGATGAAAGTGTTCAGCAAAATAGCCCAACTGGTGAGGCTCAGTGGACTGAGCATCGTCCAGTGGACTGAGAGGTCCGGGTTCGATTCCCAGTCAGAGCACATGCCCAGGTTGCAGGCTTGACCCCCAGTAGGGGGCGTGCAGGAGGCAGCCAATTGGTGTTTCTCTTACATGGATGTTTCTATCTCTCTCTACCTTCCTCTTTCTTTAAAAAAAAATCAATAAAAACATTTAAAAAAATAAAGCGTTCAGCAAAATAACTGAAAAAATGGTTAATGGTTCTAATGTATTCACAAACACTTGGCAAGCACCACCTATAAATAACGAAATACCTTGGGGAAAGCAACTGTGAGATAGAATAGGTTGACTATTATTTCTATTTGCATATACATCCCAGCATTTAACCTGGGGCTTTTTTTTTTTTTTTCCTTGCTAACCAGGACCTTTTACTCCTTTATTCCTCCAAGCAAGGCCAAGGGAGGCAAAATTATTTGTATAGCAAGCCAAAGAAAATAATTAGGAAATAAAATATTTCCCCTGTGCAAATCATATAATCTATTCCAAAAGCAATGATCAAAGATCTGGGTACCGTCTGCTATTTTCGATTAAATGCCCCATTCCTTTCTGCCACTGCCGTGGGTGGGTGGCCGCAAACTCATTTAGCACCGTCCACGGTGCACGATGCCCGAGACAGCCCTTCTCACGTGTGCTCTCAGAAATGTAATTCATCAGCCTTTTCACAGCTGGGAACAACTTGCATGATTAATGATACTGCTGCTTGTAATCTTGCTCAGGATCCCCAGCAAAGGCACAGATTAACCATCCAAACAAAGTATCTGCTCTACCCCAACATCAGCATTACACTGAGTGAGAACATTTTGTGAGCTTCTTTTAGAAGAGATCGGTTTAACTTAAAGAGCCTATGCTGTGCTTATGGGTTTTTAAGGGGATTTGGGTACAGAAGTAATTGGATTTCCCCCAACTAATGATACTCAATGGGAAATTGACATCATCCTCTAGTGGAATAAATATACTTGAGTTAAAAACAGCTCTCAGACTACACTCTGTGTTGTATGTTCTTGGCCATTACGTTTAACCTGAGATTTAATGTTTCCATATTAAAATGGGATAAAAGTTGTTTTGAGGATTATAGAGGATGTTCACAAACTCCCTAGCACATAGTAGGTGCATATAAAATGGGAGCTTAGTAAAACCATCACCGACTAACTCCTACAGATTCTTCCATTCTTGGGTGAACACGCGTGGAACAAGGGAGAAGAGCACCTTCCTCTCCTTCCACACTTCTGGAATTCCTCAAACATCTTTGATTCTCTGAATTCCTAGAGAGGAGTCTTGGTGAACTGACATAGCATATACTGCAAGATCTTTTCCCAAACTTTATCACACTTGCAGGTATACAAACTCAGAATCATGGAATTTGCTCTTCTAAATCCCAAGGATAGCACAACCACTCTGCCCTTTGCCCCAGCAAGGGACCTTGTAACCAGGGTGATGTCCCTGGCTCTCAGCCTTAAATGTAGTGAGATGTCCCCATAGAAGAGTGAAGGAACACGATACATTATTCTTTAAGCCCCTTGGTCAATCAATACCTGTCATCGTAGCCCTCTCCTGCCAACCAAGACTGCAATGTCAGTAGCTGATCCCAAACTAGCGATACTGCGGAAGTCCCAGCAAAAGCTGCTCAATGACCTCCTTCCTTGCTAGTATTTTGGGGGGAATGACTACAGGACTTTCCAGGCCTAAAGAGTAAAAAGAAGGTAAAGGTCATTTTAGATGTCAATTCCTAATTCTACAACTGACCCCCTCAAAGAAATGCATAATCCACCTGCCCCTACAGGAGGAGCACCCACCACTGACAGCCTTGCCACTGCCCCGCTCTGGATGCCAGCCCTGTGCCAGCTGTGCAGGGGTCCGAGGAGGGCCTGCCCAGGGCGCTCTGAGGCTGCTGATCAGCCGCTGCTGACGTACCTGTCGCAGGTAGCTCACCAATCATCACAAGTATCCTTTAAGTTAAAAGCAATACCTTTCCCTGTGATACTATTGGTTTCAGCAAATATAAATGGCATGAAATGGCAGAAATGAGTAAAATAGGAAATCTAGAATTTAATTACTCAGTACCAGGGTAAGGTTTAAGGAGACGGATGCCACGCTTTTGAACAGAAAACATTCTATGGATTCCCAAAGGAATGAACCATGGCAACCAACAATTTCTCAGAGCAACCACAATTGTATCCCTGTTTATAACTGAAAAATATCCAAAGTTCCTAGAATAGTAACTAGTAGCATACTGGTTATTTAATAAGTATTTGCTATCATCATTAAAATGTCAGGCAGAAGTAACAAATGTAGTTCTGTTATTAAGATTGCTTCAAAAGCCCTGGCCCGCTTGGCTCAGTGTTTAAAGCATTGACCCTCTGAGCAAAAGGTCTCAGGTTCAGTTCCAGTCAAGGGCACGTACCTGGGTTGCAGGTTTGATCCCTGGCCCCAGTTGGGGTCGTGCAGAAGACAACTAATCGATGTGTGTCTCTCTCTCACATCGATGTTTCTCTCCCACTATCTCTCATCCCTCCCTAGCTAAAAATCAATGGAAAAATATCCTCGGGAGAGGATTAACAAAAAATTAAATTAAAATAAGATTGCTTTGAACAAAGACAATGAATCATGTATCTGAGTAAGTTTATAGAATAATTCAGCTACTTCAACATTATAGTTAAATATTATTCAAACAAAACATGCCATGTAAATGTTTAACAATTATGCCACAAGTAAAGCATGCACAATTCAAAGCTCCTTTTTGAAGTATAAAACCGGTTATTTATTATAATTAACCACGGTTAAAAGTATTTATTTATTTTATCATTAGTATTGTTATTTTTATGGTTGAAAGTATTACAGACGCCCCCCCTTCTTCCCTCTCCCACCCCCCTCCTGCCTTCCCCACACTATTATCTGTATCCATTGGTTATGCACCTAAGTTCTTCGGTAATAAAGCATTGAATCTAATCACCGTCGCTCTGCTCATTTGCTGCGGAGGTTTCTCAAAGCCTCTCACTCCCACCAGGGAGTCCTCATCCCCCTCTAGTGGCCTAACTACGGCATGACACGTGTAAGAGCTCTGAAAATAGTTCTACTCAGCAATGTCATCTGTACTCAGCATCACAGACGTCACTAAAGGACCCATCATGGTCATTTGACACATTTTACTCTCACTTCATTTAAAAGTGTGGATGGACTGGAGAAAGAAACTTTTAAAAGTTCAGAGCTCGGAGAATAACTCAACAAACAGCCATTGCTCACCTCCTAGAAATGTATTTTGTGAATATGTTTACATGTTTTTAAATATAAGGAATATAACATTACAGATAGTGTCGAAATCTCCTCTGACCGAAATTCCTTTCCTTTCTCCCTGGCCTAGTATATATCTTTCCATCCATTTCCTTACACTTTGACCAATTGGTATCTGTGAAAAATAGGAAGTTAATACATAAGCCAAGTACTTGTATTTGTCAGGTTCCAGGCAAAAAATAGAGGCATACTCAAATCAGGTAATTTGAGGAGAGTTTAATAAGGTACTACTTATAAAGCTGTGGACGAGTTTAAAAGACATCATGTAGCCCTGGCTGGTTTTCTCAGTGGTTAGAGCATAGGCCCACAGACCGAGGGGTTGCAGGTTCAAGTTCAGTCAAGGGCACATACCTGGGTTGTAGGTTTGATCCATGCGGGAGGCAATCAATTGATCAATCTCTCCCTCTCTCCCTCCCTCCCTTACGCTCTCTCTAAAAATCAATGAAAAAAATATCCTTGGGAGAGTATTACAAACACACAAACAAAAAAGGCATCATGTAGAATCTTAAGACTAAGAAGAGCCAGAGACTGTTACCCCCACCTCCACCACCATAGTCTGAAAATGCAGAAGGTAGCTATTTAGAGAGAAATTTATTTTGGTGTAGGAAGCTAGAGTAATAAGTACTCCAAAAACCACCCTGCGCTGCCTTTTTGAAGTCCTGCTAACTCCTCCCACTGTCCAAAGGCAACAGGAAGGCTGAGGGTAAGTGAATCCACTGATGAGGTCCATTCAGGTCCCATCAAGGTCCCTGTGTGCACACAGGTGGACACGGACAGAGGACGGGTTATGTAAGCTCCAGATGGAGCTGGATTGGTTCCTTTTATCAGTTTAAGGAAGTCCCCTCCTTTTCCAAATTGGCTAAGAAATTTTGTTTTTTTTAGAGAGAGAATTTTTGTGAGCTTTTTAATGATAAATAAAAGTTAAATTCTATCAAGTGCTTTTCATTTGTATCTTTTCATATTACCGGGTAGCTTTTTTCCCTTTAATCTGTCCACTGGTAAATCGTAATGATAAATTCATATAGGCTAAGCCATCCTAGCATTCCTAAAATAAATCCTGCTTTGTTACATTTTTAAACAGCATTAGAGCCCTGGCCGGTTTGGCTCAGCGGTTAGAGCGTCGGCCTGCGGTCCTGAGAGACCCGGGTTCGGTTCCCGCTAAGGGCGCGTACCTCAGTTGCAGTTTGTCCCCGGCCCTGGTCGGTTGTGCGGGTGGCAGCCACTCGATGTGTTCCTTTCACATCGATGTTTCTCTCTCTCTCTGTTCCTCTCTCTCCCTCCCACTCTACCTGAACAAAAAAATAAATAAATAAACAGCATTAGAAGTAATGCTCTTTTACTTAGGTGTTTTGCACCTCTGTTTATAAATAAAATTGGCTTAGACATGTTTTTCAACCACCTTTCCCCTATGATTGTATCAAATGTACAATAAATTTATAAAAGGTACTGAGTAAAATTTATGTAAGGTGAGCATTCACTGTTCTTGAAAATATGTTGGAACTCGCCAATAGGACCACTGGAACCAGAGGTTTGGAGAGTTATGACTGCAAATTCTACTTGTTAACTGGCTATTTCAAAGTTTTTGTTAATTTTTAGTAATACAGGATCATTCAGAATTTGTAAGACAGTTACCATTTCATCTAAATCCACAGAGTTGTTTGCATGACACTGTAACATTCTCTTAGAATGTCCTTCATCTCTGTTGTAACTGCACATATGTCCTCATGGTCATTCTCCTTTGGCTTGCATTCTGTAAGATTTAGTGTGCAACCATTTAATGGTCGTTATGTCTAACGTTTCAGTAATTATCTTTTTGTAATTTTTTTTCCTTTATTGATTTTAGAGAGAGTGGAAGGGAGGAGAGAGAGATAGAAATATCGATGCGAGAGAACATCGATGGGCCGCCTCCTGCATGACCCCCACTGGGGATCAGGCTCACAACCTGGGCCCGTGTCCTGACCGGGAATCAAACCGGTGATCTCTTGGTGCATGGGTCGACGCTCAACCACTGAGCCACACCAGCTGGGCATGTTTTAGTGATTTTCATTCAAGTTTCTAATTTCTAATCAGGTATTTAGAAATATATATTCTAAGTATTAAAAAAATATAAGGCTAGGGGACTACCTTTTAATTTTGTATCTTTTTACTTGTGTTGTGATCAGAAAATATAATCTGAATTATATTGATCTTTGGAATTTGTGGGATCTCTTATAACTGGTTATGTGGCCAATTTTTGAAAACTTTTCACATATGATTTAAAAGTATAAAATTAAGGGTGTTGATCATTTTGTTCACATATTTTGATACCTTTTTAATTACTGATCTGCTTTATCTGCAATTTTTTTTAGAGAACTGTGTTCAAGTCACCAACTATGACTGTAGATTTTATAATATATCCTTCCTATTATATCAGATTTTTTTTCATTATTTTAAGGCTACATCATTAAGCACATAAATATTATTGAATGTTGTATCATCTTGGTAAGTTAGCTTTTATCAATATAAAACATTCCTTTTTGTCTAGTTTATAGTTGGAACTATATTTGTCTGATATTGGTGGTGCTAATCTCTTCTTACTTTTGTTTTCCATTTCCCTGGGACATCTTTACTCCAAACTCTCTTAAAAATTAAACTTCCTGTGCCTTTGTGATTTGGGTAGAGCTTTCCAAAAGAGCATCTTGTTGGACATATTGTTCTCTAATCCGGGATATCTTTTTACCAGTCAGCTTGATTTTATTTTATAATTTGGAGCAGCATCATTGTTCGAATGGTTTTCTGTAATCTTTTAACGCACACAGAAACTTGCCTTTGTTTACTTATTATTTGTAGGTTTAATCAGGGTCTTTAATCCTTACCCAGAAAGTAAACAGGGCCTAATTCCTTAACTTTTCTCTGAAATGTCCCCCTCCGTCATCCTTATTGCTCTCTAGAATTTGCAGTTCCACTTTATTTTAAAACATAAAAACTTAATAATAAGTGACACACACGTGGCCCAGGGTCTCCAGCTGACCCTTTCTGTCTTTTTCTGGTAGGTGCCCCTAGCGGGGACCAAACCTGGGACTCTCTGATCCACAGGCCGACGCTCCAACCGCTGAGCCAAACCGGCCAGGGCATCCAGCTAACCCTTTCACATCAACTTCATCCAAGAGGTGTCAACTGGTTTGAATGGGTGTCAGTACTATTTCTTAACAACAAAACAAATCAGCTCTGGTAACCATTTCAGGTAAAAATATATCCTATTTAAACCCATTAGTTTAGCCATAGATTCAGCCCAGTGTTTATGGTCATTAACAAGTAAACATGCACACACACGAACTCCCCCTAACTTACGATGTTGTACCTCTTTCGTCTAAGGTCTACGAGTACTGCCTGACCAGCTGTTCCCAAGGAGGTAATACAGGAGGAAATGGAATGTTTGCAGCAAATAAGGAAAGAGAAAGGAAAAATATTTTGATGATACACAGGACTGCCGAGGTTGTTTCTTCGGGAATTGGTGTGTGTAATTCTACCCGTGCCCACCACTAAAGAAACTGACTCTGTTCAGCTTTGTGAGCACCTAGTGGATATACCGGAATAGCACTGACAAAGGGTTGTTCTGCCCTTATGGGCTCAAAAAGCAGAGCTAAGAGATAAAATCCAATGCAGATCTTTCAGTCACCAATAAGTGGGAACAGATGGTATTTGAGGGAGCATCCTGATTTTCTGTCACCCTTAAAATCACATCATAGAATCAATCACCTTTACTTAAGGTAAGTCCAGTTAGTCTGCCTATATTCCAGGGAACAGAAAACCACCCAAGGTCTTCACTTTGTCCTGTACTACCACCTGACACCATTAGATGGCAGCAGTGGCAAATAACTACATAGTCCAGGCTAGGGTTTTTTTAAATTTATTTTTATATTTTTAGGTAGAGCAGAGGCAGGCACTCATGAGTAAGTGGGAGGTAGTAGTATCCTGAAATAGTCTTTCAACAGGCTTAAATTTTAATTTTCCTCCATTGTTCCCCATTTGAGAGCCTACTTAGGAAAAAACATTCAGTGTGTGAGGATTCCAAGGAACAACAGAACAGAATATTCTGTAAGTGTTCTTCCATGGCTATATCGCAGGCTTTTGACTATTTGGATAATATTGGAGGTATAAAAAATACTGCAGCAAATATGGTCTTGAAGTGGATCGTGCAGATCTGACTTAAGATGAGGCAAGTGATGATTTTAGATAAACCATTGATGATGCACCAGTGAAACTTAGACTTTTAATTTTTTCTTTTTATCCTCACCCAAGGACATTTTTCCTTTTTTTTTTTTTTTTTTGTTCAGGTAGAGTGGGAGGGAGAGAGAGGAACAGAGAGAGAGAGAGAGAGAAACATCGATGTGAAAGGAACACATTGAGTGGCTGCCACCCGCACGACCGACCAGGGCCGGGGAAAAACTGCAACCGAGGTACATGCCCTTAGCGGGAACCGAACCCGGGTCTCTCAGGACCGCAGGCCGACGCTCTAACCGCTGAGCCAAACCGGCCAGGGCTTTATTTTTTCTTTTAATTTTTTTTTGAAACTTAGACTTGAATAGCTTCACTGAACAGACTAAGTTGGTGCCCTTGCATGGAGCCACGAACAGTCTCACAAGAGCAGAATGGAGCTATTTTCAAAAGTAAAACTTGAACTAAATAAAATAAGGCCCGCTGGGGGTGGGGGGGGGGGATAGCCAGTAAAAAAAAAATAAAGTGATTTATCTAAAAGAGCATAATTGGTCACTGCTACTTCCTTCCCTTCTGCTGAGCTTCCCTGAGTTCTCTCGGCCAACATGCTGCTCTGACTGATGGCAGCTGCCCCTCTGAGAGAGGAAGGAGCCTCTGGGAAGCCCCCCACAACCCCTGGCTTCCACTCTCCTGTCTCTGGCCTTGAGGAAAGCCCCTCCAGGCATTTGACGCTCTCAGCTCTTGTCTCACATCATCTCACCTGGTACAACACCCAAGGACCCTCCGTTATCATCCTCGGTCTGTAGATGAGGAAACAGAGGGTCAGAGAGATCAAATAACATGCCCAGGGCCCCACAGCTGCTCATGGGGGAAGGACGACAAGACTCTCCTCCTCTGCGGGTACAGACACTGCAAAGTGGGCAGAGACTGAAAAGGCCTCCGGCTGAGGGCTCCGAATTCAGCCCAGCCCTTGCCCCTGCCCTCCCATGGGTGAGCCCCGCCCTACTCAGCTGATGGAAAGTATCAGAAGAGTGGGAGGTGGAGACATGTGGGTCCCACCACCGGACCACAACTACCCCGTCTGCACCCACAGCGCAGAGGCAGGCCCGTGTCTGGCGTCTCTGATGGTAGTGGAGAAATCCGTTTGTGTCTCACTGCTCTGTTTCCTGTGGAATTTACACACCTGCCGAGCCACGCACGACTACGCCCACTGTCAAGTTTCTCTTTTATCTTCACCTAATGCTATTGGCAGACGTGGCCGACAGCTGCCGAGATCCATTATTTCATTCGAGTCATCGGAATGGGGGTTTCCCCCCAGCTTTATTGAGTTACAACCGACACATAACTTTGTAAATTTGAGATGTACAACGTGTTGATTTGATACACTTATATATTGCAAAATGATGACTACCAAATATGGAGATTTCAAAAAAGAATGTTATCATTCACCTGCACTTATTAGCTAGAATTATTCAATAAAGAAATTTTCCTCATTAACTGCTTGATTACTTAAAAAACAAAAAGGCGGGATAAATGCTTGAGTTATCCCTTTTACTTACCTATTTTCAGAATAATGAGCTGATATCCCAGAAACTTCCCAATGAATTTGTGGGTTTTATATATTTGATGTGTTTCAACGTAGTATCCTCATTATTTCCTTTTATATTCTCCCCAAATTCTGGCCAGTGGGTGCTCCTTCAAGTTGATTCATATGTTCTTGCTTTTGGGCAGAACAGTGTGTCTCAGGCTCATTTCAAACACTTCTTGCCCTAGATCTAGATTTGGTCTCTTGTCCAAGAAGTACTTGTTCATTGAAGATGAAAATGGTAATTACATGGTATATTCTAACTACCCAGAGTGATTATTATCCCTGAGTTGGTCACACTTTTAGTGGACAGACTTAAAAAATGCGTAGGTTTTAGAAAGAGAAAAATAAATCATAAATTTATATTGATATTTCAAATTAAAATAAAAGATTACAGCATTTTTACTTCATTTCTTGTTTTTTCCTATTCCCAAAATTTTATCTGCTAAGGATATTAATTTAATAACTTGGTTGCTTTATTCTACTCTCTATATAATAGTATTCAAAATAATAATGTAAATATCACCACTAACACTGTCCAAAAGAAATCAACCCAAGAAGTCTTTGTCCTTTTTGTACTTAGGATACATCTCCCCAGGGATGTGCAATCTACATTTTTTAAATTGATTTTTTTAGAGAGAGAGAGGAAGGGAGAGAGAGATAGAAACATCAATGTGAGGGAGGAACATCAATCAGTTGCCTCCTACATGCTCTCTACTGGGGATCAAGCCTCCAACCCGGGCGTGTGCCCTGACCAGGAATCAAACCAGGACCTCTCAGTCCATGGGACAATGCTCAATCCACTGAGCCACACCGGCTGGGCAGGATGTGCAATCTATATATGTTTTAAAGACATCTGAAATAATTTTTGAGATGGTTATGCTACAGAATTGACATAAATTTAGATTCACTTTTTTTTTCCCAGTTTGATTTGAAATTTTTAGGACTTATGTTTTTCTCTTTAATTTAACTTAGTTTTTTTTTTTTCCCTCACTCGAGGACTTTTTTTGTTTTTTGTTCAGATAGAGTGGGAGAGAGAGAGGGAGAGAGAGAGAGAGAAACATCCACGTGAAAGGGACACATCGAGTGGTTGCCACCCGCACGACCCAACCAGGGCCGGGGACAAACTGCAACCGAGGTACGTGCCCTTAGCGGGAACTGAACCCGGGTCTCTCTGGACCACAGGCCGACACTCTAACCACTGAGCCAAACCGGTCAGGGCTGATTTAACTTAGTTTTTAATTACGTAAAACATTTACATGATTCCAAAGTGAAAAACGAAAATAAGGTATACAGGGAAGTTTATCCCCCTGTTCATATCCCCTACCTCCATCCCATTTTGTTGTTGTTGTTAATCCTTACCCAAGAATATTTTCTCCATTGATTTTTTACTTTTTTTAGAGAGTGGAAAGGAGGGGGGAGGAGAGAGAGAAAAACATGGATGTGAGAGACACATCAACTGCTTGCCTCCCACATGTGACTGCGCCTGCAACCCGGCAGGTGCCCTTGACCGGACAAACCTTCGACCCTTCGGTGTGTGGGCCAGCGCTCTAACCACTCAGCTCACTGACCAGGGCCATCCCACTTTTCACTGGTTTCTGGTTTATACTGCTATTGACGTTATAAACAAACGACGGTTCCGGTTTCCCCTCTTTTCTTACTTGTAGCACCCTATAAACACCCCCCTGCATTCCGTTGTCCCGTCACAGCGAGGCCCGGTGGTCGCCCCAGCAGTACACGGCGTTCCCGCGTCCCTCCCCCGCTGCACCCGCACTCCGGGCCGGGCCGGGTCCCCTGCGCAGACATCTGTGTGCTCTCCCGCCCTCCCTGCGGGCCAGCTGGCTTGGCTCCTTCTCCACGTGTTCCAGAGGAGGGCCTCGCTGTGTTCGCAGTTCGGGACTGGACAAAAGGCAGAGTGCGGTAGGCAGGAGGGGAGGAAGGCTTCTCCTTCCATAACGCTGCATCCTGCCCCACGCAGGCCTGCTGCCACCTTTACCTTGGGCTGGCAAGGGAGAGGGGGCTGTGCTCCGGGGGAGGCGGGGAGGGGATTCAGCCTTCAGTTCAAGGCTGGAATTTCGGGTCCCGGCCAGCCTGTGGGAAGAGTATCTGAGGGAACAGCTGGCCTTCCTGGCACCGACCCCAGTCTGGGAAATGCCAGACATCCAGGAGCAGGTGGGTCTATTTTGGGCAGAAGGCCCTTCTGGGTGCCAGCTAAAATCACACCATGTGCCCTTCTATCACCGTGCACTTGGCTCCCTTGGTAAGCCCACTGTAGGTCCCTGCACAGGCCTTGGAAGGATATAGGACAATCCATTGTCTAACCTTTCCTCATCTGGGACTGCCCCTTCTCCCTTCTTACTCTGACGACCAGGGAAACGGTACAAAGACGAAACCCAACCGAGCAAGCACAGTTCTGACTCAGTACAAATTATTCCACAGCCTTTTTTCTAGGAGAAAATTCAGCCGAGACTCGAAGGAAACCTTAAGACTTGACCTGAATGTTTTATTAATGTCCTTTTTTTTTTCCATCACTGCATTTTTAAGAGAAGACGAGGAAAAATAAGTCCATATCATTATGTTATTTTTAAATAAAACAGGGCCTCATCTCAGAACACTCTTAGCCCAGTCTCCGCCCACAGTCTCCTCTCCAGAATAACCATGTGGAGAAGAACGACCGGAACCACAGTAGCTTCTCAGCTGTAAGTCCCTGCACAGGCCTTTCCTGGGCAGACCAGACGCCCCTGCATCTGCAGAGATGTTCCGAAGGGGCCTAAGCAACGGAGCTTTCCTTTGGGCCTCAGTGGTCAGAACACGCCATTCCCTAGTCGTCGCATCAGTAAAAGTTTACGGTGCCGTTGCTGAGCTTCTGAACCCAAACAGCACGAGCAAGTCAGGCACAGAATCATTGCACTGTGACCTGGGCAACAGCGGTTTTTCTCTCACCAGGGTGCTGACCTGCTTCCAAACCAGCCTGGCGGAGGACACTCCATGTTCAGCTGTGTGGACCGGCTCAGATGAAGCCAGTACCCGAGAACTCCAACCTCCCTCTTGTCTAGGTGCAGACTTTGACATGTGAGTTGAAGTCAAAATTATTTCAGTCGATGCCCAAAGGTTCACTCACTCAGCCTATATGAACCATTTTCTGCAGTGTGTCAGGGATGAGGAAGAAAGTGGTGAGCATACTCCCTGTTGCCTGAGAACATGAGAGACAGGAGAATAGAGAAAAACAATCCCTTCGACTGTTGCATTATGACTCTGGATAGACTTTTAAGCTCTCTGTGCCTCTTCATCTTCACTTGTAAAGGAGGATAGCAACAGTAACTGATCACGAGGCTTTTATAAAGAGGAAAACACCTGGAGTCCTTCTGGGACACAACATGTGCTCCATAAATAGTAGGTAGGATTAATTATTAAGTATCGCTCCCCTGAATGTAAAGCTAGATCTTATCCCCCCTGAAGGATGCCTCCCTCTCCCAGCGTTTCATTTAATTAACCCAACAATCCTGTAACACAGATACTACACATTTAAAGAAGTTGAGGCCCCAGGGTTGCATGGACTTACTTGCATTTCACATAAAGTGCAGGGGTGACCCAGATCCATTCACATCAATTCTGCCCCCAAATTCCTTATGCTTTAACCTCAGCCTTATGCTACCATCCCTGCAAGAGTCAAAACCATCAGGCCACGTATACACAGAGGAGGGGGAGATTAATTCCATCAGGAAGTACAGAGAGAGGCTTCTTGCAGGGAGAAATTGGAGCATACACCTTCCATGACTCCCATTGCTTCCCAGTAAGTACAAACCCCTCACCAAAGCCAGAAATCTTCCTTTCCCTTCAGCACCCACATCTAAGTCACCAGCAAGTCCTGTAAGTTACAACTCCAAATGTTATCCCAATCCATACATTTTTCTATGTCCACTGCCATTACATGAATCCAAGGTACCAACATCTCATGCTTGGTTCTCCCCACCTATCTCCCTGCACCTTTTCCTGCCAAACTATCACCCATTCTCTGCACAGCAGCAAGGGTGAGCTTACAGTGCACATCAGAGCTTGGCCATTCTCTACTTTAAAACCCTTCAATAGTGAGCAGGTGTATTAAGAATTAAATCTAAACTCCTTACTGCAGCTTTAAGTGTGTGTGATCCAGTGCCTGGTTACCTTCCTCTTTTCATCTCCTCAGCTTCCTCACCCACTCATTGTGCTGCAGCCATAATATCTCCACTGTTTTATCCAACAAGATACGTGCTCTTATCCTACCTATGGCTTTGTACTTCCTGTTTTCCTTGCCCAGGATACTAGTCTTTCCTCCCTGACTTGTTCGTTGTTATTCAGACACTTCGTTTTTTGATTGGAGAGACAGCTACCAATCAAGATAAAGAATCCAGGGGACAAAGCAGATTGAGGGAAAAGAGTGAGTCCAACTCTGGGTATTTTGAGTTTGAGCTTTCAGGTTCAGTGGTTGGGTGTGTGTGTGTGTGTGTGTGTGTGTGTGCAGCATTTATTCTTGTCTTGTTCTGATAACAGCCTCCTCCTTTTGCGGGTGATCCTACCCTCACCTACTTTCTGACCATATGCTAGGCAGGGCTGCATGCAGTGGTGTGCTGGTAAACCAGTTCTAATACACACAGACATACATCCCTAATTTGGGATGTAAGTACTCCTACCTTTTCCAATGTAATGTTACCAAGTGTTTAACAACCAGCTCAGAAAATTACTGAAATGTAACAACTGGCTCGAACAGCCCACTGGCTGTATCCCTGACAGAGCGCCGATCAGTGCATTGAATTTCTTCTGGTCACGACCACTAGTTCTGAGATGGGCAAATGAGCCAATGACAGCCAGTGAGATGTAATGATACTCTTGCTGTGCATCTTGGGGAAAGACTTTCCTTTCCTTTGTTGTATATAATCAAGAAATGAGGCAGCAGCACTATTGTACCATGTGATGTCGAAGACTGGGGTCAACCTTCTGGAAAGCAGAGCTGAAAGTAAATGTAGATAACATGGTTTAGGGCATGAATCTACAACCAACTCTTCTCAATTGAGTGAGTCAATAAATTACCTTTTTTTCCTTTTCTTTTTTTTTTAATGTAATTTTTTTTTTTTGCCTTTCCTTTACATCCAGAGAAACTCAGCTGATACTCTGCCTGACACCCAGATAGCTAATTATATCAATCTGAAGCTCATGGACAGGTTCAGGATTAACTGAATGTGGTGGGAATTTAATGCTTGTGAAGGAACAAGCTCACCAAGGCATAATTTTCTTAAAATGTTATAGAATTAGAGATATGGGAGCCACATTAGAGATGATATAATTCAACTCCTTCACTTAACAATTATGAAAATTATGTCCCTAAAAGATTTGATAATTTGTCCAAGGTTACTTCATGATGCAGCCAGGACTAAAACCCAGATTCCTGACTCCTATGTATTTCTTTTCCAGATCACTGCAAATTCTGAGTTAGCAGGATCTAATTTAACTCAACAAATATTTTTTGTGTTTGTGCTGTAAATAATGAATTGTATGATATAATATTTTGCATAGTAATGGATAGCACATCACTATTTCAAAGCACCTTGTATAATTTAATCTTCTTAACAACTCTATAAATTAGGTGGGAAAAGTATTTTAGGGATAAGAAAATCTAGACTTGGAGTGACTTTTCCAAGGTCAAGTAGCCAGTGAGCAGTAAAGCCAGGACTAGCATCCAAGACACCTGATTCCTTTGTCTAATGCTTTCTTCTGCCTCTTTTTCAATGTAATGATGTTTCATTGCAGGTGCTTAAGGCATGAATAAGACAGCACAACTTTCCAGGATTTGAGATGACTTCCATAAACTTCAGAAAAATATATTCTAAGAGATTTTTTATTTGCACTACTTCCAGAGTTCTCTGGGCTGCTAAGACTTGATCTGCTCAGTGGTCAGGTACCAACCCAGATGGTTTCATAGGAGGCATGAAACCAGTGCTACTATAACAAATTCCACAAAGTTGGCTTGAAATAACGGGTATTTTTTCTTTCACAATTCTGGAGGCCAGAAGTCTACAACCACGACCATCTTCCCTCCAAGGGAGAAGCCACTCCACGCCTCTTCCAGCTTCTGGTGGCCGCTGGCTTCCCTGGTGTGGCCACATCACAGACCTCTGCCTCCCTCTTCATACAGATTTTTTCTCATTATGTCGGTCATCTGTATCTCTCTTGTAGGGACATGTGGGGTTTGATTTAGGGCCCATCCATAAAGTCCAGGATGCTGTCTTCATCTCAGAATTCTTAATTACATCCACAAAGACACTTCTTCCAAATCAGGTAATATTCACAGGTTCTGGGGATTAGGACATGGATATATCCTTGTGAGGGGTACTGTGCCCACTGTGGGAGGCAAAGGAGAAGGATTGTTATGATTTTTTAAAGAAGAGTTCTTTATCTAAAAGTTAGAAGCTTTACAAATGGAGTGAACCAAAGATCTGTACCACCAGTGGTAAAAGACCATTCTTTTCCAAAGGTGGTCTTCAATTCAGTCACAAATTTTGAAAAAGATCCAAGTGGCCCCTAGTACATTCTCTTAAAGGATGCCTTGCCATCAGCTTTGCCAGCTAGCTGTGGGTTAGAGGGTGAAAATGTAGCCAACAAGTAGTGACTGGCTTGCATGCTTGGGCATGTGCCCTGTTTATGCGATACCCTCTGCCAGAGTCAGCTTCGTGCCAAGAGGCAAACTTGAAAAGCCACTGTTGAAACAAGAGCTGCTGTTTATCTCTGACCAACAAAGCAAGTTCTCTGCATCACTCACTCTCTTGGAGAGTCAGCCCTAGACCAGCTGTGCTTCTCCCACTACCCACTAAATAGAGACTATTATGTGTTTATTTCCAAATCCAGAGCTAAATCTGTGATGTGTCACAATCCATACAACTCACATATCAGTCACAGTCTTTTAGACTACGGACAGCTCTATTCTTCCAGGGGAGAGATGCCCTTTTGTCCATGCTATTGGAAAGGGAGAAAGAACATGGGGAATAATATTTCCTGAGCAGAGGGTAGATTCAGATGTCCACAGATCACTCTCCGTCCTCCCCTCTGCTCCACAGCGCACCTCCTGTGCCCTAATGGACGGCCTTACCAAATGGCTGCAAGTTGGGATTGGCCCACCGAGGACCCTGGAGGAGCTGGAGGGGGAAAGAAGGGGGAGAGGGAGGCTGCACCGCTCATTTCCCCATCCCACGCTGGTCGCCAGGGCTGGACACATCTCTTCAACATGGGACTCAGCACCTCCCTGGGAGCTCTCCCGACACAGCCTTCTCTGTCTCCGGGTCCCAGCAAACACTCCTCCTACTTCAGGCCTGAAACAGGGAACCCCAGAGCACTGGACCATCTCTCGTGCTGTTTCTCCAGACTACTTATGCCAGTCTTCAAATAGTCCTGCGATTAGAGTTTCTCAAATTTTCCTAACTTGAATGGGCCATCTGTTTGCAGGATCTTCTGCCAGATGTCCCTTCATCCCAGTGATTACAACAGGCCTACAGCGTGGGTTCTCGCACCCCAGGTTACAGATGAGGAGACTGAACTGCCGTGACTTGCTCTAGGAGGCATAGCTAGCAAGCGAGGAGCTGGGATTTGAAAGCAGATTTGCCTAACTTCAAAGCCCTTGCATGTCCAGCTGTTTCTTCCCAACACGGAAGAAATGTCTCAAATGATGACTGGATAAACAGGGAGTTAAAAGGGACAAAAATGCCAGAATAGCTTCAATGCTTTATTCAAAGTTACACTTTATAAAGCCATTCTGAGGCCTGAACACTGCTTGGCATGCTTGCAGAGAGAGAGAGAGAGAGAGAGAGAGAGAGAGAGAAAGAGAGAGAGAATGAGAATATCCCGGAATGTAGTTTATATTTTCACTGTATTCTCCTATAAGAAGGGGGGGCCAGGAGTAAATAACGTTTATAATGCAGAGCCAAACGTCACAAAAAGCCTCTCTCTTTTCTTCATCATTTGCTCTATGTATCTCATAAATGGCAACTACCTGCAAAATCTTTCTTCCTTCCCACCTCCAAACTCTTAAGATCTCTCCCAACAGGATCTCTGCCTCCTGGTTCCTTTACATTTCTGGATATTTTCCTCTCCTCCCAATAACTCTGCCTTTACCAGTGAAAATGCTTCTTGTCTCTTCCAGACTTTTCCAGATTTCCTTTTGGCATCTTATCCAATTAGCACAACCAAAGAGTTTGACACAGTAAAAGGAAGAATACAACTACAGTCAAGAAAAACTATTTGTAGTAGGATTTTTTTAAAGAATATTTATGGGTTAAAAGTAGTTCATCTGGAAGTGTTCTCTTTGGCAAGACAAAATGGAGAGGAAGAAGAGGTTGATTAGCTCTGGAACTTAAAAGGCAGACCCTCACAGGAACATTAGACAACAGGCCAACTCATCCTGAATCTACCTGCCATTCATAGGGACGACTAGGACCTCTATCTGTGTGGCCCCAAGAACAGCATCAACCAAACCTGAGAAGAAACCAGATTGTTCTTTTTCTAGGACCCTATAGAGTAGGAAGTAGGGAAGGCAAGAAAACTGTCATTTGCTGAGTCTTGCTGTGTGAGAGGCACTAAGTTAATAACCTACCTTAGGTCACAAAATTAGAAAATACAGAGGCCATGATTTGAAGAATATCCATGTTTATTGTCTGGTCCTCTATCTCCACAGTCCTACTAGTGTGTTTTGGGTTTTTTTTTCTTTATTGATTTTAGAGAGAGAGGAAGGGAGAGGGAGAGAGATAGAAACATCAATGAGAGAGAACATCGACTGGCTGCCTCCTGCATGCCCCACACTGAGGATGGGGCCCACAACCTGGGCATGTGCTCTGACCAGGAATCAAATCAGCAACCTCTTGGTGCATGAGTCAATGCTCAACCACTGAGCCACACCTGCCGGGCTCAGTCCTACCAACTTGTAATGACAATGGGAGCAAGTAGCTTGTCAGTCTGCTAATATATCCCCAGGGCCTATAGAAAAAGAGCTCAGTGAAAATATGTTGAATAAATGAGTAAATGAATGAGTTCTTTCTGGACAGAAAAAGAAAAACTGAAACAGCAGTTGCTCTTAGATTTTGAGGTATCTCCTCTGCAGTGTCTTGGCATCAGGACAGAGTTTCTTCCTTTACAAAGCTGGCTTCCCCCATCTGTATGTCATCGAAAACTGTCAAGTGCCATCAAAATGGAAATGAAAACCACAATTTCTGTCAGCCAACAAACCCGTTCCTCTTATTGGTGATATGACCACTTCACTCCAACCCCTACAGTTAACTGGGGAGCAAACTGGAAACCGTAAAGAAGTTCAGCGGGAACAATTATGTGCCATGAACACCTCATGCTGTTTTAGGTTTGCTTGGGCAGTGTTTGAAGTCAAAACCGAATCAATCCACCAACTGTTCACTCTACACCAACAGAGTGGGTTGTCTGATTTTTTTTTTTTTTTTCATTGAATTGATGAATTACTTTGGCATCAGGTAGCCAGTTTTTATCTTGGGAAATAATCATCTTCTACTGGGAAAGCTACTCAGCTGTGTGGTAGTGCTTTGTCACCAGCCACGCATAAATGGTGCTGTTTGCAATTTGATAAACGTGCACAGAGGCTCAGAGGTCCCCAAACACAAGTCTGATGTGTAAACAATCAAATCACGCTATTAACCAAGGGACCGAATTATGATTGCTCATCCTTCTCTGTCATTTTCAACTCCTTGGTAAAAAAAAAAAAAAAAAATCCTCATACCTCATCCCACACAAGCAAATGATGGGCATTTTTTTTCTTTTCAGTCTTGGATGGCATGAGAATGAATGTCAAATATTATTCATCTGTTATAACCTGAATTTTTGATTAGGAAAAACCACATCAAAACTAAGTATTTTTCAAAAAACTGAAGCACTTTCAAAGGCCTTTAAGCCCTTTTCAAGATAACTGAGGAATACCTAAGGAATAAAGAATAGTTTATTCTTTCAACTTTTCTCTACCAAAGCCTTTGGAATCATAGAATTTCAGGTTAAGAAGTACCAGAAATCTTTCTCTCTCTCTCTCTCTTTCTCTCTCTCTCTCACACACACACACACACACCCTCTCTAAACAACTAAAGACTAAAGTTAATTATTTAAAGTAACTTTAAAGTAACCCTTTCTGACAATTATGCAGTAAACATTTTTATCTCTATTTTAAAGATTATAAAGCCAAAGCAGAAAAGACACAACTTGCTCTAGTTCCTATATTTGGTAACTGCTAAAATTAAAACAAATTCTATCTCTAAGTCTTAATTACTCTACTGTACCAACTCGTCTCTATAATATCCCTGCCAACCTGTGCTTGAATTCCTTATTTGACCATGAACCCAGCCCATCCAATCTTCAGACAACTCAGCTTGAGTTGTCTGTCTTACGCAGTGAATTAAATATTGTCTTTCTCTAACTCCTTACCTACTGACCCTAGATCTGGCCATCTGGCCCAGGGCCTTGCTGAATTAAGTGCAATCCCTCTTCCAAGTGACAGGCTTTTAAATATTTACAATTTAATTGTGTCACCTGAAGCCTTCTTTCTTGGGGGTAAACATCCACAGATCCTTCAGCTATGTCATATAACATGGTCTCACTTTCTTGATTTCTATTTGATATGTGTTTCTCTTAAAATGTGACCCAAAAGATATAAACTGTCCTCTGGCCTCACCAAGAAGACCAGACATCTCATCGTCCTCATTCTATTAATGCAGTGGAAATCAAATTGACATTTTTCCACTCTGCAACAATCCTATGTTTTTAAACCAACATCGCATGGGCAGTCAGCCTTGCTTCAAAGGGCCCTAACACTCACACACCGGTGCCAAATCTCTAACAGTGCCCTCCTAAAAATGGTAAGCAAATCCTATGTGAAATTAACCAGAGCACTCAATGAGACTCTGTTATGAAACTTAATCTACTTACATGTCCTGCCTCTCTCCCCAAAGCCTCATGG
Organism: Molossus molossus; assembly: GCF_014108415.1. Lineage (NCBI taxonomy): Eukaryota > Metazoa > Chordata > Mammalia > Chiroptera > Molossidae > Molossus > Molossus molossus. The sequence continues at coordinate 60,973,453 of NW_023425351.1, read as the reverse complement.
CCCAAGGATACCCTACCTCTGAAGAATCCATAAATCCTTTAGGGCCTGCCACAAACCCAGTCGCTCCTCCAGGAAAGTGGCCCAAGAGGTCTTCCTTGCCAAGCTGTCATTACTATTGCTAAGGTGCAGTCACCCATCACCCTTGCTGTTGCTGATGAGACCAGTCAGGGAGGAGGGCATGAGCTAAGTGGCTGTACGTAGTCTAGTTACCTCTGGAGCAGCCACTGTGAACTGCAGCAGAAAGGACATGTTCCTTCCAAATGGGGCCAAAACAACCTCATTATAGATTCTCTTTAGAAAACATAAGAGTTAGTCTCCAAGTTTAAATGTCTAAGAGGTATACATGTTTTTATTTCTGAACTTTATATCTATTGCAAGTTCCCATATTACTGGAGGTTTAATGTTAGGCAATTCAGGGGTCCCTCTCTTTTGGAAGGGATTACTTTCAATTTGGGGGGAGAGTTTATGGAGTGCTAAGTCATTGTTGGGGTGAGGGCATCTGCTTTTGGTTATTTAACCTCACAGGTATCTATTGAGCTGTCTCCCTCCTCAGCTCTCCCCCCGGTCTTCAGTCATTGATTCACTCACATTTGGGGTCTGTCATCTCTGTTACTGAGCACAGGATTTCTCCTAATTTTCTAAGCACTTGGGAATCTTTCTTTGTATTCATGCCACGCAGAACTACAGAAAACTCAGCAGGGATATGTATTTCCATTTCCTTATTTGCATTCTCCCCCAAAACCTGGGATGGATCTGTTCACACACACCCTCTCAGATTCCCTGTGAATGCGTACACTTCCGAAATACAAAAATCAGGAAAAGACTCTTCGTTTCTTTTGATACACCATCATTCCCTCCCCCCTCCTTTCTGTTACCCACATCACAGAAAGAAATATTAGGAATAAAAAAATTAATATTGCAAAAAGCATTCGTCTTCTGCAAGTGTAAATTGAGGGCACACAAAGAGACAGAAAGCTCATTCGAGCTCAATGGCTGCACCAAGTGAAAATGGAGGAAGGATGTTGGTTGCTGTTACTATCACAATTTCATAGGTGACCACACTAAGACTAAGAGAGGTTAAGTAACATGCTCCAAGTCACATACCTAGTAAATAGTAGGATCAGGATTTGAACCCAAGAGACTCTAACCCCAGAGTATTGCTTTGAACCACTTTTGTGCCAAGGAAAGGATGCAGAAAGAAAAAGCGTAATGAAGAGTCATAGTGAACTATTATGAGCAAACAGAAAATGTATCATGTCACAAGAGTGTGTAATGAGCGGGGAGGGGAGAATGGCAGGAACTCTGATCTAATTTAAAGCATAAGAACCTGTCTCTCTGAAAAAGTGACATTTGCGCTGAGATCTGAAAGGCTGTATGGAAGCTAAATAGTCACCAGGAAGTGGGGATAGCACTTGCAAAGGTCCTGAGGCATTACTGATCACAGCCTCTTGTAGATCAGAAAGAAAGACAGAATGCTTGGAGTAGAGAGAGTGGTGGGGAGATTGGTGAGTGAAAAGGCTAGAAAAGGAAGCAGAGGTTCCTCTCATTGGGTCTTATAACCTATGTCAATGAATTTGATTGGAAATGCCCATCCAAAAGAAGAACCCTCGAGTCCTGGGCACACATCTCCTCTTCAAGCATTCATCATGGATGAACTCACAAGATTTCAAACTCACAAGATAAATAATCTGATTGGTTCAACTTGGCAAAGGTATTCCTTGCTTATCCAATCAGCAGGCGGGGCAGGGTCACATGGTCCTGGGGAGCCCATCAGTGTGATGAACAAAGGGAAATCTACTACAAACAAATGTATGTGTCAGACTCGTACTCCTTTATGGACCAGCAGGAATAGACTCCGAATCTCTGAGGAGTCCATAAATCCTTAAGGGCCTGCCACAAACCCACTCACTCCTCTAGGAAAGGGGCCCCAAGATTCCCAGTTTCCGTGCCAGAGGAAGGCCTCTTGGGGCCATGAAGAGGTCTTCCTGAAATCACAAGATTCCCGACATACTCAGGTTTACCTTGCTCAGTGGGTTTTAGTGCAAAAATAAAATGGAATATCAAGAAAAACCTGACACTCATTCAGAAAACATTAGCTCCAGCAAGATACTATACACGGCAAAATCACTAGGTATTCAGCCACGTGCTTCTCAGCAGCAGGCATCCAATTTGAATGCTCTGCCATTAAGGTTTCCTAACGAGTGTGGGCCCCGCTTCTTCTCCTATTATGATGACTTAACTCTGTGTCTTCTGTTCCAGTTCCCCGAAGAGGAGGACCTGACTGAGCTGCACAGTCGCCACCTGGTCCAGGCTTCCCTATTGAAAAGGATGCTCCCCACAGTCACTCCATTTGCAGGGCTAACCTAAAGAGGGCTGCCCTGGCTCCAGGGGCATTTCCTCTCCAGCCAGCTGAAGGCGCACGCGGGCCTGCGGGTGAAGGACTAACCCTCCGGGGAAGGCGATGATGGCTGCGAGGGGCTGGAACCAGCCACAGCTCAATGTCTGGTTTGATTTGCACAATGCTGGCTCACACAGTTTTTTGTTGTTGTTGTTTTTTTAATTTAATGTTCAACCAACATTTTTATCTTTATTTATTTTTTCTTTTTATTGATTTTAGTACGTGCCCCTAGCGGGAACCGAACCCGGGACTCTCTGGTCCACAGGCCTACGCTCCAACCGCTGAGCCAAACCGGCCAGGGCTCAACCAACATTTTTACATGGGGAGATTTTATGTGAAAATCCAGATTTCCAGTTTCCCTCGAAAAACTGGAATAGCAGAAAACAGTAGCCATACTCAACAGACACTGCGTGGTGACTGACCACTTTAAAGGGCCCCGAGCTCTCCAGTTAAACCTAGTCTCTGAATCTCCCTATTGTCAACTAGCGTCACTCACGTACATGCCTGGCCCCTGTGGGCATTTGAGATGGCAGTCGCTCAAGTAAGTAGTTGTATTCAGTCACTTTTCTCAAGAGGAAGTTGATGGTGAGGCAGGTATTGAAGAGTCACTGAGTACAGCACCGTCACAATATCAAATTCGGAAACTAGGCCTCGTTCATGCCATTGCTGTGGGCACTCCTGAAACAGAGACTTTGATGTAGTCTTTGAACAGTTAGCAGGGTCCCTCTAGGCAAGTGACCCTTTACTCTACCATGACAGCCTAACCGGACTGGGTCTGACTATTTAAAAAAGGGGGGGGGGAGGATAGAATAGAGAAACAACTCTTAGACATTGGACTCACCCCATTTCCAAACTTAGGTCATCCTTCTCTGCCCTACTCTGCCTTTTACAAAACACAGTAATAATAGGATCTCCTTGCCAACTACATGCTCCTTATGGTTATCAGATTGCCCAGAGGGGTGGATACCTCATCCTGGTAAAACTGGGCTCTCACACTCTTTAAACTAGCATATTCATGCTTTGGTTTTGAGAAGAGATTCTACAGATTGTGGTAAAAGCACACTGTACAGGCCAAACTGGTGTCCACATACCTGCCACCACATGGCCATGGGCAAGTCGCTTCAAGCCCAGCTATTTGAATATTTAAATTTAATTAACCTCTCTAGCTCCAGCCCTCATCTAGTTATCATAAGAAGTTTCATCTAGCCCTGGCGGGGTAGCTGTTGGTTAGAGCATCATCCTGATACGCCAAGGTGATAGGTTCAATCCCAGGTCAGGACACATACAAGAACCAACCAATGAATGCATGAAAATGTGGAACAACAAATCAGTCTCTCTCTCGCTCTCTCTTTCTCTCTCTCTCAAATCAATAAATTAAAAACAAACAAGTTTCTTCTTGCCTCGTCCAGGTTCTCACTCCTCTGTGGGTCTTTCCTCAATTGACATATTGAGCCCTGATTTTACAGAGAGAAGAGGTGCTCAGTCCTACAGGTGGCTGGACAATTTCAACGTGGCTGCAGCTGTCACTGTTTCAGGGTGAATGCCATCTGGCCTTCTTGATGAAATCACTACCGAAGCATGTCACTGTGCTGCCACATGCCACGGATCGCCAAGCCCATGACGTCAAGGAAGGGCGCAGTTCCAAGCAGCTGCCGTGGTCAGCAGACCTGTGCCATGGGGCAGAAAGGGCCTCTTGGAGACAGGAGACTTTTCCCCCTAGAGGAGTTTACTGCTATGGACGCTTCATCTGCCTCTCCCACCACTTGAGTCAGTGCCCATATTGGATGTTTAGGGTACCCGACTGCTCTTGCTGACACGGGTTCATGGGGTTAGCCCAGGACAAGCTGCCTCTGCCCATGGCTCTCCTGGTTGGGGGGCTGACGGGGCCCCTTATCGTTTGGGGGATGCACACCTGAGAAGGAAGAAAGGCCTGGGCACGCTCCCAGGAGGGAGCGCATGCTCTCTCACTACTTCTTAAGCTCCCAGGTCCCTGAAGGTAGAGAAAGATCCTCCCTCTCATACTCTATCCCATCCCCATCTCTTACAACTGCATGAGTTTGTTTCATCCATGGAAAAACCATACAAACATGGAAAGGCCCTGGACAAGCACCTTATTCATCTCTTCTAGTGATCCCAGCCCCCACCCCCGGGGGGCCCCTCTTAGTGCCACACATTTTAAACCTCCAAGAGACTTGAAGACATGTCAACATGAGAGCTACAGGGCTGCTCACGTTTGTGTGTTATGGCAGCGATTCAGGAGGGGGCTGTGATGTCCGGCCCTAAGGAGGATGGTGAAGTAGGGGAGGTGGGCATAGCAGAGGAGGATCAAAGTGTAGTGGTTAAGAACAAGGACACCAATGACAGATCAACAAGGTTACATCCCTGTTGTCCATTTTCTTGACTCTATAATTGAAGGGGAGTCACTTAATCTCCTGATACCTCCATTCCCTCATCTAGACTGAGACTGTCATGAGGATCATATGAATTAATACATGTAAAGCCTGTAAAACAGTCCCTGACATACAAAAAGTACTAAATACGTTGTTTGGTTTTTAACCGGAGAACTCTTGTCACCCCAGTCCTCCAAGCCCTTGCTCCTCCCATAGAAATGCAGACATTTCCATGGAGAAACACTAACAAGGCACCTTTGCAAACTAGAAGGAGGGACTTGCAGCAGCTGAGAAGACATGGCTTTCCAAACTGTATTTATGCAACCCTCGTTTTTACTACCCACCAAAGATGTAAATAAGTTTTCCATTTTAAGATCTGCCCAGAAATATGTTCTTCGTTGCTTATGAATAGGAGGGAATTTTTTATGACTTGAAGTTGAAAAGGCCCCGATATTATTACACGTCTTTCTCATCCAAGGTGATAGTCTACTGAGCATCAGAGAAAAGTCAGGTAAGTGAAGGGCACATTGCCAGATTCCACACTGAGGAAGCTGATGCAGAAATGCAGCTGGGGATGCAGATACAATGGGTTTCCTTATGCTAAAGCCCAGAATTGGACAAACCTAGGAACAGGTGGCTCCAAATCCCAAGACAGGGCCTGACACACAGTACACCCTCAAGAAAAATAAGATGGAGGGAGGAGATTGGTAGAAGGACACAATGAAGGGGGAAGAGAGGGAGGGAGGGGAGGGAAGGACAGATTGAAAAAGGAGCAAAAAAATTTGGAGAGCATTGTCTTCACTGGTAATGAAAAGAATATTCATGATAAACATTTATGATCTTTAGTCATGGCTCCAATATGTCATAGCTTTATGGACTTGGGACAGTTCCTTAAGCTTTCAACTTCTACTTTCTCATCTAGAAAAAATGAGATTATTCAATACATTATTTCAGTGAATTGGTTTGAGAAGTAACTGAGCTAAAATCTGTGAAAGTACCTAATCCGTGTAATAAACACTCAATAAATGTTAGTTAAATGTAAGTGTAAGATATGCATTTTAAAGTATCTATGTTCTGCCAACTGCTGAATTTTTTAAAGGCTTCATTGGACTTCACTCCAGTGTTGAAAACCCTGAAATTAATGAAGGTGCATGTATTAGAGCCATTAACAGCTGCCACATGGAGGTATTTCACTTGGGGCTCTTCCTACAAAACCACATCAAATGGAGGTGTGTGGGCGGGCTCCAGTCTCTCCTTTTGTGGGTGGGGCGCCCACACAGTTATTGCTACAACCGCAGGGTCAGTTGTGTAGTGGAGCATCTCAGCGCTTATCTGAAATCTTGATAATTATGAAAGGAGACATATAGTCTTAAATAGCTTCTGAAAATCCTGCGGCACAACAGAAGTTGGTAGAGTTAGCCTCAAAATAGCTACCAAAACAGTCTCCCTTTCATGATCGAACAAAGAATATAACATCCTGCCTTGGATTCTTCATTAAAATTCTCTGCAATTGAATGACTTCCAGAATCTCTCTCATTACTGTGTGAGCCTTGGCTGTCAGCGCCTGGAGTCTGGGTGGGAGAGAGGGAAGGAAACAACAGAACGGTCATCAGGCTCCTGTCTGGGCTTTCCTGGATCTGGAAACTGGACTGGTGGGGAGCAAGAGCCCTGAAGACTGGCTGGGACAGTCAGCACAGCCTCAGAGTGGAACCCCAGCAATCTTCTTAAGGAAGTTGTTGTGTATCAGTTCCTGCAGGACAAGACTGTCCTAATACCTTTGAATCCTCACTCAGTACCAACCACAGCTCCTGCCATATCCTAGACGTAAGTGGCTGTTGTCTGATCAAAGCATGAAAGGAAGATCAGGAAAAGGAAGATCTGAGGAAGTAACTGAATGAATAGCCAACTAAATAAATGAATAATGGATAAATAGGACCATTTGAAAAACCACTCAAAAGAGTTTTCAAAATGCAGAAAGAGCCCTGGCTGGTTTGGTTCAGCGGTTAGAGCATCGGCCTGCGGTCCAGAGAGACCCGGGTTCGGTTCCCGCTAAGGGCACGTACCTCGGTTGCAGTTTGTCCCCGGCCCTGGTTGGGCCCTGCGGGAGGCAGCCACTCAATGTGTCCCTTCACGTCGATGTTTCTCTCTCTCTCTCTCTCTTCCTCCCTTTCCTTCCCACTCTATCTGAACAAAAAATGGGAAAATGTCCTTGGGTGAGGACAAAAAAAAAAACCAAAAAACTGCAGAATGACTTAAAGAAGTGTCTAGGCCTTGGGTTTACAAGTTCAGGAACTGGGTTTTATCTGGAGCAATGAGATGATAAGATTCTTAGGGTTTAACTCATTAACCTGCTTCATAAATCAATGATTAGTCATTGTCAAATTGCTAATTTTCTATGAGAAATCTTCATTTTTAGCATATGAAAACGCTTAGTCCATTTTCTGACTCACAGTAGGCATACAGTATTTATAAATGCTTTACTATTTATAACTAGCTACTATAGAACTATTTCTTATATATGATATTTAGTCAATGCGCCAAATAGTTAAAGAGTCAACAATGTGAGCCAGACTCTGAACTCAGTGTGGGGGTTACAGTGGTGGGCAAATCTGTCCTGTGGAGCCATCGTTCAAGCCTGTCTCGTGGGAAGGTCAATGTAGGAGACTTGATTAAAACAGAAAAGGTTGCTTGTTTCATACAGAATCCGAGAAGACAAAATCTGATGGTCTCCGCAGGAAATCTTACCTAATTTTGATGGGGTGGTGTCTGCCTCGTCCTACTCTTCGCGATCTGGGAAGCTGCATCGGGTGCTCAGATCACGCACGCGCATTTCATCCTGGGCGCTCCCTTTTCCTGGCATCTCTGCTTCACGCAGAGTGCGGCACATCGTGTCCCTACCGCACTGATCTCTGCGTTCCCCAAACCATCGTGCAGTGCTTGGCATCGCCTGGACATCAGCAGTTCATGAAAAACCACAGAAGAGCTGCCAGGTGGTCAGAAGCAGAGATGCACATGCTCCAAGTGGGGAAGGGTTTATAAGGATAACCATACTGTTGAAATCCCAGCTTTCATTATACCGGGGAAAATATCAAGCATAGGTTACTGAAACCAGACAGAGGCAAAGAGGGACCAGAATGAGTTGTGATTCACAAAGAAACGAAATGGTACACAGGCAATATCTCACACACACACACACACCCTATCTGTATCAATATCAACTTTCACACATATAGATTCGTTTTCCAGGGCTGAGAATATACTACACACTGGGTGACTTACCCACAGAAGTTTGTCCCACACTTCCAGAGCTCACAAATCCAGAATCAAGGTGTCCCCAGTGTGGGTCCCTTCTGAGAAATATAAGGGAAAACCAGTTCCATCGCTCTCTCCTAGCTTCTGGTGGTTTGCTGGCAAGCTTCCGTGTCCTTAGCTTGTAGACACAGCATCTCAGTCTCTGACTTCATCTTCACATGCTATGCTCCCTATATGTGTCTGTCTCTGGATTCAAATCTCCCCTTTTATTAATACCAGTTGTGTTGGATAGGGGCCCTGTCTAATGACTTCATTTTAACTTGCCTATCTCTATAAAAATCTAAAATAAGATCACATTCTGAAGTACTGGGAGCTGGGGCTTCAAACTATCTTTTCCAAGGGGATACACTGCAACCCGTTACAATATGTTTGTCATTCATAGATTTGTACACAAATACTCAAGAAAATGTTAACAGTGTTAACTTCCAAGGAGTTGGACTGCGAGATCAAGGGTTTTTTGTTTTGTTTTGTTTTGTTTTTGCTTTCTGCCTTTCCATTCCATTTGAAAATTTTAAGCATGTACTGTTTTCTTTATTTAAAATTACTATCATTAATGCCTAACTGAGGCTTTCTTTGTAATGTTACTGGAAATAAACAATAGGGCATTTGGGATGAAATATAAAGCTCTCCCAAGCATTTTGCGTCTGAAACAAAACACCTCAGGATTTGTACAAGTAGGAGAAAACCTAGATTCTGTTTCCACTGAACACAGTGATTTACTAAGCCATATAGTCGAGGTTGTAAGCTTTCTAGCACTGGACTGGTTTAATCCCATTTTGGACACAAAGCCCAGTATGTTTTTGGCCTTCAACCTAGGCAAAAGGCAGTATCTGTGACCCATTTTTGAGTCACTACTGCTTATTGGCTAATATCAAACAACATCTCTTCTGTTCATAAAATGCGGATTAATGTGGAATTTGCTGTCTCTGCTATGATCCCTTAAAAGGGCTACAATTACAGCGCCGAGCAAGGCCATCTGAGACAGAGGCTCATTCTCGCCGCGTCCCTGGGCAGTCCTCTCCGAGTGGCTCCCTCTAAGGCCACCAGTGTGCATCGCAGGGCCCAGCCAAGGAACTTCAGTACGTGCCTTTCATCGGCACCTTCAAGGCCAACACCGCACAGAATTTACTTCTGCTCTCTCGCTGCTCAGTGTTCCTTCCACAGAGAGAAGAATCAGCGAATGGAAACGTTCGATTCCAATGTCAGCATGAGATTGTATTGAGAGAGGAGACTTTTACTGTAAAAATAAGAGAGAACCTATTTAATTCATCTGCCAATTAGCACCTTTTATTTTCTTTACGATGTTACTGAGCAGCACATGAGTAGTGGTTGGTAACACGGTCCCCAGAAGTCTTGGGTTTGAGTATTAACTCTGTCAAATATTCAGGGTCGAGCTACATGAGATTTCTAGCATTCAAACATTCTGAAATGTAACTCAAGGGAGTGAGCGGGGACAATCTCTCCTAGCGTAACAAAACCAGGTGGTTCGTTTATAAGAAATGGGTTGATGTTGTGGTAATAGGAAGAAAACTAATTTCTCATGCAGGATAATAAAAGTTTTTCTGAGTGAAAAAGTGTGTGCCTGCCTAGTATCCTTCAACATCTATTCCATGATCCTCCTGGGGACCAGGCTTTTCTATCCTCTGGCCCCACCATCCTTATCATGTGATTTTCATCCTCATGGTGGCAGGAGATCTGCTGTGCCTCCAGCCATCACACCTACCTTCTAAGCAGGGAGAAGACAGGAGTGTCAAAGGCCTTCTACCTAATAGAAGCTATTCCCATCAGACTTAACCTTATATATCGTTGGTCAGAACAGTATCACATCACCACAGCTAGCTAGACTGCACTAGGATAATTGATTATGTAGCTCTCTGGTCTCTATGTGAAAGAAGAGCAAAGAAGAATTAGTGCTGAGTAAGCCAATTCTTGATCCTGTCAGGGTAGGGGGTGGAGGGTAGAAGACATCAGTTATGTAATGAGCTATTTATTTATAAATTGCTTTTATGTTCACATTAGGATAAGAAACTAGAGTTCAGGGAAGTTACAATTGCCCAAAATGTAGAGGTAAAATTCAAGCCCCAGTTATTTTGACTCCAAAATTTGGGCTCTTAAAATGAACTTTGCTTACTTTGGACAAGAATCTGCACTTTCCCTTTAAACAGTTCTGGCCAGAGTAATGTCCTGTATTATGATGTAAAAGTAGCAATCATGTCTTCAGTTGGTAAAATGCCTCCTTTACTGGCTTTAGGACACAGCGGGGTTGACAATTTAGTTGATTATTCAAGGTAGATACTTGCAAACCCTACCAGGCCATGGCAGCTACGGACCTCTCAATATAGTTGGCAAAAAGACATAGATTTTTATGGCCAAAGAGAAGGCCTCCAATTTGGTTCAAGTTACAGCAATTATCTTCATCTCTTGTAATGGTTTAAATTGACAAGCTAATATGCCTTTTACAGTCCTTTTAAGTTATACACAGAAGGATATTTAAACCATTTCCCCAAAAAGTAAAAAGCAGAAAGAGATGGTTCTCAGAACCTCTACACAAAGGTGATCAAGGCAGTTGCAAACGGTGGTTGCTAAAGAGATGAGGGATGAGCAGGGTGAGAATCTGAGCTGTCCTGACACCGTCAACTGGGAATACACCGGGACATAGGGAGTATGTGGAGCAGAATGTTAGATAAAAAATAAAGCACACGTGCAAGAGTCTGCATGTCCACCAAGAGACAAGGTTTTCTGCTCACTCCTCTGCCTGGTTACTTAGATGGACAGTCCTGCCTTCACAGTGTGCTGCCTATGGGTTAGGACTGGGCCATAGAGAGACACATCATTTTACCGTACTATCTGCCTTCAGAAGTCTCTGAGTCACAACCCAGAGTGAACTGTGGACAAAAACAGAGCGCCCGTGTCCTTGAAAACTGCACGGCTTACGGAATAAACTGCGGTGCTGGGAATGCAAGGGACAGAATCAGAGACCCAGCTTTGGAAATTGGCTCATGTGAAGGCCTCATTCACTCACTCACTCACTCCACAAACCTTCATTGATCAACTGCTGAGCTAATCACTGTGACCCTACTTGGAATAACTTGACCACAGACGAAGGGAGGCAGGGAGGCCCAGTTAAATCAGTCTCCATCTCACTTCCAGAGAGCCACCTTGAGGACAAATCTGTCTCACCCTCTTCCCAGGAACCAGGGAAATGAGCCTAAGAGCATGAAAAATGAATTCTTACTATGACTGGAAAAGGTTTTGAAGTCTTACAGGCAAGAACCTCCTGTTAAATAATCAAACAATTAAGAGATTTCTGAGAACCCCAAAGGGCTTATCCCAAAATAAGCAAAAAGCCATTAGTCACCTTCTGGGTTATCCAACTGTTTATTCAACATGGTCTTTAAAGCAACCTTACGTGCATGAAGTGAATTTTGGAGATTCTGATGGTGAAAGGACATGAACTGGTGACCAATTTCCTTTGGCATTTTTCTGAACTGAACAGTTGAACCAGGTACCAAATTCATGACTCCTCATGCCCCAGGACTCATCTTACCTAGTAGTAAATTTTGTATTTATTTCAATAGTCTCTCACCCTGCATTATGTGTTCTATAAAGACTGAAATTGTTCCTTATTCGTCTGTGTATTCTAAGCAGTTAACAAAAAGCCTGGCATATAGTAGATTCGCAATTCATTTTTGAGTATACGGGCATATAAGCTCATCTTCCCCTCAAAGGTAAAATTTATAATTGGTTAGGAAACTTAACCAATTATATGTCAGAGGTATATAAATAGTCTTAAATTACTTGAATACAAAGACAAAACTGGTAGAGAAATAATTTTCTTTGAAACCTTCTGCTATATTCTTCTTAGAAGGAAAGAACAACAAAGTCCTTCCATGAATTTACACAAGTGGAAAGGGTGTCTTATAGTCAGTTTGTGTTGCTATAACAAAATACCACACTGGGTGGCTTAAACAACAAACATTTATTTCTCACGGTTCTGGAGGGCGGGAAGTCCAAGGTCAGGGATCAGCTAAGCCAGTGTCTCCTGTTGGTACTCTTCCTGGTTTTCAGACAGACATCACCTTCTCATTGCATCCTCAGACAGCAGAGAGCAGAGAGAGGGGACACAAGCTCTCTTAGGTCCCTTCTTTTAAGGACACTAGTTCCGTTCATGGGGGCTTCATCCTCATGACCTAATTGCCTCCCAAGGTCTCTCCCTCCTAATACCATCACACTGAGGGTTAGAATTTCAACCTATGAATTTTGGGTGGACACAGCCAGTGCATAGCAAACAGTTTTCTAAGGCAAAATCTTGAGTGATGTCTTTGTTCCTAAGTACCTAAGGCATGATTTACAACTCACACAATGTGTGGGACCAAGTCCTTATTCCCTCATTTCACTGCCTCCCTGCTAGATTTTCTGTGCAGGCTCACACCAAGACACCAGGCCCTCTCAGGAGATGACAGTGTGCTGTTATGTCAAACAAATGTTCAGTCTTCATTCAGTTGGTCAGGAAGAAAAAGATTTGTCTCTAAATAAAAGTTATACTGAAATAGATTCATTTATAATTCAAATTCACTTACTCAAACACTAAAATAATTGGGCAAAATCATTTTCTTTTCCCTGCAATTCTTGTTTCTCTTTTATTTTCTGGTGATACTTAATAAACAAGACACCTTCTTGGGAGGCATGTTAATGTGCAAAATTTAGATAATAAAGCAAATACTAAGACACAGCACTATGTCATGCATTTTTCATTTCTAAAATTTCAACAGACTTTCAGCTCTGCCTGGACACGTGAGTCACAACACTCAACAGAGATACGTGGATGATAAGAAGGGGGGCCTCTCTCTCTTCCACTTGAGAAAGCTCTCTCTTATGACAGGAGCAGGACTGCTGAAGCCTCACAAGTTATGTGTGAGACTCCATCATTCGAATGTATTCTAGGAATAAATTTACCCCTTCTGACCCCCAAACTCAGACTGGACTCCAAGATGCTAATTTTTGAGTATACTCCTTTAAACTGATTAAGGCAACCCCATTAGGTAGAGCAACAAGGATTCAAAGAAATTTAACGGTCTTGTCCCCCAGCAGTCTCTGTAGAAGCCTAAAGGAGAGAAGATATTATTGTAAAGATATTTGTAGAGATGGCTTTTGTCTAATGAAGTGAACCCCAATAAGATTCCCAGGAGGTTCACAAAATGTTTAAGGAAGATGAATTGGCAGAAATGCCATCAACTTAGATTGAAAGGAAGAGATATAAACAAAAGAAAAAAAAAAATCTTTATAAACTCTGAGGAAGCAATAAACCTGAACACATGGCCACATTTCATGAAAAAAATAAATAAATAACTCAGAGGATAGAAACAAGAGCCCAGAAGGCAGAGCTAAGAATCGTGAATTATTCCCAAGTCTAGTCCTACTCAAGAAACTACCAACCTGTGCCCTGCTGAATTTCCGAATTGCTATAGATTTATGACTCCGATCTACCTCTCATTTCTCCTTTTCTTGAACAGGAGTATCTATAGCAACTATCCTGTGTGGTCCCCACCAGTTTGTTGGGTGTGTGTGGAGAAGATAACATGGCTTTTTACTTCACAGATCTTCAACTCGAGAGGAACCGTACTCACGGAAATGTACTTAAGGAATCCCATAGAAGCACCATTCACACCTGGACCACTTAAATGATAAGGAGATTTTGGACTTTCAGCTAATGCTATTATAATAAAATGAGACCTCGTGGGGCTTTGGAATGGGGTGGAAGTACACTGCCTGTATGAGGGTTGTTAACCACTAGGAACCATAGCCAAGACCATGGTTGTCAGGCTGCAACAAATGATTCTAACCTCCTGGCACTCATACTTGCAAGCAGTCCTCCTCAGCCTGAACGAGGCTGGCTTGTGTAAACAACAGAATACTGCTTAAATGAGGAAACGCAACTTCCAAGGCTAGGTCACAAACACACTGTGACTTTCAACCTACTCTTTCTTAATTTGATCTTTCTTCTCAAGGGCACATGGAACATTCACCAGGATACACTATTTGTTAGGCAAAAAAAAAAAGTCTCATTAAACTTTTAAAAGCTAAAATCGTATGAAATGTCTTCTCCAATAAAAATAGAATGAAATTAGAAATAAATAACAGAAGGAAATCTGGAAAAGTCACAAATACATGGAAATGAAACAATATATTCTTAAGTAATCAAAGGGCCAAAGAAGAAATCAAGGGTAAATTAGAAAAAACCTTGAGATATGAGAAAATGAAAACAGAACATTCCACTAAAAAAAAAAAGAACAAAAAAGATCTAAACATGAGTAATCTAACCTTCTATCTTCAGGAACTAAAAAAGAATGGCAAAATAAATCAAAAGCAAGCAGAGGAAGGAAATAATAAAGATTAGATACATACAAAATAAAGAATTAACAAAACCAAAATTTATTCCTTTCAAAAATCAATAAAATAGACAAGTCTTTACGTACATTGACCATGAAAAAAGAGATATACTCAAATTTCTAAAATCAGGAATGAAAATGGGGCATTACAACTGATCTTCCAGAAATGAAAGAAAACAACACTTTAGATGAGTTAAATAATATGGACAAATCTTAGAAACACACAAATGGCCAAAACAGACTCAAAGAGAAATGAGAAACCTGAATAGATCTACAACAAATGAAGAGTTTGAATCAGTAATCAAAATGCTTTTCAGCCCTGGCCGGTTTGGCTCAGCGGTTAGAGCGTCAGCCTGCGGTACAGAGAGACCCGGGTTCGGTTCCCGCTAAGGGCACGTACCTCGGTTGCAGTTTGTCCCTGGCCTTGGTTGGTCGTGCGGGTGGCAGCCACTCGGTGTGTCCCTTTCACATCGATGTTTCCCTCTCTCTCTCTTCCTCTCTCTCCCTCCCGCTCTGTCTGAACAAAAAAAATGCAAAAATGTCCTCAGGTGAGGATAAAAAAAAAAAAAAAAAAAAATGCTTTTCACGAAGAAAATCTCAGAACCAGAAGCCTTTACTGGTGAATTTTACCAAACATTTAAAAAATAATTGATATCATCCCTTCATAAACTCTTCCCAAAAAATAGAACTAAAAGAAGCACTTCCTCACTCATTAAATGAGGGCACTACTAACCTGATACCAAAGCCAGACAAAGACATCACAAGAAAACTATAGGATAATACCACCTATGAATATAGATAAAAAAAAATCCTCAACAAAATACTAGCCAACATAATTCATTCAACATTTTACTGGAAGTTTGGCCAAAGCAATTAGGGAAAAATAAAAAGGAACAAAGTTCAGAGAAAGAGGGAGGGAGGACATCCACCACTGCTGCTGCTACAAATGAAAACTTTCTTGTGATCTCCATTTTTTTTTTAAGGCCACTGACTCTCTTTGGAAGCCTGCAGAGGATGCATATGACTAGAGAAGATGAAGTTCATGCCCACTCACCTCTTAGCTGCAGAGAAGGCTGGGAACTCATGATCGAGTACCCAGCTGAGTCTTACGAGTGGGGAATTCACACATAGGATAGAATTTCAAATCTGGGCCGACCAAAACAACACTACAAATCCATTAGACATATCAAGCCAAATAATTTGAGGATTGCCTCTGGTCATGAATGTGAAGGGCTCAGCAAGTATCAGGCTATAACTGTGGAGCATCTACTAATTGCCTAACAGGATGCTAAGACCTGTGGTGGGTTAAAAAAAAGTCAGGGTTCCTTGAGCTCCCTGAAAATACAATCAACCCCCACCATGGTCAAGATTTGCCCTTCCCATGAGGTCAATCCATTTAGCACCGTCCAGTGTTTAGGGAGAGCAAACTCTGCCTTTTGGTTTCAGAAGACCTCATTATTGTTATTGAAAAGAACATTTTAGTCAGAGATAAACAACGGAATACTTCCACTGTCTTGTTTGGAAAGCTATTTAGAAACGAGGGAAGGGAGTGAGCGAGGGTTTACTGCGATGTGATGGATGACAAAGGGCTTCTCTCCATGCTGCAATGGCCCAGAAAAGGCAACAGTGACACACGAAATGCTCGTTACTGCTAATGGGAGTTGGATCTGGCATTCAGAGAAGAGTTGCCCTTGGAGCTGTCTCTCCCTCTGTGGACAAATTGGCATTGAGAGGACCTTTGTCATAAATAATCCCTGCCATTCAAGAGAACATTTAGCCCATTGCGGCAGAGGGAAGACAAAAGGGTCACGGAAGTTTCGCAGACTCTCCAGGAAGGCTAACAAATGCAAACCGCTGCAGAACTGCAAAGATGGAGACAAGAAATGAAGACAGGAGTCCAGTGGCTGGGACTTGTGAGAGCTATAGAATGTTCATAACGACAAATATCCAGGTACAAGATGAAAAATTCGGTTACTGCTTCATGTAGCACTTTATAAAAAATAGCCACTGGTGTGGCTCAGTGGGTGAGCATCATCTCATGCACCAAGAGGTCACTGGTTCAATTCCAGGTCGGGGCACTTGCCCGGGTTGTGGGCTTGATCCCCAGACTGGGGCATGCAGAAGGCGGCTGATCAATGTTTCTCTCTCATCAATGTTTCTATCTCTCTCTGTCTCTCCCTTTCTCTCTCTCTAAAAATCAGTAAAAACATTTAGAAAAGAAAAAAAGTAAACAAAAATGAAATAACACATAAAACACAGTCGCAGTCCATTCAATCAGGGATTCTGCCTCCGGAAGTGCATTTAAAGATACTTTGAACATACAGCACAGGAAATACAGTCAATAATATTATAATAACTATGTATGGTGTCAGATGGGTGCTAGACTGATTGGGGGGATTACTTCATAAGGTATATACATGTCTGATCTCTATGTTGTACATCTGAAACTAATATAATATTGCATGTCAACTGTAACTGAAAAATAAATTTAAAAAAAAAACTAAAAATAAAATTTAATTTAAAAAAATTTTTAAATAAAGGTATTCTGGTGAAGGGCTCATGCTATGTAAATGAGTAAATAAGAGAATGAATGAAGTAAGACAAACAAACAAACACCCAGCTTCACTGCACTCATTCCTGTCGCCCATATCCAGGGACCCTTCGGGGAGTTGATTTTAAATTCTTCTAGAAGAGTTGAAGATCAATGGCCTAAACTCTCTTCAAACTTAACTATTCTGTTTTGAGGATAAATCACATGAAACTGACAAGTCCATATAGAATTCTTTCACAAAATTTTTCTAAATGGAATACAATGCATTCGAAAGTTCAGTTGAACCATCTGGACCAGTGCTTTGACCATCCTCTTGTTCCACACGCCCTCTTCCCCTTGTGCTCCGACCACGCTGGGCTTCCTCCGTTCCCTAACAGATCCAGCTCCTGTCTGCCTCAGGGGCTCTGAATACCCTGCTTCCTCTGGCTGTGCTCCAGCCCCCCCCCCCCCCCCCAGGCTCTCAGGTCTCAGGTCTTTACTTAGGAGACCAACTCTGGTCGCATCGCAAGTGTCACCACTGCTGACAAGATCCCTCCGATACTCCATCTACAGTAAATCTCCCCCTTACCTCAGACCTCTGTGTATCTTCTTCATAGCACTTTTGATCATTTGTATCAAAGAGTTTTAGAATATGCCACCCCAAAATATGCCTCTTCGGCATAGGGATTATTTTGAACAAAAGGCAATCATGACCCGCAGATCCCGAGAAAGCTCTTTAAGTCCTCCTTACCCTAACAAAGTGAAACGTTCGGCCTCTCTGACTCCACCTTGCTCAAGCCTGCTGTGTTCTTGCATACAGACATGCCAATAATTAGAGGAATTCTGCTTGCAGCTTGAGTTGTTTGTTTTAAAGAATAGCCCCCTTACCAGAAATTATCTCTCCATATATACAAAAATAATGGGGTTTTTTTATCAAAGATTTACAGGAGCCTCAAGACTGACTCAGATCCGCCAGGGTCAATGGACCAGGAACAAAGAAATTTAGAGATTTCACACTCTTGCTTGGACCCCTGCAGTGCCCAGATGTCAGTCAGTCATCAGTGAACTCCCGTTTTTCCCTTCCCTTGACATAAAAGAAGCCTGAACTCTGGGTTCTCTTAAGATGGGTCTGAGGAACCACTGAAGCTCCCATCTTCCCAGTTTGGCACCTTCTTGATCAATAAACCTTTCCTTACTCCAAACTCTGACGGTTTCAGTTTTGGCCTTTTTCAAGTGTCAGATTTTGTTTGCCTGTTAATATGTCTTATGTCAATTTATTTCTTAGACCAGGCACAAAACCTAGAATGGTAGAAGAAAGCTTCTTCCTCCCCTACAATATCTTTATTTAATTGTATAGGTCCTTGCTGTTCTACTTTTCCCCACTACAATTCAGGCTCTATGAAGGTAGGTGCAGGGTCTACCTGGCTCCTTAGTTTTATCCTCAGGGATAGCAGAGTAACTGCCACATGATATGAGATACATACATAAAAGTTCAATAAATAGATGGATGTGTTCCCACTTTTATTATTCAATTCTAAGAAAAACAAAAGAAAATGCATTTATATATAGAGATTCACTCAAAATAAAAGTTTCTGGGTATATTCTATGGGCAATAAATATTCAGCCTAAATATTACATCTTTTACATTTATAACCAAACACTAAACAAGAATAACTCATTAAGCAAGAAAATCTTGAAAGGCAGTAAGGGAACCAACATTTATTTATCTCTCAGATATTATGGGTTCTATGTCATTTCTTGTCATTCCTCCAATAATTCTGGGATAGATATCATTGGAAAATCAAATCTTATTATTTTAATGTGTCTCCTCATCCACAGATGCGAGGCATTTACGTAACAGTAAGAAACAGCATGAGCAGATGCACTTCAGGGAAAACTGAGATCACCGTGGATCAGGCTGGTCGGAAGGGGTTTCCTAGGAAATGTGGGGGTGAAACTGAGTCGTGAGGAATGGGGGACATTCAGAAGGAAGAGGGGGAAACAATGGTCAGCCCAGGCAGAGAGCAGAGCATCAGCGAAATACAAACAGTAAAGGAGTCAGCACAGAGACTATGAAGAAACAGGACAGAGATCAAAATGGCTGGTGGCTCATGTCAGGAAGAAACTGGAAAGACGGATTCCGCCTGCATTCTGGAATTCCTCACATTCTAGGCTGAGCGGACCAGAAGGCAGGCTCCACACAAGCGTTAACCATGACGACGAGTTTTGGTTATGAAGAAACTTGCATTTTTGGAAAATTAATTTGCTGTTGAATAAGAGAACTATCATAAAGAGGAGCTGGAAAGAGGGAGGATTCTTACAGAGGTAATGACCTTACCCAGGTGCTTGGCAGTGGAAGCAGAGAAAGTATTTAATTGGACCAATCAGGGTCCATTCAAAGAAACAGGAACCACTCCAACTATTTCAAACAGAGATCATTTAATTCAGCGAACTGGCTACACAGATGATGTAAGAACTGAGAAGTACAACAGAAGACAGTGAGACAAATCAGAAATTAACACCGGGAAGTTGTCACCACCCTCAGGGTGGTGCTAAAGTGGAAAGAAGGGTATCACTGGAGCCTAGGATCGGGGGTCCTCTGGGAGGCTAGAAACAAGAGAGGTTGTCTGTGAGAACCCGGGGCCATGCAGCAGCTCTGAGCAAAAGGCGGAAAGCACCGTGGCCTCGCCCTCCTCCCGTCTCCTGCCAGTGGTCTGCTCCTTTGGCTGAACCCAGACAGGGGCACCTGGCAGCGTAGCTTGAAAAATATAGTTCCCTGCAAGTAAGAACAAAATGGAGGTTGGGGGATGAGTTAACAGGCAGAAGACCAACAAAACAATTAAAGGAGAGAGAAGAGAAGCCGAAACATTATGACTAGTAGGCTACAAAGGGTAAAAAAGAAAAAGTGCCCAGTTATATCCTTTAGTCATTCCATTGAAAGAAAATAAGGAGAAAAGGTTGACAAGGAAGAGTGTCTGTATTAGTCAGATTTCTCCAGAAAAAGAAAAACAACAGTGTGTGTGTGTGTGTGTGTGTGTGTGTGTGCACGCGCACATCCAGAGAGCTTATAAGAAGTTGGTTCGCATGGTTATGGAGAATGACAAATCCCAAGATCTGCAGGGTGAGCTCACAAGCTAGAGAGCAGGAAAATTCAATAGTGTCGTTCTAGTTTAAAAGCCAGCAGTAACTTACCCAGGGTAAGTGTTTTTGTTTCAGTTTGATGGCAGGAAAAAGTGGATGTCCCAGTTCAAAGGCAGTCAGGCAGGGGGATTCAGAAACAGAACTACTCAGGGGAGGGTCAGCCCTTTGGTTGTATTCAGGCTTCAACTGATTGGACGAGGACCACCCATTTTAGGGAGAGCAATCTGCTTTATTCACTCTACTGACTTCAACGTTTATCTCATCCAATTAAACAGAAACACTCACAATTATGTGTCTCAGAACAATGCTGTCATCCAGGGACCCAGGCCCTTTCCATTTATTCTGATGTCTCTAAAGCATCCAGTCAGTAGATGAAGGAAGAGAACGAATGTGGCTGATCGAGTAGAAAGTGTATGAGCCGGGCATACATAATTTATTCTGGCAGGAACTCACTCACAGGGCCACGCCTCATGGCCAGGGAAGCCAGGAATATAATCTAGATAGGTATCCAGAAGCAAAAAGGAAATGCTTTTGTGAACAACCAACAAAGTATATTCAACCCCATTGCTCTGGTCCTTCTCAAGTTCTTTTCCAATCTGAACAGTCCCTTCCTTTTGTGCTTGTATTCTCTCGATTCCTGTAAATTCTGCAGCTCAATTATGGCTTGTTACATCCTGAGACATCAGCACTGCACTCCACACGGCAGAGAGGGGAAGGGAGACTATGAAAGGAGGGCAGAGTTTCTGGGTGGAAGGACCCGAGAAGCTGTGCACCTCCAACACCTCCTGTCACAGAAGAGGACACTGAGCCCCAGAGAAAACAAAGTGACTTGCCCAAGGCCAGACATTGCTAGGTATAACCCTGGGACTTCAACGCAGCTCTCTTAATTACTTTTGGGATTACTAGCAACACATTGTTATTTCAAATGTGTATGTGCCAAAATTTGGTACAGAGATGTAATAACCTCTCCATGTAGTTCATAATACAGTGCTATAATAATGCCTAACATTTTGTTGGTAATTTTGACCTCCGAAGTACACATTTGCTAAGCATTTCTAGAATCCAAACTAACAGCCCAGAGCCCTTCATGTGAATGAAGTCAAAATTTGTCATTAAATATTTATTAGGATGTATGTATGCCCTACATGAGCCTCTGAAAAGGAGTATATATTTGGAGATAGTTTTTTTGTTTTGGTTTTTAATTTCCCTTCTCCTTGTGGTAATAGAATTCTTTCAGTTACTAACAATACAATACAAACTAGTTTTTAAAAGGAATCTATCGACTCACGTAGTGCTACAGGACTCAGGATAAAACCAGTATCATCAGAGCTCTCTCTGGTCTGATGGGCCACCACTCACGTCTACTAATTTTTCACTCTTTCTCTGTTGGCCTAACTCCCCCTCCTGCAGACAGGCTATTTCTACATGGTAAGAATGATGACCTCTGACCATGCCAGTCCTCCAGTGTTAATCTGAGATCCAAAGAGGAGAAAGAGTCTTCCCTCCAGAGCCAGCAGAGAAGTCCCAGAGTGGACCCTAACTGGCCTAGCTCAGTCACCTGCCTTTCGGTGAGGGAACGTGGTGGGGCTCCGCGCGGGGGAGAGACACTGTGACTGGCATCCCCGTGAGACCACAGGAGTAGGGAAGGATATCCCCGGAAACATGCTGAGCAGGGAGAGGGATCAGCTATCGTAGCTCATTCTGCTGGCTGCTGAGGGCAAGGCTACAAACATAGAAAAAAACAAAATGTATTTCTACTACACAATTAAAACAAAATCCAAGGTAAATCTAAAACCTGATTCATTAAGTATATACCTCCAACCTATTAAAGAGCCAACATGAGAATTCAGGATATTTCCCCTCCTATCTTTCAAATTAAAAATTCAGAACAGTAGCCCTGACCGGTGTGGCTCAGTAGTTAGAGCATAGGCCCATGTACCCAAAATCACGGGTTCGATTTCCGGTCAAGGGCACCGTTTCTGGCTTGCAGGTTCGATTCCTGGCCCAGTGGGGGTGTTTGTTGGAAACAACCAAGGGGGGCAACCAATCAATGTGTCTCTCTTACACTGATGTCTTTCTCTCTCTCCCTCTCTTTCTCTCTCTCCCCTTCTCTCCTTTCCGCTCTGTCTAAACAATCAATGGAAAAAAATATCCTTGGGTGACGATTAACAACAACAAAAAATTCAGAATAGCAGACAGGGCAAGATATAGCCCCTCCGCCAAATATCTCCTGCTATTTGTGGGCATTCAATGGAAAATAATTTATACTTAATTTGGTTACTTAGGCAGAAATTAATCATTACAATAGTCCCTACCTTTAAACACAGTAGAGCTAAATATTGGGTAGAGCTAAATAAACAACCTCTAGTCTAGAATTGAAGACCAGAGAAATGAAGTTACCTGGTTAAGTTATACAGCTTTTATTTTATTTTATTTTTTTTCCTCACCCGAGGATATTTTTCCATTTTTTGTACAGATAGAGCGGGAGGGAGAGAGAGGAACAGAGAGAGAGAGAAACATCGATGTGAAGGGACACATCGAGTGGCTGCCACCCGCACGACCAACCAGGGCCGGGGACAAACTGCAACCGAAGTACGTGCCCTTAGCGGGAACCGAACCCGGGTCTCTCCGGACTGCAGGCCGACGCTCTATAACCGCTGAGCCAAACCGGCCAGGGCAAGTTATACAGCTTTTAATTGAATGAGTCCTGGGTTAAAACTAAAGATTCCTTCCAGGTAGCATGTCACTTTTTCCATTGTACATCACTGTTCAAATATGTATATGTTACTCACATTGTAAGATTTAAATATATATATATATATATATATATACACACACACACACATATATATATATACACACATGCAAATAGACAACTGTCAGCCGAATGGAGAACTTCTTGGGCCTGTCAATCATTCAAGAAATTTAAATTTTATTACAACAAGTCTTACAAGAAATTCTCCTCTCTCCATATTTTCTAATTCACAATTCTGTCTTATCTGGAAAAATAAAAAGATGGTGGGTGCTATGAACACCAAGGTTCAAACTGTGTGCTAAATGCTCGCAAAAATAATTACCACGTGAAATCAAAGTGGCGTGCATCGTGAGGGGGGGCCTTTCCCCTCAGAAATTTTCCCCCAAAAGTCTACCTGCTGCTCTGTCTTTATTATACACAGCATGATCAGATGGGAAAAAAAGATTCCCCAAATGCCATGAAAGGCTAAAATAAAGTTCTAATCAATTCGCGTGATTTTAAATTGTTTCAAAATACATCCTGGGTACTGACACAATCATCCTCTACTTTTTTTATTTTAGTGGAAATTAAGTTCTGTTTTTCTTGACCAATAAACTTTTGCTCAAGATAAAATATTATGATCCTTAAAATCCAGTCAGAAAATGCAAATTAAAATGAGACACTATCTTTTGCCTGTCAGGTTAGTAATGAGTAGGAATGAAAGCATGTAGTCTGGCAAGAATGTGGGGAAAGGGGCGATCTTTTATATTTCCAGGGCAGTGGAATCACTGTACTTCTAGGGCAAGTGGAGGTACTATAATCCGTCTTAGGCCAACTTGGCAATATGTATTTAGAACCATTAAGAAATATCTTTGCCCTTTAATCCAGTAATTTCACTTTTAGGAGTTTGCCCTAAGGAAATTATGGAATATGCACAAAATTACCCCACCCCCTAAAAAACCATTCATTACAATATTATGTGTCATGGGGGGGGGATAATACCACTAAATATAAAAAAAAAAAGAGGGTGTAGTGAAATAAATCAGTAATGGCACATATGATAGAATATTTTCCAACCTAAATGACCAAGAAGAAAAGATTGGCAAATAAACAATTGTGTATAAATACGACAAAATACTAGGTTGCTATATTTTAAAGGCAGAAAAATGTTACAGTAGTATAATCCAACTCTTGTGAACTTTATATAACGTTATTATGCTAGCTGTGCACACACACACACACACACACAGATAAATACAAATACTTTGTAAGTGTATGTACCAAAAATATTAGTAGAGGTTAGCTCGGCCTGGAGATAATATCTACCTCAAAATGTTGCTATTTGGATTTTTATATGTATAATATATATAGTAAATATCATAAATAAATATAAATAAAATAAAGCTAAGCTTTTCATCTTTCAAATTCCAATAGCATTTACAGTTTCTATTTCTCATTTTCATTCATCAACAAGAATTCATTGTGCAACTGTGATGGGTCAAAACTAAATAGTGGTATATACATGAAAACTCCCTATCAGAGGGCCTGGGAAATAGCAGACCTTCAAAGAATGTGCTAGTTAGTTTCTTGCCTTTGCAATGTTTTCATATGTGACACTCACCCCACACTATTTTGCATCTAACATGAACTAGCTTTAAGAACACAATCAGGTACAGAGAACTATCTGGGGATGGAGACTAAATCAGGCAAACGCTAATAAGCCTCTGGAACTCTGCAGTGTTCCTGGATCTATCCTGTCAAAGCCAAAGCCTTAAGCTGCCATCTGCTTTCAAATGATCGCAGGATGACAGGCCTTCATCTCCTAGTGCATGATCTTAGTCTACCTTACTGATGAACACAGACTAAGGATAACCTATTTTCAGAAAGTGTTCTCTCATTACCTTTTCAAAGTATGAATCACACCCTGAAAAGGCTCAGTTTCATTACTTTAAAAACAACCATGTGAAGGTACCCAAGGCCACATGTTCAGGCCTAATGGATTCTGCCACTTGAAAGAGGCTACTTTTGGACTCTCCTTCCCATTACCTGTTGGGTTTCCATAGGAACAAATGTCTGGGAGTGAACTCTACTCACTTTGGGGTTGGGGAGCTATATGAATGGGTAAAAAGAGATAAAATCTGTTCCTTTTGCAAGCTAATTGGCTCGATCAACAGGGATATATTTGGCCATAACTGAGAAGTGGATGAGCCTGAGGAGACATGGATTTTAAGGCCAGAACAGTGAATGCGTCACAGAAGTGTGACATACTCCTTAGCCCCCTCAAATTGCTACCTAGCCAGCTGTTCCCTGACCACCTTTAGTTCACAGTCCCTTTGTTCAAAGGTAGGGTAGATGGTATCTTCTCAGGCTGCTGAACACACAGGGAGAAAGGACTCTCAAACAGCAATCTGACTTAATGAAAATAAAAGTCAAACTGAATGGAATATCTAGGTGTTACTTCACAGTGAAATAAATTAAACCTCAAAATCCACAATGACCCAAACCCCTGGTTAAACTCACTGTTGCAAATGCATATTCTACTATGACCTCATTCTGCCTCCAAACAACTGCATTAGAATATTACAGAAGGTTTGAACCACATTGAGTGGGGATGAAAACACCAAAGCAATTCTTTTGGTCAAAGTAAGAGAGGTTGTGCCCGCCCACTAAATTCAGGGAAATATCTAGAATATAACTGGAGATGCCGGATATAGGCAAGAGAGGGGAATTTCTAGATAAGCCAAGTTCTACCTAGGACTTTCTGGTGAACATGCCAGTGAATGGTTTGTCTGAATCAAGTTATACTAACTACTAATCATTGCCATATGGCGGGTCTTGCTATACTGACTGGATCTTGATCAACTCTGATCACCATGACATATAACCTCTCAGGAAGGAGGTGTTTGGACAAGTACAGCTTCTCTCCTAGAATTTAATCTGCGTAAAGGGCTTTGGAGTCTATCATCAATGTTCCTGAAATCAACTTTCAAAGAAAACACCTTTTGTTAGCACCCACATATGTCCATCGGTAGTGATAAGTATATCAAGGTTATGAAGTCTCCAAAAATGAGGAAAGTAGTCCTCAGTGGCCAAGTTACATTTTAGGGAAAGAAAGAAAAGGGTTTGATACATTAAACCGCACCCTGGAAGACATTTAAAAAGTGATTTGGGGAGGTTGTCATAGTCAATGTAGCTTTTCATCTTCCAAAATCCAGTGACATATATAGTTTCTAGTCCTCATTTTCATTAATTCAAAAAGGATTCATTGTGCAACTGTGATGGGTCAAAGCTCAATGATGGTACTTGACTGACTGGTGACATCTCTTTGCCCTGCCATCTAATTGGACATTTGGCAGGTCTTCTCTCTCAACACAGGTCTCTGTTTCTTGAGGGCTGGAATCAAGGTACACTTTTGCCTGGAGAATAAAAACCTAACTCTATCCCTTCCATGATGGGGCAACAACCTATCTTCACAGTGCCATCCCCACCTTTCTCCTAAGACTACTCTCCAATACCTGCCAACTGCATTTGGCTAGTTCATATTCAGTCTTCAGATATCAGAGTAGACATCAGATTAGAAAGAAAGTTCAGGTATCTTTCTCATGCCCACAAATCCCTTTTGGTGCCTCCTCTTTGCTCCCAGAGCATCTAGTAACCCTATTGTAACAATTAACCCAAGACATAGTAATTTCTGTTACTCATCTATTCTGTATTACAAAATTCTCAAGTACAGACATTGTGTCTATGTGCACCATCCATGGATTCGACAAATACTCCTGGAGAACTGGTTCTGGAATTGCAATGGTAGCAAAAACAGAGAAGTCCCTTCCCGTCTCTTACAGTCTACTGAGGGAAACAGACATTCATCAAGTGGTCACACACAAAACTGAACTCTGGCAAAACTACAAAGGAAAGGTAGGTTTTATGAAGCCTCTAATGGGGATACTGACCTAGTCAAAAAGGCCAGGGTTGGAGAGTCCTCCTTGCTTCTAGAGGATGTTATGACCAAGGGGAGATCTGAGACAGATGTAATTAATGGACAGTGAAGAAATGTTCCAGTTTAGGGAACCTGTGCCAAAGCCCTAGGGTCAGATTCAAGGAACTGAAAGCAATTCGGTGTGATTGTAATGCTAAGAGAAAACATTCAGGAGATGAGTGGAAGACTGGAAAATAAAGGTCCAAATGTTCACATTGACATATGTATCCTACAGTCACTGAAGGATTTCACATGGAGAAGTGATGTGATTCGATTTGGGGTTTGAAAAGATCAGCCTGGCCTCAGAGCAGAGAATGGATGGGATGGGCCCAGGGACAGACATCAGTATGCCTATCAGGACCCTGGCTGTTGCCATAATCTAGGTGGTAGAGGATGGTGGCATGCTTTACATTGGCAGCACTGAACAAAGAAAGAAAAAGATTTGAGAGATATTTAGGAGGTAAAATAAATGGTCCTTGGTGATGGTTTAGACACAGGAGTTAAGGAAAAGAAATCTCTGACAGCAGTTTCTGGCATTAGTAGCATCACAATAAGTGCCTATCCAGTAAATGTGTACAGCATAGTGTTACATGAAAAAGAAAGCTCTTGAACATTATGTATTACATAATATTTTTTATTTTAAAAAATATACTCATTAGAACCAGAGTACAGTTCCAGTTCTTCCACTTTCTTAGTAACTTTGATCAAATCACTTATGTCTATGTGACTAAATTTCTTTGTCCATAAAAATGAAAGAGAAAAAATCATAGCAAAAAAAACCTCATAGGGCACTTTTATGAGAATTAGATGCGAAAATTCAAATAAAATACTTAGCGCAATCATTAATTATATAGTAAATATTCAATATATGTGAGCTTTAAAAATATGCATATACTTGCTATATATTATTATTATATAAACATAGACAAAAAATACATGAAGGGAGTAAACCATATTTATAAGGGAGATTATTTTGGTGAATATACAAAGAAATGAGAGAGAGACACGGAGCCAAAAATACGAAAACTACACCAGAAAAACAATGGCCACAATATGACCATATTTATGAACTGTTGTAAAAGGTGTCTACATATAAATTTAAAGAAAAATTTTGCACATTTTCAATTAAAATACACATCTCATTTATAAGTTTATCTCCTTTATATGTGCATATTTAAAATGTTTCTGCAATAAATATATATGTTGCTTATAATAAAAAATTAATTTGCAAGTATAAAGAGCTCTAGAGTATCCATTTTTACATTTAGTGATTCCGAAATAGTATTCTCTTAAAGCCTAATACAGCCATTGGTGTCACCTTGTAATTCATAGGTAACTTCTCTAGGCTTGAGGGCACTAAATTATGCCCACAATTTTGCCTGTATTTCTGTTTTGAACACCCAAGAGCTGAAATGCTCTTCAAATACGTATATGTGTCCAACCACAATGAAAGAAAGATAATATTACTGAGCACAATGGCCAAGAAAATTAACACAATAAAGCAGACCTTGGTTTTTAAGTAGTGCAAATTCCAAGTCAATGGCAGATCATTATGGTCTTAAAAACAAATTTATGTAATGAAATAATAAAAAAAATTATCTGTAATAATTACGCATCTTTTTAAATCAAAAGTACTCAAACAAAACTTCCCCAAAACGCACCGGAAGCCTGCTTTGATACCGCATTATGCAATTAAATGGACATGCAGAGGGAGGAGAAAATTAGGAAACATATGCTATTGAAAACTTTGTGTTACTGCCCAAAGCAGAAAAGTTCATGAAGGCATGGCTAACGACTGAGCGAAAACAAGCAATCTAATTACAGAAGAGATTTGGAGAAAGAAAGCTGAGGGATAGATATAACAACCTAAATGAAGGTCAAGAGAGGCTAGAATAAAATCATCGGGCTTTTGAGCTAAAAAATTCTTTGAATAATAACTGTATTCAGGTACTGTACTAAGTACATTGCAAATGTTATCTCACCCAATCCTCTCAAACAACCCTTTCTATTTCACTCTAAGAAAGAAATCCGGAGCCAAAGAAAGGTTAAATGACGTGTGACTGAGTCCAACCTTTGACCTTTCTTTTTACTCCCATGGAGTTGGGATTGGGAGAAAAGAACCAAATTTCAGATTGCACTTGAGAAAAAGGCAGAGTGTAAAGGCAGAATTATCAAGTGGCATTTACAAGTGTCCACCTATCCCTTTGGACAAGATGACTTTTGTATGATTTTCTTTTAAGGTTAGTAATTCTAGCATGATGAAGTTTGAACTCTCACTGGTATTTGAGCATGTTGGTTATATCAAAAGACAGTGTCAATTTAAGAACATTTAAATCCGTCAAAATTTTTTAAGAGTTTGTTTGAGCCAAACGGATGACATATGCTGGGGAGTAAGATCTCAAATGTTCCACAGAATGAGAGCTTTGCAGACTCTTTTGTGCACCTGAAATTAAGGAGAGGATGTCAGGTGGATTACATGAGGGTGGGAGGAAGAGAGGCAGGCACTGGATTACAAGATTATACACTTTAGTAAGGGTGGTTATGCCTTTGGTATTACTTCTTGCATCTCAAAAGTGTGCTAACCCAGATGCACCAGAGAAATGAACGGAACTTGCTTAAAAACCTTTCACTAAAGAAGTTTCAGGCCTGGGGTGTGACCACCCCATGACCTGCTCAGTTGGGAATGGATGATTTACTACAGTTTTCAGGCACAACGGACCAGCTCAAAGAGTTTAACTGAAGAGACTTTAACGAAGAGGCTATCTCCAGAGATGAGGGCAGGGTTAAAGTAAACCGAGAAAGGATGGTGAGGACCCCAGCACTGGCAGCCGCTCAGCCCTGAGGGGTGCCCTGAAGAGAGCACCCTGCCAGAGGTCCAAGACGGCGGTGGTGCAGGAGGGTGCTGACCTCGGCCCTCCCTGAGCCAAACCCAACGCACATGCACACAGGTGGCCATTCCCGCCAGACAACAGGCGCTAAATGAACAGCTGCTGACAACAAACAAGAGGAAGTGAGCAAGGCCGCCTGGGGGAGCTGCAGGAACTCCCCTGGCTGCTGCAGCCCCACTGTCTCAGCCCCCACCCCACCCCCACTTTCACAGGACAGGGGGAGCTCTAGCAGGGGACTGTGGCCTACCTGCAGTGTCGCTGCAGCACCTGCACGGCTACGTTGCCCAAGCCTTCTGCCTCAGAGCGAAGGGAGCAAGCAGGAACCACAGGGCGTCAGCACTCCCACCAGCCTCCCTGCTAGGCTCCTCCTCCCGGCATGCTAGGCTCCTCCTCCCGGCATGCTAGGCTCCTCCTCCCGGCATGCTAGGCTCCTCCTCCCGGCATGCTAGGCTCCTCCTCCCGGCATGCTAGGCTCCTCCTCCCGGCATGCTAGGCTCCTCCTCCCGGCATGCTGTGCTCCAGGCGCCTTGAGCGCATGCTCCGCTTCCAGGGGCTTCCCACAACCACCCTGCAGGTAGAGCCCCACAGGGCTCCTACACGGGCCCTCTTTCCGTACCACAAACGTGAGACCGGCTGGGTAGACAAGACTGGAGCGCCCCAGGGGCTCCCAGGGACCGCAGGAAATGTCCCTGAATGGAGGGCCCAGTAGACACCATTGTCGACGTCTCCCTCCACCTCCATAGGTGGGCGGGAGCTCTATCCAGGTGCTCTGCCTACCTGCAAGGTCGCTGTAGAGTGTTCCTGGACTCATGTCCGGAGCCCATTTCCACCTAACAAAGGGAGCCAGCAGGATCAACAGGGTGACTACACACAGCTGGCCTCCCCACCTGGAGCTGCTCCTGCCTCATAGGCCAGAGCCCTGAAGGCCTCAAGCACCCGCTCAGCTCCTACCACCCTGCCAAGACCACCCTACACACACAGTCTACCCAGAGCCCATGAAAATATGCTTAACATCCATCATTACAAAAATGCGAACTAAAATCACAGTGAGATACCATTCCACATCATTAGAATGGTATATTCATAATATCCCCAAATTGAAAAAAAATCCAAATTCCCATCAACATATGAATAACTTAATAAATTGTGCTACACACATACAGTGAAATACAACTCAGCAATAAAAAGAAATGAACTACTGATAAATGCAATAACATGAGTACCTCTCAAGTACATCTTGCCAGCCCTGGCCGGTTTGGCCCAGCGGTTAGAGCGTTGGCCTGAGGTCCAGAGAGATCTGGGTTTGGTTCCCACTAAGGGCACGTACCTCAGTTGCAGTTTGTCCCCAGCCCTGGTTGGGTCGTGCGGGTGGCAACCACTCGATGTGTCCCTTTCATGTCGATGTTTCTCTCTCTCCCTCCCACTCTATCTGCACAAAAAATAGAAAAATGTTCTCCGGGGAGGATAAAGAAAAAAGGACATCTTGCCAAATAAAACAATACAGACACAAAAGATTACATACTATATGATTTAATTCATGTAAAATTCTAGAGGAGCCAAAACTATAGTAAAAGGTCTACAGTTGCCAAGAACCAGGAGTCTGGAAGAGGGGATTGACTTTATAGGCATAGAAAGGAACTTTTTAAGGGAATGAAATATCAGGGTTACTATAGAGATTACAGAACTGTACACAATTATGAAAACTCAACAAATTTTACACTTAAAATTAGTGAATTTTATTGTGTGTGAATTACATTTCAATAATGCTAATTTTTAGAGAGAGTTCTGGAAAAAAAAAAAAAAAAAACACCTACAGCCCTAGTGATTGTCAATGGATACTTTTTGTTGTTAGAATTTAATTGTCAATGAAAATGTCTTTCCTATGAGAATGTAATATTTTGCTGATTAATGAGTTACGTGAAATCTGACACATGGTATGATCATGAAACAATGTTCAAAATACAGATTATTCAAAGGAGCCAAGGTCATACCAAGTATCACTGAGGGCAGCAACTGGAATTCTCATATACTGCTTCTGTTTTCAAAAGCAAAAACCTATTTTGCACTATCTAACCTTAAGTATACACATAACCTATGACCCAGCAGTTTTATGTGTAAGGATCTGATAAAAATAAGCTTATGTCCATCACATAAACTCAACAAGAATTGCATAGATGCATTATTCATAATACTTCTATATGGGAAACACGTGGAATGTCCCAAAACAAAACACGGAGAAATAAATTGTAGTATATTTTTTTAAAAATTGTAGTATAATCACAAAATGGAATACTATTTAGCAATAAAAATGAACTACTGTGACCCATAATGATACAAATGAATTTCACAATCAATAGAGATGAATCTCATAGACAATGTTGAAAAAAAATGCCGGACCCAAAATTCCATTCAAATACAGTTAAGAATATGCCATATGAATCAAAGTTGGTGTAAGTAAGAATGGTACTACTTATTTGTGGTGGGGATTATTTTCTGAGAGGAGGCATGAGGGAGCCTTCTGGAGTACTGAAATATTTTGTCCTGATCTGGGTGGTAGAACATGGCTGTATACATATATAAAAATCCATTAAAGTACACATTTAAAATTGGTGCACTTTCCTGTATATGCATTATACCATGTTTTAAAGTTTTTAAAAGCTTAAAACATGCCATAAAATGTATGAAAAACAGAAAAAATTATGATATACCATAGCCTTAGAATACTAAATATTATTGTTCCATGGCTAAGGGGCTGAGGGAGAATGCTTTTGGAACATTCTCTTCATTTAAATCCTTCTAGAGAGTATTAGGGAATTCCCAGGATTAGATGAAATGAGCCTTCAAGCCATAGGAGAAAAAAGCAAGCTCTTGGTTCATTTAATTAAAATGTCAACACTTTCCTTACTCTTCCAGTGGTTATTTCTTTTGGGTTTCCCATAAGGGTTGACAGTGGACAGACCGGGCCTGACTGGGAATATGCAAGTTATGCATTAAGCCCCCTCTGCTTCTGAGTAGTATGTGCCTTTGAGGAGTCAGTTATTCTCCCTATGATATCAGATTCACAACTGATGAAAAAATATTATTACTAGCAATAATGAGAATATCTTCTGTCTACTGAATATTTGTTATGAGCTGGACACTGTGCTGGCCACTTTGCATGCAGTTCTCCAACTTTGTATGGAAAGTCTTTTTATTGAGAGGCAATATAAGAATGTTCTCTGGAGTCAGATTCCCTGAGTTAAAAACCTGGTTCTACTTCTCAGATGCGCCAACATGGGCCTTGATATCTTCATAGATATCAAATAGAAATAAAAAAATTACCTTCCTCCCAGCATAATTGCTAGGATTAAGCAGATTAATGTATATAAAGTATTGAGAATATGTCTGGTATATACAAAGGACTATAAATGTATTTTCTAAATAAAATGACAAAAATAACTTTAAAGATGGTAAAATACAAGCTCACAGCAGCAAAGGGTGGGGCAGTGAGGTGCTACTCTCCAGGTGCAAGAACCAAGGGAGTGCATTGTCTGCTTGGGTGGTTTTAATAAGAAAATAAAAGTTTTGATTATCATCATACTCTGGCATTTCAAAACAATGTCAGAAATATAATACTACTCTCCAACTATTTCCAGATCCCACCCACTTTTGGACACTTCTGCATAGATGTTAAATAACTTGCCAAAGTCACACAACTTTCGGTGGTGAAACTGAGATTCAAACACACATCCAACAAGTTTCAAAGTCTATACTGACTCAACCTCTTCTAAGGGCCATTCTTGTTCTTAGAATACATATCATACAATCCCTAGCTGCTGCTTCCATGTTTTCTTCTTTGAAACACTTTTTATGCAAGAAATAAATAATAGTACCTACCATGTATTGGATTCTGTTCTACTGACTGGATGTAGGGCAATGAACAAGACAATGTCCTTTCTCTCAGAATTTGTATTCTAATAGGGTGAGAGGAAATAAATAAGAAAACAAACACAAACATTATTTCAGATGACAATAAGTAATTAAGAAAATAATCCAGGCTGATGGGCCAGAGCTATGCTGCCCAACATAGTAACTAACCATTAGCCACATGGGGCTCTGGAGGATTTAGAATGTGGTTAGTCCAAATTGAAATGTCATGCTAAGCATAAAACACACATGGATTTCAAAGACAGTACTAAAAATGGAGTGGAAATATCTGATTAATAATTTGTAAACATTTATTGCATGTTGGTAAGGAAAAGAGCCTTTTTGTATAAAACAGCACATTTACCACCTTCATTGTTCTTTATTTTCAAGGTCAAGTTTTCATCTGCCATTTTTTTTTTTTTTTTTCACATTAAATTTCTAATATTTTTTAAAGTGCAAGTCTGCTGGTGATAAATTTTCTCAGGTTTCATTCATCTGAAAGTCTTTATTTCTCTTTTATTTTAAACATGTATTTTCACGGAACAGACAATACTAGGTTGATAGTTTTTGTTCCTTCAGCATTTTGAAGATGTCATTCTATTGTCATCTGGCCTTTATTGTCTCTCATTAGAAGTCTACAAACTTACTTTCACTCTGCATGAAATGTGTAGTCTGCTTTTAAGATATACTGTTAATCACAGGTTTTCAAAACTTTTATTGTAATATGTTAAGTTTTCTTTGCTTATCCTGCTTGGGGTGCATGAAGCATCTCGAATATGTATATTCACAATTTTCATCAAATTTGCAAAAAATATTGCCAGTATTTCTTAAAATAATTTCTGGTTTTCTTTAACCCCCTTTTGACAAAACTAACTTGTATTTCCCCCTGGCTACTAAGGCTCTGTTCATTTTGTTTGTTTGGTTTTTTTGCCCTCTGTGCTTCAGTTTGCATAATTTCCATTGCTATGCTTCCAAATTCAGGGATTTTTTTTTCTTTTCTTTTCTTCGTGTCTAATCAGTTGTTAATCCCTTCCAATAAAAATTTCCATTTCAGGTATTGTTTCATTTCTAAAAATTCAATTTTAAAAAATCCTTCATTCCTTTTTTCATTAGACTTATGTTTCCCACTGAATTCTTAAAGGATTACTTGTTTTAATATCCCTGCCTGCTAATCCCATTACATTTATTATTTTTTATTTTGTTCATAGTGATTGATGCTTCTCTTTGTAGAAGGTTGCATTTTTTCAACTTCTTCATACATCTAGTATTTTTTTGTTTTGTTTTGTTTGTTTTTTATCCTCACCCGAGGACATTTTTCCACTTTTTGTTCAGGTAGAGTGGGAGGGAGAGAGAGGAAAAGAGAGAGAGAGAGAAACATTGACGTGAAAGGAACACATCGAGTGGCTGCCACCCGCATGACCGACCAGGGCTGGGGACAAACCGCAACCGAGGTACATGCCCTTAGCGGGAATCGAACCCGGGTCTCTCTGGACCGCAGGCCTACGCTCTAACCGCTGAGCCAAACCGGCCAGGGCAATCTAGTATTTTTTTATTAGGTCCTGGACATTTTGCATTTTAGAATGTTGAGTGCTAGATTTTTTTTTTTTAAATCCATTCCTTCAAAAGGTATTGGACTTTATTTGGGCAGGCACTTAAATCACTTGTTATTTAGCTTGAGCTTTCCCAAGTTTTCTTATTAGCTTTTCAGGCCAGGTTTGGAGTGTCCTTGACTCTAGAGCTAGTTTATTCTCTGTCGTAAGGCATGACCCTCTAGTGCCTCCACTGAATAGCTCAGTGGAGGCACTAGAGGGCTTCAAACAGAACTCTTTACTATGGTTGATCAAAATGCAAACGTCTCCCAGCCCTGTGTTTGTTCCAAGAACTCTTCAGTTTACAATTTCTTGGTTGTTTTTGCCCAGCCTCATGGAGACTCGCTTTTACAGCTGTATTTTAGCATTCAACATAATACTCAAGGGGGCCTTATGCAGATTTTGGAGCTCCCTCCTCTCCAGTTCTGTGACTCTCAAATTCCAGACACTTCACTCTTCCAAAATTCCAAACTCTGTCTCCTTCTATGCTTGGCTTAAAATTCTTCTCCCTTCACTGTAATCTTAAAAGTGCTTCCAGACAGAAAGCCCAGATGAACATAAAGTTCACATTGTTTACTTTCCTTCTCTCATGAATCATAGTCCTGCACTGCCTATTGTCTAATGTCCAGAAACACTGGCCTCATATCTTATTCAGTTTTCTCATTGTTTTCTATGAGACACAATGTCCCATCACAGTCAGAAGAAAGTGTGCCCTGGCTGGGTAGCTCAGTTGGTTAGAGTGTCACCCCAATATGCCAAGGTTGCCAGTTTGATCCCCAGTCAGGGCGCATACAAGAAGTTACCAATGAATGCATAAGAATTAAGGGGAACAACAAATCAATGATTCTCTCTCTCAACAAAACAAAACAAAAAAAGGAAGCCTGTGTAAAAACCAGCAATTTATAAAAATATGAATGGTTTATTATTTTTTTTTTTAAGTAAATTGATTCCAAGGGCATCTATCTCATCATAAAAAACATCTAATCTAGTACAATGATTTTCAAATTTGGTTGCACATTGGAATAACTCCTAATGTTGGTCTGGAATGTCATTTAGTCATCAGAAATTTTTAAAGACTCCTTGGTGATTCTACTATGCAGCCAAGCTTGAGAATCACTGATTTGGTATATAAAGTATACCCTTCACCTAGCTCTCTAGATCAGTGGTTCTCAAACATTATTGGAAAAACACTGTTCAAGAAAAATGCCTAGCAAAAAAATATTTTGCAGTTCAGGTTGTGCCTCACTAGCCCTAAGAAAAGAGTGGAAAATGTGGTTCAAGTGGTTGTAGGAGCAGCTGTTTGTAAATGGGTTAGAGCCTTTATTTCATGGATTAACCATTTGATCATCTGCTCATTAGCATGAGTCAGAGTGGCTACACCGAATCCAAGCAGAGGAGGCATCTGTTTGAATGCCAGGACTCAGAGTGGAGCTTATACCCCTCTCCTCCACTCTCCAGTTGCTATAGCTTTTCATACCATGGACACTTAGGGAATTACTGAAGGTTAATGTGTCTCTACTGAACCAGGGATTGAATTGAAAAAAAAAACCTTCACAACCTACATTGGATTTCCTTCTCTGGATATATGCAAAAAGAATAAATATGGAGGAAAAATACAGTTATTATTGACAGCCAACTATTTTATATGTGCAATCTCAATAATAGCACCAATTCCCTGATGGGATAGCATAACCGCATTTTAAAGAAGAAATCAAGGAAAACATCAAGATTGTCTCTCTCATGATTTTATCCATGAGCCCAGAGGGGGAAAAAAAAATAATTGATATACTGATTAAAGTATATCAGCTTTGAATGAAGCAGAGGAGGTGGTCTAAGGCCAGCCTGACTGATATCCTTTTGGCTCCACATGGAATCCCAGATGTGTCTACACAGAACTGTTGGAGTTCCACTGAGCACAGCAAGAAATCAGGAAGAAAAGAAAAAAAAACAATTTTCAAAATGTGCCCTTACAACATATATAAATCAAGCCCACCACACAGGGATTCATCTGAAAACCCAGTATTGGAAGATTTCTATTTTTACTAGAGCATTCCTAGCATTTTGAAAGATTTCTGGTCCATATTAGTCACTCAACAAGCATTTGGGTACTGGAGGCTCAAAGACAAATGTGATGGGTCACTGCTATCTAAAAGTCTTTGGAAAGCTATGAGAAAGCCTTTGTTTGGACTACCTCCATCCTCTTCCCCACTCAGAGTGCTACATATCTTCCATCTCTCTTTGTGTGCAAGGCTACGTGTGGAGTCAAGTGCACCAAGAACCCCTACTGTGAGGGAATTTTCCTGAAGTGAACTGGAACCCACGTCCGCAGTACAGGTGCTGAGAGCCTGAAGAAAGAGGCTGACAATTCCAGAATTAAACGAGTTTATTAAGAACTTATGAACAGAAGCAGAGTAGATCTCCATGCCCAAATGAGAATGGAGTTTTGATAGAGACATCCTGCAGGATCACTGGTAGTTTGTAGCCTAGTGGCTTATGCTTAAGAGCTGTATATTCCAAGGCAGTAAACAACTTACTTAGCTACGTAAGAACATTCCTTTCAGGTGATACAGGCCCTGTGTGAGTTAGTGGTCACTAAGAGTAACTTGCTTCTCAAGACGGCACTGGTTACGTCAAGCGCTAGAAACCGTTTTGCCTAACATCTAGTGAGGGGTTGTTAGGAGGCTTATCTGTTTATCAGAATAATCCATGGGTTTATGTCTTCTTGTTGGTAGGCCTGGTTTATTTTACTAATATGCGATAAGTGCTTTTGATCAGTCACTTCTTGTTGTATAAGATGTATGATCATAGTCAAACATCATGAGATACATTATGACCTAATATTATTCCGATTTTACAGATCAGAAAACTAAAGCTCAAAGGTTAAATAATATTTTACAAAAAATCACACAACTAAAAATAATGGAACGAAGATTCCAACCAAAATATCCACCTTTCAGATAGTCTCGTGTCCATAACACAGGCACACAGAAACACCAACGAGCTTCCCAGAGAATCTCTGGACTGGGGTCCAGGTATGACCCTTAGGGTTTAGACCAGGCCTCTAAGACTGCTTCAGCTTGTGCTACTCCAGATGCCAAACAAGGCAACTAAGACAATTGTGGTCAGGACAGAGCTTATAAGAGTATCAGCAACCAATCAAATGACAAGGGTGAGAGCCTAGTGTCATGGAAAGAACACTGTCTGTGGAATTCAGACATCTGGTTTTTAGACCCAATTATGTCAATTAGTGTGAACTAGTGGTACAACTACTATTGTTAGGAAGCTCTCACAAAATAATGAATTACAATAACCACATAGTTAATTCCTTTATAAACAGAAGAAGAAAAGTGATAAACATTTAAAGAAGGTGCTCTTAGGCTTTTAGGGGAAGATCCGGTGGAAGAAGAATTTCAGACCATTGGTTACAGTGCAAGTTTTCATCTATCTTCAGTTTTCATTGATTCTAGCCTTCCCCCGCCTTCTCTTCATTAACATGAGTCATTAAGGTCTAGTTCAAGGTCTTTCACAAATTTATATTTTCAGTATGATTAAATGCTAATAAAATAAATGATTCATTTTTAAAAAAAACACTGAAAGTAAATACCCTCAAATCTAGCATTGATTATCACTGAGTGATGAGAATATAGCTCTTTTTTTTTCTTCCCATAAGAGCATTCTTTTTTTTATTTTTTTATTTATTTTATCCTCATCCAAGGACATTTTTCCATTTTTTGTTCAGATAGAGAGGGAGGGAGAGAGAGGAAGAGAGAGAGAGAGAGAGAGAGAGAGAGAGAGAGAGAAACATCGATGTGAAAGGGACACATCGAGTGGCTGCCACCCACCAGGGCCGGGGACAAATCTCAACCAAGGAACATGCCCTTAACGGTAACCGAACCCGGGTCTTTCTGGACCACAGACTAACACTCTAACCACTGAGCCAAACCAGCAGGGCAGAGCATTCTGTTTATAATAAGAACATGTTATTTATTTTCTGAGTGTAAAAGTAGTACCTGCTTATTTTTAAGTCCAGTTATACTCACCCAAATGTGAACCTTGAAATAAACAACAATGAAGTAATTAAACAAGTGAAGAGTGTCTCAAAAAGTTCTTATCCATAAACATATAATCCACTTAAAGATAAACCAGAAAATGAAGGGGGCAAGAATATTCTGAAAAATGTAGCAATCATTTTTATAACCATGATTACATTTATGTAAGCAATATAATTTGTGAATGGTATTGAGCCTTGAATGTGAAGAAAAAGACTTCTCCACAAGCTACTTCTATGTTGTAACATGTATCAAACTATCACCTATACAGAACCGTGGCCCCAGAACA
The DNA here is from genome assembly GCF_014108415.1 of Molossus molossus. Taxonomy (NCBI): domain Eukaryota; kingdom Metazoa; phylum Chordata; class Mammalia; order Chiroptera; family Molossidae; genus Molossus; species Molossus molossus. Next base: position 60,933,862 of record NW_023425351.1, on the reverse strand, counting down.
GAATAACCCATAAAAAGCACAAACTATGAACTACTCAGTGGGAACATGTGAATATCTAACCTCGCCTGGGTTGTCTTATGGGTATTCACTGAGCTGGGCAATATCAGGTTGGAAGAGCTCGCGTTTGAAAGCTCCATGTATATATTCATTTTCCTGGAATACAGGGAAGTATCCACAGTCCAATCATGTAGATTAAATTCAAAGTGCCCGCCCCCCAAACACACACATCATTACTTTAAACACACCCAATCTTGTTGAAGGCTAGCGGAGGTTCTTCATCGACTCACCACTCCTTTATCAACTTCAAATATTTATTCATCTGCTACCTCCCATCTTCAGCCATTTTCCCAGGGGGAAAAAAAAAAAGAGAGACAGAAGTACTTGGATTTAAACATAATTATCAACTGTTCTGGGCACTGTAGTGGCCTAAATAAAATAAACCCCCAAGACAGGTAGTCACTGGTGACTGGGAACATGCTTCAGTGAGGCCGCCATATGTGGATAATTTACCTTTTGTCTGGAAATTGTAGTATCAGCTCATTACTTTATGAGACAAGTGTCATAATCACTTGTCATTTTTTCTATTTATCAGTTGGCTTATTACTTTCTCTCTGGCTCTGTTATGTGCTTCCTGCTGGAGTATGTTTTCTCAGCGACTGTTTTGAACAGAGCACTGTCATCTGTTGTGGTAAAGAGAATTAAGGCTAATCCCTTGGCACTTCTGTCTTTGCTTCAGCCTCGTAAGGGAATGTGAAGTATGTCTGATTCCTCTTTTAGAAGGTTTGCCTTACTTGTTATTGCCACAGTCCACTCCTATCATTCCTTAATCATGACAGTGATACAAAAACCTTTTAAATGCTTCCCATAATTTTCTCATGTAATACCCATAGGATTATTCAAGCTTATGTTTTATGATGTAGAGATATTACAGATGCCCAGATCAGGCCTATACTTTTCATTCATTCTACAAACATGTGAAATGTTGGAGAGTTAAAGCCCTAGAAGGTGAGCCTTGACCAATATAAGATAGGAAACAAGAAGAAACTTTGTCTAAATGTAATGAGCACCTAACATATTCCAGACACTGTACCTACTTCATGATATTATATGGACATTTAACATAGGCCATATAGTCTTGTTTCTTTTTATAGTGAAAAGAAAGGGTGATTTTTTTTTTCTTCTTTATCCTGGAAGCTACTTGAAAACTAGTGAACAGGACTAAAATAAAAAGGCATGTATGTACAATGTCGTTCTAAAGAAGCCATTTCTTTTAACGGTAGCAAATCTTGGAAATCTTGCTGAAAACCACATGACTCTTAAAGTTAAAAAGATCTCATTTTCCCATAAAGACAATATCAAGTGAGAAAGAAATATTAGAGATTAAGTGGATTATGAGGGCCGGGACATTTCTAAATATTATCAACCAACAGCTTGGCCGGTATGGCTCAGTGGTTGAGCATTGACCCATGCACCAAGAGGTCACTGGTTTGATTCCTGGTCAGGGCACATGCTTAGGTTGTGAGCCAAATCCCCAGTGCAGGGCATGCAGGAGGCAACCAATCAGTGTTCTTTCTCATTGATTTTTCTCTGTCTCTCTCCCTCTCCCTTCCTCTCTCTCTAAAATCAATAAGGAAAACAAATTTTTTTAAATTATGAAGCAACATAGAGATACCAAATTTCCAATTTTTTGTTTTCAATGACAGCATTCAAAAGTAAACTCCAACCACTATTGCCATAATTTCATAACAAAGAACATTTTGACCTCAGTAGGAAGGAAATGTTCTCAGAATTCTAACATTCTATTATAAACTTGACTTTATGTAAAGTTCATTAAATATTCTTATTTTTCTCATTTCACTCCCACTCTAGCTGCCCTGACACGAGACCTTCCAGTAAGGGCTTAATAGATGAGCTTTGTCATAGACTCTGTTTTCTAAGAAACCCATGCTTAGACAATGCTATTCTTTCATCCTCATTTTAGAGACTAAGATAAATGAGACTGAAGCCTGTAAACTGCATAATTTGGATTCAACTCCAATTTGCCCAATATGTCTGATCAGTGTGCTATTTCTCAATGCCTCAATGTATCGGTTCTAATAACACAGAATGATGGCTTATAAATATTTATTTCTTTGTCAAGTAATTGTGAATTTTGAGAGATAACCCAGAAAGAAGGCCAAAATCAAATGAGTTGAAATAAAAATAAAAATATGGCAGACACCACTAGATGTCTAACCTATATTTGGTTTCCCCTTCGTGTTTAGTAGAAGATCTACGATTTGGTTTGGAAGAGCTGGGTAGTTGTCTGCTTCCTTTGCGGGTAGGGGTAGCTATGTGACACGGTTGTGACTGAGGGGATGTAACTGAACATCACTAGGAAGGAATTCTGGGAAAGCTCCTTAAAAGGGGACTCATTCATCTAAAATGTGCTTTTTTGCCCTTCACTTTTCTTTTTCATTGTATTTCGATTGTTAACTTGAAGCCGGAAAAGCAGCATTCCTCTTGCAACAACAAAACAACATTTTAAAGAATGAAATACGTACCAAGGAAGTCTTCATGGAAACAGAAGAAACCTGGGTTGCCAATAGTGTTATTTGGCTGTCAAATTAGACCTCCCATGTCAGGTCTTCTTGTTGGGTGAAAAAAAAGAAATCCTCTCATTGTTAAAGAATCTTTTTTTCTTTTTCTTCAGATTCTTATTATATGTAGCAAATCTCTAACTAATCGATAATACAGACAAGCCTTTTTTTTTTAATTAAAAGGACTAAAACTGTAGATGTACATTAAGGAAGTATAAGGGCATCAGGTAAATACTTTCGATGCTCAAATGCAGGCAATGGGAATTGTCAAGAGATGTAAGTAGGCTCCCTTCCAAGGCAGAATCATGGAACAAGAGAGGGGGAAGAGACAATGATGCATTTGAGTGGAAAAGAGGTCAAGAGGTGAACCAGATGGTAGATATTAAAAGCTGAAAACACAGAACCTCAGCCATCAATGCTTAAATTTCATTAACATGAGCTTCTGAGTTCAAGGACAGATAGAGGCTACCCACCCAAGCTAAACCTAATGGGACAGCAGGAATTCAACTGACTGTACTTTTTAATAGTGTATGGTATTCCCAACTTTCGCTCACACTGATATAAAGGTTAAGTATGAACAAAACCTTCTGTACAGCTGGTAAGAAATGCAAAGATTGGGTCTGAGATTAGATGAAGATATTAGTGGGTGGAATCCAAAAGCTGGCGGGACTCGGGGCTCCTTCGGCCTTTCTTTAGCAGCTCATGCCTTTGTTTCTTCTTCGTGCATTTATTCAGCAAACCTGTGGGGAGTGTCTAGTATGTACTAGGCATTACAAGCAAAACATGGAGATCTCAAAAGACTGTCAACGTGTGATTTTCAAAAAGTGAAAACATGACTCACATGATCAAGTTAACTGCTTTAATAAAGAATGATCAAGTTAACTAATATAGAATGATCAATTTATTTAACTCACAGAATCACCAACTTATTCACGAATTTAAGAGGGATCCGCAGAATCATAAAACACTATCAAAGAACATCTGAGGCACTGAGAGTTTATAGGGGTTAAAGAAAGAATATTTGAGTAAGGTTGCTAGGTTAGACATGCAATGGAGCAACTGTCCCCTGCAGTTAAATTTTCTACAAGGCAGAGATTCTGTGTATCTCTGGACAAAACCTGCAAGGTGAAATGTAACGTCACATTTGGAGCTCTGATCCCAGGCATTTTCTCCTTGACCATTAAGTAGTCCTTGCGTGGATCTACCAGACAATGCTCCAGAATGTCCCTGAAATGACACACAGCCCTCTTTGTCTTGTTTCTAGGTATCAGATCATTTTGAGACTAAGAAACAGATCCTATAGGCTGGTCTAGGACAACCATACTTCCCTAATCTCAGGAAAGGAACAAGGAGGGGGGGATTAAATAGAATTAAGTCTTTTCTCTAGATACATTCTAGAGAGCTATATACCTGGAACTTACATATAACACTTCATTTGATCCTCACTCAGCTGAGCTAAGTGGTGATTATTAAGCCAATTATGATACGAAAACACTGAGGCTGAAAATACTGCCACCGCACAATAGGAGAAGCAGCACGTCTGAGATCCTAACGCACCTGTTTCTGAACTTCCTTCTCTTTGCACCAGGCCAGGTGGGCACTCACGAAATTCACAGACTGGTTGAGCCTTCAGCTCCCTGGTCAACTTGATAATCATTACTGATCACCTCCTACACACTCAGCACTCCCTGAGACCATGGCCCCACAGCGGGGAAGTAAACAGGTTCGATCTTCATTCAGTGTGTGCTTCCAGCAGCTCCCATTCAGAGGGGCTGCCAGTTGTCGTCAGAAGCATTTTCTTCGGACATATTAAAAAAAAAAAAAGTCCCCACTCATCTGAAGGGGTTCCTTTTTCTTTTTAGAAGTGTGCTCCTGTTTCTTCTAACTCCACCCACAAACACTGGCCCCTTTTATCCTGCCAGCAGCCCAGACCGCGCCTTGCTCCTGCTCATCCTTCCCTTCCAAAACCAGTTCACGGTTACAGCTGCAGAGCACCCCTTGCAAGTCAGACAGACAGACATCTCGCGCGCTCTCGTCAAAGGTTTCAGATGCCTCGGTGACTAGCAGCTGTTCTTGGGAAACCTGACCCAGAAGTCCTTTCAAGCCCTAGGCTCCATGAATGGCTCCCCCCTCTTGTGACCAGTGCTGGGCCTGGGATGGACAGAAAGTCAGCCCAGGTTAGAGCTCAACTTTCACTTGGGACATACGCCTGAAGAAGCTGTTCCTTATTACAAAATGTCACTTGTACAAAATGTATGTGTCTGGTATGAGTGCTCTCTTAGTGGCCATACACAACGGATTAGGTCACTGGTGACACAGAACCCAAAGGTCCCCCCGGAGGTTCAGGCTGGAAGGGCCCATTTGGCATTCAGCAAGAGAGGACGCATACCCCTACAGCTCACACAGACCAGCTCCTCACTTCCTTGGAACCTGTGGGAAAAGCCCTTCCTGACTTTGAGCTGCAGGAAAGAGGGGCAGAGGCGCTGACCTTGTCTCTCCCCCGACCATCCCAATGTGTGAGGCTGCTCTACAGCGAAACACTGGTTTCCCGGGGTGTAAATGAAATCCCTCAAGCTATAGCTTGCTTGTTTTTCCTTTCTCTTCTTCTATATTTGTGAAGATGGCATGAGACTGGTCAGTATCCACTGAACTGTAACTGCAACACTTAACACAATCTTCTCTAAATGTTCTCAATCCCCAAATGTCAGAAATGATGTGGCTCTTAAAGATGAGCCCTGTAGAAAATGAACACATGGGACTACATCAAACTCAAAAGCTTCTGCACAGCGAAAGATACAATCATCAAAACGGAAAGGCTACCCACTGTATGGGAGAGCATAATTGCCAATGATATATCAGGTAAGGGGTTAATTTCCAATACATATAGAGTGCTCATACAACTCCACAAAAGGAAGACAAAGAACCCAATTAAAAAATGGGCAGAGGAACTAAATAGACACCTCTCCAAACAGGACATACAAATGGCTAAGAGACATATGAAGAAATGCTCATCATCACTAATCATCAGAGAGATGCAAATTAAAACAACAATGAGGTATCACCTCACACTTATGGCGAGGGTGTGGAGAAAAGGGGACTCTGGTGCACTGCTGGTGGGAATGCAGACCGGTGCAGCCGCTATGGAAAACAATATGGTGTTACCTCAAAAAATTAAAAATTGAACTTCCATTTGAATATACCCTAAGAAGCCTGAAACACCAAACAGAAAGAATATATGTACCCCCATGTTTGTAGCAGCACTATTTACAATAGTAAGATCTGGAAAGTGTCCATCAGTGGACGAATGGATAAAAAAGCAGTGGTACATATACACAATGGAGTACTACACAGCTGTAAGAAAGAAAGATCTCTTGTCCTTTGAGACTACATGGAGGAACCTGGAGAGTATCATCTGAGTGAGGCAAGCCAAACAGAGAAGGACAAGTATCATATGATCTCACTTATTTGTGGAATATAATGAACATAACAGTCTGAGGAATGGGGTAGTCCCAGAGACATGGAGGTGGGGTACAGACTGACAATCCCCAGAAGAGGGGATGGTGGGGGAGAGATAAACCACAGAACTTATATGCATGTATGAATGAACAGTGGACATGGACAACAAACTGGGGACAGGGTGGGGAGGGAGAGGGAGGGGGGAATAAGTGGGGGGAAAAGGAGAAACATCTGTAGCAAAAATTAATTAATAAAAGATGAGCCCTGAGCTCTGGTTGTTTTTGCTCACTGGTTAGAGTATTAGCCTTTGGATGGAAGGGTTCGATTCCCCATCAAGGGCACATCCATGGGTTGCGGGTTTGATCCCCAGCTCCCATTAGATTCACGCAGGAGGCAACCAATATCTCTCTCTCACATGGATGTTTCTTCCCCCACACACACACCCTGTGCACTCTATCTAAAAATCAATGGAAAAATGTCCTCAGGTGAGGATTAACAACAACAACAACAACGATGAGCCATGAAGCTGAACTAGAATGCAGTGCACCTGTCTCACCGAGCTCCCTGGGGGTCTGAAACAGGAGGCCGCAGGAAAGGCATTTTCACCTCCTCCATGGGCATGATAGGGCCAGGTCCATTCCTATTATTCCCCAACCAAAGGCCAGAGACAATATACATGTCAATATTATATGGAGGCCCACATAATATATATCAATATATTTAGGAGATATAAACCAAACTAACCAACAGCTCATTAAAATAGGTTCTATCCTCCCTCCTTGAAAAGTATCCCTTCATAATGACAAAACTGAATAACATTTCTAATACTGTTTATTTTAAATAGCTGAGTCAGTATAATATCAAAGATAATTTAATTCAAGCTGGGGTGTTTGGTTGGTAATTTGCCAATACCAAAATGAGTTCTAAAGGCAAGACATACAATTCATAACTTATTATTTTTTCCTAAAGAGTATTTTCTTGCCTTTATTTCAGCACATCGTTAATTGCATTGTTACAGATTTTTTTCACATGCTTTGGGTTCCAGCAAAGCTAAATTAGACAAATTTTCTTGAACCATTGTACTTCTTAGTTTTTTAATTAATTTCAATTTAGACAATTTTTCCTCTTCTGATGCAATAGCAGTTGGAATTATCAACAAATTCTTTAAGCAATACTTTGATTATGAAATTAACAATAATATGTAAAATTACATATTATAGGAACATTTTAATGTGGTCACATATATTATCATCACAAAAAAATATCATAATATATCTTAATTTTACCACCTAATACACACTTGCATTGTAATTGTATCATCTCTTGATGAAGTATTCAAATGCATAAAATATGCATTTCATTTATCTCTCCTAGAAAATCTCATATATAATCTACATTTAATTGAGTTGCTTTAACAGCATTTAGTCATTATTCTCAGCATGTATCTGAACGTTGTTATGATAGCAGATTTGATATGTGTTTTATTAAGATGTCCCTCTTGACTAGATCCAAAAAAACATTATATCTATGGATTTTTCTTAATGTCATTGCTATGAACATCATTAAGACCATTCTCTGAATAACAAATTTGAAATATTTACTTTATATGACACACAAAATGTTTCTCTGTTCAGCAAACATTCTACTTTGCACACTTTTTTACTTACCCACAAATCATTTGTGCCGATCTCCTAGGCATTTCCTCGGTGATCTTTTAATTGTTTAAGCTGAATATTTTTTGAGAATTTGTTAAAATGTATTCAACTTTTCTATAAAAATAACACTATTGCCCGGCCGGTGTGACTTAGTGGTGGAGTGTTGACCCATGCACCAAAAAGTCACTGGTTCCGGGCACATGCCTGGACTTCCGGCTCAATCCCCAGTAAGGGGTGTGCAGGAGGCTACAGACTAGTGTTTCTCATTCATTGATGTTTCTGCCTCTCTCTTCCTCTCTCTCTAAACATCAATAAAAATACATTAAAAAAAATAACACTATTTGCAATCCTAGCTTCAGTCCTGATCTAACTGAAATTGTCAAGAATCAGCATCATTATCCAAATTTGTTACACTCAGACCAGTGCTATTCAATAGAATTTTCTGCAATGATGAAACTGTTCTATATCTGAACTGTCTAATTTGGTAGCCACACTCCATGTGTGGTTATGGAGCACTTGAAATGTGGTGAGTACAACCAAGGATCTGGATTTTTCACTGTTTCATTTCAGTTTACTTAAATTTAAATAGCCACATGAGACTGGTGACCACCATATAGAACAGCACAGATCTTGACCTACATATAAATAATTTTAAAAGTAATATGAATCTGTCATATTGCAAAATATCTCTCAGTTGCCAATATTGTGCTGATTAATGAAAGCCTTCGTGTCCCTATTGGAAACCCTATTTCATCAAGCAAAATCTATTGACTTCATACTATCTGAGAGGAAGGATTTAAGTTAATTAATTTAACTCTTTCTCTTCAGAGTTCTGCCACTCAAATAGTTCCCATGCTCTGATACAGTGGTCGCCTCTACTCTATGGTCCCACCCAGGACAGAGGTGTGGAGAAGTGTTTTGCTGGGACCTGAACTGTTTTTTGTTGTTGTTGCTGGTGTGTGTGTGTGTGTGTGTGTGCTGTGTGAGACCTTCTAAAATTGAGCCCTAGGTCAAGGGCTCCCTTACCCTAATCTAGGATGAAGCAAGTGGGTGAAAAGGAAGATCCTGAGTTGAAAAAGGAGGTGAGGAGAAGAGAAAAAGAGTGTGGCACAGAGATTGGTTTGTCCTACCCCCGGCCACTTGCTTTCTCTACCCGGGGTGCCTAAATGTGGAGATAAACAGAATTGACAGCTTCTGCCACAACTTTCTTTCTATTGAAGTGTTCCTTATTTTGAGGGAGGAGGCCAAGACTTTGCATAATCAACATTCAATAAGTAATGGTTGATCAAATAAATGAACAAAGTCCACTTCTATAAACACCACCGTCACCAATACTAGGAGGGGCTTTGCCATCAGTCACTCTTTAGGGTCCAATTGTTTGACACATTTCCCTGTAGTCCTAAGAGGACCATGGCAAACTACGTCAGCTCCCTGGGATTTACTTTTATATCTAAATCAAGATGTTTGCATATTGGGAAAAAGAACCCATCTTCTTGATCTTCACCAAGGTGTTATGTTCACTATCTGGACTTCTAACAGAGTTGTTGGATGTTACATGAGATGATTGCAAAAAATAGTACATCTAGTGTTCCTCATTACAGGAATGCCATTTCAGGGGCATTGCTAGGAATGCCTTAATAAAGTCCCATAAACTGAATGGTTTAAACAATAACAAAAAAATGTATTGTCTTACAGCTCCTGAGGCTGGAAATCCAAAATCAAGGTGTTGATAGGGTTATGCTCCCTCTACAGGCACTAGGGAAGGATCTGCTACAGGTCTCCCTCCTAGTTCCTGGTAGTTCCTTGGCTTGTGGTAACATAACTCCAATCTTCACTGGATGTTGGTGGTGTTGGTGGTGTGGGCGTGTATGTGTGTGTGTCCGTCCAAATCTTTCCTTTGTATAAGGACATCAGTCATATTTATACCCACCCCACCCTGTTACAACCTTATCCTAACTAATTACATCTGCAGTGACCCTTTTTCCAAACAAAATCATATTTGTAGTTAGGGGTTAGGGCTTCAAAATATAAATTTGGGAGGGACACAATGAAACCCACAGCACACACATTCCAAATTCATCTATTTTTAGATATGCATTCAACACAGTATGTTTTTCTTTTCTAAAAATTTCATATATTTTTCCAGGCAGATTATGTGTCATTTTCATTTTAGAGAGATGAGGTAAGAGGAGCATAAAGAAGGTAAGTGACATTCCTAAATTTACACGGTTGTTTCCCACACTAGTTTCCAAGTATCCTGATTTCCAGGCCAGTGACTTACTCTAAGAGTAGATAATGTTCCCTCTTCTCCATAGTTGATTTATTTTCTAAAGTCACCTTTATTGCTATTGCTCTAGTTCCTATCCATACTGATGTTTAAAAGCCCCTTTGTCTTGACTGTTTTCTACACTCATAAAAATTCCAACTTGGTCTTTTGTTTTTGTGTTTGGCCTGAAGAACAAGATAAACTTTTCATGGAGATTGGGTTCTGAGTGTCTTGGAAGCATTCCAGATGGCTCGTGACTCTGACCTCAAGGCAAGCCTGGGTTCCTCTGAGTCAGGGGCGGGTACTCCGGCATCTGGCTGATTGAATCTCTGTGATCTCCCTGAGGCAACCACAGAGCTGGTAGAAAAAGCCAAAGATGGAAAAGCAGGCACCGCGAACACACACCAGCTGTAAGTCACATCTCGGATTTAATAATCTCAGTAAACTAATCTCAGTCATATAATGTGACTCATCGAAGTGCACCTAAAAGCATGTTATAAATCATAAAGCATTGTACAAATGCTAGTTCTTCTCATAATAGCAGTGAAGGGATTCAGAGCAGGCCTTCCCAAGATGTGCTACTTTGGCATGTAGATTACTTTTACCTGAAGGCAATCAAGATCCCATGAGCTCTGGAGAAACTTCTGTTCTTCCCTTAACTGCCTAGAAGAAACTAAACCTGGGGCCTTGTCCATAATAAGAATTAACAAATAATATATGCTTAGGTATCTGGTAATAGAAGAGGCTTCAAGTCTCAGAAGAAAAGAGGACAGGGAGAAATATATATATTAACTCTTAAAAATATTTGTCAATGTTCTGGTCAATACGGCCCTGGCCGGTTTGGCTCAGCAGTTGGAGCAGTGCCCTGCAGTCCCGAGAGACCCAGGTTTGGTTCCCGCTAGGGGCACGCACCTCGGTTGCAGTTTGTCCCCAGCCCTGGTTGGTCGTGAGGGTGGCAGCCACTCGATGTGTTCCTTTCACGTCGATGTCTCTCTCTCTCTCTCTCTCTCTCTCTCTCTCTTCCTCTCTCTCTGTCCCACTCTATCTGAACAACAACAACAACAACAAAAAGGAAAAATGTCCTCGGGTGAGGATTTAAAAAAAAAGAAAAAAGTTCTGGTCAATACATAACTCAGAATCGAAGGGTCAAATTCACTCTACGAAGGTCAGTTACTGTAAAAGGAGCCAGAGAGGCTTCCAATGGGAAGCGGTGATCCATCTTGCTCTCCTAGTATCTGCTGTGTGACCTGCGGCTGGTCTCTGAACCACTGTGGTCGGCTGAATAACGGTTTCAGAAGACACTGGGTCCTGATCTCCTGTAAATGTTACCTTAGATGGAAAAAGGGATCACTGCAAATGTGATTAAACTAAAGATTTTGACATGAGGAGATAATCCTGAAATATCTGTGTGGGCCCTAACTGCAGTCACGGGTATACCTATAAGAGATAGACAGAGGAAGATTTAAGATACACAGAGAGAAGTTGATGTAAAGACTGAGGAAAGAAAGATATGATGATGCTACACTGCAGGCCTTGAATATGGAAGAAGGGGTCCTCGTGAGCCAGTAAATGGAAGGAATGCCTACAACCACCAAAAACTGGAAAAGGATTCTCCCCTAGAGCTTCAAGAGGGAGCAAAAATCTCCCAAGACCTTGATTTTGGCTCAATGACACTGATTTTGGACTTCTGGCCTCCAGAACACTAAGACAATTAATTTCTATTCTTTGAAGTCATAAAGTTTGTGGGAATATGTTACAGCAGCCATAGGAAACCAACACAATGCAATGGAGTCCGATTTCTCATCTGTTGAATGGAAGGAGGGAGGCGGAACAGACCAGTGGTTCTCACTCTGGCTACACAATAGAATCAGTGAGAGCTTTTATACCGTTGTGATGTCGATCTGGCTCCAGAGATTCTGGTTTCATAGTCGGGGATGAGATGGGAATGTCAGTACTCATAAAAGCCCTCCAAGCCATTTTATAAGGTTCCGGAAGGCGTGTCATCACTAGACTAGACGGCTCTCTATAACCTAACGTGCTTTGGTTCTACGATTTTACACTCGAACAAAATTAACCATTTGAATCTGAGATAAGAGATACCTGGGGAAGAGAGAAGGAAAGAAAACCCCAGGAGAAACGGGGATACTTTGTGCAGGCGATGCAGGCAGAGGACCCTCACCGCGAATCGGAGCAAGCCCCGTGGTTGTCGGGCTGCCTTCTTCATTGGAGCGGTGACACCAGCACCGGCGGAGAGGGAACGCGGTAGAAGCAGGTGTCTTTCAGAAAGGCTCCATCGAAGGGCAGGCCAGTTCACTTCGCGCTCTGCCGGAACAAAAAGCAAGGGACCAGCAGAGATTCATAGGACTCCCTCTCCTGGTGATTCATTCATTCAATTACAAAATATTTTCCGAGTGCTTTCTTGATGGGGTACCAGAAAAGCATTCAACATTCAGCATGCAGTCATTTGACAAATAGGTAGGGGGTACAGACTATGTATCAGGCACTGTTCTAGGTACTTGAGATCCAGCAAAAAATCCAGGAAGAGCCTATCTTTCATGAGGTGCTAGGGGGAAAAGGGGGCTGTGATGAGAAATAAGTCGGGGGTGGGAAACAGAGAATGGGGTGGGAGGTAAGGCACACCCTTGGACAGAAAAAGGCTCACTGAAGATACAAGAGTGGTCGGGGGAAAGCCCCAAAAGTCTAAATTCAGGATCGATTCTGAAGACCTGACATGTAGCCTTATTCACATTTCTGAGAGCTTTAATAGGAGAAGCGTACACACACATAGACAGGCAAAGCCATTGCTCCTAGTTGTGGCCAGCAGGGAGGAAGCCACCCCCTCCCCCCAGGACAGGAGCCTTTTTTATAGGGGGTTCATAGTAAAACCATGTGGTGGGTGGTCACACAGACCACCAGAAAGAACAATGCGTTCCTAATTAACAGATAACATCAGGCAGTTATCACACTCCACACATTCATTAACCTCCTTCCTGGGGGCATGACATTTATCTTTGGGAGGCCTTCCAGTGTTCTGGGTCCTCAGCCAAGCCTGAGGCTACAGAGAGTTAAACAGTTGCAGAGAATTAAACAGAGTCCAGCATTTCCCAGATGTCTTTGCTGCTGGAGCCACATGGCATTTGAGGTGAGTCCCCCTACAAGAGCAAAGCCTGGAAATGGGTGAGGACCAGAGCCTTGGGCATTTACTTAAAGAACTTTCCCAACAAAGGGAGCAGCAAAAGCTGATGGGCCACTTTTTGTATATATATAAATCTAGAGAATTCACTATCCGCAGGACTTGATTATTTGATTAAAGAATCAATGTATTCTCTTCTACTTTGCCCGACTTCAAAATTATTTGGAAATGAAAAATAGGAGAATCTGTGTAACTGCAGTAAAGCTTGAATGTGGTGGATTCAGCTTGGGTGAAGAATTGGTTCTATCAATAAGACCCTTCTTTACCCTTTTTAGCAATAAAGAGAGTCAGAGGAAACTCTTCAGGCAAATACTCCAAAAGCAAACGCTGAACCATGGTGGGGCTTCAGTCTCCAAAGGGCAAATTCCTAGACGAGAAGCTCAAGGGAGGAGCAGTGACCAGGCAGCTCCATGCTGATGCTCAGCACTGTGATGTGATTCCCCTTTTATCATTTTTTGGACCAGTCCCCTTTCCAATTAGGGATCACAGCTGCTAAGAATAAAGTCGTGTCTGTTTAACTGGCAGAAGGCACAATGGCCCACTCATGCCATCAATAGGAGTCATTGTTCAGAAAAGATTGCCATTGAGTTTTTAAATGCTAATGGAATTAATTGCTCTTTCCATGCTGATTGTCACCCAGTTCCTTTTTTTTTTTTTAATACAAGAAGGCTTTTTTTTTTTTTTAAGTTGTAGTATATTGAAAACATTTCTCATGAAAATACAAATTTGTAATTTTAAAACTTTGAGGAACCTTTGATATGATTTATTTAACCCACTCGTTTATAGCGAAGGGTGCAGCCCAGAAAGGCTGCATAACTTGGTTAAAGTGTCACTGCTGCTGAATGGAAGACTTGGAACCAAGAACCGGTCTCTTCAAACCCCATCCAACATCCTTTCACTCTGCGGGCTGTGCCATCAGAAATATTTTTGTGAGAGACCTGTAATTCACCATCAGTTTTTCTTTGCCATGAATAAGTACAAAGTAGGCATCTTCTCCCGGCATTTTTTTACTTAGTACCCAAATATTAAGTCTAATCAGATGTCTCGTGGCTTTCTTATTAAATCATTGCTGTCTTGTCCACTCAAGGAAAGGAAGTCCTTGTACAATGTACCATCTGGGGAATCAAAGGAACGCGTTACTCTTTCAGATACAGGCATGCTTCCTGATGCGGCCCATTCTGTGTGACTTTTGTGGACTTCAGATATCAAGGGTTTGTCCCCTTCTGGTGACCTGAGCAGCAGGTTGTTGTTGGTAAATCACTCTCTCCAGAGAGCTGAGTGCTTCAGCCATCTGACTGCATGCCCCTAAGACACTCAGTGAGCCTTGTTTAAAAAGGGGATCCCTCTAACAATCTGAAAAATACAAGGGTGACTCAGTTCACACTTATGCTAAGCGAGCTCTACTTTATCTGCATATCTGTAACTCTGCTGTCATTAGCAAAAAACAAGACCCTGGTTTAGGTCTGTAGCTTACAGTACAATAAAAATAGTGATGAACCTGGAGTTCAGGGGTTTTTGCTTCAGGTACTTCATTCAATCCTTTATTCAACAAAAAATGTTATTGAGACCTACTAAAACTCAAGCTATTTACTAAATGTTAAAAAAGTATGCATGACACTTGTTGAAGGCAGACTTCATTCAAAGGTAGACTTATTCATGACACCTGTTAAAGGTATACTTCATTCTCCTATGTCTATGGAGGTAGACTTGGGGAACACTGTAGTAGGGTCATGTTGTAGGGGACAGAGATTGGGCTCACCTCCAAATATATCCTGAGCAAGTGGGAATCTACAGCCAAGGAGTAGGGTGGGGGACAGTAGATGGTGAGATTAATGGACAGAAACTTCATTTACATCAGAATTGGGAAAACCTTTAAAGGGGAGCTTTTATACCCTGTGTTGATCCCAGAACCCAACAGGAAGAATACCTTGTTTATAATAATTCTCCCAACTTCCTCTTCTCTATAAAAGATCAGCCTCTCCTATGTTTCCCAGAAAGTGTGTGTGGTGTACCATTAGACCACATGTCATGAATTGCAATTTTATTACTCCTTTATAAACCCACTTTTGCTGGAGGACTATCTGGCTATTTGTTTAAGGTCAACAATAAAAATGTGCTAGGAAGAAATATCAGGGAAAGGGGAAATTCTTGCTCAACTAACCTAACAGAATTCTTGCTGTAGGCAGGCCAGGGTGATAAGACGTCACTTGAGAGATGGTGGAGGATGAGGAGCCCAGTAAGACATCAAGGGTGATCAGATATTGAGGACTGAGGATTCTGGCTAAACCTACCTAGCAGGATTCTTGCTAAACTGAACAATGCAGAAGCAAACATGGAGATCTTCCTAGCTGAGAAAGAGCTCAGGGGTGCTTCTCTGAGCAGAATTTGGCGAAGAGGGTCATTGTTAGAGGAAGTAAGGGATAAGGTCGGGGTACGGCAGGTTTACTATGATCTTCGATGCGACCTTTGAAAAATCCATTTTACATCTCTCAGCCTCGGTTTTCTTATCTTTAAAATGAGAAGTTTCAGAGTTTGAGATCTTCTCACACAAAATATCAACTTTATAAACAGTGAGTCATGTTTCAGATGCAAACAAAGATTTTAAATACAGTTCGCCTGGGGGATGCTGGTTAATAACAACAACGTGCCAGGCACTGTACTAGGATCACTTCATCATTGCAACATCCTGCCAGGTCCTCAGCGGTACTGCCTTACAACCGCAGTAACACAGGCCCAGGGCGGGGAGGTGTTTGCCCAAGTTCCCAAGGCCTGGAGGGTCCAGGATTCAAACAGGCTCTGGAGTAAAGGCCATGCAGATGGGATTTCAACAAAACAGACCTGACTTCAATTGAGCAAGAAAAACACCTAATGGCTGTAAAACTCTTAAACTAACCCAACTGGTTTGCAAACTGTCATGCACAAATAATGACGCATATCCTCTGCCCCAAGCAATAGAAATTGCCTCCTGGAGCCAAACATCTTATCTCCCAATACAGATTCCAGAACCGTCCAAAGCAATAATCGAAATCATATTTCCAGGTCAAACCAGTCTACAAATTTGACAGCTTAGTCAAGAGATGTGTGGTCTCTCCACTGTCAAAAAGGATGGGTTGTTTGGGGGTTTCTTTTTGTATCTAGGCCTAGACAATTTCAGTATGATAAACTCAGATAAATAAAGTCTACCTGGGGCTCATACAGAAACAATTCAGGAAATGACCTTTGCAAGCCTACACACTTTCTTTTGAAAACCACAGGCAAAAACTCAAAAACAAAACAAAACAAACAAGCCTGAAAAGCTGACAACAAAAATTTCTGATGCAGTAACTGTTCTTTGGAACATTAAACATTGAAGGGGTTCAGAGGAGGCCTCCCCAAGATGTGCTACTTGGATATGTGGATTCCTTTGAGCTGAAAGCAACTGGGATCCTACAGGCTCACAAGGACTCTAACTTCTCTTAAAGAATTTAAATCTGGGGACTGGCCCATAATGAGTGATTACTTGAAATAACTTTTTATTACCTATCTTTAGAGCAGAGAAAATTTCTAATTACTGAACATCTGCTCTTCTTACCATCCTATAAATTATCCTCCTTTCTTCTGAATCCCTGGGATGACTTACCTCCTTCTTATCTCAGAGTGTTATATAGATCTCATTTTCCATTTCCGTCTCTGGAACGTCTCATGTATATGGGGTCTCTGACTTTCTTACATATGAGGGGTTCTGGTATGTAGGTATGTCTTTCAATGTGGTTATTTGTTCTCGTAAGTCTGTCTCCTGTCAATTTAATTGTTAGACCGCTGAAGGAATCGAGAAGGGTAGAGGAAAATTTCTTCCTCACCCAAAACATCCAGAAAGGATTATCAGGAAACAAAACGTTGTATGTGTTTGTCCCCATCATTGCTGTAAGGTGTCACCAGTTGCCCTGCTTGCAAAGGCAGCCTGAAGTCAACCTCGTCAGCAGCCTCAGGTGAAGTCAGGGAGATGTGAATTTTCATCATTACCTGGCAGATTGGAGCCCGCATTCTGCTCCCAAGTAATAATCCAAATTCTTATCTGCGGCAACCTTAAAACATTAGTTCCAGTATGTTCTAGGGAGAAGAAGTGTGTTAGGGGAGAGAATTCAACACATCGAACATGATAATCTGGCCATTGGTTTCCTCTGGGCGCCAGAAACATGTCTGTCCAGTTAAGAACACACCCAGTGAAAAGACAAAATGGCAAACAAAGACCAAAGCTGAGGGTAAGGCCACAGAGCAATAGTTGAACTTGGTTCCAAATAACCAACCCAAAGCAATCACTCTTTCTCAACTCAGAAAGCAGCTTTGATTTACCTCACTAAAATAATCCAATTGTACTATTTCTTTTATTCCTATTTTTTCTATTTATTTATTTTTTCTGTGCTTTGTGTAATCCATCTGCCAACTGCAGACAGAGTGCTCGCTTGGGCACAAACCCTTACTTGGCCCATGCATGTGTGTTCTAGTTATTATACCGCATAGTCCCAAATCGGATATAAATGTCATACACGGCTGTGCTGCAAAATGTAAAGACATCTGTATTGCTTTTCCCTTACAGCAAACCCCTTACATGTCTCATCTCTTTCTGTTCTGCCTTAAAACAATTCTGCAAAGTAATCAAACAAAGTTCTGCCACTCCTGTTTTATAGATAAAAAATAAAATAAAAAAAAGACTCCAAGAGTTTAAGTCACATGAAAAAGCCCAGAAGATTCAATGTCATGTTGTAGAAAGAACACGAACCCTGGAGCTGAGACACCTACCCCCTGTGCTTACCACCTGCTTTTCCTTCCCCTCTCCATCCGTCCCTCCCGCCTCTCCCTTCTCTCAGTCGTCAGTAACTATTGAACTCCCTAAATTCAGCCAGGCAGACATTTGGCTTAATCACTGGTTGGCAAACGTGAGGTCCTATTGCCATTCCAGTAATCCAAAAGGGATAACCTCAAACCTAACCTGTGCCAAACATGAAAGTGAACTGTTTCACATCTTCAAAACCCTAGCCTTACCTTGTAACTTAGCTGTTACAGGCATTTTTGCTGGTTAATATGTATAAACATGTATACTGTCTAATGGCGCACATAATTTTTACAACTGTGTCTGTTGTGATCAAAGAAGTAGTCTTTCGTCGTCAAGGTATCCTTGAGAACATGATTTAAGGCAACAATGTTTGGGGTAATAAAAAATTTAGCAGACTTCCCTGAATGAGAACGTCTCACTGTAGGCTTAAGGAAAGAAGAGAGAGTTTTTACCCCCTTGTCTCCAAAAAGCTTACCATTTTTTTTAAACACCCTTACAATGCTGGTACTATTTTCTGTTTTCCGTGATAATGCGGAGTTGTTATCATTGTCCTTAATCGTATGACCCCAGGCAAGCGTCTGACCCCTCTGTCCTTTTTTCAGGAAGACATAAGCCAATTGCTTCATTGTTAAGTTTGAATGAGAACGTCTGAGGGCAATTAGCACTGAGTCAGTGGAGGTCAGCGGGCTGTGGAAATGGAATTGGGTTTGGGAAAGGAAACAGACAAAGGAGAAGTATTCTCATGGAAAAACCACAAAAATCTAGTTGTACGTAAATCAAATACTGACTTCCCCATTTTGTTCCTTCTTGAAGGGAGAAAAATTAGTATTTCCCAGAGTATGTTTAAAGACATGATGTTAACAAGTTTTACCACACATACACACATGCACACACACACGGGTAGGAGGTCTTACTGGGCTAGCTAAAAGGTGAAGTTTTCTATATAAACTTAAACATGAAATGGGAATTGTAAGGCAAGATAAGTACAGCATGTGTTGGATTTACCACATTAATGTGATTGTGGAAATATTCTCTCACAGTCGATGTCACGCAATGTTCTGTGGAACATACTTTGGTCAGTAGTATCTGTGGAAAAAAAAAAACAGAGAGAGAGGAGAGAGATAAGAACTCCAGATAAAATAGAGTTAAATTTCTCACATTCCCCTAGTAAGTTACAGTTTATCACTTAACTGACATAATCTCAATACGTGATGTTTTGATTTCTCCACCCTCTTGAATTTTACCTAATTAATGAAGGCAGCTCGGAACCCACATTAACAACAGCAGAACTTTTTCTCAGTCTCCCTCCAATGTC
The DNA here is from genome assembly GCF_014108415.1 of Molossus molossus. Lineage (NCBI taxonomy): Eukaryota > Metazoa > Chordata > Mammalia > Chiroptera > Molossidae > Molossus > Molossus molossus. The sequence continues at coordinate 60,914,585 of NW_023425351.1, read as the reverse complement.
TCCCATTTTTTCATCCCTATGTTCTCTCCTTTTTCTCTAAATGCTGGATACGGAGCCAAGGGCAAGCCACCTCCTTCCTCCTAGACCCCAGGTGCAGCACCTTCGTCTCTTCCAGTAGGATGCTAAATAAAAGGCTATTTGTTCACCCTTGGCAGAGTATGCACCAGGTCAGGTTGTTAGTGACTAGTGGGTGATTTTAAAGGTGCACCATCCTCCCGGCACATGGAAATGCTGGGGGGAAACATTGAAAAATCGGGACTACGTATAAAGGTCAACTCAAATTAGATCAATATCCCAGCCTCACGGCTACCATTGGACAAGAAAAGGAGAAAAAGAGACGTTGCTTCCTGCCGCTTGATATCGTATGCATTGCTCGTCCCTGTTTCCCTAATTAAGAATCAAGCAGGTAAAAATAATTATCTGGTATCCTCTGCATCAGTTTTACTAGAATGGCAACCGTATGGGACAGTTGGTATCATTTATTTATTTATTTAGCTTCTCGCAGCATCTCTTTCTTCTATAGAATCGTGTCTTCTCCCAACTCTTGATCCCTGTGGTGTGGAAAAACTGAATTCCATCCCTCTGATTCAGGGGAGACATTTGGCCAGAGAAGGATGCCCCTTGCTTGGCCGAAGGGGTACGTTGAGGGATGGACATACGATGTTAGCAGGTCAAGTAGTGTTAACCCTCAGGCCTTTTGCTGGAACTGTCCAGGAAAGAGAGGTTCCTTGTTCTCTGTGATGGCTGGCCCTGAGGACGACGTGAGCCTGGGAAACCTGGTGGTCACATTAACCGTCGCATTCAAGTAGTCTCCTGAGAATGAATCCAAAACGAAGGGAGGCAGGGCCGAGACAGAGAGAGAGCGAGAGCCAGGCCATTTACTGATGGCCTTGTTCGAGCTGCTGGGCTCAGCCCTCCTGAAGCTAGAACACGTCTGACGTTCCAGTGTAATGAGCCAGTAAATCCCTTTTTCCCAAGAGAAGTCTGATTTGAGATTGTAACTAAATGTAACATCAAATTTAGAATCTCTGTAAAGACACTGGCCTATAATTTTATCTTTTGTCTTCCTTAATTTATTGATAATCCAAGCTACCCATTCAAAAAGATATCCATGTTTTAACTGGCGATTTTGTTAGGAGTTTGGGGTTATCTCTTCCATCATTTTTTCAGGTATAAAAGTATGACCATTAGTGAAATGTTTCCCACAGGAAAATGTCGGCTGCCTTCATTCTGACATGAACAGTTGTGGCAAGCTGTGTTGCGACCGGCATGACAGCTGGCAAAGGACAAACGTAATTTCCCATTGATCATTCTTTCGTTCCCAAAGCGCTCCTGTTGACCTCAAAGCCTAAGAGCAGAGGACATTATTTTTATTTCAGTCTTCTGAGTTATATTAATTAGTCAATGTTTTCAAAGTGCTTTCTGAGATGAAACCATTCTTCATCAGCAAACCCAAGTGTTTTGTTCTCATGATGGCCCCTTTTATTTATTTATATAATTTTCTTTATTGATTTGAGAGAGAGAGGAAGGGAGAAGGAGAGAGAGTCAGAAACACCAATGAGAGAGAATATCGATCTGCTGCCTCCTGCATGCCCCCCACTGGTGATCTGCCTGCAACTTGGGCATGTGCCCTGACTGGGAATTGAACCTGCGACCTCTTGGTGCATGGGTTGCTACTCAACCACTGAGCTACACTGGCTGGGCATGAGGGCTCCTTTCAAAGATGCTAATTGGCCCACCTGCCAGAATAATTTCACCTTTGCATTAATGACTGGAAACAGCATCTTATTTATGAATTCGTAAGTGAAGACTTACTTCATAGGCAAAAATATATGTATATTTTACTGTTACAATAGCAATGAAAATTCACTGCAACGAGAGTGTACATTGTGGCGATCTCTGCACCTCCTAAAAATAGAATGTTGCTTGTGTGAGAGCCACAAGAGAAAAACCATTCTTTCCATTGTTTCCATATCATTGTTTCTATATATAGGAGAAATATTTCCATATTTCTCAGCAAACTAGACCTTACTGAAGTAGTCTATTCTCAACACCTGGCCTATGAATATTGTTTTATGCTATTTTTATCCTGTTTCTGTAGAGAGGGAAGAATTATTAAATGATATTTGCAGTATTGAAATGAAAATAACAGTGATGAGTAACTAGGCACTAACAAGAATATTTATCTCAGGGTCTTTTCTGAAGTGCAGAGAGAGAATATTATGCCCTTTACAATATTATCCAAGTATTCCTTGGCATTTTTTTCCCAAAATTATATTTTTATCCACATGGTATTTTATTGGATAGCAAATGTTTGATATGGCATTTGAACTGACTTAATTTTTTTCCAAAGGCTAAAATAATTTTTTATAAGCCTTCCCTAGGGAATCAAAACTATTTGGAAAGCAACATAAATAGCCCTCTCATCTGAAAAAGTGAGAGGCCTATAAAAATCTAGCGTAGAGAGCCAAGTACACTACAGTGCTTATAAACCTTACATCTAAAAATAAACCTTTTCATGACACTTGTTTGAAAAAAAGTTATTCTAAGAGAATATTCGAGAAATAAATTTAATCCAAATGTCTTCTTTTTAAAAATATTAGTTTCAACGCCTTTGTTCCATAAAAAAAAAAAAAAGCCTAACATATTAGCAATTTGCTGGTTGTAAAGTGGGCACATGGGGATGTTGGGTTAACTCATCATGGACCCAGGTGCACTCCCATGGACTGAAGTGCCCATTGACTAAAATGGCACCCTAGGGTCAGAGGAGCTTTGGGAGCAATGAAAAGCACCAAAATTATTGCCAGTCACCAGATTCTATCCTGAGATCATGCATCTGATTCATATATAAAACGAATACAACTGAACATTTTTGAAAATCTGATGATATGTAATGTTGAGAATCTGGTTTCTGAACAAAAGTCCTAATTTCAAAAATTGATCAGGTTGGCTTATGAGTTTTCCTACTAGACAAGCTTCACTATGTCCACATCGGGAATTTAAAATAGCTGGGCAAAGAAACTCTCTACCATAAAGGAAGTTAGTTAGATGAATTTTAGGGGGCTGCAGGTGTAACTATCATTTAAAATTTGGAAGTTTACTTTTATCTATTGTACTAGGCATTGGATGCAGAAGAGATGGATATAACACAGCCTTTACTGTCAACAGTCTCAAGTCCAGAGGACAGACAGATTCATAGATATGCAGTTACAAAACAATATAATGAACACAAGGTGCTTCTAAGCACCTTGATGGCAGAAAGGAAGGAGCGATTGGTTCTACTTGGGAAGCTCAGAGGACGTATTTGCACTAAGATTAAAAGCAAAGGAGGAGTTCTCTGGGTAGACTCGGGGACTAAGGCATCTCAGCAGAGGTATAAAATATGAAGACAGCTTTGGAGAATTGTATAAGTTCAGTATGACTTGTACATTAAGTATACCAGGAGAATAGTGGAAATTGAGATTCTGAACACACACACATACATATATACACTTTACTATTTCAGCCATTTTTAAAAGGTGCTCAAGGATATGTAATGGTGTGTGTTGTGTAACAAATTACTGAAATTTTAGTGGCTTCACACAACGCGCATTTATGATCGCACAGTTTGCATGGGTCAGGAATCTCAACATAGCCTAGCTGGGACCTCTGCTCGAGGTCCCACAAGAATACAGCCAAGATGTCTATTGGTTGTGTTTTCACCTGGTGGCTGATCTGGGGAAGAAGTCACTTCCAAGCTCATTCAGGTTGTTGGCAGAATTCATTTCCTCCGGTTGTATGAGGAAGGGTGCCTACTCTCCGCTGGCTGGTAGCTAGAGGTCACTCTCACGTTCTAGAGGCTGCCCACAGTTCCCCTCTACGTGGCTGTCTCCTGAGACAGTTCACAATGTGGAAGTTTGCTTTCTTAAGCTCAATAAGAAAGTCTCTATTCCGGTCTGCTAAGACAGTCTTATATAATGTAGCCTAATCCAGGGTGTGATATCCCATCACCATTACCATATTCTATGGGTTATAAGGAAGCTGTTAGTTTTTCTTGCAGTCGAGGGGAGGAAATTACTAAGAGTACAACTCATCGAGGGTCACCATAGGGTGTATCCACCTCAGCAGGTTTGATGGAATTTTTCAGTAGACTCAAATAGAAACTGAGTATCTAAACTGTTTTGATGATCATTTTCAATTCCTCATTTTCCAGTAACTGGTGCTGTAAAATCGGAGGTAAATTTCTTGGGAAAATGATTGGCCCGAAGATATAACAACATGACACACAAAAGCATAGCAAACATTCCCAAGTCAAAATAACAAAGAGAAAATAAAGACTGGATGAACTAATAATCATGCCCAAACTAGGTCATAAAAATTCACACACTACAATAGTAATGGCTCTGTGTTTGATGTAACAAACTAAATATCTAAAGGAAAGCAAAAATGACAGTGCCACGTTAAATTCCATCATCGCAGCCCCTCCCCCCATGGTCCACAACCAAGCACCGGGTGCTGAGAGCTACCCAGGACTTCTTGGAAACTGTTTGGCTTGTGGGGATGTTCATAGTTGAATATGGAATGAAATAAAGCAAGAGAAGTGACAATTCCAAATGCAACACGTGATTATGTGGAGTCACTTATTTACTGAAATTCGAGGGAAGAGAACATTGAAAATGCCATTTATTTATTCCACAAATATTGACACCTTCTACGTGTCAGGCACTGTAAAAGTCACGGGGGATGTGATGACAATCAGTCAGGCTCAGGCTATAGCGACAAGGATTTCTGGGCCTTGTAACATGCAGGTATAAAGTGAGTTCCTCTACACTTACCTTGTCCAGTATGATAGCCACCAACCACCTGTCGCTATTAAATACTTGAAGTGTTGCTAGTTAGAAGAGAAATGAATTGTTAGTATAAGACACCCACTGGATGTCATAAATTTACATAGATATAGATATGTTATCTCATTAGTAATTTTCTTTCAATTACAAGTTAAAATAATATTGGTGCATTGAGTTATATAAATATATAAAATATAGTATTAAAATTAATTTCCTCTGTTTCTTTTCATGTGGCTCATATTGGTGGCTCACATTTATTTTATTTTTTTTTTTTAATTTTTTTTTCTTTATTGATTTTAGAGAGGGAGGAAGGGAGAGGGAGAGAGATAGAAACATCGATGAGAGAGAGCATCCATTGGCTGCCTCCTGCATGTCCCCCACTGGGGATCGGGCCCATAAATTGGGCATGTGCCCTGACTGGGAATCAAACTGGCGACTTCTTGGTGCATGGGTTGGTGCTCAACCACTGAGCCACACTGCCCGGGCTATTTTTATATATTTTTTAATTGGACAGTTGTCTGGACTATAGACTTCTCACTTCTAAATCCCTTGCGTCTGAGATAGCATCTGTGACAGGGTCTATACCACACCCATCAGGAGGCGGTGAGAGGAAACCGAAGGACCATCTGGGACTGTGTAATACAGCCAAGAACAGCTCTTCTCAAACTCTCTCTCCAAACACTGCTGTTCTCAGAAGTAGACAGTGGTGCGCCACCACTAAAGGATATAATAACGGTTTCTTCTCAGTTTTCTGGGGCTGGGGTCAAATGAAAGAACTTTCTGAAGGCTTTGTTACCAGTTCCTGCTTTATGCTGTGAAATAAATAAATAAGAAGTTAATGTGATCAATGAAAGAACTGGAAACAGCCCCCATCCACCAAACACAAGAGCTTCCCTGGAAAACGGTCTTCCAGGTCCCTCTGTAACTTATTTCGAAACTTCTTCCATTTCAACCCAGTGTGCTCTTGGATTGTGACCTTTGGTTTCGTGTGTTGTTTGGGATCCTCTTCTGCCCTTTGGACAGAAGTCAATATCTGGCTTTGTTAGCTGTAATGTTTGATGCTATGATGGGTGTTGATTTTGTCTTCCTCCTCTGGCCTTGGGCATGGGGAATCATAGCTTAGTTTTGGCCTCTTCGCTTTCTCAGCTCATTCTAAATTGTGCTCACAGAAACATAGGTGTTAGATTGAGAACACATGATTGCTTTGAGCTCTTTGCCCTTGGCAATATAAATCATTCCTAACAAAAGAGCATCAGCTCCCAAATCCATGTGATACCACAAGTGACACTGTCAAACTCTCTGTAAGCAGAGGGAAACATTTCTGCCCAGAAATCCTTGGTGCTTAGGAGCTTTGGGAACTTATTAAGGATCTAAAAAGTAACCTGTTTTTGAGATTACTTGTCAAGAGAGTGGGATGCTTAGGAAAAAAAAAAATTGCATGATGCAGAATGCATAAACTGAGAACTAAAAGAAATGTCAACTCCAATGTATTCTTTAATTCAACTCCCTTCTGATTCTCTGCTCCATCCTCCCAGACTGACAGACTATTCAGACTCAGGCATTATCATGCTCCCTTCTCCACTCAGATTCGCATTACAACTTGGGGTATGTAAGTAGTTTCCAAGTAATAAAAATACAGGGAAAGTCTTCTCATCTCCAGTTCATGTAAGGACCACTGACTGATATCTTACAGTTCAAGGCCAATAACACTCTGGCCTTTAATGTGCCTCTCATGGCATCTGGGAACTCTTTCTTTCTTTCTTTCTTTTTTTTTATCCTCACCTGAGGACATTTTTCCATTTTTTGTTCAGATAGAGTGGGAGGGAGAGAGAGGAAGAGAGAGAGAGAGAAACATCGACGTGAAAGGGACACATCGAGTGGCTGCCACCCGCACGACCAACTAGGGCCGGGGACAAACTGCAACCGAGGTACGTGCCCTTAGTGGGAACCGAACCCGGGTCTCTCTGCACCGCAGGCCGACGCTCCAACCGCTGAGCCAAACCGGCCAGGGCTGGGAACTCTTTCTAAAGCAAAAAAACCTTCACAGTATAGGTCCCATCTCTCTAAGCAGTCATCAAATCTTAAATTCTAAGTTCTTGTCGCCTCTTCAAGGGGAGCCACAGAGAAGTATATAACGTACAGATCCCTACTGGTCTGAGGACACACAGCTCTCTCCCTGTCCCTGTTCAGAGGAATCCCTCTCCATTTCCTTGTCCTCAAACACTTTCACTCTCTCACTTCTTTCTCTGGGACACAATACTTTTTTTTTTTTTGGTACGTTCCCCCAGCAGAAACCAAACCCGGGACTCTCCGGTCCACAGGTTGATGCTCCAATCGCTGAGCCAAACCGGCCAGGGCTGGAACACAATATTTTTAAATACTTATAGGATTTTATAAGAGACAGAAAGAGTTTTGACTTGAGGTTGGTTTTTCTAAGGCTCAGGCTTCTATGTGGTACAAGTGGCAAGATGAGGTACAATTAAGAATAATGGGCCCTGGCCGGTTTGGCTCAGCGGTTAGAGTATCGGCCTGCGGTCCCTAGAGAACCGGGTTCGGTTCCCGCTAAGGGCATGTACCTCGGTTGCAGTTTGTCCCCGGCCCTGGTTGGGTTGTGTGGGTGGCAACTACTCAATGTGTCCCTTTTTCGTCGATGTTTCTCTCTCTCTCTCTCTCTCCCTCCCACTCTATCTGAACAAAATATCAAAAAATGTCCTCGGGTGAAGATAAAAAAAAAAAAGAAGAATGGAAAATACAAGGAGAAAAAGCCATAAATGAATGTTTTAACCAGGTAGTCTGGGACACACACTGTGGAAAACATAGATTTAGATAATAGCTTCTTTGTTTTTTTAAAAATCTTTCTCTAGTAACTAGTACAGTACTTGGATCAATAAATATAGATTATGTAAAAGAATGAATCAATAAATGCATAAAGGGTATGCAATAAGATTTATATTCACCCCAACTTTGTTCAGGTCTGCCAAATGGAAGCTATCTCCATCACTTTCTCAGGGTGCCCACATAAATTGGTACATCAATATGGCAATTATCTCAAAAGCAAAGAAATAGACCTTGAAGGCACCACGGTCTGAATTTTCAGCGGTGTGCACTTCAGACAAGCAGAATGCAATCCAGGCCATTTCAAACACCTTTTTATCAAACAAAAAGTTCATGAGCCTATTTTCTTTCTCCTTCTGTATAAGAATCTTTGATGGCAAGACCTCTAAGACCTGTACCAATTCTGATGTGGGAAGAGTGTGTAAGTTACTGCTAGGCCAACAAACCCTGCAAAATTAGTGTCCATTTAAAAATAAATAAATAAATGCAAAGACGAGAGAGTAGATGAGACTATGGTGCTCGCAACATGTCTCCAGGTGGACAGAATTCAGTTTGTTTGCTTCACCCACTAAAAATGGTCTGGATCCATTGCTAGCCTCCCCTCCACGGAACGCTGTTCTGTAGGCAACTCCCCCTCCCCCTTTTTGAAAGCAAGTCTTCCTGGCTATGCTTGGGATGTGTATGAGTCTGCTGTGCTGTAATAACAAATCCCAAAATCTCAGGGACTTACACCAAAGGTGTACTTCTCAGTCACATGACGTGTTATCAGTGGACCAACTATGGCTCCCTCTAGGTGACAGCTCTTACTCTCCAAGTCTTCTAACTCCAGGATGCAGGCTGGGAGAGCAGACCTCAGAATACCTCATTTTCATGGTAAAAGGGAAAATTCAGAGAGTGATGTTGTAGGTCAAGTCCACTCACATCCTCCTGACCAAAGCATGTCAGGTGCCCAAACCCAGTCAGTGGAATAGGGATGTATAATTATCTTACAGGAAAGAGAAATAAGAATACAACCCAAATAATCATACACTTTATTATAGGATCCCTCTTGCTTCCTCATTGAGCTTCCTCCATCGATGATCCCCTCTCTCTCCCATGTCTTCAACCTCTCTATTCACCCCTTTCTCTCTGTATGTATCCAAACTTAAGCTCTTTCCATTAAAATAAGCATCAAATCATCCAGAAAATCCAGTTCCTTCTGTCTATTATCTAATCACTCTTCTTTCCCCCAAGATTCTCTTTTTGTTTGTTCAGAAAGTGGGAGGGAGGGAGGGGGAGAGAGAGAGAGAGAGAGGGAGAGAAACATCGATGTGAAAGGGACACATCAAGTGGTTGCCACCCGCACGACCCAACCAGGGCCGGGGACAAACTGCAACCGAGATACGTGCCCTTAGCGGGAACCGAACCCGGGTCTCTCTGGACCGCAGGCCGATGCTCTAACCGCTGAGCCAAACCAACCAGGGCTCCCCCAAGATTCTTATAAGAGGAATCAAAGTCTGCCGTTCATTTTACTCCTCAACCCACTGTATTATGATATTTCCAGCCCTGCCCACAAAAACTTGTTGTGGCTCTTGCCAAGGTTCCTAACACCCTCCTGGTTGCTATATCAATGAGCACATTTTCAGTCTTTGTCTCACTTGACCTCCTGGCCAAGCCAGAGCACTGTGGACCACTGCAGGGGCCCCGCCTCGCTTGGTCATTCTGATACTTACTCTCCTGGTTTTCTTCCTATCTTTCTGGCCATTAACTCTAAGTATCTTTTGAGAACTTCTCCTCTTGTATGTTTTTGAAGGCCCAATATATAATTTGCCCTCTTCCTGCATCTTTTTGGAACCAACTGGGAAATAGGCAGAGAAGCCAGGCAGGTGGAGATAAAAACGCAAGCTACATTTATCCACGAAAGCTCTACTGGTGATGTGGTTTAGAGGTACAGCAGTAATGACCTTCCTAAAACTGAAACTCGGGTAGATATACCTGCCCACTCAGTCCCAAGCAGTGATGAACGCGCATAGGCCTATCTCCAGGGACGGACATTTCTTCATTGATTTTCAGAGGGCTGATACCAAAGCAGCAGGCAAAGAAATGACTGAGACCGAGCCTCCCTTGCTCAGTTCTTCCTTTGAAAGTCGCCAAGGAGATAAGCCACTCCTGTCCCCTCTAGCTGACCCGGGAGGTGAGCGGCCCAGCCTGTTACTCTAACGGAAGTCCTTCACCGTAGAAATATGAGCCAGGAGGAAGGAAATGCTCTCCGCACGCCACCCAGGACCCAGCAGCATTTATTTCTTTAACATCAGTATTCCCCAAGATGTTATTTGCCATTTTCTTCTCAATCAACTCTATGTGTTCTTTGTATTATCTAATCTACTCAGCTGATTTCAACTCTCATCTGCACACTGATAATTCTAATAATATAAAATGATTCCCTCTGGGCCCTGGCCAGTTTGGCTCAGTGGTTGAGCATCAGCCTGTGGACCAGAGAGTCCCAGGTTCGGTTCCCACTAGGGGCACGTACCACCAAAAAATAATAATAATAATAAAATAAAATAAAAAGATTCCCTTTCGGGGGGATCAGAGGTGTGTTTAGGAAAGAAGAATATAAGAAGGTACTTATCGGAAGAAAAGGCAGTAGAGAGAACAGTGGATGGTCATATCCAATCCAACACCATGCACTTTGCCTGAGCCCTAAGAATTTAAACCACTTTTTCAAGAACTTGTGCAAAGCCTACGTTGTGAAACAAATGTGTATAACACCCTCCAGAGGCCCCTTAAACGGCCCTTCATCATCACCTCGGAAAAGGCATGGTGCAACCCCCTCTTCCCTACCCCGGGAGCTCCTTTCCTCTGCTCCCGCGGATGTTGCAAAATCTTGCTTTTCATCCACTCCAGGGAGTACCTGAACCCAGGAAGCTAGGGCACTTGGCATAAGCAACAAATTGCCCTTCAGAACAAAGGGGCACAGTGATAAATTCGGCTCCAAGAACATGCTGTGCTAATGAACAGCTCTCTAGCTAGGTAAACCATCTGAACTCTGAGAGTGACTGCATCACACAGTCTAACCAGTCACCCAACCACGACTCACGCTGTATCAACCCAACTGCTCTCCCCTCACCGGCACCGGGGCTACACCAATCCACACTCACCATTTCTTCCAGGCTCTAACTCAACACTCACTCGTCTAGTCCCGTCCTCTGAGGACGCCCACCTTCCCCATTTCCCTCAACACTGAAGTGTTCAGTCCCCAACACGACGGGCTCCTGTGGGTGTTCAGGGAGTCAGAATAGCATGGTGAAACTCTCCAGGACTTTGACATTTGGCAGAAGTGCAGAAGGGTCTCAGCTCTTTAGCCAGCTATGACCTTGGGCAAGTTATTTAATAGTTTCCTCCGCTATCAGATAGATAATCACAGTTGCCTTGGAGAGTTGTTCCAAGGACTAAATCAGATAATATGTGTAAAGCCCTTAGCTCTGTGCTTGACTCATGCTGGGAGAACTATTATTCTTAGTGTTACCTCTATTTTCTGATAGGTTTATGTAATTTCTTTCTTTAAAATCTAACATGTCCATCCCTTGAGATCAGAAACCAAGTCTTATGTTTTTTAATGCCATGAAAGTGTCTAGCACAGGCTGTTTATGGATTAGTCAATAACTGTCTCTGAAATTGTTGGAATTCTTCCATAATATTGAGGTCCAAGATGAGAGGGACATGTGAATCGGATTGAAAAGTTGATGGCCTTAACAGAATTAGCACAGTAATGTATAGGGCAGTGATATTTTTCAGATTCTGAAGAAGTATGACTCCCGAAACGTAACCTTGGTAAAGTAACACACATTGCTAAGTTTTCTGTGTTCTCTTCAGTAAATGATGCTTAACAACATCTGACCTTCCTACCTTTCCAGCACACTTTGAGGATTAATATAAAAACATTTTCAAACAGTTATACAATTTAAACTTGAAAGACCTGAGGATGGTTGGGTAAACTGAACTTCAGATTACCTGGGAGAGGAAGAACGAGGCAGGCCGTTCCTCCTGGAAGTGCTGTGACCTCTGGCCGTCGTTCGAATCTGCAGCCTTGACACGTGTACATGATTTGATCCTCCCCTGGATGACGAAAGACAGGCTTCACTTCCCAAGGCCGCTCAGAACCAGACCTGCCAGCCCCTTAAACTCTGCTCCTGCGCCTGGGTTAAGCCTGTGGTGGCTAAAGCTAAATTCTAAAATAATTAGGACATTTATGAAGAGTGAAGTCCAGGGACTTACCCAGAAATGTTCTCTGGGCTACGATCACAGAGAATACAAAGTGCAGAGAATTCTGGAACTCCTATAGATTCAGACAAACTCAGACTTCATCTCCATGCAAGTCCCATTTTAGCACTTTTGGACTAATGTTCCGGTTTCTTTTCATTTGTTTTTGTTGCTAAAATTTGTTTGCCTCTTGATAACTAGGAGTTTGGAAAAAGGTGGAAAATCACTGTAGGATAGCTGTTCTGTGCCTTTTTTTTTTTTTTTTTTTTTTTGCAAGAACCCAATCTAAAAGCATCTAGTCTGGTGTTGAGACATACGGCGTTTCACCCCTTTTTTCTATCCATTGTTTGGGAACCGGTGTAGGCTGACGGGACATATCACGATGTGGAAGAAAGAGCAACGGGCTAGTTGCCAAAAATAACCTGTCGTGTGACAGTATATTTATTGCAAGAAGAGGAATGGGTAGTCCTTGGAGCTCAGAGATTTGATTCTAAGAAAACCAAAATTATATCAGAATACTGAGAACAGACTTACCATAAGCAAACTTGCCAGAGACCGATAAAGAAATCCATCTCCCAGTTCAGTTACTTTCATTGGGAAGTTCAAAGTCATGATCTAAAAAACAAATCCAGCCTGCATGAGTCTTTCATTTTATTTATGGAGCTAAATAATATTTTGTATAAATATCAGTCACTTTTTTCAGCTTTATTGACATATAATTCATATGTAACATTGTGTAAGTCTAGGATGTACTATACACACACACACACACACACACACACACAAAACATATATATAAATGATTACCACAATAGGGGTAGATAACATATCTATCACCTTACATAGTTATCTTTTTCTTATGCTGAGAACTTTAAGACCTACTCTCCCAGCAACTTTTGAGTATAAAATACAGTATTGCTAACTCTAGTCACCGTCCTACACATTAGATCACCAGAACTTGTTCATCTATATGTGAAAGTTTGTACCCTTTGACCACCTTCCCCCCTTCCCTACTCCCCACCCTGGCAACCACAATCTACTCTCTGTTTCTATGAGTTTGGTGTTTTTTTTTTTAGATTATACATATAAGAGAGATCATGTAGTATCTGCCTTCCCCTATCTGACTCGTTTCACTTAGCATAATGCACTCATGTTGTCACAAGTGGCAGAATTTCCTTCGTTTTTATGACGGAACGATATTGCATTGTATTATGTATACCACATTTTTTATCCTTTTATCCATCAACCCTCGTTTCCATACCTCCGCTACAGTGAGTAATGCCGTCATGAACACGGGAGCTCAGCTCTCTCAGCTACCTCCTCAGGATTCTGATTTCATGTTCTTCGGATAAATACCCAGAAGCAACATGGCTGGATCACATGGTAGTTCTGTTGTTAATGTTTTGAGGAGCCCCGATACTATTCTGAGCTGTACCAATCGACATTCCCACCAACAACACAAGGATTCCCTTTTCTCCCCATCCTCACCAACACATATTAGTTCTTGTCTTTTTGATAATAGCAACACTAATCAGCTAAGCCAAATTTTTAAAATCATTTACAAGTATCTTCCTTAATTATCTTGGAAAATTGGAAGATCTGGCCCAGCAGGTGTGGCTCAGTGGGTTGAGCGTCGTCCCAGGGACTGAGAGGTCCCAGCTCGATTCCCAGTCAGGGCACATGCCCGGGTCGCCACCTTGACCCCCAGTGGGGGGCGTGCAGGAGGCAGCCGATTGATGTTTCTCTCTCATGTAGATGTTTCTATCTCTCTCCTCCTTCCTCTCTCTCTAGAAAGTCAATAAAAACATATCTTAAAAATAGAAAGAAAACTTTCCTAAACGCCAGCGGTCATGGGCTGTGACTGAGCATGCTGGCCCTTCACAGAAAGCGTGTGTGCTCCAGGTTCAGTGTCTGACATTGCTGTCATCACCCAGCACCTGGCTCTTACCATCGTACTTGTTATTTCTTCTTCGTTTAGTAGAGAAACATCTCTTCTATATTTATGTTTCTATTACAATTTGGAAAACTGAATAGAAAACTAGACGTCAGAGTTTTAAGAAAATTGATATATCATCATCATCATTCGCCCGCCCTCCCAGCTACTCTCTTCTCCAAAGTAGGAACACAATAACATTAGCTTTGAAAAAATTTCAGAACTCCTTGCTTATGATGGACTTGCTATGACACAATCTAAGTTTACTCTAAGTAGATTCTGTCGGGCAAGACAAAATGCTCTCTTAAAAAAAAGAAGAAAGGAAGGAGGGAGGGAGGGAGGGAGGGAGGAGGAAGGAAGGAAGGAAGGGAGGGAGGGAGGGAGGGAGGGAGGGAGGGAGGAAGGAAGGAAGGAAGGAAGGAAGGAAGGAAGGAAGGAAGGAAGGAAGGAAGGAAGGAAGGAAAGAAGGAAGGCAGGCAGGCCAACAATCCCAAAACTAATTTTCAGCTGCTTGACTTTCTGGAAAGAAAATAAATGGCAATAAAGTATTTTACATTCATGCAAAAAATTAGACTCCCTCTCGCTGACTATAGTCTAAAGCCACGTCTTCCTCGGTGCCATTGGTGCTGGTACCACTGAGAGGAACAACAACAGTTTTGTAACCTTTCAGAAGCCTGTGGGACAGAGTTTAAAGCATAGCAGTGGTAGGGCTGCCAAAGACTCGCTCTTCGGAAGAGCAGCTGGTCCCCCTGGGGACTCCCCTTACAAATAATTCCAAAGGTCCTCACTCAGAGGACCCCGGGTGTAAAATCTGAGTTTCAATCAACTGAAGCCGAAAATGTGGCGACGCTGGCAGGGTGGCCCAGAGGACAGGAATGTGATGTGGAGTTTGTCAAACTGCGGTCTGAATTTCAGTCCCTCCACCCCAAATCCTTGTGTCCTTGAGCGGGTTTCTTTCTTTCTGTGTTCCAAGTTTCTGTTTAGGAAACTAGAATGACTTCTGCTTCATGCATAAACACAAACTGAGCCTTTGTAAGCACTGCCGAGTGTTGGTGCTGATTCTTTTTCAGTTGTTTTTTTTGTCAATAATGATGAGAGCTACCGTGAACGGGGATGCTTCCTATTTGTCAGATGAGTGCCCCTTAGCCTACTTCCAGTGTGCATGTTTTTAAGGTCCCTCCAGTACTTTTCACAGCATTTTAATACACTAGACCAGGAATCATTCTTTGTTTGTAAGGGACTAAGGTAGAAATATTTTTACATTACTGACCGTTGCTATAATCAAAGGGCTCAAAGTCAGATTATTCAACTCTGCCTACCATTGTAGTATAAAAGCTGTAGACAAATGTGTGTGGTTGTGTTCCAATAAAACTTTATTTACAAAAGCAAACAGCTGGGGCGGGGGCCATAGTTTGCCAACCCTTGCACTTGACCATGAATCTTCAGCATCCTATACAAAGATCTTGTTATCCTAAGGCACAGTTAAATTCCAGTTTGTTTTAGGAATGAGGCAGAAAGGCAAAGAGGAAAGGAGGAAAGAAATAGCAAGAGACCCCGGTCAGAGAAAGACAAGTATCACATGATCTCACTTATTGTGGAATACAATGAACACAATAAACCGGCGAACAAAATAGATCCAGAGACATGGAAGTATGGAACAGACTGACAAACCTCAGAAGGAAGGGGGGTGGAGGGACAGGAAGAGATAAACCAAAGGACTTATATGTATATATGCACAACCAATGGACACAGACAACAGTGTGGTGAAGACCTGGGTCAGGGACAGGAGCGGGGTGTAGGCAGTCAATGGTGGGGAGGGGAGAGGGACATCTGTAATACTTTCAAACATAAAGAAATTAAATCTGAAAAAAAAAAAAAAAGAAATAGCAAGAGAGTGCAAAGTGAATTTTTATGTTGTATGCTATTATATTTCACTAAATTCAGAGAAGATTATTTTTCTTCTTGTCTTAAGCTATACACCCTGACTAAAATGTTTAGCACGTCCTAGCTCTGTCATCTCTGTCAGACTAGTTAATGTTTGCTGATCACTGTTTTTACTTGGTGTGGGCTTCGTGTCAAGGGCCTTACACGCACTACTTGATTTAACTGTATAATAATGCTCTGAGAAAATAATACTTTTTAGACACATTTTATAGGGGGTTAAACTGAAGCTTCAAAATGTTAAGCCCTTTCCCTGGTGTCAGCCAGTCAGTGAGCTGGGATTTGAATCCAGGCATTTTGAGCTCACAATTGCCCACCCTGTTATTAGCCTCAGTTTCTTAGTACGTTAGAAAAACGGAGGATCCAGCTACACTGTGCTTTCTTGGACAGATTACAACAGGGAAAGTGTCTGAAGAGCCTGGGTCAGATCAGGAAGCACTAGGCCAGTTCCTCCTTCTTTCTCTACCCGCCATTCGCGAGTACTCGGCAATATCAAATACTCACCGAGTACCTCTAATTTCTCGGCTTGACTGGTCTAGAACCACCGATTGCTAGGAGAAGGAGCTTTTCATCCTGGCTTTGCTCCCAAGGATTTCTGTGAGCTTAAGGAGCCTTAGGCCTTGGCTTTCCGCAGCTACAAAATGTCAACTATTGCTCAGTCTTTCTTCTTCTTTTTTTAATCTTCACCCAAGGATATGTTTTTATTGGTTTTCAGAGAGAGAGAGAGGAAGGGAGAGAGAGAGAAACATTGATGTGAGAGAGAAACATTCATTGGTTGCCTCCCGTATGTGTCCCCACCAGGGAATCGAACCTGAAACCTTTTGGTGTCCAGGACAATGTTCCAACCAACTGAGCCACCTGGCCAGGGCTCAGCCTTTCTTAGAATGTGCTTTATTTGTATCAGAACCCCCTTGATACAATGTACATTTCTAGACCTTCCCCAAGACCAAAATCCTCAAAATCTTTTGGGGTGAGGCTTGGGTTTCTGCATTATTATCTCCAATTCTACTTAGAAAGAATAGTATTAAACCTATCAAAATGTTGAATCATACAACAAACCCCCATCTACCATTCCCTAGATCAAACTTATTAATTTTTCCACAATTGCTTCATAGATCTCTCTCATTTTGAAAATCACTTGAGAATTTACCACATTTTCTTGATAATTCCTCTTTCTCTATTTCAGAGTCAGTTACAGACATCATTTCGTCCCTAAACATATCGGCACATATCTTCTAAGAACAAGGATTTTCTACAACCACAGTGCCATGATCACGCCCAAGGAAGTTACTTGACATTGCTACAATGGTAATATCAAATATACCCGTCTACATGTCTTCAATTGCCACAAAAAAATGTCCTTGTAGTTTTTCTTTGATGAGCCAGTACAAGATTTTGTATTTTATTTTGTTCCCGCGTCTCTTTAGCTTCCTTTCCTTTGGAAAATTCTAGCCTGTGTTTTTGTTTTACGTGACTTGACATTTCTGAAGAGCACAGGCCACTTGCTTTGTAGAATGGCAACCACCTGGATCTGCCTGCTTCCCCTTATCTAGGTGTTTACGGCAGATGGGATCGGGCAGCTACATGGTACACTGTGCACCTTGACGGAATGCAATCTGAAGACAAAACAAACTTCAAAGACATTTTGAACTTACTAAGTAGGTTTGTTGTTGGTATTGCTATTGCTATTGCAATAGTAATGATAATTCTGAAACAGTTTCTTTCTATATTGCAAGACACAGTAAAATGAATAAATATATTGGCGTTTTGAAGAGATTTCTCATATTGAGAGACAAATATGGACTAAGGAAAAGTAAGGAGGTACTTTATGGTGTTGGATTTGAATCGGGTATGTGAATATGAACTCTGTCTTTTATAACAGTAGAAATAAGCACATTTAATCTCCAGATCTTGGTTTTTAAATAACACTGAACACTGAAAAGAACCAGGGCTCCTTAAGGAATGATTGATCCCAGGGCTAGGCAGACAAAATACAAGTTGATCCCAGAATGGCTTGTTATGCCAGAAAACAAACAAACAGACTAAGAAAATGTGCTTAAAGACAATAGGGACCTGTAAAAAAAGAAACAGAAGTGGGCTTGGAGAGGCTCATACTGGCCAAATTTGGTTATGTCTGACCAGAAAACAAAATAATATTAATGGATTGTAGCATTTTAAGTAAGAATCCATATTACAGTGAAATGAAAAAGAACAGCAACAATTCTATATAGAACAAAGTTTCTCACTTTAGAAGTATGTCTGTTAATAAATGTAGAAGGAATTATTGAATTCAATACCTGTCTTTTTAACGTGCTCCCTAAATGGTTCGAATTCCAAAGTTTGGGTACAACTCACTGTTAGATGTTACCTTGAATGTGTTTAAGTCTGTAGTAGCTATAAAAATCTTAAACATAGCCTCTGCCCTGGAAAAACTAATACTTGGCAGACCTATATGAAAAATGAAATTCTAGTCAGCCTGTGGCGATTTGTTTTCTCCGTTAAAATACTTCTGAAAGTCTTTTTCTTCACTGTTTTCTGCACCAGTCACTCGGGCTCCTGCTGAAAGTTGTTCTATTCTAAGCGTGGTCCTGGGAGAATTCCTTCCTCTCGTCTCAACCATCCTGCCCTGCAGTGCACAGCATCACCACCCATGGAGCTGGGGAAAGGAGGCAGCCGCCTGGGGTTGTCTCCAGGCTCTGCCTTTTGCCTGCTCTAGCGCCTTTGTTCTTCCACCAGGCAGACCAGAGCTTTAGGCATCAGCTGTCTCCTCGGAGTTCAGTCCAGTGGACACTATGTAAACACGGCGTCTTGCGACGCCTCAGAAGGCTTGGTTTTTCATTTTAGAAGTAGGGCGGTGGCTGGTCGACTTTAAATGTGTGTTCTGCCTCCGGGCTTCCAAATTTTGCAGTTAATTGGGGCTGTTTTCATACAGTTCTCGTTTAATTATGCAAAGAAGCAATTCGAAAGTTAGCATAGGTATGAATTACTCTCTCCACAATCCAGCTGGCCCTTGCTCCCCACATCCAAACGCGTTGCCAGGGCTTGCCAGTTCTGCTTTCAACATTTCACATGCATCATTCTGTGACTTGTTATTGTTGTCGTTAACAAGGAGCCAAGACTGTTTTCTCCCTGAAGTTTCTCCCTTGATCACATTAGACTATGTTAAGTAAATGACACCAAAATGCACTGATCCAGGCCCTGGGCTTCAAGGATATTACGAATTGCTTGCTCTGTCATCCCCTCAGACTCAACAAGTCTGAAAGGAGCCCATGCCACCTCCGGATGAGTCTGTCACCTTCTTCCTGGCCACCTAAGCTCATATCCAGTTTATTGTAACAATGAAAAAGCACAAGTTTCAGGGTCAAACAGAGCTGAGTTATTACCAGGCTTGAATCCCAACTCAGACACTTATTAGCAGTGTGACCTTGTTGGATTCAACATTCTCATCTGTGACATGGGGATAACCTTACCTCCGTCACATGTTATGCACACACAGGGCCAAACATAGTGCAAGAATTAATAAAAGCTAATTATTAATTCATCGGCTCATCCTCCTCTTCCTAGTTCTCTATCCAGTAAATTATCACAATCTGTTCAATCTTTCTTTAAACCATCTCTTTCATTTCCACACAAATACAGATTCTTCATTATCCCCGCCTAGGCTACTGAACAATCTTTCTTGTCTTCAGTACCCCCAAAGACTTGTGTTCTTATTGTATGCAATAAATCATGCGAAGGGACTTCAGTCCTTTCCAACTATCCCATTCCTCATTCTGTCAAAAGATTTATCTTCCATGGTCTCTTTTTTCCCTTATACCTCTCCTTTGATTAGGAAGAATCAGGGGCTTCCCAGTACCTTTAGGATAAATTCCACAGCTAGAACAGGTAGGTGCCAGCCTATAGCGGGGAGCTATTATTTGGCCTGGCCCAGCCCTCCTTCCTGCCTCCTTCCGATGATCATGATCGTATCCCTTTCTTTTGGTGAATTCTTCATCATCCTCATTCCAGCCATGGGGCTCTACCGGGGCCTGCCAATCATGGCATGTATCTATGGCCACCAGGGGAGATATGTGACATAAGCTGAGTCCTCTGAGTTCTTTCTCCCCTTGGATCCTCTTCTAATTGAGGTGAGGAGAAAAGAAAAGAGCGCTTTCCTTCCCAGAAGCCGAGCTGCCAGGGCCAAGGTTTGGCCCAGTGCAGCTGAGAGCAAGGTGTGCTCCAGTCAATCCAGCTGCACGTGAGGTTACCTCTGCCTTACCCTCAGCAGACTGGCAAGGTGAGCCCATGCATTCTCTCCTTGGGGCTTAACGTCCTTCGGCATTTTTATCATTTGGAACCAAACATTCTGAGTAGTAACATTATCTTTTCACCAGATCCCTGTCTTACTTCTTTCCCATACCCATCTAAGCAGCTCAACCCACCGGCTCCATAAAGATAATCTGTATTTCCCATTCTTCCTGCTTTGACCAAGTTGTTTCTCCTGCTGGGAATGTTTGTTCTCTCTTATCTCTTTCTCCAAAGTCTGCCCTTCCCTGGGACTCAGCTCAAAACCGTCCTCTTTCATGAAGCTCAGTTGTCCGCCCCAAACAAGCGCCCTTAGCCTCACATTTAAATGCTAGATTCTAAAACATAAAGTCATCTGATATTTACTTACTAATTGGGTCATTAATCCTTGCTATTTCTTAGCAAGCTACCAGAATAGAATAAAAGTTCCAGGCTCAGGTAAGGTCTAGAAGTGAAGGAACTGGTTCATAACACAAACCCAGTGAGAAGCAGCATTCGTCCAAGTCCTTAAAAACATTCACTCCTGACTGATGATGGTGGAGGAGCACAGTGAAAAGGAAAAACAGCCCTGGCCGGTTTGGCTCAGCAGTTAGAGTGTTGGCCTGTGGACCAGAGTCACAGGTTCGATTTTGGCCAAGGGCATGTACCTCAGTTGTGGTTCGTCCCTGGCCCCGGCTGGGGTCTTGTGAGTGGCAACCAATTGATGTGTCTCTCTCATATCGATGTTTCTTTCTCTCTCTCCCTCCCACTCTGTCTGAAGATAAATGTAAAAATATCCTCGGGTGCTAGTGTGTGTTAAATGATGAAAAATGTAAGACCATAAACATTTCATGATCTGGAAGTATTAGTGGGCATCAAAAACGTTGGTGTAGCCCGGCCAGTGTGGCTCAGTGGTTGAGCATTGACCCATGCACCAGGAGGTCACCGGTTTGATTCCCGGTCAGGGCACATGCCCAGGTTGTGGGCCTGATCCCCAGTGGTGGGCACGCAGGAGGCGGCCAATTGAAGTTCTCTCTTACTGATATTTCTATCTCTCTCCCTCTCCCTTCCTCTCTCTCTCTCAAATCAATAAAGAAAAAAATAATTAAAAAAAAAAAAATGTTGGCGTAACCTTCACAAGACTCTCAGGGCCGTCAAAGAAGGCGAAGCTCTAGCCTGAGAATGCAGCAGGTGGGAGAAGCGGTTTGGGAAACAGGTGGAGTTAGGGGATAGAAGGAAAAGATGAGAATTCAATCCGGGAGAAAAGAGGATCTCATGTGACCATATCGATGGACTGAGCTCAGTACAAAGGGTTCGCGGAGAGGTTCCCTGGGGGAAATACATTCCCTGGAAGGGATACATTGGGTCATGAAAAATAATGGGCTGGCAGGCTCTGCCGCAGAGTATGAGAAGCTTCTGTGGATCGAGGGATGATTCCATAAAGGAAGTGAAGATGGTGTGGAAAAGTTAGACAGTTTCCCTTGCAGAGAGACCTTAGCTTCTGAAGGTTCCCAATGGAAGTTAATAATGCACCTCTTTTGGAGTCTGAAGCGTAGCCTAGCAAGACCCTGAAATATTTATTGACATTTTATGTCAATTTCACTTCCTGTTTTTTAAAAAAGATGTGTATGGGAGAAACTTCAATGTCTTATTCCTTTTCATCATTGTACCAGGACACCTTGTATGCTTACTTAGGCCAATTTGTTAAAAAGTTTCTAGGATATGTTTAATGTCTTTAATACGGGAATCTAACCTAGCATTCTACAATTTTAAAAGAAGTATTAAATGTATAAATCCTTAGGAAAAGTGACTTAAATTTATATTATAGATATTAAAAGACTGGTGGAAGTTTTGTTTCAACAGCAGGTTGTTGTGAAGGGAAGGGAGTGGAACTCACTAAGAGAAGGTGGAAGGTAAACATCTAGGTACTTTAAATTCTGCCTTGGGCTGGTCTGATCTAGGTAAAGTCCCCTCTGCAACATTCTAAACACAGTGAGCAATCAAATAACTCACCCGACTGGCTGGCTGATAGTCTAGGTGGTGGTCTATCTAGTTTACCAAGGACCCGCCCAGGTAAATGCCAGGTACATGCAATGTAGGGTGTTTGCCAACCTATTCAGTGCGGATGAGGTACCTGTTAGCACGCCAGAGAAGAAAGGGCTTGCTCAGCCTTCTGCTCCAGGGCCATCCCTCAGTCTCAATGCTTCATCTTTAAAATAAGAGTCACTAACTCAGCATTATGATTTTACAAGAGTAGGTGGTAGTCAGTAAGCATTTATTCAACATGTATTTACATAACTGGGACTCACTTTAAAAGTTTTGCATTTCTAGCCCAGCTGGTGTGACTCAGTGATTGAGCATTGTCCCATGGACTGAGGGTCCCAGCTTGATTCCCAGTCAGGGCACATGCCTGGGTTGCAGGCTCAACCCCCAGTAGGGGGCGTGCAGGAGGCAGCTGATCAAGGTTTCTCTCTCACATTGATGTTTCTATCTCTCTCTCCCTCCCTTTATTTATTTATAAAAATAAATAAAAAGTAAAAGTTTTACATTTCTAGCACCCCTCCTGCTTCTCTCTCATTCCGTTTTTTAATTACCCGCCCCCCTCCCCCTTCCCCTGACATTGGGAGCTATCCATTTCTCCACTACTTACCTTGGGTCCACTGTCCATTCTGTATATTGGATAATTGCCCTAGCGATGCTCAACCTACCGTTTAGGAAATAGTGCCAAAATTACAATGATTATATTTTCCAAACCTAAATATTGGACCTTGTGCTCTAGCCAGTAGACGTTTTCTCAGTAGATAATAGGAAGTAATATTTGAAATCAAGACTCTCCCTGACAATCCAAACCATACGGTTGCTGAACCTCGCAGACAAGAAGGACGGTCTGTGTTGCAAGGCTCCAGGGCCTTCCCTGGGACCTGGTCCAGCCTATCTCCCTGGTCTCCTCTCCTAACTCTCTCTCCCTCCCATGGGCTGCCCCAGCCACCCTGACCTGCTTTTGGTCCCTTGAACCAGATAAGCTTGGTTCTGTCTCAGGTGCTTTGCACTGGCCCTTCCTTCTCCCTGGGACCCTCTCCATTAGATCTTTGCAAGCATATCTCAGCCTCTAAGTCACCTTCTTACAAAGGCTCTCCTGAACAGCCATCGTCCCCAGGCACCCTTGCCCCTAGTCATTCTTGATCCTACTTCTCCGTTATATTTTCTTCCTAACATTGACTTCTCCAGGAGAGTATCTATTGTTTGCAGTCTCCCTCTATCTCCATCCCACCACCCACCACAGCGTCAGCCTCTTAGGGCACACCATTGCCAGTTTGTTGGCTCCCATTGTTGTAGCACCCAGAACAGTGCCTGGGATGTGGCAGGACACGCACGGTGACACAGTATGGAATGAATGGGTGGGCACGGCCCCTTCCTGCACATGCTGCTGGAGGAGGGGCATGTACCCTTGGGTCTGTGGAGCTGTGGCTTGTGTGACCTGTGTTTGTAAGTCCAAGTCCACCCAAACATCTGTAGGAAAATGCACCTCCCATGAAAAAGGGGCATATATTGGAGGATCCCAATTTAGGACAGAAGACGGAAACAGAACAAGAGACAGTGCTAGGTCAGCGAATTCTGGTTAAAAGTGGGGTGGGGTAGGGCTTCAGGTGAAAAGTCTAGAATACTGAAGTTGGACAGGTAGCCATGGTAACCCAGCTGTGACTTTGCCACAAACTCCCTATGTGGCCTTGGGTCCACCATTGCTCTACTTCAAATGCCACACTTACAAAAACAAGGAAACTGGAAGTCTTTTTGGTCCTTGCTAGTGACCTAAGGAGAGTATAATCTGTGCTATTTGTGAGTAGTAAGGGGCTGCAGTGTGGTCGTCCCGCCCAGAACTAAGAAATGAAGACCAGAAGGTTTACCTTTGAGAATCAGCATCATTAATCAGAGGCCAGCAAGACCCCAGCAGTTGCCAGTTTCAACGTATTAACATGTCCGAAGGAGAAAACAGGTGTCAGTTAGGGGAAGCAGGGTATTCTCTAGCCTTGGAAAGAAGAGAGGCCTCCTCCACGTGGTCTGGGAGAAGGGCCTTCATCCCCGGTGCTCCCCTCCCCGAGGAGAGGCAGGCCTCAGTGCCAGATGCTCACTGCAGCTCACATGCTCTGAGTATTTTCAGAAGAGTGTAGAACAGTGGTTGAATCCAGACTCTTCATTGCTGGCTTCAAATCCTGACTACCATTTACTAGCTACATGACTAGTATCATGAGGGAAGTTACTGAACAAGTAGCTCCACTTTCTTATTGTTTGATGGAGTGATGATAATAGTGAGTATTCCCCCAAATTTCTGGAAGGATTACATTAATATGCATAAAGCACTTAGAATAGGAGCTATTATAATTCCACCGGCAAAGCCGTCTCTGGCTATCATGCATGCCTCAGGCTTAATGATCTTAAATATCTGTCTTCCTTCTTTCTGATGCCACTTTCAACAAGCAACCTACTCCTTCCCATGTAAATTTGCTTACACAGAAAAAAAGTGCTTATCACAGAGATTCAGAGGAATTCCCATTGCAGAGCCTGCAATATCTTATGGCAGACTGATACATCATCTCTGTTTATGCCTGGGCCTCCCAATTTGCTGGGCCACAGAGGCAAAAGGTACAGGTGTGACGCAAATGGAGGATTTGGGTCCAGAGGCAGATCTGTTTCGATTTCTCAATCATCACACTGGCATTCTGGTACCCATCTCTACCTTAGTGTTGGGGTTAGAACGCAGACACTCAGTCCCTAAGGTAGAGGGCAGTCCTCGTTGGTG
Organism: Molossus molossus; assembly: GCF_014108415.1. Classification (NCBI taxonomy): domain Eukaryota; kingdom Metazoa; phylum Chordata; class Mammalia; order Chiroptera; family Molossidae; genus Molossus; species Molossus molossus. The sequence continues at coordinate 60,889,747 of NW_023425351.1, read as the reverse complement.
TCCAGGCCCAGCAGTGACATCACCTGTATCAGCTCCTTGTCTGATCCTGTGCATGTAAGCTGCTGTCCCTGCCATGGGAACATGCATATAAAAGAATAAAAAAGCTTTTGGAAAACCGTTGGGTGAAAACCATAGAAGAGAAGCATTAATCCAAAGGTTCCCACTGACCTGTCTGCAGTGACTTTCCCTTCTACTCCTCCTCAAAAAAAAAAAGTCCAAATGTTTTCATTTCCTTCTGTGACCCCTGCATTTTTAAGTCCTCGCAATTAAAAGTGTGAGTCATTCTGGAAAGGTTAGAGAACTTTCAGTGATGATACACATCAGTGGAAATGCATTCAATATTTCTTTCCTCCTGACACCTTGCTGGATTGGGTTTACCTTTAGGAATTCGAAGATAACGTGAGATTTGTTTATGGAGAGAGGGGAGAGAAAGGTGACAAGGGGAGGTGAGAGCCTGAAATACTTGGGGAGGCCCAGGAGGTCTGCTCCGTGTGGGGATAGAACTGGGAGGCTAAGGACCAGGAGGACTCTGGGAGGCTGAGCTCTGACATGAGTTATGTTGGCATTTCCGGATTGACCTGGGAAGGTAACCAACAACGATAATATTGTTGAACTGGAAACACGCAGCTTGAGCTCTAAATATGCAACTTGTAAAAGAACTCTTGAGATACAATCCATTGCAATGCAGTTCTTCAATGGTGGACTTCCTAGCGTAAATCTTGGGAAGAAAGTCCCAGGAAGCATGTGGTGCGATGTTGGGGGCGGCGGGAGGGGGCAGGTAGGTGAGAGGCACCGAGCGTACGGTGTGCTAGAGCTGGAGGAACATCTGTCCCTGGGGGCTGCGGCAGGCAGCGACCCGCTCAACGACCCGGCCAGCAGAGATACCTCTCCCAGGACCCGGCAGAAAGCTGTCCTGCATTGAAAGAGAGGAAGTTCGGGGGAACTGAGCTGTGCTGACGTTTCATTCCGGGTTCTCGGGACAGCCGTCCCTCTCCACTGTCTGCGCCTACCTGGGCGTCCTCGCGGACAGGGGTGACAGGTAAGCACTCAGCACAAGCCAAGCCTCGGTTTGGGAAGCCAGACTAAGAAGACTTGAATCTGAGACATTGCGGGTTGGGACTGAGGGACAATTCACGGCGGGTGTGAAAGCGAAGGGGCTTCGGGAACATCCAGTGAGGGGACCGAGGCAGGACGCGCAGAGCCAGCAAAGGTGCGGGTGGGAGCCCGCGGGGAAGGGAGAGTCCCGCCGCGAGGGCTGGAGCCGCGTGGAGAGGCGGCGCTGGGGTGGCGCCCCTGCGGCGACGCGCGCTCCCAGGAGGGAGGCGGGGAGGGTCCGAGGCGGCGGGCGGCGTGTGACCGCCGAGGCTGCGGCGGCTGGAACAGGTGAGCGGTCGGCCCCCGCCCCGCCCTTCCCGCGAGCGTGCCTCCTACCGGCCGGCCGCGGCGCCTCCCTCTCCGCGGCGCCCCGGCTTCGGGGTTTTGCAACTGGCAGCTGGCTGTTTCTCCCTCCCCGCTCTGTCTCCCTCCGTTTAGGTTGCTCCACCCCGCCCCGATCCGGCGAGGGGGGACCGCCGGCTGCGGCTGCCAGGCCGCCCGAGCGCGCCTGCGAACTCGCGGAGCGGAGCTGCCTCCCGCCGCCCGCGCGCCGTCCGCGCCCCGGGCCCGCGGCCCCACGCGCCAGCCTGCCCCGCTCTGCCCCGCTCTGCCCCGCGTGCAATCACATGGCATTTTAAGAATGCCGGAAAGATGGCGGTAGCGGCGGCGGCGGCGGCGGCGGCCGGGCCGAGCGGCGGGGGCGGCGGCCGGGCGCAGCGGAGCGGGCTGCTGGAAGTTTTGGTGCGGGATCGCTGGCACAAAGTTCTGGTGAACTTGAGCGAGGACGCCCTGGTGCTGAGCTGCGAGGAGGGCGCTGCGGCGTACAACGGCATCGGGACCGCCACCAATGGCTCGTTCTGCAGGGGCGCCGGGCACCCAGGCGCGGGCGGCACGCAGCCCCCGGACTCACCGGCCGGGGTGCGCACCGCCTTCACCGACCTGCCCGAGCAGGTGCCCGAGTCCATCTCGAACCAGAAGCGTGGCGTGAAGGTGCTGAAGCAGGAGCTGGGCGGGCTGGGCATCAGCATCAAGGGGGGCAAGGAGAACAAGATGCCCATCCTCATCAGCAAGATCTTCAAGGGGCTGGCGGCGGACCAGACCCAAGCCCTGTACGTGGGCGACGCCATCCTGTCGGTGAACGGAGCGGACCTGCGGGACGCCACCCACGACGAGGCGGTGCAGGCGCTGAAGCGCGCTGGCAAGGAGGTGCTGCTGGAAGGTAAGGGGTTAATGCCGCGTGGCCCGTGCCCGGCGCGCACACCCACTCACTCTCCCAGGGCGCCCGCACTCGCACCCACGTGCTGTCATACCCAGGGGGCCAGCGTGTTCTGGGTGACTTGGAGTTTTAACAACTTTTACCCACCTGGGGTAACTTGTCCCCACCCTAGAGTCGTCGCAGGCTTGGACCCAGCAGGGGTGTGTGAGGGGCCCCGGCCAGCAGTGTTCTTCAACTCCGACTTTGCGCCAAGCGCAGGGTCGCATGCTTACTGCACATCGCCTCATTTTTGTCTGCAGACAATCCACGTGGAATGTAGGGTCTGGGAAGCGGAGCTGGAAAGGAAGGGTGGACGTAGAGAGTGGCCTGTCCACTTTAGGAAGCAGCTCACCGAGTAATCACAGCTCTGATAGTTTTCCTCTTTGGCACAGTTTCCTCCAACTGAGCCTGGACAACCCCGCGAAAAGGTTGAATCATATCATAAAGGGGCCAGAGAGTGGTGGCACTGTTTGAATGCTCGACCTCCCCACCCTTGGCGACTTCCCCGCCTTCAAAGTGGAAACCGGGGTTGTGCGTGGGTAGTTGTGCTAAGGGCTGGAAAGTGTGTTGCAGCTTTTATGCAAAAGTTCACCTCTGCTGCTAGGTGTCTGTCCAGTCAGTCTGGATTCAGGGTTGCTCAGGGTGGAGGGCTGGTGAAGTGGTTTTTCTGCTTGCATTTTCCCAGGATTTTTCCAGAGGGGTGTGGAAAAAACTTTGCATTTGCAAACAGTTTCCCCTGCCTGTGAAGCATCTGAGAAGCTACTCTGGAGGGGTGATGTCCCCACTCCACTCATCCCTGTGTGTGAATAGAATCTGTAGTGTGTTCTGTACCCATTTGTGGTTATGTGGTGGCCCGCAGGGGAGGTCAGTAGGGTGGTTAAGTAGATAATGTGCCTTTCCCACCACAGCTGCACTTCTTCTTACGGACATCTGCCTCTCTGCCACTCAGCTGGCTTTGTCCATGCCTCTGTGAGCACTCACAGTGCAGTTATTTTATCTTTTTACCCAGCTTCTCTCGAGCTGTAGATTGAGTTGTCTGGGGTCTATTACTTAGTCATGGACTAAGTGAATACATTTAGTTATGGACTCAAGTAAATATCCTGCTCAGCATCGGTGGTGCTGGTGTGTGAAACTGAGAAAGTTCCCAGTTAGGAAACCTACTTTGTTCCGCGTGATAGCTGATGCAACTCCCTGCCTACCCCCTGGCCTAGAATCCGGAGGGTTTTCCCCTTCTTATTTGTCTAGAGGAATTGTGATGTCTTCATATTTAATTGCTACCCTGGGTCCAGAAAAGTGGAAGGCTCTTTGCTTTGGCTTGATGATTAACATAAGTAAACAGAAACAAAGTTTTCTCCAGTGTGTATTGGTTTGTGTGACAAGGGTCAGGTGGGACTTGGGGCAAGTGTAATTTGGACTATAAACTGCTGGATACCTGGGGGACAAAGGCAGGTCATTTTTGTTTCACTACACTTCATTATGTTCCTTTTTTTCTTCTTGATTTCCATTTAGTGAAAAGTGACTTAGCAAAGAGGTAAAAAAAAAAAAAATCTCTCACTTCAAAAGAGGAAGAAAAGGTGACTCCCTGATATTGAAAATAAAGTTAAAGAGAAAAAAAAAAAGAAGCAGTTATGTGACTTTATTGATGCAGCATCTGAAAAGTGAGTTTTGTAAAAACCTTGAACCTTGAACATGACATTTTACATGTTGTCATGTGTTGTCTGGGGAAGACCTCTGGGCCTTCTAGACAAGAACCATCTGGGCTCAGGGTGATGGCTTTATTTCCAGCCTGAGTTTTCAGAAATTGACTCCTATTGAGAGAACAGGTGGAGGCCCCACTCAAAAGAGTGTTTCTTATTCTGGGGCGAAGTGTTGGTCCCAGAGGCGGTGGGAGTGATCATATTCCAGTGATCAAGTCAGATAGCACACTTCCTCTTGTTTGTAGCTGGTTGTGATACAAAAATTCCCAGCTGAAGGGGTTTATCAGGACCACAGGGGGCAGAGGGCGTTTTAAGATGCATACCTACTTGCTCATATTCTGAAATGCCATCTTGATTCCAGAATTTCTGTATAGGAAAGGCTTTGCAGGTGTAACTTCAATGAACGAGTGGGCTAAGGGAGATATTTTAAAGATATGTTCATAAGGTAAATACACTGTCTTTTATTTAGATTGCTTTTTTTGGTTTGTTGGGGGAGAGGATGGAAATTAGTGTTAAGTCCCTCGATGGCTGCCAGTACGCACCGCATTAGATGCCATGCGCCCCCTAGTGGGCGGCTATTGCCTCTGCTGTTGACACACCCTGTGCAATGAAACCCTCAACAGCAAGTCTTCACGCCTGCCTTCTAGTAGGAGATTCTGCCACGGAGTCATCTTAACCTCCCTGAGCCTCATATCTTCCGAAGACTGGGGATAAAGATACCGGATGGACATGCTTACTTTACAGGGTTGTTATACACAACAGCTCTCAGAATAAAAGGGGGAAAAAAGTATCTAATGTCTGCCATAATTGCTTACCTTTACAATTCAAATACAATGCAGCTGAAATTGCCTCTTCTAAGGGATAATCCTTCCTTTTTTCTGTACTAGAGTTTATATTATTTTTACTCTACTCTGTACTATGAAATTGTAACATGCAGACCGCTTCTGGTCTGTACAATATTACAATAGCTAATGTTTCTTAAGCACTTACTACATGTCGGGCTTTACTTGCATTTGTTCGTGTTACCTTCCAATAACTCCACGAGGCTCTCGCTGTTGTTCATTTTACTGATGAAGAAACTAAAGCTCTCACACAGTAGGTTATTTGCTAAGAGGGTTCCAGGTCTGACTTAAAGCTCATACTTGTAAGCACTGGGCAAAACTGGTACTCGGAGCTTCTAGGTGGAACTGAGTCCGTGGGTCTTGGAAGCTTCATCAGTGATTGGGTCCAGGTATCTCCCCCACTCCTCAAATATGTTGAAGTGCTTGGAACAACCTTGAGCGGGCCACAGCAACTGTGTGGGCTACTCAGAAGGGAGGGACAGGAAAGAGAATTGAGTCTTAAAACCCTAACACACCAGGTCTCTCTGGCTATGGAAAGGGAGCTGCCGCTATGTGACCCGGCTCTACAACAGGACAGGGCCTCCATCACTGAACACAAGGCCAGCAAGGAGACTAAACTATAATTTAAACTTAAAATGGTGAATAAATTGTGCCAGTTAAGTCAGTGTTTAACTGAATATTCCACAAAAGTTAGTATCAACAATCTTCACACTAGGAACTAATTTCCCATTTTAGGGGAGCAGGCACCCTTCATGTAGCCTTGCAGATATGGAACCCCTTAACTCCAGGGGGCACCGTTCACACAGGCCACCATGTGAACGGCACCCTCTGGGTTGGGCAGGGCACACCTATCTAACAGCCTTGGCTGCTCTGGGTCGGGAAGGTAGGAGGGGTTTTTTTTTTTGTTCGTTTGTTTTGTTTTTGTTTTGCCCTTAAAGTATTAGTAAAATAGTAATTTGAAACACATCAACCTTTTTGTAACTGAAACTACAGCAAAATTAGTTTCTCCGTAATTTTGTCAAGATGAGGAGTACAGAATGTTCTGGAAGACTCATATTGAGATGTGGAGGTAGACAGAACCATCCCTGAGTCCAAAAGGTCTCCTTTGGAACTGAATCAGAAAACGTGGAAAGTCAGAGACAGTTGTTGATATGAACCCTGTCCATCAATCACAGCTTCTCCCCAGACTGTTCCCAGGAAAGCTTGACTGTTGAGATTATCTAACATGTGACTTCACGACCACTTCTTCCAGCGGTGGAATTGGGGGGGGGGAGGAGGGGAGGCAGGGACGTGGGGTGCGAGGAAGGGGCAGTGATTTTGCTGGCATAAAAATCTCAGTATATGATGAGAATTTGGTCTTTAAAGAATCTTACTTTATGTAGGATGTACAGATTCTTTGGTTTTGTAGAGTGTACAAGCTGTTAAAGAATACTCATGAACTCAGGAATTAGAGTCTTGAAACTTGGGTTATTCGGTTGCAGTTTGTCCCCGGCCCTGGTTGGTCGTGCGGGTGGCAGCCACTCGATGTGTCCCTTTCACATCGATGTTTCCCTCTCTCTCTCTTCCTCTCTCTCCCTCCCACTCTGTCTGTACAAAAAATGGAAAAATGTCCTCGGATGAGGATAAAAAAAAAAAAAAAAAAAAGAAACTTGGGTTATTTATTTTTTAACTAACAGTTACTCTTTTTACAAGATGCTTTCCGTCTTTGGGCCTTGATTTTCTTCATTGGAAAGCGAGGTGGCTGGGTTAAGTCACATCTAAACCTATTCACTTCAAATCGTATCAATTCAGATCCAGCGTATTTTTTTCCCATTGTAGAATTTAATCTTAGTAGCTTTTACATTTGTACATTTGTGCTGAGTTAAAAAACATAATTATGTTTTCTTATTTTTATCTTGTTAGAAACTCAACATAAAAAATGGAGCATTAATATTTTATTGAGTCAAATCAATGGAAAATTTTTCCTCATTTCATCTGTTTTTAGTGTCATGCATGGCATTGCCTTCTATGTAAATGTACCAATGGATGAATGTTTAGAAAAAAATGTTCTCTGTATCTTTGAGTCTGTTTCTGTTCTGCTTGTTTATTTATTTTGTCCAGCATTTTTCTAATGCCCCTTTTATTATCATAAAATTAGTTTCATAAATCATCTGCTTGTTTTATAGAGTCAATTGTTGATAGATATGTATTTATTGCCATTTTATTGTTCATATTTTTTGTCTTTTTTTTCTTCTTTTTAAAGAAGACCCTTCAGCCTTTCATGTTAATACTGGTTTGATGGTGATGAATTCCTTTAGCTTTTTCTTGTCTGGGAAGCTCTTTATATGTCCTTTGATTCTAAGTGATAGCTTCGCTGGGTAGAGTAATCTTGGTTGTAGTTCCTTGCTTTTCATTACTGTAAATATTTCTTGCCACTCCTTTCTGGCCTGCAAAGTTTCTGTTGAGCAACCAGCTGACAGTCTTGTGAGATTGGTCTTGTGAGATTGCCCCTGTGGGCAACTAACTGCTTTTCTCTTGCTGTTTTTAAGACTCTCTTTTTGTCTTTAACCTTTTGCATTTTAATTACGGTGTGTCTTGGTGCGGGCCTCCTTGCAGACCCAGCTTTTTCTAATGCCCCTTTTATTATCATGAAATTAATTTCATAAATCATATAAACTAACTTTAATTTAAATTAAGAATCAATATCAGGCCCTGTTATTATTATTATATTTTTAACATTAGCAAGATGGAGAAATGAAGCAAATTGTTTTTTGAAAAGCTTCAGTAGGTACATGCGTAACACAGCTACACCAGCAGTCAGAATGAAGGAGACAGATGCTAGTACTTGTTTGCAAAATCACCATCAATGCACAGCTACAGATGAAGATGGGTAGGGGTTGGTACTGTCATTCGGGACCTGGTGAAAGCTTGCACTGTCAGTGACTGCCCCAGATGTTGCAAGATGTCTAGAATTCCTGGCTCCTCTCACTAAATGCTAGTAGTATGCCACCACTCCCCCCTTGACCCCTCAAGTGCCTCTGTACATTTCTGAACTGCTATTGGGAAGAAGTGTATTAACCCTCCCCCCTTTTGAGAACCAGTGTTCTATAAGAATGCTAATACCACTGTACCCGCTTATAATGCCTAACTTTTTGCAAACCCTTTTGACCTATGTAACAGTAGCCAACACTTACCTAATACTTAGATTGTGCCAAATGCGATTCTCAGCACTTTCTATGGACTGGATCATTGATTCTCACAGTGACCCAATACTGTTAGTATGTCTGTTGTACAGATGAGAAAACTGAGGACCAGATTGGCTAAGTCACTTGCCAAAGGAACAGTGAAGAAGTGCTGAGGCTGAGATTTCAACACAGCCTATATAGCTCTTGATTCTCATAAACAGCCTTATAAAGTAAGCAGATTAGGGACGCTGATCCTCGGTGTGTTGATTGCAAGAGGGAAGCTCCAAGAGCCGGAATGATTGATCTCAAACAGGTCTTTTATTTTCTTGTCTGGAATATTAGTTTGCTACCGCTGTTATAACGAATTACGGTAGTCTTCTCTTATCTAGAGTTTCACTTCCCATGGTTTCAGTTACCCACAGCCAACCATGGCCCAAAAGTATTCAGTGGCAAATTCCAGAAATAACAACGCGTGAGTTGTAAACTGCACGCTCCTCTGAGTAGCATAAACGACAACAACTAACATCAGATTGACAAGTCACCTTCACATTAATGATCTCATCGGATGCTTTGGTAACCCTGCAAAGGTTATTATTGTCACCTTCATTATAATCATCATCCCTTTGTCATCATCATCACCCCTATTTTATGGAGGATAAAGAAGCTCTGGGCTCATAATATCAATTGACCTACTTGTGCTCAGTGTATGTATGAGTCAGGACTTTTAGTTGTATTTGACAATAAATAACCCAACTCAAAAAGGGGAACATAGGAGAAAAATGCAAGAATCCAGTGAGCGTCAGGAACAGCTGGATCCAGGTCTCATCGTCTCTGTTTTCCTCCCCTCTTGATGGAAGAGAGCCATCAGCAGGTCCACGGTAATATCTGACCCCTCAGTAGATGTGATGGGAAAAAGTCGTCTTAATTACGATAGTTTCCCTATCCTCAGTTTCTCATCCCACGGTTCTAGTTACCCACAGTCAACTATGGTCCAAAAATATTTAATGGAAAGTTCCAGAAGTAAGCAATTCATACATTTTAAATTGTATGTCATTCTGAGTAGCATGATGAAATCCCTTCTCTGTCCATCCCTCTGTCCAGGGTCTCCACGCTATAGATACTCCCCACCCATGAGTCACTGAATAGTTGTCTGGATTGTCAGAGCTACTGTCCTGGTATCACAGTGCTTGCGTTCAAGTCATCCCGAATAATGGCCCCGAAGGGCAAGGGCTGTGAGGCTGGCCATCTGGATATGCCAACGAGAAATCGTAAAGTGCCTCCTTTAAGTGAAAAGGTGGGCGTTCTCTACTTAACAATGAAAGGGGGGGAAACTGTGTGCCGAGGTGGGTAAGAACAAATCTTCTAGCCGTGAAATCGCGAAGAAGGGAAAAGAAATCCGTGCTGGTTTCGCTGTCACACCTCAAACTGGAAAAGTTACCGCCACAGTACACGATAAATGCTTAGTTGAGGTGGAAAAGGCATTAAATTTGTGGGTGGAAAACGACATTGTCGTGGCTCGACGGTCCTCCTTCTGACATACGGAAAGAGTGTCAAGAGAGCCTGGCACTCCGTCGCCATGCACCGGGCAGTGCACTTTCCACGGACTGTGGCCGTGACATAGTGCGGCTGTGTGGGCAGAGTGTGACCAGACCTTGCTGAGGGGAAGGCTCTCTGCAGTGAGCCAGCTCCCTGTGCCCACCCAGCTGCCCAGGTCCTCAGCACTTGACCATGAATTTTACTAGGGAGCGCCTCCCTGAGCAAGGCTGAGGTTGGTAAAGTGGCTTCACTCGCATCATGATTCCGGTTACCACGCCCCACCCCGCGGATGGTTGAGCTGGTGCTATGACCTCCCGTCTGCACGGGAGGAAATGGGAGTGTCAGAGATGGGGCCTTATCCGAGGTTACCTGTGAAGGAGGGACCTGGACTTCAGAGGGTCTGACACCGCATCCGGCTCTTCCGAACGCCGCACCAGTTGGGGAATCATGCCCCAGGCAGGAAGAAGTCTAGGAAGTGTCAGGCGTGGCCTCTGACTTCAGGGAACAGACAGTGATGATCAAGGCTGGGCATTGGAGGCTGATTGTGACGTGCCTGAGATTAGTAACACAGATAGTGTGTTTTCACCCCATATATATAGCATAGTACCTGGCACATGTTAAGCTGTTAAAATGTGTTAAAAGGGGGGAAAAATGAAAGGACAGAGGAAGGAAGGAAGGAAGGAAGGAAGGAAGGAAGGAAGGAAGGAAGGAAGGAAGGAAGGAAGGAAGGAAGAGGGGAGGGAGGGAGGGAGGGGACTATGAGATTTAATGACCCTTTTTTATGACTTCCACCCTCCACTACTCATGCTGTTGGACGGTGGTGATAAACCTTTGCACTGGTAATGAAAACGATACCTTTCTCCAGAGAGAAGGAAATAAAGAAGCGACTTTGTAGACCTAGGAAGCACTCACTTAACATAGACCGGTCTTAAAAGACAGTTGACAAAAGAGGAGCCAGACATGATTTTAAAAGTTATCAGAAAATGTAATTGTCCTTTTAATGGCATTTATAACCACCTTTCCTTTGCCCCCCCTGTGGCTCAGGGCTTACAAGTCCGAACATGTAAGAACACTTTCTACCCGAGGAAATGAAAACTGTCTGCTCAGATACTTCCATTGTTCTCCTGCAAGCTTACGTATCAGCCTGAGAATTCAGACCGTGTTCCCGAGGTGAAGCTGATGTGCACGGTCCTTCAGTTCTGTTTCTGCTGTGGTGGGTAGCGCTCTTCCCGTTCAGTGGTGCATTTCAGCCGTCACCCCATGGAGTCTGCATTAAAAATAACTCTCTGCGTGGGGCTCCGCATCTATGAAAGGCATCTAGCTACTGGTGGTCTCTTAGGTGAAGGGAAATTATTCTCCGGTAGCTAGTAGCCTACTAAGAATTCTATTTCAGATGATGCATTTCCAAGCCGTTAATGTTAAAGAAAAGCCAGAATTTCCTCTGCATTTATACCAAGTGTTTTATGTACCAAACCTCATTACCCACTTCACTGGCTTTGATCTATATTAAGGCTTGCCTTCAGCTCTGGCCTGCAGAGTGAGACTTAAGAGAAAATATGTAACACACACCACAAAGTACATGTCCTAACAGACCCGTACAGATGAGCCCCAAAGTGGGATAGACCAGAAAAAAAGTTCACGATTAGTAGTGACTATAAGGGAAATTAAGATGATGACTCAGCCCTGGCTGGTTTGGCTCGGTGGTTAGAGCATTGGCCCGTGGACTGAAGGGTCTTGGGTTCCATTCCGGTCAAGGGCACATGCCTGGGTTGCGGGTTCAATCCCTGGCTCCAGTCGAGGTCGTGCAACAGGCAACCAATCCATGTGTCTCTCTCACATCGATGTTTCTCTCTCTTTCTCTGTCTCCCTCCCTCCCTTCCAGTTTCTCTAAAAATTCAATGGATAAATATCCTTGGGTGAGGATTAACAAAAAAAATAATAACAATAAAGTAAAATGATGGCCATACTTTTGCTTGGTACTGTTTAAAACTACTTCTCCATGTGGTTTGAAGCATCTCTGTTGGCATGTGGATAAATGTGCAAAGACATAGCTGAGCTTTGAGGGGTTGCTGAGCATTCATGCAGCTGACATGTCCAGTTCGTCTGCATTGCTGTTCAAACTGCAATTGTTTCTTCCCGGGGCAATTCTTTTCCCGAAGCAGTATCGTGCTGTGGTGTAGAGGGTGAGCCTTGCAGTTACCCTGTCTGGGCTTAAATTCTCATTCTAGCTCTTTCTATCGGTGTGATCTGTGCAAGTTCTGTAAACTACAGGCCTCGATTTCTTAATCAGTAGGTTCATTGTGAGGAGTAGTGATTATGTATGTAAAGTGGTTAGCTCACTGCCTGGAACATAGTAAACACTCAATAATTACTATATAATATGTCATATCTCATGCTTAGCTAAGTATTATTTTCAGAGAGAGGGTTCAAGCCTATGTTCTAGGAAGTCTTTTGGGGGTACAAGGGATGGTTTGGAAATTGCCATATTAGGGAACCTAGTGATTGTAACTGATGGATGGTTCATCTGCCTTGTGGGGGAAATTATGATCTTACAGGGTGTATTTCATTGATGATTTTTAGGAGCATCAGATGTTTTCCATAAATCCAGCCACAGTGTAGGCGGCTGTGGTTTTTGGTGGGCAAATGTGGACTATGTCCTAAAATGCTGATATGCAGAAAAGTGTTCTGTGAAGGGCAATCTGGCGAGGCAGGGTTTAACCTACACAGCAACTTTCAGAGTTCTCCCAAACATGTTCTAGCAATTATAAGAATGTGGATATCTTATTGGTCAAAGAAGCCCAATGTTTCTGTTATTAAAAATATAAAATGTTTACATAACTGTTACTAAGCTAGCATTACATTTTAGGTTTTTTTTGTTGTTTTTTTATCCTCACCCGAGGACATCCTTCCACTTTTTGTTCAGGTAGAGTGGGGGGTAGAGAGAGGAACAGAGAGAGAGAGAGAGAAACATCGACGTGAAAGGGACACATCGAGTGGCTGCCACCCACACAACCGACCAGGGCCGGGGACAAACTGCAACCGAGGCACGCGCCCCTAGTGGGAACCGAACCCAGGTCTCTCAGGACCGCAGGCCGACGCTCTAACCGCTGAGCCAAACCGGCCAGGGCTACATTTTAGTTTTTTACTCTGTTATTGAGTATTGTGTTTCATGGAATCCTAGAAGCCACCCAGTGGAAGCTGTATCACTCTTATCCTTAAGGCTGAAAGAAACATCTAAGATGGAGAGTCCAGGAGGTTACCAGCTTAAATTCGGGACACCCAAGGGCTGTCCCTTCTATGCAGGAATAAATAGAAAATAAACCCGTCACACAGAAGGGGACAGCAAAGAAACTCACGCACCTCAAATTTGCTACTGGTAGAAGGAAGGAAAACGATATTGCCTAAGATTTTCCAGGTCAGTTATAATAAATATTTAAGTCTGAATTTCTAATGTCAGTGTGAGTTTTCCAAAGTATTTAGGCAGATAATTCAAACTAAAGTGGCCTCAGGTTGGGAGGCCTCGGATGAATGATAGGACGAGTTATAAAGACTTTCTACAAGAACTCGGTTTCCATCCAGGCCTCCAGCGATTATAAGACACATTCCCCACATCAGAGAAGATACATATGAAATGAATGGGCAGTTTGAATTGATGAGATGTGGTGTATCATAGTGACACAGGTAGTTATTAAAATAAGTTTGCTTTTAAATGTTCAGAAGGTCAGACCGTGTTGGTACAAGGAAGCAAAACTGCAGAGGAATGAGAGGAACCTCCTGCTCTTCCAAAATGTAACAATCCAGAGGGGAGGCAGGTGCAGAGTCATACATTACTTTTATGTAAATTACCCGTCAATTGTACTGTAATAACAATCGGAACCGTAAGTTAGACAAGAGCGAATGCCGTGTCAGAACCTTTGCAGTGCTAAGGACACATGAAATGGACAAGAATGCTCAGCAGGAGAGGTGACAGTGGGGTTACAGAAGCAAACTGAACTTTAAAATATAGGGAGTTATTTGTCTGTTTCGGGGCCTGCATTTCAAAGGCTTTCATCTGAAACATCCTTTCATCGGCAATGAAAATCAAGGTTAATGATTTCTCAGTTTGCTTGCAACATTTATCTGTCGTCCTCTGCTTTCTACTCCATTTTTAGAACGTGTCTAAATCAAAATAATACATGTTTACAGCATTCCTTTGCCTGCGCTTCCCCATACCATCTCTGCTGCTTCACAGAATGTTAGAATATATATTCTAATGTTAAAATAGATATTTTCATATTAAAAATATATATTCTGATGGAAGTATAGACTTGTTATTGATATCAAATGTACATCTATCTAGTATTTATAAATTCATATATTATAATATGTATTCTAATATTCCAAATAATATGCCTATACTGCTGTCCTGATATATCAGTTTTAGCTGTTGATACTGACTACATCAGCCTACGTTGATAAAATTATGATTATGTCAATATCGTTCCATTTTTCAGCCAAGTGATAGTCTATGATCAGGTTTCTGCAGTTACAAACTGCTTCTCTTTTTTTCTGTTGCCTTAACTTTCTTACAGCTGTCTCCATTTTGTTTTTTCTAAATGCGGCACCTGATTGATCAAATCTCTAGCAGTAATCTCCCCATTCTGTTCATTTTTTTCCTGGAGCCCTGCCAGTCTGGACGGGGCCCCTCACGGCCCGGGCATGGCCGCCCTCCTCAGGCTGTCTCCTTGCCTTTCTCCTGCTCTGTGTTCCTGGACTCTCTGCCACCTTTACCTTGGTTTACTCCCTAGTTTTGCTGTAGCACATTCTTGAGAAAGGATATTTGGGAGGACAGCGTACGACGCTGCCTGTTCCCTCCCCGGATTGCTGCTTTGGGCGTGGTAGTGTAAGGGAGCTGTGTCCCCTCGGCAGTGTCCCGGCGCCGGGTTGCCCTATGGAAGGGCTGGTCTCTGTCTCGTCTGCAGTCTTTGGCTCTTGTGGACTGACTTTTCTTTGTTCGTGCTTTGGAGCACAGGACACACGAACAGCACACCTCTCTTTTTACAACACTATTCCCCTTGTGGCAACAAAGAAACCATCGAGTGAACAAAGTGACAGTCAAGAGCACACAGTCTGGGCCATGAGCTAAGTAGACAAACTAGCTGTGTGACCTTGGGCAAGAGCCTTACCTGTCTAGGATTCAGTGTCCCCACTGACACTAGGAGGAGAACAGTAATACTTTCTTTATAGGGTTGGTGTGAGGGTTAAAAGGGTTAATACAGAACCTAGCACAGTATCTAGCACGAAGAGTTTAAAGTGTGTTGATTATTATTGATATGTTTGTCTTCCTGCGCTAGACCAGATGATCCTCCGAGACGGAGTGAGGTCTTGTTCATCTTAAAATCTTCAGTGAACTGAACAGAACCGACCCCGTTAGCAGTTGTTTGTTGGTTATTGGCCAGGGCCCGAGCACAGGAACAAGAAGCCTGTGTGGGTGCGATTCAGTGACTATTAAAGTGCAGGGCACCGGGAGTGGCTCCATTGGTTGGGCATAGTCCCGTGCCGCAAAGGCTGCAGCTTTGATGCTTCTCGTTGATGTTTCTCTGCCTCTCTCTTCTCTGTCTCTGTGTCTGTCTCTCTCCCTCTCCCTCTCCCTCCCTCTCTCTTCCTCTCTAAGAAATCAATAAAAAAAACTTTTTTTTTTTTTTTTAAACGAGCATCTCCAAGCCGTAGGCCTTTATGAATCCCTGGTTGAAGGAGGGCCGAGATCACCTAAGCCAGATCTGCTATCCTCATCCTGACTCCTGACACTTGGAAAACAAAATTCTGAAATGCATTTAATGGGTTTCAGATATCTTACACACTTTAAAATTTGTATGAGGGTACATTTTAAATGATAACTTCTGTCCCAGAATCATTTTCATTTTTCCAAAAAAATTTCTCTTTGCCTCAATAATTATAAAATGCCAGAAGACCATGTTCCCAGTATGGTGTGCTTATCATCTATATTTATCAGGGGAAAAAATGAATATAACTTTATTACTGCTCCAAATACTGACTAAGTTGTGTATCCTCTGACAATGCCCATAAGGCCTGGAAGAATGATCTGAAAGAAGAAACTTTTAAATTTTTTTTTTTTTTTTTATCCTCACCCGAGGACATTTTCCCATTTTTTTTGTTCAGGTAGCGTGGGAGGGAGAGAGGGGAACAGAGAGGGAGAGAGAGAGAGAAACATCGATGTGAAAGGAACACATCGAGTGGCTGCCACCCGCACAACCGACCAGGGCCGGGGACAAACTGCAACCGAGGTACGCACCCTTAGCGGGAACCGAACCCGGGTCTCTCAGGACCGCAGGCCTACGCTCCAACCGCTGAGCCAAACCGGCCAGGGCAAAAGACTTTTCTTTTTTTTCTTTTTTTATCCTCACCAGAGGACATTTTTCCATTTTTTTTTGTTCAGGTAGAGTGGGAGGGAGAGAGAGGAACAGAGAGAGAGAGAGAGAGAAACATCGATGTGAAAGGAACACATCGAGTGGCTGCCACCCGCACAACCGACCAGGGCCGGGGACAAACTGCAACCGAGGTACGCGCCCTTAGCGGGAACCGAACCCGGGTCTCTCCGGACCGCAGGCGGACGCTCTAACCGCTGAGCCAAACCGGCCAAGGCTGAAAGAAGAAACTTTTTAAAGAATGAATCTCAGACACTGATTTTTAAAATTCCATTCTCAGCTACTTAATGTTTTTAGGTGTGTTTATGTTCATATATTTGTGTGCACATAATATAAAACATGCACACAAAATACACTTTGGGGACATCAAAAGTTTATCTGGTGCAGTGGTAGAGACAGAACGTACATGGAAAACGCACACCAAGCTCTATGAAGCTTTGCTGAATGACGGTTCTTGCTACACATGTCATAAGGGAGGAATCCTGAGAGTTGGGGACAGGAACTGTGCAGAGCCAGGGCCTGAACTCGACCCAGAGTAATTCATGCTTGTCTGCGTCTGCTTGTTCCACGCGTGTGAAACCACGGTGCTGGGCTCTGTCTCCTCACCAGCCCTCTCCCACCACAGGGAACAGACCCAGGCTCCTGGAGCCTCCCAGTTCACAGTTTTCCCTGCTGGTGTCCATATCTAGAGCTGTAGGACTGATTTGTTGGCTTTTCTCTCCAGTCTTTCTAACACATTTTCAGATTTCGCCTCTTGTTATAGGCTGATTGTGTTCCCTCCCAATACGCATGTTGAAGTTCTAACCTCTAATGTTCCAGAATGTGACATTTGGAAATAGGGTTGTTGCAGATGTGATTAGTTAAGATTAGTTAAGAATGGGGTGAGCCCCACCTGGCCAGTGTGGCTCAGTGGTTGAGCGTTGACCTGGTCGCCAATTTGATTCCCGATCAGGGCACATGCCCAGGCTGTGGGCCTGATCCCCAGTGGGGGGCATGCAGGAGGCGGCCAATCGATGTTCTCTCTCATCGGTTTCTACTCTCTCTCCCTTCCTCTCTCTCTGACATCAATAAAGAAAAAAATTATCATTCCAGGGATGCAAGGCTGGTACAATATTCGCAAATCAATAAACGTGATACACCACATAAACAAAATGAAGAATAAAAACCAGATGATCATATCAATAGATGCTGAAAAAGCATTCGACAAAATCCAGCATCCATTTCTGATAAAAACGCTCAGCAATGTAGGAATAGAGGGATCATATCTCGACATAATAAAGGCCATATATGAAAGACCTACAGCCAACATCATACTCAATGGACAGAAACTAAAAACATTTCCATTAAGAACAGGAACAAGACAGGGATGTCCACTTTCGCCACTCTTGTTTAACATTGTACTGGAAGTCTTAGCCACAGCAATCAGACATGAAGAAAAAATAAAAGGGATCCAAATTGGAAAGGAGGAAGTGAAACTGTCATTATTTGCAGATGACATGATATTGTACATAGAAAACCCTAAAGACTCCATCAAAAATCTATTAGACTTAATAAATGAATTTGGCAAAGTAGCAGGATACAAAATTAACGTCAAGAAATCGACGGCATTCTTGTACATCAATGATGAACTCACAGAAAGAGAAACTGAAAAAACAATCCCATTTACCATCGCTCCAAAAAAATTACGATACCTAGGAATAAACTTAACCAAAGAAGTAAAGGACCTATTTGCAGAAAACTACAGGTCATTGAAAAAAGAAATAGAGGAAGATATAAAAAAGTGGAAGAACATACCCTGTTCATGGATTGGAAGAATTAACATAATTAAAATGTCCATACTACCCAAAGCAATCTATAGATTCAATGCAATCCCCATCAAAATACCAACAACATATTTCATAGAACTAGAACAAATACTTCAAAAGTTCATATGGAACCAAAAAAGACCCCGAATAGCCACAGCAATCTTGAAAAAGAAGAACAAAGTTGGAGGGATCACATTACCAGATATCAGGTTATACTACAAAGCGACTGTAACCAAAACAGCCTGGTACTGGCACAAGAACAGGCATATAGACCAGTGGAACAGAACTGAAAACCCAGAAATGGACCCAAGGCAATACGCTCAATTAATATTTGACAAAGGTGGCAAGAGCATACAGTGGAGTAAAGACAGCCTCTTTAATAAATGGTGTTGGGAAAATTGGACAGCTACATGCAAAAAAATGAAACTCGACCATCAACTTACACCATACACAAAAATAAACTCAAAATGGATAAAAGACTTAAATGTGACCCGTGAATCCATAAAAATTCTAGAAGAAAATGTAGGCAACAAAATTTCGGACATCATACGGAGCAGAATTTTCACTGATACATCACCTAAGGCAACAGAAATAAAGGAGAAAATGAACACATGGGACTACATCAAACTAAAAAGCTTCTGCACAGCAAAAGAAACGATCATCAAAATGGAAAGGCAACCCACTGTATGGGAGAACATCATTGCCAATGATGTATCAGATAAGGGGTTAATTTCCAATATATACAGAGAGCTCACACAACTCCACAAAAGGAAGACAAAGAACCCAATTAAAAAATGGGCAGAGGAGCTGAATAGACACCTCTCCAAACAGGACATACAAATGGCCAAGAGACATATGAAGAAATGCTCAACATCACTAATCATCCGAGAGATGCAAATTAAAACAACAATGAGGTATCACCTCACACCTGTCAGAATGGCCGCCATCAACAAATCATCAAACAACAAGTGTTGGCGAGGGTGTGGAGAAAAGGGAACTCTAATACACTGCTGGTGGGAATGCAGACTGGTGCAGCCGCTATGGAAAACAATATGGTGCTACCTCAAAAAATTAAAAATTGAACTTCCATTTGACCCAGTGATCCCACTGCTGGGAATATACCCTAAGAAGCCTGAAACACCAATCAGGAAGAATATATGTACCCCCATGTTCATAGCAGCACTATTTACAATAGCTAAGATCTGGAAACAGCCCAAGTGTCCACCAGTAGACGAATGGATCAAAAAGCTGTGGTACATATACACAATGGAGTACTATGCAGCGGTAAGAAAGAAAGATCTCTTATCCTTTGAGACGACATGGAGGGACCTGGAAAGTATTATCCTAAGTGAAAGAAGCCAAGCAGAAAAAGACAAATACCACATGATCTCACTTATATACGGAATATAATGAACATAACAGTCTGAGGAATACAGTAGACCCAGACACATGGAAGTAGGGCACAAACTGACATCCCTCAGAAGAGGGGATGGGGGGTGGGGGGGTGGGAAGAGATAAACCACAGAACTTATATGCATGTATGCATGACCAATGGACATGGACAACTAAGCCGGGGACAGGGTGGAGGGGTGGGGTGGGGGGTGCCAATGGGGTAAAAAGGTAAAATATCTGTAACAAAAAAATAAATAAAAATTCATAAAAAAAAAAACAAAAAAAAAAAATAAAAAATAAAAAAATAAAGTTAGCTGCTGACACCATTGAGTGTCTACACCAAAAAAAAAAAAAAAAAAAAAAAAAAAAAAAAAAAAAAAAAAAAAAAAAAATAAAGAAAAAAATTAAAAAAAAAAAAAAAAAGAATAGGGTGAGCCCCCTATTCCACTATGACCTGTATCCTTATGGAAAGGGGAAATTGGACACACATAAACACACCGTGTGCACGCATGGGGAGCACCATTTAAACACAAAGGCAGAGATCTGGGTGATGCTTCAACAAGCCAAGAAACACCGAAGATTGCCAGCAAACCACCAGCAGTTGGAGAGAAGCTTGGAACAGATTCTCCCGCACAGTTCTCAGAAGGAACCAACCCTGCCGACACCTTGATTTCAGACTTCTGGCCCCCAGGACTGAGAGAGAATAAGTTCCTGTTGTTTAAGCCACCCAGCACTTGGTGCTTCATCATGGCAGCCCTAGCAAATGACTACACCACCTATGGGAGGTTTTAGAATAAACATGATCGAACTTCAGCAAGGAGTGTAAGGAGTGAGTGCAGAGTAATTGGATTCTAGCACATTTTTCTCTCTTTGTCAAATGTCCAGTGACACCATTTGACTTTACTGTGTTGAAATAAATTCCTCATCACCTCTGGGCGTGTGAGTCAGCACCAAGTGGGCTGGGCAACGACAGAGGTTATTGCAGGTTGATCTGTGTTCATGAAATAGATGGGGATTAGCTCTCTGTTATGTTGCATGTAGCACTGCTAACTGTTGCTTTTGTGTCTATTAGCCTTGCTATGCACATTGTTACTTGGGAGCAATGTCTCTACCTTCTGGATGAGTCAAAACCTGATATCCATGCTACTGAAATCGTTAATGTAGTTCCCCCAAATCTTCACAGGTGGGCTTGCTGGATAAATTATAGTTATTTGATACAAATAATTTTTCTCAGTAGAAGAATGTCCCAAATAGTTCATGGAACATACTTACACTAAAAAATATCTGTTGCTAATCTGAAAGTCTAATTTAACTCGGCATCCTGTGTTTTTATTTGCCAAAGCTGACAACCTTATTTGCATGGTTTTTGAAACTACAGCCTGCAGCCAGCCAGTGACAACCACCAGTCACTAGAGACAGACTGATCAGAGGGTGAATCCTTGGAAAACAGTTTTCTAAAGATACAAATAAATACAGAAGCAGCCCTGGCTGGATAGCCCAGTTGGTTAGAGCCTTGTCCCAATATGCCAAGGTTGCAAGTTCAATTCCTGGTCAGGGCACATGTAAGAATCAACCAATGTATGCGTAAATAAGTGTAACAATAAATTGCTCGCACCCTCTCTCTCTGCCTCCATCCCTCTAAAAACCAATCAATAAATAAAATTTAAAAATAAATAAATAGCTAAGCTGGTTTGCTCAGTGGTTGAGCATCAACCCGTGCACCAAGAGGTCACCAGTTTGGTCAGGGCACATGCCCAGGTTGTGGGCCCAATCCCCCATGAGGGGCATGCAGGAGGCAGCCAATTGATGTTCTCGCTCACCAGTGTTTCTATCTCTCTCTCTAAAATCAATAAAGAAAATAAATAAATAAATAAATAAATAAATAAATAAATAAATAAATCCAGAACTGCTCAGAAGGTATGGCAATGGCCCTTTTCGGATCCTTCTCAGGAGAAGACAAGAGCAGTAGACAGAGGGTGTGATTCATTCTCTGAAAGTTTTGCTCTTATCTCCAATTTTGGAGGGACCAGAGTTTGAAGTAGCAACTAAGGAATGGGGGTAAGGGGCAAGGAATAAGGTGACTGTACATTGACTCAGCACTGACTGAATTACTAATAAAAACTAATATTACCGCCTGGCTAGTGTGGCTCAGTGGACTAAGCATCGTTCTATGAACTGAGAGGTCCCAGTTCGATTCCTGGTCAGGGCACATGCCGGGGTTGTGGGCTTGATCCCCAGTAGAGGGCATGCAGGAGGCAGCTGATCAGTGATTCTCTCTCACATCAATGTTTCTATCTCACTCTCCCTTTCCCTCTCTCTAAAAAAGTCAATAAAAACATATTTAAAAAGCCCTGGCCGGTTTGGCTCAGCAGTTAGAGCATCGGCCCACAGACCAGAGAGACCCGGATTTGGTTCCAGCTAAGGGCATGTACCTCGGTTGCAATTTGTCCCCGGCCCTGGTTGGGGTTGTGCGGATGGCAGCCACTCGATGTCTCTCTCTCTCTCACATCAATGTCTCTCTCCTTCTCTTCCTCCCTCTCTCCCTCTCGCTCTATCTGAAGATAAATGCAAAAAAAAAAAAAAAAAAAAAATTAAAAAATAGCACACTAGTATTACCAAAATGACCGGGAGTAGTTATTATCTGAAAATTTAAGAATTGGTATCTTGATGCTGTAGTTGTGAAACTGATTAACAAGGTCGTTATTAATAACAGCTCCCCTGTATATCTTTACGCTGTTTTCTTTCTAGCACGTCACAGTACATATTTATTATATTCTCTCTAGTGTACAGGGTGGAAAAAAGGAGGTTTACAGTTGTGAGTATGTAAAACACAGAGTTTATTCTTGTATTATTACTTATTAATTTGTATTTTTCCATAAGAACAACTGTAAACCTCCTTTGCCCACCCTTGTATATATAGAGCACATACTATATATTATTTATTGGTTTCTTGTTTGTTTTCTTCCGTCCAAAACTATATTCTCTGTGCCTAGAGGATTACCTGGAATTTAGTGGGTACCTGGAATTTAATGGGCATTCAAGAAATACAGCGGAATGAATGAATGAATGAGTAGCTTTTTGCAAGTAATCTAAGGCTTTACAGAAGACCCTGTGGTTAGTTCATTTGAAAGAAAGGTCTTACCCCTGAGCTTTCTGTGTGAAGTTTTGGAAAGTCTCTGCTGTTGTGAATGAACTTGGGCTGGTAGGGGCTGAGGGCAGGGGCGGGGGACATTCAGAGAGCGAGCAATCCTTTTCTGAAACATGTCCAGCATCCTGCTCTAAGTGAGCGAGTGGAATCATGCTTCAAGGACTTCGTGCGCGCTAAAGAACTTCTCAGACTCCGGTTTCTTGCTCGCTGGTAGTGAAATTCGCTTCTTCACATGGAATTCACCATCTGTGTGCTCGTCCCTCCACTTTGATTCATTAAGGAGAATGAAGAACGTGGGGAGAAAGCTTCATTTCCCGGACCCTCCTCTCCCATTGTCACTACCAAACCAGTTGCAGCATTTTTTGTTTTTATTTTTTGTATCCACAGCATCAAAAGAATGTATCATGCTTGACCTGTATGAAAAATAAGTTAAAGCGTGTATTTATGTCATTGAGAAAGAACTGTGAGCTAGTCACACTTACCGAAGTTCTTTCATGTGCTTCAAACAATAAGTCTATGAAGATGAAAAAAAAAACCCTAACAAATGTCTTGTTTTTGGCAACAGCATTAAAATGCAGATGAAATCTTTGATTGTTAGTGAGTTCTAGAATCTTGTAATTAGGATTTTTTAAAATCACCTTGGAAAAACCTGTGTTTGACTCATGCAAACAATGTGGGGTTTGCAGTTAAATAGGCTGATTCGCAGTTGCACAACCCCTTGGACCAAATCACCCGAATCTTCATAATTCCAGGTCTCAGAAGAAGCCCAGACGCTGGAAGGAAGAAAGCTTTAGAACTGGAGTTGGTCCCTTGAGCAACTCCATTTGCTAGATTGTACGCTGATAGATTGCATTTGGGAACAGCTTTGCTTCGTGGGCAGCCGGCGTCGTCCTCTCTCATAGGTCTCAACTTGCCTTAGCGTTTGAGCAGCGCGATTAGACGTGGTTGCTGCAATAGCTGTGGAGAAATGTACCAGGAGGCTCTCCTATGGAATATGTTTCAGAAAACTTCCTTTGGACGGTGATAACAGTATTTCTCAATCACTGTGCCGCTGGGCAGGCACAGGTGTGTTGCATACCGTTAAATCACCCTGTCCTTAGGACATAATGTTGCTCTTTGAAAGTATTTGGCTCTCATTCCATCTCCTTTGCCGCCCACCCCCTCTTTATGCCAAAGGAGGCACAGTTCCCAGACTTACTCTCCACACCCAGCAAGGTTCTCTTTCATATATCCTCAGTGATTGCTTTTTAACTCATTTCATCCCAGTTGCGTGCATCTCCAGGCTCATGGCGCGTGCTTACCATCCAGTTCTGCTCTGCACATTTCGTGCATTCCTATGTACTGAGCATCACAGCAGGTTCCAGACATAGAAGCCTATTAACAAAGCACCAGCTCTCGAGGTGCTCACAGTCCACTGGGGGAAAAGACCAACAGAGTGGCCACCTTCTCTTTTTTCTGTTCGAGTTTGCCTTGCATTGAGTCAGGGAGAACTAAGGTGTAACAGATAGTTCAGTCCTGGTGATAAAAAGGGCGAATTGGAATTGTATTGCAGTCAATTCTAGTTACCTTCGAAGTAGGAATCTTGAAAAGCACGTGGTGGAGAAGCAGAGGACTTCTTGAGGTGAATCAGTTAAGAGACACTTTGTAAAATGAGGTGCCTTTCCTTTGAACTGCAGGATCAAACCTCGGATCACCGGTCTGCCATTCGAACCTGCTGCAGTGTTAGCCTCAGCATACGTTTCTTCTTGCCACGTGAGCACTGTGCTGTAGCTCAGTTATTCTACTGGTTACCTCCTGAAAGTACTGTACAGTGTAGGACCTGTCATGTACTTGGCTAGCAGAAGGCAATGAGGAAATAGTTGGTGAATGAATGAATGGATACGACTGTACATATTTCCTCTTCATGCTATTTTTAACACAGTTTTTCACAGCCTTCTACACCAAGCTATTCCAATTCCAAATTCCACAGAGAGAGAGGGAATCCGAACTGATGTGACTTGGGTCAGGTGTCTCTGCTATGTCCAGACAGCCGTGTCCAGGAAATCAGACCAGATGGCCTGGTGCTCACCCAGCAGGGATTCGGAGCATACTCGCTGGGAAGGGCGTCATGAGGGTGACCAGCCACACCTCTGACTAGCTTAAGGAACAGAATTTGTTGAAAGATGTAGAGGATAAAGTACCAGGAACGGGCAGTAGAGAACAAGGGGTTTGCTAACTTCTTTGCCCTTGAAGTTGGGTAGAGGTTGAAGGAGTGGCCAGAATTGGAAGGAGTTATAAAGGAAGTAGTATTTTCAGGGGAAAGCCAGGCTTCCGTCAGGGCAAGTAGGAGGAAGAAGGAGTGTTTGAGAAAAGATTAAAGATAAGGAGAAAGAATTTTTAAAGAAGTAAACAGTTCATTTTATTCTATGCTTTAATTGTGGGTATTGACATAATTTTTTCTCTCATTATCTCATTATGATTAGAAAGGTATGTATTGAACACACAAGACCAAGTTAACATTGCTTTTCTTTTAAACGGTGCCTTCCAGTTCCAAACAGTGTTATTATGAATTTAAGGAAAGCAACCCACGTGCAAGTTGGGATTTTTCCATGATTGTTGAATGACTCAGTGACGAGTGAGAGAGTGAATAAGTTAAGTTGGTGAAAACAGATAAACTAAGAATGAGAAGCTGGTGTATTTGGAAAATGGTCAGCTTTATATAACTAACTTTCATGAAAAATGTTCACTATTCTCTATTAGTTGGCTACCAGAACCTGTTTGCAAAATTAAGCCAGAATAGTTTCCCCAAGTTAGGTAGATACATGTGCAAAACTTTTTAGGCCAATACACAGTTGCATATTATCGGAGAACTTTGATTAGATAGACCTAGTAAGAGGAAATCCCCCCAGCCCCTTTCAACTGCCTGTGAAGTGTCCTTGCTGCAAATACCTGTGCAAGGAGGGTTGACTGGAAACCAAAGGGAAACCTGTTATCTTTGTTTTTCTTTCTGAGTGAAAAGCAAAAGGTAAATATCATGGTCCAGTGGAAAAGTACATTGGATTTTAAGTTTTTATGTGTGTTTTCCAGTTCGAGGTGCTCAGACTTCATTCAACTATACAGTTATAATTGACAAGACCCCTTAAAATGTGACAGAGCTTCTTGAGGGTTGAACCCTTGAATGCTGGTGTTGGGTGAATACTTTTACATTGTCGTATAACATTTGCTCTGCTTATAACATTTTATATGTGGTGTGTGTAATTTGTAACTTAAATTATTATTACTTTCTTTGCTTCTAAAGCATCCTAGAATATATATATATATATATATATTATATATATATTATCTCCACTAAAGGCATATATATATATATATGGTTGGCATTCTCCATTTTATTTGGTAGAGGATTTAAAAATAGTTAAATGTAAAGTGAATTTCTAACCAACAGATATTGTTTTCCAATTGATTTTAACTTTTAATGGGATTCATTTCCAGGAAAAACAAAAAACTTCCATAAACACTGTAAATGCCTGGGGGAAGGCTATAAGGATTTGATCATCTTTTGGGGCTATGGGTTGAATTGTGTCCTTCTCCCTCACTCATAGGTTGAAGTCCCAACCCCTAGTCCTTCAGAAGGTGACCTTATTTGGAAATTGAGTCATTGCTGATATGTAATTAGTTAAGATGAGATCATACTGGAGTGGGGTGAGCCTGCAATTCAATATCACTGGTATCCTTTTAGAAAGGGGAAATCTAAGCAAGCAGCCCTGCAGAGAAGGAAGACCTCCTGAGAGACCCAGGGGAAGAGGCAAGAACACTGCCTTCCCTCTCAGCCCTCAAAGGGAACCAACCCTGCCAACACCTTGATTTTGGACTTCTGGTCTCCAGAACCGAGAGGCAATAATTTAGTGTTGCTTAAGTTACCAAGCTTGTGCTGTTTTGTTATGGCAGCTCTAGCTAACTGATACACCCGGTTGTGAAATCACATCAGCAGTGGTGATTATACTAGGTGCCATGTCCCGAGTATAGCCTCCCTGAAGGCTAACTTTCCTTTTGGAAATTCCAATTCCATACCTCCATTCCTGGTACTTTCCTTCTTCTCTTTAACATCGGACATTTATAATGATTTATAATGTCTAATGAGGCTGAGCTGTGATATAGTAATTTTTCAGGAGGGCCTATAGTGTAGTCTGAAAAGTCCCGAATAAGAATGAATCCATTCCCTGAATTGTGAATGAAACAGCTCGGTAGTATGTGGATGAAGAGTAGAGAGGCTGATTCTTTGGCTCTAAGCTCCGTGGTCTGGGGCAGCTCACTTAACTTACTTGAGTGTCAGTCTTTTATTTTGCGAAACAGAAGATATTGTGTATGTTCCTGTGACTTTGTGAATGTAAATTCAGAAATCTATAGTACATAAGTCAAAGTAGCATTCATGTCATAATAACATTTAATAGCTTTTTTCCACTTTCATCGTGTCCAGACAAAATTGCCGTTGGTTAAAATAAATTGCCAAGTACAGTACGCCTTATAATGAAAAGCACAGTCTCCTGCCTCAGCAACCCCCACCCTGCTCAATCCCCAGTTCACTTCTCAGAGGAAATCACGTTGAACAGTTTCCATATTTAGCTCTTTTAGTGGTTACCGCCCTAACTTTAATATGTTTATGCTACATTTCCTTGATGATCAACTCTAGACATTATCTCTTTACTCCTCACCATTTAAACATTTAAAGTGAAGAATTACTGATTCAGCAGACATTCCTGACAGCCTGTAGGTCAACTGGGTTCTTTAGGCATCTCTCTATGGATCTAATTTGAGTAAAGAGCTTTGGCTTCAGTCAAAGGGAGACAGAAATTGGATGATTTCCATGGGGCATCGCACAAAACAACGAAAGAAGGTTTGGTTTAATTACTCAAGCTCAAATTGGGCCAGAGTTGTTAAGTTATTAATCTTTTCTATTTTTCTGTGTGTGTACATTTATTTTAAATAAAACAAAAGCTGAACTTAAAATAGTGTATGCTCCTTTTTTTAAAAAAGGAAAAAATATTATTCTGTTAGCCTATAACTTTAAAAAAAGAGAGACCTGCTTAAAAGGTAAGATGCTTTATTCTTTGATCTCAAATACTAACACAACTGTAGTGAGAGTGTCAATGGATGCTCATTTGTGGCAGTAGCTTGGCTTGGTTTTGCAGCTTTATCCTTTTATCCAAAGAGTAAGACAGAGTTCAAGAAACCATTGCTGTTTCTTGGAAACACAGAAGTTCTGCAATTCAGATTTTTCTGGAAATGCTATTAAGTAAATGACTTTGACTTATGATTTCGAAAAACTATCATCTATGATGGCAGTAAAATATACTTGACAAAGGTCTTCATGTTGACCACATGGGGTTCCTTGGAGCCTGTTGCAATAATCTGACATGTCTGCTGCTCATTTCTGACTCTTGATTGTGTTGGATGTCTCACCAAAGTGCAGACAGAAAACCCTGATGTTAATGGAGTTTCGGATTTAACTCTTACACATACCATAGCCACAGAGAGATATGAAGGCATGGGTTAAAAGGAGATATTAAAGGATGTGTCTGCTAATGGGACCAATTTAGTGGTGGTGTGAGAAGAAATGTAGAAGGGGTTGTGTTTGAGCGCTTTCTGCTACTTTCCAGCCCCCTATCTGGAAACTTCCTTGCCTTGTTGACTTCATAGCACCCTTTCCTAGTCTCCTGTGCCCACACGTATTTTTTTCACTAGATCATTATCCCGTCTATGTGTCTGGTCGTCTTCAGTAAAGTCCCACCTGCAGTCTACTCCTTTTCTACTTCCATTGTCTCAACGGCTACTTACTTGCACGTGACACTCCAATTCCTTTCTCTAGCTGCTGCCTCTCTCCTGATCGTCAGGCATGTCCACTGGACATTTCTGCATGAACGGCCCAGGAATTTCTCAAACTTGACATGCCCCAAACCAAAATCATTATCTTTCTCTCTTCTGCCCAAACTTCCCTCCTCCCAGTGCCCTTCAGTTGGGTTGAAGACTCACACTCTATTCACGAAACTGCGGCTTGTTCTCTGCACCTGCCTACCTTGCAGAGTTCTGTTCTTTCTGCTCAGAGTTTTCAAATCTTTATGCTTCTCTCTGTGCCCAGGGCACTTGTCCTGCTCAGGTCTTACCGTCCTGGGTAGAGACGGTAGCAAAGTCTTCCCAGCTGAGCTGTCAGTCATCAGCTTCTCTAATCCTCCATTTTCAAATTTTATTTTGGGCCAGAACTGTTTTACTTAATAGAACTTGTGATCTTGTCATTTGCCTGCTCAGAAATCCTTAGCGAGCTCCCTAGGGACGATCAGGATACAACTGATCCTTCATATCCTGACATCTGCCACTTTTCATCTGTCCCCACTGAGCTTACTCAGTATAATACACCCAGGGTCCCATGGGGAGCCTGGCTCAGGGTTAACCTGATGAATAAATTAATAATGAATAAAGGGATGGTTGAACGAGCAAATGACTCGACACAGACCTATGCATGTCTCATGCTGCCGGGGAACAATTTTCCTCCTTCTAAAATGGGTGAAATCCTATTTAATATGTCATTTGGGGAAAGTTTTTCATTGCTACCCAGTCTCAATCCATTTCCTCTCAATTTGCGATTTTGGGACATTTTGTTCACGCCACAGTCATAGCAGTTAATATAAGTCATGCTAATTTACATGTGTGCTGAGTGTTCACAGGACCTGGGACCCTTTGTTACGATGAAGACTCAGCCCCTACCCCTAAGCCCAACACACAGAGGGAATCAATTCGCATCTGAATTCTCACCACCACTGATTCCTTTCAGTCTCTTTCTCTTTCTTCTGAAGTCTTACAACAGCTTCATAAGTGTTTTCCTTCCCTCCATTCTCTCCTCCTAAAATCCACACTTCACAGCCCTCTCGATGAATCCTTTACTCCTGAAAATTAAAAGTTTGCAGAAGTGGCAAACCATCGATGAAATTAGGGGCTGGGCCTCTTGATTTAGAGGTTGTAGCCTTCTTTTAGTTCTGAAGTTTTCCCGTTTCTTGGCGACTCTGATTATTTTAGAGTCTTAGGTACTGTAGGTCACAGACTAAATGCAGGGTGTGGCAAAACAATACAAGTTCATATGGAAAACAATACAATACTTAGTCAATAATAATACAGAATAAACTGTGTTTTGTGTACTCACCACTGCAAAACTACTTAACCCTGTAGAACATCAATGGATGAGGTACAGGAGATCTTTCTGTCAATTTTAGCTTCTTCATCATTGCATGGTATTTGTTCCTTGAGAGTAGATACAGAGTCCGAGAGAAACGTTCTGGGAATAAGAAGGAGACATGTGCGAACTTCATAACTGTATTTTCCCTGCTAACAAGAGTCTTGGAAACCACCTCAGTGGTATCAAGTACATGCAGTTATTACAGTTTGACCAGGTTTTGTCCCTGTGCACAGAAAGTCTGGCTGTGGCAGAAGCCAGTGACCGAACATGGTGACCAGAGTCGTGGTTCGTGAAACAGCTAATAAGTTTGAGACTCGAGAAAAGAAAAGAGGGAGAGAAACACCAGCCTCACCCGAGTGTTTCTGCAGTCGCTGCGGAAGCACCTTCATGGGAACCGCTCATTACGTCACTCACTCTCGGCAGGGCTTGGGGGACACTGCTGCCTTCCTGTCCCCTGTCTGTCCCTGCCACCAGTGACGGGACAGCGCAGGGCATTTGAACGATCAGCCCATTACCCGGGAGTAGGCATTTAGTTTCCTGTGTTAGAAGCGGACGTGTCACCTGGGATTTGACCTTCTTTTCAAAGTCTGAACCACTTGGGTAGGAAAACTGTGGTCTTAATAACCTTTGCCAGTCACCTGTGGCTTGCAAAGCACTTCATGCTTATTAACTCATTAATCCTCTCCGCGAATCCTGTGAGGAAGGTAGACATCAGGTCACATTTTTTCCCTTCCCACGGCTGTGAGTTTGAAGCACAGATCTGCACAAGGCCGTTGGGGCACATCTGTGGCAAACACGGGGAGGGGACCCCTGAGGAGGCGTATGGAACCAACCTTGAGCAGGGGCTTCTCTTTATTTTTCCCCCCTGTAATTCCAGAATGGCTCTCCACTCCAGCCACCAATCAGAAGTCCCCGTTGGGTAGATTTAACAGGAAACATTGGCTGAAAGTACAACTCTCAGAGCTGCTGATAGATGTTTGTTTGGCTGGGTGGGGAGTAGACGCTTGTCACATCAAGACATGATGCATGACCTCGGGGTTTTTCCCAATTGAACTTGTTCGTCCATTTTTTTCGTCTCCTGTTTCTCCATAGAATAAGGGTTTGCTTAACCAGCTGTGTTCTCCCAATTCCCTCAACAATATTTATGAATAAAAACTTGGCAGGTGCTCTTTCAACGGACACAGTCTCTGCCTTCTGGAAAGTTCTGTCCTTCCTCATTCTAAAGCTGAGTGGTAGACATCTCTCCTGGTTGAAGGTGGGTATTGGATGCTTACAGCTGAATTATGGGTTCTGGCTGCTGTCATTCTGACGTGCAGTCCAGGGCCTCATTTCTGTCCCTTAGCTCTGTTGATGAAGGGTGATTTCTGAGAATCTGCCCAGTCCCAGGACCTGAACCAATGTGCCTCTCAGGAGCCTATTGCCATCTTAGTTTTCTAAGGAAGTGTGCAGAGCCCGAGGACGAGCCACAGTTTAGTCGTCCGTGTGTGCGGGTGTTCGTTTAGCGAGCAGGTCTCCATTACCCCGCATGACAGCAACGTGCTGAGCTCCCGGGGCTTCCGAAAGGACCAGGCTGTGAGGGACCAGCGGGGCCATCGAGCCTCGGGCTTTATACTCCAACAGGCCTCAGGTTGAGACTGTAGACATTCTTCCCGAGGGAAGTTTTATTTTGGTTGTAAATAAAGGTAGTTCATAGACCAGCGTTGAAGAACATACTAGAGTTCCGGCCATCCTGCTCTGGGAGTTCTTCATTTCATAACATCCTGGGAGTTCCAACATGGAAGTGGTCTGGCCCCACACCTCTGAGAGTTTGCAGAATGGCCGAGACACCCTCCCCGAGTCTCCTCACCCCACAGGAGGTCAGGCATCCTCCCCCCTAAGAAGGAGGAAGGTGGTGTGCTGGACAAAGAGCATCTCCATGGAGTATAATGTTGGAAGGGGCCAGAGACAGCCTCTGTTTACCCCCTCGTGTGTCGGTGGGGGAACAGACCTGAAAAGGTTCAGCACATCCTGAAGTCCTACCGGCAGGTGGTTTGTGGCACAGCAAGACTCAAAAGGGGGTGTCTTAATCCACTGTGCTCTGTCCTGGCTTCCAGAGTGGACCTCCAACCCTACCTGGCTCGTCCTCTTGGTGTCATCACTCCCTGGGACACAGGCTGACTTTGGTTTCTTTTCTTTTCTCTCTTTTTCTCTTCCTTCCTCCCTCCCTTCTCTCTCTCTCTCTCTCTCTCTCTCTCTCTCTCTCTCTCAATTGTGTATATGCTGCTTTATACTTACTGCCCCGTCTTTTTGCTACACCACTGCATGGTTCCTACCAGCAACAGAGGTTGACCCACATCAAAAGCGGAGCATTTGATTTTAATCAGAACAATGTTTGTGTTGTGAGGTTAGCTCTCGCTCTCCCGCGTGGGGCAGAGCAGGACTTCACCACACAGTGAACCCAAGGTCCGTGCTCTGCCCGGAGTGGGGACCACCAGGGCGCAGTCAGCCTGTCCGCATCCAGTTTTCTAAGTAAATCCCACGGCATGAGGAAGAGAAAGAGGGAAAAAATCCAAACACACAAGCCCCTTATCCCCCAAAATGGAAAAAGACAAACTCGGTGTGATCACCTGCCTCTTCCTGTTCTTATTTTTTTTCTTTGCGTTGTAGATAATGCAAAATAGGACTAAAGTTTAACTCCATACTTTCCCTGGAGTTCCAGAATGATCTTCGAGCTGCCTCAAAGCGGACAGCACCACTCCATGTGCAGGCTTTTCAAACTCAGCCTGCCAAGGCTGAATGTATCATCTCCCCTCCGAAACCCGCTCTTCCTCTTCAGTTTTCATAACCTGCCAGCAGGCTCCCAAGGTAGAGACCTTGGATTCACCCTACACGCCTTTCTGTCACTCAGGTGCTCTGTCAGTTCTACTGCCTAGTGAATCCAGTTACTTACTGCCTCCCCAGCCACGCGGGACGTCTGACCACTCCTTGTGGGGCAGGCTCCCCAACACCTCTCTATCTTGTCTCCAGTGGGACTCACACCACCTGGGATACCCTTTTCCAAGTGGTCACATCCTGCTCTTTCTTCCAGATTCAGCTCAACAAAGTCCCCTTTCACTGAGTCTTCTGAGGACTCCCACTTAGTTGGGGGCTTCATCTTTTCACCTGGAGTATGGCTTTCTAGAAAGGACATAGGCTCGGGAGTCAGCTCACACCAGTCTGGCGATCTACTCTGCTCCGATGCTCAGGGACTTCATCTGCAACATCGACGCGGCCAACTTTGCAGAATCCTTGAGCCGGTTAAACTAAATAACACTGTTTCCGGTGAATGTTAGTTTCCTTCCCACAGAAAAGTGTAAAGCTATAGCATAGTGGTTAAAAGAATGTGGCCCTGCCCTGGCCGGTTTGGCTCAGCGGTCAGAACGTCGGCCTGTGGTCCAGAGAGACCCGGGTTCGGTTCCTGCTAAGGGCATGTACCTCGGTTGCAGTTTGTCCCCAGCCCTGGTTGGGTCGTGTGGGGGGCAGCCACTCAATCTGTCCCTTTCACATCAATGTTTCTCTCTCTCTCTCTTTCTCTCTGTCTCCCCCTCCCACTCTATCTGAACAAAAAATGGGGGGAAAAAAAAGAATGTGGCCCTGAGCTCGGCCGGGGTTGCTCAGTGGTTGAGCATTGACCCATGTACCATGAGGTTGCCGGTTCGATTCCCGGTCAGGCCACATGCCCAGGTTGTAGGCCAGATCCCCAGTGGGGAGCATGCAGGAGGCGGCCAATCGATGTTCTCTCTCGTTGATGTTTCTCTCTCTCTCCCTCTCTCTCAAAAAAATCAATAAAGAAAAAAAAAAATGTGGCCCTGAACCCAGAACATGTGCTTTAAAGCTCAGCCCCACCACTTACATCAGTGACCTTAAACCTGACACTTGCTTGAGCAAATCACGGTCCTTTCATTGTCCTCGTCGGTGTGACCACCGCACCTGCTTCACAGGGTGCCAGAGTGAGACGCCTGTGGAGTTCGCGTGTTGGCACAGGAATCCGCAGTGGCTGTCACGCCCCCTGCCTCCGCACTTGACGTTTAGTATCCCAGCTGTTGGTCACCTGTTCTTTTCCCCTGTCACCTTGAGGATTGCCAACGGACTGGACAGCTTTCCTCGCACTTGTATCCTCAGCTACCACCACAAGACACAGAGTGAGCCATGAGAAGTCGCAGCCTCGGATGATCAGTCCAGGAGCATGTCATCCGAGGCTGCGGTCTGTGCTGACAGCACGGTCCGGGCCCGTCCAGGACACCGCCCCGCGCGCTCTCCGTGCCAGCCGCCTCTCAGGCCCCACTCCAAGCGGGCGCCTCTCCCAAGCTCTCCGGGTCTTACCCCAAGTCCGCTTAGAGGGCGCCTGTCAATCTCAGCCCCTGTTGCCTGCTTAGGTTTGAGAGAAAGTGTTACTAGTTAAAGCACGTGTAGCCTCTGGGGTTGTGGAGATGATGGGGACGATGGCCGTGTCGATGTTGCAGATGAGGTCCCTGAACGTCAGAGCGGAACGGATTCTCCAGGCCGGTGTGACCTGACTCCCGAGCCTCCTTCCCTGGTCTGGGAGCCATGCTGCCACCCCCGCCAGCGGCACCCGTCTGCTTTGACTGAAAGCGGTGACTGTCAGGCTGTCCCCGGTGGCAGCGTTTTTTTGTCCAGTTCCCGTCTTCTTTCTGTACGTCCCCGTTCCCTCCAAGGGCCCCTCCGGCCTTGAACGAATGTTGTTGGTTGTTGCTTTAGACCAGGGAACTTCCATTTCTACTCTGGACCCAAGTCTAAAGATGAAGGCCCGTTCTCTCCTCTGTGGTGCCTGGCACACACATTTCAGGGTGTTCCCCACCCCCTCATCTCCTTATCGCTGACTGCAGTAGCACAGGATGCCAAGAAGCGTGCAGCTGCCTTCTTTGTTGTACTGCCTCCTAAATTTAACAAGTGTGCCCCTGACCTCATAGCTGGGAGCATTCTTGACAGGAAGCTACAGGACAGAGGTAAAACGTATTGTTACCCCAAAGAACCGAGAGCAGCACATTTTGGAAGATTTCTGTCCGTAGGGCTCACTTCTGTTACATACTTGTTTAGAGAGTTTGGTGAAAGCTGAAGTTACATTTCAAAGAAAAGGGGTTCGGTTTTATTTTGGTTTAGCTTTTGTTTTTAAACATTTTTTTTTCTTTATTGATTTTTAGAGAGAGGGGAGAGAGAGACAGAAACATCAATGAGAGAGAACATCAATTGGCCGCCTCCTGCGTGCCCCACACTGGGGATCAGGCCCACAACGGTTTTATTTTGTTTTAAGCATATTTTCCTGTTGTTTTCAACTTAGATCCTTGAGATGAACGTAATTCTTGACTGGGAAAAAGACAGAAACCAGGTAAGGGCTTCTCCAGTCGAAACGAACCGACTACTAGAAAGAAGTGTAAGCCTAGTCCACCTGCATTTACATAATCTTAATTTTATCCACTTTCGTAGCAAGGAAATCGAAGCACTTGTGATCCAATAGAAAAGAAATTACTTAGACATCTCTCTAAATCTGTCCTCTCATTTTCATACAGATGCAGACATTTTTCAGGTGCATTTTCCTGAAGAATGAATCATTGTTTCCCCACCCTTTGGGTAACAGAAATAATAGAGGCTAACAGAGAACTCCACTCAGGGTTTTCTTTAATTCCATAAATTCTGGTCTTTTTTTTTATCTCATTCTGAGAGTCTAATTTTTGACTGGGTCCCTGGGCCTCTCTCTTTTCCCAAAACCTTGTTCACCTCCCTCTGGGACAGAGCAGTTTCCTTTCTTGGGGCTGC
This sequence comes from Molossus molossus, assembly GCF_014108415.1. Lineage (NCBI taxonomy): Eukaryota > Metazoa > Chordata > Mammalia > Chiroptera > Molossidae > Molossus > Molossus molossus. Next base: position 60,854,391 of record NW_023425351.1, on the reverse strand, counting down.
TGGGCTGCTGGCTCCATTCTATTCCAGCCACAGATCCGAGGTCCCTGAGCTGCCCCGTGTGCCCCCCCCCCAGGACTTCTGCTACCCCTCCATTGAGTGAGCAACCTGAAAATAGCCGATCCGAGGAGACTCTTCCCGTTAACATTCTAAGATCATTACACCGTATCTCTGCCTGTCTTTTCCATCCCCCAGATAAATTTAAGGGCAGGAAAAGATTGGGACCAGAAATAAACTACTTACGAAAATAAACATGGTCCATTTAAGTTAGCGATTTCATAGTTAAGAGTCTGTGTTTTAAGAGGTAGTTCTTGCACGCAGGATTTATAGTCTCCGTTTTAAGATTGAAGCTAAATTGTTGTAAGGTCCAATTTTTCAAACTGGGGCAAAGAAATACCCAATTATCATCGTTATTTTAAAAATCCTCACCTGAGGATATGTTTTATTGCTTTTAGAGAGAGAGAGGAGAGGGAGAGAGAAACATCGATTGGTTGACTCCCGCACATGCTCCAACTTGGGGTGGAACATGCACCCTGGGTATGTGATCTGACCGGGAATCGAACCCAAGACCAATTCATGACCCTTTGGTGCACAGGATGATGCTCCAACCAACTGAGCCACACTGGCCAGGGTAAAATACCTTATAAGCATGGCTCATATCATGAAGGCGGGATGGACATAGGGGATGGTGAGGGAAGCTAAGGAAAGAATTCGCACGGACTTCACTTTGCAAAGTGAGTGGTGGTTGTTTCTCTCGTCTCTTTGTGCCCCTCCCTCCACCAGGATCAACTTTTGTGGCTGAAAAGCCACCTGGCAATGTCCGATTCACAGGATAGCATTATGAGAGTAATTATTGTGGAGTCAGATGTTGAAATAGTTCTAGACATAAATGGGTAGGAAGAGAGACACATTTCATGACAGAAAAGACAGCTAGGGTGCATAGAAATGTTTCCCATAAAATACAGTGGCTGGTTACAACCAGCTGCCCACTCACTGGTGAGAATAACTTTGTGCAGTAGAGAGAGATCCTGGCGAGGGGTGAGACCTGCCCATCTTCCAGGTCCTGCCCCACAGCACATTTGCTATATGAGTTTGGGTAAATCACATCATAATAATAACATCAGATATTAGGATTGTATTGAACATTCTGTTATGTTAGCCATTTTATATGTGCTGGTTATTGGCTATGCTACAAACCATCCACAGCTTAGTAGCTTAGAAGAAAGGTATTGTTCTCTCCTGCAATTCAGGGGTCACTGTGCTCAGCTGTGAGGTCATTTTTTGGGTCCTTGCGTATCACTGCGGTCCAGTCGTAAAGCATCGGAAGGCTTTAATCATATGTCTGAGACCTGCGCTCAGAGGGCTGGGTTCCATGAGGGTGCTCTGAGAGCTGTCTCCCTGCAGCCTCTCCCTGTGGCTAGCTTGGGCTTCCTCCCAGCATGGCGGGCTCAGAGAGCTGGACTTCTTACAGGGCTGCTGGCGTCCTCCAGAGCGAGTTTGCCAAGATGCAGGCCGTGGAAGCTGCCAGTCTCGTAGGGCTGAGCCCAGAAACCGGCCCCACACGTCATTTCTGCCACCTGCTCTATAGCTTCGAGCAGTCCCAGCCCACCCAGATTAAAGACGAAGAGAGAGGGACCCCAGCTCTCCAGGAGAGACTCACAGAATGCGGTGGGATGCCATGCATCAGTCACCCTTGGCTTTAGGGTACTTACACAAGGCCAAGGGGCTAGTGGTTGGTGCTGTTTTGCCCGAACTCGAGCAGCATGAAGACAGTGTGGTCAGTGGGAGACCGCGGTGTGACCATGTGCAAGTGAGGTAGTCTCGGTCCCGGGTTAATAGTTCCTGGCTGGCTGCCCAGGGCTGTGCGAGCTTCGCAGAAGGATCAGCCGCCTTTCTTTCTAGCGGTGCACTTAGAACATCAGTGCGATTGCCTGGCGCTTGGGATGATCAACAAACCGACGGAATGCAGTTGCAGTTAAATAATTCAGGCCCAGAAAGGGAACGCTACCTGGCTGGGCTGTGCCCGTCTTCCCTGAGGTACCCCAGCAGGACTTCTGGGGAAGGCGAGAAGCAGCGTCTTCCTTTCATTCATCTGAGTCCTCATTTATAATTTATCGAGAATGAGAGAGGTTAGTGTTGGGAATTGCAGAAAGATATAAACTGCAGTTCGAGTATATTAATAACAATGCCATGGTACTCAAGAAACAGCAAAGCCTGATAAAAGCCTAGTAATAAAAAGAGACTTTCTGCCCTGGTTGGTTTGGCTCAGCAGTTGAGTGTCGGCCTGTGGACCAGAGAGTCCCGGGTTCGGTTCCCGCTAGGGGCACGTACCACAAAAAAAAAAAAAAAGAGAGAGAGAGACTTTCGTCCTGGCCAGTTGCTCAGTGGTTAGAGCATCAGCCCTCAGATCAAAGAGTCTCGGGTTTGATTCCTGGTCAAGGGCACATACCTCGGTTTCGGGTTTGATCCCTAACCCCAGTCGGGGTCATGTGGGAGGCAGCCAATTGATGTGGCTCTCACATTGATGTTTCTCTCCCTCCCTCCCTCCTTCCCACTCTATCTAAAAAAGAAAAAGAAAAATTGATGGAAAAATATCCTCAGGTGAGGATTTAAAAAAGACTTTTTATGAGGCCCTCTTATAAGGGCTTTATGTGTTTTAGCACAGTTAAGCCTCTGAGGAACTATCATCCCCATTTCACAGATGAGCAGGCTGAGACACAGAGATGCTAAGTGATTTGCCCAAGATCACACAGTAATGTGTCAGAGCCCAGATTTCAACCAAGATAGTCTAGATGTACAGCCTGTGTTCTAAACAACGATACCACTAGATCTTTCTACTGCCTTTTAGGTTTTTTTTTGTTGTTGTTGTGTTGTTATTAGCAGTTTCAAGACCTACAGAGTGGGTCAGTAAGCCAAGTAATACATCTAACATGAGAGCGGTTTGTGTTATGGAAATATATCAGCACGAGGTGTGTGTGAGCAGTCTGTGGCCACCGTGGACAGTCACAGAGTGCAGTGGAGTGGGAAGGGATTCTAGAAGTAGTTTCTTCCAGCTTCCCACCCAGTGCCGGGATCCCCAGAGAATCATCATCAAGTTTGGCTTGAACTCTAAGGTCAGGTGAATAAAAATACTAATGGCCAACAAAACAGCTGATGCTACTAATGATTGCTGTAGCCATGGAAACCAACTAGACTGTAAAGGACAAGAAAGGTTCTTAAAAGAATGCAAACAACGACGACAGGCGCAGTGGCTAGGAAACCAGCTACAGTCACAAAGGCTGGATGGTGGAGGCAACTGCAGGTGAGAGACGTATAAGCCCTAAATTTCTGTTTGTCTTTAAAATTTGGTCAAACACTTTTTTGTTTAGAACAGACAAGTAAGATTTTTCGTATTTGTGAAAAAACTCTATGATAACCATTTGTGTACTTTAAAATGAGACATCTGTCTTCTAAATGGGTATAGGCTATAAACCGCAGCCTGTAGAGGGAAAAAAAAATAGTGGAAAAGAAAAACCAAGGAAACGAAAGAACAACAATAAGCCCTAACGTATACGCATTATGGCAAATACATAGGTTTACATTCTTCTTAAAGTTGATTCTGAAGCAATACGTAGTGATTTGCATCCATTACCCAATGAATAAAAATTGTCTGGTCAATTATGGCATTTTACAGCACTTTATTAGTTAATATCTTCAATCATTGCCTTGAAGACAGACTTTATGTCTTACTCACTTTGGTATTGCCAGTGTAGAGTTGGTGTTCAAATATGTGTTTAATGATTTAATAATAAAAAGATAATAAGTGTGAAACAATATGAGGAAAATAGTCTTTAATCAAGAGACTGGGTGGTTCCACTTTGATAAATGGTATAATCAATGGTGAAGACACAATAGATTAGAACCTTTATGTGCCAAAGAGCATCGGTACAAAACACAGGGAACAAGAATGTAGAAATGCAGAGATAAATTGGTGTGGAGAGCATGAGCTTTGAAATCTGTCATACCCGGATTTGAATCCTCTTTGCTATTTATTCACTTGGGCCAATGATTTACCCTACCTGAGCCCAAATTTTATCATCTGCAAAAATGGGAATAATCTCATTGTTGTAAGGATTAGTGAGGGGATGTAGGTAAAATACTAGCCCATAGCAGTCAACTTGCCTCCCCACAGGCCCTTTAACTTTCAAAAGAGGAAGGAAGGAAGGAAAGAAGGAAGGAGGGAGGGGGGAAGGACACGGGGAGGGGGAGCCTTGTTCCCAATAGTTACTCAGCATTTGGTCAATAAATATCCTGGAGCAAGCACCATGTCCTTGTCATTTTCTCCGCCCGTGCCAGTATAAAGCCTTATTAAAGTAGATGTTAAGATGTCTGCTGAATACTGAATAATGTTTAAAAGGAGTATATCCCTCAAGCTCTAAGTGCCTGCTTAGTAACAGAGATCCGACTGTAATAGATTTAAAAATTCAGGGTTTCTTTTCTTGCAGAAAGTCTAGACATAGGTGGTCCAGGGATGGCTCCATGAAGTTGTCAAAGACTCAAGCTCTTTCTCTAAATTCTACCAACCTTAGCACGTTCCTTTCATGCTCAAGGTCACAGAATGGCTGCTGAAGTTCTAGCCATTATATCCATAATTCAAGTCACAGGAAGGGCTTGAAGGGCAACAGTAAAAGGCACTTCTACCTAAGTTACCTCTCTTTCGAAGCTCTCTTAGAACCCCTGTCCACAAATGCTGCCTATATCTTATCCCATTCACCAGTCCCTTTAAGGAAGGCAGGAAAACTGTGGTTTTCTTTTGAGCTGTGTATTTAGCCACCCCAAGTAAAATAGAAGTTCTAATGCTAGCGAAGAAAGGGAGAATTGCTATTCAGGGAGCAACAAACTGTCAGAATGACTGATGGTTTCCTTGGATGGGTACTTCATGCTGCATGTTGGAAACTCTCCACTTATATCTATTGGTGTGCCTTCAAATCGGCTTACTCCAACTGAACAGGGCCTGGAGTGAGGTCCAGAAGCGACCACAGTGCTTTCTTTTTTTATCCTCACCCGAGGACATTTTTCGATATTTTGTTCAGATAGAGTGGAAGGGAGAGGGAGAGAGAGGGAGAGAGAGAGAGAGAGAGAGAGAGAGAGAGAGAGAGAGAGAGATTGACGTGAAAGGGACACATCGAGTGGCTGCCACCCACACGACCCAACCAGGGCTGGGACAAGTTGCAACCGAGGTACGTACCCTTAGCGGAAACCGAACCCGGGTCTCTCTGGACCACAGGCCGACGCTCTAACCGCTGAGCCAAACTGACCAGGGTACACAGTGCTTTCTTTTGTGGGTTCTACAGGATATGTATTCTCTGAGAGATTGAGTTTAGCAGTCACAGCGCAATTACGGGTGGCTATGGGTTACTGAAAGGTATTTATTCATTTCTTTGACTGTATAAAATATATGTAAAAAATCCAACAGGTACAAAAGAAGGACAAGTGAAACGGAATTTTCCTCCCACCCTTGGCTCCCAGTCACTGAGCTCCTTTCTAAGGAGCAACCACGGTTAGGATTTTGTATAGATGTCCGGACACAGTCTCTGCACCTCTGTACACATATGGGTACATGTTCTCGTTTACTTGTTTCAGACAAATAAGACCATGCCAGATGCACTGCCCTGCGATTGATGATTTCACTTAATAATTCTTGCATCTTTCCAAGTCACACTGGAGAAGCAGCCTCATTCCTTTTAACAGCTGCCTAGTAAATCACTGTGGATGTGCTATTAGTTTTTCCCCGGACGAGTTCGTGTGTAGCATCATTTATTTAACCGTATCTCTTTGAATGAACATGAGGCCCTTTCTAATGTGTTTCCATCACAAGCAAGACTGCAGCGAATATTCTTAGAAATATGCCATTTTGTGTATGTGTAAAGTACTCCAAGAATTAGAATTTCTCTGGACTCAAAAGGTGTGTATTTTTAGGACTTTGAGAATATTGGGAGATTACTCTCTGGAGGTGTTGTGCCTGTCTACCCTCCACCAGCAAAGTTCTGAGAATGTATTTGTATTTTCCCTCCTGGCCTCACCCATTGCCTTGGGTTATCACACTTTTTGATCTTTGCTCATCTGATCGCTGGACAAAAAACATTGTAGCTCTGATTTGCATTTCACTTATTTTGAGTGAGGTTGAGTATCATACTGTAGATTGAAGAGCCTTTGCATGTCTTTCCCTGTTTATATGCTTGCCCATTTGTGTTGGGTTGATGGACTCTTCTAGGTGTTCTTTATAGTTTAAGGAAATTAGCTTCTCTTTAGTTGCAAATATGTTTCCCGTTTGTCTTTTGACTTTGTTTCATGATATTTTTATGCAGAATTTTAAAATGTTGACATAGTCAAATTTATTAATCTTTTTTAAAAATGAAATGCAGGTTTCATTGAGAGAATTAAGGCCTACCTTACCTCGTGATTATTTTCAAAGGTCATTTTTTTTCTCTGATATTTTTGGTTCTGTTACATAAGTTTACATCGTGATCCATCTGTGATTTATCTTGTTGAAGGTGCATTGTCTTAAAATGGCCTGTACATTTTATGTACTAGAAACAAGTTTTACTAATAGTATGCCTTTGGGTGTCTAAAATAAATATAGAAAGACCAGGAACTAGCTCCAGCTATCAGCCTGGTGGTTGTGGAAAAGAAGTATGTCAGTTCTGACAGGACAAAAAGACCAGCCAAACCCCAAGTTACAGGGAAGCCAGCTTCCGCTCATCCAGGAAGAAAGAACATTTTAACAATTAGAGTCCAACAATGGAGCCGGCTCCTTACTGCGGTCTTGTTGTTTTTGTGTGTGTGGCTTAGTAAGCTCACCATTTATTTTTCTGAGTGTTCCAGGAAGCCTGCATTCTTTATTTCTGTAGTCCTCTGTTGCTTTTCAAGAAGAGCTTTGCATTTTATAATAGGCATCGTCACCAAGCAGTTTTTGGAAAATTAGCACATAGAGAAATGGAGTATGTAGGACACATACCATCTAAATATGAAAACACTTTCATGGAAGTCATGCACCTTGTACCAGAGGTAGCGGTTTCTGAGATGGTTCAGTTAGTGCTAAGAGTGTGAGCTTCAGAATCTGAGGGCTACTTCAGCCCCAGCTGTGTGGCTGGCTACGTACCTCTGAGCCTCAGTTTCCTCTTCTATAAAATGGGGATACTACTAATACTACCAACTACAAGGGATTATTGACAGGCACTCTTGAAAGTTAAATGTTTGATACATATTAGCTATTTTTAATATTATCCTGTTTAAGAAAAATTCTATTGCCGAGCATTTTTTTTCTTCCAGCAAACGTGTCTTGAGTGCCCACTGTGTACTAGACACTATATTGGCTTCTGGGGCATAAGAAAGAAGATGAAACAGGAACCTTTCCCAGAGACCACGGCCTTAGGTTGTACAGAGGTATGGGGACAAAATAACAATAAGGTCCACGATTAGATCAACAGGCCAAAAGCACTGTACAAACTCTAGATTTTCATCTAAACTCGAGAATGAATGGCGGCACATATGGCGGAGTCATTTGTGTTGGCAAGAAGCCTAGAAATGAATAGCAGCTGGATTGGAAAATCAAGAAGAGGCCTCCCCCACCCCCCAAACCCAAACAATCCCCTTCTTTCATGCAGGTAACTGAGAGATGACAGCAGGGGAGCAGGTCCCAATGCACAGCCTGTCATGACCCAGCCCCTCTTTTCATCCTGATTAGGGGATAAAGGAAATGGGTTTCCTGGCCGGTCTCATCCGGGTAAACATTTTGCCGGCTTTGCAGAACCGACACCCTTGTAAAGTGCCATTTGCTGGACCTGCAGTTGGAAGAAAACAGCAGGGCCTTTGTCAGTGTTAGAGCTGTCATGACGGGCCGGGGGGTGGGGGTGGGGGGCACGACATTTATAAAAATGCCAGTGTGCCTCATGCCCGGTGGCAGCGGGTGCTGCAAGTGCTCTTTTGTGGGACCCCGAAATTGACAAAAGTCAATCCTGAAAGTAAAGGCATAGTGAGGAATCACATTCAGTCCCCTGGAACCCACTGTGGTGGTGGCTTCTAAACACCGGGGTCGTCCCCCTGAACGTGGAAAACTTTTGAGAGTTGAGAAAAACAGGTTGCTTTTTGAAAATATATCAGATATTTTTGCAAAGAATTGTTTGGGCTCTTTTTCACAGGCTTTATTTTTTATTAAGAACCAGCAATCCCTGTGTTGAAGGAAGTCTGCTCGGCTGCTGTAAGAACATGGCACAGACTGGATACCTTGTAAACAGCACGACGTCTTTCTGCAGGCCTGGAGGCTGCAAGGCCAGGGTCAGGGTGCTAGCAGGGTTGGGTGAGGGCCTTTTGGGGGGCTGCAAACTTCTCATTGCCCTCACATAGTAGAAGGAGAGGAAAGGAATTTGTCTGGGTATCTTTTTTTTTTTTTTCAGACACTGGTGTGAGAGAGACACATTGGCTGGTTGCCTCCTGCAGGACCCCAACCAGGGCTGGGTACTGAACCGCAACAGAGGTACATGCCCTTGACTGGACTCGAACCTGAGACTCTTAGACCTTAGACCAATGCACTAACCCCTGAACCAAACTGGCCAGGGCTGTCTGGGGGACCCTTAATAAGAGGACTAATTTCATTCATGAGGGCTCCACCCTCCTGACCTAAGCACTTTCCAGGGCCCCACCTCTTAATACCTTTGCATCGGGCATTAGCGTTTCAACATGACTCTGGGGGAGTACTCAGACCATAAGGACCTGGGTAGCTGGAACCCAGCCTTTATGTAAATCCCGCATCATGGTCTGTCTGAGTTACCATTTTGAGAAAAGGGAACACTTCTATTAGAAGCCTCTGGTTGCTTCCTGGGGTGTCCTACACCTAGCCAAAAGTATAACGATAAATACGGTACAGCAGCATGGAAAAGAGCCTGAGACGTGATAAAGAGTCCACTCCGTGGCTTCTACTTGATGATCACCCCTGTATGTCTGTGGACAGGTCTGGAAGAAATCTCTTCCATCAAAAATATTTGATATGCTTGAGTAATGGAGTGTTTTCAAGTTTTCTCTTTTTTCTTCTAAATGTTATTTGCTGTAGAAAATAATTTTTTTTTTTTTTATCCTCACCAGAGGACATTTTTCCATTTTTTGTTCAGATAGAATGGGAGGGAGAGAGAGGAAGGGAGAGAGAGAGAAACATCGATGTGAAGGGACACATCGAGTGGCTGCCACCCGCACGACCAACCAGGGCCGGGGACAAACTGCAACCGAGGTACGTGCCCTTAGCGGGAACCGAACCCGGATCTCTCTGTACCGCAGGCCGACGCTCTAACCGCTGAGCCAAACCGGCCAGGGCTGCTGTAGAAAATAATTAAAAATAAAAGAACTGAGGTTGAAGTCTACAGGGTACCCCATCATTCTCTCTTGTGAGCAGGGTCTCAGCCAGTTTTCACATGGGGTCTGAGCTTCCAGATGCTATTCCTGAGAATAGTGTTGGCCTGTCTGGAGCTGCTGGGGGGTGTGCAGCAGTGTAGGGGGGTGAGCCCAACTGAGAGTTAGGCAGAGGGGTGGGTGAACATATGGCCCATGGGCCAGTTCTGGTCCATCACCTGTTTTGTTTGTTTGTTTATCTCCTTAGGTGTTAGGCTGTGTTTATTGTTTGCTATCACTACAGGTGTCAGGCTCAGTTTCCTCTTCTGTCCCTGTTTTTGTCTTTTCTGTTGTCTTGGGTTTCCCTAGAGACTCCGTTATACATAGGACCTGAGCAGTGGAGTTCTTTACCCCGCGGGAACCCTGTTGATGTGCTGGCAAGGTGGGGGGAGGGGACGCACGCTCTTATCCCATGATCAGGCCTCAGTCCTTGGTGGGTCTCTATTGTTGTCGATTTAAGAACCTTTTCTTCTCTTTTCCTGTTGATATTCCTTGCCCATTTTTCTGTTGGGTTGATTAACTTTTGTAGGCATTTTTTGATAGTTTAAGGAAATTATCCTCTCCTTAGTTGCAAATATGTTCCCCATTTGAATTTTGACCTTGTTTATGGTATTTTTTTTCCATGCAGAAAATGAAAAAAATAAAAATGGATGAATAAGTTTGACTCTATACAATTCTTCACAAGCGGTTCTCAGACATGTGCTCACCCCTTAGGTGAGGGGGAAGACTGGACGGGGCTGGAGTGGGCGTTTCCCTTGGCCAGGCCAATGAGGCCTGAGAAAAGCCCAGTGGTTCCGGCTCTGCTAAAATGGTTTTCCTTGAGGGCACGTCTTGTTCATTACAGTCAGGATGGATTTCAAAGGTGCCACTTCCTCTCCCCGGCCGGAAGCAGGAAGGAGCTTTCTCTGCTCCTTCCAGTGAGAACCTGGGGGGCTCCCAAAGATAAAACGCAGGAAGGTGTGGGCTCCCTCGAGGCTAGGCCTCCAGGAGTTCTCACTCTCAAGCTAGGCCAAAGTCAGTCTCCAGGAATTAGTATTAAAAGGCAACTAGCCAATCGTAACGTTAAGTATTCCTACCAAATACCGCCCGGTGAGATGTGACTCTCCGCATCTGCCTGCCTCTCCGATGTGGGGTGGTGACTGGCTCCCCGACTCCACTTCTCCCACGGACCTAAGAAGAGGGTTGATTTTCAGGGGTTCAGCCTTTCCTTGTTGTGAGGCTAGGAGTGACAGTTTCCAAACTCCCTTCCGATGACAACTTCCAGGAACGGAAGTCCATCACCATTTTTGTACGGCCTGGGAACGAAGAATGGTTTTTGGTATTCTTAAGTGGTTGAAAAAAAATTTTTTTAAGAATAACATGACATGTAAAAATTATATCACATTTAAATGTCAGTATCCAGAAATAAAATTCTACCGGAACGTAGCCACTCTTATTTATTTATGTGTTGTCTATGGCAGCATCGTGTCTTTGCGACGGAGGTTTTATGGCCAGCAAAGCCTAAAATATTTACCATCTGATCCTTTACAGAAAACATTTGCTGCCCCCTGGTTTAGCTCTCTCCGGACACAGGTCCAGCTTAAGTTTGAATCCTGCCTGACACTGTGCTTGAGTTTGAAATCGACACTGGGCACCTATAAGTGCTGGAGAGGATCATCACATTGAGAGACGAGGGAAGACATAGGCCTGCCCCCAAGGAGCTTACCAGCATGTGGGGGAGACGGGTCAACCCATAAGCATCCACTGGCCTGCCTCTGATGCCGTCGGAGTGGGGCTCTGTCACAGAGTGTCAGGGAAAGCAGTCAAGGACCCCTGCGCGGGAGATTGCAGTGTGGTAAGACTTGTTTGTGGTGTCAGATACAAAATCAGAGGAGTGCCCTTGCGTTCCCAATGTCTCGTCTCTGTCCAACGGACAAAGTCCAATCTTGTCTTCATCAGGCCCGGAAACAGGGCCCATGTCCAAAGATTCTGTGCCATGCCAAAGTTGAGCCCATAGGAAAGCTTAGTTCAGTCCCCAGCTGTGCTCTGGCCAGCTGGCACTGCTGTACCCAGTGCCCAGGTCAGCGTGGAGCCTGCTTGAAGCCCACCTGGCCACCAGCCGCTCAGCTGCTAGGGCCACACGACCGTTATGGAGAGAAAATGTGCAGAGTGAGTATGTACTACCTACCAGGCAAGAGAAAGGAGAGTGTCTTCCTCCGGGCTTGGGATGGACCAGTCAACTAACCAATCAACTTCCCAAGCTTGCGAGGGCTTCTGATGGATCCGCCCCCTAGCCAATCTATTTCTTAGATCTTCTAGGGTTCAGTATCCTCCACCCAGTCAGATCCCTTTTCCCAGGCTAGACAGACAGGACTTCGTGGTTGCCATTGTGGCTTCTACTGCACATGTGCTTACTTCCCCCTGCACCTCCGACAGTTCAGTACTGGGGGGCGGGCTGCTGCCTACATGGAGGAAGGCAAGGGGGTGCAAATGCTGCTGTCCCCTGGCGTGCGTGAAGCTGCAGCTTCCTGGTGAGGCAGGCCTGTGCTCCCTATGTGATTATGCTGAAGAATGTCTGATTTCCTTTGCTTCCTTCCTTATTAATACCCACCTACCTATGCTAACAGTTCCGAATGACAAACATTGGAGTTAGTCTTGGGCAAGAGGGAGGGTCTCTGGAGCTCAGTCTGTTTGATAGAACAGAAAGTACTTGCTGGTGGGCCAGAGGCTGGATTTTAGGAGTGCCCAGGTCAGGAGGACATCGATGTGCTGCCCCTAAGACTCGGTAACGATCTCTAACGGTTCTGGACAACCCGTGACAGCTGTGGCCACCAGCGTTGTAGTGCCACTTTTAAATATGCATAACGGTGTTCAGTGCCACTTTCAGTTCTTAAGTTTCCAAGAAGTACACAGCTCCGGGGAGAGAGTGGGTTCATGTACCAAAACAATATTCAAAGCAGACCACCGACCTAATCACAGGAAGTAATGACCAAGGAGTGGGGAGGATTCTGTAAACATTTCATATTAGAAGAGCAGCTAAACCACCAACTGTTGAGATCACGTACATCCTGTAATGCACAGTTCGTGTGTTATGATCTCCAGAGAGAAAAGGAGCTTGACAATTATTGGTTATTCTTGGTTGTAAAGTCTTGAAGTCATTATTAGGTATAGTAGCTGTAAGAGAGCAGAATCATTTCCTTATCTTAACTGGGTTGATGCTGAGGAGGGTCGGTGTGAGCTTATACAATAGGACGGTTACAGGCAATAAGTAGATGTACAATCTGGATTTCCTCATTTATTAAGAAAACATCAGAGGCTTTAGGAAAGTGAGGTGACCAGACTAGCCTCTTGGGTCCCCTTTGGAGGTCACAGTATTAAGGTCAGCCTAGCTCATGATTGAGTAAAAACTTTGAGTCTCTTGGGCTATGTACCCAAACTGCAACCCTGGTTGCACACTGTGACGTGGTTTGGCATGGAAACAAAGGTATACTCCCTTGCCACCTTCTTATATTTTTTACTGGAGTGATTGTGAAATCCCCCCAGGAGGTCTTGTAAGTGGACCGTCACCAGATTACATTGCGTGGTAATAGAGTTGGCGAAACAACGAAGCAAATGACGCCTGCAGAAGTGACCGAGACACAAATAACCAGCAGGTTCTTGACAGTCTTGCGGGTCTCCTAGAATTCAGATTTGGTCAGGACCTCCAACTCAATTCAGAGCTCACTTTAATGAAGCTTGTGTCTCATTATCATCACCCAGACCCTTCTTGCATATGTTCAGAGATGGGGAACTCATGCTCTCTCCTCAACCCATGTGCGTTAAGGTTGACTAAAGACTGTGCCTCAGGGATCCGTGGCTGCAGGTGCCAGACTCCAACTCAGACTAGTTTTAGGAAAAAGCAATGTTTTTTTAGCTCTCTTGACAAAACTCGGGAAGGGTAAGTTTCAGGGACAAGTAGAAACTAGATCTGAATTCTGGATGTTTATCGATTTCTCTGTTTCTTTCCCTGCCTCCCTAACTTCCTTCCCTCTTTTCATCTCTGATTTTTCTGTTCTTGTCCTTCATTCTTTCAGATTGTCTTTCTCCACTTAGTAGGAAACATGGCCACAGGAACCTCCCAAGCTCTCATATCCCTGCTTTACAAATACACAGGGTCTGGGGTCTGTTCTTTCTGTTTCCCACGCTCCTCAGTGTGGGGGAGAGAGCTGATCAGCTTCACTGCCATCTGGGTCTGTACCTGTGGCCACGGTGGCCGGGGAGGAAGGACACCCCAGGAGAACATTCTGGTGGAATGGAGGGAAGTTCTTCGTAGACAAAGGGAAGTGTTAGGGTGATGGAACTAGAGATGGACACGAGAGACACCTGGGGTGATTGGAATGCTTTCATAAATTAAAACTGAATGGTTACACTGTACTACCTAATTTTACTTTCTCTGAAAATATAAAATGAGCCCTGGCTGGTTTATCTCAGAAGTCAGAGTGGCGGCCCACAGACCAAAGGGTTGCAGGTTTGATTTCTGGCCAAGAACACATACCTGGGTTGCAGGTTCAATCCTGGCCCCAGTCAGGGTTGTGTGGGAGGCAACCAATTGATGTGTCTCTCTCACATCAGTGTTTCTCTCCCTCCCTCCTCTCTCTCTCTCTCCGTCTTCCACTCTATCTAAAACTCAATGGAAAAATATCCTCGATTGAGAATTAACAACAACAAGAAAATATATATATATGTGTGTATATATATGTATATGTATATGTAAAATGAAAACAGAGTCAGACTCATCAATACAGAGAACAGATTGATGGTTGTCAGAGGGGAGGGAGTTTGGGGGACCGGGTGAAAAAAGGTGAAGGGATTGAGAAGCACAGACTGGTAGTTACCAAACAGTCACGAGGATGTAAAATACAGCCCAGGGAATATGGTCAATGATATTGCGAAAACCACGAATGGTGCCAGGAAATGTCAGGGGGACGCTTTGTAAAGTACATGATTAGACAATCCCTGTGCTGTACACTGGACACTAATACAGAATCATACTGAACGCAAACTGTAAGTGAGAAAAAAAAGAATTAGGCCAAATTAATTAATTAAATTCTTCTTAAAATTTCTTTAAAAAAAAAAATGAATCAATTCTTTCTTCTCTGTGACATGTCAAATGTTTCAATATCGCTTCTATGTCTGGCCACTTGGCCCATTATGACGGTCTCCTGTTCTGGGTCTCCTGTCTCTGAGATACCTTTCACTGCCATTGGACCCCGTTTGATCTGTCCTTAGTCACCCTGCCGCTCCACCACACTCCACCACGCCCTGCTGCTGTCCTCGGAGCTCCTCCTAATGCTCGCTCCCCTGGCCTTGGCAGCTGGGACCTGTTACTCAGTATCATGTAGGAATGCGGTCCTTGCAGTAGAAAACAGGTTTGGGAACCTGATAGATCTGTTTTGATTCCATCTCTCCCACTGAGCCAAAGTGTGACGTTGAGAGACTGAGTCTTTTGCAGAGTTAGTGTAAGGGCAGCTGACGAATACCCAGCACCAAGACTAGCCCAGGGCCTGGTGCATGGGTAGGTGCTCCATACACAATAGCTGTGGTTATTGTCATCACTGCTATCTGATTCCTGACATCCCTCAGCTAAGGGGCTTGTGGTTAGAGACCTTCGACTTTGCCCATGGAGAAAAAGATGAGATTCCTCCTA
The DNA here is from genome assembly GCF_014108415.1 of Molossus molossus. Taxonomy (NCBI): domain Eukaryota; kingdom Metazoa; phylum Chordata; class Mammalia; order Chiroptera; family Molossidae; genus Molossus; species Molossus molossus. Next base: position 60,839,309 of record NW_023425351.1, on the reverse strand, counting down.
CCCTGGAAAAGACAGTTTGGATTGTGGCCTGACCATGGACAGGCAAAAATGAGACCTTGGTACTTCAAATTATTTTTGCCCACAGGTCTTAGGTTTCGATCTCAGCACCTTGGCTGCTAGGAAAGTAGCAGAGGATTTTCTCTTGTTTTCTATCTCAGGTCAGTTGTCCTGAGGGAACTCAAAGCCCCATTATCCCAAGCTAGGAAATTGGACAGATGCGAATTCCATCTAGGTCAGTGATTGGAGACCCTAAAGGTAAAGATGATTCTTCTCAGGCTTTTCCGGGAGTGCCAGCCCAACCCGTTCAACTCGACTGGAGAAAGGCGGTTTTTATACTCTTATGCTGGCTAAATGTCTGGGCATTTGAGGCTGTCCAAATTTTGATTCTAGCCTGCTTTTCCTGCTTCAGTTCCCTTCAGTCTCTTATACTTGCCTTTTACACATTCATGTAAGATCCATTTACTGTCCCCAAAGCTCACCCTGTGAATAGACACCTCTGGAATTTTCTTACATCATTACCCAAGTGAGTGGCTTACACCACACTAAATTCATACTTAACCACCTTATCCATCCATCCATCCATCCATCCATCTATCCATATTCATCCATCTACATCCATCCACTGATCCATTGAACAAATTAACATCTATTCTGTTCTATTGTTCTTCTTCTATTTCAGGCACTAGGGACACAGATGTGAACACCCCATCTCTGGGTTGGGGTTTTTTACATAGCATAGCAGCTCCCTCTCTGCGATCTATTGACATGAACTTGTGTGAACAACACCAAGTTTCTGGCCTCATGGAGTTTACATTCTAGTGAAAGAAACAGAAAAAAAAAAAAAAAAAGCCCACATAAATAAATACTTTTATGCCAAGTGTATTAAGTATGGTGCTAAAGCCAAGTAACAAAATGGAAAATGATGCTGGGGGTGGTCAGGGTAAGGAGTGATGATGTTAGATAAGCTCATGATAGATCTTAATGATTTGAAGGATCGAGTAATGGAAAGTCATCTAGTGCGGAGTACCGCCTAATTCAGGGATCTCGCACAACGTCTCTGCAAGATGGCTAACCATAGAAACTTGTAAGAGCATGGGTCTTAGGGTTGGATTAACCTTGGTTTGAATTCCATCTCAACCACTTGGTTCCACTTCAGATCGTGATTTCTAAAACTATATATATTTGGTATTAGTCAATCGTATTTATTTTAAATTATATATAATACCTATATAGTTGACCCTTGAGCAACACAGACGTTAGAGGTGTCGACCCTCCTGTGCAGTTGAAAGTCTGAGTATAATGAAGCAGCCCTTTGCCTATGTGGATTCCTAACTGTGGATCAAAAATATATACATAATACATGGTTTTATTTTTTTTTTATTTTACGTTATTCTTATTTGTCTTTTGCTAACCCCAATGTTTCTGGGAACTTTAACTTAGCCAAATTGCCCGATCTGTTGCCAAATTGGATTTTTCCTGACCTTTTTGTCTAATGAACCAGGTAAACCTGCCCTTCTATTAGGCTTTTGTTAATTATCTCTTTCAATTTGATGCTCTTCTTTCTTCGTTGTGCAAATCACTTTTAATGAGACAAATACAGGAAGCAGTATTTTGAGGTTTATACGCGAGAAAATAACAAGGCCGTCACCAACAACGGGTAGCAGGGGGTAATGCCAAGATTCCCTGAAACATTTTAAGTGACGTGCTGAGCTGGGCCGAGTCGCACCGCCGTGGTTAACTGCTTGACGCCAGCACACGGGCAACAAATGAGGACGCGTGGCAACAGCTGCCTGATCGTAACGGCTGCCGTTTACTGGGCACCCATCGTGTGTAGACACGATTCGACCCTTACAGGTTTCTCTTTTCATCTTCACCCTGTTATCCTCCCCGTGTGACAGAAAATGAAGCGGAAGCTTGTAGAGTTTCAGGAGGTAGCTCGAGATGATGTAAATGATGGAGCTGCCGGGTTGAGAACTTCTTTCTTTGAATAAGATAGTTCATGGGCCCACAGGGAAGGAAGCGTTCATCGCGAGCCAGATGCATAAGGGAAAGGAAAAACAGGCCGCCTGTGAGACCAGGCGTTTTCTTCCTGTGCCAACAACAACGTTGTCACCACTGCAGGTAGAGACCCAATCACGGGGACAGGCTTCTTGCACATAAAATCTAGCTTTTAAGATGTGATTGGTATGGAGATATGAAGGGGTGACGGTTTAAACAGAAGCAGAAATAAACACATGTAAGGAGTGACTTGAGGGGCTTTGAGAAACCTTCATGTTCCAAATTATCTCCTCTCGCCAACTGTTGTGTCTGAACTTCTTTCATTAGTGACAAACATCCCTCTGTAGTTTTTCTAGGTATCATAACATGGGTGACATATTTCTAGCCTATCAGCTTTCACCGAAGTTCAGAGTTTATCTTTTCACATTCATTCCCCGTCTCCCCGAGATGACTCAGTGTCCTTACTTGACCTTTTGCTTTACTCTGAGAATCATTTCCTGGTCCCGTCCATCAGAACGTCTCCATTCTGACTCTGCCTCTCTCTCCTCTGATCTCCAAAGTTGACAGTGGGCGATCATGGGTCAGTGATTACATGGAATCCCTCAGCCATAGATAATGTGATTTCTCTCCGTGAAAAACAGTGCCACAGTAGTGAGGCAGCAGGCGGACTCTGAGTTTTCAACATTTGGGTGGTAGGATATTAGGTTGGGAGAATGGCCGAAGGAAGGAAGCAGGCTTCTTTCTGCATTTGCCAGGAGCCCTTCACATCCTTCCATAACAGTCCCCTTTGCTCATGCATTAAGCTGGCTTTGCTTGTGAAACAGATGCCAGCCCTGCACCTCACGACAGACGGAAAAGTCCCTTCTGCTTCTCGTCCTTATCTTTCAGCATCTTTCTTTGAACAAATGAGCATTCGTGACCTGTAGTGAGTCGATTTCATTTCAGCAGAAGGCCAGACACACCTCAGTATATTCAATTGTTTTATAACTAATTACCTTTCCTGGGGCATCTTTTTTTTTTCCAAGGGTCAGAGGGCACTTTACAAACTCTACTCGCAACATTATCACGTGTCGGAGCACAGTGGCTGGTGTCCTTGGATAGTGATTTAGGGGAGTGAATATGGAAAGATGAATTTGGTTTTGATCAATGAGTAATAAGCACTTTCTGTGTTACCTCCACAAGGCGACATCTAGAGAAACAAGCTCAACAAAATAAGTCACCAATGAAGGGGTCCCAGGCAAGCCTGGGTGTTGTGGGCGGCTAGGAGCTCAGCAAGTCATTTCACATGTGGACCCTTAGGACATCTCTGTTGAATGACTAACCAGAGAAATGCATTCATTCAAAATATTTGTGGAGCTCCTGCTCTGTGCCAGACCCCGGGCTCAGCCCTGGGGTTGCTGCCGGAGCCGGCAGTAAGGAATGAACAGACACAGTGCTGGCCTTCAAGAAAGTCACATGAAGACACGCAAGGCAAACAAACGATGCCAGTGATTAGGGAGACACAAGAAAACAAATAAGCACAATGAAGATGAAATCTATAGAACGGAGTTAATAGACTGGCATATTTATAATGGTCTGCTCAGAGGTTAAAAAGTAAATGTTGTTTTGAGTCAACATTGAAAAATCGGGAGACCCCCCCCCACACACACACACACGCATGCACACATATCCTCTCACAGACTCCCTCTGTGACTTTGAGCTTCTTTTGAGTGGCTCACATCTGGTAGCAGCAGCCCCAGTTCACATGGTATGGACTAGTTGAAGGCCAGCAGCCTGTCCGTAGGGCAGTGTGTCTCCAAATAGCCGCAGCTCGCCCTTCCCCCGCACCATGCACTGTACAGACGCGGTCACTTGCACACAGTGACCCTCCTTTGCATACATGCCCCCTTGCCGCTCTAAGCATCGAAGTTTGAAGATGCCGTTGTAGGGAGCAGTGGGGAACGAAGGAAGGAAGTGTTAGTCCTATTTTGAGAGGTGTCAGAGAGGAAGTGACTCTCGAGAGGTGTTAAAACATGTGTGTGAAACATTGCCCTGGCCGGTTTGGCTCAGCGGTTAGAGCGTTGGCCTGCGGTCCAGAGAGTCCCGGTTCGGTTCCCGCTAAGGGCATGTACCTCAATTGCGGTTTATCCCCAACCCTGGTTGGGTCGTGTGGGTGGCGACTACTCGATGTGTCTCTTTCACGTTGATGTTTCTCTCTCTCTCTCCCTCCCACTTTATCTGAACAAAATATCAAAAACATAAAAAATAAACCCAAAAACCTGAAACATTGCCCTGGCCAGTTTGGCTCAGCGGTAGAGCATCAGCCTGCCATCCGGAGAGACCCGGGTTCGGTTCCCGCTAAGAGCATGTACCTTGCAGTTTGTCCCCGGCCCTGGTTGGTTGTGTGGGTGGCAGCCACCCAATGTGTCCCTTTCACGTTGATGTTTCTCTCTCTCTTCTTCTCTCTCCCTCCCACTCTATCTGAACAAAAAATGGAAAAGTGTCCTCGAGTAAGGATTTAAAAAAAAAAAAAAAATGCAAGCAAACGCATGCGCTGTCAGGAGAGCTGTGAGCTTCTGCCTGAAGCCCAGTGGCGGGCAAGGAACTGGAGGGATAGGGAAGGGCCAGGTCATGGGCAACTTGCTGGGCAAGCTAAGCAATTATATACCTGTACATCCTCACTCTCTGCAACACCTTCTATCTAAGACAGTGAATTAAAATTCTAAACGTGAATTAGACAAAAAGCCATTTAATTAGTAAGGCCAGAATCCTGGGCCCATGCTTGAATCTTTTGTCTCTACCCTTTCATTAACTTCATTCTCAAGCCTGGCCAAATCCTCATTCTAAATATTTCTCGACGTTCACTCCTTTCCATCATGATCTTGCACCTGTCTTTCTCTTCTTCACTGCGTTCCTTGAAAACCCTGCTACAGTTCCTGGATGTGTTTCTCATCTCTTTTTTGTTGTTGTTGTTAATCCTCACCTGAGGATATTTTTGTCCATTGATCTTTTGTAGATAGAGCAGGAGGGAGGGAGAAAGAGAAAGAGAAACATCAGGTGAGAGAGACACATCAATTGGTTGCCTCCCACATGCACCCTGACCAGGGTCAGGGATTGAACCTGCAACCCAGCTTTGTGCCCTTGACCAGGAATCAAACCGGAGACCCTCTGATGCGCAGGCCGGCACTCTAACCACTGAGCCGCACTGGCCAGGGCCTAGGTCTCACCTTCCCTAGGGCAAGCTCTTCTGCCTTCCAGGTCCAAGCTTAATTGTCACTAACTCAGGGTACCTTGCCCTGCTTTCTATTTCTTCTTGCACAATATTAGGTTTCCCGATATACATTTCCAAATCATCCTTATGCTTCTTCACCATAGAACACATAATAATCTAATTGCTTGTGTAATTATCTGCTCAGTGGGTCTCATCATCATTCAACTGTAAGTTCCAAGGGAGCAGGGGTATACTTTATCGGTCTTGCTGTCACCTACCCCAGTTCCAAGCAGGTAGCATAGTGACTGCTCCATTGTAGCAGTTGCCTTAATCACTGTGGAGTAATACTTATAAAAAAATTATTATTTAAAAAAAGTCAATGCTTTATGTAGTAATAATACTGTGGAGTAAAAATTACTGCCATATTATTACTGAGGATTAATAACAAAATGACTGGCTATAGGAGCAAAGGGACCTCGTTTATTCATTCATTTAAACAGTATGTATTAGAGGCTCATTATGTGCCTCGTATTTCAGGAGCTAGGAATAAAGCAGTCTTTGATTTTGTGGAGTGCACATTGATGGATGTGTGAATGAAGGAGGTGGAAAAGATGAGAAGGAGGGAGGGAGGCAGGAAGGTGGGAGGGAGGGAGGGAAGAAGGAAAGATGGAAAGATGGAAGAATTATTAGCTTAAGAAATGGAATAATTTGTCTCCAGTAAAGAGGGCTGGCCTTGAAAGATCAAATGAGCTTTCTTAATACTTCTTAATGAAAATAATCATGTCTGTGATTGATTCCATGGAAAAATGGAAAGCAGGCATTTCTGCTCACTTCCCATGATTACTAGAGATTCATAAAGTGAAAACTTTAACACGTGGAAAGAATCAGGTAATGACTTTGATACAAAGACTTGAACAGTCTCTTCACCCAAAGAAGAAACAGAATCCAGACTCAGGAGTGTGAGGGAAGTTCACACTGTAGCACACAGGGGATCCCAGGACCAGCAAACGTTTCAGTCCAGCCCTGCTGGGCCACACCTAGCCGGGCTTCCAGTGGAAATATGAAGTCTTTCTGTTTTCTTTTTTCTGCAAACCCTTATCAACATTTTTCACACTTTCGTAATAAGCAGCAAAACTCAACAGGCAACCACAAGAGAGGGCCTCTTCACAGCACACAGCCAGCCACAAGATAGTTCCAGAGAAGTAGAATAAAATGCACTACGTAGATGCATAGAGGGACTGTAGTGGTTTATATAGAGTATATTGATCCAACTCTTCCTACACATGCAAATATCAATACATTCAAATAGTTTATAACAAAAAGTAAGCAGTCTGATCAACTGTCAGCATACAATGAAAGGAGTAAAGACAGCCTCAGCCATAACAAGCTTCTGCAAACACGTAGAGGAGAAAGAATGCTTTTTCTTTCTCTTTCACTTCCTTCTGCAACTGAAGGACTGTTGAAGATTTGCCCTAGTGGTTAATTTAAAAAGTGGAGGAAAAACAGGTTGTTGGAAGAACTACCGAAACATAGGCTCTGACCCAGAGCTCCCAATGAATTCCTGAAGAGCTGCCTTATAATTTATTTTCAGAACTTCTGATTCAGAGTTTGGAAAAAATCAGGCAAATTGGATTATTTTTATTATCACCAGTGTTTGAAGTAATGTTCTTTTTATTACTTATATTTCTACCATTAGTAAAACAGCTAGCCTTTATTATTTCCTTTCTGGGTGCCAGGCACTGTGCTACCCATTACATATATAATTACTGTCAATGACAAAATTACTACAGGGTTGGTAGTATTATTTCTGTTATTTTTAGGAAAGGAAATCGAGGCCCCAAGATATGCAAATGACTGAGTCAAAGTCCTGCAGCTGTGAAGTTACATGGCTGGAGGCTTAAATGCTTGAGTCTGTCTGGCTCCAAAGCCTGGGCTCTTTCCATTGCATGGGGCTTAATGAAACCAGAACACCTCCCCACATCACTAAACAAAGAGATGTCATTAACGCCATGCTCTTTTGTTGGGTACTGAAGTAATTAACATAACCCCTGGAAGAAAGTTTCAGAGTTTTATTTTTCTTTCAAGTTACTTAGTACATTCAAGAACTAACTTGTTTCCCCTTCTCTGGGCAGCTCCAGAGTGGTCCTGTGGCTCCCTAGTGCAGTAATTTGACCCCCCCAGATAGCAGATCCCTTCCCACCCCCTTTCCTCCCTGGTCTGTGCAATTCCTGCATCTGCCAGATGCTTCAGCAAACAGATCCTTTGTATTGAATTTCCAGCCCAGACAACGGAAGGATGAGGACCCAATTTTTTGTACTCCGTCATCTCTATTTTTGTGGATTGATATATTTTTAGAGCAAGTTAAAAAGGAGGGAGGAAAAACCCACTCCCAAACAATCAACTCCCCGGTCTTGTTCGGAGACCAGAAGAGCCTTCAGATTCAGGAGGATGGACAGGATGTCAGCTGTTGCTACAACAGAGCTTGTTTGGATAGAGTAGTGCAGTCTCTCTGAGCGAATGCCTGGAGTCAGAGTGTAACTTCTCGGAGATGCCTGAATGCAGGGGAGGGGGAGTGCGAGGTCTGGTTCATTAGAGAAGCAGCAGTTATTCTTCAGCAGGCATCCAGCAGAGAAAATCTGGCAAACAAGTCCATTCAAGATCTCATCAAACAGAAAACGCTTAGTAAAGTGTAAATGCATTTCTTGTGGGGGAAAATGTAGGAGAGGAAAAAATTGCTTTTTATCTCTCCACCCAGAGACAACCATGTTTAAAAATTAGTATATTGCCCTGGCTGGTTTGGCACAGTGGTTACAGCGTCGGCCTGTGGACCAAAGAGTCTTGGGTTCAATCCGGTCAAGGGCATGTATCTTGGTTGCAGTTCGGTCCCTGGCCCTGGTCGAGGTCATGTGGGAGGCAAACAATCGATGTGTCTCTCTCACATCGATGTTTCTCTCTCTCTCTCTCTCTTCCTCATACTCTATCTGAAGATAAATGGAAAAAGATCCTCAGGTGAGGATTTAAAAAAAAAATTAGTGCCCTGGCCGGTTTGGCTCAGCAGTTGGAGCATTGGCCTGCGAACAGAGAGTCCTGGGTTCGGTTCCCGTTAGGGGCACATACCAAAAACAACAACAGAAATTAGTATATTGTTCTGAATTATTTCATTTGTATGGTACATATGTGTGCATGGGTATACACACACAACGTAAGACCATAATCCATATTCTTTATGTTTACTTGTTCTTTTTACTTAAAAATACAACATGGGTACTTTTCTCTGGTTAAAGAAACATTTTTTTTTACATGATGATTTTTTATTGCTACAGAGTATTCCTTAAATGAATATAAATCATTGTTGGTACATATTTTGCTTTCTATTTATCTATTAAAAACTACGTTGACATCCTTGTAGCTGAATCCTTATTTACTACTTATTTCTTTAGGATACATTAATAAAAGTGGCATTCATCAGCTAAAAGCTCTGAATATATTCAGGATTAAACTGCCCTCGGAAAGGTTTGCCCTCTGAATATAGGAAATACCATTTCTCTAAACTTCATTAACACTGGGCATTCCTCCTGCTGAGTAATAAAATGAAAAGCATCATTTCAAAAGCGAGCTAACTTGTTCATTTTGGTTGCTATCCTGACAAATGGCAAAATGATGTATTATAAAGCTGTACAACTGAAATGTACATAATGCTATTAACCAATATTACCCCAATACATTTAATAAAAAAATTAATCTTAAGACTGACTTTTATTTAGGAAAACACCTGCTTGACTTTTTTAGTTGATAAAGGCTAGGCCAGGGGTTGGCAAACGTTTTGTAAAGGGCCAGATAGGGAATATTTTAGGCTCTGTGATCGGTGAGCTTTCTGTCCTAACTACTCAACTCTATAGTAGGCCAAAAGAAGCCACAGATGATGGGTGTGGCTGTTCCAGCAAAACTTCATTTACAAACACAGGAAGATTTGTCCCATAGGCTGTGACTTGCCAACCATTGGGCTAGACCCTTGCCATGGTCTGTGAGGATGAGACCAAGGCAGTCAGAGCAATAGTACCTTGCAGGACACAGTACCTGGTACTTAGGAAAGTCTTGGATATGAAGGGGGAGTTTGGAGGAGCCGGGGGAGGACTCTAGGGCAGGAGGGGAGGTCCAGTGTCATGCCAGCTAGCAGGGTTTAAGGAGAGAAATTCCCTGTGATGTGGGTGGCTGAATGAATGTGGCTGAGGAAATTCATCATGTCCTAGATTAATTTTAACTTGTTTCCTGTTGTTTTTTATTGTTGTTGTTGTTTTTTCTTAATCCTCACCCGAGGATATTTTTCCATTGATTTTTAGATAGAGTGGAAGGGAGGGAGAAAGAGAGAAACAATGATGTGAAAGAAACACATCCATCAGTTAAGTTGCCTCTCCTGCATGACCCCGACCAGGGCTGGAATTGAACCTGCAACCCAGGTACGTTCCCTCGTCTGGGAATTGAACCCGAGACCCTTCGGTCGTGGGCTGACGCTCTAACTGCCGGGCTTGGCCAGGGCTTGTTTCCTGTTTTGCTCCAAATAGGAGTCTGCTCCGTCCTTCTCAAGCCTTCAGCAAGCTCTGGGGACGTTTGCTACATTGTGGCCGTGTGTAGCGGAGGAATGAGGGAAATGGGAATGTTTCCGTGGCCGGAGTAGCTGGAAAGGAGGGAGCGTGGCAGATGGCAGGGAACACCATGGTGCACGGAGTGTTTGAGACATAATCTGGAAGAAGGAATAAACCCCTTGCGGCAGGAAACAGTAATCTCGCTTCTCCCGCAGATCGCAGAAGTCCTGGAGGAATGCTGGACTTCTCGCTCTGTGACATGGGCTACGTCCAAGGGGTCCTGGAAGAAAAGAGGGGCAATGCTGGAGCAGAGGTGTGGGCTGGTTGAGGGAACCCACCGAGAAGGGGATGACGTAGGGACAAGCAGCGGGGAGCCATCAGGCTGGGACAGTCGGGAAGAGTCTCCTGTCACCAGGGGTGATGAGACCTGGAGCCACGGAAGAGGGTCCCCTGTTAACTTCTGTAGCTGTGTACAGCCAAGACCTCAGCAGACATCTGGGTGGGCAGCACTGTTGAAATAAGCGCTTTCAGACTTCTTTCTTCCCATCTGTGTTCTCCTGCCTCTGCTCCCAAAGGCCGGACCCAGTGAAGTCCGAGGGCAAGCAGACTGGGCCCTGAATCCGCAGGGGTGAGGCTCCCGGGACACCGACAAGGGCAGAGTTGGAGTGGAGAATGACCGGCCTTTTCACTTGGATAGCAAAGGGAAGGACATCCTTGGAAGACTGGAGAATTTGAGATATCTGACTTTTAAAATATCTGCCAAGTTATTTAATGAAAACTGATATTGTATCATTTTAATTCAGGGCTTGTTTGTTTTTAAAACATGGCAACAATACGAGGTGCTTTGGACAGTTGGGGGAAAAGGGAGACAACAGACACATACATGACTTGCATTTTCTGCTTGGAGGCTGAAGTATGCCCCAAATTAATCTGTAGGTGGCATCAATTCACAGGTGTTTTGGGGTTTTTTGGTCCTGAAAAAACTGTACCAACACTAAAAAATAATAATAAAGTATTGAAATAAAAAGGAAAAGCTATGCCCATTGAATCCTCTGTGGTCGGAGAGAGCACTATGCTGTATGTACCGGTAAAAATGGAATCAATGGCACATCGAGCACATCAGGAGTAACCGAAAAGTTCAGGTCTGTATTCTGCGAGAGGACAAATGCTCTGTTCTCGCCAGAAGGGTCAGCCTCCCGGCCTGGTAGAGGCCCCGAGACAAACGACAGTTCATAACCCTCTTCTTGTGCAGGGCGAGCAACCCACACCTTTCTCTCCAGGGCAGGGACTTGCCTGGTTGGCATTGATCTCTGCTAAGTGGATCCATCGCCGTCAGGGGGAAGGGAGAGGTCCGAGTTACTGCTCAGTGTGCGAGATGGAGACGCGCCTTGTTGTAAGAGTTGATTTAATTGGCTTCTCTTTCTGATGAATCAGAAATAAATGGAGGTGAAGGCACGAATTTGCCCAGCCCATTAGTTTCTTGTAGGAGGGATTCCTCGGCCAAAAAAAGGGCACATTTTCTTTCCTTGAGCCCTGTGGTATAACAATAGTGTGCTCTGTGCATTCATCTGAGACTCACAAGTTTAGCAGCAGAGAGATTGCTCTGGCACCACTGGCCATCAGAACAAGGATGACAACCCACAAAAGCGCCACCCCTCTAAATGCACCTCAGTCACCAGCTAGGCTCCCTGCTGTTCATGTAATGGTGTATTCCTCCTAGACTACAAGGGGGTCTTACTCTGTCAAGAGATAGGGAATTACCTCTAAGCAAACCCAACTCCATCAGTTTCCAGCTTCCTTCCTTGAGCCGCAATGCCTTCAACAAGACCTGCCCATAGCCCTTCACTGAGCTTTCTGTTCGTGCCGTCTGATTACTCCTGCTTGCATTACAGAGAGCAGTTCACGACAGGTGCTGGCCAGGCCTCAGCAACAACGATCAAGAGGCCAAGGAGAGGGGCTGAGCACGTTTTTGTAATCACCTGTGTGCTGCGTGCACTGTCCCGACTCCAGGTGATAATGAAACACAGACGCTCGGTGTCATTTCGAGAGTAAGCTTCCTTGGGATTGCTGTCACATACTTGTTCCGACTAATCAGAGTTTCCCCGCAGTACAGCTGAGCAGAAAGACCCTCCTGCAGCCTCTGACTTAGAACCCAAAGGTCTCCGAGCAAGTTACCAGCTTCACACCTTCTTTCGTGTGCACGAGGGAAAAGCAAGTCTATTTGTTTGTATGATGGTTCTATTCATGGAATGACCAGAATCTCAGTGGGCAAGTAAGAACATTCTAGACGTTATTTATCTTCCCAGAACAGCCAGAGTTGTGATTGCTATCCTAAAGGAAGAAGAGTTCTATTGTCTGGACCTTCCCTTTAGGAGGTCTGATGTTCAAAGAACTTGACTGTACATAAGAATCACTTTAGAAGTTTGCATATACAATATCACGTAGGGCACTTGGAGCTATGTCTCAGCAGTGCAGGACTTTTGCCTTATATTTTAGAACCCAGTGCCGGTCCCCCACTGTCTATATAAGATAAGCTTCCGCCCGTGCCCAGCGGAGTAATTCTGTACCCTGGTTGTGCACACACTTAGGATCTTCAGTATCCTGATAAGTAACTATTGATTGTTCTCTTAGTCCGCTTGGACTGCTATAACATAGTATTATAAACTGGGTGGCTTATACATAATAAACATTCATTTCTCACAGTTCTAGAGCCTGGGAAATCCAAGATCAGGTCGCCGGCATACTCCTTGTCTGGTGAGAGTGACATGCTGGTTCGTAGGTGGCTGTATTTTCACTGTGTCCTCACGTGGCAAAAGGTTACAAGGGAGCTTCCTTGGACACCTTTTGTAAGAGCACTAATCTCATTCAAGAGGGCGGGGCACCTCCCAAAGGCCCCGCCTCCTCATGCTCAGCCTATGAATTTGGAGGGGACGTGGATATTCAGCCCATAGTGATTGGAAAAACAGATGAAGGCTCTTTAGTCATTTCATTGTAAACTAACTTAGTTACAGTGCTTTCTGATAACAGAATTGGTGGTGTCAGTGATGGGAGACGAAAAGAACAAAGGAGACTCTTTGCTGTGCTGAACTTGTGGCCCACCCTGTGGGGTGTCTCTAGGATCCAGCCTCTTGGCTTCCTCCAGGCTGTTCTGTGACCATCAAGGACAGTGCAGCCTCCTTTCTCTGAAGTCTTGATCTTTTTCGGAAATGCATTGTTGTTCGCTCCCCTGCAAGGACCAGGTGATCCCCTGTCACCCCCTGCGGGGCCTCAGGCGGGCTTCCTGTGGTTTAACCCCCCTCACTTCACATAGCTTTGGAATGTCTTAGTTTTACACACGTGGACATCTCTATATATTCTCTTCCCAGTCACTTGAGGCTTGACTTAGGGCTTCTCCCCAGGAATCACAGTGGGTTTCACTTGTACCACTCCCACCCACAATATGTGGCTCATCTGTCCTTCCTCCCTTTTACAGGAGGCACAGGGAACTGTCTTAGGGGCCTCCTCTGACTTCTGTGTGGGGTTCCCATCTAAAAAAAAAATATCTATTCGTCTGTTAATTGCCAGAAAGAAGAAATTACTTTATTCTAAGAGACCATTCATCATTCCAGTTTATGAAGGTATCATTTAAAGCTCTTGGAAGGAACACTTAACGAAATGCCACCCATGGGGCTTGAAATAGTTAAGGGATGTCTGAGAGGTAGAAACATCTACCCCCACCTGCAGGAGGAGCTCGGTCTAGGTGTCCTACAGCTGGGGCAGGATGCCTAGGGGCCCTCCTGTCCATCAGTCCTCTGCCGCTATAGAAAAATAAATGGCCTCAGATGAATATGATGTCCTCATTTGGACACATCCTCCAGAACAGGTGAGCCAGTCACGTCTCTCAATAATGTATCCCTTATTCAATAATTGTGAGCTGGTACACTTTTCCTTCTGAAAATCCTTTCTATTGCTTTTCAAACCAATGAAATAAAATGCCCAGGAGAGGCAAGAACATGTTTTTTAAGGCGCAGTTTTCTATCTCAAAATGCTTTCTCTTAAGTCAGGGCCATAAATGGGCAGGCAGATTGCTTGGCTGGCAGAGGGCTTCATTTTTATTTTAATCAGAATGTCCTTGATTTTCTCTCTCGTTTCCACAGGCCCTGTCATTTCCTGTTGATTTCCATTCAGTCCATTCACATGTGTATTCTGGCTGCCCAGCCCCTGTGGATTGGGGTTTGGGACTCTTGATTTAAATTCTGACTTTTTCAACTCTCCTTATAAAAGACAGTATTTCTATGGTCACCTCTTTATCTCCTACACATAGCCATTCAATACTTACTGTAGGATGTTTCTGGGAAAATGAGAAGTTACTATGATGTATTTTTCTCTCATTTGATTAGGTAAAGTTCGTAGTGTTTGCCAATTTTCATGGTGTAAACACTCCCACCATGGCTGGTTCCAGGCTGCCTATAAAAATCATTGCATACTCATCTGGAAATGTGCACATAATTGATTGTGCAAGCTAGCTCCCAGCACACCACTCATTGTTGATCACATCTATGATCTCTTTCTGATTTATTGCCTCACATATGAGCCAATCAGATGAAGAGCCCATCTGAGTTTGGCAATGGACAAAGCAAAATGCCCAGAGAAAACATGAAATACATTTCTCTGCTAAACCTTAGAAATTATAAAAAATATGAGATCAGCAATTTTTCTCTAGAAAGGACAGAGTCATAAATAGGATAGACTTTGTGGGTCACATACCGTCTCTGTCACATCCTCCTGTTTCTTAGCATGCCAGCCATACAAAATACAGGCCAAGAGCCAGGTTGGCCAAGAGCCCACTTGTAGATACCCCTAATATTAAAGAAGAAAAGTGGGGAAGATACTCAGATTCATATCTTTCAAAAATTAGGAGTGGGGCCCTGGCCGGTTTGGCTCAGCGGTTGGAGCGTCGGCCTGCGGTCCAGAGAGACCCGGGTTTGGTTCCCGCTAAGGGCACGTATCTCGGTTGCAGTTTGTCCCCAGCCCTGGTTGGGTCGTGTGGGTGGCAACCACTCGATGTGTCCCTTTCACGTCGATGTTTCTCTCTCTCTATCTATCTCCCTTTCTCTCCCTTCCACTCTATCTGAAAAAAAAAGAAAGACTGTCCTCAGGTGAGGATAAAAAATAAAAATAAATAAAAAATTAGGAGTGGGTAAAAATACCATATTCTAACCACATTTATCTGAATACCAATGCACAGAACCTCAATCAGAGTTACCTAGAGATTTTTAATACAAGGAAATGAAATCAATGCATCACCACCAAGACTTGGTAGACTTGGACATACACGTGGGATATGATCACGTGAGGGCCATGCCTCATCTAAAAGGAAGAGAGCTATAAGAAGTGGAGAAGGACACCAAGATGATGCATCCCGTGTGCAGATTCACTGCCAACATTAGGGTGCAGACAGAAGGCTGATGCCATGTCATTGTGCCTGATGATTAAGACCATACGCTGTGGGTTCAAATCCTTGTTCTGCCACTGTGTAGCTGTGACGTAACCAGTCTTAGACTCTCTGGGCCTCAATGTCCACATCTGTAAAATGGCTGTTAAAATTGTAACCACTTCACAGTGCTGCTGTGAAGATTAGATGAGTAACTAGATTTAAAGTGCTTTGTATCTGGCGCATGGCAAATGCTCCATAACTATGAGTTATTATTCTTGTTTGACTGTAAAATCCCGTATAGGAAATGGATGATGCTTTCTTGAGAGATCACTCTATGGAAGGAGGATGTGGAGGTGCTGGGGGAGCCTGAATTCGGTTTCTGTATTCTATTTAAATTGTAGCACGTGCCAAGTTCTTGACCTAGACAGCTTCACAGCTGGGAAGGTAGAGGAAGTGATCAGGGCAGTAGCTGCTATGAACTTCATCTTGGCCTTGGCCACATTTGTAAATGGTACATCACTTCCCATTCTTTTCATGTCACTGTGATCAGAGAATAAACAACAGCAACAAAACACGGAATCCAGTATCTTGCCTGTGGCAAATACCGATCTCAGACATTTTTAAATAGAAAAGCAGCAGATAATTGCTTTCTTGTAGAATTTCTTTTGGGACCATTGACTGATTTCCCCTGGGTCTGGATTGGGTGCTCTGGGAATATGGGTCCATGCATGACTGTCATTTTCATGCATGCCAGCCCAAACTCCTGCATTAACTTAGCAATTTCGGATAAGTCACTTCCTCCCCAATAAAGTAGGAGTAACAGCAAGACTTCCCCATCTGGACAGAAGGCAAAAATTTGAAGAAGAATTGGAAAGCACACTACAAGCCCAGATGCTCCGTAAATATTTAATACTTAGTAGTTGAGGTAAATGTCAGTAGAGTGTGGAACCGAGCATGGATCTATTTGTTATGACAGCTCTTTAGATGTGTTGAATTCCTCCATCCAAACATTGGGGACCCTGAACTTTCCTGACCGTCTCTCCTCTTCTTGTTTGTCTTCTGCCACTCTGCCCAAATATTCCCCTTCAACATCAGACAGTTCATTCAAGCTCCTCTGCAGAAGGTAGTGTCAGCTCACTGGGAGTCCCCTTGTACCGCTGTCCGTCCTGCGTCCCTAAGTGCTGGCACAGAAACCCAGGCTTTGTCGGGAAATTCCTTTTTTTGACAGACGTGCCCCTTTGTGTTAGAATCTGACTGAAGACCCTTGTCCCGGGACAGCCCCCACTGTGAAAGTCTTCTCTTCTCAGTGGGTTACGTATTGTCATGGATAGAAAGTAATTACCCCTCACTTTCACAACCCTAGTGGGTCCTGGAAACTAGGGAGACCCTATATCCGCCACTCGGGAGGTTCATTGACTGACGACAGAAGGGGTTTAGGTAAATTGGAGAGGGGGTGATATTATTTTCTTAAATCCTTTTAATAATGCATGAAGCCCTCTCCAGGTTCACTCTGTTCCTTCTCTTAAAATGACAAGAGCTTTTCAGTAAACGCTTGTCTGGACACAGTTTCGCAGGGGAGGTTTGCCACACTCTGAGAAGAGCTTTTGCTTCTATGGTCATTGCTATGCCCATGCCACACCCCCTTCAGCTGCCAAACAGAAGAACAATTCTTATGAAGAGTGACTTGCTTTGCAGTTTTAGTTCACTCCTGAATTGCAGAAATGGCTGATGCGTGGAGTTTCTGGTAACTTTTTATTGGAACAGAGTGGAGCAGAGATTTGGGAATTCTTGAGGCTGGCATGTGTTTTGTTGGAAACAAACAAACAAAGCCTTGTCCTAAGCACCTTAATGGTGATGCATGCAATTAACAGGCTACATAGCTTACTTATATTTGCATTGAGCTTTGCAATTTGCACGGGACTTTTATGGACATGATATTCTCAGTTTAAAGTTTTGTTTTTGAGGCTTCTGGTTGATAATGTTTGGTGGCAGCTTTAGGACAGAGCTAGGATGAATGATTGGCAGTTGCAATGGGGAGTATTTTCCAAAGGTGTCAGCCTCTTCATCTGTAAAGAGGTGTAATGAGAGTACCTACTTCTTAGCATTGCTATCAGGAATTAAATAAGGTTGTAGAGAGCCTGGCACATGCTAAGCACAAAATAAATATTAGCTTTCACGACTATGATGCAAAGAAAACTTAAACGTGAACTTCTTAAGTTATAAGCTTCCTTCCTCCTCTCTCTGCACCTCTATAATTTTTATTCAACAAAATATTGATTGACTCTCTGGTATGTTCTAAGCACTGTGCTAAGGTCTTTATATTCATTGATCTTAATTAATTCCTTAGGGTGGTGTTATTACTAACAGAACTTTGCAATCCAATCCTGGGGCTGTAGCCTTGAACAAGGCAGATATTGTACCTCTCTGCCAGAGCTTACAGTCGAGTGGGAAAGTCCGATGTTAAACCCTCAATTACAATGAAACAATCACACCAGCCTTCTCCTTGAGGCGGTGCCTACTTTTCTGTTCTGATTCCCGGATCCTGGACTTTAACTGGAGTGTGCCTTATGATTGATCAGTGCTGCCTGTTATGAATACATCAGTGACCTCTTGAATCCCTTCAGGGTCTTATCAATGAAAATCTTGAACATTTAGAGATGTAAGAGAATGGAAAGGCTTTGGTTGTTTGGATTTGTTAGGCTGGAACTGATTATTTGGCATTACCTAGGAAACAAGACACGGGCCCATGCTCTATGCCTTCTTTCAGAAGGGACCAAAGAGCCTGGCATTCCTGGTCTACACCCTCACGGAAGGCAGTTGACGGGAGAGAAATGTTACTTGGTTGGATAATCGGAAGTCTGAGCAGGCCTGCTGCTTGGAGATCCAGAGTCACTCACTGAGCATGGGCCCTGCAGCTCCACAGAGCTGTATACTGAACGTGAACTCATGTCTTAGTGAGAACAACGATAAAAAGGCCTCTGCATGTGTCACCAGTCACCAGCCACACGTACCTTCCTACCCCTCAATTAAAAACCACAGCCAGATTTCTAACACAGATAGACACTCTTATCCATGCAAAATGATCCCTCAGGTATGCTGACTCATTTCAGGAAGAGGAAGGGACAGGCCACCCAGTGATTCTAATCAATCCTTTCCACTTCGTATTTCTCAGAAATGGTATTTGTTTACCTCAAGCTCAACCTCATCCTTTGCGTACATATATTTTTACTCCCAATCAGGACCCGTTGGGTGAAGTCAGTGTTCTCTGTCACCCTGTGATGTTTGTCACATTGAGTAACATTCTTGACATTGCCTAATAGCTGTGGCTTTTTATTTTTGAGAGAGAGAGAGAGAGAAACATCCGTTTGTTGTTCTACTTCTTTATGTATTCATTGACTGATTCTTGCATGTGCCCTGACCGGGGATCAAACCCAGAACCTTGGCATAAAGGGACGGTACTGTAACCAACTGAGCCACCTGACCAGGGCCATAGCTGTAGTTTTCTACTTTTTTTTTTTTTTCTTTATTGATTTTAGAGAGAAAGGAAGGGAGAGGAAAAGAGAGATAGAAACATCAATGAGAGAGAACATCAATTGGCTGCCTCCTGCATGCCCCACAGTGGGGATCGGGCCCACAACCTGGGCATGTGTCCTGAGAAGGAATCGAACCAGCGACCTCCTGGTGCATGGATCAATGCTCAGCCACTGAGCCACACCGGCCGGACCATCGCTGTAGTTCAGATTGCCCCTTGCAACGATGTGTTTTACCCCAAAGTATACACTTCTGAAAGCACAGGCAGACAAGAGTGGACTTAGGCCCCATGAGAGCGTCCATACCCTATTTGTTAGCCTGCCAGTGTCTCAGAGAAATGCTGTATGGGCTCCTGTTCAGAGAACACTTCTGTGTTGCAAGTAGAAAAGATCACCTCTGAAGTGCATGGTGTAATGATCTGAAAACCAAAGAAAAACACACACACACACACACACACACACACACACACACGCACACAAAACCTTTCACGCTCAAGAATCCAGAACCCACATCCTCAGAGTGAAGTTTCTGCTTTTCTGGTTAAACCGAGGGGTAACAGGAAAAGTCTGAAGCATGAGTTCCGCCAGCGCCGGCAAACATCATTGGGGTGTCTTTGCTTTTTTTTTTTTTTTTAAGTCATCAACTGTAATGCTGTTTTTCTCTCAGGGGTTCGAGGTTGCAGAAATGAGCAGTTAAGACACCCGTTGTTGGAAGGTATTTGATAACCCAAGGAGACTTGAAAGAAGCCGCTGTTTACCAACAAGTCGTAGCAGCGCTTTGAAGAAAGGAACACAGCCGCTGTGTCCTATTAAAAGTGACAGTAATAAAAACTCTTTACAGAGGTTTTGCGCTTCCCAACTTTTAATTTTCATACCCTGGCGGAGAGATAAGCATCTTAAAAGAAGCCAAATTGCTTCAGAGGGCTGTCAGAGGCAGCTCCAGTTTTGAAAGACTGCTCCCCACTCACGCCGTCCCCCCATCCTCATGAAATAAAATTGTCAGACCAGTCGCCTTCGGAGAAGTTATGCAGCATTGGGGAACGCTGAGCGTGTTCACTGGAAGCTCGTTTTAGGGGCACTTAAAAATTTAACAAGTCATAATCATTACCCAGAATTAAGCCCATGGTGTCTGGTAACAGCTGGGATGCAGAGTGACAGAGTGGAGGGTTCTGCTGGGGACAGCTGCAGGTTGTCTTTCGGCTCTGGGGCTGGTACTTGTTGCAGAGCGATTCAGGGCAGGTTTCCTCTCCGTGGGCCCCAGAGCCCGCCCTCGTGACACTGAGCCTGCTCCCCGAGGTCCTCTGCTGCACCGATGTTCTGTGACTCTCGGCAGGGCAAGGGGGCTCCCCGTTCTTGTGAAATATGAAGCCGGCGAAGCAATCTCCGACATTGTCTCTTGCCAACCTGCTTCGTCCAGGGTTTTATAACCTGGCCCAGAGTGATGCTGCTGATCCGATTGATTCATTTCTAATGCTCAGCCACTGACCATCTTTCATCCTTCCGGGTCTGAAGAGAAGGAACTGCACCCTCATTTTATGTAACATGTGTGGTTCCTTGATATTGTGGTTGTGTAGTTTTTTCAACTGGTGAAAGGAGAAAAACAGAGAGAGCTAAGCATTCTTTTTGTTTTTGGTTTTGTTTTTCCTTGAGCAAACTAAAATCGACAGGGTATCATCTGACTTGGATTTATGAAACTGCCGTTCATTCATTTCATTGAAGACACCTGAGCTTTTTCTTCTGAGCTGTTATTTGTTAAGCCACCCCATGGTGGACGCTGTGCTACGCTCTCTCTCTAGATCTATGCTGTTTAACACCTTTCAGCCACCGTGAATGGTAGGTGCCATGATGCCCATTTTACAGAAGATGACGTTGAAGTGCAAAGATATGAACTAGCCTGGGGTTGACGCGACTTGTGATGGAACTGAGATTTACTCCCGGTGATGCACCATATGTTTGGTCTATGCACAAACTATGTGTGCATGAAATGTATTGAAGAGACATAAGTAGGGGTAATTTTTCCACTTATAAGAGTGTTTGTTGCAGAACGAAACTCGTTTTGAAGTCCCCTTTACAGCTCAGGGCTCAAATATTAACAAGTCATTATAAGAGTTCCTGGCATGTGGTAGGTTCTCAGTTTGGTTGAACAGATACTCGGGCTTATAAACATGGGGGTAGGCATGGAACTCACTGTGGGGCTGGCCACCGGGCCGGCAGTGCGTTTGTTCTGTGTTGAGTGGAGATGATTGCTTTTGCACTCTCCTGGTCATGAGCATGGCAGCTTGAAGACGCTCCAGTCTCTTCCAGAATATTCTAGACATATGCAAGCACTTATATATGTATTTTTTCCCCACAAAAATTAACACGTTTCATACAATTCTGTATCTTGGAAAACACAATTTTTTAAAAAAATGTTTTTAATGGTCGAGCACATAGGAGTTAGTTAAAAAGTATTTTAACAAGAATTAATTCACCAAGGCCCCAGGCCAGAGGGAGGGGTAGGAGAAAGACTGTGCCCCTGGTCATGCCACCCCATGCGAAAGCTCAGGCAGATTTGCCCACGAAGCTGGCTTCCAGTCTCCGTTCCTCCCTCTGCTACAGGAGGGTGCTATGAGGGTGGCCAGAGGACCACAGGGCGTGGACTTAAATCCACGCAGAGCTTGTTCTCCTTTTCTTCACCCGTGATTTTATTCATGGAGAGTCTCGTCGGAAGCACGCAGCCCAGCCAGCTGCGCACATAAATGGTAGAAATGTCTGCTCGGTCATGAACCTCCTCCACGATAGTGTGGCTGTACTTCACCCTGGGTCATCTCTGAAAGCAGTGACCAGCATTTGTCGTTACTGTGCCAGGCGCCGTAGGAAGCGCTTTGCGTGCATGTCCACGTCAAGGCTCACGGCAACCCTGTGAGGCTATCACCATTATTTTTCAGACCGGAAACTGAGCCGAAAAGTACAATATTTTCCCACAGTCACCCTCAGGCAGCTGGCTACAACAGGACTCGAACCCAGATCTGCCTGGTGCCACTGTGCGTGCTCCGAACACACGCGCCCACCTCTGGCCTGCATCCGGAGGTCTCACACTGCAGACGCAGCCCTTGGGCATCGCGGAGAAGCGACCAGCTTGTTACCACCCCAGCCCAGCTCTCCGCTCACACCCTGGAGTCCCCGGCGCTTTCATTCGTTGCAAATACAAACAGCAGGATGAGGCACACTCTGAGCCCCACATGCCAGAGGCCCCATATGATTTTTCACTGTGTGGCTCAGCAGGGGAGGGCTTGCACGCATTTTCTGATCTCTCCTGCTCCCGTCCAGGAGACCCTTCCTGCCTTTCCAGCTCTTGATCCCAGCAGGCTCCATACCGCTCCTGCAGTAGGATGCGTCGAGCCAGGGCGGAGCGTGCCGACAGAGTTCTGGCAAACATTGTTTGAGCTGCAGAGGAGCCCTGCAGACTGGCCATTAGACCATTAGTGCTAGGGATGCCAGGATGCCGTCTTGTCCGTTTGCCAATTTCAGGTTTTTATGGCTGTTTAATTACCACCACTGTTCCGCATCGCCAGGATGCGCCTCTTCAAAACTCCACCGGACGTTCATTGTCAGATTACCACCGGCCACTTGCACCGTCCAAAGACTGGGTGCGGGGAGCTTTCTCCATGCTGCGGCGCTGGCCCAGAGCGTCTGGGGAACGGCTGGGCTTTCCCTCAGAGAGCTCGTAGTCCTGTTCCTTAGGTACCATGAGAAAATGAAAAAGGCAGTTTTCTTTGTGCTGAAGAGTGATTTTCCTTGTAACGATTCTTTAAACAGGACGTTCTTTCAAAATGCCTACTCTCGTCTTATGTGTTATCTGAAATTCATTTATCACTTTATTTCACCATTTGAATAATTCTGGGAATTTCATAGTTGATAGCAGTGTTGGAAGAGGAGTTGAATCCATAGAAGGTGATTTTATCAAGAAAAAAGCGGTGCTGTGGAAATACATGGCTCTTTCCTTTTACAGGTCAACAATTAGAGTCCTTATGCAATAAAATGTGTACTCACTGGCCGACCACGTCCCTGAGACTGTCTAAGAAACTAAAGAAACGATCATTTTTATTTTTTTCCTTTATCGATTTGAGAGAGAGAGAAAGTGAGAGCGAGCGAGCGAGAGAGACATCGATGAGAGAGAACATCGATCGGCCGCCTCCCACATGCTCTCCACTGGGGATCGGGCCCACAACCTGGGCATGTGTCCTGACCAGGAATCAAACTGGCGACCTCTTGGTGCAGGGTCGATGCTCAACCACTGAGCCACACCGGCTGGACAGAGAAGTGATCATTTTAGGGCTAACATCATATTCAGGTTTGGGATAGCTAATGATGTTTAAAGAAGTGTAAATGTTAGAAACTAGACTTTCAAAATGGAATGAATATCGAGTGCTTAAGGAAGAGTCAGCAAACCAGTTTTGCCCATCCTGTACCACTGGAAAACATAGGAGCCTGTTGAATACCGTATGTGGGAAAACTAAAAGTCCTTGTTGAGGTGGGAAGGGAGTGAGGTGGTAGTGTTGGGATCATGAGCAAATGGTTCACACACTGGCCCCCCCCACATATCATTGATCAGATTGATCAGATCAACAGAGAAACTGTATCTCGTTTTAGGCTCTTGGTACTAGAAGTCTAATTCACTGTCAGTGTTAATGATAATGATTAACTTCATCGATTTTGTTAATGATATTGAGGAATTTTCTCGCAGCAGCTTTTAAGGGAGTCTCCCCTGCCTGGATGAGGACGTAGCTGCTTGAAGTGAGAAAACAGGCACTGTCTTAGGATCCCTTCAGCCCTGTGTTGCTGTGATCAGTATTGTACGTTGTAGGATGTCTTCACCCGCTCACGTCTGTTCTCTTCCTGCTGTGGCTGCTGCCGCCTCCAACCCCCTTCCTTTGATCCTCTTTTACTTTGGGGTCCACTGAAAGCAGAGTCTGAGACAGGACTCGGGTGCAGGCAGTTGATTTTGGAGGTGCTCTCAAGAAGCTGGAATGAAGGCCAAGCAATTGATCAGGGAATGATGGCAAGTCCTTCAATATTCAAGCACAGTATTGAAATATTGAGCTGGTTACCACTGTGGGCAACTGGAACTGCATCTCACTGGTGGCCCCTCGTTCAGAATGCACCTAGAATAACTGCCCCCCGCCAACAGGTTTGAACACTGGCACATGACCCATCAACCCCTCACCCCACCTCTGCCCTCTCTCCATTCTTCCCCCTTCCTGACCCCCATTAACTCCTCTGCACTTGGCTGAAAGGATTCTGCAGCTTTGGAGAAAGGTGTGAGGCAGAGGAGCTGAGAAGCCTCAAGGTGGGAGACTTTCAGTGTTTAAGGGAACTGTCCACACCTGGGGCTTACGTCAGCTGTGGTTTAAGTCACCAGTGGCTGAAGAGATGAGACATGGAACTCCACTGGCAGCTGGGAACTAATATTCCGAGGTCCTTTTACTCAGCATCTCCCAGTCTGCTTTGCTGCTGTTTGCTCTCAGCCTTGGACCCCATCCCACTGGCTTCCCTGGTCCCTAAGTCTCCTGGCTTTTCTGCTCATCCCCAACTCTCTGCCTGCTGGGTCGCTCAGTCAATGTACGATTCTGCCTCCCATGCTTTTCTCTGTCTCTAGCTGATGTCATCTTTGTTTGGGAGCCTTCTCTTCCTTATCTGCTTGCCATTTCATCAAAATGGCAAAAGACCAAACAGAGAAGAAAAAATAAGTGATTCCCAAATCTCAACTCTTCCATTGGGCAAGCTATTGGGAGCTAATCTGCATGTTGTCTTTAAGATCGAGTGCCTGCCCTCTCTGATTCTTCAAGCTACTAAAAATGGTTTCTGGAGTTTGAAAGCTGGACTGTGGGGTGGGCTAGGGAGTTCAGCTTGTTGGGGAGAGAACTCGGTTCTGAGTCTCAGGAGACACACACTCCTGCTTAGCAGGTGACATGAAGTGATGGGCCTCCATCACTATAGTAGCAGTGAGGATATATGCAACTAGAACGTCCTGGGCTTGTCACTCTAAGCCCACCCTTGTCGGGGTGCCAAGAGCTCTGACTGGCCACACTGCCCATGCACATGTTCAGTGAGCCCTGAACAGGGCACCTTTGCACAGCATGCAGGCCGAACTTGCAGCCAAAAGGCTGACGGATCTCCAAAGTTCTGCTCTCTGCTGTCTTCCGGGGTCTCCTTAGCAGCTTAGGGACCCAAAATCTCCTGGCCGAGCCTGCAGTGATCTCTTTCCTGTATGGTGAATCAGCAAGACTTGCAGAGACCCTGCCTCTCACTTTCCATCAATCACATCTCCTCTGAGTCCCCAAACACAGTGTTTGTGCTTCTGTGGCAGAGACGATTGGTTGTCGTGTAATTGATCTGTTCATGTGTCTGCTGCCTTCCTCACTAGACTGGACACACCTTATGGCAGGAAGCATGCCCTAGTAATATTAGCTGCCACTTATTGAACATTCAGGATGAGTTAGGCCTTGTACTAGGCTCTAAGCATATTTAATTGTCTTTACCACAGTCCTACTGAGTAGGTAAGATTATCTTCATTTTGTAGATTGCCCAGGCTGAGATTGGTGCAACGCAATGAAACTACACGCAGCTTGGAGTGAGGGGGAGCTTTGCAAGGTAGCAAATGCTCCAGTTCTCTGACGCAGTCCCATTTATTTGCAGATTGGTACCCCCAGGTCACAAGTGGATTTAAGTAAATTATTTCCTTGAGATGGCATTACTGCAAACATACACCCTAGCTTTGTCTCTTTACGGGAAGAAACCTTGAAGCCAAAAGATAACAAACCCTTATTCACACGCAAATGAAGCACCCAATACACCTGCGTGGGCATAAGTTTCCCCCCTGGGCTAGGATTTCGAGAATGCATTAACACAAGGTTGAGAGTGCTTAACACAAGGTTAAAAAAGTCCATTTTCCAACCCCCCAACCCCACAGTAGATGAGAAAATTTGAGGTTGAGAGAGGTCAAGAACGCTCAAGGTTATACAGCTTTGAGGGACGGAATTGGAACGTAGACCCGTTGCCCATATGTCTAAGCCAGTGGACAGGACTAGTGAGCCGTACGGCTGCCTCACTGCTTATAGACACGTGTCTCTGCCTGGCAGCCCACTAGGAAGGAATGAAAAAATGGACAGAGTGGACTCAGCAAACCCCAGCTCTTCCCACACATTTACTTTCTGTGTTTGGAAGTAATGCCCATCCTTCTGCGCTGAGGAAAGGACATGTTTCTTTGCTTTGCTTTATAAAAATTCTTTCAATTGGCTTTTTGTTTAGTTTGTAACATCAACTTATAAATTTTTAGTCTTTTCTAGGCATATGTAATACATAGTATGTGTGCAGTTAACCCTTGAGCAGCATGGGTTTAAGCTTACCGGGTCCACTTAGGTGTATTTTTTTTTCCAATAAATATAATAAATGCATTTTCCCTTCCTTATGATTTTCTTAATAACATTTTCTTTTCTCTAGCGTACTTTATTATAAGAAAACAGTAAATAATACATATAATGTACAAAATATGTGTTCATTGACTGTTTATGTTATTGGTCAACAGTAGTCAAATAGTAGTTAAGTTTGGGGGAAGTCAAAAGTTATATGTGTTTTTTCAACTGTGTGGGGGGATTGGTGTCCCTCACCCCCACATTGTATAAGGGTCAACTGTCTGGATATAAAATATTGTGGTATATACAGTTCATTTGAACCTTCTTTGTTCATTTAATAACATAAGTATTTCTTCATGTTGAAATCTCATTTCTCTGATATAGCTGGAACTAGTGTTGTGATAAAGTAACCAGACTGAACTTTTCAAAGTCACCACCTACCTTTATCCAAACCAGTGGTCTCCAACTTATTTTTAATCATAACCTACTATTTTTCCAAATAAATCTATATAGAACGCCAACACATAGCATCAACAAAAATGGCATTAGAGTTACATTTGTTTGAATGTATTTTGTAAGCACAGCCTGAACACATTTATTTATTAAGAAGCCAGCCAATTAGAGTAAGGAGGCAGTTTCGATGAGACGGCATGTTTAATTGGAAGTTAGAGGTGGCAGGTGCAATTTTACATTTGCCTCAGCATCTTGTTCAGATCCTACAGCGATTGGTTATTACCTTTCTTAAAAATGGTCAGAAGTCAGTTGTCCCTCCAAAAGATAAACTTCCATTAAAAAAAAAAAAAAGAAAAGAAACCTTAACCAGATCTTAAAGCACGAACTATAGACATTTGGGACTTTATGACACCTTAGGATTTTCTGAAATTCAGCTAGAAAACCACTGATTTGGCATCCCCTCTCCCCAAAATGTCTAACAAATATATAAGAGCTGGGAAATGGGGAGGCTACCCAAGACTGCCTCAGGAACACACCCAAGTGTTTAAATCTCCTAATTATGGTCAGAAGAACCTTTCTTATGCCTGACTCGGGTTTATTAGGGCTGTGACATGAACTCAGCAGAGTATATAGAAGACTTAGAAAATCCTTGATGATTGATAGATCAAGGCTGCTATGGAGGAGGAAGGTAATTGCTTAACCTCCTCCTCACCAAATAAATATGATCTTTTCTCTCACCCGTTCCTGGCATGGCCTTGTGATTAGGTGGTATTGTTCTCTGATGGACCAATGTCCTACCAAAGCACTAATGACTTCTCTGTCACCTCTGCATAGAACACATTTGACTCGCTATATTTTTAGAGTTTGGATTTGTACAAAGATCCTGGCCAGGACCCTTCAGAGCACATCTGTATGCCTCTGATACATCTGGTCACAACTTGGTCTGGGATGGAGGTGATCATTGCATTGGGTCGGGCAGAAAGGGAAAGTCATTGACTCGTCCACTGGAGCCAACCAGTTGGGTAAGAAGCTGGATTCACGTGCCCCAGAAAGGCACTGGAGATGGTGGGCAGATCTGAGGAGCAGAGAAAAGACGCAGTTGTCCAAATAGGGTCACAAGGTCAGAGAGTCAAGGGGGCATGACACTGGCTAACTATGTGTTGTGCTGAGGGTACTTAAATCTGTCCTTTTCTTTTTTTTGGCTCATGTCAAGCTTGTGTGAGAAGCAAGATGCTGGTTTTTCAGATGGGGGTCCTGTGGGGAGTTGAGGGAGAGGAGAAATTCAGAATTTGTCCAGGCAACGTCTGCTGTGCTCAGCATTGAGCTACGCCAAGGGACATGTGGAGATCTGTCCCCGTAGTCTCATGGTATAGCTGGGGCTGTCCTGGGCATGGCACACCAGGAGGCAATTTAAACTATTTAGTCAGTTCTTCTTCATTGTGCTGCTTTCCCCTTTGCCCTTGCTCATATATTTGCTGAATCACCTATTGTCAGAAGGTGTGGTGTGGTATTAGCCCAGACTTATAAGGAAACATGCGTATGACAAACCCATAGCTAACCTCATACTTAATGAGGGAAAACTAAAAGCATTTCCATTAAGATCAGGAACAAGACAGGGATGTCTGCCTTCACCACTCTTATTCAACATAGCACTGGAAGTCTTAGCCACAGCAATCAGATAAGAAGAAGAAGTAAAAATCATCCAAATTGGAAAGAGAGAAGTAAACTGTCTTTATTTGCAGATGGCACAGTACTGTACATAGATAGCCCTAAAGATTCCACTAAAAAATCACCAGAACTGATAAATAAATTCAGTAAGGTAGCAGGATACAAAATAAATATCCAGAAATTGGTTGTATTTTGATACACCCAATAATGAACTAGAGAAGGAAACTAAAAAAAAAAAAAAAAAGTCATTTACAATTCCATCAAAAAAATGAAATAAAATATCTAGGAATAAATTTAACAAAGGAGGTAAAAAAAGACCTGTACTCAGAAAATCATAAGACACTGAAGAAAGAAATGGAAGAAGATGCAAATATATGGAAGTATATACCCTGGTAATGGATAAGAAGAATTAACATTGTTAAAATGTCCATACTACCCAAAGCAATTTATAGGTTCAACACAATTCCTATCAATACCAATGGTGTATTTCACAGAACTAGAAAAATATAATCCAAAAATTTATATGGAAGCACAAAAGGCTTGAATACCCACAGCAATATTAAGAAAAAAAAAAGTTGGAGGTTTCATGTTACCTGATATTAAACTATAGTACAAGGCCATAGTAATCAAAACAGCATGGTACTGGCATAAAAACAGACATACAGATCAATGGAACAAAATAGAGAGCCCAGAAATAAACCTATGCCTATATGGTCAATTAATATTTTGACAAAGAAGGCAAAAACAGACAATGGGGTAAAGACAGTCTATTCAATAAATGGTGTTGGGAAAATTGAACAGATACTTGCAAAGAAATGATACTAGACCACCTTCTTATACTGCATACAAAAATAAACTCAAAATAAATTAAATGTAAGACTTAAATGTAAGACTCAAAACCATAAACATCCTAGAAGAAAACTTAGGCAGTAATCTCTCTGATGTTGCTCTTAGTGATATTTTTTCCTAATATATCTCCTTGGGCAAGGGAAACAACAACAACAACAACAAATTTAAAAATGAGACTACATCAAACTAAAAAGTTTTTGCACTTAGGAAATCATCAACAAAATGAAAAGACAACCTACTGAGTGGAAGAACATATACACCAGTGATACATCTGATAAGGGGTTCATTTCCAAAATAAGAAAGAACTCATAAAACTCAACACCTAAAAAGACAGACAGTGTAATTTAAAAAATGGGCAAAGGACTGAATAGATAGTTCTCCAAAGAGGACATACAAATGGCCAACAGACATATGTAAAGATGCTCAACATCACTAATTATCAGAGAAATGCAAATTAAAACCACAATGAGATGTCACCTCACACCTGTTAGAATAGTTATCATCAGTAAATCAACAAGCAACAAGAACTGGTGTGAGGATGTGGAGGAAAGGGAACCTTCATGCACTGCTGGTGGGAATGCAGAGTAGTGTAGCCACTATGGAAAACAGTAGAGTTTCCTCAAAAGATTGAAAATGGAACTGCTTTATTACCCAACTATTCCACTTTTAGGTGTAGCTGAAGAAACCCGAAACACTAATTCAAAATAATATATGCACTCCTATGTTCATTGCAGTGTTATTTACAATGGCCAAGTTATGGAAGCAACCCAAGTGCCCGACAATACAGGACTGGATTAAAAATGTGGTGGTACATATATAGAATGGAATATTACTTGGCCATATTAAAGAACGAAATCTTACCATTAGTGACAGCATGGATGGCCCTAGAGGATATTATGCTAAGTGAAATAAGTCAGACAGAGAAAGACAAATACGACATGATTTCAACTATATATGGCATCTAAAGAACATAAACAAACAAGCAAAACAGAAACAAACCCATATGTACAGAGAACAGACTGCTGGTTGTCAGAAGGGTGGGGGTTGAGGGGTTGGATGAAAGAGGTGAAGGGATTAAGAAGTATAAATCGTCAGTTACAAAACAGTCACGGGGATCTAAAGTACAGCATAGGGAATATAGTCAATCATATTGTAACAACATGTATGGTGCCGGGTGGGTACTGGAAATGTCGGGGGGAACACTTTGTAAAGTATGTGATTGTCTGGCCACAATGCTATACACCAGACACTAATACTATTGAATGTCAACTGTAATTGAAAATAAATAAATAAATAAGGAAATTTGCAGCTACCTTCTAATCTTGATAGAGAGTATAAAATGTTTGTTGAAATATGTGGATAGTTTGAAATTATTTTACAAACAGGACAGAGCTTTTGCCTTTCTGAGCTTGGCCACTACTCATGCAGTTGGATTCTTGCGTGAGAGAGAACAGGTCAGCCGGCCCATGGTAGGAGGAATGGTGTGAGCAAGCTGAACTCTGGGTGAATAGTACACTGAGATACCAGCACCCCACATTGGCCTTCCTCCCTTCCCCATCTCTCCCCCCGACATCCTTGTTTGTGCTTCTGGAATCACTTCCCACATAAGCCACCTGCACCCAAGACTTGTCTGGGATTCTGCGTTGGGCAGAAGCCCAAGTAAGACAGTGAGTTCAGCAGTGAGACCATGTTTTTCCACTGGTTGAGCCACACGGGGTGAGGACGGAAGGCACGATCTTCAGCCAGATGAACCATCTCACCCCCAGCAAACCAGACAAGAGACTTGGCCCAGCCAATGATCCGTGCATCCAAGAAAGTCGGATTGTGCCCGGAGCAGGGAACGGATGCAGGGTGGAGAGGGGGCGAGCTGGGAATGGTCACTTGGAATCTCACTGGAAACCTTGTCCTGCTGGGTTAAAGAGCTGCTTCTCTCTTCAAGTGCTCTGCGGTCGGACAGGGCTTTCTTCTTCCCCGTGCTTGCTCCGGAGACAGTGCGAGGTGGATTTGCAGCAAACCCTGATCCGTGCCCCTCATCGGCTTTCCCACTCGTGGTTCTGGAGTCATAAAAGCCCAGACGAGAGGGAGTGTGCTTTCCTCTTTTCTTGTAAGGAATTGACACCTCTTAAAATTTTTTGAGTGTTTGTAACATTTTGAGTTTACAGGAAACCACAGAGGAGGGGGGGGGGAGTGCTCTGTTTTTCTTTCTTTCTGGTGGTTTTAATTTTCTTTAACTTCTTAAAGGGTTCTATTGGCTCCAGAGGGCCCCCTAACCCAGCCCCCCAATACCGTCACTTCCCACGTCCCGAATAATGCTTAGTCTGTCTTTCCCTTGCCTTCCCAGAAACAGATAGTGAGCGGGGTGCGTGTCAAACCTGGCCCACACCTCATATTTTCAAACCTCATCTTTTCAGAGCCCTGGGCGTGAAGACAAATGCAGGTCCACCTACTATAGGTCCAACAATTTCAGTGTTATCAATCAAACTTATAAACATTAAATAGTCTATTCGGCCCCCTCCTTTGCTGGGTCATTGTCAGATAGCTCGGAGAGCCAGAAACCAGTGGAGGGGGAGCTGGGGGGTGACCTGGGGGAGGTGTGGCCCTGGCCTGAGGTCAGTTCCCTCTTCCTTTCCCACCCCAGGTTCCACAGGCATCACGACACATTTTTGCTCATGAGTGGATACCCTAGCCCACACAGGCTCTGTCCACACCCTGCCCTGCAAACACGTGTCCCTGTGGTCTGTCCTGAGTCTAGAACCTTAGAGCCGTGAACACACTGTGGCTCAGTGGTCCTCAAGAAAGAGATGTCCATGTGCCCAAGGGCAGACGCGGGGCCACCGAGACAGGAAGTTACAGGGACTGAAGGGAGACATCGGCTCTGGTTGGGTACATCCTTGCCTTGGAGGACTCCTCATCCAGCGGTGTCAAAGGAGTTCTGAAACCACAGAAGTTGCAGCAGAGAAAGTGTTCTTTTTTCTCTCTTGTATGGAAGCGGCACTCTTTTGCCTGAGTGCTTGTAACATTTGGAGTTTCTGGGAACCACCGGGGAGGTGTATGGCTGGAGGTGGGAACCACCGGGGAGGTGTATGGCTGGAGGAGAAGCCAGAGCAGAACCTCAGTACGTACAGCTCTGGGCAATAGCTTCTCTTAGCTGGTTCAAAGGGTAGGACCTCTGTTCCTCCACCTCCAGCCTGTTTTTTAGGTACCACTTAAGTATTCTCTTCTTTGAGACACTTGAAAGAGAGGTCTGTTTTCCGTTTCATTTCTGTTTTCTCTAAAAACACCCTGAAGGTCTTCTCTCTAAACTGTAAGGATTGAATAAGCAGCTCCTGGCCCTGGCTCTATTTCTGTATCTGGAGTACACTACCCATTAGACAGTCCAGCCTGTCCCTCCCTAGCTCCCTGCCGCCCTACACATCATGTTTGGCCTTTTCCATCTGCATAGGGGAAGGACCCCTCAGACAATACAAACCAACTTCGAGACTCCTGCCCGGTCTCTCCAGCGAAGCTTGAAACTTCCCCACGTTGGAAAAGGCAAACACCAGTGCTCTGGAGGCTTAGCTTATTTGCTAGCTGAGAATCTATACCAGTAAAAACGGAAAGATTGTGTTGTGGCAACGTTGGAACAAAAACGCAGGCGTTTTCATCGCATTCCCTGGGCCAGCGGAGTCACCCAGGCATTCCTCTGGCTTGGCCGCCTTCCTGCACGGGCTCCGTGCCGCAGCTCTTGCCTCGTGCGGTGTGAGGACCGTTTTAATGTAGAGCGGGCCTGCTCGAGTGGAGTTCAGTGGGCTGCATCCCAGGCTCTGTGATGGCAGGTGATATTTCACATCATCTAGGCAGAACTGAAGGGAATATTAAACTGCGTTTTCATTACCAGTGAGTCCTTAGTGGCCTGAGGATCAGAATCAAAGCGTTCGAATCAGTCTGCCTAGTGTTTTCCTGGGCAGCCAACGATTAGTGTGCACAGCAAGGACGAAGCAGCTCCCAAAGGGGAAGAAGTGATCTACAGGAATGCCTGATGAGCCAGGGAAGATTCAGGGACAGGCCAAAGGGCCTCACACTGTGAATGGAGGGGTCACTTCTGGGGAAACCCAAGGGTTTCAGCAGAGAGGATAAGCCCCCTTGCCTAGAATATGAAAATCCGTGAAAACTGCTGTGGAGAAATTGCCGTTCAGAGAAATCGAGGCTTTTGTCTTCTTGGCCTTTGCCCTTGGGGGAATTATTTAGAAGCCCCTCAAAACCCCTTCACAGAATTTCCAGTGCAAAACGTTGACATTTTAGAATTTCTGGTGAAAGAGAAGGTCAAGGGCATCTAAACTGAAATGCGATGCTTGATTCCTCCCCAAGGTGCTGCCCAGCCTCTGTGAGCAACCTGCACCGAGAAGGGACTCACTGCTTGTAGCTGTGGGCATTTCTGGTTGGTAAAAGTTCCTCTTATTACCCATCAAAATCCTGAACGTCAACTGTCCAGAAACAGACCTATTTAGCCTCCAGCATCCTCGCCAGAGGAAGGAGGACATACATTGGAAAAGTCAGCTGCTAGAACAGATGATTAACTACAATTTTGACCTTCACAAAATAGAGCAATTTGTCTAGTATGTTGGCTAAGGAATCAGCTTTGTTCTGTGTGAATGTGGGAAGAAAATACCATAATACAATGTAATAGCTTCAATAGGGATAAAAGTTTAAGTTACTAATATGTGAAAACAGTTCAAAGTATAGTTTGAGTAAAAACTGTAAATAATAGTAAGAAGAAGAAGTAACAATAATAATAATAACATGCAATTCTGCACAGACTGTGTTCTTTATCCTCATGCAGTCAGTCTGTGGCAGATATGCTTGAGATAGGAAACTTTATTTCTTTATTATTCATACATTCAACAAACATTTATTGAGCACCCACTGTGAGCTCAGCCCTAAATCAACAGGGATGAAAGCCCTGAATTCCTTCCCCTGAGAAGGAGCCCAGAGTCTGGTGGGAGAGGTGATGATTTAACCATCCGTTATGACTCACCCAGAAGAGGGTTCCTAGGGTTCTCCCGGGATTGAGGAACTGTACCTGCATTAAATAAGAAGGAATTTCTCAAGATAAGTGAGACCATCACAGGCAGATATCAGCGGGTCTCTTCGTTGCTTTCTCCAGAAACCCTGATGCTGCCGAGTTGGCTTTTTGATTAGTCCAGACTCAGATTCATCTCTGAGAACATCTCACCCAGTGCTGTGCAACCAGGACAACCTCCTGAATATGGGCGGTGCTTCGCGCATAGGAAGTGAGGAGGAGCATGCCACCTGTCTGTCATTTCAGCCTCTGGGAACGGGGTCCCTTCGGTCTGTGATTCCCTCTCGGTACATGATGTCACATTGAAATCTTGCACAGACATTTTACCAAATCCTATCCACCCTCTTTGTTTATCACACTTTCTAGGCAGCTTCTGTTGCTTATCACTCCCTGAAAGGAAACATCTTTAAATCGTAAACCCCAAGTCTGTCTTTTTTTTTTTTTTGTCTTTTTAAACTACTTTTCCCCCCGCCAGGTGCACAACTCGCATGATGCAGACGTGTTGCTGTTGCTTTCTGGGCTCTGTGGAGGGACTGCCTGCCTCGCTCTTGATGAGAACTAGGAAACCTGTGCAGTGGATGAAATAAAATATAAACACGTAAATCGAAGCGATAATAATGAACCAAATTTCTGTCAGAAGGATATTGCGAGCATAAGAGACCATGCTTTGACTTTCATGCATTTACGCTCAACTTGTTTTGGAGAAGTGAATGAGTTAAGTCCAGACTGAACGACCTTGAATGTACCTTATGGAAAGGACATGTAACGGAAAAGGAAGAGAAAGTTCCAGGATAAAGGTGGGGGGTATATATTTTTAACTTCTGCAGGGTTGTGTATCAAAAAGGAATTCGACTGTGATGAGGATTTTCGCCTTTGGGGTACATAAAATTTCTCCAATTTGTGCTGTTACGTAGCTCATCTTTTCCCAGAAATCCAAGACTTCCCACAGATCAAGAGCTTTAACCATTCATATCCTTTTGGTGCCCAGCAAATGCAGTAAATGTCAGAGGTGGCTTGTGTTGAATGTAAAAACAGATGTTGTTTCTGCAGGAAGCCACAGAGACATTTACATCCACGGGCTCGCAGTAACTTTGGGGATATTTTCTTCCATACCTTCCTTTAAATGGGACTTTGTATTTTAAGAAACTTTGCATATATTGATCTTTCCCTGTAGGGCATCGTTCTTGCCCAGATTGCCACTTGGAACAAGGGGTCATTTCCAAAGCTCCTCTGTCAGCCCAGTGACGGAAGCTTCTGACCTTTTTGCTGAGGGTTTGGAAGTTACATTACTTATACTTCTCTCTGTAGGACTGATTCTTGGGAAAACTCTTTGGGAGTGGTACCTGCTTTTAGATTTGAAGACTCTGCTTTTAGTTGTTGTTGTTAATCCTCACTCAAGGATATTTTTTTGATTGATTTTTTTTTTTTTAGAGAGAGAGAGTGGAAGGGAAGGAGGTGGGGGGGGGGGAGAAACATCGATGTGAGAGAAACACATCAATTGGCTGCTTCCTGCATGTGCCCCAACCAAGAATGGGGATCGAACCCGCAATCCAGGTACATGCCCTTGACTGGGAACGAAACCCTCGGCCAATGCTCTAACCACTGAGCCAAACTGGCCAGGGCTAAAGACTATGCTTTTAGTGAAGCATGACTCTGGGCAGAAAGAAAGGACTTCAGATGTGCATGTCAATGACTCTGTTTTCTTCCAGAGTATGGATTTATTTACTGTGGCTCGATCTCCTTCTGCCAAACGCCGGACTGCTGCTGTATTTGTGAGGCGTAAGCTCCAGTTCTCTTGGAAAAACTGAATTAGAATTGACAGCATAAGTTTGGCTCCTGCTGAAAGCTTGCATTATGGATGGGTTTTTATATGCAGGCTTCTCAAATGCAATCTGACATAGGTGGGCTGCCATCTCTATGGTGGGCAAAAGGGAATGTTCCCGAAATACCCTGAGCAGGTGCTCTATCAAAATTGTCGCTGCACAGCAAAACATTAATATCTGGTCTGGAATGCTAAATTCAATCCAGTTCCACTCCGTGTACTAGGTATACATGTTTCTGGCATTGATGCCCTTCAACACATACAAGATGTGATACTGGGGAGACTAATAATGAACCCTTTCTCCAAATATAGCCCAGCCTATGAAAGATTTATATATTCCTCCTGTTCTTTTGTTGTTGTTAATCCTCATCTGAGGATATTTATTCCATTGAATTTTAGAGAGAGTGGAAAGGAGTGGGGGGGGGATATCGATATGAGAGACACATCGATTGTTGCCTCCCTTGCACACCCCGACCAGGGCCAGGGATCAAACCTGCAACCCAGGTGTGTGCCCTTGAACAGGAATCGAACCCATAACCCTTTGGTGGGAGGGCCAATGCTCTCTCCACTGAGCCACACCAGCCAGGGCAATATTCTTCCTCTTGACTCTAGCACTCTCCAGTTCTTGGGTTTCATCTTTTGAATAACAATAATAAACATTTTTTGGTATACCTTCAATAGGTAAAAATGTCGATTATCTCTTTTAATGCTTATATCAAATTGTTATTATTTGGAATGAATGATTATTATAAACTACCATGTAGGTGAATCTCAAAAATAATTATGCTGAGAGAAAGAAGCCAGAGGCGCACAGAAACACTGTATAATTTTCTATAATGGGATGGGGATGGGAAGGGGTTGACTGAAAAGGAGCATGAGGGAAATCTAGGCTGATGGAAATGTTCTGTGTTTTAATGTTCATTTATCCAAGTGATACACTTAAGATCCGAGCCCTTCACTCTGTGTAAATTATGCCTAGATTTTAAAAACTATGATTTCTATTAGTATATATAGATGAGGAGGCAGAGCTTTAGAAAGATTAAATGACTTGTCCAGCCCTGACTGGTGTGGCTCAGTTAGTTGGAGCATCGTCCTGTGCACTGAAGTGTTGTGGGTTCAGTTCCCAATCAGAGCACATTCCCAGGTTGGGGGTTGGATCCCTGGTCGGGCACATACAGGAAATAGCCGATTGATGTTTCTTTTTTTAAAATATATATATATTTTTATTGATTTCAGAGAGGAAGAGAGAGAGAGATAGAAACATCGATGAGAGAGAACATTGATTGGCCGCCCCCTGCATGCCTTTCACTGGGGGTCAGGCCCACAACCTGAGCACGTGCCTGACTGGGAATCAAACCAGTGACCTCTTGGTGCATGGGTCGATGCTCAACCACCGAGCCACACTGGCCAGGCTGATCGATGTTTCTTTCTCACATAGATGTTTCTCTCTCTCTC
This sequence comes from Molossus molossus, assembly GCF_014108415.1. Taxonomy (NCBI): domain Eukaryota; kingdom Metazoa; phylum Chordata; class Mammalia; order Chiroptera; family Molossidae; genus Molossus; species Molossus molossus. The sequence continues at coordinate 60,801,892 of NW_023425351.1, read as the reverse complement.
TCCCACTCCCTTCCTCTCTCTCTCAAACACATAAAAACATAGTCTCCAGTGGGTGAGGATGTAAAAGAAGTGAATTGTCCATTGTCATGCAGCTGAGGGAGGGATGCGCCTCAGCCCCGATGTTCCTAACTCTGAAGTCCAGGTCTTTCCACTCCGAACAATTCATATCACTCCCTCAATAGCACTTCTATTACTCCACTATGGAGTCAGTTCATCTCAAGATGTCTTTCTTCCTGGGAATAGAGATGGGTTTCTGAAACCACATGACTGAGTCCCGGGAAGGGGGCGAACCACAGATCTACAGCATCTAAATGGTGAATGGTTAGTGCTGGCAGCATAGAGCAGGTTCAGATTTCCGCTCTGCAACTTACTGTGCACGTGATGCTGGGCTTGTCCACCTGCCTGAGCTTCATGTCTGCATATGTAAGATGGGCGTTGGGAGACATACATGCCACCGTTCGTAGACTGTTCCTAAGTGTCTGTGAATTATCGAAGAATGTTTCCTATTATTATTTACAGTTCTGGTTAGAGGAGGAATAAGTGCCCCTGGAGTATTAGCATGTTTACTGTGTTGTGGAGTGTCTCACAACGTGAAATCTGTCTGTACTGTACCTTGCCAAGTAGCTACAGAATTGACTTATCATCATATTAGAGAAATGCATAAAAAGCTAAGATTCAGTTCCAGGAGTTCTTTTTCTGACCTCCCTGTTTTGTCAAGAGGCATTGTGGAACAATTCTGAATTGCATGTATTTCATTCACTGTGTGAATTATGTCATGTATTTCTAAGTTCTGATAGAAAATTCATTTCAAGAGCAATTCACTTATAAATCTCTGATTCCGTGAACTCTGGGTATGATTCACTGAAATGTGTCTTAATGTTTGTAAATGATTGTAGAACTAGAAGGAATTGTTTCTTGGAAGGAATTAGTACACAGTTTAATGTGGGTGGACTGACTTACAACAGAATATCCATTTAAGTAGTGTTTGGACGTCAACCAAGGATGAAAACGGAAGAAGAAAGGGTCCTATTATTGGTTTTGGTTTGTTTTTGTTTTTTTGATATATGACAAACAGATTAAGTGCTTAGATGGTAAAAGTTTGTTTTTCAGTTCTGCTTCTATTATTATAGCATATTGTACTATACACATTTGATTATTGTATATCAGAGCCCTCTCGAGCCTGCTCAGCTTACAAACTCTGAATGACTTGTAGGCTTATCCTAAAAGATAATATATTGATTTTTTCAATCTATGAAAACATAATATCTTTCCATTTCTTTGTGTCTTTTTCAATCTCTTTAAATGATGTTTTGTAGTTCAGTATATAGGTTCTTCACGTCCTTTTTAAGTTTATTCCTATGTATTTTATTATTTTTGCTGCACTTGCGAAAGGCAAGTCTCCTCCATTTCTTTTTCTGAAATGTCATTGTTAGTACATAGGAATGCACTGGATTTTTGTACTTAGATTTTGTAGCCTACAACTTTACTGTATTTGTTTATTGATTCTAATAGTTTTCTGGTGGAGTCTTGAGGGTTGTCTGCATAAAGAATCGTGTCATCTGCAGTAAGTGACAGTTTTACTTCTTCATTCCCAATGTGGATGTCTTTTATTTCTTCCTCGTGCCTGATTGCTCTGGCTAGGGATTCCAGCACATGTTGAATAAGGGTGGTGAGAGTGGACATCCTTGTCTTGTTCCTGATCCCAGAGGGAAAGCTCTGTTTTCACCGTTAAGTATGATATTAGCCCAGGGTTTGCCATATATGGCCTTTATTATGGCTTTTCCTTCTATACCTATTTTATTGAGTGTTTTAATCATAAGTGGATATTGTAGTTTATCAAATGGTTTTCCTGCATCTATTGTTATGATCATATGATTTTAACCCTTTATTTTGTTAATGTGGTACATTACACTGATTGCTTTGTGTATGTCAAACCATCCTTGTGCCCTTAGAATAAAGAGTTAAAATGGTCTTATGAATCAATATACAGATTTAATGCAATCCCCATCAAAATCCCAGGACATATTTTTAAAGAAATAGAACAAAAAAATAATCAGATTTGTATGGAACCACAAAAGACCCCAAATATTCAAAGTAACTCTGAGGGGAAAACACACACACAAATTTAAAGGTATCAAACTCCCTGACTTCAAATAATATGACAAAGTGACAATTATCAAAACAGCAATGATATTGGCAGGAAAACAGACACACAGCCTAATGGAACAGAATTGAGAGCTCAGAAATAAATCCACATGTATATGGGCAAATATTTTTTCTTTTTATCCTCACTTAAGGAGATGTTTATTGATTTTAGAAAAAGAGGAAGGGAGAGAGAAAGACAGAGAAACATTGATGTGAGTGACAAACATTGATCAGTTGCGTCTCATACGTGCCTGACCAGGGATCGAACCCACAGCCTAGGTATGTGCCCTGACTGGGGATCAAACACTTGACCTTTTGGTGTATGGGATGATACTCCAACTGACTGAGCCATCTGACCAAGGCTGGGCAAATAATTTTTGACAACGAAGCCAAAAACATACAGTAGAGAAAGCCTCTTCAATAAATGGTGCTGGGAAAATGGAAAGCCACATGCAAAAGAATGAACTAGACTACTTACTGTTTGTCCTCATATACAAAAAATAATTTTGAATGGACCACTGACCTAAATATAAGACCTGAAACAATATGCTACATAGAAGAAAACATAGCAACTCAACATATAGACCTTGGTCTTAGAAAGGATTTAATGAATTTGACCCCAAAAATAAATGAATGGGGCTCTGTCAAACTGAAAAGCTTCTGCACAGCAAAAGAAACCACCAACAAAACAAAAAGGCACCTAACCGAATGGGACAACATATTTTCAAACAATAGCTCTGATAAGGGATTAATACCCAAAAAATATAAAGAACACATACAAATCAACACCAAACAAACAAACAATCCAATTAAAAAATGGACAGAGGACCTGAACAGATACTTCTTCCAAGAAGACATACACATGGCCAACAGATCCGTGAAAAGATTCTCAACTTCACTAGCTATTAGGGAAATACAAATCTCAACTACAATGAGCTACCACCTCATACCTGTTAGAAAGGCTATTATTGACAAGACAAGTAATAACAAGTGCGGAAGAGGTTGTGGAGAAAAGGGAATCTGGTAGTAATGTACACTGGTACAGCCACTATGGGAAACAGTATGGAGGCTACTCAACAAATTAATCCAGTTACCATATGACACAGCAACCCCTCTTCTGGGTACCTACTGAAAAATTTGACAACATTCATTTGCAAAGATATATGCACCTCTATGTTCATTGCAGCATTATTCACAGTGGCCAAGACATGAAAACAACTGAGTGTCCTACACTAGATTACTGGATAAAGATGTGGTACATATATACAATGGAATACTACTCACCCATAATAAAAGATGAAATACTGCCATTTGCAACAATGTGAATAGATCTTGAGAATATTATGCAAAGGGAAATATGGGATATAAAATTGAAAGCAACAAATGAACAAATAAGAAAAACCAAACAAAAAGTCATAGACACAGACAGCGGTACGTTACCAGAGGGAAAGGGGTAGAGGGGGGTAAAGGGCAAAGCAGGTCAAACATATGGTGATGGAAGATTAGACTTTGGGTGGTGGGCACACAATGCAATATACAGACGATGTATCATAGAATTATACACCTGAAAATCGTATAATTTTATTAACCAGTGTCACTCCAATGAATTTAATTTTGAAAAAGGAATACATTATAGATAGGAGTTATCTGCTGAACAAAAAGAAAAAGGAGTGAAAACCTGGAGTCTAATAGAAAATAAAGCACTTACATTTTTCCATAGAGAAGTACCTTGACTTCTTTGATTCAAGATACCTGACTACATCTTCAGCTACTGTTTCCATGACATATTTGCATAGAGGGAAGCCTGCACGTCGAGGACCATGGACAATGAGAGGATTAAGTCTGTATAATTCATAGCCAGGATTTCCCATTTTGCAATACTAATCTCATGGGGTTGCTATGAGTATTAAACCAGATCATATATGTATAGTGTCTGGTATTAAAAAAAAATAAAATAACATGTACCAAAAATGGTAGCTCCCTCTGTCCTTTCCCACCCAAACAGACAGACACAGAATTTAATGGGTTCCAACCTTGGTTATATTTTCTTATGTTCCAAGTTATCCACGGCCCCACCATGGCCCCACCTTCTTTGCAGACAGCCCAGGGCCAAGCAGAGGGCGAAAGGTAAAGATCAAAGCTCAGAAGGGAAGCAGCTGTTGAACGGAACAGATGACTTAACCTTCCTCCTGTTCTTAAGCTCTGTCTGTGCTCCCTGATCCGATCTGGGAGCAGGAAAGAGGGGGGAGGTGGAGGGTGTTGTGAAGGGAGCTGAAGCTAAACAGGAAGCTTATTGGCTCATTCAAGAACCAATGTAGTCAAGCTTGTTCGAGTCAAGCCAAGCTGGCTTATGCTCCTTCTTCTTTCACAGATGTCTCTTGACCCCCAAAGCCTCAGTATCTACAACTGTTAATCAGGGCTAATCACATGTAACTCACATACAGCAGGTCCTCAAATATTGTCCTTTCATTCAATGTTGTTTCATTAAAACGTAGAGAAGGAAAACAAAACCGAGTCCCAGCCTGGGCCGCTGTCTGTGTGGCGTGGGTATGTCCCCCTCCAGGTCTCTGTGTGTTTTCTCCCGAGGCTTTGGTTTCTCCCACATCCAGAGATGTGCATGTGAGGCGAATCGGCATGTCTACATTCTCCTGTGCTAGTGAGGGTGTGTACCGGGCTGGAAGGGTGTCCTGGACAGGGTGGTGCTGGCCCCGTGACCCACACCGCCAGGAGAGGCTCAGACCACCCATGACCTTGAACTGGAATAAGTGGGTTGGAAAATCATCTTTCTTGTTTTTATTTATTTATTTTTTATTTATTGATTTTAGAGGGAGAGAGAGATAGAAACATCGATGGGAGAGAACACTGATTGGCCGCCTCCTCCATGCCCCCCACGGGGGATTGAGCCCACAGCCTGGGCCTGTGTCCTGACCGGGAATCAAACCAGCAACCTCTTGGTGTAGGGGTCGATGCTCAACCACTGAGCCCACCAACCTGGTGTTTTTATTTTTCTTTACTATATTTATAGCCACATTAATTTCATTATTTAATATTAGAAGTATTTTGGGCTTTTACTTTTATTTAATTTTTTTAAAGAATAGTTTATTGATTTTTAGAGAAAGAGGAAAGGAGGGGGAGAGAGAGAAGAAACATCGACACAAGAGAGTAATATCCACCGGCTGCCTCCTGCAGGCCCCTACTGGGGATCAAGGCATGAGCTGGGACCTGGAATCGTACCAGCAACCTTTGGTGCATGGGACGACGCCCAAGCGACTGAGTTACACCAGCCAGGGCTGCTTTGGGTCTTTATGGAGAAGTTTGGTGATGGTATTGTGACCAGAAATAGGATGTAGGAACTTAACTCTTATTTATGTCAATTAGCCTAGGATCAAATTGCTTTTGTTTTACATCATTTTGATTCAAGTCCAAGTTTCCAAGAACCCATCGGCGAAGTCAAGTGAGGACTTAACCTGTATTTGCTATCAATATGCAATTGGATACTATTTAGCACAAATCCAGCAATATTCTAAAAGGCACTTTTGGCCTACATACTGACATGAATCTCAAAACGATCACCAGAAAATATTTTAAGGCATATCTGCTTGCATTGAACAGAAGATATCTAAATCAGAAAATCTCTTGGCTTGTGCAGTGGACAAACTATTGGTTGTGGTAGATCATTGGAACCCAGGTATTGACTGTCAGGGACTAAACCAGACTATTAACAAGTCTGGAACAAACAGCATGGGAAATATTTCTAATCGTTTCATGATTCCTGATGTTGCGTATAGACGAGAGTGATATGATTTACTGACTCAAGGAGTGAAACTCAACAGTTTTCTGTAGGCTGAAAGAGTACTTGAACTGTATCAAAGTAAATAACACTGTTAAATTTGCATAATTTTAAGAAATCATTTAAAAAAAACTTTATATACTTTAAATGTTGTCACACTAAAGCAGAGTCTACCCCAATTTCCTCAGGCAAGGTCTCCCAGATCCCCCAGACCAAAGCTGCTCTGTCTTCTGTATATGTTGTTGGACTTGCTTTGCTAATATTTTGTTTAGAATTTTTGCACTTACATTTATAAACAAAGCGGGTTGGCAATTTTCCTTTCTGAAATTTTTCTTTTCTGGTCTTGTTATTAATGTTATATTGGCCTCGTAGGATAAACCAGGGAGAGTTTTTTTTTGTCTATTTTCTGAAATAGTTTAAGATTTAAATGATCTATTCTTTGAAAATGTGGTAGAATTCTCTGATACTCTGGTTCTGGTCTTTTCTTCCTGGGAAAAATATTAGCCAGGAATATTCTTGTTTCCATTTCTTTGTAAGCTTTCTACTTAGGTCAGTTGTAGTAAGTTTATTTTTTTATAGGCATTTGTGCATTTCATTTAAATCGTCAAATTTATTATCATGAATCTGTCAAAGTGTTATTTTATTATCTTTTAAATCTCTTTTGTGTTGTTATTTCCTCTTCTGTTTAGAATACTGATTTTCTGTTTCCTCTTTTTATTTCATCAAATACTCTAGAGGATGTCTCTTTTTTTTTAGACAACCTATCCTACCATTAGATATTTCCCTTATGACAGATGTGGAATATTCTGACAATTCAAATCTGATATAATCATTACAGAGTATGTTTATTAATTTAACCCCCCAGTATCTGTAGATTTTCCCAGCATCAATAGTAACTCATTACTCATTAGCCATAACATCTCCATGCCACTTGTTGTGTTGTTACAACCGAGGTTACTCAATTTATTAGATTAGATACTAGATTTAGAATATGAGAGATCAACTTCCAGGTCTGCTTCTTATTTGAAGTAAGATGGTTAAACTCTCTGAACCTCAATCTGCCACCAGTTTTAATATGAAATTTTCTTGTGGGTTTGTTTATGATAAGAAGTTATATCTGGCCCGGCCGGTGTGGCTCAGTGGTTGAGCGTCGACCCCGTACACCAAGAGGTCGCTGGTTCGATTCCTGGTCAGGGCACATGCCCAGGTTGTGGGCCCGATCCCCAATTGGGGACATGCAGGAGGCAGCCAGTCAATGCTCTCTCTCATCGATGTTTCCATCCCTCTCTGCTCTCCCTTCCTCTGTCTCTCTAATATGTCAATAAAGAAAAAAAAATTTTTAAATAGTTGTATCTGCATGTTGATGCTTACCATCACCCCTTCTTACCTTTTAAAAAAGAAAAAGCAACAGACAACAAAAACAAGCCCCTCTATCAACTGAAGTTTCTAGAGGTTTAGAGGAAAAACTTGTGAGCGATTCTTCTCCTGGCTGAGAGTCAGATTCAAGAAGCCTGCTGAGGCTTCTCCTCTGTCATCCTGACCTATTTCTCGTGGTTCTTGGCAATTGCTCTACCCAAAGGGTTGTAAGCAAGGCCAAGGTAAGTTTGGCCTTTAGGAGAAACTCCAGTGCATCTGGTGAGTCCAGCAGATATAGTTCTGTTGAGCAAGGTGTGATCATGGACCTATGTGTGCTTGGGAGAGAGAGAATTTGTTGGGAAAGTTGTTAGACTGTTACCTGGGCCACAGAAGTCACAAGCAAATAAATGCGCAGACTCTTTCAGTTCATGGGTGGCTCAGATGGAATGACAATAAGCATGCCATGAGATTGTGCACATGGAAGTGTTTTAAACTTTAAAGCCCTTTCAAAATAGCAGATATTTATAACGTCGTTGAGTTTGATGGTCTGATGTTACAAAGTCCCCCTCGCCACCTCCTTTACCTTCAGGTGCCTCTGTGATTGCTTCGGGTCTGCAGCATGTCCAGGTTGGTGTGGGAAAAAGATACCTCAGACCTGGACGGATCTGCCCTTGGTAATATTTTGTTTACTTAGTGTGGTTTCTTTCCAAAGAGCTTTATGTCTCTGGACTTCTGCCACTGAAAAGTTACTGCAAATTTACTGATCCCCAAGTTTGATTCACAGGATGTTGTTAGGAAGACACATCTGGAATAAGAGAGGTTTGTTTTACAGACACACCTGTAAGGAGGAAGGGAGAGCAGCCCTTGCTGCCTTCTGAGCCCAGATCCTGGTCACATACGCTCTTCTGTCTAGGAGAGAGGATGTGAAATTCAGACATCCTTTCTGCCTGTTACTCACTTCCTGTCTTTAGATGTCAGGGTGTAGCTGTTAAAATAGTTAGTGTATTTTCCCAAGGAAGAGATATTATGACAGTTTGTGGTGAGGAGGAGCCCACTAGCAGATCCATAAACATCACTAATCCATGTCCTCAACACTTACTATTATCCGATGAATATGTTAGACTGTTTTTATGTGTGTGCATTGGATTATATTCTTTTTTTTGTTTGTTTTATCCTCACCCGAGGACATGTTTTGATATTTTGTTCAGATAGAGTAGGAGATAGAGAGAGAGAGAGAAACATCGATGTGAAAGGTACACATCGAGTGGCTGCCACCCGCACGACCAACCAGGGCCGGGGACAAACTGCAACCGAGGTATGTGCCCTTAGCGGAAACCAAACCCGGGTCTCTCTGGACCACAGGCCGACGCTCTAACCGCTGAGCCAAACCGACCAGGGCAGATTATATTCTATGGCAACTCCCAGGTTTTAGGTTGGTATGTTTTTTCTCCTTGGAAGATTAGAAAACCCTCAGAAGCAAGAAACTGAATGTCAACTGATTATTTCCCCTGAAATATCTGGTCCCAGGAAGCACAGAGTGTGTGGCTTAACTTATGTGCAGTGAAGGAATAAATGTAGTGGTACTTTCAAGCACTTATGATTTTGACAGAGTCAGAAAAAAGATCGTTATCCTTGCAACACATTTTTCTCATTTAAATTTCATAACAACAATAACAGCAACAACATAACAGTAATGGTGAAATCTGAGTGTCAAGTATATGACAGGAACTGTTCTAAGGACTCTGTTTTCTTTTGGAAAGTTCTTTAATCATTATAACAATCCTATGAGATAGGTCCTGTTATTATCAGCTGAGGAAACTGAGATACAGAGAGGTTTCATGCCTTGCTTAAAGAAGCCCAGCTTAAAATGGAAGATTTATTGTTTATTGTTTTATTTTTCAGTTAGAGTTGATGTATATTAGTTTCTGGTATACAACAGTATATAAGTAGAAGATTTGGGATTCAAACCCATATCCTCTGACTCTGGAGCTCATTTAGTAAATGAATGCATTGTGGCATTGCTTTCCTCATTTTGTGGACGAGCATGCTAAGACTCAGATAGCTTAACAACCACCCCCTTGTTACGTAATACGTATCTAACAAACATACAGTAATAAAGAAATGTACAGCATGCTTTTACGTGGTATACAACCATGACCTGCGCTCACTGTGTTGGAGTCTGGGTTAGGCACTTTAATCAACCATTTTCCAGAAGGAGCGTAGAACATGACAGCTTGAAGGGTATTTACAAACAATCTGTCCTTCCAGAGTAGAAGATCCCTTCTGCAGCATGGCTGGGAGATGTCTTGTCCGTCTGCGGCTTGAATGTCACTAGCAATAGGGAACTCACTGCCTCAGTTGGGATACTTATATTATCCCAACTATTTGTATTTACTGATCGTGGCTCCACTCTGCAGATACACCAAGTGAGTTTAGCCCAGCCCTCTGTTATTTAGGCTCCATAACTCTCTTTTCTAGGTTAACTCCTAATCATGGGAACTGACCCCTTAGACAGTTACTAACGCCAAGTTCCTTACAATTTTTTTTTTTACTTAAATGAATTCATTTAATCCTCACAAGAATCCTATGAGATAGGGGAAAGAAATAACACATGGGAAAACTAAGTAATTTGCTCCCGGCCACAGAGAGAGGCAACAGCAGGGCTAGGAATTGGACCCCAGCTGTCAGACTCCAGAATTTATGCTCCTCACTCCTGGGTTCTGATGTCTTTTATTTCATTCATATTTTCTTCATTTATTGAACCTTTCATCAACCTGGTCACCCTCCTTACCCTCATGTAAACACTGCCTATTCTATTAGGGCTTCAGGTATGGGCTGATCAAGGCGGTCAAGAGGGGTACTGTCCTCTCCTTTTCTGAACATCATACTTCTACCAGGGCAGCCTGTTACATTGTAACATTCTATTTATTGTGACAGTGACAGCCATGTAAACCCCAGATCCTTTCCTCACGGGAACTGCTTATAATAATGTTCTCCATATAACACTTACATAAAATTACATATATGTCACAGTGATTTTATTTTGAATAAACAACGAGAGACCTTTCTATCTTATCCCTATTATACAGAGTGGGGCAAAAGTAGGTTTACAGTTGTTCATATGGAAAATAATAGAATAATTAATTCATAATAATATGAGAATAAACTCGGTGTTTTACGTACTCGCACCTATAAACCTACTCTTGCTCTACTCTGCATTTTATCTTTTTAGTGTGGGCCTGTGTGAAACTCAAAATCTTAATTTTCTCCTAGGTGCTCTGGTCGTTCCTGCCAGCCCCTAAGTAAAGGCGACATCTTCACGCTCGTCATGCACGGTTCCCCCATCACCACCTTTCAGCTCCAGGGAATGTGCCCCGGGAGCCCGAGGACACCTGGCCAGGAGTTGCCGCCGCCCTTTAACTGGCTGGTCTGCTTCTTCATGGAGGGCCAAACATCCGCGTTTTATATTGTATCAGTTTATAAGATGCTCAATATGCTTTGTGTATTTCTGCAGAGTAGAGCCATGATCAGGCAATACACACCATAAGGGTAGAATCTGGCTTTGAGTTAAGACAAGAAGGATAAGAAAAACATTTCAGCCCTGGCCAGTTTGGCTCAGCAGTTAGAGCGTCGGCCTGCGGTCCGGAGAGACCCGGGTTCAGTTCCCGCTAAGGGCACGTACTTCGGTTGCAGTTTGTCCCCGGCCCTGGTTGGTCGTGCGGGTGGCAGCCACTCGATGTGTCCCTTCACGTCGATGTTTCTCTCTCTCTCTCCCTCTCTCTCCCTCCCGCTCTATCTGTGCAAAAAATGGAAAAATATCCTTGGGTGAGGACAAAAAAAAAAGAAAAACATTTCAGACAAAAAGGTATTTTTAAAACCATGATTTCTAAAATTTCTGTGGTTGGACAGAGCGATTCAGGCCTGCGTATCTGGCCGTGTGTGGAGGCAGCAGCCGGGCTCGAGGAAAGAGCGTGGTGAAGCCACCAGGACTGCAGGCTGACAGTTCGAATCCCGGCTCTGCCGTGGCCACTGTGTGACCTTGGGCCGGTCACTTCTGCTCTCCGTGCCACACCCCCTTGCTTGTGAGGTAGGCACAATTATATTCCCACTTTATAGAACTGCTCTCCATGAGCTCGTGTGCCCCAGACATGTAGAGTAGGGCCTCCTGTGTGCTAAGCAGCCAGCGCCCACTAGTTGTTGTTATTGTCGCTCTCAAGCCGGAGTCGACGGGTTACAGCTGAAGGGAGCCCTGCCCGGAGGACTGGGCGCCGGAGGTCTTACCTGACTGAGGTTTACAGGGTGTAAAGAGGAGTTTTTCAGAAGGGCTTCCATGCAGAGGCAGCCGCACGGGCAGGAAAGAACCCGGCATGTCCAGAGAATGAAATGCTGATTTCTATGGCGGGCATGTGAACTGCGGTGACTAAGAGGTAGTCAGCTGAGATGGGGACAGGAGGTGGGCAGGGGCCAGACTGTGAATGGCTCTGAGTGACCTCCAGCACGTGTCTTTTTAGGGACAGTGCCCTATATTTGTCTGTGTGTTTAAGGCCCCCCCGGTATGCACGTGTGCACTAGCATGTAGGCACCCCGGGCCAGGCACCAGGCTGTCACCTTCACTGGGATGACTAACACTCGGGGCCCTGCCCGTTGTAGGGATTCATTACACATTTGTTGAATGAAGGTAACTACGCCAATCGGTGTACTTCTGGGTGGTTGTAAGACTCATAAGACACTGTCCTTGGGTCCAGCTGGCATGTCTGGGGCAATGGTGTCCCTTAGTTGAAGAATCAAGGCAGGTCACCTTGAATGACGGCACCGTCTGAAACGGTAATTCTGAGATGGTTCTTTACGCGGAGGCCAAAGATTACTGGACAGTTCGCACCCCGCTGGCTTTACTGCTCACCCCACACATGGAACCCGGCACCCTCACCCATGACGTCCTTTCGACCTCCCGAGTGCCCTTTGGTACTTCCAATGCCCTTCAAAATCCTACCATCGAGGACCCACCGGTGGGATGGAAGGGGACTGAATAGCGGTAAGTGACTGAAAACAGTGATTCTCGTGGACAACTCTGCCAGACCAAAGGACGGGAACCTGAGTCCATCCTCCCCACCGTCCGCTTAGGTTCACATTTGTCAGATGCCCCGAGGGTTTGGGAAGACACACCAGCCTGAGGCTGGAGAATCCAGCACACATTTTGACAGGGTAGTTGTTGGTGTTGACACAAACAATAAGATAAGAAAGAAGAAGCGACTTCCCAAAGAATCAGACTGTTTGAAGGGTAGGGACCGTATTTCCCTCTCTTGACAGGGGAAGAAAATGAGGTCTGGTGGCAAAGTGACTTCCCAGGCTGGAGAACTGGTGAGCGACAGGCTGGGCTGTGCTCCGGGTCCCCAGCTCCCACGGCCAATTCTCTTGTCCCCTCCCCACTCAGCCTCCTGAAGCATGTGCGACAGTTGCTGAGAAGCTTGTATCACCACTTTCTTCATTTCTAGGTCTTTCTGGAAATGTGGATGATCTCCGTCTGCATCTTTCCTTTCTAAGATGACCTAGAAAATGCCATTAAGGCGAAGTCTAAGGTTGCATTTTGTCAGCAGATCCCATGGTCACCGACCTGTCCCCAACTTGAACGTTTCACCAAGGGTCCAAATACTCAGGTTTCCCGCCTCCAGCTTTTCCCTTCAACACATTAAGAAGTTCACGGTTTGTGTTCCCATCCCGCAGAGTAAAGAAATATTGTGTTGCCTTCCTGTGATCTGGAAATCCCCTTTCTTTGTGATTTTTAAGGAGAAACTGCATCTATCAGAGGGACTTGCTGGTTCCTCAGAAACCAGCCTGGGAGGAGAGGAAACTGGATTCGCCGAGAGCACTTCCTCAGTAGTAGCCTGAGTGTGCCTCTCCTTCAAAGGTCACCTGGCTGCCCCAACAAAGATCTAATTGTTGTAACTTGGGGTCTGGGGAGACTTGAGCTGTAATGAACGTTCTTTTGAAATCTTCACAACTGCCTGTCTCTCGGATGAAAAAAAGGGGAACATATTGAAAGTGAATTGTTGTGTGATTGGTTTGAAGACCACTTCTAACTGCTCTCCTCCCCATTCTTTCACTGTTGAAGATTGCAATTTTAATTGCTCAACCACGGTTTTTCATTCAGGATGCCCAGGGAGGGCATGGGTTATTAATTGGTTCTGATTATCAGGTGCCTTGCACCCAGGCCGGGCTGCTTCTCGATCGGTTTCAACTGCTCTTTGCCTGAAATGCCTGTCTATATGCACAGGGAGGTGTAATTATGCAGACAGGAGCTGCTCAGTTCTGCCAGGTTAAACCCTCTATTATGAATACATATTACAGTGTCTTAAAAGGAATTTATTGAAATGCCACAGTTTAATAGTTCAAGCTTACAAAATCAAGCTCTTTTATGTTACAGGCAATAGCCTCTTAATTGGATGTTTTCTCCCAGTACATGAAAACACTGGCTTAAATACACACACATCCAATTAATTTTTAAGTGTGAGAAGAGTTTTGCTTCGTGGGCAAGTAGGACTCTGGAGCCGTGTGGCCTGGATCCGATGCACGTGTCTGCCACTTTCTGGCTCTGTAACGTGGGCGTGTGGTCCAGCCCCTTGCTCGTTGCATGTCTTTGGGAAAATGCGGATGATTGCAATGTCTGCATCATAGGTGGTTCCGAGGTGCAAGTGAGCTAACAAAGTTTGTGGAACTTCATCACTGTGCTTTTTACTCATCGCTCCAACATATGTACTTGTTTTTATGTGTCATAAAATCTAGCGTGTTAAGCGGATGGAATTAAGGATGTCCCTCTGTGGCAAAAGCTGAGAGTTGTCCCCTAATATCTATTCTCCTGCTCTTTCATAGTCCTACTTTCCCTTCTGCACCAATTTAAAAAAATTTTTTTTCCTCACGATTTTCCAAGAGGGAGGAAGTGAGAGGGAAAGAGGGATAGAAACATGGATGAGAGAGAACATCGACTGGCCGCCTCCTGCATGCCCTCCACTGGGAATCGGGCCCACAACCTGGGCATGTGTTCTGACCGGGAATCGAACCGGCAACTTCTTGGTGCATGAGTCAACACTCAACCAGTGAGTCACACCGGCCGGACCCTTCCCCACCAATTTTAAACCAGTTTGGCACGGGATTGTCCAGAGGTTAGAGTCAATTTTTTTTGCATCTAGAAGTAGACATGTGACTACATGCTGGCCAGTGGGTTGGAAGCAGATATAGTGTATCATCTTCTGAAAAGTGGCCTTAAAGGAATAAGGATGGTGTGTCCTTCGTGTCTTTCTTCCTCCTACTGATGAGAATTCAGTCGTGATGGCTGGAACTTAAGCAGCCATCTTGGGTCATTAGATGGTAGGCTAGGGTTGCAGAGTTGGAAGGGAGCAGAAATCTGAGGTCTTGACAACTTCAGAGAGCGGAGCTATCCTAGCAGCCCTTTCCTTTTACTATAGACTTTTGGGGGGAAAAAAAGAAAAGAAAAAAAAAACCCTCCGTATTATTTAACACACTGTACTTAGGGGCACTCAAATCCAGTCTTAGGTAACACCTTACTCTCCCTGGATTAGATCACACTCTCAGTGTTTTGATATTCTATTTGGTTATTTTACCAATCTGTTAGGTCACTTTTAAAAAATAATCTCTAGAAAATTATCTCAAGCTTTCATTTGTTGCTTTACACATAGTGAATATACTTTGTGGTCAGTGTGGGACTGTTAATTGCTATCAGGTATTTTCACTAGTTATTCATGGAAACTTGTTTCTCTATGTGCAACATATTCTGCTATTTTATGCTGCTCATTGCCCTTGAAAACGATTCACAGGGACTCTGAAGCCTGGGGTGAAATTGCTCCCCCAGGAAGGGCTTCCGTTTGGTTCTGCCTGGAGAGAACTGTCCAGCTTGGGATCTCCTAAAACCAAGTTCAAGATTTAATGCAAGGTTCATCACCTACTCACTTCCTTCCTCCTTTTCTAGGCTTACACTTCTTGTAATCTGAGACCATTTCTTTTGTTTCTTAATCCTCACTCAAACATAAGTTTTTATTGATTTTTAGAGAGAGAGGAGGAAGGGGGGGGGAGAGAGAGAGAGAGAGAGAGAGAGAGAGAGAGAGAGAGAGAGAAACATTGACTGGGGATCAAAACCACAGCCTCGGTGTATGCCCTGACCTGGAATCAAACCCACAACTCTTTAGTGCATGGGATGATGCTCCAACCAACTGAGCCCCCCAGGCAGGGCTGAGGCCGTTTCTTATCATGTCTCATGGACAGCACAGCTCTCAGCACATGGAAAGTGACTGATGAATTTTGGCTGAATGAGTGAGTCTTTAAATTATCATGCCTATCTTGTTAACCTATTTTCTCTGCCTTTATTTTCCGTTGGTCGGTTAAAATGATGACTCTGTATCGAATATCATTTCTAATGGGGTGTTCTTTCTCGCTGTGGCTTTTCTTCTCTGCAAATTCCCCAAGTTGTGTGCCACATAGGAAGTGGCTACTTGGTACATAATTGCTTCCAGGCTAAGATTGCTCGAGTTCCCATGTCTCTGCCTGTGAGTGCATGAATCACACATTTCTGGGATGCCTCACACTTGGTGTATGGATATTTTGAACATGGTCAGGTTATCTCGGCAATAACCCCCATGGCCCAGTAACTGGCCCGTCTGCCTCTGATTTTTTCCCCCTCTAGTAGACCCAATCTCACTTTTCAGGAGTTCTCTTTAAAGCTGACCTCTGATTCTGTTATTTTCTTGCTCGCAGACCATCATGGCTTACACCACTGCCTATAGAATAAAGTCCAAACCTATCAGCTTCTCATTTGGCATCCTTCATCGAGGTGGGTTACCTCAATTTCATGAAAGAGTATGATCTCTGGGAAATCAAACCCCAGTTCCACTAGTTACTGGCCACGTGACTGTATATAAGCTAACTTCTGAGCACTGGTACGCTGATGTGTAAAACAGTATTAGTATTGCAAAGGATAACCTATGTGAAGCTCCTAATGCCCACCGGAATTCAAACAACACTCTAAGACATTTCTTTCTCACGGGGCCTGGAGGGGAATAGCATTGTACTCTCTTGCTCATGTATACATGGATACTCAATAAATGAAGGATCCCTCACCCATTGAACCTAGTTTGCTGATATATAAAGTGGGACTTTAAATGGTTACTTTGAAGCTTAAGTGTGGAAAGCACTGGGTTCCACACTTGCCACACCATTAAGGACAAATGTTCCCACTTCATCCCCCTTCCAAAGTGAGGTCCAACTTTCCTTTCCTACGGAACTGCAATAAAAGTGATAAATCAGAATACATTATATGAGAGAAGAATTGTAACTCTTATCTCTACTTTTCAAAATCCTAGCGTCCCTTTAAGACCAAATTGAAATACCCCCTACTCCATGAAGCGCCCCTGGATTCTCACTTTCACAACATGTATCCCCTGCTTTGGCCAGAAGGATAATAATGAAAGCAGAGGAGGCTCTTCGAACAATCTCAGCTGATACTTGTATTTCCTATATATCAACAAGTATAACTCTACGGTGTACAAAGCCAAACAGTGTTCTAGCTTCTGCTAAACCATTTTCGGTCATGAAAAATTCAGTGTCTTTAATAGGGGTCTACTTATTTCAGCTTTGGACACCTTAAATCTGTCCCCCTAAGTTTTCTACACTTGTTCTTAGGTATGTCTGTGTTTCTCTTTAAATATATTGCACAGAAATAAATAATATCCCTTAAAATACAGTGACCATGAATAACCCTTCTATAACTGCCCCTGTGCTAACAGTTTTCAGCAGCCACAGAGCTGTTTCCTGTTAATTGCATTGATGTTAAGACCCTGAAATCGTGGTTTCAAATACGTGTGAGTGCTAAATGCCATCTCCCCCGTCTTGAGTTAATATGGCTCTTTGATATCTAAGGTGGTTCTCCTGACACGGAACCATACTGCATGTCTGTGGGTATGTCTGATCTGCTTATTAAATTGTCGTGAGTCTAATCTGTCACTAGTGCTCCTAGATCCATTTTTCTCATGCGTTCTTCCAACGTACTTAATTCCTGTCTAAAACTTAGCTCATTGTGCTTTGTGCCACAGTTTACAGACTTGGCTTATGTCACTCTGTTATAGCTGGGGTTCCCTATAAGCAGTACCTCTGTTCAGGGGCACGGGCAGCAACCCTAGTGTGTCCCAAACAGGGAGGCTTCTGTTGGGCCATGCGCAGCGCTGCAGGGCAAGGGACAGCTATGAGTTCTCAACCAACACACAGCAGTTAGGGTGCAGGTGCCCCACTGGTGGAAGAGATCTGATGGACATCACTAGCAGCAGCGACAGCCACCCACAATTATGTGATTCTTGGATATGGAATCGATGTGTTTTGTGCTTCTGCAGCCTTTATAAACCTGGCTCTATGCCGTGCACATGAAGGAATTTGTTTTTGGAATTGAATCGTCTATGGTCTAAAGGAAATACCCCCTAGCGTGTGCGCATTGCAGACCACTGCCATTTGCAATAACAGATACGGCCAGGGGCGCAGCCAAGTCCTCCCCAAGCAGCCGAGGATCCGGACCATGAGCTACAGAAGGACGTTTCTACCACATGTCCCAAGAATCTAGTTGCCCTGTCAACTTCGCAGGTGTCTAAGGATCAAGTGCTTAAATTCAGAATAAGAAAGTAACTTCCTAAAAACCAAGAAAACATCAAAAAGCAGAATTTCAGTCTGTTCAGCTCACTAATTTTGTTTCTTTAAACTTGGTAAAGTGATATCTGCATATGACTAAACATGAAAATGGTACAAAAAGGTAATAAATGAAGAGTAAAGGTCTGTTCTTCCAGCATCTAGACTTCTATTTCCACTCGCCAGAGCTAACTACTGTTAACATTTTTTTGTGTTTCTACCCAGTAATAGTTGTAGATATAGAAGCACATATATTTATGATTTTATACACAAAATAATTACACTGTATGTTCTACTCTCTACTTACAAAGAAATAATAATAGATCTTACAGGTCTTTCTACACCAACACATCTATATATCATTTTTTTAATGTCTATATGGATGTCTTCCAATGGATTTCATCAGTCCTTTCTTAGGGGATATTTAGGTTGTCCCTGGTCGTCAGCTCTTACGTGCAATCTGTTTGCTAGGACAGATTTTTGCCATTGTGGAATCAGTGTTCTTCTGTGCATTTCTTTGCATAAATGCGCCCAGCACTATTAACCTGAACAGCTTGTTGTTTCTCGAGAGAAAAGTGATGACCTGCGCAGTGAGTGTGGCGCTGGAGTCCCTGTGTCGTGTTGAATGGTGACACGTCTCTGGGCCTGTGGTGCGTTCTCTGCCCGTTGCTTTCGGCCTCTGCCCAGAATGCAGCTTACAGTCAGGAAGGACAGAAGTCGTCCTAGTGGCAAAAAGCTGAAAGTCATGCTCCCCTTCGGGTCATCCTGCTAGCGAGTTCTAGAAAGCACGCCGGTGTCCGGGCTAAACGTCAGGGGGACGCTTAGGAGCAGGACAGAAGTTCTGAAACTTGCTCAGAACTGCAGAGGGTCCGTGCTAAGAGCTCGTGGAAGGCAGGTGGCAGAGCCCAGTTCCCAGCCTCGCCCTAACCGCTGTCTTGTCCCCGCAGTGAAGTACATGCGAGAGGCCACGCCCTACGTGAAGAAGGGCTCCCCGGTGTCCGAGATCGGCTGGGAGACGCCGCCGCCCGAGTCCCCGCGCCTGGGGGGCGGCCCCAGCGACCCGCCGGCGTCCTCGCAGTGCTTCTCCTTCCACCGGGATCGGAGGAGCATCCCGCTCAAGATGTGCTACGTCACCCGGAGCATGGCCCTGGCTGACCCCGAGAACAGGTAACAGGCCCCGGCGGTCGCATCTCAGACACTTTTCAGTGTGTGTGCGGGGGGGGGGGGGGGGGCGGGGGGGGGGCGGGGACGGGACATCGGTAACAAAAAGAAAAAAGAAATAAATGAATCTAAAACAAAAAGAAACTTTTCAGCTGCGGAGTTTCCCCGGGGGCTCTGGCCAGGCTGTGCCCCTGCGCTGAAGGCTCCCTGGTCTCCAGAGATCATCCTGGAGGGCGATGCCCGGTGTGTGCTCCAGCCAGGATTCCCCCTCTCTCCTCCGCGTTCCCCCTCCCTGTCCTCCCTTCTCCTCCTTCTGTCCTTCCTCCTCCTCCCCCTCTCCTCCCTCCTCCCCAGTCCTCCCTCCTCCCCTGTCCTCTCTCCTCCCCAGTCCTCCCTCCTCCCCTGTCCTCCCTTCTCCCCTGTCCTTCCTCCTCCCCCTGTCCTCCCTCCTCCCCTGTCCTCTCTCCTCCCCAGTCCTCCCTCCTCCCCTGTCCTCCCTCCTCCCCAGTCCTCCCTCCTCCCCTGTCCTCTCTCCTCCCCAGTCCTCCCTCCTCCCCTGTCCTCCCTTCTCCTCCTTCTGTCCTTCCTCCTCCTCCTCCTCTCCTTCCTCCTCCCCCTGTCCTTCCTCCTCCTTCTCCTTCCTCCTCCCCCTGTCCTTCCTCCTCCTCCTCTCCTTCCTCCCCCTGTCCTTCCTCCTTCCCTGCCCTCCTTCCTCCCCCTCTTCTTCCTCCTCCCCCTCTCCTTCCTTCTTTCTCCTGTCCTTCCTCTCCCTGTCCTTCCTCCTCCTGTCCTTCCTCTCCCTGTCCTCCCTCCTCCCCTGTCCTTCCTCCTCCCCCTGTCTTTCCTCCTCCTGTCCTTCCTTCCCTTCCTATCCTTCCTCCTCAAGAAGGGTGTGTATCCTGAGTTCTGGTTCTAGAAAGAGATGAAGAATAGGAGTCACAATTCTAAGTATCTCCTCTCGGTCTGCCACCGTCAGTTTGTGTGACTTTGGGCAAGTTCCTCAAACCACTAAACCTCCCATTGGGCAGCTATAAAATGGGAATGATTGAGACAGACACCTCCCTGGGCTGAGAGGATTAGAGGGAGAAATCCACGCGCAGGGCTTAGCCCGGGAAAGCCTGCCGTGGTCCTAAGCTGCGATAATATCCATTACTAATGCCAGGTAGTGCTGAGCAAGCCGGCCCGTCTGGGCCTCAGTGCCCTCAGCTGTGTATTTGGAGAGTCAGATGGAGGATACGTGAAGCTATTTTTCACTCTAAACCTCTTTTGTACTCTACAGAGGAAGGAGTGGCTCCGGTCCAAGCCTGGGTTGCTTTTTGCAAAGTCTGTATGTGACTTCTCAGGCCACAGGACAGATATGTCACCCAGTCTGGGGTGATTATAAAGAGCTCAGCCAAGATCATCAAGTATCTGGGGTCCCTCTTCCCTCAAAAGTCTCCCTTTAACTCATCCGAACAGAAAACAAACCACTTGGAGGAAAATAAGAGCTGTGTAGAAAAGAGAGGGGGGAGGGAACCAGCCAATAGGGAATCTCAGTGACCTTTGCATCCACATTCAAATGCTAAAAATAGGAACAGCCACTGGCCCTTCTTTCTAACATGTGTGGAACAGCTGCAACCCACCCGAGTCGGGAATATCTGGCTGGGTGCAGAGTCGATGGGGAGAAGCCAAAGGGCGCAGGGGCAGGGCGAAGCTGGCTCCTTGGCTCACTGCACAATGCCTTCCTGTTCTCTTCCTAATGAGCTGGCTCCGAGGAAACTGCAAGCCTTTCTGAGTCCAGCCAGCTGCAGTATCGGCCCTGCTGCCCCCACCCCCCTGTTAGTTACACCTACACAGGGACGAGGGATCAGCAATATGAGGGAGCCAGCGGGGATCAGCAGATGAGTCAGAGCGGGCAGACTGGGAAGGAGGCAGAATTCTTAGCTAATCCACTTCCATCTGTTCTCTGGTTTGTAGACCCTCAATTTCTGCCACTTTCCTGGGCGTGCAGTTGATGTCCTGGGTACTCTGAGTTTCTTCTTCCCTGGCCTCTTGCACACCTGATCAAACATGTCCTTTCTCCCAAGAGTCTGATGTCTAAGGTTTCTAATCCGATGGATGTATAATTTATTGCGTGCTTATTTTGTGCTGAGCATTATGTTAATTACTTCAGATCAGAGACCGAAAAGTGGAACCCTGTAGGTGTACCCAGCCCATAGGTTATGTTTTTTTTAATGGTCTGTGTAGTGTTTTAAAGAAATTTGAGCCTGGCCAGTATGGCTCAGTGGATTGAGTGTCGCCCCATGGACTGAGAGTTTCCAGTTCGATTCCCAGTCAGGGCAGAGGCCTGGGTTGCAGGCTTGATCCCCAGTAGGGGGCGTGCAGGAGGCAGCCAGTCAGTTTCTCTGTCACGTCAATGTTTCTCTCTCTCTAAAAAAATCACCCAAGGACATTTTTGCATTTATCTTCAGATAGAGTAGGAGGGAGAGAGGGAGGAAGAGAGAGAGAAACATCGATGTGAGAGACACATTGACTGGTTGCCACCCACCCAACCCCAACTGGGGCCGGGGACAAACTGCAACCAAGATACGTGCCCTTAGCGGGAACCGAACTCAGGACTCTCCGGTCTGCGGGCCCAATGCTCTAACCACTGAGCCCAACTGGCCAGGGCAATAAAATATATTTTTTTAAATTAAAAAAAATTGAATTAGTGGCCATATTGAATAGTTGATTAAGAAGCCAGGTTTCTGCTTCTCTAGAATAATTGGAAGGTCTGCTGATAGATATTAGGCCCACGTGGCTGCAGGTAGCACTCCAACCTACATGAGTCCCTAAAGGCTTCTCCTTGGACAAGAACGTGAACTCTTCATCACTCCTGTTGCCTTACACTTAGGTTACCTGCCTGGTCCTATGCATTTCCTGCCTAGACCTTGAATGTGTAACCCTGCTTAGTCCTCATAACAGCCCTCTGAGTTGCTGTCATTGTCCCAGTCTACAGATTAAAAACAAACAAACTGAGGCTCGGTGCTTATATAGGTTTCATACATCATGTAGCTAATACATGGGATAGCTGAGCTTCAAAGTCACGCCTCTGGACTGGTTGATCGTGTCAGTGTGCCACTACCAGAAACATGCAGAGACTAGAGCACTTTGGAATCGTGGAAGTGATTAGTGCATTGGGGAGAATTCAAGTAAATGATTTCTAGGGTTCCTTCCAGCTGTGACTTCCATGTTAGAACATCCCTCCCAAGGCATTTAATTATTTCAAAGAATATTTGGGGAGCCATCATGTCTTAGTACAAATGTTGGAAACTTGATTCTGTCAAGCCGGTGGAGGGAATGTGTTTTTAATCTTTCTATCAGTGCTCATCAAGTCCACCAGTCGGTGCTCAGGGCATGTATGCAGGGCCCCCAGGTGGTAGGGGAGGGCCTGTGCTGCTAGTGTGTGAGAACCATCAGGGCGGGGCGGAGACGACAATCCCGCTGAGCCAGAGGGTCCAGGAGGGGACTTCAGTCCAGACGGACCCAAAGCGTCTAATAATGAAGTTACCCTTTTCCAGTGTACACGTGTATCCAGTCACCACGATGAACACTTTAAATATCTTAGCGTTTTGTCAATTATACACAATGAAGCTGAAAAAAACATATTAGTGATTTAGGTGGGTCTTGACCCCAGTTAAAGAAAAAAGGAAAAGAAAAAGAAAAAAAATATTTTATAGAACTCCAGTTACACGCTGGGCAGAGTGTAATGTACCAGTCAGAAACGTGGACTCTGTGTTGAATACAAGACATACCGAACACAAGGTGATTTTAAAAGGCAAAAAATATAGGGGTGGGCAAGGCATCCAAGGCAAATGCAAACGAACAGCAACCACAGACAGCATCAGTTTTGACCCTGGTGTATGACAGGGTGAAATGCAGATCACAGAGCACGAAACAAGACAGACAAGGACTGATCTCTGCTGAAGGCCAGAGTTAGCCAGGGACCTTCAGCAGTTATGAATGCACAGTAAATAACTCAGCAGTGACCTTTAGGGCAGGACCCGCAAGTGGTGTGAGAAGAAAGCGAAACATCCTGATATTAGGTAATGCAACATACCACTCTCAGTCCAAGGACAGGGCAAGTGGACAACAGGTAAATACAGATATAAAAGACCCACCCTGGCCTGGTGGCTTGGTTGGTTGGAGCATCATCCTGTACACCAGGGGTTCAATTCCTGGTCAGGGCATATGCCTAGGTTGTGGGCTTGATCCCCAATCAGGGTGCATATGGGAAGTAGCTGATTGATGTTTCTCTCTCATATCAATGTTCTCTCTCTCTCTGTCTCTCTCTGTCTCTGTCTCTCTCTCTCTCTCCCTTCCTCCCTCCCTTTCCTCTCTCTCTAAGATCAACAGAGGGCATATCCTTGATGAGGATTTAAAAAAAAAAGATGTAAAAGACCCAAACAACATAATTAATAAGGGAGATCTGGTTACATTGCAAACTTTGTACCTGATAATGAAGAATACACTTTCCTTTCAAATTCACCTAGAACATTCACAGAATTAACCATGGACTAGGCCACAAAACATGCAGTAAGTTCCACAAGGTAGAAATAATACAACGTCCTCAGGTAATAGTGGAATAAAGCTAGAAAATCCATAACAAACCAAAGCACAGAAGGTAGTTCTTCATGGGTTTCTAAAAGCTCTCTATGAAACAACTCTTGGGTCAAGGGGGAAATAGAAACTGCAATTGTAGCATTTCTAAAAAATAATAATAATCATCATCATGAAAATAATGCACATATTCAATATAAAAGAGAAAGAAGGGAAGAGGGAGAGTGTGGACTTAAGATCCACGGTGGACTCTTAAGCAAGTATCCAAACAACAACCCCAGGGCACGCACGGTAATCTCTGCTTCATAGACAATGTGTCTGAGTTCAGAAATGAGAGGTGAAGCAAAGTGTACACCTGCCGTGCAAACCCAGGCCTGGCCGACACCAAACCGATTTCTTTTTTGTTGTTGTTTTTTGTTAATAATCACCTGACTATATTTTTTCCATTGATTTTGTTTTTAATAGAGTGCAAGGGAGGGAAGGGGAGAGAAAGAGGGAGAGAGAGAGAAATATCAATGTGAGAGAGTCACATCGACTGGTTGCCTCCTGCATGATCCTGACCGGGGCCAGGGATCGAACCTGCAACCCAGGTACATGCCCTTGACCACGAATCAAACCTGAGACCCTTCGGTCCAAGGGCCAGCACTAACCGCTGAACCAAAGTAGCTAGGGCCTGTTTCTTAATCATGACACCCCACTGCCTCCAACCTGAGCACCTGGCAGAACAGCTCACCTGGACTGCAAGCACACAGCCAGGACTTGATGGTCTCCCAGCTGCTAAAACCTGTGAACCCACGACAAATGCCACAGCACCCCGGGGCTAATCCTTTTGGCTGGGGACACACAGCTACATACACTTTGCATTAGAGTCTCTGATGTTCACTCTCGAGTAGAAACAGCCATAGAGCAGCAGGCAGAATTGCTGCTCCGTCCGTGGAAAAGGTCACCCAGCAGGTACTGAATCCACAGGACTGTGTCACTGCCAGTGGCTGTCAGTGATTACAAAGTTTAAAAAAAAAAAATTCTTCCTCTTAACTATCTCTGGTTTTTCATATTCAGCTCTTCATCGTCACAGCCACGGCCCTAGTCCAGGCCACATCCTGTGTCCTCCGGCCATTTGGACATATTTCCTGCCAGGTCCTTTGCTTCTAGTTTGCTCCTTCTCCACCCACACCATCTACCCTATGCCCAGCGAGCCGAGGGGTGTGACACCCTCCAAACTCCTCCATTTGGTCAAAATGATGCCCTGTCACCTTCTCTGATGTAGAAAGTCCCGGCATTGTGGACAAACCCCGTGCGTTCTGGACCCTCCCTAGGCCTCCAGCTCCTCCCCTGCGTGTCCTCTGCTCCAGCAGCCCTCAGACAGTCTGCGCCTGCCCACGTGCCTCCGGACAGCTTCCTTGGCACCTTCCAGCCGGGCGCAGGATCACAGGTCCCACCGTGTCTTGTGGGCAGATGTGGCTGGGAGGGCACCCTTAGGACTGGCGATTATTTTTTCCCTTCTGTGACTACCCAGTTCTTAAAGCCAGGCGACCCTGAGTTCTGGGCCATTCCATGTTTTCATTTTAATATCCCAGCTTCCTAGAACATTGCTTGATACAAAACAGGCATTCAAAAATTGATGTTCAGCCCTGGCCGGTTTGGCTCAGCGGTTAGAGCGTCGGCCTGTGGTCCAGAGAGATCCGGGTTCGGTTCCCGCTAAGGGCATGTACCTCGGTTGCAGTTTGTCCCTGGACCTGGTTGGTTGTCCGGGTGGCAGCCATCGATGTGTCCCTTTCATGTCAATGTTTCTCTCTCTCTCTCTCTTCCTCTCTCTTCCTCCCACTCTATCTGAACAAAAAAAATGGAAAAATGTCCTCGGGTGAGGATAAAAAAAATTGATGTTCATAACTGATAAATGGCCTATGGATCTGTCCATTTGCGGTATTTTTACCTTTTCCACAACTTCTTTTAAAAAACCTCCACTCAACTGCCTTAGGAGTAAGAGAATAAATCAAAGCACAGTTCGAGCCTTCCAGGCCGCGCGGGCTTGAAGAGACCAGGACAGTCCGTTAAGCAAACCTGTCGCCGGGGGGAAAGCGGGGACAGCGTGGGTGGTGTGCACGGCTTGGCATGGCTGTGCCCACGAGCCGCAGCTCCGCTGTGCACCTTCACGGTGAACTGCAGAGCGACGACACAGCCTTTCCCGAAAAGCAGCGCCCTCCCTCTGAGTGGCCCGCCAGTGAACAGTTCACAGAGGGCGCCCTCTGCTTTCAAGCGGAAAAGCTCCACTCAGCACAGTGATTCCGAGGGCTGTGACCCCGACAGCCCCGTAGGACTCGTGGGTGTGTTCCCACGAAGTGCCCTCAGTGACATCATGCAATCCAGCACCCACTCTGCAGCGGATCAGAAACCTGATGGGTGGCACAGCGACATGGGGTTCATCTCTAAGAGGTGGACTCATATTAACCGAAGGAGCCAGAATTCACTTGTAACGAGCAATGCAGTTGTCAAGCGGATGGAAATGCTCACAGAGGAGGATCTGCACGCCCCCCCAGCCCGTGGGCAGGCCATACTGGAAGACAGTGTAAATGTAAGCAGAATACGGGAACACGGGATCAAAAGCAATGCGAACCTCCAAGGCAGCCTGAGCAATGCATTTGCTCCATGTAGCCCAGCTAGGTGAGACACTAAATTGTCACCAAGGTCATCAATACAAGAGATGCTATTACATTAAGTGTATTTTGGACAGGGAAGGCGGGAGCCGTCCCTTCCCAGATCAGGGGAGCCTTGCTAACCAAGGTGACCATTGTGTTCATTTCTCTGTTGGGCTACACATAACCGGACTGGGGTTGCCCCAGGTGGTCTCCTCCCCTGCGGTTCCCACAATCTTAGTCCTGACGGGGATCCAAACAGCAGTGGACTTGGTTTCTACTTAGCAAATTAAATCATTTTCCAGTCCTGGCTCCCTGAAGTTCTTCCCAGACCACCTTGTCTGGGGTTTCAGATGATCTCAGATGTATTAGTCACACATTTCTAGACAGCCTTTTTTATTATTATTCCTCACCTGAGAACATTTTTCTTCTTATTATCGGATAGAGTGGGAAGGAGGGTGAGAGAGAGAAACATTGATGTGACAGAGCCACATTGACTGGTTGCCTCCTGCATGACCTGACCAAGGCCGGGGACAAACTGTGACCGAAGTTTGTGCCCTTGACTGGAATCGAACCTGCAACTCATTGGTCCTCGGGCCGACACTCTAACCGCTGAGCCCAACCGGCCAGGGCTGCAGGGCTACAGACAACCTTTGGATGACCACTGGTTTAGCCGTACTGCACCTTTTCCCTGGGTTTGGGGGCATGTTATTGCCTCCCTCACCATCTGTAGCTTTCTCAACTGTACTCTTTAACTTGGACCACTATTGGAAAATCCCCTCCCTCGGTGCACCCAGAATAAAGATCCATGAGGCACTTACATCCACCTTCCCTTCACAGTAAGCCCTTGTGAAAAGTGCTTCTTTTGTTAACAGGCTCACAAAGTACGCACTTGGCTGTTTCTGGGGTCTTCATCCTTGGTTGGCCACATCATGGTGGCTCATCACGGAAACTATTGCCCGCAGATCACGGTTGACATTTTTGTTTTGGAAACAGAGGAAAAATATAAAATCAATGTATAATGGTGCTTCAGTAAGTGGACACAGTGTATCTAAAACAAAGGTCCAAATTAACTCCCTGCTAATATCACCGAATAAAACTCTAGAAAGTTAGAAAATATGGCTCTGAATCCCAATCCTGTCAGTTACTGCCCTTCACCTTGGATCAATGATCTGATCTCTCTGATTTCTTATCTATAAAAGTGCTCACGTATCATAGTTGTGGTGATTAGGGGACAATGTAGATAGCCTCTAGTTCCTAGCAACATAACCCGTGCACAAATCAGCTTTCAGTAAATGATATCCTCACATCTGGGTGCAAGGAGAGGGGAAAGTTGTTTTTCCCCCCCAGCAGAGAGACGTTGCCAGGTCATCTCCCAAGCTGTCAGGCAGGGATGATTTTGTAAGAGGTTCTTTCATAGAGGTTCGTAGCCTTTGACATTGCTGGTACTCTGTGGGAACCTCAGCTCCAGTTTCCCAAAGGGGATTGCAAAGCCTTAATTAGCATCTAAATACCAAACGTCACATCCTCAGCCCACTCACCACTGCCCAAACCACTCTCTGCCACAACCCCACCCCACCCACTTTCCCAGGGTGCCTTAGGATCGGCGTGAATGCTCACCACCACCCTGGTTTTCATTCCCCTAACACCCTTGTTTGACACCTGGGAGATTCTTTCCCTTTCCTGCAAGCTCCGTATCACACGGAAACCCAAGCAAGCAAACTTCTCTTACTGTATCTTATCTAGCACACCCAGGTGTTCATCGCAGACGGGTTTCTGACATTGTGCAGAACAGCATTTTGCTGGAACTGGGAGCCTGCTCACATGGCTATGGGATTCCTGGTAACGGACTGAGTAACACGAATAAAAAGTTAATGGTCCTGTTTTTTCAACCGTAACTTAAAAAAATAAGTTAACCGTTTATCACCGTGTTTAAAATGAAAAATGAACAAGCAGCAAAATACCAGGAGTATTATCTTTTGGACAATCTAGCACTTTCATTTGAAAGTGTGGACTTCCCTCTACCAACCAGCAGAAGCACCGTTTAGGTTATGCTTATTCATCTACGTGTCTGTCTATCTCTCTCTCTCTCTCTCTCTCTCTCTACCTACCTACCTCTCATCTGTTACCTCTGTCTCTCTACCTCCCTGCCCACCCATTTATCCTTGCTTCTTACTTAGACAACCCCTAGTGAAATAAATACCTTGGTACTATAAAAAGGATATGCATACAAAGAGTGATGATCTTGGTGTTTGATTCAACAGTGCTCACATTCTGCATTTGAGAAATATAGGCAGTGAAATATATAATAACACTTCAACAATGTGTTTAAAGGTATTTGGGAAGGGGAAGCTCAGGGCTGAGTTAGTCAGAAATTAGAAACAGAAAATAAAGTCCTAAGCAGTTGTATTATTTTTAAGTGTACACATTGAGACCCAGTAAGGCGGTATACCTTGTAGCATTCATAACAGACTTAAGGAAATGGGTAGCATGTTCCTTTTTTCAAAGTTACTTTAAAGGGAAGTTGAAACATTATCCAAACAGTGAAGGTGGAGAGTTTAAAAATCAAATACATCTAAAAGATTTCTATTTTTTATAAAAGCAATGGGTGTTTATCATTCATTTTGCAGGTCATCTGTAACCCAATCCACAGACTCATGTCTGAGGTCTGGAAAACTTTCTCCAATTTATTTGATAATGTCTTCTGTTTTCTTTCTTCTCTCTCTCCGTATCCCCTGTTGGAAGGATGTCGACAGACTTCCTGGATTGATTTTCTAAGTCTGTTTCTTTATTACTTCCATCATATTTTTAAACTTTTTTTTTTACCTTGTCCTATAAATATAATTGTTTAAATTTCAGCTATTATATTTAGCTCTTTTTGTTCTCTGTTTCTTTTTAATAGAATTGTATTCTTATTTTATGGATGCCATCTTTGTTCTTAATTGTTGGAGACTATTAGTTTGATTCATTTGTCTGTGTTTGTGTTCTTTGTCCAGTTAATTGTTTTCTGTTTGTTTGTTTGGATCTTCGTCTTCTTGGCTGGACTCTCAGAAACTGGCAGACGAGTCTTCTCCCTCTGTCTCGCCGCTCCCCACACTCAAGGGGAGAGACTGGATGGTTCTCCCCTAAGTAGCTCAGTGGACCCAGAGAAAACTTCCAGACACTGACAGTTGCAGATCGGAAGGGGTTTCTTTGCCAGGCTCACTCACCAAGCTATAACTGTGCAAGAATTCTCCCCAACCGATCAGCCTCCCTCGCCATACACAGGCTTCTAAGTCCCTCAGTGTAAAACGGGAGTTAGCAAAAGACCACCCAAACCTCCAGCAAGGAAGATGAGGATCCAAACAAACCACAGAAAAAAATTAACTGGAGAAACTAAGAGCACAGACAGAAAAATTAACAAAGCTAATAAATAGTCTCCAACAATGAAGAGAAAACATGGTATCTGTAAAAGAACACAATTCTATTAAAAATGGTGAAGGAAGGAGACTTGACTGGGGGTGATGCACACAGGACAATATGCAGATGACATATTGTGAAATTGTACACCTGAAACCTACATCATTTTATGAACCAGTGTCACCCCAACACATTCGATTGAAAAAAGGCCTTTGTTTTCAGCCCTGCATCATCCCTAGTCCTCTCTCTCTGCAGGTCCCAAGCCCCTGTGGCCAGAGCCAAGCAGGTTACCTGACTCTACCTGACTCCACACTGTTTGTCATTCAAACACACATTGAACTCTTGCCCCTCTTATTCTCTTGTGGGTTCATACCTATTTTACTGATTTTTTTTACTGGATCTTTTAAGGGAGGGGAGATGAACAAGAATAGCCAAGCCAATATTGTTTCCCCTAATAAATAGCCTTGCATAATTTGCATCTTTGTATACAAGAGCGTGCACAAAAAGTTCATTTTAATGAGCTGAAAAAACATTTTTAGAGCCTTGTTATTTTAAAGAAACATTTCTTCCAAAGGTACACTTCAAGATTCATCCTAATTATCATACATTTTTAATCAGTGAGAGATAAATTAGTAAGGTTTCCCTGGCAATAGCAAGCTAGTTTAAAAAAAGGAATTGAACTATCTTTGGGTTAGCCTTGGGAAAAAGAGTGGGGGAGAGGACTCCCGAAGTATGGCCCTGTGATTACATAGATATACAATCAGATCGGTTCATTTTCAGTCCCGGCCCGTGCCGCTCAGGACCAGTCCAGGAAAATCTCAGTTTCCCCTCTTCTAACAGTACTTAAGGGGTTGAACTCAACCATCAGGGCACTGAGAGAATTTTGCTAATGCTGACTCTCAGTATTTAGGTCTTGAACCTTTGTTCTTGATTCATTAATTGAACTCCATTTGGTTTGCAAAAAGCTGTCCCAGGATTTTCCAGCTGAGATAATGAAGCTTCTGAAAATAACCCCAGTGCTACCCTGCAGGCATCCTGTATTCGAGCAGGTATCACCTACCTTGGGATGGCGAGAATGGAGGGGGCGGGGCGGGTTGCAGAGCCTTAGGCCCCTGCTCTCCCTTTCCCACACGCGTGGACTTTTCTTTTCCTTTGCAGAGGATGGGTTCAGGGCACAGCGAGCTGCTCATACAGCTGGTTGGACATATAGATGTCTGAACAGATACTCCCTTTGTCCCTAAATAATACTAGAGCAGGAATTTTGACCTTGGTGGTTCATTAAGGCTGGTTGAGATTCCTTCCCTTTTCTTACATTTCAAGTTTTGAGTAGTTTTGACCGTTCAGGTTTGTTGCGAGGTGCTGGGGGTGCGGCAGTGAGAGCCCTCGCCCCGACTTGGCTTTCTGTCTGCGGGGAATGTGTACCAGGAGCCGGAAGCCACAGCACAGGACCACAGGGAGGGGACAGGGAAGGGACGGGTGCTCCGCCAGCGCCCTCGCGGACCTAATCCAAGTCTTGTTTTTGGAGGGGGTGGTGTCCCAGGAAGTGAGGTCTGTGCTGAGACTTGAGTAATGAATTAGAAGTTAGCCAGGTCTAAGGTTGGGGTAGGAACGCAAGACGGGCAAAGGAAAGAGGATGAGTTTCGGAACCGAGGCAAGAAAACACGTAGTTCTTAAGAACTGGAAGACGTTCAGTCTCTCTGGAGCAATCTGTACATATAAGAAAAAAGTGTCCAGAGTCTGGAGAGATTGTCACGATCAGAGCTAAGCCATTTCATAGCTGAGGGCAGGACTGAGGCAGCCAGATCCCTCCGGCGACACCGGCGGGTGTGGGCTGCATGGAGGCGAGGCTGCAGGCTGGGGAGCTGTTGGCAGGTCGCTGCACAAGCACTGAAGAGCAATCCGGGCTTCTACTGGAGTGGGACGGACGGGTACACTAGAAGATGGGTGAATTTGAGAGGTTGTAAGAGATGGAATCTGCAGACGTTCAGAATAACATGGGCTTGCAGGATGAAGAAAAAGGAGTCAGAACCAGTTTTGCTCTGTCATCTCTGGGAGTAGAGCCGTGGCCGGCCACACACCTGGCCAGCCACACACCTGGCCCTGTTTCCCAGATGATTACACTGGCCCTGAATGAGTGGGACTGAGGACAGGTAGGTTTCGGTGGAGGGTCAGGGTAGGTAGAGTCATCGGATCTCCTTTGGAGATCCTGCCTGGCTGGGGAATCAGGGTATGACTTGCCTTTGAGAGTCATATCCCTAAGTGAATTTTCAGACATGGTGAGGACAGCAGTGTGGCTTGTTTGTCTTTTGCTTTTGCCACAGTTCTTAGAAGAGCACACAGAAATCATTCGCTGAATACAGTGATGTCGGTCCGGGTATGCACTCTTGAAGGGTTAACTGAGGAGTGTTTCATGAAGCACTGCTTACAGGAGAGTGGGCTGTGTTAAAGGAACCAACAGTGAGTGGAGAAGCACCCAGGGTTTAGCAGAAGCAGGAAGCTGTTCCCAGCCCTGGGAATGAGGTGTAAAAGGAGCAAGTTACTGCAGCCTGCTGAGGACTAGAGCCCTGGGAGAGGGCAGTGGTCCCGCCCTGGCATCTCCTGCCCATGCCTCTGATTGGCTGCACAGAACCAGAAGCCAGAGACCAGCAAGCCTGAGTGACACTAATTAGTATATAGCGTTTGACATCTTGGAGCACAGAGCAAGGCAGAGAAGGGCAGAGAACCAATCTGCAGGCAGAAATAGAAAAAAAAAAATCACGAAAGTGTAATTATATCCTGCCTCTGAAAATAGGTCTGACATGTATATGACAAGTGATAACTAGTTATAAGAATGATGTGGTTAACCCAAACACCTGATGTCCTGACCTTGTTGGAGAAAAACATTTGGACAGTCCCAAATCGGTGTGTGCAGGTTTCTGCTTTATAAAAGGTGTCACGCCCCATTCAGAATTTTGATCACGATTGTTTTAGCCACGGTGACACCAGGTGGATATAGAGGTGACCATCGAGAGGCTCGGAGATAAAGACAGTGATTTCTCGCAAGAGCAGTGCAGCAGGGCATGGACAGGGCAGCTTAGGTAAGAAATGGACTTGATGATGGGTTTTTATCCTCTCCTCCGAAAGTGACAGAGGTCTAGAGGGAGTATCCTTTTCCTTTATGACAAGAGTGCGTCCGTCACCAGTCCAACCTGGTTTTGACAGGGAAGTATCCATAAAAAGGCAACAGACCGACAGAGAAAGGGGTGCATCTGAGCAGTAGCCCTTGATCATAGGCATGAAAACCCTAGGCTGCACCGTCTTTTTAATGTTGATTTACTCTCATCTGAAATGCCAAATCACATACACTTTGTAGACACAAATGTGCTGCTTTTCCCCCCTGGAATAAAATCCTCTTCTCCAGCTCTGTTATGAAACACAGTGAAGGCCAAGTACTGCAATTGGCTTTCACTTCCTGTATTATTAAATATTCAGG
Organism: Molossus molossus; assembly: GCF_014108415.1. NCBI lineage: Eukaryota > Metazoa > Chordata > Mammalia > Chiroptera > Molossidae > Molossus > Molossus molossus. The sequence goes on along the minus strand of NW_023425351.1, from coordinate 60,768,681 downwards.
CAATCGGAAAATGTTTTCTCTTGGTACCTGGAAACGAAGCACCGCTCCGGAAGTTAGAATCTTTCGAGCTATTTTCTCAAGCTCTCTGGCAATATTTTTTAATGGCTATGTTGTGCCATCTTGAAATGATGGACTTTCAGGCCAGGTGAACCTGGGTTTTATTTCTAGCCTTTCTACTTGTTATCTGGGTGACTTTAGTTAATTTGCTTATTTAAATTTTAAAAAATTTTATTACGTTCATTGGGGTGATATTGGTTAATAAGATTATATAAGTTGCGAGCGTACCATGTTATACTGCATCATTTGTGTATTGCCTTGTGTGCTCATCACCCAAAGTTTAGTCTCCTTCCATCACCATATTTTACCTACATTTTTTAAATATATAAAATGAGGCTGATCGTATCTCTATCTATGTACTGTTTTAAGAATTAAATAAGTTGAGGTGTGCTTAATACCTGGGATGTAGTAGGCACTTAGTAAGTGTAACTTTTCCATTCATTCATTTCTTTCTCAATAACATTTGTCCCTAATAAAATTATGAAAGGGTTCGTTCCATATCACGAAGATGTGTTAAAATGTTTTAGGTAGTTTTATCAACGCCGGGAAAGCCTTGGATAAAACTTTGTGTTGAAAAATATTAAGCAGCTATTTGGGAAGATAAAAACCACAGCACGACTTCATACATTTCGATACCGCATCAGTGGTAGCTGCCCGTTTGCAGAACTGGGTCAGATTGCAAATAGCATCTTTAGATTAATTTCTCCAGGAAAAGCCGAGACAGGACTTGAATCCCTGAGAAGGGGGTAGACTCCTACCAAGACTGCATACCGCTGTATAGAAATAGCCCAGTAAGTCTTGATGGCAGAATTCTCTAGCCTCTGTCACACATGTAGAGAAGGGGAGAGACAGACGAAACTACACGCATAAGCAAGAGTAGGAATTGGAACCAAAATATTTCTGCTGATATCAAAGTAATCCCAGGATTCCACTGAAATCAAGTTCCAGGTTTCACAAATCTATTATATCTGTGTACAAAGTTATAATAGTGCTACTTATGGGCAACCAGTAGTATAGAACATGTGCTTCAGTCTTTCTTTTGTCAGTCTGCAAATTTTTCTGTTGTGTTCCATTCATTTTTCCTTTCTGAACCCTTTATTAGGTGAGAAGTACATTACTTTGAGTCAGATGCTTACAGCTTTTGATGTCTGGGGGGAGGACGAACTAACTAGCACATATCGACATTGAGCTAAATGAACTAATCAACCTTCATTGCAAACCAATGTTCAGAACTGAGACCTAGTGAATTGTTCTCTTAGAAGTCTGCATGTGGTAGTGGGAAAAGTCTGTGGCTTTGAAATGAGAAGACTGGGTTTTTAGATCCTAGCTCTTTGTGGTCTTAGACACCGTATTTTACCCAGTTAACCTATCTATAAATCGGGCATAATACAACCTGCTTTTCAGAGTTGTTACACAGATTAATGCCTCTCAAAATGAGGTGTGTATAGCATGAATTTTGCTCTTGATGTGGGGCGAGCAGAATTTATTTTAGTTTGTTTACATGAATTTTAAGCTAAAAGAAGAGACTTTAAACAAATTTATGTTTGTAGCTATTTTATCTCAAACCTAGACTCTCTAAAACTATAAGTTCACTCATTTCAACAATTGAGTGTTCAGAGATAAAGTTATTAAAAGAACTTATGTATATCACAGTATTTAGCAAATGTCATTAGTCGTGTTACAGTGAAAGAAATAGAAGCCAGTCTAGGTAACTTGAGCGTGGGCTGTCAGATTCCCAGAAGTGCCCGTAGTGGGGCCAGCTCCAGTGTGACTGCAGGCCCAGGGCCTCCTGGAAGGGGAAGCTGCTCCAGGTTGTCCAGTTGTCCCTGCACCACCCTGCATAGCCCAAGCAGAGAGGAAGGCTTATAACCACAGGAAATCAAAATCCAGTCTGCAGGAACATTTCCTTCAGGGTCCCACCAGGAGAACAGACTGCACGGGCAGTTTAGACAAGGGAACTGAATGCAGGGGATTGGTTATACTGGTGAAGAAAGAGCAGAGAAGCCACCAGGGGACTTCCCTTCCTCCTGCCCTGCAGCCTCCTCCAGTGCCTGTGAGCAAAAGCAGTATGACACAGACCTGCCAAGTAGTGACACCCCCACTATACTGAGTAAAGTCAGGGAAACTATAAGCAATGGATTTGAGTGTCAACAGTCCCAGGACAGGTCCAGGGGGGCCCATCCAACACAGTTTCTTTGTCAGACCTCCGTGCACTCCTAACAGCCAGTGTTAGGCAGCTTTATAGCATGCATGACATCAGGTTATCATTGCCTGATTTTCTCTCTGAATTCCTTTCTTAGTGCAGGGGTTTGATCTAGTGTACTTAATTAGCGAGGACCTTATTCAGTGTCTGACCCATAACAGTAGGTGCTCAATACATGTCAACCAGTAGAATGGGTACATTCGTGAGTACAAGGAAGTTAGACCTATACTTTCAACAACATGATACATTTTTAAGAGCTGGAAGGAACTTTAGAGAACTATTTATACTAGAGTAAACTGAAGCCCAATTGAGAAGGGTTCTCAGGTTATACCACGGACTTAGTGGCAAAACGAGACATGAATGAATGATGTCTTGATGTCTTCCAGCTTCTTGCGACTCAAATAGGAATGCTACAGGGACACCATAAGCACCACATTTCCTGGGGGTTTCTGAGAAATGTGGGCTCTCAGGCTCCACTCCAGGTTTGTTGAATGAGAATCTGCATTTTAATATGATTCGCTCCATTATAGTTGGAGAGGCATTATCATTTTGACTAGATCACTGGGCTTTCAACAAACTAATCTCTCATTCTTTAGCTGAATGTCCCTTTTTTTTGTTTGTTTTCCAGAGATTAAATTCAATTTCCTAGTGAATCCACGTGTGTGAGGAATTTATTAAGGAGGGGACGGTGGGGGTGAAATTAATTAAATTCACTCAGTACCTTGGAAATAAAAGCTTTAACAAATAATCAAGAAAAGTTCCTACAGTGCAGATGGGATAACTGGTTTCTCATTTAGAATAGCACCGACCCTGGCTCAGATCCAGGCAAAATGTCAGAGGCTCCAACTCATGAAAGGTCAACATATTGCTTCCAATGACTTTTATGAAATGCTCAGCCCAAAATTGGAAGCACCATGGTGATGGTTATATATAAATAACCATCCAACCCCCTGGTGTCATCAACCTTGTACCCTTCCTCCGGCCTGCTTCCTTCCCTCAGATTCTCAGCGAGAGTCATGTGAGGCTCCATTTTCTCTTCGTTTTATTACAGTTATGAGAGGAAAATAAGAGTATGAACCAGAGGAATTGACAGCTCATCAGCATAAAGTATTTCCCTCTAGAGTTTCAACTTCGGCCTCTAAGTCTAAGCCTCAGGGCTGCTTACAATTAGTAAAATCATGTGACTCGAATTGCTTATTTCCTCCAGCGACTCAAATAGGAATGCAAAATTAGTGATGGTGTTGGCAGGGACTTGAAAAAAGGAGGGGCTATTAAAGGCATGGATAATATTCCAGCCCCATTATTGGTTCCTTCCAAAGTCGTTTGCTTGATCTGTAAGCTGATCTGGGAAGGCAGACACCTCTGGGGGTCGCTTCATTTTTGTGAACTGTGCTGTAAACGGGGCACAAACAGAGCAGCTACCCCGTAAATGCCTTTGAACTGACTTGGAGCCAACGCAGTCTCATCTGTCACTTAATACATCAGTGATAGCAAAGGCCGTGATGCCTTCATAATGAAGACGACCATCCTGAAAAGACTGTGTCTTGAAGACACGTCTTAACAAGCAAGGGACAAGACTTCCCCTCTGACCAAGATGGAGCAACAGGAACCGGATTTACCCTCCCACCTGAAACACCCCAAAACCGGGCGAAATGTGTGCTGAAGCCCTTGGTCAGCAGGCAGTGACTCCTGAGAGACGGAAACAAACAAGGCAATCCTAAAACGCTTGAGAGAATCTTCAGGCCACGGCCCGGGAAGCCCAGTGGAGCCGGAAGGCTCTCTGAGTGGGGAAGACAGACGAGAGGCCAGTGTGCAGAGGGCAGAGGGCAGAGGAGGAGGCCGGCAGACAGAATTCTGGAGACCTGGAGGATCTCGAGTTCAGCCGAGCACACAGCCGCACGTGAGTGGGTAAACTGAGGAAGGCCAAGGCAATGACAGCTCCAAGGAGTGGAGGTAACATTGCTCAGCACTCACATAGGCCCCGGAATTATGCCTGTTCTGCCAGTGGGCAAAAGTGTCGTGACTCACAGGACATTGAGCAGAGTACACCAAGGGCCTGTCCTCAGCAGAGGGACGGAATTTACCCTAGATGCTACACTGCCTAACAAACTGAAAAGAGCAAATGTTTTCCGAGTAACTTAAATTGTGTCCCAGAAAAAACAAACAACAACAAAACCTCTAAAGGATATAAAACTGTCCAGCACTCAACAGGTAAAATTTGCAATGTCTGGAATCCACTAAAAAATTATCAGGCATGCAAAGAACTAGGAAAATAAGGTCCTTCGTGAAGAGGAAAAATAATCAATTGAAACTGACCCAGAACTGACACGGTATTAGAATTAGCCAACAAGGACATTAAAGTAGCTAATTTAATTATATTCCATATGTTCAAAAAGTTAAACACAAGAAAGATATAAAAACATAGAAATCAAACTCCTAGAGATGAAAACTACAATGTGTGAAATGAAAATCATATTGGATGGGATTGAAAGCAAATAAGACCTAGTAATAAGAGCGGGGAGGACTGATTGAAAGAAGATGAAGGGATGAGCCAAGGAACATATGTGCATAATCCATAGACACAGACGACAGCGTGTTGATGGCGGGGGGGGGGGGGGGGGGGGAGGAGGGGGGTGCTGCTGGGTGGAGGTGGGCAGAGGAAAAATAAAATACAATAAAAATAATGTTTAAAAATATCAGTTACGGTAATGTTGGATTATGTAACAGATAATAATAATTTTTAAAAAGGCCTAGTAATAGAAGCTGCCCACAATGAAACACAGAGGGAAAGGATAATTTTTTTAAACAAATGAACAGAGAATCGGTGAGCTATGATACAAATTCAAACAACCTAATATATCTATAGTTGCATCCTCAAAGGGGGCAGAGGACAGAAAACCCATTTGAAGAAATAATGGCTAACAGTTGTCCAAATTTGATTTTTTTTAAAAAAGCAACCAATGAAAACAAACAAAAAACTAGTAACTCATCAATCCTATACACATGGCACTTGAAGAAAGTGACTTCAGGGCACATTATCATTATATTGCTCAACACCAGCAATAAAAAGAAAATCTTAAAAGCTGCCAAAGAAAAAAGACATTATACAGAGGAACAAAGAGAAGGCAGCTACTACAGACTAAATGCTGGTGTCCCCTACCCCCAAATTCGTCTGTTGAAACTTAATTCCCACTGTGATGGTGTGACCACATGGGACCTTTGGAAGGTGATTCGGTCATGAGGGTGGGATTCCTATGCATGGGATTAGTGCCCTTATAAAAGACCCTACAAAGAGGCTGGCCCCGTTCGCCATGAGGACACAGCGAGAAGACGGCCGTCTATGAACCAGGTAGAGTCCTCAGCAGACTCTGAATCTGCTGGTGTCTTGATCTTGTACTTCCCGGGCTCCAGAACTGTGAGCAATACACGTCTGTAGTTTCCAGGCCACCCAGTTGGTGATACCCTGTTACAGCAGCCTGAACACACCAAGGCAGCAACCATTTTTTTATTAGAAGCAGTACAAATGAGAAGATAGTCAAGGAATATCTTTAAAGTACTAAAATAAAAAAAACAAAACAAAAAACTGTCAAGTTAGAATTCTATACTCGGTGAAAATATTTTTCAAAAATTAAGGTGGAAAAAGACTTATTTAGACACACAAAGGCTTAAGGAACTCACCACCTGCAGGCCTGGAGAATAGAGAAATGCTAAAGGGAGTTCTTCAGGCAGAAAGAACGTGACACCAGATAGCAGTGCGGATATACAGAAAAGAATGACTATACTGTTAAGATTGCAACTTGCTCCTCATTCATCTGTAGATCCAATGCCACACCAAGCAAAATCTTAGCAGGCTTTTCTGTACAATTTAGCAAGCTAACTCTAACATTCATATGGCAACTCAAAGGCCCTAGAAGAGCAAGTGACTTTGAAGAAAGCAAAATTGGAGGACCAACACCACTTCAGTCCCGACTCTTCATAAAGTTACAGTGATCAGAACAGCGGAGTACTGACACCCGTGCTGTAAAAATTGGATCTCCAAATGCAAAAAATGAACTTAACGCCATATTCCCACCATACACAAAAATTAGTTCAGATGTATCATCACCTTCAATGTAAAACCTAAAAGTATAAAGCGTCTAGAAGAAAATACAGGACAAAACTTTGGTGAATCTGTGGCAGATGTTCTGGACATGATGTCAAAAGCACAGTCCACGAAGAAAACAAATTGATAAATTGGATTTTATTAAAATTGAAAGCTTTTTTTTTAAGTGAAAATTTATTCTTAAAAGAATGAAAACACAAGCCACAGACTGGGAGAAAATATTTGCAAACCATATATCTGATAAAGGACTTGTATTCAGAATATATATATATATATATATATATATACTCTCTAAATTCAATAATACTATATTTTAAAGGGGCAAAAATTTGTACAGACACTTAATTATAGAAGATAGATGGATAGGAAATAAGCACATGAAAAATTTTTCTACATCATTAGTCATTACAGACATGCAAAATAAAACCACAGTGAGATACCACCACATACATTAATCTGGCTAAAATAAAAAATTCTGATCATATCAAGTTTTGATAAGGATGTGGCAGAACTAGAACCTCCATGCAGGGCTGGTTGGGAATGAGAAAATGGTACCACTATTCTGATACGTAGTTCGGCAATTCTTTAAAATGTTAAACACATATCTACCATATGAATCAGCAATTCTGCTCCCAGCTGTTTACTCAAGAGAAGTAAAACCATTTGTTCGTAAAAAAACACAAATATCCATAACAACATTATTTATAGCCCCAAACTAGAAGCAACCCACACGTCCACCAAAGATAAACAAACAGTGTTGTATTTGTACATGGATTACTTACTCAGAGATACATGCAAGGGAATGAACTACTGACACATGCTACAACGTGTATGAATCTCAAAATAATCATTGTGTTGAAGTGGGGAAAAAAGGGAATATATATTGTATTATTCCATTGATTCAAAAAAAAAAAGGACTATATAGTATATTTTTCCATTGATTAAAGTTCTAGATAATGCAAACTAAACTATAGTAAGAGGAATGGAGGGAAGAGTCACAGTGGGTGTAGGTATGGCTAATCTTATTGTACACTTAAACTATGTATAGTTTATTTATGTCAATTATACCTAAATAACAGTGTTTGAAAAATCAATGCAGTTGTAGAAATGGTTTTCCAGACAAACTGGACTACTTGCTATTACTGAAAGCCCTCAGTGTGTGCCTCTTTGCCCCTGGTCATGGTCCCGGCAGACTGGAATGTCCTCTCTCCGTTCTCCACCTGTCAAACTCCTCTTCTTCCATAAGCCCCGTTTCGAATGCTTTGTCTTCCTGTGTGTCCTGCTCCTTGCACCCCAGCGTGCCTTCCTTGCGTGCCCTGCGCTCCTTTAAAGGCACACCTGTTCTGCCGTGCCTTATCGTTATTTTGGTACCGTCCCTCTCACTAGGCTGTAAATGGCTTGGACTCCATTCAGCTTAACTTTGCATCCCACCTCTCCCATGCCTAGCAGACTCCTTGACCCATGTGTGGATATTTTTTAAATTCAATATTTGGAGAACACGTTTTCCCCAAGTATTAATTCGGAAATCAAGTGGTCATGATAGAATGCTCCTCTTTCCCGGCTGTGGTCTAATCGGTACCTACAGTGTTTTCTCCTTTGCATCGCTGCTGCTGCCCACATCACTGCAGAGGTGCCCTGGTTGGTCTCCTCACCTCCAGCTCGTCTCCCTCCAGTCCCATCTTCCCAGCATGATCTCACTAAAGCACAAGCTTGATCCTGGCCGTTGCTTCAGTTGAGTCGTCAGTGGGTCCCCTCCAGGCTCTCTCCCTGTTTGCTCCTTTACTTCCTGGCCTCCCAGGTACTTCCGCTTGGCCATTAAAGAACCACATGCAGTTTCCGTACATGCAGTGTGGTCGGTTGACCACATCTGTCTTTCCTTCAGGCTGCTTCTCTTCCCAGGATCCTCCTCCCTCTTGGCTTCTACTCCTCCTGTTCGGTTTAGCTCCAGAAAGGTAAGTGTCAGGATATTGACCCAGGCATTGTACTTGTTATAACGTAGTCCACTCCTGATTGCAGATGAAGACACTGAAATGCAGAGATTGAGTTCTGGGTTCAAGGCTGCTCACTCATAGCTTGCACCTGGACCAAGGCCGACTGACTCCATTAAGGACACACTAACCACTGGGTTATGTGACCTCTCCTGGATGACAGTGATTGGGTTCTTTGTCTGCCATTACTCCCCCTTCAGCCCCGTGGACAATAAGCTCTTTGAAGGCCATGGCCATGTTGTTCGACTCCAGCACTGAGCAGACTGCCTGGCAGAGAGCAGGCATTCAATAAATATTTTGAATGAAGGATTCAAGTGTGACTAAGGTTATCGCCGTTGCCCCACCCCCCAATCTGGCTACATTTCGTTTCTTTTTTTGGAGGAGGTATATTGAAGTCTTAGTAAAACAGTCTAGGCTAATTGGTAAGCAGCCCTCACGCAGACTGCTCAAGTATGCAAAGCTGCATATAAAGTTTAATCAACTGATTCGCACATTTGGAGGGAACAAATGTTTGCAATGCTATGAGGCAGAGGCACGCATCTGAGCAGCCCAGGAGCTCAGGTCTCCCTGGCAACAACCACAGGAGTCACAGCAGTCTCCCCGCCCCTCCCGGACCTCTCCCACTCCGCCCCCTCTGAGCCCTCCCTGCTCCTCCATGTCAAGAGGTAGAAAGCTTTGAGACAATTTCCTTCCTTTGTAGCAATTTTCCAGTTCCACTATTTTAATGCATTTTTTTTTTTAAGGAGAACTAATGAAGTCAAAACAAAATTAAACAAATCTAACCCACAGCTTTGCTGCTTCACAGAGACATTAACTCTCTTCCCAACTTGTTAGGCCCCTTGGCATTTACTATAGGAGGAGGAGGATTGAATTTCGCTTAGTGTGACCTTTCCAATGTGAGGGTGAACATTTGCATTATTCTGATTTTCCTCTCCTGCAACCAGTGCAGAATTGCATGACAATTTAAAACTTGTCTAGATCGTTCAGATACAGATTTTTCTTAATAACAGTTTTGTGGGGAGCTGATGTATTTGTTTGTGCTTGTTTCAATCCTTCAAGTAATGAAAATGATTATTGCTATCTACAAAAGAGGTGAAAGTGTCTTTGAGCGAAGGATTCCCAGAGAAAATAATTATAAAGCTGCCATTTCCATAAATACCTTGACTGTGAAGTATCTACAAAGTTCTATAGCGAGTGTTTCAAATACAAAAGAGCTACTAGCCCCACCTTTAGGACCAGCCCTCGGAAAGTGATCAAGTTAAGTTGGCTTCCAACATACCATCATTTCCCACTCTGTCCCTTCCCCGAACTCGGATAAACATGGTTGTGAAGAAGACTGATTGTATGAGCTTGACTCCACCACCTCTCTCCTGAAGCTGGATTTTGCGCCTTTGGAATGAGTGGTGGGAGGAGATGACCTCTCAATTCCTTCTCCGTGGCTAATCCTTTGATCATTCATTTGTTCATATACTGAACTAGGATCATTTTGGTTTCTGCTTTGCCTCTATATCTAGCTCTTCCATGCTAAATAAAATGGCCTGTTCTACTTTCTGCACCCAAATTCCTGGCCTATCCCGTCCCTTCATGTGGTAGAGCTTCTTCAGATTCTTCTTGTCCCCTCCGATGTATGCCTCCTCTTCGGGGCCCTCCTCTCTGCTGGATGCTGGCTGTTAATAATCCTTGTTGAAGGATATTAACGGCTTCAGCTGCTGCCTCCCATAGGTAACACATCTATTTATACAGGGGCCTTAGAGGTACGACCCCTTTGCCATTATCCTCCTGTTTACTTCTTCTTGAGAAGAAAGACGTAGCAGAGATTAAAACTGAAGGAAGGGCGGTGCTTTGACACTGGTGTAGCACTGTTACTATGTCAGCACCTGCCAGCCTCGGGTGGTAACTTACTGCTTCGGGAACTTATTGAGAATTTAATTAAAGAGTCTCTGCCCCTAAAGCGGATACAAATTATTCTCTCATATTAGGAACTTCTCATGCGATTTGAATAATTAAGAGAGTGTGGGCTAGTCCAAGATCGCTAGACTATACTCTTAGGGGTGACAGGCACCGTATCGGTGATGAGTTTCCCTTCTCCTCATGTGCCTAAGACCGTGTCTAGTAGCCGATGAGATGGCATCTTACAATTCTGTAAATGAGTCAGACAAATAGATCTTAGTCTTTTACAGGAAACTCTGATATAAATGTTAGATTGCATGGAATTAGATGGAATCCACCGCTAGTCTTACCGCTCAGGTATCAGTATTTCAAATTAATATTCCTAGTTGCTTGAATTCTGTGTCATCTTGTTTCTCCTGCTTTTGGACATTGGCCAGGCTGCCTGCTTTTATGTCGAATCTGGATAAGGCTCACAAGGTCACAAATTAATTATTTCAGCCCAAGAAACTTGTGTGTGGCAAGTTGTCTACAATAAAATTTTTAAAAGCATTTCTGAGTTGACCACTATTGCACATTATCCATGGAAACTAGCCTTCTCATGGCATTTTAAAACATGTTTGACTCATTTAATACACCAAGCTTACCACTTCAAACTGCTGTACTTTGTTCCATAGAATTAAATGCCATTATTCAATACTGAAAGGGTTAACCTCTACTAAGGGCAAAACAAAACGTAAAGGGAGGCAGTTACAGAACTTTGACTAGAGAGGGGCCACCAAAAAGGGGAAACAAGCCTTTAATAGTAAACAGAGCCACCCACTCCCTGAGCCCAGCAAATACATACAGAGTGCCTGCCTCCCTGCCTTCACGTGTCAGTCAGTGAGGGTGAGACTAAGATAATTCTGGTATGTATCGTGCCCTCCAGGAGTTCACAATCTGGTGGGGGAGATAAATTGTCAAAGGATAAGTCTTGTAAGAGAAATGATCAGGTAACCAAAAGCCGGGACTCTCTCCAACAGTAGGGCAATCAGGAGAAGTGGAGGGGGCCTGCTTTCTGCAGAGCTATAGGGCAAAGTGCTGTCTAGAAATGTCAAATAGATGTCAGGAGTCCTGCCAGTCCCCACCCCCACGCCCATGGCAGACATCAACAAGTGATGATGTCACTTTCCCTAGCCAAGCCTAGAGACCTCAGGCTCCTTTTCAAGACATTATTTCAGGCAACCACTACCATTTCAAGCAACCGCTACTAATCAAAGTTGGCCAACAAAATAAAAACCTCACCCTGGCCAGTTTGGCTCAGCGGTAGAGCGTCGGCCTGTGGACCAGAGAGTCCCCGCTTCGGTTCCTGCTAGGGGCACATACCACCAAAAAAATAAAATAAAATAAAAACCTGTATTCCATCATAGATAAGTGACTGTCCCAGCTCCACTGAGAAAACTTGGTAATTTGTGATCTTGTTGGCTCTTCTGACTAGGAGATATACCCAAGATAATATTGCAAAAAACTTGGAGACTAAGTGGGATCGGGGAGAAGAGGACAGGGACTATCAAGAATGATAGGGTCTGGACACAGATATTAGTTTGGGAAAAGCAGGAAGGGTGGGAGAGGGGAGGAGGGGGTCAATGTGGGGAAAAGGGAGGACATCTGTGACATGTAATATTTTCAGCAATAAAAAAAGGAATGACTGGGTCATCTAACCCACCTTAATGAGAGGATGGTGATGTCATTAAGACATAATAGCCATAGTGTAAGCAGACTGTTGAGGAGTAGTTGGCACATGTTTACACTATAAGTTTGAGGTCATAACAAGACACTGAAATGAAGATGGAGATATTTACCCAAACTCATAGTGTTTCTCAACAACTCTGAACCATTTTCAGCCTTTTTTTTTTTTAATCCTCACCCAAGGATGTTTTTTCATTTATCTTCAGCTAGAGTAAAAGGAAGGGAGGGAGAGAGAGAAACATCAATATAAGAGAGATACACATCGACTGGCCATCTCCCGCACAACCCCGACCAGGGCCGGGGAGCGAACCATAACTGAGGTATTCACCCTTGACCAGAATCAAACCCGAGACTCTTTGGTCCGTGGGCCGACACTCTAACCACTAAGCCAAACCAACCAGGGCCATTTTCAGCTTTTTATCTCGGTAACTGGCACTGTCATTCGTTCCGTTGTCTAAGCCAGGAGCCTAGACGACATCCTTGACACATTTCTCTTCCCCATCCCTCCTAGCTAATCCGTCAAGAAGTCATATAAGTTTTATTTTCTATACATTGTCCAAATCTATGTACTTTATACCATTTCTACCACCAGACATTGCATGAGACATACATACACTAGAAAAAAGTGTTCATTGTTTATCTGAAAGTTAAATTTAACTGGGCATCCTATATATTTATTTGCTAAACCTGGCAACCCTAGTCCCCAGCAACCTCATTCAAAAGAAGCAGAAATCGGTCTCCAGACTCTTAGGTGCCGTGCTCTGGGTTGGACTATGGGTGGAGTATTTATTTTGTCAATGTATGGTGCCAAGATTCTAGAGACAAATGTACCTTTATTTGACCTGCATAGGACCTCATGGGCACAGATAGTGTGCCGTGGAAAGACAAAATGTTTTTTGAAAACATTAGCTGACTCTCTCTTTTGATAACAATATTATTCCCCTAGGAAAGGCCAACATGCTGAAATTCTTCACATATTTTGTAAATTTTTGTGTTACTGAAAATCTGAAACCTAGCCAACGTGAGATATTGTCAGGTTCCCTCAGAGCTTAGCGGAATACTGTATCATGCATGACCTGTTTTTGAAATGAGATTTTTAGAAAAACAGCAGAACACCTTCCCTGGCTTCTTTTCCACTAACTGCTCACACTTGATACATTCCTTAGCTGACCCCATGAGCTCCCACCATGGCAACCAGATTCCCAAATCTGCATTCTTAGCCGGGTTCTGTAGTTTCAGGTAATAGAATCAACTCTCGCTAAGAATACTGAGGTGCTCACAGATTCTCCAAAGAGTTCAGAGAGCCAGGCTAAGAAGCCCAATGTCAGCCACGTTGTGAGGGCTGTTCTAAAAAAAAAAAAAAATACTCCTGTTGCTACCATTTAACCATCCGGAGTGCATGCAGCTGCCTCCATTTGTACCAGTGACAACTTGGGACTGGACAAGCTCTGCCCAAGCTGGATGCCTACAGTAATCTACTGAACAAAAGACGGATTCCATACACACTTATTTTCTTGCGTTCTTCCCATCAGAATTGCCACTGCCAGTGAGTGGTGTGTGCCCTAGCTGCAAGGGAGGCTGGGAACGTGGATTCTGGCTTCCGCCTTGGGGAAGCTCGGCCCATAATTTGGAAAACGTTCCCAGTGCACAGGAAGAGTGTTGAGAGGTCTTCAGCAGCGATCAACACGAACAACATTCCGACTCTTGAACACACTACACTTGATAGACATCCTACTATCTAGAACAGCATGATTAAGACACGGGCTTTGGGGTCCCATGAACTTGGGTTTCAGTTCCAGCTCTGCCTCGTACTGCTGGAAGATTGGACGAGCCAGCCCCCTAAGGTGCCAGCTTGTCGTCTGTGAAGTAGGCACCGTTCACCTCATGGGACGGTGGTGAGAATCTAATGAGAGAAGTGAACGTGTCTGGGTGGAGTTTACACCCCCCCACACAAGTGCTCATCCTTGTTAGGAACATTGTTACTACCTCTTTCTTGTATAGGCTTTCAGTTACAACCATTTGAAAAAGAATCCATTTTTTTTCTTTAGTCTTGTCTTTTTCATATAAGAACATATTTTTCACCCAGCCAGTGTGGTTCAGTGGTTGAGCGTTGACCCATGCACCAAGAGGTGGCCAGTTCGATTCCCGGTCAGGGCACCTGCCCAGGTTGTGGGCCTGATCCCCAGTGAGGGGCATGCAGGAGGCGGCCAGTCGAGGTTCTCTCTCAAATCAATAAAGAAAAAAACAACTAAAAAAAAAAAAGAACATATTTTCCTACTGAATTGTTTCACTAATGACATTATTGCACACATTCATTTTCTTCAGGAAACTTTTTTCCTAATATTTCCCTGATTACATTGCCAGAAAATAGGAAATGACAGAAAAGCGGAAGGCGGAAATAGAAGATCTCACGATCCCGCGCTCTAGAGAGAGCCACGGCCAGCGGCGTCTCTCCGTCTGGTGGCAGGTCTGGTGGCAGGGATGTCGATCGACCCTGCGATCACAGGCTTAGGGAAGTGGAAGCCACCGTGATGACCACGGTGTGTGCCTCCCCTGGGCTCCGGGGGTTTCTGGAAGCCCCGGGCCCCACGCTCCCCACTGCCTCCTCTCGCTTCCCCTGGAGGGGAAAGGTCACTTCAAACCTTTGTCTGTCGCCAGGTGGCAAGTTTCCTTTTCTGTATTCATCCTGCGGTGGGAGGCTTCCCGTTTTGCGTGTCAGCCGTGTCTCCAAACAGGGGGAGGGGAGGACGCTGGGACATATTATTTGGCTCAGTGGGGACCTCTGAGAGAGGGAGGGGGGAGAAAATGACTCTCCTGGTTGTGAGCGTGGCCAGACGGCCTGTGCGAAGCCGCGATGTCACTCCGGCGCCGCGCCAGGCTGCGTGCTGGCGGCTCATCTTGGCAGACCAGCGCAGGTCCTCGGGGCTCCGATGGGCCGCTCTCGGGAGCCGTCCCATAGGCAGTATTTACATAACCGTGGTGGAGTGTGAGAGTAAACACAGCTGTGGCAATGCCCTAAATATTTCTATTCAGCGGGGAATTAAAAGGGAACTTTATCGCTGAACCACAGATAAACACAATTCATCAAGCAGTGGTCAGTTCAACTGGGGAACAAAACAGGAGTTATAAAAAACCGGCCTGCTGAAAACAGCGCGGATCAGCCAGCCTGGCTTTATTGCTCCTTTATTCCCTCCCTCCTTCCCTCCCTCCTCCTTTTTCTCAGTCCCAGAAATACAGGACTCGTCCGCTCGCCAGCAAGTTGTCTAGATGTTTATGCCGAGAATAGTGGAAGGCACTCTGATTACTGAGCACGGCTCAACCGTGGTCTGACATACTGCCAGGTGCCTTATGGCCATCAGCAGATCAATGATCATATCCGACCCTCAGTACATATAACGAGGAAAAAAGTCTCCTTAACAACGACTCCTTGCAAATCCTGGATCTCCATGGTCCACATGGGATCACACCTACAACCCTCACACCAGCAAGTCCCCAGAACGCAGACTGAGAATGGAGGTAAGGCCGGTTACTAGAAATGGGAGGAACGGAAACTGGCCAGGAAGGACCACAGATGTCCATGAGGAAGCATCGTTTACGAATGACAGAGCTTGGACCGGAGACAAGGTCATAGGAACACAGGCAGTTCTGCTGCTCCTCCTCCCCTCCCCCTCCCCTTCTGGTCAAACCCAGTGAGGACAACATGGGTGCACGTGGAACAAAACTCAGAAGGTACAGAGGTCTGCAGTGCGAGGTCCCCCTTCTGATCCTGTGGCTCAGTGTCCCTAACGGAGCCCGCGGGCCCCTCTCCAGGCACAGCCGGCGCATTTCCCGGCATCTGTGCGTTCAGGAGGGTGCAGCGCTGTTCTTACGGCTCCGCCCTCACTTCCCCTGTATCAGGCATTTGTGTCCCCACTTGAATGACTTCAACTACCCAGCCACAGTGACGTTTTTGTTGTGTTTTGTTCTTTCTTTTAAATCCTCACCCAAGAATATGCTTTTATTGCTTTTAGAGAGAGAAGGAGGGAGGGGGAGGGGGAGAGAGAGAGAGAGAGAAACATGGACTGGTTGCTCCCCACGCTCCCCCACCTGGGACAGAAGCTACAACCTAGGCATGTGCCCGACCAGAAATCTAACCCCGCACCCTCTGGTGCACGGGACGATGCGCCACCCAGCTGCGCCACCCAGCCAGGGCCACGGCGGCATTTTTACACACCACTGAGATATCTTTCCACCTTGGAGTTTTTCTTATTTTTCTTTTCTTCTTATCCTCCTACTTTCTCTCCTCTTTTCACTTTATTTCCTCATTTTTTTTAATCTCCTTCCATACATTTACAAATTGAAATAATTACTGACATTGAAACTGCCTTTTTAAAAGAATGAGTTACATGAAACAGTTAAATCTGCCAAGGGTTCCTTTATGGTAGTTGTCAGCAAAATACTACAGAAAGATGAAACCGTTTTCCGTCTCTTTTCTCTCCCACAGTCCTGGTTAGCTCAGGGAATGGAGAGAGCAATGGGCGGGCTTCAGTAGACGGGTGTGGCTCTAGTTATGGGCACAACTCTCATCAACCTGCTCCTGACATGAGCTTCGAATAGCTCTTTTTTTTAATCCTCACCTGAGGACATTTCTGCATTTATCTTCAGATAGAGTGGGAGGGAGAGAGGGAGGAAGAGAGAGAGAGAGAAACATTGACGTGAGAGACACACATCAAGTGGTTGCCACCCACACGACCCCAATAGGGGCCAGGGACACACTGTAACTGAGGCACATGCCCTTAGCAGGAACCGAACCCTGGTCTCTCCGGTCCACGGGCTGACGCTCCAACCACTGAGCCAAACCGGCCAGGGCTTGAATAGCTTTTTTAGGTAAAAGTAAGTAGATAGAATAAGGTTCAGCCCAGATCTTTCAGTATCTCACAAAAGACTCACGCATCTCTCCCCAAAGTTATATTTTTATCCCAGGAGGTTAGCAATCGTCCTTGTCGAACCCCCCTCCCCCCCCGGGGTTTGCATTTTCCTCCAAGTCCAAGTACTCTTGAAAAAGAATTGAACCAGAGCCCACCCTGGAGGACTCTGCCTGCCTCGTTGGCCCACTACCATGTTATTTTACACAAATTTGGGAAGACTATTCAATGTAAACTAGAATATAAACTAATATTGATCAAAATCAGCTTGGCACTGCGACACCTCATGCATGCTATCTACTTCATATTTGCAGTAAACTCGAGAGGCAAATGTATTGAGCCATTTTACAGATAAGGAAATTGAGGCTTAGGGAAGTACCTCGCCGATGGCCTCATAGCAAGAATTGTTGGAGCCAGACTGAATGAAAAAATCCACGTGCTTAAGCACTACCTGCTAGCTAGCGCACACACGTTTCAAATTGGTGAGGAAATAGGCTACTAGAGGAACCACTACACAGCCAGGCCAGGAGCGGAATGTCTTTCTCTCTCCTTCATACCCTAGAAAGTGTGTGTCACTGGGTCACATTTTGGTAAAATGAGATTAAAGGACAAATTAGGCCACAGTGTCTGCATTTGAGATTTTTGCTTGGTGATGTGCTAAG
Source organism: Molossus molossus (assembly GCF_014108415.1). NCBI lineage: Eukaryota > Metazoa > Chordata > Mammalia > Chiroptera > Molossidae > Molossus > Molossus molossus. Next base: position 60,751,150 of record NW_023425351.1, on the reverse strand, counting down.
ATTATATATATATAAAATCACCACTTGACCTTGTCTAGAATCTTGTCATCCAGAGGTTCTGGGGACTTCAGCGTTGCCAGGTACAGGACGTCCTGTTTGCTTTAGATAGTAGAGCTCATTGGTGTTAAAAGGAAAAGTGTATACACCTCTTCCTTCTTCCCCTGTGGTTTTTGGAGGGTGAGGGGGAAGGGAATGTAGATTGCTGAGTTCTTAATTTATTCCTTGCACAAGTAATTGACATCTTTTCTGTGCCAGGCCAGCCAACAGCTCTTAACCCACCATCATTTTTGGTGGTTTCATGCTATTCCCATGAGCTGTCAATGAGAGGTCCTTTCTCATCTCTCCTATTGTCACTGACCCCTATCATGAGTCCACAGCCTGTGTCATTTCATAACCTGGAGCTGCAGCTCAGTCATTGTCTCCTTTACCCAAATCTATAGGCTCTTATAAGCTGCTGGTTTACGGCCCAGGACACTCTACTCTTTCCGGAATATCACTTGATTCCAAGCCTCTCCCTGATGGTTTTAAGATATGTCCTTGAATTCTTTGATTCTCTTTCTTTCAACAGGTGAAGGCTAGCCCTGGCCAGTTTAGTTCAGAGTTTAGAGTGTTGGCCTGCAGACTGAAGGGTCATGGGTTCGATTCCCGGTCAAGGGCACATGTCTGGGTTGCAGGTTTGATCACCAGCCTTGGTGGGGGTCGTGCAGGAGGCAACCAATTGATGTGTCTCTCTCACATCGATGTTTCTCTCTCTCTCTCTCTCTCTTCTTTTTACTCTATCTAAAAAGCAATGGGAAAATATCTTCAGGTGAGGATTTAAAACAAACCAAAAAAAAAAAAGGTGAAGCCTAATACTCCTCCTCATGAGTGTGCATTGGACTTAGTGACTCTCTTCTAACAAAAAGAATGAACTACAAGTGATGGTATATGACTTTGGAGACCAGGTCACAAAAGGAACAGTAGTTGCTTCTTGCTGTGTGGGGAAAACCATGTCGCGTCATGAGGACACCCCGCGGCCTCTGGAGAAGCCCACGTGGGAGGGACTGTGGCCTCCCGCGAACAGCCATGCGAGTGCCCCACCTGGGAAGTGGGGCCTCAGCCCAGTGGAGGCTTCAGGTGCCTGAAGCCCCTGTTGACATCCCGACTGCAAACTGCCAGGAAGCCCCGGAGCCAGAACCACTGAATCACCACCTGAAATTCATGATGCACAGAGACTATGAGATAACACGTTTGCGGTTTTAAGCCACTTAATGCTGGAGGAATTTGCTACTCAGCAATGAATTTCTGATATGCTCCTTGGGAATCCTTTGCTGTGTTGCCCTTCTGGTGATAATCACCTGTAGGCATAGTTCTTGTTATTTAATTGATTTGAGAGAAAAAGAGGAAGGAAGGGAGGGAGGGAGGGAGAGAGAAACATCGATCAGTTGCCCTTCGTACGCGCCCTGGCTAGGAATCAAACCAGCAACTCTTCAGCGCTCAGGATGACAATCAACCACCGAGCAACTCCAGCCAGGCCCCAGCTGTCATTTCTTTAAAACAAATCCAGGTCTTCAAAACAAAGTGTTGTAAAAGAGATATTGGCCTGTTTTAAATTCCTAGATGAATAAATACGGATCTAGTCATTTGAAAAGCAAGTTGAGCTCTCATGAATGCTTTCTGAGAGTCCCAGTGTGGGGTCGGCTCTGCACCTTGACTAACAAGGAAGAGCTTCAAGCGGGAAAGAAAACCCACCTGAGACTGGCGGCCCATTTCTTTGAGACGTGCCCAAGAGCCATGACATTTTTTTCTTCTGGATGAGAACATATGTCATCTAAAGAATCCTGTTTCCTCACATAAAGCCTTGGAGTCTCAATGAGGAGGCCCATTTTGTAATTTTTTTTTTTTTGAAAAATTTTTTTTTCTTTATTGATTTGAGAGAGAGAGAAAGGGAGAGGGAGAGAGAGATAAAAACACTGATAAGAGAGAACATCGATTGGCTTCCTCCTGCATGCCCCCCACTGGGGATCAGGCCCACAACCTGGGCATGTGTCTTGACCAGGAATCGAACCTGTGACCACTTAGTGCATGGGTCGATGCTCAACCACTGAGCCACACCGGCCAGGCCCATTTTGTAATTTCTCACAAAAATTAAAAAGGTTAATTATTGCTAAAACTTCCCTAGAGATATTCTACTTTCTACATCATCCTTTCCTACAATTTTTGTGTATGAGTCAAAAGGTCTGCTCACTCAAAAGGATACTTTCCCTGGTAAATGAGGCCAGGTTACTTGGGACTTCTGATTTTCAGCTGAGCTGCAAAATTGTTATTTTGGAACTCAGGTGCGAAGTAGGACACTTTGGGGCACATTTGCTGGTGATGGTGACTTCACACAGCTGTGGAGGACAATGGCTCTTCTCCTACTGAAGTCATTGAGTCTAAGGAGCAACATTGTGACGCAATATTTAATCCATGGGCTTCTGAACTTAACCAGTTTCCACAACTGTGTGGCCTTGGGTAGATACCTTCTTTCTCTCCGTCTCCAAATTTCAGTTTCCCTTGTGTTAAATGGGATTAATAATACCAGTCAGAGGGCTACTAGGAAAATTACATAAAATAATATTAAAAATATTTCAACTTTGCCTGGCACGTAGGAAATGCTCAATGAAGGGTCACCTAATTATTAAAGGATGAAGGGAAATTAATAAATGCATCATTTTATCAGTGTCGAATTTCTTCATCCCTATATCTTTCTAACGCAAACAGGAAGCAATAAATGGTATGTATTTACATATGTACATGAATGAATAAAATGGGTTTTTTTTTTCTCTGCAATAAACATTATCTGAAAATTATAGACGTGGAGAACAGGTCCATGGTTGCCTGGGGTTCGGGATGGTGGGAGGGAGGGGCGCGCTTGTCGCTGGAGGGAGAGCTGTGTGGTGATGGACTGGTTCTGGGCCTGGACCGCAGTGGTGGGCACAAGAGTCTGCACATGAAAACATAGTATAGCCCCATACACTTACATGGCATCGGGGTCAGCTGCCTGGGTCTGTTACTGTATTATGGGTACATAAAAGGTAACCATTCTCCGGAGGAACTGGGAGAAAGGGTATACCCAGACCTCTGGACTATTTTTGCAATGCCCTGTTCATCTGTAAGTAAAGTTACACACAAAGCATCTGTCTAGAAGTTCCTCCTTTCGCCACAGTCGGTATTCAGGTCCCTCACGCTGTGTCTCAGGTGATCAAGTTGCAGATCTGGTTTAAGCGTCGGTGTTTGACTTGGACTGTAACATTCTTAGTGCACACGTCTCCCCATGTTACCCCTCTCTAGGCCATTTCGCTCCTTCACTACCCCTGTCCAAGGGTTACGTGGTAGATCAATGTGCCACCGGCAGGATGCCTAAAGAACGCAAAGTTTAATCATCTTTGATTCTAAACTATTCACAGTGAAGACTGAGCCGTAGTTGAAGTGTGTAGCGAGGTATTTCCATCTGTTTTCTGCCAGCAGCAGCAAGGATATGAGTGTATAATTAAAATACTCTGCGGGTTGAGAGGTAAGGCAAATTAAGATCAGCTCGCAGTTTGGATGTCTTGATGTGAAAATACTGGTCAGTCAGCTCCATAACAGGAAAACCAGAAGTCCTTAATTCAGGGGTCGTGGTGGTTGGATAGCCATGCCCTCAGTACCTGCACTAATGCCTGGGCCCTTGATAAATATTTGTGGATGAATGAATGAATGAGTGAGTGAGTGAATGAATGAGTGAGTGAATGAATGAATGATGGAACCATTAAGATAAACCATGCAAAACTGACCACGTCTGAAAGTGAGAGTAGAGAATTAGTTCAACTTTGTAGCCCAGTAACCTTCTAATCCTTCTCTCTGCTTCTAGGCAGCTTGAAATCCACTCTCCAGATGCTAAGCACACAGTGATCCTAAGGAGCAAGGACTCAGCCACTGCCCAGGCCTGGTTCAGTGCCATCCATTCCAACGTTAGTGACCTGCTGACCCGAGTGATTGCTGAGGTCAGAGAGCAGCTGGGGAAAACAGGCATTGCTGGGAGCCGAGAGATCAGGCACCTGGGCTGGCTTGCAGAAAAGGTAAGGAAAATGTCTCCCCTGCAATCGTCATTGCCCCCAGGGTGTCCCCAGCTCCTGTGGCAACCTCTGAAATCAGTTACCTCATTCCATGGGCTGGTTCTCTCCATCACTGTCTTCAGATTTCTTGCCATACCCAACAGGTCTGCATTTGCACTTTACAGGGGCTGTCTTAATCAACTTTGGTTTCCCACATATACTCCCATATGTCACCATTGCAGGTGGCCACTAACTGTTGAATGGGTGAAGGAGTGAGCAATTGAGGGATAGTTTGATTCGCATATCTACATGTGAAGGTCAAGGAAAATAACTCAAACTCACAGCAGAGCTGTTGGCTTGGGAGGTTGAAACTGTTGCTTAAAAGGGTTTGTGTGGGTTTTGCGGAACCAGCCTATCAATAACGCAGGTACATTTACAAATAATAGCAGTGATATTATCAGTAAGGATGTCTTTGAGCGTTGACTGCGTGCTGGCTCTTTTCATATATCATCTTATATTTTATCTGTATTCTTAAGCCAGTAGACCCGAATGTCATCATTTATGAGCACCTATTATGTGCAAGGCGTGGTGTTAGACAGGAATGGGGAGGATGTATGAAGACGAACAAAGACTTAGTGTCTGTGTTCAGGGGGTAAGGCTGCTCTGGAAAGGACCTGGGGTCATGTTAACACTGTCACTCTGATTTCTTTTCCCAAGCTATGTGATATGTTGAAGATAGTAAAACTCACTTTGCAGTGATCCCCTGGGATTTAACCCTTCTGTTCATTTCAAAGGATTGAGCCTTTGCCATTGTCCCCTTACTTGATTGCTGTCCCTTGAACTTGACCTTCGGAGCTCGGGAACACTGGGTTTTTGGGACAGCCTGACCTCCCGGTGACTCTCATTCTAATAGGCGGTAAATGGGAATAATGATTGTCACAATAACAGCTTCCCTGCCAGTGAACCATGTCACCTGAGAAGGCCCAGTGAAATGGCACTTGAAAATAATACTTGAACACAGTGTTCGGCCGTTTTCCACCATTGTTCTTTGTCTGTAGCAGTTCATGCGTGGGGCTCAGCCACAAAGTTCAACACTAAGTGAGTTGTTTGATTTGGTATTGTCCCATCTCTCCCAGATTTCAAAAGACTAAAGGGACAGTGCAGGTGGTGGTAGCTCTGAAATCATGATAAACAGAAACCACAGGTAGCCTCTCGTGACCTTATATGACAGGATGCTCGATAAATGTTGCCAATCAGGATGATGTCATTTTCGAAGTCCCAGTCTATAACACTCCACTTTGTACTCTCCCCAAATATATGTGTTTTCATTAGGAGAAGGCCTACTGGGGAGCTTTCATTTGCAAGTGACAGGAAGATCAACTCAGCTTTCAGAGAAAAAAAAGGGATGTACCACTTATACTAATTACGATGTCTACGGGTCAACTTCAGGCATGGTGGGATCCAGGGATTCAAATACTGATAGGCTTGCCTCTCCATCTTTTTCCACCCTCTTCCACCTTGTTGGTTTGTACTCAGGCATGTCCTCTTCCTTGGCTGAACTGTTCCAGGCTTGTGTTTTTCCTTATGGTCGGCTAGCTCAGCAAACAGAGGTGTCTTTGTCCCCATAGTTTCAACAGAAGTCCTAAGATTATACCTAATTGAACTGACTTGGATCATATGATCAGCTCCGGGTTGGGGCTGAGATCAGCCTCATGTAAACCGTGTGCACTGAGAGATGAGCAGAGGTGATTCTCCAGGGGAAATCAGGCTGTGGAAGGGGAGGACGCGTGGACTCTGCATTCACTGCAGAAGGAAAGGGCGAGGAGTTGAGATCAGGGTAGAAACTGCCCTCACTTGGTTAAGGTCCTGAGTGGACTTGGAGATGTACCGTAGGTTTCAGGGTCCTGGCAGAAGATGGATGGCAAACTCAAAAGGAATGATTGGGAAGGACTTATTGCAGGAATAACTTATAAGATGTTGCCAAGATAAGGGAACCAATAAGAGATGGAGAAGTAGCCCAGAGCTAACAACAGCAGGAGTCCACTTCTATCCCTTCACCTAAAATGGCCAGGAAAAGGAGCAAGACCTGTAGCTGTAGAAAAGGGCCACCCACTAAGAGCTGTGGTTTTGGGAGAGAAACACCACCTCTGCCAATCCCTGCCCACTGATCTTTGCTGGGATATCCCATTGGCTGAAGCTGACTGGAAGCCAGAGGCAAGGGGTCCCCACTGATGCACTCTGTTAAGGTCTGCTCCCAGGGCATGGGGCAGAAGGGAAAGGGGGAGAGCCTAGATCTGAGGACAAAGGCAGGCTTCCCAGAACCCACATTTCTCCACCTTCTAAGTAACTGAGATGGTCTCAAGTCTCACTGGTCCTTCTCTTTGGTCTCGTTTAATATAAACTACATATAAAGTCATTTCCATTTGGATAGTTGAACATTGTATTGGGTCATTATGAATGACATTGAAGTTTTTTCCATAAGTTCCATTTTCTCCCTTAGAAATCATCTGCTTATGCCTTTTGCTTATCCCAAATTATCAGTAGATTCATTATTAGGCATTTCCATGGAGCGATAATAAAGGCGCATAAAAAGATCTTCCTGTCTTTGGAATATTATTGTTCTTTTCATATAATTTTAGATAATCATTACAGATAGTTCTGTAAGTTGTATTTGCACTGTGTCCATAAGAGGAATAATGATGTATCATGGGCAGTTATCAGAAGCAAGCCTGTCTTTCATTGCCTTTATCTTCAAAACTTCTCAAAGGACTACCTCAGACCAAGTCTATGGAAACCAATTCAAACTGGAATCTTCTTTGAATCCACATTTGATGCTGAATCCTAGTGTGGAGCCATATGAATGGTTTTTAGCAAAATGTTACAATGAATGGCAAATCCTTAATACTCTGGCTTTCTTATATAATCACAGAGATCAGCAAATTTGCTTGGTATTTGGAAAGATATAAAGTATGATCCTATATATCTATATATTCAGCTACAATTTACCTTAAACTACTGTTCCTTTGTCTTTTCCTATACTGTTCATTTTTGATTTTGTCGCGTTATTAATCTATAGTAGCTCTGGGACAAGGTTTGTGCGTGTCATGTTTGAGGTCAAGTTTTGAGAACTGGCATTTACATGAAACAACTCATCTTTATTTATTTATTTTTATTTATTTATTTATTTATTTATTTATTTATTTATTTATTCATTTATTCATTTATTTATTTATTTTTATCCTCACCCGAGGACATTTTTTTCCATTTTTTGTTCAGATAGAGTGGGAGGGAGAGAGAGAGAAACATCGATGTGAAAGAAACACATCGAGTGGTTGCCACCCACATGACCCAACCAGGGCCGGGGACAAACTGCAACCGAGGTACATGTCCCCAGCGAGAACCGAACCCGGGTCTCTCTGCACCGCAGGCCAACGCTCTAACCGCTGAGCCAAACTGGCCAGGGCAAAACAACTCATCTTTAAAAATCCTGTTCAGTGCAAACGCTAAAACCTCCTCTACACTACCCAGGAGGAAAACGTTATGTCGACGTTACTCATCTCTGTGAGATGGTCTGGGGGCTGGGAGAACGGCTCCCGCAAATGGCTAGTTCTTGAGTCAACAGAGAGCGAGTCCAGTGCACTCGAAGGGAGGAGGAGGAGCGTGAGGGAACTAGGAGGGGAAGTAATGGGTTAACCTGGCTTGTACGGAGGGCAGGCCAGAGACGTGTCTAAAGGGAGGTGATGGTTCATTCTGGAGGAAGGTAACAAGCAAATCTGGTGTCTTGGATGACATCCAGTTATGGAAGATTTTGAAAGCAATTTTGATTTTGGCTTGGTGCCCAGGAGGGAACCTTCATCTGCAAAATCAGAGAGAAGGAAACTTAGGGGGGATTGCTATGGACTGATTATCTGTATCCCCCAAGATCCATACATTGACGCCTTAATGTGATGGTATTTGGAGGGAGGCCTTTGGGAGGTTATTAGGGTTAGACGAGGTCAAGGGAGTGGGGTGCCCACACTGGGATTGGTGCCCCTGTCGGGGATGAAGAGAACAGCTCGCTGTCTTCACCATGTAAGGATACAGCCAGAGGGTAGCCTCATAAGCCAGGGAGGGAGCCGTCACCAGAACCCTGCTCCTAGACTTCCAGTCTCCAAAACCGTGAGAAATAAATGTTTGTCGCTTAAACAACCCCGTCTGTGGTCATCTCTTACAGCAACCTGAGCTAAAACAGTGACCTAACCCGGCCTCTTCTTTCTAAAAATGAGGAATCTGGGGCCCAGGGAGTGGACAGTGTTTTATCTCACGTTACACTCTCAATAAAAATACAGAAATAACCGAAGAGTGGGACGATGATGTGATATCACTTTTTCTTTTATTTAACTTTTAAAAGAACCCACTGTCGTTCACTGCAATGCTTGTTTATCTCCTTGAACTCTCGTTGGCGTTCTCTGGGCTCCTGCAGTTTCAAGGTCCGTGCTGGGCCAGTAGCCTTTGAACTGGGGCCACATTCCGTGTCTCCTTGCCTTCCCGGTTCCGTCAGCCCCGCTGTGACAGTCCTGTGCTCTCTCCCGAGAGTGCCCTCACCTGCAGGCACGCCAGGTGCGCAATGGAATGCCTTTCCCGTGAGCATCTTCGGCTCAAAAATTCTAATTTCTTGCAAGAATTAAAATCCCCACTCTCTCCCTCAAGGGCCCATGAATGCTAATCCCTCCCCTGAACTGTTAAATGCATCATGCCTCCAGCACAGTTTTTTCAATCATTGTTCTTAATCTTTTTACAGTTGCCATTAGGTGTTTGCAACAGGTTACAGAAAAGAGGAAAATAAACTAAGTTCTGACTCTCTTGTTACTAGAAAAACAGAAACAGTGCCAGGGCAGAATTGCTGATTTTTTTTTTTTTTTATCCTTACCCGAGGACATTTTTCCATTTTTTGTTCAGGTAGAGTGAGAGGAAGAGAGAGGAACAGAGAGAGAGAGAAACATTGACGGGAAAGGGACATTGAGTGGCTGCCACCCACATGACCCAACCAGGGCCGGGGACAAACTGCAACCGAGGTACGTGCCCTTAGAGGGAATAGAACCCGGGTCTCTCTGGAGCGCAGGGCAGCGCTCTAACCGCTGAGCCAAACTGGCCAGGGCAGAATTGCCGAATGGTTCTGTGCTCAGGTCACCGTTGCCTTGGCTTGACCTTGGTGTCTGCATCGGAAAACCATTTCTCGTCAGGGTGAAACAGGAAACAGCACGACACCCTGAACCCTGCTGGAAGCTCGGGTGCAAGCTCAGTGCCCAGCTCTCCTCACGTCCACTTCGCACTCCTTCCAACCGGAGCCTTTCTGTCCCCGGCCTCCCGGGTGACTGGAGGAGAGGAAGTTGCTCATTAGTATTTACGATCATTAGCATTTCCGATGCGACTAGTCTGCTTCAGGCCCGTGTGCTGTAACCATCTCTGTCCCCGGAGGGAGCTTGGAGAATGGAGTGACCTCTCTGGCATCACTCCTCTGGGAAGTGGCAGAGCCCGATGTGAGTCCCCCTTCGAGCTCCCGAGTGTTCCACGAAGCCGAGGGGCCCAGGGATGAGTGTCCATGGAGTGAGGCGGCCCAGAATCCAGGGTCGGACCAGTGTCAGTTTCAGAACTAAGAGGCATTTCGAAATCCCATATGAAAATAATCAGTGTCCTCATCAGCTTGGGCTAAAGCACCGTGGACTGGGTGGCTTAGATAACAGATGTATTCCTCCCAGGTCTGGAGGCTAGATGTCGGAGGTCGGGTGCCAGCAAGGTCGAGTTCTGGGGGAAGCCCTCCCCCTGAGGTATAGAGAGCCTTCTCGTTGGGTCCTCCCATGGCCCAGAGAAAGGGCCACTCCCTTCCTCCCCCTCTAAGGTGACTAATCCCATTAAAGCGTTCTCCCTTTATGGCCTGATTACCTCCCAAAGGTCCCACCTCCAAATATCGGATTGGGGCTTCGACATATGAATTTTGGGGAGACACAAGCATTTAGTTCACAGCAGGCAGAATTCACGTATCAGGACTAACATCGTCTAAGATCTTTTAGTAAAATATTTACCCTTCTAGCCACAGCCGTGACAATCTGCTTTCCTCCCTCCCGTGACACAAAGCAAGGGGAAGAGACCCTCTCCTGTTCTTCCTGTCTGTCATCGCGCACGTCAGCCAGTGGAACCTCGCGGCCAGGTCCCGTGACATTCCGCACAACCACCCTCCGCATCGGTTCTGTACTGCGAAGCCCAGAGAACAGGTCCCACAAAGACTGAAACCCTCTTGATTGCATAGGTTAGGGGAGACCAGATTATAAAATACACACACTCACATACACAGTTGGCCTGTTTTTTGCCCGTTTCCATGGTTTAAGGAGATAACACCCGCCTCTCAACCACATGGTCCGAATTACATTTACCGTGGCATGGTGACTGTGACTGCACTTCATAAAGTAGAAACGTGTCTGCGAGCCCCTCCGTCCACAGACTGTTCTGTAGAAGTGGATGCGCATTCCGACCCCTGTCCCGTCACGTCGCTTCTTTCAAAGCCTGGTCGTGGCTGGTCGCTGTGTGTCTGTCAGTCAGTTTACAGACACAGCAAGGTGGGTGGCTGTGTCTCCGCCTATCTCCCGTGGATAAATCTAGATGGCATTGTACCAGAATGGATAATAGAAAAGGGGAACTGTCCAAAAAAGGTGAAAATGCAGCTGAGCGGACAGTGATATACTCTGGAGGTGAAGTTCAAATCCAGCATGCCTGGAATCACAGGAGAAATCGCTGACCATGGGGATGTGGACACGTTCAAGAGCCCCTGGTACACAGCCCGAAGAACAGAGCCGGGAAACTTGTAAACGCAGATGAAGAGGGAAGGATGGAGATGCCCCCGAAAAAGTGATGCCCGTGGTGCAAACCTGCAGCGGGTGACAGCTCACCCCGACCTGGAAAAGGCGCTCGCTCTGCATCCGAAGCTACTGAGGACGAGGCAGCGAGCTCTGGTCGGACCACGCGGGATACGCTTTTGACAAGGAAATAGGCACTTTACTTCTCGATCTTTCTAATGTTTGAAATTGTAGGTTACTAAACAAACATCTGTTTTACTTTTTTCACTTTCCTGTGCACGGACAATGGACAGTAAGATGATACTGAATGCTTTAATGATATTTTTCAAAGGCCATAGAACAATATTAATTTTTTCAACTGATTGTTTAGAATATTTAGTACGGTTTCAGCTTGCACCATCGTTTTTATTGTCCAGCACCACTGTGCAAAGGCAGGACAGCCCCCTCCCACTTCTCCCTCTCTCCCCCATCTGTGTATCCAACTCTTCCCATATCTTCATGTATCTTTCCATCCTTATCTGTCTACCCATTTATCTGTCTATACTTATCTACCTCTATTCATCCATCTCTATCAACATCTATCTATATCCATGTATCTAGTTTCTATATTCTCACACGATTCACTAGACCATCATTAACTTGAGACCCAGCAATGGCAACTTATTTGTCCCAAAAGAATCCCAGGTAAATCTAACCGATCCAGTGATTTCCTTCTCCAGCTGTGCCGCCGACCTGTATGGGAAGAACCCCAAGTGGACATGTAAACCAGCCCTGGCCTGAGGGAAGCAGGCTGCGGGCAATCAAGACCGAGGCAGCATAATCAATGGAATATTTCTGGAGCCTCTAAATATATCAGCTCCGCCATCTGCCTCCAAATCGCCGAAGGAGGAATTCCCCACCGCTTATTCCGGGGAGAAAACAGTCTCTGGCCCGAGGGCACTCCCATCTGGTAGATGGAAATAGAACCGCAGGCCAGGCTACCCCGACTTGCATCATCCCTAACTCAGGACGCTTGGCTCTGCTGAGAAAGGCCTGCCGGTGATGCCGTTAAGTGCTAACGGGCCGGCTGTCAGAGGCAGGCATCGGGGTCCCGAGCGCACCCCTCTGCGATGGGGCAAGGCCGGGGAGACCTGGCGACGGTTTGGTCATCTTACTGCTTGTCTTTTACTGGTTGTAAGTGTTTCAAGTAAAGGTGCCAACGTGCAAATAATTCAGACGGCTCCCATCTTCCAGTCTCTCCAATAAAATTCGGGCTATAAAATTGGGATGGATGGGTGGGTGTAGCTGGCAGAGGCAGCCATCATAAAAACATGAAAATACGCCTTTTTAAAATTTTTTTTTTTTACGTGACTTCACAGTGCAGTTTAGTTGTGTGAGTCATTCTCACCAGGGTGAGGAACGTCAGGGCTGCCGTGGAGGAGGGTGGGGCTGGACATCTCGTTCCTGGAGGCATTGCCCACAAACGCGTAGGGGCCTGGGTCACTCTTTTTGGAGAAGACTGTGCGACTCGAGATGCAAAGCTCCCTGTGCCTGGTTGTGGGGCTAGCGGACTCTGCCAGACTCTGTTTGATCTTATCGGGCATTGTAGATTGTCCTTCCTTTAGGAAATAGGCCATCCATCGATTAACGTCTTAGAATTCTTTAGAGGCTGAGTCTGAGATGGGGCTTCTCAGGGAGTGATTACCGAGGGAGAAACTGTTCAAAGATAAACTGAGCCATATTGAAAATTATAAGAATTTGAACAAAACTTGACTCTAACTGGACAGTGCCCAACGGGACGTCAGCAGTGACCGGGACTCAAATAGAGAAGGTGCAGGAGCAAAGTTAGGAAATTATTGTTATTGTTTCTTTTCATCCTCACCTGAGGATATTTTTCTATTTATCTTCAGGTAGAGTGGGAGGGAAGGAGAGAGAGAGAGAGAGAAACATTGACGTGAGAGAGACACATTGATTGGCTGCCTCCCGTATGACCCAACCAGGGCCAGGGATGAACCGCAACAGAGGTACGTGCCCTGGACCGGAATCGAACCCGCGACTGTTCAGTCCACGGGTCGACGCTCTAACTGCGGAGCCACACCGGCCAGGGCAGAGTTAGGAACAGCCGAAAGCCCCGCCAGCTGTTTGGGGTGGCTTGTCCTTGGGTTCAGTTTTGTAACCTGGAGGCATTTACAGGCTCACAGCGTAGGCTGCGTGGTCTAATGGCCTCTTTGATTAGTTCAGCTCCTCTACCTGTAAGGAAGCGGGAGGAGCAGGGCAGGAAGGAAGCTGAGCACAGACGTGGAGTCAGCTAACGTCTAGCCTTGGCCTGGTCCCACAGGGCTGGTGTGAGTGGCAGCCCAGAGCTCTCCCACCTCAAGCCAAGGGGGTCAGGACGTGGTAGCCCCACGTGTCAGCCGTTAGCTGTGACCACTCCCATCGGCCAAGGGAAATTCTTAGGAGAAGGGAGGGTGCCTCCGTGAGCAGTCCATGCCCACCCGATGTGAGGGTTGGGTGCACCCGTCTAGTGCTGGAAATTTGGGCAGAGGACCAACAATATCCACTAAAATCACTGGTGTGTTCGCATGGGGGGGCAATACTCCAGCAGATGGACATGGGACCTTTAAGTGGCAGAGAAATAAAAACAGCTCTGTGACATGCTCATGGTTACAGCCTCTACCTAGACGTTTGCTTTTATTTACAACTGTATTTAAATTTTAACTCACCCTGGTACTCACTCCTCAAAAAATTAACTCAAAGCTTAACTCATCCTGGTACTCATGCCTCAGAAACTTAAAACTGGACCTACCATACAATCCAGCAGTTCCAGTTCTCAGTATGGATATTAAGACATCTAAAACACAAATTTTAAAAGATATATGCACCCCTATGTTTATTGCAGCATTATTTACAATAGCCAAGATATGGAAGCAACCTAAGTGCCCTTCGGTAGATGAGTGGATAATGAAATAGTGCACATACTTAATGGAACACTATTAAGCCATAAAAAAGAATGAAATCTTGCCATTTGTTACAACATGGATGGACCTAGAGGGTATCATACTAACTGAAATAAGACAGAAAGACAAATACTGTGTGTATTTCACTTACATGTGGAATCTAGAAAATAAAACAAATGAACACACAAAACAGAAGCTGACTCATAGACACAGAGAATAAACTGATGATGGCCAGAGGGGAAGGAAGGGGGTGGGGGGAGGATCCAATGCACAAAATAGATGAAGGGGATTAAGAAGTGCAAACTACCACTTATAAAAATCGTCACAGGATGTAAAGTACAGCATAGGAATATAGTGACTAGACTTACCATGATGAGCATTTCATGACATATATAAATGTTGAATCACTATGTTTTATACCTGAAGCTAATATAATATGGTATGTCAACTACACAGCAATTTTTTTTTTAAGTGTAAAGATTTGAATGGATCATGTGTGATCCATTGCTTAATTTCACAGCAAATGCACAAAATAGGTGAAATTAAAATAAAGTAGCGTATCACATGATTCCTGGAAAAGATGTTGTAAGTCAAAGTTATGTAAATCAATTTCTTTATAAACAGAATGCCAGTTTTACATATATGTTCATTTTAACTGAAACTGTATTATTAAGCTTATAGAAGTAATGCCATATTTAATCAACTATAAATTATAGAAAACACCTTGATAAAGCTTATATAAACTTGATTAAGTAAAGCAATTATAACTTAATGTATAAAAATGAATTTCAGGCAAAGGCCTAAATAATACACTTATGATTCTTGTTTTCCTTTTCACTAAAAAAGATCAGAAGTTACAAGTAGGAATTTAGGGTCCTTGATGAATTTTGTAGAAACCAACCCATAGATTTGTATTTTGTTTTCTCCATTTTATAATCAAACTTTTCTTGTAATAAACAAGGACCTTAAAAATAGCTGGTAGGCATTTGTGTTTCCGGAAGCTTCCCCCTAGACCCTGATATTATTCTGAGAAACTGGACCTTAGAATTATAGGAGCCAACTTCACCTGACATTTGGTGTTTTATCATTTGACCCTTTTGCACATTATTTTTCCTCCATTTCAAGTTTTAGCTTGAATAATAACTGAGTTGAAAGAATTCATCAGCCATAATTTCAGAATGGAATTGTCACAGGAAATCTGTCTTCTACTTCGTCATCTCTTAGGGGTTGAATGTCATTTTGATTATAAATAATCGAGTGATTTCTTAAAACACAAATGTACAATCAGTTATTTGCTCATTCATTTGATAAAATTATTGAGCACTCAGCGAATGACTGTGGGGTACATACAATATGCAGACAAGCCTGAGGACTGGGAACATGACAGTGGACAAGCGAGGAAAGTTCCTTGCTGCTTTGGAGTTGACATTTCAGCAGGGGACATGGAAACAGAAACACACAATTCACATAGTGAGAAGTGCTAGAAAGGGAATGAGCAATATGTAAGGGCTGAGGGAAGTGACTTTAGATATTTATTTGTAATGGGCTGGAAATACCCAGATGTTCTCAAGGAACTCACTGACAAATGGGGAAGATAGACTAAGAATTTCAAATATAGATCCATCCACACTATCATGTCTGTATTAAATCCTATAAAGGCTCATAGGAAGGACTCGGCTAACTTGGCCTAGGAGGATAAGAACGGTATTGAGCTAAATCTTAAGATCAGGTAGCGAGAGACTTCTCCGGCAGCAGGAGTACCATGTGCAAAGGCCTAACGGCGCCAGAGGCATGGCCTCATTTGAGAACAGCCATTCATCTTGGGTGGCTGGAGCCCAGAATATATATGATACTGCCTTTCTTAGCAACCCCCTTAGGCAATTGTACCTTCACTCGGGTGCTGCTGTACTGCATTTTTAGAATTCTTCGGAACTGCCTTCCAAGACAATTTCTAAGCAGGGTATGAGAAATAACTTTAGAGTCACATGGGCCTCCCCCTTGGTCCAAAGGTACTCTATTTTTCCCTTCCACCCTGATTGGTTCAGCGCAGCATGCTCCACCCCTGTAGACAATAGCTCCAGCCTCTCAGAGCGGGGTACCTGGAGGTGAGTTCTGAGCTTTGGAGTGTTTGGGCATGCTGTTGTGCAACTAAGGCTGACCACGAGGGGCGCCATATCCAAACTGCATAAGGAAGCTAAAGGCTGTATTTATTTATTTTTTTTAACGCCGCAAATTCCTAATGGAAAACAATTCAACACCATTTTCTGAGTGTTTACCACTGGGCCAGGTGCGCTGTTCTACTTTACTATTAGTTCTAGTGAGTTTTGCGTATTAATTGCATCTTCACCCAGTATGTGTCAATCTGTGAGCTCAGGCCTGTCTTTCCTTTAAAGTTAGACAGCTGTAGCATATTGCTTTTTATGAAAGGTATTCTGGGACTCCAGGCATCGTACCAATATAGATTTAGAAGTGAACACTCTAATGTCTCTCCCACAAACATGTTCTTTCTTGATATCCCAACTAGAAGAACTACACAAGTTATAATAAACAATTGTGTTGATCAGTTTGGGTTGCTACAGCAAAATACCATAGAAATGTACTAACAACAGTACTGCTCACAGTTCTGGAGGCTGGGAGTCCAAGATCAGGGGGCCGGCTCGCTGGGGAGGGCCCTCTCCCGCACTGCGGGCTTCTTGCTGTGTCCTCGCTCGCGGAAGGGAAGAGGGATCTCGAGGGGACCTCCTTCATAAGGGTAATGATTGCATTCATGTGGGCTCTGCCCTCGCCTTCTAATCACCGCCTAAAAGGCTCCCCTCCCAATCCCATCACTTTGGGCATTGGGTGTTTCAACATATGAATTTGCGGGGCAGGGGAGACAACCATTCAGACCATAGCAACAATGAGATATTTGCTTAGTGCTTTATAGAGTGAGCCATATTCGTTATGTCCTTTAACGCCCGGAGAACACACCGATTCTACACCATCTACTACCAGAGCACAGCTGAGTTCTGTGCTCCTGGTGCGTGAGCACGTGCCTGGGCCCGAGGTTGTGTGCCCAGTTTAGAGGTGTGGGCCACCTGTTCTGCAAGAGCCACCTTCGCCTTCGGGAAGAACTCGGGCACCGTGAGAGGTGTCGTGCCTGCCTGATGGTTGTCATGGTGCAAAGTGCTTACTGGGATTTTGCCAAAAAAAAAAAAAAAAAAAGGTGCGATCATCGAGAATAAAATTGTGCTGACAAGAAAGTTGATTCTCTGTGTCGGAATGATTAGTTTGACCTTTTATTTCTAAGTGGTTTTATGAAAACATGAATGCTGCACACTCTGTAATTTTAAACGTAGAGGTTTTGTTTTGTTTTCCTTTTTCAAAACCAGGCCTATGAAAATCAAGCAAATTTTAAGCACCCATGGTGGGTCTGGTAATCATCTCTAAAATCACCAACTGTTGGTCGTTTTTTACTTCATTGTTCCACCGTAAATAAAAGAGAAACTGTTAGTACTAACACCAAGCCCTACCCACAGAGTCCTATTAAATAATTATGTAGAAACACGACAGATCTGGACACTCAGGGAAGCCTTTCTTTCCTAATATACTTTCCCTGCTCTCTCTAGGGCTTGTGGTCGTCTTAGAAAAGGAGATGGGAGGTGTGTGAGCAGTATTTGCTGTGGGATGAACAGCTTTGAAAGGGCTATTTATTATTACATTCAGTTAAGGAAGAAATCGGTAGGAAGGAAAGAAGAAAACAGTAAGGAGGAAGGAAGGAGGGAAGGGAGGGAGGGAGGGAGGAAGGGAGGAAGGGAGGAAGGAAGGAAGGAAGGAAGGGAGGAAGGGAGGAAGGAAGGGAGGGAGGGAGGGAGGAAGGGAGGAAGGGGGGATGGGAGGAAGGGAGGAAGAAAGGAGGGAGGAAGAAAGGAGGGAGGGAGGAAGGAAGGAAGGAAGGAAGGAAGGAAGGAAGGAAGGAAGGAAGGAAGGGAGAAATTCATGCTATAATCTTTTTACCTTTATTACATTTAAACCAGCTTATGTTATTTAGAGGATAAAAAGAACATTTGGATTTAACAAGACATGCTTAAACTTTTGCTTGGATATCTGATGCATGGTACTATTTGATTCCTGGAATATGATAATGCAACTTGAATGTTCAGCTTTCTTTTATTTTGGTGACAAACCCTGTACATTCTTCATGTGAGTGGAAAGGCAAATTGATAACTGTGAAGCCCCGGGGGTCCTGCAAGGGATTTTTCCTCCCCTCAATTTTTAATGAGGCCCCATATTTGTGGCCTTCCCCAATGGCCACTTTGAGTACCATCTGCTCCGCGGGTACTGTCGAGCAGACGCAGGCTGCTGACCTCTGCATCTGATGAGACTCAGCTGAGGCTCTGACCCAAGCTCCAGCATATTGTTGGATCCATCATGTTGACTCTTGGCTCTCAAACCAATGTGCAGCTAATGAGTTGCAGGGTGTACAGATTACCCTGGGTTCTGGTAGTGCTGATGCCAGACACACAATGAGCTGAGTTGGGAGCAGGGCAGTAAGACCCCAGTGCACGGCGACTTAACAGACGTGAGCAATGAGAAGCTGTGTTGCAGAATTACCATGCTGTGGCTTAGGGGAAACCATAGCAATCGAGAGGTGGAACAAACATGCTTCTATCTCCTCTTAAATAAAAAATGCCTGCGCGTCAGAGAGGTGCTTTATGAACTGTGAAATAGGAGGCAAGTCGAAATGTTTAAAGAGTCAGGTAATAGCTTTTGTTAGCAAAGAGAAGCTGAGTTCCAGCAGACTGAAGACCTTCAGATGTGGCCCTGTGACACTGACCACGATGATGTTGGTGACATTGCAAGGCAGTGCTATCCTGTCTGTTAGTTTTGTGGTGGTGGTTTGTTTGTTTTCAGCAGATGGCACCCAGAGCCAGGCTACAAAAGGGCATGCTGCTCTGGCCTTGAAAGCAGTGTTTCAAAAGATAGTTGCCCACTAAAATGCTACCAGCACATTCCTGGGACATAATGTGCCAGGGAGAGAACCATGCCTGGCATTTTGCTGCACCCAGAGTGCCTAGCACTGGGACTGGTTCCTGGTTCAAGGCAGACTGGTTGAACTGGTTAAGGAGTTAAGAGACAGTGCCTGTAAACTCATGCATGCTATTTCCCATCAAACGAGGTACCTCTCTTAAATTTGCTGCAAATGACTCATTTTAGAGATGAGGACATTGAGGCGAAGAAAGAATACAGGGCTTTGCTCTCTATTGGACTGTTTTCCCTAAGCACTGAGGTTGTCTGGGGAAGAGGAGGGGCCAAGTGATACCACCGATAAACAGTGGAGCCCGAGCCCGGAAGACTCAGTTCCCATTCTCTCTGCTCTCCTGAGCTCTTCTTCTTGGGCGGCCCACCACAGTCCCCGAGCTCCTGCATCCAGCTCTGGAAATGGGAATAACGATGCCGATGAAAGCACTTTGTAAACTGTGGAGCCCTGCCCTGGCCGGTTTGGCTCAGGGGTTAGAGCGTTGGCCTGCGGTCCAGAGAGGCCTGGGTTCGGTTCCTGCTAAGGGCATGTACCCGATTACAGCTTGTCCCCGGCCCTGGTTGGGTTGTGCGGCCACTCGATGGGTCCCTTTCACGTCGATCTTTCTCTCTCTCTCTGTTCCTCTCTCTCCCTCCCACTCTACCTGAACAAAAAATGGAAAAATGTCCTCAGGTGGGGATAAAAAAATAAAAATAAAATAAAAAGGGTTATGTAAGAGAAAAAGAAGGAATGGAACTCACGATCAAATGACTTTGAAAAAAATGCTCCGGTGTGCCGACATTGTCTGAGATGTCCTGGTGTAAAGAAGCCCATTCGTATTTGTTTGGCGTAGTGGCCCCTAAATCAATCTCACCATTGCAGCTCTCGGTCTTCCCCCGGGGAGACAGACAGAGAGCGCCGGGGAGTGCTCACCGTGTCAGGGCCGTAACTGCGGGGCTCACTCAGTCACCGTGTCAGGGGACACCGGTCAGCAAGCAGCGGCGGCGTCGGAGGGTCTCACGGGGCTGCTGTGGGCTCCATCAGAACTGCCCCGAGAGGGCAGGTGGCACTAGGCAAAAACGCATGCGTGAGGGCCTTACACCAAGTTTGCGGAATCGGAACCACCCCGGTGGTGGAGCCTGGACATGCGCATTCTCAGCAAGCTCCCAGGAGTCTGGTGCACACCGCACGCTGTGGACGGCGGAGTTGGCCTGGCTTGGTGACTTACTAGCTGTGTGACCTGAGCGAGCTACTGTAATTGAATTTCTCAGCTCGTTTTCTTATCTCTGAAAGGGGTGCAATGACTACTTTGCAGAGGTTTTGTGAAGATGATGTAATGTATGCAGAGTGCTTCTCCCAGCCTCTCAGTCCGTTCGGGCTGCCGGTACCGCGCACCGGGGGGCTGGTGAACAACGGAAACGTGTTTCCCACGGTTCCGGCGGCTGGAAGGCAGGGTCGGAGTGCCAGCGCGGGCAGGCGGGGGCCCTCTTCCAGGTGGAAACTTCCTGTATCCTCGAGTGGGAGAGGGAGCAAGGGCTCTCTGTGGCGTCTCTTTTATAAAAAGCATTGACACAATCACCTTCCAAAGGCCCCACCCCCTACTACCATCACCTTGGTGATGAGGCGATCAACGTGTGAACGGGACAGGGGCGGGGCATGGGCATTCAGACCACAGCAACATGTGACATGTGAGATCTCATGAACGGTAACCATTGCCGCTAGTATGTCGTTGGGACCACTGTGTCCGGTGGCCATGGAAAATAAACACGCTCGCGTTTCCCGAGTGCTCACCGTGGAGTGCGCCCCGTGGAGTGCGCCCCGAGGAGTGCGCCCCCTGGAGTGCTCACCGAGGAGTGCTCACCGAGGAGTGCGCCCCGGGGAGTGCTCACCGTGGAGTGCGCCCCGGGGAGTGCGCCCCGTGGAGGGCGCCCCGAGGAGTGCGTCCCGTGGACTGCGTCCCGTGGAGTGCGTCCCGTGGAGTGCTCCCCGAGGAGTGCGCCCCGTGGAGTGCGTCCCGTGGAGTGCGCCCCGTGGAGTGCGCCCCGTGGAGTGCGTCCCGTGGACTGCGTCCCGTGGAGTGCGTCCCGTGGAGTGCTCCCCGAGGAGTGCGCCCCGAGGACTGCGCCCCGTGGAGTGCTCCCCGAGGAGTGCTCCCCGTGGAGTGTGCCCCGTGGACTGCGCCGCGTGGAGTGCGCCCCGTGGAGTGCGCCCCGAGGAGTGCGCCCCGTGGACTGCGCCCCGAGGAGTGCGTCCCGTGGACTGCGCCCCGAGGAGTGCGCCCCGTGGAGTGCGCCCCGTGGAGTGCGCCCCGAGGAGTGCGCCCCGTGGAGTGCTCCCAGAGGAGTGCGCCCCGTGGAGTGCGCCCCGTGGAGTGCTCCCAGAGGAGTGCGCCCCGAGGAGTGCGCCCCGTGGAGTGCGCCCCGTGGAGTGCTCCCAGAGGAGTGCGCGTGGAGTGCTCCCGGAGGAGTGCGCCCCGAGGAGTGCGCCCCGTGGAGTGCTCTCGGTGGAGTGCTCACCGTGCAGTGCGCCCCGTGGAGTGCGCCCCGAGGAGTGCGCCCCGTGGAGTGTTGGAGGAAAGCTGAGCAGCTAACAGCAGGCGCCGTAATGTGTGCTAAGGGGATAGATGAGAGAAATCAAGTGGAAACTCAAGTGTTTCCTTTTGTTTGGAGAAAATCGTGGAAGGCTCTGAAAAGATATTTGAATTAACCTTGAAGCAGATGTCTTCTAGGTAAGAACAAACCCTACTAATAACAGGTAAAAAACATCCCAAGAGCACCCTCAGCAAAGCCGACGCAATGCGCTCCATAGCAGGTGCTACCTTCTTGGCAGCGAGCTACGGCCTCACGTCTCAGAGGTCGCGATTCTTTCTGTGATTTAATTTTCTTAAGACTACCTATTATAGGGAAGGTGAAAACCATCCCACAAATATTAAAACATAGTTTAAAGTAATCGTTCCGGTTTCTTTATTGATTGCATTGTTTCCCTAGAGCTTCCAACTGCTATTTGCTAACTTGTGCTCCTTTTCTCTTCTCCCCAGTCTCTGGCCAATGGGTGGCTGAAAGTGCGGTGAACTAAGGTCTAATTCATCCCAGGCTCAGTGGTGGATAAGACGAATAACAACCACCATTAATGTTACAAGCACTCTGTTTAGCATTATCAAGAAAATTTAGCACCTGGCCGGTGTGGCTCAGTGGTTGAGCATTGACCCCTGCACCAAGAGGTGGCTGGTTCCATTCCGGGTCAGGGCACATGCCCAGGTTGTGGACCCGATCCCCAATGGGGGCGTGCAGGAGGGGGCCAGTCCATGTTCTCTCTCATCGCTGTTTCTATCTCTCTTCCTCTCCCTTCCTCTCTCTCTAAAATCAATTTAAAAAAATAATTAAAAAAAAGAAAACTTAGCAAATTTCATTCTTTTCATTTCTTTCCTCCAATAACAGCTTATGATACACATACTATATGTATTTGTCATCTCTGCTCTCTGCAGTATACATGTCGACATTGAGAAAGAGAGACTGTACGAGAGGGAGAGAGACACCCAAACGTGCCAGCAGGCTCGCAGGCTGGATCTGGCCGGAGTGGACGCTGCGGTCTCTATTCCGGAGGCAGTCTGGAGCCAATTCTTTCCCTTCGGGGAAGCTCAGTCTTTCCTCCAAAGGCCTTCCACTCATGGATGAGCCCTCCGTGCAAACTGTCAGCTTTGCCTTCCAGCGCCAATCCAGGCACCCCTGTTTCTCAAGTTGGACCGGGCTGGCGTGGCTGCGTCAGGATCTCGTTCTATCCTCTCTGCTGTTAGGTGTCACGTGACAGCCCTGTGCTGTGCCTTACACTCCTGCGGTCTTCATTCCACAGCCCTGAGCTGTGGCCCATCCCGCTTCCTGACCCCCCAGCCCAGGTTTCCCAGTGCATGGCCAGCCTGAAACTGGAGTAGAAGACCATGCCATCTGGCTGTGGAGACACTAGCCACGCTGACCAAGGCAGTTTCTAGGTAAATTAAACGATAAATTGATAGATAGCATAGTAGATAAATAGAGGATTTCAGCTATCTATTGCTCAGGCACAAGTACCCCAATTGAATGTGTTTTTGTGTTTTTTTTCAATAGGGGTAGTAGCTTAAAAATAACCATTTTATTATGTCTTACAAGTCTGTGGATTTAGCTGGAAAGTACTTCTGCTCCACATGCTGTCGGCTGGGGCTCTGGTCATCAGAGGCCTGGCTGAGGTCCCCCATGCATGACAGTGTTGAAGGCTGGAGGTGTCTGCTTGTCAGCTGGGATTGGCAGTCGGAGCACCTGGGTTCCCTGTGCATGCTGGACTTCTAGGACGGTGGCTGGATCCCAGGAGGCAGGTTGATGTGCAAAAGCAGAAGTTGCTGGCCTCTTAAAACCCAGTCCCAGAAGTCACACGGCATCCCTTCCGCTGTAACTATTAGTCGAAATGAGTCAGAGGGTCAGCCTGAAAGACGAAGGTAGACCACCTCCTGATGGATCTGTTTCCATCTTTAATCTACCACATCAAGACAGATAAACAGATGGATCAAAGAATAGGTGCATTGAAAGTCTAACTAAAATCTGGAGGAGAGAGATAGAGGTGGTTTCTACGTACTTCCTGTTGCTTTCCTGAACTTTCTGGTGTTTTTCCGGCAATATTTTAGTAGTACAGCTTGAGGTATCATAACAAACTGAACACACCACATACCTTGAATTCATATCAAAAACTACAATGATCAGCAACCCAGCTTTATCGTCCAACAGCTATTACTTCTGCCAAAACAAACAAAAGTTTTTCATACTTAAAGAGAAGCATCTATTACGAAAAACAACAATTCTGACCAACCTTCTATTCTTTGCAAGTGAAACACATCTTTGACATTTCCATAATAAGCACAAACTCTTGACTATTTTTACAGTTCTAGATTTTAGGGCTCAGTTGGCTAATAGCTATCAAAGCGCAACAAATAAATTGACGTGGGTTTTCCTGACAGTTGAATGGCCACCAGTCTGAACGATTAGTGAATTGACGAATGGCCTATATCCTTATCAAAGCTTTTATCATTCGTCAAACTGTATTTATTTCTTCAACCCTGTTTGGAAATGAGGCATCAATAAATATAAAATCTGGGTTTTCAGCAAAAGCATCAACCAGCAATTAGTTTCAGAAACATGCCCAAAAAGAAGTCTTCGCGGGTTCAGTGTCCTGTCCACCTTACTGTTTCAAGAGGTAATAGCTGGATTCTCTTAAAAAAAAAATAAGTAAATAACATTAAAAAAAATAGCTAGATTCTCATGAGCTATCACACAATTAAATAGCAGTATTTTTTCCAAATCATTTACATAGAATTTTGATGTATTTATATTTAGAAATGGGCAATGATGGAGAATCGAGGACCTTGGCTTGTTCCCTGGACACCTTATTTAGAGGCTACACCCCTTCTTCTCACCTTATTGCTCTCGATAGAGCCCCTGTGACAGCCTTGGGAATGGCCTCCAGAGATGTGTAGGTCTTAAGCCCTGTGAATGTTCTGGGGAAAAGTGGTCTTTGAACGTGTGACTATGCTAACGGTCATATGATGAGGTCATCCTGGGTTACCCCGGAGGTCAGAGGGGTCAGAAGGGAACTTCATACAGAAGGGGGGAGGCCAGGAAGTGGAAGCAGAGGGGAGCAGGCGAGAGAGCAGGTGACCGAAGATGGAGGAAGGGGCCCTTGAGCCGAGACACGCAAAGATCGCAGCTCTGGCCAGCAAGGCAAAGCAAAGAAAGGGTCTTTCTAGAGCATCCGCAGGGAGTGTGGATCTGCAGACAACTTGACTTGAGCCTACTGTCCCCACTTTTGGGCTTCTCCCCTCCAGAACTGGGAGAGAATGAGTGTCTGTTGTTTTAAGCCAGAGAGTTTGTGGTCACCTGTTACAGTAGCTGTCGGAGGCGTATGCCGGATCGATCACAGTGTGGATTGTTGGCTAACCTCTTCTTAGTCTTCCCTTCCTCACTGGTCACCGAGCTCCTGGGGGTGGGGACCTTGTTTGTGTTCGCTGCTGTGTCCACTGTAACCTGCTGGATGCTCAGCACAGAGGAAGTGTAGACTGAGTGGTTCTGCAGCGAATGCCTCGTGGGAGAAGCTTTTTGGAGGAGATTCGTGGGAAAGAAAGGATGGCATACCTTTCAGAGAAGGGGTACTCGTATGAGCAAACATGCTAAGGTGAGAAAGAAGGATTACATGGGATTTGGGGGGGCCCAAGGAGAAGGAAATACAGCTAAGCCCTTTGGGAATCAGGAGACTCCCCTGGTGGGATGACAAGGAGCCAGATTGGGGAGGACTTTGAGAACCACGAGCGGCTGGTAGGAGTGGAGAGGGATGTAGTAAAAGTCGAATGACTTTGGACGTGTGCAGACAGGTCACCCAGTGGGTAGTTTTTGTTGATCTTTTTTTTTTTTTTTGCAATTTTTATTAATTTATTTTTGTTATAGATGCCCCCCCCCTCCCGCCCCAGTGGTTAATTTTAAGCACCAGCAAAGTAATGCCTTTCAAAACGAGAGAGAGAAAAGTTCAGCTTTGGGAAACTAATGAAGAATTCTGCAGTTGGAAACTTCTAGTTTCAGCATGCAATATATTTTCTGTTTTGAAGTTGCCTTGATTTTAGTTTGAATTCCATCTAAATAAGTAGACTCCCAACTTTTTCAGGACTTAGGGTTCTGCTGGGCTTTTTGGGGTCCTGCCTGATGGGCACACGGGTTCGTCCGTGCCGGGGGCTGTGCCCTGCCGCTGTGGCCGCGGCTCAGCAAGAGACAGGCCTTCTCCGGAGGACGCCGGAGATCAGCAAATTAGTGGGCGCCGCCTCCTCCAGAGGAGGCCCTCCCAAACTCGCTTTGTATAATTAGCTGATGACTTATGTCCTCATTAAGAGAGCTTACCAGTCAAAGTGGTGATCAATCAGCGGACTCATTAATTGGGATCCTTCTTTGTGGTTCTGTTGTGAAGGATGTTCATTTTTTCACTGGCGTGCCTGAAAATTGCCAGCTAGTGAAAATGCTCATTTGGCAAGAACCCTGGCTGTTAAACGGGCATGCGCACATCTCACACATGTTTACAGAAATCCATCACACTGCTTGCGGGAGGCAGATTAATCCCCCCCCCCCCCCGAAGTTGTACTGCTTTCCTATAGCTGCTATAACAAATCACCACAAACTTCAAATTCAAAGTCCTAAATAATTCAGAAATATCAAAATCCTTTAGGGTGGATACATTAAGATACGAGCTCTTTAGAACAGACCTGCCCCCGCTTTATAACCGGCAAAATAATAAAGGTCATTAAAGACTCAGTGGAGAACTGGGTAAAATAAACAGTGCAAATCCTCACTCCCGTCCTGATCCCATCCTAAAGAGAAACCCCCTTGAACAGTGTGGTAGTCTCCTCTCTTTCTAGACCAGGACTTTTTTATATTTGTGAATTTGGGCCAAAAACGGACTCCCCAGCTGGCTTCCTAGATGAGGTGATTTATGGGATTAGGAAAAAACCCCGGCCGTGTGCCATCTCCCCAGATAACTTTCTCACTGTGACATTTTATGGCTGAAATTCTGTTATTAACAATTCATTTCTTTGGCTTAATGGTCTGTCCCTTCTCAAGATGCAAATACCTCCTACAAGACTAACCTTTAAGCCGGAACAATCATGATGAAAATTAGTTGATTTAAACTGTTATTCCCTCTCCCTGCTCCCTTGTCTCATCACTTGCCTTGTTGATTATCAAAATTCCATCATCATGTGTTTCCTTGCTGTTTGGGTCCGTCACCACCCCAGACTCTAAAGACAGGGACATTGTGCACCTTTTTCACGATCCAGTTCCTGGGGTGGAGTGACGCAGGGTGTGCCCAATAAACAGGCGACTGGATGGAAGATTTTGAAAAAATGGAATCCGATGTGAGACTGAAGGGGGCTGGGACGTAATGGAAAGCAAAGCAATGTGGGGTGCTAGGCTGAGGCTGCCTCCGAGGTCTGTCCTTCCGCTGGTGCACAGAGCTCAGGACCTAGGTCTGGCATCCCGATGGCTTCTGCTTCCAGTGGTGGCTGTGCTGGTCGTGAACGATGTTACGTATCACTCCTGGTGGCCACAGTGAAGCTTTACTGACCTCACAGTTCTCTCACTTACCCTCCCTGTGACTCAAAACTCTCCAGATCTGATTTTGATTTTTTAAAGTTTGAGAAGATGGAAAATCAAAACAAGCGGGGAGGATCTGTTTTTTTTTTTTCAGTCCCGAAAGTTGTTTTTTTCTCCCGCCTTTTTCGTTTTAACAGCTGTATAAACATTTACCCCAAAAAACATCCTGGGAACAGGGTGTGGGCAAAGGATCATGTGCAAAGGACTCTGCTGTTTGCAGAAATACTTCGAGAGAGCCGGCACTGCCCATGCACCTGTTATTCCAGGTGTGTGCATCAAATTCACGGGCCGTGTTAATACTTGCCCTTAATGGCATTTAATGCCAAGGGAATTTCAGACTTTAAAATAGCAAAGCCTCCAGAGGAGGAGAAAGTGGCCTTGACTCAGTAGATTCCCATAGACGCCTCATGGTGAGTGGCAGCGGTTACCACAGTTTATAATTGAATGTTTAATTGCTTGTTTGATGATTTATGTAACATCTGTCCCCTCTTCCAGCCTATAAGTTCCATCTGGAAGTGCTGTCGGGTTCTGCTTCTTACAACATGCCCAGCGTTTAGCACAGTGCTTGGCATATAACACATGCTCAAAACACATTTGTCACAGGAGTGAATACATATTACCTCATTTAGTTGGCACGGCCTGGTCTAGAGGTGTGAAAGGATTTTTAAAAATTGCTCAGCTTCTTAGTTTGACGTAGGTCTGTTTATATATATCTGAGATGTTTTCTAGCGAAGCTTTCGGCCTTAAAAAAAAATCTATAGTCATTGATGACAGCTTTTCTCAGGAATGGGGTCAACTGTACGTAATTAGTGACTATTAATGAAAGCAGTAGGAAAAGATTGCTTCTTAATATCCTCTTTATGAGAAAATAGTAAAATTAAACTCAAGTAGTATACTTTTTTACTTGTTCCATCATCATCATCATCTTCCACTACACAATCTCTTTTTCCATTTAATTTAATGAGAACGGATCTTTGCAGCCATTGAGACTAAAATGCTTGCATATTAAGGAAATCAGTTCCTTTAACCTGCCACACCCCCGTTGCACACAATGAGGACGGACGAAAGGACTGAGTGTCTACACGGGTGGGAAAGAAAAAGGTGCAGACACGACTGTGTAGGACACGCAGGGTGAAGAGGCTGGAAAGGACCTTAAAATTTGCTGGAGGCCAGATTGGTCTGAGGCAAAAGAAGCAGCCCGAAGGACTCATAAAGCAGGGCAGTGTCTGGCACCAGCTACTGTATCTTCAGCGCATCGTGTTGTCCTGGCTGATGTGTTTTCTGTCCAAAGCCTTCCACTCCCCACGTTGTGAGTCCAGAGCCGGACTTATTCTTAGATGTTCCTTCCCGGCGGAGAGCGAGGACGTGCTGGGGCTGCTACGCACCCCTGGAAACTGCCCGGAAAGGCGCGTACACCTTCGGTTCTCGGGTCTTCAGATAGAGGATGAGAGAGACAAGAGTGACAAAGGTCACCAGTTCTCTAAGGGGCAAAAGGTGGCAGTGAAGTCGACTAACGCGGACAGAGTTTGGCAAATGACAGCAGGTAAGAAGATGCTGTAAGAAGCAGCAAATTGTTGGAAGCAAACGATGGAATGCCAAGAAGCGTGCTCTTGGGGAGTTTGGAATGGCTCATTTTCAGAACTCACCAACGACCCAAGGGGCGAGGAAAACCCCAGCGAGCTGGGTCTAGGACCCGTGATGCTCAGTGACGGCAGGTCACGGTGTGCGTTCTGCGTGTTAGCCCCTTCCAGAGGCTCTCCTTACGAAGCGCAGCGCCGTGCACACAGCCCATTCCACAGGCTCGAAGTGCGGCCGACGTGTCCCGCTGAAGCCGATGAGTAGCACAGGGGTCGCAGGTCACACCTGGTGAAGGGTGTGCTCGTAGGACAGTGGCTGACATCATATCTGATCAGCTCTGCGAGGCAAGAGGGAGTGTGAGGATTCCAGGAACCATTCCTGATAAATACATGTTTACAACATGTACTCCTGTTAACACTGTCTGATGCTTCCTATGCTCCCTACTTTTCTCCTGTTACCTCATTTGAGTGTCGCTTATCCAGTGAATTAGATACTGTTACCTACGTAGAGGAGGCCAATGTGAGGCACCAGTAGAAGCTGGAAGACAGGAGCAGGTAGGAGCCAAGGTATTTCTTCCCTCCTCTCTGCAGTTAAACTCCTGGTAGTAAGTGTACGACATGACCAGTTGTATACATCTGAAGGAAGATCTCATACTTAATTAGAATGAGGGTAATTTTACATGAAAACTGTTACTAAAAGCCCTTGCACAGGCCCACGATCATCCAGAAAACATTCATATTTGGAAACGTCCCACATTGGAAACAGTGCCTCCCTGTATCGCACTGCGTTTTGCTGCACTTTCACAGACTGTCCAAATGTCCCTGGGATTGTCCTTGCGGTTCTTTTAAGGATCCCACAAAGCACGTGTTGGCTGCAAACGTGTTCATCGTGCAAGGGGAATCTGAGGGAGGAAACAAGGCTGGGGAGGGGACGACACATGTCACCCAATGTTTTCACAGCTACTTTTCTATTTTGAAATAACATTTCTGGAAGCCGTCCTGTTCGACAGCCACAGAGAGCACCAGCAGGCTGGAAGGCGACCCCTGTCCGTGCCGGAGGGGACGTACCAATCCAGCCAGATGAGTGTGAAGCTGGATATTTAAACGAGCCTAACGGGGTGGAGGCAGAAGACTTGTCCCCGGTAGAATTGCTGGAGGAGGGTGAATATGAAAAATAAGCTAGAGCTCAGAAATATAATTTTGTTAACTGGGCTTATTGTCACTCATAACTGTGGAGTTCTTTTAGTAAAAAGGAGAAAACGGATATTGGGTGGGCAGCTAACAGGTATTCCGGTGATAGTACAAGCAGATGCAACAAAAAATCTGAAAATGGTACATTAATGACTAGAGCTCAGAAAAACTACTGTGCAGGAATCGAATGTCCAAGGATGTAACATTAGCAAGAAAGCAGGAGGGGGAAACCCCAGAGCAGAGCCTGGCTCAGCTCACAGGTTGAGTGGGCAGACACACCTTTATTCAGCTCAGCTCTTTTCAACCAGCATTGATCAGAGTGTTGTAGACACTGACTAAGTGGTTACAAAAATAAAGGGCTGCGATCCGGTGTCAGAGTGAGTTATGTGGCCAGGGGATCCCAAAGCTGTTCATTCGTCTCCAGAAGCTACAAAAATAGAGACATGTAGTCTTAATCCCTGGATGTCAGAATTCAGTGGATTTGGGATTCAAGAATCTGTTTTTGTTTTGTTTTTTACTCTCCCCTGAGGACATTTTTATTGAGTTTTTGAGAGGGGTAGAGAGAGAGAGAGAAACATTGATTGGTTGCCTCCCTCAGGCGCCCCCAACTGGGGCCAGGGATTGAACCCCAAACCTAGGCATGTGTCCTGACCAGAAATCGAACCCAGGACCTTTCGGTATATGGGACAACACTCCTGTTGGCTGAGTCACCCTGGCCAGGGCCAAGAATCTGTCTTTCTAATTAGTGCCTCAGTGATACTGAGGCAGGAAATCCAAGGGGGCTCATCTTTGGAATGAATCACCGGTAGAAAATGAGCACCATGTCTATTATGATTGCGGCGATGTACCTGGCTCTCACTGCAGATGTTCTCGAATAGTGAACACAGGACTTACCCAGGGCCCTCGCTGTACATGCAGATTCCTGGGGCCACCTCCAGCACTTTTGAATATATGGGTCCCAGGAGAGAACACATCAGCATTTGTAACTAGCAGCCCCGTTGCTTTGGAAGCAGACCAAATTGCAGAAATGTGTGATCTGTAGACCCAACTTAAAGAAATACTGGTTTTTGAGAACTTACTCTTTGCCAGTCACTATGCTGTAATCCATTTGTGCACCTTGTCTGAATCCATCCTCCTGGTGGTCATAGAGGAGAGGGACACTCATCACTCCCATTTTACAGATGAGGAAGGCAAAGCAGGGAGGAGATAAGTAGCTGGTTTGCGATCACGCTGTCAGTAGCTGGGCTGACTTGTAGACTGCAGCTGTCTGACAACAAGATTTATGTTCTTAATACCAGATTGCCTCCTCGCTTCCAGTGGGGCAGAGAGGAAAAATGAATCTTCCCAGGGGGCCAGTTTTATGAAGGCATTTGAACTAAAGTAAGACAAGGGGGCTTTGGGCTCTCTCACTTGGTCCTTGGATACACAAATCTTGAGATTTCTCTAAAATGAATTTTTTTTTTTTTTGCTCGTTATAAAACTCGAATAGATCCAGCCGAAAGCAAACATGTTGATATTTCTTTCACATAGTTAATAGTGTTATGATGTCTGACATAATTGAATAGCTGGTAGACAAGGCCATGACTTTAGAAAATGCTGATGTGGGGTGGAGGCCGGACACTCCACCAACTTCTTCCTTCAAAGAACTCTGGGCTTTCTCCTTTGAAAAGTAAATAAAATGAAGAAATCAACACAGAATCCACAGACACACCCAATGAAAACCAAAACAGAGGACCCTGAAGCAGAGACCCTTTTGTGAAGAACTTGCTCCTTTTGGATTTAGTGATAATGTTGATCTTTCAAAAGATAACTTTACAGCCCTGGCCGGTTTGGCTCAGCGGTTAGAGCATCAGCCTGTGGTCCTGAGAGACCCCGGTTCGGTTCCCACTAAGGGCACGTACCTCGGTTGCAGTTTGGCCCGGCCCTGGTTGGTCATGCGGGTGGCAGCCACTCGATGTGTCCCTTTCATGTCGATGTTTCTTTCTCTCTCTTCCTCTCTCTCCCTCCTACTCTATCTGAACAAAAAAATGGAAAAATATCCTCGGGTGAGGATAAAAAAAAAGCTAACTTTACAAATTATGAACGTCTGCTGCATACCCGCATCCCTGTCGCGGGCCTGTTTCCTGGGCGAAGAGCAGTAAAGCCCGTAAGTCAGAGAGAACTTGTTTACCCAGCTGTCATCGGAATGGCCCTGTGGAGCCGATGCAAGTATGAAATAGCTTTTTCCACCAGAATGAGAGGAGCCTAATGGAATCATGTATGTCGCAGATTAGAAGCAGCCTTTCATCTGTTCCAAGAGCTGATTATGGACAACTCACACCTGGTGAGGGAACAGGACGTCGGAGCCACGAGTGGGTGAAGCGTGTCCACAGGGCAGCACATAGATGGCAGGACTCTCAGCCTTTTTATTTTTTTTATTTATTTTTTATTTTTATTTTTTATTTTTTATCCTCACCCGAGGATATTTTTCCATTTTTTTGTACAGATAGAGTGGGAGGGAGAGAGAGGAAGAGAGAGAGAGAGAGAGAGAAACATCGACGTGAAGGGACACATCGAGTGGCTGCCACCTGCACGACCAACCAGGGCCAGGGACAAACTGCAACCGAAGTACATGCCCTTAGCGGGAACCGAACCCGGGTCTCTCCGGACCGCAGGCCGACGCTCTAACCGCTGAGCCAAACTGGCCAGGGCAGCCTTTTTATTTTTTTAAATTATTTTTCTTTATTGATGTTAGAGAAAAAAAGAGAGCAGGAGAGAGAGATAGAAACATCGATGAGAGTAAACATCATTTGGCCACCTCCTGCACACCCCCCACTGGGGATTAGCCCACAACCTGGACATGTGCCCTGACCCGGAATCGAAC
Source organism: Molossus molossus (assembly GCF_014108415.1). Lineage (NCBI taxonomy): Eukaryota > Metazoa > Chordata > Mammalia > Chiroptera > Molossidae > Molossus > Molossus molossus. Next base: position 60,718,549 of record NW_023425351.1, on the reverse strand, counting down.
TGGCGACCTCTTAGTACATAGGATGACGCTCAATCCACTGAGCCACACCAGGCAGGCGGAGCCTGTTCAGTAACACTAGGTAGACACCTTTAACAGTGTTCATCGGAGGCCTAAGACGCCCACATATGACGTAGGTCGGGCAGAGTCTACGGAACACCCGTCTCTCCCAGGCCCTGTTAGGTACTGGGCACCCCTGGACAAAGCAGAACCACGAGTCCACAAAGGACTGCATCGTTTGCCGTTAGCCCACACGGCCCGTGTGCAGTTCTTTGTTGTTCCCAAATAAACCCATTTTGCTGGAGAAATACCTGGCTGTTTATTTGTTTAAGGTCAACAGAAGAAATAAGTAAGTTGGTGGGAATGGGTGACATGTGAGGGGCTGAGGATTATTATGACCTGTCGTTTGTCAGAGCTATTTCAAGAAAATTGAGAGTCCCTACATATTAAAGCCACGGCATATAGATTCTCCCCAATAAACGTGTGTTCCCCAAAAGATCACTACTCTATGTCTACATCGCCTGCACTAGAAGCCCACTTTTTTTTTTGGTATCCACTTTTCCTATAGAGATGAAGATGTTATTCCTTCAAGGGAGCCACTAGCTAGGCTACTGGGAGTGAAACACACTCACACACACCACACACACACCCCTCACACTCACACACACCACTCACACACACACACCCCTCACACTCACACACACACACCCCTCACACTCACACATACCACTCACACACACCACACACCACACATACCCCTCATACTCACACACCACACACACCACACATACCCCTCACACTCACACACACCACACACCCCCCTCACACTCACACACACCACACACATCCCTCACACTCACACACCCCACACACACCCCACACACCCCACATACTCACACATACCACATACACACCACACACTCACACACACCACACACCACACACACACCACACACTCACACATACCACATATAGACCACACACTCACACACACTCACACACACCACACACACACACCCCTCACACTCACACACCCCTCACACTCACACACACCACGCACACACACCCCTCACACTCACACACTCACACACACCACACACCACACACATCCCTCACACTCACACACCCCACACACACCCCACATACTCACACATACCACATACACACCACACACTCACACACACCACACACCACACACACCCCTCACACTCACACACACACCCCTCACACTCACACACACCACACACACCCCTCACACTCACACACACCACACACACACATCCCTCACACTCACACACACCACACACACCCCTCACACACACACCACACACTCACACACACACACACTCACACACCACACACACCACACACCACACACACACACAGTTTGGAGCAGAGGCTGCTCTGACCAGTCTCAGTAGCTAATACTCAATCTTACACCTGAGCCTCCAGGTACCCGACTTCGCCCTTGCACTTCAGCAGAATCTTGGGACCTTTGAGGAACTAGGGGCCCCTCGAACCCGAGTGTGGGAGCTGTGAGTGCCCTGCAGCTGTGTGTGTGTGTGTGTGTGTGTGTGGTACTTTGCTCAGCAGGCAGCAGGCAGGTGCTCATTCCCTCAGGAATCTGGCAGCTGGGGGCATGCGTGTCTGACAACTGTATTTTCCCTGGTCTCCATACTATTTACTTTAAAAATGTTTTATCACAGAAAATATTGACATAAAGAAAAGGAAAAAAAAAAAAAAAAACCCTACTAATGAACCTCCAGGCGCCCATACAACGGTTTTCATTGCTGTCCATATTTCGTCCACCTTGTTTTCTCCATCTACCACTTTTGGGTGCAGGGGTGGGAGAGAGCATGCTGGAGATTTTAAAACTCATGCCAGACTTCCTGTCACTTCACTCCCTACATAATTTTTCTGCCTCAAACCAGTTGCCCACTGAGGTGGGCAGAGCAGTGGCCCCCAGATGCCCCTGCCCCCGTCCTCAGAACCCGTGGACATGCTGCCTTACGTGAGGAAGCACCCTGGCTGTCAGGATCAAGTTGCAGACCTCGAGATGGTGAGATTACCTGGATTCTCTCGCTCAGTCCATGCACTCACATGGGTCCTAACAGGGAGGCAGGTGACAGGGACAGAGGCAGAGGGAGAAAAGGCAGCCTCTAGGTGCTGGAAAAGTCCAGGAAATGGACTCTCCCCTACAGCCTCCAGATGAAGCAGCCCTCCCAACACCTTGATTTTCGGGTTTCTGACCTCCAAACTCTAAGGAAATAAACGCCACGGCGTTAGTGGGGATTTTTTAGAGCAGCAGTAGGAAACTAATACACTTTTAAAAACAGGGAAGTTGCCCTGGCCGGGTGTCTCAGTTGGTTGGAGTGTCATCCCATACACCAAAAGGTTGCAGGTTCGATCCCCAGTCAGGGCATGTTCGGGAGGCAACCGATCGATGTTTCTCTCTCTCTCTTTTTCCCTCTTCCTCTCTCTCTCCCCCTTCCTCTCTCTCTAAAAATCAATAAAAACATATCCTCAGGCAAGGATTAAAATAAATCGAGACATAAAGATAGGGAGAATTCATATTAAAAGTGTAGATTTATGGCTTCCTTTGAGAAATTGGAGATTTGGCGATGCTGTGCCCACCGTCTTTCCTGGTAACGATAGGGTAAAAATAAGCTAAAGCCGAAAAGAAGCTACCTCAGAGTGGGACTTCTTTCTTACCCCTGGGCAACTGGATATGTGGCTTCTTGTCCAGAAGGTTCTATGGTTAATATAACCACTATAACATTGCTGAAAGCGTGTACTTTGAATCCAGTGGTTTCTAAGCCATGAGCTGAACGGGTCAGGAGCCACTGAACTTCCTGGTGAAGCAAATACCTAGAAGAGTTTGGTCATTACAGATGCCCAAACACACTTTCACACCTGTGCATAGCTCTTGACATGTGGGTGAGTCTGAGATCCTGCCACTGGAAAGGTCTGCATTGTACTATTGGTGCTGGCTGGTGAGGTGTCTTTCGCAGACTTCATGTTGTTGTTGAAGAATGATGCCCAGTGGGGTGGACTTTGAAATGACTGCTTCCAGGCGAAGTCAGTGGATCCAATCTGACTAGTTAAGTAGATCGGCACTTCGGGGGGATTGTTTGTGGCTTCCCCGGTCTTGTTTAATGAGCTGGAAAAGTAATTCACTAGAGGCTGGAGAAAGATGGACTCCAAACCTCACAACCACTTCATGCGTTGGGACTGTAACTTAGTCGCCTGGTAGGGTCTGGTGCATTTCTTTCTCTAACAATTCATGCGGAGCTCTGGACGATGCTGTTGTTTTGCCGGGAAATGAAATAGGCTTAAATATTCATAAAATGCATAAAGGGAGAAATAAACCAGGCCACCATTTACCGTCCAGTATGAATAGCTTCACGGGGGCTTTCTTCCTTCCAGAAAAGGAGGCTTTATTTGGACTTGTTGAAGGAGGGGCATTCAATAATAAAGGTGATCACCGTGTGACAGATTCTTGGGAGAACTTTGGAAAGGATCCAAGGAGAACGCATTGAGGTTGTCAGCAACAAAGATATTCTGGGCTTGCCTTATATTTTCTCCCAGGGAAGATCGTCACTTTGTTATATTGTTGCCGTTTCCAAAGCACACCTCTTTTCGACAACTTTAGAAATCGGGGAGTCTGCCGTGGTTCCACTACCCTCCGTTTCACGAAGGACTTGCCATCTGCCAGGTGCTGTCCCCTTTCGCCTGCCTGAGCACTGTGGGCACGTCTCCTTAGCTGGCTCTGAATACTGCTGATTCTGCACCGTGCCAGGCATTTAGACATCTTAACCCAATCCTCATAACCACCCTCTGGTCTAAGTGCCGTTATGTCCCCATTTTACAGAAACAAAAACTGAGATACAGAGATTCACTGACTTGCCCCAGATCCCACAGCTAGCACATTGTGGAGCTGTGATTTATGTCCAGGTATTCTAGCTCCAGGCCAGCACTCTTGGCCACTGTTGTATACGCTGTTCTCCTTATCAGTGAGGAAGCAGAAGCCCAGAGAAGAATTGGCCCAAAGTCTCACAGATAATAAATAATGGAGCAGGGACTCGGACCTAGGCAGCCTATAAAATGACAGAACCTACAAAGCGCATCGCTTCCACCACCTGCACATCTCTGCTTTGATCACTCATTCCTAAAGCCGCACAGACCTTCCACCTCAGTGCAAGGGAAAGGGAAGGAGTTCGCGTTATTATTTATTTAGCTTACTATCTGGTTTAATTCTGAGTAGATTTTGGGTAGTGGTTTGTTGCAAGAGGGTTGAATTTTCACTGAGTTGGTTGCCAGTCTCACAGGCCATCTTAACCTCCTCTGGAGCAGCCCTGCTGAATCTTTAACAAGTATAGGAATCATTCGAAGATCTTGTTAAAATACAGATTCTGATTCAACAGTCTGGGATGGGCCCGAGCAAGCTCTCAGGTGGTGCTGATACCCCGGAACGTGATCCCTGCTTTGAGTTGCATGGCTAGAGCTTCGAGTTTTTCCAAACCAAGCATCAGGATGCATCCCAGGGCCCAGATTGGAAGCAGGGCGTTTTCATAGCCAGAAGAACGTCTAGGGGGTCGGATACGATCTGAGCTACACAGACTACCAAGATCGGCAGGGACTTTCAGGGTCATCTGGTCCAGTCATCCACGTGATGCTTGGATCCTCTCAGACCCCTCCCTGCTGGGTCATCTCAATCCTTGCGTTAAAGAATTATCTTCAGTGAAGAGAACTAAACATTCTAGAACAGGAGGGTGCCTGCATCGCAAAAACAATCTAAGAGTGAGAGACGGGGGAGGAGTCTGTGACCGCTCATACTTGTTCAGACAGACCTTTGCCTTTGGATATTGATTCCAAAGCGTGCAAGCCTCCCCGTTTCATGAGAAAAGTGGTGTCGCAGGCATCCGCGCCCCCCACAGAACAGCATTTCCAGTGCCGCCTGGCGGGTGAGAAACTGGGGCAGCTGCCTGGCCGCTGGGCTGGCTGCTGCTTGGCGGCGTTGACTATTCATCCCAGGGCGCTGAGAAAACCTATCTCCACAGACTGAGCAGCACGAGACCATGAGTGGTTTCTTCTCACGGTAACCTTGCGATCTGATCCGAGAGACATTCCCCCCGTCGGGTCTCTGGTGCAGGGGATGCCCACGTCGCCTCGCCCACCCTTTCCTGAGGCTGCCGTTTGCCAGTTCTCTGCTTTCTCCGTTTCAGGTGCCCGGGGAGAGCGAGAAGCAGTGGAAGCCGGCCCTGGTGGTTCTGACCGAGAAGGACCTTTTAATCTATGACAGCATGCCCCGGAGGAAGGAGGCCTGGTTCAGCCCGGTTCACATGTACCCTCTTCTCGCCACCAGGTAGCCGTGACTTTGTGTCTGTGGTTTGAAACTGTTTCAGTCGAATGCATTTCGTTCAGTACCTTATATGACTGTGTACCACTGCGGCAGGAGAACCACCCGTTTTTAGCCAGATTAGTTAGCAATGATGGCCGAACATGGGGCAGCGCAGAGACAAAGAACAAAGTGCTCATCCGTCCTGAAGGCACGGTGACGCCTGTGAGGAGGTCCCAGCCTAGTCGCCTCCTGGCTGTGCACCCCATCCCCTTGGAGATGAGCTGTGCACATGTGTTTACAATCCTGAAGTTCAGGAAGAAAGAAGGATCAAGCAAGTGCCTTCCCTGGGGAGCACAGAGAATGTCATAGGTGAATGTCCCGCTGTGCTTTGTACAGCTGGCTTAGCCCAAGTCTCCACGACCAGCTTCTCCCCAGCTGTGTGATGCTTCCTGTGGAAGTGGGGCTGCCCGGGTCCATCTGTTCCTGAGGACCTTCCGTGTGCATGATTGCTCGGGTGACGTGCTATCTAAATGCATCATACGCTCACCCCCTTCTTTGAAGGCCTATATCCTGAGCACAAAAGCTTGTCAAACCTGGTCTCACCTCCAAGTAGCTGACAACTCCCAGACCTGGCTTCTTGCCACCTCTTTCTGTACATGCTTCATGATAACGGGCACCGTTTTCATTACTCCTACACCTTTGTTTCTTTACCCAGAGCTGGGAATGCTAATGCGGTGCGTATCTGTGGCCTCCCGGGCACAGTGCCTGGCAGGACTGGGCCCTTACATGTCTGTGGGATGAGTCATTGAACAACATGAGACACACTCTGGAAGGAGTTTGGTCCTATAGACAGAGTGGAGTAGAGGTGTTGGGGCATCTGTCCTGAGCAAAAAATAGAGAAACAAGGCGGGTTCCCCATTCTGGAGGGACTGAGGGGGCCCAACGGTCAAGGTCAGGTGCAGGGAAGGGAAGGAGCCTGCGGCAGAGCAAGGCTGACACCCTGAAACGGTGGTTGTGAGGAGAGCCCAAACTCCTTCAAGCTCTGACTTCCACTGCTGGGTGATTACGGAGACCAGCAGGGTGACCCGAGGATGGCAGTCACTGGCCCCAGAGGTAGATGGAGGAAACCTTCAGGGGCTCGGAACCAGGCCCACATCACTTAGAAATAATGAAAAATAATACAAAATAGTAATTTAATGTTTGAGTTTCCTAAACCTCAAAATCTTTGGCACGATAGCTATTCTGTATTTACAACAAAACCTCAATCATCAGAATCCAAACATCCTTAAATGTCCACACGAAGATCCAGGCTCTGTCTTGGGGTCCATGCAAATCCAGCCCCGTCCCCATCCCGTCTGTGGTTTGCATGCGCAGGCCCCATCCACGGGGACTGATGTTCAGCGTCTGAGATTCTCACAACTGAAACCAAAGGAAGGTTAGACCACGGTCACTGTAGTCCGGTGACTGGGGAGAGAAATTGGACCCCTGCCTCTTGGAATGAAAAAAGCCAAGTTTCCAGAGAGGGGGATGGGAGCAGAGACACAGTAAATGCCATCCGTGGAGGATTGGGTGGGGGGCACCAAATGCACCCGTTCCAGGCTCCCACCCCACAGGGACGTAAGGTCTGGCTTGTGAACAAAGCACGTGAAGAGCCTAGAATCGTCAACCTGCATCCCATACGGACCTAGAAAAACGGAAACCCCTCTGTGCAAACTGTGCTCATTCAGAAAACCGGGTGCAGCATAAACACTCGGGGTCCACTGTCTGAACATAAAGCAGATCCAAAGGTGACATTCACCTCCCAACTTACTGCCCTTTCCCAAACGACCCAGCCTGACCTCTGACCCGCAAAAGACTGTGTTATTAGATGTGTCTATGAGCCCTATGAGCAGTGATCAAATCAGGACGCTGCCCTGGACGGTTTGGCTCCGTGGTTAGAGCGTCGGCCTGTGGTCCAGAGAGATGGGTTCGGTTCCCAATAAGGGCACGTACCTCCGTTGCGGTTTGTCCCCGGCCCCGGTTGGGTCATGTGGGTGGCAGCCACTCCATGTGTCCCTTTCACATCGATGTTTCTCTCTCTCTCTCTCTCTCTCTCTCTCTCTCTCTCTCCTTCCCACTCTATCTGAACAAAAAATGTCCTCGGGTGAGGATAAAACAGAAAAATCAGGCCCCTCACCGTGCCCCTGATCTCCTGGTAGCCCGCGAGGCAGTCTGTCCGCGGTGTTAGGCCGGCAGTGGCCATTCTGACCTCATCCTCTCAAGCTCGTAGGCCGTTTGCTGCGCGCTCCGGAGCAGCAGCCGGGGAAAGAGCTGGAGTTTCCGCCCGTTTTTCTCCCACCAGGATGAGGCTCCCGCCCAGGCCGAGCGCCCCTCCGGCTCAGGCTCAGGCGCCAGCTGCGCTCGGTGAATGCCTGCGTCTCCGGCCCAGGGGGAGCCGGGCTTCGGGGACTCGCTTTGTAACTGGCCTCCTGGCTTCTGCATCATCCACCCTGGTTTGCACGTGCATCAGTCAGGGTCCGTTTCCTTCCATGACTCTGGGGATGTGCCTAGAAGAAGACCCTGGGAAAGCACACAAACAAGGAGAAGCACCCCCCCCCCTTTTCCCGAGCAACCATGCTGCGGAGATGACCCTCCTGTAGCTTCGGGTGGCTTGTGAAGGAGACGCCCTGGGGTAGGGTCATCCCAGCGGAAGGAAGCGATCTGTCCTCGCGGGTGGAGCCAGCTCTCGAGGTCGGCGGCTGGGCTGCAGCGTGTGATTCTGCCAGGAGTGGGAGACACCAAAGGGAAGCTCTGGACCCTTCATTACCGAGGCCACCCCGTCCTCCCATTGGCTGCTCCCCAGCCACAGCTTTACGTCCATCACGTGACTCCTTCCTTTACTTCCCGGGTGTTCTGTGCGATCACGTGTGAAACGGTGTCCTTTACAGACGAGCATTTGGGCACAGCCTGTCTGGTAGCATCATTTGTCGTTGAGTTCATTTTTCTAAAGAAGGGGAGTTCTGTCTTTTTAAAATTTATTTTTAAAAATCTTCTAGTGAGGCATGATTTACAAACAGTAATATACACACATGTTAAACGTAAAGCCTACTTTTTCCTAGTGGGTATAAAGCCATCTTGGGAAATTGGGTTAGAGCATGTGCACTAATCCATCATCCTGAGTGACATTATCCAGAAGGCCATGGTGGTTCTGTTTACAAATACAGTTGAGTCCCCACTTAACGTAGTCGACAGGCTAATGGATTTAAACATGAATTAAGCTCCTGCAGCATATTTCTGTATGTCAATTAGTTGGTGGTAAAGTGGGGTTTTGTTATTACATCGTTTCCCTTAAAGTTACAGTTTCCCAGAACCTGTTGACAGTGGTAAGTGAGGACTTACTACAGACCAGGCGGTAATGAACCCACGGCTGACCTTTGTGAAGGGAGACTGGGTCAAGGCCAAGCGCTTTACGTGGGTTCTGTCGGAGTTTGCAGAACTAATCCAGTTTAAGAATGAGATGGGGTTTCTGAAAGATCCTCGGCCCAAGGACGCTTCCTGGAGATTCTGACTCAGCATCCAGGGTGGGCGTCATGAACCCCACCCTGTTTCCGACAAGCACTGGGCAGATGCAGCCCTCCGTGTTCCCACAGTTAACCCTCACAACCCCAGGAGGTTTAGGTTTCATTTCCAGTTCACAGACAAGCAAACTGAGGAGCTAAGAGGTGAAGTAATTCACCCCCAGCTAGGAAGACAGACCTGAGGTTCTGTTCTGAGTCACCCTGCGGCCTCCCAAGAGCATGTTCTAATTCCCTGGGGTGTAGTGGCTCTTTGAATACGCTGAGTGTATCACAGAAACATTTCCTGGGCCTTCCTGACAACTTAGTCCTCACATCTACCGCAGAGTGGGTATGACGACAAAAAGATGATGACTGCACTAGTCAGCTCCGCTGCCACCGCGAAATGCCATGGATTGGTGGCTTCAGCAAAAGACGATCACTCTCTCACAGATCTGGAGGCTGGGAGTCCAAGGCCAGGGGCCAGCATGGTCAGTTTCTGGTGAGAGCTCTCCTCTTGCTTTGTAAAGGTGCTGGCCGTCTTGCTGCGTGTTCCCATGACTTCTTGGTGCACACTCGGGGGGAGAGAGATCTCCCTGGTGTCTCTTCTTTTAAGGACGCTAATCCCATCAGAGCAGGGCCCCTCCCCTTTGACCTCACTTAATCGTAATGACCTCCTTATTGGCCCTATTTCTAAATATTATTGGCCCTATCTCTAAATATAGTTTCATTGAGGGTTAAGGCTTCAACGTAGAGTTGACGGGGCGGTGATGGGTAGAAGCTGATCGATAGCGATGGCATTAAGTGCAGTGTTATTTAGCAGGACGCCTGGCACACAGCAGGACTGAGCGATGGGCCAGCCCCTTGCCTCCGCCTGGGCGGTGCCGGGAAGCATGATTCAGAATGTCAGAGACTGTGCTTGCACAAGAAGACCTGGCCGGGACTACTTCCTGCCAGTAAGAAACAGGTTTCTTCTAAAATTGAGCTACTCCCTCCGACAGTCCAGAGTTGATTTGTGTATTTGTTTAGGTATTTTTGTTTGTTTGTTTTAGGCCCAGGTCCATCTAATTTGTATTTTTCTGGAAGGTGAAAATTTGATTGTGTTCATAGCAGTGGCCCAGACATGCCCACGTGTTCTTGGTGGCGACCACCAGGCACAGACATTGACCAGTCGTCGCCGCCCCCTCTGGCGAGTGTCTGTGGTACTGCAGCGCGTTATTGGTGCAATTTATAGCAGCGCACTCGGGCAGTCTGCAAACACGTTGAAGTTCTAGCTATTCTCGTCCCTCGGCTTTTTATGAGTCCTTGGGAAACATTTTCTGCTTACCCAAAGCTTATTTGATGTTGCTGAATATTTTTAAAAAATCTTGCCCATATGGAGTCAGTATGTTGGTTTCTGTCACTGTGGTCAAAATCGGCAAGTGAGATAGGTCTACAGAGAGCAAGGATGAAGGTCACGATGTTTCTGGAACTCGAGAGGACGCCGAGCCCAGCAGTCCTGCGCATCCAGCTTGTCGGCGAGAGGTTCAGAAGTACAGAGCTTGTAAATCCAGGGACGCTGGTCACAGCCCTGTTCTCTGACCTGGGGCCTGGGAAGGGTTTGCAGGAGCAGAGAAAGGAACCGATGAACGTGTACTTCTGTCCTTTGATACCGCTGGGGACGCGGAGACACTGTTTCTACTAACCGTGTAGCACAGTGATTTTCAAACATGTGACCCCCAACTGTTCACCCAGGGGCACTGACCTCTTTTCCCTTAGATTGTCCAAAAAAGACAACAGCCAACACAATAGCCATCTGGTGTGAATAAGTCAAAACTACACCTATATGTTTTGTCAGGTCGGAAAACCACTGTTTGTGCGCTCCAGAATTGTAGTAATTGGTTCACGTGTGCCCTGAGATGAAGAAGGTGGGAAATCGCTGTGGTAGTGCAACCAGGGGGCTCAAGAACCAACCTGCTTCTAAGTGCTAAAGGTAGCGCTGCCTCGGGCCAGCCCCAGACATTTTAGGAATGCCTTCCGCTGGGAAGTTTGCCAGTGCATCTGTCAGGCATTTATATCACAGCCCGCCTGTGGTTTTCACACCAGGCCTGGGAGGCTGCCTCACGCGTAAGGAATGTGGGCACTTGCCATGGCATTCCCTAGGGTAGGCGGGAGGATCTACACTGTCAAACCGAAAAGTATGGGTTTGCCTGCACACCTGTCCACCCCATGTGTCCCCACATGCCTGGTGCTCCCTCTGACCAGTCTGGAAGCTCCTCAGAGTTGGTAGAAATTGGCAGAGTGGGGAGGTCCATGGACTTTGGCATCAGACAAACCAGGAGTTGAATCCTAAGCCCTCTACTTGCAATGTGATACTGGGCAAAATATCAACCTCTGAATTCAAGCCTCGTCATGAAGGGGGCAGTCGTATCTTCTATTCATACAGTTATTGATAGGATCAATTGAGACAGTGCATGTAAATGTTTAGCATATGAGTGAGACATAATGAGTGATTGACAAATGTTAGCAATTTTTAAGATTGTAGAAAATAATTGAAATAAATGCATGGGTGACTGATAAGTTATTGGACATATTTGATCCTGCATGTAATACTTCATTTATCAGGGACTCATAGTGTCTTAAAGACATGAGACATGTTGCGGAGAGAAGTGTGAGACAGAAACGGGGAGACTGGAGCTCCTCAGTCATGCCACAAAGCTAGTTCTGAAACGCTGTTTGTAACGACACACAGGCAGGTGGCCAAGCAGTGCCCTTCTTCTTGGGGCAAGAATGTCCTGTTTACGAAATATTTAAAAAGCTCTTGTTAGGGGCCAACCTTGTACTAGGGGCTGATGGTAGGGGACTTTTTTTTTTAAAAAAAAGCCAAATGTAAGAGATAAAGCCAGGTTTTATAAGAGCTAATTGTCCAAGTTATTTACTCATGGTTTATTTTCCCACTAAAATAGGACTAATTTTAATTGTCATTATCTTACACAGAGAAGTTCTTGAAGATCTTTGTATAAACCACATTCTTTCTATACACATTGTGATCTGTGTTGGACTCATTAAAGCATAGATGGATAAAGGGAATATGTAAGAGATGACCAGAAACTATGAAGAATATATTTAACAACTAGAGCTCTCAGCCTGCTAAATAATAAAAAGACTATTAACTTAGAAGGAAAAACTTATCAAGGTGTTGGACCATTAAGGGGTGAGAACATCAGTCAGATTGAGTCTTGTTGACCTTGGGGAAGGTAAGTACACAGATGGTTTAAACCCATGGATGACATGAAGTCATTATACTGTCTCTCTTCTCTTCGCTTTCTACCTGTAGTTGACAAGCCAGAACGTGGCCCCTTTTCCTGGTATGATGGAAAGATACAGACTCTGTAGTCATGTGGACCTGGGTTCAGATTCTGGACATATACTATGTGATCCTGGGCAGCTACTTAACCACTCAGAACCATGGATTTCTCATTTGTGAAGTGGAGCTCACGATGCCACTTTTAAAGTCACAGTGATAGTGTATCAATGCAACCTTTCACCTAGTAGGCATCTGCTCCCCTCCCTGCATACTACTGCCGGCAGCTGGCCATGGAAGGTCATGAGACCATGGAGACGATATGGAGGACAATCCCTTGTCTCTGAAAATCCACCCAGAAAATTCCACGAAACAGTCAACACTTGTCTTCCATCTCTTTGCTGCTTATTCTCCTACATTAAGTTAGTCTTCGCCTATAGTCAGTATTCCTCAATGATAAAAAACTTTCCCAGAGATGGGACCTTGTCAAACTCTTTCACCACTATATGCAAACTAAAGAAGGTTAGAAGACAGAAATGAGGCAATTGTTCAGCTACTCTTGGCTGAGGGGGTGGGGGTTGGTACCTGGGCAGCCCCTCTTACCTGACGGTTGGGTCCTTACTAGTGATTCTTTCCCCATCATTTTCTGCCCCGTGTCTGTTGACTGCTGGGCTGCATTAGAGGTGGCCCCTGGATGAGTGCTCGTGGGCACCAAACCCGAGTTTTCCTTTTTTTTCCTGTGGCTTGCATTGTAGCATCTGCTGGGAAATGTTAATTACAGCAATTAAGTAAAATGAGGATGCAATATTGCTTAGCAACCAAGTTACCTAATATGTAATTTTACTAATTTGGCTAAATCTATGTGCTGCAATTGTTTTTGTTTTAATTAAGGATATTAATGGTAATGTTTTTGTGTGGCATATTTTAGCCAACTTTCTGTAACACCTCTCCAGAATTAAATTAGTGCATCAGTGTACTTGGTGAGACAGGTTTGTTAGTTTTTGTTTTTATCAAAACCAGTCAGACAAAAGGGCAGATCTGAAGATTCAGACCAATATGTGGCCTCGTACCAGGTATTGATAGAGAAACATTTGGCCTGGCCTCCTGCAGGAATGAGTATGTCTACTGCCAAGTTCCGCCAAGTCTTGGACAAAGAATTTGACCCAAAAGTGGGCCTATCACATAGCCATAGCTTCTCAGACCCACCACTCTGGGCATTGAAGTAGTGTTAACACATTTCACCCTTTCTTTGTACTTAGGTTAGAGATCCATTTCATTTATATACAGTTCTTTACATGTATACTGGATCCCTGCTGGCCATGAATTTGAAATCTTAATGACTTTCATTTTTTTTTTATAAAATGATCACCTACTCTCAGTTGGAAAAAACATAACTCCGACTCTCTAAATAATCAAACCACTATGAAAAATACCAGTTGCAAAAAATGGAAAGAAGAAACAGGGCATGTGTGTTAGACTAGTCTCCTAGAACATGTCATCTCTGTTACCTTTCAAAATCACTTTTTTGCAGAACTGGATGAATCTGGAAACTAGCATTGAGTGGACGTAAACCCAAGTTCTTTGGATTTAGCATTAGCTACTATTTTGTGTGGCTGAGGGACTCAGGGTGAGCGTGAAGTTATAATATCTCATTCTAGTCATCAATTCCTTCTCGTAGTCTAGCTAGTCATGTAGTCATCCATTTAACAAATATTTACCAAGTGCTTGCATGCGCCTGGGATTGTTCTAGGTGACGGGCATACAGCAAGGCGTGATCAGAAAGTCCTGCCTTGGTTGAACTAATTATAACAATGGTTGTTACTACATATTCTGTATCAGGCTCCACTTTCTAATATAATCTGGTCCTATTCATGTTTTCACTAATGGACAGTCCTGGCTAAGACGAAGTGTAAAATCTTGCTGGAGTTCGTGGCTTTGCTTCCAAACTTGGCTTCAGCCGTGGGGATGTGCATCTGAATTTCGCAACCAGGGAGTGAAGCATGTCCTTGGACTTCTCAAGCCATTTCAGATAAGACGTGGAATTGGGTGTGAACTGTAGCTTGAAAGTCCGTCCCAGGGTGCCAGTATGTTTCTGGCTGGGGAAGAAAGTTATTTTCTCCTGGGAGACAGCATTTTCGTGGTTGCTGTGGCTTAGTTCCTGCCACAGATAAGAGACAGATGGTCATACTTTTAAGGATACACAAATAGCTTAAAATGTAAAATAATTGCAGATAAATAATAGCTATTTCAGAGTCCCTCCTGAGACTGCGGATGAGATCTTTGGGAAGAATCTTGGGAGGAATGTAAAGAGGCTGTTCCTGGCAGGATGGGAAAACCTCGGGCAGACAGACTGTCCTTAGCCCTACCCTTCCAAACGTCTACATGGTGACTTTTGGCATCTTAGTGTCCCACCTCCAATTACTTCGTACTTGGTGTCCGGAATCTGGCCACACTAATGTGTTGCCCAATGTGGTCTGCAAATGAAGGGTCTATTAGGAGGCCTTTCACTGACCCACATTTTCAAAGCATTTCCACATAGGTCAACTGTGTCTGTGTGTGTGTCTGTGCACTTTCTTGCCACCTCGAACTCACATTTTAGAAACGTTTTGAAAAAACCTTGCATTCGGATAGTCACCAGCATGAATTGCATGAACTGAACACTTAACGTGTGTCAGGTAGGATGCGAGACACCGTGGAATCAATGAGAGATGATTGGCTCCTACCTTGAAGGTCTGGTGAGGGAGATGCGGTGGTCATCGTCCAGTCATGGGGTAAATGGACTGCACACGACGCGTGGGAGCCCAGAGAGGGATTACCTGGAGATCATGCTCTTCTTGGTCTTGAGCACCAACAGATGGCTGTGCTGTCAACGGCAGGTGTGTTATTCGCAACATCTCCTTTCCCAGCTATCAACTTTGACATATGAGCCTCAAACCTTACAGAATGGGTGCCCGAGGACCTGCTGGCTGCCAGCTTAGGCAGCCTCACCTTAGAGCTCAAGAAACAAAGCATGTGCTTCAAGTCTGCTTCTTCCTGGAAGGACCAAGGTCTAGGGAAGGTTTGATCAAACCATGGACTCCCAAGGTGATGACTTTCTCGTCCATCCCTGGGACGTTTTCACTGACCAGCCTGTGCTCAAACACTTCCACAGGTACTGCAGACCTTTACGCTTACCCCTTCCTCCTCCTTCTCATTTCTCACGCAGTCTTCTCTTCTCCAGACAGGATGTCTCCAAACTGTGCTCTTTATGAAGTGGTTTTGGGTGCTCTGCTGTTCTGGTCATTGTCTTCCAACATCATGACATTGAGATGCAACTGTATTTCTGGCTCACTGGTTTCCTTTGTGGCTCTATTTACTTTATGAATTTACACTATTCAGACGTGGAGTCCATGGGTTTCATTATACTGCCAAAGGGATTCACAGAACAAAAAGAGTGGTGTGTCTCAGGCATGGTCTGATAGCACAGGGGACACAGGACTGTCCTCTTATTCCATTCCAGTCGTGCAGTAAGTTCACATCAGTGTTGTGTGTTAGTAGCTCTGGGTTGAGTCAACTATCAACTAAATGTCCAGCGATGCTTCTATACCATGTCTCCCTCCTTCTAGTTGTGTTGTTTCTGGCTCTAACCACTGTGCTTACCAATGTTACATCCTTAATGTATGCTTCCTCTTATTACCAGTTTTGGATCACCCGCTGATTTAATGTCCATGTGCTCTATCACTTCATACATCATTGATAAAAATGTTTAACAGGGTAGGTCTGAGGCCATAGCTCTGCCTCCATCCCTAATTAAATGGACTCATAATGGCTATGGTCAGTTAGCACAGTAGTCATTTGACTGATAAGCTGTAAACCAACACTTATTCCTTTTAAAGTCCAAATGAATATTGAAGAACACTTTGCCAATATTTTTACCTGAATGTTCAGTTCCTATATTACTTTTCTAGTATCTAGTTTCTGAAAAAAACCATTGACTATAAGGAAGCCACATAGGTTCTCACAAACTACTGCTTCCTCTTTTCCATGGTAAAAATGATTAGTTAAAAAATCCACGACAGAATCCGGCTTGGGGACAGGTGTCACAGAATCTTTCTTCCCTGTTCTGAAACCAGATATCATTTCCACTTTTCCTGTCTTCCAATCTCTCACTTGTTCTCCCTGATTTCCCACAGGTCCCCCCAGAGTTTCTCTCATGTAGTGACGGTCCTTCCAGTGCCTGGCTGAGTAACCTTCCTGGCAAGGACTTGGTTCCTCTGAGCACCTGTGTGCTCTTCCAAATGCCACACCTTCCTGGGCCCCCCTCGCACCCGACTCAGGCTCGGATCTCAAAATCGTACTTTTCATAAAGCAGCAAAGTACCCCAAATACAAAGGATCCTGTAACTTCAAGCTGCAGGTCTCGGCATCTTGCCTGTCTCATTTGTGGAAGCCAGTCAGTTCTGAAGGGATCGATGAGGCCACAGATATAGATTTCATCCCACATGGATCAGTTAACTTCATTCTGAGAAAGGCTATTCTATAACCACAGCCAGCAGGCATTAGGTAGGAGGAGCTAGACATGGACAGTTTAGAATAACCCAGACCCAAACAAATGCCAAAAAGGGCAGAGATGAGCTCATCTAGTATTCCAACACTGAATTGCCATAGTCAAACCAACAACAAGCAAAACAGGAATGCCACACAGTCAGAAGGAACACACTTTTCTATGCAATGAAAGTCCTCATCCTAAAAACCAGAGTGGAAGATTTAGGTTCACTTCAGTCTTAAAGCCTTTTAAAGTGAATCTTTAAATTGTGTAGTATATGTTGTTTAGAGAAAAATTTAGAGCCCGACCGGTATGGCTCAGTGGTTGAACATCGACCCATGCACCAAGAGGTCGCCGATTCGATTCCCAGTCAGGGCACATGCCCAGGTTATGAGCCCAATCCCCAGTGAGGGGCATGCAGGAGGCAGCCAGTCGATGTTCTCTCTCATGGATGTTTCTATCTCTCTCTCCCTCTCCTTCCCTCTCTCTAAAATCAATAAAGAAAAAAATTTTTTTTTAAATTTAGGAATAAAAAAAAGGTATCAGATGAAATCACCCATCAAATGTCTCTCGACATCTTAATAAAAGTGTTCCCAAGCTTTTCTTTTACATACTTGAATTGCACATCTAGAGCTTTTCGATACACATCTTCTCACATTTACATATATGTTCAAGGTCTGTGTAATCTCATACCCACCCTGTGGGTACCTGATACAGTTCACTTGATTTTAAGGTGGGAAAAGGATCCTTTGTTCCCAGTATGACATGAGGCAGCAGCAAAGACGGTTTGCTGTAACTCTCGGTTTATATACAGTCCTGTAGGTTTCATTAGCCAGCATTGGCATAGTCAAAAGAACACATGATTCAGCATGTTCGCTCTTCTTCAGATAACAGACCAACTTGTCCGTTAATATGACCACCAGGTCATTCACACTTGGATAGTTGAAAAATGAATTTTTCCTTTTCTTTTCCATCAATGAGAAGCTGGTGATAAAACCACCAATAAAGTACACCAATAGCCCTCCCTCCAAGGCTCTGTTCTCGACATTGCTCCCTGTTGCATGCCGAGTTTCCCATCAAGGACTCCCCGTGCATGGTGTCGGTCGGCTAGGTACAAGGGTCTCATACATTGTTACACTCTAAGTAACTTTATTCCTTATACGCAGACCTAGCAAATGTCAATTTTCTAACAAATTGCATTTTCCAGTTATTACTGGCTTCATTTTTATAGTCTTTCTCTCTCTCTCTCAAAAAACAAGTATCGGTAGGAAATTCACACAAAAAGTGACATTCTCCATGAGGGTGGTATATCTTTTACTCACTTCACTTGTACCTTTCTGTTGCATTTATGCTGGCCCTGGATTTCAACAGAGTCTGTGTCCCCTGGGTGGAAACTGAGGGGCTAGAAGTAAGCCTGTTAGGCTAGGGAAGGCATAAGGGAACTCGTTTTTCTTGAATGCTTACTATGATGTACTAAATACTGGAATAAGTGCTTTATATATTTTATTATATTTAATCCTAATCATCTGAGGCAGGGATTATGCTTTCAAAATAAGAAAACTGAGGCCTTGGCGAGTGTGGCTCTGTTGGCTGGGCGTCGTCCCGTGCACCAAAAGGTTGCAGGTTTGATTCCAGCTGGGGCACGTGCCCGGGTTGCTGGCTCAGTCCCTGGTATGGGGTGTGCAGAAGGCAGCCAGTTGATGTTTCTCTCACACTGATGCTTCTCTCTCTCTAAAAATCAATAAAAGAAAAGAAAAAGGAAGAAAACCGAGGATGGGACGGAGGTGGAAATAATCCTGAGCATTGCTATGGTTCTAAACTACATGCGGTACCTAGATTGTTTCATTTTCTTACAGTAACGTATGCGGTAATGATTCTCGGAACACTTACCAAATGGCAGGATGAGGTTCTAATGCAGGCTTTAATGCTTCTCAAACCTGAGTCCCTTTTCAGTTTACCATGAACTCTGCCAGATATGTCTAACTTCCACAGATCTTAAGATGTTAAAAAGGAGGAACTGGATAGATTTCTTAAAGCAACTAAAACTTAAACACCTTGGAGTATGAAAACACTTTTGAGCATTTAAGAAAACAGTATAAATTTGTGCTTTTTATCTATGCCTTTCCCAATGAATTTTCCCCTGATCTTCGATTGCTTCTGGGTATCTAAACAAAAAACTCAAAATCATTTATTTGCAAAAATATATGCACCCCTATGTTCATTGTAGCATTATTCATGGTGGCCAAGACATGGAGGCAACCAAAGTGTCTTTATTGTCAATAAAGTACTGGATAAAGACGTGGTACATATATACTATGGAATACTACTTGGCCATGAGAAAAGATGAAATACTGTCATTTGCAACAACATGGATGGACCTTGAGAATATTATGCTAAGCGAACACTTCAGTCAGAAAAAGCTAAAACCATATGATTTCACTCATATGCAATATGAGTGAGGATATAAAACTGAAACTCACAGGCACAGACAACAGTATGGTTCCCAGAGGGAAGGAGGTGGGGGTAGTGAAGGGTGAAGGGGGTGAAATGTATGATGATGGAAGACGATTTGACTTTGGGTGGTGTGCACACAATGCACTCACTGAACAGATCATGTATCATAGAAACGTACACTTAGACCAGTGTTACTCCAATGCATTTAACTAAAAACAAAAACAAAAAACAAACAATGCCTACACTGAGCGTCTGAGAATGCCTTCTGTTTCCTTTACCCTCATGACATTTGGGACCCTCTGGCAGCTTCCCATTACATTTGTCACGTACTACAAAGTGCCCTTGTCCCTCGACAAATTGTACTGTGTCTACATGTTCAGTTCCCGTGTGGGGGTGCCCGTGTGAGCAGACGGTTCTCCTCACACTGTCCTGGACTCATCTCTAAATGAGATTCATGAAACTGCTTTTTGTTTTATATTGATATAGTTGACAAATATCATCATATATAGAAGTGTACAATGGCTTGACTGTTTGATATACATGTGAAATGATTACCATAATCAAGTTAATGAATACATCACCTCACATGATTACTGGGGTTTGGGGGGGGTGAGCACACTTAAAATCTATACTCTTAGGAAATTTCAAGTATACAACACAGTGTTAATAACTGTCATCACCAGCTGTACATTAGATCCTTGTTCATTTTATAGCTAAAAGTTTGTGTTTTTTTTTCTTTTCTTTTTATCCTCACCCGAGGACATTTCTCCATTTTCTGTTCAGATAGAGCGGGAGAGAGAGGAAGAGAGAAAGAAAGAAACATCGATGTGAAAGGGACACATCGAGTGGCTGCCACCCGCACGACCAACCAGGGGTGGGGACAAACTGCAACCGAGGCATGTGCCCTTAGCGGGAACCGAACCCGGGTCCCTCTGGACCGCAGGCCGACGCTCCAACCGCTGAGCCAAACCGTCCAGGGCTATAGCTAAAAGTTTGTACCCTTTGACCATTATCTTCCTATTTTGCCCGTCCCTTGGCAACCATCATCCAATCTCTATTTCTATGAGTTTGAATTTTATTTTTATTTAGATTCCACATGTAAGTGAAATCATACAGTATATGCCTTTCTCTGTCTGGCTTAGTTCACTCAGCCTAGTACCCTGTTGCAAATGTCAGAATTTCCTTATTTTCAAAGGCGGAATAATATTCCATTTATATATACACCACATTTTAAAAATCAGTTTATCCATCGACAGGTACTTAAGTTGTTTCCATAGTTTGGCTATTGTGAATAATGCTGCAATGAACATGGGAGTGAAGATGTTTCTTTGAGATACTGGTTTTCCTTCCTTTGGCTGTGTTCCCAGAAGTGGGGTTGCTGGATTGTGTGGTAGTTCTAATTGTAATTGTTTGAGGACCCTCCACACATGGTCATCCACGATGGCAGTACCACCCACCAGCAGTGCACAAGGAGTCCCTTCTCTCCACATTCTTGCCAGTATTGTTCTCTCTTGGGAATTTCTTTATCTTCAAAGAATTTTATAACCCAGTCTTTTTCAATGAACCTTTTCCCTCAAGTTGGCAGTACACACCTCTAACTTTGCAAGTAAAGAAAAGGCCTCTTAGTAATAGCAAGCTTGTTACGAGAAATTCAATGGGCTGCAATGTTTTATTCCACTGATAACTCTGGTCTACAATGTTTAAGTGTATAAGAGAAAATAAGCTTTTGGACTTCCTTTGTGCATTTTTTAATCTAGCAGTAACAAATGCTTTGCCTAAGAAAATAACCCTTCCACCCACCAAGCAAATAGACACACCTGGGATTTCTACAGCAACCGGTGAAATGTTTCTGTATTAAAAGATAAGGCTGAAAATGCAAAGCCCCTGGAGAGAAGCAATATGTACTGAATTATACTTACGCTCTCCTGCCAGTTGTTCATGGTAGTCTCTCCCCAAAGAAGGCTGAGATACCAAGGAGGCGAGACCTGAGAGACGTGCGTGTCCACAGGGGGAGAGTGAGAAGCTGGGCTGGCCAGTGTCTGCTCAGAAGGTGGTACCAAGTCTGGCTTTTCAGGAAGTATTTTCTGAACAATGTGTGCAGTAAAAACCATTCTTGAAAATCCCTTAAATCTCCTTTAAAGTACAGTTCTCTTCCTTTCCCCAAGAAGTCCAGCGTTGCCAGTTCTTCCTCAAGCTTTAACACAGGTGCACAAGTTGCTACTTTTTTTTTTTTTTGGTACATGCCCCTATCGGGGACTGAACCCAGGACTCTCCGGTCCGCAGGCCAACGCTCCAACCGCTGAGCCAAACCGGCCAGGGCCAGGCTGCTCCTTCTTCAGTGGAGCCCCTTGGTGGTGCACTTGCTTTGCAGACGTGCGTGAGAAACGCACACCCAGACAAACAGTGCAGCCGTGCTCCAGACTACAAGAAACAGGGACCTGAGTCTAACAGGAGGCAGGGGATTCCCGTTCGTCTCATGCTCACTCCGGGGCCTGTATGTGCCCAGGCGTGGAACAGGGGATGCTACACACGATTTGAATTGTTGTGTCTTTCATTTATTTAAGTCTTTCTTTTTGGATGAGTGAATACAGTTGAATTTGTCTAACACTGAAGTCATTAATCAGCTCCTCTGCATATTCAACTCGATACATAGTTGTTGGGCACTTTCCTTTTTATTTTATTTTATTTTTTTAGAGAGAGACAGAGGGAGAGGGAGAGAGACAGAAACATCGATGAGAGAGAACATCGATTGGCTGCCTCCTGCACGCCCCCACTGGGGATCAGGCCCACAACCTGGGCATGTGCCCCGACCTGGAATTAAACCAGTGACCTCTTGGTGCATGGGTCGATGCTCAACCACTGAGCCACACCAGCTGGGCTATTGGGCACTTTCTTAATCTCACTCGACCGCTGGAGGGGAACTGGGTGAGGGGAACATGGCAGAAAACCATGGTGATCACAAGGGGATAGTTCAGATCAGATCAGAAGAATGCGAGCAAGTCACCAACTTGGGGGCTTTTACCAGGTGACATGTCAAGTAATTAAAGTCATTTCCACTTTGATGATCTCTCCCTCTCTCTCGCTTTCTAAACAGGCTGGTCCATTCAGGTCCAGGGAAAGGATCGCCCCAGGCTGGCGTGGATCTGTCCTTTGCAACGCGAACAGGTACCAGGCAGGGCATTGAAACCCATCTGTTCAGGGCTGAGATCGGCAGGGACCTCTCCCACTGGACGCGGAGCATAGTACAGGGTTGCCACAACTCGGCTGAGCTCATCACCGAAGTCACCACAGGTGAGCACTGCTGGCTTCCGACTCCCAATGTCACCCTCTTCCTCACCCGGGCCTCAAAGTTTCCACCGCTGGCCTTCTGGGGTACTTAAAACGCTACAGGTAAACTTAGATTAAATCCCGTCTTCATTCGACGAAGGTTAGCGATTTGGCAAGTCAGATGCGCTGCGCCTGCCTCTAACCCCAGGTGGCCGGCTGGGGGCATGAACTTGAAGGCATGCACGAGGATTCTCGTAAACCACAGAAATTGATCCTGAGTACTTTATCACAGAATAAAATGACTGAGCATATACTAGGAGGCTCACAGAACTGATCAGAAAACTGGACAATCAGGCTGTGAAAAAGGGCCGGAACCAAAGGCATCTGGGTGGGGTGAGCGGAGCAGAGGGTTTATGCTGGGGATGAGTGGGCAGCCCCCCCCCCCACCCCCCATCAACGGGAGGCAGGCGGGATGGAGGCAGCACTGAGCGCATCCGCATTCCCGAAGGGCGCCAAGGGGGACGAGGCACGTGTGTGTGTGTGTGGGTGTGTGTGTGAGAACCCTTCTCTGCTACACTGTTGACTGAATGCTATATGCCAAGCATTTTATGCAATGTCTCTTAGTGTGTCTCATACTGTGAGAAATGAACTAATTGGGGACAAGACCAACATTTTTAAATGAAATAATTTGAAATAAAAATATCAGCGTAAATACTGTTAGGTGTGTGTGTGTGTGTGTGTGAGTGTGTGTGTGTGTGTCCTAGGTCACGATACATTGCCTCATCTCATCTAATCACCCCCACAATCCCCTTGTCAATGTAGTTTTACAAATCAGGAAGCAAATTCTTAAGTAACTTGCCCGAGATCACACAACCAGTGTACAACAGAACTCACCTGAACTCCGTGTTGTGTCTCTCTCTCGAGTCCATTCTTCATTCACTACATTGTCTCCAGAGACACGGAACTTCCCCGCCTCAGGCCCGTGTTCCAGAAACAACAGCCCTGTTCGGGCTGCTGGGAGAAATTGTTTGCATGCCGCTCTCCAAAGCATACAGGTGGGCAGGTAGGTTATAGACAGATGATAGACAGATGATAGACAGATGATAGATAGATAGTTTCCATGCCACTCTCCAAAGCATACGGTGGGCAGGTAGGTTATAGACAGATGATAGAGATAGATAGATAGATGATAGATGATAGATAGATAGAAAGAAAGAAAGAAAGAAAGAAAGAAAGAAAGAAAGAAAGAGAAAGAAAGAAGAAAGAAAATATATACTATAAAATCTTGAACATTAGCTAAGGTGGACTCCGTATTTTAAAAGACAGGACACGCCCTGGCCGGTGTGGCTCAATCGGTGGGCATAGCCCCGTGCACTTGAAGTTGCCGGTTGGATTCCCAGTTGGCGACACGCCTGGGTGTGGGTTCCATCCTTGGTTGAGGAGCATATGGAAGCAACCAATCACTGTCTCTCTCCCCCACCCCCACTGCCTCTCTCCCTAAATAATCAATAAAAATCTTTTTTAAAAAATGGGACACACATCAACATGTAGTAGGGTTTCTCCCCATTTCCTCTACTCAAGCAAATTCGAAAAACCAGTTATTTTGTAAAATTTTTGCTGCATTGCCAGGCTAATTGATCTTTTTGAAATTATCCTGAAACAAATTAGTGCCCCCAGATATTTCCAACATTGTTGAAAACCGTTTTGGAGTGTCACTGAATCTCTACTTTACAAGCCTATTCTGTGCGGCGAGGAAAACCAGAGTCTGAAGCCGAGAGTTGGAAAAGACCCAAGCACCTGAACACGAAAGCGCATGAAGCCGAGTGTGTAGTATCAGAGACGGTCGGGCTCCTTGCAGCAACGTCAGGAGTGTTCTCGGAAAGCATAAAGATGGCAGAGGGATTTGGTTTAGTTTACATTCCACAAATTTTGTAAAATCCTTCTCCCTCAATAAACTGAACCGTATTTCAACAGAAGTACAAGGAGGCTGCTGACAGAGCAGCCAGAGGAGAATAACAAAGGACGGTGCAGACTGCGCTGGCCGGTGCTGGGAGAAAAGGAAGGAAATGAACAAAGGTGCAGCCCAGTTACCAATTGCGATGCCTGCAGAGGTCGGGGGAGGGGCTTAGGTTTAAATCAGAACTTGATAATGTGTTCAGTTTAGCCTGTGTGAGTTGAGAACATCTTCAGACAACCAATTCTGTTCCATAAAGGCCATGAAAAGTCAACGGGAATTAAAAGTAATCACAGCCAGTTCGCTCAGAACATCCGATGGCAGAGCTTTACCGTCCGAACATAGAGGAAGGAAGGAAAAACCCCCAGTTAGCGCCCGTTCACGCACATATTTTGCTGGTGGCAGAAGTGAAAACTGTCCAAAACGAGGACTCGATGAGAAGCCATAACTTCGTCTCTGCCGCCGTCCTTGGTCATCCTTGGACAGGAGGGTGGCAGAGGCCTAGGGCCCTTCTGAGAGGATAATGGGGATTACTGGGGGCTCTGTCTGGAAGGACTAAGACCTGGCAGAGAAACCACCTTTGGAGAGCATCAGCCCTCAGGTGCAAGCTGAAAGTCGCCCGATGGGAGCCGGAGGAAGGGCCTTAGCCAGAGCTGCGGTTCGAAGGCCCTCCCTCTGAGCACTGCAGCCTCCGCCACCCCGCCGGGTTACTCCTCTGAGCCTCCAAGGTCCCTGTCCTCCTCCCTCCATAGCCTGAGTCCCAGAGCGTGAGCGGATACATGCACAGAGTGGAAAGGACTTGATTTCTGAAACCTAAAGCACCTGAGTGGTGACCAGTCTACCTCTGTCGTGTTCAGCTAAGGTCCAGCCACGGAGGGTGCGGGGAAGTGAGACTCAGCTGGTTCATAAAGCTGAGCTGAGCTAATGACGGTGTGCAGTGATCGATAATGCCCGACTCGACTTCCCGAACCCCACCCCACCAATGAAGCGTCCTGGCGTGTTTACCTGTTTACGGAGGCCTGAGCCCATCTGCTTGCCAGGGTCTGTTAAACATGGTAGTTGGGAGGGGAAAAATTCCAATTAACACTGGTTAACCCTTTCCAGAACTCTGGTCAAGGGCTTTAAATATTCACACATCTTCTAAATGGGACCGTGGGTCCTGGTGGCGGTCCCTTCGCCCAGCTCGTAAGCTTGGAGCGCTGGTGTCTTTCTGAGCAGCGAGCACAGCACCCCCGGTGAAGCAGGTCCCTCACCTGATCGGAAGGTGTCGGGGCGGTGCCTGGACCAGAGGGCACCAGGTGGACAGCACCCGGGGTCCCCTGGACGCCACACTGGGCAGGGGGAGGAAATGGCCCTTTTCAAGGAAGGGGGGCATGCCCGACTCTCCTCAACAGCTTCTCCGAAACCAAGGTCATCGGCTTATTAAGAAGACTTAAAAGGCACTCCTTCCTGCCTACAAAATGAGCTTTGTTCTCCTTTCTTAAAAATTAATTCTTTTTGAACAACTCACTCCTGACTTCTTAGGTGTGTCAGATTGGTTAACTCTGGTGATGGATGAGAGGGTGCTTCTTTCCACCTGGGGGTAGACGCGTGTGTGAGTTCAGTGCATGAATGCGTGTGTGTGCGTGAGTGCATGGACGTGCATGTGAGTGCATGAATGTGTGTGTGTGCGTGAGTGCATGGACGTGCGTGTGAGTGCATGAATGCGTGTGTGTGCGTGAGTGCATGGACGTGCGTGTGAGTGCATGAATGCGTGTGTGTGCGTGAGTGCATGGACGTGCGTGTGAGTGCATGAATGCGTGTGTGTGCGTGAGTGCATGGACGTGCGTGTGAGTGCATGAATGCGTGTGTGAGTGTGAGTGCATGGACGTGCGTGTGAGTGCATGAATGCGTGTGTGTGCGTGAGTGCATGGACGTGCGTGTGAGTGCATGAATGCGTGTGTGTGCGTGAGTGCATGGACGTGCGTGTGAGTGCATGAATGCGTGTGTGCGTGAGTGCATGGACGTGCGTGTGAGTGCATGAATGCGTGTGTGTGCGTGAGTGCATGGACGTGCGTGTGAGTGCATGAATGCGTGTGTGTGCGTGAGTGCATGGACGTGCGTGTGAGTGCATGAATGCGTGTGTGCGTGAGTGCATGGACGTGCGTGTGAGTGCATGAATGCGTGTGTGTGCGTGAGTGCATGGACGTGCGTGTGAGTGCATGAATGCGTGTGTGTGCGTGTCAGTGCATGGACGTGCGTGTCAGTGCATGGACGCATGCACATGGGAGTGCGATGCTGATTCGGGTAGCTTACTGTGACTCAGATGCCAGTTCTCGGCTCGAGACGAGTGAGCACACCTCTCGACCTCCGTGCTGTCGGATGGTCAGCTCAGGGCTGGAGGCCAGATGAAATGCAGCATAGCCCAGCAAATGGAATTTCTTTCCCTTTATTTCCTTCAGTTGCATGGAGCAAGTTAAATTACTAGATCAAAATCAATCCATGGAGAATATTTTAATGAACAATCACTAATTTCTAACTTCAGAAAGAAATTTGTGGCTGGTCCTGGGACTGAGGAGAACTTGACGTTAAGTGTCTGGGAAAGGGGACTGACTTCCACTGTTTCTCCCCGCCCCCCCCCAGCCTGCACCTGCAGAAACCAGGAGTGCCGTCTGACCATACATTATGACAACGGATTTTCTGTCACCACTGAACCTCAGGAGGGTGCCTTTCCCAAGACAATCATACAGGCTCCATATGAAAAGTTGAAAATGTCTTCAGATGATGGAATCAGGATGCTGTATTTAGATTTTGGAGGCAAAGATGGAGAGATTGTAAGTGCACTTTTCTTTAGAAAGTGTGGTTTCCTGTATTTCATTATGAAACACACCTATATGACAGCTTGCAGACATAATACTGCCTTGTATTTTTTTAGCATTTGACTATTAACAAAGTACTTGCAGGTTCATGTCTTATTCAATCCTTGTAAAGCTGATTGAATCCCATTTTTTCACCGTTCTTTACATCGGACTTCTTTTCCCCCAGAATACTACATGAACATTTGAATCCAAGGAAAGAATCCTTTACAAATCAGCATTAAATCTCAAATAGGGTACTGCCAGCCTCAAAATGTACATTTATTTTTTTAAAAGTACCAAGCATCTGATCAACCTTGGCAGTATGCTAGGTGCCAGGGACGCAGGGGCGTGAACCACACGGTCCCAGCCATCGGGGAGGTCTCACGGGAGCAAAAGGGTTCGGGGGCTGGACGAGGGGCAGCGTGGAAGCGGCGGTGGTGAGAGGGCCAAAGGCCCAGAAATTTGGGAAAATATCAGGTAATGTGCAACAAAATTAGCCAGTTTGCCAGTGGAGGTAATGCTTTTCATATCAATGCATAAGCCCCTACGTTTAAATTCATGGTCTCCTATGATCATTACTGCCACAACGAGAAGGTACATCAGCTCAGCTCCCCGAAGGGTGGGAACTGCACTTCCTTGCATGTTCTAGCCAGTGTAGTTCTTGACAGGACCCAGGAAGACAGAGCATCTTATTGAAGCTGTGGAACACAGACCATCAGAGGACCTTGATTTCGTAATAACTGTCTCTGTTTGGGTCTTACCTAGTCCCTGGGCTAGTCTATAGATATTTATTGACTCCCACTTGATAACAGGGATAGGGGATATATAAAATGCAGAGATAAATCTGTTGTAAGATCCAGGAATTTCAGTTCAGCTACTGGCCTTCCACAATCTATCCCCCCCCCACCCCATCTCACTATAGTTATTTCATTGGTAATTCTCTGAAAAACATTCGGGGTTACCTAGAAGGGGGTGACTGAAGAAAGGGGCCAGGACCACACCCAAAAATGCGTAGTGGCTCTCGCCGGTTTTGCTCAGTGGTAAGAGTGTCAGCCCTCGCACCAAAGAATCTCAGGTTCAATTCTAGTCAAGGGCATGTACCTCGGTTGCAATTTGGTCCCTGGCCCTGTTCCTGGTCGGGGTTGTGTGGGAGGCAACCAGTCGATGTGTCTCTCTCACATCAATATTTCTCTCTCTCTCTTCCCCTCCCACTCTATCTGAAGATGAAATGGAAAAGTATCCCTGGGTGAGGATTAAAAAAAAAGTGCGTAGGGGCCTTTCATCCCAGTCTCAGCCCCACTGTTCTAGAACATACCGTGCTACCAGCCCCAACACAATACAGGTTTCTTCCTGTGGGAGCCACAGGCAGTCATGGAGTTGATGCCCCGAGGATGAGGGCTGATCTAAACTCACTTTTGGAGAACATTTCCCAGCCAGTCATTTTTCTAACTTTTAAAATGCATTGGAAGCATTTCATAGGATTTTTTTGGTTGTCATTTATTTGTATGTTTCAAACAGTAAATTGTGTGAAGCACCAGCTCAAAAGTAAATAAGTGATCTGCAAGTCCATCTTAGTAAGAACGCTTCTAGTTCAGTTGCGTTTCTGCCAATCACTCAACTGTGTACTTTCTCACAGAGAAGTCGAAAAGAACAAGAACCCGTCTCCTGTTTTATCCTTGAAAATTCAAGGCTATTTTTGCCTGTGAGAGAAATCACTTCTGTCTAAATGTCAGCCCTTTGCCTGTAATTATGACCTGACGTGGAGCACAGAGGAAGGACAGGTTTGCTGCCAGTACATGAGGCTGATAAGCTCAAGTTCAAAGGCAACTCCCCCAAGGAGTCCAGTTGAGCGACCTCAGGGAGCAGGCAGCAGGCCCATCCGGTGTGGGGCGGGGAGCAGAGAAGAGGTGCGGGAGGTGCAGTGAACTGAGGGTCAAGACCCCCGTGTTCTCGAGGTCTGGCACTACTCACCACCTGTCCTGGGCAAGTCCTTTATTTCTTTGGATCTGCGTCTCCCCATCCACATGATACAGGGACTGAAGTAGGTTACCTTTAAGGTGACTTCCGAACGTTGCATTCTGCCAGTGAATTAGAGTATGGGCTGAGCCGAGCGGGCGTCGGAGACTTGCACCTGAGTCCACGCTTTCTGTGCGGTGAGATCTGTGATCTCAGGTTTCACAACTTCCCCAAATCTTAGTTTCCCATAGAAATCACAGATATGAACGACAGCTACCTCGTAGGGATTTTGTGAAAATTCATCAAGACAGCATATAAAAAAAGTACTTAGCATATAAAAAAATACTTAGCACATAATAAAAAAAAAAAAAACTTAATGTAAAACCTTAACTTTGCTGGATAGACGTTCAGGTTATTTACCAGAAGTGTCATCAGAAGAGAATTGGGGACAGCAGATGAGAACTGGGGATAAGTCTTCCAGGGCTCCTGAGCTGGGCCAGGTGATACAAATTCAACCCGATCCACCCTGTGTCGGCCCTGTAGGAACTCACCAAAAAAGGTGAGACGTTAGAAGGGGCCTGAACAGACAGGTGACAGGCTTGCCTACGACATTCCAAGGGTACAGGACAGAGGTCAGGAAGGACAGAGGACAGGAAGGACAGAGTTGCTTAGCAGCATTGGGTTCTGTGTTTGGAGTGTATGAAGAATTTTCTATACAGTAGCTCATTTACTATTCTCATTACCCTGTGAGTTAGAGGGCCGAGAAAAATTTTAAGTGACTTTTCCAAAGGGTCAGAGCCAGGACTCAAACCAAACCTTCAGCTGTGAAATTTGGTGCTGCCTCATGCTGTACCTAATCCAACATAAAAAACAGCACTATTGTGATACCAAAAATAAACAGCAGTCCAGAAGGACAACGTCAATATTTATGCTGTTGGTAGGTGTAAATTTCACAGAACCAATTTAGGAAAAAAAGACATTATGAGATGTCAGTTCAGAGTTATTTTTTAATCTCATCAAGGAGCAAGGATTTAAAAACATTCATTGCCCCCCATTAACTCTTAAAAGTAGGACCCTGGCCGGTTTGGCTCAGCGGTTAGAGCGTCGGCCCACGGACCAGAGTCTGGGTGTGATTCTGGCCAAGGGCAAGTACCTCAGTTGTGGTTTGTCCCTGGTCCCGGTTGGGGTCGAGCGGGGGACAACCAGTCGATGTGTCTCTCTCACATCGATGTTTCTCTCTTTCTCTCTCTCTCTCCTTCCCACTCTGTTCTGAAGATAAATGTAAAAATGTCCTCGGGGTGGGGTTTGGGGGAAAAAGCAGGAAGTGCACAGATCCCTTCGATGTGGAAACCGCTCGTCTGTGCCAAGCGTTCCTTTGCAAACCTCTCATGCTCTCTTCTTTTCAAATTTCAGCAACTGGACCTTCATTCCTGCCCCAAGCCGATCGTTTTCATCATCCATTCCTTCCTGTCAGCTAAGATTACAAGACTGGGCCTGGTGGCCTGAGCAGAGGGCGACCTGCCTTGGGAGGAGGGCTGCGATGCCACCAGGTAGCGCCATCAGACTCGCCTGCCGGTCAGCTTTGGACCCCGAGTCCGCGTCCCTGTCCCAGACTCCTCTTGTCGGTCCACCAACTACAAGGAGGCATCCTGAGAAAACACCGCAGGGCACATCAGCATAAACTGTCTTTTCAGAGCAGTAAACGGGTGCAGAGAGGGCGATTGGAAACACACGGCCTAGCTTTTGACAATCAAGGACCTTAAGCAGAACCGCGTGCGCAGATCTTAATCAGACCAGTTTCTAGGCAACTGGTTCACCCAGGTAAGCAAGGGCTGAGTAGCAAGATGAGAAATGGCCATTTCCACCTCTCACCTCCCCATAACCGCCCTTTGTTTGTGATTTATTTCCTACTTCTGAGTTGACTTTCCCTGGAAAGGAAAGAAAAATAAATGGGAACCCACCTTTTAAGTATGAAGCAGCTGTTACTTCTTCTTAATGAATTATCCTTCAGCCATGTAGACAGATTGTGAAGTGTTCTCATTAGCATATGCTGAGCAGGAACTAAAACCTCAGATACTAATCTGAGCTGTAAGCTGGTGGAATCTGAGCCAAAGTAGACTGCTTAAATCGCAAAGCTTTGCTGAAGAGTGCTATGCTTGAAAGATGCTTAATTTTGGGCTGCACCCACACCAAGGTCTGCCATTGTACAGCCGAGACCGATAGCTTTATTTATAGAAAGCAAAGTAGGGATATTTTTTTAAAAGACCGTCATTTGATACACACATACACACATGCATATATGTACAATTCACGTGACGTTAACTAATTATCCCCATTCTGTGGTTTTCAGCGGAAGCACTGAGCAGTTTGGTGACCTTGCTTCTGCCTATGCTTGCATGCATGCATTCATTTCTGAACCAGTAATAGAGCAGCCTCATATCATTCTTGATAATACTGGGTTTTAGATAGAGACCCAGCATTATAATCAAATTTATTGATAGCATCCGCAACTCTTTCAGAATTCCAGGGAAATAATACAATGACCTGATATTTTTCTATGAGAATATTTTCAGACACCCCATATCATATTACTGATTAAATGCTTTTATCTTTCAAAACAAATTCATTAAAAGTACACCTAATATTTGACTAGGAGTCACCTTCCTCAAACCTTGAAAACTAGCTTTAGAATTTCTGTAAGCATGTTTAACCCTTCTTTTCCATACAGTTTACATGGACAAATATCCTCAGTTAGATTTGTGTGTGTTTTCTTTCCAGGATCATATTTTGGTAAATACCTATGCAAAAAGCTTTAAAAAGTGGAAAAGTTAAATGTGATTTTGTGCACTCAGACAGTGTTTGTTGAGTTGCAGTTTTATTTTAGATCAGTATTTCCCCAATATGTACCATGTAACACTAGTTCCAAGAAGCACTGAGTGGTGTTTTTGGGGGTGGTGGTAATGAGACACTGGTAATAAAAAATGTTTGCGAAATACCGAGTTAAAAAAAGTTGAACAGATTTCAGCCTCCTTGGAGACTTGAATGTACATTGTGATTCTTCGGGAGGGACCACGTGCCGCCTCCTAAGTTTACCTATAGAGCTCCTTTCTAACTGAGCATCTTGGGAGCTAGTGTTTCAAAACAAAACAAAAGTATGACTTTGGGAAAATTTTAGAACACTGATTTTTTTGTTTGTTTGTTCCCCATTTAAAATGCTGAAGAATGTCCAGTCCCAGGCTGACTATTGTAAGGAAAGCTTTGATGCATTTGTAAATTATACTGCACTCTTTCATTATATATTTTCAAAATCACTGGAATGTTGTTATACAAGAGAATTATACTTGTGATTGTAAATAACATATTAAAATACATATATTAATGCCAATAGTTTAATTCAACAATATGTAATCTAAGGTGCTCAGTAGTACATGAAGTATGAGTTAATTACTCATAATTAAGTTGCAAAGATCCTATTATATATTTATAGACAAATTAAAGTGATCATACTTACAAGTATTATTTCTTCATCACTTAAGTTTTAGACTGATTAATATCTGGGTGGGGAATCAAAAGAAACTACATTCTCTGCATTTATAAAAACTTAATTTAAATATTTATATTTTAGAAAAAATATATTTGAATAAAAGTAATGCATTTTCTGAATTAAAATGTTATTAGCAAAAACAGAAAATTTTACTAAGAGAATTATATATATGAATCGTTTTATTTTGTTCCAATTAGTGTGTTCTATCAGAGTGTCTGTGACGAATCGATTCCAAACACTCATTTTTTCTCATTCCGAATTCCACAAGTTACAGTGACTTTACGGTGTAGGTCTGAATCTTGTCTTGATGCGTGTTACGTATATCGTGAATGACACAAAGTCATACATCTGGATCATGCCTGGTAAATCGATGAGTCAGCTGAGTCATTGGGGGGGAACTTGTCTCTGCCCAGTTCTCTCTGTGCTCAGTCTGTTTTTTATGTGAATCAATGGGTTATTAAATTCACAATGTTTGTCCCTTTAAGGGCAAACCAACAGAAAATAGTACTTCGGGGAAAGCTACCTATTTGTCAGAGATGTGCTCAGGTGAGCTGTTCACTGTAATGACATCTTTAAACCATCCCATAAGGATGGTAAAGGCCAATGGGAACATAGGTACCAATTTTTTTTTCTGACTTGAACTAAGTAGGAGAAACAAAACCATACACTTATTCAAAAATATCCAGGCAGAGGCATTTAATTAATTCTATTGTTTGATGGACTTAAAAGGCTGAAAAATGCATGCTCCTTTGTTTAAAAGCTTGTTAACCCTTCTTGGTTGAAGTCAGAAGGAATGACTATTAAGGTCAGAAGCACTCCTACAATGAATG
This sequence comes from Molossus molossus, assembly GCF_014108415.1. NCBI lineage: Eukaryota > Metazoa > Chordata > Mammalia > Chiroptera > Molossidae > Molossus > Molossus molossus. The sequence goes on along the minus strand of NW_023425351.1, from coordinate 60,685,029 downwards.
TGCAGGGCCTCTCTGGTCCTTGTTTTACAAATATTAGATATGCCATCTTGAGGGGATTGGAGTGGGCTGGGGTGAGGGAGTCATTTTCTAATGTATCTTGTGTTTTTAAAAATGTGCCTATGTTTATAGCACCATGGATATCATGTAAAATTTATAAATGAGTTAAATAAATATTCACCTCTGAACACGGTGGACTGGCTGGTGGTCTCAGGATAGCCACAGAGGGATGCGAAGACACGGCCTGCTCTTCTCTTCCTAGGCCCTGGCCTGCAAAAGGTGCCAATGGGTCAAGGGGGTGCCAGGAGCCACTTTTTTTGAGGTGTGTAGTTTCAGGATGGGTCTTCACTTGGGCTGAGGAATCTCATTTTTAACTCAGTTTTCATGGGATTCCACCAAGCTCCTAATACTTGAAATCCGCCATGATAAACTTGGTTTGTGTCTAAATTGCTTGTAATAAATGGCTGAGAAGTCATTTTGCTATTTGATAATTCAGGAATATCGAGATTACATCGACAGCTGCAGAATCTCAGTACTGAGGAGGCTTGAGAGGTCATCAGGCACATTATTGCCCAAGGCTTATTTATAATTTTAGCACCTTAGAGTGTATCATTTGCTAGTAATAAAGCAACATCGAAAATACATATAAAAATGAACATAAACCAATTAAAATTTAAAACGTTTATACCCCCTCAAAGTCATCCCACATACACCAAGGGTCCAGGTACTGCATTTTCAGAAGTGTTAACCTTGTATAATACTCCACTAAACCCAGACCTGTCTTCCGGACACCCGGAGCTGTCCGTTCCCGCGGCGGGAGGGAGCTCCTTCCTTGGCAGCAGGCCGCACCGACGGCTGCCGTCTGCAAGTCCTCACGTCCTCAGAGCCAAAGTGTGAGTCTGTCTGACTTCACTCATCACCCTGTTCCACCCTAGGAAACACTGAAAGTCCAATCCTTCCCACATGAATGTCTTATATAAAAAGAGAAGTGACTACTAGGTAGTATAAAATGATCAGAAAATGGCTTTAAATCGGACATTTATCATTCTTCATTTCCATCCTTAAAATACCAACTGGCCAAGATTAAAACCTTGTCTAGTGGGAGGAAGTCATGGGAAAACAAGCAACCGTATCCACCATTATTAATTAGGTATATATTTAGCTATAATTTGTAGGGCCAATTCAGCAACATATATAAAAACTTAAAAACATATGTACGTCAAACAACAAGTGTTGGCGAGGGTGTGGAGAAAAGGGGACTCTAGTACACTGCTGGTGGGAATGCAGAATGGTGCAGCCGCTATGGAAAACAATATGGTGTTACCTCAAAAAATTAAAAATTGAACTTCCATTTGACCCAGTGATCCCACTGCTAGGAATATACCCTAAGAAGCCTGAAACACCAATCAGGAAGAATATATGTACCCCCAATTTCATAGCAGCACTATTTACAATAGCTAAGATCTGGAAATAGCCCAAGTGTCCATCAGTAGACGAATGGATCAAAAAGCTGTGGTACATATACACAATGGAGTACTATGCAGCGGCAAGAAAGAAAGATCTCTTATCCTTTGAGACGACATGGAGGGACCTGGAAAGTATTATCCTAAGTGAAAGAAGCCAAGCAGAAAAAGACAAATACCACATGATCTCACTTATATACGGAATATAATGAACATAACAGTCTGAGAAATACGATAGACCCAGAAACATGGAAGTAGGGCACAGACTGACATCCCTCAGCAGAGGGGGTGGGGGGGTGGGAAGAGATAAACCACAGAACTTATATGCATGTATGCATGATAATGGACATGGACAACTAAGCTGGGGACAGGGCGGAGGTGGGGTGGGGTGGGTGGTGCCAATGGGGTAAAAAAGGTAAAATATCTGTAACAAAAAAATAAATAAAAAATTTATAAAAAGAAAAAATATATATATATATGTACCTTTTGACTTGCGGGAACTTATCCTAGAGACCCAGCTGCACAAGTACTCAAAGACTAATGTAGAAGGGTCTCATCTTGGCAGCACTGTTTGTATTAAGAAGCAGAAAAGGTCAACGTGACCATCAAGACGTCAATAAATGCTGGCCCACGGATGCATCAGAACACGTGCAGCTGTTACAAAGAATGGTCCATCTCTAAGTGCCAATGTGGACAAAATTTCCAGATGCAAGTTCTGTAAAATGCAGACATAAATATACTATAGACAGATATTCCGTTTGCTTTTTAAAAGTGGTTCTCAGGAGGAGTGTCCCTGCCGGGGTCTATGGGAATCTGTGAGCGTTTTACTGTCAGCATGACTGGGAGGGAGGAGCACTATAGTATTTACTGAACAAAAGCCAGAGTTGGCAGACTTCCTGCGATGTGATGACAGTCCTCACATCCCCCACATAATTTGTGTGTCCTTTGAGTTATTCATACAAGTGGAAAACATGTTTATAATGATCTGAGCCTAGACCCTGACTACACATAGGAAAACATCTTTTTATCCAATTCAATAGGTTCTGAATTTTCTAGGTACGCACCTACCATATGCATATGGAAGAAAGATTGTGTTTTTGCTTTGCTCTGGGCATTTTATAAATCACTTTATAAAAACAAGTCACAGGTAATAAGTGTGAACATGGTACCTGAGTCACCAATACAAGACACCTGACTACTGTTATCTGTGCCTCATTCAGGCAGGATCCAGGTGAGTCAAATACTCGATGACTTCATTTGTCTCTCACTGTAGCTGTACCCTAGCACCTCCATGCTGAAATGCATGGTATTCTATTATCATACTTTCCTTTCCTAAAATGTCTTTGCCTTACAGTCAGGAGACAGCAATAAAACAATCCCGAGTGCGTGTTGATTACATACTGTACTAGGCACACCCAGTGTATCCCCCCCGAGACCCTCAGTGCCGCCATCTAGTCTCCCAGACTGAGCTCTTACTCAAGGCTAGGCACCACCAGCTCTGCTGGAACCAAGTGCTTCTGCCACTCAGAGCCGACTACCTGCTGCCTGGACAGGGGCCTCTCCTTGGCTGCCAGGAGCGAGGCTGAGACGCACACTTGGATTTCTGGGTTCTGTCATCCATTCCAGACTTGGATGGCAGGCCACCCTGCAGGGCCTAAGAGCTGGTATCCTGAGCAGCTGCTAAAGGTAATGACAACCCAGAGCTGCAGGGGACTGACATTTTTGTGGGTCAAACAGAAGTTAATAATCGGAAGGAGCCAAGCAGATAAGTACATAATCCCTTTCTTCTCCTTCCTGTGTGCATCTCTGAGACATGGTTTCTCCATACACCGTATATCCTGAGACATCCCATGCGACTGAGAAGACACTGCTGGGGGACCAGCTGTCTCTGGAGCTCAGGAAGCAGGGCCAGTGCAGTCAAGGGTCACCCTGCCTTGCTCTCCTGCCTTCCTGCCTTCCCCCCACCCCTCTCAGTGCCCGGAACTGGGCCCCCTGGGCATCAGCATCTCATCCCTGCCTCAGCTTGGGCTTTCTAGGGAGCTTGGCCAAAGACCTTTATTTATTCATTTTACCTTGACAGAAAAGGGGACATTAACAAATACTTCTTATAAAAAGGGTGGTGAGTTTGCTCAGTAGAGAAAAAAATGGACACATAATAATATGCCTATACTTATATAAAAGTGCCTGAAAGGATACATTAAAAAAAAAAAAAAGCTCCTTCTTACCAGTTGTTGCTGGGAGATGGGACCAGGACCATAAGTGCACCCTTAATACCCTCCCGTTATGTGAACTTCTTCAATGTGCACTTTAAAATTCTCTTTTGAGCCCTGGCCGGTTTGGCTCAGCAGTTAGAGCGTCGGCCTGTGGTCGAGAGAGACCCGGGTTCGGTTCCCGCTAAGGGCGCGTACCTCGGTTGCAGTTTGTCCCCGGCCCTGGTTGGTCATGCAGGTGGCAGCCACTCGATGTGTCCCTTTCACGTCGATGTCTCTCTCTCTCTCTCTTCCTTTCTCTCTCCCACTCTATCTGAACAAAAAATGGCAAAATGTCGAGTGAGGATAAAAAAAAAAATCTCTTTTGAAAAAGTTTTTCTTTTTATGACAATGGTGAATAATGTTTTGAACTTGTTTATAAAATCTTGAGTAATAGTACTGTGTATATCTGGCTAGAAATTCATTATCATCGCACCTGCGGTCTTCTAAATTACACTAAATTTGATTTCACAAGGGAAGCGAGTCTAATACCTCATTAAGTTGACTGAACCATGTAGGGTAAGGAATCCCATTTGTATGAGAACAGAAAAGCAGTGGGAACCTCGACTTTTGCCTTTTATCCTCCAGTTATTTTTCCTGGACATAAACGAGGTCCCCTCTTGGAAGGGTGCAGGACTCAGTGCGGAGAACAGTGCTGAGTGTGAAAGCCAGAGCAGGGCAGAGGTGGGGAATGGCAACAAATGACACCCAACGGGACAGGAGACAGGAGTGGGGACTGGCTGGCCATCAGCCCCCTGAGGAGAAGGCGCCCCTGGACGAGGCCTCTAACCCCGACTCCAATCTCAGAGACGGAGCCCACTGGCCTGATGGCTGCACTTCTGCCTTGGCTTGGACCAGGGCCTGGGAATGTCGAAGAAAACAAACAACACAAAAACACCTCTCAGTTCTTTCCAAGAAACAAAGCCACTTATATTTTCAGCACCTTTCAACTCCAATCTCTGGATGAATACATCCTATTTCCTCCCGAGGGGTCAGAACCCTCATTTCGGGCGGCCTGGCCCGCAGCTTCTCCGCTTGCTCCTCACCCGCAGTGGGGGAAGGAGCTGCTTCCTCCGCAAGAGTCTGGGTGTCACGAGAAAGGCAAGTCTGGTCTGAAAGGGGCTTTCTTTTTCTGTAAGTAGGGCCTTCAAACTAAGGTCTCTCCTTTTTTCTTTATCCTCACCAGAGGACATTTTTGCATTTATCTTCAGATAGAGCGGGAGGGAGAGAGGGAGGAAGAGACAGAGAGAAAGATTGATGTGAGAGAGACACATCAAGTGGTTGCCACCCCACAACCCCAACTGGGGCCGGGGACAAACTACAACCAAGGTACGTGCCCTTCGCGGGATCTGAACCTGGGACTCTCTGGTCCGTGGGCCGATGCTCTAACCGCTGAGCAAAACTGGCCAGGGCCAAACTAAGGTCTTAAAAAATAAAGTTTTTGCAACTTTCCTTCTTATACTTGGCCTCAATGGATTCTTCGATGTGAATGGAACCTAATGTCTGCGCAAACAAACCACGGCACAAGCTGGTGGCTGACAACACAGCAGTGTCTTCTTTCTCACTGAGGCTGACCGGGCGGTTCCTTGCTGGCTTGGTCAGGCTCCCTCGTGTGGCTGTATTTAGCTGGTGCACCCTGTTGAACTGGAAGGTCCCAGATGCCTCTCACTGTCGGTAGCTGGTGCTCACTGTCAGAAGGGGCACCTGTTCCCTTCTGGCCTCTCCTTGTCCAGGAGGCTAAACCAGTTCCCTATGAGGCTCCCTTACGGTCAGGGCCAGATTCTAGAAGAGCAAACCAGAAGCTACAAGGTCCCTGAAGACTAGGTTCCAACTCACACCATGTCACTTCTGCCACCGTATATGGTCAAAGTCACATTGCCAGCCCAAATACAAGGACTAGGGAAACAGACTCCACTGCCTCATGGGAGGAGCTCAAAGCTTTGTGGTCAAATTTAACCTACCACATTCCACTATCTGGCCATGGTTATTTTCATTCTCCTTATGCAAAATTTACACACTTCCTCCTAATACAGGCTAAAGTCCAGTATTTTGTGATCGTCATCTGGTCCAGCAAGGGATGAGACTTCTTCCTAGGGTGTAGCTTTTTAAAATCCAAAATACTGTGACCTAGTTAAGTGACATTTATATATCCAACATACTATGGTGAGGGAGGGACAGGATAACTAGCAGATACTTCATTTTACTAAGGACAGTCACTGGTCCACAATAATTCTGCAACCCAGCTGGGCATGTCACCCATGTGCACTCAGGGGCAGGGCATGTGGATCAGGATTCCTTGTGCTACCTGGCAGTGGTACCCTCGCCCATCATGTTTGGCTCTGCCTTGTGAGCTCTTGGCTAAGACTTTCCAAAAAGTCTACTTTCCATAAGGAATAGTTCCTGTTTACAATAGTTCCCTCATCCTGCTTCCTTCCTATTGGAATTTGGGGGCCAGGGGGCCTCTTTTCATTGTGATACAAATTCCTTCAAACTTTATGGACTTTCTCTTATGATGAAAATTCAATGAAGAAAGTATAGTCTTTTCAATAAATACTTCTGGACAACTGGACATCCATATGCAAAAGAATGAAGGTGAGTCCCTTCCTTATATCATACGTAAGAATGAACTGAAAATGGATCATAAACGTAAATATAAGAAAACTATAAAGTGAAAAGACAACCCACAGAATGGGAGAAAATGTTTATAATCCTATAGTTGATAAAGGATTAGAATCTAGAATATATAAAGAACTCTTACAACTCTACAAAGACAAAAATAATTCAATTAAATTGTCAAAGGATTTGAGTAGACATCGCTCCAAACTTATATAAAAGGCCAATAAGCACATGAAAATATGCCCAACATCATTAGTTATCCACAATATACAGCTTCACATTTCATATCATTTGCCATATCATTTAAATCATTAAGTATTACTAAGGTATTCATAAAGGATTATATAACTACGCCTTTGGTGTAATCTTTTTCCTGAGGCTATTTCTTACTTTGAGAATCTCTTGCCATTGGACATACTGGAAATGGAAAACCACTTTATTTTCCAATCCAGAATTTCTTCAACCCTTGGTATCTCTTTTAAATTCAGATGGAAAACAGAATGGCGCCTTCTACGGTTCATCTTTTCTGCACCCTGTCATATTCACCTACACAAGCACATCGATCGCCTTGACACTTCCAACATTCTGCCTGGACATAACCATACTGATCCCCAAGTTCCTTAGGTACAACCTCTTCCCAGGTCACACGGGCCAGGCTTGACAAATGTTTCAACACTACTTAACACAGCCCCGTGGTGTGATCTTTCTCAAGAAAGGTACCTGTGCCCTGTGGTGCCCCCTTTTCCAAGGGAGTCTCATTCCAAACTTCTCATTTTAAAGGGTGTGAACTTGCAACATTATTTCCAGCACCCGTAAACAGCTCCCCAGAGAAGCTGATGTCTAAGCTCGGCCTATACTCTCTCCCCCATATACCTACGGTCAAGGTCCCTCTCATGCTCACCTTATACAGAGGTCAGAGGTCAGCTGGGTTCCTCTCCTGCAGGGTTCCTCAAGCCCCAAGTTTGTGCTGCTGCACTTTCGGCCCGGCCGGCCGGCCTCTTCTTCCATGAGTTTTCGCTCACAGCAAGTGATGTTTGCCGAGTGTTCTGGCTCAGTGCCCTCTCGGTCAAAACAACACCATCAACAAAATGACAGTGGGCTAATACCCTCGATATATACGATCCCTCACAAACCAGTGAGAAAAGTAAAAATAGTCAAAATAAAAATAGAAACAGGCAAGTAGAGAGCGGCCAATATATTTTTTAAATGCCCCCCCCCCCCCACACACACACACTATTTTCAGTCATCAGTAAAGGAAACAGGGACTCTGCTGGTGGGTGTGCACACTTCTCTCTTAGAAAGGCAAATTGGAAATATTTACCAAGAATCTTAAGACCCACAAAACCCTTTCCTAAAAAAGTTATACTAAGGAAATATCAATGATATAGTAGGAAGATTCACTGAAGTTTTATTTATAAAATGAAAAAACTGAACCTATATATTCAACAAGGGACTGACAAAACAAATTTTGATTCATTTGCACTATGCAGTTTTTAAAATATTTGACATAAAATTCATGATACTTTAAGTGAAGAGCAGACTATAAATTAAAATACATAAATATACACACCACACACACAACCCCGATTTTGAAAAAATTTGAAAAATAATTACGTATATTTTAATATTAAAAGAAGTTACCTGTAGATAATGGGGGCAATGCTAGAATTTGTTTCACTCTTCCTTGTATTTTCCACATTTTTCCAGATTTGCTACAATGGGGGAAAGATACTCTTCTCCTGGGAATCTGTAATTACTTTTGCTCTAGCTTATTTTCACAATTTCTGCCCTTTCCTCATTTCTGACCCCAAATAACATTCGCACTGGCTCCGGGTGGTGGCTCGGGGTAGGGGCAGGGGAGATGGCTACGTGCTTGAACTTGTTCGCCAGAATTTTCTAAATCGGGCAGTCCAATGAGTTACGCCATTGGAACATGAGAGAAGTCATTTGCACTGAGGCTCAATAATTTAAACAGACCTGACAACAAAAACATTTACCAAGAAGTAGAGAAACATCTTTTTCTATTTATTGGAATAATTAAATAACCCAGAGTAAAATTTTCAAAACATATATAAAAATATTCACTTTAAAAATTAAAATATAATGAAAATATAAAATATGTATATAGTTAAAATACATTAACTGAGCATCCTCAAAACTACATAAATAGGGGATATCAATGAAATTCTTTAGAGATGTAACATCTATTCTTTGAATAAAGTTTGAAATTTGTTCATAATGTTCAAAGTAAGAAAGGAAGTAGTAGGTAGTAGCTCTGCCCAATTAACAGTTGTCCAAAGAGAATGATTCTGTGTTATTTCTTGCTTGTCTTTTCCAATACCCATTCAATCACCTAGTGGAAGAAAAGAATATGGTTATGGACCATTTTTATTAAAAATGTAAGTGATAGAAAAAGATACTGTTAAAACTTCAAGAGTGTGGTAGAAATTTTAAATGAAAAAGTCAAGCTCTCAAAACCTATGTTATCTCACAAACACGTTTCATTCTCTGGCTGGAGAGCACTTTTTGCTTGACTCCCACTGCAGAGTATCATTTCCCACTGGACCAAATGATGACTCTGCTTTCTTTTCTCACATTTCAAATGTTTTCAAAGTCTCACTAGAAAGAAATCTAACCAAACTTTTCAAACAACTACTCAAAATGAATTTTTCTAGCTTTCTGGACCACTTTTTAAATTTTTCTTTCTTAGCATCATTATAGAAACTCTTGTTCACAGAGCAGCCTATTAGATGTCACAAAATACTTTGCTATTAACTATTTTAAAGAGTGTCCCTACTGTGTGGATAACAGCATCATAGCTACCCTGAAATAAAACAGAAACTCAGCTGGATGTAGACTTGTGGGAATAACTGCATTACCTGTACAGCATTGTTGTTTGCAGTTTTCTTCATTTCTTGAAACAGACCCCTTGAAGTCTTAAGATCCTAAACATCACAAAATACAGCATTTTACAACTTGCACATTAAATCAGAGGAGTCATTAGTAAATACACTTGAGATTATCCTTTGTTTTGGTATCACTTGTGTGAAAAGCATTCCCGAAAAGTTTGCTAATCCTTGGCAAGCTAGTCATATTTAAAAAAGAGATACTGCCCTGGCCGGTTTGGCTCAGCGGTTAGAACATCAGCCTGTGGACCTAAGAGTCACAGGTTTGATGGCGGTCAAGGGCACGTACCTTGGTTGTGGCTCGGTCCCTGGCCCTGGTCGGGAAAAATATCCTCGGATGAGGATTAAAAGAAAAGCTGGGGACAGGGCAGGAAGGGAGGGGGAGGAGGGAATCAGTGGGGGGAAAAGGAGAAACATCTGTAACAAAAATAAATAAATTCAAAAAAATAAAAAAATAATAAAAAGATACTAAAAATCGTACTGGAAGCTCTGTCTTGTGTGGAGTTTATTCATGGGTGACTTGACAGTAGGGTGGATCAGGAGCAGTTGGTATTATTTTGATGCAGCCTCTGATTCCTTTTCCTCCAGAGACGATTTCCTGTACTGTCACAGCTCTGGGGAAGACTAGGAGTGAAAGACCTTGTAGCCCGGCTGGTGTGGCTCATTGGCTGAGTGTTGACCCGTGCACCAAGAGGTCGCCGGTTCGATTCCCAGTAAGGGCACATGCCCAGGTTGTGGGCCCGAACCCCAGTGCAGGGCATGCAGGAGGCAGCCAGTTGATGTTCTCTCTCATCGATGTTTCTATCTCTCTCTCTCTCCCTCTCCCTTTCTCTCTCTAAAAATCAATAAAGAAAAAAAATTAAAAACCAAAACAAAATGTATATTTAAAAACAAAAAGACCGTAGTTAGCATGGGAGAGGACTGGCAGAGCAGCGGAAGGTCCCTAGTTCCCTCTGTAGAGCTTGATCTAATTCCCCTGCTTTCCACGAGAGCTTTGTCTTCGAGCCCTGAGCATCCCAGAGACTGTGTCCTTTGAAATGGTTTGTTTCTCATGGGTCTTTCACGAGGTTATAACTTCTTTTACTCTGCTATGCCACACTGCTGTGTACTTTGTTCAGTGATCTACTACAAAACACATCTACATTTTTTCTCTTTCCTCTTTTCTTAATACAGTATTTCTTGAGAGTTTAGAAAGGAGGGGAACTGAAACTCACATCCAACTGTGATTCAAGTCTGAAACTCTTCATATGAGATAATCTAACACCATCTAAGTTTCTGAAAACTGTCATCTGAATGGCTGATCTGCCCAGTGTTTCACAACTAGCTGATAATGGATCCAACATTAAAAACGGGTCCAGCAGCCTTTCCATTACATACTAAAATTACTAATTAAATATTTTTGAAGCACATTATCAACTTCAATCAAGGACTTGTGAGAAAGAGACTGAGGATACCAACTAAAATGTACTTTTCTATAGATGAGGACTAAAATCAAATCAACCTAAATATTTTAGCTCCATTTTTCTATTTCCATTTCTAAAAGAAACTGGCCACCAGCGACAAGCAGTCGGCGAGGCCCCACCTTCAGGTAGAACTTGGCGATCTCGAAGAGGCGCTGGCTGCAGGCGGGGAAGCACTCGTGCTCCTCGGCGATCCGGTGTCGCTTCAGCGTTTCAGTGACCACTTCTTTCAACATCTTGAACAGAACATATGACTAGTATTTCTTGGAAAAGGTACAAACATTACTTCAGCGTTCGAGCTCAGCTCTGCATGTTACTCAATCACGGAGCTATGCTAGAGACAGATCAGCTCATTAAAAGAAAACTGAGAGGAGAAAGAGCTGAAACACTTATATGGTCACACGTGTCCCGGGATGAAATCGGTTAGCAAGAGGTGGCTGCAGTATCTTCAGACAGACTCACATCGTGAGTTCTGGATTCAAATCTGAGTGTAAGTCATACACGGTAGTGCATTTATTTTTTCTACAGAAACTTTCAAACACGGAAAAGTAGAGAGAACATTTTATAACAATCTCTATTTCAGTATATCTATCAACCACAAGGAGGACTGATGTGTGGCTAATTTTGTTTCATTTATACACCAGCCACCCACTTTCCCATTATCCTTCTTGAACTGGATTAAAGTAAATTATAATAGTAAATAAAAGTAAGTTATAGATATCATTTCATTTCATTCATAAAATGTTTAGACGTACATTTTAATTGAATCAAATAAAGGAATTTCTTGCCAAAGAGAACTGAGAGAGACAAGAAATGAACCTTTACCCGTGTATGTTTCTGTGATCTTGACTCCTTAATCTGCCTTAGTGCTTTTGGTTCCTGCACACTTTTTTGACCCGAACTGGCCTTTGTAGTGACTTTCGGAGTTTTAGAGCTCTGAACTAGAACAGACGGAGAAGTCACAGATAACGATCTCTCTGCCCGTGGCCTTTTAGATGTCACTGCACGGTGGTGATGATTTGTACTGCCACTCATCTGAGAAAGAAGAGAATCTGAACTTTCAGATTTCACAAGTCTAATGTGGGAAAAAATATAAAAAACACAGATTAAGTGAATCAACAATGCGGTCTATTTTCTGTCCTAAATGTTATAGCTATATCCATTGAAACACAAACCCAAGAAAAGCAAACAAAATTTCTTGCTACTACCGCCTTAAATAAGCTATCAACATCATATTATACAATTGCTCCTTTAGTTCTTCAAATGAGGGACTAAAGCGCAGAAGGCAATGAATGACAAACTAGAATTTCAACTAAATTCAACAGGTAATGATACTGTTGCCCTTCCCATCAATTCACAGTTTCTCACGTAAATCAGCCAGGGAAGGCCTGGTGGTGCTATTCATAGATTAAATACTCACCCGTTGCCCTGGCCAGTTTGGCTCAGCGGTTAGAGCGTCGACCTGCGGTTCCCGCTAAGGGCCCGTACCTCGGTTGCAGTTTGTCCCTGGCTCTGGTCGGTCGTGCGGGTGGCAGCCACTCGATGTGTTCCTTTCACATCGATGTTTCTCTCTCTCTCTCTGTTCCTCTCTCTCCCTCCCACTCTACCTCAACAAAAGATGGGAAAGTGTCCTCGGGTGAGGATAAAAAAAATAAATAAATAAATAATAAATAAATAAATACTCACCCGTTAAGTACTTATACTTTTTCATTAAGATAATTTTGCTGAAGAAACCACAGCGTATACTTTTTTTTTTTTTTTAAATCCTCACCCAAGGACATTTTTCCATTTTTTGTTCAGATAGAGTAGGAGGGAGAGAGAGGAAGAGAGAGAGAAACATCAACGTGAAAGGGACACATCAAGTGGCTGCCACCCGCACGACCAACCAGGGCTGGAGATAAACTGCAACCGAGGTACGTGGCCTTAGTGGGAACCGAACCTGGGTCTCTCTGGACCGTAGGCCGACACTCTAACCACTGAGCCAAACCAGCCAGGGCCACAGTGTATACTTATTGTACAAAATAAGTAAGTGTTAAAACACATACAAATAAATTTGGCTCTTGCTTTAACCTTTCTAAATGTTTAAATTTCCTTGTACAAGACAGGGTCTCTCTGCTAACCATGGGCCACAGTGTACTTCCTTTTCCAAAATATGTCACAAAATACAATATCCTTAATGTTAATGGGCTTGACTTTTATCAGGTGTAAAAAGGACCATGAATTTGTAAAGTCCTCAAGAAAATAGCTTAGTTATTCTATATCAGAGAAACAATATTCTAATATTTTAAATTGTTCAAAAAAGGTTTTGAAAGTTTCACTTTAACATATTTCATGTTTTTTGAAAGGTTTAAACACAGTAAGAATTTTAGACTTGCCTTCGATGCCGAACACCTAAAGTTGACAAAGATGCTAAAGATACATGCATTCATGTCATGTATTGGACAATTTAGCTAGCAAAAAAAGTACCTAAAAAAGTTTCACATAATACATCATTAAATTATGTCAGCTATAAAACTTTATTTATATGAAACAAGTGGTATTTATTTGATTACTTATTTTTTAGAGAGAGAGAAACATCAATTTGTTTTTCCATTTATTTATGCATTAATTGGTTGATTTTTGTATGTGCCCTGACCACCGTGGCGTATTTGGATGACACTCTAACAATTGAGCTACCTGGACAGGACCTGAAACCAGTGCTTTAAAGCGGTGCCCTAGAGCCCCTTTTGAAGGGGCCAATGCAGGCAGAAGCAGAGAGAGGGAACAAAGTCCCCACACACCCTCCTCGCCAGAGCAGCTCAGCGGCTTAATCTATTGCAGATGCTCTCCAGTGCTCCATGGCTTAGAAACTTTACAAGCCATTGTGTTAATGAACTGTGCATTAGCACATAAAGCAAGCAAGTGTGTGTATTTTTCTCAAGTCATTTCTTCTTATAACTTATAAGCAATTCATCCACTGCTCACAATAAAAACAAAATTCCTGGTATGAAGGAATTAATCTATAATCTATGCAGAAAGCAATTTAAAATATGAAAGACTACTATGGGGGAAAAAATCATCCTCAGGACTAAAATACTTTCTGTCAAGATACCATTAGTATGTACTTAATATTGCACCTTCTTTTGGGGTGAAGGCAGTTCAGATCTTTTGATCTCCTTTGCAATCGGGATCCTTCAGCCCAGAGTTCACTCTGTAAAGCTTCTCCGTCTGGGACACTTCCAGGCTCGGACACGACCACAGGCGATGGGAGAGGGCTCAGCACAGCGGGCACTGGAAAACTCTCTCTGGTGCAGGTAGTTTGAGTTTCATAACGAATAAGACGAGACTGAAGTTCAGAAAATCCCCCATCTCTTTCTAAAGATTTTCGGTTGTCTAAGCAGTATCTAAACGAGAGAAAGATCATTCAAGTCAAAGCCTTCACAACAGCAGTGGGCTTTTCCCTGCCAATTAGAAAACAACAAGGCATTTACTTTAAAAGTTCTATTTCACTTCCTAACAATTGTTAGAAGGTTGAGCAAACAGCTAACTTTCCTCCCAAGTTTTTTCTAGCCTGCTAGAGGACATGGCAGAAGATTTAAAAATCTGAATGTGATCTGATTCTTCTTCCACTGTTTCTAGGCAATAGGTTAAATTAATTCTCTGGCTTATTTTTGAAATGATACAGTTGCTGTTTTAATACCTTTTAAATCTCCACCAACCTCTGATTTCTCAGCGTAGCTGATATGTAGCAACATGAAATGCTGACTTCTGCTAGAAAGGGCAAGTGTATTTTCAACACAAAGATTAAAAGCGTATGAAGGCATTCAAACTGGCTCACCAAACAGCTCTGGACATCTGGGAATTTTCCTTTGAAATGTACTTTCCTACCTCATTGACTGATTGACGGACTTTCCCTCAAACACTCGGCTGTCTGCTTCTAGCTAAACCTGACTCGAGGAAGCAGTGGGATGTCAGTTCTGAGTGCTCTGGACTTGAAATCCTATGTTAAGCACAACAACAGGCATGTCAGGAACATCAGCTATGAGATGTGTGACCTTGGACAGCTCTTCTCTCCCCCAGGCTACAGCTGCATCAGGACACACAAGTCATTTAACATCCTGATCATAGGACGAAAACAAAAACCCTTCTGTTATGTCCTCTTCACCAGTAAAATTCCAAGATGCTCCTGAAAATCAGATTGTGTGTCCATAAGTTTTCAGTTCAACTCCCAAGGAATGTAGCACTACCCTAATATCTGATGGAGGTTTTCAGGATTTCTTCTCTCCCTTGTGACATTTTCATATTGCATTTCTAAGAGCACCGACTAGGGAGCCAGACTCACTGGATTTAAATCTGGCTCCACCACTGATTAGCTCTGTGAACTTGGCCGAATAATCTAACTTTCTCTATCCTTCTTGTTGCTCTGTCTGCAGAATGAGATCATAGTGGTCATCTCAAAGAGCCGTGTGAGAATTCTCTGGATGGGCATCAGGAATGGGCACCAGGAAGCACTGCGAATCAGTGCCTGGAACATGCAAGCAGAGCAGTCAGTAGATGTATGCTGCCGCCGCCACTATTGTTATTATTATTATTGTTTTTATTATAGCATTACCATTATTACGTTTCTTTTCTACTACAGCGTATCTTACAACAGGCTGGCAATACCCAGAACAGCTAGGATTACACCCAGATTGATCCTCGGGCCTGACCTGAACCGCTGCAGTACACTATCTCTCGTGGGAAGTGTCAGGATCATCTTCCTCAGAGGTCAGCCCCTGCCTGAAAGTCAGAATCATCTTAAGAATTATAAGATGCATTGACACCTGATCCATATGCCCTGAGTTTCCGATTTAATCAGTCTGGGTGAGACCCAACCATGGACATGTTTTTAAAAGCTGTCTAGGTGATTCTAAAGAAGCTCCCACTCAAATCTGACTAAGGTACATTCAGTACAAATAAAAAGTCCAATTTGTAATCATTGCGTAAAAGGATATACAGCTAAAAATATGAAGTTTTAAAAAAAGGTTAGCTAAATTCAGGTTTACTTGCGAAACATACCTAACTTTTTGATGCCAGAGGGAAAATCATAATCCTCTCAAATAAAAAATTTTCCTCAAATATCAGAAATGAAAAGTTTGAACAAATGGCATTTCTTATCATTTGATGATTCAATAGTTATCTCTCAGTTGCCTGTTGTTAACAATTTAAAATTCTGAACCATTTAGATTTAAGTTAGCATTTCCGATGGGACTTCTTTCAGAAATGATCCATTATGTTGTAGTTCCTATTGCTCACTGAGAAGCCCTCAAATCCAACCGTCTTTTCCACACTCAGATGGAAGTTTCATGACGCACGTTCAATCACATTGTTCCTTGTTATTGCTGAGCAGTAGGGCTTTGATTACATAGCAGTTTATTAATCTCTTCTCCTGGTATACATCAAGGCTGTTTCCAGATGGGCTTACTATGAATAACATTGCTCCTTATGTTCTTGTACAAGTCTTTTTGCAAAGTTATGTTGTCACTTCTCTTAGGCAAATACCTAGTAATGGAATTTCTGAGATACAAGGTCTGAGCATTTTAGTTTTGTAAGAACCTGCCAGATCGTCTTCTGAAGTAGATACATCATTTTATACTCCCACCAATGAATGAGAGTTCTGATTGTGCCATATACTTGCCAATACTTATCAGTCTTTTCAATTTTAGCCATTCTGGTGGCAATACAGATTTTTACCCTATGGATGTTCTACATTTTATTTAACTAAGCTCCTAAAGTTAGACATTATTTGTAACATCTCTTATTCTAAATAACACTGTGAATAATACCCTTGCATAATAATTCTTAGTGTACGTCACTAATTTTTTCATTAAGTTAAATTAAGCAATCAGATGTTACCAACATTTGCAAAATTTCTATGCTACATTTCTTGCTAAGATCACTTCTGATATTTATGGTTTGATTTGCTATGTTAATGGGGTTTTCATTGTGTATAAAATTAGAAGTAGCTGGTTTGAGAAAAACCATGCTTTTAAAAATGTTTTGCAAATTCCCCCACTACTTCTAATAGTCTTTCAGGTCTCTTCTCTACAAAACAAAAAACAAACAAACAAAAACTTTTGGTCTCCTTTTCAACACATGTAACTCTTTTAAACTCTTCAGTTTTCCTTATTTTAATACATTGGCTAGAACACGCAGAACAATTTTTAAAAAGTGGTGACTGCAGGTATCTTTTCTTGCACCTGACTTAAATGAGAGTTTCATTTTGATGCTTGAAAACAAAGTAACTGAAGATTTTGCCTCTAGTGTCAAACATAATTATTCCTTAAGCAAAGTATTACTTAAACGTAGGAAGGAACCTAAACATTCCTAGAATGCTGGGTGGTGAGCATCTGTTTTCAGAGTGCACCGCTATCCACCCAATGTGCTTCAGCTAGAATGCTAAAGAAATTCTCATCCCCTTTCTCATCCCCAACTTCTAACTGCTTTCTCAAGCTTTTAAGTTTGTATTTTCCTTCTTGTTCTCCTTATCTTAATAGTATTTTAGTCTTTCAACATCTGTTCTTAAAATACTTCAGTTTATCAGAGGACAATGAGGTTTCTTTTAATGAAACAAACCCAAGCATCTAATTTCATGCTTTAAAAATAAAGGTTTTTGTACTGTCTCAAAAAGAAAGACCACTTTCCCTGCCATGTCAACAGTGATCTTCATGATTTCATGATGTGGTCTCATTATAATGCAATATACTTATTACTTTTACTAAAAAATGAAACCATTTCCTCTTGCTAAAATCTGAACCTCCATACCTCATTCATCCCCCAGTTACTCCCTTTTTGCCAGGTAAACGCCTAGTCATTCCTTCAAACTTAGTTCAGACTTCCTCTCTGAAATTCTCTCCAATCGCCCTTGGCGCTAATTTGCTCCACCCACCAGGCCATTATCTATCTGCATCTATACTCTACTAACAGCGTGTGTAGCAAGTTAACAGGCCAATCAAAAGAGCGTGTTTCTGTTATTCACTGATAAACTTAAAGGATGTTTCTTAAAGATTAAGGTAAAATCAAGCCCTTTTTTTCTATTTTAATTTATGAAAAAATGTGTTGCTTTAAGAATGTGCAATATTTTACAAAATGAATCACTAAGGTCTTGAAAATTTGTTGTAAAACATATTAATTATCACCATCTTCTCCTTATGAAAATGGTAGGTGTGCCCATGCCCTTGGAAACTGCTAATATCTTTAAGCAAGAGAATCTTTTGAAATTTTATTCAAACCGGTCCAATAAAATTCTACAAAAATGCACACATAATGAACATGTTACAAATGGGAACACATTTCATCTAATGGTGTCTGAGGAATTATAGCGTACTTAGTGACCAGGGGATACTAAATACATCTATAACACAGGAACCAAAATGACTCTAATTTAAATATCTAGTAACTAATAATAGGATGTTTAAATGCTACAAAACTATAAAATTTTTCATAATAGAAGAAATTATCTGCGTACATACTGCTTTGTTTTTTGACATACTCTACATCTCAATTTATATCATATTATACTCACTCTCAAACCTCATGTAAGATAAGCTACATCAACAACACGCAGAAGAGTTAAGAGTGAATAAAAAACTTACTCTATTCCATGATAATGACATACTGAGGCTTTTTCAAAAGGTAAAACTCGAAGTTTCCGAGGACTAAGTTCTGGTGTCAGAACAAAAGTCTTTTCCCTGGAACAAAAAGTTTTTCATTTGTATTTACAGTTTATTTAGTGACAGAGAAAAAGTTCCAGAAAGTGTCTAGATAAAGAAATCTGATTTCCCTCAGTACGACTAAATCTTACGCGGGATAAAAATTAAGTGACATCAGCCTGGTCTTTGTGGCTCAGTGGGTTGGGCATTGTCTCGGGCACCAGTTCGATTCCTGATCAGGACACATGTCTGGGTTGCAGGCTCAATCCCAGGAGTGGGCAGGAGGCAGCCCATTGACATTTCTATCTCACATGGATGTTTCTTTCTCTCTCTTCCTCTCTCTCGAAAATATCAATAAAAACATATTTTAAAAAAATTAAGTTACATCAGAAAGGATAATAAAAAAAAGAAGGTGTACAGGCTGGTGGATTTTGCCTCTTACATTTTCTGTGCCTCAAGTTCCTGAAATTGTAATGTCACTTATTTTTCAAAACTATTCTAAGAAATGGGTAAATCAAGAATGGAAAATGGTTTGTAGTGGAAATTCAAGAAGCAGCATTATTCTGGAAGGATTTTTTATTTTTCTTGATGTAGTAAACTAACATTTATGCATTTAGTTAAACTTTTTTTGCAGAGTAATAATTAAAGTCAACTTGAAGTGCTTACAGCTCTTTTTGAATTTGTCTAGTAGGTCTTCTGGTTCAGGGCCAGAAGGTCCTAAAAAAATAAATAAAGTCAACTTGAACCTCTGGTAACAAAGGGTGCATTCAGCTCCTACTGTAACACATGGAGGGCCACGTCTTTCTTCACCTGGAAATGCAGTCATCCTGACATCTACTTTAAAAGCCTGCAACCTTTTACATATTAGAGGGTATTAGAGACTAAATGCTGACTTCAGTTCTTCTGAGGTAGGTGTCTATCAGCAGTAATGTTGAAACTAATCCATGGTAAGCTTACATAACAATTACGTGTTTTATCCCTTTCCATACTTAGACCAGCAGGGGCATTATCAAAATCTCAGGAAGAAGGTCACTGCAGTTAGGTTAAGCTCTCCTGGTAATTCTAATAGGTGGCCGCCTTCTCTGCCTAAGTGGGGAGGCACTGTTCCAACGAACTGGATCGTGTTCCTGAACCCAGACAGGTTGGATGGGAGCGGGAGAATTACGCTCCAGTGACCTTTCCATAGTAATGAGAGTGAAAGACCAGGGCTTGCATCAGATCTGGAGTTGGTACCGAGAAAGGCAGGGAAATAGGAGAACACAATAAATGTTCATCACATTTCCCCCTATGGCATTAGTAATGAAACTGCCCATTTGCCACTGAAAATTACCTTGGATAATATGATATGCATTTAAAATTATTACAATAAAATGTAAGACATATGCTCATTAATAAAATCTAAAGAACAGAATTTATATTCTAATACATCCACACCGGAAGTGTTCCACAAAAAGTAACACTAATATATTGCAATGACTCCAGTATTTTCATGACTGACTACAAAAGTGAAGTTTTGTAAGTTAGAAGTCTTTAGGTACTTGGCATTTTACTTCTTTCCTTTACCATGTTGATTCCATTTCTTATGTCAAACTCTCTTAGCAACTTTATCTATTTTTGTTTAGTTTTACTCATACCTTGTTCTTTCTATAAAAAACATTTTATTTTTCAAAAAAATGTTTTTATTGATTTTTTTAGAGAGGAAGGCAGAGAGAGATAGAAACATCGATGTGAGAGGGAAACATCAATTGGCTGCCTCCTGCACGCCCCCTACTGGGGATCGAGCCTGCAACCCAGGCATGTGCCCTGACTGGAATTCGAACCAGGCCCTCTCAGTCCATGGAATAACACTCAATCCACTGAGCCACACCAGTTGGGCTAAAAGAAACATTTTAATAAATATGTATTTTGTCAATGCTTAGTATTTCTTTGGTATGTACATAGGAGTTACGCCTAAACTTTGTTTAATTTACTATAGCATTTTGAATGGTTCCTGGCATGGGTAGGCATTTAATAACAGTCCACATGTTCTTAATTCATTGCCATGAAAGCTCACCCCTCAACCTTAACCTTAATAGAAAATATATTTGATAATGATGCAGTTCTTTATTAACATCAAGGAACCATATCAAACGTCCCTAAATAAGTTACTTGTAAAGTACAGAAAGAATGAAATATATCACCCCTAGGGATCCTGAAAGACACCAGCCATGAAGAGAAACAACCCACATGACTGAGCTCCTGCTTCGTGATCTAGAAGGATAATAATCCAAAACTAGATGAAAATGTGCATATACTTCTTCACTTTCTTGATTCCCACCAAAAAGGGTATCACTCTCACAATGCTAGGAGAAAAGGAAAATGACTCTAAAATTACAGTTTTTGTCATTAAGGTCATTAAGTCATTATGGCCCAGAGTCAAGACGCTCAGTTTTCAAAGTTGCTCCCTCTCTCTCTAGTAAACAAGCACGTGAAGGCAATGAGCTCTATCATAATTTTTGAGAGATAACTACCTCCAAGTAGATCCTTTCCAAATTTACCTTTAAAATCAGTACTTGCCAAAATAAACCTTTGTAAAAATGATCGAAATCATCTATAATCTTTAAGGTCCTCTGGAAGGGTTTCCAAAATAATGGATTAACAATAAAAAAGAAATTGGGATCATGAACAAATTATTCAAATCTCACAAGTATTTGATGTCATGATTTTACCTGTAATCTGTCAACTGCAGAGGCATCATTTTTATTAACTAGTAACTCAGTAGAAGTTGTCTCGGAAGTCAAATTAGCTATCACTTACTCATCCACATAGACACCAAATTCTTAGTAATGTTGTAGTTTTAATCACATTTTCCTATTTTCTTCAGCGGAAAGACTTTTTGCTATGATTAGGCATGACTGACAATGTCAGGACAAGTACACAGCAGCAAAACCAAAACTCGAGAGTAACACAGAAAAAAGAACTAGATATATGTATTTGCAAGTCAAATTATAATTTTTCCTTAAAAAGTACCATCATATGTGTACAAAGGAGAAGTACTGGCTTTTATTATTTCTGTTTCCCTTATATTCAGAACCAGAAAACACTGGGACACCTGGTGAAATGTGAGGGTAGGGTCGACTGCTAAGCACTGGAATCAACTTGTGAATTTGCTTAAGTGGCAGAGGGCGTCAGTGAACTGGGGAAATGAGATTCTATGTGTTTTTTAAATTATTTTTAAAAATTAATTGGAAATTATAAGTTTATAACTTACCCCTTTTGAATCTGTAAAGGCTGAAGATCTCCAACAGGTAATCCATCGGAGGTAAAGAATTTCAGCAATTCCTTAGCATCCAATAACGTGATTGAATCCCGGGCACCCTCTTTGTGGCCCAGCAGCTGTTCAGATGAACGAGGTAATGGACCAGCTCTGGAAAAGAATGTCAAGTAGATTTATTAAAAGTGGGTTACAATTCCTCATAGTCAGGAAAAGATGACATGAGTAGAAACCAGAAAAATACACAAAGAAAACTGAAGAACTACATACACATTTAGGAAGAAAATAAAGTAAAATCTTTGTAAATCATTTAGTATCAAAGTATATTTTTAAAAACCCTGCAGCTCACAGTGAAACTCACGGTTACTGTATCAAGAATGCTACTACTTAACTAAAACCATTCTATTCTTTATAATGACTGCGTGATTATTTAGTAGTGTGAAGTTGTCAAATCCAAAAAATTTAAATCGAAACTCTCTTGAGTGTTCTGAAATCCCACACTGTTGGAAATGTTAAGGGCAGGAACTGAATGTTCTAATTTTCTACGAACTTGAAAGATTACCTGAAGCACAACCATGAAATGAGGCAGCAACCAGAAATCTCTCCAAGGTCCCTTCTAACCATGATTACAACACCGTGAATAAGCAATGAATCACTAGTACACCTGACATATGCAGGAATGTATACTTTTCAAACTATTGTACACAAATTTCCTCGAAAAAGACAGAATAGGTCTTACTTCAAAATCAAGTTAGTACCTGAAAATAAGTCCTTTGTAAAGTGGAAATCAGCATACCAAGCCTTAAAAAACAATCCTAGTCCTATTGCTCAGATGAAAATACTAATGCACACTGGTTTGCTTTACAGACGCCAGGTGACACAGCTATTTGAAATGACAATCAGAAGCAAACAGACTCTGAATTAGGTACTATTTCTACTCTATCACTCTATAAATCTAAAAAGCTCTTAGGAAGTTTTAAGAAGTGGAGAGAGAAAAACACTTTAGTTTCAGAAAATTTTAAAGGTTATATCAAGTACTCACTCAGTCACAGACCATGCTACAGCTTTGTGACCAAAATATAAATAAAATTTTTCAGTACTGGCACAGAAAATTAATTTCCTGATTCCATATTAATTTAACTATTTCCTGATTATTTTACTACTCAAATCAAGCATTTGCACTGATAATTCCATGATTAAAATGACGACATTGTGGGTTAGGACTTCCGTTTCTATACACTAAAGATCAATAATGTACCACAGTGCTCCTTCCCCCTTCCCATTCCCTTTATTTTTACACTGAAAATACACATTTAGTAAAAACAGACAAGAAAAAACCCAAATACGTTCTATGAACTTTATACTCCAGGAGGTCAAGAACTGCATTGTGAGTTGAATTTAATTTCTATATCACTATTCTCTAATAGTAATTCACAAAGGTTTCCTAATGAAAATTACTCTCAATCATTTTACAGGCTGGAAGAAATGGAAAAGTATAATTTGCATTTATATAGGATCCTAGACACAAGGATATTAAAGCAATTTGAAAGCCCATTTGTGACAAATTATGCTACCAAATACGTCTTGGGTTAAAAAAAAGAAACAAACACCAAAACACTGACAACACTTGGTTCTGTTCAGTTTCCAAACGTCAGCTCGTTCAGTCGCACAGCCTGAAGGAGATCTGGTGCTGTCACCCCACCTTAAAGATGAGGCCATGGAGTCACACAGGTGACTAAGTTTGTCTAAAACCAAGTTCTCGTGGCTTCTGAATTTCACCACCTGTTGGTCCTTTATTCTCCAGTTAAACCTGTTTTAACACAAAACAAATGCTGAAAATATGCAACATAACTTTTGTCCACAACCAGGAATTCAACGGATCTCCCATGTTTTGAAGTGTCCACAAGTATTGACTGAGCAATCACACTGTCCATCTCATTGTGAGGCACTCCAAAGAGGTCAGTGATGATAACTCAGAGACTCACAATCACTTCTTGTGACTTATATACAGACTGGCTTGAAGAGAAAGAAGAGGAGGAGAGTGAAAGGAGGTAAACACCAACGTACAACGAAGCAGAAAAGGTACAGGAAGTAAGTTTCAAGAAAGAATGACGCAGTTCTCGGATGCTTAACGGAGGAAGAGAACAAGCTGCAGCATTTAAAAAAGGCTTACAAGGAAGGTGATATTTGATCTAGACTCTGAATGGCAAATAAGCTTTTAGTTCAAGATGATGGATTAAACATACACATTAATCTCTTTGCTCAACAAACCGAATCACAATGTTGAAGTACCAAACACTAAATTCATAATAGGGTTAAGCAAAGACAGAAGGAAAAAACAGTAGACCAAATAACTCAATAAATTTCAAAATTTATACACTAGAGCAAGAACTTCAAGGAAAACGAGAGAGAAACGGACAAACAAGTAGAATCTGTCTTCTCTGTCCCCTCCCACAAAGCCACTGCGACTCTAAACTTGGGTTCACAGCGTGGCAGTGGGCAGAAATCAGACGATATATTTTAAAAATGCTACTAGAACAGTTGTTCAAATACCACCCTCGCACACCATACCTTACCTCCAAATTAAAGACAGAGAAATGCTCTGGAGACCCAGAACTAGGTGCCTGCCCCAGCGTCAGCGGTGACGTCCCCAGAATAACCCCCCCCAGAATAAACCCCCCTCAGTACTGGTGAAGACCAAGGCTGCCTGCCCAGGTGTCCTAAAGTGAAGTTTGCCAGGCACGCTCTACCCTGCACCTCCCTGTCCCCACAGTATTAAATCGGGCGACACCAGGGTGTGAACAGGACTACACAAATATAGAGGAAGGACATACCAACTACCTAGTAGAGTGGCCAGTACCAAATTCTTAGCTGTGAACAGAAACAAACCACCAGACCTTGGAGAAAAACTACACATAACAGAAAAACACCAAAGGAAAAAAAAATCAGATCCAAAGAATAAAGAGATCATTCAGCAAACAGATAAAACAAGTTAAAAGACTCTAATATCCTTATAGTATCTTCTCAGTCCTCATTATCAATAAAAGAACAGGTTGCTAAGGGAAAAATAGGGTAGAGAACAAACAAGAATTATTAAGAATTTAAAATATGACTACAAAAAGTTTTAACAGAAAAAATGAAAACAAAGGTCAAGGAAATATCCTAGAACATAGAGTAGATGAAGGTACGGATTATTGAGAGAAAATTAAATTAAGATGAAAAATCAATTCAGGATGTCTAGCATTAGTTACAAGAGATATTTCAGAGAGATAAGGAAAAGAAAAAGAGAAAATGGGAGGGAGAATATTCTGTAAGAAATAACAAAAGAATATTATCCAGAGCCAAAAAACACACAAAAGCCTTAAGACTAAAACATCTCATTCTATGATCGTCTCGTGTAATTTCAGAATATTAAGCAAAATAGAAAATTCTAAATGTTCCAGAGACAGAAAAAAACATCTATTAAAGAACGAAAATTGAACTGGCCTCAGATTTCTCATTAAGTAATGAGATCCAAGAAAAAACAGGCTTGCCCTGGCCTGATTGGCTCAGCGGTTAGAGTGTGGGCCTGCGGTCCTGAGAGACCCGGGTTCGGTTCCCGCTAAGGGCATGTACCTCGGTTGCAGTTTGTCCCCGGCCCTGGTCGGTTGTGCGGGTGGCAGCCACTCGATGTGTTCCTTTCACATCGATGTTTCTCTCTCTCTCTCTCTGTTCCTCTCTCTCACTCCCACTCTACCTGAACAAAAAATGGAAAAATGTCCTCGGGTGAGGATAAAAAAGAAAAAACAGGCTTAATTTAGAAATGTGACCAAAAGAAATACCAGGATAACAGTTGTACAGGTAGAAAGGGTAAGTCCAAGTTAGAGCTGGTACAAGAAAATGACTTCAGGAAGAAATATAACTGTCTACTTCAAATAACATAAGGTTCTGAGGTAGAACGATTAAACATGAAGAGAAAAACATGTTTTTCACAACGGAAAGTTAAAGCTGGGATACCATCTAAAATTGACAAGAAATCAAAGTTCTTTTGTGGGTAAACTGTCCTTTTCTCCATTTGTTTTCAAGATTGAATTCTCCCTCCTGATCTATACACATCAGGATTCTCAGGGAATAATCTTAAGCCCTCTTTTCTTTCTCTGTATGGTCTCACCAAGTGATCTCATCCACTAGCATGTATTTATAACTCCCTTTTGATCATACCTCCAAACTGACTTCCAGATTTCTCCTCTAGTCCACCTGCATAATCCACTGAGCAAACTTAGCACTCCTAAAGCAGAACTCGTTTTTTTTCCCCGAAGCTATCCTTACACCACCTTCCCACCAACCTCCCCATCCCATAAGAGAGAACGCCACTCACTTTGTTGCTCAATCCAGAGACAGAAATTATTTTGGATGCCTTTGTTTCTCTCTCCTCCACATCCAATCCATCTCGGAAAGTCTTTTTTCAACTTACCACCAAAACATATCCCAAATTTGTTATCCACAACTACTTGAGTGAGAAATCAGTTATCTCTCACTTAGCCTACAGAAATGCAACCTAACTGATCTCTCTACTCCCAATATTTCTTCCTGTAATCTATTTGCCACAAAACAGCAAAAGTAATTTTGCAAAATCAGATCGCATCAGTCTTTGGTATAAAAGCCTTCAAAAGCATATAGATGCATTGACAATGAAATCCAAACTCTGTGTGATCTATAATGCACGTCACTCTTTTATCCATTAGGTCTCAGCTCAAATGGAACCTCCTTGAAGAGCTGTCCCTGACCATCCAACCTCATCTAATCACCACCTTTTCCCTCCCCTCAACAAATAAAATTATTCTCCCCTAGTCCCTTTGTTTCCTTTACTCATTACACATAGAACAATTAGTTGGTACCCAACAAATACCCGTTGACATATATAAACAAAATGCTATAGCCAGTCATGTCTGTTACCAACAGGAGGGCTAAAAATAAAAATGTAATTTGCAATACTTTGGAAGAAAGCAATGTAAGAGAGTTAAATCCTTTATTTCTTATTCTGTTACTCCATCACTCAACGATTCTGTATTGGGTGTCTACAATGTACTAACCAAAAAACCAAAACCCAAACAAAACAAACAAAAAAGGAGTTCTGCCTCTCAGAGTTAGTTAGATAAGTCCTGCATAAACACAGAAGCATGTAAAGCAGAAGTTTAAAGTGGCCCAAAGGAGAAGAATACTCTTACTTCATTTCACATGCTCCAGTATCGTTTGAATTTTTCATACACATTCAAATACTCATGTATCTATGGAAGATACCCTGACGAGCCATTCACTGAAGTGTTCACTGTGATCATGTACACAGCAAAGTGCGAGCAGAAGGCAGGGGAAGAATCTTTTCTTGATGTACTGCTCTGTGATATCCTATCTGTCTATCTATCTGTCTGTCTCTCTATCTATCTATCTATCTATCTATCTATCTATCTTCTACCTACTTACCTACCTACTTAAAATAGTTGAGCATATATTTCTTTAAAAAAAAACTATCTATCTATCTATCTATCTATCTATCTATCTATCTTCTACCTACTTACCTACCTACTTAAAATAGTTGAGCATATATTTCTTTAAAAAAAAAAACAAACTAGTATCTCAGCCCTGGCTGGGTGGCAGAGTAGGCTGGAGTGTCATCCCATACACCAAAAGGTTGTGGGTCCGATTCCCAGTCAGAGCACACACCGAGGCTGTGCCGTTGATCCCACTCAGAGTGTGTAAGGGAGGCAAGCGATCCATGTTTCTCTCTCACATCCATGTTTCTCTCTCTCCTTTCCTCTCTCTCAAATCAGTAAAAACACATCCTCGGGTGAGGATAAAAAGATCCCAAAAAACTAATATCTTATAAACACAATGTAAGAAATAAGAAAGTTCACTTAAAAATACCAAGCTATTTAAATATTACCTCATTTTTTGTTTAGCTTTTTCAAATGTTTCCAAATTCTGAAGAGCGTGCCTTTCTGGCCATTCCAGAGGATTGGTTTCCACCAGACTTGAACAAGTAGGTTCCAGTGGACTTGTGTCTCAAGAGAAAGAAACACGTGTAAGCACTGGAAAGTATCAATGAAGCGACATAATGAAACCAACTTTACCACGGGCTGATGGATATAAATGAGTTAAGTTTCTATGGCATCTCATCAACGTTCTAACGAAATGACGCTGAATGAAACGACGTCACTGGAGGACTTGCTGTACTTGCGTAGACAAATATATGTCATTATTTAAATGTATAAGATTTTAATTCAAAGAACATATTTTATTAGTTTTAATAATAAATAGTAACTGTCATAAACACTACACACACACAAAAACTAATATTTAAAGTAACAAAAAACTTACCAATTAACATATTGGAGGTATTGACTTTGTCTGTTTTTCTTAGAGTTGCTTTAGGAATAACAGCATCAAAATGACTTAAAAAGCGCTCCCTTGAGAGTGCTAACAGACTTTTGAGTTCATCAACAGAAACCACTTCAGGTTGCTCAGCCAACTTTCTCCTTCCTGTAAAAAAACATCAATAGGATTAACTTATATCACTATTACTTTAAATTCTCTCTGAAGTGCATCTACTACTCATTTAACGGGAAATGTTTTACAAACTGAAACAAGTGAATTTATCCAGCACAGCAACATTCCTGTGTAGGCCTGCTTTCATTTTAATCCCATTTGCAGATAATGGTGGAATTTCGAGTTATTTGAGAGAAACAGAGACAGTAATTTGTTAACAATGAAAGGTGATAAATGATAAAGCAAGTTTACAAAAGCTTGCAAAAATATCTTGCAGAGTCTTGCGCTGGCGTTTTTGTAAAAATAAAACCTGTAAGACTTTAGTGAAACAAGTTACATGAAACAAGTTAAATGTGGTATCTTGGCCAATGACTCTTATTCCTTCTCTTTCCCAAAACCTAAAAGCACAGTAAAGGAATAAAAGACAACAAAAGAAAAATGAGAAAGAACGACAGTTTTCATCATATCTTAGCAGAGAAGGTGGCGGAGTGGGCAAAGCGGAAGGGTGGGCGTGGTGCCTGCAGAGGCTAGCCCCTGAGGTGCTGGGGGTGCTGGCGAGGTCCTGGGCTAAAACAGGACTGGTACAGGAATGGATGGGGATGGTGCAGTGAGAACTAAATGTCCCCACCCACTCCATTCTCTAGCCCTCATAGCCAGATGATTCTGCTCTCATATTTTTTTCGGTAGCAAACATAACAATATTTTGCCTGTACAGAAGAATAGGCAAATTAAAAATGCAGTGATCATCAACCAAAAGCAAAACAAAGGTTATGCAAGAAAGAAGAGCTGATCATCATCATATATGACATGATTTAGCAGCAAACTTCTAAACAGTCATAATAATGTTAAACATAACCATTGACTAAACCAAAATTTGTGACTTCACTGTGAAGGGTGGGAAGATAAAATGAAGCTATATGGGAATGCTAAGTCTCTATCTTAGATGTTACGACGACGCCTGAAATTGGTAAATCAAGAAATAGCAGCCTATACATATTGTTTAGAAAACTGGAGGCAATGTCAGAAAAACTAGCTGGAAGGGCTGAGGGAAGCTGCCCGTGGCCGAGACTGACAGGCGGGGTGGGAGTAGGGCAGGACACTGCTGTCTTCCAGGTCCATGTGAATTTTTAAACGACACCCATGTATTACTTTATAAAAAGATTTCATTTTCAAAACTCTTCTGGACTAATAATATTTTCTCCTATAATAAACAGTAAAGTATACATTCATAGAGAATTCAATTCAACAAACATTATTTACTGCCTGCAAAGCACTGTGCGGTGCCCTTAGGCACAAAGTATGAAAGCACATTCATCACTCTAGGCGAGGTCGGTACATAAATAACACAGGGAATAGGCTGAGCAGGTAGTGGCCAGACTGTGGTTCTACTTTAGCCCATCAGCTTTATGAGAAATGCCTCTGTGCAATCCCACCTCCCTGATGTGGGTATTGGGAGGGTCACTCCAGTTCTCATCTAAGTCTCACATGGTTTCTGCAGTCAAGAACACCAGCAATGGTAAAGGAAGAGTAGTAACATATCCTGCTTTCATTACATCTTCTTGGTGAGAAAATAAAAAGCTGCTGGGAGCCATTTGAAAACAAAAGTTATCAATGATTTCCTTTCATCTGAAAGACGTACAAGTACTCTGCTTTGGAAGTTAGGCCCACATTTTTTTTTTTTTTTTATCCTCACCCGAGAACATTTTTCCATTTTTTACTCAGATAGAGCGGGAAGGAGAGAGAGGAAGAGAGAGAAACATCGATGTGAAAGGGACACATCGAGTGGCCACCACCCACACGACCCAACCAGGGCCGGGGACAAACTGCAGCCAAGGTACATGACCTTAGCGGGAACCGAACCCGGGTCTCTGTGGACCGCAGGCTGACACTCTAACCGCTGAGCCAAACCGGCCAGGGCAGCCCCACCTTTATATCACTTTTAAAAACATGTATAAATCATAAGCCTGACCTATGCTTATTAAAACTGTCAATAATATATATATTGGGCAAACTAGAGAGCAGGGTAAGACCTCCTGTTGATCTTGATGACTGGGCAATAGAGAAAGTAGATGAAGTCTAACAGGGTTATGAGCAAGATAATTTACCTAGGTAAAAATAATCTCTACACAAATGAGTCTGCACACAAGAGGCAGATAAAAACGTGGGAGAAATATAATGGACTACAATCAAAAAATAAATGAGCAAAAGAATGCTATTCCTAAAAAAGCTGGTAACAACTAAGAATGTATTAAAGCCCAGCCGGTGTGGCTTAGTGGTTGAACGTCGACCCATGCACCAAGAGGTCGCCAGTTTGATTCCTGGTCAGGGCACATGCCCAGGTTGTGGGCCAAATCCCCAGTGGGGGGCACAAAGGAGGTAGCCAATCAATGTTTTCTCTCATCGATGTTTCTCTCTCTCTCTTCCCCTCCCTTCCTCTCTCTCTCTCAAATCAATAAAGAAAAAAAATTTACTACAGAAAAATACAGAGGGGAATATCTGAAGGATCAGCAGCTGAGCATCAGTCAGGTTTGCAGCACTGGGTCCCATCACTGTTAAAGGAATGTGGAGAGCTCAGAGTAGTGATCACAGCAGAGGACCAGAATGACTGCACTGCTGTTTGGGTCGTTTTGCATTATACTAAGCAACCTTTTATTTCAAAATTGTCCAGCATCCTTAAACTTTTTCTTTAAAAATCAGTGAAACAACTGCATATGTCCAAATATAAAATTTAGAAATTAGTAAAAATCAGGTAAAAGCCAAATTATAAAATTACAAACTTTAAATATCATTCTAAAAAACAGTATTTGATAAAACTTTTAAAAATAAAAAATAAAAATGAAGAAAAATATTCTAAAATATTCAACCCTAACAACATTATTTGATTTTCAGGTTGTCTTAAAAAACAAAGGGCCTCAATAATGTGAGTACATTTTCATGCAATCTTTCCCAGTTGCTCTTTTTGGTTTAGTACTAGTCAGAGGAAAGAGGAGGGGAGATAAGAAGTTTACTCCATGTCTTAATCATTTTGAAAAACCTTTTGGAACAACTTTTTGCTTTTCATCAAAGACTACAATCTTTGTGTTGCTTCCGAAAATTTTCTTTCCAAAGAAAGCTGGGCCCATTCCATTAGCGAGTTTTCGTCATGTATAAATTAATTAACAACATCAACTTAAGTACTTTTATATTCATGTTCCACTTCTTTGAGAATCACTGAAACAGACATTGAGAATCACTGAAAGTTTCTTATATTGGAAACTTTGTTCTGCAGTCGTTTTCCTGTCTTTTGAGACACAGAAATTCTGAACAGAGGCATCTTTGTCCCTAAATTTTTAATCCAGTGTTAACTCTCGAGACAGGGAAGAGATTGGTTCAGTAAGCATTTCTATCATAAATGGATTAACAGTCATTAATCTTAATAAAGATTTCATGCTTCAGATTACAAATGGGCCATTTCAGGGATGTGTCCAGAGCCGGTTTCTCTAGCAGCTCCCAGCTAGGAGGCTTCCTCTCAGCTTCAGGCCCCCAGGGACCTGCCCTCACCCTCCGCCTGGAGCTGAGGCATCCTTACAGCTGCTGCCTGTCCTCCAGCTCAGCTCAGCGGGCGCTTCTACATTTTCAGCATTTGTTTATCACTTACGTCCCTGCCCCCACCCGCTCCCACCCTACCCCAGAGCTTCCAGTCACACTTGCAGGCAGCTATGCACTCCAACAGTTAGTATTTGCCTTCCTAACCATGTAGGAGGGATAGTCCTGCTGGGGTTAACTCTTCTTACTGATGGAGCAATGCACCAGCTTCAAAGAGGTGCCTGTCCTTCCACTCTGACAGTGTTTCTGGTCTGCAGGGAAGGGGGAGAGGGGAAGATGAAAGAGGGGAGACACTGAAGGAACTGAGTGTAAAAAGCTACAGGAGGCTATGGCAAGGAATCGGCCTGCAGAGGGGTTCGGCAGGGACAGAACCAAGTCAAGAAGTGAAGAACACTGCAGGCTGATGTTTGAAATAAAGGTTTTCCATCCACAGATATGCTAGTATTTCAGTCTGTTTTTTGTCTTGGATTTAATATATACTACTTTTTATTGAAACCGATTCGTCTTTTTAATTATATTTTCCTTGAGTTAATATCATTTTCTTGGCTAAAAAAAAAAAAAAATCAATGGTTGGAAGAGTTCAACTACACAATTATCCTGGCTTTGTACAACTGAAAAAGCAGGTAATTCTTTTTTTTTTTTTTTTTTTATCCTCACCCGAGGACATTTTTCCATTTTTTGTACAGATAGAGTGGGAGGGAGAGAGAGAAAGGGAGAGAGAGAGAGAAACATCGACGTGAAGGGACACATCGAGTGGCTGCCACCCGCACGACCAACCAGGGTCAGGGACAAACTGCAACCGAAGTACGTGCCCCTAGCAGGAACCGAACCCGGGTCTCTCCGGACCGCAGGCCGACGCTCCAACCGCTGAGCCAAACTGGCCAGGGCAAAAGCAGGTAATTCTTACATGAATAGCCGAGACCAAGTATTCTAAAATTATTTTTCATTGGATAAAACAGGTTACTTAATTCAAGATTTTTTAAACTGCTTTCAAAAATGACAGATTCTGCCCTGGCCAGTTTGGCTCAGCGGTTAGAGCGTCAGCCTGCGGTCCGGAGAGACCCGGGTTCGATTCCCGCTAAGGGCACGTACTTTGGTTGCAGTTTGTCCCCGGCCTTGGTTGGTCGTGCGGGTGGCAGCCACTCGATGTGTCCCTTCACGTCGATGTTTCTCTCTCTCTCTCCCTTTCTCTCCCTCCCTCCCACTCTATCTGTACAAAAAAATGGAAAAAATATCCTCGGGTGAGGATTAAAAAAAAAAAATAAATAAAAAAAAAAATGATAGATTCTATTTTATATCTACTTGTTTTTTCAAATGTATCTTTTTTATTAAAAGTATTATAGATGTTCCCCCTTTTTCCTCCCATTGACCCCCTCCTCCTCGCTCCTGCCCCTCCCCACCTTCACCACACTATTGTCTCTGTCCATTGGTTATGCATGTATATATGTATATTCTTTGGTTTATCTCTTCCCGCCCCCCACGCCCCACTGAGGTTTGTCCGTCTGCTCTCTGCTTCCATGTCTCTGGATCTATTTTGTTCATCAGTTGTTCATTAGATTCCTCATATAGGTGAGATCATGTGATACTTGTCTTTCTATGACTGGCTTATTTCACTTAGCATAATATTCTCCAGGTCCCTCCATGCTGTCTCAAAGTGTAAGAGATCCTTCTTTTTCACAGCTGCATAGTATTCCACTGTGTATATCATTTTTTCCTATATGTAAATGATGAGGCCTTACAATTTGATTTAATTTCTCAGAAACTCTGTCAACTACTTCACTTCAAATAAGTTCATATCAGGTTCTAATTAATGGTTATTTACAATATAAAATATTAAGAATGATAACCAAATTCACATTAAGTAACAGAGAAAATCCTTAAACTATGATCCTTGAAAAGGTATTAATTTCTTGAAAAAAAAAATTTATAATGCCAACGTCATCCAGTATGTGATATATGCTTAGTTAATATTGGTAGTTGTGATTAAAGTCTAAGAATCAATTCTCAAGTTAACATATTAACTTCTCAGAACTTGCATTTTCTTCACAGTCTCTATCCTCTTATGATAGCTAAAAATATATAAAGAGATATTTTTATAAGAGATCTATATTAACCTGAATAAAAGTTAAGTATGTTTTCCAGCATACAGTTAAAAATGATAAAGTATGAAATTTTCCTGGATAAATATTTCTGTAAATGTTAACAGTGATGTACAAATAAATAGGAATATTTTCAATCTGGCTGGAAAAAGTTACAGACTTTTTCTACTCTACAATAAAAAGAATAGCTCTACAAATGAATGCCATACCTAAAAGACAAAGTACACAGGAAAAAGTGTGCAAATAACAATAGTATGTCTGAACAAGTCAACATTCTTACAGTGGAATAAAATGTACAAATTGTTACTTACTCAGATATTCTTGCAAAGCCAGAGCTTGAACATTAGCTAACTGCTTCTCTCTCTGTATAAGTTCCTCCCCAGAAAAATGTGGAAGTGACAGGAAGTCAAAAGGAAAGCCTGAGACAGAGAAAATAGTATTACGGATATTCTGTGACAACAATTAATATTCAGCTCCCAGCTATGTTATTATATAATTTGAAAAGTAAAAGTCACTCATCTCTCTTGATCTGCATATCCAAACTAAATAATAATTAAGCTGCAAAAAACCCCATACTAAATTGTTGTGCATTTTGAACTCTGACTTGTTTCTTAAACTGAGGGAATTTAAGTAGCAGAGTAGAATTGCTTCATCATATTTTCTTGTATGGGCTCAGCCATTAAAACTCCTACACAGAAGGGGGTGGGGAAAGGATGCAAGGAGTCAAGGGGGTCAAATATATAGTGATGGAAGGAGACTAGACTTTGGCGGTGAGCACACAATGAAGTATACAGATGTTGCATGATAAAGTTGTACACCTGAAACTTACATAATGTTATTAACCAATGTACCCCAATACATTTAATTAAGATTAAAAAATGATAATTAAAAAATAAGCTCCTACGAAAAAAACACAGATGGAGTAGGGCGATGCCCCTCAATGGACCACTGGTCCTGCTTTTCACCCACTGTGTGGTCCTTCCATGATGAATCCTGGCTGGCCCTATTAAACCCATAAAGTGTGGCAAAAGTGACAGTGAATGTCCTCTAGGCTAGGTCACAGAAAGCCTGGAGGATTCTTAGAACAACTGCTCTCTAAGAGAAGTTGGTGACCATACAAGAAATCAGACTGCCTGTGACTATGATGTTGAGGTAGCCCAAGCGGGCCATGAGGAGAGGACACATGAAGAGAAAGTCAGCTCTCATCTGCTCCAGCCATCCTAACCAGGTCCAAACGTGAGGGTGAAGAAGCCACGTTACACACCCAGCCCTGTTACGTCTCCAAATGACTGGAGTCCCAGCTGTGTGTCTGCAATCATACACGAGACTTCAATGCAGAAACATCCAGCTGAGTCCAGTCAACAGGACCATGAGACATAATAAATAGCCATTTTTAATCTAAATTTGGGGTGATTTATCTCACAATAAAGATAACCAAAACATACAGCTTGAAGAGGAAAGAAAAGGTGAGCAATAAAACAGAGTAAGATGCTTAAGAGAAAGTAAATGTAAACAAAAAATTATAGAAAAATATTGTGTGTTTAAAGTGGAATATACCAAAAATTTCCTATTTGGAATTGAGGGCTGACCTAATAAATTTTACTGGGTATAATGTAAAAGGGATTAATTCTCTAAGTTGTTCAAATACATATATGTTTAAAACAAGAGCTAAATTTACTGAAAGTGAAATGGAGTTTGGGGAAAATAAGTTCATTAAAAACCTCGTTAAGTTAATTACATATACAAACAAACGTAAAAATGTTTTCCACTAAAGTTAACACTTACTCAATTTGGTTTCTTCTGACCTTGCCTTCATCTTTCCATGAATGAAACTAAGGGCAAATGAGCCATTGATCTGGTTGGCTGAGTGAATCAGTGTGGCTTTGCATTTTCTACTGCCATTACCTTGTAACAAGAGATAATAGCTAGAATACTCTCCTTTCACTTCAACATCTGGAACTAAACAAAAACAATGATCTGGTTAAGTATGTAAAAGTTCAGCATGCAACATGGCAGAATCACACACTGAACCCACAGAATATAATGACATCTTGGTGTTGTCTTAACAGTTACCCAATATATTTGGGGCTAGCAGTCGTTCACTTAATTGAGAAAGCTGTTAAAATCTGAGAATCAATAAAATAAATAAAATAAAAATAAAATCAGAGAATCATAATAAAAAAGACACAAAGCATAAACATTTTAATTTAAATTAAAACTGTGTATGCATTTATTAACTTCTGATAGCTCATTAGAATTCCATGATATTTTTTTATATAAGCACAACCATAATGTATCAACTACTGTTTCCAGCTTCCACTTCTTCAAAGGGGAATAAACTGACCCCTGCAGGCACGCACAACTCAACGGGCGGGGGCAGAAGTGTACAGAGAGCCTTAAGAATAGCTTTTTGCTGCTTGCAGTGGGCGCCCATAGAGCATTTTTACGGAGGGAATAGAGAGCATTCATTAATCTGGCATGCCAGTTATATGAAGGTCAGTTAAGACAGCTTCTAGTATATTTTAAAAACAAATCAAGTGAGGGTTATAGTGAAGGTCAAAGAAAAACTGTGAAGCCTTTGAGAGTAAAAAATAGAAGCAAAGTCCTTTTTACTGAAGATGGTGAATTGGACATAAGCATCTATTTTAACTATCTCCTGAAATCCCATGAAATGAGAATAAAGAGAATTTTAAAATAGCATAAATCTCTAAGGACTAATATCTGAGAAAAGAGAATAGTGACTAAATTTTGAAAGTAGGAAAGCAGATGAACTACTGGTAACCGTCTCTCAATTACTAAGGACGCTGAGAAAAAGAGGACAAAGCTCAGAAGCAAAACCATGTGTACTACAACCCCTGACAAGAGACTCTGGGATGGTGGCCCCAGAGAGCACTGGAAGCAAAATGAAGGTGAAATAAAAAGATAGGTTCAAAGTCTGTTTGAGAAGCAGTGTGGCTTCCTGATTCCTCCGTATTCTACTCAGGTAAAGGACTGTCCTTTCCCCAGCCCAGAACACTAGTGGTTTATTCTCTGGAGAAAGTCAAACAAGGTGTCTCTGGCCTGAGAGATAAAACAGAGCTTAGGGTCGAGGTTGATTATCAGTGGATTAACTACACAGAATACCAAATCCCTTTTCCCTTCACTTACATAACTTTCAGAATTTTGGAAGCCAGATAGCAGAACTGAGTCTTCTTTTAGAAATATAGTAAGTTCTACAAGAGAGACTAATGAATCCCATTATTGGGGGGTCATCTAATATAATGTCACTGTGAAATCACCCGAAGATGAAGATCCCAGTCAACAAGCTCCAGCTATGCACCCAAATTTTCCGATCAGCTTTCTGGTACTCTGTCTTAAATATGAGCAGAGAGCCAAACATTATGAGACCTTAAGGAAAGTTTCTACTATGAAAGCCAGATGCCAAAACAAACAAACAGAAAAACGGGACTTGCAGAGAAACAAAGAATGTATAGTTAAACACACACACACACACACAAACAAATCAGATCACTAAAATCCTCAGAGATTATATTGCTTCTACTAAATAAGAACAGAAAACTACAAGAAAAGAACATTAACTTAAAAAGAGCTCATGGAAATTAAAATTAAGAAAGCAGAAACATAGATTTCAACTAATAGGTTAGATGATAAAGTTCAGAGTATCTTTTAGAAAATAGAAGACAAAGAAATGGAAAATAGGAGAGGAGAGAGGCAGAGAGAGAAACCAAACCAGGAGGAACATCCAAACAGGACTAACAAAAGGAGAATATTAAAAAACAAAGGGAAAAAAATTATCTACAAAATAATTACAACAACACTGTCCCAATTAAAAGATAAGCTTCCAGGGATGCTGAGTGCCCAATACAAGAATAAAAATAGGCCCACCAAGGGGTATCATAAAAATTCAGAAGACTAGGAACAATAAGTAGATTCTACAAAATGCCAGAGAAAAGAAATGTTTCTTATTAAAAAAAAAGCAAGAGTGAGAACAGCACGGAATTCTAAACAGCACCCAAACTGGAAGACAATGGAGCAATGCCTTTGAAATTCTTATATCCACTAAGACAAAAATGTACTTAAGCTTATTATAATAGTTCATTTCACAGATATGAGCATACTGTGGGTTAAACAATTATGCATCACAAAAATAATTTTTGCAATTACCCTGCAATAGAGACATTAATCCTATTCATAAACATCAATCTTAGAAAAGGAATTTAAATGAAGGTTATTAGAATGGAAAAAAAATAATAAAACTTGTTACCAGTTGTATTTGAAACTAAGGTTTACTAACTTGGTGAACTTAATTCATTCACCAATTTAGCACTGCCAACTCAAGTTATGTATCTTTTCAATCTATGACATCCCTTTCACACTTATTTAAATCCCATTACCTTAATTAAACTTTAATCACTAAAGCCTGTAATTACAACAATCTTATTTTCCTTAAAAGAAAAAGATTTATTTTACAGAACTCCCCTAATCATAATGACCATGCAGTCATTTGAAAAATGTTGATCCAGATTCGGCAGGTGTTAATTGAAGACTTATTAAATAATTTTTATGTAAATACAGAGTGTAACAGATTTATAATTAGCATAGTTATTAAATTCTCATAGCTCTTCCTAAAGAAATAAGGGAAATGATTACATCAGAAAATTCCTATTTTCATCTGTTATTTTTACGCTATCAAATTCTAAGATATTGATTGGTTTCCATGCCCCTTCTCCACCAAAACCAAACATCTATTTAGAACTATATAGGTAAAATGGGAGAGGCAGAAATTATAAGTTTCCTTTAGTTGCATTAAATTTTACACATAATATGAACTATAATGAAAGATTGTGTCATTATTAGCTTCATTAACAAACTTCTAGTATAATAAAAGCCAAGTCATATTTTATAGCAGTATTTTTCTCAGCAGTTTTTAACCCTATAGTAAGCCCCCTTCTTCATAACAGTTCAACAATATAAAAACAAAATCATATTAATGTAAAGGGGAAATAATATTTCAAATTATATCATGAAAAATATCCCAGGATAATTCTGGAAACAGGATATTCTGGTTAAATGTATATTCTAATATTGAAAAATTATTTATATATATATTTATATTTAGAAAATGATAAAATAATATACCCAAGTGTTTTGATTATCATGATAAACATTAAACAATAAAATAGAATATAATCCTCACGGTAGGCATTTTAGGAGGCTTTCAATGATATCATTCTTCAAACAACTGAAATGGCCCTTAGGGTCAGCTGAAGAGGCATAAGATTAAAAAAAAAGAAAAATCAGTCTACTGCTTTATATTCACAAAGGATTCCCCAAAAATGTATTGCCTAGCTTCATCCCCCACCTTACTTGTCAGGCTAAGCTTTATTTAGTGCAAAACCTAGCTGCCACCGAGACTGTCCAAGAAAATTACCTGCCTCAATTCTACGAAGAATCTAAACTGGTTCAAGAAATGATAGTATTTTATTTCTTTTATTGTTGAAAGTACTATAGATGTCTCTCCCTTTTTCCCCCATTGACCCCCTCCTCCTCACTCCCACCCCCCTCCTGCTTTCCCCAAACTAATGTCTGTGTCCATTGGTTGTGCATATATGCATGTAAGTTCTTAGGTTTATCTCTTCCCACCCCCCACAACCTCCATCCCTCTGAGAGTTTGTCATTCTGTTCCTTACTTCCATGACTCTGGATCTATTTTGATCAACAGCTTATTTTGTTCATTATGTTCCATAAATAAGTGATATCATGTGGTACTTGTCTTTCTCTGACTAGCTTATTTCACGCAGCATAATACTCTCCAGGTCTCTCCATGTTGTCTCAAAGGATAAGAGATCTTTCTTTCTTACAGCTGCATAGTATTCCATTGTATATATGTACCACAGCTTTTTTTATCCACTCATCTACTGATAGGCACTTGAGTTGTTTCCAGATCTTAGCTATTATAAATAGTGCTGCTATTAACAAAGGGGTACACATATTCTTTCTGATTGGTGTTTCAGGATTCTTAGGATATATTCCTAGAAGTGGAATCACTGGGTCAAATGACAATTCCATTTTTAATTTTTTGAGGAAGCACACACTGTAAGCATAGCCCAAAGATTTGAGTGTATTGTAGAAAACCTAACAGATTTTGTTTTTCTAGACAAGAGTAACCCCTTGTAGAGGATTTTAAAAATAAATCATTCTAACTTGTGAGAATCTGCTATCAAATGTTAGATTCCTTATTATTAAAAAAAAAGAAAAAGAAACAATAGTACTGTTGAATAGGTGTATGAAGCCTCCTCCTGTGAAGGCTACAAAAATGCAGGATTTATAAATTCCACCATGACTATTTTAAACCATTAAATAACATTAGGATCCTAAATTGTATACATTTCCTCTCAGTTACAACAGTAAAATATGCAATTTGAAAGCTACAATGAACAGAGAGGCTATTCAGAACATTGCTTCAACACCTTACTCATTATCATAAACAACTATGATCTCTTCATTGTTCCACAGACACACAAAGCGTTTAAGATTGGACAGAGTAAGAAAAAGCCACTGCAGAGTTTGGTGTTTACCTGCATTACCAACTGTAATTCAAACAAGTTTGTAAGATATACTAAACGAGTATTATCCTCATTTTCTAGCCAAGGAACTAAAGGCCTAAAGTAGTGATTCTTAATCCCTTTTCTGCCTCAAAGCATCTGAAAGACTCTCCAGTGACAGTGGCTCACTATCTACAGTAAAGAGAGCACCCGTAGGACAGAGCTTCTCAAATCCTGCATATTTGAAATATCTGGGTGCTATTTTAAACTGCTGAGACCCTGGTTCCCCAGATTTAATCGTTCTAGGTTAGGGCCCAGTTTGACTTCCTTTCCCTTTTTTTTTAAGTAATCATTACAGTCCCCAGCCCGGTGGCTCAGTTGATTGGAGCATTGTCCAGTCCAGCAAAAAGGTGGCACGTTTGTCAGAGTGTGTACTGGAGGCAACTGATTGATGTTTTTCTCTCACATCAATGTTTCTCTCTCTGACCCCCCTTCCTCTCTCTCTAATATCAATAAACATATCCTCAGGCAAGAATTTTAAAAATTGTAATAAAATAAAAAATAAATAGCTCTGCCGGTGTGGCTCAGTGGTTGAGCATTGATCCACACACTAAGAGGTCGCCAGTTTGATTCCAGTCAGGGCACATGCCCAGGTTGTGGGCCAGATCCCCAGTGGGGAGCATGTAGGAGGTGGCCAATCAATGTTTCTCTCTCTCTCTCCCTTCCTCTCTAACATCAACAAAGAAAAAATAAAAAACATTTCATCAGCCCTTATTAGTCTAGTCCCTTTAAAATATTTTTATCGGGCCCTGGTCAGTTTGGCTCAGCGGTTAGAGCACTGCCCTGCGGTCCAGAGAGACCCGGGTTCGGTTCCCACTAAGGCCACATACCTCGGTTGCAGTTTGTCCCCGGCCCTGGACGGTTGTGCGGGTGGCAGCCACTCGATGTGTCCCTTTCACATCGATGTTTCTCTCTCTCTCTCTCTCTTCCTCTCTCTCCCTCCCACTCTACCTGAACAAAAAATGGAAAAATGTCCTCAGGTGAGGATTGATTAAATAAATAAATAAATAAATAAATAAATAAATATATTTTTATCAGAAGACTTGTCTGTGAGCAAAATAATAAGACTTCCCCCCCCCAAGAGTATCTTTAAAATTTTTCCTCTCAAAATAATTCCAATTTTTAAAAAATGAGGCAACAATAAACTCAGAAATGTGAAGTCAGCGTGCATGGCCTGAAGACGTATTCACACTTGGGTGAAAATTCTGATTTTACCCGGTGATATTAAAGTTTCTTGATTTCTCTGTAGCTTAGCTTTTGCATTTGTAATATAAAATCAGGCAACGGTCAACATCTAGTTTTTAACAATTTCATAAAACTTCTCTGTAAACATATGTTGAGCCAGGCACTTATAATTATACAACAGGCTTTTCAATACAAATTTTAAATAGAGTAGTCTTTTCTTAGGATTTAATTGCATTTATTCATATCGTCCTTTGGTACTTTTCCCAGCATCATAATAGTTTCTGGGTATTTCACCGAAAATCACTTTAAAAAATCATTCTTTACTACTCTTACTTTAAGCATACTTAAGTGGGGCATTGTTTTTCTATTTTAAGTTAAACCATATGAAATTGCTAATATTTAACAATGTTTGATATACCAATATAGCAATACCATATGGTTCAAACTAATACATATATAATGTATTTTATTTCATCAAGGAATAATGTTAAATGGAATTTTGATATTGATGTTAATGACTGCAACTCTCTGGGTCTTCCAACTACCATTTACTAAACATTTACTAACCTTTCCTCCACTTTACCTTAAATTCAGGTCTTTCTAAAAACCCTATTCTTGGCTCTCTTCTCTAGTCTTGTCTATATGATATTTTTCAATCACTCCTATGGCTTTGTTATATCGGTGGCTTCCCAGTATTCACGCCCTTATACAGTCACCTCCGCTTGAATCTGGGCCATTCTTATGAGACACTTTAAATAATAGAAAACAGCAACAGGGACAGTGGGACAATTCTGGGACTAAGCCTTAAAAAGTCCTGGCAGCTTCAACTTTTGTACATTTTGGAATCTTGAGCCACCAGGTAAAAATTCCAGCTAAGCTGCTGCAGAGATCACGTGAAGAAACCATGTGGCAAGATAAAGGCTGAGACCACATGGAGAGAGAAAGAAGCTGTCCCTGCATCCGGCTGAGCCCAACTTGCAAACAACTCACCAGTCCAGTGCAGCCCCCGGAGTGACCCCTGGGGACACTGGCAGAAGACCTGCCCGGCTGCACCTAGCTCCAACAGCAGAACTTGAAAGAACAGTGTTTGCTCTTTTAAGCCACTTAGTTTTAGGGTAGTTTGTTATAAAATAGATAAACGAAACAGCTGATAAACTCAAAATCTACATTTCCAGCCCCGACTACTCTCTAGAGATACAGATCTAAGTTTCAAACACTAAATTTAAATTCCCATATAGATATCACCTGTATTTCTAATTCAATATTTGCTAAAATGGATTTCAGTATCTCACCTTTTTCCTATATAGTATTGCATAAGCCATTGATTTTAAAATTGTATTCCTCAAAATTCTAGGACTAGAGTTTTTCTAGAGATTTCTTCTAGAACCATCTTGGTAGATGTTTCAATTCCCTTATACCACTGAGTCACAAAACTAACTGTAAGCTCAAAAATAATTTAAACAGATTTTTGTCCAATGAATAAAAATACCATTTAGATTTAAGCACAGAATGAAGGAATACACTTTAGCTATGTTACTTTGGGCAAGTTACTAACAATTTCAGCTTCAA
Organism: Molossus molossus; assembly: GCF_014108415.1. Taxonomy (NCBI): domain Eukaryota; kingdom Metazoa; phylum Chordata; class Mammalia; order Chiroptera; family Molossidae; genus Molossus; species Molossus molossus. The sequence continues at coordinate 60,641,850 of NW_023425351.1, read as the reverse complement.
TTACCTCATGAAATACTAGGGTTTGGATTTAAATAATCTTATTTTACAACAGAGATTAGAATTTCATTTTTACAATGACATCTTGGTTAAGAGCACAGAGTGTGGGTTCAAATTCTTGGACAAGGTGCAGAGCTATTAACCGGCAGAGCCAGGACCTGACCCAAGATTCTGCCAATTAATAGCTCAGTAAAATCTCCAACCCCCAATTTCCTCACCTGTGAATTGGTTACAAACTATGTTTATAAGGCCAATATAAAAATTAAATAAATCAATATTTTTAAAGTACTCAGAACACACTACACAGCATAGAATGAAACTGTTAAATAAGTTCTTCTAATTTCTTCTGAATACTGTAATTAAACTGTTTTTTTAAATACACCATATAATTAAGCACTCCATTGTTATCAATTTTATTCCTAAAATGTCTCTAAAAAAACCGATGTTCAATATAATTATCTAATTAATCCAAAGTTCTACCTTGATCACCAATATCTTTTATTTTTTTAAAAAATATTTTCTTTACTGATTTTAGAGAGCGTGCTGGAAACATCAATGTGAGAGAGAAACATCAATTGGCCGCCTCCTGCATGCCCCTTACTGGGGATCGGACCCACAACCTGGGCATGTGCCATGACCTGCCGGGAATCAAACCAGTGACCTCTTGGTACATGGGTTGGCACTCACCCACTGAGCCACACCGGCTAGGCATCACTGGTATTTTTTTCAATGAATACGGTTATATATTCATTATGTTATAGCAAGTTGTTAGAGATAATAAAAGAAAAACCTTAAAATGATGTGGGTCCTTTTCAATCAGTAGTAATAAATATTATTTTCCCATAAAGAAAAGTTATCTCCATTTCAATTTTAATAAATACTATGTATCTATGTTGTACCACTAAAACATTTAAAGATCTCCTACTTACCACTGATTGTCTTAGGCTTTTTAGCTATGTATTCCTTCCATTTTCTTGAACTAAGCTGGCTAGGAGGTGGACTAAGTATGTTACTAATAGTACATGGCAATACAAAAAGTGCACCAACCTGTTGAAAACAGAATAGACTTTAATTTGTAAATAGTATTATCTGACAATTTTCCTCAGTTTTTACTCGTATAAGATGTATTTATAACACTCTCGCCCAACAACAACTCCACTGTAAAAACTGAAAAACAAAAACAATGCCCAACCTCCACCCCACCCCTCAAAAAAGCCATAGACCAGACAACAAAAACAGAGAAAGTTCTTCAGAGCTGTAGGCATTCCTTTCCCACTGGGTTATAAACCTCTAAAAACCTTGTTATTCACATATTTGCTTCAAGTTCAGGTTATGGATGTAATTTCTTTGTATATCTGCAAACGAATGAGAGGCTAGAATCTCGACCACCAAAAGACTTTGTCATACTCAGCCATAATTTTATAATCTTTTGATTGGATGGATGATTTTCCTGGCTTCACAATTAGAATAATGTGGAAGGTAATTTCAAAAGTTGTGTTCCTAGAAATTAGAGGTTTAATGCTAACAGGTATAAAATGTAGAGAAACTATGAATCACATGCCAGGAAACATACAGCAGCTTCTCACTGATTTATGGGCAAACTCAACGTATTCACCTTTGTATTCCCAGGGCTGGGCATACAGATGTTTATTAAATATTTTTTCCAAAAAACCACCATAGTATATTTAGGTAAATTCTCAGTTTGATGAAGTACTGAATAAACAAACTACACCTCTGAAAGTGGTATTTTGCCAGTTATTAGAATGCAAGCTACAGCAGTCAGCACATCCCAACAAATATCTTTTATTAAAGTCTGGGGAAATTTAGTCAAGGTAGTTGCCATAGATCTCAAATCGAAGGCAAAATCACTTTTAATTATCCTACGTAGATGGATGGGTTACATGAGATATGACACTCAAATAATGTATTAATGTGCTAGTTTTATTGCTATTTACTACTTTTACTTATACATGCTTAACCAGCAGACATGAGAATGAGTGTATCAGAAGAAAAATAAGGTAAATTAAATATGCTTACTTTTCTTTTTATTATAGTCATAACCTTTTAAAAGTCAAATATATTTTACACTGTCAAGAATTAGACATTAAAAACATTTAGCAATGGAAAATAATCATTGAGTGTAATTTTCTAAATACTAAGTCCCAGTTCTTCATTCCTGTATAAATAAGACTTCACAGTCCACAATGCACGGTAAACCTGCATGACCCAAAGGGTAGACAAGGATGTGATGTGAGCAGGCCAGACTAGGGCCCAGTTATTTTTGACAATTACATGGTCATTATAACTATAGTTCTGGTTTAACAATTTAGAGATGCCAAAAGAAGTTCAACGCATAACATATAGCCGGATATAAATGTGGCCGGACCCATCGGCCAAAGAAGTGGCCATGTTTTTGAGACTGCCTATTTATTAAACATTTGCTATGATTAAGAAAAACATTTCTAAATCCTGTCACGAAGCTTATTTTTGAAAATCTCTTCTAAAAAACAGAACGTCATTTCATGTCTGCAGAGGACTTTGGAGTTATTATGAAAAGTCTAAAGTGTGTTAATATAAATTAGGACCAAAATCATGTTAAAGAAACCAAATCACACACACAGAAAACAGATTCACAAACTACAGTCCCTTTTCTCACACATTCTTAAACATTAAGTAAAAAAACAAAAAAATAAAATAAAAACACCTCTCTACCTTGGCAGACAGAGAAGAAATCTGCTCCAACAATAACAAGGAATTCTTCCTGGCATCGTTTTTCGTCAGTCCTCTGTACTAAGGAGTTAAAGAGATGATGGAATGGTAACTGTGAAACAATCCTACTTCCTAATACAAGTTTGATTCTCCAGTTCACAAGGTTCTTAAATTCATTTATTAAAAATTTTACCTGTAGGAATTCACAACTACTCCTTTCCTTAAGAACAATCATTTTTCTGATTATGAAAATATACCAAAAAATAGTGCTACTGTGAATGGTATTACATTAAACTACAAGAATAAGAGACTTGTAAAAACTGTAGCTTCTAAAAAAAAATTGAAGAACACTATGCTAGCTTTCCATTTGTAGCCAACTTCTTTTTATACAAAGTGTCTGTTCTGAGCTGTATTTCTAAAAGTTATTCCATTTTCTTAAGACAGAATTTAAAGTATGTTGAATATTTACAGATATAAATGATCACATTCATATTTACTTAAGTATACAAACAGATACAATAGACTGGTGCTTACCCATCCTGCCAATGGCAAGAGAAAGAAACTGAACATGTCAGGAATATATAAATTACTGTTTTCTCCCCATATTCTAGTATTTCTGCCTCCTCCCCAGCCCATACGCAATAAGCAGCAATCAGGAAGTCTTCTGCCTGGTCTAGAAATACAAAGACAGTGCTCGAGGGAGGAATTTTCTTGTAAGTTATAGAACTTCTCTTAAAAGAATGGCAATGAAAAGTACAGTGAATAGTATTTTTATAAAAACCAGCATGGTTAAACATCTAAATGTGGAGTGGTACAAGGAAACATTCTACCCAACACAGAGAACGTGATCTAAAATGAAGATGTCAACGAAAGGATACACCTCAAATTCAATGTCCGACATGTAGCAGGAGGGCAGATCTGCTAATTTTATCATCTGCACAAATTCTAAAGCAGGGCCGTAATAATGGAAAACCTAGAAAAGAAATTAAAATTATACAATACTTTACATACTATACAGTGAAAGGGAACATGTTAGTGATTAAGGTTTGAAACTTGAAAATGAATCTTAGAAAAGTAGGTATTTACACATCACGCTAAGCTTCCAGAGCCAACAAGGAGTCTTCCATTTCTACTCTACATATCCAAGTAGAGACAGACCTGGAGATTTCTTAGGAACAACAAAGGGTTTTACCAGTGAGAAAACAAGTACTATAGGAAGAGGCAAACAACAAAGGACAAGAGTTCTCAATCTTTCCTGTTTCTCTTCAGCAAAACAGATAGAAAACCAGAGAGGCTGGGATATTTAAAAAAAAATTAAGAGTCTGCAAGGCTGAGAAAGAAAGGAGACTCAGGATGAACTCAGATTGAGTGGTATGTTGAGACTAAAAAGAAAAAAAAAAAGTCCTGGAGGAAATACTGAAAAAATTAAAGAGAACTGGTGAAGCCAAGAGTACTAATTAACAAAGAAGTTCCACTCCGAGAAATAAAACTGCAGTATTACTTTGGGTAGAGCCAACAACTAAATAAAGAGTGAGCTAATGAAGAAGAACAGGGATTTCAAGAGCTGGGGCTTAAGTGCTTCACAAAAAGGGCAAAGAAAAGTGAATGCATCTTGAGGAACCTACACAACATTTTTAACTTGCTGAAAGCTGAGTAATTTCACCATATAAGATTATGTGTGTGGGTACATTTGTATACACATGTAGTGTATACACATTCGCACACACATATAGTGTGCAATGTGTGTGTACACAAAAAGACTAAGAAACCTATTATTTAATGAAGAGGTTGTACCCTAAGATTCTTTTCAATAGCAGAAAAAATTAGATATACTACTCATACTTAAATGGTGTAATAAGATGAAAAGTTGAGATCATCAATCTTATGTTTCCAATCTTTACAAAAGAATGTAGTTCTGTGAAAGATGGCTATGACAAGTTCCTTAATCAATTCTGAACAAATATTGGGAAATGTGCTTCCATCAGAAACATGCCCTTTTGGTACTACCTTTTGATCAGAAAATGATACCTATCAATCTGACATCATTATAACTTCATGACTGTTATATTATGCACATTCTTGAATTGAGGCTTTTCAGTGAATTTCTGAATTGCTTCTACATAAATAGCTCTTATGTTATTTTTCCAATGAAAAAAAAAAAAAAACAAAATGGCCAATTAACCCTTTTTTAATTATTATTATACTTGATAATTACTTGCGTTTTAAGAATAAGTCTATGGTGATGTGGGACAAGAACTACATTTTTAAATAGTAAATGAAGCACACGTCCAGTACTTCGTCAGAGGCTGTTTTCTCACCTCATGTAACCCTCAAGATGACTCTGTAAGGTAAGTGTGTTATTACTGGCTCCACTTCACAAGAGTTCATCAATCTACCCAAGGTTATAGTACCTCATAGGTGGCAGAATTAAGTGCCAAACCCAGTCTACCGATCATCAAAGCCTTTTCTCTTTCCACAGTATCATACTTTCCCCAAAATGAGTCTTAGAAAAGTCACATAGTCGAGTCCACACCAAAGGTGGTTTCAGGTCTGCACTGATCTAAAGTTAGAATAATTGCATTTAAAAAATTGTCTTTAATTTAAAACAATGATAATTTTGCCAGCATTCAATGCTGATAACACAGTATAATTTAAGCACTTAATCTTATAATTATAATAAAGATTATGCAAATGAGCCTAACACATATATTAGTAAGTACAAATTTATGATTCAAACTTATTTCATAGGGACAAAAATATACATGAATGGATAGTTGCAAAGATAAACAAAGATTACCTTTGGCAAACAAGTCTTTTCCTTTGATGGCATTATCTTTTTGTCAACAAAGCAAGTATTTAAGTTAGACATACTAAAACTCTTAGGTGTGACTCCCTTTAAACAGAATTCAGGAAAACTGATTGCACATCCAAACTGAAAAGAAATCAAGAGAACAGACATCATGAATAAAGTTATAAAGACTGGTACATCTTATTGCGATGTAAAAGTTGAGAAGAAAACCCTCTGTAAACTTGTTCTTCTTTCCTCAGCTCAAAGGGTGGTTCTTCCATTTATGTACACTTCCCATTTATTTCAACGTTCACATGAATTTTTCATGAAAAGCTCTCCTTGGCCCTTCACCAGCCTGCAAGAGTATATTAAGCTCATTCTATGCAACCACAGAACCATACAACCTCTTTTGCACATACTTGTTCAATATCTGGCTTCCTACCAGTCTGGAAGTTCTGCAAAAACAAAACTTGTTCATGCAACAACAGAAGATTGTTGATGAAAAGATCAATTCTTGCAGACGTGGTAATAGCAGAGGTGCTGATAATAGCAATGGCAACAACGATTGCTCACATTGAGTGGTTATTTCGCGCTTTAATTCTTGTAAAACTCTATGAGCTAGAAACTATCATTATCCCTATCTTACAGATGAAGACAACTATTGTACCAAAAGGCTAAATATTACCCAACATGTCACACAACTACCAAGAAATACAGTTGGATTTGAATGCAGGCAATATCACTATAGAATCTATGTCCTTAATCACTGAGAAGCCTCTAGGCTAAAAGCTATTCTCCATCAAAAAAAAAAAAAGTGATTTCAAGTTTTAAATGCATCCTGTGGAGATGTGGACGTTTAGTGTCCTATTCAGAAGAGAATGAAAGAATAGCATGAAAAGAACTTACCATTTTCTGTCTGTATGAAAACATGCAGTTTTAGAAAATATATACAAAAGCAATTCTCCTAGCTAACAGTATCTTGCACTCAGCCAGGTGCAATATGGTTTGTTTACATTAAAACAACTGCAGAAAGGTTTACCTGCAGATTTTACCTTCCCAGGATTAAGATGAGAGAGCATTCAAATCAACAAGAAGGACCCAGCCATGTTAATTCCTACTGTATTACTAGAGGTTGTGTTACACCACTATTAAGGGCGAATTGAAAAGGAAAAAAAAAAAAACCCTGGCTGGTTTGGCTCAGCAGTTAGAGCATCAGGTCGCAGACCAGAGACCTGGGTTCGGTTCCCACTAAGGGCATGTACCTCGGTTGCAGTTAGTCCCCGGCCAGATGGGGTCGTGTGGGTGGTAACCAGTCGATGTGTCTCTCTCATGTCAATGTTTCTCTCTCCCTCCTGCTCTATCTGAAGATAAAATGCAAAAAAAGAAAAGGGAAAAAAAGTCTAGCCCTTGTCAATTTTAGAGCATCAGCCCATGGACCAGAGTCGTGGGTTTGATTCTCTGTCAAAGGCACGGACCTTGTTTGTGGGTTTGATCCCCGGCCCTGGTTGGTCATGCAGGAGGCAACCAATTGATGTGTCTCTTTCACATCCATGGTTCTTTCTTTCTCTCTTTCTCCTTTCCTCTCTCCCTTCCTCCCATCCTCCCTCCTACTCTACCTAAAAAAAAAGGAAAAATATCCTAGGGTGAAGATTAAGAAAAAAAGTCTAGTAATTAGTGCAATAAACCTTTATAGGAATGCAAGGGACTACTAATGTTCTCATGTCACCCTGAACAAATACTTAGAAACCTGGTTTTAGCTTTGCCTATACACAAAAATACAGGAAATACTAGGAACTCTTATTTCAACAGGGGCACAACTTATAAAAAAACCAAACATATTCATAGTTAAGAGATGACCAATAGAACTGGAATCTCAGAGACATTTAAGATTAGAGGGTCCAGCCCGGCTGGTGTGGCTCAGTGGTTGAACGTCTCCCCATGCACCAAGAGTCGCCGGTTCAATTCCTGGTCAGGGCACATGCCCATGTTGTGGGCCCAATCTCCAGTGGGGCGCGTGCAGGAGGCGGCCAATCAATGTTCTCTCTCATCAATGTTTCTATCTCTCTCTCCCTCTCCTTTCCTCTCTCTCAAAAATCAATAAAAAAAATTACTTATAAAAAAATAAAAAATAGCCCTGGTTGGTTTGGTTCAGTGGTTAGAGCATTGGCCCGCAGACCAGAGAGTCCTGGGTTCAGTTCCCACTTAGGGTATGTACCTCGGTTGCAGTTTGTCCCCGGCCCTGGTTGGGGTTGTGTGGGTGGCAGCCACTTGATGTGTCTCTCTCACATCGATGTTTCTCTCTCTCTCTTCCTCCCTCTGCCCCTCCCTCTCTATCTGAAGATAAATGCAAAAAAAAAAAAAAAAAGTCCTCAGTTGAGGATATAAAATAAATAAATACATAAATTTTAAAAATTAAAAATAATAAAAATAAAAGATTATAGGGTCCAACTAATCTAATATTCTCAATTTGTAGTTGAAAAATCTGGGGTCTGGCAAGGTTAAAAAAATTGCTCAAAATTACAGGACTGGTTAGTAGAGGGCAGAGATCACCTAAACTGGTATGACAGGTAAGAAATTATGTTCTAAGTAGTCTTCCTATGTATGTAATAAAATAAAGCAGCTTGGATAAACAACATGAAGCCAACTAATGTCAAATTCTATATTTTTAAGGAATATATGCTCTAGAACTTCAGTGTCCAAAACATAATCACAGTGATTTTCATTTCAATTAATTAAAATAAAACACAGTTAAAAACTCAGTTCTCAGGTTGAATAGTCACATATAAAGTACTCAGTAGCAATAAGAGGCTAGTAAACTACTATATAAGCACAAATATAAAACATCTCCGTTACTGAAGAAAGTTCTTTTTACAGATCTATTCTAGAACATCTTTATAAGTACATTTTCACTTAGATTCATTTAACTATCTGTGTTAATAAATATAGTTGAAAGGAATGCTTTGCAAACTATGATCACTGAGAAATCCACCTACCTTTCTTTCCCATATCTGAATCTTTCCCCTCCATAATTCCCTTGAGTCAACAGCATTTCCGAGATACTCTAAAGATACTACATTAGCAGAAAGGTACTCTGCAATTTTCTGATAGTTACTACAAAAAAAAAAGATCATGATAATTAAATATAGGGTTTTATATTTTACTTAGATGTAATGGCTAGTTAAGTACAGGACTAACAGGCAAAAATGCAAATTCATATCATTGCTTTTATCTACTTTTTAAAATATAAAATACCCAATAAGTCAGCCTGTGAGTTGCTATGACATGTTCATTTAATCCTAGCATCCCATGAATTATTACCTTTAATACTACAGATGAAGAGATAGACTTTAGTCTTAATATGCATTGGATTAAATGTATCAGATGTGTACACACACACACAAACTCAATGCCCATTCCTTATCTTAAAAAAGAGAACTGATCTCCTAAATTGTTCCCATATGCACTTATCACCAACTATCATACAATTACCATTCCTGTTTCTCCCTCACTGCAATGAAAATATCAAATCTCACTTTCTTAGCTCACCAGCATCTATTGCTGTGTTTGGCATAAAAAAAGTGCTCAGTAAACAGTTGTTGAATGAAAAAAATAAAGGATAATAAATCCAGTTTGAATAATTATTTAAGAATCAAACTGTAGCCCTGGCCGGTATGGCTCAGTGCTTATACCTTCGGTCAGTGGACCAGAGAGTCCTGGGTTCGGTTCCGTACCTCAGTTGCAGTTCATCCCGGGCCCCAGTTGGGGTCGTGTGAATGGCAACCACTCGATGTGTCTCTCTCACATCGATGTTTCTCTCTCTCACTTCCTCCTTCTCTCCCTCCCACTCTATCTGAAGATAAATCAAAAAAAAAAAAAAGGGTCCTCAGGTGAGGATAAAAAAAAAAAAAATCAAACTGTAATATAAATTGATCCTTACTAAAATGTCATAAAATACAACAGTATATATTTATTTCTATATTACACAGAAAACAAAAACAAGTATGAAATTATAAAGCCAGTGTACCCATGTATCCATCATGATGCTCACCTGACAATACAAGCCTATTAAAAGCACTGTTTGAAAAATTAATGCTCAACAATGGTTTATATATAAATATACATATTTGCATTGATAACATTTACTAAATGTTGAACATCTCAGAAATACAAGTATAAAATAAGACTAATATGGATTCTTCTCAATAAATCTCCAATCAAAGTATGATATAAAACTATCTTGTCACATTAAAATTTCTTCAAATGCTGAATCTATTAAAACAAGATAGCATATTAACTGTAAAAAACACAACAAAGACAGTAATCAAATGAATAAACACACTTACATTTCACAGCCCTGGCCGGTTTGGCTCAGCGGTTACAGCGTCGGCCTTCGGTCCAGAGAGACCCGGGTTCGGTTCCCGCTAAGGGCATGTACCTCGGTTGCAGTTTGTCCCCGGCCCTGGTTGGTCGTGCGGGTGGCAGCCACTCGATGTGTCCCTTTCACTTCGATGTTTCTCTCTCTCTCTCTCTCTCTCTCTCTCTCTCTCTTCCTCTCCCTCCCTCCCACTCTATCTGTACAAAAAATGGAAAAATGTCCTCGGGTGAGGATAAAAAAAAAAAAACAAACACAACAAAGACAGTAATCAAATGAATAAACACACTTACATTTCACAATGATTTCCCGCTATAGTAATTTTTGCTGAGTACCATTCCTTTAAATGTTTTAATGCTCCAACAGTAGGCAAACAGACTTCAAATTTAGGAGGATCTTTGTCAGGGGGCAACAGTATTATATCTATCATTGCTCTACCTGGAAAGGGAAAAGGGCATTTTTGTAATTTTATAAAATTGTTAAGATCTGAACTGCCTCAAAACAGTACCCTGAACAACTGAATTTTATGCTTATCTAGAAGACAAAGGAGAATTTTAACTTTAATTCTTAAGTTCTTCAAAATAATACACATCTTTAGGAGTCAAATTGTTAAATGTTCATCACTGATTTAAAGCCATGTTATCTTGACATAGCTTCCACATGCCAGAAAACAATGAACTACATCACAATCACTTGTCAATTATGCACCAGTGGTTAATTATACACCTTGCTCTTGAGATCATGAGTATTATTGTACTTAACAGAGGAAAAACAAACAAAAAAAACCTGTGCAATTTCATTATATTTTTATATACTCAACTTTGTTATACAAAATGGAATGAATTAGTATAAAATTGTAATGTTCAAATAAATTCTTTCTTTACAAAAAAGCAAAAACACTCAGAAAACTCAATTATACTGACATCATTGGTTCCTAAGGAAGATAATTACATAAAACTTTAAATTTTCTAAAATTATGAACTTACTGAAGAACCAGAACAATCAAATAGAAACAGAAGCCAAATAAAAATTTAATACTGAAAGTACTGATTTGCCAAAACAGCAACTATATATTTCAGTTCAGAACATATTTTGAACTTGACACATTTCACTTTTAAAAATCAATATATTTTTAATCTATGAATTCAGTTATTTCCATGTAGGATTTTTTACACTAAAATATGATCTTAAAGATAAGGATCAGACTGTGATCTATAAAATCTATAGTAATCGCATAGGCTTACTTAGCACTATATACTCCGCCTGACAACGCAGTACACATAATAGATATAACAAATGTACGCTTAATAAATGACCTTCAATAATGAAAACATTCAAAGACAGCTCTCTGAAAGTATTTGTGGATGCAAATTATACCAAGCTTTAGATGCCAGCTACTTGATTAACACAAAGAAAGATGAATTTAAGAAAACCAGTTTAAGACTAGTATGATGCAGTATTCATAAAATATGCTTTCTACTATAGGGAAAAAAAAAATGGGTTCTGTAAAAAAAATGCTGAGTAAAGGGATTCTTTTACTGCACAACTTTATATTCAATAATGTGTATAGTGACTTCACAGCATAAAAGAATGTTATCAAATTAACTAGGAGAAAGAAATTCTTCTTCCAGGAGTTGTTCGTGGGACTAGTGTTCTATAGAACATGCTCTTGTAAAACACTGGTATATGATGGAAAGATTCTTCTTCAGTAATAACTAAATTAAAAAACAGTTAAGTATTTAATTTTCTAAGTTCTAATTTTTGTCTCACAAAATAAAAACAATGAAGAGAACTGTAACATCTCCAGAATGTACATTATAAAAGGAGTAAATTACATTTAGTATTAACTTCAATTAAGAATTTATTTTTCACTATGAATTTCAAAGTTAAAAGTGACAACCCAAGGATAAAGACTGAATTCATCACTCACTCACTGAAAGTATAAGATAATATACAAATTATAGAAAGTAGTCATAAAATCTTACCAGGAGCAGGAAGTTTATCTGATAATTGATGTAAATTTTCTGCAGATTCTTCATAGAGACTAAAATAATAGGGGTAGAAAAAACAAAAAACATATACACATTACATCTCATCATAAAGGTAATGTCAATGGGTCTATGTGCTAGACCCTGTCAAGTATGCTGGATACACTATCTCATCTGATCCTCATGGCAATCCCATGATGTACTACTATATACTACTATTGTCCTCAATTTGAAGAATTTTCCTATAGTCATATGATTAGTAGATGTGGAAAGTAAGATATAAATCCTGAGTTCCAAGTTCTCAACCACTCCCAAAAAATAAACAAGAATACCAGAGAAAAGCTCCCTAAATTATACTTGGATATTAAAAACCATAACTAATAGACCAACCATTTTTCTGAATCCTAAAAGTAAGATATTGCTAAGTGTTTAATAGAGCATACTGCTTTTCTCTGAATGGCATATAGTAGCTCTGACTGTGAAATATGATGTTCTCTTCCAAGTCTTCAAAATCTATTAGTTTTATCCATATGATGAATTTTTTTTCACAAAATAGTTTATTATAAAGCATAAAGGTACTTAAATCATTTATTACAAACCCACCAATGTCTAAGACACTTAAGGCATCTTATTATAAAGTATAGTCTTCAAGCTCCCTCTTGTGGAAATAATTATTAGGTCATTTACTAGAAATATTTACTTTTAGACTTGTCATCTTATAGCAGTGGCAGAACACATAAGGAATGATAAGTGCTCTCAGGCTGGAAGGTACCTTATAATCCTCTGAAAGGACTATAACACTGTACAAGTACAAAAACAAAAGGCCACAGAGTTAAGTGACTGGCCCAAGATCATATAACTAGAGACCAGAATGTGACTCGCTTCAGTGCTCTTTCCACAGCTTCACAATATCCCGTGTTCATCAGTACAACAAATGTGATGTGAAAATAGAAAAACAGAAATTTTAAAAGTCTGTAATGATTTACAGATATATTATATGTGAATACTAAAATAAATAAAAGTGTTTATTTTTGGTAATGCAACATGGAAGACTAAATAAAAGGCATTAATTATGGCCCTGGCCGGTTTGGCTCCGCAGTTAGAGAGCTGGCCCAGGGACCAATGAGTCACAGGTTTGATTCTGGTCAACGGCAGGTACCTTGGTTGCAGTTTGTTCTGGGCAACCAATCGATGGTGTCCCTCTCATGCCAATACTTTTCTCTCTCTCCCTCCCTCAGATTCTATCTGAAGATAAATAGAAAAATATTCTCAGGTGAGAATTTAAAAAAAGGGGGCATTAATTATGAGTCAGATAGAATATTTCATGAAAACAAAGTATCACTACTTGTATCACCTGAATCAACATATATTGTACAATTCAAAAAAAAAACTAAAAGTGAACTCAATTATTTAATCTTCAAAAACTCTTTAAGAATTTTTAAAAATATGTTCTTATTGATTTTTTAGAGAGAAAGGGAGATAGAAACATCAATGAGAGAAATACATAGATCAGCTGCCTCCTGCCCGCCCCCTACTGGGGATCAAGCCTGCAACCGGGGCATGTGCCCTGACCAGGAATCAAACTGGGACCTTTCAGTCCATGATGACGCTCAATCCACTGGGCAACACTGGCTGGGCTTATGAATTTTTAAAGGTACTTGAAATACCTTACGAGATACACATAAATTGAAGAAATAATATTTCAGCCTCAAATAGCAAAATAAAAATGGTAGTTTGGTTTGAATGCCAGTTATTAACCTTAAAGTTTCTATTCATTATAAAACACAATTATCGGGCAGGATTTATGTTCAAGAAAGTGACATCTTAAATATCACTTCTTATAGTTCCTGTAATTATGTAAGCTTAAGAAGCTAAATATTATCTGATTCCAATTGCATTTTAAAGAATTTCACTCAAATAAAAGGCCCAAATTGCCCAATGTCTCCCAAAATGAAAAGCTGAAACTAACTAAAATCCCCTGCTATCACTGTTAAAATATCTAATCTTCATTCTATAGCTAAAATACTATCTAATCAGAAATATTTTAAAGACATTATTAAAAGCATATAAGCATACTCAGCCAATGATGAGTCCCTGCTATTACTATCTTCTTCCTCAAAACACTCAACAGCACTCAGACATTCTTTGATATTTGTTTGCAGAACATCTTCAATTTCATCTTTTTCCATACCAAAATGTATCTCTTCCCAGTCAGAACTACAAAACTAATATATCAAAAGATTGCATTAAATGATGGGTTCATGAAATTATTTATATTAACTAAAACATTACTAATGACTAGTTTTTAAAATTTATATTACCTGATAAAATCCACATATGGCCTGCACTGCAAAGAACCACTTCTTAGAACCAGGTATACCACCCACCGAGCAGGCTTTGAAAAAAAAATCACTTATTAGAAGAAAGGCATACCACAATTAAGCAGATGTAATAGCATGTATACTTAGAAAATTATATAATCTTGATACATATTATACATATTACATAGTTCTCCAAGTTATATATATATAATATATATATATAATGTGGATTAAACACACACAAACACACACACACACACACACACACACACACACGATCTTTTAAAAATCTTTACTAAAAATCCAAACTGAGAAATCTGCTTAAAGAGCAAAATTATTCACTCACCATGAATACTATGGACTATTTCATCACAGTTCAAAATCCCTATTATTATTTTAATCATCATTTCAAACACTGGCATCTACCATAAAGATGTTTAAAAAAAAAAAACTACTGTATTTCTACTGATTCACACAGAACAGTGCAAGTCATTTTAGTGACAGTGATTCTCTCTTCAAAGACCATGAAGGTCTGGCTAGAAAGGGAACAGACAAAGAGGAACTACAACCTAAGACAAGAGGATGCTCTTCCTGGAGACTGGAATCTTACCGAGGATGTAAAACGAAGGGTCTTCGCAGGTGCATGTCAGAAAATCATGAATTTAGAACTATGCGGCCCAGCCAGTGTGACTCAGTGGTTGAGTGTCCACCCATGCACCAAGAGGTCACCAGTCTGATTCCCAGTTGGGGCACATGCCCAGGTTGTGGGCCGGATCCCTTGTGGGGGGCATGCAGGAGGCAGCCAGTCGATGTTGTCTCTTATCAATGTTTCTATTTCTCTCTCTCCTTCTCCCTTCCTCTCTCTCTAGAATCAATAAAGAAAAAAAAATAATGTACAACTATGCATAGAAATTAGATTCACTGGAGAGAGGAGAAATGTGGTTACTGAGGCTTAACTCATGAAAGCTAGGAAAGGTGCTAAGTACCTATTACCACTTTATGTCAACAATCTCAGCAAAAGACTTTACCTATTACTTCCTTAAGAAAATAGAAATTAGATATTAACTCCCATAAATCCTGTCAACAAACACAGGACCCTACTTGCATTTCTATTAGGCCTCTCCTCTTCCTTCAGGTTAACACGTAAGAGGCACTGCCCTTTGAATCCAAGGTTATCCTTGAAACTTATGCCTGGACCCCAGGCCACTGATTATACGATCTTGCATCTTCAATCTCTCCTCATTTGTTGGTTCCTTCCCATTAGCATTCAAATTTGCACAAGTGTTTGTCAAATTGTTTTTTTTTTATAGGATCTTTTAAATTCACCTCCTCTTACCAGTTACTACTATATTTCCTCATCACCTCTCCTGCTCCCCTCCAAATCCATCTCAAGCTGTCTTTTTATTTCCAACATGCCAGTGAAACTAGACTGAGTCACCGATAACTAACATGTTAGTAAATCTAGCTGGCACTTTTTAGTTCTGTTGTTACCTGACCTCTCAACGTAAGAGCCAGAAAGGAATCAAAGATGACACATTTGACTACTGTTTCTACAGAACCTATCTTTCCAGCTGTTCCTCTCCATTCCTTTGGAAACTGATGTCCAGTTCCTTTGAATACTGGCATTCCCCTCGAGAGTTTCTGCTCTTCTCACTATCCATAAGCAAGCCTATCCTTTCTCACGGCTTGAATTGATGTCTACATATTGATGATTCTGAGCCCTACTCTGCCTTTTGACTTCCAGACACATGTATCCAACGTTTATAAACCATTTTCACTTTGACATTTCTAAGGTGTCAACTAAAACTGAACATGTCATATACCCTCAAAATTTAATTCTCTTATCTCACTAAATGATACCATCACACTATTACCCAAACCAGAAATCTAATATTCTTAATTATTTTCTCCATCTTCCCTTCTCTTAAAACGCACCAATCCAAGACTAAGTCAGGTGAATTCTACCTCCATAATCTCCTTCAGATCTATACATTTTCCTCCACCCTGGCTGCCCCTCACCTATTAACAACTCCCTCATATTTTACCTTCCTCAAATCTGTCTACTATACTGTAGCCAGAATACTTTAATAGCACAGATCTGATCATGTCTCTGCCTTCACTAAAACCTTAATAACTACTAATAATAACTAGCAAAAAGTCTAAACATCCTGACATGATTTATAAAGTCCTCTCAATAGCTACACCTGCTTCTCCAGCCTTATCTCAATTATAATCATATTTGTATTTCCAGATCCTCAGACTTACCCTTTTACTGAAACCAATAATCCTAGTGTGGTAGGAAATTCAATGAAGACAGCTCTCTCTGCACAACTCTGACATGCAGATATTTCAGTTACCATGGTTTAAATAATACCAGTTCCCCCTAAAGAGGATTCAAATTCCAGTTACCATGGTTTATTCTGTAAACCATGTAATTGCATAAAGTAAAACTTCCTTACTAGCTTCTCATATCACAAATCACTACGTAAATAAAAAAATGTGTATCATAATCTGTGACCAGTGACTACTTTCAAAGTTCATTGCCAATTGATCACTGCATGTTACTCAGTTTGCGCATAGAAGGCAAAAGATGTAATTGTGTTGCCTCCTGTCTTCCTGTGATAAATCCATGTGATAGTTTTTTAAAAATGGATTGTAAGAAGAGGGAATTGACAAAAGAAAAAAAGACAAAAGCACAGCAAAAAAACCAAAAGTGGTAACACTGAGAATGCTATTCAAATCTTACATAGATTCTACAAATAGCTGCTGTAATTTACAAAAGAATAAGCAACAACATTGTGACAAAAAGGATAAAGATTGTCCAGAGAAAATGAGGCTGGCAAAAACCTTTGTATTACAGGAACTCAGGTAAGGAAATGGTTGAAAGAGAATTAATAATGTATTTGTGCTCAGGACAAAATAATAATCCTCTTTATAATGCCACACTACCATATTTTGTACGGAGCTACAGATGAGCAAGAAAATCTCATAAAGGAACAAAACTCAAGCTCAGAACCTAAAATAATTTCGTAACAATTTTATGATATTCAAGCACCAGGAAGAGAGGGACAGTATCTTATTTTGCTCTGTATTTCCTCAGTTAGCTTCTGATCCCAGTGATTTGTACACAGTCAACAAGTATTTGTTGTACACCTAAGTGATCAAATTAACTCAGTTTATTACTGGTAAAATGCATGCTGTGCCGAGAAAAGGGGGGATTATGCTGCACTTACCAGGGAAAGTACTGTCTTCTGGATTAATTGAAGCACTAATGCTTCTTTTCAGAAGGCGATAAACACTTGCTGCTGTGAAGCCTGAAAAGGAAATGACAGACTAACTCCATGGGCTCCAGAGTTACATAATCTAGGCTACTCCAATCGCACTATCAGCGACTCTCGGGAACAATATGCTGAATATAAAAGAACTGTGCTCTGTTCAAGTTTTGTTATCGCAAATCCAAAGCAAGCAGAGAAATAGGAAACACTCCTGGTTTGTACATGCTAGCCACATAACACTATCCAAAATCCCCCCCAAAGAATGATCATGCCGAAAAGGGAAACCCTGTCACAATACCCTACGTCCAACCACATACACTTCCTCCTCAAAATGCCAGCTCGATCAAAACAAACAAACAAAACAATGAAACACAGAGTCTATACAGGAGCACCAAAAAAGCAGGGCCATCTCAGTTAAAAATGTGTGATATTCATCATTAGTTTTTTTAACTTATGTGAAGGGTGTGTCCTCCCACGAGGATGCACAATCTAGGAGACTGAGAGCCTTTTCCATCTTGTTCCTTTCTGTGACCTGTTTGCAACACAGGAGGCATCAATACCTATGAAATGCATACGTTTTATTTAAAAGAGAAACCAGGAGTTAATGACTAAAGCACAGCGAATATAGTCAATTACATCTTTACTGTTGCCAAGAACTTCTGGGCGCTGGAATCTCGCATCCACCAATTTGTCCCTATTTTTCCACGAAGATAACGAAACATTTCAGCCCTTATTGCCTCGACCCGTCACAGAGTCGCAGCTTCCCAGGACAACTCGATCTAGTTCCCTTCCCAGCAGAACTAGATCACAAACTTACATTTCTCCTCCCCGCCCCCACCCCCAAGCCGTTCCCGCTCTTTTCGTTCGGGACTCACCGGGCTGCCGCTCGGCACCCTGGGCGGACGACGACCCGGGCCGGTGCTCGGCCTCCCCCCTCGCCGCCGACGGGGCTTTTCCTTCCCCCCAGACGACCAGGAGCAGGTATCGATCCATCTTCCCCGAGCTCAGCCCCAGCTTCAGGGCTCGGATTCCACATCAAAACAGCCGCGCGCCGCGGCGCACTTCCGGCTCCCGCCCACTTAGGTCCGCTGGAAATCGTGCGTCCTCCGTCGGTTTTCCGCGGCTTTTCTAGCAGAGGGCAAACGTGGGGAGTTATTCTCACAGTCGCTGCATCATTTCCTCCTTCGTGACGAAATGGCGATCGTGGGAAGATTGGAGGCGACCCAGGAAAAGCGGAGAAGCGGACAAGCGCTGGCCGGCCTAGGAACTGCCGTGCTAGAGCGGGACGCGTTTCCCGCCCGGACGGTGATGCCGCGGACCGCCTTGGACCCCGGAACTAGGAGGACGGCCCTGCCGGTGGAGAAACATGTCGAGTTTCTCCAGGGCACCGCAGGTGAGCTCGGACTCTGTTGCCTGATGGGATTCATTAGACTGGCAGAAGGAGGTTAGTGGCTCCAGCTGGCGTAGGGAAGCTGAATGGGCAGGGAAGCTGAGTCCTTGGGGCAGAAAGTACCTCCCAGAAGCAGACAGCCCGATCCTCGTCCTGGCCACCGCTTGAATGTGTTCTCTTTGTATTCGTTCCCTCCTCGTTTTGTTGTAACCCAGGAGAGTCATCCTCACTCAGACATCAAGTAATTTTGAATATTAGGAGCTTTATTACCTGCGCAGGGCCTGCAGCCAACCGACACAGAGGAGAACTGCAGCCCCAGCTCAGGGGGAGGGTTGCTTGTATAGGGCAGGGGTTACTCAAGAGTTTAGCAGAGCAAGCAAGCCACGGCTACAGAAGCAGATATCAGCAGTTAGTGGCTGTATAGGTTGTTTATTTTATATTTCTTAACATTTACTAGACCCTAGCCTTGAATGTCTCATTGCCCCGTCTGGCATCTCCTGATTAGTTAAGCTCATGGTCAATACCCCTGTGGTCATGGCTGATGCTTACCTTCCTCTTCAAGAGTTTTTGCAAAAACAACTCGGGTTCAAGGAACCCAGGAGAGGTTCCTTCTTCTAGCGGATGGAGAATTACTGGGTTATAACAGTTTCAGTCATCCCTTAACATGTCTTTTGTACCCGACAGGAGTTTTAGGCGAGAAGGTCAGAGAGTTAATAAGATGAATCACATAGGGCATTGTAGATCATTGTAAGAATTTTATTTTACTGAGTAAAATGAGGACCTATTAGGTTTTTGAGCCAAGGGGTAACATGATCCTAGGTGTTGAAGGGAGCACTCCGGCTGCTGAGTTGAAAGTAGACTAGAGATGGGGATTGGTGGATAGAAGCAAGGTTGCAGTAATCCAGGCTAGCCATGATGGTGGCACAAACCAGGAGAGGAACAGTGTAGTGTGGGAAATGCTCAGGTTCTGTGTGAAGGGGAAGCCATTAGGATTTCCTGAAGGATTGCACGTGGGAGGATAACAAAAGAAGAAGCAAGGATTAGATAAATACAAGAATTAAAATTTAACATTTTAAAACTCGTATAATAGTTTGGCATTGTGGCAGCATCATAATTTTTTATCAAAGTTTTTTTTTTTTTCCTGTAAAAGTATTGGTCTACAATGGATTGGGGAATGAACTAGTCTTTTGTTACATATGGTTTAAGAAGCACTGAAGTGCAGATGTTAGAGGGCAATTGGATCCAAGTGTAGAGTTCAGGAAACAGGTCCAGACTAGAGACGTAAATTTGGGAGTCATCAGCATACATATGGCATTTAAAGGTGTGGGTCTGGATGAAGTCTTTGAGGAAGGGAAGAAAAGAGAAGAGGACCTATAACTGAGTTCTGGAACATTTCAACATTTAAGAGGCTTCGGATAACGGGAGAACCAACAAAGTGGGGGATAAAAACAACACAGGGTGGTGTCCCAGAAATCAAGTGAAGAAATACCGAGGAGAGGGAAATGACCAACTGCATGGAGGACTTAGAATTGACATATGGATCTAGTGGCGTGAAGGTCATGCTACCTTTGTCAGGCAGTAGAGTGATAGTGACGTGTGGGAGGACAAAAGCCAGGTTGGAGTAGGTTGAAAAGAGAATGTGGAGAGACAAATTGGAGTGAAGGCAAGGGGAGGAACGAAATGAGGCAGTAGCTGGTGGAGAAATGAGATCAGGAGTTGCTTTTTAAAAAAATGTATGCAGAATTTCAATTATATATAAAAGTAGATATCATCTACTATCAGAAAAGACATAACCAATATAACTTCATCTGTACCCCCATTCACTTCCTTTTCTTTTTTATGAATTTGAGGTAAAGTTCAGACTTACTATTTCATGAGTAAATATTTCAATATATTCTATGTAAGGTAAGGATTGAAAAAACAACAACAACAATCATCCTGGCTGGTGTTGTTCAGTGGTTGGCCACCTCCTGCATGCTCCCTACTGGGGATTTGGCCCACAACCTGGGCATGTGCCCTGACTGGGAATTGAACTGGTAACCTATTGGTGCATGGGTTAATGCTCAACCACTGAACCACAACAGCTGGATAAGTTGCTGTTTTTTTGTAAGGCTCTCTTAATACATAGGTTCCTATTCCCTTCTTTTCCTTTGCAATTTATTGAAGAAATAACATTGTCCTGTAGAGTTCCTGCTGTTTGAATTATTTTATTAGTTCATAAACTGAGAGTGGTAGGGAAAGGATGTGGACTAGAAGTTGCCTATAGTTGCAAAAGGCATGATCATCTGTGTAAAAAAAAAAAATCGGAATCTACTAAAAGCTACTAGAATCAATACATGTCTTTAGCAAGCTTGCAGGATATAAGACCAATATACCAAAGTGAAGTGTATTTCTGTATACTAGCAACAGACAATCAGACATTTAATTAAAAATGCAATACCATTTACAGTGGCATCAAAATATATAAAATAGGGATACATCTGATAAAAGCTATGCAAGTGGAATGAAATAGAAACTAAAAAAATGAGAACAGGAGAAAAAGAGAATTGCTAAGCAGTTTTATAGGCTGATTTGAGGTTGGTGATCATTACATTTAAAATAAAACCAACTAGCCCAGCTGGTGTGGCTCAGTGGATTAAGCATGGTCCCATGGACTGAGAGGTCCCGGTTCAATTCCCGGTCAGGGCACATGCCCGGATTGCAGGCATGCAAGAGGCAGCTGATCGATGTTTCTGTCTCTCCCTAAAAAACTAGTAATAACATATTTTTAAAAAATTTAAATTAAACCAGCTAGCCTAGTTGTATTTTTCCCAGCATTGTCTAGCTGCTGGGCTGTGAGTGTCTTAGAGTTTAAAGGCACTGATGGGCACTGAAAAAATGGTGGTCTGTGCCTGAGGCAGCCTGAATATATCTAAGGCAGTTTTTTTAAATTGAGGTTTATTCAACATCATTCATCTGTACTTTCCCAGCTACATTCTGCTATTTAGCTTTTCCTTTGAATTAAACTCCTGAATAGTCTTCAGTTCCTAATCAGCCATTCATCTTTCAATGTAATGTGTCTACTAATATCAAAATATTTTTGAAGACCTTCATAAACAACTACTTCACACGTGCTTCTTATTACCATTCCAGATTCTATGTTATGCGATATAAAAAACATGTTATGATGTAAAGGGAAATAAATCTTTGGAATGTTTTGAATAAAGCATGATGCATATTACTAATAGAAAAGCAGGCAGGAAAAATGATCACATTAATCTTTGCAAAATAATGAGAAAAGACCCTCCCTTTTCAGAAAGAGAAATAAAAACAAAACAAAAATTGTTTAGTGATAGGATCGTTTTTAAAAGTAATTATTGATATTGACCATAGAAAATATGATATATAATAATAATTTCTATTTTAATTAAAATTTTGTTTCTTTTGTTTTTTTAAGCAATGGGCCACTTTTGCTCGAGTTTGGTATCTCTTAGATGGGAAAATGCAGCCCCCTGGCAAAATTGCTGCTATGGCATCGATTAAACTTCAAGGACTGCATAAACCTGTGTATCATGAGCTGAGTGAGTATCATTTTAGACCTGCATTAATAACCTCAATTGACATAGTAGAATAGAATCTTGAAGTAGTTTGGACTGTTTCTAAGGGCCTCTTTTTTTCCTGATGATTCTTTATTTCGTTCTCGCAAAAAACCTACTAGAGCACTAAAATGAATCTGGCTTATTCATAGGAAAACCATGCAGACCAGTTTGCCTGGGACAGTCCCATTTTACACCATTACCCCAGCAAAATTGTCAGTAGCCCCTTCTTTCACACTCAGAAATTATTATAGGTAGTTTTAACCTAGGCTCATCAGTATTCAACCTGCGAGATCCAGGTGTCAATTCTTCCTCATCCTGCTTGACCTGTTAACATTTGTTGTGCTTGATCACAATTTTAACTTTTTATTTTGTAGCATGAAATATACAGAGATAGAAATGTATCTATCTATATAAATATAGGTATTATTTTAAAGAAAATTAGCAGTGGTAATGAACTCAATACCCATGGACTCAGCATTTGGGTTATTTCCAACTTTTTTGCTATTATAAACAACATTGTTGTCAATATTCTTGTATGTTTTTCCTGGTGCTCACATGGGAGAGTTTCTCTGATATCTCAAAAAGACAGGAATTTCTGGGTTTCGAATTGCTTTGGGAAGCTAGTTAGCCTTTATGCCAATGTCCTCTCCTGCCAACAGATGTCAGAGTTCCTATTGCTTGTCATCTTCAGTAACACTTAAGATTTTCATTCTTTGTAATTTTGACTATAGTATATGTGAAATGCTCTCTCTTGATGGTTTTAATTTACATTTTCCTGATTACAGATGGAGCTGTATCTTCATTTGTTTATTAACCTTTTATTATTTCCTCTTCTGTGAAATATGTATGCATGTCGTTTGCCTATTTTTTTTTACTGGGTTGTTTGTCCTTTACTCTTTTCCTAACTTTTACTATGAAAGTTTTAACTTTTTCAGAAATGTTCAACATAGTACAGTGACATTTTTTTATACCCTTGACTTAGATTACATAGTTGGTAACATTTTATCATATATCTTTTACTCAATCATTTGAAAACAAGTTGAAGATGTTATTATCTTCCCTAAATACTTTAGCATACGTCTCCTAAGAAAAAATATATTTCCCTACGTAACCAAAATGCCATCATCACACCTAAGCAAATAAATAATTTACTTATACAGTTTAATATCCAGTGCATTTTCAAAGTTCCCTAGTAGTCTCAAGAATTTTTTTTAGCTATTACTTTTTTGAACTATGGTCCAACCAGGGTTTATGTATTGCCCTTAGTTGTTATGGGGTGTTTTTTTTTTTTAGTGTCCTTTAATCTTGTCCTTTTCTTATTTTTTTCTTCCCATTAATCTTGTGAGGAGTCCAGGTTAATTTTCAGGTAGAGAACATTCTTAAAACACATGCTTTGTTTTTTATGTGGGGTACCTGTTTCTTCCCCTCTTGCTAATTCCATTTTTACATTTCCCTTTTGCGCTCTTCGACTTTCTAAACTCCCAGTCATCTTGCTCCCACTAAAAATTGGGCGTGTCCCAGAGCTCCATCCTTGGACCTCTTCACATTCCTTAAGGGATCACATTTAGTCTCATGTTTCTAAGTACAGGGTGGGGCAAAAGTAGGTTTACAGTTGTGAGTACGAGAAACACAGACTTTATTCTTGTATCATGATTTATTAGTTATCGTATTGTTTTCCATACATACAACTGTAAACCTACTTTTGACCCATCCTGTATACTCTGTATGCTAATGGCTCCCAAATTTATGTCTCCAGTTTGCCCTTTTCCCTGTGTTCCAGACTCATAGAGCCAAATTTCTACTCAGAAAAATCTTGGGTGTTTAATAGACATCTGCAATAGAATAAGTCCATTTGAAGATGTTTTATGTTGTGATTTTCTCCCCCCAGACCAGTCTGTTCCTTCCAGTTTTTCCCATCTCAATTAATAGCATCTCTGCTCTTTTAGTTACTCTAGTTGGAAGTCTTTGCTTCATCTGTGACTCCTCTTTGTTCAATTCCATGTACACAGACATGTTTCTGAAATCTGATCAACTCTCATTCTCTCCCTTACCTCTAATTTTATTTATTTATTTATTTTTTTATCCTCACCCGAGGACATTTTTCCATTTTTTGTACAGATAGAGTGGGAGGGAGAGAGAGGAAGAGAGAGAGAGAGAGAATCATCGATGTGAAAGGGACACATCGAGTGGCTGCCACCCGCACGACCAACCAGGGCCAGGGACAAACTGCAACCGAGGTACATGCCCTTAGCGGGAACCGAACCGAGGTCTCCGGACCGCAGGCCAACGCTCTAACCACTGAGCCAAACTGGCCAGGGCTTACCTCTAATTTTAAACCACTGTATTTACTCTCTATCCCAGATTATTCCAAAAGCCTCTTCACTTATCTCCCTGCTTCTACTACTGCCTGCTAATGGGTATTTTCTTCATAAATCAGCTACAGTTACCTTTTTCCCAACTGAAAGTCAGATTAAGAGCCAAAGTTCTCCCAAATGCCCTACAAGGACCTACATAATGTGGTCTGTGCTACCTCTGTGAGTTTTTTCCCACCTCTCTGTACCTTCAGTAATTTACTCGGGCATCCCACTGTCCCATTAACTTACCTGTCAGGCATAGTTTTGCCTTAGGACCTTTCCACATTTGCTCCCTCTGCCTGGAATCTCTTTCTCAGATTTCTCCATGGCTGACTCCTGCTCATCTTCAGATTTCTGTTCACCAGCTTTCTGAGAGCAGCCTCTCCTAATTACTTCATCTGCTTGCCATTTTACTGTGTATCTTTACCTTGCCTTTTTAAAAAAATTAGTATTCATACCCGGCTGGTGTTGCTCAGTGGTTGAGCATTGACTCATGCACCAAGAGGTGACCGGTTCAGTTCCTGGTCATGGCACATGCCCAGGTTGTAGGCCCAATCCCCAGTGGGGGGCATGCAGGAGGTGGCCAATTGATGTTCTCTCTCATCAGTGTTTCTATCTCTCCCTCCCTCTTTCTCTCTCTCTAAAAATCAGTAAAGAAAAAAAAAACTAGCATTCACTTCTCACCTGACTTGTTATATAAATGTTTGTTATCCACCTGCTTTCATTAGAATTCCATGAGGACAGGAACGTTGCCTGATATTTTTCACAGCTGTATCTCTTGTGCCTATAATAGTGCTTGACACATAGTTGGAGTTCCATGACTGTTTGTTGAGTGACTATATGCGTTCACGAATACCAGTTTTGAAAATGAAGATATTACTTTTAACTAGGGCCATGGCATTTAAGCTAAATTAGATTTTTGGACTTGTGGTGTGAGGGGAAGGAGTTTTTCAGGTGGTTTGATTTGAGTAAGAGCAAGGAGTTTTGATTTCTCCTACTATACTTTCTGCTCTAACCTTTTTTCTTTTCTTTCTTTTTTTTTTATCCTCACCCGAGGACATTTTTCCATTTCTTTTTTGTTGTTGTTGTTCAGATAGAGTGGGAGAGAGAGGGAGAGAGAGAGAAACATCGACGTGAAAGGGACACATTGAGTGGCTGCCACCTGCACGACCCAACCAGGGCCGGGGACAAACTGCAACCGAAGTACATGCCCTTAGTGGGAACCAAACCAGGGTCTCTTAGGACCGCAGGCTGACACTCTAACTGCTGAGCCAAATCGGCCAAGGCGCTAACCTTTTTTCCTAATAAACATTTCAGTTAGGTAAGCTGACATCCTATAAAACCTGTAGGTGTAGAATGTGATTCTAAGGATTTTATCGTGTTGATATGTTTTTCAAGCACTTGGTGCAATGTCTGGTCCATAATAGATGCTGTCAGAAATATTTTCTGGAATGTCACTTTTAATCAGATCTTTTGTAAGGATAGTCAGTTTTTATTATTCATAGCAGTGACTTTCTTTAAAGTCACCATGAATGCTGAGTTAGTAAACACTGAACTATTGCATCTAGGGAGGACACTCAGTTCACTAACTCGTACTGTCCAGGTGCATACAGTTCTTAAAGGTTAATGCTGTTAATGCTAGGATACCAAATAATGCAACAAAAATTAGATCTAATTTAATCATTGGTATCCTGTCTTGTATTATTTCTTTAAATCTTTTAAGGACTTGTTAGAAAGAAAAAAAAAACATTTATGATGCTCTTCTTAAAGTTACCCAGTTTGCACATTTTTCTCCTACTATTCTGTTAAGTGTCAATCTATTTCAAATGTTAATTGTATTATTTTAATTTTGCAGTCTTAATTTTGCAAATAAATTCAGCTTTAGTAGAAAGTTAAAAGATTCCATTTTCCCTTTAAATAGGTGTCATGGAAAGAGCCTGGACAGGGTTTAAGTAACTTATTATGTGAGTTTTTGCCAAACCACTTCATCTCAGTGAGCCTTCGCTGCTTTAACTGCATGTCTGGCTGAAAGCGAAGGTATTTCAGCATGCTTTGAAACTGTAGGTATCTGGTCAGCCTCTTCATTTATCTTGGTTCGTTTGCCCCAACGGCCTTAGTAGCCCACCATGTGTCACATTTAGGAACTATAGTCTCTTAATGCACCAAATACTGTCAAACTATTTATTTCAACACACTATCAGCAAGCTTCCTAGGTTTCTCCTTTACACCTCTGGATGCCCTTTCTCTCTGGTGAGGAAAACCCACCTGCTTGTCCTCTTGCCTTTACCCCGTCCTGCCTGGGCTGTGACCTTCTCTCAGAAAAGTCTGTCATCCAAATTCTGAGCTCTTACAGAGTCACAGAATATAATCTTTAGTTTCATATACTGTGTTTATTTATACTTTTTATTTTTCACTGGTGTTTTTCTTAAATAAATAAGCTTCTAGAATCTTGTGAAGTTTGTTTTTTATTCAGTAGAGTAGGCATTTAATAAATGTTTTTGATTACTTTATTTTTTCATGTATTAGTAACTTGTGAAAACTTACATGTTTACTTTTGTGGGTTTTGGCTTTTTTTTTTTAGAAGAACAGCCAAATTTAGGGATATTTTTTCACTGGGAAATTCATCTAATACATATATTTTAATTTTCAGGTCATCCTGTCCCGAACCTGGCTAATATGAATGGAAGTTTAAATTTAACCAGTTAAATATGGTTGGAAAAACCTTGGATTAGTAGTTAAGCATAAGATCAGAGAACCCTATTCTCCAACTTTGAGGAAAAGAATAAATTGTGATGTTTTACATTTGTTTTCAATTTACCTATTGGCAAAATATACTTCTTTTATAACTATATGCATATTGTTTTCATTTTCTCTTCTGTTTTTAAGGGAAATTTTATACTAGATATTTAAAAGTACTTAATATAAACATTTTTAGTAAAGTGTAATTGTTAATAGGAAGATCTGAGAGAAATAACAGTAGTTTGACTTTAAAGATGTATTGTTAGTATTGGCGTCGTTATTAAATTCTCTTTTACCTTCAGTGTTGAGATTTTCCAAATGGCTAGCCAACTCTTTCTATACTTAGATGTTCTATAAAGCAGTAACAGAAATCTGTTTAAAGATTTTGATGTTGCATTGTGACTTGCTTTATATTTTTAATGTGTTGCTTAGACTTTAATAAGCTTTATAAATAATCAAGGACACATTTTCTTAAAGCCACGATTTTTCACATAAAATTCTTCTTTTTAAATCTAGGTGACTGTGGCGATCATGTTGTCATCATGAACACAAGGCACATTGCGTTTTCTGGAAACAAATGGGAACAAAAAGTGTACTCTTCACATACTGGGTAAGAGGTGCCGCTGTTATGGAAGACAGGCAGTGGGAATGTATTACACCACTGATCTTACTTAAAAAAAATTTTTTTTTAATTCGGCATTTAAGAAAATACTAATTTTACTCATGCTACGTATATAATTTACTCAATCAAAAAAACACAAACCTGAACCAAATCTTAACTACAATTTATTTGTTTTTCCTGGAACCTTTCCACTAAACCTCTCTGATCAAGATTATTCTCATTTTCTAGCCAATCTTCTCACCTCTTTCTTTCTGCTTCCTGTAATTCATCTGCTGTTTCCAGAACCATCCTGAACATCTGAAAGTACTCGAGATGTTTTAGTGGTGAGCAATATCCTAAATTTGGAAGATACCTAAAATGTCCTCAACATACCTTTCAAGTTGCAGGTCTCTCTGCCTATGTTTGAATAATGTCATTCTCATAGCTCATAAGGCAGCCCATTTATTTCACCTTTGAAATGGCCTAAAGTTTAGTAAGGATTTTATGCTATTCAGTCATACTGTGTTTTTCTCTAGCTTTCACACTGGTCTTATTTTTTTCTCTTTGGGACAGTGTAAAATAACTATATCTCTCCCAGATAACATTCTTCAAGTAATTTTGAGACCGTGATCAACAGGTACCCACTGGTTTGTCTTCCCTGAGCTGTAAACATCTGGTTCCATCAAGTTCTTTATAGTGCTTCAATTCAGATATCCCCAATGTACCTTGGTCACTCTTTTCTAGATAGAATTATTTTTTGTTTCTCTGTTCTGTTGACTCTTTTTTTTTTTTAGTATCTTATTTTTTTAATCTTTATTGTTGAATATAGAATGTATTGGAGATGTTCCTCATTTTTCCCCCATTGACCCCCTCCTCCCCACTCCCGCCTCCCCCGCCCCCGCCCCCGCCTTTTCCCACACTATTGTCTGTGTCCATTGGTTATGCATATAAGTTCTTTGGTTTATTTCTTCCCACCCACTCCCAACCCCTTTCCCTTTGAAGTTTGTCAGACTAGCAATGAATTTGTACTTCTTAATCCCTTCACCTTTTCACCCATTCCCCCAACCCACCTCCCATCTGGCAGCCAACAAAATGTTCTCTGTACCTATGAGAATGTTTCTGTTCTACCTGTTCATTCTGTTTGTAGATTCCATTGTTGATAGATATGTATTCATTGCCATTTTGTTTCTTCATGTATTTTATCTTTTTCTTCAAAAAGACCCTTCATCATTTCATATAATAACGGTTTGGTGGTGATGAACTCCTTTAACTTTTTCTTGTCTGGGAAAGTCTTTATATGGCCATCGATTCTAAATGACAGCTTTGCAGGATAGAGTAATCTTGGTTGTAGATTCTTGCTTTTCATCACTCTGAATATTTCTTGCCACTCCCTTCTGGCCTGCAAAGTTTCTTTTGAGAAATCAGCTAACAGCCTTATGGGAACTCCCTTGTAGGTAACTAGCTGCCTTTCTCTTGCTGCTTTTAAGATTCTCTCTTTGTCTTGAACCTTTTGCATTTTGATGATGATGTGTCTTGGTGTGGGCCTCTTGGGGTTCATCTTGTTTGGGACTCTCTGTGCTTCCTGGACTTGTATGTCTGTTTCCTTCACCAAGTTAGGAAAGTTTTCTGCCATTATTGTTTCAAACAGGTTTTCGATTTCTTGTTCTCGCTCTTCTCCTTCTGGCACCCCCAAGATGCGAGTGTTGGCACGCTTGAAGTTGTCCCAGAGTCTCCTTACACTATCGTCATTGTTTTGGATTCCTTTTTCTTTTTGCTGTTCTGATTGGGCGTTTTTTGCTTCCTTATGTTCCAAATCGATGGTTTGCTTCTTGGATTTACGTACTCTACTATTGAAGCTGTGTAGATTATTCTTTATTTCAGTTCATGCCTCCTTCATTTCTGACTGTGCATCCATCATTTCTGACTGGTCCTTTATTATGTTCTTGAGGCCCTCACTAAGTTCATTGAGCATCCTTATAAGCAGTATTTTGAACTCAGCATCTGTTAGGTTGCTTATCTCCATTTCGCTTAGTTCTTTTCTTGGGGTTTTGTTCTGTTCTTTCATTTGGGGCCTGTTTCTTTGTCTCCTCATTTTGGCTGCCTCTCTGTGTTTGTTTCTGTGTATTACTTAACGAGAGGTATGGGGCTATCTGAGACCAGATGCTGTTTGTTTGAAAGAATTTAGGAAAAACCTGAAGCAGGATCCAAGACAGGCCAATCCTATGGTTAAGCAAGTGGCAATAGCTTGGGTGGGCCTGAAAGTTGGGTGGGACGGGGCCTCAGGGAGTCAGCAGGGCGGGGCTACCAGTGTGAGCCGGGTTGCTGGAGTCCCACATATGGCGGCTCTCTGCCGACCCAGGGAAGGGCTCACCAAAGGAACAAAGGCCTCTGACAGCACGTTTGTCCCCGAGAAGGCCCCCTCTCCAGCCCTCGCTCCAGTGCCAAACAGCTCAGTTCTTCCCTGTATGTCTCTGGCGCCCCTCGAGCTGCCTCCCCTCCGAGCTTAGAGGGAGAGAGTCCGATAAGTCCGTGCGCGGGCCCTTTAAGGAGCTGCCTGGGGCTCCAGCCGCTTCAGCCCCCCTGAGCCTCAGTTCCTGCTGGTTTTCCAGCCAGAAGTGATGGGGATTCTCTTCCTGGCACTGGGATCCTGAGCGGGGCGCCTGGTGTGGGACGGGGACCCCTCAGTCCTCAGGAAGGACCTTCCCGGCCGAGGTGTCCTGATTTTTATCCGCCACACTTGGGTGTGGGACCAGCCAGTCCTCCGCCGCCCCTCGGGCCTCCGCCCCTCCTACCAGTCTGGATGTGGCTGCTGCTTTAATTCCGTAGTCGTAGGACTTCCATTCAGGATGATTTCAGGATGATACAGAGAACATTTTGTTGGCTGCCAGATGGGAGGTGGGTTGGGGGAATGGGTGAAAAGGTGAAGGGATTAAGAAGTACAAATTCATTGCTAGTCTGACAAACTTCAAAGGGAAAGGGGTTGGGAGTGGGTGGGAAGAAATAAACCAAAGAACTTATATGCATAACCAATGGACACAGACAATAGTGTGGGAAAAGGCGGGGGGCTGAGGGGGCGGGAGTGGGGAGGAGGGGGTCAATGGGGGAAAAATGAGGAACATCTATAATACATTCTACATTCAACAATAAAGATTTAAAAAAAGAAAAGAAAAAGAAAAGCCAGATATCTCTGCAAATCATTGGCGTCCATTTACCACTGCTGCTTCATGATCCTTCATTTTTGCTAGCATATTGCTATTTCTCACCTCTCTGCCTTTGCATGTGTTGTTCTCCTTAACAGGAATGTTTCTCAAGAACTCTCCTAGTTGTCCATTAAAACCTGCCTCAGAGGTCACCTCTTCTGGCATGCCGTCCTCCACAGGGTCTATTG
Source organism: Molossus molossus (assembly GCF_014108415.1). Taxonomy (NCBI): domain Eukaryota; kingdom Metazoa; phylum Chordata; class Mammalia; order Chiroptera; family Molossidae; genus Molossus; species Molossus molossus. The sequence goes on along the minus strand of NW_023425351.1, from coordinate 60,610,350 downwards.
CTTCTTCTTCCTCTGTTTCTGTTGACTCTTGACTTACACTTTGTACATACTACTTTTATTATGCTCCCAATACTTTATTGCAATTATGTATTTAAAATTTAATTTTCTAGTTATAAAATTTTTAATGCATGCTAATAATAGAAAATACAAAGATGTTTAAAGAAGAAACTGAAAAATCATCCTTCATCCTTTGACTCAACATTTTAATATATATAATTTTATATCTTTATTTATTTAGGATTCTCAGAGAGCCCTTTTATAAGGGTGGTTTCCAGTCACTCAGTAGTAATGCACAATATGATTTACCCTACTTAATCACTGCTCTACTTTGAAATTAAAATTCTGACTTTTATAAAGAACTGGAAAATAAGCCAACTGAATGTTGTATTATTCAAGTTGTTTCCCTACTTAGAATTTTATAGTAGCTCTTCAAATTTTTCATTATAAAGTCCAAACTCCTGAAATATAATATAAATTATATTTATGCTTTAGAATTTGCCATGCCAGTGTTAAAAATAGATCATCTTTAGCATAGAAGGTGTAAAGTATTTTTTTTCCATGGAGAGAAAGAATACAGGAACAGAAGTCTAGACAGGTGTTTCTTTTTCTGAAGCTGAAATTCCATTTTGAAATAAATGAAAGAATTTCAGTTTGAAATTTATTTTTCTCAGCAAACTTTTAAATATGCTTTCTTAAAATTTATTCCTAAAAGGTGCTTCTTTCAATCACCTTAAAATGTTTTTTAATTCTCGTTGAAAAGATTACCTAAACCAGATTTAGGTAATCTTAAACTTTTCTTGCAGAGTTCACTGATTCTGCATTTTTTTCATTCCTTGGAAATCATGTAGGCTTTATTCATTCATTCAGTGTAATAAAACCTTACATCTGAATATTGTGTTTGTTTTAAATTTCTTAAGCACTTTCACAAACATTTTCTCAACTGACTCTCATAAAAACCTTGAGAGGTAGATGGGGCAGATACCATTTTTCTTTTCTTTTTTTTATCCTCACCCGAGGACACTTTTCCATTTTTTGTACGGATAGAGTGGGAGGGAGAAAGAGGAAGAGAGAGAGAGAGAAACATCGACGTGAAGGGACACATCGAGTGGCTGCCACCCGCACGACCAACCAGGGCCGGGGACAAACTGCAACTGAAGTATGTGCCCTTAGCGGGAACCGAACCCGGGTCTCTCCGGACCTCAGGCCGACGCTTTAACCGCTGAGCCAAACTGGCCAGGACCTATTTTTCTTATATAAAGAGGTAAAATGAGTTGCCTAGTGTTATACTTGTAGCCATTAGCAAATCTAGATTCCAGACCTTAATCTAGGGTATTCAAGTTACTAAGCTGCCTCCAGTATTATCCCAAATATACATATATACTTTAATCCCTAATTTATCCATTTTATATAAACTTTGATCTGAACACAATAATGAAATTTTTTTTTTTATCCTCACCCGAGGTTTTTTTTTTTTTTTTTTTTTTTTTTGCATTTATCTTCAGATAGAGCAGGAGGAAAAGAGGGAGGAAGAGACAAAAACACTGATGTCAGAGAGACACGTTGACTGGTTGGCACCCACACGACCCCGGCCAGGGCCAGGGACAAACTGCAACTAAGGTACATGCCCTTAATGGGAACCAAACCCAGGACTCTGGTCTGCGGGCTGATGCTCTAACAGCTGAGCCAAACCAGCCCAGGGCCACAATGAAATATTTTATTACTTAGGACCAACATATAACTCTTAGCTAATAAGACACGATCATGACCTGTTTAGAGTTTGAACTTAACTTCAGAACCAGATGGTCTACTGTTGTTTTTCCCAAACTTGACCACTCACTTAGACAGACATTTAGTCTAATTTGACAGGGAATGTGAAACATTTCGATCATTGCTTTTTCTTTCTTAATTCAAACGGTGATAAATCACCCCAGAATGAATAAATGAATGAATGGTGAATAACTTTGAATTTCAATAGAAATATAAGTAGTTATGCCAAGAAATTTTCTAAGATGTGGAACTTTTTGTGAAATAATGATAATTAACTACATAAGAGAATAGTATTTTAAATAGTATAGGCTACTACTTCATTTTTAAGATACTAATGAATGGCATAGTTTCCAGAAATAAGTATAATTTTATAATAAAAATAGTTTTTATATTATAAAAGAATATTCAGGAATACTGTTCTATAGCCTACCTCCAGTTTTAATGTCTTTGCTTCTTTTGAATAGTTACCCGGGTGGATTCAGACAAGTAACAGCTGCTCAGCTTCACCGGAAGGATCCAGTGGCGGTAAGTCTGTCGTATTTTTTCTTATTTTTCATCTGTGGAAAGACTGGTTCAGACACTGCTTTTTCACTCTTTTTCCTCTTCTAATGTAGCTACCATTCAAGGCTATAAATTCTTCCCTTTAACTGTACCACACAAGCTTTGATAAGTGTTATTGCATTATCATTCAATTTTATATATTTTTAAATTACTATTTAGTATGTTTTGCATTTAGTTAAAGAATTTTGATGCGTTTGAAAAAATTTCCTGACACCTGCATGATTACCTAAAATATGATATGTTTGCTAGAAATATCTTGAGACAGATGTATATATATCCATTACAACATATATACTGTGTTTTTTCAGTCTTATAGTCTTACTGACTTTTCTTGTTCGCTTGATTTATTGCTTGCCTGAAAGAGCTATATTAAAATTTCAATTGTGGATTTGTTAATTTTTTCTTGTAGTTCAGTCTGCTTTTGCTCTGTATGTTTTAAAGGTTTAGCATTAAATACATTTAAGTTTAGAATTATAATCTTCCTAAATAATTGATCAGGGTATGTACTCACCCTCTTTATCTCCAATAATGCATTTTAATTTGAGGTCTACTTTTTAAAATATTAGTATAGCTATATCAACCTTCTCTTGATAACATTAGCCTAACCTAACATTTTACAGTTTAAATTTTATTGAGCTAGATTTTAGTTTCTTTTTTTCTCCCCTTCTTTCTTACCTTTTGGATTGGTGGAGTTATTAGAAGTCTAAGATTAATCAATAGATTTACTTTCTTTCAAATCAAATCAAGGTCCTTAGAAGGTTTTTTTTTTAATCCTCACATGAGGTCATTTTTCAATCTTTGTTCAGATTGAATGGGAGGGAGAGAGAGAAAGAAACATCAATGTGAGAGGGACACATCAATTGGTTGCCTCCTGCATGACTCCAACCAGGGCCTGGGATGAACTGCAACCATGGGACGAGCCCTTGACTATAATTGAACCCGCGACTCATCAGTCCGCGGACCAATGCTTTAACCACTGAGCCACACCGACCAGGGCAGGTCCTTAGAAGGTTGTTAACACCCACTCTCCCTCACAATCAGTATGCTTTTCCTGTTCAAGATTTTTTTAAATTAAATTTATTGGAGTGGCATTGGTTAATAGATTCATATAGGTTTCAAGTATACATTTCTAGGATATAAGATCTGTATACTGCATTGTGTACCCACCACCCAAAGTCATGATTTTTAACAATCCTTCCAATTCGACATTTATCTTATTGTTTTATACAATTACTAGTTTTTTATTATTTATCTTTGCTTAAAATCCCTTCATGTAACTCAGCCTTCCTTCCCGGTTCAGTTTTCCTCTTGAAGTAGTACTTCTTATTGATGTTCCTATCTTAACATTCTCTTAATAGTGACTTCTCCTTTTTTGTCTGAAACTATCTTTATCTTGGTGTTTATGCTTGAAATACAGTTTTGCTTAATTACACAGTACTAGGACAACCATTTTTTTGTTTTAAATCCTCACCAGAGGACAGTTTTTGCATTTATCTTCAGATAGAGTGGGAGGGGAAGGGGAGAGAAACAGATGTGAGAGAGACACATCGACTGGTTGCCACCCGCATAACCCTAACCAGGGTGGGGACAAACTGCAACCGTGGTATGTGCCCCTAGTGGGAACCGAACCTGGGACTCTCTGGTCTGTGAGCCTACACTCTTACCACTGAGTCAAACCAGCCAGGGCTAGGATAACCATTTTTTTCTCTCCGCTTTCTCAAGCTATAATTTAAATAGATTTTAGTGTCTGTTTTGCTGTTGTTAAGTTGGATGTCTGCTGTTTCTTTGTATGTATGCTGTCTTTTCTTTCTGGATATTTTTAAGATATTTGCTTTGGCTTTGGCTTTGGCTTTTATGTTGCTTTTCAGATCTTGTTATTTATTTGTGTATCTGTGTATTTATGTATTTATTTATTTAGTCCTTGACTGAGGATATGTTTTTGTTTATTGATTTTTCTGTTGCCTCCTGTACTTGCCCTTGACCGGGAATTGAATCCACAACCTAGGTTTGTGCCCTGACTAGGGATCGAACCTGCCACCTTTTGGTGTATGGGACAACACTCCAACCAACTGAGCCACCTGGCCAGGGTTGTTATTTATTTTGTTTGAGGATTGTTGTTTTCAACTCCCTTTACTCTTTATCTGTTTTTCTCCTTTAGAAGTCTTACGATATGTGCACTAGAGTGTCTCACTTGATTGTGCATGATGTATTCGCTTTCTTTTGCATTTTATGTCTCCCTGTCTCTGCGGCTTTGTCAATAATTTCTTTAGATTATGTTCTTGTTCTCTATCCTTTCACCTATGTTTAATCTGATTAACCCTTTTATTGGGTACCTAGTTTCAATTATTTTTCTTAAAGTTTTTTTCAAGTTTGCCAGTCAGTTTTGATAGTCTTTCTGCTCCTTTGTCATATTTTGGTTCCCTCTTATTTTTCTTTAAGTATATTAAACATGATTCTTAGCATTTATATTTGATTGTAATATTTGTGGCCTTTTTGACTCTAATTAATTGTTTCTGCCCGGGATACTTGGTAAGCTCAGGTACCCTGAAACTTCATCTCTGGGAATTCTTTGAAACTTATTTTGAAAATGAATTTCTTCAAGAAAGATTTACCTAGCTTCTGGCAGGTGCATGGGGCTCTTTGAGGTATACTTTATACTTTTGGGTTTTCTAAGACCTCTTTAAGCTGTACTTTAGATTTCGATCCCCATAAAAGGGTGAACTGGGGGCCTCAAAGCCTTGTGAGTTCAGGCTTATAGTTAGCAGTTACCTACCAGGAAAGGCTTTTTTTTTAATTTTAATTTCCTCACTCTATCCTTGGATGTTGCCTTTCTATAGAAAATCTAGGTTTATGAGGGAGTCTTTGATCCTCCCTCCTGACCCCAAAATATTAGTCCTTTAAACCCAAGCCCTGCACCAAGACAATGCCCTCAGGGCGAATGCCAGTCTCAGGACTCTTTCTTGTAGTGTTTCTCCTCTTTCTGGCCCTGATTGATTCCATGCTTTAAGAAATATTTTTTAAACAATATAATTAACTTCACTAATGTGTATTTTATCATTTGAGTTATATACTGGGAGACATTTCTAAACCTAATATTAGCCCTCAGTGTTGCTAAAAGCCATATCTTGTTGCCCCTTAACAATTTCACTTTTCTTTCCTTAACTCTTTTTAAAATGCAGTCTTTGAACTCTACTTATAGACACATAGCATTTTCCCCATTAGAAACTATTTTAGCTTTTTACCTAAATGCATTTCTAAATGAGCAAAGTACTATACTGTGAAGACATTCTCTTATTTTCCTAAAATGGTCAACAAAATAAATATCTATTGTAGAATGCAACCATTTGTTTGGTGTAGTACTCCCTAAAATTTTGTGGGGCCTGGGGGGGCCATATTTTATTATAATAAGGCCTGGCATAACATTTAGAAGTTCTATGCTTTTCTGTTTATTTTTACTTTATCATTCATATCTGTTTTACAAAAACATACTCAGAGATTGCTTCTTAAGAGATATTTAATGTCTGTTTCATAACTCATTGTTGTTGGACTATTACAGGTCAAAAAAAGTATCCTATTTTGACTGTTAATATACATTACATTTAATGGTGTTAAAAACTTATTAAGGGCTGCTGATATTATATCCATTAACTGTTATAACAAATTACAGTTTTAATATTAAAATATTTTTTAAATAAAAGTGTATATTTTATTCAGGTGTGCTCACTGTACACTAGGAGGCAGTATAGTCTAACTTTTATGTTAAGAATTTGGAATTGAGTAATTTTTTTATAAACAAAGAATGAATGTATTACTATATCTTTGCTAGAGACTTGGAAACTATTTCAGAGTTAAATCCATTTGAATTATCTCATTAAAATATCTTAATTTTTTAAAAAGTCTTAATTTTGACTTCTGTGTTTTGAAAAAGAATGGCATGTGAAGGAAGGGGGCAGTTATTTCACTTCCACTACGTGTTTGTCTGAAGCAGTGCGTTTCTGCTGCAGGTGTTTGCAGATCGGCACCTGGCGTATGCGGCTTGTAAGAATGTGTTTTATAAGGCAGTCTTCTGATTATTTCTACAGTCTTGGAATATTATTTGTAAAATACATAATGCATTTTAATAGTTATTAGGTTATTAAATTTTTTGTAATATTTTAAAACCATGTAGATTATTAATTCTAAACTCAAAGAAATATATTGATTCAGCCCTTTCCTTCTGTTCTTTATCCCTGTGTCATATGTTTTAGTTTCTTTAAGAGCTTTTGTGTCCTTACATTTTTTTTCTAATGTTTTATTTTCCCTATGTTTCTCCCCTCCACCCCATAGTTAGTTGATAAAGGTATTTTGTGTGAATTAAATGGCACATGCCCTGGGTTACCTGTTATCTGAGGAAGGTCTTCAGTATTTATTAACCTCACCTTGTAGCTTTCTCGCTTTCTGCATTCCTTAAAGCGTGTGCTTGTCTGTACAGCTGGGGTTACTTGCTTGCACATGCATGTTGTGTCATTTATTTTGGAGGTATATATGTTTATATATTTGTTGTTTTCTCTCTCCTATCAGCTTGTAACTTTTTCACATTTTCTAGCTTTTCTTAATTTGACTGTTAAGTTTGCTTTTTTTTTTATTTTTTATCTTCACCCGAGGACATTTTTCATATTTTGTTTAGATAGAGTGGGAAGGATAGAGAAAGAGAGAAACATTGATGTGAAAGGGACACATCAGGTGGTTGCTACCCATACAACCCAACCAGGGCCAGGGACAAACTGCAACCGAGGTACACGCCCTTAGCAGGAACCAAACCCAGGTCTCTCTGGACCACAGGCCGACGCTCTAACCGCTGAGCCAAACCGGCCAGGGCTGCATTTTTTAATAAAGCAGATTTTTAAAATACCAACTTGTTCATTCAAGTACAACTAAATTGTTTAATAACTTGGAAACCAAATGCCATGTAATCCTACTAATAGTATAAAATTGCTAAAAGGATGATATTCAGAGGATATAATGACTTACCCAGAAAAGTTGCTGAATAGTCCTAACATTGCCAGTTTCTACATAAGACTTTTTAAACCATTAAACATTGTAAAGGCTAACTTCTAGATCAGTGCTGTCTAATAGAAATCCCTGCCCTGATGGCATGTCCTGTGTCTGCAGTCAGACACGGTCTCCGCTAGCTACACGTGGCACCTGACCACGTAGAAAGTGGCTGTGTGACAGAGGAACTGAATTTTCTATGGCTTTTCATTTTAACAATATCAATCTATATTTAAGTAAAGTCTCCAGAGCATAAAGTATTAACAGCACTAACGTAGAAAATAGATGGAGAATATATATGAGATATTACTAGATTTTATGTGTAGAAAGGTTTTGATGAGAAAATAAATGGAATAGGAAATCCTTTTGTAGTGAAATCCTGTTCTAACATTGTTTTAAGGCATTTAGCTTTTACGCATGTAAAATTATATTCTTGAAGTGTGAGTGCAGATGGTAAAAATCTATATAATACTCCATGCATCTCTCTCAGTAGCTTTGTGAAGAGCTTACCATGCATTTGTATACACTGTGTGCTAGGAGGCCCCCAGGGATTATGGAGCACAGGGTGACAATACGTGGCTTTCTCTTGACAAAACATACATGAAATCACATTAAAACCAACAATGAGGATAACTTGAAAAGGGGAGAAGTAAATCATGGAAAGGTTAGTTTGCCATGTTGGTAATGGGTTGGGTAGAGAAAAGGGACTTTTGTCTTCTTGGTAAGTTATGGAGAGAAACACGTGATAGGTGTGACAGCATGTACTGTGTCTGTTCTGGGAGTTAGACCGCCTGGTTTGTATTCGAGCATGGAACTTACTAGATACATGAAACCGGGGGGTGCTGTAATCCTCCTCGGAGATGAGACTCAGCATCATGAACAAGGTACCAATGCAGTGAATACACTGACCGCTGTACATGCAGCAAGTTCAGCGAATGCTAACTGTTAGCGTGTTGTACACCTGTGACCTTGGGAGTCAGTCTCCTAACCGTAAGGTCAGGCTTAGTTTTTGAGTGGGAAACCTCCTGCTCTCCCACTTGGAAGAAACAGGAGTAAGACCTCCCTAGGTTCTGCTGTGTTCACTACATGGTAAGTTAATTGAGGCGCAGGTATTTTTAAAAGCTCAGAGCAGCGGTTCTCAACCTGTGGGCCGCGACCCCTTTGGGGGTCGAATGACCCTTTCACAGGGGTCACCTAAGACATAACAGTGGCAAAATTACAGTTATGAAGTAGCAGCGAAAATAATTTTATGGTTGGGGGTCACCACGACATGAGGAGCTGTATTAAAGGGTCGCGGCATCAGGAAGGCTGAGAACCACTGGCTTAAGAGAATTTCTTCGTAGTCTAGCCAACACTGGCACGTACGTAGGTTATTTCTAATCTCTTCCTTTTGTCCTTTTTCTAAATAAAAGATAGATAGTCTAGGAATGTATGAAATAACAATGGTTCCTCTTCTTTGGCTGCCACAATCTGCTTGGGTCTCACTGTGTTTCTTTCGTGTTCCTGTTGAGTCGTAGCCCATTTGTTTTCATCACTATCTCTAATTATGTCACAAGTCATATTTTTAAATTTTATTGAGTCCTACATATATGTTTTCCAGATTGTGAAACTAGCTATTTATGGCATGCTACCAAAAAACCTTCACAGGAGGACTATGATGCAGCGGTTACATCTTTTCCCAGATGAGGTAAGCCAGTGGGCATGGTAACGATGCTCTTCCTCGATGTTCAGTTCAACACTTTCTCTTCTTTTAAAACAATTGCCATACTTATTTTCAGTAACTTCATGTCAACCTCTGAAATATTTTCTGTGTTTTACAGTAAGCTCACTATAATAACAGTTGTTCTTATTTTAAATCATAAAGTAAACTATCATTGGACTAAAGATTAAAAGTCCATAATTTCTGGTTTTCATTTTAATAACTGCTTTTTTTGAATAAGGATCTGTGATCAGAGCTCCTGTTGAGGGTACTCATTCATGATGTCATCAACTATAAAAAACTACATTTAGTTTACATTGTATTTGACAGTCGTACAAATTCTATGAATCAAGGATTAATAACTTAGGTTTGGTTGCTGATTAGGTCCCATGATTTAACGTTAGGATACGTGTCCCTATTTAAAAGTATTCATTTAAAAAGTACTTTAAAAAAGTATAAACATTTTTACTTATTGCTTTCCTATTGTATTAAGTATTTAGCTTTTCTCTTTAGTACCATATAATGTAACACTAGAGGTTTTATAATAAAATAGTTGATTCCCGGCTCTGGAATTGGACTGTCTGGATTAGAATCCATGCCCTACCATTTACTGACTTTATGGCAATGGACTAGTTACTTACTACCTTTGTTTTCTCATCTCTAAAGTGGGTATAATAATAGTACCTCCTTCTTATGATTGTTTAAGGGGTAAATGAGATAACGTGTAGAGCACTTAGAGCAGGAAGTGCTACTAACACAGTAAGTGCTACTGCTACCGTGACCATGGTTGTGATTACTGTCCTTGTAGTTCCTACTAGAGGAATAATGTAGAAATGCATTCCAAGATATCAAGTTATATCAACTATTCAAGCCACTGTGTGCTCTATTGTGAGCATAAACAACATGAGCAAATTATTCATGCCTTTATCAAAATGGTTAATGCATTACCTTTGCTTGGTATAAATGAGTTAAATAATTTTCCACTACTCACTTTACCTGGAGGTTTAAGCACAGGCGCAGTGTCATCATCCAAGTATGAATGACCTTTGTGAAATCATAGAATTTAATAACTCCTGTTTCTGATTATATTGTCACATTTTTAAATAAATGATAATTTCTAAAAGACACAAATAATCATATTTATTCCAATTTTAAGGTAGTCAGGTTTGAGTGGAGATGGTTTTTTTTTTTTTTTTTTTTTTTATCCTCACCCGAGGACATTTTTCCATTTTTTGTACAGATGGAGTGGGAGGGAGAGAGAGGGAGAGAGAGAGAGAGAGAGAGAGAAACATCGACGTGAAGGGACACATCGAGTGGCTGCCACCCGCACGACCAACCAGAGCTGGGGACAAACCGCAACCGAGGTACATGCCCTTAGCGGGAACCGAACCCGGGTCTCTCAGGACCACAGGCCGACGCTTTAACCACTGAGCCAAACTGGCCAGGGCGAGTGGAGATGGTTTTAAGTACTCATGGTAGTTTAGTTGAATAGTAAATGACTTAAATAATTTCAGACTATAAAATAAATGAGCCCATTTTCCCAAGAATGGATTGTTAAATATTCATAAGCAAGGCCACTGGGTCACAGGCGCTCATGCATCACTGGCGGGCGGAGCACAGAACGTGCAGCCCGGGGAATCCGGAGCTGGTGGCAGCTCACAGAACACACATGTGAGGAGCTTCCTGCTTGGTCAGCAGTCTCACTTACAGCCATTCAGTCTGGAATATACCGAGTTACTGTTTTTACATTACTTATTGTAGTAAAATAATGGAAATACATAAATGCTTATTCACAGAAAATTGGATAAACTGTGGTATTTATTCAATTGAGTACCATACAGTTGTAAAAACAGAATGACAAATATTAGTGTGACTTGGTAAGGAATGTTTTTCCAGGATATATTGTTAAGTGAAAAAAAGCAGGGTGAAAAAGAATGTAGATAGCATACCACCTTTTGTATGCATATAGTCACACATATGTGTACACGCATTTATACTATACCTGCTTCTTTTGTGTACAGAAATGCAGGAAGGATAAATGAGAAAGTGAAGTTGGTAACTTCATGATGCATGGGCACGAAGATGAAAGGAATAGGGAAGAGGATGACATTTTTTTCTTTTTGGAGAATACCTTTTAGATTATTTTTTTACTTTAACTTTTTTTGTTTGTTTGTTTGTTTGTTTTGTTTTGTTTTGTTTGTTTTTTATCCTCGCCCGAGGACATTTTTCCATTTTTTGTTCAGGTAGAGTGGGAGGGAGAGAGAGGAACAGAGAGAGAGAGAAACATCGACGTGAAAGGGACATATCGAGTGGCTGCCACTCGCACGACTGACCAGGGCCGGGGACAAACTGCAACCGAGGTACGTGCCCTTAGCGGGAACCAAACCCGGGTCTCTCTGGACCGCAGGCCGACGCTCTAACCGCTGAGCCAAACCGGCCAGGGCTACTTTAACTTTTTAAAGATTTTATATATTCATAAAATAAAATGACAGCATGACAGAAGTTAGCACAACAGTGCCCAGATCTTGTTTTCTGAATGTTGTTCCCTGTTGAAATGAACCTGATTCCTTAGAGAAATGGTTGGTTGTGGGTCTGACACTGAAAACAAAGTTATTACAGGTGTACTCATGCAGACAGTAAAACAGTAAGTAATAGGAGGTACAGACAGCAGTGCTCAAACACCAACAGAAATGTCAGAAGAACACCGGAGGCAGCTTGAATTGGTGCCCACTGACCACATACGGGACTGTGTTAGCCTTAAAATGAATAGTAATAATAATGGCTATGTTGAATAGAAAACAAAAATCTATGAGCCCACAATCATAATCTAAAAATTAATTTTTAATTTGTTATCATTTATCTTCTCCTTTCTAGAAAGGGAAAGCCCTTCTCTAAAGAATGTCTTCTTAAAAATGTAGGAATAATACTGAATTAAAAAAGCATATTCTACAGTCATCAGGTAAAAGATTATTGTAGAACAGGATATTATTTACAGCTTCAAAACATTATGCCACAGAGTACTTTCTCTTTAAAAGGGAAATATATTTTTACATTAAAGATATCTGGCAGACAGACACCCACCATGACCAAGAGGTCAGCTGTACCATCAGTGTGGGACAAACTGACATCATGTTTTTTTCTGGAGTGTGGATTGAAGGTTGTAGCACTGGAAGCAGTAGCCCCAGTAGTACATGCATTTGTCAGATGAAAAATCATGAGGCCCTGGTCGGTTTGGCTCAGCATGGAGCATCAACCTGCAGACCAGAGAGTCCCAGGTTTGGTTTCCGCTAGGGGCACGTACCAAAAAAAGAAAAATCATGAGAATGAGCCAAGGCAATGCCTTTTTGCAGTTGAAAGGAGAGACATAAACTATATATATATTTTAATAGAACTTAGTGACTTAATATTGTTCAGCATTGAAGACATCTAATTTATCATGAGAAATATGTTTGTGAAGATTAAAATATGAAGTGTATTCACTGTAGGAAGATTTCTTAGACCATCGATCTAGTATACTTTTCAGGGATTTTTCCAAACTTTTTTTTTCTTCTCATTTTATCAATATTGCTTTTGTTTATTATTTTTTAATACTTAGTAAGTATTGCTAATTTATTACTAAGGAATATAGTTTAAGAAAATTATGCCTAAATTTTTGTTTAATCCAGGATATACCAGAAGATATTCTTAAGAATTTAGTGGAAGAGCTTCCCCAACCAAGAAAAGTACCCAAACGTCTAGATGAATACACACAAGAAGAAAAAGAGGCTTTCCCCAGAGTGTGGTCTCCGTAAGTCTTTCTCGTTCCTGTCTTTGTTTTTAGCTTTTTGTCTTTTGTCTTTTAAGCTGAGTTTAGTATCCCCTCTTTCCTTAAATGGTAAGGTTCTTGTGGTGGAGAGAGTGAGCTCTTTGTACTTCCTGGGATACTCTTTGCAGCTTCTACCTGCAAGTACACTCTAGATGTAGACAGTTGAACCAAAAGTCTAAGTCTGAAGACCTTGCTAAGTAAGTGCAAGGGTGTGCATAGGTACCTTTCATCGTCAGATATTTTGTTTGGAGTGACATCACTTGGATTTCTTGTAGTCTCTGGGAATGATAAATGAATTGTCATTACTGAAAACAAAGCGATTTTCCATTTTCCAGATTGCTTCACTAAGCCGAGACTATTATTTAATAAAAAGTCATTAATTCTGTATATTTATAGTCTTGATCCAAATTGAAAAACAAAGCCCTCTTTCCTCTCTTACAGTTCCCTCTACCTAAGGCCTGGAAAGCTGCTGAGATGTGACGCGCTCGCTCTCATGTTTCCAGCTTTGCCTGGCCGACCACCTCCATGACCTGGCTCCCCCCTCTCTTCAGCTTGCATCCTTCCCGCTCTGCTGCACGGCTGGAGCAATAGCAGACTGTTGAAGTTCGGCAGTCTATGCAGTTTACCTCTTCCTTGCCCTTGTTCTGCTTTTACTTCTGCATAAAATAAGGCCTCGCCTTATCGTCTGGGATAACTCTTACTCATTCTGTAGACCTTAATTCAGATGTTATCTCCTCTAAGAAGCCTTCCCTGAATACCAGAACCAGCTAAGTGCCGTGGCACCTGCTGCATAACTCTGGCATTACCACATTTAGCTCTTCCAAGAGAAGGGCTGCATCTTGTTCATCATTGCGTTCCCACTATACACACCGGTAGTTCATGTTACAGAGCCTCAGATGCTTACAGAATGTATGCAGTCAAGAGCCCAGCCGGTGTGGCTCAGTGGATTGAGCAGCATCCCATGGACTGAGAGGTCCTGGTTCGATTCCCGGTCAGGGCACATGCCCGGGTTGCAGGCTTGATCTCCAGTAGGGGACGTGCGGGAGGCAGCCAATCAATGTATCTCTCTCACATTGATGTTTCTATCACTCTCTCCCTTCCTCTCTCTCTAAAAAATTCAATTAAAAACTTTTTTTTTCTTTGAGAGAGAGAGAATGTATATACTCAAGAGAACCACACATCCTCATTTCTTGACCTACACAAGACAGCTAATCTTCAAATAGATTCTTCCCTCTATGCTCTGAAAATCCTATCCCTTTATTGGCTCTTGGCCAAATAGGTTCATGAAAATCTAAGCCTTCCCAGGATTGGCTATGTCCAGGAGTCTAATCATTGACCCTCATTATTGCCTGTGTATATAGCTTCAGACTCTTTCCTCACAGGAGAAGTATTTAGGGTGTTTTGTCGAAATCTTTTTGACCTTGCTAACTTGTGTCAAGGTTCTCCTTTACTAAATCTGCAAATGAAGAGCAAAATAATCTGTCAGTGATGCTTTACTGAGCACTGCCAGTGGCCCAGTGCTGTGCTAGTGGTTTACATGCGGCGCATCTAGCTCTCTCTGCAGGTCTGTAAGATAAATATGTTATCTCTACTTTTAAGAGTAAGCCATGGGTGAGCTGGTTTGTAGTACAGCCTGGATTTGAGCCTAACTGTGTCTGAATGCAGAGCTTGTGTTCTTTTCACAGAAGCAAACTGCTTCATTAACTTATTTGTTTAGCCAACCAATACATATTGGCTACCTCTTCTGTGCAAGACGTTGTAATAGGCACTAGGCACACAATGGAAAAATTATATAAAGAAATGATTTAATTTTGTTTCATTTATTTAATTCTAGCTCTTAACTAGGTTAGGTCATGGTCCCGACCACTCTGCTGGAGCGCCTCTTGTTGCCTCTTGTAGTATCTTACATGAATGTTTGTTCTATTCTGCTTTAATAAGTTATATCCTAAAAACGTATTTTAAGTAGTCCATGAAGTTTTGGAGTTTACCATGTTATACAGAGTTCTATAAAGCTAAATGTATCATACCTGAGTGTCTCATAGAAACATCATCATAACTGAAATTATATACCAAACCAAGAGGGGTATGGTACTTTCCTTTTTTTGTTGGAAATACCAAAGGTGCTATTGAAATCAAATATATGACCAAACACGTATTATGCACTTAGAGTTATATATTATGAATATTCAAAGTATATTCTAAATCAGTTACACTAGGCAGTATAGTAATATAATAACCATTCACAACAAATTATATTTGTTACCAAAGTCAGAATATTACTCAAAATGCTCATTTTACTAAGTGATTCCTGTTCATTTGAAACTGATTAGAAAGGTGACCAAGTACCTTTATTATATTAATGGAATTAGGGCTTATCTATAATTATTTTTAAATAGACTTTTAGAAAAACTTAGAACCTTTGATGCATTTTTTAGTTACTTCTCTGAGAATGGATTTTCTTGCCCTTTCTTTTCATTCCAGATGACCCTGTGGCAAGAATGTGTATTCGATACCAGGCTTTCCTTTAGCTAAAGTAGCCACAACATACAGGGCGGGCAAAGTAGGGCGACAGTTGTGCGTGCGCAAAACACAGAGTTTATTCTTGTGTTGTTACTTATTAATTGCATTATTTTCCATGTGAGCAACTGGAAACCTACTTTTGCCCCACCCTATATATTAACTGTGTTCCCAAAATAATAAGGTGTGTATACACTTACGAAATTTGAGGATATATCATGAGGTGTGCTAGTTATTAAACATAAATCATTTAACATATTATTCTGCACATTAGCACTAACGTCAAGTCTTGTTAGTTTTTATTACCGTGGAATGCATGTAATGAGGAAAAATATGCATTTTTGGATTAACCAAAAATGTGTTCTCTTTCCACAGTAATGAAGAAGCTCTGTATCAGAGCTGTCTAAGGTAGCAGCTCTTGGCCACATGTGGCTGTTGAGTACTTACACTGAGCTGGTATGACAGAGGAACTGAATATTTATTATATATCATTTTAACTAATTTACATTTTGGTAGCCTCATGTGGCTAGTGACTACCTTAACGGCCTATGCCATTTTCATTGTTTGCAATTTCATAAAGTTTTAGTATGAAATACTATTTGCATTAGAATTAGAGTTAAAATTTTTGAGGTACTATGCAATGCAGTCCATCAAAAAGGGGATTTCTTATTACTGATACACTTGCTTTCATAAAAGTTTTCTCCTTTTGGAGAAAGAACTTGCTTAAAATATGCTTTATGCTTTTATTCCACTCAAAATAGCTAAGCCAAGAATATAATTTTTCTTTCGAATGTAGTAACTGGAATTTATCCAAGAAAGATCTGTTGGTGAGTCTGTGGAGACTTGACTCAAACAGATGTACCTGGATTGCACCATAAATAAATGGACACAAAAACAGCTCACTTTGGTTTTTGTTTCCCTAGCAATAAAACCTGAAATATATTTCTAATATAAAAATGTACACTTGTAATTAGAATTCTCATTAGCTGTTGGTTAATATAAGTTTTTCTATTAGAGACAAAAAGCTTTTGAGTAACAATAACAATCTTCAGAGTAAGCTTAGAACCCAGTTGGTGACTGACAAAATTATTTTAATCTTAATTAAAAGCTACCATTGTTGGCATTTCATTTAAATTATTTAAAAATACTTACAAAAGTTGTATTCTCTCAGGCCAAGCTTCAGCATACATGAGATTTTCTTATGATAGTTGTTTAGTCATTTTCAAAACAATGGTAGACAAGGAGAAAATTATTTTTTATGAGAAAACTATATTGTTTTTAACTAAAAGTCATTTTCTCATATGAGAAGTGTTGCTTCTTAAATTAATGGATACATTTGGTGTATTATAGTACTGTCTACATCTCATGGATACATTGTGTTATCCTATGTCATGAAGTTATATTCAGTTTCTTGATGGAGCAAAGCAGATGTGTGTTTGCCCTGTGTACGTGGTGATTGGAGGATATACACTTAGAACTTACTTCTCAAAGAAGAAACAATAGCACTGTCGTGTCTTCACAGTTCAGTTGTCTGAGATTATAGCTTTCAAACAGTTAACTTATTTTATTACTATCAATTATTTCCATAATCATTGCAGTTTTGCCAACACATTACAAAATCACAATAATCATGGAAATTGTAATGCTGGCACTGGAATGGAAATTTTTCATTATGTAAGTTAAAAATAAAACTTGGACCATTTTAAACCCTTGTTTTCATTTTTTTTTTAATTCTATAGAACTTTTCTTAGGAAAAACTAGGTTTGTGGAAATTTTCACATAATGCTTCACATTATCCACAGTGATAAAACCAAGAAAGAAATGGACTTTTATTTCTCACCCATTAAATGCTTTATTTTAAGCAAAACCCTTATCTTTGTAAAGAAATGAAATATAGAAAGTTTCAGCATCAATGAATGCTTGAAAACAGATGTTTATCATGAGAACCCTGTTCCTAGTGTTTAATACTGCTTACAGAGTGTGTCATTAGAAGTGTGCTCGCAGGGGAGCGAGCATGGTGAGGATGGAAGGAAGGGAGGAGGCGTGAGGGGAGCCACCATCGGCCTGGAGTTCTTTCCTGAAAGTGGGAGTAGGGTTAGGGAGCTCAATAGCTAATCCAGGCAGCTCTGTGCAGAGAAAGGGTTCCAGCTGCCGGAGCGTTAGCCCTGGGCAGGGGACTTGGTGAGCAGCCTGTCTGGTCTGTAGCTCTAGGGGACGGGAAGGATGGAAGCCTGGTGCATGCCCTCTGATACAGCTTAATCCTCAAATGAACAGATGTCCAGTTTCAGTTAAATGTATACCCAGAGGGAAAAAAACGATTTTTACCTATTCCTTTATAAAATGTGCTTCAGATCAGAGACTTCATTACAGACAATGGAGAAGGATTTTTACCCTTTCAAAACCCATGAGGAGCTAGGGTCTAGACATCTTCAAGATTTTCCATAATTTCATGCTAGTCTAGTCGTGTAGCATTTTCCTACAAGATTTAACTTAATTCGCTGCTCTTGAGAGTCCGAAGTTATTCGCTGGGCTTGGGGAGCAAAGTTACCTTCCAACTTTCCCTTTCATTTAACCAGCTCAGCGTCGGCTCAAACCGTGTAGCTCAGCATTTCCAGTGCTGCATTCTGCTCAGATTTGCATTCTAAATTGTTCTTGTAGATGTGAACAGATTGGAACTAGTTGTTAAAATAAAAAGCCATCTCTACTAGATCCAAATCATTTACAGTCTTAGCCAACAGAATTTAGGACTTTAATAATTGGATGTAACAATTCCTGTAAGTTTTAATTGAAGACAAAATAATATGATTTCAACAACTTTTTTAACAACCTTATGAGTTTAGTTTTTTGTTTGTTTGTTTGTTTAAAGCAGTTGTTGAACTTTTCTCATCAGGTGGTACAGGGCCAGGAGCAGTGGGTATGAGGGCAGCGTTACTCTGCCTCATTGTTACTTGGACACCTTTAGTGCAAGGACTCGGTGATGTCACCAGATTTCCTGAATGATTGACTCTCCATACAGTGGAAATGACTAAAAGCTCAATCAAACAGAACTTTTACTGTTTTTAAGATTACTCCGCTGTCCAAATTTTATTCTAGTCTGAAATATTTCATTGGACTAAGCATTATACTGAGAAATATTATTTAGGAATGAAAAGATATAAGACCTCAGGGAGAATAAAATATTTTTGAGATTTATTACACTTACGTTATCCCCAGTTTCATGAATTTGCAACTGAAATTTGGATGCTCTTTTCCTTTAGAAAATAAATTATTTTAATGGGGCAAATACTGTTAAGTGCCTGTAATTAAACTGTATCATGAACCATGTGTTTTAAAGCTTTATGTTTCATTTTATTCACAAACCAAATGGACGTTCCCCTATTTCACAGTGAAAACTAAAATCTCCCAAACGATTTTTCCTGAAGTCAAGATACGTTTTTGTTTTTATAGAAATGTCCCATTTTCAAGATAAAGTAAATATGTTGATCTCTGCCATTTTTATGTTCTAATTTGAGCTTCTGTGTTTTTGATATATACTTGTTTCTTTTCCTTCCTTCCTTCCTTCCTTCCTTCCTTCCTTCCTTCCTTCCTTCCTTCCTTCCTTTCCTTCCTTCCTTCCTTTCTCCTTCCTTCCTTCCTTCCTTCCTTCCTTCCTTCCTTCCTTCCTTCCTTTCCTTCCTTTCCTTCCTTTCCTTCCTTTCCTTCCTTTCCTTCCTTTCCTTCCTTTCCTTCCTTTCCTTCCTTTCCTTTCTTTCCTTTTCATTTGCTGTTGTTAATCCTCCCTTGAGGATATTTTTTCTATGGATCTGTAGAGAGTGGAGGGATACTAGTTTCATTTCTGGAGGTGCAGTCTTTTGCTCGTTTCCTTTAAGGAGTGGCAGCAGCGGTTTGCGTGGGAACGTCTGCGGTAAAGGGTTGCTATAGAGACCAGCCGGCTGTGCAGCGCGGTGCGACTCTAGCTGTTTCTGAGCTATCACAAGCAGCACAGAAAGTTTCCGTAGCTCAGAGAGGTCTTTTTGTAAGTTCTGTTTTCTTAAAAAATGCTATTATTTGTTTAAAGCTATATTGTTTCTAGACAGTTTTCTGCTGGTGACTGGATTGAGTACAAAATGAATTATTGCTGCAGAACACTTAGTAGCTGTGAAATAGCACATTTAGAAAATGAATTCGAGAAAGTCTTCATTCTTTGAAGATTCATCAATATCCCAAGTATTCCCTGAGCACAAATATGAAAGCTTAAAACTTTTAGCCTTTACTTTAAATGTCAAAGTGTGTGTGTGTGTGTGTGTGTGTGTGTGCCCCTCTGGTGGAAAATGCACCTTCTGGCTAACTCCTGCCCGAGCAGCCCAGGCGTGTCCCTAGCCCTCACCCCCGGGCGCCCCTGAGGCCTCCTCTCTGCCTCCAGCAGGGCCCAGAGGCCGGGAGCCGTCGCCCCATGCGCCCAGGGCTGCCCCGCGGACGCGGAACACACACTGCGAGAGGGGGAGCCTCGTGGCCGAAATGCGGCTCTTCATCGAAAACCTCCAGGACGATTAGAGATGCTTTTCCTCTGCTCCAGGGCATTAGTGGAGAACACAAATGTTAAAAAAGTTAAAAAGTGAAGCTCTACTTCACTTTCAGAAAACTACATGCTACTTTCAAAATAGGTAAAGAGCAAAGAATGGCGTTTGCATTTTGATCAGTTTATGCTCAAATTATAATCGTTTAAAACAAAAAGAACTTGGAGATGTGACCTTGGAATGGTTTGCCGGTAGTCACAGAGCAGGCCTCGGGAGAGGGGGACATGCCCGAGATCCGGACACAGACAGGAGCGTGTGACCTGCGGTGAAGAGGCCGCTGTGGGAAGGCGGTGGTGCCCGGGCACTGAAGAACCAGGTGACGGCAGAGGCCTGGGCCCAGCGAAACTGACCTTGAGCCGGAGGCCGAGCTCATGAGAACGGGACTGCCACTTCAGTTTGGAGGGATGTCCACACACAAGAATGTTGAGGTGTCCGTGAGTACTAGAAGTAAAGTTAAAGGTTAAAAAAGGAAAAACATCAAAGGAAGTACTTAGATGCGATTTTGAGAGAATCTTGGAGACAGGAATACGAAGATGACATTTTGGCTTCAGATGGTGGTCCCTCTTCAAGGTGAACAGTATGTGAACACCAGAACATGTCAACTTCAATCCAAGAAAGACATTGAGGCTGAAAACCTTTCTGTTGAAAATACATTATCCCCAAAGCTAGAAATCAGAGAACTGGGAGAAGAACTGGAGAGAACACGGTGAGAACAACTTGTGGCAAAGCTGGCGAGAAAAACGTTCAGATCAAACACTATGTTCTAGCCTTGGAACATTCCTGACACCAAGGAGGAATGGGAACAACATTATAGCCCGCTTTGTTGGTATTTAGAATAATTTCAGCATTTAGGCTTCGACTTTTGATGCCTCACAAAGCTGTGATATAAGTACGTGTGGGTCTAAAACAGATGTTGACGAGAAAGATGAAAAAGGCAGGAAAGTAGACGTACTTCCTTTTCCCTCTTCATCAGTTGGTAGCGAAAGCTCTGGTTCCAATGATCAAGAGCATCATGAAGTACTTGGACGAATTAGTAATATAAGTGAATTCAGGGAAAGTAGGAGAGAGCCAGTGCGATTTATCTGTAAGTTCTGATGGACATCAGTGGCCAAGGGAAGTTAATAGCAGAAGAGAATGCTCTGCTTCCAGCCATAGGGAACCATTGATGGCAGAACCAAGGAAAGCAACATGTTAGGGCACAGGGACACAAACCAGCCAGCTCAGGAGTCACAGGAGCTCTCGGAAGGAAACAGAAAGGCCACGTCCCACAGTGCTGTTGGAGATGAGCGAAGATCCACCTGAACACAAGCCAAGCAAACTCAAGAGGAGCCAAGAACTGGACACGAATGAAAACCCAGATTCAGACTGATGGCGGTAGTTCCCTGCTAGGGTTCAAGCATGGCTCTGGAAAAGTAACTGCATAAAGGCTGTTACTCTTAAATCTCAACCACTGAGCTGTCAAAGCTCTCTGATATTCAGATAACTAATAATGAGTTTGTAATTTATAGCATTTGAGATGTTGCAGTTAAAACGCTAACCTCTCTCGGTAGTAAGAATTAGAGCGATATCACCATACATTTGATATATTCACATGTATGAACTTAGTTGCACTTCATAGTGATTCAGCGTTGTTGTTCTGATATATAAATAAAGGAACTACAGCTTACAGGTTTTGATTCAGTCAGTCACATCATTCCTGGAGATTCTGAGCATGGTTCTCTCTTCACCTAGTGTCTCGCATAACTGTGTACATCTGAAGTGTATAGCGACCATGCCATGAAAGTCAAATCTGCAGTAACCATCTTTCTTCTTTACTGTGAAAGTAGTAAAACTCAAACTAAACGGAAGTAACAAGTAAAGAGTGAAAATCTTTTCTTCAAGTCATTCCCCACAAGGAAGCAATGTTTGGCATACATCCGTCCTCATTTTTCACGTGTGCTTTTGACTATGTACATATACACACATTACTCCCTTTTTATAAAACCCAAAAATGGATCATACTGTATACAGTCTGCAGCTCCCTTTTTCGCAGCAACAGTGTACCATCAACAGCCTGCCTCATCAGTACGTTTACCTGACCCTGTCTGTGGGGCCCATGTTGAACTGATCATCCTGTGTGCGCCTCCAGGTTCTTTCCTAAGATCCAAGCTCATGCCTTCGAAGTACTAACAGCACATTCCTTCTCACTGCTGAATAGAATGTGATCGTGTGGACATGCTGTAGTCTGTTCGCCCCCTGCCTGTCGAAGGAATGCGTGGCCTTTTGCTACTACAAATAAAGCTGCTGTGAACTTTGTGTACAGTGTAGAAAGAACGACTCAGAAAGGTTAGCTGGAGCCTGTGTCTTGCTGTGTTCTCTGCCCACAGTTGGAGCTGACACTCAGTAATCTTTGTTGAATGAATGAATGAGCAGTCTTATTTCCCTGAAAGAGGAATTGACTTTTAATTCATGAAGTGTGGTCAATTTATATGTTGTTATTTGCTGCTTAAGGCATGTTTAATAACTATAGCTAAAATAGACATTGTCTTAACATTCTGTGGTCTAGGGCAACTCTGATGGATTCCCATTTTGGATACTTCATATCATATATATAGATAGATAGATACAGAAAAGATTGTGTTAATTTTGTTAAGATATAACATATTTCTGTTAAAGAGTAAATTTCTATTTTTAAAAAAAAACAGATTATGAGCTGTCTGTAATAGTACTTGAAATGTCTCTTCAAAAGTTTCCTGTAGAATACTGTCAAAATTTATAAATATATTAAGTTTATATTTTTTATTTTAAAACTTTATAATTTATTTGTAATGAAACAGTGACAAAGAACTACAGCATATATAGACTATAAATTCACCCATCATTCCTCTGACAAAGATTAAACCACTTTATTAAAGTTTAAAATGGCAATTAATCATACATAGTGTAAAAAAGCAATATGCTAGATGTTAGGTCTCTTGCTTAGAAAAGTAATCTAATAAAGAGAGTAGGTAGATCTAAACATAAAATAGGATAAATATGTGAGCAACATAATCTGAGAATTCAGTTCTGATTAGTCTTGCCGTTTATGGATTAGCAACTTTGAAAGAACCTAAATACAGTGACATTTATTCAGTGACTAAAGCTACAAGGACTACAGCTTAACCTTCCTCTGATGATAGATAGCAAAGGAATTTCAGTATCCAGTACACATTAGCACAATTAAAAATTACTTGTTATTGTATCAGAAGAGCATAAAGCAGCCTGTTGATAACATCCTCTGGTGGGTGAAGCGCCAGGAAGGATATTACATATCAAGTGGAGTCATCTCTGGCCCAGGAAGAAGTTTGTGACCTTCTGTTAGACACACAGTGTTTAGAAATTTCATACAGAAGGCGCTTCTTTTTTCTTCAGCATCTTTCAGTGGTCATCCCTGTCATCTGAAAAGCTCTGTGAGGCCTGAGGTGAACCCTTGCGAGTCAGTCTGGTCTGTGGACCACACTGCATTGCGTGGGAGCAGGTAGGACATGCAGAACCATGAGCAACACTACCCGAATCAGAATCTGCATTTTCACAAGAGCCCAAGTGATTTGCACGTGCACTGAAGTTTGAGAAGCACTCAGCTAAACAGCCCGCCCTCCCCTTTCTTATATCATCTCGGATTTCTTCTTCAGTGGAAGGGAGTAAGCAATACAGATGCATCGTTGTGCGCTTTCCTTTGTGTGTGGAGAGAGAAATAGATGCATATTTAGTATAAAAACCTCACTTTCCCCCACAGGGGCACCTTCTAACGCCTTGTAATATGAGTTGTCTCCTATGTGAGTTGATGTTTCTGGCTAGGCCAACATCTGCAGTATCTAGACCCTCGGCCATGACATTGTGCGCCCACCAAAGCAGAATAACTGTCTGCAAAAGATCCTGATGACTTGTCAGTAGGAAGAGGAAAGGGTGAGTTTGTAAACAAAGTGGCATTTTCAAGGCAGTCACTGCACTCCAGTGACAGACATGTTTCAAGCTCCCATGACATGCCGGGCGCTGCTCATTACTGGAAACGTAAGATCAGTGGTGTCGGGACCCTGCCTTCAAAGGAACGGGCAGCTGGTAGGACTCGTGTAGAACAAAAGGGTGCTCGCAGGTGCTGGAGCAGTTCCTCGGCCCTCGGAACCTCGGTTTTGTCAGCTGTGAAATGGACTTGATGATAATGTCTTTTTCAGAGTAGTGAGGAGGATAAAATGAGATAATGCACCTGAAGTAGGTGGTATACTTCATGGCATCTAGTAAGCACTTAGCATATGTTATTTCCATAATAACAGTTTATTTCCATAAGTAAGGGCAAGCGTAATTCCTAGAAGTATGCCTGAAGTCCTGTGGCCACCTCAGAGGAAGGAGCCCCGCCGAGCTTAGAAAGGAAGAGTGTCCCAGGAGATTTGATTCGGAGGTGGGTGTTGAAAGATTTGTCGAGTCCCTCCGAGCAGATAAAAGATGAGACATTCCGAGCAGAGGAAATCCCAGGTACCCAATTGCAGAGGTGTGGACGTTCTTACCTGGGCAACAGCAAGTGGATGATGGGACCAGAATGTAGAGGAACGAGGTGTAGAAAGAATGACTCAGAAAGGTTGGCTGGGGCCTGTCGTTGGAGGGTGATATACTGAATTCCCAGGTGTTTGAACTTGGACAAAGCAGTGGAGGGCTCCTGAAGGTTTTTAAGCAGGGCCCCCTGATACATGGAAGTGGATGGAAAAGAATCTTCTTAGAGACTCTCAGATGTCTTCCCTCTTGCCTCATTGCCCCATAACTCCAAATTCTGATTGCTAGCTGCTGTCCTGTTCAATTTCATCACATTCAGAACCAAGATTCTTTCCTCCTGAATCCGTGCTTCCCCTGCATCCCCTGTCCTGAGGCGGCTCCCAGCCTCGCGCTCCCTGGCTCTGCTAGCAGGAAGGCAGCGGCCAGCCTTGGTGCTGTTTTCCCGTAGCTCCTTCCTCTGTGTCTCCCTGGCCCTGCCCTGCTCTCCTCCCTCTCCCTCCACACTCCGAACTCTTCTGCTCCCTAGACACCGAACCTGCTCCTCTTCCTCACCACTGCTAAAGCCTCAGAGCCCTCACTGCATCCTCCCGTCTTTCTGCAAAAGCCTTGAAACAAATTTGGCCTTTATTAGGCCCTGTCTGCATGCCTTACAGATTCCAGCCTTCACACGCATTTCCAATTTCACTCCTAAGTTCCTTAAAAGGTGCGTTTTTTTGTCTTGGTTTTTTTACTTTGTTGATTCTAGAGAGAGAGGAAGTGAAAGGGAAAGAGAGAGAGAAACATCGATGAGAGAGAACATCGACTGGCCGCCTCACGCATGCCCCCACTGAGGGTCGGGCCCACAACCTGGGCATGTGTCCTGGTCGGGAATTGAACCGGCGACCTCTTGATGCATGGGTCAGTGCTCAGCCACTGAGCCACACTGGCCAGACAAGGTGCGTTTTTCATCTCGCTGTTCCTTTGGTGTGGAAACAACTAGACTGTGACTAAGCACACTTACCTCAGTGGGCTGGAGGTGCAGAGACGTCCTGTTTGGACGTTGGTGTCTAAGGTTGCTCCATGGCATCGCTGCCACCCTGGTCATTCTGTGAACCAGCTGGACGGAGAATGGATTGTTTCTTAGAAAGCTCAGTGGTGTCACCGCCTTGATCGCATCGAGCCGCATGCCAGATGCCACTTCGAACGCACCTTCAGCTGGCGTATCGGGCTGTCCTTCCCAGACTTTGGAAGCCGTTTTTATGTTTGAAAAGAGATTTCAAAAACAGTGACAAAATTCCGCAGTCTCTCTCGTTATCCAATGGCTGATGTGGCAGAGCATGTTTGGCTGTTTCCCAGACCAGTGCCTGGGTTCCCCGGGGTTAAATAATAACTTTACATTGTCATGGAGTTCATTTACTCAGCCACCAGACTGTTGGTCTGCACCGCTGGCTGGCTGGTGTCTTGTGAGTGATTTGTAAGAAAACACACTGTAGATGCAGAAAGGGACTAGATAAGTCATTTCAGGGCAAACAGAGTTCATCTCCTTTTATGGGAACTCTGTCGAATATTTTTACAGCTGTTTCAAAAATATCTAGTTTGTTAATTACTAACTTCCTGCTAAAAATTCCTATGAGTTCAACACCTACACATACACTATGTAAAAAATAACAGGACACTTTATAGTTTTTTGCATTGTATAATTTCCTTCTCTTCATTGTTATGATTGAACATTTCCTTGAAAATGTTCTGTGTTTCAATTTACTACCAGAAGTGACTTTCAGGTATGCTTAATCCTATAAATATATAAGAGAGGAAAAGAGAAAGTTGTATGTATAATTAAAATATCAAAGACTTACTCTTTATATATTTATTTTGTATGTGGCTCATAGTAAAAATTAAATTTAGCATATGATAATATAATTACTTAAGAAAATTACTTAAAATTTTCCTTTTTTAGGTAAATCCTTATCTTCATATAGCTTTTAAAGATCATAGTAATCCTTTCTCTGAAAAAAATACTGTAGAATAGAACACAGAATTGAATTGAAGTTTTTAAGTTACATAGGTATACGAGTGGCCTATATTTATACTCTCAAAAGAACTTGAGAATCGTCGCTTAACCATTCTACTTCATAAGGATTTGCCGTTAGTGTTTTGCGCCAAAAAGTTAGATACAGTGTTTGTAGGTATTTCTCGATGAACAGTTACTGTCACATTAAATCGGAGAAATAATCTTCACCGGGCGAGTGAAAATGAAGTCTGAGCCATGAAGACATAAATGTTGATTTTTGTTTTCCAGACCTGAAGATTACCGGCTGTAGAAGAAGGGAAATTGGAGACGGCCCCAATGAGGTGATCGAAACGTCTTCCTGATCAGTTTCTCCCAGCTTCTCCCAGCCTGCGGGCCGAGGGCAACCCCGCCGCACTGGGCTGGAAGCTCGTTATGGGCGCTGAGAGTTTGTGGAGAAAGGTCAGGAAGGGATCTTTCTTCAACAGGAAATTGCAATAAAATACTTTATTTTATGGAATTGCTTTATCATATAATTGGCTTTGAATGTTATCAGTGGTGATGAGAATAAAGTCACTTACTTGGCTAACTGTTCAGTTTTGCATTTATGAACAAAACAAGCCCCGGGTGGCACTGCAGTGAACGTGGCCATCAGGTGCCCATCCACGCACATTTCCTCGAGTTCCCGACGCTCTTCTGCCAGGCGGGAGGAGCCCACCCTCCGTGACCATCTTTCCTAACCCTTCCATCTAATTCCACCCCCTCAGCAGGGCACGGCTTGCCCTGAGCTTTTATAAACTGCCACCGTCCTTCTCCCATCTAGCCTCTCGGTCTCCGTGACACCAGAAGCACAAAGTGATGCCTGCCTCCTCCCTGGGAACCTCACCGCCTGCTCCGGCGCTGTCTGCAGGCTGTTGACCCCTGTCTCCGTCCCTCCGCGTCTCCGCAGGCTCCTCATCGGTGCTGGGCTCTTAGTTTGGCTGCTGGAGTAATCTTACAACATCTCATCTCTGGAGATTAAGATGCTGAGGCACTGTATTTGGCCATTTTTATGACCGTTTTTTCCCCTTCTCTTGCCCTAGCCAATGAAGGGGTGGATTTCAGACCGCCTTTCCCCTTCACTCAGCACAGAGCGAGGCACTGAAATTACACGTCTTCCCCCAACACATGCCCCAGCAAAGAGCATACAGACTTGCAGGGTGGCAAGGAGCTATAGCTACACCTGTGAACGTGTGCACCTGGGAGTCGGAGGTGCTGACGTGACGTGTGACTATGATGGATGTTACAGGAACTGGCATTAAATATTAAGTATTGCTGTAGCCACCTGCTAATGTGCCAGACACAACTGCTTTGCATAAGTTAATTCGTGTCTTCCATACATCAACCCTATGATGTGTAAGATGTCGTCCTCCCCTTTGAAAGTAGGCACACAGGTTTAGTAGCTTGGGCGAGGTCGCAGAACTGATGAGTGGTAAATTCAGGATTTAAATCCAGGCTGATTGGCCCAAAAGCCCATGCACTTAGCCACTGGTAGATGAGAAAAGGTGTATTTCTGTTTGCATGTCACAAACTGTAGTCAAGCGAACACAACCAGGTACAAGTCAACAGCTGCCAGTCAGCAGGGACTGGCAGTTAATTTAAACTGTTGGACCAAAAAGCAGCTCCACCCCCTCACTCCCGAGGAGCAAAGATGCAACAAGCCCCCGGCTCCCGAGGCAGCAGCTTTCATCAGGAGGAATCTTGGTCTCTATCCTAAGCACCCCGAACAACGCCTGGCACATAGTTCACGGAGAAAGTCCTTGTTTCCAACAAAACTGCAGGATTCAAGGAGATCACAACATGCTCTGTGGGAATATGGAGCCCAGTCGTCCTGACAGTAAATATCTAATCAGGATATTGAGACTAACGTCCACCTCAGGTGCTGGGGGTGAGTCCCTTGGTGGAGGAGGCCCCTGAGCCTGCAGACCGGTGTAGACCTGAGCAGAGGCTCGATGGTGGACCGGCCCCTCCCTGCCGTAGGCGCTGGCTCCCTTCTGCATTGAGAGAACCAGAGCAGAGCCTTCGCACCAGAGCAGCCGCCCACCTGCCGGTGCTGGACCGTGTAACCACCTGGCCTGCACGTGTCCCGAGAGACCACAACCACAAGTAGCCAAATAAAACCTCAACTCCAGGGAAGGATCCAGCACCCTGAGGGAGCAAGACAGCCTGGACCAACAGGAGCACAGCTTCTACTGCAGTAAAATGAAAAGAAGAAACGTAAGAGAACTTTCAAAAATAAAGCTTCTTGCAGAAAATGAAGGAACCCCTAATTATGTCACGGGTCATGCGGCAAGGAAGAGCAAGCTGAGATCTATATTCTGTTGCTCTGTCTGTAAGGTGAAAATTAGAGTCCATGAATAAGGACTACGTCACTGAAACCAAAATGGTATTTGCTCCTGTGCAGTTTTTCATCTGGTGCCTGTGCCGTGCTATTGGGTGACACCTGGTGAATGTGGAAAACACAGCAGAGCTAATGACCTGTGGGAGACGAATACAAAACGCCTTCTTTTTCCACTGTACCCAAGTGCATTGCCTGCAGTAGTTTCTCAGTAAAACCTGAGGACGTGTCCTGATAGAAGTAGCAAAGGAAAACAGAAAAACCTCAAGTACTGAGACTTTCCGAAATAGAATGTGATACAGCTACGTCCTGTCGGCCTAAAGGGATCAGGCTGATGAACCTAGGAGACAGCACCGGAAACTAACACAGCGAGCTTCAACTTAACTTCCCAACAATCACCTGCTTTCCAGGGGACTGAAAATGGACGAGCACTGATCTGAGGGTCCCCGAATAACTGCAGCCTCGGTCAGCAGGAGAGCAAGGGCGTCATCGATCTCATCGGGGGCCCCAGGCAAGGCTTCTTAGTGAGAGGGGGCGATTAGCACAACGGTGACAGTCGGATTTCTGTTTTAAACCACTTCAGAGGTAGGAAAAACAGGACAATAAGCCACAGCCATTTACCCCATTTCATTCGGAAAACTATAAACACCTCTACCACGCAAACTTCCTGTCTCGTCGAAACAACATTCTATATTTAATATAATGTGCCTTTATTAGGCACTTAGGATGTTTACATTAAAATTGTGGTATTTTCCTTGTATCACTTACAAGATGGTGGAAGGTTTTGAGTTTTCTGCCCTGATTCCATTTTCCCACGAGCCCTGTTACTTTGGGAGCGCAGGATTCCATCCCACGGGAAGTATGTTTTAGGACAGATGTACTCACTGTAATTGCTGGTTCATCACACCCTCCAGCAGAGGTGGCCACAAGGGAGATGCTGTGCAAAGCCTGGCGCCCTTGCCATGGCTGGGTCTCAGCGGGAGCGCCTCACTGCAGGCCTCCTGAGTGGGCCCAGTAAGGCTGTTGTCAGAGCCTACGCCCACCTCCAGGTGTGGGGTACCTCCAGGTGCAATCAGGACCTAGCAGGTGGGCCAAGATACAGCTGGGGTCTCGAGCAGGTCTCTAAAGCCATCCTTTGCCCAGAGTGCGACCCTTTCCTTTCTCATCCCGACTTCCACTCCAAATGTGCATAGTGAATACCAAGGACTGTGGCTGGTCAGACTGATAAACGTGACTCGGTTTCCACGTGCTGGCCCAGAGACGGGCTGGTGGTCACGAAGCAATGCTGCCGTCTCTAAAAGGACTGAGAGGCAGAACTTTGTTTCACGTGGAAGGTTTAACCCACATGAAGGAGGTTTAAAAAAAATATGCGTGCACGAAACAAAATGGAAACAGACTCGTAGATACAGAGAACAGACTGACATGTGACAGGTTGGGGACTTGTGGGGGGCTGGGCGAAAAAGGTGGAGGGATTAAGAAGTATCAATTGGTAGTTACAAAAGAGTCACGGGATGTCAAGTACCGCACAGGGAATATAGCCAAGAATATTGTATCACTGTGTATGGTGCCAGGTGGGTATTGGAAGTATTGGGGGAGATCACTTAGTAGAGGGTATAATTGTCTAACCGCTATGTTGTGCACCTGAAACTAATACAAAATAATATTGACTATAAACTGAAATTGAAAAAAAAAAAGTCTCCTGGAAAAAAAAACGATGCATGTAAATTACAGATTTTATTCGATTCTTACTACAGTTTCTTCTCCTTTCTGATTCCTTCCAAGCCAGATCTAGACAGTCTCTCCGCCTGGGCCCCCATCTTTTTTCGATGCTGCAGTTGACTGATTTGTTTTCCTACCTTCTGGAAAACGGGGTTCATACCACCCTCAGCCAAGAACAACAGTAAATGTCCAGGTTTTTCCTGGCTGAACATTGCACCGCGGGGCAGGTAGCGTCTGCGAAGGCCAAAGCCCCGGAGGGACTCCGCTGCCAACCTCCACAGTGCCCCGTTTGCATTGGAGAGCAACCGATTTCAGAAGCTCTGATCTTTCCAAGACAGACAGCAAGGCTCCATTTCAACTTAAATACAGGCTTCTACAGAGAAATGGTCATTCTCTCTCTCCCCCACCCCCCTCTGCCCAGAAATCTAAAATGAGAGTTGAGTGGTTTTGCAGTATCGCTGCTACTCGGGGCTTCGCCTTCAAAGAATGCAAACCTGAGCTCGGCTACTGGCAAAACAGACGGTCCTGCACCTGGGGGCCAACTTTCATTGGGCTGGCTGCCAGGAAGCCTAGGATACGTTTTCCACATGAAGACGGCATAAGCGCCACCTCCGAAGGACACACGTGTTTGTGTCACTGCCATTTGGCCCACGAGAAGCTCTTTGATTTCAAACCAATCTTCATTTCAAGGCTGAATATTGCGCTTACCGCCCTCCCTTCTTTATTCCCAAGTTAATACCTATTCAAGCCTTGCAAACAACGGCTACCAGAAGACCCTTCTGTGCCTGGTGGAACACCTGTGCTTGATAGGTTGCTGTGGGGCTCCGGCTTGTCAACCTGTATTGAACCGTTTAGAATCAATACTAAAATTACGATGCCATCTGGCATCTGCTTTAGCAATCGCAAAATTTAAAAAGGGTCTTGACGTTCTGAGTATAAGCATCTGTCTTTGGCTTTTTTGGCAGATTCATAAAGCCCGAATCAATATTTTTATAACTTCTTAGAAAAGTTGTTTTATTATTATGCACTGTTACCAGCAGGGTGGGTATGCAGAGCCAGTAAATCATGGAGAAATGTGAATATGTATATTCTTCAGAAGACCTGACCTGGAAGTCTAAACCTTGGAAGCAGTGATTAATAGCCAAGTCTCCAGTCTGTATGAACAAGGGATTGATCAGTCAACCCATATTTATGTTCCAGAGCCGATTCTATGTGTCCCTAAAACCCTTGGAATGCCCTAAACGATGAGAGTTATAAATATGTCTCCTGTTATGTTAGTGAAATGATTTGAAAAGCACCTAAAGATGGGGGCTAGTTGCCAGGGGGTCAACCATGTGACTAGAGAGGACTGGAACTTTCGGTGGAACCCCCTGACCTCTGGGGAGGGGAGAGAGCTGGAGATTGGATCAATCACCAATGGCCGATGATTTAATCAAATATGCCTGTGTAAAGAAGTCTCCATGAAAACAGAAGATTAGGGTTCAGAGAGCTTGAGTTGGCTGCAGTTCAGCTGACTTGGGCTGGGCTCAACTGGGCTGGCCTCCAAGCTGCAGCTTGGGTCCAGATCTAGTCCACGTCTCTGGCTGTCCTTGGGCCAGGGGCTACCTGAGGCGTGTTTTCTTGGTGAAAGGCAGAAACAAGTGAGCAAACCTAATTATGCAAGCAGGTTTCAGACCTCTCCTTGTGTTATGTGCTCTAACATCC
Organism: Molossus molossus; assembly: GCF_014108415.1. Lineage (NCBI taxonomy): Eukaryota > Metazoa > Chordata > Mammalia > Chiroptera > Molossidae > Molossus > Molossus molossus. The sequence goes on along the minus strand of NW_023425351.1, from coordinate 60,578,124 downwards.
CATAGGGCGAATAGGCCAATGTAAATCAAAGTCAAGGGCTTGGAAGATATTTTGCTACCGTGGAGGTGATGGGCAGAGGTGGAGAGGAGTGGATATTTTTGTGATTTCCCCATCACCTGGCTTAAACTCCACACACCTTAGTGAGGCCTGTAGGACCTGCTCAGGTTTTTGTATCCCACCTCTCCAGTCTCATCTCCACTCACTCTTACTGTTGGACTTGACGTTCTGGTCCCTCTTGAACGTTGCTGGTGCCCAAACAACCGTGCCCCCTGCCTCCACGTCTCGGAATAACTCTCCAGTTATCCTCTACCGACCCTATTCCCCAGGACTGATACATCTCAGTTCCTTCCCAGCATTCTTAGGAATTTCTTCTCCCTCGATATCTCTGTGCCCTGTACAGAATACACTGTAAGTACCGCTTACTATAACTGCTTACCTATCCTTGGCAGTCGAGCTTGCTGAAGGCCAAGAATGTGTCTTTTCCTTTGTGTGTCCCCAGGACTTAGCACAGTGCCCGGCCCTTGGACACCTCTAAAAGAGCGCCTGACACACAGTAGGTTTGCAGCCTATAATAACTGTTGTACGAGTGACAACAGCTCTATTTGCTATGTAATATAGCTAACATAACCTACATTTCTGGGCTCTTAATGAAAGTTTATTTCTTGTTCATCTAACAATATAATACAAATGTTCCGGATTAGTCACTGACCTCTCCCACAAAGCCAGCTCAGTACTCAGACACCGTCCACCTCCTGACTCTGCCCTCCTGGGAGACCTCGGAGTCCTTCGCATTCAGGTGGCGCACGGGAAAGAGACAGGTGGACAGGACATACTTCATTTCCTTGAGTCGGAATTCACATAGGATATATGTCATTGGTGGAGAACATGGCACGTAGTCCGTACTGAGGGAGTCTGGGCAATAGCAACTAATCTGTATTCAAGAGGAAGGGAATATAGTTCTGGCTGCAGGTAGGTAGTTTCTAACATCACAGCCAATATGAAATTATCGGAGACCTGGCAGGAGTGTCTCTCTGGTGATACCAGAGTTAGGGACATGAGACTTGCACCAATTGAGGAAAGAATGTAAGGCCAACAGCTCCAAGCTCAAGAGTGACAAAGCAAGTGATCGCTTCCAAATACACCTGCTCTTTCTGTAGTCAGTGGCTGCTTTGATAGGCATGAAAACCAACCAACAAACAAAAATAAGTAAATGTTAAGGTTAGGAAATGCAGTCCAAGCCACGACTTTTCTGGTAACCACAAATGCCATTGTTCCACCGTCTAGAAATATGACAGCAGGAACCCTCAGCCTTGTCCACGCTGCCAAGCCGCTGGGCACGTGGGCTGCTGGCTAAATGGCCACTTCGCTCACTCCCCCTGGACGGTTATTTGTAGCCGTGCAGGTCTGATTCCTTCAGAAACCACCCAGACGTGGACTGCCCGGTGTCTCGGGAAGAACTCTTCCCCAGAGCTGCAGGACACGCAGAGGCTCCTCCTGCACTGGCGGCCTCGGGATGGCATCAGGTTCTCTAGCCCTCCTGTCGCTCAGAACCTCCGGCCCGGTTTGAGGAAACATGCTCACACTTGAGGGTCGAATCAGATACAGGACCCGTTGGCGACACTCCAAGAACGTGAGCAGGCGGCCAGGGACCAGAGAGATTTAGTTAGCAGGGCTTCTTGCGGTATCCAAATCTGATAACTAAAATGTTTATAAAAAGAACTCTTTGTGAGGTTCAACCCTGTCAGTCTCCAAACTTTCCAGTTCATGGGCACAACACAGACACATGCATGAGAAAGGACAAGTGAAGTGGATTTTCCAATAACCCCCTTCTCTTCCATACAGCTATTCAATAACCCAGCGCATTCAGGTACTGACGCCTCCTCGTAGGGAGCGTCAAGCTGGCTACCGCTTTTGTGACCTGATTTTTAGGATATCACAGGCATGGATAGAGTTTTACCTGGATTCACTGAATTTGAGCCACATGCCAGGACACTGAAAAATAACAATGTCTTCAGTAATTACACTCCTCTTTTCTGTCTCACTCAGTGAGTTTTGCTTTGTTACCGTACAAGATTCATTTTTTTTATTAATAATTTTTGTTATAGATGTTTCTCCTTTTTCCCCTACTGATTTCCCCCTCCCCCTCCCTCCCTGCCCTGTCCCCAGTTTGTTGTCCATGTCCACTGTTCATGCATACATGCATACAAGTTTTGTGGTTAACCCCCTCTTCTGGGGATTGTCAGTCTGTACCCCACTTCCACGTCTCTGGAACTACCCCATTCCTCAGACTGTTATGTTCATTATATTTCACAAGTAAGTGAGATCATATGATACTTGTCTTTCTCTGTTTCATACAAGATTCATTTTAGATCCAAAAAAAAAAAAGAGAGAGAGAGAATTTTACTTCTCTGGATTTTGTTATAAAACATCTTTTAAGTTAAGATAATAAAGTTGAATTTCACAACATTGGTCATGGATATTTATTTTTTCTTTATTGATTTTTAGAGAGAGAGGAAAGGAGAGAGAGAGAGAAACATTGATGAGAGAGAACACAAATTGGCCGCCTCCTGCATGCCTCCCACTGGGGATTTGGCCCACAAACTGGGCATGTGCCCTGACCAGTAATTGAACCAGTGACCTGTTAGTGCATGGATCGACACTCAACGGCTGAGCCACACCAGCTGGGCAGTCATGGATATTTTTTAATCAATAAGATGAAATGTAATTAAACAAAGAACCAAACAAGCAACCAAATATGGTTACTCATGCCAGCATATTACTTAAAGATGCAAAAATAAATAAATAAATAAATCATTACTAACATTTATGCATTTATAAATGCTACCAAGACAAGCAAGTCATTTCACCACTCTTGGTAATGGAGTGCACCTACTGCCCCTTTAATTCTGGTTTTGAAAATTAGTATTGCCTATCATATTTCTAAATATTAGTGACTCATTATTCTTCACTTATTCCATGTCATTATGATAATATTAAAAAGGTAATAGATTATTTTATAAAGTAGAATTTTATTCTACAATCTTTTTTGTTTTTAATCCTCACCAGAGGACATGCTTATTGATTTTACAGAGAGGGGAAGAGAGAGAGAGAGAGAGAGAGAGAGAGAGAGAGAGAGAGAGAGAGAGAGAAACATTGATCAGTTGCTTTCTTATATGTGCCCTAACTGGGGATTGAACCCACAACATACCAAGAATCAAACCTGCAACATTTCATTGTATGAGATGACACTCCAACCTACTGAGCCACACCAGCCAGGGCTACTCTAAAATCTTTTGTGATCTCCCTGTAAAATTTTAAGCTTTTGAGAGCACACTCTAGCTGCAAAATATTTTTCAAACGAAACAGAAACATTAAAGATTACAAGTTATGTAAAATTAACACTTTATTTTAAAAAGTTCCCCACAATCCCACACCCAGGTCACCATGGGTTATGTGTCCCGAGTTTATTCATCCCTATTTCTCAATGCAGATAGATGAACAGAGCCATAGATGATATTGTAATACTATTCTGCAACTTGCTTTTTGTTTAATAATAGATGTATCTTGTGTCAGCCCAATTTTTAATCAAATTATTCAGTCTGATAATTATGTAAAACTATTGCAATAGATTCAGGTAGTTAATTTTCGTTAATGACAGAGTTGTTCTAAAAAAATATAGAATAAGGAGGACTTTGTGGCAAAGGAATTCTCTGGACTCTGAGCTTGTCTAGCACAAATGAACCTTTTACATCAGTGTTTCCAATGTCACATCGAATCAGAATGAAAAGTCATAATTTTTTAAACCAAATATTTTGGTTTATACCTTGGAAACCTTCATTCTTCATTTGAACAGCCCTTCTTGTTGGGGACAGGCCCAAAGGGATTAAGTGTTGCCCGATTATTCCAGTCTAAATTAGTCATCCAAAACCTTCCCACCCTGTTCCATCCTCACGCCCCTACCTGCTCCTAACACTGCACTTACTCTGGAGAAAGCAGAAAAACTTCAAAACCAATAGGCCATTCTAAAATCATTCTCTCCTCCCCCTCAAGTTTCTATTCACCTGGTGAAGTTACCATTCTTACCTTCTGCCTGTCGCCCTTCATCCCGCCCAGCCCATCAGTCATTAAATTCTGTCCATAGTTCTCGCCATCAGTTCCCACAGCTGGCTTCTCCTTGGACTCCTCACTGTACTGCTGTCCTCCACGCCCTCATCTCCAGGACTTCTTTTTTTTTTAATCCTCACCCGAGGACATTTTTTCATTTATTGTTCAGACAGAGTGGGAGGGAGAGAGAGGAACAGAGAGAGAGAGAAACATCGACGTGAAAGGGACACATCGAGTGGCTGCCACCCGCACGACCAACCAGGGCCGGGGACAAACTGCAACCCAGGTACGTGTCGTTAGCGGGAACCGAACCCGGGTCTCTCTGGACCGCAGGCCGATGCTCTAACCGCTGAGCCAAACCGGCCAGGGCTCTCCAGGACTTCTGTAACAGGCAGCATGGTATCCAGGGGAGGGCCATGAGCTACGGGAGCACACCAGTCAGAGTTTAAATCCCTTCTTTGCCGCTTCTATGTATGTGTGTATCCTTGGACATGCTACTTACCTTGCATGTTTGATCCTTTGTAAAAAGGGAATACTTACCTTAACTTGTAAAAATCAACTCAATATAAAGTGTCCAGAACAGAAGGTGGCAGTACAAGGCCGGTCTTCATTAGATGTCTTTTTCCTTCCGTGATCTTTCCCCACACGAATCTATCATGTACACCAGATCAAAGCTGTGCCTCCAAATGATAAGTCCAATTAGGTGACTCATCTGTTAAAGACGCCCACTGATTTCCTACTGCCTTTAGGCAGAAACCTGAACGTGCCAGCCCAGGATAGCTCTTTCACAATCTGGCCCGAATGACGTTACCTGCTTCAACTTGGAGCAGGAAGCTAGGCAGCTCCCGTGCCACTGTATACATTGTTCTTCTCCAGCATCCCAACACATGGCTGAACCCACGCAGGATACTACTTAGACGTTTGCTAGATGGACAGATGCACACACAGAGGGATGGACAAATACATGAAGAGATGGATGAATGAATTTATAGGAAGACACAATTTTAATACCTCTTCCTCATATTCTGAAATACCAAATGGATCTGAATTTTCAAGCTTTCATAAAAGTTGATCATTTGTTTCTAGGTACTATTCCTGTCTCCCAAATGCTCTGGCTTAACTCTAGAGAAAAATCTTCGCACTGTGGACAGTGTGTGATTTAACTTAGATTATCAATGAGACTATGCCAGGATGAAATGATTCTACAAACATTTATTGAGCAGCTCTCGAGTGCTAAGCACAGGGTGGGCAGTCTGAAACCTCTTCAAGAATGCTCATAAGTAACACGGGAACACAGAGGTTAAAGAACTTCTCAGAAAGGGGCGTGATGTGTCATGATTATCAAGGGTGTCCAAGTGGTTGTGTTGGGGCTTAGGGAAGGCTTCACACATGACCTAGCTGAGCTTTGAAGATTGATATGAATATAAGTAGGTCATTTAAACTGGGGTGAGGCAGAAAAATAGGGCTTTCTAAGCAGAAAAAAAAGGCACGTCAAGGCTAGAGAAACAAGAGAGGGCATGCAACAGGGGTTTTGCAACTAGCTCACTGTGGCTGTAGTTTGGAGACTATTTGACTGAGAGATACATTTCAAAATAAAATAGAAAAAAAAAACCAGGTTGGAGAATTTGTAGGAACAAAAATGGAAGGATAGTAAAAGGCAGGAAACTCTTCAGGTGATATCATTCATTACTGTGGCCGAAATATTACCTACAAGTGCATGACTATTAAACTTCTATCTCTGGTCCTGATAACTCTCCCAAGCTCCAACTCATCTGTTTAACACCTCACACTAAGTTATTTCCTAAACTGAACTCTTTAACCACTCTACCCACATCTGTAATTTCCAGAGGGATATATATATATCTCCACCCACCTTGTTGTTAGACTCCATTGCTAGTTAATTTACAAGCCCTGTCAATACCACGGACTTAGTCCTCCACCATCTTTCATTAGACCATGGCAATCTCCAGTGTGAAACCAGAATAGTCTCAAAATAGCGATTCTCAAACAATAGTCCATGGGTCACCTGACGTGCTTGGTTAAAAAAAAGGAAAGTTCCTAACCCAGACGACTGTGACAGAATCTTTGGGGATTCTTCTGAGTCCAGGCGTCTGCGCTTTAGCAAGCTCCATCTCCACTCCTTTTTTTTGCCATTGACATTTAAGAATCTCTAATATGGCCCAGCCGGTGTGGCTCAGTGGTTGAGCGTCGACCCATGCACCAAGAGTCACCGGTTCGATTCCCGGTTGGGGCACATGCTCAGGTTGTTGGCTGGATCACTAGTGGGGGGCGTGCAGGAGGCAGCTAATTGATATCCTCTCTCATTGCCAATATGTTGGGTAGAGTAGCCTACAGGTTAAGAGTGGATACCTTGAGTCAAAATGCCTAGGTTTGAATTCTAGCTGTGTGTCCTTGGGTAAATAACTTTTCTGTTCTTCTGTCTCTTCGTTTGGACCATAATGAACTAGCTCTTGGGTTGCTATGATGATCAAATGAGTTAAAACGTAAGTGGTAGTTTTTATTGCTTCTCACTGATATTTCTGGTTCTCTTCTGCTCCCAGGTACATGGGGAGATTGTACTTCTCACCCCTACGAAGTTAAATGTGCTCGTGTAATTTACTTAGAACAATGAAATGTGAGTAGAAGTCATATGTGTTACTCCTGAAGGAAGCTGGAGATGATTCTCCATGTTCTCTCTTCTCTTCTCCTGGTAATCATGAAAGTACATGTTGATATGGAAGTGTCCAAGACAGCAGCGTTGTGGAAAAATGAGCCAAGAAAGACAAGGACAGCCATCCTGCTCTCTGGTGTGAGCAAGCAATGGAGGTCTAGCATGCTGAGCTCTTGAGATGTCAGGGTTTGTTGTTACCACGGCATAGTTGAGCCCATCCTCGCCACGCCTCTTGGAGTAGACCTGGTGATAATGCTCAAGGACAGCTTCAGAAGAGACGTTCGGCAATGTGGCTCTTAGGAAGAGCAAGTTTCCCTTCGCTAACTTAAACCATATACCAGATCATGTCACTCCCCTTCTGAAAACCCATCAACGGCTTCTCATGGGACTTCAAATCTAGATCACTGACTTGGTGCACACAGCCCTCCTGGCTTCAGTCTATAGCCTTGTTCACGCCTCCATTTCGTCTCTTGCCATACTGACCTTTGTTCCTTGACATGACAAGCACTTTCCTAGTAAAGGGACTTTGATAAGATCTGAGCTTGAATTGCCCTCCACGCCTTTTCTCAAGGTCATGTGTCAACTTAAATGTCAGGCCCTCAGAAAAGCCTTCCCACTCTACCCAATGGAAGCCGATGCTCCTCTGTGCCTCTTCACAGTCCTGTCTCGGCACTTTTCCGGTGTCTTTCATACTGCTCATCACAACTTAAAATTAATTTTGCTTATTTGTTCACTCACTTCTTGTCTTTCTTCAGCGAGAGAGGAAGCTCCACAGATCTCCTGTTCATGGTTTTGTCCTCAGAAATAAAACAGCTCCTGATACCAGCAAGATCCGTTAGTGAAGGTTGGGGTGGGGCAGAGGTGGTGGAGAAGAGGGAAGGAGAGTTGCTCTGGAATTAAATGGAAGTCTATCTGAATATAAAATACTACCTGAAAATAATTATTCCCCAAAGAAATTGAGTTTCTAATAAAAGTGATGAGTTCTGAAGATTAATGTCTTTTTTATGAAATGATGTTTTCAGAAATGGTATAAACTATAAATTATGATTTAAGTATATTTCTGCTACAATAGATAAGTCCATAAAAATGCAATTCAAAATCAGATTTTATTACAGAACAATGTGCTGTCAACACGAAAGTCCTGAATCTAAGTAACATCTTTTATTCTGAACATTTCACTCAATAAAAATCTGATATATTGGGTCCAAGTGATAACACATTCCAAACTAATGAAACTTCCCTGTAGCTTAAATAAACAAATTCAGATCAACAAGTAAAATCAAAGCCAAGTACATTTGCACAACTCAAGAATGATATGAATGGATTAAAACCTCTAATGGTTTATACTTCATTTACAACAAACTTTGAGAACCTTTTGAGTGACACCTTATTAGACCAAATTTCCAAGGACCAAATACTAACACATATAGAATATTCTCTCTCTATTGACTTGTTAAAAGACTAGAAAAACTAAGATACAAAGGAATGAGGTGACTGATGACATACCCCAGTCATTTAAGGAGGAGTTCTCTCAGGTGTCCCTGGGTCAGACCATCCTGATCAACCTTGGGCAAGTTTTCTTCTTTACCACTTCTGTTTTCTACACGTGGAGCCATTTGTATAACTAAAAGGGGGCAGCTGTTGGTTACCTGCTCACTGTCTTCTCTCATTCCTACAAACACGCCAAAGAACACTTTGCCTGGATCCCCAAAGGCACACAAGTAGACCCTGGAAGAGTCTGGTGATAACTGACCTCATCTCTACCACTTTAATTAGCTGTTACTAGACAGATGCTGTAGGGGAAAGGGCACACATTAAGGTCATGGTTCTCTCTCACTTCTATTTTCCCCACTAAATAATAGAACCCAAATCTTTCTCGAATATCTAGATTTTTTTCCTTTTGTGAACAAAAGATAAATTATAGTTTAGGGGTTAGAGTCTATTAGATTCAACCTCATTTCTTTTCTGCCTTCTAGAGTTTTTCAGCCTTTACAAAAAAAATACCAGAAGATATATGAGCTCTTCAATCAACCATTTATCAACGTTTATTTAGCATCAGTCTTACATTTTCACGGCCATTGCTGTTTGGTGGGTTTTAAATGAACGATTAAATTTAAGTCACCTGCTTCTTCTAAGCTTCATACTACACTCAGAATGAATGAATGAACGAATGTTTAAATGCCTGTCTGAAGGAAGCCAACTCTTGTTTTTCTGCTTAAAATTCAGCTAAGTCTAAGGTGACATTTAGAAATGCAGTCAAAAAAGTCCATGCACATTGTTTTACATTTTTATTTGCTTACAATAGAGGATGAGAACAGATTTGCACAAACATATCTGCTTGTACAAAGTAAGCCACGTAGATAAGGAGGGCAAGCCTTGGACTACTGCTGGATAAACTGTTCATCAAAACTAGATCTGCTGGCATCAGAACCGGTGGAAAGTCCTTCCTGTTCATGTCCAAAACCACTGCAAAACTAAATCTATTTTCAATAACACCAAATTCATAAAGGTTCTACTGTAACACGTATCCTCGGACAGCCGTGAAACCAGCTACCAAGTAATCTCAGAGTTGGACACATCAGTTGAGCAAGAGGTAGTTTCTCCAATAATATCCCTTTTTCTTTTGAGCAAGGCTACAGGGCCTAGGGATCAATGGCATCATCTTTGAGTTGCTTTCAGTCCTGTTCTGCTAGGACCCCATTTCCCGTGAATACAATTACATCTGGCTTGTTGCATTTTAGGACTTGAGATCATCGAACACAGAAAAGTTTCCATAGTTCAGTTTTATTTTTGCCACTTTTTCTCTGAGCACTCCTCTCTGGAAAAACCAATAATCTGGCATGTCATTCAAACCATGAAGAAAAAGCAATCCCATGGTGTCATAGATTCAGGGGAATTTTTTAACACCATTTTTTGGTCAATATTAACAATATCCAAGGAGGAGATTGAGGCTGATGAAACAAGCCCCTAAGGGAGTATACACACCACAGAACGACATTCTTCTTGAATAAGGTCCCGTAGGGGCTCCTGCGACTGGTCTCCACAGTTCTCACGAGGCATCAGATCCCAGAGCCCCACAGCTCCATGGCCTCCAGCTCATCTTGGACGGGGGTGAATTCCGGCTGATCGGGATGGGGAGCTAGAGAGGAAGAGTGGGGGTGGGGACTTGATAGGACCCAGAAACCATAAATTGATATTCTCCCCTCATATGGGTCCGCAGAAACAGATTTGATCGTTAAACTACAGAGATATCCTGCGTGGGTAGAAAGCAGTCACTGCCTTTACCCACCACACTGCTTAGTCCTTTCCCATGAGGTTTCAGATGGTTAGTAAGAGAAGGAAGGGACAGATACATTACAGACACTGTTAGAAACCAGGATCACAGCCAGTTGATTAAATAGTGTGTTTTATTTACAAAAGGAACCCTGAAAACTCAGCAGAATTATGAAAAATAAAATTTAAAAACTGATCTCATGTTAGAAGTCCATCACCAGGGGGCAGTAGGGAGGGGAGGTGATCAGAGGAAGAATGGACACTGGGGTGGTCAGGAAGATGATGCCCGTCAGTCTTGCGTGGGGACAGGATAGAGGAGAAGGCGATATAAGTAACTATTACTGAGCCTTCACACGGGGGAGTTTGGGATAAATTCTTGGTACACAATCTTATACCTATATCCAAGCTGATATGGAGCAGTCTGTTTCCATTATAACTGACCCATGTGATTTGATTAAGTTCCGGTAATGACATCGTGTGTTGGGAGCAGGGAGGTGTGACAGTGGGCAGACTGGGAAGCAGGTGAGGCAGAGAAGCAAGTGCCCATTGTTAGGGGCAGGGGCTGGGTGGTGGTGGTCAACAGGACAGTTCTGTATCCATAGCCAATTTCCCAGGCCAAGGTCATCAGAGTGGAGGAGTTCCACTTCAATGCCGGTAATCATTGTAAGGGATCAGATCTTAATGAAGGACAGAGAGATTAGAGAAAACAGGGAGGGAAGAGACGAAGAGAGAAAAACGTATCAGCAAAACTCTGACCAGTTCCTCTGGCAAATAAGGTTAACTTTCTCCTAAAGCAGAAAATTTTAATGTATTAACTAATAAGCTCATTGACTCAAAGCAGTCTCTGAATCTTTCTCTTGATGCCTCCAAGAATGACTATGTCAGAAAATGCCTCATTGCACAATCTGCCAGCATACAGACTGCAGATGCTTTTAGGAAGCATAACCTTTTCACAATCTCAATCCGGTAGGTCATAATGAGGCAAAGACAGGATGGTCACTTCCGTTTCTTCTTAAAACTACCTTTGGCCATCTATGCATGTGGTGGGAAGGCTGTCACCCCAAAGAATCTAGGGGATCCCAGTTATGGGGAAGTTCTAAGTTTGAGGTTTCCCCTAAACAAGAGTACAATTTTACAGGACATCATGGCCACAGCACATAGAATAAAGGGCCCAAAAGAATGTTCAAACATGTCCCCCAGTGACCAAATAGGAGGTCAGAGGCCAAGTCTGTGTGAATTTCCACTTGGAAGCAAGGAAGACTTAGATGTGCTGTTGCTTTGTACTTCCCCTTCCTGTTTTTAAAGAGGTAGCCTCCCCCATAATTGGCACTTTATAGAAGATGCCTCTGGAAGTTCAAGCTCTGCTTCCCTCCCATATTCCATCTACTCTTCGTAGCACAACCCCCATCACTATGGTATGAATTATAGTAACACACTGCTCAGCGCTCACAGGAAGCGGGCACTTACCTCCCACCCCATAGGCAGAACATGAAGAGGGGTCGCAGTATCCAGGCTGGCCGGAAGGACCTTGTGGTCCAGGCACCCCCAGGTGACCCGGTGGACCCCGTGGTCCGGGAGAGCCAGGGGGTCCCGGGCTCCCTGGTCGACTCTCTCCTGCAGGTCCTAAAAAGCCCCGACAATGAAAACAGTTAGTCTTCCACCGCCCCAGAGTGAGTTCTGAGACCACCAAGATGTAAACCAACTCTTACAAGAAGCGACCTTGCACATCTCGACAATCAGGGCAACCTGCTTCTTTCAACTCACTGAGTTCTTCTTCCTAAACTGGGTTTCCTGGACAGAGCATCGTACTGGGAGGCAGGCTCCCGGAGGGCAATGCTTTTAATCAGCTCAGAAAACTAGGGGGAAAAATCTATTCTATTTTTCCCCATCACCTCTTGGACACTAAAGGAGAAGGAACCCAGCAGAGCACTGGCAACCTAGTGTCATTTACGGAGCTTCCGTTTCTCAGTAGGAAGCCAATGTGCGGGCATGTGCGCATGTGCGCATGCGCGCACCCGGGTACACATGCAATCTCAACCTCCTCGTCTGCACCGGTTTGTGGCCCCAGATAATTGAAATAAATTAGTCTGAGTCTGAAAGAAATTATCCTGCACGAGAAAAAAAGTCTAAAATTGGACCCAACATACTCATCCAAAATGTCTTTAGGCCAGTATACAGCAATTGAGAACTTAGATTGTGTGAAAATGAGGATTAGATTTTCTGTGAATTTAAAAAGATTGTTAGGCTGGTTTGGGTTAGGGTTTATTAATTTTTTTCATTTTTAAGTTTTTGGGTTTTTAGGTCTGGATTCCAAAAGTATTTAAGAGCCATTCTTCAACTAGCAATAAAACTCTTTAACTGGAACCGAAATGTAAATTAGGAACATATTTGAAAAGTGTGTGGCTCTCAGATACATTCAGTTTCATTTCATCGACGTCCACCAGCAGTTCATTCTGTGTAACTCACCACGCTGGATCAGATCTATGACTTCAAACAAGAGGAACATTTACACTCAAAATGAATTTATTGCATTAGGAATCTCAAAATGAATTTATTGCATTAGGAATCTCTCCAAAATAATTTTCCAAATTATTTTGGAAAAATAATTATATTTCCAAAATAACTATTAGGTTAGAAAGAAAAATCCATAAAGCATTTTATTCAATGTGGCTAAGACTAGGATTGCAAATATCCAAAAGAATTGCAAACAAAATTCTATTAACGAGTATGAATGTCTGAGGACCGTTATAAAAGTACCTAGTAATATCACAAAATAAAAACTTGACGTAAAACTCTCTCAGAGACTCTCATGGTGGCAGGAAAAATCAGTGCCCATCAAATATCCTCTAGCTCTCCAGCCTCCCCTGCAGGTCAGTTGGAGCTATGCAACTAGTTCTAGCCAGTGAAATATGATAAGTGACTCATGTCATTCTGCATTTAGACATTTGAGAGCTGATATGCCTCCTTTGTCTTTCTCCTGGGGGCTTTTTGTGTCAAACGGGGGGAACCACCTTACATCAAACTTTGTATCATGAGTATGATATAAACCTCTATGGTGTCAATCCACTAAGTAACACTATCCTATTCTAATTCATGCGACCAATAAGATCCCAGGATATGCTGTAACTTTGGGAACTTGTATTAGGAGGATCGTTACTAACAAATTGGACTCATAACAAAATGAATGAGAGATACAGTCATTCCAGTTAGATACAAGGATGTAATATGACCATTTTCCTCACCTGTGATATCCAGTGAATATAAAGATTTAGGATTTTCATTTGCAATTTTCTGTTAAGTCTTACCTGCTGGCCCAGGGGGTCCTCTTGGACCTTGACTTCCAATGCCTGGATTTCCTTTTTCTCCCTTGATACCAGTTAGACCTGTTTATTTAGAAGGGAGGGAAGGAGGGAGGGAGGGAGAGAGAGAGGGAGAGAGGGAGGGGAAAAAAAAAGAGGAAAGAAAAAATTCTCTTTAAAATGAAGTCTGGGTAGTCCATTTTTCTGGGTTTCAAAAGGACCTCTCTAATGAAGACAATGATGTGGGTTGGTCTGGGCTATGGTTACCGCGGGACTTTTAAATTGAATTCTGACCATGGAGACTTTTGCACAGGCACATATAGAAGGCTGGTGGTCTGTGTCTGCACAGGCAGTCTGTATTTGCAACACTGCGAGGTCATCTTCCTCTTGCAGACTGCAGTGGTTCGGCCTGCCAGGAGCTGGCCTCGTCTTTGCACGCACCCGACCATTCGATGTATGCAGTTGGCACTCCAAATAACACAATAGAAGTCACAAGTGAACATGTCTAACATTTTCCTTTGGGTCCACCCTGTAATGTATCTGCAAGAGGCATGAATTATAATTAGGCAGCAAGGCTCTGAAGAGCGTGAGTTTCCATTAAAAACTTGGAAGCTTCAGGAAAGCCTGTGTTTGATTTGGCTGATTCTGGCTGATTCAGTCCCATAAAAATCTAAACCTATTCATGTGTCTTTTCCACAGAACAGACTTCTTATTCCAAATAATTTATGGTGCTATTAACAAACTATACATTTTCACAGGCAAAATAACAAAGAAACATATACTCTGACACCTCGTTGTCTAAGCAGGTTCTATCTCAAGACCACTGGACAGGTGAGAACTGTGATTTATCCAGGCCCCCCCAATCCGAGAGAGAGTTGCATCGCCCTGGGGTCTGGGTTACCCCGACTCGCATCGCAGAAGGGCTCCGCTGTCTGTTTTTCACGTCCACCGTGCTTTGAAGTAGCGGACTGTGCAACTACATCTCTATGTAATTACACTGAACAGGGAAATTGTGTGATCTGGCAAAGTCTACAAGGGAACATAAATACACGAAAATAATCACTCTGATATGCAGCAGGCATGCAAGTGATTTAAAATGTTTATGGTTACAAACAACTTTTTTTTTCTCTTACAAAATGCAGCACGTATTCACTGCAGACAAACCAGAAGACACACCTTTCCAGAAAGAAAGGTACTCATGTAGTATTTGCTCTGGAAATAACTGACCAAAAAAAGTCATGAGCCACTAATGGTTCTTAATGCACGGCGTGCGTAATCATAACCACTGTGCATGATTGTCCCTCGATTAGAAGCTTTGGTGACTGCTGTGTTCCTCGTTGACCACTGCTTGGGGTCCAGCTCCCTGGCATCTTCATAAAAGCCCTTCTTCCTAGTTAGTGGCCTTCAGGGCTACTCCACCCACTGCTAGGCTCCCCCAAAGCCCATGCCTACTGCACGTGGCCTTGGAGGTATTCTCTGAACTCAGAAAAGGCCAGCACCTCGGAAAGAGGGCAGGCACCGACCTCTGAGCCTGTGATCTGTTTCTGGCCCCTTCCCTTAAGAACTGATAAGGGAGAGAGTGAAAACTACCATCGAATCTGCGTTTACAAAGCACACGACTTACTCAGACTAGTGAACATTCAATGCTCGATTGCTAATCAATTGCTCAGACAGAAAAGCACCCCGAGTACCTCTACTGGGTGTTACCCAATTAGCTAAACTAGTAGCTAATTGGTTCATCATTGGAGTGAGTGCTTTTTAGCTGGAAGGTGCCCACTCCCTTGGAAGGAGCGTGCCCTGCCGTGCATCTGGGAATTCAGCAGAAACTGCTGCGTCTGTTAGAATCCGAGTCACTTTCCCCACAGGGAGCCACGAATTTTTAAAGAATTAGAACACAATAAAGTACACCAATGACTAATGCAGGCTGCTTGTGATTAACTGCGGGGTGACTCAGAGGCCTGCCGTGACCTCGAGGTTCTCAAGGACCACAGCAGGGCTTCTCGGCGATTCTCCACAAGAGGAGATGCTGAGGCTGCACCGCACACGCAGGGAAGTACTCTCAGAATAACCGCCTGCTCAGTTTCCAGACTTAGCCTTTGCACCTCCACAAAGAAGGCGAAGGCCGGGAAGACAGGGAGTAGAAAGCCTAGCTGTTTTAATTCTCTATGCTATGTAGATTGAGGAAAAGTAGAATTCAACATTGTCTGTAATACAAGTCGAGAGAGGAGGAGTCTCACAGAAATATCCCAGCCCCTGAATATGCCCCAACAATAAAATCTAAGAATATAATTTTATGTCATCGGAGAATTTTAGATTGTATTATCCTTGAAGTTATTACGATCCCACCAAATATAGCAAATGTATAAATATTTGTTCCTGTGCCCACTTATGCTTCTGACACTGAAGGAACAGCCACGTCTGTGACAACTGAACTTGGTTATGAATCTGGTTTTGGAAGGAAAAAAATAAAACCATGTTAAAAATCAATATTTAAGTCCCTAAGATGAGGATGGAAATTAAAGGCTAAGCTTACAGACTGCAGATCTCTAAACACGGATCTGGATATATTGGGTAAGCCTTGTAGCCTTGATTAAAAGAAGAGAAATCCAATGTCCTAAAATGCCAGCCTGTGACTGTCCTTGAGGGGACAGAGGGCAGTGGAGTCTGGGCACAGTCATTCTTTACAGACAAACTGCAGTCACCACCCAGAAGGCGGGTGAGGACCCGCGAGGGGGCCACTGGTGCTGAGACAGGGTCACCAGAGCTCAGTTGCCAGCATCCTTTCCACAGGCATTGGGGCTCCTGCTGCACAGGTATTCCCTCCTTCTGACACTCCCTGCTCGCCTTGCTGTGTCATAAATACTCCTCCTTCTTCAAGACCCGACTCTGAGCTGCTCCACAACCACAACAGGCAGAAGCATAAGGGAGCCAGGAGCAAGGATTACCTATTTTATCCACAGCTCTATCCCAAACATTTCTCTGGAGGCTTCCAGACAGTACGTAACTTACAAATATAGAGTGAGTGAGTGAGTGAGTGAGTGAATAAATGAGTGAGTTCTTGGCTTCCATATTATCACAGCATCCTTTGCACGTATCCCACTGCATTGCTGCTTCTTGTATTCATCTAATCTGGAACTACGAGCCTGCCGACGGCAGGGATCGTCCCCTACTTACTGCTCTGGTGTCAGATCCACGCAGAGTCTCACACATAGTAAGTAGGTGCCCACTGAGCACTGGAAGGCTAACCGAAGGACCGACCGCTAATGCCAGCATGCAGCTGACTGTCACCTGCAAGTATGACCTTGAAGGATCAACAAACAAAATTCCTGGAGCTTTGCGTTCCCTTGCAGATGCCTGGCTTCAGTGGACATGCCTTTTCTGACTAGTCCTTGTGTGGCGATATGAATGACGAGTGCCTCTTGGACACGTGTATCACTGACTCTAATCATTTAAGTCTCACGTTCTCCCATCTTTAAAAAGGAGCATAGCTGATATAAATGAAGACCTAATTGACCAACATATGATTTAGCTGATGTCCTTAGTTTTCTGTGGAGTTTCAAACATATTTAGGATGACCAGAGAGAAGTCTTTCCTAGTAGGCATCTAATCTTTTTTTTTTTTTTTTTATGAGAACTTTTAAGATCCATTCTTTTAGATCTTACTCTCTTATTAAAACCTTAATAACTTACTCTCTTATTTCTGCTTTGAAAACTTTTAAAAATAGAGTTTACTTTTTTAGAATAGTTGTAGGTTCATACAGATGTTAAAGGGAAAGTACAGAGATTCCCATATGGCCCTGCCCTCCACTGACACAGCCTCCCCCTTTATCAACATGCCCCACCAGGGGTGTAAGCTTGACATATTCATATTCCTAAGAGTCTCATTAGCAATGACCTCAGGGCTGCCTGATTCTCCCTTACCACTAACCTAACACTGACCCTCTAATATTTCCTTTCACTGGTCTACTAAGTCAGAGACCTGTTTGTTTTAGTTCTTCATCTCATTTCCAGTTTCAGGCACCTATTGGCACTCAAGACATACCTGTCAAACAAATGGATGAATGAATGAAATGCAAAGTCCAACTGTAGACCTTGACCAACCAAAGATGTGGCTATGCTTCTAAATGACTTCATTAAGATGTGAATGTTAAGATTTGAATGTTAGATGATCTTTGTATGAACTCATTCAGTCTTTGCAAAATACAAGAGGGCAGGCACTGCTATTAACCCTAAAAGAGGGCTGTAATACGGAGGTAAAGTCACATGACTTTAGGTAGTAAGTAACAGAGCCAGGATTTCAACGCAGCCAGGTCGGTGCTGAAGCCTGAGCAAATAACCACTGTGCTCCCTGCCTCTCCCCACCCAGGCTGGCTCTCCAGGTTGTTTCTAGTCTTGTTTGCTGTAGCTGTGGCTTCCTGAACTGCCTGCCAAAACAGTCTGCACATTTTCTCTGGCCCCAAATCAGCCCTGTGGTTATCATGTTTCCTCACTTTATTTCCCTGGGTTCACAGATTTGACCTCTGCTCTGAGCAAGCCTTGCGTTGATTTGAAGAGGATTTATCCTGCTCACACTGACTACATGTCTAGAGTCTGGCCCTTGGTTATTGGTCTCCCATTCTTTTGACCTCGGATTATGGAGATTTTACTAATTTATTTGCCCCTTGACCGCACTAAGCACTCCAGGCTGGAGTCTCATGCTGTTCCACGGAGCTCAGTCACTCCCACACGGTCCCAGACATCCTGAGCAACTCCCAGGATGTATGCTCAGACAGATATGCACGGCCTGGTTAACGTTCCCATTGTAAGTCTATCAAAAAAGTCACAGGAACTGTGAGAGGAGGCTTCAGCTGTGTTATAATGTCGATAGTCTGTTGCCTGGGAAATGCTGGCGAGGAACTGTAAGTAGAGTCTGTTTTTCCTTCAACATATGTTTGAATGCCTACTTGGTGCAAGGTCTGGACTGGGTACCCAGCTACAAGATGGCAAATTCATGGGACTCAATTCAACAAGTCGTTTTTGCACTTATCCAAGCTGTGCTATTCACATGTCTGGCGCAGGACCAGTAGGTTGGTACTAAGGTGGTCAAGACTGTAAAATGCACGGTTGCTGTAAAAGCAAGCAAACTGTTGCTAACGGTCCCTCTTCCTAGTGCCTTTTCCATAGAACGACTGGCTATCTGGTATGTCTCTCTAATCCAGGGCTCGGCCAGGGAAGCACCGACCCTTCTAGATCTTTCAAGCAGAGGGACTTTAATATAAGGACTTGGTTACCTGAGTAACAGAAGCATTTGAACAACCAAATAAGAACGACGAGGAGCCCCTACATTAGCAACAGCAGGATGCCACTTTCACCACAGGAGTGCAAGGACGATGGGAAGAAAGGGTGTGATGGAGCCCCATGCCTAGGGCCTTCTGGTAGGATCTAGCACGAGTGAGGCCTTGTCCAGGAGAAGCAGGGGCTGTGGCTACAACTGGAGTCACAGAGGAAGCGGACTGCAGGTGAGGGGAGAAATATCCTCATTTTCCCCTTCTTCAGACCCCCACGACCCTCCTCCGTGCCTCCCGGCGGCTGCGGCTGTCCTGTCCTGGTGAGGAAGTCTGGAATCTGATGCACAGGGAAAAGGGCAAAGTGCCCCTCCCAGTCCCAATATCAGGACCGAGATGTCAGGGTCAAAGGCACCCTCCTTGCCTGTGGCAGGTCCCCACGTCATAGGGAAGCAGACAAACAAGCAGCTGCAATGCAGTGTGACCGCAGCTACAACATACGAGGGCACAGAACGGAGGCCCTGGAGGGGAAGTGCGGGAGGCTCTCCAGCATCGCTGACCTTGCAGTGAAGCCCTGAGGAGCAGGTGTGAGCCTCGGAAAGGAGGAGCCACAGAGCGTGTGGCAAAGGTGTGCGGGAGCGAGGGCGGGGCCGCCCAGGGCAGCGGCTGGGCAGGGCTTCGGCAGCTGCAGGGTGCGCCGTGGTAGGGAAAGAGGCCAGCCTAGGCCCCCTCGTGACAAGCTCTGTGCATCAGACTAAGGAGTTTGAACATGGTTCCCCCTTCAATACCTGCTACCCAGGTTTTTCTTTCTAACTTCGTATTTTTTCTTAGAGAAGAACTCCAACCTGTTTCAGCTTCAGGCCCCACGAAAGCTGGACCCCTGCTGGGTCCAGCCAAGCAGTACCGTGGGTTAAGCGGGACTGGCATCCGTGAAGCTCAACACTACAATCAACACCGTGCTGGCCCATGAGCAGCCGGGGGATGCTGGATCGTATTTCTGCCCGGTGGGCTGCCCACTGCGCAGAGGAGCCTCCCAACAAGATCAAGCACAGGGCATCAGAATATTTGACGCTTTAGGTTTGTGTACCATGGCAACGAAGGCAGGAGGTCCGTTGGTCCGCTGACCACAGACATCAAATTGGACACACTGACCTTTGGGCGGTGAGGGGAGGAAGTGCGTGCCGCAGGGAGGAGGGGAATGGAGGAGGAGAACGGAGGCTGTAAAGGGGGAAGGAGAGAGGGAAGAAGACAGCGAGGGGCACAGCTCATCCATGCACAACACACCCGGGTAGCTGTTTGCAGGCTGACTGTTCACAGCTACAGGTGTATGGTAAATAGGAGCAGGATTAAATGGGGCACCTGGGATCCTGGCTTCTTGTCCACCTACTTTTGCCCCTGATACTATGACCCTCGGGGAACACAATATGAATGTCAGGCCAAATGCAAATCTGTCACGTCTGGTTCCAAAATTATGATGACTCCTCATATATAAATGCCATTATATTATTTCCAGCATTGACTGTTAGAAAAATATAAATAATTCAAAGTTAGCAGAAAAGTGAGCCAATTTCTATGCTTAAAGAAATGACCATTTCAGGTTCAGAATGAATCTTCAACCAGCCGATGATCATTAGTTTAGCGGCTGGTCTGGTGGTCACTTCTTGCAGAACTGAAAGGTGATACGGTTCTCTCCATTTTTGGAAAAGAGAGTAATGAGAGTTATGTAAGGCCAGGGTCTGCAGAATTTAAAACAGAATGTATTATGAACAACAGCCCTGCGTAATAAGCATGAAGAACCCACTACTGAAATAAATGCACCTTATAGCTGGGACCCTTATGTTTTCCCAAACCAGCGAAGAGTTTCAGAAAAGTCAAACTACTTTGCTATATTTACATAGTCATTTGCTGTCGAAGTTAAACAGACGACCAATGAAAATGCAAAGGGTTAATGAATATATCTTTTCTATGGATGTTTTCACCCAACTATACACATGCATTTCGGTATATTTATTTATTATATCTGTTGCTTTAGAAGTCATGCCAAAAAATTCTATGGAAATAGTTTATCAAAGCTAATATAAAGAACTTTCATTTCAGCATATGCGCTAGTACATGTTATCTTGCCAATTCATTTGCTTATGTTCAAGGCCAGAAATTCAGAAAATGGCAGAGAAATGTCTACATTTAAAAGAAAGGGACTCTCTCTCTCTGTGTGTATACACACACATAGGCAATATAGGCAGGAAGTCCTTTGATCTTGGACCACAGGCAGCTAAATTAGAAACACATTTGGGCACTGAAATGTCCGATGCATTTGCTATGTTATATGATTTCCTAATGAGTGTAACCATAACTCCTATTATAAAATCTTACCTTACTTTTCCGGCTAAATTTATACAATGATGACTTAAAGAAAATGCTGACATTGTCAATGTGGCAATAACTGACTATTAACAAGATGTCTGAGGACTGACGTACTATAACCACACGAGTTTCTGCTTATATCGTGGCTCTAGGGTGAGTGAGGAATAGTAGCCAAAAAGCTAGTGTAATCAACAGCATACACCATTAATGACTCATGAAATAACTATTGCATTGCAGGTATTGTGAGAAATAAAAGGAAAAGAGACAGTAAGTTTGGTCTCTGGGGAGCATGTAGCCTCATTAGTGAGACAGGATGAACAGGAATGAAATCATTAAAGGACAATTCAAGAAAGTATATTCTACCTGGGTGCTAAATGATGTTTCCCACACTAATGAGGTAGGGATCCGTCATCTGCTCATTTATCAAGCAAATATTTGTTCAGACCCCTCGTGAGGTGCTGTAGAGATGGAAGGCACAGCCCATCCGGGGCACTCGCAGTCCAGGGGGAAGACAAGTACATCAACAATGACAATGTAATGGGAAAACGCTGTGGTCGGAGCCTGTGCCGGGCACGGAGGAGCACACGAGGAGGGTTGTACTCGGTGCAGTTCGGTTGGAACAAGGCAGAGTGGCAACGACAAATACCCTGGCCAAACCAGCCGACCCTGGCGAGGAAGGGGTGGCTGGCAGAGGCGACTCTCGGGATGAGTTCTGAGCTTGCATGTGAGTGAGCTGGAGGAAGAGAGGGTCCCGGGAGGGGGGAAGAGCCTGTGAGAATCCAAGAAGAGGTAGAACAGGGCACCACAGGGACTGGCACTGAGGGTGGCAGGAAGGGAAAGGGGTGTATGAAGAACACGGCACACTGCATTCTTTACTACTTTTCAACAGAATGATACGTCCATCCCCATGCTATGGACTCGTGTACTTCCTGGCCCCTTGGATTTGGGCTTGGCCATGCGGCTCGCTTTGACTGAACGGATATTAGTGTCAATGACACGAGCAGAGGCGGGAAATATGACCGAGAGGTTGGGTTGCCCTGCTTTGTTTCTGCCATTGTCACAGGCAGCCCGGGGGGGCTACTGCCTCTTCACCCAGGGACCCAGTGGAGCAAAGCTGCCCGCCACCTCCCACAGACGTGTGCTGAGAAAGAATATTTATTGTTGTACGCTACTGAGATTTCTGTGGTTTGTTATGCAGCAAAAGCTGACAAATACCCACAGCACTGAGCAGTTCAGTTTGGCTAGAGCCAAGGACACATACTTGAAGCGAGGCTGATTAGAAAATATGAACCAGGACCACACAAAGACAGCTTCCTGAGATGCCTTAACCTTGGGAAGTATTTCTAGCACAGCACCTACTACCCCAGACAGTGACTGAAATTCAGTGGGCGGAATCTGCTAAGACCTACTACACAGACCCTTCCAATTAAGGCTTTCAAAAAAAAAAAAAAAAAGCTTTGGAAACAATTATCTTAGCTTTCATGGCAAAAAAGAAGACAAAATACAGGTTACAGCTTTTTGTTATTGTAATAGTCATATTCTACTAACTCCAGAGCTTGGAGATGTAACTTGATGGGGAGTTTAGTCTGTCGATTGCTTTTTAAAAATCACTCTTTGTGTCTCTTTGGAAAATGATTTTCTCCTGACTACAATTAATTCCAGAAGCAGGAATACAGAAACAGTCTATCAAAACATTTTTCCAGTGGGTGCCACTCTTTTCCAGGTGCTTGAGTCTACATCTTATATCTCCCTCTAAAAAGCGACATCTGGTATTTGAATAATGTCAAGGAGGTGGGAGAGAAAAATACCCATGTAAATAGCGAAAACAGGCAGACACGGTGGGAGCCAACTCTTTGCAAGTGTCCTAGGAATCACACGGCTTGGAAATCATTCTTAGGAGCAAAAGCAATTGCAATGGCCTGCCCACTGCAAGGCCAGAGACCTTGGTTTAATTTAGAAGCCAGCAGTTAAATACATAGTCACGAATTCTGTGCTACTCCTCCCTTTGAAACGTACAGCCTAATTCCCCTCCACCTGAGCTTGAGCGGCGCTTGGTGACTCCCTCCTAGTAGAATATGCTAAAAGTAAAGCTTGTGACTTCTGGGACCAGGCACAAAAGGGCACTGTAAACTCCTCCCTGCTGCCTCTTATGTTTGGAGAACACTCAGGCACCCCTGTGGAGGGACCCACCCCTCTCATGCTCGCTGTGAGTGGAGTAGCGAGGGGGCCTGAGACCCCTACCGGTGAGCACTGTGAGAGGCCAGCTGGGAAGTAGGGCTGCCAGACCATCCGTCAAGCCTTCAGATGACTTCAGCCCTGGCTGACATCTTCACTGCAACCTCACGAAGGACCCTGAGCCAGAAGCAACCAGCTGAACCATCCAGAATCCCTGACCCCTGAAAACCACAATCAGATATGTTTTGTTGTCTTAAAGTGCTAAATTTCAGGGTAATTTGTTACATAGAGATAAATCACTAATACATAGAGCTTCTCTCTGCAGCCATGATGGATGTAGACTCACTTTGTAATAAGGAAACAAAAAAACAAAAAACACCTCTACACCTCTACAAAATAAAAGATGATACAAGGGAAAAAAGAGAAAGTATGCATTGCCTTAATGTTACTATATGTGAGGAAAACACAATCCATCACACCTTCCGGGGAAGGTCTTGTTCCAAAGGACATTCAAATTGGACTCTAGCAGATAATTATCAGGTGAGAAAAGAGAAAACTCCGTCTTTGTTTCTCTGGAGTTCATCTCAGGAGATGAGAGGCAGGGGTGGGGGGAAGCAGACGAGGAGGGAGGCACATACGTTTCAGCACATGTTTAATACCAATGAAAAGACGCTGTCTCATGCAACACAGTATCAACTGGGACAACATCCCAGGGAAGACTTGTAAATATTGAAGCAACTACCAGCAAATTATTTCATGAGCTCTACCAGCCCTCTTTCTTTAGTTAAATTAATCTGTCCCATAAAGATAATTTTTCCAGGAATTAAACCAAGATACAAGGGTCATTAAGAAGTTTCGCAGATGCCTGGCTCACAACGGCCATGCTCTAAGTCTGAACTTGTGACCAGAGTTTTCTGCCAAAGGTATGGTCAGTGCCAACAGCTCTTTAACCACAGGGATGTTGAACGTAAGAGCCTCACACTTCTCTCTCTGTCAGCTGTGAATGAATCCCGGACCCAGTGTTCTCTCTCGACTTCACAGCCTTGTCAATTCAAGCGAACTGCGGCCTGAGCATCGGGGGTGCAGGTGTAGCTTTGGTGTGTGCGCATTTCCCTGCCCCGGCTGCCATTCCTGCGTCTCTGCACCGGTCAGTATTGCCTTCGGGCAACAGAGCACGGCTGATCCCTCTCCTGGCTGGGGTTGCATGGAGGGTTCAGTTGTGATTCATCTTCTCACTTCTCCCATCCCTTTTTCCTCACTTTCTGAGACAAAGTCCATCTTTTTCATTAAAAAAACATTTAAATTAATTTCTTAGAGAGAGAGGAAAGGGGCAGGAGAGAAAGAGAGAGATCAACGTGAGGGTGCAGCATCGATTGGCCGTCTCCTGCACACCCCTCCCAGGGATCAAGCCCGCAACTCGGGCATGTGCCCTGACCGGGAATCGAACCGGCGACCTCTCAGTGCGCAGAAGGATGCTCAGCCAACTGAGCCACACTGGCCAGGTCCAAGTCCATCTTTTTCAAGTTAACCACAGAACTTTAGGACTGATAAAAATTGATCCTTAAGTCTTGTCTTTCTCTCCTCAATCACTAGAAATATGGTCGTCCGTGGCAGGGAAGGCTTGAGGGGAATAATTTTCCAACTTCAAAAGTCCTTCAGGGAGTTTTATCCTCAAAGAACAACAAAAAATTAATCTGGATAGCAAACAAAATGTGAAATGTTCTCTTGATTAAAGATGACATTCCGGCACAATTATTATTTTTAGCCTCTATAATACTATTGGAGGGAGTGGTGCTCTTAGCACCCAAAATATTTGAGTCTACAGAGTAAAGGTAAAGTGCTAATGACGTTTATAGGAACCAATGAGTTCCAACAGGGAGGGCCTTCGGAATGATACCCCCTAGTCATTTCCACCCAACGTTTCCAGGCACTGGGTGGAGAAAGACACTCATTGGTTTTCGGGGATGGTCAGTATTGGAAAGCTTCTCTGGAAGAGGCCTTATTAGGAAGAAGAAATATAATGGAAAACCACGAGATCTGTTAAGCCTGGGACAGGTGCCTGAAAAAGTAGGAGAAGGTAATTTACATTTAGTTGCATAATGTCAATGATGTGTATTTGCTATTTTAGTAGATCTCCACTGTGAACACCATAGAGACAAATGTAGAAAGACTAAGTAGTTGATAGAGCTCAGTTGTGTCAGCCTGAATTTACAGCTGTTGCAGTCTCAGTAATTCTTAAATATAAGTACATTCTGACTTGTTCATTACGTTCCCGGTATAGTCATGCTGAGAATTTGCATATTGGAATAAATTATTAGACTTCCCTGTTACTGTTTTATATTACCCTAGAGGGCATTCCAGTTTTTAAAATTATGTGTGAAGATAGGTTACAGTTATTATCTTTGAATTTCATTTTAGAACAGAAGAGATGTTGCAAATTATTTGTTACAGAAAGGAAACAATGTGTTTGCTAGGGTTGAGAACCATGGTTTTAAAGGTTTCAAGCCCTTTCCCATCTCAGGACCTTTGCACATACTACTGCTGCCTCTGCCTAGGATGTTTTCCTCTAACTCTCTTATTTATGGGCCAAACTCCTAAACTTTCAGGTCTCACTTGGCTTAAACATCAACAGACTGTCAGAGTTCCCTCTTCTGTGTTCATACAGCATCCTGCCTTTGTTTATAGCACCTACAACAACTGATATTAAACTATTCATGTATTTTTTTTATATCTGTCTCTATGCCAGGCTCATGAAAGGCAGGACATGTATGTCCAGTTTACTGCCATTTCCTTAGCACCCAGCACCATGCCCGACATGTAGTAGCTGCTCAATAAGTGCTGGTTAGATGACTGAATGCAGATTTAGAAAGAGTAACTTGTAAGATCAAGCAGCCAAAAGGACATAGCTAATAAGTGGCAAAGCTAGCATCCTAACCTATATATGATTGATGCCCCAAACCCCATGCTTTCCACCCGTCATGATGAAGCAGCATCACAGATGGTTTCTCCTCTACTTGCCTCCAGGGTGAGATATTAAAACACAAGTATAACTTCTGTAGGTACACCCCGAATTGCCAGACGCATGACCAGTTTCCCTGAAGGTAACTCCCTTAGTTGGACTCTTACTATAGCCTGGGCACGTGCTACACTCTTAGAATAATTGTTAAGAGCCCAAATGTGTAACCATAGGCAATATTTTGATCACATTCATATTTATCCAACGGATCACCCGGCTTCGTCTCCAAGCAGGTCATTTGCCCGGGCAGGAATGCCCCACGGCTGTCCAAATGCAGCAGAAGGGCGTGCACAGCAAGCCTGCGGAGGGCACAGCCACAGAAGGGCATGCACAGCAAGCCTGGAGAGGGCACAGCCACAGAAGGGCGTGCACAGCGAGCCTGCGGAGGGCACAGCCACAGAAGGGCGTGCACAGCGAGCCTGCGGAGGGCACAGCCACAGAAGGGCGTGCACAGCGAGCCTGCGGAGGGCACAGCCACAGAAGGGCGTGCACAGCGAGCCTGCGGAGGGCACAGCCACAGCCCACACGCGTTCTGCGCAGGCCAGCCGAGCGGCCCACATGTTTGGAACGCGGTTATTAGAAGCCACGGCGAGCACAGCGCTCACCGAACGCTGCACGGTCTGGCCTCTCGTCTGTGGAAGCCCCACCGAGCAATGAACTCAAAGGTAGCAACAGGGCAGAACGGAGCAAGCACAGATGCTCGGAGTCACACCGATCTGCATTTCAGTTCTGATCCCCTACTGTTCAGCTAAGTGAACTTGGACAACTGACAATCAGTGGAGCCTCAGTTTCCTCCTTAAAATTGGGGCAAATGTGGGTCTCATTAGATTTTAATGAGCATTAATAATGTGATAAGCATCTGCTAATTTATCAAATAGCTGCTTGATAAATGCTAGTACCCTTCTTATCAAAGGTCATGTGACACCTCCCTCTACACCCAGTTAACATTTATCATCTCCCCCTCCCCCACATTCAGAAACATTTCATATTCCCTCTCCAAACCAGTGTTGGCAGACACATCTGGTGCCTACAAGTGAAAGCCACGATTGTAGTATTATCTCATACACTGCCAAGCCAAGAGTCTTGCGTAAACACTGCGTTCAGTAAATGATTGCTGATTTATTGTACAAAATAAACAGATATGAATCACAGCTGTTATGGCTATACCACTTAAACATGCAAATCTTTAAATGGACAGTTCCTCTGATCCAATATTTTTAGGGGAGTTGGCCCATAAACCCCAACCTTAAACACAAAGCCATACCCCTTAGTTGGTGATCAAATAAAATCACCTTCCTTCATGCCCAAAGGGCATCTCCCCCTCTGTCTTACTGTCATCCTCCCTGTATCTGTGAATTTCAAGATTCTGCTTGTCTACAGTACTCTTTAGGAATATATATATCTATGTAGTAAAGCAAAGTTTATCATGGAAATTCATATTTCAAGGGCTGCCTGGGCTGCGGTTGAGAACTCCTGGGTGAGTTGCCCCTGGTCTAAGCATCAAGTGCTTTTGCAGAGCAAGAAAGGCTCAGCCTGGCAAGCACAAGGACAGGACTTCCAAGAAGAGCACAGACAGCTTGTGACTTGCTGACGGACTTAGGCACTGGCTCGGTGCTCCCTGAGTCACAGCTGGTCCATCACCAGCACCATTAGACGGTGCCCTGCCGACAGAGGTGGCCACCCTCCGGGATGCCAGATCTCTGGTGTCCTGCTAGGAAATCATGCCCATTTCTATAACTGCTGATTTAGTGCCCTTGCACAGGAAAAACCTTCAGAAAGGAAAATCAGAATCAGGTCATTGGCAAAGCAATAATTATCTAGGGAGTACGTGTTATTGCAAAGCATTTCAGACCTGATTCCTGTTCCCAGAGATCTAGGGATTCACTAATACCTGGTGGGTGCCATTGTGGGTGGGAGAGACGGTCAGGGCATCAGAGGTTCAGGGACATGATCAAGCCAACTTCATACATGAGACAGGTTCAGCTGAGCCCTGAGCTCAGTGTAGAAGTACAGAAGACAGACAATGGAAAGGATGCTTCCACAGGGGGAACAGTGGGCACAAAAGTCAGACGCAGAAATGCATCTGGCCCGTTGGCATAGGTCAAGAATGAACGTGAAAGAGTGTCTTCGTAATCTGTCTTTTGCATCCCAGGTTTTATAAAAGCAAAGCATACCCTTCTCACAGAAGCCAAATGACTCAGAGCAGAGAGGTAATTAGCTTTGGCCCAGATCTACATTCTATAAATTGTGTCTTAGAAAGTACTTCTATCAGTTGCCTCTTTCCCCATCACTTCCTTCGTGGTTACTATCTAGCCCCAACTTCCCACGTCTCTTTGATCGTCTTGTTATGCAATCCTGTTAAGACCTGCAAAGGGTAGCCCTGGCCGGTTCGGCGCAGCGGTTAGAGCGTCGGCCTGCGGTCCGGAGAGACCCGGGTTCGGTTCCCGCTAAGGGCACGTACCTCAGTTGCAGTTTGTCCCCGGCCCTGGTCGGTTGTGCGGGTGGCAACCACTCGATGTGTTCCTTTCACGTCGATGTTTCTCTCTCTCTCTCTGTTCCTCTCTCTCCCTCCCACTCTACCTGAACAAAAAATGGAAAAATGTCCTCGGGTGAGGATAAAAAAAAAAAAAGACCTGCAAAGGGTAGAAGGAAAGGCTAAGTAGGATCTCTATTTGAAAGAAACTTTAGTAGGAAACATAAAATGCTGGCCCATTAAATTAGTAGAGAAAATGCTGCCTCATCTTATAGGAAGATGAGCCACAGACAGTATTTGATTTGCAGTTTAGAACTAGCATGTTCTTCGTAGGCACAGGTGGATCATGTGCCAATGGGACCCATGCTTGACTCTAGGGCTGCCCCTGACAGTGCCCAGGACGGGCACCGCACCAAAACAGCACCGGACCCAGGATGTGAGCTTTCTGCTTTCCCTGGCTTCTATGTGATGCTACTTCTGTCCAGAGGGGGCATCATTCTCTGATTCTTCCACCTGGCAAGGGCATCTTTCCTTAACTCCTCCATCTAGAGAGAACATCTTTCTCTCAGTACAGAAGCCTCTTGGAGGTGGGGCTCTGACCTCTTTTTGTACAAACAGATATGGCTCTTGCTAAACACTTTGTATATTTCAAAATTTTCTCAACCTTAGGGATGAAGAAGCTGCAGAATCGATGAGGTCAATTTACTTTGGGTCATTGTATAAGCATCACTGTACGGCTCTGCTTCACTGCACTCAGTAAGGGGAGTGGCCCAGCTTACCTCGTTCTCCTGGGGTCCCTGGTACACCTGCATTTCCTGGGAAGCCTGGGGTCCCTGGGGGTCCTTGTTCACCAGGGCTTCCAGGTGAGCCCGGTCTCCCAGGCTCCCCGGGAGGCCCTTGGATGGTCCGGATGGATGAAGAGTGGCTGGGAATCTGGTTGAGGATGGCTGTATACCTGGCCATGTGACCTGCGACAGGAAGGACAAAGACAGCTTTCAACCAACTGTCACACAAACAAAGGGAGGACTGGAAGTGTTATCTGTCAAAGCTCTGGACAATTCTGTCAGATGCCCACCAAGGGGAAAAGCACACCCCTCTGAAACATGTCGATTTCCAACCCAAAGATTTTTACATTTTGTTTTGGATGATATTAACAGCTGGATTGTATTCAAGTCTCATCTCACGTGTTTGGAATTCCACAGTTCATGTCAGCATCTCAGTAAACATCATTTGGCCAGAAGCTATAAATTTTATCTTCACCCCCAGCATATATCTGACCCCCTAAATCCTCATCCAGAGGCCCCTCTTCTCCAGCATTTTCTCCCCAGTTGTCTTTTTTCCAGCCCACAAAGTCTACTCCACCCTCATGCTCACAAATCCCTAGACAAGTGCTGTTTTAACTCATCTCTTTGTTGCCAAGCGTCTTTGCAGGAAACTTCACTTGGGTCCCAGCTGCAAAACTCCCACCAGCTTTATTATTATTTTTAAAAACCTGGCTTTCTCTCCCATAGTCTCTTAACTTCATCATGCTTGGAAGGACATATTTTAATAATTCGAAGTATAGCCCTGGCCAGTTTGGCTCAGTGGTTACAGCGTCGGCCCGCAGACTGGAGAGTCCCAGGTTCGGTTCCCACTAAGGGCATGAACCTCGGTTGCAGTTTGTCCCCGGCCCTGGTTGGGGTCGTGTGGGTGGCAACCAGTCGATGTGTCCCTCACATCGATGTTTCTCTTTCTCTCTTCCTCCCTCTCTCCCTCCTGCTCTATCTGAAGATAAATGCAAAAGAGTCCTTAGGTGAGGATAAAAAAGAAAGAAAGAAAGAAAGAAAGCATTAGAAGTACAGATGAAAAAACTGCTTGATACTATAATGCCTCATGGGATCAAGCACTTTTTCTAGCTGATGCGAGGAGGCAAGCTTTTCCCACATAAATGAATTTCCTAGATAACTATTATTTACCCCTTCTCAAACATTCAAACTTAAATAAAAAAAGAGTAACCATTTTTAGAGGGATTATCTCTAAAAGATATTCAAGCATTCTGAGGCCTAGCCCATGCCTGAACCAGGACTGGCTTCCTGAGTCTGAGGGGCCGTCAGGAGGCAGGCGCGTGCATGTTGGGGGGGTCAGACATTTCTGCATCTACTTTTCCACTTTCCTCTTCTGAGGAGGGGAATGTCCTCTCTCTCTTCTCTAGCTGTCATCACTTGGGCCTCACAGTTTCCCATACAACTTTTCCTAGCATAATTGTTCTGATCAGCTCTGGACTTAAAGCCAGATAACTGAGAAGGTGAGGAATTACATACTAACGGCCAAATCGAGTTCTGAGGGATGAACTAAGGAGCCCAGAGAAGCCTGCAGCAATGTGGGGAGACCGTCCAGGTGTCAGAACGACAGCCTCGGGGTAGGTTGGGTCCTGCTCATACAATCCCTTCTGTTTCTTTCCCTCACGACTGCATTGAGGGCCGGGCCTCCCTGTTTCACAGACCTATGTCAGTGTACTCCTCCCTGTTTCACAGACCTATGTCAGTGTACTCGTATGACCCCCACTGGCTTCCCTGTCCTAGAAGCTGTTCACAAGAACATGAGAATTCCCACGGGGGGAAAAACTCAATTTTAAACTCTCCTTTTTAGTGCGTGTTTTAAACAATTATATATTTATACAAGCTTTTTATTCTGCAGTGGGATAAGACAGCAAGTATTGTGAAATCTTCTACATACTCTGGTTGGTGAGTCATATTAGGATTTAACCCTTAGGTTTCCGTAAAAGAATTATCTGTGCATTCACATGGAGTACGTGAAATGAGAAGCCTACAAAATAACCCAAGATACAGGTTAGCTTTGACATATTTTTCCTGTTCAATTTCCCTTTTATAATTTACTGTGTTTTTAAAGATCTGATTTTGGCATTGAACTTGCAGTTTTATTGAACTGGCAAATTCTCTCACGTACATTCAGTTTGGGCACCATAAAGAAAAATTAATTAAAATCGAAAGACAGGGAACATACCACTATGCCTGAAGACGGGAGCTTTGTACTCATCTGCCCTGAGATTTCTGTCTTAACACAATCTCTCCGAAGCTCATGCAGACCTTTATCCCATGCCTTCCTCAAGGGGAGGTCTGGTTTTATCTACTACGTATGGCATTTTGGTCCCTGCCATTAGGACCTTCTCAGAGCCCCCCAGGACTCCCAGGCTTCCCTGGGTTAAGTTAAATGTAACCTCGGAGCTGTGCAGGCAGCCACTCAGGTGATGTCAGGCTTGGAGGTCGAGGCACTATGGGGCTGAGGGCTTGACAGCAGAGGCCGGGGCTGGCAGGGTTTGAGAGGAACATGTCATCTCTCCTTGGCCTCTGCCCTGCCTGGAACTGACCAACTAACTGGCAAAGAGAAGGCCCCCCGCCGACCCCCCCCATTAGATAATTGAGACAAAATGTAGTCAGTGGCCGGGACGGAAATGCGCGAAATGGAGGAGTTAGTAAGTGAACGGGCAGGAATCGGTAACTGAAATACCGGACTGAGCAGAAGTTCAGGCTTACAGTGGGAACAGGGGACACATGTCATGCCAAGTGCATTCCGGCGTAATTTCTGGCATAGAACACACGTGTCATATCAAATGCCTCATGAAGGTTGTCCTTGTGTGTGTGTGTGTCTGTGTGTTTTGGCATAGTCTTAAAGAATAAAGGAGAGGAACTTGGGCTAACCAAAAGAAATGGATAAGAAGGAGGCATTGATGTAAATCTAGTGAGTGGACAGAAATCAACATGACAGATCATCTTTTTTGTTGTTGTTGTTCAGATAGACTGGGAAGGAGAGAGAGGAAGAGAGAGAGAGAGAGAAACATCGATGTGAAAGGGACACGTCGAGTGGCTGCCATCCGCACAACCCAAGCAGGGCCGGGGACAAACTGCAATCAAGATATATGCCCTTAGCGGGAACCGAACCCGGGTCTCTCGGGACCGCAGGCCGATGCTCTCACTGCTGAGCCAAACCGGCCAGGGCTGGATCATCTTTTTGAAGGTGGCTTCTGATGCCTCCATCTGGCAGCTTTCCCATGCTCAACACTTGAGAAAAAAATCCATCCTTTTGGGGAGAGGAGGAAGGAGTAAAAGATTTGATCTGGGCAGTCAAGCTAAATCTACCTGGACACCAGTGGTGCAGAAATCTGGGATAATCTGTCATCAGCTGTCAGATGGCTCAGTGATGGCCATCTGGGAGGCTCACACGTCTGCGCCAAGACCTAGCTTTAGAGGGTTTTCCTTCGTGGTCACATTCACTTGGACGAGTAAAGAAACCATCTGTGCCCTGGCCAGTGTGGCTCAGCGGTTAGAGTGTCGGCCTGCGGTCCGGAGAGACCCGGGTTCGGTTCCCGCTAAGGGCACGTACTTCGGTTGCAGTTTGTCCCCGGCCCTGGTTGGTCCTGCGGGTGGCAGCCACTCAATGTGTCCCTTCACGTCGATGTTTCTCTCGCTCTCTCTCCCTCCCACTCTATCTGTACAAAAAATGGAAAAATATCCTGGGGTGAGGATTAAAAAAAAAAAAAAAAAAAAAGAAACCATCTGTGTCCACGATGCACTTACTCTGGATGAGCTGCTCGCACACCTGGCGCGCCACGGCTCTCACCATGGCCTGAGACTGCAGGTCACCCTGTAGAAGAGAAGCAGACTCCTGACCCTCCGCCCAGCCCGGCCCCTGCACCGCCTCCAGGGGAGATCTGACTCTCCCCACCATCCCACCTGGGCTCTTTGGCTCCAAGCAACTGCCCGCCACGGTGCACACAGAGACGGTGCACACAGAGACGGTGCACACAGAGACGGTGCAAGCCATTTGTCATTCCTGGTGCCGGACTCCTGGGAGCCTGTATTAGCTTCCAAAGCTCAAGTGAGCATTTCTGGTCCCAGATTCTAAAATATTTCATAGTGCTTAAGCAAACCCATGTGTATATTTAATGCCTCATTTATTAACTCTTTGGAGCTTATAAAATGCAGCATTTTCTCACGAAGCGGCTTACTTAACATGAAAAACAACTCAGAGGAAAGGTGTTAAACCCATTTTATAGACAGAGTTCAGCACGTTGCCCGAGGTTTGACAGAGGTAACGGCATGAGCCTGAGGTCACCGCTGTTTCTGCTACAGCCGACAGCACAACTGTATTCACAGCTGTCCAATCCCTACAGGAGAGATAAGGCCCCTCAAGTGAGCTGACGCCTGTTCTTTGGTCCTATGCCGGCCACTGCCTTTCTGGGTGCCGACGTCGGAGAACCTCAGGCCCGTTCCACTGCTCAGCATCTGTATGGAGCGT
This sequence comes from Molossus molossus, assembly GCF_014108415.1. Classification (NCBI taxonomy): domain Eukaryota; kingdom Metazoa; phylum Chordata; class Mammalia; order Chiroptera; family Molossidae; genus Molossus; species Molossus molossus. Next base: position 60,544,191 of record NW_023425351.1, on the reverse strand, counting down.
CTACTTTTCTGAAGCCTTTCCCATGTAGTGTGTACTTTCTTTATCAAGCCCACTTTGTGAGGTAGGGGTTCTTTCTCTCCATTTCTTCAAGGAAAAATGGACCGAAGGTCATCGAGCTGGATGGTAGCAAATCTACAAGTAGGAACCAGCTCTCCTGACTTGTAGCCCACAGGGTGTTTCCACTTAAAAATGGATTTATGGTCAAATGAGTTGAGGAAGGGAGAGAAGAAACGGTCTAGGGGCAGCGAGTGATTCTGATAGTGAATGGGGATCCTCCGCCAGGCTCATGCAGTGACAGGTGAGCAATCAGCTCTGGCTCATCAACAGTCGGAAAAGACACTTACTCGCTCTCCTCGCTCTCCCTTTGCTCCCGGAACACCCTGTAAAAATGTAAATGTCAAGTTACTCGTAACACTGCACTCAGCCACCCACGAGGATAGTGCACCTCTTCTTAGTTTATTAAGATGTTTCCTTAGCTCCGGTAATTCTGCAGCAGAAATGAACACACAGCAGCAAGAATAAACAAACAGCAACCTGTAATCCCACCAAACAGAAGTAGCTCTTCTAAACATTGGACTCCTCCAGGCTTTTAATACATACACAGACACAGTCTGTTTTCATATATATTTTTTCAATACAGTTTACATTCATTAGTGTTCGGTATTAGCTTCAGAGGTACAGCAAAGGGGTTAGAAAACCATGTACTTTACAGAGTGGTCCCCCCGCCGCTGCAAGACCCAGCTGGCCCCATACACAGTCATCACAATATTGTTGACTGTATTCCCTGTGCTGTAATCTATATCTCTATGGCTATTCTGCAAGTACCAGTTTGTACTGCTGAATCCCTTCACCTTTTCCACCCAGACCGCCCACTCCCTCCCATCGGACAGCTGTTAGTCTGGTCTCCGTATCTATGGGTCTGTTTCTATTTTGTTGGTGTATTTTGTTCATTAAATTCCACATATAAGTGAAATCATATGGTACTTGTCTTTCTCTTGACTGACTTAGTCACTGAGCATGGTACCTAAAAAACAGTAAGTTTTTTAAAAATAGTTTTTTATTGATATTGTAGATGGTGGGGGGAGAGAAACACCCATAAGAGAGAAACATCGATCGACTGCTTCCTACTGGGGATCGAGCCTGCAACCTGGAGTGGAAGGTGCGGCCTCCTGGTGCAGGGGATGGCGCTCAGTCCACTGAGCCACCCGGGCGACACAGTAAGTTATGATACAAAACTGGGATCACACAGCAACACTGCTGGGTAACATGTCATGTCACTGAACCGGTCATTCATATCTTTCCATGCTACACACCAGTCTATGAAGTGTACTCTACTGATGCCTCATCATTTATTTCACACATCTCTGCTGAAGAGCTAAGCTCTTTCAGTTTTTTAAAGAATAGCTCTGGAAGGGGGCGGGGGGATCTTCCAGCCCAAGAGTTCCAATAAGAGATGAGGTCTGTGGAACCCCACAGCCTCACTCTGCTTTTTGTCCAGAGTAATAGCACATGATTCTTCTCTCTGATAACAGGAGCTCCTAGTAACATACATCTCAGCTGAATTATTATGTCGTTTTGTGGCTTAGCTACTCTTTGATCCATACAAAACTACTATAACTGTAAAACGTTTTACTGAAAAACAATGGCGGTTTTGGTGTTTCTGCACTTATAATGCAAATCACGTGTCTTCAGAAGGATTTCATCTTTTCTCTTCAGTTCTGGGACAGTGTAATCAGAGCCCTGCATTGGGCAGCATTTTTATAGTCTCTACCCAAAGGGTGGTGAGTGGTATTTATGGATGGAATCTGCCACATTGTCAGACTGTTCGCAGGTCTTACTACAATCTCAACAGGTCCCCCAATCTCTGTTCAGTTAACAGTCACCCAAATTCACAGTTCTGGGTTCACCCCATGGTATGCAGGTAAACTGGCTCTCTGGAAAAATAAAATGTCCTGACTTGTAATGTTGGCTGCTAGGGGAACTGTAAATACTTCTACTACAGCTGATTTCAAGCTGCAAATGTACTGTCATGGACGAGGGTGTTGAGAAGAGAATCGGAGGGGAGGGGAGGATTGGAGAAAGAGGGGAGGGGAGGGGAAGGGAGGAGAGGGGAGGGTTGGAGAAGAAGGGGAGGGGAAGGGAAGGCAGGGGAGGGGAGGAGCATCTACCCTCCTAAGCAGGTACCAGCCAGCTCAAGGCACCACTGGTTCTACTTTTTCTCCTCTCTCCCTTGCTTCTCGCATGTCTATTACACGCCCCCCCCCCAAGTTTGCATTGCAATTCCTCTTAGATCTGTCCCCCTATTCCATCACTCAGGTGCTACCTGACATCCCACACCAGGGCATCTGCAACCTCCTCCTGACTAAAGCCCTCCATCCAGTTCCTCCTCCACACCACCCGGCTTCTCTTCCTCAGATCTCACCAGCATACCATGTCGAATGCTCAGTGACTAGTGACCGATGGCCATCCTTCCTCTGTTCATCAATTCATAGACACTCGTGTGGCAAGATCAAAGTCCTCGGATTGAAAATCTTTTGTTATGTGGCCCCAACCTCCCCATCTTCTATCCTCAAGATTACAAGGTCTCATTCCCAGAGACCCAGTCTACTTACTCTACGAGAATGTGAAATTTGAGGAAAGCACTAAGAATAAATCTTGTAAATTAAGGATCAATATTCTAATGCAGGATTTAGTTTGAGTATCAGTTTTCAACACTAAATTTTTACTGTCATGTATATTTAACTACAGGTTAATTCATAGATTTCTCTTCGCTCTAATACTGGGGACCATAACATGAATTACTTTATATTTCCGAAACAAGTTAGCTTTTTTTTTTTCTTGCATAAAGGAGCCACTCAAACATTCAATTAAGTGCAATATTAAATAGAAATATTTCTTGTAAATTTAGGACTGTTGTCTACTTTCTCTGACTTTGAGTTTCCTTTTGCTTTGTTAATAAAATGAAAAAAATATGAACTGACTTCAACTAAAAGTATAAATCCACCCTTTGGTGTGTCATAAATAATTTTCCAATATTACAAATGAGATCAGTAGCCCGGCTGGTGTGGCTCAGTGGATTGAGCCTCGTCCCATGGACTGAGAGGTCCCAGTTCAATTCCCAGTCAGGGCACATGCCCGGGTTGTGGGCTCGATCCCCAGTAGGGGGCGTGCAGGAGGCAGCTGATGAATGTATCTGTCTCACATCAATGTTTCTATCTCTCCCTAAAAAAAAACATATTTAACAAATGAGATCAATAGTCAACCAAGCCCAAGAGAACTCTATTAAGAAATACACCCACACTCATACACATAATGATAGAATCTTGGTGTTGGGTATACGGCTGTTCACTCTAAATTCTTTCAATAATGTGTGTGTTTGAAAATGTTCATACTAATACTTTGTGGACAACAGATATAAGACATAGGATCTGCAAGCCACTTAAACACTAAGTTTCTTTGTAAGATGAGGACATGAAACGAAATGGTCTCTGGGGTCCCTTACAAAGCTAACCTGTCAGTGTCTCCTAACGCAGTCATTATTTGGAATGAGGACAGAAATTAATGAAAAATACCCAAACTGGGCTTGCAAGAAGTATCTCAGCCTCTGCAAAGAGAGCACAGGCCCTCTACGCCTGACCCTGGTGAGCGTGTGGTCCGTGAGGCAGCCTGTCTGGCTTACGGACTTCAGTGCCCCCAGTGCCTAAGGCCGTGTTCGGGATGTGTCAAGTGCTCAAAAATGAGTGAATGAGTGCATACATGAATGACAGCTGAATTCCACTTCAAACCTGTGCTTCATTTCAACTGCCTTGATTAAATATTTAAGACATAAAATGAAAAAAATATGAACTGACTTCAACTAAAAGTATAAATCCACCCTTTGGTGTGTCATAAATAATTTTCTAGAGGCACTGGGCCTCTAGATTATTAGAAAAACAGTCGATTCTATTAAAAAGCACCCAACTTTCATTATAAAAATTTTTGCAAAACGAAGATTTGTGAGGTATCCTTCCCCAGCCTCATTCTTTTGGGAAATAAATGTACTGGCCATGTCCCCTTCTTCGTTTCTTAGGCTCCACGCACGGACAAGTCCCCAAAGGGGTGTCCCTAAAGGGGCAGTAATGCCCTCCGGAAGGTCTAACTGGAGAAAAGGGCTACTCATGTCACCACAAGTACATTTTTAATGGCACCAGCTTTTCAAGCCTTGTATGCAAAACTAAAACAAACAAAAATAAGTAAAGACCATTTTATAAATTAAGAAACTGAAAATACTATAGTAGTTAATACTTTAGCTGCTTTACCATGTCCCAAGCACCGTTCTCATTGTATTAACTTATTTGATCCCCATAACAGTCCTATAAAATTAACTCATTTAATCCTTATAAGACTTCTCTAAGACAAACTCATTTAGTCTTTATAACAACCCTTGGAGATATTATTGCCATTGTACATAAGAGAAAAGGGATGCGTCAAGATGTTAAATAACTTGCCCAAGGTCACACAATGACAAAATGAAAAGCTGGGGACAGAGCCCAGGCAGCCGGGCTCCCAGGTCCATGCACACCTCAGTACAGGCCACGTTTGCCTCGACAGGGAACGCTGAACAGACCCCTATTCCAGTGAAGATCATATTTTTCCTAATGAAATAATAAAGAAAAAACCAACCATACATCCCCCGAGCCTAACTCTAGTCATTCAGAATTAGGTTTTAACTTGAGTCCCTTTATCTTGAGTATTTTTCTTTCTGAACCCAAAACCACATTTGACATTTCCATGGCTAGCTGCCTTTGATTCAATGGGTTTGTCTGAAACTCAGAAACAGAGATTACAGCGCACACCTAAGTGATAGGATGAACGGGCAGCATCAACCGCTGGGACCTTCAGTATAAAGGGATGGATGCGTTTACTCGGACCTGAAATTCCTCAAACTCAGCCTCACCTTCTTGTTGTTAAGTAGCTACAGGACACAGCTAGGCAGTCTTCGTGGAAGGTCTAATAGGGAAATATCTGTATGGCAAGAAGGTAGTTTTATTCCATCTCCTCTGACATCTTTCCTTCGATTTTTACAAAGTAAAACAAAAACAAAATCAAAATTCCTGAGCAAGTGAAAGCCCATAACTCCACCAAAGTATGCTTTGAGGGTAAACACATCTTCCCTGCAGATGCTGGCCAGAAAAAGTGGCACATTTTCCCTTCATTTCAGGAACACTTGAAATATAAAGAAAAGAAAAACACAGTAGCTACATTCATAGATTCACAGAATTTTCGTGCTGAAGGGAAGAGGAATAATTTCATGGTCCAAGTCCCACATATTAAAGATGTGTGTTCACTAAAATCAAAACATCCCTGCTCAGCTCTAAAGGCCTTCCACGTCTGACCCCCAATCTTTAAGAACCCTCTTCTAAAATGCCCTTGACCATCAGCCTAACTGGAATGCAAACGTACCTTCATTCTTTCTTCTAACAAATACTCAAGTGCCCTCTGGGATACTAAGCTGGAACACAGCAGTAAAAGCAGGAGAGTGATAAGATTTCTGCCCTCGGGACCTCTCCTATTCGTGGAGAGATGAACACTGACAAAGTATATCAGCCTGAGGAGGTGCAGGTGGCCTCACCCAGAAAGTGCACAGTTTTAAAGAGAGAGTAGCCATGCCCTGGCTGTTTGGCTCAGCCGTTAGAGCATTGGCTCGTGGACCGAAGAGTCCTGGGTTCGGTTCCCACTAGGGGCACGTATCTCGGTTGCAGTTTGTCCCCAGCCCCGGCTGGGGTCATGTGGGTGCATGTATCCCTCTCACATCAATGTTTCTCTCTCTGCCTCCCTCTCCCCCTCCTGCTCTATCTGAAAAATAAATGCAAAAAATGTCCTTGAGGGAGGATTAAAAAAAAAGAGCAGCCAGGAGCTTACAGGTAGAGAAAGGAGAAGAAACCAGCCCAGACAAATGGAAGAGCATGCCAAGGGGAAAAAATTGTGAGATACAATGGCATACATTTGGGGAGCTTTAAATAATTTGGGATGACTCAACTCCAAGCAAAGGGATGACGGGAGATTGAGTTGGAGGGGGAGAAAGGACCCATCGTGAAGGACCATGTACCCCTGGCTGCATACCTGGGACCCCTCCTCTGGGAAAGGGGTCCAGTGAGGACATTCAAGTCAGGCAGGGAATGACACATCAAAGTTGTTCTAGAAAGATCTTCCGGCAGCGATAATGGACCAGACCAGGGCTAGAGTTTCTAGAGACAATCTTAGTGAGAAAGGAGGAGGGCAGAAATAAAATTTGGCGGTGGCAAAGGAGCAAGAGAAAGTGCTGAAACATACTGAAATGTACAAAAGACAGGGCTGCCCTGTGCCTGCTTTCTGTTTTACTGCAGTCCCCATCTCAACGATGCCACCTCCCTGTCTCTGCAGGTGGACATCACACCACCCTACAAGATCCCATCGAAATGCTGCCTCCCTCAGGAGGTGCTGGCCTCGCCCCTCAGCCAGAGGGGTGCCTCCCTCTGTCTCCTGTCTCTGCTCATCTCTCTCTCTCAATGCGACTTTCATCGCAACATCCTTGTCTTTCTGCCTTTTAATACTGACTTCTACAAAAAACACCATTCTCTTAGATTGCCCCGAATGTAGGAAAACATCTTGATTACCTTCTGTACCCCTCAGAATCTCTCTCCCCCGTATGTCTGCATATTGTAGCTGCTCAGTAAATTTTTGTTTGTTTTATGCCTTTATTATCAGATAGAGCAGGAGGGAGAGAGGAAGAGAGAGAGAGAGAGAAACATTGACATGAGAGAGAGACACATCGAGTGGCTGCCACCCACACAACCCCAACCAGGGCCGGGGACAAGCTGCAACCGAGGTACGTGCCCTTAGCGGGAAACAAACCCGGGCCTCTCTGGTCCGTGGAATGACGCTCTAACCAGTGAGCCAAACCGGCCAGGGCTGCTCAGTAAATATTTTTAAGTGAATGCACTAGGAAACTGAGGTCCTGAGAAGCTAGATCAATTGCGTAGTGGCTCACACAGCTAAAGGCCACATCTGTAAAGAACCCGGGTCTTGACTTCTAGTGCAATGTTCTTTAAATACCGCAGCGCTGGCCCTCCTGCCTGTACTGATTTCAAGCTGATCACAGGGCCCTTCGCCCCTGTGCTTCCCCACAGCGTGTTCTCCTGCAGGGAGGCCCGAGACCGTGGCCTGTGCTCCCACCCCAGGTGGGAATCAGGACCACAGCAGCGTGCACGGTTTGCCTGGGATGTCAGCGGCTGAGACAGCGCCTGCAAGCAAGCGCTCCTGGCACGGACGAGAGGAAACGGTGCTATTTTAAGCGGGGCAGTCTGTCTTTCTTGGTCTCTTTCCCTCCTGCCTTCCTAGACAGACGTCCATGGGAAAACAATCAAGGCCCTGACACTTTGACACGGAGCCCGCGTTACCAGTCACGCCAGTCTGGCCGGCAGCTGGCCTCTGGTGGCGCAGGGCCCCGAGCACGGGGAGAGTCTGGGCCGGACAGTTCGGGGATAACCAGCTTCTGAGAGGCTGCCCAGTGCCCCCCGCGGCATCCCCACCCAGGGTTTATGAAACCAGACAAAATGGCATCTTCTCTGATAAAAATGCCACCATCAAGGGTCCTTTTCCTATATAACAATTGAAGATACATTATTAACAAGTGTTTTATCTCCAGGGAAAATGTATTGGTTTTTCTGTATGCTCCGTATTAGAGGCTGTTACAGAGGTTCAAAAAGGCCAGGTGGACAGGCAGGAAGGGGTCCTCCTTCCCTAACTTGTCCCATGTCTCACTCTACCCCTCATGTACCCCTGTCTTCTCCCAAGATCCCCGAAACTGACCTTCTTTCCAAGCCCACCCCTCTTGGCTCAGGAGCAACCCCACCGGGCCTAAGGGAAACTAGTTCTAGGTGACGCTGGTAAGACAGCAACGCATGAGAACAAACACTGTTCACTGTCCAACACGTTCCGTGGGCTTGGGGTTTCGTTCCTGTTTCACTTCAGGAAGCCGCAAGGGCCTCTGATGTCCTCAAATCTCCCGGGACACTCCGAGAACGAGCTGTAGTACGCACTGCCTGGTCACACTCCGAGAACGAGCTGTAGTACGCACTGCCTGGTCACACTCCGAGAACAAGCTGTAGTATGCACTGCCTGGTCACACTCCGAGAACGAGCTGTAGTACGCACTGCCTGGTGACACTCCGAGAACGAGCTGTAGTACGCACTGCCTGGTCACACTCCGAGAACGAGCTGTAGTACGCACTGCCTGGTGACACTCCGAGAACGAGCTGTAGTACGCACTGCCTGGTCACACTCTGAGAACGAGCTGTAGTACGCACTGCCTGGTGACACTCCGAGAATGAGCTGTAGTACGCACTGCCTGACATGCCTGACCAGAGCCCTGCTCCCCGAACCCTGCTGCCGCGGCCTGGAACTCGCTCCCCGGAGCACGTTCTGGGAAGCAGACGAGCCTGGTAGCAGAGAGCACGTGTCGATTCTCTTTTCTGGTGAGGAATAGCCTAGAATCAAATGCACGGAAAAGTCTGTGGTGAAAGGACAGTAGAGACAGGATTGTGTGTGTGTGTGTGTGTGTGTGTGTGTGTGGTGTGTGTGTGTGTGGTGTGTGTTGTGTGTGTGTGCATGCTTGCATGTGCTCACACATGGGGGTGTCAGTGTATGTTCCATGTGCCTGACCATACTTGGTAATATCATTTTGGATACAAAAAAGATGTGTGAAGATAAAGCAAATTTTTCTCTGTGACCCATTGTCAGCTTAACTGGAAAGAGCTAAAGTACCGTGACACTCATTTGAAAGAATATACGCACCCCTCCGTTCACTGCAGCATAGCCAAGATACGGAAGCAACCCAGGTGCCCATTAACAGACAAGTGGATAAAAAGGCTGTGGTACATATATACACTGGAATATTACTTGGCATAAAAAAGAATGAAATTTTAATATTTGGAACATCATGGATGGACCTAGAGGGTATTGTGCTAAGTGAAATATCAGTCAGAAAAAGACCAATACCTTATGATTTCACTTACATGTGGAATCTAAAGAACAATATAAATGAATAAACAAAAGAGAATCAGACTCATAGATATAGAGAACAGACTGAGGGCTGCCAGATGGGAGGGGAGCTGAGGGGCTGGCTGAAAAAGGTGAAGGGATTGAGAAGTACAAGTTGGTAGTTACAAAACAGTCTCGGGGATATAAAGAACAGCACAGGAAATATAGTCAATAATATTGTGATAACTATGCCCTGGCCGGTTTGGCTCAGCGGTTAGAGCGTCGGCCTGCAGTCCAGACAGACCCGGGTTCGGTTCCCGCTAAGGGCACGTACCTCGGTTGCAGTTTTTCCCTGGCCCTGGTTGGGGTTGTGTGGATGGCAGCCACTCGATGTGTCCCTTTCACGCCGATGTTTCTCTCTCTCTCTCCCTCCCACTCTATCTGAACAAAAAATGGAAAAATGTCCTCAGGTGAGGATAAAAAAAAAATATATTGTGATAACTATGGACGGTGCCAGGGGGATCCTGGAAATATTGGCGGGAAACACTCTGTAAAATATATGATTGTCTAACCACCATGCTATACACCTGAAACCAATATAAAATAATACTGAACGTCAACTATAATTGAAAAATAAAATCAAAGTATTTTGAACAACGACAATGTATTTGGAACAAATATACGGCTTTGAGAAATGACTGCTAAAGAGGGCCTTTATTTGGGTGTGCAATTTAGGACGTGTTTGCTAAAATCTGGAGGCATTTTTCATTGTCTTACCTTGTGTGTGTTTGTCATGTGAATTACAGCTCTGAAAATGACTCTGAGGAAGAAACAGTTGTATCGAAACGAGGAGAGAGGAAAGTGACAGTAGCGAGAGGGAGAGAAGTGTCTGTCTGAGTGAGAAGCGATGTTTCTGATGTGTCCTGTTCACTGTGCTAGGCAGAAAAAGCCCCCCCCCCCCAAAAAAAAACTATTCATGCCCTAATCCCAGAATGCATTACCTTATGTGGCAAAAGAGACTGCAAATATGACTTCATTAAGGATCTTGAGGTTATAGAAGGAGATTATCTAGGGCTATGTGGGTGGCCCGAGTGTGGTCACATGGGTCCCTAAAAGCTAAGAACCATTCTGGGCTGTTCTCAGAAGGAGGCTCAGAGATGCAACCTCGCTGGCTCTGAAGGGGGTGTGGGCCATGAGCCGAGGCATGTGGGAAGTCTTTAGAAGCTGGAAAAGACAGGGAAATAGATTCTTCCCTGGAACCTCCAGAAAGAAAATGAGTGTCTAACCACTATGCTGTCTACCTGACACTAATACAAATGCCAACACCTTGGTTTCTAACCCAGTGAGAGCCGGTCAGACTCTGACCTACAGAACTTGAAGAGGACGCATGTGTGTTGCGTTGAGCCGCTGAGATTTGGGGATTTGTTACAGCAACAGAAAGAGAGTTCATTCAGCTCTCCTACCCTCACCCTTCAAATTTCACTGTTCCACAGACTCTCAGGTTTGCAGTAGTGCAGACATTTACCCATCTTGATCATTTTCGTTTTGGACAGAAACTTAGTACATCACAAACAATATCCGAACGTTGACTCACAGCTACACCAGGAGGAACAACGTCCGAGCCACAAAAGCCACATTTAATACAGACGAGGAATCAGGTCCAGATGAGGAAACAGGTCCAGACGGGCTCATCTTTTTCTCCCCACCCCGCCCTCCATGGTCACACTTAAACGCCAACCTAAAAGATGGGCAGCACAAAATGGGAAGTCATTCGTTCCAATCAGTGTGCTTTTATTTACACCACTATTTGCTTAGATGTGAGTATGTCTTTACAGGAAATGCTTGTGGAGTTTAGAAAAGAAAAATTTATTCCCACTACTACTAATCCTTGACTTTCTCAAGCCTTCTATTTCCCCGCCAGGAGACAGGTCTAATTAATGCACAGCTCTTGTACCCCATCCCCGCAGGGACAGCACTGCGTTCACTCAGCCAAATACAAACAAACGAGGGGAATACACAGCGGCGGCGGAGCTCATTACTCCCGGTTGGGCCTCTGTCTTTAGCCATGACACATACACAGTTTGATCTTACTCTTTATCCTAGGAGCTTCTGTTTTCCCTTGCAGATTCCCACAGCATCCAGGGCTGAATGAGCTTTCTGACCAGCAGAGATGCTGAGACATTTAAACACACAAATAAACCAGAGGGATGACCTGGCAACCATCCTGACTGGCTACCGCTGCATACTCACAGGTGGTCCCAGGGCGCCTTGGGGTCCCACGCTTCCTGTGATCCCGGGGACTCCGGGGGCTCCGGGAATGCCCTAATGGAGAAGCGGAAAATGGAGCAAAGGTGAGGACTCCCACATGCTCATCGAAGACAGCAAGCTCTCAAGAAGCAGTCAGGAACACACACAGAGATGTTCCTCCCCCTCAACACCAAGACTTCAGGATACATTGCTCTTTCCTGGTCCCAGCTACGAAAGGAGTAGGGAAAGTATTTTATCAAGCAGTCTCCAAACGACCAGTCAGGTGTTGTTCTTTCTAATTCAAGACTTACCTGTGTCTAATGAAAACCAAGTCAATGCCGGGGATCTTATGGCGAAATGGCTCAGAGATACAGTGATCAAGCCACAGGGATGTTTTATTTTTAAAGGACATTTTAGGGGGAGGTCTGTAACCAAAGGCTGAATTGTTACAGCAAAGACAGCAGCCAAGGTGAAAGGTGTCAAAAGAAACAAAATGCTTTAAAGCAGAGTACCTGCCGGTAGTGTCTGTAAATACTTACAATTGGCCCCGGGGGTCCAGGAGGGCCAGAGGACCCGTCCTTTCCAGGGAAGCCCTGGGGAAAAGAAACACAGCAGGTCAACCACGAAGCTGCTTGACATGGCTTCTAGGTAGGTGTACCCAATTCCCTTCAATATTCGGGGGCCAAGTCCGGTCACTTGCTCTGAACTTCCAGGGACTCACTGCTTTTACATTCTTCATGGAAATTGCTCTTGGCAAGACGCGTGTGTCTATTGGCCCTACGAGACTGTCCGGTGCAAGAATTCTAGGTGTGAGAAATGCTACTCAGTAACTGAAGCAGGAATTTGTTTCCAAGAAGTGTTTTTATTAAACGAAGCGTATAAAGGAGAAGGCAGGTCAAGTCTCAGTAATTGATAACCAGTCAAAAGGACGAATTAGTATCTTCCGTGACCTGAGAGGGCTTGGGGGAGGGGCCTTATCAAGGAGTCTGTATTACTAATTGAGAGCACTGTCCCAGCTGAAACCTCTGCTCTGCAGGAATGGCCTGGAGGAGAATCTGGGGGGACTTCCTGCTGCAACGATAGAGTGACTGCCAGGCAGGTTTGTAGAATATGTCGTCATGGGCTTACAAATGGGTACATCATTTCTTCCCATTCCAAGTTAGAAGAGTTTAAGGCAGAAAACAAATGCTGTTATTTATTTTAAAAAATAACACCCTAAATTATTGATCATGTGAATGTGTATGTTATCTTTATGTATATTAAAAACAAAACAAAACATCTGATTGACTCACTCTTACCCGGTTATAGTTCTTAGTTGTGGATGCCAGTCCTTCCAATGCAGTAGAAACATGAGAGAGAATCTTATATCTAACTTTTATAATAGGCTCAAAAATGTTATCCAAATATCAGCTTCTACTACCTAGAGAAATGCCTTCGCATCTTGGGATTTGTCTCCTACTGGAATATTTCATTCCCATCCTGAACCACTCAAGCCAGCCTCTCTCAGCTTCCTCGCTGGCCTCTCCCAATTCTCTCTCTAAAATGTGTGCCACTTGTCCAGTGAGCTCTTTTTCCTACTTCTCTTGCTCATGAAAACCCACCTTCCTAGGGCTCCCCATCCAAGCTCACACGATTCCTTTGGACCTTGAGGCAGCAGACAACAGAGAGGGAGGATGAAGCCGGAGGGAAGGAAAAGGGTGCGAGCTGGAGACAGGATAGGAGAGGTGGCACCGAGGAGGGGGTTAGAATACAGGAAAAGCATCGGTCAGCAAGACCCTTGCATCAAGCACTGAAGCTCAAGTACTAGCGAGTCCTACACCCAGATAAGGCAGAAGATTCTAGAGCTTACCCACATTCGTGGTTTGCCTTCTCTGCCTGGGCACATTGTGAGGCTACATTTCCCAGCAATGATGCTGGAGCCACAGGGCTGAGTTCTGGCCAAGGGGAATGGGCCAGTTCCAGTGCTGGCTCAGAGGAATTTCCCATGGGCAAGCCTTCCCTTTCTTTTCTCCTGTAGCGAACTTAGAGGCTACGGTTGAAGATGAGAATGTCCCCAGAGGGAAGGACCCTGGGTCCCTAAATGATGATATGGAGCAGAGACCAGACCTACCTACCCCTCTGCCTACCCCACTGACAGCAGTGGATAGAGAACTGACAACAGACTTTGTCTCATTTTATGGCACTAAACCATTTCAATTTAGGGTTGAGATTTTAGGGCTGTTTGTTATAGTTGCTATTCTATACTAATATGCATGCTAGTGTTGTTTTACTACTACTTCTTTCACTGTGGTTAGTCAGTCAAAAATATTGTCAGAAAACTGCAGTAATAAACCTGGATCCTGATTCACACACACACACACACACACACACACACACACACACATCCTTTCTTGGATCTGCTAACTAGACAACAAAAATTAATACTGATATAGGTTGAAAGAAATTATTTTACATGGAATGAAATATACCATGTCCAGGAAGAAAGGCATAACAAAATCAGAATATGTGAGATGAACAGGACCCCAGAACTCATCCGGTCCAGCTCCCTGATAAGGGAGAAAACTTGGGACAAAGAGTGGCTAGGAGATTTTATCATATAAAAAGGATTTTTAAACATCTACTCTTATTTCCTAGGTGAAGTTCACATAAGAAGAAGAAGACCAGACTCTGTGCACATGTGAAATAATTTAAGAAGACCTTTCTTTCTAAAAGGACTTCCTGCCTCAGAGCCGTCCCAGGGCTGGATGGCAAAGGAGCCCGTGGCCGTGTGCACGCCCACCCACGAACCCGAGCCACGGCCAGCAGACTCCTCCTGACTGTTTTCCAGGCGGTGTCCAGGGGGCGGGGAGAATCCCAAACACCAGTAGGGAGGGCTGGTTTAATCCACAGAGGGATGCCAGCCGGGGGCATTTTCTTAGCTAAGGAAAGCTCAGCAGGAAATGGCACATGTACTCCCCTCGCTCACTCATGGGGAAGGAGTTCGCACAGCAAGGGTTAATCGGTGTGCTCCTCCGCGGTGGGGCACGGACACGCCAGCGAGCAGTTGGGAATTCCCATGATTTATAGACTCCATGTGAATATCATCTGAAGGGAAGATGATGCAATACCGTTCTTACAAAAGAGCTAAACTTGGCAGGGGGGCGAGTGTCAGTATGACCAAATCCAAAGAGAAGACTAGATGAGATGTTTGTTCACGCTATTCTCCTACCTAAAAAGCATCCCAGAAGATGAGGTCTCCCTCCCTCTCTCTTTCTTTCCTTCCTTCCTTCCTTCCTTCCTTCCTTCCTTCCTTCCTTCCTTCCTTCCTTCCTTCCTTCCTTCCTTCCTTCCTTCCTTCTTCTTTCTTTCTTTCTTTCTTTCTTTCTTTCTTTCTCTCTCTCTCTCTTTCTCTCTCTCTCTCTCTCTCTCTTTCTCTCTCTCTCTCTCTTTCTTTCTCCTTCCTTCCTTCCTTCCTTCCTTCCTTCCTTCCTTCCTTCCTTCCTTCCTTCCTTCCTTCCTTCCTCCCTCCCTCCCTCCCTCCCCCCCCCCTCTCGCACGCGCATGTACACAGCAATTATGTTTTAATCATTGTTCTATTCCTAACACCTTCCTAGCACATTGCTGGCACAAAATGGGTACTAATAACATGTTTAATTTGAATACAACTGTTTTTGAGAGTGCGCTCTGATCATCACATTGAACAGAAGACTATGAACCTCAGGTATACTTAGTCTGGGGCTGTGTAAGGCAGGGCAAGACCCATGTCAGCTCCGGGTTTGAGAGCGCCAGCAAGCAGGCCGCCATCCCCCCTCAGAAGCTGACGTTTCACTTCCGTGGACATCTGAGGAGCAGTTTCCCAGAAGGAGACCTGGGTGGTGGGGGGAGAAACCTTGCAGGTGGTGAAGGAGGCGGGAGAGGGCAGGGAGGAGGTCAGGTAAGAATTGGATTTAGCTGAAGTCGGGCCTCAGCCTAATCCCAGGGGAGCTCTGGAGTGTGGGTCACACATCAGAGTTGACCCAGGGTAAGGTTTTATACACACATCAGTTAGTCATTGCCTGGGACCAAGGTGGCCTTTCCAAAGGCAATTCTCTAGAAGTAACTGTGAGTTGCTAGGTAGGAGTCAACACCCAGAGCAGCGAGGGGACGGAGTATACCTGCCAGGTAGGGGGTCTGGTCAGTACCCACTCCAATGCCTGTTACTCTAGCACTTTCTTTCATAGACAATCCTTACAAATTGAGTGTTTTTCAACGTAATAAAGAATAAAGACATTCTTAAGGCTACCTACTGTGAGTTACCCATTTCCCTCACTCCAAATTACATCACCAATTAAAATGTACTTTTTGCCCATCATTACTAAACTAAACTAAGAGGATCTTGAGCTTAATACCATTTAGAAACACAGTCAAAGCCATTTTCACCCAAATTTCTTCCAAACCTTAGAAAATAAAAAAGTTTACATTTTTCATCATGTAAATCGTTTTTATTTTTTTAACGTTTGAGTCACGCTAGTAAATGTACCTTTGAAAGAGTCTTACTTGTAGCCTCCCGTTTGTCACATTATTTAAAAATATCTGCAGAGCTACTGTGTGCTGGGGAGTCTGTCAGTCTGGGGCAGACACTGGTGAATAGAAGAAGCTCTTTTGAAGGAAGTTACAATGCCGAGAGAAATCAACAATGGGAAGGAAACGACGAGGTGCTCTGAGGTGGAACTCGAGAGTTCCGTGGGAACACGTGGGATCCGAGGATGAGTTCACAGGAGGGGGGTGTGAGTCAGGGGACCCAGGACGCTTGGCAGCTGCGTCAGCCTCCCTGAGCCACTACCCGTCCTACAGCCCATCCTGAGAAGCCAGTCAGCACTGAGGCGGGGCTCAGGTTCCTTTTCCATCTCCTCATCTCAGGCTGAGCAACAATCGCCACCGTTTTTTATAGAAAAGCAATAAACTTGGTGGAAAGAAAACCGCTGTAACACGTCTACGCTTTACAGGGCAAAATAATGGGCAAATTCTAGCTTCGTGACTTGGTTTAAGCTAAAGCTCATTGAATGGTCTGCAACTACATAAGCTAAAACTGTGTTTGCATTTCCCAAAACATGTCTATATCTATAAATTATCCATTTCATATCAGGAAGCCAATCTGAGAAGAAGTGTGTTTGTGAGTTAAGCACCCTCATAAAAAGCAGAAACCCTTAATTAAGCAATAAAGAATTAATATTAGAGAAAAGATTAAATGATAAGCATAATGTGGGAATTTACTTAAGCTGACAAATAGGTTTTTTAAAGTGCATGAAATGAGCCACACACAAACAGGGATGCTTTATAACATGAACAGCATTTTTCTTTTTTGGGATACCCATCTCAAAATATTAATATGCACCCACAACCCACATTAAAAATAATTTTTGCTATAAAAACTTGAAAGGATTTTTATAATTTGTTTTTTAAAACATTTGGCTATGACCAACTTATTAAGTTAAGTTATGGTTGGCAATAATTCAACAGCAAAAGGAAATCTAACCTAAACTTCGCTTTCAAAATCACTAATTATCAAACGAATACTAATTTTAACTATGGCTGAAATTGGCAAAGCATATCATTTTATAGACATTTAATTAAACATTTATAAATTTCCATCTTTCAGTTTTCTTTTCCATAATTCAGAGCAAATATATATATTTCTCCTGGTCATAAACATTTTTTGTAGGCTCTTAAAAAGTTTCTACTTTCTAGGTAGTATGCCTATGGCGTCCAAAGGATGAAACCAATGTACCTACAATAGTGCTGTAACTGAAATAAAAGTGATAAGCTAGAATATTTATTGGGTTTTTTTGTGTTGTCAATCCTCACTTGAGATATTTTTTTTCACTGATTTTTTAGAGAGAGTAGAAAGGAGTGATGGAGGGGGAGAGGAAGATGAAAAGAGGGAGAGGGAGAGGGGGGGAGAGAGAGAGAGAGAGAGGTCGAGAGAGAGAGGTCAATTGGTTGCCTCCTGTGCCCTGTCTGGGGTCAGAAACTGAATCTGCAACCCAGGTACCTGCCCTTGACTGGGAATTGAACCCATACCCTTTGTTGCATGGGCCAATGATCTAACCACTGAGCACACCAATCAGAGCCAGAATATTTATGTTTATGTAGCTAGAGCACTCACTCAGACCCAGTGACTTAGTCGCTATCCATGCCTTCTTTGAAGCCTGCCATGGGCCATGGAAATTAACCTGAAGATTCTGCAACACCAACTGCTGTGGTCCTTCAATTGATGCTACACTCTGAGGTCAAGTGGGGTCTGTAAGCAGCTGGCATCCGATGCGTTTGTTGAAATAAACCAAACTCAAGCACAAGGGCCCGAGAAGTCCTGGTAGAAACCCCCGAGGCACAGTTTCAGGCCTGTGGCGCGGCCCCGGACTGCTGTGAGCGACAGCAGAGACCCGTGTGGCAGCCAGCCATGGGAAACAAGGCTGCTACTTGCAGCACAGGATTCAGACCAACCACCAGATTAAGAGGCCAAGCAGTGAGAAGCCACAGACTCTGTAAACACCGGTCCAGCCAGAGAGCCGAGGTCAATCCTTACGCGTGGTACCATATTGAGTCACACTGGGGAACTTTCGGTGATACACACACACACACACACATTTATGTATGTGTATAAATATGTATACATATTCTCTACATATATACACACACACTATCTGTGTACATATATTTACATATGTTATATATACACAATACTATAATATTTACATATATGTATATATATTACATATATATTTAAATGTATATGTATAAACATAAATGTATACATTTTTAGTAAGCTGCAGTGATGGTTTCAGTGAATAAAAACAAGAAACACCAGCAATATTCTCCATAAGAAATCACTTTAACATGTAACAGGCCTAGTACACTCTACTATCCAGTGATTCCCAAACCATGCTGATTATCGGAATCATTCTGCTCTTTAGAACGATGCATTCCCAGGGCACGCATAAGACGTCTGCATATTAAAAAACAGTCAAACAAACGAAGCAAACCATAGAACAACCACCTGATCACTTCAGTTGTGAAACTGCTGTTTTACGTAACAATGTCTGGCCCGACGCTGAAGGACAGCATCAGAACCCGAGTGCATGGCAGATATTATTTGTATCTTGTGCCCCAACAGAAGTATCTTTATAGCCCATAATAATATAAAACTAACTTCTTAAGTAATTCCCCTCCCCCAGATGAGCCAGTATCCAAGTAAAGGTTGAAGATAAAAAAATATATTCTTAGGTGTGAAATATCAACTTCTACTTCACCAAGAAAGTAATTCAAACTGGGTTCCTTCTGCCCCAAAATGCTGGGTGAGACATCTTCAGAGAGGGAGTCCTGCTCATTAGACATCTTTGTGGAAGACTCTTCTACATTAACAAAATCCCACAGTGGTCTTTGTTAACGTGATTCCGTGGAAAGCAACGCTTGCAGTGTTAGAGCCGAGGCAATGGATTATAATCCTGGCTCCAACACTTATTAGCTATGTGGCATTGTTCTCATCCTTCTACTTTCTGGGCTCACAACTCGTTATCTGTAAAATGGGGTAAGAGTGTCCAGCATTTGAGGTTATTCTGAGGAATAGAGAATATAACATTTGTTTTTAACTTATTAAAGTTTTTTTTCTTTATTGATTTTAGAGAGAAAGGAAGTGAGAGGGAGAGAGAGATAGAAACATCAATGAGCCCTGGCCTGTTTGGCTCAGCGGTTAGAGTGTAGGCCTGCGGTCCAGAGAGACCCGGGTTCGGTTCCCGCTAAGGGTATGTACCTCGGTTGCAGTTTGTCCCTGGTCCTGGTTGGTCGTGTGGGTGGCAGCCATTCGATGTGTCCCTTTCATGTCGATGTTTCTCTCTCTCTCTGCCCCCCACCCCCCACTCTATCTGAACAAAAAATGGCAAAATGTCCTCAGGTGAGGATAAAAAAAAAAAAGAAACATCAATGAGAGAGAACATCGATTGGCCACCTCCTGCATGCCCCTCACTAGGGATTGGGCCTATAATCTGGGCATGTGCCCCGACCGGGAATCAAACCGGCGACCTCTTAGTGCATGGGTCAAAGCTCAACCACTGAGTCACACTGGCCGGACAAGATAAATTTGTAAAGCACCTGCATTTTATCAGTAATGAATGACAGCTGTTTCTGCTATTTTCATTCAAATAATCTGCCAAGTCCCAATTGCATGTATCATCATCACTGTGGCTGACAAAGAATGTTCTCCTGAGGTTCAGTAAAATCCCAACTAGACCCACGAAATAGAAAATCAAATCATTTTCTCCACTTGCTTTGTGATGGTATGCTATATTTCCTCTTCTAAAAGAGGAAAGTACTCAAGGGAGTGATTTTGAATCTTAGTACTTAACAAAATACATTCTTTAGATGACTCTCTCATTACTGTTTAACATTTATGATAGGAATTAAATCCAGATAGTTGACTCGAGATCAATTTCTCAAGTACATTTTAAATCCAACTGACTTTGATGAAATGGGACATTCATCACAAATAAAGCTCTTGTGTACATCAAACCCACATAAAAAGAAACTGTTTCCAAGAGACTTTTTAATATGAAATCCAAGAAAAGTAATACAATAAACTACTTGCTTTTCCTTTAGACTTTTTAAAAATAAATCTTTAAAATATTTTAAAGCATCTTAATATGTGGAGAACAGGCATTATAAAATATATCCTGTCCTGACTCGTTAGGTTTACATGGAAAAGAATTAGCACTGCTCGGCCGGTGTGGCTTAGTGGATTGAGCGTCAGTCCCATGGACTGAGAGGTCCTGGTTCAATTCCTGGTCAGTGCACATGCCAGGGTTGCAGGCTCGATCCCCAGTAGGGGGCGTGCAGGAGGCGCCAACTGATCTTTCTCTCTCACATCAATGTTTCTATCTCCCTCTCCTTCCTCTCTCCCTAAAAAAAAAAAAAAATCAATGAAAACATATTTTAAAATAATTTGTTTAAAGAAAAGAGTTAGTACTAATATCAGCTAAAATTGGATTTTTATATAGAAATTCTTTATATAAATAAATCCCTACAATGACTCTATGGAGTCAAATATTATTGTTTCCACCTCACAGATGAGGAGAGTGAAGTTGGATGTATTAAATAATAGGCCCAGTGTTCCCTGGGTGGGGTTCAGACTCAGGTCTGGCTGCCACTCCAAGTCTGGGGTATTCACCACTGGACCATCCTCATCCCCATAACCTAACACATTCTGCAGAATTCATATGTGGAAGGTTTTTTTTTAAAAGCAATTCATCTTTTATAGATTAGAAAGAAAGGCTGTGGTTATGGCAAGGGTGTGGAGATACAGGGAGCAGCCACCTGGGGGAAATTTAAATTAAGTTTACTTGGAATTTAAAAGCGAATACCCTCTGTACACAGAGGAATTACTAGCTTCCGGGTGCCATAAACAATATATCTCCTTCTCATTTCTACTTCTTGTCTTCTGACTTTTTATATAACCATATGAAGAACTGAAAATGAAGAATGTTAAAGCTTCTATTGGGAGTGCTTCACACAAAGTCGGTGGTCTTGGATGTGAGTGAGCCTCAGAGCTAGAACAGAGGTTGCTTTTCTCTTCTCTTTCTTTTTCCAGTTCTTTCTCTAACGTCTTGTGCTTATTACTCGCGCCTTGCCCCTTCTTCCTCGCTTCTCTAGGTATCCCAGGATGTCTAGGGTGAAGGCTGAGACACTCACCCTGCAAGAGAGGAGCTCTAAGGTCACAGGGTGGACCCTGGAGTCGCAGACACCGAGGGGACGGGGGAAAGAGGGAGGTGGCCAGAGTCACAGTGGGAAAGGGAGACCAGACGGGAATGCTGCTGGTCGGTGTGCCCAGTGTGAACCTGGACGCTCATGCGTTCTGCTGTCCGCTGTGCGGCTGCGCTGTCGCTCTGGGGAGCGTGGCCCTGCCTTGCGCCCTGGCACCTCCCAGCAAGAGGCTGAGGCATGTCGACCAAGAAGTCCAACGTTTGCTGGCCCTGCGCTGTGGCCTCAGGCCCAGGCTGGGATACGGGCTGCCTCCTGGAAGCGTCCAAGGTCCCCCTTGGGAAAAGCCAGAATAAGCTAGAAACACTAGAAAACACGTTTCCCGATGAAAGGGGAGATGTTTAATCTTCTCCTTTTTATTCTTTGTTAAGCTCTCCCCCTTCCAGACTGCAGGGAGGGGTCACGTGGGCACCGGGTCCGGGAAAGAGGTGCCAACCTTCCTCTAAGTTAATCGTCAAAGTGAGGGTGCTAGCTTTGGGCTGCGAGTTCTTCGTTACCAACAGGAGAAGATGAAGATGTACGAGAAGACGCAGTAAGGAACCCCCAGCTCCTATCACACCGCTCAGTGGCCCCGGGACCCTGAGGAGCGCCAAGCGCTGATTGGCCAGCATCGCACGTTTATCCCGGCTTCCTCTGCTTCCCCTACAGATGGCTTCATTCATTCGCGGTCAGAGGAAATGAAGTCACAGTCACAGTCAGTCACTGAGGTGCTGAGAGTGATGACCAAACAAACACTCTCTGCTTCCCGAGTCCCTGGACACTCAAGCCAAACTGGGCAGTTTCCTGGAAGTGGCTTGCCAGGCATTTCAGCACTAAGTCCCGTCACGCCCTGGGGGTGCTCTGTCTGTTCTGTGCCAGGGTTGTCATTGTTGTTGTTATCATTACTATTTTCCGATCGCAGGTCTGCCTGTTAGGACGGACCGAGGAAGAGCGGGAATAATCCTAAGAGTTTTCCTTAGTATTCTTTCAGTAACCCCTCCCTCCTGTCTAACCACAGAGACCTGGATACTCCTGATGCCCCAGAAAGACCTGGACGTCAGTGTCCTGGATCTGTCCCTACAACTGTGTAAGCTGGTGTGGACGTCCCACTTTACAATCCCGCTAAATAACTACCTACTTGTTTCAAACCCTTTACTTTTCTTAAGCCTCAAGATATTTGACTAACCCAGTGACTTTCAACCTTTTCCATCTCCTGGTTCACATAAACTAATTACTAAAATTCCTGTGGCACACTCCAAAATATATTTTTTGCCAATTTGACAAAAAAAATCAGGTATGATTTTGATTCATTCACACCAGGTGGCTGTTGTGTTGGCTGGTGGTGTTTTTTCATTTGACAGTCTGAGCAAAAAGAGGTCAGTGCCCCTGACTAGTCA
Organism: Molossus molossus; assembly: GCF_014108415.1. Lineage (NCBI taxonomy): Eukaryota > Metazoa > Chordata > Mammalia > Chiroptera > Molossidae > Molossus > Molossus molossus. Next base: position 60,521,801 of record NW_023425351.1, on the reverse strand, counting down.
GGTACTGCGTGATTTAAAAATTCTTGCTGCACACAGGTCGAAAATCGCTGGACCGAACAGATCAGAGCCACCTGAATAACTTCGTTTGCACTCACCTCTCTTCCTTCTCCACTTTCCCTGAGAAAGACCCGTTTGTTTTCTTGGACCAGGGGGAAGGGTCATGCCCTTGACACCCCCCATCCTTCCATCTCCTCCAGGAGTACACAGGGCCTTGTTTAGATATCGAAAGTCTCCCCTCTTCTGTATCCTTTGGAGGCCATAGTGGACAAGTGTCTCTCAGTTGACCATAGTCCATGGTACATAGTATATGCTCAATTAAGATATGTGCTCCATTAATATTTTGTAAAATAAGGTATGAGGTATTAAACTACATACATAACCCTTTCCTTAAGCAGGGCAGCCACATTACACAGTTCCAGGGGAACCCATTATATTTTGTTCTCCTGAATGGCACCCCCTAGAGTTGTACACTGAAATATTTTCTAAAACAACTCTCTCAGGATTCCCACATTTTTTTTTTTTTATCCTCCCCCAAGGACATTTTTCCATTTTTTGTTCAGGTAGAGTGGGAGGGAGAGAGAGAGGAAGAGAGAGAGAGAAAAATCGATGTGAAAGGGACACATCGAGTGGCCGCCTCTCTCAAGACCCAACCAGGGCTGGGGACAAACTGCATCCGAGGTAGGTGCCCTTAGCGGGAACCGAACCCGGGCCTCTCTGGACCGCAGGCTGACACTCTAACTGCTGAGCCAAACCGGCCAGGGCCCCACATTTCTTTTTTAACATTGCCCTACAAAGTATGAGTATCCACTGAACACCAGTTTTAAAAAGCAAGTTAATTCCCATCTAAGAATTTTTCAGAGTGGGATTTAGAGATACCCTGAAAGTTTTCCCTCCAAGTTGAGGGAGAGAGGAAAATAAAATCCATGTACAGATATCTTATCACTTAATTATAGGTCTAAGACTTTTAATCTTATAAAAGAAAACATGTTTGGAGGAATAGCAAAATATTTACAAAAAGTCTGTGTTGGTATATTGGTTTTTTAAAAAATGAATTCCAAAACCAAATGATCCCAACACTAATTCAACGTGTTTGAATTTGGAGTTCTCTGCTGACACTGGATCCCAGGCACGGATAAATCAAGTCAATTCACTGAAGCAAATCGGTAAAATTGCCATTTTTCAGAGCCTCAGGAATCACGAAAGAATCTAGGTGTGTAACCACACAGGATCTTAGCTTAAGCCCTTTGCCAAAACATATAAATACTTCTAGACACTCCTTCTACACATACAAAAAACCTCCATCAATCTGACTTTCAGAGAATGCCTCCTTTAGATACATTCACCTGGCCATGCTCTGCAGACTGAGTAATTCCATTTGATGGACAGAGACTAAACTGAGTTTTTAAGCAAATGAAAGTTTGGTAAAAAGAAGGAAAAAGAACATGGAAAAAATTTAAGATCCCACACCTAGCTTTCTATAGAGAAAGCAGTCTCCTCATGTTTGCGTGGTGGGGGAACCACGAGCTAAAGACCGGCCTCATTTGAATAGATAAGTCAGCCTTCTAGTTGATTGTTTCTTTCTTTCTTTCTTTCTTTCTTTTTATCCTCACCCAAGGACATTTTTTCATTTTTTGTTCAGATAGAGTAGGAGGGAGAGAGAGAGAAACATCGATGTGAAAGGGACATGTCGAGTGGCTGCCACTTGCACGACCCAACCAGGGCCGGGGACAAACTGCAACTGAGGTACGTGCCTTTAGCGGGAACCAAACCCGGGTCTCTCCGGACCGCAGGCCGATGCTCTAGCTGCTGAACCAAACCGGCCAGGTCTAGTGGATTGTTTCTTAACCTAATGAGTAAGCGATACCAAAGACACCACTGAGTGCCAAATATGTCGCTTTCCATTGGATTGGATCTAAGTGGCCGCCACTCTGTATGACTCAATCTTGGGAGAAACTGTGGAGAGGCCTGCATGTCTAAATCAGTGACAGCTTAGGGAAGACCGATCTCTCTCTCCCTTGCTGAAAATTCAGACTTCCTATTGCCTTTCTGCTGAAGTCCAAAATCTTTAGTCTGAAAAATAATAGATGATTCAAGTGAACATGTGTTGACTTCTCCAGCTTCATTTCTGGTCTCCTACTCCTAAGTGTATATGAACATGTACACGCACATGCATGCGTGCACACACACATGCACACGCACATAGCACTCTCATCTCTAGCCATGCTGAACAATATGCAATACCGGAAATGCCCATTTTCTGCTTGTCTCCACCCCTTTGTTGGTGCCATTTTCTCTGCTTGCTGTGGTTTTCCCTTCCACACGCACCTCAATAGTTTCTCTCTCTTAGTTGATGCTCAGCTTCCTCTGGGAAGCTTTTCCTGACCCTCCATGTCTGGATGAGTTATCTATTCTTTGTGCTCCCATGGGGCTCTTTAAATATCCCCATCAAAGCATTATTACAGCACCTTATTGGTTATAGCTCCTCCCACTAAGCTGAACAAATCTTTGAGGACAAGAACCTCAGACCTGGCTCAGTGAAGACTTCGATAAACAAAGACTAAATGTTAACTCCCCTCTCTTCTAATCATCCTTATCATTTCTTTGACTGCTGTCCACTCAATAAGTTAAAAAATAATTGACATACATTAAATAAACAGAGATTACCATAGATAGTCATAATATTTAAATTTTGATTCATGATTCTTGATTTCCTTTAGGTTTGTGCCTTGAGAATTAGAAAAAATTGGCAAATGTGTTCAACCCATACACACAATTCAGTTCATAGTGTACTCAGGTTGTGGGAATCTTCAGAAAGAGGTACGACTAATTTAGGAGGGTTTGGTAAAAGTCCCAGGTTTAAATAAAAGATGGCAGTGAAGGGAAATAGAAGTAGGATGGATAGACTGTAAACAGAAAGGAAGGGTAAGAAAAACAAAACGAAACACCTGGTTTGAGTGACTTCCCTGCATAGAATCATGGCAGACGCAAAAGACAACTTAGCGAGGAATCTACCATGCTGACGACCAACCTTGGGCATCCTTACCCTCTGGCCTGGAGAGCCATCGCGTCCCGGTGAACCAATGCCTCCTGGGATGCCCTGTTGTAGAGCAAGGACAAGAGGAGAGTCAGATTCAAGGAGATGAGTGACCCTCTTACACAGTTTCCCCGAAATAGACCAAGGCCTTTCAACAAACCTAATCGCACAAAGGTGGGGTCCTGGTGACTGAGAATTCAGAACCCACAAGTTATTCACAAGCCCCCACCAGGGCTCACCCTGAGACCATCAGTATGACCCTTAGACGGGGCATAAGGTAAATGAATACAAACCAAACATCTTTAAAGTAGAAACCACTCATTGCCAAGATTCCAGCTGACTTCAGATCTACTGTTTTTCCCTCTCTTAGCAAAGCTCTTGTCTAGAGCCGAGAGCAATAGACTAAAAACAACAACAACAAAAAAAACAGATATAATACCTGTGGACCAGGCTGGCCAGTCTCTCCTTTCTCTCCTTTCTCGCCTGGCATTCCCTGAATATCCAAAAGTACACAAAGTTAAGTTCACACAGGTTGACTCTTAGTCTTTTCTTTTCCTGCACGGACTGTCCTAATATTTTCAACATGACATTGCTTTCATGCTAACATCCAAATGCAGCATATTTCACTTCTCACATACGCTATACTACTTATGTAAGCATTCCTATCAAGCTGCACATTTATATATCATAATGGTTTAAACACAGAACATACAGTCTGACGTGGCTCGGCTCATATAGTAAATACGTGGAGGGGAGTTCTGGCGCATTTCAATATTGTTTATAGTTTAGACTTTAAAACCATTATCCGTATAGATTTTTGTTTTGCTTTGGCTAGAAATTTGTAAGAATGGAAAAGCAAACACAGAAACTGGCTGGTAGCAAGACCTCAACAAATGTTTATTATTAGCAGTAGTAATTTCACAAGTTGGCACGTGAATGCTTACTAAAATGTAAAAATAACTCTGGAAAAGAAAACGAAGCTAGGGAGACATATTATATGCACAGAAAGACTGCTAAAAATGGCTTTCAAAGATCTGTTAGCTTCAACTATTAATTACAGAGATTGGTTTGATTCTATAAATCTAGATCTCTATGGTAAGTTTCATGAAAATCAGTGAGTGGAATTCAATTAGGTTTTGGTGGTCCAAAGAGCTTTTAAAAAGAAATGGGGCTGTAAAAAGTCATCTAAAACTCATACTTAGTGTACTGCACTTTGATGCTCATTGAGATAAAGATGGTAAGTAAAAGACTTTCATAAATCTATATCCACAACCACTATAAATATGTGATGAATAACTTAAATTTGTATAATATTTGTTAATGGTAAGGAGTTAATCAAACAAGAAAAAGAACAATACATGGCAAGCCCTGTTTTTATTCTATAGACCAACGCTCATGGACACACTTACTCCCTCGCCTTGTATGTTTCTGTAAGAGACCCCACTGTTCAACAAAAAAAATTGGCTAATGAATGACCTCTCAGTCATTGCTTTTATTTCCCAATTCTTATTTGTAGGAGTTGATAGGGGCTGAGGCTCATTATGAAGGCACAGCAGACAAAAGTTCATTCTTTATAACTCATGGAGAAATGATCATTATAAAAATCTATTTGAATGTTTAAACACAACTCACAGGTATTCCTTGAATGGACAGACCACTTGGTCCTTGGGGTCCAGGGGGACCCTGAGGTCCTGGAGGGCCTGTTTCACCCCGAGGGCCATCTGGTCCCTGTAAGGCAAGAGAAAGGAGTCATCCCAGAGGTAAGTTAGACCCTTGGGTACCCAGAGGACATTTCTGCTTAGAGTACTTATAGTGTATTTCCTTAAACAGTGCTTCCTAAGACGGGCAACATTCATGGGAGAACAGACACTAAACCTCAGATGATTCACTCCCAGGCAAAATGTCATCCGTAAACCAAAAGAGAAACACTCAGGGGCTGCTGCAACTTTGTATTTCTTTGCTTCTGTAAATGAGAACACTATGCCAAGTATGTGAGTTACTAGACCTCCCACATGCTGTAATAAATGCAAAAGATATAAATGCTTGGAGACCACCCTCCTGGCCTGCAAAGATGTATACCATCCAGCTGAACTCCATTCTCCCCACCTTCGCTACTGTGAATTACCTACCGCAGGGCATTCCTTGGCATTTACCGGAGACTTCACCCACCCTCTGTGTTCTTCATCATGATCCTGCCACCCCTCTATGCCTCTTCAGTGGTCATCGACTGACCTTCCCGAACCTCCGCAGCATTTAACTTCCTTGCTCCCCAGAATCAGACATTCTTCTCACGTTAGCACCTCTACTTCTATAGTCTGGAAATTGTTGTGGTTTGGCTAAAACGACACACCTCCGTAATCTTAGACCCAGAAAACATACTTATCCCCAACTTCGTCTCCTTCCCTTTCTCTCATTTTGTGCCTCCAACGAAAGCCAATCTTTTATAAATGAAGACTTCCAGCACCTGGGTGTCATCTTAAACATGAGACTGATGAATCCATTACTTGGGACAAGCAAAACAGGTGGAAAAGTAAAGTGGGTAAATAATGAGCTGTCTCCTGGAACCTGGTAAGTTTTAGGTGTATGGTGATAATTGTGTGGAAATGCCTCGTTGTTCAGGGGTCAACAGGAGTCTGAGCCGAGGTGGGTTTTGGAGTAGTTGAGGATGTGTTTGAGGAATTGGGAATGGAGTAGGAGGGCAGAAAGCAGGTGGTCCCATTTTATTCTATAAAGTATGAGATAAACAATGACTAGGTGAGACCAGAGACAGGGCTCCTTTATGCTTCTAAATTATCACTATTTATGGCAACTGAAATACAAAGCCACAAAATAAAAAAACTAATACAGATTGGGGCTTTCTATTTGGAGAGTATAGTTTTTCTGTTCCTACCCTGTCCGCCTTGGTGGACATATGGGTATCCTTTCTCCAACAAGACTTTTTTCTGAAACCACTACACACTTGCATCCATGATTCATTAAAATCATGACACAGAAATAACCATAGCAGCAGTGGTCCCATGGGAATGGATTATTAGAGGAAAGAGTAAATCTTGAGATCATCAAACACCTACGAATTGCTAATGTCTTCATGATCAGAGCCATCCATCACGCAGTGAGAACGTTAAAGCATCAGGCCATGTGGTAGAGGTGTGGGAGGAGGGAGCCAGCATCCACAGGAGCTCATGGGCCCTTGGGTGAAACCAAGGAAGACTCAGTGTATCCCTGTTCCAGAAGGAGCTTTCAAGGCACTGACTTTTTTGTAACTCATAAGAGATGGAGCCAAGTAGGATACATCATGTCTGTGTCTGAGAAAGTATGTCTCAATCTCAGAAAGTAAAAAAGAAAGATGTCTTCTGGTGGAAGTTTTGAGTTGGCTAGTACCTGATCAGTTATCTTCAGCCTCCTTTCATTTACTACTCCTGCCCAGCACATTCTCTCTTACCTTGTTTCTAAGTTTATAATAAAAATCCTTGCAATGTTCTCTTCTCCAGGAATATATACTGTGCACATTTAGCAAGTAGCCACATTGAGGTAGTGAGTCAAGACAGAGAGCAGAGGGTGGGAAGTAACGTGGTGAAAACGAGGCAGGGAGCCAAATCATAAAGGGCCTTGAGTCCCACGCCAAGGAGGGCCACTGTATTCTCAAGGCAAACAGCCTCTGACTGCGGGTTATGACTGTGCGATATGACCCGGTATGAGTTGAATGGAATGAATCTGGGGAAAGATGTGAAAAATCAATCAGAAAATCATGCCACTGCAGCCAGGAGTCCAGTTAGAAGTTTTGCCAAAAGCCAGAGAGAAGGTGGTGAAGCCTGAACTCAGTTAGTGGCTGGGCTCCTGCCGTCCCCCGTGATGCTTTCGTGCAAAGTAAGAAAACATGTGCCTCGACGTAGCTTTGCATGGCTGGGTTTTCTTAGTTGGTGCCTTTGTACAGTGTACACCCTGAACCACCACACTTGGTGGCCTTGGGCAATGGGAATGGAAAATAGAGTCGTGTGTTTATTATGCATAGTGGAGGAATTATGCACAGTGGGAAGTAAGAAGGAGGAATTTACAACCAGAGAATTTACCTGGGAGGGACAGCTGCCTCGTTGTGGTTCATTGTTCCCCCAAAGAAACATCTTTGTTGTAGATAAAGGAAGAAAAACATGTACAAGAAGAGAGGGAACTAAACCACTCAGAACAGGGACACTCTATTTCTGACCCAGAAACTTTCTTTTTACTATATTATTAAATATTCTTATTGATTAAAAAACACAAGTCTAAGATGAAGGGGAAAGACACAACGTTGATAAAAAGGTAAGGACCTTTGGAGTGCAAAGGATAAACAGTACCGAACACCAAAAGTATTACGGCTACTCATGAGGGAGAGGAGAGGGAGAGGGGTATTGAGACATTGAGACTGAGAACGTTACCTTTGGACCCTGCTCTCCTCGTTGGCCCTTTGGTCCTCGGAGTCCCGGACCACCCTGGCAAACAGATGTTAAGTATTAGCACAAAGACACATCTTAAAGCCATCTATTTCATCCATTTTCCTTAATAATATGAATTATGTAATTCTTATTTTGTATCAAGGCCAACACTTCGTGTAATGATATATGTTCATCAGGGTCCTTAACTGGAAATTTGCCACCCAGACCCAGCTTCCCTGCTATGATTTAATAGTTTGTTGTTGTTTTTTTTATCCATACCCGAGGACATTTTTTCCACTTTTTCTTTTGCACAGATAGAGTGGGAGGGAGAGAGAGGAAGAGAGAGAGAGAGAGAAACATCGACGTGAAAGGGACACATCGAGTGGCTGCCACCCGCACGACCAACCAGGGCCGGGGACAAACTGCAACCGAGGTACATGCCCTTAGCGGGAACCGAACCCGGGTCTCTCTGGACTGCAGGCCGATGCTCTAACCGCTGAGCCAAACCGGCCAGGGCAATAGTTCAAGCCAACTTTCTATGCCAAATCTTTTTAGATTTTAAAAAGTTATGAAATTTCTTTTTAGCCCTGGCCGGTTTGGCTCAGTGGGTAGAGCATCGGCCCACGGACCAGAGTATCACCACCAGTTCGATTCCTGGTCAAGGGCATGTACCTGGGTTGCAGGTTTGATCCTGTGTCCCTGTCAGGGTCGCACAGGAGGCAACCCATCGATGTGTCCCTCTCACATCGATGTCTCTCTCTCTCTCTCTTTTTCTCTCTCTTCCTTCCACTCTTTCTAAAAAAAAAAAAAAAATTAATAAAAAAAATCCTCGGGTGAAGATTAAAAAAAAAAATTATGGGATTTAAAAAATTTAGGGATGTAAGGCTACTGCTACTAATGAATGCAAATAATAAAATATACCATTAATCTAAAATTGTATGTATCATACAACTTTGAGATTAAATTATTTAAATTGCAAAAAAGCATATGAGAATAGTAACAATTAAATTTTCTTTATTTACACCATTAAAGCTGATTCGATTAGTCTTTCTGTCACTTCAGTTATTTGCATTTCCCCTCAAGATTTCTGCCATATTTATACACCACTTGCACTATTATTTTATAGCATTATTATTTTTCTTTATATGGTACATGTACACACATAGTACATAGATATGTATATGTACTTTTTGTAAACATATATCTCTTGTATATACGTAAATATGTGTGCATATATATAACTTTTGAATACTTTTAATTGACTCACTATTTCACTTAAATCTATTTTAAAAGCAAATATTATAGTACTGCAATGAGAGGGAAAAAGTATTACTTGGTAAGAAGAGAAGGTAACCTTAAAGATACACTATAAATAATGTTATTCGATTTAGCTAGATGTTGTTATTGAAGCTTTTGAGGGGCAGGTTTGCTCTTTGTCCAAAGGGATAAGTATTCGAATGATCATACGTGCACCAGACTGAGAATATCACTGTCACCTGAGCAGAACATTATTTTTCTCACCAGGTGATTCCAATTTATTTCCTGCTATGTCCGTGACTACAGAAAATCATGGGCGTACATGGGCTTGTGCCCACCTGGGAAAAGACTAGATCAGATGATCTTTAAGCTTTCTTCCAACTTGTTTTTTTAATAACTTTAATTCACTGCCCTCCCCAAAATTAGTTGGTGGCTTATCTTCCAGACTTTTAAAATATAATTATATAATTCATTTTATGCACACGTATATATGTATCTTTAGAAATTATTACCTATGATATTTTTGTGGTATTATTTGATGTATGTAGATTGTATATGTGACGCTAAACTTTTTGAGTTGTTTTTTTTTTAATCCTCACCCGAGGACATTTTCCCATTTTTTGTTCAGATAGAGTGGGAGGGAGAGAGAGGAAGAGAGAGAGAGAGAAACATCGATGTGAAAGGGACACATGGAGTGGCTGCCACCTGCATGACCAACCAGGGCCGGGGACAAACTGCAACAGAGGTACATGCCCTTAGTGAGAACCGAACCCGGGTCTCTCTGGACCGCAGGCCGACGCTCTAACTGCTGAGCCAAACCGGCCAGGGCTTGGGTTTTTTAACTTAATGTTTTAGAGATCTTTCCATAATATAACATTTGGATATAACTTATTCTTCTTTTTTTTTTTTTTCCTTTGTCGATGTTAGAGAGAAAGGAAGGGAGAGTAAGATAGAAATATTGATGAGAAAAAAACATCGATTGGCTGCCTCCCACAAGCCCCCCACTGGGGATCAGGCCCACAATCCAGGCACATGCCCTGACTAGGAATCGAACCGGTGCATGGGTCAACGCTCATCTACTGAGCCACACCAGCCGAGCAGATCTAACTTATTCTTAATGAGTTGCATAGTTGTCCAAACTATGGATGGATTCATAGGAGTTGAACCATTCTTTCACTATTGGAAATGTAGGAGTTTCCTCCACAATTTTTTTTTTTTGCTGTTTAAACAATAATGCAATTAACATTCTTAAACATCCTTAAATAGAAACATTAATATTTAAGTAAAAATGCTAACATTTAAGATAGCAACAAGTACAACTGTAAATGAAATTTAAGGAATATGTGAGTACATTCTCAAATTGTGCTCCAAAAAAGCTATGCCATCTGCCAAGAGTTTAAGAAGGTTCTTATTTCTCTAACCCTTAGTATTTGATATTGTCAAACTTAATATTTTTAGTAACCTGACTGGTAAAAATAATACCTTATTCTTACTTTAATTTTTATTTCCCTTAAAGCTACTATGACTGAGCATCTTTTCATGTTTGTTCATTTGCATTTTATCTCAATGCAACTATACACACACACACACACACACACACACACACACACACACGTTTTCTATTGGGTTGCATGTCTTTTTCTCTTTAATGTGCAGACATTCTTCATATATTTGGATACTACATCTTTAACTGTTATAGATGATGCAAATATTTTCCCCCAGTTGGCAGACATTGTTGGTTGGCTACCAAAGAGTCTTTCCTGACTTTTTTCCATTTTATTTCTCTTACTATAAAGGTTAAAATTGACAGAGACTTGCTTTCCCAGCCTCCTCTGCAACTAGGAATGGGCACGTTCATCAGTTGGAGCAAATTTGATCAAGAAGCAACATGCCAAAGAAAAGCAAGTTGGAAACCTGGAACAGACTGGTCCTTAAGGAAGTCGGTGAGCACCCTTATTTCCCTTGGGATCATCCACCTCTAAAGTTTCTGATGAGCAAACAATGAATGTTCAAATGTCCTAATGGGTTTCACCACTGTGTTAGTCAAATTTTCTGTTTCTTGCAGCAAGCCCAATGCATCCCAAGTAATATACCTAGCCTGGCCAAATCTTTGGTTTTGTTTGCACATCTTAAAGGACTGTGACTAGCTGACTCACAGATACAGTACCAGGGATACCATGTCTAAAGCCAGAGACCATTTTACATTTCTAACTTATTTTCCATCTTATCCCTGACCCTCATCACTGAGCACATGATGAGAATTCAACAAATATACATGGATACAAAATTCCATACTTTTTGTTTTTGTTAATCCTCACCCGAGGATATTTTTCCATTGATTTTTAAAGAGAGCGGAAGGGAGGGAGAAGGGAGGGTGAGAAAGAGAAAAACACTGATGTGAGAGAAACACATCAGTTGGATGCCTCCCACACCATCCTGACCAGGGCTGGGGATCGAACCTGCAACCCAGGTACGTACCCTTGACCAGAATGGAACTCACAACTCTTCGGTCAGTGGGCTGATGCTCTACCTGCTGAGCCAAACCAACCAGGGCCCAAATTCCACTTTTTAATAAGAAAGGGTTAGTCCAGAGGCAAAGGGAATATATTTCTTTGGCCCATGTCTCCCTACAGCTCTGTATAGTTTTATTGGCACCTAATACTACTGTATAAATTCTTCAATGAGAAGATAATCACAACTATGTTAATCATTAGACAGGGTTTATCACATATTGTTTGGGATACTATTTCTTAAATAGTTTCTTACACTTTAAATATTTAAACATTTCAATTGCTTGTCTCCATTTTACATGTTTTGTTTTGTTTTTCTCAGCAGGTCAGAGCTCAAGCCTTCGCTTTTGCTCCTCTGCTTCTTCCCTCTCGTGGCAAAGTTAGACTCTTAGGTCACATGTAAGTATTTTATAACTTGTTCCAGCAGTATTGAAAATGAAAAACTTGAAAGGCCTCCAGCTAAAAAGGCTTATTGATGTTGCTGAAAAGAAAATAAACACCATTGTAATTAGGAACCTTTAAGCACCAGGACTGAAGCAGAAACAGAACCCAGCGCAGCAGGCATGTGCACCGAGACCGCCCCGGGGCAGGGGCTGGGGAGAGGGCTGAGGTTTACTGCAAAGCTCGGGTTCTGTAGCCCCCATGAGGCAACGAAATACGAACTTGGGTCCATGGTAGGTGGAGGAAGGTAGGATATGAAACATTCATTACATTTGAAGAACTTGAAAGACTGCACTCTGTATGAGCTAGAAAAGAAAATAGCCCACTAGCAGGTGGATGACCAAGATGTTGTTTTCACTTTAGCTATGGGAGGAGTAGGAACTATCCCCCCACAAGAATTACACAACAGCTGATTCTTGTACAATCTAGGGACTAGAATTTACACTGCTTGTGAGGATCAAACAAAATTCCAAAGTTACACCTCAGGTAGTTTCCAGTTGGTTGTATAGTCAGGAGTTTAGCAGGAGCAGGCATGGATATTCTCCAGAGCAATATGGTTCAAACACAGGCTCAAAATAGTCCCAGAGACAAAGTTTCAAGTAATATAAATATAAATACACACACACACACAAAATCACAAAATACACATGGAAACAAGATAGCTTGAGCAATCAGCAAGAAAACAAATAGCAGAATCAGAACCACATACACTGTAGACACTGAAAATATTAAATTATCAGATAAAGAACGTAAACCAAATTTGACATAATAAAGAAAAATAGTCTTATAGAGTTGGGGTCCAGACTGACAAGCCTCAGAGGAGGGAGTGTTGGGGAGGGAAGAGATAAGCCACAGAACTTACATGGATGTATGCATGACCAATGAACATAGACAACAAAACTAGGGATGAGGTGGGAGGGAAGGGGAGGAGGGTGTTAATGGGGGAAAAATGAGAAACATCTGTAGCAAAAACAAATTTAAATAAAAAGAACACTAAACTACAATAAAAATTAAATAAGTTAAAAAAAAGAAAAATAGTCTTAAAAGTGTTATAAAAATAAGATAGTATACAAGTGACAAGAAGACTTAAAAAGGAATCATATATAACTTCTACATACACTAAAGATAATAATCAAAATCATAAACACAATGGATAGGTTAAATGGCATATTAAACATAGCTAAAAAGTAGAGTACACCAGAAGATAAATTTAAATAAATTACACATTTTACACATGAAGCCTGGAAATAAAAAGTAGAAAATAAATATGAGAGGTTAAAAAGACATTAGAGTAAAATTATAAGTTATAAAGTACATCTAGTTGGAATTTCAGAAAAATATAATAGAGATAACAGGAGAGAGGCAACATTCAAAGAAGTAGTGACTAAGAAAACTCCAAAATTAATAAGAACATTGACATTGAAATTCCTGAAGTCCCACATTTCCCAAAATGGCAAAACAACAACCACATCAATATTGTAGTGAAATTCAGATCACTAAAGGGGTCTTGAGAATAATGAAGGAGAAAAGATTTCTCACAGAATGATAATTAGTTTGACTGACAGCTGACTTTTCAATAGCAGCCATGGAGGAATAAAATGGTGAAAAGGCATCTACAAAGTGCTCAGAGAAAAGAACCGTTAATCTAGAATTGTACTCTAAGTCTGTTAGTTTGGAAACTTGTCTGAATGCTTTACTTGAGGTCAAGATTAAAATTTGTAAGCAAGATAGGGAGTTTATGATTCTCTTGTGTTAAAATCGTAGCTGATAACTGGTCCAGGGAGGTAGAGTAGCTTCACGACGTAGGGCACTGTGAAAGCTTGGCTGTTTCCATCTTATTGTTCTGCTGTGTCCCAGAATGTTGCTTATCAAAGTGAACTCACGACCACGTGCTCCTTTTCTAGTCTGTTGCAAAGGGTGAGGTTGGTTAAGAAGGGCATTTGGTTTTCATTTAAAAACAACATCCAGGGTGACTGCATATACCTTCTCTCTCACTGGCCAGAACTTAGTACCAAGGTCACAGATGCTAAGAAATCAAGCCCCTAGCCGAATGGCCATGGGCTTGGCTAAAACTCAGGGGACTCTGCTACTGAAAAGGAGCAGTGGCAATGACTATGGGGGGTGGGGGGCAATGAGCAGTCTTTGTGACAACCATCAAAACTATCATTTGATAGCAATGGAAATAAAGGCATTTTCAGATGAACAAAATCAGAAAATATACTACCAATAGTCTTTTGTTAAAGCAACATCCAAGGGATGTAGTTTAGGAAAAACGCCCTGGCCGGTTTGGCTCAGCGGTTAGAGTGTCGGCCTGCGGTCCTGAGGAAAAAGACAAATGCTCCTAGAAGACATTGCGAACACACACACACACACACACACACACACACACACACACACACACAGCAAATAGGGAGGCTGCTCTTAACACCCAGCAATTTATAACAAGAATTAAATGTCGCCCTGGCCGGTTTGGCTCAGCAGTTCGAGCGTCAGCCTGTGGTCTAGAGAGACCTGGGTTTGGTTCCCGCTAAGGGCATGTACTTTGGTTGCAGTTTGTCCCCAGCCCTGGTTGGGTTATGCGGGTGGCAGCCACTCGATGTGTCCCTTTCACGTCGATGTTTCTCTCTCTCTTCCTCTCTCTCCCTCCCACTCTATCTGAACAAAAGGAAAAATGTCCTCGGGTAAGGATAAAAAAAAAAGAAAAGAAAAGAAAGAAATGAAATGTCTAATTTGTGATGATAAAAAAGGTACTGAAATACTGGGTAGCAAAAGCATGTAAATTATAAAAAGAATAATCCAAGAGAAAAGTATTCCAAGAATATCATGCTGGCGGAAAGGAGGGTAGAAATCTTGATTCTTTTTTCTTTGTCAAGTTAAATATTAAAATTTCTAGGTTAACTATTAAAAGAACAGGTATAGAGCATATAATTTCTAAATTAGTGAAGGAATAAAGAAAGGAATGAGAATAAAGCAAAAAAAATTGTAAATAAATAAATAAAATCTCAATCAATCAAGAAAGACACAAACACACACTAATGGACAAATAGAAAGCCAAATCAAGGCATTGCATACAGGAATATGAATTATCACAAACAATAAACTGGACTAAACTCTAAGGTTGTAAAACCAGATTAAAGACAAAATCCAGGCATATGCTATTTAAAGAGATACATGCAAAATATAAACACATGGAAAGGTTAAAACTGAAAGGAAGAAGAAAATATATATCAGAAAAATAGTATGAAACAGAAATGTTGCCATAGCACGCCACTAGGAAGACAATTGTTCCATTTTTTTACACATTGTAACACAATCTCAGGACATACAATGCAGACTTACAAACAGAATTTGACAATTAGAGTGGAAGATTTTAAATACCTTCTCATAATGGAAAGATAAAGACTTGATGCAGATAAAGAAGATTCTATCAATGCAATTTTTACAATTTCATTTACTGGACTTTATATCTAAAATTCTGAACTTCACGGTTAGGGAACACAGTCTTCTAAAGCCCACAGGGAAAATCCGTAAAACTTGACAGAAGGCCACAAAGCGAATATCAGAGAATGAACAAATATCAAAGAATCGGTGCTATACACACCATCTTCCAAGATAAAGTATAATAAAATTAATGGATCAATAAGAAAAAGATAAAAATTGCATGCATGATTGAAAATTTAAAAAGACACTTCTAAGTCAATCATGACTAAAAGAAGCGATAAATAAAAATATAAAACATTAGCTCACAGAAATCTTAAATTTGACTATACTAGCATTACCATTTCTAGACAATATAAATTCCCATAAACATCAACAAACAATGCACATGCCAGAAAAAGATATTTGCCAACCACATTGTTAATAGTCAGTGTTCAGCAAACATAAAGCCATGTACAAATCAGTGAGAAAAAAAGCCTGCATAACAAAACCCCAGTAACGTTTATAAACAGATATTAATAAGTAGGAAAAAACACGGATGGCTAAGAGACAAATGAAAACCCGCTGCATCTCACCAGCAGGAAGGGACAGTTCCGTTTAAAATAACAATGGCAGAGGGTTTTACAATCATCAGATAAAGGAAGGAGCTCATACTTGGCAGCATCAGAGGGTCCTGGTGAGATGCATGGGAACTCGGTCTCACACAGTTCAGGGACGAGGATACTGGGACATTTGCCTCGAGGGGAAATTTGGGTTTCTTCACAAAGTTGAAGATGTACCTTCCTTTATCCCCAACGACTTTGAGTGTTATTGCAAAAGCACTCGCTCATGTTTGCAGACACACAGAGAAGGTCCACTGGAATGATATCGCCGTAGGGAAGGCTCCACTGTAATGGGTCCATAAACTGTGGTTTACATGATGACATACCTTACAGCTGGCTCAACGAATAAACTCAACAATGCGCCTGATAGAGTTCAAAGACATACTTTTAGGGTAAAAGAAAGCAATCTGCATTCAGTGGAAAACAAATCTTTGTCTTCAAGGCCCAGATTAAACTAAAGACCACTCTTTACATTTGATGAAAGTTTTATAATGCACAGAATCCTTACGCAGACATTCTCTTGTATATGTTCCTCACAATACCAGCTAAAGAAGTGAGTGCTGTTTTATATACAAGGAAATGGAGTTCCCAGAGGTTCAATGACTGGCCTAATCTTATGATTTAAATGGAATGCTTTTACCATTACTTCACATTTGCTTCTTTGGGATAAAGAGGCTTTTTTTGCTTAAGTGTTTGGGTTCTACATCCATAGCTTGAAAGGGTGTTCTGTGAGCCAAGGGTAAAGGAGAAACTGCTAGGATATACTTCAGATGCATTCAGCAGGTTCTCTTCCTTTTTGTTCACGAAACGTGGTCCACAAATAAAGGAAAATTAGGTTGGTGGTGATGCCCACCTGGAGAGAAGTTCCCGCTGCAAGCCAGCTGCAGCATGGGTGACCTACCGGACACACGCCCACTGGGCCCACCTCTGGGGGGAGCCAACGGGCAGAGACTGGTTGGGCGTCAGGAGATTCCTCCCGTGAGGCCTGGGATTCTGTTTGCTGGCTCACCTTCTCCCTGCTCTCCTTGTCTTCTTGCCTGGTATGGTGTCATTTCCTAACCAGACAACAGCTATAGCATACTTATCTCAAAGAAACACTGATGACCCAGGTTAGCAGGTTAGACATAGAATGAACATTTAAACATATTACAAAAGATTTATCACCCGGCCGGTGTGGCTCAGTGGTTGAGCATCGACCCATGCACCAAGAAGTCGCTGGTTTGATTCCTGGTCAGGGCACGTGCCCAGGTTGTGGGTCCAATCCCCAGTGTGAGGCATGTAGGAGGCGGCCAATCGATGTTCTCTCTCATCAATGTTTCTCTCTCTCTCCCTTCCTCTCTCTAAAATTAATGAAATAAAAAGATTTATCCATGATAAATTCAAAGATCCAGATAGTGCAATTTTATACATTTTACAAAAATATTTCTTTTTCTTTCTCCTTCCCTCCCTTTTTTCTTTCCTTCTCCTCCTTTTTCCTCTTTTCTCTCTTACTCTCTCTTGCTTTCTCTTTATCTTTTTCTTCTCTATAGAGAGTTCCACTCAGTAGTAGTGAACTTCATGCTCAGATGAAAGTCTTTTCCTGATAAATTCAAAACCCTCCCTTCACATATACATCTTGATACTAGAATGGACTAAAGAGAGTATGCAAATACTACAGGCGCAAGCGGAGGGCCAATAGTTGAATCATTCATACTGAGACTAAACCACAGGTCTTTGAAGGGAGGATTTTTGAACACACAGCAGGGTGAGCCGTTGTCTGGCACAGTGGTTAAGGCATCATCGCCAGGAGTCATGGAGATCTGGGTGTGCAGAGCAGCTCCTCCAAGCTGTGTTCTTTAGGCACATGATTTAGTATTTCTGTGCTTCATGTGCTAATAGGGTTAAGTGAGTGTTTAGCACAGTGGAGAGAACACATTAGACACACAACACGTGACAGCTATAAATATTATTAAAGAATAATTAAGCCCAACTAGGCGAGACTTACTGGTGGGCCAGCTGGTCCCAGAGCCCCTTTACTGGTTTCAGAACAAGAGCAGGAATGTGGAAGGTCTGGGCAGGTCTCTTCATCTCTCTGGAAAAAAAAAAAACAGTAGCAGAACTGTTAAGAAGACATTATATAAAAATTGTTTTATGAACTCTAAGAAAACAACTGTGATTTAAGACACTTTAAAGTGAGCATTAGTCTAGAAGGTTCAAAATATTCTCTCCTAACCACACAAATCTTTTCTTTAAAGAAAAATGAATGGGTGTCTAGTGAGTCATTGATAATCATCATTATTAAAGGATATTGTTAAAAAGCAGTTTGGGAATCCGGAGGAAGAAAGAAAGGCGGAGTGGGTGTAAGAAGCAAACCAACCCACAGCCTGCTTCCCATTTAGTTCAGCAGGAGCAGTAGTGCTCTGTGAACCGAAGGTCTTGCCAACTTTCTTTGTGTTACAATATTTTTTCCATTTCAAAGGATAAAAGAAAACTTGTTGGAATAGTCAACCAAAACAACTGCATCTATACTAAAACAAACAAAAACAGAAACAGTGCTTAAACACACCGTCAACTCCCTGTAACAGTTTTAACTACTGCTCACATTCTAGGGCTGAAAATGGAAAAAAATAAAAAAATCACAGCATCAACCTAAAGCTTTGAGATAGGACGTCATATTCTTTCTCTTGGAGAATTTTTTTGCTGTGTGACATTACAAGGAACCCAAGAATGTCAGGCTGAATATATTTGAATGAGTTCTTGGAGTGTGGAGAAGACAGAGCACCCGTGAGCAGCGACTGAATGATTTGTGAATATCCATTTGGAACAGCAGCCCAAAGTAGTCTGTACTGGGATAAGAAACTATATGACTTCATAGGGTTCATCGGTCCCTTTGGAGAGAGAGAAAACGAGCTTCATTTAAAACTTTGGGGACAAGTAAAGTTAGAGCTGACTAGAGCACAGATGATAATTAAATGATCAAGTTCAAAATAATCTCGGTCTCTGAAATATTCACAACAGAATCCCAAAAATGTTGAACAAAGGATTGGTGTGTAGTGTGTATACTTTCACCCAATGTTGGGCTGTAGGCAAAGCTTTCGGCTTATTCCAGGAAGCCCCCTGCTAACAGACCCCACCAGCTAGAGTGAAATACAGACTTGGGTATCCTGAAAGATTCCCCAAATAAGGCTAACATAGGTCCCTTGTGACCAGAGACTCGGTCATGGCTTTGCATTGCTGTTCACTGTCCCGATCCCGGTCTTCCTGCCATGGAATGAAAGAGAAAGTTCTGAGAGGCCCTGGCTCCTTCCTCGGAGAAGGTGGTGATCACATTTTGCTTGATTCACCGTAGGATTCTGAGCATTTACCCTTCCGATTTCCAATCTACCTGCACTTAGGTATGACACCGGTGTCTCTAATTTCATTCTACCCCAGAGTCTACTTAGAAACTATTTTGATGAAGAAAGAGTAAGTTCCTTCTCAAATATAGTCACCATGAATTTACTGCCTGCTATCGATGATGTGATCTGTTGTAAGACCTTGAAAAGACAAATCGCTCAGACTTTATAATGGCTTCTCCACGTTAAATTATGAAGATATGACTACTGTCCAACCATGGTGGGATCATCCATTTCAGCTTAGGGTCTAAGATATGAACCTGCTTTTTATATACACAGGTAAGTCCCTATAGATCACACGTGGCACTTATAATGAGAAAAACTTTGGTTCTCTAGTACCATCACATAGGTTACATCGTTTATGACTACGATTCCAAGATTGTATTCCAAGGTGCCCCGGGCACCATCACAGACTCACAGGGGCACTGTGAACATTTTAAACACTCAAAGAGAAACAGCAAAATTAGGTCCCCACTGGACTTTGTATGAACAATTAGCTCAAAGTAATTCACAGTTTCAGCGTTAGATTTGGAGATACTCTTTTTGACATCACATATCTGCACATCTGGTTTTTCAACAACTGCTATGATGAAAAGCAAGTACAATGAGAAAAATCAACATGGAAAAACAAAGTGAGGGCGGTGATGTCCAATCAGCGTTCAAGATACAAGAAACTGTACACTCCCAGGAGACACACCCATCCCATTAAGTAAGTAAATGGGACTATTTAATAATAAAATAAGTACATTTTTTCTTTCAATTTTTTCTTACTGCTACTGAGTTATTGGGACATAAACACTTAGTGAGATGTTTGAACTTAATTACTTCAGAAATGGAACTGTGAAGTATTTCTTTTGGCTTAGGGCTGCACTAAAAGTTTCATGAACCAGGAAATCGGGGAACATCTGGACTATGTAAATGGCACCCTGGAGCTGTGCAGACCCATCATGTACAGCACTACGTCCTGCTAATTTCAGACATGCCTCCTTCTTAACATCTCTCTCATTTTCATTATTATCACAATGAATTTTCTTTGATATGAGTTTTGTAAAATAGCATTTTATGTTCAGAATAACTTCAGGACATTTTAATGAAGAACAGACCGAGTAATGAAGCTTTCTTACCAGGCCTGGTAGTTCGCAGCACTTGTCCTTATTGGCCCAGGATGTGGAGCAAACAATATCAAACATCTGTAACTGGAACTGCAATTTAAAGTGAATGTTGTCATTCAACGAAAGAGATACCTTGTGTTTATAGCTATAATGATTTCATACTATATATCAGCACTAGAACACCAATCCATTTACAACATAACACTACAGAAAATAAATTAAAAAGTCATTCCGACAATATCAAACTAATTAGACACAACGGTCTAAGAGTTTGTCTAGAGTCTTCCATCTACCAACCAAACTCCCTTATTTATCACAACTTCCTGTCCCATCTCCACCCAAAGAATCTTAGCACCTCTGCTGAAACCTTCCAGTGCTGCCCATCACAGTTACTCCAAGTGCTTCTGTAATCTCACCACGCTCCACAGGTCTGTTTCATAGCACACCCCCATCATACAATACAATTATTTATATTTTCTCCTCCTTAGACTGTGAGCTCCTCAAAGGACAGAGAACCACTTATTCATCCCTGCATCGTAATATGTAGCTCGTAGTAGGTATTTCATAAAGGCTAGTTGAAGTAATTCCAACTTGAATCATTCAGGCATACATTCCGAAAATTTTTCTGTAGTAGTACATAATGCAAGCTGGGTACTAGGTAGACCTTTTGGATACAAAAGTGACCAAAAACCACAGTGCAAAGTATTATGCCCTCAATGAAGTTCCAGGGAATGAGAGACAGATAAATAAATACAGTTTTCAACATGGTAAGTGTCATGACCATCACATATGGTATTGTGAGAACCTGGGCCATTGATCATGCCATAAATATTTAGACAGTCTTGTTCTATTCGTGTATGTTGGCAACAACTCAATATGCGTGTTGAAATATACAAAAAACATCGCCAGAGTATCATTAGGGGCTGACACTAATGTCATGACCCAACCACTTCTAATATTATATTTCTTCCTATATTATTTTCACATATTAACAGTGTCTTCAGTTACAGAGCTAGGAGAAGGATAAAGTTCTTTTTATTTTAAATCTTCAATCTTCCTTCAGCAAGTGGTGTTTTTAGCAAGAGTTGGAAACTCCTGGTGCCTTATTTTCTCCCAACCAATACTATTCATCCCTGTCAATACTGTTTCATCCCGGGATGCAAATGAGAATGTCAAGTAGACCAGACTACTGAAGCAGAAGAGCGACAATGCGTGCAGCGTCACAGAGGAGCCTGTCCTACCTGACTGTAAAGAGAGGAAATCAGGCCCTCTCTCAATATGCCTAAGAAGAACCGTGTCTTCCTGCAAACATCCTTCCCCAAGGGAGTTTTGCAAGATGAATGAAATAACCCTTTAATTTTGAAAGCAGGGCCATAAATCAAGGCATCATGTTTTCTTGTGTCTATATACAACCGCACTGCTGTTTGAAGAAATATGTGTGTGGCTCACTGACCTTTTTTCTTTTGCAGGCTCATTTTTCAAAAAAATTTTACCAAAGGGTATAATATTTGAGTCTGTGTGGGGCAACCATTCAACAAAATGATGATCATTAAAAAATTAGGTTTTTAAAATTAGAACACTTTTAAAGAACATGGCTATTGATTTTCATGAACACCAAGAGCAGCAAAGATAGTTCAAGAAACATAGTGGTTAGGAGGCTAAGGAGCTAGACTATCTGGGTGTAATCCTTGAATCCTTCCCTTACAAGCTAATTCATTTTGAACAAATTAACAACTTGGAGTCTTAAGTTTTTTGTCTGTAAAATTAATATAATAATAGTAGCTATGTATTAGCATAAAAATAGTAGCTATAATAATAAAATGAGTTAATACAGTGCCCTGAATATAGTTTTTATAAGTAATACATATTTTAATGTAATATGTAGAGCCCTTTCATAATTGAATTCTTTAAGGTTACAGGAGTATATAATACAAAGGCCAAAAGGGTAGAATTAAAATGAAAGTGATACAGTATTAAGGGCAGAAATATCATAGTAGTTTGTTTCCATAATTATCATATCTATTTAATGTTCTGGTTGAGAAAAAAAAAACTTAGCAAATAACAGTAACAACAGCAGCAAACATTTAGTGAAAACCTACTATGCACCAGGCACGATCCTAAGAACATTGCCTATAGCATTCAATCCTCAGATCAGCACTATGAGGCATAACAATAGCAATAGCAACCCCATTCCATAGATTACTACCTGGGACGAAAAAGCCTATGTAATTTAAGCACGTGCTGAGAGCTGAGGTCTGGCTGGGATTTGAACAGCCCACCTCACTGTCTTACATTCATTTTGCAGTGAATACAATTTTGGTCTAGTATTTAAAACACAGATACCAAGCCTAACTTCAAAATGCCATTTGTCTGGGGACATTTATTCAATGGGCTCCATTATGACAGCATTAGAGAGAAGCAGCTAAATCTGTAAGTCATTCATCCATTAAAAATTTCCATTTCCGAACAGAGCCCTCACTGTCAAACCATCTCGATGACTGGAAAGATTTCTATAAAGCAAGGGCCTTTCACTAGCCCCAGGCAGGCACCAGGCCTTCTGGAAGTTCCTCAAATAAACAGGCAGCATCTCATCACCCATAACAGTATACTGTCTACATATACACTTTGACTAAACTTCTGCCCCATTGAGTGGCTGGAATTCCTATGAGCTCATTTAATTTATTCAAGGGGTTGCATGCCTACTAAGTGCTTAATGAAGCCAACACTACCATTGAGGAATGCTCGTGGGCTGCCTTCTTTGCCAGTTAGATGAAGTCAGCAGCCTTTCTTTGTGTGAGCACAACAAATTTATTCATAATTGTTTTGCGTTTGTAATAGTTTAGATTCCTCAGTCTTTACTTTGGGACTTCTTTTTCCAAAGCACATTTCTGGAGATTGATTAAAAAACAAACAAACAAACATCTGGCTTTTATTCCAAAAGCAATGGTACACATATTTGACCAATTATGTAGGAGACAGCATAGAAATGGTGCATGGGAAGGTTTTATATCCGAGTGCCTGTAAATACAAGACTATACGGTTCAACATAGATCATACTTCAAGTAATAGATGCCAAGAGGCAGCCCCTTTGTACTTTTTTTTTTTATTGATATGAGAGAGAGAGAGAGAGAGAGAGAGAGAGAGAGAGAGAGAGAAGAAGGGAGAAGGAGAGAGAGATAGAAATATCAATGACAGAGAACATTGATTGGCCGCCTCCTGCATACCCCCACAACCTGGGCCTGTGCCCTGACCGGGAATCAAACTGGCAACCTCTTGGTGCATGGGTCAACGCTCAACCACTGAGCCACACCAGCCAGTTACAAAAGTTACTTTTGTAACTTTTTTCCTTTTTAGCTCACTGAACATAATAAAAAAGTAAAAAGGAGAGAGAAAGATGCAGAACTGCCCCCCCTTTTACTGTTTTATAATTCTTTCAAGGGAATACTCAGCAGATTACAAATGCTCATTTTCATTATTGGACATTTCTGTCTGGGTGTAACACAAAAGGCAAGTCATTTGGGGTCAAATGTCAGTATGAGAATAAGATTTAAATATTTCTCGGCAGTTGCACTGTGATCTGTGAATGGCCGTTGAAATGTATCCCTGGCTCCACACTTTCCACTTAGTACTTGATTTTAGCCTTTTATTTATTTTTTCTTCTAGTACCACATAACTAAGCTTATCATTTGAAGTCAAGCTGTACCTGAACTTAGGCCAATATTTAGAGAACTTGACTTTACACAACAATACTGGAAAAAGATTCCGGGGGCCCAAACCATCTTCTGATTTTGATTTGGTGTTCAACTTTTATTGACTCCATTTCAAAATTAGGATTTATTAAGCATATACCGTTTATCAGCTCTTCAACAGTGTTTTTACTTGTTCTCAGTTTATTGAGGTTAAGGAAAACAATCATGGCACCGATTAAATTAGGAAATGAAAATTACCAGCTGTTGTACTTGCTGGTAGCAATGAGAATATTTAGGTGTCGACACACTTTGGGAGGAACAGGTTGATCACCTTTACTCTCAAGGTTGCAATTCAAATGATATAAATCTTGGAACTTGTCAATGAACAGACAGGGAATAGATGACCCCGTCCTCTACCTTAAGTTCTGAAATAATCAGTTTGACCCGATGGAAGACAGCTTAGAATGGAAGAAGGTAGGCAACCTTAGGCAAGTTAGGCATCATTTCATCTCACTTTCCTCACTTTTGGCAAGGAGACTGCTCCCTAACTTCATGTCTCAGTATCTGCATCTTTAAAGTGGAGCTTATTTAAGCACCTCTTCCTAGGGTTATTGGAAGATTAAATGAGATGCTCACATAAAAGTAAACACTGCCTGGTCCGTAGTAGGCATGCAATAATATGAGCTACTATTAATCATTTTATTGTAATTTTATCATATTTGTTTCTGTAGGATCATTCACTAGTCGACTGTGGATTCTACATACAAAGTTTTAACCCAGTACATAAATGTATTAAAAACTGCATAAAAATGGGCATTTGTCTTTAATAGTAGAGGACTACACAAATGTCAATTGGGCAAGTGTTACATTTTCAAAGGTGAAAGAAAGACACGAAGAAACATCATCCTATGCCGGAAGATCAAAACTCTTCTAGAATCATTTCTGACTGGCAGCATTATAATTTCAGGAGGTATCAGAAAAGGTGGAAGACACTTCTTAGGAGAAAGAAGACGGAGAAACAAGAAGAACAGCTGTTAAGTTTCTTCCCACATATGTTTTGATGGCTGAGTTAAGCCTGCTTATTAGTTTAGTCCCACTAGGGACTTTTGCTGCCTATAAAATCTTGCAATGCAGAACACAAGTTGTTTTCATTATAAACGTGAGTAATTTCAATGTAATCGTACTATATCCCTAAGTCCATTAATCTCTTCTGCACTCAACTTGGGTTTCAAAAGAATATATTTATGTAATTTATTTAAAGACTGAATATGTAGAGCTTTTTCATCATCTGGCATTGTTTGAATCATTGCCAAACTTGCCCAGCGAATGCTGACCTATAAAGTACTAATTTCAATGATGTGATAATTACTCCCCCTGGCATAATGCAAAACCTGCACGTTACACGTTCCCCTTTGCTAGGTAGTGGAGTACAAATGTATACCAAGATTTTTTAAGCAATCTGTGATTTATACATTGAAAATTGAAGATTGAAGCTTCTCTCTTGCCCTGTACTAGAACAATTAAGCAATAATTCCCCAAAGTAAAGTGAGCTTTCAATCACATTCTTGAGATCTAATATAGTATCAGCCATTTCAACATAATCAAATTCTTCAATAAGTGGACCGACTGAAAATCTATTTGGTAATCCTTTGTAGAATTCTAGATTCTAACAAAAGCCATAACTTTTTCCTACTAGCCTCACAAAGAACTCTTTTAATTATTGCCGTCTATAAATTCCCCATTGTCTACTACTGGTTGGAAATTACCACAGAGGGTGCTCTGTTTAATTGCTTTTCCTTCATGGATGAAGTTAAAGATTTATTGCCGGTAGGCCTAGAAACCTACAGGAACTTTTGCTTTCAGAAATAAACGCTTTGATGTTTAATTGGCCATATATTTAGAGCACTATTAGTACATAAAGTGTAACTGAAAATCATTGTAATTATAAAATTGTAATTGTAATTTGAAATAATTGTAATTATAAAACTGTGATTATAGCCCAGCCAGTGTGGCTCAGTGGATTGAGCATCATCCCATGGACTGAGAGGTCTGGGTTCAATTCCCAGTCAGGGCACATGCCTGGGTTGTAGGCTCGATCCCCAGTAGGGGGTGTGCAGGAGGCAGCCAATTGATGTTCATGGATGTTTCTATCTCTCTCTCCCTTCCTCTCTCTCTCAAAAATCAAAACAAAACAAACAAATAAAAATAAATAAATAAAATTGTGATTATAAAATACAAATTAGAAGAGGGTATAATATATATTTCTGGATGATCATCAATACTATACACAAAGAGAATATATGCAAAACAACATTTTAGCAAGAGACGTGATACCATTCAAACAGATGATATTCAGTTTAATTTCTATCAAGTGTTTCTTGAGAACTTAGTTTGTTCATATAAGATCTATTAGATACTATGATGGAGGATAGAAGCATGTGGTTATAAATGAAGACCATGACATGGTTTTTATTTTGAGGGATATATACTCTGGCTAGAGGGATGAAATGTCGATATATGAAAGAGGAAGAAAATAGAATAGGACCACAAATAATCAAGTGTTATACAAGTAGTAGAAGTTTAGAAAAGGTGAGATGGAGAAGGTATTATTGACATCCTTCAATAATAATAGCTGCTCTTCATTGAATGCCTATTAAGGTCAGGTATTTTATATACATTATTTATCAAATAAAAAAATAATTTAATAAGTGATTTGGGCCCAGAATCTCATTTATTTAGAATGATTTTTCTCTCTTAAATTAGAGTCTATTCACTTATCCATCCAAGCAGCCATCTACATACATCCATTTATCCAGATAAGATATCCCTCGTTTGCCAATTCTGGATCTTTATAAATTCTGGAGAGTGTTATCATAAAAGTATCTTCCATGATGCAGAAGATGGTGTGTTTCTTGATCACCACACATTAAAAGGAGACAACTCCTGAATGCCATGTAAACATTCTATAACTGAAAACAAGAGCCTTCCATAGCTTTTGTATTCTCTTTTCCTAAACATAGCAGAATGAAGGCACTTTTATTTATTTATTTATTTAAAATCTTCACCCGAAGATATATTTTTTTTCCATTTGCCTTCAGATAAATTGGGAGGGGGGGAGAGAGAGAGAGAAACACATCGATTGGCTGCCTCCCACACGAAGTCTCTCAGGCTTAAATTCCCTGTTGTATGATAAAAAATATATTATTTTAGAATAATTTGTCACATTAGCAATAGCAAAAATCTAGTTGTTAAATGCCCACATCCAACCCAAATGAGAAACTCATGCCAACCAGGGCCAGAGACTGAACCACAACCGAGGTACATGCCCTTGACCGAAATCCAACCTGAAACTGTTTGGTCCATGGGCTGACGCTCTAACTACTGAGCCAAACAGGCCAGGGCTGAACAAAGGCACTTTTAAAGATACCTCAAAACTCATGCTAAGTGAAATGAGTCAGACAGAAAAAGTCAAGAACCATATGATTTCATTCATATGTGGGATATAAAACTGAAAGCAACAAATGAACAAGAAAACAAACAAAAACCCTCACAGACTCAGACAACAGGATGGTGGTTCCAGAGAGAAGTGGGTGGTGAGGTAGGAAAGGGTAAAGGGGGTCAAGTATATGGTGACAAAAGACCTGAGCTTGGGTTGTGGGCACACGACTCAACATACAGACGTAATATCATAGAATTGTACACTTAAAACCTACATGCTTTTATTAACCAATGTCACCCCAATACGAGATATATATATATATATATATATATATATATATATATATATATATATATATATATATATACTAGCATCAATGCACACAGGTTCTAAATTCTATTGTTACCACAAAGAGAAATGTTACAAAATAGCAAACAGTCCTGAAGTAAATCACTTTGCCACTCTGGACTGTTTGCTGGTGTGTAAAGTGAATGGGTGATACTAGAGTAGTGTAATTAAAACTGTGCTCTGTTAGCAACATTTGGAGGTGGGGACACCTACCACCCCATGTCCTGTGTCCCATTCAATCAGCATAGATCTGTTGAAATCTTATGCATTTGGTTGATAAACGAGAAGATTTCATTTGTACAAAGTGATAATTAGCTTAAATAGACTTTGAAAACCAAGTCATTCTAAAATCTCATATAATGGGCTAGTTCTACAGATCTATAAAAGTACAAGGCAGTAATAGTAATCAATTTTATATTTCTGTGACATAAAAGAGAAATAGATAAAATAGTTGGGCTTGTTTAAAAGAACAAAATATTCTCCAGGCTAATTGGTTCTAACTATAAAATGACTCAAATTAGAGAATGTTGGTAATTAGCTATGGCCACATGGTGTTAAAACAAAAGCTTGTGTTCAATGTTCTTTTTTGTGGGCAGTGAGTGAAGAAAATGTGATCCATCTGCCAGTTGGAAGTCTCTCAGGCTTAAATTCCATGTTGTATGATAAAAAAGATATTATTTTAGAATAATTTGTCACATTAGCAATAGCAAAAATCTAGTTGTAAAATGCCCACATCCAACCCAAATGAGAAACTCATGTCAACCTCCTATTTATAACAATTACATATTTTGTATAAATCTATATTTCCCTATAAAAATAAAGTTCTTTTACAGTTTTGATTCTCATTAACAAACCATTTATGCCACAAACCATATGATGAGTATTTTACTGTTTTGAATTTTAAAATGCCTTTAGAAAATCCACTAGCTCAATTCCTGGAGTATACTACAGCAGAAGTTCGTGTCAAAAGCTTTGACTATACATGTTTTAGTTCATTTATAAGGCTGTTATCTATTTATCCACCATCCATTCATCCCTATACCCAACTTTTCCCCTAGGCAATAACGAATTACATGTTTTTAGAGACTGTTTCCTTATAACAACAACACAGCCTCACTGGTTTATCCACTCACTGGTGCAGAGTTTCCATTTGGTCCTCTTGATCTGACCATTCTGCCTAGGACTTCCACGCCGTCCGCTGTGACATTAGCCGATGCATTTATGGCCTTCTCCCCCACTTGCTTGCAGTCAATAACCACTTTGGCCAAGGTCTTGTTGACAACAATGTGTAGCTGCATGAAAATCAAGATCTTTTAGTAGGTAAGAAGTAAGGGGAATGTCAACCAAATGTACATAAGTGCATGGCTCCGCAGTCCAGAGTGTAAGAGGAGAGCAGGAATTCTGTCACTATGCATTTTGTTTGAGGAGGGCTCTACTTTTACCGCCTCCGCGACTGTCCTACAGTCAGGCATCATCTCTGCTTTCATGTCGTTAATACTTCTCTTTCAAGTAACTTTGAAATGATTCGCTTTGTAAAAAGGTAGCCTCCCTCTAAAGTAGTAATGCCGGGAAGGCAGAGTGTGGTTGTGTGAGTTATGCCTTTTCTGAATGCACCTTAAAATGAACATGAAATTATTAAAATGTACAATATGCTGGTTGAATTCCCAGCAAAAGTTATCTACGGTACTACCAGTAGTTGGCAAATCACACTTTGATAATATCTTATTTAATTGAAGGTGAGGAGAAAATATCTAGAATCTAAAGGGGAAGGAGAAATGCTTTCTAGCAACTCCAGGCCCAAATGAAATAAAGCTTTTTGGCTTCATGTACGGTTCAGTTTTCTGAAACTGGCTTCTCCAGCATCTGGAGGCCCATGTAATATATTCAGGAGTCTTCAGGAGTCTACATGTTCTTTGTGAGGATTTGAAGAAATCTGCATTATCATGTAGGTGATGATCAAGGTAATTATATTCTAAGCGAGACACGTTGTAGGCAAGTTCGGCCATGAAATTTCGGTGTTGATAAATGCATTTCCATGTATGATGTTTGCCTTGTGAGTACCTCCTGCTTGTGGCGGCTACTTGCTCAGTGAGCTAAAAGAGAGGACTTAATAGGCAAATAATGATTTCACATTAAATAAAAACCAAAAGAAGTTACAAACTGCTGTGTAAGGGAAGGTATCATGGTAGTTCAAAGAGAAAAAGTGTTAAATGATGTAAATCATGGTTATGAGAATTACAGCAGCTAGTACTGCATTGTGAGCAGGGGTTGTATCCATGAAATAATGTCATCTTTCAGATGAAAATAATGTTACTTTTCATTTGACCAGTTTTATTCAATCTCTATTTTTATTTGTTGCACGGGAACAGAAAGCATAAAAACTGATACCAATTTTATTTACTATTTTATTTAAGTTATATTATGATATAAATAATTTATGTCAATAGTGGAGGCTCTTGAGAATTCTTTTTTCTTCAAAAAGGAGTTAACCATAATCTACTCCGACAAACTACTGGAGTAAATTACTTGTTTCATATTATATGTCTTTATAGTCATTTGGAAGGGTATAGTTTGACTCTTATGTATTTTTGAGCCTTGGAATGTATTTCATTATTATAAATTATAGAAATTTTTATGCTGAGTGCTAGACAACCTAGTATGTAATATTCATACTTTTTAAGAACTGTCAATTTGTGAGGGAGATTATTCATATTTAAAAAAAATCTTTTGCATCCAGCCGATGTGGCTCAGCGGTTGAGCATTGACCCATGCACCAAGAGGTAAGCAGTTCAATTCCCAGTCAGGGCACATGCCCAGGTTGTGGGCCCAATCCCCAGTGGGGGTCATGCAGGAGGTGGTCAATTGATGTTCTCTCTCATTGATGTTTCTCTCTCTCTCTCTCTCTCTCACTTCCTCTCTCTCTAAAATCAATAAAGGAAAAAAATATTTTAAAAGTAAAATTAAAAAATATTTGCTTTACAAAAGGAGACACTGAAAAGTTTTCAAAAATATTTTGCTTCCTTGATTGCACTTAAAGATCCATTTATATAATTATAACTTTTTGAAAGAGACTTTGGGGGCCATACTTCATATCCGAAGTATACAAAATAAAGTCAACTGAAGATCAGTAAGAAATTAAGGTAAAGTATTTATTCAATTATAACATAAGGCTATGAACAATTTGATCTGAATACGCATCAAGATTTTCCATTAAAGATTTATCAGTAAAGTAGTTTGTTCCATGACATGCTTTTCCTATTTTATTTGGTTGTTTAGGTTTATTAAGACTTAGCAAAGTGGAGGAAGATTTTTCTTTTTTAAAATTTTCTTTTCATTAATTTATTGACTTGAGAGAGAGAGAAAAGAAGGGAGGGCAGGAGGGAGGGAGGGAGAGAGAGAAATATCAATTTGTTGTTCCACTTATTTATGCATTCATTGGTTGATTCTTGCATGTGCCATGACTAGGGACAGAACCTGCAACCTTGGCCCTTGGTGTATGAGGATGATGCTCTAACCCTCTAGCCAACTGAGCTACCTGGCCAGGGCCTAGGAAAATTTTTCTTCATATAACTGTAAAAACCTTGAGGGTTTATACATTTAAAACCAATTTTAGTGAACTTTACCTAAATGTAAAGATAGATATCATTGATTGCACTGGCTTTTTACATATATACAGACAACCCATCAGTGCCATGGTAACAGTTACCCTGAGGACAAATTTTGTAAGACCTGACTTGAGTTCTTCTGGTAAGGTAAGCAAAGCTCAACATTTACCTAAATTTCATAAAGGATTCATTGGAATGAGAATTACAAGTCCCTGCCTATTCCACAGGCGAAGATGGCAATGTTTGTTTAACACTCATGAACTCCCACGTGATTTTCATCTCCACTACAATTTTCTTGACTACTTTGGAGCAGACCCTGCCTAACCAAGAAAAGAATCACATCAAGAGAAATTTGGTGAATCATGTCAGTAACTCCAAAAAGATGTTAATGGGACCAATTTGAACCATGAACTAATTGATCTGCACCTGCATCTCATGTTTTCATGATACCTTTTATAGTCCCATTCAACCAGGAAAAAGAAAATCATATTTTTATGCAACTCTTCTCACACACAACAGAGTCATAATTTTGTTATGCAAGCGTTTGTATGCAATATGGTATTCATAACCCCAGCAAGCAGCTAAGTTGTGTGTGTGACCTTGTTCTCTGTCAGGAGACAGAGTCAAGATGAAGACTGCTGTGTCATATCCCTTTTCCTACTAACAAGGCAAGAAGGGCTGGGTAAAGAGGATTTTGCCAGCACTACCTCCTAAATGCTCTGTCTCCCTGCAGTCTTGATGTTGCATGCCTAAGAGCCCAGAGATCAGCGCAGTTATTTTCCCAACACACAAAAAAAATTCCAGTACCATATTGGAAGGAAGCAGTCTACTCCAGTAATCACCAAAACTGTTTCCGAGAGGCAAAATGTTAAGTAACAAATCTCTTATCACAAGTGCCAAATAAAAATAAGAGCAAGTAAAGTCAGGTCTTACAAAATCTGTCCTCAGGGTAACTGTTACCATGGCACTGATGGGTTGTCTGTATATATGTAAAAAGTCAGTGCAATCAATGATATCTATCTTTACATTTTAACATGATTTGGCTGGTGGTGCTTGTCATCTGCACTGGTATCCAGGTAGACCAGTAGTCCTTTCTATGCCAAACATAATGCCTGCTTAATAATACAGTAATCTTTACTCAGTTGTTCCTCATCCTGAGAACCCGGACCACTTCTATCATGTCTCCTGGGGTACCTGCTAAAAAGTGCACATTTCAGGGTCCTATCTCAGAACTACCAGTTCAGAATCTCTAGGCATTGTTAAACAGGCCTGCAGGTCATTCTTTCTCTAGCTGAAATTTGAGATCCAAGCTCTACGGAATATTTTCACATCTATCTTTTGCTTTGCCCACCGTGACTAGAATAAAGCATATGTGTCCACAAAGCATTACTTACCTTGTGAAAGCTTCCATGGAAAATTTTCCTAATTTCAGGTCCTTCAAAAGTAACAGTTTGGAAATCTCCACTGAAGTCATAGTTGAAATATGTTAGGGTTTTCCCACCATCTAATCAAAGAACAAGAAAAACATTTTGGAAAGAATTAAAATGAGTAAATAATTTTCTACAATTCAACTCAAGACTGAAGCTATTGCATCCACGGTTTAGATGCTCTATTTAGAACAAAGTGATGAGTAAGTCAGGAAGGATCTACAGTCCTTGGGTTGACCAGACTTTCAGTTGGCTGGACTAATTGACTTAACAATGTGGTGATGAAGGCAAGGCAAAACTCCTACACATCCTCTTCCTCTATGTGCCTTGCCTACGCTCCCAACTTCACCACTCTCTTGAAATACAATTGTCTGAAGCTAGGACTAGAGGCAGACAAAAAGGGAGAATGAAGTTAATCAAATCTTAAGAAACAGAAACCAGACTCTTTGCCTAATTAATCCACTATAGCAACCAACTTTCCCAGGACATGCAACTATACCACCGCAAAGGAATGATATTCCACTATGTCTTTGATTATGAACAAAGAAAAGCCTTTCTAATCTTGAGGCTTTTGTGTTACAAGGAATATTTTATTACATAGAAATAGGAATATTTTTCTTACTAGTTTACTCCCACGATACAATTTAATTCTTCACTCTACTTTCAAAAGAGAAAGCTAGTCTGAATCATTTTGAGAGACTTCATTGTTTTTGAGTCCTGGGTATATATGGAGTTAGTGGTTTACACCTTTTTAATCTATAACTTTCCCTTGGTTTTCTTTTCTTTGTTTTTTTTAATTGTTGAAAGTATTACAGATGTCCCCCTTTCTTCCCCCATGGACCCCCTCCTTCCCACTCCTACTCCCCTCCTGCCTTCCCCAGCCTAGCGTCCCTGTCAAGTGATTGTGCATATTCACTTAGTTTTGATATCAACAGAAAATGCTTTTACAATATCATATTTAGTTGTTGATTCATTTCCATGTACTAAAAAGTCCTTTAATAAATACTAGTTGGAAACAAGCTTAAAATACTTTCCTTATCCAAATGTTTGAGTTAGCACCTAACAATGGCCACTGAATTTTGGTTCCTAGCTCCACTGGAATTCTAACTAAAAATCTGTTTAGAAAACTCTTTGACATTAACCAAAAATTTGATCTTCATAAGTGATCATTATGTGTGATATCCAACAGTGTGAGGTTAAGAAGCTTCCTTCCTTGGTTCCTTCTCAACTTTTCAAAATCCAAGCAATGGTGTTTCCCAGTCTTCAGACCTCTTCTCTTCACTTTCTAGACTCACTCTCTAGATGACCTCACCCAGTATCATGGCTCATATATCACACAGACACAACTTCCAAATGCATTTCTTCATCTCAGAATTCTTCTCAAATATACCGCTGTCAAGCTGACATGTGTTTTTGGAACATGAAATAGGCATCTTACAACTATCACATCCATGTTCAAAAAGTGAACTTCTGATCTCACCCCCTTCCCCCATCAACCTCGCTC
The DNA here is from genome assembly GCF_014108415.1 of Molossus molossus. Lineage (NCBI taxonomy): Eukaryota > Metazoa > Chordata > Mammalia > Chiroptera > Molossidae > Molossus > Molossus molossus. Next base: position 60,487,609 of record NW_023425351.1, on the reverse strand, counting down.
TTCCCACAGTCTTCACTATTTCAGTAATTGTCTCTTTTACCTGCTCACTAGTATATCCCAGAGCCTAGTGCTGGTACAGAATAGGAACTGAGTGAGTATTTGCTGAAAGAATGAGTGGATAAATGAATGAATCAACGGTTACTAAATTCATTGTTAGTATTTACTAACATGGCCCAAGTGAGTTATTCTGCAATAAGCACAAAATAGGCAAGATGACTTGCCACATACATCATTTATACATGTGTGTACAAATGTTATATAAATAAACAGACTTACTATCTAAAATAACTCCAACCAATGGGTCTGAGTTTTTATTTAAAATCTCCCAAAGAGCAAATGGCTCCTCTGGAGTGTCAGGAAGAATCCGGAACAGAAAACTGATCGTATAATCTGCAGGCAACCCTTCTGGATGCAAGTACCTGGAAGTGGAAAGAAAATAATATTTTACTGTATTCCTCCTCAAAGGTTAGTTATCTAATTATAAAAGCAAATATACTAAAAAGAAAGGCAAATATACTTTTATTACACAAGATTTGGAAAAACAAAAAAGAAAATAACCGATCACTATTCATTCCATCCATAGATGATCGCCGTTTTTGATTTGGTACATTTGCACATCAAAAACATTTTTTAAATGTCTGTATTTGTCCAACTTATATATAATTTTGCACCTCTTTTTCTTAGCACCATTTACTATACATTTCACATTTCCTAAGTATTTTTAAAAACATGATATTTAATGTCTTCACAACTTTCTCTTGTTTGGCTATTTCATACTTTATCTAACAAGTCACTTCTTGGTGAACATTTAAGGAGTTTCAAAAGTTGTACTATTAGTAATGTTTATCTACAGTCCTTTTTTAAAACTTAAGACATTGTCACTTTCTCCCACATGTGGGAGTTAATTCTATTCCTGTCTGTGCGCCGAGACGGTACCCTACAGCTCCGCCTTGAAGAATTAAGACCGCCCTGGCCGGTTTGGCCCAGCGGTTAGAGCGTCGGCCTGCGGTCCGGAGAGACCCGGGTTCGGTTCCCGCTAAGGGCACGTACTTCGGTTGCAGTTTGTCCCCGGCCCTGGTTGGTCGTGCGGGAGGCAGCCACTCGATGTGTCTCTTCACATCGATGTTTCTCTCTCTCTCTCTCTCTCCCTCCCACTCTATCTGTACAAAAAATGGAAAAATATCCTCAGGTGAGAATAAAAAAAAAGAATTAAGACCATATTACTCCTGTTGCTGGCAGAGATGTCTGTAGACAGCTCCCAGAGCCCAGCTCTCTGCAAGAATTGCCTCAGATGAAGTAAGAGGCTTCTCCCAAGGTCATGCCCATTTTTTAATGGCATCTCTTCTCAATGACTGGTCTTTGAGGAGACATAAGGATAAGAGCCTCACACGCCAAAGGAGAGAGCTCCATTTGCAGAACTCCGGTGTGTGGATCAGCTGAGGCTTCTATTGAGACTGCTTCCCACTGGACTTCTCTCCTTTGCCCTCGCACTTCCTCCTGTTCCCCCCATACGAGCACATCCTCATCGACGTCCATGCACACTAACCTCCAACTCTGGATCTGCTTCCTGGGGAACCCAACCTGCCACATCATCTTATCTCTCTAACAATTAAGCAGATGAATTACATACTTTTAAAATTTTCCCTTGAGCAATAAATGTAGCCCTTTACATTTGGTAGGAGCCCCATAATATTATTATTAACTATATGACTAAATGTGTGAATATATGAGAAGACAGCATGAATTCGAAAATGAAAGTGTGATTTACATAGATAAAAATATTCCATTCATGTGTTTATATGTTAGTTACTTCATTCATTCGACAAATATTTATTAAGTGCCTAACATATGCCAGACATGGTAATAGGCACTTAAAATACATCAGTGAATAAAACTGACAGATATTCTTGTATAACCACTTAAATATGAGCATGGTGAATTATACAGTATGTTAGAATATAATAAATGCCAGAGAAAAACAAAAAACCCAGCAGCATAATGAGGATTGGGGAGCTGAAGTGGATTATTTTGCTATTTTAATTGTCATCAGTTGGCTTTACTTAGGAGGCTCATTGAGAAGGTTGTATTTAAGCAAAGTTTCATTGAGAAGTTTACATTTGGGGGGGAAACTCCAAGAGGACAAAGACACCAGCAAGTGCAAACACACAAAAGTGGGGTGTGCCTGGTGTGCTTGGAAAATGGACTGAAAGAGACAGGAGGTTAAGTCAAAGAGGTAACAGGTACCGCAATAATTCCAGGCCATGTAGGCCATTCAAAAACCTTGACTTTTATTCCAAGGGGCATGAGGAATCATTGGTAGATTTTGGAGTGACATGGTCTGACTTACTTTCACAAGAATCACTCTAACTACTACTTGAAAATAAACTCTAAGAAGGCAAGAATAGAAGCAGGAAGACCGATTAGGAGGCTGCTACAATGATCTAGGGAAGAGCTGGTGGGGCCTAAGGGGGTGATGGCAGTGGAGGTGATGAGAAGGTATGACATGAGCTTTCTTCACAGATGAGAGAGAGAGAGCATGAGAGAAAGAGGGAAGTCAGGGTTCTTTCCCTGAGAAACTAGTTTTCTTTTTTTTTTTTTAATCCTCACCCAAGGACATTTTTCCATTTTTTGTTCAGATAGAGTGGGAGGGAGGGAGAGGATGAGAGAGAGAGAGAGAGAGAGAGAAACATCGATGTGAAAGGGACACATCGAGTGGCTGCCACCCGCACAACCAACCAGGGCCGGGGACAAACTGCAACCGAGGTACATGCCCTTAGCGGGAACCGAAAACGGGTCTCTCTAGACCTCAGGCCGATGCTCTAACCGCTGAGCCAAACCGGCCAGGGCGAGAAACTAGTTTTCATTCATTGAAATAGAAAATGTTGTAGGTGAAGCTGGTTCTGAAGGAGGATCAGGGATGTGGTGTGGAACACATGCATTCTGAACCCATCAGACACCCAAGTAGAGATGTCTGGTAACAACTAGACATGCCGATCTGGATTGTGGAAAACAGGTCTGGAAGGAAATTCCAGTGTAAGAGTCCTTGGCATGTACATAGCATTTAACACTGTGATACTTCAAAGATCACTAGGGAGCAGGCACAGACAGAGAAGACACGGAGATCCACGGGCAAGGCCTGGAACCTCCGGCATGAAGAGGGAGAGAAGAAAAGAGAGGCTGGCACTAAAAAGGAATGGCCGGTGATGAAGGCAGACACTGGAGAGAGCTGTGTGTCCCAGACGCCAGGGAGGAGAGAGGATCCAGGAGCAGGGTGTGACAGCGGTGTGGAGTGCTGGTGACAGGTGCAGGACGCTGGGGGCTGGGAACCCGTGACGGGAGCTACAAGGTGGAGCGCACTGCTGGTAGGACGAGCAGTTCAGTGCGGTGGTGAAGGGTTTTTCTTCCTTTCCGCAATTCTCGTTTTTGGCTAGGCCTCCAGGGATGATTTCCAAATACCTATTTTAATATTCATCACTAGACAGCGTAAAAAAAAATAAAGAAAACCTGCCAAAAGTTAAGATGTGGGGTTCATCTAAACCGCATATATTCTTGTCGGTAAAAGGCATGTGTAAAAATGTTCTAGAAAACAAGTCTATGCCTACAACAACAAATATTTAAAATCATTAAAAGAGGTATGATTATTTCAAATATTATTCCCCAAAGTAAAACACAATAAAATAATTTAGTACAGTAATAGGCCAGAATGTAATAAAGAATATTTTGGAAGTGAAGAGAAAAGCAACTCATTTAGAAATTGCATAGATACATGTAACACTCTAATACGACCTCTTCCACTTTTTCATGTACATGTACACACTACAATAAAATTTGGACACTGAAAAAAATGTACTAGGGATGTAATGTACAGCACAGTGACATGGTACACTGCTGTATGATATGTAGAAAAGTTAACAGAGTAGATCCTAAGAGCTCTCGGCACAAGGGGAGTTTTTCTTATCTTTTCATTAGACCTATATCAGATAAGAAATGTTAACTCAATAATAAATGTTAGCCCTGGCTGGTTTGGCTCAGCGGTTGGAGCATCAGCCTGTGGACCAGAGAGTCCTGGGTTCGGTTCTCACTAGGGGCACGTACCAAAAAAAAAAAAAAAAATTGTTAACTAAATCCTATTGTGGTAATCATTTCACAATATATGCAAATCAAACCATTATGCTATATACCTTAAAAGGAAGGAAGGGAGGGAGGGAAGAAGGAAGAAGGAAGAAGGAAGGAAGGAAGGAAGGAAGGAAGGAAGGAAGGGAGGGAGGGAGGGAGGGAGGGAGGGAGGGAGGGAGGGAGGGAAGGAGGGAGGGAGGGAAAGAGGGAAGGAGAGAATGAGGAAGGAAGAAAATCTTAAGAATCCACTAAAAAGTGTTGAATAAGCAAGACTGTGTTTATAAAACCTCAGTCAATGTTTAGAAGAGATTCAAAACTCATACATTGCATTACCCAATGGTGAAATAAAAGCATTGTCAGATACCACCCCCATCCCTCCAATATTTGGACACTGAAAATGTTTCACATTAAAACCGGAAGGCACTTTGGGACAACTGTTGTTCATTCGGAGTGTGCAGCAGCCGACCCTGAGAGACGACCCTTAAACCAGGAAGTCTCCAGCTGTCACTCAAGTACCCCAGCGCCCGGAACTGCTGCAATGGCTCCAGGAACCCCTCGGTGTATCACAGACCAGAACGCAAGGAGATGGTGTGATGTGCACATGAACCCCATGCTTCTCTTCAGCTCTATGGGGTTACTGTTTTGACTCCTCAAACATAAAAACCATCTGAACTCATGGCACTAGCATGAACTGGTGCAGGGGTGGGCTCTGGGCCTGACTGCCAGGTGCAAATCCCAGCATCCTCACGGAACGAACTATGTCATCTCCAGTCAGTCCTTGTGCTTGCTGCATTATTTGTAAAACTGAGTACAGAACGGACTCTTCCTTGCAGAGCTGTGTGGAGGTTTGAGTGAGTTAGTATAAACAAGCACTTGGAACGATGCCTGGATTATTGAGCGTGTTATGGAAGTATTGACGATCTTTATACATTTGTCTTAGATCAACAGATATTAAAGTTCACCCAGCATTATATGTGAGTCTAATGTTTTTAAACAAAGAAATCAAAACATCATCTGCTCTAAATATTATAGAAAGTCCTGCCGGGAACTATTATAAGTGGACATACATAAGTGGACATCATTTTCACAGTGAGATATAATAAACAAGTGATTGGTTTTAATATCTTGCAGTGGAAACATACTTGGTTGGCTGAGAAACCAGGGCATCTTTATGAAGTTGGTAACAAGGATACACATTGAAGGTACCGGGCTCCATAGAAACCCCGTTCACCGATGAAAAATCCTTTTCAACTAAACCAAACATTTCCATCATCTTAAATCCTAAAAACAAACACACAGATAAAGAACACACAGGCACTTTAGGATTTTAACTTTCAAATTTAGCTGGTTAAAATTTAAAAGAAAAACCTGGACCCCAAACGGGAGTTACTTAATATATTTCTATTTGGAAACATTGTGATAATGCATACCAGCAAGATCAATGCCATCCTTGTGCACCAGCGGGCAGGCTGGAAAACAAAAAACAAACAACAGAAAAGCCTAATGTAGATATTTGCCAAAAGTATCCTTTCCCTGTCCTGCGAACAGGAAGCTAACAATCTCTCCGGAAGTCAGTTGTGAAGGGAATCCAAGCCAGAGGTGGCTACGATGGTCTTGGATCCCTAAATACTGAAATGCTCTCACTTCTATTAAAACCAAAGGGTCGGAGCTTCCTTCTCCTCTCCTGAGTCCATGAAAACCTATGGTGGTCACTTAAGCACAGGTGTCAGGAGAAGCCTCACTTCTGATGTGTTACCTTGATGAGCAGTCTTAATACATTTTTGAAAACTATTTGCTACAGCTGTTTGCACAGAGTTGCATTTAAACACAGACTCTCATCTTTTTTTTTTTTTTTTATGTTTTTACTTGTTTATTTATTTATTTTATTTTATTTTTGTTACAGATGTTTCTCCTTTTTTACCCCATTGACACCCTCCTCCCCATCCCCCCCGCCCCGTCCCCAGCCCTGTTGTCCATGTCCACCGGCTATGCATACATGCATATAAGTTCTGTGGTTTATCTCTTCCCTCTCCCCTCCCCCCCTTCTTCTGGGGATTGTCAGTCTGTACCCTACTTCCATGTTTCTGGGTTTACCCTATTCTTATTTGGAGAGATCTTGATCAACCTAAAACCTGGGAAGGGGGAGGTTTACTTCCAAATGCTCTAAAACACAAAACAATGTCTGTATATCCATCAGCTCTGTGAGACAATAGCCTTTCCTCCGATCCAGAGGGGACTCATTATCTAACTGGTATGAAATACCCTAGCTTTGCCCTGGCCGGTTTGGCTCAGCGGTTGGAGCATCGGCCTGTGGACCAGAGAGTCCTGGGTTCGGTTCCCACTAGGGGCATGTACCAAAAAAAAAAAAAGAAATACCTTAGCCTTTAAGCAACATGAGTAAGCACACGTTTCAAAGAACTCACTTGCTGAAGCGGTTTCGCAGACAAAAGTAATCAACTCATCTTCAATTTTCCTAAAGGCGTCGAAGTCGTCCACGAAGAAGACGTGGCGAGCGCTGGGCTTGCTGCCAATGCTCACCAGCTCCGAGTAATCCGCGTCCGCCACACCGATTGCAAAAATGCTGTAGCCTGTGGCAGGACGGAACCAGATCTCTGATTACTTTAAGTTACACAAGATATAAATAGTGCAATACGAGACACATCCAAATGTTTAAAATATGTTTGTGAAGGAGGGCGAGGGGGGTGGATAATTCATTCTTTACAGTTCATCGGAATTCTGCATGCACATATTTCATTATATGATAATTATTCCATCGTGCCCTAAAGAAATTTTCCATTTTAAGGCAACTCGGGGAGGCCAAAGCCCCCATTAGTCCTTGAGACAAAATAGTTACCATTTGATAACATCTTTATGTCTGCATATTTTTAATAATTTTTTAAAAATTTGTAAGATGAAGTGTAGTTGAAACAGAGACATTTTATCTCAGTTTTTATTTCAGATGTAGAAACTGAGATGTTAATAGGCTTAGCAGCCTGAGGTGAGTCATGGTTCAAGGCTTGGCAAATAAATGTGAAACTGCTATTCGCCAGGTGTGTCTTGTGTAATGTAATCTTCACAACAGTGATGAGAATCCCCATTTTACAGATGACCAGCCTGAGGCTCGTCTGTGCATGTTCCCTCCCTGGCCCTTTATGATGGTCCTTTCATATAATTAATTGCACTTAATTGCTGGCATTTCTTATAAAGGGAATCTTGTATGTAGTAAAGTATTGGAGAAAAGACAGCAAAATTACAGATTTGCAACCTGCTAAGTATTTTTTAAATCACATTGTCCGGTTGTATTAAGAAAGATTTAGAAATATTTAAGTCATACAGATACAGCTTATGAATGTGTGTTCAGAAAAAAGCAAAGCCATCATATGATTAGTAGCATGATTGCTTATTTATGTAAAACTTACCATCTGATTGCATCTCTCTGGAGATTTTGTTCACATCATCTTGTGATCGTCCGTCAGTTATAACCACGATGACCCTTGGGATGCCTTTTCTGGTACCTGACTCTGAATTAAACAAGGTGTCTCGAACATACTTAATTGCTTTTCCTGAAACAAAGGAAGGCGACAGTTCCATTTCATTAGAACATTTTTGTTTTGCTGGGGGGGGGGGGGGGATGGGTAAGAACAAAGTTCTTAAATCAATGAAAAATCTTTTAAAAAATAGTTACATTACTATGCTTTATAAAAAGGTGACGTTGGATGATTAGCTAATGAAGATGTGGTATGTGTGTATATACATGTATATATGTGTGTGTATATGTGTGTGTATATATATGCATGTATACACACACACACACACAATGGAATACTATTCAGTCATAAAAAGATGAAATATTGCCATTTTTACAACTTGAACAGATCTTGAGTGTATTATGCTAAGTAAATAAATCAGACAAAAAAGACAAGAATCATGTGATTTCACATTTATGTGGGATATAAAACAGAAAAGCAATAAATGAACAAACAAAACAAACTCATAGATGCAGACAACAGTCATTGGGAAGGACTGGGGCAGTGGGGAATGAAGAGGTAAAGGGGTCAAATGCACGGTGATGGAAGGAGGCTAGACTTTGGGTGGTGGGCACAATAGAGTATACACATGTCAGATTATAAAGTTATCCCAATAAATATAATTTCAAAAAGGTAGTTTCATCAATTACCAATAATGAATTAATTTGCGTCTTAACTGGGCTTTCTTTGGTCTTACCTGTTTTTGTATTTCCTCCTTTGTATGAAATATGTTTAATTGCATCAAGAAGAGTCTCTTTGGATTTGTAGGTATTTAGCTTAAATTCTGTCCTGGGGTCATCAGTAAACTGAACCATTGCAACCTGGAGAGAGAAGGTGCATTCATTTTTACATGTATGTAGACTCCCCCTAGACCAGACAGCACACACAAGGTCCCGTCTACAATTTAATTTCTCACTCAACCCAGTCCATACTTTCCTTGGTTTAAAATGCCACACAAGTGACGTAGCAAATCTGATGACACATGAAATAGCATTTTTTTCTCTGAGCACCTTTCAGAAAGTACTTTAGTTTCAAATTTTCTCCCTAATGCTCTGGGTCTTCGTCACCTCATCCGAGAGAGAAAAACCTGGCAGTGTGAGCCTTGTAACAACCGAGGTCAGAGAATCAGAGCTGGATTCTTTACAAAGCAAACCTGTGAAGTAAGTGCTACCATCCTACCATTTTACAGATGATAAGACTGAGGCACACCAGGTAACTTGCACAAATCACAAGGGTCGTCACCCGCAGCACCAACAGTTGAAGCCTGCTCTACTTCAAGCTCTGTGTTCTGAACTACTGCAGTGTGAACCTCCCTGGTTCATTTCCACCGCCTTACTTTTCTTTCTGAGGAACTCTGGTGCCGTTTTTAACGGAGGGGTTTTGTTTGTTTTTCAGAACAGTGATGGGGGTGGTAAATACAGCATCTCCAGATTGCGGTCTTTGATTCTGTGAGCCTCCAACGCTCCCGGCTTCCCCAGGTCTACTGCAGAGGTCCCCGTCTACAGGGAAACTCCTCTGATCCCTCCGTTCAAAACAAACATCTCCCTCCCTGAAATGCCCCAGCAACTTCATGCTTTCTGCTCTTTTACCCACATTTTCTTAGCTGTTCCTCCAAAATAGATTCCAAAGCTGCTCATTTCAGTGCAGCCCTCGCCCACGCCTCCCCGACGGCCCACGGGATCGGCGCAGCCCTCGCCCGCGCCCCCGCCGGCTCCCCGACGGCCCACGGGATCGGCGCGGCCCTCGCCCGCGCCTCCGCCGTCTCCCCGACGGTCCACGGGATCGGCGCGGCCCTCGCCCACGCCTCTGCCGTCTCCCCGACGGTCCACGGGATCGGCGCGGCCCTCGCCCGCGCCTCCGCCGTCTCCCCGACGGCCCATGGGATCAGCGCGGCCCTCGCCCGCGCCCCCGCCGTCTCCCCGACGGTCCACGAGAGAGGCACCCTCACTGCCTTCCCCGCTTCCGCTCTTCCCCATATTCATGTTGACATTCCACGGCGCAGTCGTTTATGTCTTCGAAAAGGACATGGAATCTTTCCTCTCCATGCTCTCTGCTGGCTTTCGTTGCATTTACGACACCCAACTCCTTTAATGGTCCGTGAGACTCCAGACAATCTGGCTCTTGCCTGCTTCTCCACCTCCTCCCCTGTCCCCCACATGCTCACCCACTATTTTCCAGCTACAGCTTTTAGCATCTGAAGCCTCAAATCTCCTTCTCATCTTCGGGTCTCTGCACTCTGTATTTCCTGCCTGCGAATTCTACTCTCAGATCTCCTGTTACCACTTACATCTCAGCTCAAAGCCTTCATTGACCACAACATTTAAAATAACCCTCTTACACACACACACACACACACACACACACACACAATTTTAAGAAACCCTTAGTGAATTTAAATTCCATTGCTTTGTTTTCAGAGCTACCTTGCGAATTTATTTATTTGCCTATTTTCATCTGTCTCTCACCCTCTACCTCTCTATGCCTTTAGGAATAGGATCACCAAGAAATCAGGGACGCTGTTTGTCATGTTCTTTTTTTTTTTCCTCACCCGAGGACATTTTTCCACTTTTTGTTCAGGTAGAGTAGGAGGGAGAGAGAGGAACAGAGAGAGAGAGAGAGAGAGAAACATCGATGTGAAAGGAACACATCGAGTGGCTGCCACTCGCACAACCGACCAGGGCCGGGGACAAACTGCAACCAAGGTACGTGCCCTTAGCGGGAACCGAACCCGGGTCTCTCAGGACCGCAGGCCGACGCTCTAACCACTGAGCCAAACCGGCCAGGGCGTCATGTTCTTTATGATAGTACCATGTCTGGCCATAATAAATTCTCAATAAATATTTGTTGAATGAATAAATTACTTTTATGTTCTACTTGATCTGTACTAGTGTGAGCACAGCCACTATTTTTCAAGACTTGAATGTCTTTGAGAGCAGAGAAAATGTGGGGTACATCCGTAAAGGACATACTCTATTCTAGTATACATAAAAGCGACATCTGCTGGCATGGCCATTCTAACCTGTCTTCGTTTGCTGAACTCAACAGCTCTTAAGGATTAGCATCTTCTCAATCTCTATCAGGTGTCAGTAAGCCATTTCCAAACACAAACTTGTATATCCTCTCATTTAGGGTTGGATCTGAGCATTATAGTTCTTGATCCAGATGCCCTGACTAAGGGCCATGATAAGATATTAGAATAACTGTTTAATGCATATAATACATTAATAACTGATCTCTTAGCCTTACTTGAGTTCCATCTGCACCGATCTTGTTCAGGGCTCCAACAGTGTTATATAGAAAGTCAGTGATCTTGTTGAAGTTTTCGTCTCCAATACTCCAGGATCCATCCACCATAAACACCAGGTCTGCCTTGGCGGCTTTACATACTGAAGACCAAGAATACATTTGGAATCAGACATAAGGGGAAAACATAGTTGTTATGAAACCAACAAAGCAGATGATGATTTCCTTCTGGTAACTCGAGCTTTTTCCCAAAGAAAAGGTATCGATCCTTTAAGGTTTCTATTCCAAGCTCCTGCTCACTCTGCTTCCTGGATATCATTTCTCTTCTATACTCAAGCTTCCTATTCATGACTCAGAAGCTTCTACAGAACACGTGGAATTAGAAAGAAAAAAAAGTCCACCAAACTCAGTCCCAAAGAACAGAAATGAGAGAAGAGAAAAATGTGGAAAAAAAGTGATTAACAGACTGAAGAATCAGCACTCTCCCGTACCTACTGATTAGAAAGAAGTCCAAACTACTGCCCTGTGCACCCTGTCCTCTGCTGTTGAGTTGGTAACTTCAGAGTGATGCAAATTCAGAAGAAAGGCATGTGACATCTACAACTTGATATGCATTTGGGCCGAGGCCATAAGCAAACTTTCATTCCAGCCTGGTTCAAACATTCAGTCTATGCCTTTCTGCCACCAATGATGTGTGCCAAAAATATACACTAATGCTAGCCCAGGGAAACTATGATCAGTAAGTATTACTGATGCCAATGCTAACAAACAAGAAAAAAAAAATAGACCAACAAAAGTCTACTCCACTGAAAGTATTTTAATTGTCATTTTTTGGTATCTTGCAAAGTTTCAAGTTATCTCTGTCTCCTTCCCCATCACTAGTGTAGATCGTTGTGGCTGACTGAGGATGAAATGATTTACTCTTCAATGACCTGAACCTTCTCATCTGAGGTGAGTCACACACATATTATTTGAGATAATGTGCCTTTCTACTTTTTTTTAGGAAAAGAGTAACTTCATTTGGTTTTTATTTTATTAAGTGCAACTTTATTTCCTTAAAGCTATTTATAATGTAAAATAAGCCATCTCCATGAGGAAGTACTCCAGGAAAAATAAGGATCTGGCGAGGCTGTGCTCATGAGTTCTGTGATTTATAAAATTTTACAAATTTATGGTTTGAATTTAAAGCGGAAAGGGACACAAGATCCTGCTAATGATACGCTTATCAAGGAAAACCTGGTCCTCTGTTTCCAAGGAAAGATGAAATCTAGATTACATTTACCTTTGAAATGAAAGCAAAATCTATTTGAATATATAATCAAAATGAATAATTAATAAATCAAAGACAATAAAAAAAATGCATGAAGAAATTACCTCTGGGATAGGAAACTGTTTTAATTTTCTTCTGTGTACTCTTTTGTACTTAGGAACACTCGTTTAATAAATAGTATCACTTTAACAATAAAAATTTACAGGCGTTTTAATTAAACACACTCAGCACAAACAGAGCCTACGATGAGCAATGCATTCAAGGTGCAAAGCGCCACCACCTAAGACCATCCTGACAAAAACGTCAGGGGTCAGGTCCCTGCACTGTCAGTCTTCACTCTCACGGACCCTTTGCACATCTTCCATGAGCACTCGGGAGTGTTTGCTGAATGATATCCATGGCCTCGGAGCGTTCTGTAAGATCTGCACATCAGAAATGTCTACATAGTAATTTCACCAATCAGGATTCTGCTTTCAGTTCCAATCGTGAAAATAATCAGGGCTATCGAAACTAAATAAGGCTACCTTGTAAAGAAAGGTCCTGGCCCTCCAGGTAGAGTACAGAGCATTCACAGATGCGGGACAGCATAAGATGTGTACAGCAACCCTGAGCTACACAGTGTTGCTGTTCTCTAACATAATCTGGGATATGAGTTCACCCAGTAGGTGGATCACCGAAGACTTAGCATGGTGTGCTAGGAAGGATGCTGACCTTTATTAGAGTTTCTCATTGCCTCTTTGTTTCCTTGACCCTTATACTCTCCAGCATCTGACCCCACTGACTTTAAGCTTCTGTAAGACAGGAAAACTTAGTTTCCATTGTATCCCTGACACACAGCAGGTACTTTAAGACGCATGATGAAAGGAAGAACTCTGCCAAAACAACCTTCCAACTACATGTTCCACCTTTTTCCTCTCCTCCCCCAAACCCTCCTGTCCACTGCACCAAGGTTATCTTTCTCAAATACTGATTTCCTCAGGACGTCCTCCCTCCATAAAACTCCTCTTGACACACCATTTCCTATAGGTTCAAGCTCAAGCTCCTTATTCTGAAACACAAACCACTTTGTAGCTCTATTTCCACTCTTCTCCATGGGTCATTCATTGTCTCCAAACATTATGTGCTTAGATCATTCTACGGCTTTGAGTGTTCTTTTCCCATTTATTTACCTGTAAAACTCATTCTTCAAACTGTAGATCAAATTTCTCCTCCTCCTTTATAAGTAATTCACCTGCTGCAGCATTGAATGTTCTCATTTCTGGACTACCATACTATACTCTCCAATTCAAACTCATATCCTTGACTGGTAATTATTCTAGGCAAACACCTGTTCTCGCAATACTGAGAATAGGCACACAGCAGCAACCCTATATTATACTGGGTTCCAAGTGCCTGGCATAAGAGCTTTGAGAATGAATGGTAGGGTTAATAAATGTTCATTAATGGAATGAAAAAAAACACACAAAAAACAAAAAACAATCACTATTGTGTTTGGAAGTGTTTTAGAAAGTTACCTTAACTGTTCAGGGAAGAGGGAATGAGGAAATCTTGTGATGAAGATAGAAAGAAAGTAGAAGAGGCATTTCAGAGGTAAGCCAGGAATTCTAAACTAGAGTCTCACTGACAAAATTATATAACCATTCTTTGATGAACATTTACTACTCTGATATTCTCAATGAAATAACTATGAAGCAATTCTATTAGCTCTTCCCTGTGTATATAGAATCTGTAGTTACGTGGATATTTTTCTATTGTTTAAAATTCAATATTTGGTATATAATATTATATACATTTAAGGTGCACAACATGGTAATTTGATATATTTAAATATTGTAATATGGATGCCACTATAGAGATATTTAGTACCTCTATCAAATTACATAATTATTGTACAATGTTGCCGTCAATGTTCATGATAGTATGAATTACATCTCTATGTCTTATTTATTACTGGCTATAAGTTTGTGCTCTATCAGGATTTGATAAGCATTTGTATTAAGGAGAAAATATCTTTTATTAATACCTTGGTTTTTAAGTGAACAAACAAACACAATCTTAAACCTAAATCCACATCATTATTGTATTATTCTTTTACCTTCTTTTGCTGGTGGAATAGTTGGAGGAAAAGTAGGTGGTGGAGTAGGAGGTGATTCTGTAAAGCAGAGGGAGAAAGAACACCAATTAGCCGTCTCATCTGTGGTTATGGAGGGAGGTCATGGCGTAGTCATTCTTCAGGGGACTCAATAACCGGGACAGCGCTCTTCTTAGAGAACTTAGTGACTGCTATAAATCAGCCACAGCCTGTGAAAACTGGCTCCATCCATCCCCTCGACTTCAGAAGGAAGGCTTGAATGTCATTCTGCCACAGTTCGGTTCACCCAGCAGGAGCAGATACTATCAAACTGTCAACTACAAAGTGGTCTTAATGCTGATTTAAGGCAGGAGGCCTGCCAGCCGATTTCACATTAGTCTCTGGCTGCTTTCACACATGTAAACTTCATTTCCATTCTGCCTAAGCAAGGGCTGATCATCAATCCTCGTCCACAGCACTTTCCCCCTCCTCACCCTGTATCCCTAGGATGTGGTCCCCAACGGACTCCGACTCACTTTCTGTTCTGCCCAGACTCTATCTGGAAACCTTCAGGTCTGAGGACCAAATGGCAGGACCTCAGGAGGCCACATGGCCAGTGCAACCTGGGTGACAATGGATGAGAAGTCTGTGGGGTATGTGGAGATGTGGTTGGTTAAAGGACCTGGCCATAGATCATCAGAGTGGTGACCATCACACTAGTTCACGTGGCAAATCACCAGGAAGTGATGGCACCGTTCAGCAAACATCCTAAACACTTTTTTTACGTGTTCTTTTCTATTCCTATTTGACACTAAACTTTTAAGAAAAACAGAGGAAATTCTTATTATCTCAGTTTGTATGGTTGTAAAACCTTCGATTAATCATAGCCATTCGCAGAGGGGACGTTCAGCCTCTGGAGATAGTAAGCACCAAGGAGCTGGAGGCATTTCAGCTCAGACAGACGGGTTCTTTGCTGGGAATGTTGTAAAGGGAATTCCTTTACTGGCAGGAAGGTTGGAAGAGACGGATTTTAAGATTTCTTCCAAATCTAAGAGCCAATAAAATAAAATTTAGTAAAATGATTCAACATTTAAAGGAATGAGGTAATTGTATATTACTGATATGGAAAATGTTAAACATTAATTATTATGTGAAATGAAGCAAGTCACAGAATGAATGCTACAGTATAATCCCACCTGTGAAACATAAAAAAAATTCTATCCATCTGATATATGCATCTTTCAGATATAGATCAATATATTAATATCGATATAGGTCTATATATGTATTAGGCGGACTTTCTGGAAAGAGACCAAGCTGGTACCAATGGGCATTCCTGGGAAGGAAGAATAGAGAGACAGAGAGGCTGACAATGCACGTTATACCTTCTATTGCATTCATAAGAATATATTTCCCTTTTGCTTTTTAAAGGCAATTTTTGAAGCTAAAATGTTTCAGAAGTTAAAAAAAATGTGAAATCTTAATACTAAAACTAGGATTGCAAAACTTTCTTTAAAGCACCACAAAATACTACTAAAGCCAGATTTATTGATCTTAAAATCTTTGGAAGCAAGATTTGTGCACCTTCTTCAATGTAAAAAATCGAGGCATATCCGAAGACCATTCAATAAATCAAGAACAAATCAATGGGAGGCTATGGCAGGCAGATCGATATGTTTGGGCAGAACATCTGGTCAAAGACTCCCTCGGCTGGGGAGAACAATAAACTGGTGATGTGTGTGCATGTTCCCTATGTGGCATACAGATGGCCCCAGTCTTCCAGCACGCAAGGGGCTGTCACGTAGAAGAAGGAGTGGCCCTGATCTGCGTGGAAGATGCACAAAGACAGATGTCCCCAACATAAGGAAAACATTTACATCAACCAGGGCTACTCACTTTTACCCTGGGTTGGTAGTTAATAGTCATGGGGTTAAGATTAGGGGAAAGAAAGTAGACCAGGAGCCCCAAACTAAACTATCCTCAGAGGCCAAGCAAGTAGTGAATATGAGCAAAGAACTAGCCCAAACATTAAGCAGTGGCAACCTAAGCAGAGAACATAGACACTGTCTACAAGGGACTGCAGTTACTTGGCTCCAGCTGATTAGCACCACGAGGATATGTGTGCCCTGTGTTGTCAGAGCTTTTGAATTTTAAAAACACTTCAACACTTAAAAATATACATACATGGCCCAAAGAATACATGTCTGACCCCATGGTCAGCACTTTGTGACTTGCTGATGAAAAGTACTTGTTCAGTAAGATACAAATTGAAATGCTACTCAACACATTCTCTTTCACTGGATCTTTCCCACAACCAATGGGCTAAAAGAGGAGGTGTTTCATTCTACTGATGAGCAAAAAGAAGCTCAGAGATGCTGAATTGCCTAAGGCCACAATGCCAGAAAGGCCCCAGCTGAGCTTGTTTGATACTAAATCTTGTGCGCTACCAGCCTCTAATAACTTTAAAATTATATGACCTCTGCCCATAAAATAAAATTCGAATCAGCAATAAAAAGAAACAAACTACTAATACATTGTACAACATGAACAAACCTCAAAACCATGCGCTGAGCAAAAGATGCTGATGCACAAGGTGACATGTCAGATATTTCCATTTGTGTGAAATGTCTACAAAGGGCAACTATGTACGAAAAGAAAGTCAATTGCCTGGGGTTGAAGATGGGTCTGGGGATTGACTGAACAGCCATGGAAGATGTCTTTGGGTGGATGAAAACTTTTTTTTATCCTCACCCGAGGAAATTTTTCCATTTTTTGTTCAGATAGAGTGGGGGGGGGGTGGGGAGGGACACATCGAGTGGCTGCCACCCGCACGACCAACCAGGGCCGGGGACAAACTGCAACCGAGGTAAGTGCCCTTAGCAGGAACTGAACCCAGGTCTCTCTGGACCGCAGGCCGACGCTCTAACTGCTGAGCCAAACTGGCCAGGGTGAAAACTTTTTAAAGTTGGATTGTAGGGATAGATGTACCTCTCTTGTAATAAAAAGTATTGGATTGTACACTTAAAACGTGTGAACTTTATGGTATATAACTTATACCTCAAATACATGTGTAATATAAATGTGGAATATTTCAGTTATGAAATAAGGGCTTTACATCAGAAAAAATTAGATGATTCGGTTTACTAAACTTTGACTTTCTGTTTTTGAAGGTCACACATTGATGACTTCTTTCCACATGCCCCAGATCAACTGGAAGACATAGGCAGTGGCACTGTCTAAATGTCACACAGATGATAGAGGGGCTTCAGACACCAGTCCTCTGGGGTTTTGAGTATAAGTCCAAGATTCTGAGTTGAGCACACAAATGTCCCCCTGAATTCACTCCGGTTCAAACCACTTCAATGCTTGTGGCCTCTAGGTCAGGAAGCCTTGATTAAAAGCCATTCCAAGAAGTTGACACCCTCCTTGCGCTTCAGAACATGTAAGAAGTGCTTTGTTTTAATTTTATACTTTGCCTTTCCCTTCAGTGCATCAGATCTGCAGCCAACTTGGAAAAAGTACAAGAGCCTCTTAAGGAGGCAATAACTCCAGGGTCAGCCAGTTGGAACATGTTGGCTCCATGCCCACCCACATGGCTGTGGTAGTATGCCATTGTTTTAATGTCAGGACCCAGTCCTTAAACTCCATTTCACACCCCACATACTGCAGAATGTTCCTTATGGATGCAGATCACAATATAGGTCCTTGTTTCAAACACTTTGCCATCACAGGGCCCTAGGGTCTCTGTGAAGCATATGGAGGGTGGGAGAAAACCATACAGGCGACCTCAGTGGGCCCACGCAGTGCATGCTGGGACTGGAGAGGAGGAACAGAAGCTGTATTACGGATATTCCTGGGCAGCAAGAGCTAATATTTTTCTAAATGGAATCAAGCTTTTGAACCCAAACAGGATGCCTAAACACTGTCCATGGAGACGGCGATCAGGAGACCAGGCACTCGACTTACGTGTTTTTTCCATTATGCTCACACCGGGTCCCTCAATCTCCTGGAGCTTTGTGTAAACACTGATCTTATATTGTGAGTCGGGCTGAAGTCCATAGAAGCAATGCCTGCTTGTCCCTCCACCCACAGTGGACTCTTGCTTTTGTGTATCTATAATAAAAGCAAAATAAAACACATACATATGAAAAATTTTAAAGTAGCTAACAGTAAATGATTTGCTTCTAAAATGCTTAATATGCCTGGCCTAATCAGAGAACTCTAGAATGAATTATACTTGTTTCAGGTATTGTATCCTATAATTGGTTTAAAAAAAGATTCACTATATCACGCAAATTTCCATTTATGCAGTTTTCTCTCTAGAACAATTATGCAAATTCCCCCAGATTCATTTTCAGCGGATCCATAAGCTGCATGTAGTCAAAGACTTGCATAGCTTTATTTCTAGATATTCAAAAATCAGTGTCACTGTATTGATTAAATATATCACTCCTATTATTTAATGGTTAAGAAAAACTCCTTCAAAATGTTATCTGAAGCTCATTAAATATAAATAAAATAAAGAAAACATAAAAACAGACCAGTTGCTTTTCAAGTACAAAATGCAAAAATGTTAAATTTTAATTTTGCCTGTTTTGAAAGTATAATGCCTAGTAAATTAGTAAATTTCAATCTATATTTTAATATATAAGAACAAAACATATATACACACACACATACATATACATACACAAACATGACATGTGTCATTTAAATTTTTGTCAATGGACAAATCCTGATTTTTAAAACTAAATTAAGGCCATTTGTTCAGTGAAATTTAAATTTTATTTTTATAATTGTGACTATTAAAGAGTGTCAAAAGTAAACTTTATAATATAATCCTCAGTAATATATTTGTTCAGAGTAAATTAAGGTCTATCTCAATAATTTCTTTATTATATATTTTGCAAAATGGTGAAATGAAAAATTGTCCAGGTGTTTGTGAGAAGATACACTGCTGTGAAGGGGGTTGAATGGTAAGGAAATGTTAGTACCCCTGTGCTCTGCTTTGCTGAGGTCCAAGTTCAGTCTGGCTCAGGACCCCACAAAAGCTGCTTCTTGCTACCCCTCAACCACAGCTGTGAAGCCTCTTGCAAGCTTCTGTGAGCCACCTGTAGAACAAACATTTCCTAACCCTACGCATGGACCACATTTCTCTATCTCCATAAAAGTGTCCAGGGACTCTCCTGGAAGCGATTCTAGAAATGTGCTTTACTGTCATCTCCTCTATTTCTTGTGGATACCCATAGACTTCACAGACCCTTGACAATAAGAATATAAATGGGTTTTACTGCGAAAAGAAAAAGGAAATCTACAAACCTTTGGAAAACTGGAACGGTCACTGTAAAATTAATGGGAAGCACTATGGTTTGATTCCCAATACTAACAAAGAGGGGTTACATGAATGGAGCTGTGTCCATGTTGCTTTTGGCATGTGTGATTCAGGTCTAATGGCTTTGCCCTAAAGGAAAACATTTAAACTGATCAAATGATGACTAATTTCCTGAACCCCTTGTTCCAAAAGCAGGGAGTTAATTTATTTTTTGGAACAGGCAGGAAAAAAAATTATCTTTGTGCATTCACTCTTACACTGCAAGGCGAAATGCACGCTCTGGGTTGTTATCATGCTGACAGTGATGCTGCCAATTTGACTGAGCAGAATGTCCTAAGAGTAGTGATTGAGATCTCCAACCAAAGAATATACAGCAGCCAGGATACTCTGCCGGAACGGTAGGATAAACATGCTTCCATTCCCCAGGTGTCTCAAATACCCTGACCCACAATCACAATTTTACAGCTTCAGAAAGTTTAATCTTGAGAATAGGTTTTGTTTCATGACCTTTTTTTTTTTAAGGTAGGCTCTCCACTATGTTGCAATTCTTTCTCTTTGTTAATGAATAACACTGCAACATTGCCATTTCAACACCTAAAGATTGAAGACAAGTTGAGCATCCTTTGAAACCACTTTAAAAAAAAAAAAAAGCAGACTGAAAAGAAATTCACCAACTTATGGAGATGAGGGAGGGAATACAGTATTCGGGCCCATGTGGTATATAAATACATCAACTTGAAGGGAAATGGTTTACCCAACCGCCGATGTCAAGTCAACTCAAAACAGCTGGAGAAAGACAGAACTCCAGACCATCCGCAGAACTAATGGAGGCTCTCCCTGGGTTCTGATCTACCCAAGACCAACCCAAAGTCTCTGTCTTGGGTGTATCCTACTATTAACCAAAAGTCTACAATTAAATTTGGCAAATGAATGACTGACTCAAAAGCAGATTTTATTTCAGTCTCCCCTGAGAGGAACTTATCCTTCTGATAATCTTTTTTGGAGGGGTCTTGGCTATGAAAAACATCATAATATTTACATGGGTAGAGGACATCTGTTTTTGTTGCATGTCTTGCATTTAATTCCTCTTTCTTTGAATCCATTCTTCACCACTCTTAGTCTTTAAGATTTGGGAAGGACAAAAAAACAACCCCTCTCCCCCTCCAAATACAAGTGTGGAAGGCAACTAGGTCTGACCAATTTATTTCACACCCTTGAATTCAATGACAGATTTAGAGGCATCTGACACAAACTGAGCCAATATGACTCAGTTCCTGGACTTTTGTTAGAGTTATCGAGAAAGAGAAATTCTTTTTTTTTTTTTTTAAACAAAGACTGTTAAGCTGGAAACTGGGAGGATGTAATTCTGGATCTGACTAGAGCCAACTCACAGAATGTGGTTGAGAATGAAGGCAGAGAAGAGCAGAGCAGAAGGATGAAGCAAGACAATCTCAACGACATTGTTTGAGCACCTAGATCCAGATGTGCCTGAAGCCAGACAGTACCCCTGAAGTTTGCAGTATATTAGCCAAGAAATTGATCCTTTTGCTTAAGTCCCTTTTATCTTCATTTTTGCCATCTACAAACAAACAACCTTGAATAATATAGCCTCACTACTATGCTCACAAAAACCTTGGAAATGTGTAGGTATGACCTAGGTAAAAGCCTCAAAAGAAGTAATTTCAGAGAAACTGAAGCCCCAAAGAAGAAAGTTGACCAGCAATTATGGTTAGAATAGAGGTCTCTCCACTGACTTCATCTCGAAACATGAGTGCCCAAGACCAGACCATAGAGAATACATTTTTTTAAAAAACTGGAAAAAACTACCTGTCAAACAGTGAGAATTTGTCAGAGGCATTTAGAAATAAGTCAGCCTAGGACAAAGCTTTTTTTCCATCACATGGAGGAATTACGTTCCATTTCTCTCTACTTTTCCCCTGGGGTCTCTGAAGCAATATACATAGCCAGTGGGAGCTATTGCAGAGTTAAAGCAGCAGAGACTCCGGGACTCATCAGCCCGTGGAAGAATGGGCATCTGACCACAGTCCTTCAGTGCAATGGGCAGGATGATGATCACATTTCTCTGCGAGATAAAGAAATTCAACCTAGAGCAAACTCTCATAGAGACAGAGATCAGTGAGTGCCAGAGGCAGGGGGTGGGGTGGGGAAATGGTGAAGAAGGCCAAAAGGTACAAAAGGAAGAAACTCAACCTAATTCTTTCCCGTTCTAAAATAGAAAGACTATTCCTTGATCGAAACTAAGTCAAAATATTTAAACATATTCCTCACTGCTATCTCCACATTCACTTCCCACTCATCACTGCTCTCTGAGGCTGTCAATAGTCTGCTGCTGTCCAGTTGGTTAATAATATTCCACGAGACAACTGGGTTAATGAGATGTAGGCTGATTGGGCTCATAAATCTCTCAGCTACAAATGTTGATGAAAAATAAATACTTTTGTTCATTCTGGCTTAACTGAGACTTCTGAGTCTCTGTTAAAGAGGTTTCTGGCAGCCTGAAAATTATACTGCAGGAGTACAAGTTAACTTAACTTGAAGATAAGAGGGAAATGGGGACTTTATTTTTTATTTTTTTTTGCTGGTAAAGATTGTGGTTTCAGAAAGAGCTTATTGAGGTTTCGGATTATCAGATTAATGTTACCAGACACATCGATCATATCCTCTGATTAGAATGCTAATGTTACTTTGCAAATATGCTAAGCTAAAAGCATTTAGAGAAAATATTTATGGATCTCACCAATTCCAATTCCACTGATAAGCCAGTTTTTATGCAATCTTACATCAATCTGCATAACTATAATTTTTATGAAAGATGATGTATATATATATCCATAGGAGCCTATGACCCTGCATGTCCACTTCTTAAATGTTATAAAAAGATAAAAAGTATTATGGGGTAATTTGGGAGTATGGTGTTATACTTTGTATTTTTTTTTAAAGCTTAACAAATATCACTAAATGTCAACCCTTCCATGTTAAAGTGTGAATTAACTAGTCATTTAAAAAAATATAAAACTTAACTCCAGATTTTAGAGTTGTTTCTCAAATAGTTGCATATCTTTCACCTACTTCTGCTTAAGAATCCCATTAATCATGTTCAATACAACCACGAAGCCCCTGTGACTTATCCTGATGTTTCCTTACTCATCGTTCATTCTGAAACTAAAGGCCACTCCCTTATCTAGCCCATGTCAGACTAAAGGAATCCCTACAGGATCACACACAGGGACCGAGAATTAGTGGCTTAGCACAGCTGTGGAGACAGTGCCTTGGTTGGGGTGGGTAGGATCTCTTCTCATGGTGTTTATTCTATTCTCATATTCTCAACATATTTCTGTGCTCACAAATTGTGCTTTCCACTTTCAGGATTGGGTCAAAAGTGGGATTTCTGCATTTTGAGTATAGTTATAGCCAGGGATATATAGGCTACTAAACACATTCTTATCCAGATCCCCGAAATTAGCTCCTTGTGCTTTTTTAAAATTGAGAGACCATGATCATTTGTCCAGAAAGAAGAAAAGTTAACACTGTTATTAGCTTGAAAGATTTTTTAAAAAATCTTTGGGGATTCTCTAATGTCTCCTGTAGTTCTCCCAACATAACAAGACATGTCTTTTCTACCGATAATACAAATCTTCTGATTAAAGTAATTTTCATTATTTGACCTCATCTTCTGAATATTATCCACGCTGATAATGTGGAAAGAGAATTAACAGTACCTAGAAACTCACTTTTTGGGAATCAGCCTTTTGTTGTTGTTCCTGACATTTTAATGAAAATAAGCAGACATTTTTAGTGTTTCAACTTTGAAACGAAGTCCCAAATCGTAGATGTACTTGAGAACTGTAATGCTGAAGAAGCCACCCTGGACCTCACAGATACATTATACCATCTCCTGAATGAGAGTTTGCTGCTCAGCACCTACCCCCAAATGTAAAACGAATTACTAAGAAGAACATTCAAGTGAAACCTAGATCCCCACTGAGTAACTATCAAAATAACAGCACCATGTAAGTTTAATGCATGTTAGTCCTCACTATCTGGTTCCCACTACCAATAGCGGCTAACACTTCTCAGACATACTGTGTGCAAAGCACCGTTTGCAAATTCTTTACACAGATTTATCTCAGCTTAATCCTCACAGGGTGCCACCAGATCAGCACCACAGTTACACCCACTGGCAGGGACGACGTGGAGGTGGGAGAGGGGCAATAATCGGCTTAACCAGCCACTTTGACTCCATAGCCCGCATGATCCGTAACACCATGTGGCCTTGTCAACAAGAGGGCACTTGTCTAACGTGACGCGCATGTTGTCCATAGCGACTTGCTCAGAAGGGAGTCCTCACGACCTTGACAAAACAGACGTGATGAACTGCACTTACCCTGGACAGATTCTATAACTATCCTGTAGGCAGTAGCGTGACGGTGCACCTGCCACTGAGCACACAAGCTGGTCATCTGAATCTGGTCTGCTTGAAGGTTGGTCACACCCAGAAACACTGTAAGGAAACAAACATAGCTACGTCACGATGCAGACAATCCCACAAAGGTCCCCGAGTCTGCAGTTAACTTTGACATTCTATCATTCTAAATCAAAGTTCCTTAGCAAGAGGTGGGAAGAAATCGACCATCTCACTAGAAATTTTTACACACAAAATAACTATTTTATGACATGAAAAAGCTATTGTAAAACAGTGTGTTACATAGTCTGTCACATGTGTAAACAGGAAGGACATAGAGGAAAAAGACTAGATGCCATGGATAGAAAAATTATGGGTGACTTTTTATATTCCCTCTTTATTTGTGCTTTCTACATAATCAAAAATTAATATATAATACCTTTATAATAAAAATTAAAGACAATACATACTATCGACCCGTGGAAGATTATGATGGTTTAAAGAAAAGGAAAGGGCAAAGTGGACAAAATGCAAGCCTTCTTCCGGGGGGGGGGGGGGTGTTCACAGGGACTGGCCTTCAAAACAGAATTGAGTGAGAATGAACACATTTTTGAAAATTTAAGAATGAAAGATCTAACACAGAAAACAAAAAATATTTTTAAAAACCCCAAATATATAGTTTCCTATTAATCTTAGAACACTGTGATATTAAAAAATGATTCACCAAAAAGTAATTTTGGACAGCAGTCAAAGATTACTTCTCCAAAATAACAGAAGAGTAAGCATACGATGTTCATCATTTAATCCAAGCAGTAAAAGCAAAAGATTCATAATATTTGCTTTCTCTGATGACCTCTGATTCTTATCCACCTCATTTTCTCTCACTTGTAATTTTTCTCTTGGCTACTTCATACAATTACCTCCCCCCCAAAAAGCTCAATATTATTTTTCAAGATGGTAAAAATAATTTTGCCTAATCACAATTTACATCTTTACATTGCTCCTTTGTGTTACACAGAGAAGGAAGACCTATTTTCCTAAGGCTAATTAACCATCTCCCCCCCCACACACACAGACATACACAAAGAAATCAACAATGATTTATATAATTACACCTGAAATTAATTTAGTTGCCATTGTATGGAGTTTTATTTTGCTTGGGAGAAAGAGAAGAAAATAAATAATAAGCTGAACTAACTTTTACTTTGAGGGTAGAATATAAAATGATTTAATACTCTCAGTCTTTTAACATCTATTTGGAATACTCAACACATGTATTAAGGAGAGAAGAGAGGCGGAACAGAAGAGGAAAGCAAAGGTGGATAGAAAGAGACAAAAAGATTAAGGAGAAAAGGGATCGATAAAAGAATCATAGAGACAGAACAAATGGCACCGACAGAAAGGGTGATGTGGAGAGGAAACGAGAAGAATCCGGAGAAGGAGAGAGCAGGGAGAGGCTGGGGAAATGCACAGGGGATGCTCAGGCCGTGGGGTTGCTATAACAGCACAACAGGAAATGACTGGGAGGCAAGGCAGTGCCCGGAGAATAGCACTTGAACAGCTAAGCTCAAGATCAGGACCCCAGTCTGAAGGCTTCCTAGATCTGCTGAAGACAGAGACTATTTCTTTTGAGATTACACTGATTCTGTATCTAGCCTGTAGGATTTCAAGATGCTCCAGAAAAGAGCTTCTCTGTGTAAAATATGGATGGCCAAACATCGGTGGCTTGGAGTCTGGTAACATATATATCCCATTCTTGCATAATCCCATTCATCAGATTCATCATTTGATTCGAGATGAGCGTGAGATATGAGCCAAGTGTATAAATCACAGTTTCTTCAATAGTAATAGTAGTTAACTGAGCTCTTGCCATATGGCAGACACTTTTTATACATTATCTATTTAATCCTCACAATCAGCTTGCATATGGTTATGATGATCTTCATTTTAGTGTGGAGAACACTTGGGTTCGGAGAAGCTAAGTAATTTGCTCAATATCATAGCTAAGTAGTAGCAGATTCCAGGCTCATACTTTTGATGATACCATGACTATCACTCTCAAGGGTAGGGCATGCACTCAGGATGGTTTTCATTAACACACAGCCAAAACATTTTATTTTGGGCTTTTCTGTATTATCTTTAATGTGCATTTAAAAATACTGGTCTTCTGCCCAGCAAGTGTGGCTCAGTGAGCATTGTCCCATTCACCAAGAGGTTATTGGTTCAATTCCCGGTCAGGGCACATGCCTGGGTTGCAGGCTCAAACCCCAGTAGGGTGTGTGCAGGAGGCAGCAGATCAATGTTTCTCTCTCATTGATGTTTCTATCTCTCTCTCTTTCTAAAAACTAATAGAAATATATTTTTTAAAAATACTGATGTCCTAGCTGGCATTGCTCAGTGATTAGAACATCAGCCCACACACCAGAGGGATAGAGCTTAGATTCTCAGTCAAGGGCATGTACCTGGGTTGCAGTTTTGATCCCCAGCCCTGACTGGGCATGTGCAGAAGGCAAGCAAGCTATGTGTCTCTCTCACACTGATCTCTCTGTCTCTCTCTTGTTCCCCTCTCCCCTCTACTCTCTCTAAAAATCAATGGGAAAAATATCCTTGGGTGAGGATTCACAAAAATAATAATAACAACAATAATAATAAATTTAAAAAGTACTGGTCTTCTGTTTAGAGTGATTATGTGGGTTTTGGAAAGTATTTCAGTAAAGAAACAGTCGACTTAAAGAACTCTATTAAACAGATGGTGAGGAAATACAACCAACATCAGCACTGTGGAACATACTGCTGGGGCTGGATCACTGCATTCCGCGGGGCTGTCTGGGAGTCCTTCATGCCAGTAAGAAGTCCCAGCTGGTGTGCAGATAGCATGAAAACCCTTAGAAGGTGGAGAAGGAAGTCCACGGACGGGCGCGTGTATCTCCTAGGCGTGGTGTGTGCACGTGTGTGTGTGCATGTGCGTGTGCAAGGGGGGAGAGGTCCAAGTTCGGAGAAAAGGCCATCTCCCCTCTGGCCCAACTCTGACTGGCTTGGCTGCATCAGGCTACATGCTAGTTGGAAAATTTCACCTAATTTGAAAAATGCCAACAAAGACTTTCCAGAAGGAAATCCTATCCACCACCATCAAGTCCAGCTGAAGGCCAGGCGCCACGCTCCGCCTGCCAACCGGGCCTCGGAGCTCCAGCCCCAAGGAAGGCACACACCCCTCTTTGCCTGAACCGCCATCCAGAAAAGGCACCGGAGGAAAAGGAAAGCCAACCGCCAGGCTGAAGGAGGAGTGGAGTTACAGCAAAAACACAGCCACGAAACCACACGTGGGGGCTGAGACCACAGGGCGTGGGTCTTACGTGTTTTCACCACGCCCGTCAGAGCGTCGCTGAAGCCGGAGGCCTGGGAGGCAAATATTTTCACGTTGTAGTCCATCCCGCTGAGCAGGTTGGTGATCAGGATGGTGTTAACGTTCGCTCCCACGAAAGTCTCCAGGGTTGGGCCGGCAACTGAAAGGAGAGGGTGCACTCCGGTCACAGCAGAATGGGACAGAAGGGGACACCCTCCTGCCGGGAACAGCACTTACGCGTCTGGATTCCAGTCGCCCAGCATTACACGCCGGGCTGGGGCTTGGGGTCCAAATCTCGCCCCACCCACTCTGGGGCTTTTCTACGGATTCTGTCCTTTCCTCAACTGTCGTTCTTTCTAGTGCTTATCAGAGAAGCTGGTCCACCTCACAGCCCACCATCCGCTGCATTGTGAGGTCTTCGCAGTGATGCTATTAGGTGGCCACAGGCTCTGGGACACCTACCCCACTGAAGAAGTCATCCTCAGTGCCCCTTCTCAGTCACCCAGCTTTGTCCCCAGCAGGTGTGCAAGAGGCAGTAGCAGCAAAATTGATCATGGACACCATGCCTTACCTGACTTACCCCGTGGGGGGCCACCATGGTGTTACCAGTGTTACATCTATTCCTCTATGATTATTTGAGACTAGACAGCTGCTGCTGCTCATTAATGTGCCCAGTCATTTCTTAGTTAAGGTCCTAATTTCATCACTCTGATATCTACTCTAACACTAACCATCCGAGAAATGCCTTTTTATTTGCAAAAAAAAAAAAAAAGGTAAGAGTCTCTTCCCACTTCTTCAAAAGAAAGATAAAGCCAAAGATAGAAAGTCAAAACAAAAATATCATCTTAAAAGACATTTTAGATGCCTATTTGTGCTAACATTTTTTTAAAAGCATACTTACCACTAACAGGTTTGTAGACAATCCTATAGCCCTTAACAGGGGACGATGGGGGATCCCACGTAATACGCAACCTGTTATACCATTCTTCAGAGACCCGTAAGTTTTGGGGACCAGAGGGTGGCACTGAGCAGGAAAAAAAAAGAAAAACATTTTGTGCGGTGTACATCTTTACAACCTACAGCGTTGTTAACAGAATCTGAGATATCTTCTCACGGTGTTAAAAATATCAACAGGTGAAAATGCACTAAAACACATGATGAGAGACCTTTGAGAGTCTGCAGCTGTTTTAAATATGAAAGATCTAGAAAATCATTATGCTTCTGGTGAAATGCTTTTATCCGAAGATCAGCAGTTCATTCGATGGCATTTTGGTTTCTTCAGTTAATTTTACGTAAAACGAAACTGAATAGTGTTTATTAAAATGTCTGTACACACGCCACTCTGTCCTACTGTCAAAGTGTGTTTGTTTAGTAACATCAAAGGTGATCACACAATCGTCATGATGGTGATTCTCGGAGGCAAGATTCTGATTTTTTTTTTTGCTTTCATCTTCATATTGCCTATAGTGTTTAAAATGTCATGTTATCATTTACCAACTTTTTATCAAAACATTGAAGTGATATGGAGGACCTTTGTAAACTATTGTGCATACTCATGGATAACATCCTTATCGTTTTGTTGTTGATGGGATTTAGTTGTGTTGATTACCACTTCAAATAAGTAGGCCACCCACTAACACTCTAAAATCATGTGGCTGTATGGCTATAGCTACGCCATGGTGTTTCTGTCATGAGATCTGTCATATTTCTATAGTAATAGTCTTCAAATCGTTTTTATGTGTGTGAGTATATATGTGTGTTTAGCATGAAACCTTTTTATAAATTATGCTAATTTTTAACATATGAAAGTTAAAAATAGATCTTTGAGCCCAGGTCATTGGCAGTCAGAGGGAGACCTTGTGCCCACCTTCTTCCTCCTCTCTCTGCCCCTCCACAGGGAGGGGGTTCATGGTAGCTTTATAAAACATTAGAGTGTTAAAGAACACATTTCAAAACCAACTCAGAACAGCAGACTTTACTAAGCATATTTTAAACCAGCCTCCCATGCATATTTTTTAACAACCTGGATTTGAGGCAGACAAGAATGATGTATTTAAAACACAGAGTAGGCGCTCCATAAATGTTAGGTGAATACTATTCGATTTTCTTTCTTACTTGCTATTTAAGCTTGTGGTTTCCAAACATTTATTTAACAGCAAAATACCAAAATATGCTAGAAATTCCAATGTGCTAAACAAAGCCGAGATGCCCATGCCAGGCGAGGTGGAAGAAGAGGCTCCCCCCCCCCCCGACTGCTCTGCTCTTCTCCTGCCTTCTCCCCTCTCTCACAACCCCCCGAGGAGATCACTGTAGCAACTCTCAGAATCCACAGCACCCTGGGCGAGCACCCTGGCTCCGTGGGGGTCTGGGAGGAAGAACTCAGAGCATGGACCTGGGAGGAAGGACAGACGCCAGCGCTGTCAGATAAGGGGATAATACCCATTGGCTCAGCTGAGCAGAGTCAGGACTTTGGGCTGCAGCTACAGAACTTTAATGGTTTGCACACTTACTCGAAAAATCCATCCTTAGGTGCTCAGGTGCAGAATTCCATCCTTGCCACCATTCCGCACTAAATCATACTTAACTGTTGGGTATTTATGGTAGACTGAAGATGGGTGCAGTTTTTCTGACTCTGCCCTCATTGAGCGATGGAAGCTTTGACCCTCTCTTTGAATCTGGGTGGGTTTGTGACCACCTTGACCTATAGCCCATAGCAGAAGTGACACTGTACTAGTTCCAGGCATTGACCTTACCTGTCCTGACAGTTCCCACTTTCTGCTTCTTGGAACCCTTGCTCTTCCAGTCCTGAGTCACCATCTAAGAACTATGACTATCATGCTAGAAAGACCACATGAGAGGCTCTGAGCCCACACGGAGACAGAGGGACCCAGCTGAGGTCCAGACTTCTCGGCCTCCCCACTGAGATGCCAGGCATGTGGGAGAACTTGTCTTGGACACGTCACACCACCCCAGCTGCCAGGTGGTCATCATCAATACTATGTGAGACAGAAGGATTCCCTAGCAAGCTCTGCTGAATCTCCTGACCCACGCGATCACGCAATATAATGAAATGGTTGCTATTTAAAGCCACTGGGTTCTGGGGTAGTCTTCACACAGTGATGAAGAAAACTAAGACTTTGCAGTGCTTTGACCACAGGTTTTCATTCATGCTCCTCACTGGGTCACCATGGCCAATTCATCTAAAACAAGTCTCTCGTGGACTCCTCTGCACCATGGGAGCTTGGCACACAGAGGTGGACAGTACAGGCGAGGTCCTGGGCTCCCAGGACGCTGCCTTCCAGGGAAGGGAGACAGACAGGGGACACACACAGGAGTAAACAGAGAAGTATCAGATGGTAGATCATGCCGTGGCGTGAGCAAAACCAAACCAAACAAAGCAGAATGACATCAGGGAAAGTGGGATCTGTTTCGCATGGATGGTCAGAAAAGTCTGAGGGCATGACATTCAGCTGACACCAAACTGATAAGATCAGCTGACACCAAACTGATAAGAAAAAGCCGGAAATGCAAACACCCGGGTAAGGATATTCCACCCGGAAGGAATGCTCAGTGCGTAGGTCCTACGGCAGGAACAAGCTCAAATGTCCAAGGAGGAGCAGAAAAGGAGGGGTTGCGGGGGCAATGGTTAGGAGGTAAGATTAAAGAGATCGGCAGGGTGCCGTTCATCCAGGGCCTTGTCGGCTTCAGGAAGAATGTTGGGATTTATTGTGGGTACAATGGAAAGCCATTAGGAGGCTTCAAACAGAGACATGACAGGAGATCATTTATAATTTGAAAAGCCCTTCAGGCTGCTGTGAGAAGGACAAAGGATCCCAGAGTAGAAGCAGAAAGACCCCACAGGGGCTCGCTCTCATTTTAGGGAGAGAGAGTGTGGCTTGGATTAGGGCAAAGCAGCCAGAAGAGGATCAAGTGCACAGACATGTAGGATGAATTTTGGAGAATCAACAGAGCTTGTGATGAATGAGATGCTGAAGGAGTAAGATGTCATTGTTTTTAGGTCTTAGCTTTTACAGATGAGAAAACTGAAGCCCAGAGCAGGTAAGCAACTTGCCCTACGTCACACAGCTTGAATGCGTGAAGACAGAATTCAAACCCAGTTTTTCTGCCTCCAAGTCTCTTTTGCTTTTTTAACCACAGTATTTTGTATAATTTGGGGTGAGTTACAGGGGATGGGCATTTTCGATTAATTAGTCAGCTAGTATCCGCAGGGAGGAAGCTTTACTCACAGGTTTTTCCAGGGGCCGAGACACTGACACCTTCCCCGTCATCGTAGATGGGAGTCACGGTGACCTTGTATTCGGTATCGGACAGCAGAGGCTTCAGAAGGAGGTGGTTCTGACTTCCAGGTACCATGACCTGCACCAAAAAGCAAAGGGCCATGGTCTCAGTAAGACCTCTGCTCTGATCGGTCGAATGGAACAGGACCACAGTCACTTGGAAATGATCAGAAGCAAGATGTGTTTGGAGAATGATGAGGGAAAAAAGCATCTATGTAAAAGCATTTGCCCTTGAAATTCCCCACACAGGAACCCTTAGATTATAATCACTAGTGCAGAAGGTTTAATCTAAGTTGTTTGGCTCTGAGAAATGGTCTTCTTTCAACATCTTTTCAGCATTTGTTAAGTATCCGGAAGAGGCAGGAGTCATCTATTTGGAAAACAGGCGTTCATAGCTTCAGAGGGTTCATTCTAGAACCCAACCTGCTTATCCTATCTGATTCTACTGAAGGGCCCTCTTGAAAATTCTGCCTTTCATTCTCTACCCTTTCGGAGATAATTCAATCTCAACATGTTGGAAAAGAATGGATGCTAGCCAAGAACAACAGAACCACACATCTGATCCAAGTTTTCTGATCAACACGTATTGGCCAGCAACCCTAAAAAACGTTGCAGCTTTGTCATTTCTAAAAGGAGATGTTTTCCTCATTCTGAAATCACCCTCGCGCGTCTCAAAGGCAGCCGACGGGTCGACCCCACACCAGCGTCGCTGCAGCTCTCCACGGGCTCAGCAGGACAAACCCTGGCATCCCCAGAAGAAGACGTGGACCAGAAAAGCCACATGTTCTCAATGCAAAAACCACAGCCCTTTCTGCCTGCACTCCAGCAGTCAGATGCTGACACATCTTGGGCCATTTAAGGAACTTAATCACTGCTGGAAAATGCTGGGATGTAAGAACTGACCCAAAGGCGTTTAAGGCAGTCACAAGACCGGGACAGCTGGAGATGCTTTTCGATACCGGTGCCAGCAGGCAAAGGGCTGTGCTGTCTACTTTTGGATGAGAGAAGAACCTGTAAATCATGGAATAAGCCCTAGAAAGCCTCGAGTTGAACCCAGAAGCAGCTGTTGCTAAGATATTGCTCAGCTCTAAAAACAATGGTTGTGATACATATGAAAAGAGGAAGCCTGGATTAGATGATTTCATATTGGATTAATATAATTTCACTCCTCAGAGGAAAGAGACATTGAAATATGCTGGGTTGTACTGACATGGTCGTGGATGGGAGTCTTTTAGCAGGGGCTATGCTTTTTTCTAGAATGAATTAGATAACGCTGGCATGAAGGACATGTAAAGAAGGAAGTGTGGTTGCCCTGACTTGTATTATTGCCCCATCAATGGAGCTTCTTCGGGGTGTTTCTTTTAAATAGAACTCCTCTGGACCACAGAGCCTGGGCTTTTCATTCTAAGCGGTTTGTTTAGCAAACCACCCATGTTGATGATCCTTAAATAAGGTCCTCTCTTAAACCAAAGAACTTATATGCATATCTTCATAACCAGTGGACACAGACAACAGTCCTGTGGGGGTGGGGTGAAGGATCGGGAGGAGGGTGTCTGGGGCGGGGGGGCATCTGTAACAAAAATTTAATTAATTTAAAAAAATAAATAAATAAGGTCCTCTCTCACACTGACAAACACACACCCTTGGAAGGTGCTTGGGTTTACAATAACAGCCATCGTTTAGTCATCAATTATTATGTGCCAGGTGCTACTCTAAGCAGTCTAACATAGTGATTCACTTCATCTTAACCTCAACCCTTTGCAGTCAGTATATCATTATACTCATATTGCAGATGGGGAAACTGAGGCCCCCATCTGTACAGCTATGGAGTAAAGGAGCCATGCTGAAATCCTGGATGTGTGGTCTGAGCCTCACTTCAACCACTGCCCTCTGTTCCACACGATTGCACTGCTTGACTCTTTTTACCCTCACGATGTCCATTCACAAGAATAAAATATCAGACTCTGTGGAGGTATACAAGTTCCTTCTGCTTGGCCTCTGGTTTGCACACAGCAAGGTAAAGATGGGCCCTTCCCCAAAACAGATGCTGGAGACCATAGCAGATGCTGGTTTTGTTAATGAAACAATTCTGTAAACGATGCTCATGGTTTCATGAGATACAAATCTAACCAGCAAACTTCATGTTTTTAAATTTTGTCACAAATGCACCCGGCCAGTGTGGCTCAGTGGTTGAGCTTCGACCCATGCACCAAGTGGTCACCGGTTTGATTCCCGGTCAGGGCGCATGTGCAGGTTGTGGACCCGATCCCCAGTGGGGGCATGCGGGAGGCAGCCAATCGATGTTCTCTCTCATGGATGTTTCTATCTCTCTCTCCCTCTCCCTTCCTCTTTCTCCGAAAATCAATAAAGAAAGAAAAAAAATTTAATTTTGTCACAAATGCAACTTCACATCTGGTTCCATTATCGCCCCAAGCTCTGCAGAGCAGCTGATTCCGTCCAGGAAGCTGCTCGCTCCGTAGGAGGACTCCCTGCATCTCACTGAGCTCCTGTCTTACTATATCTGTTTCTGGACAGAGATTCTCATGCTCTCTCCGGTGATGGATTAGGTGCTGCTGGTGCCATTGTTTTCATTCCGATTCATTGAAGACCAGTGTTTTTATGAAATACAATAAAACAAAATTCTGGATAAATGATCATGTTCTTGGATGTTGTAGTGATGTCAAATTGCTATAAATGCTTCGTCTTCATCTCGGAATTTATCTGGTAGGGGACGGGGCCACACTGAGCATCCCTGCTCTAGAACGTTTCTTGTGAACCAGAATTCAGGTCACAGTTGTGGATTTTGACACCTGGGCTCTAGGAAAGTCTGGAATCCTGATTAGCCTTTCACAAATACAGGAGTGTGCGACCTCCGGGCCCCGACAACCAAATCCAGGGCGATGTCTTTGTCACTCGGCCATGTTTCAGAGCAGAAGTGGAAGTCACTCCTTATGACTTCTGACAGGTAGCTTTACTTTCTCAGAGTTCAAAAGCTGTTTATTGAAAAATATTTGGTAGATTTGAGTATGCGTAGGAAATATATAAATATATGAATACATCATCCCAACTGGCAAAGTAAATTTAATTCCACGTATATATAAGGATTAGCGAATATCTATCTAGACTTCGGTTTATAATTGTATATGCATACACTATTCTTCAACCTCAATATTCTATCTTGTCATTTCCTGTAGCAAATTTAATCAGATTTTACAGGTAAGAAAATTTTAGAAAGATGGTAAGAGGCATTTCTCATATCCAAACACATTCCTCTATCGCTTTTTTTTTTTTTTTTATCCTCACCCGAGGACATTTTTCCATTTTTTGTTCAGGCAGAGTGGGAGGGAGAGAGAGAAACAGAGAGAGAGAGAGAAACATCGATGTGAAAGGAACACATCGAGTGGCTGCCACCCACACAACCGACCAGGGCCGGGGACAAACTGCAGCCGAGGTACGCGCCCTTAGCGGGAACCGAACCCGGGTCTCTCAGGACCGCAGGCCGACGCTCTAACCGCTGAGCAAAACCGGCCAGGGCCCTCTATCACTTTTGTAATATATTTTAGCCATCTGTCTTTCCCTGTCATGTATCATCATTTCAAGCTATTTCTTTGGTGTGTGGGATTTCAATGCCTTCGGATTTTCATATAGGTCTGCCCTGTCTGCCCTACTGTGGTTTTAAAATCTAGGTCTAGATGCACCTGTTTTCTGTCTCCAGTAACAATATGTTACATTTATGTAACAGTAACACTTCATAAAACACTGAGATATAAATTCCCAATTAATCCTGTTGAGTCCCTGATGATATGCCTGTAAAGTAACTGTGCACGAATCCACTGTCATTAGAATTCACTAAAGGTGCTTGATATTCAAAGAATTATCCAGTACTTTCTTCTGTGCAGTGAGAACACCTCTGCACAGTGAATAGTCACTACCGAATTTATCAGTAGTTTTCTTTTTTATTAAGGGTTTCTTAGCTGAGGCACATGTGCTTGAAGACTTTTGGTCTTTTTCCCCCTTCATTTAGGTTGTCCAAGTGCATTGAAATAAACAGCATGAAATGAAAGAAACCACCAAAAGGAAAATCAGCCAGGGACAACCCAAAGAAAATATTATTATTTTACCTTGCATAGCTTACAAGTGCACCCATGAGATTAAATTGTTACTCTTTTCAAATTAGCAAAAGTAATTTGCAAAAAGCTCAATGTGTTCCTTGGAAAGGGTAGAAATAAAAACCAAAAACAGAACTCTCATTCTGGGAAGATTTTGTGGGTCTCATTCTTAGGAACTAAATTAAAACAGGAAGACAATAAAAGGGGAAAATAAAACATCCAAATCACATCTTTAGTGACCATTGCTAAACACAGTATTCACTTTTTGAAATTTCCAGTCAGATCATATGAAATCTATGGTCCAAATTAATTCATAATCCAACCTGTTTTGTTTAAGTGTTCATTAACTTTCCAAAAGTACTCTGAGACCAATTTCATGGGCCATCGGGCTATTCTAGGCTTATCACTGTGTTCCTAACAATTCTCTACCCAGCCTGAAATGAAGTGCTTCCCTGACAGAATTTGGGGCTCAAATAACTTTTTTAGATAAGCACATAAATAAAAATAACCTTTCATAAAGGCTTTATAAGTAAGGAGAAGGGAGAAGGGATAGTGATGTAATTCTTGAGCAATAATGAACTTGGAGACTTCTTCCCTAGACTGGCTCAGGCACAATGCACCGACAAGAATCCCAAGTAATGAGGCTAAATAAAGCATGTTTCATGACCCCCCCCCCAAAAAATATATATATATATCTTTTGGATGCAAATTGAAGTTATCTGGTCTGATGAAGCATATTTAGGAAACAATGTTCAGGTTCTAGACTAAAAGGAATGACACCGTATAAATTAAGAAAACATGGGAAGGTCATGATTAAGAATGTACCCAGGTTCCCAATACAGAAAAACAAATATAGGTGATACAACTTAAAGTAAACTCAACACATAAAAATCTAAATCTGCCCTGGTCTGTTTGGCTCAGCTGTTGGAGCATCGGCCTGCGGTCCAGAGAGACCCTGGTTCGGTTCCCACTAAGAGCACGTATCTTGGTTGCAATTTGTCCCCGGCCCTGGGTGGGTCGTACGGGTGGCAACCACTCAATGTGTCCCTTTCACATCAATGTTTCTCTCTCTCTCTCTTCCTCCCACTCTATCTGAACAAAACACGAAAAAAAAAAAAGTCTTCGGGTGAGGATAAAAAAAACTATCTAAATCCCCTAAAGGAGACATTCATGATTAAGAATAAATTAAAAATGACTATAAAAGTTTATATCTTAAAAGTACATCTTTACATATATATGTGTTTATACATATACATATACATGTACATATACATATGCATATACACACACACACAGAGACAAGTGTCTAATGGACTATTTATGCCCTACTTTGCTTGGTGCTCTAAGAAGTTGTCACGGCAGCAGAATCAACACAAGAAATAAAGTTCAGCGGCTTTAGCAACTTGAAGCAGGTTGTATGTGGAGCAAGTTTTGGAGACAGAAAGGTCATCAAGAAGCCAGTATTTGAGTTGGGGTTAAATGCAAACGTTAGTTACGGGAGATGGTAGCGTCACCGAGAAAGGAGCAGGAGAGAGTTTACATCAATCCCTCGTGAGCCTCGTGAGCCTCGTTAGCTCTGTTAGTCAAGACACCTCGGAGTGTCCAGTCAGCTGCATGTGTACAGACCGTTCCTACCACTTCTTCCGCAGGGTCCCCTTGGGCGGTCAGGTAGGTGACCCGGAAGTGCTGCACACTGCTGTCTGAAATGTCCCATTTTACCCGCAGGCTAGAAGTGGTTTCATCATCTACAACCAGGTTTCTGATTCCTGTCCGGAAAACTGGAATAAACACAACCAAAGATTAACAAATTTTTAACCCATCATATTCCAAAATGAGCTACAGAGACCACTTGTGGACATGGCAACAAGTATCATTCAATGTATTTCTCTAACATAGACCCACGTGAACAACAACTCAGCTTCAGTGGCTAATGGGGAGCCATGATACCTACTGGTAGTAACTAAAACTGGGTTTAAGAGATGCTGAGAAGGTGAGACCATGAATACCTCAAACTACCAGCTCTGTATACACACCAGTGAAAGGAACTGGGGAGCCCTGGCCGGTTTGGCTCAGCGGTTAGAGCGTCGGCCTGCGGTACAGAGAGACCCAGGTTCTGTTCCCGCTAAGGGCACGTACCTCGGTTGCAGTTTGTTCCCGGCCCTGGTTGGTCGTGCAGGTGGCAACCACTTGATGTGTCCCTTCACATCGATGTTTCTCTCTCTCTCTCTTCCTCTCTCTCCCTCCTGCTCTGTCTGAACAAAAAATGCAAAAATGTCCTCGGGTGAGGATAAAAAAAAAAAAAAAAAAAAGAAAGGAACTGGGGAGAAGCTCTTGGACTAGGAAATCCAAAGGGGAGCCCACTGGGGAGGTTTTCATGCGCTCATGAAAACCTCACCCTAGTGCTCTGTTGGAGAAGCAGATGTGATGGACCAGATGTGGCCAGCCTCACTGTGTGATCCAGCATCTGTTCCTCCATTTCTGTTTTTTAATTTTTTAAAATCCTCACCCAATGATATGCTTATTGATTGTAAAAAGAGGGGGAGAGAGAAAGAAAGGAGGAATCAGTGTGAGAGAGAACATCGATTGGCTGCCTTCCACATGTGCCCCAACTAGGGATTGAACCCGCAACCCAGTCTGTGCCCTGACTGGGAATCAAACCTGCAACCTTTCAGTATGCGGGATAACACTCCAACCCAACTGAGCCACACCAGCCAGGGCACCCCGATTTCTGCTTTAACACTTGTCCTTACACACAAATCTCTCACCATGGCCTCCTCACCCATTCAGCCCACATGGAGATTATCCTTTCTCCGATACCTATCCAAACTCCTTCACCTGTGTTCTCTGACACACTCCTTCCCAAGGTGTCTGCTCCCTGACTTGTCCCATTTTCTTCTCGCTTTTGTGCAGACTTCCTTTTATTCTGTCCATCTCTACGAACTTTTTTCTCCATGGATTTAGCCAACATTCACTGAGTTTTCCTCTATGTCAGACTGCGGTAGGCCTTTGAGATAGACAGTGATGAACACTTAACAAAACCAGTGAAATGTCACAGAGGAGGCAGGAGTGTGACATTTACCAGGCAAAACTGGGGACAAGTACCAGGCAGTGGGAACAGGAGTTGCAGGTGGCAGGGAGAAACAGGGAAAGCATGAAAAAGATGGCTGGAGACCAGGAAGAGGAGCAGAGCCCAGCTGGGATCTTGGATGTTATGGTAAAGAGATTTTGGGAAACAATGTTATGATAAAGAGATTTGGGGAAGAAAGGCTCAATAAAGACCAACTAAAGAATGAACGAACCAGTGAAAACCCAGAAACCCACAGAAGAGCTTTAAGTAGGGAAATAAAGAAGATCATTAAACTTGTATTTTACCTGGTTGATGCTGACAGTTAGTTGGGGAGTGTATCATAATGGAGGGAGAAGTTAAGCTGAGAGAGGAAACAGCTCAGACAAGATCATAGAGCAGCCAGATCTTAGTTACTCACAAAAATGCAAGGAAACCATGAAATGAATAACCGTCAGCATAGAGCAACAGGAGAAGTCACCGAGACCAAGAGGAGGACAGAGACTGGCTGTGCTAACATCCTCTGAAAGATTACCTGGAAATCTGAAACAGAGATGGAAAGATAGAGAGATGTAAGAGTAGGATGAATAGACTCGCGGACCTATTGGTATTTAGGGGTAAGAAGAGGTTGAGAGGTCCTGAGAGGTGTAAAATTTGACCTGGCATGCCCTGTTGCTAAATAATAATACAAAATCAATAAAACTGGAATAGCATAACTTTGGTTTAAATCAAACTTTTCTTATGGGTAAATAGACTTTGATTTGTCCTTACCTGACGTCACAGGTCTGGTGGGTGCTATGGTTGTAGCTGGTTCAGTCCAAAAACCATCAACTAAAAAAAATATGCATTCCTTTAAAATCCTGTCATAGTAATAACTATATATTTGTGTATAGCATGTTATAGTTTTCAAAGAAAATTTCACCTATATTATCTCACTCGTGTCTCACAACAATCTTGGCTATGGTTGCAAGAGAGAAGAAGTAAGTCCCAAGCAGGGCAGACTATCTATTCCGCAGATAAGGACACTGAAACCCAAGGAAGGTCGAGTTTTCAATCACAGATACCAGCCTTCATATACATATTTGACTTAACCTTATACAATGGTGAAACCTCCCACTTACTTTGAAAAGAGGCATGCCCATGGTAACTAGGAAATGAGACAGTGTTGTAGATCAAGTTGAGGAAGGGCTGCCAAACAAGGCCACCAAGGAGGACAACAGAGCACACCTTCCACTTCCTATATCCACCCTGGGCACGCAGTGGATGGAGCAGCTGTGGGGCACTCCAACAAGATTCCCTTTCCAGGGTCAACAGACTCGTCCACCAGCTTCTGAAACGCTGGCTGTGCTGGCTCTGAGCTCTGGGAACTGCCTTGCCTGAGATCTCAGACTGTGAGGGATGGCCTACCTCCAACGATGGAGGATGCAGGGATACAGAGACCCAGCCCCTTTGACTCGATGTGGAACCACTCGGGAGGGTCATCCCAGCTTCAGAACTCCTAACAGAATTAGCTGAGGACTCAGTTTTAGTTTCTCTCTATGCCCCATCCGGTCAGCCTTACTTCCTTACAGATGCATCTCCCAACTACACTTTTAAATAAACCTTCTGGATGCAATTTTCTGTTTCAGAATCTGACTCCAGGGAACCCAATCAAAGAAAATTTAATATGTGTTTAATACCTCATATTTAAAAAATGAAGGGATGACTGAATAAGCAAGTAAATTTGGTACATGATTCTTGGAACCAAGATCAACTTGGGAAATTCCATAAACTCTTATGGACATGTTTTCCCTAGGTTTATTCGTGTGCTCATTTATTCATTTATAAATTATTTCATCCGTCCATCCCACTGTCCATCCATCGAGGCAGCAAGTATTTACGCACAGTTAAAATATGCCAAGTACTGTGCTAAGTTCTAGAGAGATTATGGTGAACAAGATAGATATGGTCCCATCCTTTACGGTGGCGTAGACTAAGATGCAAAGGTGCTTCACGTGTTGGTCTCCCTGAAGGTGAAAATAAATGATGAATTCTGGGGGACAAATAGAAACCGAAGCCTCTGTAGCCCAGGACAAGGCAGATGGGAAGGGAACCTGGTTGGGTGCAGAGGGTGTCGGATGGTGGGAGGCGGTGCTGTGCATCTTGGCCAGACCGAGACTTACGTGTGGTCCCGACAGCAGTCACCACCTCGCTCTCACTCCCATCATCCAGTACAGCCAACAGGGAAACTTCATATTCGGTGCCGGGCTCCAGGCCTTTAATAACATGGGAGTCTTGGTCTTCTTTTAGGACAACCTGGAAAGCATTTAGTGTGTAGTCACTGGGTTTACTTGAATAACAGAGAAAGTTGAGAAAAAAATAAGAAAAAGGGGAAACGTTGCCCCAAGTGGAAGCAAAAACAACTAAGCATAAACTCTAGGTCACTGAATCGGATTCTAAGGTCAAACCAGAGACTTTCTTCCTTTCGAGTCCCTCAGCAAATAAACTGTGACTATCACAGAAGGGAACTCTGGAAGGTTTATTAAATGTCACTTAGGAAAGTCAAAGAATCTGAAAAGATATAAACTGTATTCTCTAAAGCACTAGCGAAAATGCATTTCAGATCATTTGGTTTGATATTTATGAAACTCCACGCCGTGCAGAAGAGGAGCTGCTTCTGGGATTCTCAATCTGTCACAGGGGGAGGCCACTCACTTCTTCGGTCTTCCCGCCGTAGACCGGGATCCACATCAGCTTATGCTGCCCTTCGTCCGCCGACAGCGGGTGCCAGGTCACTCTGAAGCTGTCTGTCGTCACCTCATCAATTTCCAAGTATTGCTGGGCGGGAACTTCCTCTGCAAGCCAAGGAAAGAGACTTGTGAGGAAGCTGAGAAGGTGAGCGAGCCCAGTGCTGGGGGTGCAGGAAGAGAAGGTGCCCCCGGAAGAAACCCTTGTTTCGGGAAGGGGGGCCGGGCAGGCAGCACCCACCCTCCAGGTGGCCTTCCTGCCATCGCTGCTAGCGGTCACCCACAGGATAAAACAGGCAGACCTTGGACACAGCAGCTGTGACAAGTTTTCCAGTAATTTCCAGCACTCTTAGGTTCTCTATTTGGCTCTTTTCATGAGCTATAAAAATAAATAAGAGTGCCACGCTCATCATTTCATAAGGATAATATTTCCCAGCGCGTTGAGGAAATTCACAAAATGCTGCCCTCGGGGTCTGAGAAGTGTCCTTTTAGCTTCATGCGCTTTCCTTCTTAAAGATGTTTCGATTACAGCCTACCTTCAGGATTAGCTTGTATGTTTCAGGTGTACAGCACAGTCAGACAGTCATATCCTTACAGTGTCCCCCGACACCTCCAGCACCCACCAGGCACCACTCAAGGTCATCACAGCATCACTGACCGTCTTCCCCATGGCTGATTCACCCTAACCCTAACGCACTCTCTAGGGATAAGTCCCGGAGAAGAACCTTCACCCTCTGAATCTTGTACAAACGGCTGCCATCGGAGCTGAAATCTAATCCAACAGACCTTAACGATTCCACTGCTTACACACGTCTCTGGACAACGGAGAGTCTAACATTCACCTGCACCCCAAACGAACTGTCAAGCTTTGATTTTTATGATTTGAAATCAGAGATATTTCAAACCCTTTGATAGGACACTATACAAACTCCAACTGAAGTTAGCCCTGGGGAGATTTTGTGAAACGACTGAACTTTTTTACGGTGAACATTATTTCTCAATCCAGGTTAAGTCCCATCTCTCTCCGAATTACCTTCTCAACACCTCAGATCTGTGTCTGAATAGGTTCAGAAAG
The DNA here is from genome assembly GCF_014108415.1 of Molossus molossus. Lineage (NCBI taxonomy): Eukaryota > Metazoa > Chordata > Mammalia > Chiroptera > Molossidae > Molossus > Molossus molossus. The sequence goes on along the minus strand of NW_023425351.1, from coordinate 60,445,012 downwards.
CAGAAAAGAAAACTGTGGCTACCAGGAGGCCAAACATTTTACATTTATTGAGTGACTATGGAATATATGTGGGATAGAAAAATAATGCATTCATACCTGATTTTTTATTTTAGTATTTAAAATAACCCATATTGTTACATTAATGGTTCAGGCTGCATGAAAATAAATCATTGGCTATAAATTGATGTATTAAGTTGAATAGTATAAAACTGTCATTTTTGTAGACCAAAAATTTTTGGGTACTAGCAGTTTTGAAAGTTCAGAGTAATATACACACATAGGAATGCAAGAAAGCTGTGAAAATCGTACATGACAGAACCAAAGAAACAAAGTGAAGTTAGAAAGAGGATGGACACATTCATTTAACTGAGACCTTTTGAATTCCCATGGTCTTTTCTCTCTTTCCCTCGCTTTGATAGAAAATCATTAGCCAGTATGCCTTCCAGTCACCTAATTGTTGGCTTGTTAACAATCACATAAAGTAAACAAAAATGAAAAGGCAATCTCTTTCAAATCACAAGCGAAGAAGCTGCTCCATTTTGTGGTTTGTATTGCGTTACTCTTGCAACCTTTTCAAACCATACCAAGGCTTACTTACCTGTGATAAACATCCCGGTCAGAGGTTCTGACTGCCCTTCATCATAGATGGAGGAGATGGCAATAGTGTACTCCGTGAGGGGTGTCAAGCCTTTCAGAGGGAATGTAGTAATAGGATCGACTTCAACCTGCAAAGGAGAGAAGGCACTGATAACTGTGTCAGATACTCTCAAAGGCTGGAAACAGAAATCATTTTATTATTGTCTTTAGTTCACTTGCCTGGCAGGGAGAACTGTAAATGCTGTAAAAACAAACAAACAAACAACCTACTGAATTAGAAAAGCAGTCAGTTTATATATACACATTTCTAATCTTACCCCCATTAATGAGATTGCCTATAAGTTAATTCTAAGGACACCTTTGCAACCAATATTATTTCCACTCATTAGCGGTATAGAAGGCCAAGTGCACTTGACTTACAATGCTAATATGAATAGCATGTCCTCAGACTGGTCAGCTGGTTTTCAGCTCCCTTGCCTGGGCTCTGCTGACTCCACGACTAGGTGATACCCAGTAACTCCTCTAAGAGGTGCGTAGCCAAGTAACCATGCAGGGGCAGAGTAAGGGGATGCTCATATTAAAGAGAACAGTAAATATTTGAAAGTTTCCTTTATTGTCCACAGAGGGACATATATGGGGAAAATATGTATCGATATCTTTAGGGCACATAAGTCCTGAAGATAAAGATCAAGGGTAGGAAGAAAGGGAAGAATTGGAAAAGGGAAGAAAAGAACAGACCTTGAAGAAAATAAAAACAACGTAGAAGGCGATGAGGACAGGATCTAGAAGACGGAGCCCTGAGCAAAGTCATTCTCAGACCCAGACAAATAGACACAGCTGTGTCTTTAAGAGGCTGCATCGTGGCTGCTGGGTTACATACAGGGGGCGTGCAGTACTCCAACTGGACGGAGCCTCCCACCCACGTGCTTTACCTGCATTGTCTCAGGTAATACACAGAAAACCCCTTTAAGGCAGGTACTTGCCGTAAGGCATCCTTGCTCTAGTGATACTCTAGGGAACTGAAGAAATGAACTATTTACCTGAGAGCAGACTCTGCCAAAAAATATCTGACTTAAAATGTTTTCAGGAGACATTTTACAGCAATATCATTCAGATCTGGTGTTGACAATACTATCAATATCTTAACCTGAGGTTAAGGGGAAGGCGACTAAAGTCACTCACTGTACTTGCTCCTGGCAGTCCGTGACCTTTAGCAAAATGTAAAATGTGTCACTATCTACTTAAAACCTTCACTGGCTATTTATTGTCTTCCAAATCAAAACCAGGCGCCCTGCAATGACTGGCGGCCTGGCATGATCTGGAGCACTGCCCCTTCATCCACCCTATTCTCAACTGCCCTCGGGGCTCCAGCCACACTGGCTTCCCATAGGTCCAAGACTTTCTCACCTCAGGACCTTTGCACATGCATTTTGTTTTGTCTGGGACCGTTTCCTTAGGTCTTTCAAAATCAGGCCTTCCTCATCTGTCAGGATTGAGCTTAAATCTCACCTTCTCAAAGGGGGTTTCTCTTTGCATCGGTCTCAGTGGGATTAGTGTCTAACAACACCCTTGTTTGTTTCCTCCCCAGCACCAATCAGCCTGAAATTATTTTATTTCCTTACCTACTTGTTTATTGTTCACCTCTTGCATAGAGTATAAGCCTCTTTTTTTATATAAATTTTTTTTTCTTTATTGATTTTAGAGACAGGAAGGGAGAGGGAGAGAGAGAGAGAAATATCGATGAGAGAGAACATCGATTGGCCACCTCCTGAATGCCCCCCACTGGGAATCCGGCCCATAACCTGGGCATCTGCCCTGACCAGGAATTGAACCAGAGACCTCTTGGTGCATGGGTCCGATGCTCAACCACTGAGTCACACGGGCCAGGCGAGTGTAAGCCTCTTGAAAGCAAAATGTTGTTTATCTTTTTCACTACTGCATATTGAATTGTCTTTTTTTTTTTTTTTTTTTTTTAGTGAATAAAATAAGTAAATTAAAATTCAGATAGAGGCAACAAAGAGCCCTTATAAAAAGAGATAATAAAGGGCTCATCTCACCAAGACCCAATCCAGAAACCATATACATCTCAAAAAAATCAACTAGAGTTCAAAAAATGTGCCAACCCTGGAGAGAAGAGCTTCCATGTTCATCCTCTGGAACATGACCAGTCAGTCGGACAGGGGGCCGACCCCCAGCCTTTTCTGCCACCCCAGCCAAGGTGCCAGACACAGAAGTGAAGTCATCTTGGAAGTTCTGGCCCCGTCAAGGTCCCAGACGAGTACAGGAGTCACCCCAGCTGCCACTGCATGGAGCAGAGACAAGCCTGCTGAAGCCTACCCAGTTGCATAATCATGGGTTGTTATTTAAGCTGGGATGTTAGCTACGTTGCTATAGTTAACTGCGAAAATGTATAGTTTCTTTTTCTAAATCTGGACCTGATGATATTATAGGTCATTCTTGGCATTTAGTGTTTACTCTGGTCTGGGTACTGTCTGTAGGCTTTGCATGTATTAGCACACTTAATCCTTCTGCAACCTTATAGGGCAGCTAATTATTACACCTAATTTGAAGATGGGGAAAATGAGACTCCAGAAAGTTAAGGAACTTGCCCAAGGGGAAGCCAGCTAATACATAGGACTTAAATACACGTGTTGCAGACTCTAAACACTATTTACAATATGGCTTCACTATTTAAACTCATAGGAAAGACAAATCCATATTTAAAACATGAGTTCAAGACATGACCTTCTAGACAATATTTATGTATCGCTTTTTATGGTTCTGAACTGTAATTGCTTAGATTTACTGTACACATGACAATGTGTGAGGGACTTCACATTCCTTACCTTACTTAGCTCCCCTCATAATTTATAATAATTACTTAACTAACAAGGAACCTGAGGCCCAAAGAGCTTACCTAACTTTCCTGGAGCCACTATTCACTGAAATGTATCATTAGGCTTTGACCTCTAACCCCCTAAGTCTCCAATATACACTCAGTTTTCCATATATGTAAGTATATATATAAAGATATATCTTTTCAACAGATATATTTATTTATTAATATAGCCTTTTGTTTGATACTGAACAGACTATATTTTATGCATTAATTGTTGATCATTTTATTTCATCAAATAAAAACTTTTAGGTATCATTTATTTTTATTTGTTATCATATTTGTGTTTTAGACTGAGTTCTGAAGCTGGTTTTGTTGGTAATACTTTTATGATGTAGGAGAACTGTGGAAAACGATAACAAATGACCATGATCTCATTTTTATGCAAGCATTTTTGGAACTAAATTTTTGAACAGCCTAGCTAAAAGCTTAACCTCAGCCTAATTCAGGGCGGGACGAAGAAATAGCCCTTGATGCGGAACCGGGGACCTGAGCTCTGCTCTGGGCTCCAGCATTGAGTCCCTGCTGCCAGAAACTGGACTTGCTTCGTTTATAAAACTCAAACGGCTCCATCCTTCTCACACGTTTCCCAGACCCTTTCACAACGCACGCGGTCTGAGACGGCTCCTGTCCTCGGTTCAACAAGTCATGCCTTGGCACGTGTTTCTGTACGGCCTACCCTAGATGCCTCTGAAAAGCCCTCAGAACAGTGGCTGGCTCCAGGGAAGCACTCAGCATGTGCTAACTGCCATCATCCTCATCACCATCATCATCATCATCATCATCACCACCACCACCATCATTATCATCACCACCATCATCATCATCACCATCATCATCATCATCATCACCACCATCATCATCATCACCACCACCATCATCATCATCATCAACATCAACATCATCATCGCCATTTAAGTGTGTTTTATTTTCTTCTTTAGTCTCCAAAAAGTTGGGGAGAAGAGTAATGTAGAAAAGACACAGAGGGAGGAAGAGAAAGTAGGGGAGAGAAATATAATTTAAGTCAAAAGCAAAGCTCCTACAGTTAGTTGTATGTTACATACTGAGTAGATTTTCATTGGGACATTTTAAAGTTCATTCCAGAATGTTTTGGAAACGTTCTAAAAACCCAATGATAAAATTGTCTATAGATAAAAGCTTAAGTAAATAGAAGTTAAAGCAAAATATGACAGGAATATTCACTGTTAAATCAAATGTTCTGAAATTAGATGAAATAATATTTCGTTTAAACAGGAGACACTTGTTGAGCAATCACTAGTCTCAATTGCATGGTTAGAAATTAAGACATAAGCACACACATGCAAACACAGATACACCAGGCAAAATCAAGATGTTACGAAATCTACGCCTTATTTCCACATTTTACTCAAATAAAATTTTCTCAGGTTTTCATTCTAAGTCCATTTACTTATATTTTAAATTCAGTTTTACCAAACATATTTTCTAATTTTCCAGTACAATAAAAATTAAAAATAGCCAAGTGCCAAAGACATCCTCAAGATTAAAAAGCACTACCAAAAAGTGCATGTATTTCTCAACAAATGCATTAGACTGGGACCATTCTTTAAAAAGGCAAATAACATAAAATACCATAACAGGCTACAACCGTAATTTTTTTAAATGAATGTTGACTGGACCTACTATGGTGATCATTTTGCAACTATACAAATATCAAACCATTATTGTTGTACACCTGAAACTAATATAATGCTGTATGTCAATTATACCTCAATAAAAATAATTTTGTGCTACAATTATATTTATAACATAACTTGCATAGACATGTAGATGACAATTTTTTTGTTTCATGAAAAATTATTACCAAAGAAGGATGCTCTACAGTGAACAAGTATTTATTGGTAAGTGTGGCTGTTGTGTTATTTTGGTTGTTCAATGAGTCAATATTTTTAAGTTGGTAAGCTTCACATAAAAATAGAAATCCCTGGACACAGAATCAAGGGCCACAAGATCTGGCAGCCCCCACCTAGATTTCTACAGTGTAGCCACCTGCAGGAGCTGACACGGGTTGAGTCTTAGATGGACATGTATGCACTCCCCAGCATGTTGGTCCCCACCACAACCTAGCATCCCTGTCACTGTACCCCACTGTGCATGGCCATTATCATCAGCCTTGAAGTATTATCTTTCTTTCAGTAGAGAACTTCTACATTCATGTCCCAAAAATGGGAATAAAAATATATGACATATAGCCCAAGTTGGCCTCATGTTTCAAGAAAAACAGGTGACAGTGTATTTCTTTGCAGGCGGGACTATTTCTGTACATTTAATGGTATGCTCCAGTCATTTCTATTATCTGCCTGATCTTTCTACACAGCTGGATTTGAAAACCTTGAGAGTGTAACTTATCTCTGATAATGAAGATGCTGATAGCTCAGTGTTTTGTGGGTTTTTTTTAATTTCAACTCTTCTACTATTTCAAACTAATGTCTTAAAAGCAAAGCAACTCATCCCAATGATCCCAGCTGTGTCAGAATCATTTGCCCTTAAGGATTTATAAAGACTGAATGAAAGATGTTGAACTCTATTTCCTTATTGTTAGCCAATGTGTAATCATTGCCCATTTATTACCCAATGAATGAGGGTGCATTCTGAAAAAACCAATTGGATTTAATTACAGGAAAAAGTTTGTCTCAGTATATGAAAATACTTGCTTTCTTTGGTCAGAAAACAGAAATGATGTAATCCAATATATTTCCCTCTTTGTCTAAGCTTCTTGGACCAAGATAAGGAAAAAAATAAAAATAACTTTGCTAACTATTCTGCTAAAACATATTGCCAAGGAAAGAATTTCTAAAGAGTATTAATCACTGAGTACTAGACACTATATTCATGGGTTTTAGTTCTATTATGTAAAAGTATCTTCCTACACACAATTTGAATTATTTGGTTTCCAATTTAAGTTCATCTAACCAGGGTCTTTCAGATACCAATTTACTCAAAAGCAGAGGGATAAACTGGGTAACACCGACATTATTTCTAGTTTACTATTTCTATGGAGATACATACTTCCCCACCCCGGTCCAATGGGGAAGATGGTATTTTCCAAAGATGGCCACGTCAGCATTTATCTCCCATCCTACATGCCTCGCACCATAGATGGGACCCGTGTTCCTCCTCATCCTGAATCCATCAGGGAATTGTCCTATCTCCTGCTAAAGGAGTGTGGTGAAGATGATATTCCATGACTTCTGATGCTAGGTAACTCACGGTGACACAACTTTCGTGTAACTGCTGCTCTGAATCTGTCTCTTTGAACACATCTGGGGGCTCGTGAGCTACACAAAAAGTGCAGCTCTCCTGAAGTGGCCATGCTAGAGGGATCATGGGAAGAGTCTACTTAGAAATACAGAGTTGCTCCAGCTGCCAGCTGGTCCAGTCTTCCCAGACCAGGCACCAGATACATGAATTAGGAGCCATAGTGCTAACACCACTATCTGGCTGACAATCTCATGAGTGACCATAAGTCAGAACCACACATCCAAACCCCAATTCCTGACCCACAGAAACTGGAAGAAAATCATTGGTATTGTGTTAAGCACTGTGTATGGGGATGGTGGGTTATGCAGCCATAAAAACCTAATCCACAACCAAGGGAAAACAGACATTGTGTTCCACAGCTCACCTCATTGATTTCAGTCGCATCTGCGTTGTTATATACAATTCGATAACCAGTGACCTTTCTTGAAGTGGGGTCCCAGGCTAACCGAGCACTGTTAGAGCCAACATTGGAGATTCTCAGGTTTCTTGGTGGACTTAACGGCACTTTGCAGTAAATGGAATTGAAAATAATTAAACATTTTAATGACATACATGTAAAAAGACAAAAGAAAAGCATCTTTGACTTCTGAGCTACCTACAAATGAAAATTTTCACACAGATAACAGCTTATAACAAAAAAACTAAAGCTTTCCTTGTAAGGAACGAATAGTAGTAATAAATTACACATGCTTAGAAATTAATAAGATTTAGGTAAATTTTCTGTGCCTTTCTTCTCCAGGCAATGCTATTATAGCCTGATGTCAATAAGCAACCTGCTAGATCAACCAGGTCACCTGAAATGAAGTCTTAGCTATTCCACTCACCTATCATTTGAGTCTGGCAGAGTCACTCTACTGGTCCCTTCCACAGTCTCCCATGTGTAAGACAAGGGTGATGCCTAGCTGTCATCCCCACTGGGTCTAGTAGGCATTTCCAAACACGCACACAGAGACACTGACTCCTGCCACCCTCCCAATCTTCTCAGTTTCTCCCTCTGAGCAAATGGAAACTCCATTCGTCCGATTGCTCAGGCCAAAAGCCTCCGAGTCAGTCAACATTCAGGTTTCTGAACATACATCATGGTCTTGGTGAGGTTACCCATGATCACCTTGTGTAAAATAATCCTTCCGCCCCATGCTACCTAGCTCGCTTCCCTGATTTTTTTCTTTATTTATTGTACATTTATTGGTCTACTGTCCCCCTGCCCCCCTATATTACAGTCTCAGAGGGTTAGGGAATTTGGTTTAATTTTGTTCCGGGCTTTGTCCCTAATATAGCAAGCACTCAATGAATATTTGTTGAATCAATGAGCTGGATCCCTACTTGAATAAACCTCGGTGACTTCATGAGACTAGATAAAAAGAAACGCTTGCTGTTGTTTGAAAAAAGATTTAAAGAGCGTTGGTGTCTCTGCTGATTCCTGACCATCAATCCCATGACGTTTGGCATTTCCTCAAGGGTCTCCTCCTGATTCGACAGATTAAAACTTGTCAATCAGCTTTGAGTTTTGTGAGCTCTTCTAGGTTTATAGTAGAAACAATAATTAAGATTTATTGCATGTTTTCTATGAGTCTGACATATAACTCATTATCTCATTAAATCCTTACATTAGACTGCAAGGATAGAGCTACTGTTACCCGCATTATATAGATCATGAAACTAAGGTACGTAGCTTGGCCAAGGTCACAGTTAGTAGGAGCAGAAGAGCAATTAGAGTTTAACTCAGGTAACTGACCTTAAGTACTTGTGATATAGTACTGATAGTCAGCAGAGCAAAAACCTAGAAGATAAATAATGACAACTGTCCACCCTAGGGCAAAGTATAATGTTTCCTCACCCCAGGGCCAATTCCTTCATTAATTTTATATATATATATAAATTTGTAAATTTATATATATATAAAATGATAATATATATGTATTTTAATTTAGTAATAAAAAGCCTATAAAACTTCATGACTCTCAAACTTACCTTTAAATATTGAGAGAGAAATTGTAGAAAAGAGAAAAGCAATATAATTATTTTGCGTTGTACATACTTAACTCTACATTTTTTCGGAGTTCAGTTAAATTTGGCAATATGATGCAACAATGTCGAGTTTCCTTAGTTCATAAAAATATCAGTATAAATGGTAATAAAAGATTTGACTTTGAGTGGTGAACACACAGTATGATATATAGATCATGTATTATAGAATTGTACACTTGAAACTCACGTAATTTTATTAACCAATGTAACCGCAACAAATTCAATAAAAATATTTTAAAAAATAAAAAGCGACTAATAAAAAGAATTGCCAGACTCAGGAACGAGTACCCAGGACATGAGTTTTTAGGACTTAAAAAAAAAAATCGACTACTAATACTGGCAAAGAGTCATGCACATTTTTTTATATAAAGAATTAAGTATTCTGAGTGAAAGATAAGTGGGTAGTGGGAGAAGTTCACTTAAGTCAAGTGATACATTAGATGCTGTTTGGCGTGATTCATTGCTTCTGTGTCGAGCTCTCCCAGTTTGGGGGAGAAGGGAGCATTTTTTGTGTGTGTATTTGCTGCTTTAATTACATTTGTCTTTCTTCCAAGAGGAAGAACAACACAGCCTTGGTTAACCAAGAATAAATGTGGGAGGAAACTTCCTTCCTTATCATTAAATATTTACATATGTTTCCCAAATAGAATCTTAAAGACAAAAGCATTGTAGAAACTGTGCCAGTCACCCCCTCCCAAGGCTCAGAGGGACAGGCAAGACCCTGAGTCTCTCTGCACTTTCCTATATTTACCTTTTCTAAAAATACAATAAACTCAGCACATTTAACCAAAATTAGACTTGCCAATAAAATCATTACTCAATTAAAAAAAAAGAATTATAATAATTTTCTGAGATACAGAGAACTGCAAAGATGTTTTGGGGAAAATGTTAATTTTGATGAGTGGGGAAGAACATATCGAGTGAAAGTGCGCTAAGTGCTCTCAGCTGGACCGATGCATTTCAGTTATACTACTATTCACAGACTCAGAGATGTTACAGTACTTGCCCATTGTCACCCGGTTAAAACATGACATGAGCTGGGATTTCCATCGTGGCTACTCTGATTCAAAAGCCATGTTCTTTCTTCTATATTCTGATCTAGCTTTTGGATGCAGACAAAGACCCGGGTGTCTAGAGGATGCTAAAGTTCAGTTCTAGCATCCATATGACTCATAATAGTAAGACCAAAAGAAATATATTTCTTTCCCCTAAATAATATATCTTTTTTTTTTTTTTTTTTTTTGGTATGTGCCCCTAGCAGGAACCGAACCCAGGACTCTCTGGTCCACAGGCCAAAGCTCCAACCGCTGAGCCAAACCGGCCAGGGCTATATATTTTCTTTTTAATTAAGAAAAATTTTTTTCCATTACAGTTGAAATTCAATATTACCTTATACTAGTTTCGGGTGCACAGCATAGTGGTTGGACATTTATATAATTTCAGAAGTGATCCCCCCGATAAGTCTAGCACCCACCTGGCACCATACATAATTATCACAATATTATTGACTATGTTCCCTACGCTGTACGTTACATCCCCAAATACACCTTTTCTTGAGTTACAATGAGCTCTTAAGAGGTTTCGACCTAAACCAGTATTTCCAACTCAGAATCCCAATGTTGATTTGGGCTTTTATTACGGCATTTCATCTGAACGACGGAACTGCTCACATGTGGTTTCTTGTCCTGAAACAGGGTCGCTGGCCTCTTCTCCAAACATGGCGTAAACGGTGACCGTGTATTCCGTATTGGGCAACAACCCGCTCAGTTCAATATCGGTGTGGGTCTCTCCAATTTTCATCTGAAAAGAACACATGTCATCAGATTGTGTGCTGATGTGTATTATTCATGCCAATCAGCGTGGAACTGGAAGAAGGTGAGACCTCACAGAATAAGATGGTCTCCTCACCACCCCTTCATCAAACAGGCTTCAGTCTTAATTTGCTCATTGTCACATCATTTCATACTACGGAACAGATGCTACAGAACCACATAAAACGAAACATCCCCATGCGTGCTGTTTTAGGATAACTCTTTACATCTGGACAAGTGGCAACTGCTACGAGAATAACAGTGCTGGATATTTGGACCCCAGAAGAGTGTGGGTGGAATTGAATCAGAAATGTTCTCTAGAAAGAGTATGAGCTCCAGGCCAGCGTGCTGGGGACAGTGCCAAGTGGGCATCTTTCACCACTTGGCTAATTCTAACCAGTCTCCTGGCTGGAGGCCCAGGCTTTGCTTCCAACCCCACTGAGCTGGGTCAGTTTTGTTGCCCAGTTCAACAAAGGGCCTGTCCACCTGGACACGAGTCTTTGCCAGGGCTCAGAAGAGATCAACCCACCTTGATGCCCAAGTTGGCAATTTGCTTTTTGATTCTGGGATGATTTTTATGAGCCTTGGAGTCAAGCTAGCTAATGTTCTCAGTTGTGTAACAAGTGAGTACAACTGCAGAACAGGGTGGTTTTAGTTTTGGTTTGAAAGGAAGAAAAATATCTCCGCAGACAGTGTCCAGTCATACAACTTCCCGTGTTATCATTGTCAAATTAAAACTTTGAATGTTGAGACATCTGAACATAGATAATAAAAGTGTAGAGGAAATACTATAATATACCCTGATATAGCTACCACTCAAATGTAATAAATATCAACATTTTGTCATATTGACTTCAGATCTTCTTTTCTAAATTATCTTTATTATTGAAATTATTACATATGTACCCACTTTTCCCCCTGACCCCCTCTTCCCCACTCCCACCACCCCACCCTGCCTTTACCACACTATTGTCTGTTTCCATTGGTTATGCATGTATGCATATAGGTTCTTTGGTTTCAGATCTTATTTTTAAAAGAACTAATATATTCAGATAAAACAGAAGTTCTCTCTCATTCTTTCTGTTCACCACCTCTGCCCTAATGTTGAAGTATATCTTATCAATCCATTTTTTTTACTTCTACATACATATATATTTGTAAATAATATATGGTTCTATATGTTTAACAACATACATAAATTGAACTATAACAACATAATACTTTTATAATTTTTTTCTCTGTCAATTTTATGTTTCAAGATGTATTCATGTTGATACACAGGGACAGAATTGACATTATTTAACTCCTTTATGGCATTCTTTTATATAAATATGCCGCTATTTTCCATTCCTCTTGATGAACATGTCAGTCATTTGGAATATTTTGCTCTGACAAAGTCTTTCCATTGAAAAATCCTTGCAGGATGTTTCCCTATGCTATATACCTCAAAAACTGTATATGTCTTTAACTTGATGAAATAGTTCAAATTATTCTCCAGGGCAAATGTACTAATTTACATGAGTGATTCGGTTTCCCCACATGCTCATTGATATGCAATGTTATCAGACTTTATATTTTTAAATAGGTTTTTATTGATATTTTAGAGAGAGATAGAAACAGCGATGTGAGAAGAAACATAGATTGGCTGCCTCCTGTATGCCTCCGACTGGGGATCGAGCCCGCAACCCTGGCCAGGAATTGAACCAGGACCTCTCAGTCCACGGGACAACGCTCAATCCACTGAGCCACACCAGCTGGGGCAGACTTTAAAAATTACTTACCAATCAGTTGGGAATGAACTGGTATCCCCTTCTTTTTTGTCTCTTTCCTACTAAAACTAAACATTTTTCCAACATCATTTTAAAGTCTCCCTTCTACCAAAATAATTCAAATCAATATTAAACTCAAATGGGCAAAAACTGTCTAAACCTTGCAAGTAAAAGAACACATGTCACCAATGCTCTGTTCTTGACACTCAGATTCACCATATTTTTGGCCCTAAAAATTTGTGTCACCAGAGGCAGATTTTAGACAATCTTAAAGAGTCAAGTTCTGAACTCACTCTCTTGTCTACCTGCCTGTCAGGACACTCTCAAGTGTCATAGACACTTCCTCTTTGTTCCTTGAACACTTATATCATAGCCATTGTTTCCTATGAATTAAAAATGAAGACTAAAATAAATCATTTAAAAGTCAAAGATTCATCAATTAAAATGAAATAAATGCACACACAAAAAATCCACATCAATGAGATACATTAGTCTATCTTGCTAATTAGTAAGAAAAAAATTTCCTAAGTCAGTGTACATAGAGGGAAACAGTCATTTCTGAACTGCATATAGAAATATAAAGTATGTAAAATTGCTCTAGAGTCATTTGGTAATACCTAGTGTAATAACTGGTGTACCCTTTGGAAAAAGAAACTCCATTTCTAGCACTTTATCCTAAGGAGATAATCAGACAACCATACAAAATTATATCTTAAAAATGGTCACAAAACCCTATTTTATACAGAAAAATATCTAAATGTTCAATAACATGAGCTTAATTGAACATGACCTGGTTCAAAACAACAATGGAATACTATAAAAATACTTAAAGTGACTATGTAAAATATTATTTAATGGTGAGAAAAAATAGTCACAATAGACAAAATGAAATGAGAAGAGCACAAAACATTCCTGTTTGTTGTATTTAAAATGCATTGAGTCTGGCCAGTGTGGCTCAGTGGTTGAGCCTTGACCCATGCACCAGGAGGTCACTGGTTCAATTCCCAGTCAGGACACATGCCCAGGTTGTGGGCTCGATCCCCAGTGGGGGTCATGCAGGAGGCGGCCCACTGATATTCTCCCTCATCGATGTTTCTATCTCTCTCTCCCTCTCCCTTCCTCTCTCTCTAAAATCAATAAAGGCAAAAAAAAAAATTTTTTTTAATGCACTGAAAAAGACTTGAACTAAATGCAAACAACCTGCTACCTCTGGGTGGTACTATGATAAGTGATTTTTTTCCTCTTGCTTAATGTGAATTTTCTAAATTTTATACATTAAATTTTTATAGCAAAAACGTCTATTTTAAGAGAGTTGAAGGTTTAAGGACTCCAGTGGGCAGCGGGCTGTTACCTCTTTCTCATCCCCAGCCAGACCCTCCGTGAGCGGAGCGTAGAGGATCAGGTACCCCGATGCGCCGGGCACGACATTCCATTTGGCCCGCAGACTGTTTTCAGTCACATCGTACAGTTCAAGGTTGGAAGCCATGGGTAAGGCAACTGCAAGAGGAGATCAGTGTTTTTAATGTTCAGCCATTTACCTGTGTGCTTGCTAACTTCAAAGTATCCCTCTGCTACTTAAGTAAACGTAGCTTATTTTTCAGATAATTTTCACCCTTCGATCTGTTCACATGGCCTTCTGGGAGGGTAGACGTAGTGGGCACTTAAAGCAGGAATAACGTCTTCTTGTTCCTGATATCCCACGACAGAGCCAGTCAAGGGCGAGAAGACTATTCTGGCCATCCGTTTACATCCATCAGCAAACAGTGCCTGACATGCAGCAGCCATTGAAAATAGTTGTTGGGCCCTGGCTGGTATTGTTCAGTGGTTAGAGCATCCACCTGCACACCGAAGGGTTGCAGGTTCGATTCCCAGTCAAAGGCATGTACCTGGGTTGCAGGTTCTTCGATCCCCGGCCCCGGCTGGGGCACATGCAGGAGTCAGCCAATCAATGTGTCTCTCTCACATCAATGTTTTTTTTTCTCTCTCTCTCTTCCTCCTCCCTCCCTTCCAGTCTCTCTAAAAATCAATTTTAAAAATATCCTCAAGTGAGGATTAACCAAAAAAAAAAGATAGTTGTTGGGTTGTCAGTTCACTTAATAAAATGACCGAATGGGTGGCTGGATGAATGAACACACAAAGGAACAAATTCTCACTGACACACTCAATCAGGGACAGTGATGGAACATGACTGAGTAGCCACAGGTTTAAAAACATGGAATAATCAAGAAATAGGACCAACCATATGAGAGATGGGGACAAAGAGATTAAGGATAAGTTCCTGGCTTTAGCAATGCCAATGAAAACTATGAAACTGTTGTTTTCAAATATAAATCTAGGCCCTCCATACTCTGGCCCTGTCTGCTTTTCCAACCACAGTGTCAAGTTCAGGACTCTGCTCACAGGTGTGGCTCCCTGACACACTTCGATGGGGTGCCTGTAGCGGGTCATTGCACTAATATGTTTGCTGTCCTTGTTTTCCATCCTCTCCCTTACTAGACAAAAACTCCCTTAAGGGCAGGAACTGTTGCCAAAATATTTCTGCAAAGTGGAAGTATTAACACCTGCCTTATAAACATTGTCAGGGATAGATCCAACAATGTATTGGACTGGAGAGCGTGATTATCATAAAGCCTGGCACATTGTTATTGGTGCTGTTGATCTTGCTATTGTTCTCTCAGAGGTAGAATTTTTAGGCCAACTTTGCATAGTGTCTAGCATGTGACAAGACCTCAATTCACATTTGAAATAACTGAGTGGGTGATCATGTTTTAAGTATCTTTCCCCAGGAGTGTGTGTGTGTGTGTGATCATGATCATGCTCAGGTAAGAAATTACTAGAATTCAGAAGCTTGTTTTAACTGCAATAATATAAAAAATGAAAGAGATGTAACATAATTCCCTGGCCATTCCACTGGGCAGGAGAGATACAGAGCTCCTTGTCTACTGACAAATTCAAGCTCAGTGCTGAATCCCTAAGACACATTCACTAAACATTTGTTTATCGAATAAATAAATGTGTTTTGCACCCTTCACCGCTCAGGCTGCTCTCTCCTCAACATACCAGAGTTTTATAACATCGCCCCCTGTAGGTCACACCTGCAAACTGCAGTGATCGCATGGCCCAGTACGGTTTACAGCATGTCAACTGTTTTCCAGGGATTCGACCCAGCACAACATGAGCAGAATTCCAGCTTGGGAAAGGCCCCCTAAGCAGTGCTGTACAAAGTCAGAGGGGGTAGGATCCGATACGTACGCGTGGTTTCGGTTCCCCGCAGGCCTTCGCTGGCGGTGTGAGAATATACTGCGAAGACAGCCACCTGATATTCGGTGGAAGACATCAGGTTCTTCAGCACTGTGGAAGATACTCTTCCATCCACCACCACCTGTTTGACGCACAGTTCAGGAATGAGAGTATGCAATGTCCCCCCTGCAGAATTACAATTAAGCAGCAAAAATATCTCTAGCAAGAACATTTCAGTCAATATCTTCTTATTTGGGCCGTATCCGCTTTCCACTGTGGTGGTCAGTTCTTCTTGAATTCCTACATGAAGTGAAGCATCTTTTGTGGAACGTGTCTAAAAGTCCCCTATTAATTCCTATCTAATGGAAACGGTGTCATTCGTAACCTGATCAATCCCCTGAATAACAGTTAACATGTGACATTTGTCCACAAGCTCTGGGAAGCACGTGAGAAGGCTTATTAGTCACGAAAAAGATAGAACCATTGGAAACATTCTGATTTTTTTTTTTTGGTCCAGATTATTTAAACCTCCATGATCTATTTCTCTAACACTTAAAAAAAAATTATAACTCTTGCCACAATCCAGAAGAAAATTGTGTAAATGCCGAGGTTAGTCAGGGGTTAGAACAATAAAAGGTTAGCACTTAAAAAGAAGAGATTTCATCACATGTTAACATATTCCCTGTGAGTTGCTGTATCAAAGATAGGAACTGGGGAGAATCCAGTCACCTGGCAACATGTATTCTCCTGTGATGGCCAACCCATGCGAAAGGCCAGACACAGATGCTATGGCTTCTCCATCGCACTTAATCCCCACACACGTCCAGGAAACCCCAAGTCCTGGAGGACCGTATGACCACATACTTTGGAACACACAGACTCCATTAAGACAGAAAGCTCAGACCACTCCCGAAGTAGAAAGATACATGACTAGCAAAAGGGAGCTCTGGCCAGGTAATTAACCACTGATTTCTTTTGCTTTAGAAGTCTTTTTTTTTTTTCTTTTTTTTTTGCCTTCAGCTATTTATTAACATTTCTGGAATTCAAAATACATTAAGAACAAACACAGTAAGTTATGATAAAACCCACTTAAACATGTGCAACCTCTGATAAAAGATGAAAAATTGAGTCAGTTATCCAATTTAAGCTGAAAAAGTAAATTTCCTGCATTACTAGGCTATCTCAAGCAAATGAGCCTTTTAGTTCAGTTTATACAACGTGACCTTCATACTTCATGGTATTTTGTGCAAAGCCAGGAGGAAAAGCCTTTATTTCCTTTCTTGCTGAAGTAATAAAATAAATATATAATGAAGAGAAAGCTAAATCTAGACTGTATTTCATGAGATCTATGTAAATGTGTCTTTAGACAATTTGCTCGAATCTTGCCTATCAAAGCAAAAGTTTTTCTGAGGTCTACACGTTGTTCATATGTATTTCTTTTAAATATTTTTCTTGTTAATTTCTTTCTTTTATTTTTGTAATATTTATTGATTTATTTTTGTTACAGATGTTTCCTTTTTTTCCTCCCTAAACACCCTCCTCCCTATCCTGCCCCCACCCCAGCATTGTTGTCTATGTCCACTGGTTACACATACGTGCATATAAGTCCTTTGCTTTATCTCATCCAGCCTCCCTGCACCCCTCCTCAGAGGTCTGTCAGTCTGAACCATACTCCTTTCCATGTCTCTGGGTCTATTTTGTTCATCAGCCCACCTTGTTCATTATATTCCACAAATAAATGAGATCATGTGGTATTTGTCTTTCTCTGATTGGCTTTTTTCGCTTAGCATAAAGAACTCATTCATTTTTAAAAAGAAAAAAAGTCAAAACAAGTTGTATTAGAAATGGATATAAGACAGTTCTGAGGGTTATTTGATGAAGGTGAGAAGAAAAGATGTAAATAAACTTCATGGACACGTGGAAATATATTTAGGCCAAATAATTTTAAATGTCTGGGACAGAATAATCTCCTTGAATACCCATTTCTATCTTGTCTTCACTACCGTAGAAGATTTGAGAAAATGAAAGTAATGGTTTGAAAATATGATCTCCGTATTACCTCGTCTGGTTTTCCACCCCTGGTAGGATAATACACAACTCTGTATTTTTCCACCTTTCCTGGGGCATGAGTCCAGTTAACCATAAAGCTTCGTGCAGTGACTTCAGAAGTAATCAACTCCACAGGCGGCCCAATGGTGGCAAGGGCCAGAGCTAAATGAAAGAAACACAAGATGAACCTCTTTCCCAAAGTTATTTCTTATGAACATAGGAAACCCCATTAGTCAGAAATGATTACTGATTTTATGCTACCTCTAAGATTTTCATCTCTAGATAAGTTTTCAGTTATTCATTTCTATATTTGTTTATGACAACATTGTCTTTTAAGTACCAATCCTCACACTAGGTTCTGAGGATACAAACTTAAATAAGACATAGTCCTTGACTCTAAGAAAGGTGCTTAAAGAAATTGCTGTAGCCCTGGCCAGTTTTCTCAATGGTTAGAGCATCAACCCATGGACGAAAGAGCTGCAGGTTCGATTCCAGTCAAGGGCAATACCTCAGTTGAGGTTTGGTCCCTGGCCCTGGATGGGGTCGTGTGGGAGACAAACCAATTGATGTTTCTCACATCAATGTTTCTCTCTCTCCCCCCCCCCCCCACTCTATCTGAAGATAAATAGAAAAATAGCATCAGGTGAGGATTAAATATATATATATATATATATAAATATAAATATATATATATGAAATTGCTATAGCATAGCAACAAACAAAAACACAGCATTAACTGAGCATGCATGTATCTGCAAGCACTCTTCTATGCTCTTTAGAAGTATTATTTTTTAAAATTATCAGTAGTTATTATTATTCTTCCCTTTTCGTAGGTGAGAAAAACCAAGGCACAATGAACTTAAATAACTCTCCCAAGTCTCACAATTAGTCTCAGGGCTGAGACTAGGGCTCGAGCTTCTTGACTCAAGAGTCTGTGTTTTTAAGCATCAGAAGGTACAGTAGTTGCACTGAAGACTTCGCTTCAACACATGGCCAATATCTAGAAGTAGAAAGAGCAACTAACATATTGAACGCCCCTCTGCGCTGGACACGTGTAAGCACTTGGTGTTATATACATGTTAAAGTAAGTGGCTCTACAAAGATTTGAGACATGAACAGGGCAGGGTCCTTGAACTTTAGGACTTCTTATTCTCTAGGGTCACTTATACAAGGGACTTCAGTAACCACTGCAGTGGGGGAAGAGCAGAGTTATTGAACACTAACTATAACCAGGAACTGTATTACAAGATTTATCAGCAACTACATGTAGATTTTTTGTGGGGAAATCTGGGTTCTAAAGTACTCTCATTAAAAAGCTCAGAGAAGTTTGTTCAGGAAACTGCAGCTTGGCTGCCCAACTTAGTCCCTCATCAAGATTAAAAATGTTTTATTCTGCAGAAGATTTTAAGAGGATGAAAAGACAAGCTACAGATAGGGATAAAATATTAACAAACCACACATCCAAAAAAAGGATTAATATCTAGAATATAAATAAAGAATTCTCAAAACTCAACTGTTAAAACTAAACATAAGGAAACAAAACCAAAAGAAGTCCAATTAGAAAATGGGCAAAGGACATGAACTGACATTTCACCAAAGAGCATCTCACAGATGTAAAATGAGCACATGAAAAGATGTTCAACTTCATTGGTGATCTGGAAAATGTAAATCAAAACCACACCTTTTATAATGGCTAAGATTTAAAAAATAGTGGCAACAATAAATGTTGGGGACAACTCATAGAAACTGGATCACTCATATACTGCTGCGGGGGTGTCCAATGCTACGGCCACCCTGGAAAAGAGCTTAGCAGTTTCTTAACTAAAACTGAACTAAACAGAAAACTACAGTATGACACAGCAATTGCACTCCTAGACTTTATCCCAAAGAAATAAAAACATATGTTCGCACAAGAACCTATACAGAAATGTGCATTGCAGCTTTATTTGTAACAGCCAGAGTGCAACAACTCAGATGCCTTTCAATGTGGGAATGGTTAAACAAACTGTGGTACATCCACAAGGTGGAATACAACACAACAGTGAAATGGAAAGAGCTATCAATACATGCAACAACTGGAATGAATCTCCAGGGAATTACCCTGAGTAAAGGAAGCCAATCCCCAAGTGTTACATACTACATAATTCCACTTATATGATATTTTCAAAATGAAAAATACTTGGAGATAGAGAACCGATTAGTGGTTGTCAGAGGTTAGAGAGAGGTTGGGGGAGGGAGAGCAGAGAATGTGGCTATAAAAGGACAACAGGAACGATCCTGGTGGTGACAGAAATGTTCTATGCTGTGACATCAACGCCACCCCACCCATGATGTTGTACTGTAGTTTTGCAATACGTTACCATTGAGGGAAAATGGAAAAGTGTACACGATCTCTCTCTACATTGTTTCTTACAACTACTTAAGTGGACACTTATCTCAAAATCCGAAGTTTAATGAAAACAAACAAACACGGTGGTCTAAAGGCAACATCACGGAGAAGATGATCTCGTGGTTCCAGTATTCCCCCCTCACCCCCACAGCGCCACTGACACGCCCCCACTTCTATTGTGTTCATTCACTTCCCAGGATAACAATGGGCTCTGTTTAGAAAGTCCAGGATGAAAGATGGTGAGAAGTTTCATAATCCGCGACAAAGTTGCTCGGGGAAATCCCGCGTGCACAGAATGACAGCCGAGGGCCACGCGTTTACCTTTGATCTCCCGGTCCTGTTCTTCCACGCCCAGGCAGACGGTCCGCGTCAGGCTCTCCACCACCGTGTGCATCAGGTCGAATTCGGCGACGTTGTACACGTGAGTGCTGTCCGGCTCAGAGGCGATCTCCTGCAGCTCATTCTCATCCGCGTTCTTCACCCCTTCAATGGAGGACAACAGGGAGGGCTGTGACATCTGTGCCCCATTTGAAAAAGCAATGGCAGTGTTCCCAACCTGAGCCCCTCAGTGTCCACTGCCACCAAAGCATCTGCTACTTTAAAGAGGCACCTCTCTCCTCTCCGATGCTTTTCCAAAGTCACCTTCAGAATCATTTTTAAATGGTTTCTCTTCATCGTCTTCTATGTCCTCACCAGAAGATGTATTGATGAAACGAACCTCTATCTTGCATGAACATTGCAGAAGCAATTGTAATTAAACCAGAATTCTAAACTATCAAAAATTCAGGATACATTTCTATGAAACAAGTTAATTTAAATTGAGAGATACTGCTAGAAAAAATATATATACAATGACTATCAATATTATTATAATATAGTATTAAGAGACAGCTTGGGGGAAATTTTTTAACACACTCAAATACAATGGGCTGGCTGGTAGCCACTGCAAACAGGGAAGCTCTGGTTCTTCCACAATATTTACTGAATTCCCTAGTGACGGGTCAAGCACAGTGCCGGGTGTTTGGAGTACAGTGGGAGCAGAGTGATACAGAAAACCCTCGGCCCTCATGCAGCATCTCCAGTCTCTATCTTAGCTGCTGATGCTAACCCTTAGAGTGTGCTTACTATGCCTCAAGCACCTCAGTGTTTTATGTATATTAACACATTTTAATCCTCACAACCAACCCTATGAGTTTGCCACACTATTTCTCCCATTTCACAGGTGAGTAAACTGATGCACAGAGAGGTTAATTCACTTGCTCAAGGAAACACAACTAGTAAGTGTACCCCTGGGATTCTGCCCAGGCGGTCTAGACCCAAAGTCATATGCTCTTAACCACTGCAGGATGCTACCTCTCAGGAGTCTACACATTAAAATGAGTAAATATTTACCAATGAAATTAGAAAAAGGGTGTCACAGACTGGGTTTAGTGAGGTAGTTCTCTTCCCCAGGCTTCAACAAACAAGGAGCATTTCTGTATAAACTCCTGACATTGCAATCATCTTAGGGTGTTAAAAGAGGTGCTATGGAACAAAGGAAGGGAGATTACCAGGGGCAACATGAATTACTTCCTAGATGCCTGGCCGTGCCACTGAATTCATCTTCCAGCCTCGACACCCTGAGTAACAAAGCCTTGGTTGTCCCTCAACTATTTGCTTTCGGGGGTCATAGGATAATGAATACTACTGGTTTTCAGGTAATCTCCCGCCCCCCCAAAAAAGTCCCAATCACATCTGAATTCACTTAACATTTTGTTTAAAAACTCATCCTTTCATTATGAACAAAATGGAGAGTAAACACATGAATGAATCCCCGTTAGTTTATGTGTTCTGAAGGGATTTCCTTTGTTGGAGAAAAGGACTGCACAATAAAAAATGAAAATTAAATCAATCTCTCTGATGTTTCTTGCCTGGGGACTTCTACAATAGCTTCTAAAATGCACTGTTGGATCTGGGTCCACAATAACAAAATAACATTAGTGCACGCTGAAGCAATGAGCTTAATATCAGCGATGCTTTTTATGGCATTTAGTTAAAACCAACAATCCATATATATATATATATAAATCCATATATATAAATCCATATATATAAAAATTCATATATATATATATATATATATATATATATATATATATATTCTAGGGCCCTGCCCTGGCTGGTTTGTCTCAGCAGTTAGAGTGTTGGCCCTCAGATCAAAGGGTCATGGGTTAAATTCCCAGTCAAGGGCATGTACTTGAGTTGCAGGTTCAATCCCCGACCCCAGTTGGGTTGGTGTGAGAGGCAACCAAACCAATGTTTCTCTCTCCCCCTCCCTTCCACTCTATCTAAAAATTAATGAAAAAATATCCTCGGGTGAGTATTAACAAAAATAAAATAAAACTATTCTAAGGAAGATAGTCCCAAATCTGTATCTATTTCTCTCTCTCTCTCTCTCTCTCTCTCTCTCTCTCTCTCTCTCTCTCTCTCTAATAGTTTTGTGCTCATAGCATGGAAAGAGAGGAGACGGTCATCCTGAGTTGGAAGGGACTTGTTTTGCCAGGATTTGGCCTTTCTCATCTCTGGGCCCCAGCACCCACGACAATGCCTGGCGCACACCAGATAAGCAAATACTTCATGAGTGAAACATTTGAAAAACCACATTTTGATAGCAAATCTAGGAATGGGACAAAAGAATTGTGTTTTGTTTTAGGGTTTGTTTTGTTTTGTCGGTCTCTACTGAGTAGAAGACCTTCCTACTGCCAAAGAAAATGGAAACATTTTCATCAAGAGCAAAGTTGCATCATCTAAATATTTTGCAGTTATTCTGCATGTGTGCCATATATATATCCTTTTCCACAAAAATGATGCTTTCAAAAGAGTTTCAGAGAATTAACACTGTGTGTCTGGAACTTTGTGCTTCCTTTACATAGCTGCAGGACCTTGATCGCTTGAAAATGATAAGTCTGTTTCTCCATATACTACCAGAAAAGAGAGAGCCCATAAAGAGATACTAAAGAGAAAATCCTGACTAGTACAAGGTAACGAATATGAACCTAACCATTGCACTTTATGCTTTTCACAACACCTTGTGGATGGCATCTCACCTGGAGGTCTTCACACATGACAGTTCCCATCGCTTCCATTTTAAATAGAAGGGAGTTGGGCTCAGGTCACATGACTAGTTGTGATGAGAGTCAAGACTAGAAAATGTTCGGGTCTGCTGGCTTCCCATGAAGTGTACTTTGCATTACATATTATTTTGAGTGGTTGTGTGTCTGTCCCCACTGTTGAAACAGGACAATAAACAATGCATACCTATGGCAAACAGCTCTACACCAGATTCACGAAGGTTTCTGGATGGCGGAATAATATCGTCCTGGGACTTTCCGTCTGTGATTAAAATGCCAATTTTGGAGACTCCCGTCCTTGCTCCTGCTTCTGGCTTAAAGCTATTTTCAAAAATGTAGTTCAAAGCAAGACCTGGCAGAAAACAAGGAAAAATAAACACAAACCAACCACCTCTAATAAAAATCCTTCCAATCCTGCAAAATGAAACCAGAAGATGAGTAGCTTATTGAACTAAAGGGGTTTTTATGAGATGCAAACTTTCATCTCCATTTTTACAACAATCTCTTCCTTGACAGATCGGATGAAAAACTCAAACCCACCAGGAGAGGTAATAAAAATAATTGAACACTGCATCAGTTCAGAAGTTAGCATGTACAAAGAATATTGAATTCATGGCCAATGGACATTACACATCTGTGTTCAAAAATCTAAATCTTTATAAGATAGGATAAAGCAAGAATGCCCACACAATAGCATCTGTTCCAAATATTATCACTACACTTTATGTTTTCTAATAATGGACTACAGAACTGAAAATTCCTCCTGTCTGTTTTTCTTAGAGGTGGTACGGGCAGATCTCAAAGAATAATTGAACCCCCACCTTTTGATCGTGACCCTTTTTACCAAGACAAAATGAAAAATGCTGCAATATTGTGATAGGATCTGTGTTAAATAATTTTCTGTTGTTGTATTAAGAAAAAAAATAGATTATGTCTCAAACTGGCAAAGCAGTTGTCAAGATTTCGGTGGGTTCCTGAAAAGCCAATGACAGCATCTGTATATTTTAATTGAGCATCTATATTGTATGCCTGTGGAAGAAAAGCATGCACTCAGGGTAAAACCTGTGATAACCCTTGTGGCTGGGATGGTGATCATCTAAATAGTCTTACATTCTTCATTTAGCAAAAATATCAGTGAGCCAAAGATCCACAAATATGTTCATGATAACTACCGATTGCAGAATAAATGTCAAGAGAATACCTTCCTTGGATATAAGATAGAAAATCTGCTTTTATTTCCGTGGCAGGGTGGCTGGAAGAAAACAGGCGGAAGGGAGGGAGGAGAAAGGACTCCCAGAGGTGAAAACAGGTGCTGAGCGCCGTCAGCCTAGGAGACTGCTCCGTTTCTCCTCGGTCCACCATGCCCCTCCAGGGACAGTCTATTCACCTGGAGGGAGCCGTCTGGGTTTTTAACTTACAAAGCCGAGTGTGAGGGAAGAACCATCTGAGAACTTTAGATGCTGGTTTGGTTTTTAAAAATATTATGCTAAGCCTTACAAAGAGTCAGACTGAAGAAATAAAACTTCTTTATCAAAATCGGTTGCTAAAAATGTGGACTGAGCCAAACATACCTGTCAGCGTATTTCCCCCCTTGTAGGGCAGATTCCGGACGGCTTCGATCACCTCATCCTTTGTGCTAAAGGCATTCAAGTGCCATTCTATTCTGGGGTCACCACTATACTGTGCAAGACCTGGAAAAGAAAGATAAAAAAGCCCACCCAGACATGATGGGTTACCCAAGGGTCTAGTGCGCTCTACGAGAAGCTAGAATGATAAACAGCTAATCCTGGCAACATTTTTTCTCTACCTCGCTGTGTACTTTTAAGAAGGATTCCTGGGGGCGGGGGTGGGGGAGGAGGCTGGTATTTAAGAAATTAATCAAGAGAATTAATTATCTGGGGGCTGAGAAAATGTTATCTATTTTCTAGCCATTTAGAAGTACCACCTAATTAAGTACTTAGCGTTTTTTTTGTTTTTGTTTTTTTTTAAGTCTGATTATATTTCTAGATAAAAAGTCTAGATTATATGTTGGATTTTATTCTCAAAGGTAGGAGTTTCCTTAATGGCTATTTAAAAGCAAAACTAGGAAACTTTTTGTAATAAAGTGAACTTCTTTATTTGCTTTTTGTCTCAGCTAGATTTAATTAAGCAAAGATTATCTTGTATGTACTATAAAAAAATTTCTAATTTCCACTTGTTTTAGTTTCATGTTTTACTAGATTGAGCTGTTTCCCTTAAAAAGAAAACTTTTACCTGATAAATTCTGAAGCCAACTCTAACTTTAACAATATTATTATTATTATTAGGCAGAGAGGATTTTGACATTCAGAAAATTAAAATGTATTCAATAATTAATTGAATGACAGTATCATAGCAAAATTAGTAGGAATAAATATTTATTGATCCAAACTCACAGTTTGGGGAACACCCCTATAGTTCATCCTGTAATTCTGAAAGCCACTTTGTAAAGAGTTTTTGAAATTTCTTAAGAAGCTTCCCCAAAGTTTTACATTGACAGCTGACAGCTATTAATAGTAAGACGTGTACCAATTCGTGTCTTCTCTGAGCCCACATCAAATGCTGTAACCAGGTTTTCCAAGAAAAGCCGAACCAGTCTGAAGTTGAACCTTCCAATGCTCCATGAACCATCAACCAGGATCACAATATCAGCAATAGCAGGAGTTTGACAGAAAAATTTCACTTCTGCAAAGTACAAACCAGACCTGTGTTACTGTTGGAACTTTTAAAAGAGTGAGTCTATTTTAATATCTTTCAAATAACTTAGTGCTAAGACTACAGTAAACTCCCCATTAAGGCAACCATGTTTTTACAACCCTTCCCTTAACTGCGTTTTCGCTGGAAGAAAACGTGGTACTAGCTGGCCGCAGAGCGACGCTCTGGAAATAGTCAGCAAAGAACTGGCAGGTTCACACCATCCTGGCAACTCAAGCCGCCTGCATATTTTAGAAAGTAATGTCTGTGCAAAAATCATCCAACTTTGGTTTCAGCCTACAGATTCTTTCCAGGAAAGGTCTTCGCAACACCAGTGTGAGAGTAAGCAGAGATGGGGAGATGGCCAGGACGCGGAGGCAGCTCCCCTGTTCTGATAAGTAAGCTCGAGGAGGTGACAGAGAGAAATAGGGCTTCCTGAATTCAACAAGTCGGGGCCATGCATTTAGTGTAAGAAAGGCACACAGATCTTTGCTGAAGGAAGAGTTTGTGGAAGAAGAAAATTGGAAAGGGCCCAACAGTTTCTCCAAATTCAAATGCTTGTGTTCACAGCAGTCTCCCCTTATCCCTGGGGGATACATTCTAAGACCACCCCCCCAGTGGATCCCTGAAACCACAAATAGTACTGACCTGTATATATGTACACACATGCGAATAAGAATATGACTTCTCTTTGGCATATTCTCATTGCTGGTGTCACTGCTCTTGCGCTTTGGGGCCATTATTAAGTCAAATAAGTGTGACATGAACACAAGCGCTGAGATACCACGGCAGTCGACCTGATACCTAGATGACTACTAAGCAACTAACAGGTGGGAAGAATATACACTGTGGATGTGCTGGACAAAGGGAAGATTCACGGCCAAAGTGGGGTGAACCGAGATGGTAAAGGATGAAGGGAGATTTTATCATATTACCCAGAACAATGCGCAATTTAACTTAGAAATTGTTTATTTCTGGAATTTTCCATTTAATATTTCTGGGCCACCGTTGACCACAGGTAACTGAAACCATAGACAGCGAAACTGCCTATAAGGGGGTTATTGTGTCTATGTGGCAATAAGATTTTGTCCCTTAAAATCATTTCAGTACTTAATTTTTTACATGGCTCAAGTAGGTCTCAGAATGAGGATCTAGAACAGGACACCCAGACCTGGAAGTCCCAGCCTGCAGTGATTACGGGCAAGGTGCCAAGGGCAAAGAGCTGCCTTTGCCACAAAGGAGGAGGATGTCTGATACATAGGGTAGGTCTGTGCTTGACGAGGTGAAAACCACCATTTTCACGCTCAGAGCCAAGATGCGTATTGTTAGTATCTTTAGTATCGTACTATAGTTTGTGCTTCAAAAATAACTGCCTGACCTTGTTGAATTTTCATATTAGGACTGGAGATCATGAATTGTGTGTGTGTGTGTGTGTGTGTGTGTGTGTGTGTGTGTGTTTCTTTGTGTCTTGTCTTGAAATTGCCCAAGAAATCCCATTTGTTTTCTAACATTAAATGACAAAAAAACAATATTTGAAATATAATTCATATAATAAAACCCAAAATACGGAAGTATTCATAAATAAATTGAATGTATTTTTTCCTGGGGGAAGAAGAGTTGAATTACCATAGTTGGGGGAGGCAATTCAATATATATCTCTGCACCTAGCAGGCCACATTTTGTTAAAAAGATCTTGGTGTTTTTCCCCAGGCATAAATATGCATGGAATATATAGATCCTTTTACCAGATGGGGAAAAAATGTATTTGCCAATGAAATACTCAGATACTCATATGGAAGCTATATAGTCCACCTCAATTCAAAGTTGATATATTACATTTTAAGGCACCAAATTTCCCTTCTCTAATAACCAAGTACAAAGCCACCAGCAACTTGGGATAGAATCCTACTGTATCAGACTGAAATATTCTAAAATAATTTACTGTAAGAAATCATGGGATACAAATTTATTTTTTTGAAAGTAATCAGAAAAATTGAAGTCTTATAAAGCATTGAGAAGCTATTCCTCTCATTTTTAATGGGGAAACTTGCCTCAAATTGAGAGTAGTTTTCTTTCTCTTCCAAAATTATTGGGAATATCATTTCATCTTTTTGTTTGGGTACATTGAAGATGAGGTCTTAGAAAGGGAACAATCTCTCTCTGTTTACATAGAAGAGGACTATGAAAATATGTATTTTCTATTTCAAAATTTTTTCCAGTAAAAATGGTCTATTTAGCTCATTCAACTAATCCTGACTTGGAGATATAAATTCTCTATAGCTGCAAAGTAAGTTGTAAAATTAATTGGCCATAAATTAGAAGATTGACCAATTTAATTATATTAAAATTTTTTAAGCTGTTCATAAAAATTTTTTTTAAAAAACACCTTAAGAAAAATAAAAGACAAAGTTCAACTGGGATAAGATGTGTACAGTATTAAAAACTAAAAAATAATTAATATCAAGAATATATTAAAAAATAGAAATAGATATTTTAGAGAACAGGAAATATATATATCTAATAAATGAATGGAGAGAATTTTAACTACATTGGTGACCACAGGATAAACTGGGAAAAAAATGAATTTAATACCATTTAGAAGTGCTCCAAAAATAATGAAATATTTAGATATATACTTAAAACTTCTGCAGGATCTGTGTGTTGAAAACTACACTATTGATAGAAGAAATCAAAGAAGACATAAATAAATAAATGAATAAATGGAGAGGTTTGCCATGATCATAGATGAAAAGATTGAAAATAGTAAAGATGTCAATTATCTCCAAATTTATCTATAGATTTAATATGATTCCTACCAAACCTCAGAAAGTCTTTTTTAAAGATATAGTCAAGCTCAGCTGGTGAGGCTCAGTGGTTGAGCATCGACCCATGCCTCAAGAGGTCACAGGTTCGATTCCCAGTCAGGGGACATGCCCAGGTTGTGGGTCTGATCCCCAGTGGGGGACATGCAAGAGGTGGCCAATCAATGTTCTCTCTCATGGATGTTTCTATCTCTCTACTTCTCCCTTCCTCTCTCTTTAAAATCAATAAAGAAAAAAAATTTTTTAAATAAAAAATAGTCAAGTTCATTCTAAAATTTATATGGGAAAGCACCCTAGAATAGCTAAAACAATCATGATGAAGAATAAAGTGGAAGTAATTATTTTACCAGATAGTTAGCCTACTAACTATAAAGATATAGTAATTGGTATAGTCTGGTTGGTAGGCACGTACATCAATGGAGAAGAATAGAAAGGCCAAAAATAGACTCATACAAATATGTTCAACTATATGATTTAAAACCTAAATATAATTTTAGACAAATGTGCAAAAATACTTCAACAAGCAGTGCTGGAGCAACTGGATCCCCATGCCAACAAACAAATGTGACCTGAACCTTATACCTTATACCTAATTAATTCAGAGTGGATCATCAACTTTAATGTAATAAGTAAACTATAAAACTTTTAGGGAAAAAAGAAAATCTTTGGAATGCAGAGTTAGACAAAGAGTTCTTAAAGTTGTCACTGAAGTACAAACTCATAAAAAGAAAAGTTCATAAATTGGACTTTATCAAAATAAAATACTTTTGCTCCGTAAAGCACATATGAAGATGATGGAAAGACAAGCTACAAACTGGGGAAAATATTTCCAAATCACACCCTTAACAAAGGATTAGTTCATAGAATACATAAAGAACTCTAACACTCAGTAGTAAGTAAAACCAAATAATTTAATTAGAAAATGGGTAAGAGACTTGAACAGCTCTTTCACCAGAGAGGATATACAGATGGCAAGTAAGCACATGAAAAGATGTTTAACATAGTTAACCATCAGGAAAGTGCAAATTAAAACCACAATGAGTTCTCTACTGTACACACCTATCAAAATAGCTAAAATAAAACAGTGATAACAACAAATGCTGGCAAGTATGCTTACAAGTGGGATTACTCATACATTACTCATGAAACTAGAGAATGGTATAACCACTCTAAAAACTGTCTGGCAGTTCATTTATTTTTCTTTATTGATTTTAGAGAGAGAGGCAGAGAGAAATGGAAGAAACATCAATGAGAGAGAGTATTGATGGGCCACCTCCTGCATGCCCCCACTGGGGATCGGGCCCACAACCTGGGCATATGCCCTGACCGGGAATCGAACTGGCAACCTCTTGGTACATGGATTGACTCTCAACTACTGAGCCACATCAGCCGGGCTGGCAGTTTCTTTAAAAGGGGCATGTACCTGGGTTGCAGATTAGATCCTGAGCCCTGGTCGGCATGTGTGGGAGGCAACCAACCAATGTGTGTCTCTCACATCGATGTCTCTCTCTCTCTCTCTCTCTCTCCCCCTCCTTCCCTCCTTTCCACTCTCTCCAAAAATCAATTGGAAAATATCCTCGAGTAAGAATTAACAACTACAACAAATAAGCACCATAATATTACCATGCAAACCAAACAATTGAACTCTTGGACGTTGATTCCAGAGAAATAAAAACTTACATTCATACACACAAAACTGGACACAAATGTTCATAGCAGTTTTATTTATAATGACCCAAAACTAAAATTAGTCCAGATGTCCCTCAAAGGTTAATGGTTAAACAAGCTGTGGTACGTCTATACCATGTACTACTTATTACTCAGCAATAAAAAGAACTACCAATACACACAACCTGGATGAATCTTTAGGAAATTATCCTGAGAGAAAAAAGTCAATTCCAAAAGGTTACCTATCTCATGAGTCCATTTTTTTTAACACCTTTGAATTTTAAAAAATCTAGAAATTGAGGACCAATTTGTGATCGTCAGGGATTAAGGATGGAGGGTGGGAAGGACATGGATATTGTTATAAAGGAGCAACCCATGGATCTTCATGGTGATAGAACTGTTCAGCATCTTGACTGTGCTTGTGGTACACAAACATACACATGTGATAAAATGTACAGAACCAAATAAACACAAATGAATAAAAGGAAAGGGGGGAGACCTGAACAAGTGGGTGTATTGTGTGAACGTCAATATGCTGTTTGTGATGTTGTACTAAAATTTTGCAAAATGTTACTACTGAAGGAAACTGGGTGAAGGGCACACAAATCTTTATTGTTCCTTAGAGCTTCTTGTGAATCTACAATGATCTCAATTTTAAAAATAAATTTCAAAAGTATAAATAATAAGAACAATGTCTAATAACACCATGTGTAAGAAAAGACTTGAACCTTCAGAATCTCCTGTACAGTGCTGGTAGAAATGTGAATTTTTGTAAATTCTTTCAAGCACATTTTTGGAATTTCATTCTAAAACTGAATGTTTACCTATCTTGCCCCCTAAGAATTCCACTCTCAACGCTATATCAAGAGAAATTCTTGCACGTATACAACAGAAGCAAGTAGGAGTTTGATAGCAGCACTTTTAACAGTGGCAAAAAGCTGGGAAAACGCCCATGCCCATTGAAGTAACTGTGGCATACAATGAGATATTACATAAGAACGGAAATAAATGAGCTGCGTTGAACTGCAACCAGCTGGATGAATCTTAGCAACATTTTGCTGTTTGGTGGGTACTGACACCTAGTAGGGAGAAAATAAGTCCCAAAAGATTACTATTAGCATACCTTTTTATAAAGGGAAAAATAACTAATGTAAAAGTACTCTCCTTTTAGACATACATATGGATACAGTAGATCTATATAAAATGAAAAGCAAGGGGGTGATGAAGACAGGGTCTAACATGGTGATTGCCTTGGGTGAGGGGAACCAAGGAGTTGGGATGGCAGCAATACCATATGGTGACGTGGTGTTGTGGTCAAGCTCTTTATTTTGGGGTGGGGTGGGGGTTGAGGAGTTTGGGTGCACTGACATTAAAATAACTAAATAACTTATTTGAAAAGTAATCCTTCCTGGCATGCAGAAAATATTAACTAGAAAAATAATTGTAGAGTTCATGTCGTACCACATAAGCACCAAACTTTGAAAACAATCCACACTTCCAGACACTTCATGTGAAACTAAGACCTATGCCCTGTTTTCTAGCTAAAGACCAGTCTCTGTTACATCAGCAGGACGATGCTGCTTTTAAAGATTTCAGGACTCAAAATCTAGCATTGGGTTTGCTTTCCAAAGTACGATTTTTCTTCCAGGTTAGTGCACACTCACTTGGGAATATGAAAAAATATTTTTATGCAAATGTCCCAAATCCCAGTAATCAGCACTCAGATATATCAAATACAGTGATCTGAAGGCTGTTTCCCACTTCAGTAGGCATAACTGCAGCGTGTCCAACTGCAGGGAGGTTAGGAGCAGGTAGAGCTCACCGTAGCATGAGCTACGCTGACCCCGTCTGCAGGCCTGTCTGGACCAGAGGCGAACAAATGTTCACATACTTGGGGCAAGAGGTGCTTTACAGCTCCCATGTGCAAGTTCAATAATCACACATCTCAAGCATAACTCCAGCTGCTACAGTGAATCTTTTAAGAAATATATTCAAATACTTATTAAACGCTGAGTATGTTAAAATGTTATTAAAAAATAAGAGCTCAGGTTCAGCACTGGCGATCAATTATATCTCCTTCCATTAGCAAATGTGTTTCCCACGTTAGCCTTCCTAAGTGGAGAGGGGCCCATCAGAAAGCATTAAGCATCTTCAAATGTGCTAGGGAACTGAGTGGTGAAAAAACAGACACACCTGGGGGCCCAGGGAGTTATGGAGAGCTCTCAGCCAAATGTGATTTCAAACTGCATTGCAGAGGGATAGTACATATGCTTTTGTTATTAAAACGATATTTCATAACCAGTTATTTTCAATAACATGTTTTGACCTCAGCATTGTATTTAAAGTTAAAGCAAAGAAGCAGAGAAAATGACTTTTCAAACTGTATTTTAATTCGGCTCTTGGCTTAATATGGTCTTTATCTAAAATACAATTCTGAAAATACCGGTAGTGTTAAAAAACAACAATAATAAGCTAAGCAGCTGACTGCATCAAAGGAAAGCACTCGATAGACAGGCCAGATCACAGACATAATTACGCCGTGATAGCACAGATAAAATCAGAAGGATCCACGTTCTGCATGTTTGGAGGCGCATGAAGAAGGGGTTTGGGAAAGCTAACAATCTGCCAACATTCTGGATGGGAAAGTTGTGGACATCATTATGTTAAACCCCATCTGCCCCTCCGCACTGCTTCTGCGCTTGTACCTGGTTTGTTCTACTAACACTGGACTATTATGGTTTGTTTCCATTTCTACCTCCCTGACTAGACTGAACACTTGACAGGTAAGAAATCTGTGTTTTATCTTTTTATCCCTTTTGTCTGGCTCAGCTCTTGGCATGGAGCTCATCAGTGAAAGTGAACTACATTGAACTGTGCTGTTGAAAAAGAATTCCTCTTTTCACAGAACTCATCTGCCCCGCAGAGCTAGAAAAATGAACCTCGGTGGCTGAATTCACTGTGGTCTCTCTTCCCGCCCCGCCCCAAGCCACACTGGGAAAGTGGATCACAGTTATTTAGGGACCAGGGAGATTGCATCGGGTTTGCCTGCCTTCCTAGATATTTCTCCAGTGCTAGAGGCAAAGCCGAATGAAAGGGGAGCATGCACTCTTCTTACTTACGTTATTTAATATGCCATCAGAAAACTCACAATACGTTTTCTCGGCCTCGGTCTGATTCATTTAGCGGCTTTGAATTATTTTTTTTCTATGCCACTAGCAAAATATCTAGGTATACCACTTATTAGCCAAGACATCTGAAGGAAAGCTGTGGTCACAGAACAATTTCTCACTTAAGTTCAAGTTTTCAAACTAAGAACGTACTCTCAATATTGGCTTCAGCTGCATCACTGGATTTTTTTTTTTTTTTAAGAGTTAATATCATTTTACATTTGCCAAGAGCTCAAAGGTTCTAAAAAGGGTTTTTTCAATACATTGGCATATCTAACACAACATTCTGTGGAGAGCCGTTAATTGTTCTCATTTTTCAGAAAATGCAATTGAGGTTGAGAGAGAAAAGTGAGTGGTTAGTGGTTACTGGCAGAGCCTGAACTGTCAGGTCTTCTAAATGTCTGGTCCAATATGCCTTTTCCATCATACCATAGATGTCCCCTCATAATGGATAGTTACCTGTCACATTAATGTCATTATGTGTCCATCGAGCAGATGAGGAGTAGGAGGCTGTTTTCAGTAGTTTCTGGAGCTCACATTAATCAGCCTGAAACTAGTACTCATTTCATCCAGTCTTGGAGAAGACTGACCTTTCAAAGCACCCCTGACTAATCACTACCCAACCTAAAACAGCACTGCCCGTCACTCTCTTCTCTTTTTCTGTTTTCTTTTTCTTTGCAGAACATTTGCTTCCTAGAAATATACTACCCAGTGATGGTTAAATGTATGTGTCAACCTGACTAGTCCACGAAGTGCCCAGACATTTGGTCCAACGTTATTCTGAGTGTGTCTGTGAGGGTGTTTCTGGGTGAGATTAACATCTGAAATCCGCAGGCTGAGTAAAGCCAATGGCCCTCCCGAATGTGGGTGGCCCTCAGCCAACTGACTGAAGGCCTGAATCAAACAAAAAGGCTGAGTAAAAGGGAACCGCTCCTCCTGGCTGCCTGGCGTTGGAACATTGGACTTGAACTGAAACAATGGCTCTTCTTGGATATGCAGCCTGCCTGTTTTCAGACTGGCACTTATACTACAGGCCCTCCTGGGTGCCCAGCTTGCCAACTGCAAATCTTGGGACCTCCTATCCTGCGTAATCACATGAGGCAATTCGTTACAATAACTCTTTCCATATAATATGGATCCTATTTCCATATGGAGAACCCCGACGAATACATATAGTTATTTATTTATTGACTTTGGAAGACACTTTTCATGGCTTTCTTTTTTGAACACCAATGAAAAGACCTCCCATTTAATGACTGCTTTCCTTAGATGCTTTGCGTACATCTTGTCCATTTGAGCCTGATATTAATTCTATAAGATAGATGTACTTCTCACTCCATTGACAAAGAAAGATTAAGTAACTTGAGAGGTTAAATCACTTGCCCATCATCACACACGGGGCAGGTAGAGAAGCTGGAATTTAAACCCAGAACTGAATCCATAGCCTGAACCACTTACCTATGAAGCTATTCAATTCTTATCACAGAAGAGAAGTATCTGAAAGGAAGAAAGGGAGAAAGGGAGGGAGGGAGAGAGGGGAAGAAGGGAAAAGGGAGGGAGGAAAGAAAGGAAAAGAGGAGAGAAAGGAAGAGGGAGGGAGGGAAGGAAAGAAAGAAGGACGAAAGATTGCCAAGCCTTGCCATTAAGGATAGCCTGACCTCACTCGGATTATATCCCACCTGGGAGAAATAACGCTGTAACAACTTGCAGCCATGAGACGCCGAATCCCTGAACCATAGCCAAAGGAGCATTTCAGCTGTCACTCAGAGCCCTGCATCTCAAGAGGAACTGACAGTCCTGTAAACATCACATTACTCCTTTGCTCAGAGCCTGCGAAGGAGTTGGAGTGGACATGACAGCTGTCTGCAGGTATTAAAAAGGCTGTCATTGCAGAAGGGGGATAGCAGAGGTCTGTATGTCCATAAGGAAACAGATTTCAGCTCAGTTCAAGAAAGAACTTTCTATCAGTTGAGAGTTCCACTGCCTTGGAAAATAGTGAGATCTTTAGCAAGAAAGTAAATGCTGGTCAACCCCTGATGGCATGGCTGAAGAGCCTCGACAATCTTCTCAATTGCTTGAACTACACGGCTCTCAAAGTACCTTCCAACTCTAAATTTTAAGATTATTTCTTCCGCCCTGGCCAGTTTGGCTCAGCGGTTAGAGCGTCGGCCTGCGGTCCGGAGAGACTCGGGTTCGGTTCCCGCTAAGGGCACGTACTTCGGTTGCAGTTTGTCCCCGGCCCTGGTTGGTCGTGCGGGTGGCAGCCACTCGATGTGTCCCTTCACGTCGATGTTTCTCTCTCTCTCTCTCCCTTCCTCTCTTTCCCTCCTGCTCTATCTGTACAAAAAATGGAAAAATATCCTCGGGTGAGGATAAAAATAAATTTAAAAAAAAAGATTATTTCTTCCCTCCACCACCAACCAAGTTAAGCCTAAATTATTCACTGTGCTCCTCAACGTTCTCCATAATTCAATGCCCCTTGACCTGCCCATATTTATTTCACACTTCATCAGAATGCAACTCCTCTTCTTCCCCTAAACAACATTCTCCGCTCTGAGACTTCTGACCCAGTTTTTATTCCCCGCCCTTTACCATCTCTTCCTGTCTACCCTCTTCGAACTCTACCTGCCACAAGGTAAGATACCTAAAATGGGTTTTACTTCCTTTGAAAATAGAGGATCCTGTTCAAATACTTTTATACAAAGTTTGCTCTAAATTTTTATTTTTACAATTCTCTGGTTATTTTCTGATTATCATTAATTAATACTAACCCAAGAGAGGGTACTTTGCCTTACCATCACTATTCAGAAATAAAACTTCTTCATCTCCAGGAGTTAGTGTATTATATCCACAATTATTTTCAGCCCTGCACAGAGTACTACATAATTTGACTATGTTTACCTTGGTGGTGCAAGGTGATTTTCTGAGAAACACAACCACTCAATCACCCGTTACTCCAATTTATCAATAACAAACAGATCCTGACATTTTGAAAATTCTAAGGCTGAAACAAATGCTCAGTTTGACACCAATAGTCAGCCCTGCAGGTATAGAAATGAGATGTTTAACAGAAAATTCTTAGACGAGAAGAAAGGTATCCATCAGACAAGCCCAAGCATACCTATGGGCGACAGACTGCCAAAATCTACAGCAATACTCATAGTTTAAAAGTATCTGATTAAAAGGAAAAAAAGATATGCTACAAGTTCTTTTAAAAATGAGAACATTTGAAAACTTATTTAAGGCAGAACTAATATTTTTTTACCAATGGAGAATGCACAGGTTAAGAATAATAAAATTTGTTGGAGGCCAACAGAAAAGGTATAAAAGTCCTTTAAAACTGTCCTATCAAGAGAGGTGGGGCTCGGGGGCAAGAGAAGACTGGAGGTCTATTGCTAAAAGAATCCCATCCCCTTGCCCTCAGGGAAATCTTACAATTTTATGCACAGGTATGATGCGCTTTGCAAGTGTTCCAATGAGTATTTTCTGAATGACTGATTCTGTCTCATGATTTTTTTGAATTCCTGACAATATAAATTATAATGCTTCACAACAAGGTAAAAAAATAACTCTACTTTTGCCTTTTTTTACATAATAAAAACATTCTTTTCATAAAGTCATTTTTAATCTTCTCCAAGGGACTCTGAACCTTACTCCTTGAGTCTAAAACACACCAAATCCAAATATTCAACAAATAGCTACCAATAATGTAAGACACTTTGCTGCATTCTCTATGCTAATATTTTTTCTTTGAAAGTAAGATGTTTAAAAAGAAAAGAAAATGAAAATGAAGTGAACACTGACAGCCTTAAATGTCTTAAATGTCTGCTACTTCCCAGGTGGTCATCTAGATAATAGTAATTATAACAACAGAGAGAATAAGGTGGAGGAGGAAGAGGAGAAGGAAGAAGGAGGAGGAGGAGAGAGAGGGGGAGTGGGAGGGAGAGGAAGAAGAGGAGGGGGGGGAGAAGAAAATGGGGAGGAGAAGCGAGAGGAGGAGGAGACATTCTTACAGAGCATACTCTATGGGCATCCCTCTAAACCTTTAATGCACGAATTCTGGCCCACAACCTAACTCTATTCCCTCTCACCTCTGAGAGTCAGGATCTACCTGTCAGCATTAACCTACTAAACCCGCCCATTTCCCGGAGCTTCAGCTCATCTCTGACTCCGGCCTCACCAGCATTCAAACCCTCACCACTCCCATTCCTGTTGAACTGAACTCACAGTCCTGGGTTTGGCATATCTAAGACCCAGAATAACTAGTAGAAAAGGTGGTAAAATTTTAAATTGATCTCTTAATCGTGAGCCAACAACCATAAAAGTATTAATGGGAAGTAAGTAATCCCTGCAAGTGAAAATACACCCCGAGAATAATCATGGGCCCTGACTGTGCTCAACCACAGTGACTATACATGATTCAGGGCTGAGCCTTCTCCAAGAGAAGGCGTTAGAACAGGGTTGAGTCCCTGCTGCGTTATCTAAGTGTTATGAGGTAGAACCCTGCCTACTGTGATCACTGGGAAGGACCTAACTCAGTGCTCAGCACTCAGAAGCAATCTCTAAG
The DNA here is from genome assembly GCF_014108415.1 of Molossus molossus. Lineage (NCBI taxonomy): Eukaryota > Metazoa > Chordata > Mammalia > Chiroptera > Molossidae > Molossus > Molossus molossus. Next base: position 60,406,887 of record NW_023425351.1, on the reverse strand, counting down.
CCTTTTCTATTCATTTATTGTTTAACTGATAACATTAAAAGAGGTCTCTGATTATACGAATCCAAGCCAACTATACATTGTAATGCAATAGCAAATACTTAATCCTCACAACTAACTTTTGGGAGTTCTCATGTTTTAGGTAAAAAAAAGAAATCAAATGTGGGAATAATAGAATTAGGATCCTTTGATCCTACTTTATATGTGAGAGTACATCTGATGCAGTTCTTATTGGAAACATAAAAGTAAAGTAGACTAACTGTCAGTGAATTACTCAGTTCATCAACTGATTCTGTTCTAACACATTCAAACTCAAGGATCAGCAAACTTTTCTGATGAGCAAACATTTTCAAGATAGAAAATATAATAGAATTTTGATATAATATAATATGATATTATGTTGTCATATGAGAGCTGTTACCTCCAATGAACTCTGACACTACGGACGCAGCCCTAGATAAAATGTAAGGAACAGGTGTGGCTGTGTGTACCTTGTTTAAGAAAATGGACAGAGGACCACACTTGGCCTGTGGGCCATAGTTTGCCAAGCTTTTGAAAGAATAACTTAATAAGTTAATCTCATATTCCCTCCCAGAAAAAGAGAATAGGGGGACCCTCCCCCTATCTTCTCATTGTAGAATAAATAAATATTCCGTTACAAAAAAGGGGGTCAGAAATCTTAATCATAAAACCTTTAAGAGGAAAATAAAAGGAAAACCCTATGCTACTTTTCCTATCTGCCTCAATCCTTTTCAATCAGATTCTGCATTCTTTTTTTTTTTTTTAATTTTTTTTTTTTTTTTTTATCCTCACCCGAGGATATTTTTCCATTTTTTGTACAGATAGAGTGGGAGGGAGAGAGAGAGAGAAACATCGACGTGAAGGGACACATCGAGTGGCTGCCACCCGCACGACCAACCAGGGCCGGGGACAAACTGCAACCGAAGTACGTGCCCTTAGCGGGAACCGAACCCGGGTCTCTCCGGACCGCAGGCCGACGCTCTAACCGCTGAGCCAAACTGGCCAGGGCAGATTCTGCATTCTTATGCAAATGCCGAAAATAACTGGAGAAAGCTGTTTGGATGGTAAAAGAGAAATAGCCCTTGATGCAAATATGCTAAGAGGCAAATACCACTTTTGTTTGCGAGTCTGTTGGGGATGATTGAAGAAACATGTACAATGAATTGAAAACAAGTAACTATTTAACTCCCTAGCAACTTCTCTTAAGGTTCTTAGTTCTTTGCATTTAAAATAAAATTCTAAAATATGTGAACTATGTCTGATTGTATCTAAGCCACTATCAATGTAGGCTCTTGTACCAAAAAACTGTAGAATTTAGGGGAAACAAAGAGCAGCACATTTAAATGCAAATGACAGGACTATCACATCTGGAAACAGGGGCTGTGGCAAGTGCTGCATTGAGGCTTGGGTGGACCCTGGCTAGTGTGGCTCAGTTGGTTGTAGCTTCAATCCCGTGCACCAAAGGGTTATGGGTTCGCTTCCTGGTCGGGGCACATACCCAGGTTGCAGCATCCATCCCCAGTTGCAACCTATCAATGTTTCTCTTTCTCATCGATGTTTCTTTTTTCTCTTTTCCTTCTCCCTTCTTCTCTCTCAAAATCAATGAAAAATTATCCTGAGGTAAGGATTCAAAACAAAACAAAACGCTTGGTAGGGAAGGCCTTTTTGTCTCTAGTGGAACCCATTAACATTCCCTCTCAGTCTCCTGGGAGCCCTGACTCTGGCCTGGATTATCACCACTATTTACAACTTCCTTCTTAAGACAATTCTCTCATGCCACCTGTGCCTCAGAATGCTCACTGTTTTTGCACAAGGAGCCCCCCTCTAAAAGAAAAAGCCCCCCTTTTCCCCAAAAGACTTCTGAAAGCTTTTGCCTTAGCTGAGGTCTTGATCACTGCAATAAACACTTCACAGTGGGCTCAGAGAAGGTCCCTCCATAAACAGGTGTTTAGTGAGTAAAGCAAATGAACTGCTGAGCCGATGATCTTTCTCCATGGATTCATTAGCATTTATCAGAATACATGTCAACATTATGCTCACCTTTCCGTTGTCCATTTCCCTGTTTTTAAATTCACGTCACTCAATCTTAGGGTTTAGAAGGGCAAGAGGAAGGTGTATTGGGGAAAGAATGGAGACTGTAGGACATTTGAGGGATATCTAGCTATAGCTAAAGTCTGGGCCCACTGCAATCCATGGAGGATGATGGATTTCACCTTGAGAGCCATTCTTTAAACTCTGCATGGCAAGGAATGCGAAACCAAAACTCGGCTGAGAACTTCCATAAAAAAATCCTCCATAAAATATTTACAAGTCTATTTTTTTCAAAAAGAAATATAGGAAAGTAAATCAGAAACTAATGAATTTGGTTATTTACAAGGCATGAATGAGTAAAACTGAGTGGATGGAATATGTAAACACCCCACACTAATGACAAATATTTAACTCTAGTTAATAGATTTTTTTCACATTGTGTGTAAACTAACAATTTTAAAACTAGTTTTATAATTGAACATGTAAGTAGAGACAGCTAAGATACTAGGAGCTTTGTTTTCCAACTCTCTTGAAAAAGGAGTTATAAATGTAGAAGAGGGGGGCTATAATGAACCCTGTAATATGGGTATAAAACAGGCACGAGATACATTAACATAAATGATAGGTAGATAGATAAATAATGATGTGTATGTGTGTGTGTATGAGTGTGTGTATGTGTGTGTGTGTGTGTGTGTGCATGTGCATGTACTCTCAGTTAAGTAGGCCTTAGAAGTAACGACAACCCAGAAACAATAAGCACATCTAGTATCCACATCTTGGTTTCTAAATATCAATTTTCATGAAAAGAAATAGCACTCCTTGAAGAAATGGTTCATTTCAGGGCATAGCAGAAAAAATACAACAAGAGCCTGTAGTGTAAAATTTGTGCCAAAAAGTAGGAAAAGCTTAAAGAATGATGGGATATAATAAAAGGGCAGGGGCCTACTTGAAATAGCTCCCACTGATTAAATCTGGAACAATTTGAGCATTAAAATAAATAGTGATAGTAATGAATTACAATCCATCACATAAAATATGAATCCATGAGTCCATACTGATAAACAAATAAATGTGGGAGTAGGGAAAGATCTCCCTTACAGTAGAACATCAGTAGTAGAATTGAAAACATTCTAGTTCAGTAGAGAGAAAAAGGTACTTTTTAAAACGTGATCAATTCTAAATAAATAAGGCATATGGGGGTGAGGAACATAGAGAAAATGCAGAGTAATAAAAAGTACAAAAATGGTGAATCCAAACATCAGTAATGTCAAAAATTAAAGTTGACTAAACTCACCAATTAAAATATAGAGATTGTAAGAGATAATTTTTTTTTATCCTCACCCGAGGACATTTTTCCATTTTTTGTTCAGGTAGAGTGGGAGGGAGGGAGAGGAACAGAGAGAGAGAGAAAGACATCGACGTGAAAGGAACACATCGAGTGGTTGCCACCCGCACAACCAACCAGGGCCGGGGACAAACTGCAACCGAAGTACGTGCCCTTAGCGGGAACCGAACCCGGGTCTCTCAGGACCGCAGGCCGACGCTCTAACCGCTGAGCAAAACCGGCCAGGGCAAGAGATAATTTTTAAAATCCAACCATATGCTCTTTAACAGATTACTCATCTTGCCCTGGCTGATTTCGCTCAGTGGTTAGAGCATCAGCCCTCGGACCAGAGAGACCCAGGTTTGGTTCCCACTAAGGGCATGTACCTCAGTTGCAGTTTGTACCCGGCCCCAGTTGGGGCCGTGTGGGTGGCAGCCAGTCAGTGAGTCTCTCTCTCATCGATGTTTCTCTCTCTATCCTCCTCCCTCCTCCCTCCCACTCTCTCTGAAGATAAATGCAAAAATATCCTCGGGTGAGGATTAAAAAAAGATTACTCACCTTGAACCTGAGGACTCAAATAGGGTGAAAGTTAAAAGATAATCAATTTATAATGTGACGGCTAAACACAATTAAGATGGTGTCACTATATTAATACTAAAATAGTCTTTGAATCAAATATTGAATTACTATGAATAAAGAGAATCATTACAAAAAATTTTTAAAGTTCACTAAGAAAATATACTAATTCTTATTTTACATATACCTAGCCTCTAATTTAAAGCAAAATTTCAAGGATTACAAAGAGAAACGGACAAATCACCCATCAGAGAGATGAAAGTTTTGCTCAAGACCACATGAAATGGCAAAAAAAAAAAAAAAAAAAAAAAAAAAAAATGAGCACATTTAAACAATAAAATAAGTCTCAACACATTTTTTTAAAACAGTCTTACCACAATGCAATTGTCAGACACCAATAACAAATGAATATATTTTTTTATCTCCATATGTTTAAAAATTAAATAACATTTTTAAGTAATTCATGGATCAAAATAGAAAGCTTAGTGGAAATTAGAAAATAGTATGAGCTACATAATAATAATACTACATGTCAAAATCTATGTGATATAGCATAAGTAGTAATTGGAGACTTATAGCCTTAAAAATGCATATAATAGAAATATTAAGAATGAACAAGATAAGCACCCAATTTTAGTAGTTAGAAAAAGAAAATATATAATAATAAAAGAAGTAAATATTAGATATAAAAACTTATAAAATAAAGACACCATAGACTCAACAAGGTTGAAGATTTGCACATACTACAACTAAATTAATTCAATATTTGGTATATACTCTAGAGAAATTCTACTACGTGTGCTGAAGGAGACATAAACAAGAATATTTATAGCAAATGTGTAATAACAAAATATTGTGAACATCAAGAGAAGAAGGTTTCAATACATTGTGGTATATTCAACCAGTGGAATTTTATTCTATACAAAAAAGAAGATAATAAATTGCCTTTATAAGTCAACATAGATAACTCAAAAAAATCTAATAAAGTGTGAAAAAAAGGTTGTAAGAATATACATATATTATGATAAAATGTATATAAAGTTTAAGGTAGGAGTGAATGATTAAAATATAGTTTAAAGAATCATATATATGTAGTAAAATGATAAAGACCCATGTTGGAATGATGAACACTGAATTCAGAGTAAGGAAGCATCTTAGAGAGGAGGAAAGGGATCATATAGGGACAGAGAGGGCTCCAGACGCATTGTAATATGTTTATTCCCTTAACCAAACAAAGTTGTTTATTATATTTTATATTTCTTATATTCCTGATATATTTAACAGTAAATTATAATGATATAGTTAAATATAAATATAAAATTATATAGTATTTAAAAATAGAAAAATATTTCATAGTTTAAGAAAGTTACAAGACCTAGAAATGCATAAAAGTAAAGAATGGTGTGTTTATCATAAATTTTTAAATATCATTCTAAAAAATCTCATAAAGCATAAATAATCTTGCAAGGCAAATAGCACACCAAGCGAAGATATTTGCAACAATGAAATAATGTAATAGAAAATATTTTAATTTTAAAAAATCTACAGAAAATTTCTATATATTCACAGAAAAAAGACAAAAAATAAAATTGGACCAAACGTGGAAAAAACATACATATGACCATTAAACATGAAAATGTGTTCAACCTCACTACTAACAATGAAGTATAAATTAAAGTAGTAAAATATTACTGGGAATAAAAAAAACTTTAAGCTTTGAGAATTTTAACTGTTGAAAAGAATGTATATTTTAAGAATAAATTACTCTTTAAAGTTGTCAACTTGGCATATTATCAAAAATTAAACATTGCATATCCTTTGACCTGCAATTTCACTTTCAGGGTGTGTTTCTGCTGCATGTTCATAACAGTGAAAATTAGAAAATATCTAAATGTTCATGAGTATAGGGAATAGTTAATAAATTATGATAACCTATTCCTTAGGATACTATCTGGCCATGAAAAAGAATGAGGTAGATAGAAATAATAGCTCATGTTATTCAATGCTGGGCAATATTCTAAGTATTTTTAAAAAATCAACACATTTAACCCCAAAGGACTTTGTTAAATAAATCCTCGTATCCACCTTCTACAGATGAAGAAACAGAGACGTAGAGATTGGGATAACCAACATAAACCAATATGAACCAATATAAAGCACAAAAGTGGCAAAGACAGGCTTTGGATTCAGGCAGGCAAATACTCAGCTCCTGCAGTTTACCACGGGGCTATGGTACCTCCCGAGTGCAATAACATGGAAAGTTCGCAAGGTGACAAAGCAATGCACAGAACAGGAAATGGAGTATGTTTGTATATTCATAGACAAGAGAAAATTCATGCCATCATGTGAAAGGAAACATGGGCAAATTGATGGGTGACTATATTTTTAGTGGCAGGTAACATTTTTAGTAAACCATTTACTGGTCTTTCTATTCAGTGAACGTTAACTGGACGTTTGTAATGGATCAGAAACTGTTAGACACTGAGTCCGTGAGGAGCACAAGCAGACACAGCCCTTGCTCTGTTGGATCTCGGTATAGTTGGGATTTTAAGTAAAGGTAAAGTTGCAACTCTAACAAGTTCTGTGAGGGAAGCTCGTTGTTGTATGAGGGCCTGTAATAGAGGAGAAAGGTTAGGCAATGTTTAGGAGAAAGTAATGATTGAACTGAGCTTTGAAAGGGAAAAAAAGAGACTGGTGATGTGGGAGAGGGTTCCATGCAGAGGGTACGGCAGGTGCTGTGACTTCGTATGGGAGAGACTGTGGTTTTTAAAGAATTTGAAAGAAGGCCAGTGGGTACAAAGCACTGAGTTGTTAGATGAGGAAGGAGAGGAAGGTAGGTTTGTCATGAGACATTGTGGGGCCTTAGAGATCTTGCTAAGGATTCTGTCTTCTATTCTAAGAGCAGTAGAGAGCTACTGGGGAGGCTTTAAGGGTATGTGTAAAGAGAGCATAGGATCAGATTTATTTTTAAAAGATTGCTCTAATTTCTGGGTAGAGAAACTATTGAGATTTTGCTGGAAAAATTATATATATATACATATAAACACACACACACACACACACACACACATATATATACTGCATGCCAAGAAAGAAATGGAACCATAGCTGGGTATTGGCAATAGACACGGAAAGAAATGAAGGGATTCTCTCAGTATTTTAATAGAGAATAAATTCACCAGAACTTGGTGGTGTACTGCGTAAGGAGAGTAAGGGAGAGGGAAGTGCTGACAGTTATTATGTGTGAGGAAGGAAGGAGGAGTGAAATGGGGCTGAGGGAGATTTTCACATTAGAGCCCATCTTCTGATGGGACTAACAGCCACAGATGTGTGCACCGCCTGTGTTCTTAAAACAACTCAACCCCCAAAATAAGCAAATAAAAAAAAACACCTGACCTTCTGGTACAGATGGTTTACTCCCATTGCCTTTGTCCACCTTGACTCTGGGTTTTGGATCCTTTCTTTTTTCCAAATCTTTAACTGGAAGAAAAGTAGAAATACGGCAACACGTTATGTTAAAGTCTGAAGGAAAATATTCTTTGAGTTTTACTAAAATCCTTGCAAGTATTGAGAGTACTAAGTAGAAATTAGCTCCATGGTAGAATCTTATTCCCAAATATTGGAAATGCCATTTTTTGCACCCTTGTTACGAGAAGGTATGGAAAAACACTTAAGAGATCCCTTTGGTTGAATACTCACATAGGCAGATGTAGCAAATAAATTTAATCCTTCAAAAGTACTATAAAATGAGCATGATTATCACACATGAGGGAACAAAGAACCAGGAGGCTAAATAAAAAATATTTTACAAAACCAGAAAATGTTGGCACAGGATTCAAGCCATATTTTCAGGTCTCTGGACAAGACCTATGAGTTGGCCCCTGCTCTAGAAAGATCTTAGCCATGACTGTGCCCATTAGGAGTTGGTCTATCTGCAATAGAAAGTGGAGAATCCCCATAATATTTTCCTTTCAAATTTAAAAAAATGTTTGCCTACTAATAAATAGTAGTCTTTCTTTATCACTTTCATTATGGAAAATTCAGGGGCCCAGAAGGACCTGTGGTCCTTTAATTCATTCACACCAATGGACTCCATTAGCTTTACTTTCCACTGCTTAGAACACCACAGGAGCTTTTCTCCTACTGTTGGTGCCTTAAGTTGTTTGAGTCAGTTGAGACACCGTCAACTGGTAATGTTTCTGAACAATATAATGCCCTGTAAAAAAGCAGAAATGATCCTATGGCACGACATTTCATTTAATTGTTGCGTTCCCTTCACACAAATCAGCAAGTTTATTGGACAGTGGGTTATGCAGGGAAGCAGTGGTTTCCACTGAAACAACCTTCCTGCCTTCTCTAAGATATTCCATTGATCCTGTCTTTTTCATCTCCTCCTCCTCTTCTTTCTATTGGCTCCCATCCCTTTGCTAAAAGTGTTTGTGATTTGCCATCTGCCAAGGTCATGCCACTGTAGTTCTACTATACCTTAAAAACCTTTCATGTCTTCTGAAGAAAGAAATTGAAAAAGATACAAATAAGTGGAAGCATATACCATGTTCATGGTTAGGAAGAATTAACATCATTAAAATATCCATACTACCCAAAGCAATCTATAGATTCAATGCTATTCCTATCAAGATACCAATGGCATATTTCACAGAACTAGAACAAATATCCCAAAAATTTATATGGAACCACAAAAGACCCTGAACAGCAATCTTGAGAAAGAAAAACAAAGTTGAAGGAATCACTCTACCTGATATCAAAGCCAGGCCATAGAAATCAAAAGAGCATGGTATTGGCACAAGAATGGGCATATAGATCAATGGAACAGAACATAGAGCCCAGAAATAAACCCACACCTTTACGGTCAATTAATATTTGACAAAGAAGGCAAGAGCATACAATGGGGTAAAGACAGTCTATTCAATAAATGGTGCTTGGAAAATTGAACAGATACGTGCAAAATAAATGAAACTAGACCACCTTCTTACACCATACACAAGAATAAACTCAAAATGGATTAAAGACTTAAATGTTAGACTCAAAACCATAAAAATCCTAGAAGAAAACATAGGCAGTAAAATCTTGGACACTTCTTGCAGCAATATTTTTTCTGATATTTCTCCTCAGGTAAGGGAAACAACAGAAAAAAATAAACAAATGGGACTACATCAAACTGAAATGTTTTGACACAGCCAAGGAAACCAAAAAAAAATCTTTAAAAAAGATAACCCACTGAATGAGAGAACATACTCACCAATGTAACATCTGATAAGGGGTTAATATCCAAAATGCATAAAGAACTTATACAACTCAACACCAAAAAAAAAAATAAACAAATAAAACCAAACATTCTAATTAAAAATCAGGCAAAGGACCTGAATAGACATTTCTCCAAAGAGGACATACAGATGGCCAATAGACATATGAAAAGAAGCTCAACATTATTGATCATCACAGAAATGCAAATTAAAACCAAATGAGGTATCACCACACACCTGTCAGAATGGCTATCCTCGATAAATCAACAACAAGTGTATGAGAGGATGTGGAGAAAAGAGAACCCTTGTGCACTGTTGGTGGGAATGCAGACTGGTGCGACCACTGCAGAAAGCTGTATGGAGTTACCTTAAAAAATTGGAAATGAAACTGCCTTATGACCCAGGAATATATCCAAAGAAACCCAAAATACAGATTTGAAAGACTATGTGTTTATTGCAGCACTACTTACAATAGCCAAGATTTGGAAGCGGCCCAAGTGCCCATCAGTAGATGAGTGAACAAAAAAAGCTGTGGTGCATTATTCAATACTACTTGGCTATTAAAAAACAGGGACATCTTACCTTTTGCGACAGCATGGATGGACCTGGAGAATATTATGCTAAGAGAAATCAGCTGGTCAGAGGAAAACAAGACAAATACCACATGATTCCACTTATATGTGGGATCTAATGAACAAAATAAACTTACAAATGAGATAGAAACAGACTCATAGACACAGAGATCACAGACAGCTGTGAGAGGGGAGGAGGGTTGCAGGGCTGGGTGAAAAGGTGAACGGATTGGGCAAAAAAACCTCATAGAAACAAACAACAGTATGTGATTACCAGAGGGAAAGGGGAGTGTGGGGAGGTAGAAGAGGGTAATGGGGGATAAATGGTGATGGAAGGAGACAACTTGGAGTGGTGAACATAAACACAATATAATATACAGATGATGTACTATAGAATTGTACACCTGAAACCTACGTAATTTTATTAACCAATGTAACCCTAATAAATTCCATTAAAATGTTTAAAAAGAGAAAAAAAAATTCTTCCATGTCTTTCTGTTGCCTAGAAATTAAATTCCAAGATTAAAAATGAAAGTGATAGCCCTGGCTGGTTTGGCTCAGCAATTACAGCATTGGCCCTTGGACCAGAGTCACAGGTTCGGTTCCAGTCAAGGGCACGTACCTCAGTCACAGTTCAGTCCCCGGCCCTGGTAGGGGTCGAGCGGGAGGCGACCAGTTGATGTCTCTGTCTCTCTCTCTCCCCCTCCCACTTGATTTGAAGATAAATGGAAAAATATCCTAGTTGAGGATTTTTTTAAAAATTGAAAGTGATAAATATAAGATGTCTTGATCCTGCTATTGCCACTGACCTAATATTTTAAATCCATTTTTTTAGATCTCATTCTCTGCCTTCTTTATAAGCCTTGGCCACTTTGAAAAAAACCCTTCTTTATTGTTTAAATTAATTAATTTATTTTTATTAAAGTATAGTTGACATACAATATAACATTAGCTTCAGGTGTACAACATAGTGATTCAACATTCACATACCTTACAATGTGATCACCACAGTAAGTCTAGTCCATCTGTTACCATGCAAATTACAATATTGTTGACAGTATCCCCAGCTGTACATTATATCCTGTGGCTTATTTAATTTATAACTGGAAGTTTGTACCTCTCATTCCCCTTCACCTTTTTCTCCCACCCCCCCAATTCACTCTCCTCTGGCAACTACCAGTTTGTTCTCTGTATCTATGAATCTGTTTCCATTTTGTTTCGTTTTGTTTGTTCATTTGGTTTTTTTTTTAGATTCCACATATAAGTGAAATCATATGGTATTTGTCTTTCTCTGTCTGAGTCAATTCATTAGCATAAAGTCCATCCACGTTGTCTTAAATGGCAAGATTTCATTCTTTTTTATGGCTGAGTAATATTCCTGTGTGTGTGTGTGTGTGTGTGTGTGTGTCCTTTATCTATGTATCTCTCAATGGACACTTAGGTTGCTTTCATATCTTGGCTACAGTAAATAATGCTGCAATGAATATAGGGGTGCATATATCTTTTAAAATTAGAGATTTTGTTTTCTTCAGATAGATACCCGGATGTGGAACTGCTGGGTCATATGGACCCAACCCTTCTTTAAATCCTTTCTTGCTCAGGTTTTACAAAGGTGTTATCCTGGGTTTCCTTCTATTCTTGTCAGCCCTTCTTAACATTCCTCCTTTGGGTCCTGTTTCTGCTTCCATTCCTAAAGCATGCTATGCTGAATTTGCCGTGTGTCTCCATGTGCCCCACCTAAAATGTTATCATCTCACAAGTTTAGATCGCACCCTTCCGTGGATAACTTCCAAATCCACATCTTCCCACCCACACACAGGATAGGCCATGGCCTCAGATTGCTCACATCTTGTGTAAAGAAAAAGTCTGCAACTTTAATAAGAGGAAAATTCTGCTGAGCAGTGAAAATTCTGAAAGCAGGAAGAGAGCTAAGAAAGAATCATTCCATAGACTCGGGAATCTTCACTGGGAAAATGGCATTTGTGCCAGACTTTGAAAGATGAGCAAACTTTTGCAGGCAGAGATAAGCAAAATGACATCCCAAAGAGGGAAATGGTGCCTGAAAAGGAAGTTGGCCAAAATAGAGCCATTAACCAGTTAATAAATGAACAAGAAAAAATAACAGTCATCCTGAACTGGGCCACTAGGTTGCACAGAAGATATAACACACGTGTCACACAACACCGGTGTCTCTCACAGGCAGGGGCAAGACCGGTAGAAAACAGACTGTCACAAGCAAAGTGGCATTAAGGAAAAGAATAGCTACTGCACCCCTTATTATGTGCTAAAATGAGCTAACCCACACAGTGACAGGCACGGGTCATCACCCCATTTGCAGATGAGGACACAGAGGCTGCAGGTGATTGAGTGGCTTTGGCCAAATACACACACCAACTCTGGAATCGAAATATCCAGCAGATCAGACACACGCCTGTCTGTCTTCAAAACCCAAAGACTGCTTCTTCGGCTTCCCTGTCTCAGAAGATGGACTTACGAAGAATTCAATCCTCTCCACAATTGCAAACCTATATTCACAGGATTTGTCTGGATCATCACTTTCCTGAACCCACCCATGAAAGTTTCCAGGGAGGGGAGACCAGGCCTTAGCTCCATCTCATAGGGAGCAAAAAAATGTAACTGAAACGCAAAAGGGACAAGGAAGCCATCCAAATGAGGTTACTGTAATCTCATTCTTACAAACTGCTTTTTGGGAAGAACTAATCTCTCTACCCTGCCAATAAAAACAACATAGCTAAAAAATATAAGCTTACATATAATTTATCCAACCAACCCGTTAGACTGTTCCACCAAGATTATTTCAGCAGAGCTAAGTGAGCTGAAAACAAAGGCGTGTTCTTTGAAGTGTTTAGAGTAAATAGCTACTGGAAAACCTTTTAAAGGCCACCTGTGTTCCTTACGCTGCCCAGCCAGTGGAATATGTGAAATCAGTAATCACAATACCTTCAGGCTATTGTAAAATGATCATTCGTTCTTGTCCCTGTGACTGCTTCTCACACACTTTAAGAAAAGTTATTTTGCTTATTCACGTAGGAATGTCAGAGGCCAGAAACTAAGCACAGTGCCAATAAAATGAGACAGAAGGCTGTTTTATATTGAAAATAACATGAAAAACCTTTCCCTGAGCTTCCAGACAGTGCAAATCTCAAAAGACTGTAACACTGAAAACATGTATATGACCTGCTAACAGGTAGACTTACCAAACATCTATGCTTAGAAGTTTCAAGAGGTAGCAGGTTAACAAAGTTGTGGGTTGTTTTTTTTTTAATTAAAAAAGAATCATAAAATATGTCTCATAAAACATTACTTAGAAGAGGAAGAAAAGAGAGGAAGAGAGAGAAAATCCAGATAAACACCGCTGCACACACAGTTCTAGAACCCACAGCCTCCCAGACTCGTGGATTTGATCCTAGTGGCAAGATTTAAAAAGCTATTGTTACATGAAATAAGGTCTGGGATTTGCTTCAAAATAATATGGGTGGTGGGATAACAGATGAAACAAGACTGGCCGTGAATGGCTAATTGTTGAAGTGAGTGATGGATACTTAGGGGCTCATTGTACTGTTCTGCTGATTTTTCATTATGCTTAAAATTGTCCTTTGCAGTAAGCTGGGTTCTATGAAGAGTCTACCTGAGCAATGCAGTAACCCAGTTAGCCAAGACGGGTCCTTTCGTTTGCATTCATGATCACAGAGCTCTGCCCTCCACATTTGAAAGGCCACCTCCAAGAAGCTAATATAGTCTCTAGTCACCAAAATACAAGGTCCATAGGACAGGGACTGGTCATGTCCCAGTGCCTAGAATAGGGCTTAACACCTAGTAGTCAAGCAATATATATTTTTTAAATTAAAAAAAAGAAAAGAATGAATAGCTCCTGAAAAGCAGAATAATCAGGGCCTGTGAGAACAAGTTTTAAACTCGATACAAGGAAAAGCTTTTTGATGAAATAGTGCAGACACGATTGCTCTGCACCCCCTGGCCCTTTGTCTGTTGGCCCAACTTACTACTTGAGAATGAGTTCCATCTGAAGCCATTCCCTATTCCCTCTCTTCCCAGCCTGTTACTGGGGCAGAGAGAGAACCTCCGTTCACAGGGTCCTGAATGTGTCTTTGTCCCTCATACTTACCATGTTGCATTTGTTACCAAATCTGTTTGTCATGGGACCTAGCCAACTGATTAGTTACTGGAAAGAGTTAAATTCCTTGTTGTAAAGGTTGTTTTGTTCAGGCTGGATTGGCACTTACTGGGTTTACTACAGAGGAGGTACAAGCATCATCCATGCAGCCATTTGTTAAGTATTTCTTGAGCACCTAGTATATGCCTGGTAGATAAGATGTCTGGGTAAGTTTCAGCAGACAGTGTCATGGATAGCATTTGGTAACTAACATTTAAAGGATAATGAAATGGGAGAAGTGAGAGGCAGGAGAAGAATATTAGTGATGGAAGGAACTCACAGAAGATGGTACTAAATGTCTTTTAAGATCTCTTCAACGCTAAACAACGCTAAAAATTTAACCTGTTACAATATTTACCACAGACTTAAACTCAGAGGTGGGACAGGTCGCACGGCGACACTTCCAGACCTGTGAATACGTACTTCTGAATTGACCCTGGGCGGGCTTGCTTTCTTTGTCTTTATTGTAGGCAATGAGTTGAACTGTGTAATTCTGGTCGGGCATCAGGCCTTGAATAATCGCTTTCGTTGCCGTGTTCTGGAGATTCAACTGATTGGTTTTGCCACCTGTAATAAAACAGAAGGATAAATCAGCTCTAAACAGTAGGCTAACTGTGCACATTAAGAGAATTCATTTACCAGCAATCAAGATTTTAAAAGGGGAAAACATTTAAAAATATATATCATGGGCCCTGGCCAGTTTGACTCAGTGGTTAGAGTGTCGGCCTGCGGTCCAGAGAGACCCGGGTTCGGTTCCCGCTAAGGGCACGTACTTCGGTTGCAGTTTGTCCCCGGCCCTGGTTGGTCATGCGGGTGGCAGCCACTTGATGTGTCCCTTCACGTCGATGTTTCTCACTCTCTCTCCCTTCCTCTCTCTCCCTCCCATTCTGTCTGTACAAAAAATGGAAAAACATCCTCGGGTGAGGATAAAAAAAAAAATATATATATATATATATATATCATGGTATGTATGTGCCTAGCACTTAATTTTCATATACTTTTCCTTTGCCTTTTCAGTTGTAATGTTTGCATTAGAAAACTTAAACACAGTTGTCAGTTGTCTAAATCACAAGAATCTTTTATCATAACACCCTATTGCTTTATCACGCGAGGGAAAACCATATTCCAGATTAGAAGACAGGAAGCCGGCAATATCAGATATATTCTTCAAGGAAAGAATTTCACTTACATGTGAAAGGAAAAATATGGGCAGCAGGCTGAATGTAATTATCGACGCTGGAATTTTTCCTATGGCTTTTCTAAAGTGAGTCAAAGCATTCTTGAGGCATTCGCAATTTGATTCTCTTAAATCTGAGCATCCCTGGCTCCGGATGTTGCAGAAACCACTCATTACCTGGCTGCTTAAAGTCAGCCTGGTTCATGGAAAGGTTTCCAACCACCCTTATCTTCCTATCAAATTAGATGGACATGCAAGGCTTTCCCAAAAATGCTACGGATTACTCAGTCTTCTACACAAAATTTCAAATACACCTCTCCTCTCCAATTTCTGGCAGTGTTTACTGCGCCTGAGAAAAAGGAAACTAATTTAAAGCACCTGCCCCTCTAGAAATAAGAGCAAAAAGGGTCTGAAACTTGCTGGTTTAAAAAAACACAGAAGTCTGGGGAAAGAAGGAGGGGGGATGGGAGCAGGGAGGAGGAGGTCAATGGGGGAAGAAGGGAGGACATCTGGATGGGGAGGAGGGTGTCTAGGAGGGGAAAAGAAGAAACATCTGTAACAAAAATAAATTAATAAAAATTGAGAAAAGAACAAACAAAAAAAAAAGATTTTTAAAAATATGTTAATGGTAAATAAAAATAAACCAAACATAAAACAGATTACAATACTCTTGAATCATGTTCCAATAAAAATGAATGACATTAAGTCTGAAATCCGATGCTTCTATCATCCATGCCTCCTGCTACAAGAACACAGAACTGTGTCTTTTGTCTTGCCAAAATGCATTCACGGAAATGGATTTCCTTGAATGCATTTTGTTCAAGATGTTAAATATGGTTTCACGAACTTCTCTATCAATTAAAACTCATCTATGACAAAACATTTCCTTAGAATACTGTGCATTAGAATCCTTCTCTGAGAGGCACAGGGTGTATTATTTTAACGGCTTTGACAGCTCTGCAATAGAAAAGCTTGGGACTCTATTTAAAATAGCACTTCTTAAATTTATTTGACCATTAAACTGTTTGGATGTATAATAGCTGTTAGCATCCTGCAGGATGCCCTGGAATACGCTTTAGGAAAAATTGATATAAACAACACTTAGAACATGTCTTACAATAATGCTAAAGCGTCTACAAACACTTTTTAACTAGATGTACTTACTACTCTTTTTATTTATTTGATTTATTTTATGTTTGAACAAGTAGATACCAGCGTGTCAAGACTGTCTTATTCAGTTAGGTCACTGAAGGAAGGGCGTTAGTTCCCTGGGGAACATAAACCCAGTATTCATGAAGATAAATTTGCTTCCATCCTCAAATTGTATTTTGTCACTGGAGGTGTGTGAGCAAGAGTTGGAGATCTGATTCCTCAGTGGTACCTGCTTGGGGGGACTTCAGACGTTGGTAGTACCAGCAATTAAGCAGGAAAAGTTAAAACATTGATGACCCGGAGGACAAGCTTACCTTTCAAGATTGAACATGGGAAATTTTCAGAGGTACCACTTATTGGCAATTTACATTTTGACCTTTAGAGTCATAGTAATGTTCAAGAATCTCTTCCATTTCCCAGAATGGCTTATTTTAGAAAACAAACTCTATTTTTAAAAGTCGGAGTTATTTCAAAATTGGGCCATGTTCCAAAATAAAAACTCTGAACCAGAGTTGGAGAATAAAATGCTGCTTTCTACAGGGAAAGCTGGCTTCTGGTGGCACTAAAGCAGAAGTCATCCCAAGGAGCCCGTGTGTGGTATCTGCTAATGAAAGAAGCTTCCTTTTTAGTGACAGAGCAAGAAGCCAGGTGCTCTGTCCACTTGCTCCACACTTAGGAGAAAGGGACCATCTGTCTGTCTGTTTAAATAAGTTGGGAGAAGGTCTCCAACTGAAAGGAGTCCACCTCCATATAACCACCTTCATCATCCATAAAGGAAAAAGTATTATATTACTTTTATTATTATATGGTATTTATTATTATATAAATATATAGTATACAAATACGCTGTTATAAAGGATTTATTATGTACTGTGTGAAAATGGATCTCAGAAGAAGTGAGACCTGACAAACTAAAGCACATCTTTTTTTTTTTTTTTTATCCTCACCCGAGGACATTTTTCCATTTATTGTTCAGGTAGAGTGGGAGGGAGAGAGAGGAACAGAGAGAGAGAGAGAAACATCGATGTGAAAGGAACACATCGAGTGGCTGCCACCCACACGACCGACCAGGGCCGGGGACAAACTGTAACAGAGGCACGCGCCCTTAGCGGAAACCAAACCCGGGTCTCTCCGGACCGCAGGCCGATGCTCTAACCGCTGAGCCAAACTGGCCAGGGCAAGCACATCTTTTCTTACATAACTTCTTTATCTTCATGATCAGTAAATGTGTTTAACTCTGCTTTTCCTGCTTGAATGTATCGTTTATTTGTACAATGTCTACTTAGCTCATAGAACTTCAATGTATAATTGCTGAATAATATTCTATCAAGTTAATTTACCATAATGTACTCGGCCAGTCACAGCTGTTGGCCATTCAGATGTATGGTATTTTTTTAAGTATCACTAGACCAAAAGTATTCATCCTATGTTGAAACAGACATAGTGAGAATTTTTGATAGCCAGGAAACTTCTTCCAAGGAAAGTTGTGGTGAGCCCAGCCCTCATTCTTTTGACTTTGGGGACATCATTCTCTTGATTAGAAGGTAAGATTTCAAGCTCAAATATTAAATACATTTAAAAAAACTTTCAGATGATTTTAAGCAACACTTAGCACTACACATGTTTAGTTACCTATGTGTAAATGTCACTGTACTCTAAAAAATTCAGTTGATGGCTTTTACCTGAAGTTGGGGACACAAGAAGTTTGTAACCACCAAATTTCCCTCTTGGAGCCTTCCATGAAATCTGTATACTATCATGAGATAATACATTATATCTTAACCGCGTGGGTGGAGCCACTGAAAAGGAAAAACAAAAAATGATTAAATGTTGAAACATTTAAACTACCATTTGCTAAATTGAAAAGTCAACACAATGTCTTCAAAATACACAAGACTTCTTCAGCTTCAAAATGTGTTCTTTCAACAACCCCATTAATGAATTAATCAGTCTGTAAAATAACACAAACCTTATTTGAAATAAGCATTTGTCAAATAGTACAGACCTTATGAGAAAGAACTATGACTTGGGATGAGAATTTAATACTATAATCTAGTTTAAAAATGAAATCAATCTTGCAAAATGCTTTGATTATATTATAAGGATGAATCTTTCTTCTTGGATCATGTGAGCTTTTATAGTCAACTATAGCAGGACCTGTTTTATGCCTTCAGGATTTTTCACTTTAGCAATCCTATATTTGTTATAAGATAATTTAAGAAGACTCTTATGGGCATGTTATAGTCATAAGATCTTCCTTTAAAAACAGTTGAGAAAAAGATGATAAAGAACCAAAATAAAAAAGACCAAATACAAGATATTATGGTTTAGAAACTTGATTTCTTCTTCAGGGTCGCTGATTTATACCTTTCAGAATGACACACAGCACATGGTCATGAGTCATCCCAGTATATTTCATCTGTTCTGAGAGTTCACAAAATAGGTAGATCTATATCACTTTTTGTGTAACTCGTTCAAACTTCAAAACATATTTCTGGAACTCTATATCAATGTTACAGAATTTCAAAAGGAATTATATAATATCTAAATTAGTTTGTCAAAAAGAAAAGCTAATGCTTAACAGAAAATTTAGCCCTTATTACCCACTTTTTAAAAAATATCTTTTCATTGATTTTTCAGCGAGAGAAGAAGAGAGAGAAAGATAGAAACATCGATGTGACAGTCCATGGGACAATGCTCAATCCACTGAGCCACACTGACTGGGCTATTGCCCACTTTTATGCCCAGTCTTTCTTTCGCACTTTAGTAAACTGAGTGTGAGGAAAGAAAGCAAACATTCTTTTTTTAAATTTTATTTTTATTTTTTATTTCTTTTATTCTTTACCCAGAATATTTTTCTATTTATGTTCGAAAAGAGTGCGAAGGAGGGAGAGAGAGAGAAACATCAACGTGAGAGAGACACATCGACTGGTTGCCCTGACCAGGGCTGGGGACTAACCGCAACCGAGGTTCACGCCCTTGACGGGAATCGAACCAACAACTCACTGGTCCACGGGCTGATAGTCTAACTACTGAGCAAACTGGCCAGTTTTTTTAATTGAATTTATTGGGGTGACTTTGGTTGATACAATTATATAGGTTTCAGGGGTACAATTCTATAATACATGATCCATATATTGTATTGTGTGTCTACCACCACAAGTTAAATTTCCTTTCATCACCATTTATCCCCCCCTTTACCTTTTTCTACCTCCCCCCTCTGGTGATCACCATACTATTGTCTGTGTTTATGAATTTTGGAGGGTTTTGGGTTTGTTTTTTTGTTTTGTTTTTTTGCTTAATCCCTTCACCTTTTTCATCCAGCCCCCTTAACCCGCTTCCCTCTGACGGAAGGTCTGCAGTTTGGACATTGGTTTGATTTCCAGTTCTGTCACTTAATAGATACATAACCTTGAGCAAGCAACTGTTTCTTCCAAAGCCTTTTTTTTTTTTTAAGGTGACAGCAATACTTTCTGCCCATGATAGATGGCATTTAACAGGATAATTGATATAACACAGTATTATAGGTGGTCAACAAACATTGACTCCCCTTCCCCCTTACATCATCTGAAGGGTAATCTTAGAAGTTCATTTAATCCTCCCAAAAAATATATTGCTATCTCAATTTGATGTATAAGAAAACCAAGAAGAAGCTAAGAGATCTGTCCAAGTTCACATACTGGTAAACAATAATTTCTGACCCCAAACAAAATGCTGTTTCTTTGGGAGGAGGTCCATATAAAGAAGTCACCCTTCACTGAGCTAGATGAATGAGTCTTTTACTCCCCTCCGAACTATCTACTCATCTGAAATCAGTAAGCACTGAAGGACACAATCTTAAGCATTCTCTTCCTCATTGCCCTTTATGACCTTTCAGTAGAAAATGCTGGCCATGCAAAACAAAAGAACATTAGCATCCCATTCTCAATTTGATGTGAATGGAAGGGCTTACATTTCTCTGGATTATGGGGAAACAGGGATTCATCATAAGAACAATGACTTGGAAACAGAAGAGGAAGGTGGCGAACGTGAACATTTGGATGCACAGAGAAACTATTACTCTTTTGCTTAGACTGGAACTTGGGGAGAAAAATCTATTTATAGATAGGTTCTTACTACTTCTGGAAGAAAATTAAAAATAAGAATTTAAACAATATAGTTTCTGAGCCAAATCTTTTCGGTGGGCTGATAGACATCACTGGCCAAGCTCATTGCAAAGTTGTGCATGAATGCACTGATGAAAGACAGCTGGCATGCCTGGGAGCCAACACGTGGAAGACGACAACAGAGGCATGGAGGCTGCGGTCTAGGCTATTCCAAGAGGGTCAGCCATTTCTGTCAGCACCCAGCTGTGTTGACATCTCAAGGAGGACAAAGAAGTTAACGACACTCAGGATGGCTAGGTTAAAGATTAGACATCTTTATAGCATTTCCTACCCAGGCTGCTGTTCTTGAAACGTGGTCTGAGTTTATAGCCTGCAGGTTAGAGTCGACAGCTAACCTTCTGAACCCAATGAGAACGCAATGAGGACAACAGTGACCACGCCCTGACACCACAGAGCATGCCCAGACAACACGATGGCACTCCAGAACCCAGTGTGGCACTGGCTTCCACCAAACTACTCAGATAGTCAGATCCATCTATAGTCAACTCTTTAAACCATTTACAAATTACTCATATGACCACAGTCCTATTACAACTGCCAGGAAATACTAATACCACCATTTTCTTTCACCAATGGACATCTATTGCCTATCTAAGCATACATGTTCTCACAGTCATATAAAGAAAATCTTAAGCCCTGGCCGGTTTGGCTCAGCGGTTAGAGTGTCGGCCTGCGGTCCTGAGAGACCCGGGTTCGGTTCCCGCTAAGGGCATGTACCTCGGTTGCAGTTTGTCCCCGGCCCTGGTCGGTTGTGCGGGTGGCAACCACTCGATGTGTTCCTTTCACATCGATGTTTCTCTCTCTCTCTGTTCCTCTCTCTCCCTCCCACTCTACCTGAACAAAAAATGGAAAAATGTCCTCGGGTGAGGATAAAAAAAAAAAAAAAAAGAAAATCTTAAGAGAGAAAGTTCACTTTTCCTTTAGGTTTTTGCCTTTAGGGGAAAAACGCCGAAAAGAAACAATAACAGTTAAGAAAAAGAGGCATGAGGTCACGGTTGTGAATTTCCCAGTTAGCTCCTTCTTCCCTGTTTGGAAGGCATTAGGGCTGGTGCCAAAACAATTGTTCTTATCTCATGGAACAAAATCTTATGTATACTTAATACCAGACCTGTGATTTTTTTTTTTTTTTTTGCAAGCACAAAGCTTCTATACATACACTTAACTTCTAGTTAATTAGTGTCAGTTAAAAGCCTAAGTTTTTAAAAAAGACAAAAGTCAAGAGTAAAGCTTGGTGTCTGGCCCACAGCAAGAACCAAGAGCAAGCTGACACCCATTCTTTGTATGAAGAATCAGGCTTCCTATGTGGGACTGGGCCAAATATAACATTTGTGACCATACACACGTCATCCAAACAGGGATTGAGAAGGAAGACCAAGGAGGGTCCATTGGATATGTTCTTCTCTAGGTTTGGGTTTGTTACTGAAAGTATGGGGGTATTTTTGTTACATTGTGCGGTATTTTTTGAGAGAAGATTTTCTTTAATCCTCGAGAATTTCACTGCACTCCTTCTCACAGAGATCAAACTGGTGGGCAGAAAAGGAATGTGCACGTGCTTCCCTCAAAGCTTTACTGTTATCAGTGCTTTCGACATTTTATTTCATAATATGACTATTTACTACAGGGATCATTTTCTGCCCTTCCTTCTTTCCTTCCTTCCTTTCCTCTTTCCTTCCTTCTTTCTTCCTTTCTTTAATGTTCACTCAACTGAAATGTTACCCGTTGACAAGTGACAACCTATGCGAAGGTTAGCTGCTAATGAAACACAGGAACACTGAAAGGGAGATCCTCTGCTCTCTGCTCCCTGTAATCACCTCCCCTCTTGCTTTTCTAGCAGCACTTTGGACTTCTTCCAAGGAACACCCCCCCTCCCCCCCCCACCCCCCGCCCCATGCATGGGGCCTTACTATTCATCAGCCATCGGCCCTGGCTCCGGGGCAGGAGGTCAGGCTGACCCCCCCAAGGATCTGTCCAATGATGGAAAATAGGTCCAGTCATTTCATTCCAAAGACGTGCCCTAAAAAAATGGTCACCACTTCTAGAAACTATATCCA
Source organism: Molossus molossus (assembly GCF_014108415.1). Classification (NCBI taxonomy): domain Eukaryota; kingdom Metazoa; phylum Chordata; class Mammalia; order Chiroptera; family Molossidae; genus Molossus; species Molossus molossus. The sequence goes on along the minus strand of NW_023425351.1, from coordinate 60,384,364 downwards.
GGATGTTCCCAGAATCCTATCCTTTTCAAAGCTTAATTATTGAACTTTAATTTTATGAGCTACTTCATTACCTACAGTAAACAGATGTTTTGCTTAAATTGGCCGAGAACGTTTCTTTTATTTGGCACCAAAAATCTCTGACTGATAGAGATGAAGTAGTATGGGCACTGAGAGTGTTTTCCCCTTCAAAGCAGAGTTTGGGGTGCTCTGTCCATGAAACAACATTATATTTATTAAGTAAAAGACCTTTAAACAGCAGAGAAGTGTTGCGCTAACTTTTCCAAGTAATCTAAAAAAAAAAAAAAACTCAAACAAACAACAACAACAAAAAAGCCTTAGTTTTTTTCTTTTTAATCTCAGTCATTTTTCAATTGCCTGCATTGCCCAAATGTTCTATGAGTAGAAGCAATTAAAACTCTAGAGGGATTTACTGTGGGATATGCGAGAGGGTTCTTTTTATCTCGCTGAGAACCTAATACGTTATAACTTCATGATCCATTATAAAGATGCCGAAAACAGAAGTAAGGAAAATATTCTCACCTTCCAAACATGTTTGACTACTAATAACAGCAAATAACATGTGTAAATATGTTAACACAGAGGTCTTTATAAAGGTAAATGTAGCCCTGAGGCAAAGTCTCCCATTTTATGCGCTTTGAGGTTTGTAAATGACAGTTACTTTACCTTCGGCGGTTCCTTCTTGCAACCACCCAAAACAAACTGCGCCAGGACCAAGCACAGGTTTACTGTGGAAAGGGGAGAAAGTGGCGGTGCCACCATCCTGTCATGCTGGACACATTTCTTGCCCCTAGAGCCAAAGCAACATTACTTTTTCTGTGTTCCAGCTCATTTAGCAACTTGTCTTAAAGAGAAGATGCTGGACTAATCCAGGTGTAAACAGTCATTTGAGCCAATGTGGGTTCACAGTCAGTGCAGAGGGAAAGAACTTCACGGAGGACCTGGAGACACTAAATGGTAAAGCGTTATCTGTTCGTTAGCAGTGTAAGAGGGGAGTGTTCATTTCCTGTAAGCTTTTTAAATACTGACCATAGTAGTTCTTTGCTGCTGCTGTAACAAATTCCCTCAGAGTAGCTGAAAACAGCAAAAGTGTATTATCTTACAGTTCTGGGGGTGACATCCTGACCCGGATTTCACTGGGCTAAAATCAAGGTGTAGGTAGGGTTGCATTCCTGTTTGGAGGCTCCAGGGGAGAAGCTAATTCCTTGCCTGTTCCAGGTTCTAGAGGCTCCCCACATTCCTTGACGTGAGCCCCCTTCCATCTTCAAAGCCAGCAATGGCTGGTGACATCTTCCTCACATGGCTTCACTCTGACATTGGTTCCTCTGCCTCCCTCTTACATATTTAAGGACCCCTGTGATTGGGTCCAAATTGACCCATTTAGATAATCCAGGATATTCTTCCTATTTTAAGGTCCACTGATTAACAATCTTAAGTGTATCTGACATTATGACCCCTGGTCATAAAGGGGGTTAGGATGTGAATATCTTTGTGGGCACATTATTCTGCCTACTACACTGACTTTTTTTCCTTTTTGTGCATAAATGTGACTCTAAAGATGTCTCTAAGAACATGAGGCTTGAGAGTTCGTGTCAGCTAGCCACCAGCTAGCTAGCAAAGTACTTCATTGAGTGTCAAACATGTTCACACATGGCTTTGCAAATCAGTGTCAAAATTGGTCAGCCCACAGGAACACACTACTATATCAGCTTTAAAGACAGACAATCAAAGAAAGCAATTTGTATTCTTTGTTCTCCGCTCAAAATCAATCACATGATGGTGTCATGATAGAAATAAGAGTCAATTTCTCAAATATCTCACCTACTTCCCAAAGTCAATGACAAATGAGAAACCAAAGCCAATGACATTTGAAGTCTTTTCTTACTGAGATTTCCTCCAGCATTTGTCAACCACCTTCCTTCTTGAGAGTTTTTTCAGTCTTCACTTCTAGGCCTCGACATTCCCACGACCCTCCCTATAATTATAATTTTTGACACTTTCAATCAATTCTGTTTTTTCCTTTCATCTCCTAACTGTTGATATCTGCCAGATTTCATCCTCACTTCTCCCAAATGGGCCATCTCTTCATAATTCCACCTTTAAGACGTCAATGATCCCCATTAACTAATCCTAAACACAATGCGATTCAGGTGTAATCTCCTGCCCTGCGTTCTTTTTCCGAATCTCCAGACACGAGCTACCTACTAGACATCTCCTGGATATCCTAAAAGTACCTCAAGCTCCATCGATATTTATCTAAGCCTGAATTCATTATCTTCAGCTTCAAATACTTGCTTCATCCTTTATTCTCTTATTTATCTCTCCACCACACATCTGCTATGACGGAGGCGCTGTTCTGAACTGGAGATACAGACACTAAAGCGAGAACCAGTCTGTAAGGAGCTTAGATAAACAAGCAGTTATGACATAAGGATATACAAGCACAGGGGTGGAGGCCCCATCTACTCAATTCTCCAGCAAAAAGCCTCTGAGTCATCTTTGATCCAGTAGTTCCCCCTTACACACAGTTTTGTTTTCCACAGTGTCAGTTGCCTATATTCAACTGTGGTCCCCCAAAATTAAATGGAAAATTCCAGAAATGAACAATTCATGAGTTTTCAACTGGGCATTATTCCGAGTAGCACGATGAAATCTCCCAGTGTCTGCTTGTCTCACCCAAGACGTAAATCATCCCTTTGTCCAGCGTCTCCATGCTGTACACACACCCCTACCTGTTCGTTAGTCACACAGTGGCCATTGGGGCTATCAGGTCAGTTATCAGAGAGAGAGGGGGAGAGAGAAAACATTCATATAACTTTTTATAGTATATTATTATTTTTCTATTTTATTATTAGTTATTGTTGCTCACCTCTTTTATACTGTGCCTAATTTGTAAATTAAACATCATCATAGGTATGTATGTATGAGGAAAAACATAACATACATAGGGTTCGGTTTCAGGCACCCACTGGGGGGCAGGTCTTAAAACATACCCCGTGGATAAGGAGGACTACTGTATTTTCCTCTCTTTCGGCTCCCACTATATTTAATCATTAAACAAGTCTTATCCCTTTTACCTCTGAAATGGTTTTTTGATTCATTCTCCTCTCTCTATTCCTCTATCTATTTCAAGCCTGCAACACCTGTTTCCTGGACAACTTGATATAATCTTCTAATAGTCTTTCTTGCTTTAGATATTCCTGTCTCCTCAAACCCCTCTGAGTCACAAAGATGAGTATGGGCAATATTGCTATCAGAGTGTTTCTAAAAAACAGAGCTGTGCCCTGGCCAGTTTGGCTCAGCGGTTAGAGCGTCAGCCTGCGGTCCGGAGAGACCCGGGTTCGGTTCCCGCTAGGGGCATGTACCTCGGTTGCAGTTTGTCCCCAGCCCTGGTTGGTTGTGCGGGTGGCAGCCACTCGATGTGTTCCTTTCACATCAATGTTTCTCTCTCTCTGTTCCTCTCTCTCCCTCCCACTCTACCTGAACAAAAAATGGAAAAATGTCCTCGGGTGAGGATAAAAAAAATAATAATAATAATAAAACATACCCCGTGGATAAGGAGGACTACCGTATTTTCCTCTCTTTCGGCTCCCACTATATTTAATCATTAAACGAGTCTTATCCCTTTACCTCTGAAATGTTTTTTGATTCATTCTCCTCTCTCTATTCCTCTACCTATTTCAAGCCTGCAACACCTGTTTCTTGGACAACTTGATATAATCTTCTAATAGTCTTTCTTGCTTTAGTTATTCCTGTCTCCTCAAACCCCTCTGAGTCACAAAGATGAGTATGGGCAATATTGCTATCAGAGTGTTTCTAAAAAACAGAGCTGTTTAAAATCCTCCATGATCTGCCTTCAGTCTATCTTTCCCTCTTTGTCTGTTGCCCCACCCCGCAAGGAACTTGTACTGAATGTATCAGCTTATACTTCTGCCTCCCTAGTGGGTGGTGAGCTGCTGGAAGGCAGAGTCCAGTGTGTGTCCGGAACCTGACACACAGTATATGCCCCACAAAAGTTCGTTCTAAACAGAAGTTGGCTACCAATGTTCTTCTGGCTGACAGTGTCCCTGAAAGTCCCCAGAAGAGCTGTATGTGATCAGTTACTCCAAGAATAACTATTTCTGAATTGAGCTAAACTGAGATGACAAGTCTGAACGATTCCCTGATTTGCCTACCTTTTGTTCCTAAGGACCTGTGTGGTGTGTCCCACTGTTCACAGGGGGAGTTAGCTAGGATTTCTAGTGTCACTTAGCTAGTTGCCACAGCTGAAAACACCTGTTCGCGGATGTACATAAGGTAAGCAGAATTTGTCCACCCAACTGATCCCTCTGTGCTACATGAAGTATTGGAAATATGGTCATTAACTTGCTTTTTCACACCATTTGAGGATGCAAAGAGTCCCATTCCATTCCTTCCCTAACAACTGTGCCTCACTTTATGGAACCAGGGTGCAGTTCTTGCATTTGACTTCTTCTACAACCTTAAATTCCAAGCTTAAGACATTAACACCCCTAAAACAACTTGATCACATTTAGACTTCCTTGCTCAGCTCATGAATGACTATTTCAGCACCAACATTTCTGTTTCTATAGGATTATCATTTTTACCTAGTAAAGTCACTTTGAGTCCTTATACACATCATACACTTACTTTGGAGTTTAGTTCACTTTTTTTCTATAAAGGGCCAAATAAATATTTTAGGCTCTGTGGGCTGTATAGTGTCTGTCATGACTATTCAGCTTTGTCATAGCAGTGTGAAAGCAGCCACGGGCATATATAAACAAGTGAGCATGGCTGAGTTCTGATAAAACTTTATTTACAAAAGCAAGCAGCGGGCCAGATTTGGCTCATAGGTGGTAATTTTCCAACTCCTGACATACTTTATAAAAACGAGTAGAAATCAAAAATAAAAGTGCAAATCCCAATAATATAAATAGTAGATTTCAAAAACTAAGTTCCATGAAAACAAAGCTAGAAATGCTTAAAATGGTACGTCGGCAGTCTCTGTCAGACCCTTAGTAACTTTTAGACTATGTGCTCAGTTTTTTTAAAAGGAGTGAAATGTAGGACCAGGTATGAAGTGGTTGGAATATTTTGTAGACTCAGAAACAAAAGCGTGATTGGGATACACACACACATTATACCTCCTTATTAACAGAATTGATGTTACAGCATGTAAATATGATGTTACACATTAAAATTGCACAAACTGAAAAGAAACAAGTTAAAAATGAGCTGTTTGACCAGTTGCCACCAAATTACCATGCTCAGTCACTGGTGAGGTCGTAACCCTCATCAGAGCTGTGGGACATTTCCACAATGTAAATAGTTGGTGATATTGAGTAAAAACCAACACATAGCCCTGCCTACAAACACAGGTGAAGTACAATTAGGGTAAATACAATTTTTAAAATGATCATCAGAACCAAAACGACTCGAGTTGCAGACCCTGATGAAATATCGTAAAGTTTTCCATTACCTTGACCCTGGACAATGGTACAAAAGTAAGCAATTGCCAGAAAAGCTGGAAACAGCCAGTACTGCATCTTGCACTGAAATGTCTTCATTTGGTTTCCTGCTGTTCACATGGGATGCAGCGTCCTGGAACAGAGAGCACAGGGCTGTTTTTAGAAGACTGAACTACAGTAGTTCTACATAGCCATCTAGGAGAGCAAACAAGCCGGCGTGGAGTAGTATTGTCAGGAAGTAATTCATTAACGGGGCATCATAGATTCCTTTCTCAAGTATAAACTGATAAAAGAACGATGTTTGAAAAGATGCTGTAAATGGAGAGAATGACCTGCAATATTTGGGAGAGGAGTTCAGAAGTACTTTGTGATGCTTTCGGAAGGATAAATTGCACAGTGAATTTCCCAAATGAATACATTCGAAAAGTTTACCTGAAATGAACATTATAATCAGACAATTACAATTTCCTCGCCAGTACCATGAGAAAAATTCTACACAGCTCCACCAGTTAAAAGCCGTACTGCTGTCTTATATTGCCTACAAAGATATACAGGAGCTTTCTTCTGGAAATCAAAGAGAATTTGAAAAACCACTTTGTGCTAATAGCAAACCAGTATTCAACTTCCACATCACTGGGCTGAATAATCCACAATCTTTTCTTATAACTCTTATTTTCTCCTATCTGTGAATCTCAAACTCTTCCAAGTTTTTTTTTTTTTTCCATTAGAATATCAATAAAAGAAGAGCTACAAGGAAAAGAGAACGATGAAAAAGGAAGAAGAGGGAAGGAAGGATAGGGGGAAAAGTGCAAATGTTTGGTATTAATTTAAAAGATCAATCTACACACTGTTGACTACATTCTATTACAAGCTATTAGAGTCCTTTCCTCGGAGTTTAAAACATCTGAAAAGTTTTCTTCTACCCGGGGTATATTTTCCATTTATTTAGTCATTTATGTATTGCCCATTATTTTTCCACACACATTCCAAGACAACTTAATAATGAATAAATATAATGTATAACAGACTTAATACATAAAAATGCAGGACTCCCAGTTAAATTTTAACTTCAGCCCTGGCCGGTTTGGCTCAGCGGTTAGAGCGTCGGCCTGCGGTCCGGAGAGACCCGGGTTCGGTTCCCACTAAGGGCACGTACTTCGGTTGCAGTTTGTCCCCGGCCCTGGTTGGTCGTGTGGGTGGCAGCCATTCGATGTGTCCCTTCACGTCGATGTTTCTCTCTATCTCTCCCTTCCTCTCTCTCCCTCCCACTCTATCTGTACAAAAAATGGAAAAATATCCTCGGGTGAGGATAAAAATAATAATAATAAATTTTAACTTCAGATAAATAGCTGTAATTTTTTTTAGTATATCCCATGTAATATTAGAGACACTTAAAACCAAAAAAAAAAAAATTATTGTTGTTTATCTGAAATTAAAATTTAAGTGGGTGTTCTGGATATCCTAGTATAAGAGGAAATTTGGTGGGAAAATGGGATAGTGAGAAGCAAAGTGAGCAAAGAAAATATTTATGGTTCTATTAGTGGAGGTAACTGTGAATTTGGCACAGAGTTTATTATGAACTAGCAGTCTAAGGAAGAAGGAATCATGCTAAATTTTAAGGTTTACTATAATATTAGATTAGGTTTTAAAACATTTTTTTTTTTTTTTATCCTCACCCGAGGATATTTTCCCATTTTTTGTACAGATAGAGTGGGAGGGAGAGAGAGTGAGAAACATCGACGTGAAGGGACACATCGAGTGGCTGCCACCCACACGACCAACCAGGGCCGGGGACAAACTGCAACCGAAGTACGTGCCCTTAGCGGGAACCGAACCCGGGTCTCTCCGGACCGCAGGCTGACGCTCTAACCGCTGAGCCAAACTGGCCAGGGCTTAAAACATTTTTCTAGAGATGCATAGTTTTCCTGATACTAAGCGCTGAGGGAAGACTTCCGGTCAGGATGGCGGGTAGGTAAACGGTATCCTCCCTCCCACAACCACATCAAAGTTACAACTAAACTACAGAACAACCATCATTCAAAACCACCTGACACCGAGCTGAATGGCAGTCCTACGACTACGGAATTACAGCAGCAGCCGCATCCAGACTGGTAGGAGGGGCGGAGGGGCGGAGGGGACGGGCTGGGCCCACACCCACGTGTGGCGGATAAAATCAGGAGGACACCTCAGCCGGGAAGGTCCTTCCTGAGGACTGAAGGGTCCCCGTCCCACACCAGGCGCCCCGCTCAGGGTTCCAGTGCCAGGAAGAGAATCCCCATCACTTCTGGCTGGAAAACCAGTGGGAACTGAGGCTCAGGGAGGCTGAGGGGCTGGAGCCCCAGGCAGCTCCTTAAAGGGCCCGCGCCGGATTTATCGGACTCTCTCCCTCTAAGCTTGGAGGGGAGGCAGCTCAAGGGGCACCAGAGACATACAGGGAAGAACTGAGCTGTTTGGCACTGGAGCGAGGGCTGGAGAGGGGGCCTTCTCCGGGACAAAGGTGCTGTCAGAGGCCTTTGTTCCTTTGATTAGCCTTTCCTTGGGGCGGCAGACAGCCGCCATATGTGGGACTCCAGCAACCTGGCTCACACTGTAGCCCCGCCCTGCTGACTCCCTGAGGCCCCGCCCCACCCAACTTTCAGGCCCACCCAAGCTGTTGCCAGTTGCTTAACCATAGGATTGGCCTGTCTTGGATCCTGCTTCAGGTTTTTCCTAAATTCTTTCAAACGAGCAGCATCTGGTCTCAGCTAGCCCCATACCGCTCGTTAAGTAATACTCAGAAACAAACACAGGGAGGCAGCCAAAATGAGGAGACAAAGAAACAGGTCCCAAATGAAAGAACAGAACAAAACCCCAAGAAAAGAACTAAGCGAAATGGAGATAAGCAACCTAACAGATGCTGAGTTCAAAATACTGCTTATAAGGATGCTCAGTGAACTTAGTGAGAACCTCGGTGAATTTAGTGAGGGCCTCAAGAGCATAATAAAGGACCAGTCAGAAATGATGGATGCACAGTCAGAATTGAAGGAGGCATTAACTGAAATAAAGAATAATTTACACAGATTCAATAGTAGAGTACGTAAATCCAAGAAGCAAACCATCGATTTGGAATATAAGGAAGCAAAAAACGCCCAAACAGAACAGCAAAAAGAAAAAAGAATCCAAAAAAATGAGGATAATGTAAGGAGCCTCTGGGACAACTTCAAGCATGCCAACATTCGCATCTTGGGGGTGCCAGAAGGAGAAGAAAGAGAACAAGAAATCAAAAACCTGTTTGAAACAATAATGGCAGAAAACTTTCCTAACTTGGTGAAGGAAACAGACATACAAGTCCAGGAAGCACAGAGAGTCCCAAACAAGATGAACCCCAAGAGGCCCACACCAAGACACAACATCATCAAAATGCAAAAGGTTCAAGACAAAGGGAGAATCTTAAAAGCAGCAAGAGAAAAGCAGTTAGTTACCTATAAGGGAGTTCCCATAAGATTGTTAATGGGAGAAAAATGTGGAACATCTGTAATACATTCCACATTCAACAATAAAGATTTAAAAAATAAAATAAAAAGAGCTGAGGGGACTTTCCCCCAGGGTTTATCCAAAAAAGGTCACTGTACTTCATTCACCATAACATTTATTGAGCCCTTACTATGTGTGAAGACTACTGTACATGCTTTACACATACCAAAGGTCCTTTAATCCTCACAGCGATCCCTTGAAGAAGGTATGATTTTAATAGCAATTTACAGATGAGGACAATGAGGCAAAGGGAAGTTCCCAGTCATAGATCTTGTGAGTTCAGGATCCAAGATTTTAACCCTCACAGACATAATGGTCAGGCATGGTAGAGGTATCTCAGGAGGACATTTTTATAGTATCATGCTCCATACCACTCCTTTTTCATTGTAAAACATCTTTTCTTGCTCTGATTACAAGAATAATGAGTTTTAATTGGGCCAAATTAGAAAATACAAGAAAGCACAGCAGAGCATTTTGGATATCTATTTTTCTCTTGCAGAAGTGCAAATAGTTTGGTGACAGTAAATGTCCTGTAACAATATATATGGCAGTACAACTATTTATTATTCATATTTATTTGAAACTTTAGTTGATTTCCAAATTCCCCCAATACACATAACACTGCAATGGATATCCTATTCACATCTCCTTGAAAACATGACTATTGAATGTCTTTGGTTAAATTCCCAATTGTGGACCTGCTAGGTAAAGCAAAATGTGTGTTTTAAGGTTTTTAAAACATATTTACATAATGCACTACAGAAGACTACACTGATTTTCAGTTCCACCAGCATCTTATACAAGTACCAAATCACATCACTTCCCCCATCACAGGGATTGTTTTCAACGTATGCTAATTTGATAGGTAAAATGTGATTATCACAATATCATCTTAATATTTTTCATAACCAGTAAATGTAACATTGTTTGTTGTCTATTTACACATTTAAAACACCTGTTCAGCCCTGGCCGGTTTGGCTTAGCAGTTAGAGCATGGGCCCTCGGACCAAAGAATCACAGGTTCCATTCGGTCAAGGGCACGTACCTCGGTGTGGTTTGGTCCCGACCCTGGTCAGGGTCATGCAGGAGGCAGCCAGTTGATGTGTCTCTCTCACATTGATGTTTCTCTCTCTCTCTCTCTCCCCCCCCCCCCCCCAACCTCCTCTCCTCTCCTCTCTCCTCTTCTATCTGAAGATAAAAATGGAAAAATATCCTCAGGTAAGGATTTAAGGAATAAAAATAAAATACCTGTTCATATCACTTACCCATTTTCTCACTGATTTATAAGAACTCTTTATATAGTTTAGCAATTTTAGCTCATATTTATTACAATATTTTTCCAGAGTTTTTGTTTCGTTTTTTGCCTTTCAATTTCATTTATTGGTTTTTTGGTTTTTTTTTTTCATTTAAGGTATCTACCTTGATCACTGTGTGTATGTGCGTGTGGTATGTGATTCAATATCATGGGTAAAATGGTCCTTCCCACCTCAAAGTGTATTTCAGTTATCTTAACTTCTTAGTTCCAATTGTGAATGGGATCTTGGATTATTATTTTTTAAAACAATTTTTAATTGATTTGAGAAAGAGAGAGAAACATCAATCAGTTGCCTCCAGCACACACCGGACTGAAGATTAAACCCACCACCTGGGTATGTGCCCTGACTGGAAATTGAACCCGCCGCCTTTTGATGTAGGGGACAACGCTCCAACCAACCGAGCCACACTGGCCAGGGCTTGGATTACTTTTAAATAAATAGAAGATTCTGATTCTTATGTACTTATTTTGTGAGGGGCCGTTATTCTGAACTCTTACTAGCTCTGTGTTTTTTTTTCAATTTAATCTTTTGGGTTTTCCAGATTGACAATCGCGTCATTTGCAATCAATGTGTTTTTTCTTACTGTATAGACTAGTCATTTTAAAACAATTGCTTCACTAGGAATGCCTTGAATATTTTACCGTTACATACGTTGCTAGTTACTAGGTTCAGCTACAGTATTCCTTTTCTGTTACAAAACACTTTTTTGACATTTGAATGTATTTTTATTTTTCAATTACAGTGTACAATCAATATTATTTTGTGTCAGTTTCAGGTGTGCATCATAGTGGTTAGAAAACCATGTACTGTACAAAGTGTTCCCCCTGATATTTCTAGTACCCACCTGGCACCATACATTGTTATTGCAATATTATTGACTATATTCCCCATGCTGTACTTGACATCCCATGACTGTTTTGTAACTACCAATTTGTATTTCTCAATCCCTTCACTTTTTTCTTGCAGTCCCTAACCCCCCTTCTTTCTGGCAACCATCAGTCTGTTTTCTGGGTCTATGAGTCTGTTCCAGTTAGAAGAAGGTAAAGAGGGAATAAATGGTGATGGAAGGAGACTAGACTTTGGGTGGTGAATACACAATACAACATACAGATGATGTATTATAGAATTGAACTTGAAGCCTATATCGTTAACCGATGTAACCCAATAAATTCAATAAAATATGCTTTTTTAAAAGTGATGGTACATATATACTATGGAACGTTACTTGGCCATTAAAAAAATGATGAAATCTCGCCATTTCAACAGCATGGATAGACCTAGAGGGTATTATGTTAAGTGAAATAAGTCAGTCAGAGAAAGACAAATACCATATGATTTCACTTATATGTGGACTCTAAAGAGCAAAATAAAAAACACTTCTTGACTTTTCACTATGAGTACTTTTTTTCATTCAGGAATGGATGCTGAATTTTGCTTTTATGACTTTTCATTTACTGAGATATTCATATGTTCTTCTTTACCTCTTGGTAGAATTAATTATGTTGATAATACCTAATATGTTGATTAATACCTAAGAAACATCGACGTGAAAAGGACATATCAAGTGGCTGCCTCCCGCACTTCCCAAACAGGGCCGGGGACAAACTGCAATCAAGGTACGTGCCCTTAGCAGGAACCGAACCCGGGTCTCTCTGGACCGCAGGCCGACGCTCTAACCTCTGAGCCAAACCGGCCAGGGCGTCATGTTACTTCTTTAAAGAAGATTCCAATAATTTAAACTTAGTAATGACACCACATTTTAGTTATTGGTTGTTTCTTTTCTTGAACAACAAAGACAGCAAAAGATTCTTTCTCTCTAACCCCTAAGGAACTAATCATATGTAAGCACTTTGTTAAATGCTGAGTTTTCAAAATGTTTTAAACTTAAAATGCCTAGACTTTTCTTTATTATAGATATATGTCTGTGATTGAAAAACTAAAATAAAAGCAATCAATTCAAGTGACCTTTATGCAAATTTAAAATAAATATAATTCATGGCAGGACTCGTAAAAATTGGATATTAATTCTTCTTAAGGAACAAGAGTGGGAAGACGTTTTTAGGTCACATTTGTCCCCAAATGGATGAGTGTGGGTTTTTAAAAATATTATTACAGTGGTGGTTTCAAACCATATTTAATGTATCCAGCATTTTATATTTCTACATACTATTACCTCTTGAAGAACTTTGGTAGATCCAGATAAAATCCCCATCACTAATGTAGCTTTGGATTATAACGAGTGGAGTGTGAGCTATCTCTTACTTGCAAAGGCTAGGAAGACTCTGAAACTTGCATGTTGTTAAAAACAATCCATGTTACATATTTAATTCCAACTATTTTTTAAGTTGCTCCCAGTTCTGGCTGCTGTCCTTTTGCGGGAATCCACATCAACCTGTTCTTTGAAACGATATATATAATCTAGTGAAGCACATGTCGGCCAGGCTTTAGGTTGGAGCCATCCCAGGAAAATATTTTTCAAGCAATCCCTTTTCGATCCTTTCCGTCTAGAGAGTACAACTGAGTAGATATTGAGTCCCATACGATTCTGATCCCTCTGAGATTCTGTGAATGGAATGTGTGGGATAATTAGCACAGCCTTCGGGTAGGTGCAAAAGTGCTGGTGACCTACTTTAATAAGCTTCCTAATTTTGAAGTCCAGCCTCTGCCATTCTTTTTTTCTTTTTTTTATCCTCACTAGAGGACATTTTTTCATTTTTTGTTCAGGTAGAGTGGGAGGGAGAGAGAGGAACAGAGAGAGAGGAGAGAAACATCGATGTGAAGGGACACATCGAGTGGCTGCCACCCGCACGACCAACCAGGGCCGGGGACAAACTGCAACCGAGGTACGTGCCCTTAGCGGGAACCGAACCCGGGTCTCTCCAGACCGCAGGCCGACGCTCTAACCTCTGAGCCAAACTGGCCAGGGCTAGCCTCTGCCATTCTTTAGGGCACCTGAGACCTGGCCTTGCTATTCATAGCCACACAGGGCCACGCAGTTCAGTGACCATCAGTGGGTGAGGCAGTGTCAAGGCTGCTATAGAGCTGAGTCAAGACTAAGCTCTGATTTCTCTTTTTTCTTGTGTAAAACCATAGTTATCCTCCTTACAAGTCTTCCTCTAATTCCTCCAAGGCCATTCATTGTTCTTGAGACAGGATTCTTGGTGACTCTTGCTCATCAGGATCCAGTCCAGGGTCACATAGCTGCTCAGGTTTTGGTCGAGGGAATGTTGGAAATATAGGAGATGACTTCTTGTTGGGAACACTTTGTTTCACAAAGGCTTTTAGGCTTCTCTTCCAGTGCAACAGTTGGAAAATGATCAACTCCTGAAATCACAAACATGATCTTCTCCATGATGGGTTCTGATGCTGGTGCTGGGGGCATGACCACATCCAGATTGCCACTGGTACAACCAACTGCTTCCTGAACACTGTCTTTCTTTCTTTTTTTTAAATTAATGTCTCTGTGTCCCCTTTCTATTTATTTTATTTATTCATTTATTTATTTATTTATTTTTAGGTGTATTTTTTCTTTTCATTTATTTATTTTTTTAAACCTATCTTTATTGTTGAATGCATTACAGATGTCCCTCTTCCCCCACCCCCCACTTCTGCCTTCCCCACACTATTGGCTGTGTCCACTGGTTATGTATATATGTATATAAGTTCTTTGGTTTCTCTCTTCCTGCCCCACCTCCCCCCTTCCCTTTGAGGTCCATCAATCTAACAACCAATTTGTACTATCTAATCCCTTCATCTTTTTCACCCAACTCCCCTCGCATCTGTCAACCAACAAAAAGTTTTCTGTATCTATGATTCTGTTTATGTTCTGCTTGTTCATTTTGTTTGTAGATTCAATTGTTGATAGATATGTATTTGTTGCCATTTTATTGTTCATATTTTTTATCTTCTTCTTCAAGAAAACCCATCAACAGTTCATATAATACTGGTTGGGTAGTGATGAACTCCTTTAGCTTTTTCTTGTCTGGGAAACTCTTTATATGGCCATCGATTCTAAGTGATAACTTTGCAGGATAGAGTAATCTTGGTTGTAGATTGTTGCTTTTCATCACTTTGAATATTTCTTGCCACTCCCTTCTGGCCTGCAAAGTTTCTTTTGAGAAATCTGTTGACAGCCTTATGGGAGCTCTGTTATAGGTAACTAGCTGCTTTTCTCTTGCTGCTTTTAAGATTCTCCCTTGTCACCCTGGACAGTTTGGCTCAGTGGTTGAGCATCAGCCTGCGGGCCAGAGAGTCCTAGGTTCGGTTCCTGCTAGGGGCACATACCACAAAAAAAAAAAAAAAAAAAATTCTCCCTTTGTCTTGAAACTTTTGCATTTGGATGATGATGTGTCTTGGTGTGGACCTCTTTGGGTTCATCTTCTTTGGAATTCTCTGTGCTTCCTGTACTTGTATGTCTGTTTCCTTCACTAAGTTAGGGAAGTTTTCTGTCATTATTGTTTCAAATAGGTTTTAATTTCTTGCTCTCTTTCTTCTCCTTCTGGCACTCCCATGATGTGAATGCTGGTATGCTTGAAGTTGTCCCACAGGCTCATTATACTATACTCATTTTTTAAAATTCTTTTTTCTTTTTGCCGTTCTGATTGGGTGTTTTTTTGCTTCCTTATATTCCAAATCGATGGTTTACTTCTTGGCTTCACCTACTCTACTATTGGATCTGTGTAAATTATTCTTTATTTCAGTTAGTGCATCCTTCATTTCTGACTGGTCCTTTATTATGCTCTTGAGGTTCTCACTAAGTTCATTGAGAATTCTTATAAGCAGTGTTTTGAACTCTGCATCTGTTAGATTGTTTATCTCCATTTCATTTAGTTCTTTTCCTTGAGTTTTGTTTTGTTCTTTCATTTGGGACATGTTTCTTTGTCTCCTCATTTTGACTGCCTCCCTGTGTTTGTTTCTATGTATTAGGTAGAGTTGCTATGTCTCCTAGGCTTCCTAGGGTGTCCTATTGTAGTAAGTGTCCTGTAGGGTCCAGTAGCACAGCCTCCTTGATCACCCAGCTGGGCTCTCAAGATGCACCCCTCAGGAGGACTTTATACCTTTCTGCTCTAATTGAGTCTTGATTGCTGTTGGCACATCAAGTAGAGGGTTTTACTCAGGCTGATCAGCTGCAAGGACTGGTTGTGCCTACTAACCACCAACCTCTGACTGCCTTGAATGATCAGCTGTGCAGGAGCCCACCACACAGAGCAAGACTTACTTCAGCAGGGCTCTGGTACCCACTGAGTCCATTCCTTGAGTGTATCACTTGTGAAAGTGGTTGGGTGGTGGTGCTTCAATGTGGTCTGAAGCTGTCCACTGGGTGTGCTGGCTCTGGGGCAAGGTCAGTTACTGCCTTTGTTTTATCTAGGGCCATCCAGCATAAGCTACAAAGTGATCTGCAGATGGCTGTTTCTTGTGCTGTGCTTGGAGGTGCCCAGGAAAAGCCAAGCTGTGAACCAAGGCTGGCTGCTTCTAGTGCCGGGGCTGGGGCCACTTAGTGACAGATATGGAGCTCGCTGTGGCCAGATGCTGTTTATTTGAGAGAATTTAGGAAAATCTGAAGCAGGAGCCAAAACAGGCAAATCCTATGGTAAAGCCACTGGAAACAGCTTGGGTGGGCCTGAAAGTTGGGTGGGGCGGGGCCTCCGGGAATCACCAGAGCGGGGCCAACAGTATGAGCCACGTTGCTGGAATCCCAGATATGGTGGCCAACTCCCTGCCCTGTGGGGGTAGGGCTCACCAAAGGAACAATGGCCTCCACCAGAACATCTGTGCAGGAGAAAGCTGCCTCTCCGGTCCTCAACCCGATGCCAAACAACTTAGTTCTTCCCCGTATGTCCCTGGTGCCTTTCAAGCTGCCTCCCCCATGCTGGAGCCAGTCCCGATGTGGCTTCTTCATTAATTTTGTAGTTATAGGACTTTTATTCAGCTCAATTTCAGGCAGTTCTGAAGGATGGTTATTCTGTAGTTTAGTTGTAATTTTGTTTTGCTTGTGGGAGGAGGCGAGACCACATTTACCTACACTGCCATCTTGACCGGAAGTCCTCAACACTTCCAATAATGAATTCCTTGATGATCCTGTGCAAGGGCAGCTCACTGAAGAGGAAGTTGACCAGGACCACTTTAGCTCCATCCGTCAGGCCTCAGCTCTACTTCAGCAGCACTAAAATTTGCCAAAACAGTGTCCTCCTGGGAGGGTCACATAACTCACAAAGGGAGAGTCACAGATGGCATCAACTTATAGACCACCACAGATAGCTTCACTTGGAAAAGTTGACCTTTGCTGCTGCTAGCTTTCCCAACATTTCTGTAAACACAGACACAACATTCAAGGCTTTGGAGATGAGAGCCAGGTCTCTGTGAGGCAAGACTTGGGCAATGATGTGTCTCAGGGATTCCAAGTTTCTATCCATCTTGGGTCTGCTGGTGTAAGCCTAGCACAGTGTGCCACGCCTGAATTCTTGCAGTCTTGGACTGAATCTGTCCAGCTTAGTGGTACCCTGGATTACCAAAGAATCCCTTTAACACCTGCCAATTAGACACTTCCCAGAATCAAAAGACCTCTCAGGGGACCCTCCTCCCAGGCTCACTTATCTTTGTTGTCTCTACATATTATTGTTTTTCTATAATGTTGCTTGTGTGTAGACAATTTTTGGATCTATGTTAATTTAAAAAATTGACTAATAGTTTTCTTTAGAGGTTTTGGTGTCAAGATTATTCTAGTTTCTGAAAATGAATTGGAAATATTTCCACATTTTTGTTGTTTTATAATTATTTAAGTAGCATGAAAATGACTTATTCTATGAAAGCCTATGAATAATTTGAGTGAGAAAATCATATGGACATAGTTCCCTTTTTTGAAATTTTATTGAGATATAATTGACATACAATAAACTGCACATAAAGTATACAGTTTGGTAAGTTCTGACATATATATATACATTTATGATATATTTCCCTTTTGATGCTAATCCTGTACAACTTTTTTCTTATTTACAGATCTATTGACATTTTATACTTCTTGGTTCTAGACTCAATATTTTCCCATGAAGATTTTTTATTTTAATTTTCAAATTAATTAGCAGAGTTATGTAACTTCTCAACTTAAAACATAACTTTTCTGGTCACAGCTCCCTATCAGTATTAAATTTATGTGTCTCTGACTTCTCTTTTCTCTCCAGAAGAGATAAGCTGTATATTTGTCCAAATCACATTTTTTGAGAATGTTCTTTTAACTCGTCCATATTATTTTTTATGATTTATTTCTAAACTTGTCACTAGTAATTGTTTTCTTTTTCTTTTATGCTTTATTATTTTTACTTTTGTTGTTCATTGTGATTGTTTTTATTAAATCCTCAATTAATGTAATATTATTCTTTATTTGAGACCATTAATTTTCCTCTGAATGTGCTTTGGCAGCATCATATGAACATTAGTTTCCTTTTCAGCCCGAGTTACTTCAGTGAGTGTAGCAAAGCATAATTCTATGAAGCTTCAGATAAATATGACTCAGGCACTTAGACCTCTGATTTTCTGGTTTTCTTTTAAAGTAATGTAGTGTATCCAGAGGAATACACTTGTATTTCTTTCAAGCAATCACTCTTTTGTATTTCCAATTAAAAGGAGATGCGGACTTCCGGTCAAGACGGCGGGTAGGTAAACGCGGTATCCGTCCTCCCACAACCACTTAAAGTTACAACTAAACTACAGAACAACCATCATTCAAAACTGCCTGAAATCGAGCTGAATGGCAGTCCTACGACTATGGAATTACAGCAGCAGCCACATCCAGACTGGTAGGAGGGCGGAGGGGACGGGCTGGGCCCACACCCACGTGTGGCGGATAAAATCAGGAGGACACCCCGCCTGGGAAGGTCCTCCCTGAGGACTGAGGGGTCCCCATCCCACACCAGGTGCCCCGCTCAGGGTCCCAGTGCCACGAAGAGAATCCCCATCACTTCTGGCTGGAAAACCAGCGGGAACTGAGGCTCAGGGAGGCCGAGGCGGCTGGAGCCCCAGGCAGCTCCTTAAAGGGCCCGCGCACGGACTTATCGGACTCTCTCCCTCTAAGCTCGGAGGGGAGGCAGCTCGAGGGGCACCAGAGACATACGGGGAAGAACTGAGCTGTTTGGCATTGGAGAGAGGGCTGGAGAGGGGGCTTTCTCCTGAACAGACATGCTGTCAGAGGCCTTTGTTCCTTTGGTGAGCCCTTCCCTGCGGCGGCAGACAGTGGCCATATCTGGGACTCCAGCAACCTGGCTCACACTGGTAGCCCCGCCCTGGTGACTCCCTGAGGCCCCGCCCCACCCAACTTTCAGGCCCACCCAAGCTGTTGCCAGTGGCTTTACCATAGGATTGGCCTGTCTTGGATCCTGCTTCAGGTTTTCCTAAATTTTCTCAAACGAGCAGCATCTGGTCTCAGCTAGCCCCATACCTCTCATTAAGTAATACATAGAAACAAACACAGGGAGGCAGCCGAAATGAGGAGACAGAGAAACAGATCCTAAATGAAAGAACAGAACAAAACTCCAGGAAAAGAACTAGGCGAAATGGAGATAAGCAACCTAACAGATGCTGAGTTCAAAACACTGCTTATAAGGATTCTCAATGAACTTAGTGAGAACCTCAGCAAACTTAGTGAGGGTCTCAAGAGCATAAAAAAGGACCAGTCAGAAATGAAGGATGCACAGTCAGAAATGAAGCAGGCACTAACTGAAATAAAGAATAATTTACACAGTAGAGTAGGTGAAGCCAATAATTTCAATAGTAGAGTAGATGAAGCCAAGAAGCAAACCATCAATTTGGAATATAAGGAAACAAAAAATGCCCAATCAGAACAGCAAAAAGACAAAAGAATCCAAAAAAATGAGGACAGTGTAAGGAGCCTCTGGGACAACTTCAAGCATGCCAACATTTGCATCTTGGGGGTGCCAGAAGGAGAAGAAAAAGAACAAGAAATCGAAAACCTATTTAAAACAATAATGGCAGAAAACTTCCCTAACTTGGTGAAGGAAACAGACATACAAGTCCAGGAAGCACAGAGAGTCCCAAATAAAATGAACCCCAAGAGGCCCACACCAAGACACAACATCATCAAAATGCAAAAGGTTCAAGACAAAGGGAGAATCTTAAAAGCAGCAAGAGAAAAGCAGTTAGTTACCTACAAGGGAGTTCCCATAAGGCTATCAGCTGATTTCTCAAAAGAAACTTTGCAGGCCAGAAGGGAGTGGCAAGAAATATTCAGAGTGATGAAAAACAAGACCCTACAACCAAGATTACTCTATCCTGCAAAGCTGTCATTTAGAATCAATGGCCATATAAAGACTTTCCCAGACAAGGAAAAGCTAAAGGAGTTCATCACCACCGAACCATTATTATATGAAATGGTGAAGGGTCTTCTTGAAGAAAAGGATAAAAAATATGAACAAACAAAATGGCAATGAATACATATTTATTGACAATTGAATCTACAAACAAAATGAACAGGCAGAACAGAAACATTCTCATAGATACAGAGAACATTTTGTTGGTTGCCAGATGGGAGAAGAGTTGAGGGAATGGGTGGAAAAGGTGAAGGGATTAAGAAGTACAAATTGGTTGCTAGACTGACAAACATCAAAGGGAAGGAGGGGATAGGAGGTGGGAAAAGAAACCAAAGAACTTATATGTATATATACATAACAAACGGACACAGACAACAGTGTGGGGAAAGGCCAGAGGGGGGCGGTAATGGGGAGGAGGGGTGTCAATGGGGGGAAAATGAGGAACATCTGTAATACAGTCAACAATAAAGATAAGTTTTTTTAAAAAGGAGATGTAAATGCTTTGATAATTATATAAGTAATCAAGTTAAATTAAAAAAAATTTTTTTAAATGTATTCATTTGTGCTTAGGGGTCCAAAAAGTATTATCCTCTACCAGCCTACCATAGTCCTAAAATGCTAATTACTAAAGAACATTTTCTTGGATTAAGACACATACTGAGAGCTCCTGAAAATTCCCAATAGAATCAGAAACACATTAAGTGATATATATATACATATATATATATAATTAGCCTGAATTAATTTGTTACAGATTAGTAAACCAATCATTTGTCAAGGCACAGAGGAAATAAGACAAATGATGAGTACATTTTGATAACATACAGGAGAAAGGCCCTGGGCCTCTACAGAGTCCTAACCCTACAGAGGCAAGTAGAGTGAGATTAGGTAGATTATCCAAAGGGGTGGGAGTGATCCGTATGTAGACAGATTTAAATCTGCATACAGGGGATTTTAAAAGGTATGGGAGCAGGCTGCAGCCCTGTCACAACCAAGACGTCATCAATAAATCTGCCAGTCACCCAGATAGCTACCCACAACACCCAAAGAAACTACAGCAACAGTCAGTTCCTCAACTCAAACAAAATGTTCTTCCTAAGATTTTGTTCCTGAAACATTACAGCCATAGGTTTCCATCAGAAAAAGACAAAGAGAAGGAGAGAAAAGGAAACAGGACTTTGTCTTTTTTTTTTTTTCGGTTCCCAATTTTATTCAAAAACTCATAAAAAAAAGCTTTAATCCTCGTCCTCCTCCTCCTCTTCATCCTGGTTTATCTGGAAGTAACGCAATTCGTAACTCTCTTTGCTGTTGGCGACTACACGCAACCAGTCACGTAGGTTATTCTTCTTCAAATATTTTTTGGTGAGATATTTCAAGTACCTTTTGGAAAAAGGCACCTCAGACGTTACTGTGATCTTACTCTTGCTTCTTTCAATGGTTACAACCCCTCCGCCGAGATTCCCAGGTTTTCCGTTCACTTTGATTCTCTCCTGAAGAAACTGCTCGAAATTGGCAGCATCCATGATTCCATCTTCTACAGGGTGGGTGCAGTCGAGGGTAAACTTCAAAACCTGCTTCTTTTTTTTGCCCCCCTTCGCCACAAGCTTTTTCACAGGAGCCATGGCGGCAGTGGAGGCAGAAAGGGAGGACTTTGTCTTTTTGTCTGCATCGGATGCCACGTGATAGGATGAAAAGGAGAAAAGGTCTTGTGACAAGCCACAATCCAATAGCCTTTTTTTTTTTTTTTTTTTTTTTTTGCTCTCATCAGAGCAAAGTTTCTGTGTCCAAGTTTTTTAAAGCAATACTTAACAGGCCAGGGCCCTAGTCGGATAGCAAAGCTGGTTAGAGTGTCGTCTTGATAGGCCAAGGTTTCAGGTTCGATTTTCAGTCAGGGCACATACAAGAAGCAACCAATGAATGCATCAGTAAGTGGAACAAGTCTCTCTGTCTCTGTCTCTGTCTGTCTCTCTCTCTCTCTCCCCCCCCCCCTTCCTATAAATACCAATAAACAAAATTTTTTTAAAAAACTTAACATGCTCCAGTGAAAGTTAATCTGCATTTCACATAATAATTTAAATAAATAAGTAAGTGAATAAGAGCTATCTGAATCTTGGCAACTTTTTTTTTTTTAAACAGAGTGCTATTTATTGTAGCCATAGCTTATCTTTAAATTCTCTCCCTTCTTCGATGTTTATTTTGAATTAAGATGAGTAATTCCATATTGGGAGAAGCAGAATTTTAGTTTTCCCAAGGTTTTTTGCCAAGTCTCCAAATTTTTGGATTGTGATTTAGGGGCAAGAAAAATCCCAATTCCTAGTAAAGTGCCCTGACATAGTTTAACACTGACCAAAATGTCAAAGCCCAGTTTTTTGAAACTTTGCCCAAAAGCCTGCACAGAACAAATAACTGCCTTAATTTTATTTTTTATTTTTTTGGTTTAAAACATTATGATAGAAATGGCTACTTAGCTCTGAGTTCAGAAGGTATAAACCAATTTGGGTAAAGATGATAATGTTTAGTACAAGTTTTCTCAAAACACTGTCACAATTCTATAATCAGTCATTTAAAACTACCCTCATTAGGGCGAATTCGCCCTTCCTCTACTTCACATGTTTGTTTTATTTAATCTCATTTGTACAGTTAAATTTAACAAGGAGCCCTGAGTGTAGCTCATTTTGTCAAAATTACTTAAAATATTTATTCTGAAGTTCTTGTAAACCATTCATACACATGTGCATGCACATACATGCATAGACTTACACACATATACACACCCAAACCTTGGATAATGTTCTATCCAATCAGTGCTGACTTATGGAAAAAATAAATAAAACTATAAACAAACAAAATTGTAGCTAGCCATCTGGCATACCAGGCCCTCAGAGAGATTATTTATAGTGTTATAATTTGCATTCCAACAATCATTTATTGAGAGCTGTACTATATAACCAAAGCCCTCTACTCTACTTGGTACTAACAAAGATACAAAAGTTTATACTATATGATCCCTGCACTCAGTCAGCTCACTTACAGTTTTTTTTAAACAATTGCATTGAAAAGGAAGAATGCAAGTAAATATGTTGTAAAGATAAATGAAGTAGGTATGAAATAGAACAAAGACTTAGCACAAAGTACTGATATAAACAGAAAACTGGGAGTTGGGAAGACAGTTGTGCCAATAATTTGCTAGAGGTCCTTAACTAACTGGTCTAACCATTCCATGGCCTGGTTTCTTTATCAACAAAATGTGAAAATTAACATGTACCTTATAGAACAATTGTGATCATGTCAATAACATACTCAGAACACAAGTAGCTCTCAGCATGTTCTAATTAGTAGCATGTTAGCAATGGGCTGAAAGACTGCACAGGAAAAGGGAATGTCAATAATCAATGGATTTATTTGCTCCTTGAGTAGCTAACAAAATAGGAAGGAATCAAGAATTCTTTTTCTCTCCCATCATATTAATGTTGTGGAACTAACCTGGCACAAAGGTTTAAGCAAAAACTGAAGTTTTGGATAATGACAGAAGCACAGCAATTGCATGGGTGGACGACTTTAACTTCTCTGAATACATTCCTATCCATTTTTATCATTTTCCAGATGACAGCTCTATTTGGTTCAAAATACTCAACTGTATGAAGATGTGCAAGATTTGACTTCAGAGCATTTCATAGACTTAGAAATAGACTTAGCATTTCTAGTTGACAAGTTCATGCAAAGATATGAAAAAAAAATGAGAATGTTTAAGCACGTTTTGATTAAGCCTGGGAAAAATAAGAATCAGAGGCACATAATGAATGTCTTCAAATATTTGAAGAGCTTTCATGTGGAAAATAACATAAGATTATTTTGCTGTAAATAGAACTTGGATCAATGGACTAATCCACAGAAATGTGGGTTTGAATATAAAAATTCTCTAACACTTAGAATAGGTTCTTCTCTTTTATTAGAAGTTGTGAGGCAGAAGCAGGTTAAGCTATACCCATACAAGATGTGTTATCAAGGGATTCCTGAGTTTGTGGGCAGAACTAGACAAAATACCCTCCAATACCCTGTACTAGACAATATCCTCAATGTCTTCCCCAATGCTACATTGTCAAAACATTAATGTCTACTTTATAGAAGAAAAATGTGACAGTCAATTGATGATCTAGGTCATACAGATTTGCAGATAAGAAAGCAAAGATTAAAAACAGGTCTAATGTATCAGTCCAGTGTGCTGACATTGTTTAGCAGTCCTTATGTCTTCTCTCTAATGAAAATTATCACCCTCCTCACATCCAGAGGAATCATAAGGGTTTTCAGGACTAGCTAATTCCATCTACTTAAAAACAAGCCCTAGAGGGTCTATGGTTATTACTCTTATCTGTTAGCATCATGACAGTAGAAAACAAATCTAAATTAGGAATTAAGACCTAGTTTTGTTACTGTTAGCGTGGTAATTAGCCTTCTTCCCCCGGAAGTGAGCTCCCCACTGTGCATTGCATTGTGACCAGAAATCAAGTGGAAGCCACAGTCTTATTAGCCAGAGCATGGCAGCATAGAAGAGTTCAGAAATGCCGGGGAGACGAAATCGAGAAGGGACATGTCAGAAAAGAGCAAGCCACAATGAGAGGGCATAAAATCAGCATAGAAACTCCCCTTAAATCCTGGATATTTCAGAATAAAAGATCAACCAATCAGGAAAACTTAATCATAAGGGTGCATGCACTTAATAATAGAGTTTCATACTACACAAAGCAAAAACTGACAGAACTAAAGAAAGAAATGAACAAAGTTAGAAATGTTGACACTCCTGTCAGGAATTGATTGAACAACTTGACAAAGTTTCGGTAAGGATATAGAAGATGTGAACAACCCTATCAGCTAAGGGATATTTAATGAACACTACACATCCAACTGAAGAATGTACACTTTTTTTTATTGTACTTGGAAAGTTTTACAGAATAGGCCATATTCTGGGCTGTAAAATGAGATTCAATAAATTTCAAAAGACTAAAACTTACAGAGTTTGTTTTCTGACAACAATAGAATTAAATTAGAAAGCAAAAATACTTGAAAATTAAATAATCTACAGGGGTCAAAGGAGAAATAACAACGGAAATTTTGAAAATATTTGAAAGGATATTAAAATAAAAAGACAGCACATGAAAATATGTGAATCCAGCTAGCGGATTAGAGAAAAATTTATAGGTTAAAATGTTTACATTTACAAATATATATATTTAAAATCAATTATCTAACCTTCTATCTAAAGAAACCAGAAGAAAAGAGCAGATTAAATCCAAGTTAAATTAAAGAAAAAGGATTAACAAAGATTAAGAGTAATAAAATGAAAAAATATAAAATTAATATTAATGAAAACTTTAAAAGTCAAAATTGGCTTCCTAGAAATACTAACAAAATGGAAAAATCTTTAGAAAGAGTGATCAAGGAACAAAGATGGAAAACACAATTAATAATATCAGAAATTAAAGAAATTATAGCACTACATATTTTGTATACCAACACATGATAGAAAAGAAAATAATAAAGTTATGCCAATAAATCCAACAATTTAGCTTAGCTGGGAAAAAAAGATTCTTAAAATACTCTACTTGCTAAAACACACACATGAAGAAATAGAAAATCCAAATATCCATATATCTATAACAGGTACTGAATTTATTATTTAAAAATATTCCCACAAAGAAAATTACAGCCCTAGATGGTTTCATTAATAAATTTTATCAAATATTTAAAGAAGATATGGCATCAATCCCCAAAAAATTGTTTTAGAAAACAGAGGTGAATTAGTGTAATATTTTATTAAAACCAGACATTATTACAAAAATAAAAACTGTAGAACAATATCCATCATGAACATAGAAACAAAAATCCTTAACAAAATATTATCAAATAACATTAAGTAATATATAAAAATAATAATCATCATTACCAAATGGGGTTTATTCTAGAAATGTAAGATTGGTTTAATATTTTAAGAGAAATATCATTCAACATGTTAACAGACTACAAGATAGATAGACTTCTCAATAGAAAAAGGGAGAGCATTTGAGAAAATTTACTTCCTATTCATGATTAAAAAGAAATTCATCAAACTAAGAATAGAAGGAAACTTTATCAATCTGATGAAGGGCATATATGAAATTCCCACAGCTCATATCATATTTAATGGTAATCTATTGAATGCTTCTCTTCTAAGATCAAGTATAAGACAAAAATGTCAACATTGTAACATCTTACCATTTCATTCAACATTGCACTAGGGATCATCCTAGTCAGTTCAATAATGTAACAAAAAGAGTGAGAAAGAAGAAGTAAAACTATCATTATTTATAATCAATGTGATTTTTTTACATAGAAAATCTTAAAGAACCTACCAAAGAAACAAAACCTATTTGAACTAGTAAGTAAATTTAGGAAGGCTGCAGGACTTAAATCAATAGGCAAAAATTAATCATATTCTTATAGCAGCGAACAAATAAAAATAAAAATATTTTTCAACTTCATTTATAGTAACATCAAACAACACAAAATACTTAGAAATCAAGTCCTCTACACTCTTCAATAAATGCTTAGAAATTAGTAAGATAGAGAAGTCCCCTGTACTCTTTGCTGTAAAAATTACAAAAATAGCCCTGGCTGGTTTGGCTCAGCTGTTGGAGCGTTGGCCTGCGGACCAGAGATTCCCAGGTTCGGTTCCCACTAGGGGCACATACCAAAAAAAAATTACAAAAATATAAAACTGCATCTCTGAGAAAAATTAAAGAAGGCCTAAATAAATAGAGCAGTGTACCATGTTCATGGATTGAAAAACTCAACAGTGTTAGGATGTCCTCAAATTAATGTGTAGATTCACAGCAATCTTAATCAAAATTTCAACAAGTCATTTTTTTGTAGAATTAAAACACTGATTCTAAAGATTGCATGAAAATTTAAAGGACTTAGAAAGGCCAGAGCAATCTTTAAACAGAAGAACAAAGTCAGATGACTAACAATTCCAACAATTGTTAGCAATTGTTATTGCTAACAATAACAAGCAAGCCTTACTATAAAGCATCTATAATGACAATAGAAAGGCATGTTATTCTTTAGATGTATTACTGGATTCTGTTTGTTAATATGTTATTCTAATTAATAAGTGCACTGATAGACATTAGTGCTACGTGACATTAGTCTGTAGCTCTCTTATTTTATGCTGTGCCCATTTTCATATCAACCTTCCTCTTCTGATTTTATGAAAATAACTGTAAAGTTCTTTCCATATAAGCTACTATGAAACAGTGATTATACCATTGATATGATTGATTTTTATATTTTGTTAACATTCAATAGTAAAATCATGGCAGTTTGGCATTTTGGGGAGACAACTCTTTAACAATATTTTCCAATTTTTATCCCTACTCTTTTATTTACAATTTCTGTACAAGGGTCAGTTTTAGTAATTTGTATTTTGTTTAAAAATAATGCATTTCATATAAGAATTATAATTTCTTGGCATACAATTCTTTTAATTACTATTTCATTATTTAAGTTTCCTCAAGTTTTGTGATTGTTTTCCACTCTCATCACTTATCTTGTATATTTGGGCTCCTCTTGTTTTGCTTGTTAAAATACACAAAACTGAATCAAAGTCATAACATCAAAAAGGAAGGGAAATAAATAGTAAAATAGTAATATTTTACTATTAAAGGCGTAGGAGAGAAAAATATATAAAGATGAGGATGAGGAGATAGAGGAAACAAAGGAAAAACAAAACAAAAACAAGGGAATGAAAAAGAGAAAAAAGAAACTAGTATACAGACAGACAGAATCCAAGATGACCTTCCTGGCCAGATATGGGCAAATGTTACCTAGATGGGGCTACTCAAAATATCTAGTCTGTGAACCATTTGTTATTGATGCAAAATGAGATAAGGAGCTTATGCAAAAATGTAAATAGATGCATTGTCTTGCTTCCTTCATCTAAAAAGCTTTGCTATGAAAGCTGGACTAACAGTGTGCTTGGTAATATATTTGCTCTACATCCTGGTGCAATTTCATCTCATTAGGGGGAAGTAACAGTTCATGGTTGGGCACCATCCAGCAAAGATAACTGGAGCAGCACAGGCTGTGATCGCTCACCAACCAGACCCCAATGGATTGCATGTGCCCCTTATCCCACTACAACTCTCCAACTAACTTCACGACCCCAGTAACTATTTTTATCTTCTGGGTCTTGGGTTCTATAAGACATCTAGATGTACAGTTTAACCCACAATCAAAAAGGTTCAAAGTGTATAACAGGAAAACAATAATTATGGATGGCATTAATGATCAGCAATTGAATGATCAGGGATGACATGTACAGGTCATAGTTGATGCTCTGCACGATTTGCACTTGGCCAGGGTGAGTGACGCTTGAAAGTGGCAGACAGTATGCTCTCAAAGTTGTATGTGAAGCTGTGTTATTCAGAAGAAAGGGTGCTGTTTTCTTCTCCCAAAGGCATAGGCCTGCCCAGAGGAATCGCCTTTCTCTAATTCACAGAATGAACTATGGAGTTTAAGCGCAGCCCTGTGAATTACTCAAAGGCAAGGCATGGGACTGAAAATCAGTCTCAGAAATTCAGCTGCTCAGCCTTGAACCAGGTGTTCTAAGTTCTGTATAATAGAAGCTGAACCATTCCAAAAGTATAGCAAATTAGAGTGACAGATCAGTGACTTAGGAATGTTCCCTCACCTGGCTCTCTCTCTCTCTTTCTCCCCCCCCCCCACACTTTAAGAACTGACATAGCTCCCAGGTCAAAGGCATGGGGAACTGCTTTTTACCTATACTAAACTCTACACCTATAAGCAGTACAAAGGGTAGTCACACATCTCAGCAGAGATGTCCCATCCTTCGCAGAGTCTACCCTGACATTCCATGTCTGGGTCAGATGCTCTTCCTGTGTTTCCTTCAGTTTTATCTTCACATTCCACTCTGGAGAACTCAACACTGTATTGTAATTGGTTTTTGCGTTTCTACCTACAAACGTGTTATTCACCACTGCATTCTGAGCGCTTAGCGCAGTTTCAGTACATGGCAGGAGGCAGGACTGGGAAGTAGAGGAAAAATGGAAGCAAAAACAAACTTATAGTAGAATGTCATCTTTAGTATCAATTCAGTGAGCTCTTCTCTACAAAATCAAACAGAAAACCATCCAGGAGCAGGTCTTTATTCAATACAGGGTTCCCTGAGTATTCCTAGTTATAGACACATCCTGAGACACTCGGACAGACTCAGCAAGGCCCAGGCTCCGTCTGGATCAGTTTTCACAAAGAACGCTGATAATTTCAGGGAGGAAAGAGACCAAACACTGATCCCTAAAATTCAGAGTCAGGACATCTGCCAGACTAGCTCCACCAACAAACACCCAATTGGCAGAAAAATTTGCCAAGAACATTGATAAAAAATTACCTTGAAGAAACGGGGGGTCTAGGCCCTAAGCACTCACTTAAATAGACACTCAGATCTCAGAACTTCCCATTGCCTTCCTAGTCACAATCCTTGCCCAAAAAATGGAGCAGAGACAGAGACGGGAAAAAGTAGGAAGAAGGGGGTGAAAGGGGTAGAAAGAAGAAGGAAAAAGTAGCAGGAGACAAGAGCTAAACACTTCTGTTTTTCAGGCTCTGCACTAGACCTTACAACAACCCCATGGGGTGGCTACCATCCTCCCCATTTTCTGTATGGGAAAAGAAACTTTAAGCTCAGAAACTTTAAGAAGTGTGGACAGAGCACAGAAGGAGCTGGTTTAGATTTCACCCATATCTGTCTGCCTTCCATCCCCTGTTTCAGCTACTGGACTATATGGCCTCCGTGGACATCATCCATTTCCCATCACACTCCCTTTCCCCACCGTCCTCCAAGAAGTTGATGGAGACCGTGTCCAATGGGATCTGAATTCAAATCTCATGTAGACTTTTCTTAATGGTAGCTACCACTTGCTGATTTTGTGATCTCAGGCAATGTAGTTCATACCCCTGAAGCTCAGTGATCTCTTAATTGGGAAATAAATGTGTTTCTGAAAAGGAAAAGGCGTACACTCAATAGGTTCTCAAAATAAATAAATAAATAAATAAACCAGCAGTTCCACCACACACACACCCATCACTCCACTGGAACAGGATGAGGTTTGGTCTTCATTCTAGGTTTATTTTATATAGAAGAGTAACTGGATCCCTGCCGCCGTTTCTTTAGTTATAGACGGAGAAAGAAGAGAATGTTTTCCTGACATCCAGCACTACCCAGGAAGTTTGTTTTTGTCACTTTCCTCTTACCCCCTGGCTGGCCCCTCTGTTCCCCGCAGGAACCATCCAGTGTGTTTACCAACGACCTTGTCCATACACACTGTCTAATCCAGATAATTCGTTCGCTCAGTGGTGCTTAAACGCCACCACCTCCGCCTGCAGCAATTCAGGAAGGACCTTGTCCTTGAAAGGAATCTCAGGTTACACCCGAAGGGCTAGGAAACAGCAGTCCTTTGGCTGCTTTTGGATTAAATGACAGTAAATGTGTCTCCAGGGTCATGTAACTGCAGAGACGGTCAGCTGAAAACAGGCTTGTGTTTCACTCTGTGTGTGCCTGCTGGTGGTTTACTAAGTGACTCGAGGCAGTTCTTAAAAGCCAAAAGGAGCACACCTCCTCAGCCTCTCTGGTGGGCTGGGGCTGCCCCAGTGCCCCTCAAACAATACCAGTTTGCTCAGCTCATTCTGAAGGCCAGCCCTGGCTGCTTCTGAAAACCCAGTCATGCAGAGAAGGCCCTGTAAGTTCTCTGAAATCCTCAGCTGGACCACTACCAGCAGGGTAAGAGCCAAAGGGCTCCTCCCACCCATCCTGAAGCTTGGGACCCACCCAAAACTGCTCCAGGAATTCTAATGGGTTCCAATTAATCCTATTCAGGGAATTACTATGAAGCCTCACCAGTGTGACTCCCGTCCTTACAAAGGGACCCCCTGGAGGTCAAGGCTGCCGTGGAGGTTCAGGTCCTGGCTCAGGGCTCACCAGGCAGGAGGACAGGCCTGCCGAGTGTGTCATGCGAAAGTACCCTGAACATCATGGATAAACCTTGAAAACATTTTGCTAAATTGAAGAAGCCAGTCACCAAGGACCACACACATATTGCATGCTTCCATTTACATAAACTATCCACAGAAAGCAGATCGGTGGTTGCCAGAGGCTGGGTGGGGTGGGGGAGAGCAGGTTGAGAAGAAATGGGGAGTTACTGCTAACACGAACGGTTTTCTTTTCAAGTGATAAAAAATATTCTAAAATTGATTGTGGTGGTAGTTGCACGACTCTGTGAATAGACTCAAAACCACAGAATGGTACACCTATATAGCATATGAATTATGTCTCAATAAAGCTATTTTAAAAATTCGAATTTAATTTAAAAAACAAAACTACCCTAAAGCTTGTCTTAGAGTAACCACATATTTGGGCCATGTTCAGAGGAAATCTGTCCAAGTTGCTCTTTTGGAACAACCAAAAATCCAAATGCTACCCTTTCGTTCGTTCCTTTATTCATTCACTCATCTACATTTGCCAGGGAGTTCGTTCTCTGTGTGAAGAACTGGGCTGCTTTGTCGGAAACACAGTCCACCTCATTGCACCCAGCATTTGATTTGAGCAGGGCCTCTCTATCACATGCTGCAACTAAGAAGGGCCCCCTCGGCCCTCAGGAGGTGCGGAGCCCCAGAGCCTTTAAAGGGGAACTTCAGGAAAACTCTTTTCCATTTCTGCTCCCTGCAGAGCCACCCAAGTCTTATCACCCTATTTCTTCGTTCCCGCCCCCTCCACCTTCTCCCTCTGCTACCAGACTCTGAAACTTGCGGAAGGGAGTTCAAAACGTCCAAAGGGAATGGGGCTTTCGGTACCAGTTCCAGAAGCAATGCTCAGGGGCAAACCCAGGCCTCTGTGAGAGCTGCACGCACGCTCCATTTGGGCACTTTCCCTAAGGACAAGTCTAAGCAGAAGGGGCGACCCTAGTTCAACCCCGAGCTCACGCGCCAGAGGGCGTGCTTCCCACAGAGGACCCAAGAGCCCAGCTCCCACAGCAGAGTGCCTGTGGTCCGGGCATGCAGGCAGCGTCCAGCCTCACCCAGGACGGAGCCACTCCGGTGGCCCCATGCCGGCGCGGCCCTAACCTGCTTGCCTGCACCTACTACACGGCAAAGCTCAGCACCTTCGCCCAGACACCGAGTACTAGGAGGCTTGAGGCAGGGATGGGGTCCAGAGGGACAAAATGGGGGGGAGGTGAGGGGTGGAAAAGCCCGGGCAGATGGGACCTTGCAACCCAGCCTAGCGGCGCATCTCCAAGTTGCAGCCAAAGCAAAACGCGCGAAGCTCTCGGGTTTCCTGACGCAGAGACCCTTAAGCGCGGCTATCGCCAGCATCCTACACGAATGCGCTCTGCCTGGCTGTCCCTTTTGCTAGTGCCTGGTCCCCGGCGCTCATCTGTGGCAGTACCAAGTAGTGACTGTCTCCATCGACTGCTTTCCCACGCGATCCTCAATACAATCTAATTGAAAACAGCATGCTTTCTATTTATACACAGCTCTCGAAGACAAGTCCCTAAACCCCCTTTTAACCAGATTGCCGCCTTTACTAAGCCTCCTCTACTTGGAAATTCTGGTTTCGCCACCGGCTGGAAGCCAGAGCCGCTTCTTCCCGCCCCCTGCACGCTCACAGCACCCTAGTGCAGAGAAAAGCTCCCGGGAGCAACACAAGGCACGGTCACTGTGTTTGCATGCACATCACGCAGCGTGTCCAATCTCCAGCTCAGTGACCCCCGCAAGGAGACGTCAGGGTGCACAGTCCCATCCCACCCCAAAGATTCCGGGCCATCCAGGGCGCGCGCGGATCGAAGGTCCAAGGAATTGCACTGCATCTGCAGGTGGCTCGCCCTCTCCACGTTTCCTTCCTCACGAATAGACTTTTTCTAAGCCAACCCGAGCAAAGGCAGGGAAAGATTGGAACTGACCTGCGCAGGGCAAGGTTCCAGCCCAGGTTGGAGACCTCTCGGTGCCTAGGGAAGATCCAAGTTCCGCCGCGAGTTCGTTCTTGGCAGCGCAGGGCTCTCCCTCGCTTCCCGCCTAGTGCCCTTTTAATTAGCCTCTCTCCCTGTCTCCCTCCCCCCTCACCCTCTCCCTCTCCTGCTCCCACTCCCGGCCGCCCGGAGCTGCCTCCTCCTCTCCAGCGCTTCCCTCCCGCTGGGCGCCCTGGATCAGATACGGGAAAGGGAGGCCAGCAGGCGGCCAATTATAGAGCGGAAGGTGGCCGCGGGGGCGGAGGTTGGGGTGGTGGGAGGCAGGCCTTAGTTCCAGACACCCCCCACTTTATTTCCTCCCCCTCTCCCCACCCCGCCCCAAAAGGATGCTCTGAGGAGCCGCCCCGCCCCGCGCAGCAGCTCCGGCAGACCTGTGGGCCGCCCCAGGTGCGCAGAGTCGTGGGCCGGGGAAGAGCGGAGTTAGCCCCTCCTCTCCCACCGCGGCGAGTGTGGGGGTTAAATCCCGCCCTGCGGCCGGGGGCAATCGGGAGCCCCCTGGGACTCAGGTGCTGTGCGCGCACTTGCCCATTCCCGAAGACCAGCCTTACCTTCCCGCGCCAAGGACCTGCGCCCGGCCTGCCGCTGCAAAGGAGTCCGCTTCCTCTCCTCCTGTTCCTCTTCCGAACTTCTACCAAGAACTATGAAATGCCGAGGCAGCGCTGTCCAAACTTCAATGTGCAGGAGAATGGTCGGGGGTGTTGAAATGAATATTTTTGTAGATTTAAAAGGAAAGATGTCGGCAGATCCCCACTCACAGAGATAGTCATTCAACAGGTCCAGGCTGAGACCTGGGACTCTGCGTTTATCCAACACCCTGGTCCACGCAGGTCGCCCTTGGAGATGTGAAGCACATCTAACCCTGAGAGGCGAATCACAGGAGGCGCGCCAGAGCCCCGGCTCCAGGGACCGGCCCTGCCCTGTCGCCCCTGGGCCTCCTTAGAAAGTCATCATTGTTACCTCCCCCCAACCCCCTTTTTAAATCTTCACCAGAGGATATTTTTTTCCCATTGATTTTTTTTTTTATTAATTTATTTTTGTTACAGACGTTTCTCCTTTTTTCCCCATTGACACCCTCCTCCCCATCCCCCCACCCCATACCCGGCTTTGTTGTCCATGTCCATCGGTTATGCGCACATGCATATAAGTTCTGTGGTCTATCTCTTCCCTCCCCCCTCCCCCCTCTCTTCTGAGAGTTGTCAGTCTGTACCCTACTTCCACATCTCTGGGTCTACCCTATTCCTCAGACTGTTATGTTTATTATATTCCACAAATAAGTGAGATCATGTGATATTTGGCTTTCTCTGCTGGGAAAAAGGGAGGTGGGGGAGAGAGAGAGAGACATCGATTGGTCTCTACCACAGAAGCCCCAACCAGGGCTGGAGATGGAACCTGCAACCCAGGTACGTGCCCTTGACCGGGAATCCAACAGTCGATCCTTCCGGCCGCGGGAGAATGCTCTAACCACTGAACCACACCGGCCAGGTTACCGTTTTTGAACCGTGCAGACACACACATACCGGCGGCGTTATTTACAGTCCAGCTTGTCGGGAGGTATAGAAACTGAGCATTTCGCAAGAACTCATTTTTGTGAGACAATCCCATCTCGCCTTGGAAAACTGGAAGGAGGGTATGCGGTGATGGAGAGAGGAGAGAGGGCAGGGGGTCCCCTTAAAGGGAGCCTGCCTCCATCACGCCCAGTTGAGAATGCAGAAAGAGAGGCTGTTGGAAACCTTTCAAAGGGTCCTTCGGACATTCAAACCTTCCCAACAGTTGTTAGCCACATCGTCTCCCTTCCCAGAAATCGCGCGGTGTGTTTGCATCCTCTTGCCCGGGCTCTGAACTTCCCCGTTGGTCCTGCGGTTAGAGTGGGAAGGGTCCGCTCCAGCCCCCCCGACGCCCTGCGTCCACTGGGCCCTTTCCAAACTGGCCTCCGCTCAGCTGCAGGGCGGGGTCCAAGCCAGGCGCCGTTGTGCTTCTGCTCTTCACTGAACGCAATTCTCTGGGGACAGGCCGCCAGCGCAGCTTCTTAGGAGACGCTAGTCCAAGGGCTCCAGAGGACTTACTGCAAGCGTGCGAGCGCCACCTAGTGCCTGCGTTGGGAGTGTGGGATAGAGCGGGAACTGGAAAGGTCTCCAACCACCCTAGATTGACACGCAGGGGCCAGAATTCCTGAAACGCAGTATTTATTCCTGGAGACAACTACCACTCTGGTTAGATCTCCTTTCCTCTGCCCCCACCCCATGCAAGTGTCTACTAACCTCATACTCTGTTCCCCCTTTTCACTGATAAAATCTCTTATGCCTTCATTTTTACCCAAGTGAAGATGACTAGTATAAGCTTAGCTTTTCTTGTGATTCCCTTGGGAGAGGTAGTAAGTTTTAGGCAAAGGTGGAGAAAGGGTGTCTGATGGGATTATACAGGATTGGAAATGAGGAACTGGGTGATTTTAAAATGTGAAATAATTGACAAAAATTCACATACAGAAAATAAAGAGGCATAATATTTGTTTGATTAAAATCTTATGCATCCCAGCCAGTGTGGCTCAGTGGTTGAGCATGGACCCATGCACCAAGAGATCGCTGGTTCAATTCCCAATCAGGGCACATGCCCAGGTTGTGGGCCCGATCCCCAGTGGGGGGCATCCAGGAGGCCGCAGTCGATGTTCTCTCTCATCGATGTTTCTCTCTCCCTCCCTCTCCTTTCCTCTCTCTAAAATCAATAAAGAAAAGTAAATCTTATGCAATAACATATATTGACTTTGTAATGATTTAAGACGTTATTTTTTAAAACTATAAATCATCCTTTCTTCCTCTCTTTAACTTTTGACTACTTGCATTTCACTTTCAATGTAGATAAACTTCAGTTAGTGTTTAATCTACATAGCTGGTTTTAATCAGTTTTCTACTAAGTTGTAGTTGTGTGTGAATTTCCAGCCCTTTCAAGGGAGTGTTTAATCAACAATTATCTTAGATCAGCCCTCAGTAGAGTGTTGAGCAATGAATTATTGAAACAAGACCAGGAGATTTCACTAATGGTCTCCCTTCTCGATCTAGGAAAAAGTACATCTGAATGAACATCTGAGTGGAATCTGGAGATTTTCCAATAAGATTCCCAAATTCCAGCTTCCCACAGTAATTGATTCCAGGCCTCAGCAACCCTTCTTAAAGTCTCACCCTGAGTTTATGACATGATTGTAATCTTGTCCCTTTTGAAGGACTCCACACACACCCTGTTGCCCACCACCCCTCAGTCCCCTGAAGCTTTGCAGGAAGATTTCAGACTGAAACTTGAATCGTGTCACTTTGGTGAAGTTACTCTGCTTCAAACTTGAATCATGTCACTTTGGTGAAGTTACTTTGCTTCTCTGAGCCTGACTCTTCATGCATAAGAAGGTGGTAACAAATTATATCTCAGAGGATGGTCTTGCAGATTAAATGACGGATGTGTTTATAGCCCTAGTCCCTAATAAGTAATAAATGACATCTCTATCCCCCAAGCTGGGACTATCCCCCTTCCCACTGCATACAGCTATACTCTCTTCAGCAGCCACCTCCAGAAAATTCTCCCTGCAATGTTTCTCAACAGAAGTGCTATTGGCATTTGGGTAGAACAGCATGACTGCCCAGACATTGCAGAAGATTTATTATTCTTTTTTTTTTTTTTTTTTATCCTCACCCGAGGATATTTTTCCATTTTTTGTACAGATAGAATGGGAGGGAGAGAGAGGAAGGGAGAGAGAGTGAGAAACATCGACGTGAAGGGACACATCAAGTGGCTGCCACCCGCACGACCAACCAGGGCCGGGGACAAACTGCAACCGAAGTACGTGCCCTTAGCAGGAACCGAACCCGGGTCTCTCCGGACCGCAGGTCGACACTCTAACCGCTGAGCCAAACTGGCCAGGGCAAGATTTATTATTCTTGACTCCCAAAATGCTGCCACGTGTCTCCTCATACAGCCTGTAGCAAACCATAGTCTCCAGCTTCATCGGTATTTGCAGTCCTGCTCCAACCTCTCTGTAACAGACGGCTATGATTTTTCCTCAGCCCAGCATCCATTCCTGCTTCTTTAGGTAACAGAGTTCATACTCAGCTGGCAGGCCCCCAGGTTCCCCTCCATGCTGACTACCCTTTTTCTACTCTAGAAACTTGCAGTATTTGCCCTGATCTTGCAACAGAACAGTTTGTAACAAAGGGTTCACCCCCAGCATGGAAGGGAATCTTCAGGACCCTGCCCCATAGTTACCCATTGGTGTCCCTGCCAGGCCAGCTGTTAAATGTTTTCTGTGTCACACTAGAGTCACAAGCTCTGAGCTCCTTTAGGAAATTGCCTCCACACCGTTGGATGCAGTTGTGGTGGGGCTGCCATCAGAGCGCTCTGTTGTCCTCTAGCCAAGGGTGGGCGTGAGCTCTAAGCCAGACCAGCCAGATACTCTCTCCCTTAAATGTGAGTGCAAAGTGGTGGGACATGAGGGTGGAAAAAGATGTTTGCTGAATTTTTATCTCAATTCAGCCCAGCAATGAGGCCTGAGGGAACAATACATAGTTCCTTATACCTAGACGAACTCGGACGTCCAGAAACACACCACTGCAGCTCTACCAGCTGTTAACATGTTGAAAAACTTTTCTACCAGTTGGTAACTAGCTGCCTCTCCACAACACTAAATATCTTCTCCACCATCCCATTCTTGGGACAACTACCCCCAGATCTCCCTTTGACCCAACAGTTGAAGAGTTAATCCTTGTGCTATGGTCTGATTCTCTGTGTCCCACAATTCAGGTTGAATCGTGATGGAGGTAAGCCTTTGAGAGGTGCTAAAGTCAAGAGGGTAGAACCCTCACAAATGGTATTAATGTCCTTATAAAAGAGGCCCCGGAGATCCCTAACCCCACCATCAAGTGTGATTACAAAGACAAATCTGGGGCCCAGAACCCTCCCCCAACAGTGCTGACACCTTGATCTTAGACTTCCAGCCTCCAGAACTGTGAGAAATAAATTTCTGTCATGTATAAGCCACCCAGCCAGTAGAATTTTGTCATAAGAACCCAAACAGACTAAGACACCCCACATCAGTGGAGGGCCTCTAGGCCCCTGCTCAAGTGGCATCCCCTCCAGTTGGGCTCTGCCTGTGCCATTTTATTGTTCAATCTTTGGATCATTGGCCCTACCTGGAGCCCCAGAACATCTCTGGCTCTTGTCTTTCCCGGAGTTTTCTCTCAGTTCTGTGAGTTACCCCATTTTTGCCAAATCTGATTTCTTTTCCCGCTAACCCAAGAACCCCAACTGAGTCAGTATGTGTTTCACCCATCCCGAAGCTAAGACGAAGGACATCATAGAGCCTGTCCAAGCTTACCCAGGGGGTTACTAGCAAAGTCAACACAAGAGTGCAAATGTCTTAACTCCCAGGCCAAAGTGTTTTCCCACGGGCGTGCACTGACCCCTGCCCAGACAACACAATCTCTACCTGCCAGGTTTCACAGGGCGCTCACTTCACAGAGTGCATTCAAGTTCATCATCCTACTTTAACACGTCAGCTCCGCACGGTAAGAATCAATTCAGAGGTTAACATCATACTGTCGGATTCTACCTTTGTGTTGCTGGAGTGCCCCCTTCTCGGTCACCTTTCATGTTCTCGAATCAGTGATTAAGACATTCCTCGTCTTCTCGGCTCCAGAGCCCAGATCAAAGTCAGGACATTAAAAGCAGCCAAGTTTTCCATGTGTGACAGCTCCCTGTCAGCGCATAAAAGGTTCCATTCATAGCATAATAGGTCTGGGGCAAGCCTGAGAGATTATATACATGTGCTTTATAACTGAAGAAACAGAGGGCCAATGAATGAAATCCCCTGTCCAGATCCCCAGGAGTCAACGGCAGCTATCACTAGATTCAATATCATCTGACAACAAGCCAAGACTCTTTCCAATAATAATAATACCATGAGAAGAACGTTTATTGAGAGTCTTCTGGATACCAAACATGTTGGGAAAATTCACAGGGACAATTTTAACATTTTCGGTCATTATTTTACTGAAGTAATGTGTATATGTCATTTTTAAATTCAAATAATACTTAAAGCTTGTTTAAAAAATTGTCTTGCTCAGCCCTGGCCAGTTTGGCTCAGCGGTTAGAGCGTAGGCCTGCGGTCTGGAGAGACCCGGGTTCGGTTCCCGCTAAGGGCACGTACCTCGGTTGCAGTTTGTCCCCGGCCCTGGTTGGTCGTGTGGGTGGCAGCCACTCGATGTGTTCCTTTCACGTCGATGTTTCTCTCTCTCTCTGTTCCTCTCTCTCCCTCCCACTCTACCTGAACAACAACAACAACAAAAAAAAAACGGAAAAATGTCCTCGGGTGAGGATAAAAAAAAAAAAAAAAATTGTCTTGCTCACTAGAAGTAACCACTTTGG
This sequence comes from Molossus molossus, assembly GCF_014108415.1. Taxonomy (NCBI): domain Eukaryota; kingdom Metazoa; phylum Chordata; class Mammalia; order Chiroptera; family Molossidae; genus Molossus; species Molossus molossus. The sequence goes on along the minus strand of NW_023425351.1, from coordinate 60,345,254 downwards.
ACTCTTTTCGCAGTTTTGTTATGGCATTTTGATGTCTCCGTATTTCTAAATAAAATGCATGTATTACTATGTGTTTGTGAATCCCTTTTAAGCATTGTTGGTATATTTTCTGTTAGGTAGAACAGGATGTAGCTTTTTTAGGCTGCCTCCCCTCTTCTATTGTCCCAGTATTATCAAGATTACGATTTTTGGTTAAATCCATATTCAGTGTTGCCATTCATACGTCACCAAGTATTATTCATATAAAAAGCTTCATCATGTATTATGATCATTTTCCCTTTCTACTTTTAGCTTTTTCCAAAGTTGTGAATTACCTTATTTTTTCATTTGCTTCTTTTTCTTTCTTTTCGATTTGCTAATCTTTCCAACTTCCCGACTACTACTTCCAATACCATCTCAGTACAATGTTTCCTAAGGTCACTTCTATCAGGTAAACAAATTCACAAGTATTCCTCCCCCTCCGGGCAGGTTCCCTTCAGGCCCGCTGCTCGGCTGTCTTCCTGGCCTCCTGCACCATGGTGGGCACCCCTCTGCCTTTCTCCAAGACTGGCTTCCCTGTTTTCTGCAGGTCACGTCTTCCTCCTTCTTAGAACCGTCCCTGTTTCAGTCGGTACATCCTCCAGGAGTTTCTCTGGTTACAAATACGGCTCAGCAGCAGCCACAGTGATGACAGCTCTCAGTTGCTTGTCTCTTTTGAGTCATGTTGCTCCAGTCCTGGGGGCTGCCCTCTACCCATAAAATGTGGGGTTGGGGGGTTGGAAGATGGACGGTTTTTAAATCTTGTATTAAGCACTCTCAACCTTGTGTTAATGTACTCTCAGAATCCGGGGGGGGGGGGGGGGGGGGGGTTGACCTGGCCCACCCAGGTGTATTGGGTGCTTCATTTGCATGTGAATAAGGGTTTGTTATCTTTTGGCTTTAAGGTCTCTTCCAGTAAAAAGCAAGAGACAAAGCTGGGGTGTTTGCAGTAATGCAATCTCAAGGAAATAATTTACTTAAATCCGCTTGTGACCTGAGGGTACCAATCTGTAAATAAATGGGACTGCGTCAGAGAACTGGAGCATTTGCTACCTTGCAAAGCTCCCCCTCCCTCCAAGCAGCGTGTGCTTGTAGTTTCATTGCGTTGCATGGATCCCGGCAGCGAGAGACGGCAATGAAGCACAGTGACTATTTGGGGGGTTCTCCCTATTTCTCCCCTGCACTCAATATCCTATTTTCAATTTTGCACATCTTCCTAGATCAATTTTTTCTCTCGTTTTGCTGGAGAACATCCTCTAGTTGTCTCCTAAGGGGAGGAAGTGATACATTTTTGAGATGTTGCATGTATTTACCCTCAATTTTTATTACTATTTTGGCTATAAATAAAATTCTAGCTTAAAATTACTTTCCTTCACAATTTTGAGGGCATTGCCCCTTATTTCTTGTGTCCAGCATCGCTGCTTTGATGAAGAAGCCATCTGACTTTTGGTCAATTCCATCCAGGAAGAACTTGCCTTTCCCTCCTTTGAGTTCTCACGTAATTATTGACTGGAGAGGGAAATTACGTAATACTTTGAAAGAGCTCTTCTATTGCTGCCAACTCTGGTTGGTGTTGAATATATTTTTCTCTTACCTGCCCAGGTAGAATGTGTGCTTTTGGGAGGCAGTAAAATAGTGGTCACAGGCATGGGTTCTGCAGTTCTGACACGGCCACAGATCTTGGGTAAGTTTGTGGACCACTTTGTTCCTGTTTCCTAACTTTTAAAATGGGACCGGTAAGAGTACCTACCTCATGGGTATGTCATGACTATAAATTAACCCAACCCTGGCCAGTTTGACTCAGTAGTTAGAGTGTCAGCCTGCGGACCAGAGAGACCCAGGTTCGGTTCCCACTAAGGGCACGTACCTCAGTTGCAGTTTGTCCCCAGCCTCGGTTGGGGCCACGTGGGTGGTAACCAGTCAATGTGTCTCTCTCACATCAATGTTTTCTCTCTTTCTTCCCCCCTCTCCCTCCCACTCTGTCTGAAGATAAATGCAAAAATGTCCTTGGGTGTGGATAAATTAATTAACTAATTAATCCCTCAAATCTAATTAATCAATTAAAGCCCTTAGAAGAGAGTCAGGCACCCAGCAAGGTCTCACTGTCAGCTGATATAACTGTGTCAGGTGCTACTTTGTATCCTTTACGTTTGTTTTCATTCCATCATTTTGTATAACAAGGTCCTAACATATATGCGTGCACTAAACTTTTCTCTTATGAAATTATATAGATAAAATGCACCAGAAATGAACGATATATTTTCACGAAAGGGAGTCTTCAATGTTCAGACAACAATGAGGAAAAATTATGTTTTTGACCAATATGTAACATGCACTTTTTTCTTGTCCTAATCAAATGTCCACATTAATGGCCAGAGTCAGTGCACGACTCCAGAACAATTCTAATAGCGTTAACACTTGCACGTCGACAAAAGTCTATAATCTCATGCTGTATTGCTGTACTGAGTTCTTTTTTCTGAGTATTCCATTTGCCACTATTTACACCTGAAAGATTAATGCCCTCGTGAAGCACATCAGCAGCCTAGCACCTTGCGTGCAGTAGGGATTCAACAAAGGCTGGTTAGCTTAAATTTATTTCAATGGGGATCAGAAGTCTGGTTGAAGAAGTCTTTCTGCTTTAGCTCTTGCTGTATAACAACCATCCATGATAAGGCTTCTTCAGAGAAGCAGATGTGCAAATACCACCTCCAACAGAGGGCCCTGTTCATAAAAGGGGCCTGGTACATGTTTGCTGCATTGAACTGAATGAAATTAATCAGTTATGCCTCCTCGGATCTTCCCAGGAGGCTGTGATCAGTGTTACGTCATCCACCTAAACCTATATATGGCCGTCTGACAAACAGGGCAGTTGACAGAAGCCTCAGGGTCTGTCCAGATAGTTACATATTGATTCAATCAGTAAATACTTACTCATCACCTCTGATCTTCCAGATGCCGTTCTGGGTGTTGGGGATACACGGTAAACAAAACAAATCCCCGTGCTCTGGCTGGTTTGGCTCAGTGGTTGGAGCATCAGCTTGTGGACCAAAGAGTCATGGGTTCGATTTCGGTCAAGGGCACATACCTTAGTTGCAGTTTGGTCCTGGCCCTGGTCCGGGTCCTTTGGGAGGCAACCAAATGATGTGTCTCCTTCACATCGATGTTTCTCCCTCTATACCTAGCTCTCCCTCTCACTCTGTGTAAAAATAAAATGGAAAAATATCCTTGGGTCAGGATTTTAAAAAAAGAAAACAAGTTCCTGCTTCTTGGTAAAATCTGGAAAGAAGAAGACAAGGGGTGGGGACGGACTAAAGCTGCCCTTTGAGATGGGGAGGTCAGGAGTCCCAGGAGACGAGACTGGAGCAGAGGCTGAATGATGGCAGGAAGCCAGCCATGGAATGAACTGGAAGGAGGGCAGAGAGAAGCAAAACTGCAAAGTCCCCAAGGATGGAGAAAGCGCAGGGAGGCCTGGGAGGCATAAGAGGATGGAGCAAGATGGGCGAGGCTGCGGGATGAGCTCAGAGAGGTGCCTGGGTCCAGACCGAGTCCAGCCTGTAAGCGGAGACTCTGGATTCTACCCTGCAGGAGACGGAGTCCCAAACACGAGGCCTGTGGTCAGATTTAACCGCCGGGAGGATGACTCGAGCATGCAGAGCTGTCGTTCTAATGTGCTTCCCTTCTCTGGAAATCGTATTTTGGGCACTGATGAAAAGAAGAATTTTTGTGGCATAGCCATTGTGTTTCCAACGTTTCCTGAAATAAACAATCACGCCTGATCCTCACCCCAAACCTATGGTTGGTTATAGATAGAGCACAGAGATTCATCCATTTAGAAAAATAAATGGAGGCCTATATAAAGAAATGAAATAATCAAAAGGTTTCTGGCCCTGGCCGGTTTGGCTCAGTGGTTAGAGCGTCGGCCTGTGGTCCGGAGAGACCTGGGTTCGGTTCCTGCTAAGGGCACGTACCTTGGTTGCAGTTTGTCCCCGGCTCTGGTTGGGTCGTGCGGGGGGCAGCCACTCGATGTGTCCTTTTCATGTCGATGTTTCTCTCTCTTTCTCCCCCTCCCACTCTATCTGAACAAAAAATGGAAAAATGTCCTCGGGGGAGGATAAAAAAAAAAAAAGGTTTCTGTGGGCAGATTCTCAGGAAGCCTTACCTCTTTAGAAAGGGGTTCAAAATGCTACATAATTAATTCGCTAGGTTTCTCAAACACCACAAATCATTTTCCTTTATAAACCCAGAGGAGGGTCCAGGACCATACAGGGTTAGATACATCCCTCCCCTCAAGGTATCCTGCATGGGAACCCAGCCTGACACGGGGGGACATGCCTGCAGCTTCAGCTCGTTCCACACCTCCTGGGAAGCGAGCTTGCCAAGTCTGCTCTGTCCGCACTTGTGATGATGAAGTAATTTATGATGACCTGTGATGACGGAAATGAGCAAGACTTCAAAATCTGTTCTTACTACGCAGGACAAAAATGCTTTTTCATCTAAGAGGTTTCGAATCCACGATCAAAATGAATGTGTCCTTCTGATCTTTGAAAGAAATGGATGTTGCCTGGATGATTTACTGCTGGGATGCAATTATATTCCTTTATAACTAAGAGCTTTTAGTGGTTTTATTTACTAATTAAACCCAAACACACAGAGACAGCAAAAGTCCTGTTGGGGAGGGTGTAAAATTCTGATAAACTGGGAGTATATCTCAGAAAGTAGTTCCTTTTAAAAAATATGAACATAATTATACATGAACAAACAATACTGACACAGACTCATAGATATAGAGAACAGACTGGTGGTTGCCAGAGGGGAGGGGGTTGGGGGACTGGGTGAGAAAGGTGACGGGATTGAAAAGTACAGTTTGGTAGTTATGAAACAGTCAGGGGATGCCAAGTACAGCCTAGGAAATACAGTCAATAATATTGCAGTGACTGTGTGTGGTGCCAGGTGGGTACTGGAAATATCGGGGGACACTTTGTAAAGGACATGATTGTCTAACCACTATGCTGTACACCTGAAACTAATACAAAATAATATTGCAAGTAAACTATATTTGAAAAAAACAATTTTAGCCCTGGCCGGTTTTGCTCAACGGTTAGAGCATCAGCCTGCAGACCAGAGAGACCAGGGTTCGGTTCCCACTAAGGGCAACCTACCTCAGTTGCAGTTTGTCCCCAGCCCCGGTTGGGGTCGTGTGGGTGGCAGCTGGTCAATGTGTCTCTCTCACATCAATGTTTCTCTCTCTCTCATCCTCCCTCTCTCCCTCTCTATCTGAAGATGAATGCAAAAAAAATGTCCTGGGGTGAGGATTTAAAAAAAAAAAGAAAAGAAAAAGAAAAAAACAATTTTAAATAGCTGAACAAAATAAGGACTATAGTTTGTACATTTGGCCCATATAACTGAACTGACTGTTGGTCTTCACCAAGTCTGTGGCAGTATCTGAAGGAAAAATAATTGACTTGGATAGACTTGCACAGTTTTCCCTTTTTATCTACTTTTATGATACATGCCAATGGAATGTTCCTGGAGTCTCAAGTGTACTCTTTCTGTTTCCCAGACTTTTCTGTCCTATCACGGCAGCTGCTTTTATGTACAGTGATCTTGTCGGGGTGGCATTTTCTTGCACATCTGCCCAGAGGAGGGTCAGTTACCATGCCCTCAGAGCTCCGGGTCTTCTGATACGAAAGTTCTGTCTATGTACGTCTCTAACCAAGACTAGAAAGACCCATTAGTAAGACAGACTCTACAAGAGCTGAAAGTGTAAGATCCTTCATCTGGAGTTACTTAATGAGGTGGCGGGGAGCAGGAAGGAGACGTCACTCCGCTTGGGGAACACCCGTACAAACGACGGGGTCATCGCCGGACAGCTCCCTGGGGCCTTATCTCTTCTAGTTTCTCCTTCCGGAGAAGGCATCGGCCCAGTCATTTTTACTACTCAAACTTCTGGAATACTCCACTGGGGGGGAACGTTCCTCTGCTCCCTCTCTGCTGACGGCCAGGTTTGGGGGAAGTATTTGATTCCTAGAAATCAAATGGCTCTGCAGAAGACAGAAGCCTACACCCCGTGCTTCTGCCCGAAGGGTGAAAGAAAGAAACACACACACGTGTGTGGGAGGGGGGTAGACATTAAGTCAGAGCTGATAATTAAAAAAGATACCAAAATGACTTTGAGAAAACTAATACCGTTCTTTAGTATTGAAATGCTTCAGTTCAGATGATCTTTTAAACAGTTTTTTGGGGGGTTTTTTTTTGATTTATTGTTACCTGAGGACATTTTTCCATTTTTTGTTCAGATAAAGGGGGGGGGGAGAAACATCGATGTGAAAGGGACACACTGAGTGGCTGCCACCCACACAACCAACCAGGGCCGGGGACAAACTGCAACCGAGGTACGTGCCCTTAGCGGGAACCAAACCCGGGTCTCTCTGGATCGCAGGCTGACACTCTAACCGCTGAGCCAAATCATCCAGGGCTTAAACAGTTTTAAAAAATATTTTTAACCAAATCATTTGTGTTCATTATGGAAAACTATAAGAGAAGAAATAAAAGGAAAAAGAATCGCCCCAAACCCACCCTCGTACAAACAGCCCTCAGTGGCCACTGTTCCAAGCTGTGTCCTCTGCACACGGGGATCTCGGAGCGTTTTACGGTGAGCGTGCATTTTCACAACTTGGAAACTCCTGCTTCTCACTGACTGTTACACCACCACCTATCTGTGCTTATAAACAGGTGTCCACACTATCATTTGAAATGTATTTGGTGTTTCAAAACTCACCTTAGACACCTGAGTCTGGTGGAAGCAGTACGTCCTGGGAACTCTTAAAAACTTTTCCCTTGGGGAAAAAAGTGCATGCTTAAAAAAAGCTTTAAAAATACATATTTAAGCTGGTAAGAAAGTTTTAAAAATTCCTTAAAAACCAAACATTAATAAAAAGCAGTATTACAGAGGTGAGCAAGTTATTAAACATGCTTTGCCCGGAGACACCTGCCAACCCCTGGAGTCTAGTCATCAGTTCCGACACTCAAGCTCAAGGCTAGAGGCCCGCAGGGGGGATTCTCGGAGACCCTCACACGCGGGGAACCTAACTGGCTTCACCAGTGATGAAAGGGAGGTCCAGAAATGAACTCACTCTCAAAAGCAAACAGTAAAGAAGTGTGTGTGTGTGTGTGTGTGTGTGTGTGTGTGTTTTAATATTGGAAATGGGTGAATGAGTGGGGAGAGACTTCCCTGAAGAATGGTAGGCCTACGAGAGCCCTCATCTTGGTTTGAGGTCAGATTTCTACTCACCATAGGAATTAAAAAGCCTCAAGTACTCAAAATTATTTTGAATTGGTCATATACTGATAGTGTCCATAAACATCTAGCAGGAGCAACTGACATTAAGCAGGTGCCTCAAATAATTCCACAGATAGAGTAACAAGGAACATGATTTAAAAAAAACATGGTAAACCAAAAAAAAAAATCACAGCCCTGGTTGGGTCGCTCAGTTAGCTGAGCATTATCACGTACAACAAAAAGGTTGTGGGTTTGATCCCAGGTCGAGGTGCTTACTGAAGGCAACTGATTGGCAGGTTTGGCTCAGCGGTTAGAGCGTCGGCCCGCAGACCAATGAGTCGCAGGTTCGATTCCGCGCAAGGGCATGTACCTCTGTTGCGATTTGTTCCCGGCCCTGGTTGGGGTCGTGCGGGAAGCAGCCACTCCATGTGTCTCTTTCACGTTGATGTTTCTCTCTCTCCCCCCCACCCCCGCACCCCCACCCCCACATCCAAACAAAAATGGAAAAAAAGTCCTTGGGTAAAGATTAAAAAAAAAAAAGAAGGCAACCGATTGATATTTCTCTCTCATATCAATGTTTCTCTCTCTAAACATCAATAAAACATGTCCTCACATGAGGATTTAAAAAAAAAAATCACAGAACACATAAGGAATGGAGAGAACATGAGCAACAAAATGCAAATATAAAACAAATAGACAATAGAATTGGACCTGCAAAGATTTTAGATAGTGAACTGAACAAGCACACAATAAGGTATGTTTAAAATAGTTTTGAAATATAAAATGGAATTGAGAATATAGGTAAGAACAAGAGATTATAAAAATGGCTAAGCAGATGGGGAAGAAAAAGGGAACTATCACAAAAGAAAACCCAGTCCTTAACAAATTAAGAGCTCAATGGATCTAGAGAATCAATTCTAAAACACATACAATTTTCAAAGTCAGAAAGATAGCAAGATGTAAAATTAACATAAAAAATCAATATCCTTCATATACACAAAAATAATGGAAGGGTGAATCCCATTAACAATAGCAACTTTAAAAAGATAAAATGCTTAGAAATAAAAAGATAAATGCTTAACATGAAATATGCAAAATCTACATGAGAAAAATGTAAAAACATGCCTGAAAGACTTATGAACTTAAACAAATGGACAGATGTCCCATGTTCTTGGAAAAAATGACTCCACATTATAAACATGCCAGTTTTCTACAAGTTAATTTAATAAATATTTCATAAAGCCTCCAGAAAATCACCAAAAAGCTTTTGTCTTAAAATGAGATAAGTTAAGCCCTGGCCAGTGTGGCTCAGTTGATTGCACATCGTCCCGTGCACCAACGAGTTGCTGGTTCGATCCCCAATAGGATATGAGGCAGCTGACCCATGTTAAGTGCTCACATCAATGTTTCTCTCTCTCTCCCTCTCCCTTTTTCTCTCTAAAAGTCAATAAAAATATTTTAATTAGATAAGTTAAAATTAAAAGTCACATGAAAAAACTAAACATGCAAGAATTACCAGCGAAACACTGAAGAGGAAAAGCCATGAAGGGGCTGGGGAAGGCAGAAATGTCTATCAGATAGTCAAATTTATCAGAATGCTGTTCAAAGTACAAGAGGGTTGTACTAGTTCCTGAAGACACACATGGATTAATGAAATAGACTAGAAAAAACAAAATATATGGAGATTTAATGTATGACAAAGCTGGCATCTTCGATCACAGGGACCAATATTGTGTTGGAACAACTGGAAAGCGGCTTAGAAAGAGACAACATTGTATCCCTCACTCACACTGTACACAAGAAAAAACAAGCGCCAAATGGAGAAGAAACCTAATTGTAAAAATGAAAGTACTAAAAGAAAATGTAGGGTGTTTCCTTTGAAACCTGTAAGGAAAGCTCTTCTAAATGTGTCTAAAAATTTAGATATAATAAAAGAAAAGAGTCACAAATTCAATGAGATAAAATTAACATTTTTTAAAAGAAGCTTTCTTTCTCACCACATCTCTCTCTCTCTCTTTCTCTTCCTCAAATCAATAAGCATGGTCTCCGGTGAAGATTAAAAAGTAAATAAATAAGCTTTGCATGGCACAAAACTCTATAAGCAAAGTCAAAAGATGAATTTCAAAGTAGAAGAAAATATTTGTAGCATATATTGCAGATAAAGAACTAATATCACAAAGAATTTTTAAACATCAAATAAAAGAGGACCCAAACCTGACAGATAAATGATCAAAATACATGAAGCAGAAAAATATTCCCCAGAAAGATACAAAATCTTTCTCACATTTTTCAACAGCTCTTCATCCTCACTCATACTTACATTCAAGTAAAAAGGAGAAACATCATTTCTTACTAGAGTGGCAAAGATTATAATTATGATGATGTATTCTGTTGGCAAAGCAGGAGGGTAACTAGTCCTCTAATATATTGATGATGGGTGTGCAAAATGGTGCTCTTTCCATCCAGAGAAAGGTGTTACAGAGACTGTTGAAGTAGCTCTTACAGTTGTGACTCTCCCAGAAGGCTCCTCTAAGGAAGTAAAATTTAAGCTGCACCTCAAAATTTATTGAATTGAATTTCTCATGTGAAATCTGATAAGTATGAATATGCAAAACAATCACCTCGCCTGTCTTGTAAGTTTTGTGTGTTTTGTCTGCAATGTTGCCTTGTAGAACAATACCTCTTAGATGATAGGGTACCCAGTCTCCCTTTCACCACTGGCCTTGTTTTATCCCATAAAAAGCTAACTCCTCTTTGCTTCCTGGTTATACTTACACTTTTACGCACTTGTATTTATGAACCTCAGTTCACAGTAGTTATATCTCAGATTTATCGAGATTGTCCCTTGAGCTCATGTTAAGTATATAGTAGGTGGATTAAAATATTTGCATTTGGAGATCTAGAGGAGGAAAAGAATATCTGTATCCTCTGTCCATCTTAGTTCCTCCAGCTGGGACTAAATAAATCATACTAACGACAACCACCAAAACAGATTAACAAGAGAAAAACAAACAAATCTACTCACAGGAGCATTGTGCGTACACTTGGAATATGAGTAACTCGAAGCAGCAGTTAGAACTCGGACTCATACAGCATCTCAACAAAAGAATAACACATGTTTAAAAAAGGGAATAATAAATGTTTAGAGAAGTGCCAAGACAAAGGGACAGGACTTTGGGCTTCGAGGGGCAGCAAACTGTGGGAAGGCAGACATGAGGAAACTGTTGGTAGATAAGAGTTGGTGTCAGCAAGGCATGCTACGTAGTTGCCTCTGGTACCAGGCTGATAAAAGTCTAGAGTTTTCTCTGGCGATTAACTTCTGTCCTTCCTGGGAGAGGGAATTGGTGGGGACACTATAAATTTATGTCCTGCTTTTAGACAAACAGGGGGAAGGCAGAGAGTTTTTCTATATCTGCTTCTTCTTAGTTGCCTTCAGCTCAAAATAACTCTTATACCAAAGTGGTATACCCCCCTTTGGCTGAGGAATTATTTGATAAAAGACAGTGTCTGGTCATTCCCATATTCTGCCACCTTTCAGAGGAATGACCAGACACTGTCTTTTATCAAATAATTCCTCGGCCAAAGTGGGTATAATAGTGGATTATAGCAGAATAGCAACAGCCCTGGGAGTCTTGACATCTGCCCAGGTTACGTAGGAAAGTGAGGAGAGAGGAAGAACTAGGAATGTGTATGAAAACTGGTTTTTAAAGAAAGAACCTTTAAAATGTGTGTGCTGTTTAACTCAGGAAACACAGTAATTACCCTTGCAGGAATTATCCAGAGGAATTATTATGGCTCTGTGTGAAGTTTAAATGGCAAGAGTGATCCTAACAGCAAAAACAAATTATGTCTTATGTGAGAAAGAAGATCTGGCAGAATATATACCAAGGTGTAAACCACGCCAGGGTTGGTGGCGAGACAAATTTTCTTCTCTTTGTTTCTTTCTATGGCTAATGTTCTCTGAAATTCTGGTGACTTGCTTTTATAGTTTTTATGGAGGTTATTTTTATATATTTGTGTACGTTTTTCTGAGTTGAAGCATTTGGAAATGTTCTCTGCTCCGGGGGTAGCAGTTAAAACACCAGGGAAGGGGGTGTAGCTGCACCTGGAAGGGCTGGGGACACATTAAGAAGCCAGGGCTCTGCCTCATCCTCAGCCGCTCTGACACACAGCCAGGTTCTGCAGCCCACACTTCTGCGCGAAGGGACTCCCAAGGAGACCCCTGCAAGGGGCCCACTGGGCCTGCCCTCGGCAGTGGCCTGGGACACAGACAGTGCTTGCCGAGGGGAGTTCAGACTCCTCCCGAGCTTGTGTCCCACGTCCCCACGAGTAGCTGGCCCCTGGTCTTCTCCTTCCAAGAATCTCCTTCAAGACTGGGCGCTTAGTCAGGTCTCAGGGGTGACCCCTCCACGAAGAAATGACTCTGAGGGTAAGTATTTTCTAAAGCAAAGTTCTATCCAATTCTGACTCAGTGTTCGCCTTGGGCCTCAGCCATCGCCAGGTTCTCCCAGGGGTGGGAGGAGAGAGAGGCGCCCCGATGGACAGATGAGAAGGGAGATCGGGTGCAAAGCCCTGGGGGTCCAGCCCGCACGCACAGAGGTGTGTTTGGGGCACAGTCTCTGGCAGGTGCGTTCCAGCGATGTTTCCTGAGCATTAAGGGGACAGGGGCCTCCTTATGAAAAGGGAATACAGGAGATGCTCCCAGTGAGGAGCAGCAAGGGAACAAGCGGGCTGGATTTAGGTTCTTACAAAAATTATAGGGAGAAGACCGAAAGCAAGACGTCTCTCTCTGGCTCCAGAAACAGGTTTCGTTTTTGAAATATGCTGTACTGTCAGCAAGCATACCAGTGTTTTCTAAGCACCTTCACCATGGTAAGAAAGTTTTTGTCATGATTCCATACACACATACACTGTAACACACACACTTACAAAGGAAAACTTCACAAAATTACACACTTTCACTCTGTGCAAATAGATCATTTCTCCTCTCTCTCCTCCCCCTCCTCCCTCTCCTCCCCACCTCCTCCCCCTCCTTCCCCTCCTCCTGCTCCTCCTTCTTCCCCGCCTCCTCCCCTCCCCCCCCCTTCCTATACTGGTTTTAACCCACTCAATATATTTCACAACCCAGTAAAGGCTCTAAACCTGCCTACTTCATTTACATAAGCTGTTCCAAATAATTTTATTTTCTGAAATGAGCTTTTAAATGTTCATGGGTTTATTTTCTACAAAAAATTATCTTTTGCCCAGTACTTCCCAATACTACAGCATCAGTACCAAAAGGACTAGTTTGTTGTTTGCTCACATAAAAAAAAAAAAAAAAAAAGGCTTCTCATTTTCTCATTCAAATAAAAGCTTCTTGACCTTCTGTGATTAAATCTTGTCTTGACCTGTGTGTGTAAAATCCTTATGGCGTGAATGTTACAGACATTGCATATCTAAGCCAGGGGGAAGCAAGGTCTCCAAGGAATTCTAGGTGGGTCAGAATAATGGCACAGTCCTTAAATACACCATTCCACTTACCGAGTGACCTTGAGGAACTTACCTAACCTCTCTGAGTGGCGGTTTCCTCATCTCTGCCCTTACGTAAAATAATCCAGAGAAAGTGTCTGCCTCAGGGCCAGGCACGACAGAAGCTCATCTGGAGACACGAAGCAGCCCGAAGACCCCTCACTACTGGGCAGGCGGAAGCCCAGCCTGGGAGCAAAGGAAAGAGGCGGAGTGGGGGGCGGGGGGGGGGGGGGCGAGGAAAGACGCAAAGACCGCACGTGTCCGGGCTCATTTGGCTGCACGTCGCAGAGACATGCAATTGGCTTTGCAGACAGGACCCCTCCGGCAGGGCTGCAAGGACAGCGAACACCCTCAGTGGTCCATGGGAAAGAGCAGAGTGAGGGAATGCACGGGTCGGCCCTTCTCCCACGTCTCCTTGTTTTCCACTGGCCGTGTTTCACCCTGGAAGAAACGAGGTTATGTCTCCAACCCTGCTGCGGTGGAGGCGGAGGAAGCCAGACTCCAGGCCTAGCTTTGCGGGATCACTCCAGTCTCACAGTGGGGGGCTGACCTGGGGCAGGCGCAGGGCCCATCACAGAGAAAAAAGGTGGAGGCAACTGAAAGGTGAGAAAGTTCTGGGCTCACTGCACCTCTGGGGCTATAAATTGGATTGATCTTAACCCTCAGCGCGGCACACACTGTCATTGTCCCTGCCTGCCTACTGGGAGAGAGGGTGGAGTACAACACGAGTACCTGTGACCCCAGCACTGAGCTGAGAACTAGAACACCCATAACAGACTGAAAATGCATCTGCACACACAGACGTGCACATGCAAATACATATACACATGAAAATCCATACTCTGTTTAGTTTTAGTTATTCTGAGCTTGTTTTCTAAAGTTCAATAGTATAAAGGTTCATTCATGTTGATACATGTACATAGTTGGATTTCAGTGGTGTGCAGTACTCGATGGTGGAACTGAGGTGCACTTACCTTTCTTTCTCTGATCAGTGGGTTTTCGGATTGTTGTCAGCCTTTTCTTTTATGGAGAACACGGCCAGCACAGGAGTGGAGTTGTTGCATCACTGGGTTTGGGAATATCCGGCTTTATCAGATACTGCTAAGCTCCTTTCCAAAGTGGTGTGCCAGTTAGACTCCTCGAGCAATTTATAAGAGATTTTGCTCATCCACACCTCTCTCTAAAGCTTGGTATTGTTGGCCTTCGTGATATATATATATGTAGTTAATGAGTACAAATCATCGAGGAGTAGTAAAATGGCCTTGGGTGGCCCAGCAGAGTTGGGCTCGTGTTGCTTTGCAAACTCCAGAGTTTCCTGGGTGAATCTGAAACTGGTCCCTGGGCACAAAGGGCAAGGAGAGACCTGGGAAAGAGGCCGACCACTCCAAATGGGCACATGGTAGGTTGGATAAGCAAGGGAACTTACATGCAAGGCTCGTCTTGGGTGGGCACAAGCCAAGTCAATCTTCGCATGCAACTGCCAGAATCTTAAGAGTTTATTAGGCTGTAAATGGGTTCAAATATACCACCCAGATGGTGTCAATGACACATTGCTCTCACAAGGCTGTGTTCTTGACAATGGCTCCCTGTGGGAATGAGAGGCAGAGGGAGGGTTCCAAGGGCAGAGAAGGGGGTGAGAAGCCTCTGACTGCCCGGATACAGCTTACAGGTCAATCAGTGGTCACGTCCTCTTGATGTTATAGGAACTAAGTTAGATAAAGACTATGACTTGGGTAGCATATTGTAAGTGTTCTAGGTAGATCAGCTATCTCCTCTTCTTATTTATTAAGTTGTATTAGCCCTGGCCATTTTGCTCGATGGTTAGAGCATTGGTCACAGGTTTGATTCCTGGTCAAGGGCATGTACCTAGGTTGCAGGTTCAATTCCTGACCCCAGTTGGGATCGTGCAGAAGGCAACCAGTCAGTGTGTCTCTCTCACATCAATGTTTCTCTCTCTCTCTCTTTCCTTCTCATTCTCTGTCCCTTCCACTCTCTCTCTCTATCTAAAAATCAATGGAAAAATATCTTCCAGTGAGGATTAACAAAAAAATAAAATAAAATATTATGTTGTATCATAACAGATTATAATTCTTAAGTATAGAGGTCACTGTATCTTCATATATGTAATATATCCCTATGACATCTCCCCATGCAACCCCGGTCAGGACATAGACTGTTTCCCTCACCTTTAACTCATGAATCTACGGCATTAGGAGTCAAGAGAATGGTTACATTTGGGGAGAAAGAAATGAGTAGAGATTAGGAAGGAGACCTAGAGGGACATCTGGAGCCTTGACAATGTCCCTTTCCCTGACTCCAGTCTTGGCTATAGAATTGGGTTTATTTTTTGATAATTTATTGAGCTATACACTTATGATGTGTGTATTTTTCTGTATGTGTGTTATACTTCTATTAAAACATTTCTATACAAAGGGATTCATACTGAGACTGACTGAGGGAACTGAACAATGGGAACCATTTATAAGCCCATAAGTACTTCTAGGCCCTGGGATTTGTGTTTGGATCATGTTCTGCACAATTCCCCAGGGACGAGGTGTCCCCGAGTGACACGTCAGGAGAGTTCACCTGAGTCACTTCAGCATTCCAAAGGAAAGGATGACCACTCTGATGGAATGGTGCTGGCCTTGAGAAGGGGACTTTTTTTTTAATCCTCACCTGAGGACATTTTGTTCAGATAGAGTGGAAGGGAGAGAGAAAGAAACATCGACATGAAAGGGACACATCGAGTGGCTGCCACAGGCACGACCCAACCAGGGCCGGGGACAAACTGCAACCAAGGTACATGCCCTTAGCGGGAACCGAACCCAGGTCTCTCTGGACTGCAGGCGGGACTTAATTTTTTACATGCAAAGTATCAGAAATATTTAGTCTCATGGGAGCTGAGCATAACAGATCAATTTTTAAATTAAGAATTAGTAATCAGTTTGAATCCATTTAAAATAAAGAGTGTAAAATCTTCCCTGGCTGGTTTGGCTCAGCGGCTAGAGCATCAGCCCGTGAACCAGAGAGACCCGGGTTCGGTTGCCGCTAAGGGCATGTACCTTGGTTGCAGTTTGTCTCCAGCCCCATTTGGGTTCGTGTGGGTGGCAACCAGTCAATGTGTCTCTCTCACATCGATGTTTCTCTCTCTCTATCTTCCTCCCTCTCTTCCTCCTGCTCTATCTGAAGATAAATGCAAAAATGTCCTCCAGTGAGGAAAAAAAGAGTATAAAATCTTTTATAAACCAGATAAACCTTAGACACCACAAGGGGGCAGCATTTTATAACAGTATAAATGAAGAATGCTGACCAATTGTTTTTAAAAAGATGCATACACCGAGAAAGGATCTCAGAGAGCATTTTATCCAAGAAGCAAACTAAAGTCCACAGAGGTTATTGGGTCCCTTTAAGTTCCCTTAAACCACAGAGGTCAAGAGTGGCAAGAGAAAGCCCACAGCTTACGTTTCCTAGCTGTGGATTGAGGGTTTTTCACCCCATCTTGTCTCAAATGGTCTTCCTGGATTAGAGAACACTTACTCTGTGCTAAAGAAATGATTGACTTCTCACCAAAGGACCCTTGGGTGAAGTCCCAGTTTACTGTGGGCACAGAGTCGGGCATGGGTGCCTGAACCCGCTGCTAAGGATGATTCATTCCGTTTCAGTGTGAACCGTGAGTCAGCTTCCAGGGCAGAAATACGCTTCCAGTTCAATGACGTGCTCATCACCGGCAGAAAGGAGGCCTTGGGTGTGACAGTTTACAAACGCGTCTGCCAGCGTAACAGCTGTGCATTTGAAGTCCACCCTTGAACCGTGTGTTATTGCCTGCTTGGGGTCATGGACGTCATGCACTTACCCTGTTAAAAGACAATAAAATCAGGTTCTGTGGGGAAAGGTGACAAGGGTTTGCAACTGAAGGGATGATGGGAAGAAGGTGAATAGCAGAAAGAGAGAAAGGATGGAGTACTCAGTGTGTGTCCCGAATTTTCTTCTCTGGTGTAACACCTAAAACCTGGGGAAGAAAGCCAGTAGCAAGACAGACTCTACCTTCCTTTCCAGTTAAGACGGGAAAGCGAGAGCCACTCCGTGGCCACCTGGTGGTCCATCGTGGAAGCAGAGGGAGGCCTTGACGTGCAGCTTCTCCGGGCAGTTCCCTGTCGAAGGGCCCAGGAGTTCCTGAAGCTCCAGCCTGCAGACCTGCCCCACGCCCACCGTGCCAAAGGACGAGGGTGCTCTGAGGCAGAACCTGGGCGATGGGCAGGGCCAGAGGGCTAGGCGGGGGGTGTGGCAGAGGCAGGTGATTGGTGGCACCAGAAAGAGCCAAAGGGAGATTAAGACAGCCAAACAGAAACCCAGGCCTAGCCAGGCAGAGAGAGAGAGCAAATTACAAATGACAGCGACCACCTGTTAAAGGCTAAAGATACCGAAATATCTTCCACTTGGACAAAACTCCTTCATTAAGTCACAAGCAAGACAGCTTTGTTCCCTTCCATCCCTAAGGGTGCATATTAGCCCAGCTCTTTTGCCCTTTGATTCATCAATAATCCCTTTAGGAGCCTGATAGCAAGTCCCAGCATCACTGAAGCAGAAAACAGCTTGAATAACATTGAACTTAAAAATCTCTTTAATTTCCAGCCTGTGTCTCAAGCTTCTGCACCCCCAAACATGTTTACTTCTCAGGGGTGTGCGTTCCATACTGGGCATGCTGCCTGGGAGGTCTCCTCCGTTTTAGGGGTCTTAGCCTGGGGAGCAACCATCAGTCCTAATTCCTGTACCTGGGATGCATGCGGGGTTCATGTTAACAGGACCCTCACACACGTTCCCATCAGCCACAGATAGGCAGCTAGGTCTTCACTCTGAGACCTTCCCCATTGTTCCAAGGAACGTCAACAGAGAGATGATTCTCCGATCAGAAACAGAGTTCGAGGGAATGAAAGAACACCCCTCACGAGCCTCTCTTCCTGCCAGACAGTGAGAGTGGGGATGCCCGCAGGTTTAAGGCTCGGGGTGTCTTCCTGCCCTGGCCTGGGCAAGATCTCCGAGGAATTGGGGGAGTTCTGTGGGGGGGATGAGAAAATTTAACAGTTAGTTAGTAACTTGGCCATATTCCTGGGTTCAAATCCCATTCCTGCCACTTACTGTGTGACTTTGAAAAAGTTACTCAACCTCCCTGTACCTCAGCATTCTCATTCATATCTTAAAATGAGGATAATAGCAATACCCACCTTAGAGGGTTGTTGCAAGCACTCAATGAGACAAAGTGAGATAATCAAGGTAAAGTATTGTCGAAGGAAGGACAATAAAGATTACCTGCAATTATTGGTTTAATGGCCTCAGCTTGCTAAAAGAGACAAAGTTTAAATTACTAAAAATCAAACACATTTTTATACCCAGATTGCACTGATCAGTACAAAATCATCCTTAATTGATAGTTGCTGGTGTAGATTCTAAACCCTAACCTACTAAAGAGCCAGGCCTGGATACGGTTAATAAGATTCCCTTTGCCCCGGTCTCCAGAAAGAGCTATTACCACGTTCTTGGGGAGACTGCCTGAGCAAGACTGTCCCGAGCAGGGCTGGGCAGCACGTGGAGGGAACACTGATGGCAGGACTGTGACCTTCAGGAGACCTGGAGGCACAGTGCTTGCCAGCTTCTGCCGCTCCCGGGACGGTAAACGCGTGTGCTGCGGCAGCTTTGGGCCCGTGGCGGTGTTCGGTTGGGTTAGGGCGGTCATTTTGCTCTGTTTTGTTCTAAAACAAGCAACGATGTGAATCGAAGGCGTTAGGTGGGCGTTGTATACGACCCACGTCCCGATGCCCGCTCTTGGCCGGTCCCTGCCTCTCCACCCATTTCCATTACCCACCTGCCATGTAGGCATTTCAGGGTGGCCTCTCCGAGAAACAGAAAGTCTGCGTGGACCAGGACCCACCTGCATCTCTGTCACCTGTCTTCTCAGTGCAGGAAGAGGGTCGTGCAGAAGCCTCTCCCGCAAACGCAGGATCCAGACCCAGCTGCAGTGCAGCCCCCGCTCTCCTTACCCCTACCCGCTCCCCTCCCCCCTCCCCCCGCTCTCCCCACCCCCGCTTTCCTCCCCCTCCCCGCCCTCTCCTCCCCCAGCTCACCTCCCCCTCTCGGGTTTGCATTCAGCAGAGGGAGGCGGTCCATTAACCCTGTCGCTCACTTATTTATTTATTTATTTATTTTTTATCCTCACCCGAGGACATTTTCCCAATTTTTTGTTCAGGTAGAGTGGGAGGGAGAGAGAGGAACAGAGAGAGAGAGAGAAACATCGACGTGAAAGGAACACATCGAGTGGCTGCCACCCACACGACCAACCAGGGCCGGGGACAAACTGCAACCGAGGTACGTGCCCTTAGCGGGAACCGAACCCGGGTCTCTCTGGACTGCAGGCCGACGCTCTAACCGCTGAGCCAAACCGGCCAGGGCTCGCTCACTTTTTTTAATCCGCTGGGCAAATGACTCCTTACTTTTCACAGTTGTTAAAGGATGTGGCTCTCGGCTTGGACTTGTTCTAAGTAAACAACAAAGCAGCAGGCAGATCCAAGCTGTCGGGGGTCTTCTGCCTCACTGGGAAGCTGGAAGCCTAAGACACCCACGCTCCAGGCCGGGTGGGAGAAGCTTCAGGCTTTTCCTCCTTTTCTGCTTCCACGGTTTTTCATATGAGCAGGAGCCCTTGGAGACCCCCTTTCTCATTCCTGCACTCAGCTGTGCCCTAAGTCAGCCCAGGTTCCCCGAAACTGAACTATGTTCCCTGAGAGCGTAGGAGGTTCTCCCACCGTTAGACACCTATGCTCAACCACGAAGTCCCGGCTCACGAATTCCAGTGACTGCACGGTCTTGAGATTGTCGCTGTGCTTTGTGTTTTTTTTAATTTCCATTGTTGTTTTTGCTCTTCAGTCAGAAGCAGTGAACTATCCTCAGAGCACGGGAGCAGATGGACGAGCACTGGTATAAATTACTGGGATGGCTTTGTCTCTCAGCAGGGACACCTGAGCGGTGTCCCTGCCACAGTTTCAGAAAGCCTCATTTCCTTGATATGAGATGGAATCAAGGAATATTTTTAGTTTATCACCTTGTGCTAAGAGACTTGGTTGCCTGGTAGATCGAAGGGAAAGGGCACATTCCATTTGGGAGGCTGCTGATCTGGCCAAGGCCACCAAGTGGCACAACTCTAGGGGGCGCTATTCCTCAAAGTTTGTGTGAATGTGTCCCCTACAGTTTGCAATGTGCAGGCAGCGCGGCCTGTGTGCACTGGCCATGTGCAGTGCAGTTTTACCGACTCTGCACTGAATACATCTATTTTAAATAGGTAAACCTGTCCACTCCATATATCTTTTTATAATAATTCATAGAGGGTCTAACTCAGGACTTTGTGAAACAACAGTAGGTTTTGTTGGGACAGACGTACACAGACGAATGATTAGCAGCAGTTCCTTGGCGAGGAGTAACGGGTGTTCTTGGGCAGAATCCCACTGTACAGTATATGGAGGTTGACTACACAGTTACGGAATGTTAATTGTGTAGTAAAGTGTAAATAATTTTCATGCTAGCATGTGGGCTCAGTCTGTCCCCACAAATTCTGTTGTTTCCTAAGGGCTGGGGATTTCCAAACAATTCAACCCATAACATCCATTATCCTAGGGATGGCTTTTCTTTGTTTGCTAAATATTGCAACCTGACCCCGGGCATCTGCTCACTTCGGTCACTGGGGCTTTGCACCTGTTCTCAGTGTGCAGCGAGCTGGCTTCCCTGGGTGAGAAGAGGGCCTTGCCAATCACCCTCAAATAAGGGGGGGCCCTGACCCAGCCGCACTTGGTTGGAGCGTCAGCCCATACAGCAAAAGTTTGTGGGTTTGATTCCTAGTCAGGGCACAGACCCAGGTTGTGGGTTCCATCCCTGGTCAGGGCATGTACGGGAGGCAACCGATCAATGTTTCTCTATCACGTCAATGTTTCTCTCTCTCTCTCTCTCTCAAATCCATAAAAGCATATCCTCGGGTGAGGATTCAACAATAAATAAATAAATAAAGCAGAGGACATTTTGTTTTGTTTTCTCTTTGAGCAGAAACCTGGACACTATAGTTGGCTCTCGTTTATCGCGGTTAATCAGTTCCAGACTCTACCGAGATAAATTCATTTCCGCGAAGTAGGATTCTTTATTTATATACAGTTGTCCCTTGCCATTTTGTGCTTTGTATCCTATGTAGTGTGGGGATGTGTTTCAGAGTCCTCCAGAGTAACAGAACCAATAGGATAAACATATATATATATATATATATATATAGAGAGAGAGAGAGAGAGAGAGAGAGACAGAGAGAGTTATTTTAAGAAAATGGCTCATATGATTTTGGAGCCTGGCAAATCTAAAGTCTGCAGGATGGGCCAGCAGGCTGGAGACCCAGAAAGAGCCAACGTTGCATTTCAAGTCCAAAAGCTGTCTGATGGCTAAATTCTCTATTGCTCAGGGGATGGTCCAGCCTTTTGTTCTATTCAAATCGTCACCTGGTTAGATAAGGCCCACCCCTTTATGGAGAGCAATCTGCTTTACTCAAAGTCCACTGATTTAAACGTAAATCTCATCAAAAATACCCTCACAGAAACATCCTGGATAAAGCTTGACCAAATATCTGGGCACCGTGGCCCAGCCAATTGCCACACAAAATTAACCATCACAGTATTTATCTGTGGTCGTCATTCATGCTGTTCACCAGATGTTTTTGGCTCTTTCCCCAGGCACATGGTAGAACTGCATTTTCCGACGCCTTTGAAGTTAGGTGTGGCCAACTGACTTGGCCAAAAATATGAGCAGACGTGGCATGTGCCATCCAGGTGGAAGTTCTAAAGGCCACTGTAAGTTCTGCCATGCTCTCTTTTCCTCTGTCGATGAGACTGGTGACCTTTGAGATGGAGGCTGCACCATCAGCCTGAGTCCTGAATGAGGACACAGTGGAGCAGGGTCCCCAGCCACCTCACGATGACATGAACCAGAATAAAATCTTTGTTGCTTTAACATTTGAGGAGTGTTTATCCCAGTAATATAGCCTATTGGATCTGATCACTTCAATGTGCTCTGTAAACCTTATATTTCAGTCATGTATATGTGTGGGTTCTGAGTCACGATGAAAAATGAATCTTTTCCTGTATGTTCTAATTAAGACATTTGCTAGCCAGGGGTATAGATTGCAGTTTTAATTGGAAGAGCCCTGAGAAATCAGCTAGTTCAGCGCTCTTGTTTTAGAGATGAAGATGCTGAGGCCAAATGAAGTCAAGCCATTTACCCGAGGTCACGGCGTAAGTGAGGACTGGAACTCCAACTCGCTAAACTGCAAGCCAAGGCTTTACCGTCAATCCATGCTTCGGGGGTAATCTTGTGGAAGTAGCTTTGGAAACAACAAAACCTCATAAAAATGCAAGATAATGGCATCGTCGCAAGCAATGCTTCATGAAGATACTGTGGCTGTCTCGTTCCCTGCTATGTCTCCGGGGCGCACATCACCAAGTGCAGAGCAGACACACAGTAAAAATATCACTGAATGAATAAATGAAAGTAATTTTCTGTAATCCCTATCTACTAACTACTAGGCACAAGGTTCTTGCAGGATTCATAGGCTGGACTAGGTGTGCGGAAAGGATCTCCGTTCTCCACCTTGGCCCCCATCTCCAAAGTAAAAGAGTCCCTTAAGACAGCCTGTTCTCACAAAACAGTAAGGAGGTCTTCCCCTGAGCACAAGTCCTCAGACAGGGGTCTGAACAGAGCAAAGCAGTGTCCCAGTTTCTAGGGTCAGCCATGGGGACCCAAGAGCCAGCATGACAGCCCCTTTTAGGTCGAACTAACTGAAAAGCAGGATCCAGAGCGGATTCAGATTCCCCTGGGGCAGGTAAGCACAGGTCTGTGCTGGAGCTGGGAGGTGAGCAGGGCCGATTTCGTGGACAGGCAGCAAGAGCGTGCGGAGTCCCTGGAGGTCTGACCTGGGCCCCTCCTGCTCTCTGAGGTTGCGGGCTGCTGCCCAGGGAACGGCGCTGCCTGCGTAATCACGTCTTTGTGTTCTAGGTCACTCCGCCCTTGTTATGTCTCACATGTGGGGGTTGAAGGAACTTGTAAAAACATTGCACACTCTGTTCTGCTCTCAACCATGCTATCCACTTAATGATCTCTGCCTGGATACACATGACTGACAATAACCACTCTGCTCCATTCTAACCTCTTCCTCGGATGCTACCCAGGAAACCGCCTTTTCTACCACTCCTGGCAATCATAGACGGCGTTTCTTCTGCATGCAGTCTCCTGGTTGAGTGGATTCCTGTGACTCCTGCGGGTGCCCCCTCGAAGCCACTACTTTGGCTTTCCTGCAGCCAGCAGCTGGAGCCCGTCTGTGCCTATGGCTTCCTGGACCCGCCTCAGCCACTTCCCCCGAGTCTATGGCACTGCCGCTGCGATGGGTCTCATTTCCACTTCCCTTTTCCAGCAGCTTTGAGGGCCGTGTTCGTCATCTCCTACGTACTTCCCGGCATGTTTTCTTCGCCTGTCCCTTTGTCCTTGGACAAAATACCATTCCTCTTTTCTCCTCTACCAAAGCTGACCTGTATGGTCTCCCAAGCGTAAAGAAAGGATTGTCTGGACAACCCGACAGAAAATGGGCAAAGACTCCAAGAGATATTCTCAATGGAGAATACCCAAATGGCCCAAAAATATTTGAAAATGTGCTCAGGGTCCTTGGCCTCCAGGGAAATAGAGATTAAAACCACAGTTTAGCCCTGGCCGGTTTGGCTCAGCAGTTAGAGCATCGGTCTGTGGTCCGGAGAGACCCGGGTTTGGTCCCCGCTAAGGGCACCTACCTCGGTTGCAGTTTGTCCCCGGCCCTGGTTGGGTCGTGCGGATGGCAGCCACTCGATGTGTCCCTTTCACGTCGATGTTTCTCTCTCTCTTCCTCTCTCTCCCTCCCACTCTATCTGTGCAAAAAATGGAAAAATGTCCTAGGGTGAGGATAAAAAACAAACAAAAAAACCCCCCACAGTTTACTATCAGCGCATGTCCACCACAGTGACTGAGGCTGGACAAGATCAGGTGTTGGTCTGAATGCTCACACGCTGCAAGTGGCACTATGACTGGTACAACCACTTTGGAATACTGTTTGACAATAAAACTAAATCTGTGTCATGCCCTACTGTGAGGAGTGCTTAAGCCCATCCAAAGACACATTCTAGAATGTTCACTGAAACTACCCATCAGCCAGAATAGAAAAATAAACTGTTATATTTTCACATGGAATACTATACAGCAATGGGAATGGTTATGTACACGTTATGTCACTACATGAATTAATCTCACAAAATGTTGAGCAATAGAGAGAAACAAAAAGAATAGATACTATATGGTACCATTTAGAAAAAGTACTAAAAGACGAAACAAATCTATGCTGATAGGAGGGATAGCAGTTCCCCTCCGTGATGGGATGAGAGCAGGGGGATAGCTCTTGATTTGGGTGCAGGTTACACAGGTGGGCTCCTTTTGTAAAAATGCATGGAGCTGTGCAATGATGGCCAATGCACTTTTCTCTGTCTATGTTATATGCTATCGGGGCTCAGGTTTTCTGGAAGCAGACTCCAAGATAGAGATTTATATGCAAGAAATGTTTAGGGTGGGTGCTCTCAGGAACATATTTGTAAGTGTCAAGGCGTGATTGAGCGGAGAACAGGTGAGAGGGGAGCCCCTGGAACACGGGCGTCTGCCAGTCCCACGGGGAGCTCTGGGGTTAGCGGGCCCTTCATCCCAAATTGGAGTAAAGGTGCCAGGCATTTACATGGTCAAATTCACTGCATATTCTCTTTTAAGAAGTGGCTCTTTAAGACTTTGAGTATATTCTGTTTAGCAAATTGGTCCCTTCTTTAAAGATATGGGCTGCTCCTAGGGAAGATGGCATGACCCTGGGTGAGGCAGCTCTCTCTCTCTCTCTCTCTCGCTCTCGCTCTCGCTCTCTCTCCCCTACCCTTAAAATTGTTTTGTGTGTGTGTGTGTGTGTGAGCATTTACATTCTACTCTATTAGCAAATGTCAAGTATACGAGACAGTGCTATCAACTGTCGTCTCCAGGTTATAGAACTGAGACTTAGATCTTGTTCATCTTATAACTGAAAGTGTATACCCTTTTATCAACCTTTTCCTGTCTCCCCCACCCCCAGCTGCTGGAAACACTTTTCCATGTTCTGTTTCTATGAGTTCGACTTTTTTTTTTTTTTAGATTCCACATATGGGGGACACCAAGTGGTATTAGTCTGTGTTTGGCTTATTCATTTAGCATAACGCCTGCCAGTTTCATCTCTCTTGGGGCAAGTGGCAGAATTTACTTCTTTTTGAAAGGCTGAGTGATTTTTCATTTTATGTCTATAGCAGTTCCTCGATCCATTCATTTGTTGAGGGACCCCAGGGTGTCTGCAGACCTTGGCTGTTTGGAATGATGCCCGGCAGCTCTTTAGCAGAGGGTTGTGCCCGGGAGGGGCTCAGCTGGGTGCCGTGGGCTCCCAGAACTCCGGCAGGTCGAGCAAATGACTGCAACCACACCAACCACTTCCTACTTGAATTAAAAGTCAAAAAAGAAATATTCTGTCTTGAGCAATGAAAGAAGAAAGAGAAAACATTTGAGAGAATGAATGAACCAGACGAGACAGGTGATATGTACACTGACCACAGGCCAGCACGGAAGTGATTGTATCAGCTCCTCCCAGGAATTTGTTTCATTACCCTGAACTCTGGGCCAAGGTGAGCTGCGACATAGTTCACAGCTGCTTCTCTCGAACCAGATGTTAATATTTGCCTGTCCACAGGCCGCTTAGTCCCACGAAGACGCTCCTGTGACTTGCCCTGGTTTACAGCCCGGCAGGAGAGAGGGGACCTACGGGTGGCTGTTGTGACGTCTCCCATGCAGGGCGCGGAGCTCCGGGTGCTTCTGGCTGCAGCCCTGGGGCCCTGGCGTGGTTTCCAAAGGCAGCGGCTCTCCAGCTGCGCGGGGCGCGGGCGGCCTTATCTGCTCCAGCAGGGCTGAGCCGGCCGTTGTTTGCTAGAGTTAAGGCTGCCGTTCTCTGGAAGGCGCAGATGGCTTTGAGGTTAAACAGCTCTCTGCAGCGAGCACTGTGTTCCCTGCTGTGGCCAGGGCCCCATTTCAAAATCGCGTTCTGCGGGTGGCCCCCTCCACAGCACTGCGGGGCTGAGTGGCTTCTTTGGGGGAGCCCCCAGCTACCCAGTCGACTCTCCACACATTTATCCACCACTTTCTCTCCTGGGCAAGGGCTGGGGACAAGCAGACCGCGGGTGGCTTTGGCACTGTGGGGAGGATCATCCCAGGGTGGCAGAAGGAGCGCCCCTCTTCCAGGTGTCATCATAGGAGGTAGTGCCTTTTAACAATGGGGCTGAAACAGGAGCGCGAAGGTGGAGCTGGGAGCTTGGCCAAGCAGGGATGGAAGGGAAGTCCGCCTCTCGCATCCTCTCTGGCAACCTTTTCTGTGGAACCTTCACTTTCCTTTCTGTTCTCGAAGTCCCCATTTCACACTCGAGGTGCCCGGGGTCACGATGGCTCTGCCCATGGCTTGTTGAGGCGCTAGATTAGAGGCTTGTAGCAACGCTGAGCCCTGGGCTTCCCGTATTGCGCAGGGACGATGAGATACTACACTGTGAAGGGATCCGCAATCCAGTGTGTTCAAGGGATTGCAGAGGGTTTCCAGGGCTGCAGAGCTCATGGTAGAACCACTCCCCAGCCCCTGACAGCTGTGTTTTATGTTCCCGGACTGCCGTGGACTTGGCAGCAGGCACTCTGGAAAAGGCTGTCACCGTGCATGGTCTCGTCTCCCAGAACAGCTCTTCTCTTTGGGGAAATGCTGCTTTGAACTATTGGGACTACTGGCTCCTAGTGTTTCTATGTCTTCAGTACAGGAAGGACAGATGACCCAAGGTGGACCAATGGTAGGACTCATTGCTTTGTTCACAGAGATTGGTTCAGAGGTGGACATGTGACACAGGCCAGACTACGTGGAATTCCAGGGCAGGAGAGTTCGTGGGAGCCAATGGAAGAGTGGCCTTTCTGGTCTGATTTTTTTTTTCTCTCTTTCTTTCCTTTATTGATTTTAGAGAGAGGGGGAGAGAGAGATAGAAACATCAATGAGAGAAAACATTGATTGGCCGCCTCCTGCATGCCCCTCACTGGGGATCTGGGCCCACAACCTGAGCACGTGTCCTGACCGGGGATCGAACTGGCGACCTCTTGGTGCACGGGTTGACGTTCAACCACTGAACCACACTGGCCGGACCGGTCTGATTATTAAGCTGTAAGAATTTGAGCCTGGACCTCTGGCAGCGATGTCCCTCCCTGCCACATGAGCTTATGGGAAGGAAGCCCAGACAAGAGAAGGGAAACGTAGAGAAAATTCGTGCTGATGTCCGGATCTCTGGGATGAGTGGACATCCCGGTTGGCCTAAGGCAGCCCCGGGGTACACCAGCTGCCCCGCTTCATCGTTGACAGCCCCTCCTTTCAGGCTCAGAGGGTTCCAGGTGGATTCATTGTGTAATTACTGTTCCTGTTGCCATGTGGTCAAACAGAGCCGTAAAGTCTTCTTTTCCCCGGTAAGTTAGTTTAAGCTGTTTTCTGTCATTTGCAATAACAACAACAAAAATACTCTGAATGCTTTGTCTCTCTCTTCTAAAGTAATCATGAAATCTTTCCTCAGTACAACTCCTCAATTTGATTACTTCCACTTGTTCCATTTCGCAGATACCTGATTCTAGATCTGGTTCTTGGTTTCTACTTGTTCTCAAGGTAGAAATGACACCTTGGGCTCTTCCAGGACTACCCAGCCACCTTGTCCTGATTTCTGTCCCCTTCTTCCACACTTGGCCCAAGGTCAGCATCGCCAACAGAGTTCATCAGCAGGCTCTGGGGCCGGGCTTAGAGAAGAGAGGAGCCAGGGTAGGCCTGAGGGACAACCTGGGATAATGAACTTCGACTATTGTTTTTCTATCCTTGCATTATTCTGCTCAAAATCCAAAGTCCTGGAAGAGAGTGTTGATTGAACTTGGTTTGGGACTCATTCTTTCACTAGGAGGGACTAGGGTGCCATGATAGATATCTTATTACTGTTCAAAATTAGGGAGAGGCAGTTCACCCCAAAAATACAGATGTTTTAAGCAAAAAAAAAAAAAATGGGGGGTATGCCAGGAGATCAAGAACATACTCAACAATGAGTATTTAATATTACTATTCAGGACCTTGGCCAGATATTTGTAGGAGTTTGGGGGAAGGGGTTCCTGCTGTGCCCATTCTCTTGCTCAAGTCAACCCTGTTAGGTCCTGTCTACCGGGGCTGTCCCTGGGCAAACAATGTACCAAAGCCAGCTTCCAACACCCTCCCATGATGCCGTCTGCAGCTGGACCTCCTCTTCCTGATTCTGCCACTCCATGTTTCCCCCTTTCCACCACCTTTGATTTCTGCCCTCCTAACTCGTTTTCCTGCTATGGCACGTGTCACCGTTCTGAACTCAGTGGTGCCTCTTCCGCTTTGCATTGTGGTTTCTCTTTCCCACCTTCCTCCACCTATAAAAGCCCTTGGCTAACACACCTTTCCATCTAGCTCGGTGCCTGAGATCTTGTACCTTATCACAGACTCATGCAGGAGGCGCCGCTGGGTCATCCCGCACTGATGAAGGATGTAGTGAAGAACTGGTCCTGGAGCCAGACTCACTGGGTTCCTGTCCCAGCTCTGCCATTATTGTCGATGTGCAAACCTGAGGCCTAACTTCCCTGCAGAAGAATGCCCTGTCACTTTTCAAAAACTCCACAATTGTGCAGATTTGTTTCATGTGTAAATCTTCACTTCTGCCTTATTTGGTAATTAGCTATCTGTCTTCAAATAACTGTTTTAAAGAATACGAGTGTTCCTTCTCTTCAATATCATTGTATTAGGATAAGGTCAGCTATGTATACTACAATAACAAGCCCCAAAGTCTCAGTGGCTTAAACAATAATCGTTGGTTTTCTGCTCACATCATAGCCCGGTGGGACTCAGGATGCTCTCTCTACAGATGGCTCAGGGATCCAGGCTCTTTCCATCCTGTGGCTCCTCTATTGCAGAATGCGTTTCTTCTAGCCCCACATAAAGAGGAGAGAGAGTGTGTAAGACTTCACAGGATATTTTATACTCAGCCATGAAAGTGGCAGATGTATCTTCTACCCACATACCATCAGCCAGAAGTGCACCCCATTGTCTCACCCAGTTCCAAGGGGAACTGGAAACTGTAGCCCTCCTATGTGCTCAGGAAGATGAAGCAGAATTGGTGAGCGGGTATCTAGTCAGCCTGCTGCAACCATCTCCCAGTTGGTGCATGCTGCAATCTAAGCTGCTGAATATTATATGCTACTATTATTATCACACATAATATGTGCAATCATATGAAGCACTTATATGCCAAGCATAGAATAAGCTCTTTACAAGGGTTATCTCATTTAATTTCATTCTCATAACAACCTTATGTCATAACAACGTTATTAAACGAGATAACTGTTGTTTAAATGGCTGGTGCTGATCATCATTCATTTCACTTTTTGTGCATTTCACATTTGAGAGGGAACTACCCAAGTTAGGACATTAAATAGTACCCTGGTGCTGTCCTCAATTCATATGTTTGAAGATAAAAAATTTTGTTAGGGAATTGCATGCTAGGGATGGTGGAGTATACTAAGAAGAGTCAACTAGCATCTTCAACATTAAGACAAAACAACCGTATACATAAAGTTCACGTGAAGCAGATAATTATAAGGGCATAAAGGTAAGTCTGCTTGAATTCTGTGACTTCATTTGATTGGGTATGATTCACAAGATGTCTTCTAGCTACCGAGTAGAAGGGCGTTTGAATGACCTGTTCATGACAAAAGATCGCGTGCTCCGTTTGTGGCTTTAGTTTTGCCTCTCGAGCACTTTCGCCCTGTGGAGAGTATGACTTTTGGCCCCAGCCCCAATCTCAGATCCTACAACAGCAATGTACGTTTCTGTTGCCCGGGTGCTGATCTCGGGCTCTATTTCCTGTTGGCCATCCTCCGCGGACTCACGGGCACATACAGCGTCTCCATGTGAATTCCCCAGTACTCCTTCAGGTACACAGTTTCACACCCACACTCATGTTCACACCGCCCACCCCAGCCAGCATTCCAGAGATAGGGGTCACCCTTCAGTAAGCATTGGAAGAGGCTGCTGGAAGCTGATAAGGAGAAATAACAGCTTTTAAGTCAAAATGGGGAAGGAAAGAGAGGAAAAGTCAGTTGGTGGTTAAGGGAACAACAAAAAGCAAGGAGAATAAAAGGGAAATAGCCTTGCACTCAAACTCCCAATCAGCAAAAATTCTTTTAGACGGATGCTCTACTTGACCTTAGTCTAGACACTAACTGTTTACAGTTAGTTTTACCAAGAAAAGTGAGTGTTGATGGAGAAGTCATGTGGACACTATTTTTATGTTTTGCAGATTTCCCTTTGGGGTGGCAGGGGTGAGGGGTGGGGAGACTCCAGCAGACAAATAGAGGCGGTCTCTGTTCATCATGCAAGGATGGTGTCAGCCCTCACAAAGCCCTCCTATTGTCTGACCCCACCAGACTGGCCAGGCACACCAATGCATGCTTTGTTTCTGGACTTGCTTTCTTTCCCATGAAGCGGTTGACAACATCCAAAGGCATGCGCAATGTCATTGAATTGAACAGAGCCACTTTCAAGAAGTAAGAAGAGGGCACTTCAGCCTTGGTTTCTGCTCCTGCTTCACACAGCTGGGAGCTGAAGTCAGGAAGCCCCTCACAATGCTGTGCACAGCGTTAAGCAACCGCAAATATGTATAGCCATTGAGTTTTTCTTGTTCTGGGCACTAGTAATCTTGAATTGTTAACAGCCACTTTCTCTCCTGAAAACGCTCTGCCATGGTCAGCAATTTAGCTGGAATGTTGACACAGCCCTCGGGAACCGGATAATATATTCACATTTCTAAGTGAAAACTTCAACACACGCTTCTTGATTTCTGAGTCAGGTAAGAAAAGCACTGTGCATGCAAGAATGAAGAATTGGCCAGCAATTAAAAAATACCAGCAACTTTCACATTCTGCATTCAGATGAAAACTTCTTTTCTGTGTGTGTGTGTGTGTGTGTACACACGCATGCGTGCATGAGTGTAAAGTTTAGCTCTATCAGAGCCCTGGCTTTAAAACCTAGTTGTTCTGTGCGATGAAGGTTGTGAGGGATGTAGGTCAAAGGTTAAGTGGGGTACATGAAAATTGTGAGATGCATTAGAAAGTGCTTCCTTGCATTTGGAAGTGGTTGCTGGGGATAATGTGCAAAAGGTCAACACTTAGTCATGTGTATGAAAGATGTATGTAGCATGTGTGTGGCACATAATGGGCATTTAATATCTCTCACGATGATCACTTCTGGAGTCCTAGGAAGTTGCCTTGGTTCCTTTTATGGTGGGTCTGTGTCCTTCCAAAAGAAAGAGGACCCTTTGCCTCTCTGTCCTTGCTGTTAAGTCCACGTTCTTCTCTCTTAGCTCCAAGGAAGATGCCAGACTGAAGGTCTCCTGTGCTCCAGCAGATGTCAGTATGGCCTCACTGGAGAACCTAGGGGAGCCTAAGATAAGCACAGCTTGCTTCCAGGGATCCCAGGAGGGTGGCCACTCTTCCCCAGGCCGTCTGAGAACGGAGGCAGAAAAGAGGAGTCACCCACCAGGCTTCCATTCTAGGCTCGCTTCCATTTCAGGAAAGTACACTGTAAAATGGAAGAGATTTGTATAAACATACTTTTATATAACAAACTATGCACTGGGTACCTTATTAGATCCTGGAGAGAGAGGATCCGTTGAAGTCGTTCTTGTCCTCTAGAGCTCCTGGACTTGCCCACGACATTTTGGTTGCCCACCTGTGGGGATCAGCACTTCAAAGGGCAATAGGAAGCATCGGTATTATGTTGAATGAATGACATGGAATGCATGCATGATAGCAAAAGCGTCTGGGTGCTCACTTGCAGAAGAGTATCTAAGAAGGGAGCTGGGGAAGTGGGCACTCCACCCGCAGTTTGGGAGCAAGAGAAACCCTGAGTGAAACAAAGGATAGTCGTGCTACTGAGAGAGAGGAAAGCAAGGGAAAATCCCCGATGTCTGTGGGATGTAATGGCAGCCACCAGGGAAGAGGAATGCATCCCGGATCATCGGAGCATCGCTCCTCAGGAGGCCAGGTGTGGTCTCCCACGGCGACATCAAGAAAGTGGATTGCTTTCAAGGAGCAAGCTCTGGATCAGATAGTTCTCAGCCACCACCTGCATGTGTGACCTTGTGCCCCTGGGCAACTGGGTGGCATGGGGGGCAGATGCCATTAGTAGTCAGAGCAACTGGGTTCCAATTCTGGCCCTACCACTTGGCTCCTATGTGACCTTGTGCCACCGACGTAACCTTCCCAGAGAGCTGAGTTTCTTGCCTATAAAATGAGGATTTTACTAGAACCGACTTCTTGAAACTATGTGAGGATTAAATGAGATCACCCATGGAAAGCATTTGTTAGAGTAGCTGGCGTACGTTTAGACGGGAATAAATATTAGCTATTATTATTATCAGTGTTTCTAAGACCCTTTTTCCATCCATAAAATGACCAAGTGAACCAGCAAATCGACAAGGTCTCTTACAGACAGAAGAATTAAAAGGGCTCTGATTCCGTGCGTCTGTTTCCATTCGTGTCATAAGATGGGAGTGGGAAGCAGCAAAGCAGAGAAGGTGGACTTAGGCGTGTAGAGAAATCAATGAGAGGATTATCACTGCTTGCGACGAGAAACAATGTGTGCTTTATAAAAAGAGGCTATTCTATGTCCCCCATTCCGTGTCAAGCAGGAAAAGCCCTAGGAAGGGTTTTCCACGTCTGATGTAGCTCAGCCTGGCTGCATGAAATTCTGAATAAACAGGGGCTCTTTGTCTAACAGACAGGCTGGTCTGACGTTCGTGGATTCCAGTCTTCCGCGGGCTCAGGGCACTTTCCCCTCCCTGTTTGCTGATAAACACCAGACCCGGCAGTCTCCCTGCTTAATCGTTAACCGACCTTCGCATTCCCGTGTCCCATGGTCCTCGTCACACTTCTTCGCCCTTCCCAGTGGCAGGAGCAGCCAGATCTTTAAATATCTGGGCTCATCGCAGGGTTTTGGCTACCCTTAGGCACACATTTGCAAAGCTGAGGTAACAGAACAAAGGTCCTTCCTCTCCCTCCCTTTCTCCCCCTATCAGCCCACACCCCATCCAGTCGGAGAAGCCCTGGAGAGGTGTCACTACCACCTCCTTAAAGCTGCTATTCTGACTCATCCTTTGTGGACCCAGGAAGTCTCACTGCAGGAAGAAGCGAGTTAATATTTAACCCCAAGGGGGCAAAGGGCATTTAGAATAGGATCTGGAGTCCCAGGAGGCAGAGAGAAAGTCACAGAGGCAGAGTGACTGGCAAAGAAGAGAGTCAAGTCCTGGATGTAAGGACAGGAGACCCTCCACCAAGTGCTTTACGGACGCTCCTTCATTTTGCTCAGTACACTCATCAGATGCACAGGGCAGGCAGCAGACGGTGCCCCATCCTGCCTGCCCAAAGCCTGAGCTAACACACGCAGGGGGGAGGTTCTGCTTACGTGACCCCAGCAAGAATCTCCTAGACCTCTAGGCTTAGGAAGCTTCCCACAAAAGACAAATGGAATGATGTCTCAATTGAAGTGTGCTCAGGCCCTGGCCGGTTTGGTTCAGCGGTTAGAGCATCGGCCTGCGGTCCAGAGAGACCCGGGTTCGGTTCCCACTAAGGGCATGTTCCTTGGCTGCAGTTTGTCCCCGGCCCTGGTTGGGTCATGTGGGTGGCAACCACTTGATGTGTCCCTTTCACGTCAATGTTTCTCTCCCTCACACTCTATCTGAACAAAATATTGAATAATGTCCTCGGGTGAGGATTAAATAAATAAATAAATAAATATTTAAAAAACATAAAAAATTTGTGCTCAGGAAAATAAATAAATAATAAAACAAATAGAAACATAAATAAATAGTGTGCTCGGGAAAGAGAGACTCCTTTATAATCAAGACTAAGTCTCTGATACACCCTGAGAACAATTGGGACGAAAGCCCAACAATTGATTCCTTCTATTGCTTTCTTTGTTAAAAATTAATTGATTAATTTTTGTTACAGATGTCCTTTTTCCCCCATTGACACCCTCCTCCCCGCTCCTGTTCCCCGTCCCCCCCTTCACAGTATCATTGTCTATGTCTATTGGTTACGCATATATGCATATAAGTTCTTTGGTTTATCTCTTCCTGTGCCCCCATCCCTACATACACACACACACACCCTTCCTCTGAGGTTTGTCAGTCTGATCCCTACTTCTATGTTTCTGGATCTATTTTGTTCATCAGCTTATTTTGTTCATTATATTACAAAAATAAGTGAGCTCATATGATATTTGTCTTTCTCTGACTGGCTTATTTCACTTAGCATAATACTCTCCAGTTCCCTCCATGTCGTCTCAAAGAGTAAGAGACCTTTCTTTCTTATAGTTGCATTGTATTCCATTGTGTATATGTACCACAGCTTTTTTATCCACTCACCTATAGACAGACACTTGGGCTGTTTCCAGATCTTAGCTATTGTAAATAGTGCTGTTATGAACATAGGGGTGCGTATATTCTTTCTGATGGGTGTTTCAGTCTTCTCAGGATATATTCCTCAAAAGGAGATCACTGGGTCAAAAGGCAGTTCAATTTTTAATTTTTTAAGGGAACTCCATATTGTTTTTCATAATGGTTGCACCAGTCTGCATTCCCACCAGCAGTGTACTAGAGTCCCCTTTTCTCCACATCCTTGCCAGCACTTGTTGTTTAATGATTTGTTGATGGCGGCCACTCTGGCACGGGTGAGATGATACTCATAGTTGTTTAATTTGCATCTTTCTGATGATTAGTGATGTTGAGCATTTTTTCATATGTCTCTTGGCCATTTGTATGTCCTATTTGGAGAAGTGTCTATTTTGGTGGCCTGCCCTGTTAATTGGATTATCTATCTTCTTTTTCTTGAGTTGCATGAGTACTCTATATTTTTGGAAATTAACCCCTTATCTGATATATCATTGGCAATTATGTTCTCCCATGCAGTGGGTTCTCTTACAATTGTGATGCTTGTTTCTTTTGTTGTGCAGAAGATTTTTAGTTTGATGTAGTCCCATTTATTCATTTTTCCTTTTTTTCTCTTGACCTAAGCGATATATCAGTGAAAATTCTGCTGTGTGTGATGTCTGAGATTTTGATGCCTACATTTTCTTCTAGGATTTTTATGGTTTCATGGGTAACATTTAAGTCTTTTATCCATTTTGAGTTTATTCTTGTGTATAATGTAAGTTGGTGATCCAGTTTTATTTTTTTGCATGTAACTATCCAATTTTCCCAGTCCCATTTAAAAAAAACAATCTCTCTTGATTTTTTAGGGAGAGGAAGGGAGAGATAGAAACATCTATGTGAGAGACACACATCAATAGCTGCCTCCTGCACACTCCCTACCAGGGATCGAGCCCCCAACCCGGGCACGTGTCCTGACCTGGAATTGAACCAGGACCTCTCAGTTCATGGGGTGATACTTAGTCCACTGGGCCTCTGAGCCACACTGGCCAGGCGCCAACACCATTTATTAAAGAGACTGGCTTTACTCTATTGTATGCTCTCACCTCCTTTGTCAAACATTAGTTGAGCATAATGTCTTGGGTCAATTTCTGGGTTTTCTGTTCTGTTTCATTGATCTATATGCCTGTTCTTGCGCTAGTACCAGGCTGTTTTGATTACAATGGCTTTGTAGTATAACCAGATATCTGGTGTCATGATCCCTCCTACTTTGTTCTTTTTCAAGATTGCTGTGGCTATTCAGGGTCTTTTTTGGTTCCATATAAACTTTTGGTGTGTTTGTTCTAGTTCTGTGAAATATGTTGTTGGGATTTTAATGGGGATTGTATTGAATCTATAGATTGCTTTGGGTAGTATTGACATTTTAATGATGTTAATTCTTCCAATCCATGAACAAGGTATCTCCTTCCACTTTTTTATATCATCCTCTATTTCCTTTTTCAATGTCCTGTAGTTTTCTGCAAACAGGTCCTTTACTTCTTTGGTTAAGTTTATTCCTACATATCTTAATTTTTTGTTGCAATGGTAAATGGGATTGTTTTTCTAGTTTCTCTTTCTGTGTGTTCATTATTGGTGTGTAAAAATGCCAACAATTTCTAAATGTTGATTTTTGTATCTTGCTACTTTGCAGAATCCATTTATTAAATCTAGTAGTTTTTTGAAAGTGACTTTAGGGTTTTCTATGTACAATATCATGTCATCTGCAAATAATGACAGTTTTACTTCCTCCTTTCCAATTTGGATGCCTTTTATTTTTCTTCACATCTAATTGCTGTGGCTAAGACTTCCAGTGCTATGTTGAATAAGAGTGGTGAAAGTGGACATTCCTGTCTTGTTCCTGTTCTTAAGGGAAATGCTTTTAGTTTTTGTCCATTAAGTATGAGGTTGGCTGTTGGTTTGTCATATATGGCCTTGATTATGTTGAGGTGTAATCCTTCTGTTCCCACTTTGCTGAGAGTTTTTATCAAAAATGGGTGCTAGATTTTGTCGAATGCTTTTTTAGCATCTATTGATATGATCATATGGTTTTTATCTTTCATTTTGTTTGTGTAGTATATCACATTTATTGATTTACAAATATTGCATCCCTGGGATAAATCCCACTTGATCATGGTATATAATTTTTCTTTTTAATCCTCACCCGAGAATATTTTTTTCTTTTTTTATCTTCAGATAGAGTGAAAGGGTGGGAGGGAGGGAGGGAGAGAGATATTGCTTGGTTGCCTCCCACAACCTGAACCGGGGCGGGGGAGGGGGGGCTGAATTGCAACCGAGGTACATGCCCTTGACTGCAATCGAACCGGAGACTCTTTGGTCTGAGGACCGATGCTCTAACTGCTGAGCCAAACCAGCCAGGGCCATATTTTTTAATATATTGCTGGATCCTCTTTGCTAAGATTTTGTTGAGGATTTTGGCTTCTATGTTCATCAGGGATATTGGCCTGTAATTTTCTTTCTTTGTAGTGTCTTTATCTGGTTTTGGGATTAGGATTATGCTGGCCTCATAAAAAGAGCTTAGAAGTCTTTCTTCCTCTTGAATTTTTTGGAATTGTTTGAGGTTCTTTTTCAAAGAACCAGCTTTGGTTTCATTGATCTTTTGCATTGATGTTTTAGTCTCCATGTCACTTATTTCTACTCTGATCTTTATTATTTCCTTTCTTTTACTAACTCTGGGTTTTTCTATTTGTTCTCTTTCTAATCTTTAAGTCAGAGGCTTAGATAGTTTATTAGAAAATTGTCTTCTTTCTTGAGGTAGGCCTGTATTGCTATGAACTCTCGGGACTGCTTTTGCTGGGTCCCATAGATTTTGTGTTGTTGTTTGTTCATTTTCATTAGTTTACGTGATTTTATTTCTTTCTTGATCTCATTGGTAACCCATTTATTGTTTAATAACATGCTATTTAGCCTCCATGCATTTGAATGTTTTTGAGTGTTTTTATTGTAATTGATTTCTAGTTTCATGCCATTGTGATCTGAGAACATGCTTGATATTATTTCAATCTTCTTAAAATTGTAGAGACTTACTTTGTACTCCAATATGTGGTCTATCTTCAAGAATGTCCCGTGTGCACTTGAGATAGTGTATATTCTGCAGCTTTGGGGTGAATTGTTCTGTATCAATTAAGTCCAAATGATCTAGTGTGTCATTTAGGGATTCTGTTTCCTTGTTAATTTTTTCTCTGGAAGATCTATCCAGTGGTGTCAGTGGCTATCTATCTCTCCCTTGAAGTCCTCCAGAAGTTTTAAAATATATTTTGGTGCTCCTATATTCGGTTCATATATGTTTACCAGGGTTATATCCTCTTGTTGAATCATTCCTTTTATTACTATGTGGTGAGCTTCTTTGTCTATTATGGTGCTCATTTTGAAGTCTATCTTATCAGATATGAATATTGTTACACCAGCTTTTTTTTTTTTTTTTTCATTTTCATTTGCCTGGAAAATTTTTTCCATCTTTTCACTTTATCTTGTGTTAGTCTTTTGTTGTGAGGTGACTTTCTTGTAGACAGCATATATATAGGTCACGTTTTCTTATCTAATCAACTACCCTATGTCTTTTGATTGGAGCATTTAAGTCATTTACATTTAAGATTATTATTGATAGATACTTATTCGTTGCCATTTTTATTTTATGCCTGTGTTCCTCTCTCTCCCTCTATTTCTTCTTCTTCTTACAACAGTCCCTTTAGCATTTCTTACAGTGCTGGATTGGTGGTAGTAAATTCCTTTAGCTATTTTTTTTTTGTATGTGAAGCTCTTCATTTCACTTTCAATTTTGAATGACAGCCTTGCTGGATAGAGTAGTCTTGGATTCAGACCCTTGATTTTTATTATGTTGTATATTTCATGCCACTCCCTTCTGGCCTACAGTGTTTCTATTGAGAATTCAGCTGACAGTCTAATGGGAGATCCCTTGTAGGTAACTATCTGCCTCTCTCTTGCTTCCTTTAAGATTCTTTCTTTGTCTTTAAAGTTTGCCATTTTAATTACAATGTGTTTAGCTGTGGGTCTTTTGGGGTTCATCTTGCTTGAGACTCTCTGTGTTTTCTGGACTTGTGTGACTTTTCCTTCATCAGATTAGAGTTTTCTGTCATTATTTCTTCAAACAGGTTCTCTATGCCTTTCTCTGATTCTTCTCCTTGTGGTACCTCTATGATGTGCATGTTATTATGTTTCATGTTATCCCAAAGCTCCTTTAAACTCTCCTCCTGCTTTTTAATTTCTTTTCTTTTTTTTTTTTTCCCATTTGCTGCTCTATTTGGGTGTTTTTTCCTACCTTGTCTTCTAATTCACTAATTCGGTTTTCAGCTTCTTCTAATCTACTAATGAATCCTTCAAGAAATTTTATACCAACTATGTCAGTTGTTATTTCCACTTGATTTTTATTCATAGCTTCTACCTCTTCTTTATGCTAATGTAGTTCCCACTGAGCTCTTTATAATTCTCATTAAGATGCTTGTAGTTCTCACTGAGTTGTTTGAGCACCTTAAAATCATTGCTTTGAGTTCTTTATCTGCCACATTGCTTGCTTCCATTTCAGGTAGTTCCTTTGCTGGTGATTCCTCCTTTTCTTTCATTTGAGTGTTATTTCTTGTCTCACCATTTTAGCAGTCTGGTTGTTCCCGGCCAGGTGAGGCATGTTGGGATGTGTAGGCAGGTCAGTGTGTATCAGATAAGACTGCTCTGCCTCCCAGACCATTCTGGTGCTTGGAGCCTCTTGCCTGCTGTGGGTCCTGGTGGCTGGTATTCGTCTATTGTGGTAGGCACTGCTGGGGTGCGTGGGTCTGGCTGGTTCTCAGCTGGGGTGCATGGATCCTCAGGTACCACTACTGCCTGGTGGGGTTCAGCTTCTGATCAGTTACTGCTGATGCTGCTGGGGGTGGGTCTCAGCTTCTGGTCTTCACTGCTACTGCTGCTGCTGTAGCCAGGGGATGCATCTCAGCTCCCAATCCTCTGTTGCTGTTGGGGGTTGAGAATGCCCAGCTCCCAGGACTTTGCTGCCGCTGGGAGAGGGGTTTTACTCCCAATCCACTGCTGTAGTTGTCAGGGGCGGGTCTCGGCTGCCTGAGCCTTGCTGCTGCCTGGGTTGGGGCACTGTTCCTGATCAGCGTCTGCTGATGCTGCTGGGAATAGGTCTCAGATGTCGATCTGCGCTGCTGCCGCTGCTGCCGGGGAATGGGTGTCAGCTCCCAAGCCTCTGCTGCTGCTGGGGGTGTGTCTTGGCTCTGGAGACTCAGCAGCTGGAGGGTGGGGCTCTGCTCCCGAGCAAGTCACTACTGCTGTCGGGGATAATGCTTGGCTCCCAAGCTGGCACTATGCTGCAAGGGGTGGTGTTCAGCTCCCCAGCAGGCTGCAGCTGCTGCTGTGAGGGATGGTGCTCAGCTCCTGGCCTTGCTGCTGCTGGGGGTGGGGCTTGGCTCCTGGCCCATTGCTGCTTCAGGGAGCAGGTACCTTGACAGTGCCACTACTGTGTGCTGGTCCACATTGACACAGCGGGAGCCACTGGTCTGATGGTGTAAGGTGCACTGGTGGCCTCAGGTCATGCATTATCTCATTTAATCCTCACAATAGGCAAATGGGACAGGTACTATTGTCCTCGTTCTACAAATAGGGAAACTGATGTCTAGAGAGGTTGAATAACAACTGGATGTACCCTAAGTGCTGGAGCTGGCATCTGAATCCAGGTCGGTATGTCTCCAAAGCCCATGCTCTTAACCCCTATGACCTTTTCAGCCTCAGTATCTTTAGACTTAGTGTTCCCTCTGCTATAATACTCTTCTTTCAGATTTCTCTAAGGCTGGCTCAATCTCATTTGTTAGGTATTAACTGCTCACATCAGGTCTGCAGAGGTGTATTGTTTTTCCTCAGGGCTGTTGCACTGCATAACTCCAGGGGGCGCTGTTCACATAGAATGTAATGGAAATGGTGCCTCATAGGAATTGAGTAATGTGGCAACTCAGTTTTCTATCTTCCCATCTGGTTTCATTTTACTTCTTAGCACTTACCCTATCTAAAATGCACTGTTTTATTTATATAACTTATTTATTGTCTGTGTCCCCCAAGAATATATAAACTTCATAAGGTCAGTGACCTGTCTTATTTACTGCTGTTTGCCAAAGACTCAGTGACAGGCCCATAGTAGGTACTTAATACATTATTTTTTGGATATTCTTGAATATGTTATACTGACTTCCAAGAAGCCTTTCCTCATTGGAATCACAAAGTTGTAGGAGAGTTTCAAAATATACTTGGCATCATGAAAGTATTGATGTAGTAGGTTAGGATTACAAACTACTTCTTACATTTTTTGTGCTTTAAGTTTTATGAGCTTTGCAGAAAATTAGAACTCTCAGTGTCATTGACCAAACAGACATTTATTTGACCAAAATTAAGAAATCTCAGAATGTCATGTATTAGAAAAGACCTTGTAAAGTTAGCAGTCCCATTCCCAGGACTCAGCGATTCTCTCCTAAGTGATACTTATGAGGAGCTTCTCCCCTTGTTCCCAGGAGATGGTGCAAGATTGTTCATGAAGTAACTGAAATGTCTCATGACAAGAAAATAGACAAAGGAAATGTGTCCTCTAGAAACTTTTGAGGCCTCGATAAATGAATAATTCCAACTACACACAAAAATCTAGAAGAATCTTAGTAATATAATCCTGAATTTAAAAAGCAAGTCCCAGAAGATTACATAACATTTGATGCTCTTTTAAGAATGTTTATTTTAAAACCCCTCAACAATTATTAAAAACAAAAAGAGCAAGAAAATGGTCAATTCAACATTCTTCACTGTGGTTACCTTGTGTAATGGCGAGTGGGGGAAGGATGGGAAGGAGAAAACAGTTAAATAGAAGTTGTTGTCAGTATTGTGGTTCTTGGGTAGTTTCTGGCATTAAACCACCTCCTTCAACACCATTATTTCATATTCCTCCCTCTGCATGGAGAGAATTGTAGGAGGTAGACTCAAAGGTGACTCTTACAGCATAAGCTGGACCCAGGGTCACGTCCACTCAGTTTTGTATTCCCCGGGCCTGTGTGCAGTGTCTAGCAAAACACAGATCCTCAGTGAGGTTTCTTGAATGAAAAGATAAGTGAATAAATATAAGAAAATGTCAAATTCTTTTGGTTAATATTGCATGTAATCTGAGTAACCACTCACCCCAGACTGTACCCTGCCCCCTAGACAAAATGAACTATGTAACTGATTTCCTAATTAGTTGAAAGTAAAAAATACTGACATGCTTCAAGAGTAGTAAAAACACATATAGCATTTTCCATATAGACTACTTCACAACACTCATCAATACTAGGCTGTGTAGGGACAAAATGATTTCAACTCAAATACAGTACAGAAAAAGCTTTTTAATGCACTTTTTTTTTTTTTTTTCCAGGCAAAAGAGCTTCAGAAAACATCCATCATTAAGTAGTTTTACAAATGGCACTTTTGGCTACATTAGAGAATTGGAGATGAGTCCCGTGTGTTCTTTTCTGATAGGAGAGTAGTAGATCAGTTTTATAATGCAACCCATTCTTTGAATAAAAAATAGCTAATTTGTTCTAAAAGACAAGAAAAGTGAAAGCCTAAAGTCACTGTTTTAAAAATTTAACATTTATTTCATGCTATACTATCTATTTTCGCCTTATAATTTTAAGTATTATGCTATAATTTTTGATAAAATGAGAACATAAATTTCAATCTAACTTTAAAATAAGCATATATATTAAGTACATATAGTAATGCATTTAACAATGCCATGTGCTCACTTTGATGATGACCTTCATTTTGGTACCCTGCAGATTTGTCCTTTTGGTATTGAACTGAGGAAATACATATTATACCTGAAATTCTACCTCAGATGAATAAAACTGTGGTCAATGATATCAGTAGACTCCAATCAATCAGAAAAACTGAAAAGAGTTATTCTGATCATTTATGAACAAAATGAAATGGGATTAATACTCAACAGGAGAGAACAGTTAATATCATCAGTTTAAAATAGGCTCTGAACGTAGATTATTTTCACAGCACATTTAAAAGGAATGAGTATCTGAAAATGTGAGAATCCACTTTAAAGGGAAAGCAGTGATTTTTAAATTATTCATTGCACTCCAACACATTCACCTTTAAGATGGTGTGAAGTTAAGATGGTGTGAAGCTGATCTCATCTAATCTACTCAAACATGGATATCTTCTTCATGTTACCCCTCATTTCTCTATCAGTCTCCTGACCAATTGACAGGATTATTTAACAGAGATTAATAATAAAACATCAGACAACTGAATCAAGCCAAAAGGCAACTGCATTTTTCTCTCCACAACAGAATGAACAAACATAGCTTTTGGATTTGCACTAAGAGCACATACAGTGCTAATGAAGAAACAAAAAACTACTTCAAGCTCCATCCCCAAAACATAAACGCATTACATAAACACCTGAAAAATCAGGAGTTTTCTCTGGGAAGGAAGAAAGCGATTTCAGAGATTCTCAGTGAGTGAAACCTCACACTGCTACACACATACATTGAAATATAAGTTCTCAGAAATACTGCTTACTGTTAATTAGGAATAATTCTTGGTGTTTCATTTAGGGACAGAGTTTCGAAACGTTAAAGCAATTCTACTGTCAACATACCACACAAAATATTTAATTTTTTTAATGATATGATTTAACAACCTGAGTCAATGAAAATGTATACCCTTCGCCTGCACGGGTACATGGCACTATTTGCACTTTATAAGTACCATGGAGCCAAAGGCCTGTTTCACCAGATCACCCATACTGCAGGACACTAGCCTGGGAAGGTCACAGGATTGGGGGCAGGAGACTGGCGTTTGACCTGGGCACTGGACCCAACAAGC
Organism: Molossus molossus; assembly: GCF_014108415.1. Taxonomy (NCBI): domain Eukaryota; kingdom Metazoa; phylum Chordata; class Mammalia; order Chiroptera; family Molossidae; genus Molossus; species Molossus molossus. Next base: position 60,301,883 of record NW_023425351.1, on the reverse strand, counting down.
ATCATGATTTTGGACATGTCACTTGACGACTGCACACCTGTTTCCTCATCAACAAGACAGGAAGTCATTTAAGCATTTTCTGACTTTGAAATTTTCATCAGGCTCTGGGCTTTATTCACAACTTGATAGCATATTTCTACCCAGAGGCTGGTCAGCCATTTGCATCTGGAGAGTTGAGGTTGTTCAATAACTAGGCAACTTCTTGGTCCTTTATTCAAAAAACAATGAGTACCTACTCTTAGTGGAGTAAAATTTTTGCAGCTCCTCCCATCAAAAGGCAGAGGCTATTGCTCTATCTCTTGATTCTGGGCTAGCTTTGTGACTTCTTTTATATAAATGAATGCTATTCAAGTGACACTGTGTGACTTCCAAGCAAGTCCACGAAAGGTCAGGCAGTTTCCATTCTGACCCTCTTTGACCTCATGAGGCCTAGTGAGGAAATCTGGGCTAGCTATGGGGAAAGCCACAGGGAGTGGAGCTGAGGCACCCCAGCCCACAGCCCCACCAACTGCGAGACACATGCATGAAGTCATCCAAGACCAGCCAGCACCTATCAACTATTCCCTGACGACAAATGTTTGTGTAAACCCAACCAGTACCGCAGGGAGCAGTGACTGGCCAACCCATAGGATCACGAGCAAATAAATAGTGTGATAAGGCATGTTTAGGGTGGTTCAGTGGACAGCAATAAATAGCGGCCACATTACTCTGTGCCAGGACTGGGCTAGATCAAGGGAATACCTAGGTGACAAGACACAGCCCCTTTTCTGCAGAAGCCAAGTGTAGTTAGGGAGACAGACATGTAATGGGACAATTTCAAAGTAAATGTCATCAGGGCTGGAACCACAGGGGGTCGGTACATAGGGTCCATGGACGTTAATCCCAAAACTAGGGAGCTGGCAATGGTTTCTCAGAGGAGACACTATCTAATGAGAGTTAATGAGACATTTTTCCAGGCAAAGAAAGATATTCCAGAGAAGAGAAACTGCTGGAGGGAGCTAGAGAGCCCCCTAGAGGAGTGGGAGCACTCACTTTAATGACACTGTGAGCATGTCACAGGTGGGCTGGAGGGGTAGCTAAGGTGAAGCTCTCTTGGCCTTAAGTAGAATTTTCTAGCATTTGGCCTTTAAACACAGAGTGATAAGAGCTAAAGGAGAAAACAGTTCCTCCCTCCCTCCCTCCCTCCCTCCCTCCCTCCCTCCCTTCCTGCCTTTGCATTGGTATCCTTATGACCAAAGACGTCAAGGACACTCTGAACCAAATACATTCTGCAGGCAGGAGGCAGTGTGGAGCAAATAAAGACCAACACTTACCTCCCTGGTGCTTAGACTGGCTGAAGGGAAGTGATGTTGTGCCAGGGTGCAAGATGATGGGCATTCGGAAATGAGTAAAATTTACAAATAGCAGGAAGAAGAAGATGCCATTTCCCAAAAGGTGGTCCTTACCTAAAACAATCTATAGATTCAGTGCAATCTGCATCAAAATACCAACCACATATTTCAAAGAACTAGAACAAAAGTTTATATGGAACCAAAAAACACCCTGAATAGCCACAGCAATCTTGAAAAAGAAGAACAAAGTAGGAGGGATCACAATCAGGTCATACTACAAAGCCACTGTAATCAAAACCATCCGGTACTGGCACAAGAACAGACAGAGAGATCAATGGAACATAACAGAGAACCCAGAAATTGACCCAAGTCATTATGCTCAATTAATATTTGACAAAGGTGACAAGAGCATCCAGTGGAGTGAAGACAGCCTCTTCAATAAATGGTGTTGGGACAATTGGATAGCTCTGTGCTGAAAAATGAAGCTAGATCACTAACTTGCACCATACACAAGAATAAACCCAAAGGCGGTCCTTCTCTTGTCAACTAATGAATACCTGGGGACAGAAAGCACTTGAGACTCCTCTTTTACAGATGTTATGCAATTATTCTAAAACTTCCTGGTTGTGTGACCTTGGGCACGAGACTAACCTCTGCATGGTCCCTACAGTGTGAAAGGCCGGGGGTGGTAACACGGGTTTTCACATTAAATAAACTCGTGTTTGAATCCAGGCTACTATCATTTAGTAATTTTTGCAGCTGGGGTAACTCAGAGACCACTTTTAAACTTGTTCAGACTTAGTTTCCACAACCAAAGTGAGGACGTTAAGACCTACTGTGCAGTGTCGGAAAGAGGTCACACTTGTTAGGAGCAGTGGCAGGGACAGGCGTACAGTATAGACGCACAGACGATCATACATACGCAGGTGATGATATTCTCAAACAGGGGTCCACAGCATTAACATTAGCCATTCTATCTTACTTCGAAATCCTACTCCTGACTAAAGCTACAGATCAGAAAAGTTCAATTACCAGAAACATATACATTGAACACTTTGAACATGGTATGTCAATTCCACCAGTACCAATACATTATGATAACCTGTCACAAAATAATGGCTGAGGTACATCATTCATATTTTACTTTGTTACTACATAATAGGAAAGCAACCTCATTGTTCAGAATGCATTGTATGAAATGAAGAATTCAGCATTCCCTGCCCCTCCTGATTTTGGCACTTTGAGGAATTTCCTCTACACATCAAGCCCCCAAATGCATTCTTTTCTAGACCAAAAAGAAAGAAAGAAACATGCATATATACAAGTGAGCTGAAAAGTTACAGCACAAGACTTGCTGTTGGTGAAAAATAACCCCGCCAAGTAGGCAGCACGTCATGTCCTTAGAATACCTTCTACTAGAAAGCTAGTAAAAATTCAGGCCAATAAGGCAATTTAGTTTCAAGTTTTATCACATATGGGCCAAGTTCTAGAAAACTTCACTTAAAAACGAACAAGCTCACAGTGAAGTCTTGCCAAGGCCTGATTCTTAATTAGAGGTGTATATACAAACGTCTCTGTTTTGACACTCAACACATTCCGCAATAACTCCAGAAAGCTGCCGGGGCTGGTACAATAAAATGATTTAGGCTCAGAGGAAACACAGCAAACACGCTGACGTTGTATTTCCCTGCCAGTCACCCAGTTTTTAACCAGTGCCATAGATGCACACAGATGTTAAGTTACAAGTTGATAAAGAAAGGCGAGAATTAAGAAAAAGCCTTTTTAAAAAAATAGCTTTGGAACCTCCTTCAAAATGCTACTTAACAGGTACTAATCCTTTGCCTGTTGCTTTAACTTGGAGCTCGGTGAAATCTAGATTCTCCAGTAAACAGTTCCGTGCTCATTTTGGTGAGAATACAGTTTAAAATCTGTAAAAACTCCTCTACTGACTCCTGCGCAGGAGATTTGAGCAGGCTGCTGTTTGGGCTAGAGAAGCGTTTCAACAGCATTCTGCGAATTAAGGTAAGAAACAGTGGATGAGAACTACAAACAGAAATCGAGGAAAGCAATTCTACCCACTAAGAAAATTCTGCGTCCCGAATATTTTTTTACACTGATATACATTGTTTGTAAGATGTATTACCCGGTTCTTCCCCATCCAAACAGTGTGTGAAATGCAAATTCAGATGTGTCTGTTGGGGAAAAGATCTGCGTGTCCAAAGCCGTCCACGCACGTGGAAGTCTTGTCATTGCATTGCTTCGTGTTGTTTTGGCTTCGTTCGCCCACAGGCCACTGGGAGCGCCGGGAGGGCCACCGCTCAGCACTCTAGCTCCTCCATGACTTCCATGACAATGGTCCGTGGGCCCGTGAGAATCAGGTTGCTCACGGTCCGGTAGTCTACATGCAGCACGTTGAGCCCATTGACAGACACGACAAACTGACAGACCTGAGGGCAAGACAAAGGAAAGGCATCTGTGATGGCTCTTGGTTTTCCCAGACCTCCAATAAGACATCGTGTAGGTCTCCCAGGTCACGTCATTCTTAAAATGCCCAGCCACGGCCCAGCCGGTGTGACTCAGTGGTTGAGTGTCGACCCATGCACCAAGAGGTCATGGGTTCGATTCCTGGTCAGGGCACGTGCCCAGCGGGGGGCACGCAGGAGGCGACCAATTGATGTTCTCTCTCATCAATGTTTCTCTCTCTCGCCCTCTCCCTTCCTCTCTCTGTAAAATCAATAAAGAAAAAAAAATTGTTTTTGAATACCCACCCAACCATATCCAGCTGACAACTGCCATTCAGTGTTTTCTAAGAAACTACACTTTTTTCTGGAAGGCAAGGTAATGGAAAAAGCACTTTATAAAATTGGGTTTAAATCCTAACTCGGCAATTTACTACCTTAAGCTACAGGTATTTGCATTTCTGAGCTTTTCCTCAACTCTAAAACAGGCATGATTAAGAATAACAACAATAATACCTCCTATAAGACTGTTGTAAGAATTAAATGCGGTAAAGTTTCTACTACAGTGCGCGGAACCTACGGGATACTCAATAGGTTATCACAGCACAGCACGTGTGGCTGTTATTTCTCTGGACCCAGTGTACAGGGAGACCTATGGCCTGGTGTTCAGGACAGTCCTGTTGCATACCTGCTGTTCCTGAATAACTGTCAGGAGTGCATCCTCTGACTTGCCAAGGTGTCCCAGGTGAGATAAATTCCCCATTTCCCCTCCTTATACAAATGAATGAGGCCAACAAAGGGCAGCTTTTATGTTTGTTTTGTTTTTTATTGTTTTTATAGAGGAAGGAAAAGGGAGAGAGAAAAACATCGATGTAAGAGAGAAACATTCATTGGTTGCCTCCCGCACAGCCCCCAACAGGGGATTGAACTCGCAACCTGGGCATGTGCCCTGACCAGGAATCTAACCGGTGATCTTTTGGTGTACGGGATGGCGCTTAATCAGCTGAGCCACACCGGCCAGGGCAAAGGTCAGCTTTTATGTCATCAGTATTACTTAACTTGTGATAGGAGAGAGAACTGCAGTAAGAAAAAGGCGTCACTCGATAATGAGGGGCCATCCTGGCTATGTCATAGGAAGCTTGACACTGCCCCGCATGGGAATACTTCTCTTGAAGCCAGTGGTGGCATCAGGCGGTGGGTACTTTACATTTAGCTGACATGCATGAGCAGATGGTATGAAGATGTGGCTATTCGATATGAGCAATTGCTTATGTCCCTCAAGTAGAACAATGGAGAACACAGGTCTCCAGCTGTGCATGATAAGAGCAAAGGGGAACCACCCGGCGTACAGGGGTACTTGCGGCAGGCTAAAGAATACCCCGACCCCCCGAGACGCCCACCTCCCACTCCCCAGAGCCTGTACATAGGGTAGTTTACAGGGCGGCGGGGACTTAAGATTGCAGGTGGAATCGGGTTGCTTATCAGCTGCTTTTAACCGAGGGCATTTACTCTGGGGCATAGAGGTGGGCCCGGTGTAACTGCAGGGTCCTCAGAAGAGAAAGGCAAAACAGTCGAAGGCAGAAGATGTGACAGCCGAAGCAGAGCCTGGAGGGGTACAAGGAAGGGGCGGGAGCCCAGGAGTGCAGGCGGCCCCCAGAGGCTGGAAAAGGCGAGGAAGGGGTTCTGGTTCTCGCTCAGAACCTGCGAAGGCATGCGGACCACCTGCCGACACCTTTAGCTCCCACTTCTGACTCCACAGCTACAAGGTAATAGATGCGGGTTGTTTTAAGTCAACAAGTTAGTGTTATTTGGTTACAGCAGCCATAGGAAACGAAGAAATATTCTTGCTGAATGAATTGAATGAATAAATGTACTAAGCAAAAAAAAAAAAGTACAATTAGGCTTGAACACAAAGAGGTCCTTAATTCTTATCACTTCTCCCTGCACTTACTGGGTGGCTTTTTGTGTCACTTCAAATCCTCAGCATATGTACACTTAGACGTTTACTGCAAGTTGTTTCCTTGAATGAGGGGGAAAAGTCATTTTATCATGCTTGTTCTCAAGGTCGTATTTTTGGTCAGGCGGTAGGAAAGACGTCATCTCCCCCTAAGTGGTCCTGACAACGGCTGTGGTTCCAGCAGCTCCAATGTTGTTACTAAAGATGAGCGACATGATCAAGGAATATAGGGAGAACTATGTAACATATTCAGTTATAATGGACTTTGATTTAGCATCCACGGTACACTGTGTTCTGCCAATAAACACATATTACAAGTAACCACAGGAAGTGCACAGCTTGGGGAAAAAATTATTTTTCTTCTATATTAAAAAACAAATCCATGCAAATAAATAGAACATGTGACGACCTCTGAAGAGACCTACCTACCTACCTTAGGCACATATTACCTCCTACCTGGGCTCAGGACACTTAGCTGCGCCCACAGATGGTAATGAGAACTCAAGAGAGGTTAGGACGCTTTTCTTCTGCTTTATCAGATCTGCAAATATGTGACTGCAGTTCTCTCTTTTCCCCAGTTCATAGACCAGAGATCAATTGTGAGCTCATGTAGTTTCTCTAAACTTAATCTACAGAAAACGTCGTACCTTAACTTCATAGAAGGGATGTGGAGGACATCATCCTTAATGAAAAGGAAGAACAAAACCTTCCTAAGTCATAGGTGAGTGATGTCTTTGACCAGAGTAGGTCTGGAAAGAGTTAACAGGAAGAGGGAGGCAGGACTCAGCACAGGTCGGGTGTGATCGGTTGGGATAAATACCTAGGCTGAACTCCAGCTTCCCTGAGAAGGAGCCAAACCAACCAAATAATCTGCCTCTGAGTCCTCTCCCTGCGCCAGTCCTGGCGGATGCCTGACAACCCTCCGGACAGACTGAGTGCCCATGGGATTGTGCAACTGTACAATCGTTTCTTGTACGGCTGGCGAGAGATCACAATTATTCAATTGTTTCATCCACAGTGGGAGTGAGGTTGGGGAGAAACGCTACACCTGTGATTGCATAAATGCCCTCGCCCTGCCGTGGAAGTCTGTGCTCAGCAAGACGCCTCCTGAAACGGCTGTGTCCATGTGAACGTGGCTCTGGTCTCTCTCTCTCTCATCGTGAAGGGAAAGGGTCGGAGGTTAAGACTGCTTCAGCTTTCCTTGAAAATAAGAAAACATTTAGCAAGACAGAGACCAAGAGAGAGAAAATTTCAGAGACAGAGAGTTGCACAAAGAAGAAAGACATAGATACAGACAATAATCAGGAAGAGCAGAGTCCCAGCTGGCAGGGTACGGAAGCCTATCTAATCAAACACTAAGGAAAGCAGAACCAAGATGTCAAGTGCAGGCGAATGCTTATATTCCTAATCAAACAGAACACCTGGGCGTATTCTAGAGCTCACCCTATCAAGCTCCCACTAAAAGTACCTCTTTTCTTCGAATTCATGCCAGGCATCCAACCTATCTTACTTGACTGCTACTTACCAATTAATGAGGAAGCTTTGGGGGAGGGAGGGCACTTGCATGTTAGAAGTTCCAGGTGGCGGGGTGGAGATGCAAAAGGGTACAGGGGAGATAAATGGTGATAAATAAAGAAGAAGAAGAAGTTCTAGTCACCATTATTTAAACCATTTTCACTGTTTCAATTGCTTAAGTAAAAATTACACCCAAATATAAAACAATGGCCCTCAAACTGTAGTGCAAGTATAAATCACCTTTGGGGGCTTATCGAACATGTGAATTCACAGATCTCACCCAAGACCTACCAAACCAGACTCTTTGAGGGCGGGTCCCAAGAATCCGCACGTTCATTGAATATATCAGGTGATTTTAATCAAGCACTGTGTTGAGAAGCAGAGCTATAAAGTATGCACTGGAATTCTTTCTACCAAACTATTTTAAGAGTTCGCCCCGCCCCTGACAATATTACAACAACGCATTCTACAGCCGTGAGCATCAACAGCCTCGGGTACAAGAGGCCCACCGGCATTTCCGATTTTATTATCATCATCATTTCTTGCCTGAAGTCTATTATTTTTATAGCCAAATTTTGCTATCTTCCGGACTTCAAAATTCATAACAGTGTATAAAATGCTGAAGTTTAGAAGTATCATCAGAGATAACAGCCAAGGTGCTGGAAACAACACCAAACTCACCACACCTGCTGCCACGTGAGCCACGTCTTTCAACCGCTGATGTGGCACGTCCAGACCTGCAGGAATGAGGATGGAGGCTTTTTCCCCTTTTTTGTTAATCCTCACCCAAGGGTATTTTTTCAATTAATTTTTAGAGGGAGTGGAAGGAGGGGGAGAGAGACACATCGACGGGTTGCCTCCAACATGTGCCCTGACTAGGGCCGGGTATTGAACCCAGGTATGTGCTCTTGACCGGGCATCGAACCCCAGAGCCTTCCGTGAGCAGGCTGACGGAGCAGGCTCCAACTGCTGAGCCACAGCAGCTGGGATGAGGACAGAGGCTTCTGGGAGCCAAAGTATCACGAATTAAAGAAGGCTGAGGGTGCACCAGGGCAAATGAAAGCCACGAGCTGATTAAGAAATCTTTGAAAGCTACTGAAGTTGGAAGTTTAGAAGGAAAGAAGTTATATTTTGATAGTTCCCATTTCTTTAAACCTTGCTCCAAATCATACACCCTGGTTTTCATTATCTGACATAAGAGACCATTAAGTAATCGCATAAACATTTCAATAAAGCACTGTCCTTTAATGGTTGATTGTTATTTCTCCTGTTAACCACACCTGTGACTGCCTAGCCATTCATTTGGCCCATACACCTAGACCACTTATTTTGTTTTATTTTGGGGAGGAAAGGGGTCATTACATAACTTCCTTTCCCCCAGCTTTATTGACAGATGATTGACATGCAACACTGTGTACGTTTAAGGTGTACGGCCAGACCCCTTCTCAGGTTACCACCTTCCCGTTAACAGAGCAGCACTAGCGAACAGGAACACGTAATGTTGCCCAAAGATCTTTACACGCGTACTCTCATTCCCAACATAGCTTTCAGGGCAAGTACTATAATAATACTAATAATAATTCTTCTTATTATTAGTCTTTATTGATTTTAGAGAGAGAGGAAGGGAGAGAGAGAGACAGAGAAACATTGATGAGAGAGAACATCAATTGGCTGCCTCCTGCACGCCCCCCACTGGGGATCGGGCCCACAACCCAGGCATCTGCCCTGACCGGGAATCGAACCGGCAACCTCTTGGTGCATGGGTCGACGCTCAACAACTGAGCTACACTGGCTGGGCAATTATTATTGTTATTATTCCCATTTCACAATGAAAGGTCCCGACTTAGAGAAGTAACTGGAGTTAGTAAGTAGTGGAGCCGGGATTTCTACTACAAACTCCTGTAAGAAGCTCTGGGCTACCCCACCTCCAAGGGACAGATGAGCAGCTCCCTTCCCGTCGGCAGGACACCACATGGATGAACACCCCACCCTGGTATTGAAGCACCTCTCACACACTGAATTTCTTCAGAATGTGGCATTCGATTTTTCCTTCTATCACCCTTGAAAATGATCACTACCAGCACCCTTATCATCATCACCACTAGCATGAAAGAATGATGGAAGAACATGATCAGGCACAGTAGGAGGGCATTTTTACTCTCAAGAATAACTCAAGCCTATCTCTACATCTGGCCAGCCCTGGCAGGGGTATACGTCATCTTACTAGCCTCAACCAGAGTTCAAATAACCATGTTTCTGTTTAACCTGCAGAAGAAGGAAGATTCCACTCACTGTAGAAAGTTCTGAGCATCTGCTGGGTTGAGGTGAAGAGTAATGACTCCTGGGTGAAGATTTTTAAGATGCCAGGAGGAAAGACACAACATGAACACAGGATGCAGCATCACCCTTGGTAACAATGTTGCATACAATCCAGCCAGCAAGCCCCAAACCATGCCATTTGTCGCCGCGATTGTGTCACCTAATCTGCACAGTTAATCGGCATTACCGATTCCACGCACCTTCCCTTTCTGTTGTGCCATCTTCGCTTCACAGTGGAAACAGGGGAGCAGAAGATTCAACGTGCCTCTGTCTTCTGTGGGAGGGTGAGAACGCTGCTACCGCGCTCAGTGTCAGGCACCCTGCACTCGCCTGTAGAGCTTAGCTTGTCCACAGCAAGAATGGATTTCCTAAGAAGACTTTCCCAGGGATTCTCTCCTCCCTGCCTCCCTCCCCCATGAGGGTTTCCACAGGGGTCCAGTTAAGCACAGAGTAGTGGAGATAAGTCCCCGTGTCAGGCCTGCAACCAGGGCGCTGAGTCCCTCTGAGTCCCTTCACTTCTCCCTTCTTCTTCCGCTGATAAGCTGGGCTGGAAAGTGTTACATATATTAGGGACTTTAAAGTACCTTTCAGCTCTAAGATTCTATGCAAAACAAGCCACGTCCACTTCTATTTATTAGTGACTGAACTATCTAGTAACAACTTTTGTTTACTGGTTACTCATGTGTCAAGAACTAGGCTAGGAGTGTGGGTACATTACATCTGGAAAGGGGACATTATTTTAGATGTGTAAACGGAAGTTCAGAACAATACAAATGAAAGAATGTAAGATAAGAGTCTGTCTCAAGCACTTACATGTTTTAGATATATAAACAATAACAACAAAAATGTCTAAAGGACATATTATAAAGCTATGTTCTATTAGGACACCTAAGTAGTATTAATGTAGGCACACAGATCAATGGAATGGAATGGAAAGTTCAGAAGCTGACTCCCACACATGGGCATTTGACTTATACAAAGGCACACTGCAGAAAAGAGGAACATTTTATGACTATAAAAGGCCAGTCTATCAAAAAATGTAAAAATTGCCCTGGCCAGCTTGCTTAGTGGTTAGAGCATTGGCCTGCAGACCAGAGAGTCCTGGGTTCAGTTCCCGCTATGGGCACGTACCTCGGTTGCAGTTTGTCCCCGGACCGGGTTGGGGTCGTGTGGATGGCAACCAGTCGATGTCTCTCTCTCACATTGATGTTTCTCTCTCTTCCTCCCTCCCTCCCTCCCACTCTATCTGAAGATAAGTGCAAAAAGTGTCCTTGGGTGACGATAAAAAAAAAAATTAAGAATTATAAACATTTGTACCTAATGTATATATACCAAACACACATGCCTAACAGAAAAGCCCCAAAACACATGAAGCCAAATTCACAGAATTCAAAGGATAAATAGACAACTCAACAAGCATAGCTGGAAACTGTTCTGCTCTACTTTCAATAAAGGACAGAACAGTTAGGCTTAACCCATGTCACACACATGCATAACCTATGACCCAGCAATTCCCCTCCTAGATATGCATCTACTACTATGATTACACATGATTAGTTTGTATACACTTAGAAAACAAAGAACTAATCTACGGCCTTAGAATTCCTGGGTAATAAATCACTTTGTAGTAGCTGGAGATATACATAAATAATCAGAAAAAAATAATTTATACAGTCTCTAGTTAGCGCAATAAAAACAGTGCTAACTCTCGCCTTTATAATTTCCTGGCGGTGTGACTGGGCAAGTCACACATGCTCTGCATACATCTTACTCATCTGGAAGATGAGGATCAAGTTGATTATGAGGATCGTAGCCGATTAACTGCTAAGCCCGGAGCTTAATTCCAGTGACTGAAACACTTCCTGGTGTTTCTCTTCTGCCCTCTTCCTACACAGTCTCTCCCCGTCCAACAGTCCGGTCCATGCAGATTGTTGAAAGAGAGACAAACCATCGCACAGGTCCGTACCCGGGAAAGTCAATTTGCGTTTTGGTTTGGGAAACAGAAACAGATGTTGAGTTGGAGTTATTCGTTCAGATTGAAAGTGAAAAATTAAGATGAAAATAATACAGGGTGATAAGAGAGACACTCTCCCCATCCAAGAGCGCGGTGCGACGAGAGACTTCAGACGCCGCAGTAAAACAGCAACATGGCCCTAAAACGAACGGAGCGGTGGGCTCCAGTTCAGGAATCTTGGGTCCTGTCGGTAAGATGTTCACTCCAGTTGCTTCAGAACTGGGGGAGTCGCACAGTGTAACTGGACTCCTGGACGGTCCTTCCACAACATTAGCCAGACACACACCGAGTCAAGATTTGCTAGTCGCATCTATAGGACAGAGTCCTTACATCTACAGGATGCTTTCTTTACAAAAGAACGTCCACAGTTAGCACGATGCTACTTTGGAGCTCTGGGCGCCGCTGCAGTAAATAAATGTGTCTATGTTTTGTGCGTAACATCCCTGACAGCAGAAGATGGTTCTTGGAAAATAAGAAAAGAAAATGTGCAGCTGTGGGTTCTGTCCCATAAATCTCTCCACCAAATATGCAGCTGGCTGGGGAGTGACCGCTGTGGGAGGAGGCAGAGCGCCAGGCCTCGGACAGACACAGGCGTCTCCCCAGCCAACTGCCGTCCTCTAAGCTTCATGCATTTGAAACACGCTGTAGGGCGCTGTGGTTCCCCAAAGAACAGACTGCGCAATTAGCCTGGAAAGAGAGCCAACCATATGCAAGGATGACTTTCTTCCACAATAAAACAACAAAAAGCAACTCTTAAAATTTGTGTTAAAATTGAGCAATTCAAAGTGCCTGCTGGTTTCAAAGAACCTGTGCTTCCAACCCCAATGGACCAAAGGTCTGTTTCAGACCTAGGCTGCCTTTGGTCCACTTTGCCTGGTTGGAGGTGGTGGTGGTGGTGTTGGGGGTGGGGCGGGTCAGCCAAGGGAAGACTGTGGTGCACTTAAAGCAGGGGGAACATGGGGCACCGTGGTTCAGTCCATAGCACTTGGATTCCCCAAATTAGGAAGAAAACGGGCCTTCCTGGGGATTGTCTCTGGGGTGGTGGCTAAGGCTGACCGGAGGGTTTGTGGCTTACCCTGGTGGTTCCTGTCGCCTTCCCACAGACGGTTCATGATTGCACTAGGACCACTTCCAAGATCTGCTTGTTCTGAGACAGACAGCATGCTCTCGAGCCGGTGGTTTCTCGGGGTATGGGGGCATTTGGGCACTGAGGAGAAGCGACCTTTGCACATTGTAACTACAAGATTCCGTGGACTCCCTGCTGCTGAGGGAAAGGAACCTGTCACCTGGGAGCCCATACACCACAGGGGACATGCAAATGACCTAGCCCACCCCCGCCCCAGCTCCCCACACAAAGTTGGCTTACACTGTGGATACAGAAAGTTCCTTCCAATTCCCTGTCATTACCCCTTGGGGTTTCCAACAGCAGGAAACACACTCTCAACACACAAATCAACACCCACAGGAGTTTACAGCTCAAAGGAAGAGGCTCCAGAAGGTCAGACTTCCACCCCGACCCAGATTCTTTTGTCCACAAGAATCTTTTACCCAATTAGCTGTTTACCCTTAGAATGCTTACTATTAGCCACTTCACACCCATAAATTACTATGCTTTTTCCTGGATTATGCTAAAAACTGCAAATTTAATGTATCAAAGATTTTAAAAGAGATTATTTAATGAGATGCAGGACATAGCAACACAATTCATCAGGCAAATAATTGCATTATAACTTTGCTTCCACAAATGCAATGCATTCTTCATCTGTTATTCTATTCATAAGGGGTGACATTACCTAACCTCTAGAGGTGAGCCAAAGTCTCAGTCCCCTTATTCTACCTCCACAGCGGTGCTGCTTCTCTGAGCTAAGAACAAAGTGTGTGCGCGGGGTCAGCCAAGTGTGTGTGTGTGTGTGTGTGTGTGTGTGTGTGCACATGTACATTCTACAGAGACACACAGGCCACCATCTGTTAATAGCGTTTTGGTGGGTAAAGTAAAAGGATTATAAACAGGACTGAGCATGGGTGTGATGAAGTCTGGACTAAGCAACATCAGACATTCTTTGCTAAAGCTAATGGGAGCTGAGTGCCTACAGGAAAGAAAGCCAAGTCTCTGGTTTCTAGAACCCCGTCCTTGTTCTACCAGTACCTGGGCCAAGCACTGTGTGGGCCAGGGCCATGGGCTCCCAATCAGGCTATTCAACTCTCTGTTCTGAATGTGCTGAAGGATCAGGAGTTTCACAGTGACTTGGCTGAAGGCTGGGAGTACAGCCTCCCACCTCCCGCCTCCCACAGTCTAGCAATAAACAGTGGGCATGGCCCAGTGTGTCATATTCTAAATCACTTTATCTTGGGGTGCCTCACACCCTAGACCCAGAGAACCACATGGATTTGAAGATTGGGGTTCCCTCTGATATCTTTATTCCTAGAGAAACAAGATTAGCCAGATGGAGAGAAATGAAGGACAAGAAAAATAAAATAATTTGAACACATTTGAATGGCACCATGATCAGGGCACCGGGTCCAGACAGACCTGGGCTCATTGAGCTCCTGATTCTCACGTCTAGTTGCAGAGCCAGAGGCTGTGACTCCCACTCTTTCAAGCTGAACTGTAACGTGCAGGTAATATCCAGCTCCAAGGATGGCGACAAAGACGGGAGGAGAGGATGACACACATTAAGCCACGATCGCTGTCCCCAGCAAGATGCTCCACAAAAGTCGGTTCCTTCTCCCCATTGCCCTTGTGGGACATGAAGTTACATTGAGCAGTCTACCCTCTGGGCCAGCTCCCAAGCCTGCGAATGTGGACTTCTAATGCCAAACCACTGGATTCTTAGCCAAGACCAAACTCCCCTGCTCAGTCTTTATGCAAGAAAGTGATTAATTTATAGGCTGAGCCTGGAAAATTGACTTCCATTCTGGGCATTGAAAAATGCTTCCAGGAAAGTTTTCCAGATGACCGTATTTAGCCTGGTCATATTTCTTCTGTCTTTTATAAAGTAGCTGGAGGAAGCCATGTTGTGTACATAACTAGAATTTGCTAGAACCAGTTCTTTTTAGAAGTTTGGAGAGAAAAGGTCAGAGGACTCCTATCTTGAGCATTTCATCTATTTTGGGTTCCTGCCCCAAGGAACAAGAAACAGGGTGCAAGAAAGAGACAGTTTCTGCTCACAGAGAAATGGTGGAGACTCTAGATAATGTAAAGAATGTAATTCCACGCACAGGAGCGTGGACAAGGTACAGTCCTCGGGGAAGGCTCTCTGCCCCTTTAAGGGCATCCTCTGCTCTCCCCTCCGGGGGGATCTCACATGCACCTCCCACCCTTTCCCCATACGCGTACTGAGGACATGCTGTGGACCAGAAATTAGGAAGAACGTGAATATATGTAGGAAGGTGGAGCTCTGTGGTGGTCACGCTAGACTATCTGTCCCCGGTTCCCTTTCCAGGGCAGCTCCAGGTTCAAGGTGACCTCACGAAGAAATCAGCCTGGCATCTGGAGGGTGGAAGCACTCCTCCTGGCTGCCATGGTTACAGTGAGGCGGACACAGGGCCACGGAGGAGGTCCAGCCTGTCCCTGCTCTGCGCTGCTCCACACCCAGCTCTCCTGCCCGAACGACCGTCCTGATGACCAGCAGTGGCTTCTAGCCCCCCAACGAAGTCACAGGCTTCTAGAGAGTCCTTCGTGGGCCTCACTTACAGAATGAAAGCTAGTGTCAACCAACCAGGACTAAAGGCTTGGGAACCATAAACGACTGAGGTGCCTGCCGAGGGCCCGGGGACATGAAATCAGCAGAAACGAGCAGCTCTGACTACACAGGCAGAGATGCTGACGACGCGCCTTGTTCTCCTTCCTCTGAGGGGAGAGACGTGCAGGAGGCTGGGAGCTTCGGCTTGGCCTCGCGCCCCCTCGTCCAGCTCCTCCTCCCGCTGCCCGCCCTGCAGCAGGAGGAGTCTCACGTCCACCCCCAGACCCTCTGAAAGACGGGTCGAAAGGAACCAGTCTCCCGGGCTGAACAGAAAGGACGTGGCGGTGGACTCCACGGGGCATCCACGGGACAGCTCGCGGCCCCGACAGGGACAGGTGTGCGGACAGAGGCTGAGGTTAATAAGAGAAGCAGGGTCCAGGCAGGGATGAGGAGGGGCTTGGAGCTAGTGGAGACCACGGCACGCTGAGGCCGTGTGCTGGCTGACACGAGTGTCCGGGACGAGGATCACGGGCCGGGGGCGGAGGAGAGCTTGGGGGGGTTCCACTTTGGGAGCAGTGGCGCGGAGGTGACGGGTGGAGTGGTGGGCGCTGAGCATGGGATTGTTACTGCACGTGAAACACCCAGTCGTAGACCACGGTGTATTTTCCCAGTGATTTCTCCCTGTATGGATCCTACTTCCACCCGATCAGAAGCTCCTGAAGAGAGCAGCTTCCCAGCTCCCGAGTCCCACAGAAAGGCTCGTGCCGCAGGTGGGCCTGTGTCCCCCACCTCCCCGGACCTGGTGCAGGCAGGAGACAGGGTGTGTCCCCAGTCCTGGGACGCTGGCTCTGTGAAGTGCACTTCACCTCGTCCACCCCAGCTGTGGACGTGTGCAGGCGGCCACCTGCCCAGTGCACAGTTCAGTTGGGGCACTGTGGTCCCTCTGGGGTAGCACAGCTGGTCCCCCGTGTCCGTGACAAAGGCATCTTTCTCTCGGGGCGCAGGGCCCCGTGGCCCTCCTATGTGGACCGCTGGCTTTCCCGTCCCAGGAAGGGAGCCCCGCTGACAGCCTGGCCCTGCGGACTTGCACCACTCAGGTCGGGGGCCCGGGACTAGGCAGGAGAGCACGGAGAAAAGCCGACATGTCCGTCCACCTTTTAAAGCTAAGGACCCACCGTACATTTCAATTAATATGGAGTTGACCTGCTCTAGTCCTACACTTTCCTGTGGCGGTATGCAAAATGTCACCCTTTTCTTCTAAAAAGCCTCTGCTGCCCAGACAGGGCAGGGCACAGGGGACCCTTCCCCGGGGACAGGTGGCAGCTGTCCGCTGGCAGCCGCACCACCAGGGGGGCTGGGCCCACCCTGAAACTCCGTCCCTGGGTGCGAGACAGGCAACAGGAGCTGAGCCTTCCGGGGGCAGCTGGGGAAGCCGGCTCTCTTTTTTTTTTTTCTAGTGACATTTTTTTACTTTGAGATAATAGATTCACGCGCAGTTGCTGGAAATAATACAAAGGGGAAAAAAGAAAAAAAAATTACACAGAGAGAACCGACGGACCCTTTCCCTAGTGTGCCCACAATGGTCCTGTCCGATAAAGCTACTGTCCAATGTCACAGGCATGACACTGACACCGAGCATCCCCAGCCTGCCGAGGACCCTTCCACTGTCCTCACGGCTGCCTCCACGTCCCTCCCCCCATTTCTATAGCTCTAAAGTTCAAGAAGGTTGTGTAAGTGGGATCATACAGCACGTACATTTTCAGGCTGGCTTTTTAAATCTGGCGTAACTTTCTGGAGATTCATTCATACTGTCGCATGTCTGAATAGTTCACTCTGTTCAGAGTAGATGTACCACCGTAGGCCTAACTCTCCATCCATGGCAGCCGGGCTTCCTGAATGGCACAGGGCACAGCTGTCAGGACTCACAGCGACACGGGCTCGGAGGCGGGGTTGCCGAGGTGTGGGGGCGGCTTCTTTGCTCGTGTTGCTCCATGCCAATTCTGACGTCCACTGGAGCGGATATATTTTCAAGTGTGCTTGTCACTGATACGCTGCAAGGAAATACCTCAATACCAAAAGCCCACCACCCACGTGCCCGCGCAGTGTCTCTCCAAGTCCATCCGTGGAACACTGCCTTCCATTGGAATGTGAGGCATGAAAATCCACGCGCCTCTGCCCCAACAGGCGGGGGTTGTGCAGCACCATATCCGTCGTTAAGAGGCCTGGGGCAGTGGCTGGCACCCGACCACGGAATCACCTGTGAGTTTCTGAAAGGTGCTGATGTGTGGGCCTCACCCCAGACCAATGAATCCATTTCTCTGGGTATATCTGAGGATGCCCCTGGGGATGCTGAGGTACAGCGTAGGCTGAGAAACACTCAAGGGGCTTCGTGTTCTTGCTCACGCTTGTTTTGAACAAGAGGATGATATGTAAGCCCTGCTCCCAACGTGGAATTCAAGGCCAAGGCAGAGCTGGGATTTCCTCACCACCTGGCCCTGAACAACTCACTCAGGTCTTGCTTTCTTCTTCTGTAAAATGGGATGCACAGTACTTGCTCGCCTCTATTTCAGGACGTTGTGAGAACTCAATGATGTAGACAACAATACCTGACACGTATTGCAAGGCACTATTATTAGTGGTAATCACCGTTAAAAACAGGTGAACATGATGTAAACTCAAAGAGCTCAGGTCACAGTCGTTACTGGAATGACTCTGACGGCAGGGGTGGCACAGAGGAGGGATGGATATAACGGGAACCGGTGCTCTGTGAGCCGAGCACTGAAGCTGACCAATTACACACAGCTCATTGGGCAGCGTGGTCAGGGGACCAGCTCCCCGTGCTGGCGTCTCTCTCGCCCCTGACAGGTCACGTCACTTCTTGGGCCTTATTTCTTTACGTATAAAATAAGGAGGTTAGACTGGGAGATGCTGTTTGTTTTCTTTCAGTTTTAGCGGAAGATTCATGCATAAGATTCAGACTATCAGCAAACAGTATTAAACTGTGTGCAAAGCCACACACACACACACACATACACACACACACCCCTTTTTCCTGGGAAGAGGATCCACAGCTGCCACTGGATTCTCACAGAAGAATATGACCCCCAGATCATGTTAAGAACCAGCAGAATCTTTCTGGCTCACAGTTTCTGATCACTTGTAGTGTAAATAATACTACCATTGGCAATTCAACAGACATTTATATATGGGTGAATTTCAAACATATTTCATCTAGAAATCTACTCAGTGCAAAATCCTGGATAAGAATCAAGAACAAAAGCGAACCAACAACCATCAAACATTGTCGCTTCCTAGTTTGACGGTGACATCAAAAGACCCAGAGAGGTCCGGTGAGGATCAGAGCCCTTGGGGTCCCTGCCAGTCTGCTGGTCTTCTGCAGACCCTGCACTGTCTGTGGGGGGTGCTGAAGGGCAGACGGGGCAGGAAATGAAGTCTTAGCGCAACGAGAAACAAGTCTACAGATGAGACTCAGCCAGAATAAGAACTGGAATCAATGTCAGATAAGACACAGAATAAGGAAAAACCAGAAACTAAAACCGAAACGGAACGGGTGTCAGAGGATGCCCAGGACAGACCTTGCCGGAGGCTGTCTACAATCACATCATCAGGATCGCCACTGGGTGTCCTGACAAACTCGGGTTCGTGCCTTTGGGCTTCCTGCCAACAGAAAACACTCACCCAGGAGCACAGCTCCAACGCAGGCCCACAGTCCACCCTCGAGATCAGCAGGTTTGGGCTGCTCAGATCCTTCAGATACAGAAAGTTTAGAGACAAGGGCATATTCTTTCTCATTTCCAAAGCTCAGTCCTTTCACTTTTAAACATTTTGTGGATTTGAATTTCTTACCGTGCAAGAATGCTATCTATCCATATTATGTTCTTGGAGGACATAGCAATGCGACGGAAGCCAATGCTGAGTAGCCCCAAATGCAATACAATGCTTCTGTCCAAAGGAACAACTAAACCCCTATGACATAAAGAGCATGTTTTGCTTATATCTTCTCTCTTTTTTTTAATTGATTTTTTTTTTAGAGAGAGGAAGGGAGAGAGAGAGCAACATTGATTGGCTGCCTTCCACATGTACCCCGACTGGGGATCAAACCCCACAACCTTTTGGTGTATG
Organism: Molossus molossus; assembly: GCF_014108415.1. Lineage (NCBI taxonomy): Eukaryota > Metazoa > Chordata > Mammalia > Chiroptera > Molossidae > Molossus > Molossus molossus. The sequence continues at coordinate 60,282,462 of NW_023425351.1, read as the reverse complement.
AGACGATGCTCCAACCAACTGAGACACTTGGTCAGGGAGCTTATCTCTTCTCTTGGAACAATCAGTTCCACACACACACAATGGGTATATCTGAATTCATATTCAAGTATTAACCTTTGGCAAAATTCTTAACTCCTCTGGAGCTCAGTTTTTTTTATCTGTATAAATGAAGAAAGTACCCCTGTCCCAGGATTGTTATTATGAATGATAAAATAGAAATAATGCACCTAAGCGTGGTGTCTAGCATGGACTATCACTCAAGTGTTGTTTAAATTGATCTCAGACCCTCTTTCCCTAGTTCTATACTGAATCTACTCAAAGGGCAGCACAGGGTGCAAACATGTTGAATGGAAAAACTACCTTTTTGTGCAATTATGTTCAGGGCTGTCTGCCTCTCTATGTGACTGAAATAATATATGGTCTGGACATCCACGGACATGTTCAAATTCTTTTGAAAAATAAAAACAAGTGCCAACTTTGGACCAGGCAAAATGCTAGGGATTTCCACGCGAATTATCTTGTTGCTTCTACGTGGTAGTACATTTTGTATTTGTCTGTCGGTATTAGAAGATAATGATGGGGCTTTGGGAACCAACTTCCACGAAGGTATCATCTTAGAAATAGTAAGGCTTGAATAAGAATACATAGAATCAATTCCCTGAGCTCTAAAATCTTTTTTTTTTTTTTGAGAATCTATTAAGTGTCATGTGGTTTGGAAGGTGCTAGAATAAAATTCCACGGGCTACCTGCTACTCTAACAAGCCTTTTTTACTCTAGTAAAGCAAAATCAGTGCTTAGACCACAGTATCCACTGTCTCTAGCCACAGAAATTAATTTATTGAGCATGCAGTAAAACAAGAATTAGATACTGCCCCTGTACTCATAGAATATATGTCCTGGAGGAGTTAGAAGATACTGTGGGTCTGATTCACCTTACCTCATCCCAACCTCCCTTTCTCTTGCCCTAGAAAAGTTGAAAAACGAAATATTCACCTTCCCAGCCCTGCCCCCCCGAAGTGACCACTCAACACAGCTCCAGCCAGTGAGATGTGAACAGAAATGCGATGAAGAATCCCACCCAACGCAAAGAGGAGACAGGTGAGGTGTGAGATTAGGAGCCTGGCCATGCCTGTGGGGCGAGGATTCCCGGAGGAAGGAAGGGCTGGTGCAAAGGCCCCGTGCAGAGAAGACAATCACTGGTTTGAGAAACTGAAAGGTGACAATGGAGGTGAGCAAGGAGGTGAAGGGCAGGAGATCTGAAAGGCAGGTAGAGTCAGATCGTGCGGGGCTGTAGACCAGGGTGAGGCTGTTACAGTTTATCCTAAATGGACGTGTGAAACCAGTGAAGGGTCTCCAACAGGAGAGTGGTCGAACTGCTTTCCTTTGGCTGTGAGGTGGGGAATGGATCATGGAGCTGGAAGAATAGATTAGGGGACCAGTTAGAACCACTGTCGTCCTGCTGAGAGGACAGTGGTTTGGATTTAGGGAAATGAGGAAAGACAGAGGCATTTGAGATACATTTTGGAAGTACCTTGAATCGGAGGGAGAAGAGAAAAGCAAGCATGACTTCTAGGTTTCTGGCCCAAACAACTGGGAGGATGGTAATGATTATCTTCCGCGATGGTGGAGACTGGGGGGAGGAGCAGGAATGTGCAAAACAAAGCATCCAACCAACTCAACGTCCACATTCCTGTCCCAGCGACCTGACCCTGCCAGACGAAGGCTCCCATGTTGTTCTCCACCGCTTCACTCTCCCCAAGGCTGTCCTCTGGGAACCACAGCCGTGACTCTACGATCAACATCTGATTTCATCTGGCAGGAAAAAAATGGTGGGTGGAACTCAGAGACTGTGTCTAAGGGCAAAAATGATAGACTCAGCACATGGCTTGACAGTTTTCATCACAGAATTCTGGAAATAAATGAACTGTGCGGACATACAAAAATTTTTTCTGAGACCCCAAGTCTTGCACCCAGTAATGTTCCTGCCAAACATACATATCGCAATGTATAAGTAAATATTTGTGTGACTAATCAGACTCTGATCCATCACTAGACTCGAAGCTCCATGAGGGCGGGGACCTCACTGGTTTTGCCAACACTGGATCCCCACAGGACTTTACATGCAATAGACCCGCAACAACTATCTGCTGAAAGATGCTTATACAACTTTTTCTAGTCAGTGACAGAAGTTGTCTCCAGTATCAATTGTCCCCTCCCTCTTTATTAATAGAACCTCCGTTTTTTTCTGGACACATGGCCACTGTATTAGTTCCCAGCACTATCATAACAATAGAAGTATGTAATTAGGCATCAGCAGGGTCGTGCTCTCTCTGATGGCTCTAGGGGCGAGCCCTTCCTTGCATCTTCCAGCTCCTTGTGTTTACTGACAATCCTTGACCTCCCTTGGCTTATAGATGCATCGCTCCAGTCACGTGGCCACCTTCTCCATGTATTTTCATGGTGTCATTCTTCTGTGCATCTCTCTCTCTCTATTTCCAAATTTCCCTCCTCTTTTTTAAGTACACCACTCATATTGGATTAACCTAATGACCCTTATCTTAACTTGACTACCTCTGTCAAGACTCTATTTCCAAATAAGATCACATTTTTAGGTACTGGAGATTAGGTCTTCAATATGTCTTTATTGTGGGGACACAACTCAGACAGTTACCCAGAACGGGGTAACTCAACATTTCCCAGGTTCCCTTGCAGCTAAGTGTGGCAATGTGTGGGTATGTTCCGGCCAATGAGATATAAACAGAAGTAGTGTGTGCAACTTCCAGGATGTACCTTTAAAGGAGGAAGAGTGCCCTTCTGTTTCCCCTCTTCCTTTAGGAGTGACTGGAATGCAAACCTAAGGGGTAGAGTCCAGCAGCCATCCTGGACCATGAAGTAACCTTGGGAATGGCAGCTGAGCAAAGTGAAACTGCAAAATAGATCGGAGACCACAGAGACATATCTGAACGGTGGCCGGACTGCCTTCCGGCTTTTACGTGACAAAGAAATACTAGTCTCAACCATTGTTTCGGAGGATTTTATGTCACTCATAATGGAACCTAGTTAGAGCTGATACATGGCCCCAATTTATGGAATCTTCTGTAAGTCACACACCAGTGGTGACAGTGAAGACACTATCATATTTATCTTCACTTTCCGGGATACTTGGATTGGTCACGAATAATCCAGGAGTGCAGCTTTGGAAAGAGCTGCCCGGCCCTGGTTGGGACAGCTCTGACTGTCTCAGCTTCAGGCCAGTCTGGTGGTGTGCGGGGGTGGCGTGCGGGGAGGAGTGTTCCCCGACTTTGCACCTGGAGGCATAGCTGTAGTACCCAAATTTCATGGGGAAGGATAATTAAGAAAGAAAATGTCTTAAAAAGGCTCCTTTAGGGGAAGATCATCACAAAAAGGTTGAGCGACGCTGCCCGAACTCCCCGCTGCCCTCCGTCCACAGTTCTCTCCGCCCCGAAACCTAGTCACGGCTCCACTCTTTTTCCCGAAGGAACCACACTCCCTCTGGGTTTCTTCTCCACGGAATCAACCCTCTGTGCGTGTGTGCATGTGTGCACCTGTACACATGCGAACACACTACAGCATGTACACACACAGGTACACACAACCCCCAGGCACACACACAGTGCACAGACATGCGTAGGCCTAGCTGACTTCTGTTCATTCCTTAGCTCTCGGCTCAAGCGCCCTTTCCTCGGGGAGGTGCTCCCTGGCACCCCTCCCACTGTCCTGCAAAAACCGGAAGCACGGGCCCTTTTCTCCCTAGCTCTGCCCTCAGTTTATAATTCGATGTTCAGGGGGGAGTTATCTGATTGAGGTCTCTTTCCCTCTCTAGACTGTAAATCCCATGAAGGCCTAGCATCATGTTTGGCACATGACAGGTGGTGAATGAACACCGATTGAGCAAAGAGCTGTGCAGGGCTGCCCCGTCTTCTCTAGGGCTGGCAGTCGGACTTGGAGGATGGGCACAGAGCACAGGAGGGATCTGAGCAGACAAGGGATCTGGCTGAGGCCCTTAGAAGGGGCCATCTGTCCCCTTTCAGGTATGCCCAGTGGTGAGCAAAAGAACACCGACCAATCACTTTCTGTTGACTGAGAAACAGTAACTAGTAGCTCCGCTAGCACAACAGACACCTTCCCTCCGCAGACGACGTTCCTGAACTCCACTGGGAAGGAGCTGCTTCTAAAACATCACAGAGTGCATGTTCGCTTCCCTCTGTGCTGATCATCATCCCACAGTTTGCTGTCTCAGTGCCCAAACGGTCCTGGCTAACTTCATTAGAAACTTCACGTGCTTTGCCCAACCTGGGCTGTTTTGACGCAGGAAGAAAATCCCATTCCATATACAGGTTTGTCTCCATGGGAAGGAAAGGCCAACAGCAGGATTTTGACATTTTCCTCTGTGCGAGAAATAAAAAATTTGAAGGGGAAGAGGAGAACACAATGGCCACTAATCTCCTGCTCTGACAGGTAGTTCTGTTTCTACGTAAATATGCCAAGAAACAAAGGGAGAAAAGAGGCCCCAGAAGTCCACATCCATCAATTCATCCCAGCAGGAAACAAGGAAAAAAACCAGGAGTTTGGAAATCCCTCGCAGTTGGCAGTGGGTTGCCCGAAAACTTGAATACTTTCTCATAGGCTTTAATTATTCCCACTAGAAAAAAAAAAAAAAACTTGCCAGAAAACAGCAAGAATATCTTTTGTTCTTTTTTTGTAAATGCAGCTCAAATTCCTTCACAGTCTGAAGGCTGAGTGGTTTGCTCTCACAGGTGTTTGATTAAACTAAGAAAAGTGAGTATTTTGCATCTTTTACTAGGATGGCCCTGTAAGTTCTAGTCCTGACTCAAGTAAGGGGCTGGTGCCAACATAAAAATGATTTATGCTGTCTTCTGCAAGCTGGCTCAGGTGACCACATGATCGTGCTAACAATTCCTTTTGAATCGAATACAAATTCTCCATGCCAGAGGCAGGACAGGTCATGCATCCCTGAGCAGTTTACAAGGGGCTGAGGGTTGCATTGGACCATATCACCTATTGAGCTCTGCCTCATGGTTTGTTGTTGTTGCTTTTAAATAATGCAATAGGAAGCATTATTAGGGCTTTGGGATAAAGACCAGGTTTGAATCTAGCTGTGACATTTTCAAGCTGGGTGACCTTGTTTAAGAGATGAACTGGATTTTGGTTTCCTCATTTGCAAAGTAGGGAGAACATGACCCACCCACCCTCAGGAGCTGTAAGAACAATAAGAGATAAGGTGCATGAAATATGTAGGACTCAACACAGGTGTTCATGAGTGAATTTCTTAGCCTTTCTATTAAAATACCCATCCATTGGATTACTCAACACATTTGCTTCCAGCACTTACTGAATGCCAGGAACTGTGCTAAGTTCTAGAAATATTGCAGTCAAGGCAGACAAGGTTCCTACACTGTGGAGCTCCTGGGGACATATAGATATGAAACATCTAAGTACTATTATCAGATTCTGATACATATGATGTTTTTTAAAAACTCAGACAGGATAATATGATAAAGAGTAACTAGGGAAGACAGGGAGAATATCAAAGGGCATAGGAAGGAAGCAGTATGAAATGATACAGCACCTCATTAGAACTGTAATCAATCGCTCTCTCTTTTATGTGGGTCTTGATGCAGACAACACTAACGATAAGGTTAGTTTGAAGCCTCTTGTAACATCTGCTTCTTTTTTGGTCTCTGGGAACAAATGTGCTACTACTGATGAAGAGAAGATTATTGGCAGGGAAGAGAAAAACAAAGTGCAGTAAAGGCAAGTTTTCTTTCCTTTAAAAAAAAATTTTAAATTGATTTTTAGAGAGAAGGAGAGAGAGAGAGCGCAAAACATTGATCTGTTGCTCCACTTATTTATGCATTTATTGGTTGATTCTTGTAGGTGTCCTGACCAGGGATCAAAGCCACAACTTTGGCATATTGGGACGATGCTCAACCAAGTGGGCTACCCAGCCAGGGCCAAAGGTAAAATTTTCAAACAAGCTTGAGATAGTGTAAAAGTCTAGTATTTGACTAAAACATCTAAACTCAATTCCATTTACAACTGAGGGCAAGTGAGAACCCTCCCTGCTCTGCAGTCACCTACATCTCAACAGCCCTGCCCTGCAGATTAGCTGCCTTTCCAGCCCCCCAGCCTGGCAGCTGTGTAGAGGGGGCAGCATGAACTACCTGGAGGCACCGGGCCAGGTGGCCTGGGCACAAAGGCCACAGATTTCTCTGTTCCAACCCGGAAAAGGATGGAGATAGATCTTATTCCTCTCACTAAGGACACATTTTCTCTGAAGTTCTTCCAGACTTTCTAAAGATGTAAATGTTAATATGTACGCCAGGGTCTCTCTCCCCTCATCATCCATTTAAAACAGGCAAAGAGCTCTCCTTTGGGTCCGGAAAGGTCTGGAAGTGTCATGGCAGCCAGCCTGGGCAGTCTGAGGCCTGTCCTTGCTGCACACTGGTGACCCACATCTTAAAACTTTCCTATCCCTGGGCAGCTGGTGTGGCTCCGTGAGTGAGCATTATCCTGTGCACCAAGAGGTCCGGGTTCCACTCCCAGTCAGGCACATGCCGGGCTTCAGGCTCGATCCCCATCAGGGGGCATGCAGGAGGCAGCCGATCAATGTATCTCTCTCTTCCTCTCTCTTAAAAGCAATAAAGGAAAAATGTATGTTTAAAAAAGAATATGCTTAAAACAACAACTTTCCTATCCTTGTAAGTAGAAGAAATAAAAGAGAAATGGGACACAGAGAAACTCAGTTGCAAAATCATCTGGTTTTGGTAAGTAAAGCGGCGAAGTTAAGCAGCCTCGGTGAAAATAGAAGAATCCCGTGGGATGCAAAGCCCCGAAGCCCACCTGCAGGGCATTGTTCACGCAGGAAAGCAGGACAAAGCCGGCGTGATCTGAGAGGGGGTGTCCAGTGCGGAGGTGACAAGGAAGGCAAAGTGAAGCCCCTACACTGTCCTGGGCTGGCTCTTGCCAGTCAGAGGTGCAAAGAGGAAGCTTCTGGCCAGAATTATGGACAATCGCTAGCAGCCAGACCAGCAGCTCCGTCACGGCCCAACTCAGGCATGCTCCTGCGGGTGGGCCAGCAGCCATGCCCCGCCCCGCCCCGCCCCGCACAGACACTCCAGCCTGCAGCTTCCCACCCGTGGGCTGTGCTGATGGGACAGGTTGGTGGAAACAAGCTTGTAGGATCAGATTATACAGATGGCTCTTTATATTAAGTGGAGTTATTCTATAACCAATACATATGACAGAACAGAAAATACTGTACTCAGTGTTTTCTATAAGAAAATAATGTACTAGGCAATATAAATGAATACACACAGGTAAAGTAGATAGAAGGGAATGGTAGTCCTGGCCATTTTTATTTAACCAACAGTACAATTAAAAACTATATCTTGGTGGGGGAGGTTGGTGGGAGGTGGAAGAGGGCCTAGAGGGGATAAATGGTGATGGAAAAAATTAAATGAAAAAACAAAACAAAACTATATTTATACAGTATATTCATTCCAATACAGAGTTTGACCAAAAGCAGATTGGATCAGTTATAGTGCTTATCTTAAGATTCCACTGGTGTGTTTCTATCAAATGATAAAATGTTGTGATAGGCAATTTAAACAGTTTTCCCTCTTACTGGATGTAACGGAAGTTATAATATGCTAATGTGCTTTATAAATTTCCAAGAGAAGAATAAAGTATAAAAAACTGTCTAGCCCAGCCGGTGTGGCTCAGTGGTTGAGCATCGACCCATGCACCAAGAGGTCAGTAGTTCGATTCCCGGTCAGGGCACATGCCCAGGTTGTGGGCCAAATCCCTGGGGCAGGGGCATGCAGGAGGCAGCCAATCGATGTTCTCTCTCATCGATGTTTCTATCTCCCTCTCCCTCTCCCTTCCTCTCTCTAAAAGCAATGAAGAAAAAAATAATTAAAAAAAATAAAATAAAACTGTCTTGATCACAGAAGCTCAGGACAGGATATTTTGCTGGACAAGAGAGCTGTGCAGCACAATGTTGGAAGTGTTGCTCTAGTAAATTCTATACTGCTCTACAACATATGAAAACTATTGTACAAGCCCTAAGAAACTAAGAATATAAACCATGTGAAATATGAGCTTATGGAATTGGAAAAAAATATACCAGGTTGCCCATCTATCAGAGTATATACATTAAGGAGTTAATTACTTAGTCAATAGACAATGCCTAGAACAATTATGCATGTTCATCAATGATAATGCACTAAAGTCAATTAAATACAATTGGCCAAGCAAAACAAGGTCCTTTGCCGCAATAGAAATGCTTTGCTTTCCACAAAGGAAACGAGCTTAAGTCAAAGTCCCACGGGCAAGTGAGTGTATGCTCAGGACTAAAGCGCTGTGCCAACAATAATTTATACTAGTACTTTACTGTGGAAATAAAATATAAAACCCTTCCCATAGCCAAGAGTTCCATTAGAAAATGAAAAAAAATCGGCCTCGGCACAGATACAAACGCTCGCCCTTTATGCTCCTGGCCAACTTTCCTGCTCTGGGTCCCTCTGGTGCTGTGCCCACCGCAGAACGAAGGAGGTGGGCAGGGACTCTAACACAGGCCACCTTAGCCAGCAAGGCTTCGAGGCCTTGGGCAGAGCACCGCCCTGGGAGCCTGTGCTGCAGGTATGAACCAGGGTTCAGACTGGCCGGGGTGGGGTAGGGGTGGGCAGAGTCAGCCCCTAGTCACACCAGCGCTGATTACCCAGACTGCGGTGACCTGTGCTCTGGGCTCCTGTGCGCCAGCCTCTGTGCCCACCTTTCTTTCCCAGTGGAAAGAGCAATGCCAGAGGGAAGGTGCTGGAAATCAGAGCTGGGCAGATCCAAGTCAGGCCTGTTGCTTCACTGGGCTGCTGCTCTAGAAGCATGGACGGGAGAGGACGCAACTGGAGTGACAGGGGAATGATCTGTCGCTTTCGAGCGTTCTGCGTCCTGCCATGGTCCCAATCAAGAGATAAACTTCCTCTGTGGAATGTTTTACAGACGACAGAAACACACACACACACACACACACACACACACACACACACTTGCTAGATAAAGGTGTTTTCAAGCAGAAAAGCAATGCACTCAACATCCTCTTGTATCATATTTTGGTATAAATAAAAAACAATGTGTGTGTGTGTATACACTGATGTATATGCACATATGTGTATATGCATACATATATACAAGAAGTCTGGAAGCATAGAGATCAAAATGTTAACAGTGCTACACTGTATTGTATGTGTTTTACACTTCAATAAAACTGTTTAAAATGTTAACGGTGGTTGTCTCTGAGCAAGGAAAGATTACAAACAACTATAATTTCTTTTTCTGTTTGTTATTTTCCAAATTTTCTTGACTATATATGTACTACTTTGGTACTAAAAAGACGTAAACATTCTTTTAAAAAATCTTACACAATTCATTCTATTTTTTTATATTTGTGTAGTTCTTTGTACTTCATCAAGTGTTTCTACGTATTTAATTCCTAAAACTTCCGAGGTAATACGGCTGTCGTTCCAGAAAGGAGGACACTGGCGCGGAGCCGCACGGAACTCGGACTTTCTCAGAGCCAGTGGGCTGGGGACCCGCAGAGCCCGGCCGTGAACCCAGTTCGCCTCCCGCGGGGACGCGCTCCACACAGAACAGAGGTAGGAGAGTTATTATATCAGATTTCAGCAAACAGAAACCTTTTGTTTTCACACTCAGTGTTGGTGAAGGGAAGAAATGTGAACAACCACGGTGCTTTGGAGACAGGGAGGCACAACGAGAGGGCTAGGAAAACGCTTCCTCCCAGTTGCCACATCAGATGCTCTTGGCTCCCTTTCAACCCCATTCAGAAAGGGAAGAGGAGACTTGAAAAAATTTGGGAGCGAACACTGAGGGTGCGAAAGCACAGATGGACCAACAGTAAACTGAAGCGGGAGGTCTTCCGACACCGCTCTGTGGGAGGTACCTTCATTCCCGCCGCTGCCGCAGGGCCACTGGGGTCCACGGCCTGGATGTGGCATGGCTTACTCCCTCGCACCACGAAGCCCCAGCCAACAGCGTCACCGACGATCTGCAGAGGAGAACCACAATGAGCAGCCAGCAGACGGCCTGGCAACCCGCCTGCCCTTCCCAGAGTGAGAAAGCTGGCCCAGGGGGCACTGCAGTTTGCTGTTATCCGGGCAAGTCTGTTCTGCCCCATCTCCACCCGGCAAGGGAGCGGAGGGAACACTCTGCTTCTCTGGCAAACACAGGCCCACGGATGCAGAAGATGCGGTCAAGAAACACTTGTTTGGCAAAAGGCAGCCTCTTCTGGGAGGGCACTACTCAGTGCACAACCAACCAGGCGCGGCGCCTCGCTCCCAGGCTGCTCGGCAATGTCCCATCAGGGTTCAGTGGGAAGCTCAGAGCGTCTTCGCCACGTGGTTGAACCTTCTCTCCAGACCCCATTTTTACTGCGTTTGCTCCTTTTCTCTAAATCTAAATGACATTTTCTTGATGCTCCTGCTGCGTCACTGTGGTCTCAAGTAACAATTTAAATGACTACTGCTGACAAATACGAAGAGCCTTGGCTTTCTCTACCAACCAAAGAAAGTGAAAAGTCCACAAAGTTCACAATTTACAAGTAGATGCTGATCCAAAAGGTATCTGCAACCAGAGGGTGACTTTTCCCACAGAACTGCTCTTAGAAATGGCAGTTCCGTCCCCTGGGTGGCTCCCAGACATGTCAGTAACTGAAGTACAGACAAAATAGTCACAATCAAGTCCTAGCAATGCCGGCACTGAAATTTTAAACCAAAAAGAGCCCCGGCCCATTTGGCTCAGCGGTTAGAGCATTGGCCTGCGGACCAGAGCTGTGGGTTGGATTCTGGTCAAGGACATGTACAGTCCCTGGCGCTGGTCAGGGTCATGCGGGAGGGTAGCCAGTCAATGTTTCTCTCCCCCCCGTCCCCGCCCCACTCTATCTGAAGATAAATGAGGAATATCCTTGGGTGAGGATTAAAAAAAAAAAAGTAAAACCAAAAGGAAATACTTTAAAAATACAGTCAACTGTCTCTTGAATAATTACAGCCTGAGGAAAGGCAGGGAAACCAATGAAACTTCGACAGACATTCTCAAAGATTGTAGGCACTTCATTGGCTGTAGGGTTTGCTGTTATCCGTTCATCGTGCCTAGTTTCAGTTCACCCTTTCCCCTGCGGCAGACGCACTCGCAGTGTGTTTGCACAGTGACTGGCTGTGACTGGGACCCTCCTGTGTAACGGCTCGGTGCTCAGAATGCGAACCAGTCCTTGACTGATGTTGGCAGTGTAAATGAGTATGCAAAGATCTTCCCCACCGAGTCCATAAAGAAAAGGTAGAAGAGGAGAAGTGTTTAAAAAGGAGGTCAATGGAGGTCTGGCCGGTTTGGCTCAGCGGTTGGAGCGTCGGCCTGCGGTCCGGAGAGACCCCGGTTCGGTTCCCGCTAAGGGCATGTACCTCAGTTGCAGTTTGTCCCCAGCCCTGGTTGGGGTTGTGTAGGTGGCAACCAGTCGATATGTCTCTCTCACATTGATGTTTCTCTCTCTTTCTCTTCCTCCCTCTCTCCCTCCTGCTCTATCTGAAGATAAAGGGGGAAAAAATGTGCTCGGGTGAGGATAAAAAAAATAAGTAAGTAAATAAAATAAAAAGGAGGTCAATGGAGACGTGGAGAGACTGAGGAAGAGGCCAGGGGAAGGGGAGGGGAGAGGTGCTTTCAGACAGAGCACGTGGATTCTGTGTGAGAAAACCAGTGGGGTCAGTAGGGGTGGGAGGAAGGCTGAAGGACCTCCCGAAAGGGGCAGGTGGTCAGGTGCTCAAGGTACGCAGTGCTCCCCAATCAGGTGCATAGAGCAGTCAAGACGTGTTAACACTGCCAAAAGCACCATTCCTTATGCTAGACTAATTTATCCCTCAGTTTTCTTTCTCTACCTAAAGACTCTCCTACTGTCTTAAATGGTTTTTAGAATTAACTGTAACCCAGAAGGGATTATTGACTATTTGTGCTACCAATTGCCCTAGAATCTGTAATTATATCACACAATAGAAATCTTTTTATAAGGACACATCAAAAGGAGTTTTACATTAATAATAAATCATGCCAAGACTTAAAGCATTTTAGTGCCTAAGGGTCAAGAAGGCCCACGAGTATAATTATGCCATAAACAAAAGGAAAATTTCTTCAGTTCCATCTGTAAAATACACATGGACACACTGACATGTTGGCATGGCCCAGAAAAACCAGCAGCACAGGAGAAAACCCAAATAACGAGCCTACCGTGAACGTCTTCCTCGCGTACGGTGCTCCGGGAGTCAGGAGTTCCTCGGAAGTGACGGGTCTCTTTAACACTGTAAGACAGACACAGACAGAACCAAGGTGCATCTCTGGGCCCTCATTCATTCTCAGCAGGTATCTGCCTGCACGCCTCAGATGTGACCATTGGGGAACAAAAGGGGGAAAGGTCCCTGCCTCACAGTGTATACTCTAGCTGAGTGAAGACAGAAAATATTAGCAAACATAGATAAGCCTACACCTAACTTACAGAGCTATGGGAGGAAGAAGAAATGGAGCAGCGTAAAGGGAAGAAAGAGGGCCAGGGAGGGGGTAAGAAGTGGGCTCACCACACACAGTTACAAATGTTATTTTCTTGTGATGAGAACTTTTAAGACCTACTCTCTTAGCAACTTTCAAATACACATTGCAATGTTATTAATGATAGTCACCATGCTGTATACGACATCCCCAGTACTGATTTATTTTATAAAAGAAGTTTCTACCTTTTGACCATGATCTCCCATTTTGCCCAGCCCATCCCCTCAACTCCGGTAACCACCGATCTGTTCTCTGTATCTCTCAGTTTGTTTTTGTTTTTCAGATTCCACATATAAGTAAGATCATATAATATTTATCTTTCTCTGTATGACTTAATCTCACTTATCATAATACACTCCAGGTCCACCCGTGTTATTGCAGATGGCAAAAAATTGAAAAAATGACAGAAAATTTCCCTTACCTGGTGAAAGAAATAGACATACAAGTCCAGGAAGCCCAGAATGTCCCAAACAAGATGAATCCAAAGAAGCCCACACCAATACACATCATAATTAATGCCAAAGGTTAAAGACAAAGAGAGAATCTTAAAAGCAGCAAAATAAAAGCAGTTAGTTACCTACAAGGGAACGACCATAAGACTGCCAGCTGATCTCAACAGAAACTTTGCAGACCAGAAGGACATGGCAAGAAATATTCAAAGTGCTGAAAAGCAATGACCTACAACCAAGATAACTACCCAGCAAAGCTATCATTTAGAATTGAAGGTCAGATAAAGAGCTTCCCAGACGAGAAAAAGAGTTCATCACCATCAAACCAGTATTACACGAAATGTTAAAGGGTCCATCCCCTGGCTGGTTTGGCTCAGAGGTTAGAGCGTTGGCCCACGGACCAGAGTCACAGGTTTGATTCCAGCCAAGGGCATGTATTGGCTGTGGTTTGTCCCCGGCCCTGGTGGGGTCATGCGGGAGGTAGTCAGTCAATGTGTTTCTCTCACATTGATGTTTCTCTCTCTCTCCTTCCCTTCCACTTTATCTAAAGATAAATGGAAAAAGTATCCTCAAGTAAGGATTAAAAAATATATATTAAAGAATCTTCTTTAAGGAGAAAAAGAAAAAAGAGATTAAAAATATGAACAATAAAATGGCAATAAATATATATCTATCAATAACTGAATCTAAAAATCAAAATAAACAAGCAGAATAGAAACAGACACATAGATATAGAAAATATTTTGATGGTAGCCAGACAGGAGGGGCTGGGGGGGATGGGTGAAAAGGTGAAGAGATTTAAAAGTACAAATTAGTAGTTATTGTGTAGTCACAGGGGTGTAAAGTACAGCATAAGGAATATAGTCAATAATATTCTAATAACTATGCATGGTGTCAGATGGGTATGAGATTTTTGGGGATGATCATTTAATAAGTTTTATAAGGTCTAATCACTGGGGTGTACACCTGAAACTGATATAATATTGTATGTCAACTATAACTGAAAAATAAAAAATGATTTTTTAAAAAGTAAAAAAAAAAATCACAGATAAACTCACTGTATCTTGGGATCTCTCTTAAGAATGATGGAGCCCAGCTGGTGTGGTTCAGTGGTTGAGCATCAACTCATGCACCAAGAGGTCGCCAGTTTGATTCCCGGTCAGGACACATGCCCAGGTTGTGGGCCAAATCTCCAGTGGGGGGCATGCAGGAGGCAGCCAATTGATGTTCTCTCTCATTAATGTTTCTATCTTTCTCTCCCTCTCCCTTTCTCTCGCTCTAAAATCAATAAAGAAAAAAATAGAAATAGAATGATGGAGAAGCTTGTCAGAGTATGGGTGAGATGTAGGACTTATGAACCACAATAAGTCCTGATAGTTCTGGTCCTTAAAGACACCAAAAAAAGGCAACCTGATCTTTCTTTTCTGCCTGCATATCAGTAAACCTTTCCCTTTGAACCAAGGAGTAAGGAGAAAGAGGCAACAATACAACCCATCTTAGGGAAGATGGGTTAATTTAAGTAATTAACACTTTGCTCATATTCCACTACTGTATGCACTAAAAAACCCCCAAAAAACACTAAAATGACTTAGCACAACCTACCCTTTCTTGAAACAAACTCTTTTGCTTCTAACTTTGAGAATAATTGTCAAATTTCTACCAAGGCTTAAAACATCCTATTTCTAAGAATATAGTTCTCTTTTCTTATTCTACCTTATCAGAAATACTCAATTCACTGAAAAACCCAGTAGCATAGGAGGGCTCCATGATTTTCCAGCCAGAGTCAGTGTGGAAGCAAGTTTCTTCACTCACATGCAAGTTATAACTTTATTCTTAGGGCTAACCCTCTGGAAGGCAGCAAAAATAAAAAGAAAAATGTTTGATTTAAAAAATACCCAATTGCCTACATAACAGCATTAGATGACAGAGTTTTCTCTTAAAGCCCTTCTAACATCATCTATTTGTCTGTATTCTCACTAATGCATAGTGATGTTTTTCTCCAAGGAGATGATGTGTTCACTGAGGGAAGGGGTCATGACTTCTCATCCTTGTATCCCCAGCATCTGCTGATGAGGAAACATGAACAAAGGAACAAAGTCTCTTCCCAGAAGGTGATATATTGAACTATGGACAGGGGCTAAACAAACAGAGTTGAGGGTATTTTCCAGGCAATGATTATCATGCAGGACCATGCAATCAAATACTGGGAAGGAGGTGGGGAAGAAGCCGTGACAAGGTGGTAGTTTCAATGGGTTACAGGTTCCTGTGGGACTGGAGAACTGATTAGGTCAAGGAGAACTGCTTCTAAGTCCAAGTTCATCAACAATCTTTGGACCTAGATTTTTTCTGGAATGTAAAGACCATAGAGGTTGATGAGTCGAGTTTGAAACCACCAGGCACCAAGAGTCAATTGTAGGTACCGCTGGGTTTACACAGACCATGCTTCTTCCTTAGGGGTGCTGGGGTGCCACAGATCTTTGCATCAGTTGCAGTCTGGGGAATCCCTAGTTACCCTGCTGTGTGGAATACTGATGTGCTGCTCAAACCCTCCTGCAGGGCTGACTGAGGGGCTCCTCCCAGCTGCTGGGACTGCTAATGACAGAGCCCTCAGACTGCCAATGCCCAAAACTCTCTTGCTCAAGGTCACCCTCCTCCCAGGGGCAGCCAACACCTAATGAGGGTTAACATGAGGATACAAAGGCCTGGCCACCTCACCCCAAATTTGCACAACTCTGAAGGACTCTCCCAACTCTAGAGCTCCCCTCGGGGTTAGCTGCAGCCTTCATTGACATTGCTTGCAGCTCAGTTCTCCTCTGTCCAACCCTACGTCTCTCCCTTCCATTCAACAGGTGTTGACCCCAAGGACACGCAGCAGTAAGATCCCCACACACTAGTCCCCCAGAGTCCGCACATCTGCCCAAGTCCCCCGAGGTCACAGTCAGAAAGGGGCCGCCTTTCAGCTACTCACCAGACTTGGGGTTGCAGAGCACCGGGGGGCTGCTGCTGAGGGTGGGGCTGCTGCTGAAGTAGCCACTGCTGCCGCAGCTGCTCATGCTGCTCCTCCTCACGGCAGACACGATCTTGATCTCCTTGCTGGGGCTGACTGTGGGCGGGAAAACACACGGTCACGGAGGGTGGTGGTCTCGGTGTCTAGAGCACGTGGGCTTTCAGCTGCAAGGCGCAGCGAGATGAGTCACCTGTGCCAGAAAAGCCACTCTGGCTGGAGAGTGAGAAGAGCAAGGATCTGAGGAGCAACTCCGCCACTTACCAGCTGCACAAGCTGAGGCCATTCCCTTCAGTTCTCTGAGCCTCAATTTCCCCAACTACATAGTGACCATAATGCTATCTCAGAGGACCGGTGCAAGGACAAGGTTATATAATGTACGTGTAAGTACTCAGCTACATAAAATGTTACTTCAAGAGCCACTAAGCCCACGCTGAGCAATTCGTGGAAGGAAGTAAAGCAAATGCTGGCTATACACATAATGAACTAACAGTATTAATAAATGCCTCTTGACTTCGTATGAAAGCATGACCCAGCAGAGCCACGGAAGAGGAGATTAAAACACACAGCACACACTTAGGCTTTGTAAGTGTACGTGACACAGAGGCTTTGATGAGCTGATCTGGTTCTCTCTGCCACCAAGTTGGCTGGCTCTCAACAGGGAGAGGAGCCGGGTGTCTGTGAGGAAGGACAGAAGCCATGGAGAGAACTCAGCCTAGTGCCTGGCACGCGAGAAGCACAAAATGAAAGCTGGCTTTTATGGTGACCATGGTTACTACATCCTCCTTCTCATCATCATTACTTATTCAGGGCTGCTGGGCTCATTTAAGAAACAGGCGAATCTTAGTACAAGTGAGAATGTGAATGGTTACTCTGAATTTGCAGAACAAACCTTTTTTAAAAAATTGATTTTAGAGAAAGAGAGAGAGAGAGAGAGAAATATCAGTTTGTTGTTCCACTTATTTATGCATTCATGGGGTGATTCTTGTGTGTGTCCTGACAGGGGATCAAACCAGTTTATTGGGATGATGCTCTAACCAACTGAGCTACCGGCCAGGGCTGGAAGACCACACCATAGGCACCCATAAAATGGGGAGAAGAAAAGTCTTTCCTCTTCAAGTTATTGTGAAAATGAAATGAGAACGTTCTTGCAACCAAGCTTGACTCACTGACAGGGACACAGAAAATTCTCAATAGAGTCGCAAGTGTCCCTTCCTATACATAGCTAAGACACCCATGGTCATTTCGCCCTGGGGTTAAGCTCAGAGCTTCCAGACTTTAGACCAACCAGAGTCAATGCCAAGTTTCCATAGGAGCTAAGATACCGGTTTAAGCACCTCGGCCTCTTACACAGAATGACACATCAAGTCAACCTCTTCTGCATGAGTGCAATTATTTTTGAGAACATCAGTCAGCATCATTTCTGGCAGGGTTGGCTGTCAACATGAGACTGTTTAACCTTACACGTAATGTCCCAGGCGCTGTGCTTTAGTCCTGTGTCCGCTTTGCACAGCTCTTCTTTGCGCTGTGTCACCTTTCCCAATGGATCGACAATCGGTCGCCTTTTAGTTACGTATGCCCTCAGGAATCTTTATTCATCCTTAAACTAGATTGCTTTTCAATGCTGTGATTTAGAATCCTGGATAACTAATGATAATAACTGTTTATAGATAACAAGTAAATAAGTTCTGAGTGAGAGCCTGAGAGGCCTTCTATAAGACCAATACATCATTTTATAAAACAGACTTCATGACATCTAATTTGACTCCCCAGGAACGGTTTGGTTGTGTGTTTTTTCCCCTTTTGCATACTTCTTGGTTATGAATACATAAAAATTTGCTAGAGAACAGGATTTCTCAAAAGGGAGTTATTACTATACTGCTTCTCAAAAGACAGAAACGTGATCAAATGCACAATGGAACGGACCTACCTGACATAAAACTGGTGGATTTCCGATTGTCATGGCTCTGCTTCCTCAGGCAGAATGGACTGTCGTGCGTGTCCTGGGAGGGGGACTTTTCATTGAGCAGCTCCATGAGTCTGCGCCTCCGCCGGAAGTTCATTCTGAACTGGTAGAGAAGATTGCTGTCCACGAACGGGTGCTTGTTGGACACTGGGGAGAAGAGACAACAGATGAGGACCATTGGTGCGCGGCCACTGAGCACTGCAGGCAGAGGACTCCAGCCAATGGGCCAAAAGTGTTAAAGAAAGAATTTAGATCTTCCTGTCAAGACGGCAGCGTAGGTAAATGTGGTACTCGCATCCTCCCATAACCACATAAAAACTACAACTAAACTACAGAACAACCATCATTCAGAACCGCCTGAAATATAGCTGAGCAGAAGTCCTACAACTAGGGATATAAAGAAGCCACACTGAGACTGGTAGGAGGGATGGAGACACGGACTGGGCTGGTGCCACACCCACATGTGGTGGATAAAAACACAGCCCACCTAGGGGAGGTATACCTGGAGTGCCCAGCTCAGGTGAATGGGAAGGCTGTGCCCCTGGACCCTACAGGACCCTACTACATTAGGCCTCTCTACCAAGCCCAGGAGACGTAGCAGCTCTACCTAATACACAGAAACAAACACAGGGAGGCTGCCAAATTGAGGAGACATAGAAACATGTTCCAAATGAAAGAACAAAACAAAATTCCAGAAAAATTACTAAATAAAATGGAGAAAAGCAATCTACTAGATGCAGAGTTCAAAACACTGGTTATAACGATGCTCAGTGAACTTAGGAGAAGAGTCGATGAACCTAGAGAGAACTTCGAGAGCATAAGAAAGTACAAGGAAACCACACACACACAAAAATTTTTTTAAACCACAGATGGAAATGAAGGATACACTAACTGAAATGAAAAATAATTTACAGGGAATCAACAGTAGAGCACATGAAGCCAAGAATCAAAACAAATGTAAGTAAGCAAAAAACACCTAATCAAAATAGCAAAAAGAAAAAGAATCCCCCAAAATGAGGATAGTGTAAGGAGCCTCTGGGACAACTTCAAGTGCACTAACATTCACATCAGGAGGGTGCTGGAAGGAAAAGAGATAGAGCAAGAAACTGAAAACCTATTTTAAAAAATAATGATGGAGCCCTGGCCAGTTTGGCTCAGCGGTTGGAGCATCAGCCTGTGGACCAGAGAGTCCCATGTTCGGTTCCCACTAGGGGCACATACCAAAAAAAAAAGCAAACAAAAAAAATAATGATAGAAAACTTCCATAACCTGGTAAAGGAAATAGACATGCAAGTCCAGGAAGCGCATAGAGTCCCAAAAAAGATGAACCCAAAGAGGCCCACACTAGGACGCATCATAATTAAAATGCAAAAGATTAAAGAGAAAGAGGGAACCTTAAATGCAGCAAAAGAAAAGCAGTTAGTTACCTGCAAGAGAGCTTCCAACAAACGGTAAGCTGATTTCTCAACAGAAACTTTGCAGGCCAGAAGGGATTGGTAAGAAATATTCAAAGTGATGAAAAGCAAGAACCTACAACCAAGATTACTCTACCCAGCAAAGCTATCATTTAAAATCAAAGGACATATAAAGAGCTTCCCAGACAACAAAAAGCTAAAAGAGTTCATTACCACCAAACCAGTATTACATAAAATGTTAGAGTCTTCTTTAAGAAGAAAAACAAAGAGGAAGAGAAGAAAAAGATAAAAACTATAAACAATAAAATGGCAACAAATATTTGTCTATCAACAATTCAATCTAAAAGAATAAACAAAATAAACAAACAAGCAGAACAGAAATTGACTCATTAAAAATGAGAAAGAAAGAAAAGAGTGCAATTCTACAGATGCCATGTGAGCTTGTTGTCGACACATGGTGCCACATTCTTTCCATGTGTCATGCACTTTGAAAATTTGCTAATCATTTCCTCTGGGGGAACTTTGCCTGACCTACCCACAACCTGAGTTTTACTCTTCCGGGTGTTGTCCTACCCCCTAATTTACCTGTTCAGAGCACATACCACACTGACCTCGTTGGCCATTTACTTCTCTGGTTTTCCCACTAAACTCCTGGCTCTTTGGGGCAGTAACCGCAGCTTCATTGAGTTGTGTGTCCCCAGTGCCTGGCAGAACGCTTGTCCCATACCAGTGCGTCTATTCGTTTTTTAGTTTTGAAATAATTATAGACTCACAGAGAGTTGTGAAAATAACACAGAGAGCACATACTGTGTGACTCCATTCCTATGATATCTATAGGGACAAAGTGGGTTGGTGGTCACCAGCTATTAGAGGGGATCTAGGAGATTAGGGGCACGTGAGCTAATGTGTAGGATTTCCTTTTGAGGTGATGAAAATGTCCCCAGACTCTAAGGTGATGATTACACCTGCAAATATGCTATAAAACCAATGAATTGTACACTTTAAGTGGGTGGATTGTATGGTGTGTGAACTATATCTCAATAAATCTGTTTTAAAAAAATCAAGAACAGACAGTACAGAGTTTCCGTGTACACTTCACCCAGATTCCTCCAATGGTAACATCTTACATAAGTAACTATAGTGTAGTATCAAACCAGGACATTGGCATTAGTAGAATCTAGACTTTATTCAGATTTCACCAGTTTTTACATGCACTCATTTGTGTACATATGTGTGTGTAGTTCTATACAATTTTATCACATGTAGAGATTTGTGTAACCACCACCACACTCAGACAGAACTATTCCATCATAGCAGAGATACTTCCTCATGCTACCCCTTAATAGCTTTCCCCTCCGAGTCCACAGTGCCTAGCAACCACTAACATGTTCCCCACCTCTACAATGTTGTTGTTTTGAAGTATTATATAAATGAGTAACTCAGTATGTAGCTGTTTAAGATTGATGTCTAATGAACAATGGCTATCGAGTAATAAATTATTCCTAAGAACAATCTATACTTTAAAGTACTTAATCATGCCAGGCTGTCAACTCAAAATGAATAATAGCTAACCTTCACACTGCATGTTCTATGAGTCCAGCACTGGTTTTATATGTGTTATATGCTTTGTATGTATTAATTCCTTTAATTACAACAGCAGCCTAGGATAAAGATAAACCCAGAGAAGACCCCAGGGAATGGCAGAGGTAACCACAATATCTGACTCCAGAGTTCATGTTCCAAACCACTACTCCCAACTCCCTCAATCCCTGTGCTTGTTTAGGTTCTCATAAAGAACTGAAATAGCAACACAGTCTTTATGCTGTAAACTAAATAGAAAAGACAGCATAAGATCTACATTTATGTTAATGCCCAAATAATCATTTGAATGTTAAACACTGGGCATATGGTCTCAAAAATAGTTCTATTCTACTTGCCTGAAGTTCTGAAATGTGAGGTTTTAAGCCAATATTTCTGTGTGTGTGTGTGTGTGTGTGTGTGTGTGTGTGTGAACTGGATGTTATTTCTGCTGTAACAGAAATTTCTTTCCTACTGTTTAATAGTTAAAGGCAGTCGGAACTCCTGTAGCTTTGAAATAAATTGAGAGGGTTTCGTTGGCTCGTTTGTTTGTTTGTTTTACTTCTGTTTTCAACAAGACAGGTCAAAATCTCATTGTATTTTAGAGGTTTTACATGCATTCTGTAACAGCTTTACTGATACATAATTCACATACCATATATACCTATTGAATGTGTGCGGTTCCATGGCTTTTTGTATATTCCCAGAGTTGTGCATCCCATCACCACATCAACTTTAAAATACCTTCATCGCCCCAAAAAAGAAACCCCGCACTCCTCAGGAGTCACCTCCAATCTGCCCAGATCCACTAGTGCTTGACAACCACGAATCTACAGTATGTCTCTATAGATTTGAGTTTTCTGAGCATTTTATGTAAAAAGAATCATGCAGCATGCGGTTCAATGTGACTGGCTTCTTTTACTTTTATACTGTTCACAACGTGCAACCGTGTTGTAGCATGCATCAGTATTTCACTCCTTTTTTGTTGCCAAATAATATTCCAATGTATGGAGATACCACATTTGCTATCTATGCATTGGTGGATGAACATGTTTCCACTTGGTGGTTATAAATAATGCTGTTATTGACACTCATGTATAAATTTATGTGTGAATATATATTGTCATTTCTCTTGGGTTTACAGCTAAAAGTAGAATGGGAAGATTAGGTGGTAACTCTATATTTGGTGACTTGAGGGGCCGCTGGCCTCTTCTCCAATGGGGATGCCCCATTTTACATTCCCATTTACAGCAGCGTAGGAGGTCCCAATCACTCCACATCTGTATCAACACTTGTCATCGTTCATCTTTTTGTTGTTGTTGTTGTTGTTCAGGTAGAGTGGGAGGGAGAGAGAGGAACAGAGAGAGAGAAACATCGATGTGAAAGGAACACATTGAGTGGCTGCCACCTGCATAACCGACCAGGACTGGGGACAAACTGCAACCGAGGTACGCGCCCTTAGCGGGAACCGAACCCGGGTCTCTCAGGACCGCAGGCCGACGCTCTAACCGCTGAGCCAAACCGGCCAGGGCCATCTTTTTTATTATACTTATCCTAATGGGTATGAAGTGGTATCTTATTGTGTTTTTTTTCAATATGTTTTTATTGATTTTTTTTTATAGAGAGAGGAAGGGCGAGAGAGATAGAAACATTGATGTAAGCAAGACACATCAATCAGCTGCCTCCTGCACACCCCCTCCTAGGGATCGAGCCTGCAACCTGGGCCTGTGCCCTGCCCAGGAATTGAACCAGGACCTCTCAGTCCATGGGATGACGCTCAGTCCACTGAGCCACACCAGCTGGGCTCTTACTGCGGTTTTGATTTGCATTTCCCTAACGGTTAATGATGTTGAACATATTTTTATGTGCCTATTGTCAATCTGTATATCTTCTCTGGAGAACAGTCTACCTAGATCCTTTGTCCATTTTTTTCTAATTGGGTTGTCTTTTTATAATAGATTTTATTTTTTAATTATATTTTTCAATTACCATTTACATTCAATATTATTTTGTATTAGTTTCAGGAGTACAGCACAGTGATTAGACAATCATATACTTTACCAAGTGTTCCCCCTGATATTTCCAGTACTCGTCTGGCACTGCACATAGCTATTATGATATTATTGACTATATTCCCTGTGCTGTGCTTTACTCCCTGTGACTGTTTTGTAGCTGCCAATCTGTACTTCTCAAGCCCTTCAACCTTTTTCACTTCGCCCTTCAAACCCCCTCCTACCTGGCAACCATCCATTTGTTTTCTGCATCTATGGGTCTGTTCCTATTTCATTTATTCTGTTCTCTAGAGTCCACATATATGTGAAATCATATGGTATTTATCTTTCTCTGTCTGACTCATTTCACTTAGCATAATATCCTCTGGGTCCATCCATGCTGTCGCAAATGGTAAGGTTTAATGGATTTTATTTTTAAAGAAGTTTTAGGTTCACAGCGAAACTGAGCAGAACATTCAGAGTTCTCACATACTCTCTGCCTCCCTGACACACAACCTCCCTTACTATCAAGTATCAAAAATTTTACAGTTAGTTACAACTGATGAGCCTACATTGACATATCATTATCACCCAAAGTCCACAGTTTGCATCAGGACTCACCTTTGGTGCTGTACATCCTGTGTACCTACCATTAGAGTATCATACAGAATGGTTTCACTGTCCAAAATATCTTCTGTGCTCGGCCTATTCATCCCTCCATCCTCTCTAACCTTGGCAACCACTGATCTTTGTACTGTCTCCATAATGTTGCCTTTTTCAGAATCTCCTGTAGTTGGCTATAGTTATAAAGGCCTTTTCAGATCAGCTTCTTTCACTTAGTGATATGCATTTAAAATTCCTCCATGTCTTCTCATGGCTTGAGAGCTCATTTCTTTTTTAGCGCTGAATAATACACCATTGTCTGGATGTATCATGGTTTATTTATCCACTCACCCACTGAAGGGCTTCTTGGTTGCTTCCAAGTTTGGGTAAATATAAATAAAGCTGCTATACACATCCATGTGCAGACTTTTGTGTGAACATAAGTTTTCAAATCCTCTGGGTAAATACCAAGGAGCACGCTTGCCGGATCACATGGTAAGAGTCTGTTTAGTTTTCTAAGAAACTGCCAAACCATCTTCCAAAGTGGCTGCACTGTTTTCTATTCTGCCCCAGGCAGGGAAGGAGTTCCTGCTGCTCCACCTCCTCACAGCCTTCGGTGCGGCTGCGGCTCTGGGCTCGGGCCATGCTAACCGGTGTGCAGGGAAAGAGCCTTCGGATATGCGGTTCCCTAATGACACAGGATGTTGAGCATCTTTTCATATACCTGTTGTCCATCTGTATATTTCCTTAGGTGACATGTCTCGTCGAGTCTTTGACCCGTTTTTTTTAAATCAGGTTGTTCGTTTTCTAACTGTTGAGTTTTGAGCTCTCTGAATTTTCAATAACGGTCCTTTTTCAGATATGTCTTTTGCAAATAGTTTCTACCATGCTGTGGCTTGTCTCCTCGTTCTCTTCATGGGTAGTCTTTTTATTATTAAGTTGTAATACTCCTTTATGTATGCTAGATATGAGCCCTTTATCGGGTATATTGTTTCCAAATATTTTCTCCCATTCTGTGAGTGGTCTTTTCACTTTCTTTTTTTTTTTTTTTATCCTCACCCGAGGATATTTTTCCATTTTTTGTACAGCTAGAGTGGGAGGGAGAGAGAGAGGAAGGGAGACAGAGAGAGAGAGAGACATCGACGTGAAGGGACACATCGAGTGGCTGCCACCCGCACGACCAACCAGGGTTGGAGACAAACTGCAACCGAAGTACGTGCCCTTAGCGGGAACCGAACCTGGGTCTCTCCTGACCGCAGGCCGACGCTCTAACCGCTGAGCCAAACTGGCCAGGACTTTTCACTTTCTTGATGGTTTCCTCTGAAGCACAAAGGTTTTTCATTCTAATGATATCTATTTTTTTCTTTTTAATTTTACTTTTTTTTTTTGCCACCTGTGTTTTGGGTGTCATGCCTAAGAAATCATTCCACCAGCATTTTAAAATAATTTTTTTTTTATCCTCACCTGAGAACATCTTTCCATTTTTTGTTCAGATAGAGTAGGAGGGAGAGAGAGGGAAACATTGATGTGAAAGGGACACATCCAGTGGCTGCCACCCGCACGACCCAACCAGGGCCGGGGACAAACTACAACAGAAGTACGTGCCCTTAGCGGGAATAGAATCAGGGTCTCTCTGGACCACAGGCCGATGCTCTAACCGCTGAGCCAAACTGGCCAGGGCTAAAATGACAATTTTTAAAACAGTTCTTTACATAAACATGAAGAAACATGGGTTTAAACTGGGAAAATGGCAACACTTTGTAAATCTAGGCACTTGCCTGAAGGTCTGATCCATTTGTTTCCTCAGAGCTTAAATGTGGAAGATAAGATGGAAATTGGGATGGAAGAATTTATTAGCACTTTTAAATTAAATTCCATTTTAGTTTGTAAAATACCTTTCCTTTCTAATCAAACAAGAGTTACATGTTCATTTTTAAAATTTGAAAAATATACAAAAGCTCCCTGCCTTTAACAAAATGGAATTACCGATCTTTCCATCTACCTATCTAACCATGTTGAGCAAAACACAGGGCTGGCAAATACCAAACTTGATGGAGAGGAACACTCTCCACCTTTTTTTTCAGTATTTAAATATTCATGCATTCTTATTCCCTTAGACTGAGAACACCTAGAGGTCAATCATGTAAAAAAATATATATCACTGCTCTAAGAGCTAGGAATAGTAAGAGAAGTTACATAACAAATTCTTGCTCCAATAAGCTTACAGTCTGGCAGAGAAAATAAAACATGTTCGCCCTGGCCAGTTTGGCTCAGCGGTTAGAGCGTCGGCCCGCGGACCAGAGAGACCTGGGTTCGGTTCCCGCTAAGGGCACGTACCTCATTTGCAGTTTGTCCCTGGCCCTGGTTGGGGTCATGTGGGTGGCAACCACTCGATGTGTCTCTCTCACATTGATGTTTCTCTCTCTCTCTTTTCACCCCTCTCTCCCTCCCGCTCCGTCTGAAGATAAATGCAAAAAAATAATGTCTTCAGGTGAGGATAAAACAATAAATAAATAAATAAATAAATAAATAAATAAATACATCATGCTCATGTGTAACTACATAGTACAAGACAGAAATTTCAAGTGTCCTAAGGAAAAGTGCTATGGAAATTCACATACAGGTGAAACAAGATTCCTTAAAAATTGGCGTTAACTGAAAAATAAATGCACACATGTTAGAAGCTTGTTTGGGAGCATAGACAAAAAACCAAACAAACAAAAAACAGATGAATAAACAAATCCAAAGAATGAGAAGATGAAATTCAACATAACCAAGAACCTTAAAAGACCCCTTCAGGTAGAAAGGATGGCCCAGCCTCCATGTCTGACAGATGAAGGAAGCGAGACAATGTGCCCAGCTGGTCAGCGGAAGAGGCGCTGTTAGCACCCAGCTCTCAACATCAAGTCGTGTGTTCTCTCTGTTACCCTGCGACACACCCGAGGCGGTCACACGTTGAGTTTCGCCTTGGTTTCTGGGACGGGGCACTTTCAGCTCTGGCCAGGGTTTAATGAAAGGCCGAGTGTCCACTGATCGCCTTCGCTGGCCCACGCAGCCGAAGTGTAGTCATAAGTATGAGCCAATAGCTCACTACTTGCCATTGTACTAAGCACTTTATAAATATTATATTGTCCTCACAATAACTCTGTGGGGTAGATATTGCTATTATTTTCATTTAACAGTGCAAGAATTGAGACGTAAGTTAGTTCAATAACCTGTCCAAGGCCACACAGCTAAGGCTTCTGAACCCAAAGCAATATGTTTACCTAGAAACACAGGCCACAGGAGACTGGAAAAGACTCTAGAGTAAAAGGTTATCTTACACTTACTCCCAGGTTCATCTTCGAATTTATATGTTTTTCTTTCTGTCACCCACACACTTAGCAATGGGCAGTCTGCTTGTGATACCACATTGTAGGTAATATGGGGGTTGGGGGGATAATGATAGATGAAAACGTCTCTCTTTCACCAACTAGGTCACTGGGCTTGGGAGCCCAGAATGTGTCTTAATCATTCTGGCATCTCAGATCCTAGACTACTAGGTGTTTGGCTGAAGGTGCTCGGTAATGGCTGAAAGGGAATCGTCAAGGTGGGTGGCCAGAGGAATGAGCAGCATGTCCCCAGTACAGAGAACTTTTAACTATTTAGTTGCTAGTCTATAAGCAGTTCCCTCAAAGCAATCTGCAGGCGGATGGCAGGAGGTTGTTGGGGTATGGAGAAATTGGGACAGTAAGGACAATGCATTTAGTTTTTTCTATAACTAAGCATATTTCATTTAAGGACTTTCTTCTGAAATTATATCATCACAACTTTTTTTGTTGTTCATTTATTAATCCATTTATTCAACTAACATTTATTGATTTTGCTGGAGCACATGCCAGGTACTTTCCTTGTCCAGTGTTTTATGAAATAATGGTAAAAACAGAAGGTTGTTTTTTTAAGTACTCATTCCTGGTGATTTTTTTTTGGAGGGGGGGGGCTGTAAAAGTCAAAATTCTGTAAACCGCCCTGGCCGGTTTGGCTCAGCTGTTAGAGCGTCAGCCTGCGGTTCACAAAATTCTGTAAACCACTGGGAAAATAATCTAATACAACCCATCAAGTATTATCTTAACTCTTTTATCAATAATGTTAACCGATTTAACAGCCTCCTTGGGTATTTTACAAACAATTTCCCTTCTAAGTCAATACCAGCAAATGCAATCTAGGATTGTAACTGTATTTATCATCCATACTTACTAATAGATTATTCTTCTCATTACATGAATATATGAGTCTCACTCAGAAAGGCGAGTCCCTATTAAGAGAGAACCATATGTGACCTAATGAGTCATGTGGGTGTTTCATAGTCTTTAAATGGTGATAAGCTATTCACGTTGGCTAAATGAATAATGTTGGCCACAAAGACAAATACATTCACTTCACTGGTAGTTCTGTATGTTCTTAGCAGGGAATACATTCTTGGATTCAGGAGATGGTGAACGCACCCTGGACCAACATAAGTCAATCACATTTTGATATGATATGATGGCTCTTTGTGGATAGTCAAAGATTTACATGAATTTACCAGATCACTACATTCAATAGTACTATAATAAAATATTCTACATAAGTTTCTATTTCTGTTACCTTTCCGGAGTTTATTGAGATTTTTTTAAAAAGTTCACTCTGGTAACAGTATCTTAAATGACCACCTGAAAATACATAGCTCTGTATACATTTACTGACATCTACTGTTTGTACACAAAACTTTAGCTCTGATGTAAATAAATCCAGAGAAAGCACTCTGAATCTGAACAAACTCCATTAACAGATAAAAGTACTTTAAAACTATTTTTAATTGTGGAAATCTGACTAATTTTAACTACCCACCCAGCGTTTAACTCACACCCTTTGTCCATTCCCCACCTCCCAGCTCTGTATCACTGATAGCTAGCTGAGTAAACACACGGTTTGAGATAAGATACAAGAGCTACATTTAAGTAGTCCTTACTCATCACAATCTCTCTACAATAGTGTATTTGACCTTAAACGTGACCAAATCAGAGTAAACAAGAACTGTGCGATACTAGACTATACTTGTTAAGCAAACTGCCAAGCAGACGATAAAAACACAGTAATTTGTGGCTTTATGCCAGATGGTTGGTTACTAGACTTACCGTGGTGATTATTTCTTTACGGATTTAAATTTTGAACAACTGTCATACACCTGAAACTAATATACTATTGTATGTCAACTATATTTTAAAAAGTAAAATTACATTTTAAAAGCAATGTACCTTCATTATTTTACACCTGCTGTTGTTTTTACTGTTATCTACTGATGATAGACTACAGTTTGCTTTATGGGATTTCAATTTTATGACACACTGTATTTTCAATGCCCCATTTCACTTTGCAAGGACTCATGCAGATTTTAATGCCCGGGAGCAGCCACACTTTGTGAAACAAAGGTCTCCAGGTGTTCACCCTCCAGCTGCGTGGCTGGCACAGGTACAGTCAAGTTCTCCTCTCAGAAAAGAGAAGTGACAATCACCTGTGTCCTTGCATTGTTTCCAATGAATTATTTTGTTTTTAAACATATTCTTTTTTTTCTTTCTCATTAAAAGTTTAATGACGCAAACATTGAGTTTCATACATTTACTTTGTTTTTATTTTTTTAAATGTGTTTTTATTGATTTTTTTAGAGAGAAAGGAAGGGGGAGAGAGATAGAACCATTGATGTGAGAGAGATACATCAATTGGTTGCCTCCTGCACATCCCCCTGGGGATCGAGCCTGCAACCCAGGCATGTGCCCTGACCGGGAATCAAACCAGGACCTCTCCTCCAGGGGACAATACTCAATCAACTGAGCCACACCAGTTGGGCCACACATTTGCTCAGTATGTGGGTAGAGTCCTAGGGGTAGCATAGATCACTGAGCTGCAGGCGTTGAAGGAGCGCAGATGGGACATCCATATTATGGCATGGACCAATCACACATTCGTCCATTCGTTGATTCAGCTTTCGGGGCACCTACTAAGGGCACGGGTCCCAGCGATCTATCTTAGCAGGATGATCAGAATATGACACTTTCAGATGCTCATCAATATCAGCGTCAGCTAAAAGGGACTTTGTTTCATATAAGAACAAGCCCATTAAGTTGGGACTTTATTGAAAACTCCTGCACAGAACCCATTTCTTCTGGGGTGGTTTTCTGCCCTTTCAAAGAACATTTTGTCCATCTCCCATGAGCCTGTCTGTCACCTCTTCACTCGTGAAAAATATGAAATCTTAACCAGATATCCAAGTCTGGCAAGTACCACACTAGAAGATGTTTAACTCTCAGAAGTCAAAAGAAAGTGAGAATTAAAGAAGTGAGTCAAGACAGGAAGTTTTAGAAAGTAATTACATTAAGAAAGCCAAAGATTTCTCTTTTTTTTATAGCCATAAATTACATATGTGGAGTCTCAAGAAATAAACAATGGCTAAATGACATACAGTTTATATTCCGAAGAGAGAAAAGAGTTGATTCTTTCTACACTTCAACATGACATTCTTCATGTTAAGCACAAAAATCCTTTGCTACGTAGGCAATTTGGTCTTTGCTAAACACAGAAAAATAACCTAAAATCTGGGGTGGTGGGATTAAAGAGAAGGAAATAAAAATTAAGGAGAACAGTAATTAATTGTCTCTAAATTTTGGTAGTTCTAATTCTTCATTTTTCAGATCTCGATGCTAGACAGGACCTTTATATTATAGTAAATGTGATATTTTTTGTTCCTTGAGAATATTCATCTCTAAACAGGAAGGCATTAATAAGAAGAGACAACGTTCAAAGCTGACATTTAATATTTAATATTCTAGTTGTACTCTTATCGTCTTATCGTCAGCTATAACTGAAAACTGACAGTTCTGTACTCATCCAGTTTACAATTTCTGGGACTTTCCAAGCCTTCTCTGTTGCCTTGGGGGAGTGCTCTAGGGGTTTGTCTTAGTATTAAATGAGACATAAAATAGCAGGAAAAACAGACACAGAAAGCTGAAGAATGTACATATAAAAGGATCTTATTGTTCAGGAAAACAAGGGCTCTAGAAGCACGGAACTCACAGTGTTATTGATAGTTGGTAAAAATAAATAAATGAATAAACAGATCCTTGTTTACTGTATGCCTTTATTTTTCAGAAAGCATGAGGGAAATGTCATATAATTTACCAAAATAATAAAGTGCTCCAGTTCAGGTATATTCTTCTTGTGAGTAATGTAGCTACATTTTTGCCCTTGTAAATTATTTGAATGGTTCTTAGCAAACACAAAGAAAAATGTTAAAATTGATTTTCTAAAAGGGGGTAAACTGGCTTCAGCCCCACTCCCATGTATTGTCCAAGAATGAACATTGATCTTCTTGAGCCCACAAGCTTAGCTGAATATAAAAGACATTACAGGCTACTTATCTGGCTGGAAGGAGGAAGGTCACATACTTTCATCCATCCTTGAAATGTTTTCTGGCCAATGACGTAACACAACAAGCGTGGTGAAACAAGTCAACTGAATCCAGCAGTGTGATAAGGCTGGGGTGGGGGTGGGGGAAAGGGAATGTTCAGACAATAACAGTTCCTTGGATGGCACGTCATGAAAACTTTTAAAAAGGTGGTCTTGGATTTGGGAATCACAGATGCAATTTAATAGAGTAAAAAGGGGGCTTAAACAGACAAGGGAATAAGGATAATGACTATTATAATGAGGAAGAAGGTCAGCAAGGAAGAGGCTGAGGGGGGGCGTGATTACATGACTACAACTGCAAACCACTGTCAAAGCTCCAAGGTCTTCGAGGTCCCCCTGGAGCAGAAGACCCTCACTAGCTGCCCTGATCAGCATCCTATTATCACCTCCTTCCCCAGCAGCACAGGGGGTGTGGCTCACCACCCAGCTCACAATGGTGGCTGAAGGATTGTTCTGGGCCATCAAGCTACCACTTGCTTCATTTCCTCTTGTTTTTCTCCTTATCTCCTTCTGATCCCTGTATCTCCTCCGAAAAGGACCACTTAGGACCTATCCACATTACTTAGGAGGACCGACAAACCCCAAGGATAAACAGATGCTAGACCTTGTCCTCTGACTTAGTGTTTCTAAAAGGCAAATGGATCGAGCAATGAAAAGGCTGCCACTCCCCGCCAAGGACATCCAGGAGTTCAGTCGTGTCACACGTCCAGGGGTGGCTGTGCACTCCTTGCCTGCCCGCTGCTGCTAAGTCGGAGTGCTAGAGTTCAAGCAGCAGGAATCGGTTAGTATGCTGCATGTGAAAAATATTGAGAGGAGGCCCAGCCCGTGCGGCTCACTGGTTGAGCACCCACCCATGCACCAAGAGGTCGCCAGTTCGATTCCCGGTCGGGGCACATGCCCAGGTTGTGGGCCCGATCCCCAGTGGGGGACATGCAGGAGGCAGCCAATCGATGTTCTCTCTCATTGATGTTTCTCTCTCTCTCTACCCCTTCCTCTCTAAAATCAATAAAGAAAAAATATTTTTAAAAAATATCAAGATGAAAGAAATACTAATATTATGCTTTTTAATCCTGTGTTGGGTGGAAAACATGAATTAAATATTAACAACAACAGAAGATTTAAATCACTTTTAAAAGAATATCTGAGCTGCACGTGGGGCCGTAACTCCCGACGGCAAACCACCCTGAAGGGACGCAGGAGTGGGAAGAGCCCTGGTTCCTAAAGCAGCCACGGTCTCTGATGCAAGAGTATTAAGCACTTGTGTTCAAGTACCTACGCCACATGAACACAGGGCTTGGGACACAGGACTCTTCAACAGGCGATCACAACAGTGAGTCAGAGAACTAAAATAATTACTTCCTGAGCGCTGACAACATTAAGAAGAGGATATGAAAGCAGGAAATTGTTTTTAAAGAATAAAGTCCGATGAACTGATATTACTAAAACAAAACACTTCACATTCACAAGGCTAGAACCCAATTTTACGTATTTAATTGACTGAAGACAGTAGATAGGATGAGAAAGAAGAGAGGAAAAGGATTCAAAGTAACTTTAGTAAGTATAGCAGGAGGGATGTAAATACAGCATAAGGAATATAGTCAATAATATTGTAATAACTATGTACGGGGCCAGGTGTGTGTAGTAGACTTATTGGGGTGACCACTTTGTAAATTATATAAATGTCTAATCACTATGTTGTACACCTGAACTAATATAGTATTGTATGTCAAATGTAACTAAGAAATAAAAATAATTAATTTTTAAAAAAATAGCAGGAAAAAGAAAATCAGAACACAACACTGTGATCACACAGGGTGAGCAATGTAAAGGGAATAAGCAGAAGGAAGGTCGGGTTATGTTTTATTCTTCTCCATGCATCATTAAGTAACAGCTGGATGCATTCCAAGGACTAGAACCTTTATCGTTAGTGATAAAATTCAGAACAAAGGGTATGTTTCTTCAGAGATGAGATTGTTTTTCAGAGGCTGGATCAGAATGGAAGCGCAGATAGTTCTAAAAACAAAGTCACGTTGCCTGGCAAAGGGGAAACCTCCGATACATAATTTACATAAAGAAATCCGTAACTCTATTCTAGATCTTTTGGCATTGTTGGCATAAATCCACAGGCCTAATTAAAGCACTTCAGCATTGCTTTATGTAACAGGTACATATGCAACGCAGAGCGTGTATAAGCCACTGTTGAAGACCAGCCATGGGGGAGGTCATCTAACTCACATTCAGCTCTACCCACCAAGGCATCTGATGAGGAGGAGGAGGATGACAATACTGATCAGCTAACACTTACTGAGTGATCCTCTGTGCCAGGTCCTGTGCTAAGCACACTGCATGAGTATGTTATTGAGTTCTCATAGAAGCCCAGTGAGAGAACTATTATAATTATTCCCATTTTACACATGAAAGACTCCGGATTACACAAGGGAAACTTGCCCATGGTCCCAAAGTCATTAATTGGAAGATCCAAGACAGAAATACTGACAAATTAACTCCAGAATCCCACCCCCTAATTTCTTTGCTAGACCGTCTCCCATCCAAAGATGTAATAATGCCAAATGCGGAGGCCGCTGAGCTTACAAACCGAAGAAAACGGAGTCTGCTTTTCCTTCATTTATTCCTATCTCTACCTTACAGTAGGCCATTTGGCCGGGCATGTTTTCTACATAATTCTTCACCAGGGCGAAATGTTTATTACTTTGGAATTGCTTATTACAAGGACAGAGCGTTAACACAGCAAACAGCACTCTGGCCTCAGATGGCCCTGGAGGATCGCCGGCTTCACTCTGTACCGAGTTACCTAACTGTAGTCATTGCAAAGTGAATGAAGGAACAAGGAAACGACATAGGTAAAAGACCCTAAGAACTTCTGGTCCCGGAGACACTCAGTTAAGGTTAGCCATATGTGGGCTTTCCATCAAGGGCCCAGGGTGTCCTTGCCCAAAGGATGCCTTCCCAGGGCACAAGCCTTTACAGATTTCACATCTGTGGGGGAAGGGTCTGGAAGCAACTCCAGGTGATCTGGGGCAGGGGGGGGGTGGGGGGGCATCCTACCTAAACCAGATAAATTCAGCAGGGCCCACAACTCAGAGAGAGGCATCCCCGGTGACGCTGGGGATATTGGAGTAAAAGGCTACCCAGGAACCCCTGGGTGTGAAAGCCACCAAAGGCTCTTTCCTGGCTGGCATTTTTCTTAGTGTTCCCAGGAAGGTTACCACATTAACCTGCTTTTCTGCACAGTCATTCATCAGCTGTTCCTTCATTAGGTGTAGAGATCCTCAAAGGAGGAAAAAGCAGACATTCAGAAAAGGAAGATATCTGCGGTGGTGAGATTTAGTGTTTTTTCTTTCAAAATTGTCTTCATATATTTTCTTTTTTTTTTTTTTATCTTCACCCGAGGACATTTTTCCATTTTTGTTCAGACAGAGAGATAGAGTGGGAGGGAGAGACAGGAAGTGAGAGAGAGAGAGAGAGAAACATCAACGTGAAAGGGACACATCGAGTGGCTGCCTCCCACACGACCCAACCAGGGCCGGGGACAAACTGCAACTGAGGTACGTGCCCTTGGTGGGAACTGAACCTGGGTCTCTGTGGACCGCGGGCTGATGCTCTAACCGCTGAGCCAAACCATCCAAGGCCTTCATATATTTTCTATGTTATTTATATGTGTACTCACATTCTCTTAAACCAAAAAGGAAAATAGAATTTATAGGGAAAAAAACCTACTTTTTTTTTTCAATAAGTTTTCTATTTTGGAATACTTTTAGATTTCAAGGAAAGCTGCAAAGATAGACAGACAGTTCCCACAGACCCTTCGCCCAGCACCCCCAATGTTGACAGAACTGTGGTCGAGACTAAGACCTTCACCTTGGTACACCTGCCTATTTTAAATGTAGCCAGAGGTACAAGGAACTCAGCGTGTGCACACGGGAAGAAAACTGTTCCTTGGAAGCTCGTGTTTCTTAGGGAAGGTCACTAAGTTATCTAATAAAAAAAGATACTTGTCCTTGTGGCCAACCAGGCAACCGCGCGTCCAGACCGGTCTCCCTTTCCCCCTCCTTTATAATTTATTCGGGGCAGCAGCGTGCCTGCGAACAGTATCTGACTCACTGTGGCCCGAGGGACGGCCCTGAGGCAGCTCTGGCCCAGCAGATGGGGGTGGGAGGCAACCCTTCCTAAATTCAAAGCAAAGTCTGCTAGGTGACGCCCTTTACCCTTTACCTCTTTGTCATTCCATCTTCACCCTGCCCCAAGCACAGCTACCGGGCACTCAGGTCCCTGCGTCCACTAGGAGCAGCAGAGCAGAGGGAAGGACGGACTGTGTCCACCTCATCCTCAGCCCAGTCTCCCCACCTGGGGCAGCTTGCTGCAGCCGGCAGGGGACCCTGTCATTACTAGGTTTTCTGTTACTTGTGGCAAAACTCAACCCTCATACTGTTCCGAACCCAGGCCTGCAGATAGGAAATCAAAGGCTTAAAAGACGAATGCTTTCTATCCATTTGCAGCCCACACCTTGTTACAAAACCACGCTTGACTCAGAGGCCAAGAATGATTAGAAAGTGGTGCGGGCTGAATATGCCTTCCAGCGACTCGGCTCTGACTTCCACTGGTGACGGGCAGTCACTGGGCCTCAATTTTCCACCTGTGGAGAAGACATTACAGTAACTTCTTCTATGGAAAGAGCTAAAATTAATCAACATACGGGGACCCACAGCTCTTGGGGAGACAGGGTCACCATCATGCCAAGGCACCATTAACAACATCCATCTGCTGCCAGCAAAAACCGAAAGGCTCCCAAGGTGAGGACCAGAAATGTATGAAAGTGCCCCTGCATTTTGGGCCTTGCACTGGGTCACTCCGTTCCGAGTAAAAGGAGAGTGGCCAGTGATGGCAGTCAGCTGTTTCTGACTTGTGAAAATATTTCAGAAGTCAAAAGAAATATCAGTGGAGAAAGAAGATGTGACTCTGAAGCCACTGGGGCAGGGAGAACTGTCACCATCCCAGACACCTGTGTGGCCAGCACCCAGCTTTTCTGGGATGCCCAAACGGACACCGCAAAATGTGATAACAAGGTGCTTGCTTGACGCAAACTTTCGGGAATCTTGGCCACAGGGGAACAGAGATCTCTGAGATAATGGACTAAACAATGAAATGCAGCAGGTTCGCAAATAACGTCGGTTCATTATAACAATAATGAGATACTGTAGGAACTTAATTTTTTTTTTAAATAAAGGTTTCTCTTGATATATGTTTTTGTTATTGATTTTAAGAGAGAGTGAAGGGGGAGAGAGAAAGAAAAAGGGGGAGAGAGAGAGAAACATCTATTCGATGCCTCCTGCACACTCCCCAACCAGGGATCAGACTCACAACCTGGGTGTGTTCTGGGAACTGAACCCACCACCTTTCAGTGCAGAGGACTATGCTTCAACCAACTGAGCCACGCCGGCCACAGCTGAACTTAACTGCTTTTTGTATCGATTAGCCCGTGGTAGAGTTGGTTGCGTTGTAGTTCCACTTAAAGTTGCAGAACCTATTGATGATGTTAAGTGAGGACTGTACTGTACACCCTCACCAGGATCCCACCTTTTCCTGCTCTGGTTTCAACAAGGTCTAGATCTGTGCTCTCCAAGATGCCAGCCCCTGGCCACATGTATATGCCAAGCACTTGACATGTGGCAAATGCAAACTGAGACGTGATGTGAAGTGTAAAATACACACTGAGTTTTGAAGATTAAGCATGAAGAAAGGAATGTACACTAGCCAATTGGTATTTTTCATATTGCATACACTCTGAAATGATATTTTAGAGATAGTGATTATTCAGAGGAATTTCACCTGTTTCTACTCATTTTTGCTACAGCTACTACAAAATGTAAAGTTACAAAGATGAGTTGCATCTTATTTCTATTGAAATAGGATCAGTCTAGAACACCAACTTACACCATACCTGAGAATAAACTCAAAATGGATAAAAGACTTAAATGTAACTCATGAATCCATAAAAATTCTAGAAGAAAATGTAGGCAACAAAATCTCAGACATCATACGCAGCAGAATTTTCACTGATACAACACCTAAGACAACAGAAACAAAGGAAAAAATGAACACATGGGACTACATCAAACTAAAAAGCTTCTGCACAGCAAAAGAAACAGTCATCAAAACGGAAAGGGATCCCACTATATGGGAGATCATAATCGCCAATGATGCATCAGATAAGGGGTTAATTTCCAAAATATATAGAGTGCTCATATTACTCAACAAACGGAAGACAAAGAACCCAATTAAAAAATGGGTAGAGAAAGTAGACACCTCTCCAAACAGGACATACAAATGGCCAAGAGACATATGAAGAAATGCTCAACATCACTGATCATCAGAGAGATGAAAATTAAAACAACTATGAAGTATCACCTCACACCTGTCAGAATGGCCGCCATCAACTAATCATCAAACAAGTGTTGGCGAGGGTGTGGAGAAAAGGGGACTCTAGTCCACTGCTGGTGGGAATGCAGACTGGTGCAGCCACTATGGAAAACACTATGGTGTTGCCTCAAAAAGTTAACAATTGAACTGCCATTTGACCCAGTGATCCCACTTCTAGGAATATACCCTAAGAAACCTAAAACACCAATCAGAAAGAATATATGTACCCCTATGTTCATAGCAGCACTATTTACAATAGCTAAGATCTGGAAACAACCCAAGTGTCCATCAGTAGATGAGTGGATTAAAAAGCTGTGGTAGCCCTGGTCAATTTGGCTCAGCGGTTAGAGCATCAGCCTGCGGTCCAGAGAGACCTGGGTTCGGTTCCCGCTAAGGGCATGTACCTTGGTTGCAGTTTGTCCCCGGTCCTGGCTGGGTTGTGTGGGTGGCAACCACTCGATGTGTCCCTTTCACGTTGATGTTTCTCTCTCTCTCTCTCTCTCTCTCTCTCTCTCTCTCTCTCTCCCCCTCCCACTCTACCTGAACAAAAAAATGGAAAAATGTCCTCGGGTAAGGATAAAAAAAAAAAAGCTGTAGTACATGTACACAGTGGAACACTGTGCAGCTGTAGGAAGGAACGATCTCTTATCCTTTGAGATGGCCTGGAAGGACCTGGAGAGTATTATGCTAAGCGAAACAAGCCAAGCAGAGAAAGACAAATATCACATGATCTCACTTATTTGTGGAATATAATGAACTAAGCAAACTGCTGAACAAAATTAACCCAGAGACATGGAGGTGGGGTACAGACTGACAAGCCTCAGAGGAGGGGGATTTGTGGGGGAAGAGATAAACCACAGAACTTACATGCATGTATGCATGACCAATGGACATGGACAACAAAGCTGGGGATGGGGTGGGGGGGGAAGGAGAGAAGGGTGTTAATGGAAAAAAATGAAAAACAACTGTAACAAAAACAAATTAATAAATAAAAAATTAAAAAAAAATAGGATCAGTCTAGAGCAGTGGTTCTCAACCTTCCTAATGCCGCAACCTTTTAATACAGTTCCTCATGTTGTGGTGACCCCCTAACCACAAAATTATTTTCCTTGCTACTTCATAACTGTAATTTTGCTACTGTTATGTCTTAGGTGACCCATGTGAAAGGGTCGTTCGACCCCCAAAGGGGTCGTGACCCACAGGTTGAGAACCGCTGAGTTAGAGTGTCAGCTCGTAGACTAAAGAGTCGCAGGATCGATTCTGGTCAAGGGCATGTATCTCGGTTGCAGTTCGGTCCCTGGTTGTAGGAGAGGCAACCAATCGATGTGTCTCTTTTACAACAATGTCTCTCTCTCTC
The DNA here is from genome assembly GCF_014108415.1 of Molossus molossus. Classification (NCBI taxonomy): domain Eukaryota; kingdom Metazoa; phylum Chordata; class Mammalia; order Chiroptera; family Molossidae; genus Molossus; species Molossus molossus. Next base: position 60,243,537 of record NW_023425351.1, on the reverse strand, counting down.
TGTCTCTCTCCCTTCCACTCTATCTGAAGATAAATGGAAAAACATCCTTGGGTGAGGATTAAAAAGACTTCCTCACACTAGTATAAAACGGCGTTTGGGTAAACTGAGGATGACATCCTACAGGGGACACTGAGCGACAAGCTGTCAGGAGAGAGACAAGAGTCAGTGGGAGTGCAGGCCTCACAGCCACACATGGTCTGTACAGGCAGAAGTTGTTTCTGCACATGTGAAAAGAGTTACACTGATGTCAAGTAAGAAGAGAAATTGTCACAGTTAGGACCTTGGTCACAAAAGACCTTGTTCTCTGTGCATGCCACTTCTTTCTTTTGGAAGATTACATCATTTAAGGCATCTCTCATTCCCTGCACACTTTCTAAAAGTTAAGGCTTGGTGCAGCTACAGACCTGTTTTATTTTAACCAAAATCAACACATACCGTGTGCCAACATATGAGCCCTGGACTTCACCGAGCTACCTCGTTCCCTTATGTTTACCTTGCAACAGCCTTCTGGCTGCGTCCATTTTCCTTCCTGCTTTGGATTCAGCTACAATAACAAGTAAAACAAGCAAAATATATCAGAGGGCACAGTGGGAACATTCCCCAAAATTCTAAATTGAGAAAGTAAGAAAATTAGATTAGATTATGGCTGCTGACATAAGAGTATGCTTAAAACATCATTAAACGTAGATTAAGAGAATATATTTTACCCAGTCTTTATTTGTTCCTCCTCAGAGTTTAACATTTAGGAGTTAGGAATGATTTTGCTACTTGCAAACGCCTCAACACTCTCATCTAAAACAGAGATAACAATACCAAGTGCATTAATTTGGGGGGAGGATTAAATGAACAGCAGTAAAACAAAAACCTCTTATCTGTCTGTTGTTTTAGCCTGCTAAGCACTCATTTCTCTGTTGTAACAGAACTTCCTCCAAAAATATGTTTTTTGGGGGCAGAACAAAGCCTACCCACCCAAGCTCAGCCAATCAGAGTCACTCTCCAGAGTTTAACATCTGGAGATAGTGACTCTATAAGCAGAAAATAGCTAGAGCTGATTTGTCTGGCTATAGGTGGCCACAATGATTGCCCCTTAGTTACCAGTTCCTGGCACCTGGACCCTGTAGGTCCAGTCCTGGCAAAGAAGTCTGCTAAGTCAGTATAGTGAGAATCTCCCCAACATGGATATCTGAGCACTCTTGATACTTGATCAGGTTCCTCATCCTCTGTCTTTGATGTGTAAGTCCTTGCCTTGCTTTTAGCAAGAATTCTCTTACGTTGGGTTAGCAAGAATCCCCCTACCCTTGATGTCTCCTATTAAGACGTGTTCGTCCGCCCACCCTCGCACCCTGTTCCACGGCTACGCATCCCCACTTGCTCTTGTTGTATTTGGAGTGGAGCCCCACTTCCCTCTCTTACTGTGTACTCCCACTGCAACAGTCTTGCATAAAGCTTTCCTTGCTGTTTTAACAAGTGTCAGAATAAATTTTTTTGTAACACCACGTGGTCTTGGGCAAGCTGCAACTTCGACTTTGGCCTCAATCATCAGAGCATTTTTCATTCCTTCCTCTCATCCTTCCTTCCCTCTCTCCCTTTCTTTGGCTAGGCTATTCTAGGCTTAGGCTGAACTCCGTCAGTGATCTTCATTCTGGAAAGAGGGGTAATTCCTGTCGGGATCGGGCATCTCGCTCCCTTTACAGTCCCCAAGTTCTTTCTTCATGGCAACCTGAGCGAATGTCTCAGTGCCGGTCTCCCGAGGGAGAATGGGATCGGTACCACCACCCTCCAGCAGCTGGGAGGACTAAGAAGACAATGTGTGAAACCGCTTTCTGTATTGCAACATGTTATATAAATATATTTTTTAAAACAAAAGACAAGGAAAGATGGCTTGATGAAGTTTTGAAATCGTGGAAGTGTTCTGACTAAATCTTTGAAAGAGGAAATTATACGCCTGGACACAGCAGCAGTAGCCTGATTAGTCAGGGTCAGTTGCTGCAGCTGTGAGCAATTTACCCACGTGATTATCTGGTTTGTACCTCCCTCCATTTAAGGAGAAGATAGCTGCAGAGGGAGGTAGTTTATGTCAACACAGAAATGCGTTCATCACATTTGCAGCAGTTACACAAAAATCTCAGGGTACCTAGCGATGACTGCTTGCAGAAAGAATCCTGTATGTTTCACGGGCTAACAATTTTAGAGGTGCCGTATCTGCCATGCTGTGAGCTGATGCAATAAAGCTTGAGAATTCTTTTCCTGGTTAGTCCAGGTTATAATCAGCACCCAATCCGCTTTAGTGACCAAGAGCCAGATTGCTTTGATTTGAATCCTGAATCTACCACTTACCAACTCTTGTCTTCAGCAACTTACTTATCCTTGTCTTAAAAAATGAGAATAATTAGGATATCCAACTCATAGAGTTATAGAGTGGGATAAATGAGGAGTGATTAGAGCAGTGGCTGGTGGATAAGAAACTGTAAATTTTAACTGTTATTCAGAGTTGATCAGATCACATGCAATAGCGCGCATTGGAGGGCTACGAGGTAGACGCTGGCTAAAAGCTTTGCCAACCACTATCCTTAATTCTCACAGCAGCTCTACGTAGGAAGGAGTTACCATAGCTGCCCTGACACGGAAGGGCCTGTTTGTGGGGCTAGCCCATCTGGGAACTTGGCTTCCTGAAGGGTCCCTAAGCTACTAAGAGGTGAGGCAGGTTTGCCCACCTGGGGCACTGAGTTCTGCCACAGCAGCCTGCCCAGCTTCCTTGTGCACACACCGGATTTACGAAGAACATGTGCTCTCCTTCTGAAGGAAGGAGCAAGGTCTGTGTGGCCCTGGGACGGAAGCCTGAGCCTGAGTTCTCCAGAAAACACCTGATATGTCTTTTTCCCTTGGGGATCCTTCTCTGTGTCCTTTAACTGCCATAAATCTCAGCCATGAGTCCAACTACACGTCGAGTCCTTCTAGTACACATGGGTGGCGGTAGGATCTCCAAAGCCAAACCACAACAAAACAAAAAAATTCTCAGAGGTATACAGTGTGACTCTAATTTCATAAACGTAATAACCTGAAGAATGGAGGAGTTGACATGTTGACATGGCCACTCAGCTGGGGAAAGAGCTGGGACCTAAATCCTGTCTGTCTCCCTCAGGTCCGTTCCATTGTCTCAGGCAGCCACACCTGATTACACACATTCTGGGCCAAAGAAAACTTTCCAAGGCACAAGGACTGGTAGGTACGGGTTAGCTATGCAACCTTGGGTAAATATCTTGAAGGCTTTTGAGCCTCAGAGGTATTCGCTGTTAAACTATAGTGATAATAATACTAATGTCATAGAATTGCTGTGAGGATTTAATAAGGTTATACATATGTCATATATATGCAGCATATACATATGAAATATATAATATATTAAAATCTATAAAGTATTTAATCTAGTGACTGGTACAAGGTAAACCTCAATGAATGAAACAGCTAGATAAATATGTACATACATGGCCAACAGACATACATTTGCATAAATATGTACATATATACATACATTAATATATATTGATAGACACATACATATGCATGCAAGTTAATTTCTAATCTAACTAGTTCTGTCTTTTTCTTTATTGATTTTAGAGAGAGGGGAAGGGAGAGGGAGAGAGAGATAGAAACATTGATGAGAGAGAACATTGATTGGCCGCCTCTTGCATGCCCCCCACTGGGGACTGGGCCCACAACCTGGGCATGTGCCCTGACTGGGAATTGAACCAGCGACCTCTTGGTGCATGGGTCGATGCTCAACCACTGAGCCACACCAGCTGGTTCTGTCTTAATTATAGAGCATCATTCACTATTCATAAATGAAGCTAGTTAGGACCTGATTTTTACATCTACCTGTTTCAATCTAAGGAACCACTTTTAGCCCTGGCCGATTTGGCTCAGCGGTTAGAGCGTCGGCCTGCGGTCCGGAGAGACCCGGGTTCGGTTCCCGCTAAGGGCGCGTACCTCGGTTGCAGTTTGTCCCCGGCCCTGGTTGGTCGTGCGGGTGGCAGCCACTCGATGTGTCCCTTTCACATCGATGTTTCTCTCTCTCTCTCTCCCTCCCACTCTATCTGTACAAAAAGTGGAAAAATGTCCTCGGGTGAGGATAAAAAATAAATAAAAAAAAAAAAAAAGGAACCACTTTTACCCAGAAACCTACTCAACTAAAGGATGACTTTCTTTAATGTTTAACCTGTGAAATTAATTATTAGCTGGACAGTTCAGAACTTAGCTTAAGATACTACATCATATTCATCACTAGCTCTAACATACACATAAGTGGTGGCCGCATTTTCATAACCACAGTTAGAACCTGTGTCTAGCAATGAACTGCTGTGCTGGGAACTGAACTTGCTTAGAAACCCTGGCTTCTCTATGGAGAGAACAGTCAATTCCCCTAAAGCCATGGAAAGCAAACTTCTGGGGTTAAGAGCTGCTACCAATAATGCCTGATTTTATCCTTTCCATCACGATTTTATGGCACTTATGTTTATAGCATTACAAAATTGTACTGTATTGAAGTACAATTACTCAGTCTTCGGAAATCACTTGGAAACAATTCGCGGCATCCTCTGTCTTCTCTCCGAGGTCAAGATGTGCAGCGTCAGTCAGTCAGTTGTAGTAGAAGAGGTTGGTTTTCTCCCAGGATTTGGTGTCAACAAGTTTTCTCTCTGGAGCCAAGATGACAGCACTAACTCTAACCCAAATGCACCATTTTCCCATGTGGAAAGCTCCCATCACCCCGACCAGCTCTAAGTTCACACTTATTAATGGAGATGTCCATTTGGACATTCCTACCCGAGTGGCCTCAGACAAGTTATTTAACCTATTGATTCTTTGTTTCCTTATCTGTAAAACAAAGATAATAAGAATACCTGCCCTATTGTTAACAATACTATGTTGTACACTTAAAAACTGATTAAGAGGATTGGTCTCAGGTTAGGTGTTCTTGCCACAAAAAAATAAATTTAACGACAACAGAAAAAATATCTGCCTCAAAGAATTGAAGAGGCTTAAATAAGTAGATATGTATATAAATCATTAGAACAGTGCCTGGAACACAGTAATGAATGAGTGAGTGAGTGAATGAATGAATGAACGAATGAATGAAATATACAGTACATCTTTTACTGCTCTCTCATCGCTTCTATATACATCGTATTGTCCCACAAGACTATAAGCTATTTAAGGCCAGGTACCACATTGGCACTATACTTTTCTATCCACCTTCCACCCTCAGTGAACTTAGCCCAGCAGTAGACATGTTAGGCCATTAATAAACAGTTGTGTCCCTGGCCGGTTTGGCTCAGCAGTTAGAGCGTTGGCCTGCGGTCCAGAGAGTCCTGGGTTCAATTCCTGTTAAGGGCATGTACCTCGGTTGCAGTTTGTCCCCGGCCCTGGTTGGTTGTGCGGGTGGCAGCCACTCGATGTGTCCCTTTCACGTCGATGTTTCTCTCTCTGTGTTCCTCTCTCTCCCTCCCACTCTATCTGAACAAAAAGTGAAAAAATGTCCTCAGGTGAGGATAAAATAAATAAATAAACAGTTGTGAGTCTGACCGCAGCAATATCGAATTGAAGAAAACATCTCAGAACACAATGAGTGCTTTCTAACCAATGTCTCTAGATCAGTGGCTTTCAAAATACTTGACCCCAACACAGTTTTTATGTTGCTAATCAATATACACATGAACATGTCCGTATGTTTATATGGTGTATATCTGACTGAAATTAAAGTTTTACTAAACAATAGTTAACCTTACTACATAAAATATGCTCTGATATTTTCTATTCTAGTTCAATCCAATCCAGGACATTACATGAGCACTCCAATCACTTGGAGGTCATGCTAAAATATAGGCGAGGGTGTGGAGAACAGGGGACTCTAGCACACTGCTGGTGGGAATGCAGACTGTGCAGCCACTATGGAAAACAATATGGTGTTTCCTCAAAAATTAAAAGTATAACTGCTATTTGACCCAGTGATCCCACTTCTAGGAATATACACTAAGAAGCTTGAAACATCAATCAGAAAGAATATATGTACCCCTATGTTCATAGCAGCACTATTTACAATACCTAAGATCTGGAAACAGCCCAAGTGTCCATCAGTAGATGAGTGAATTAAAAAGTTATCACACATATACACAATGGAGTACTATGCAGATGTAAGAAAGAAAGATCTCTTATCCTTTGAGACAACATGGAGGGACCTGGAGAGTATTATGCTAAGAGAAATAAGCCAATCAGAGAAAGACAAGTATCACATGATCTCATTTATTTGTGGAATATAATGAACAAAATTAGCTGAAGAACAAAATAGATCCAGAGACATAGAAGTAGGGAACAGACTGACAATCCTCATAGGGAAGGGGGGGAGGGAGGAAGGAAGAGATAAACCAAAGAACTTATATGAAAATATGCACAACCAATGGACACAGACAATAGTGTGGTGACGGCGGGGGAGTGGGGAGGAGGGTGTCAATGGGGAAAAAAGGAGGGACATCTGTAATAAAATAATATATATACATACATATATACATACTCCGCAGGACTTGGGTAGGATTAGAGAGCCTGGGTTTCTATCAAGCTCCCAGTGACACTCTGGGTCCATGGACCACACTTTGAGTAATAAGAGTCTAGTCTAATCTATTACAATTATTTTTTTAATTCTGGGAATGGGTCTCTAAATTTATTCATAGCCCACTAAAGAAAGAGCTGCTATCTGCTGTTTGTAAAACACGGCCCCAAATATTTTCAAAATTTTCTTTCATCTGTCTCTATAATTCCATTGCTATCTTTCTGGCCTTGGGACTAAAAATCCCAGGCCTACTGGAAGTGGGAGGTGGGGAGTTCACAGCAAGAATGACTCAAATATCACCTTTCCTCTTGACAGGCTGAAATGCCTCTCTGGTTCCTAGCCCTTTTCTCACTGTTCGAAGCCTGCTCCTTGCAGCCATGTTAATAACTTGCTGAGCACTTATTAAGAACAGAACACTGAACCAAGTACTTTATATTTAACCCCATATATTCCTGCCCCCACCCTATGAAGGTATACCCATTTCACAGATAAGAGAAGGTAAGTAGCTAATAACTGGTGGAGCTGGGATTCCAGAGACTATGTTCTTGAGACAGCCAGCCTCCAAGATGTTCCTTGCAGTGATCCTTGCCTCCTGGTGTTCACAGTCAATAGGGCTGACCTGGTAACCAACAGGGTACTAAGGATATCACAGCATGTGACTTCCTAGGCTCAGTTAGGAGACATTGTGGCTTCTGTCTTACACTCTCTTGGACAACTCCCTCTAGAGGAAGCCAAGTCGCCATGAGAATCCTCAAGCAGCCTTATGAAGAAGTCTACACATCAATGGACTGAAGCTTCCTGCCAACAACCAGCACCACTGTTAGGCATACAAGTGAGCCACTGTGGAACAGAGCCTCCAGCCTGTGTACCTTCAGGTGGCCTGTAGCCCCCAATGACATCTTGACTACAACCTCATGATCACCTCAAGACAGAACCACCCAGCTAAGTCTCTCCCAAATTCCTGACCCACAGAAAATGTGTGAGATAATATTATGCTCTATTGTTTTATACCATTCCATTAAGTTTCGGGGTCATTTCTCATGCAGCAGTAGACAACTAATATGGTTTTTAACCAACAGGTTATAGTGTATCATTATGATTCAGCCCAAAAAAGGAAAGTGAAATTTTTATGAAGGTCGTTTGGATTACTTCTTCAGCATTACTTGGTACAGCATGTACCATTTCAGCAAAAAAATTTAAAATTTGATTCTCCCATTAATGTTTACATTCACATTATTTTGTGTTAGTTTCAGGCGTACGTCCTAGTGGTTAGACAATCATTTACTTTACAAAGTGTTCCCCCTGATATTTCTAGTACCTACCTGGTCCCATGCACAGTTAGTGCAATGTTAGTGACTACATTCCCTATGCAGTGACTATATTTAGTTGCAGGACTATTTTGCAACTATCAATTTGTACTTCTAGATCCCTTCACGTTTTCTAGTCAGTCCCCTAATCCTCCTCCCAGTTCAGCAAGTTTTCATCCTCCCCTTGCAACCACCTTTGTGAGCGGCATTGCTTCCCCTTCAGACTTGACCAGGTGACTTCTTATAGTCAGCTGGATACGGGAGCAGTAGTGTTAAAACATATCGAATATAAGTTTTTAGAGATACTACAAGAATCTCCCTGCCCTCTTTAGCTTCTGCTCTCATTTGTAAAAACAATTATATCCCAGAGAAATGAAAGTTCCTTCAGCCTTGGTCCCAAAATGAGAAGGCATGGAGCACGTACCAGAACTTGTCCCCCAGCTTGGGGACAAGCTAAGCTGAGCCCAAGCAGAGACCTATGAGCGAGGAGTAAATGGTTATGGTGGTAATCCGCAAGATTTCCGGTTTGCCCGTTACCACAGCAACAGCTGACCATGCACTCACCATGCTGTATGATGCCATACTCCATAAGCCGGTGGCACAGCTGCTCTGCCTCTTTCCTCGTGGTGGCCTCCCCTTCCTGAACCAGCCAATCCAGGAACTCAGATGCCATGAAAGTGCGCTCATACTTGACCCCCTCCTCTTCCCGGGGCTGCAGGAGTGTGTTTTCAGGGCTCATCAGCCTGAAAGGAAGAAAGAGATGAAAAATAAACCTACACACAAGGGAAAGAGCTCATTTGAAACCCTGCATCAGAGGATTCTGTGCAGCACCACAGCAGAGTCGTCAGACAGACGGACGTGGCTGTCACGTGCTAACACAAATGTAATTTTTAAGAGAAGGATCTGCCTCAGATGTGAACAAGATGCATTTTCTCCTGGTAATTAGAAAAAAGTTGAAACCCTAGCATTAGCTGAGTACATTTGGTTTAGCCATCTTGAAAAGGAGTTACAACTTACTGACCAAGCCCTGCCCTACCTTTCTGCAAAGGCTAGTATTTCTTTCCCAAAGGCATTCATCCACTTCCCAACGGTTCTACTGAGCACGGTTCCACTTCTGCTGTGGACTGAAGGTCTGTGTCTTCCCAAAATTCACAGACTGAAACGCCAATGGCCTATGTGATGGTATTTGGAGATGGGGTCTCTGGGAGGTGATTATTTCATGAAGTTGGGGCTCCCATGATGAGATGACCACGCTTACAAGAAGTGCCCCAAGAGCCCGGCCAGGTAACTCAGGTGGTTAGAGCGCCATCCCTATACACTCTGGTTGTGGGTTTAGTCTCTGGTCAGGGCACAAACAAGAATCAATCAATGAATGTGTAAATAAGTAGAACAATAAATCAGTGTTTCTCTGTATATCTCTTTCTAAGAAAGAAAGAAAGAAAGAAAGAAAGGAAGGAAGGAAGGAAGGAAGGAAGGAAGGAAGGAAGGAAGGAAGGAAGGAAGGAAGGAAGGAAGAGGCTCTTAGGCTGCTTTCCCCGGGTTAGTCACAACTGAGCTGGTGTGAGCAGTAAGAATTATATTTACTATAACAATGACCATCATCTTAGAAGATGGAAAGGACAACTGCTGCATATACATCAACAGAAGCCACAGAACCATGACAACATTCTCTAGGAGACTGTGTTCAAGGACGGCCACACCAACTCCTCTCATGCCTCTTTCCAGTGCAACTTCCCTGCTTCTGCCAACAGACTGAGTCTACTTCCCCTTCCCTGAGCCTGGGCTGGCTGGTGAATCACACTGACCAACCACACGCAGCGGCAGTGACATGGAGACTTCCAAGGCGGGACTTCCAGAGTCCTTGCAACTCCCAGCTTCACCCCCTTGCGATGCTCTGATGAGACCACCATGCAAGGAAGCAAGTCTCACCTGCTGGAGGTAAAGAGGCCCCAAAGAGAACTAAACCAATCCTCGGCCATGTGAATGAGCCTCTCCCAGACCTTCCAGCCCAGCTGACCCTCCGGTAACCATAGAAACAAGCCTAAGATGAAACCAGTAAAGGAAACACCATGCAACCCACAAAACCCAGAGAAATAATACACCACTGTTGTCTTAAACTGCTAAGTTTGGGGGTGATTTGTTTTACAGGAAGAGATAACATTCATATCAATGGGCAATGACAAAAGGTGTGAAAATCCACAAAAAGAGAGACGTCACACTGCTCAGAAAGTACTGACGGAACAATGAACAAACCCTGGAAGGCTCTGGAATGAAGTGCATGGGAGGCCCTGCGGAGGTAGACCTGGGAGCCCCACTGGTGATGCGGAGGAGCGGAGGAGCCCGTGTGCATGCCAAACAGGAACATAACCGTTTCTTCATTTTTTGGACCCTCAAATAAGGTATTCTGGAGTGAAATGGAGTAAAATTAGCCTCCTAAGTTTCCCAGTTTCTTACATTATTTCCTCTAAACAGTTGTCTACAATCCCACAAATTCGGACCACGAGCCACTTCCAAGGGCTCCCCTAGTTCCCAGCCACGTCCCTTTTCAGAGCTTTAGGGGAATCACCTATTCACACTGTGAGCTTTTTGACACAAGGGGTCCCTGTCTATGTGGTTCACGGTTGTTTCTAGCACAACAGCTCCTCCAGGACTGACTGAATGAACACATGAAACTCATCTCTGTGCCCTCCCTGCTGTGCATCACTACCCGAGTACATTAAAGATGACCCCTTAGGATGACCCTGTGTGGAGATGAGGTGAATCAAGAGTTTCTGACTCAGGGATTCTCTACTTGGAAGATCCAGACACAGCCCTGGCCTGGCTGGCTCGGCAGTCAGAGCATCGGCCTGAGCATCGGCCCAAGGACCAAAGAGTCTTGGGTCCAATTCTAGTCAAGGGCACGTACTTTGGTTGTGGTTTGGTCCCTGGTCCTGGTCGGGGTCATGGGGTAGGCAACCAATCGGGGTATGTGTGTGTGTGTGTGTGTGTCTCCCTCCCACTCTATCTGAAGATACATGGAAAAATATCCTCAGGTGAGGATTTAAAAAATAAATAAATCATAAGATCCAGATACAGACACCTGGCCTTTTTCTCTGTTTCTGACATTGTCCCAGCTCATCGATTTTCCTTTCAGGGTGTGGGGAGGACACATGGATGGGAGTTTACTGGTGTCACTTCTTCTAACCAGAAACATGACCTGCCAGCCCTCTAGAGCTCCTGCTAAGTAGCTGGTGGCCTCCAGACAAGCGTCTGGTCAGCTGCTGCTGTCAACACAAGAGACCAGTTGGCAGGCCTGCCTGGATTTGCTCGGCATGCCACTTGATTAAAACCTGCACTAACACCCTTAGCTCTTCCTTCTTTCATTTCCCCTTCCACGGGGTTTGATTTTCGTATCCACATGTGGTCACAGAGTTGAAGCAGGACTTTGACTTAGTCCTTCTTCCGATTATGTTTTGCTATGTAACAAGCTACCCCCAAACTTGATGGCTTTAAACAATCATCATTTACTCATATTTTAACATTCTGGGGTGGTCTCAACTAGGCAGTTCCTCTATCAGTCTTGCTAGAGGTAACTCATGCAATTGCAGGCAGGTGGTGGCCAGGACAGGGTGTCTGTCCCTGTGGCGCTCCTGAGTCAACATAGCCTCTCTCTCCAGTGAGACAGGCTGAACACCGAGATGCAGAGCCGAGGAGGGCGGAAGTGGATACCTCCAGGACACGTTTATAGTTTTATTGCAATATAATGCAATGAACTCATTTCGTATGTACAATTCAACGGTATTTAATATACAAACAGAGTTGGATAAACCACATTTTGTTTATCCATTCATCAGCTCTTGCCATTTTGGTTGTGGTGAATAATGCTGTTTTGAAAGTTCATATCGAAATTTTTGTGTGGACGTATGTTTTCATTTCTCTTGGATATACACCTAGAAGTAGAATTGCTGGGTCATGTGGTAACTCTGTTTAGCTCTTTGAGAAACTACCAAACTATTTTCCAAAGCAGTTGTACCATTTTACCTTCTCACCTTTAAAGCATTAGAGTTCTAATTTTTCCACATCCTCATCAATATTTGTTTTCATATTTTTATTTTTATTTTTTTAAGGTGATTCTCGTTGGTGTGGAGTGGTATCTCAATGTGGTTTTGATTTGCTTTTCCCTAATAATTAATGAAATTGAGTATGTTTTCATGTGCTTATTTGTCCCTTTGTATGCCTTCTTTGGAGGAATGTCTATTTGGATCCTTTGCCCACTTATAAATTAAATTACTTGTCTTTTTATTATTTATTTTAAGTGAATTTTAAATATTCTAGATGCAAGTCCTTTATCAGACATATAATTTGCAAATATTTTCCCCCATTTTGTGGGTTATTGTCCACTTTCTTGGTGGTGTTGCTTACAGGCCCAGAGTTTTCCATTTTGGTGTAATCTAATGTATCTATTTATCTTTATTGCCACATGTGGGTTTGGTGTCAAAATTTGGAAGCCATTCCTTAGCTCAATCCCATGAAGATTTATTCCTAGGGTTTCATATAATTGTTTTATATGAAACAATTATAGCTTTAGCTCTTGCATTTAGTTCTATGATTTATTTTGAGTTAAGTTTTCTACAAGGCACGAGGTAAGAGTTCCAACTTCTTCTTCATAGCAGCTATCCAGTTGTCCCAGCACCATTTGGTAAAATGACTATTTATTCCCTGTTGAATCACCTTGGCACTCTTGTCAAAAATCCGTCAACCATGCCAGGCCTTCTTGATGCCTACTCTCAAAAGACACAGATGTCAATTGCACTGAATTATCTTTGCTGAAGCCATCACACACATGCCAGACTCAGGGGGAGGAGACGCATCTCTTCATGGAAAGAATAACATGCACATATTGAAGAGGGAAATGTTTGGAGCCATCACTGGAAACAAGCTACCATACAGCTTTATTTCAGTCAGCTGAAAAGCAATTTCAATATGCATAGCTCCATCACGGTTTTATGTTGTCTCTTCCTCATTTATTTAATATGTTTTGCTTTACTTAAAGTGTGGGATAGTTTTAAAGGCATGAGATCTAAAGACAGGCATAGCTTCAAATCCTAACTCTGCACACTTGCTAGCTACATGACTCTGCTTCTCCAAGTGTAAGACAGGGACACTACTGACGCCTCCTTGGGCAGCTGTTGTGTAGCTGAAGCGTGATAATGCATGAAATGCTTCGACCATGGTGCCAATCACCATAAATACTGAATACAGGGCAGCCGTGATGGTGATGGTGATGATGATGATAAAAGTTTTCTAGATGGAACTATTCTTCAATAAAGCCGAACACCTTTCTTTGTGGCACAGTGAATTAAGATTGTGTGTGTATTTCTGTAGACAAGAATAACAGTTCCATTTTAATGCGACAGCAGAAATGTGTATGATGCCCTGAAATTCTCAGATTTTATACAACAAATTCATTTCTAGTCAAAGTTTTCCTGTGCTGGCCCTTAATCACGACATAAAGCCACAGGCCTGACAAGGTGGATATTAACGATACTCACCTCCTCCAAGTACTCCCCAGATGTTGATCGTGCATGTGAGCCGCCTTCAACCTTTCCTGGATACATGTGAGTCAGATTTCCCAGACTCTTTAACCCAGGGGGAAGGCAGCATCACAATAGAAGGAACTGCTACATTTAGGGGCCAGTACGGGAATAGAAATAAACTGATAGTGATCTCCTTGTCCATTGAAAAAAAAAATCGAAAGAGCTGAAAAGGCCCTATATAACGTGGGAACATTTGTGAATGGTATACAAGGGCACGAGCTAGGGAGGGGGTCACAATGACCCATGGGTATTAAGCCAAAAACCTGTTTTAGATTTTAGAGAGACTTTTTTAAGTCCTGTGTTAATATACTGATAAATTATTTTTAAAAGCAAAGCATAAAACTCTATATACATAATAACTATTAAAAATTAAACATTCATTCATCCAAATATTAAAAGTGTGACTTACCCCCGGGGGTAACTTATCAATGATTTTTCTTCTCTCTTAATAGAATGCTCTATTACTTAAATTATTCCCCAGAGAAAATGTATTAGGTTTGTACCTGGGAAAAAATGTTATCAATAAAAAAGTAATATTAACATTAAGTTTATGTTTAACCACATGACTTGTTCCTCACAATATACTTATATTAATTCCCAATATAATAAAGTAGCTCCCAAAGCACAAATTATGTATTCAGATGTATGTGTCCAACATACACTGTGAATGTATAACATTGATTTATGTGATTAGCAAGAAAGTATTAATTAGGGGAAAATGCTTACATGAGCATTGGTGTGTGTGTGTGTGTGTGTGTGTGTGTGTTTATCCTCACCCAAGGACATTTTTGCATTTATCTTGAGATAAAGCAGGAGGGAGAGAGGGAGGAAGAGAAATATCGATGTGAGAGAGACATATCGAATGGTTGCCACCCACATGACCCCAACCGGGGCTGGGGACAAACTGCAACCGAGGTACATGCCCTTAGTGGGAACCAAACCCGGGTCTCTCTGGACCACAGGCCACGCTCTAACCGCTGAGCCAAACAGGCAGGGCACATTGGTATTTTTGAGCACTACACTATCATTTATAGGACAGATGTAACACAGATTGACATAATTAGGTCTGAAACTAGTAAACAGAAAGCTGTTCAGGTAATATTTATGAGTAAAAATAGGACATACTGGAAAAGGTAAGGGAATGGGAGGAAAAACAGCATTTTACACTGTTTGCCAACAAATACCCTTTACTTTCCTTCACTTGTCCCCACATTATATGCTGAATTGAACATACTCATTTTCTTTTATTTTTTTCTTTTTTGATTTTAGAGAGAGAGGAAGGGAGCGGGAGAGAGAGAAAGAAACACCGATGAGAGAGAACATCGATTGGCCGCCTCCTGCATGCCCCCCCACAGGGGATCGGGCCCACAACCTGGGCATGTGTCCTGACCGGGAATCGAACCAGCGACCTCTGGGTGCATGGGTCGATGCTCAACCACTGAGTTACACCTGCCGGGCAAACATACTCATTTTCATCATCATTCCTTACTCAGGCTGTTCCCTCACATCTTCCCTCCTTCCTTTTCCTGGAGAAATCCAAACTATTCTTCAAAAAAGGGGGCTCAGCCCTGGCCGGTTTGGCTCAGCGCTTAGAGCGTCGGCCTGCAGTCCTGAGAGACCCGGGTTCGGTTCCCGCTGAGGGCGCGTACCTCGGTTGCAGTTTGTCCCCGGCCTTGGTCGGTTGTGTGGGTGGCAGCCACTCGATGTGTCCCTTTCACACCGATGTTTCTCTCTCTCTCTCTGTTCCTCTCTCTCCCTCCCACTCTACCTGAGCAAAAAATGGAAAAATGTCCTCGGGTGAGGATAAAAAAAAAAAGGGGGGGGGTGCTCAGTGGACAGTGATATAGGGTGTTCACTGCACCAAGAAGCTGGTTTCAGGGAAAAACCAGGGCCGAAACCCAGCCCTGAGCTGTCCTGTGTGGACGTCAGAGACCGCACCAGCCTGAAGGCAAAGTCAAGGGCAGCTGGGCTCCCATTAGTACAGAAGTGCTAATGAGAGGGCGGGGCTCTGTGTCAAAGGCTAGGTTAAGTCCTAGCCCTCTCTGAAAGTATCCCAACTAAGCAGCAATCAATACAGATCTGCCCCTTCATTGCCCTTAAAGTCAGTACCTTGGTTTACATGTCCTCTTCACTTTTAATGCACTCCATTTACCGCTCCAGCTAAACTAGAAACTTCTAAAGAAGAGGCACTACATCTTGATGCTTTTATTTCTTAGAAAACCCAGCCCAGGGAGGGAGCATATATTAGGTGCATAATAAATATTTGTTCAGCAACTGAGTGGAAACTGAAACTACCACAAGCAACAGTCCTGGGGAGTGTTACTTGTTTCTGAAGGTAAGAACCTTACCCACTCTGCTTGCTATTTTAAATTTGCTAGAAGCCAGAACTTTTGAGTGCTGGTTTTATGCCCTAAACTGACTGATGTTCTGGAAGCTAAGTTGTCATTTTCACATTCCCCATGGTTTTGAGTGTTGTTGTATTAAACATTTTCAGAACTTGAATCAGCTTCAGATAGACGGCGAATGCCAAGTCCAATGTCCTGAAAGGCTACATTCAGCTGCGATTTCATAACGTAAAATTACACCAGAGGCAGACACCAAGCGCTTTTCTGATTAGCTCAAAACAACTCAAATCTCTGTGAGCCTTTTCAGACACCTGGCGAGGGAAGCTGGGTTCTAAAGCATGTTATAAAAGCTCGCTTTAAAGGAATGGTCATTGCCCTGGCCGGTGTGGCTCAGTGGTTGAGCATCGACCCATGCACCAAGAGGTCGCTGGTTTGATTCCCGGTCAGAGCACATGCCCAGGTTTTGGGGGGTTTGCAGGAGGCGGCCAATTGATGTTTCTATTTCTCTCTTCTTCTTCTTTCCCCTCCCTCTAAAATCAATAAGGGAGGGGGGGAGGAATGGTTATTGCCCTGGCCAGTTTGGCTTAGCAGTTAGAGCATTGGCCCGAGGACCAATAGGTCTCAGGTTCAATTCCAGTAGAGGGCACGTGCGTTGGTTGTGGTGCGTCCCTGGCCCTGGTCAGGATTGTGCAGGAGGCAACCAGTCAAAACACATCAATGTTCCTTTCTCTCTTTCTCCCTCTCACTCCATCTGAAGATAAATAGAAAAATATCCTTGGGTAAAGATTAATAATAATAATAATAATAAAAGAATGTTTATTATTTCTTTTGGAAGCTTCCATAATTATTAGAAAATAGAAGGATTTGTTGCCAGAAACAAAAAAGAAAGAAAGAGAGAGAGAGAGAGGGGGAGAGAGAGAGAGAGAGAGAAAGAAAGAAAGAAAGAAAGAAAGAAAGAAAGAAAGAAAGAAAGAAAGAAAGAGAGAAAGAGTAAAGAAAAATGCTTAGGAAAGATAAGATGATGTAACGAAAAAAATTGGAGGCAATACCAACTAGGAAAAATATGAATATACACATTTGGATATATTTAAATGAAGTGAAAAAGGTGAGATAACAAAAGCGAACACAGTGGCAAGCAGGCTGAAGGGCTGCAGGCAGCAGAGAGGCTGCGCCCTGCGTATTTGTGGGAATGGAGTGGAAGAGGAAGGGGGACGGTGTCTGCCATGTTTAAATCAAGGTCTTGCAATGTACAATCATAAGACCGCCTTTTAAAAAAGTATGTATGTTTTCATTGATATTTTAGGGAGACAGAGAGATAGAAACATCAATGTGAGGAAAACACATCAATCAGCTGCCTCCTGCACGCCCCCCACTAGGGATGGAGCCTGCAATCTGGGCATGTGCCCTGACCGGGAATTGAACCGGGACCTCCCAGGCCATGGGACGATGCTCACTCTACTGAGCCACACTGGTCATGCAAGATCACCTCTTTTAAAACATATTTAGAATCATGGCCTTGAGACATTTATGGTCAACTGGTTTTTGACAAGGATGCCAAGGCCATCCCATGGACAAAGAACAGTCTTTTCTTTCTTTCTTTTTTTTTTTTTTATCATCCTCATCCGAGGACATTTTTCCAGTTTTGTTCAGGTAGAGTGGGAGGGATAGAGAGGAACAGAGAGAGAGAGAAACATCGATGTGAAAGGGACACATCGAGTGGTCGCCACCCACACAACCAACCAGGGCCGGGGACAAACTGCAACCGAGGTACATGCCCTTAGCGGGAACCGAACCCAGGTCTCTCTAGACCGCAGGCCGATGCTCTAACCGCTGAGCCAAACCGGCCAGGGCCAAAGAACAGTCTTTTCAACAAATGGTGCTGGGACAGTTAGAGTCACATGCAAAAGCATGAATTTGGGCCTTTAATTCACACCCTATCCAAAAAACAACAACAAAAAACCTCAAAATATATTAAAGACCTATATGGAAGAGATAAAGCTATAAATCTTTTATAAGAAGACATAAGGGTAAATCTTTATGACACTGGATTTGACAAAGGACTCTTAGATATGACATCAAAAACATAAGCGACAGCCCTGGCCGGTTTGGTTCAGTGGTTGGAGTGTTGGCCTGCAGACCAGAGAGTCCCGGGGTTGGTTCCCTCTAGGGGCATGTACCAAAAAACAAACAAACAAAAAAAAAAACATAAGTGACAAAATAAAAAATAAATAAATTGGATTGCATCAAAAATTAAAACTCTTATGCTTCAAAGCTACTGGTAAGAAAGTGAAAAGATAACTCACGAAATGGGAGAAAAGATTAGCAAATCATATATCTGACAACAGGTTCGTGTCCAGAGTATATAAAGAATACTTAAAGTTCAATAACAAAAAGACAAATAACCCAGGCAAATAATCATGTACGACCAAAAACGATGTGGCAGGGACCACAAAGTAGGTGAAGATAAGCTGGAAGATAGGCGGCCATTAGGCCAGAAAGGCTTCAGATACCACAGACATAGAGTGTATAAACTCTGAGCTCAGGTGTGTCGACGAGGATAACAAAGATGACACATAATAGCCCTTTGGTATGATGAAGGTCAGTCCCCCTTTTGCTTTTTATGATGGCAACGGTGCTTTTAGCTCAACAACTGTATCGGCACTTAAAGAGGACCCCAGCCTGGGCAGGTCACTGGATATGCACAGAGTAAGTCAAGGTTCCTACTCTGGAAGACCGAGAGCAAGCAGGGTCAACAAAGTTCTTGCAAGCTTAAAACTTCTCTTACACACTTTGATTTCGGCCACCTGCTGAAAACCAGTAGTCATCAGTACCAAGGGACCAATGCCAGCCGCAGTGCAGGGGAAAGGGGATGAAGACATGATCAGCAAACGGGAACCACTGTTGCTCACAGAGATGCTAACAACCTCTCAGCTATCTCTTAACATGGACCAGAGGACAGAGAATGGTCTGCTCAAGTGAAATGTGCTAGAAAGGATAGATTTCCGTCTTTTTTCATCTGTCTGTCCTAGTGCGGGAAGGAACTATAAGGCGCACAAACAATAGTGTGGTGCCACGCAAAGGCATCTGGGAGTGAGCTGGCTGATTACCACCTCTTTCTGTCTGCCTATTAGCATGAACAGTCCAAAGAGAGAGTAGCAATGGGAAGCAGTCCTGGGGTCGAATCTCTGAACTGTGATGTCCGAGCCGCAGGTGAGCTCTAGAATCCTGAGTTTGTTCTTGTATGTAATGGAGATAATAGTGCTTACCTCAACAGTGTTGTAAAAAGTAGAGCTGATCTGTATAAAACATCTAGCTTATCACCTGGCACAAAGTAGCAGTGAACAAAAGATGTGCACAGCTACACACACACACACACATTCCAGAGAGTTGACCCTTGTCAACTCTTGTCAATCGTTATCAGGTTGGGCAATAGTCCAAACCAGCCAGAAGAACCAATTCCAAGACTCTGGGAGAGGAAGTGACATTCAAGCGATGGGTGAAACATAAAAAAAGCCAAAGAAGTTCAGTTTCTTTTTTTTTTTTTAATCCTCACCCGAGGATATTTTTCCTTTTTTTGTTCAGATAGAGTGGGAGGGAGGGGGAGAGAGAGAGAGAAAGAGAGAGAAAAACATCGATGTGAAAGGGACACATCGACTGGCTGCTACCCACACAACCCAACCAGGGCTGGGGACAAACTGCAACCGAGGTACATGCCCTTAGCGGGAACCGAACCCGGGTCTCTCTGGACCGCAGGCCAATGCTTAACAGCTGAACCAAACTGGCCAGGGCAAGAAGTCCAGTTTCTTAAAAGAATATTTTATATTCTAAAGAATGCTAACACAGATGCAAAAGTTACTTTTCCTTAGGATACTCAACCATGGTAGAATACAAAGGGAAATTTTTTTTAAATACTCTCTGGGCCCTGGCCGGTTTGGCTCAGCGGTTAGAGCGTTGGCCTGCAGTTCATAAAAATACTCTCTGGGTGGTGGTTTCTTTAGTGTGTTCAGTTTATGAAAATGTATTGAACAGCACGTGTGTACTTTATATGTATTACACGTCAATAAATTTAACTTTATAGCTGAAGTTTAACTACAAATTTAACTTTAATAAAGTTAAAGATGTCATCTCGATTTTCTTTCTTTCTGGGTAAAAGACGCTTTTGTTAGGGGCCCTGAAATTATTAAATGCTTTTTGTCCCTTTGGTGCTTTTTTTCACTGGGTGGGACAATGCCTTTGCTCATTTCCCAGCTCTGTGGGAAAAAACTATAATGAAGCAGGGGTGTTTTCATTTAGCAAACGAAGAAAAACAACATAGCAACTACACCTCTTGGAATCATCTCTGTGTTTCAAGACAAAGCCACCCACCCAAGGAGCCTCCGCACAAGCCTGGAGAAACGGAATCATAACCCTCTCCCTTGAGATCTGTCAGCCCGTCTCCCCTTTGTATCGCTCATACAAGACCTGCTTTTACTTTGCTTCAATATCCGCCTCTTCTTTCAGAAGGTCCTCCCCCTCTTCTACCCTGTGTATGTTATTTTTTTCTCCTTGTTGTAGAATGTTTGGGGAAGCCTCACCCTGCCCCATCTCCCTTGATCAGGACTAATCTTAACACTTCAAAACAAACAAGAGCTGTTTCCTCTAGAAGAGACTCTGTGTCCTTAATCACTTCCAGATGGAAGAAAATGGCACTGGATGTAAACTAGTCATTGGATTCAAAGAATGCTAGAGATGGTATTCAGTTTCCATAGGTTGACTCAAGGAATTTACATTGTCAATTTTTAATGCCAGTGGTGGGAAAGGAAAGAGCCTGTGCTATGAGCAACTTTTGGCTAGAATTACTCTTTAGCTAATGGAGATTTAATGCATGTTACTTAGCCCATTTCAAAATCACTTTCCTCACCCGTACATCGATGGTGACAATGTCTCTCTCTCAGAGGTATAGGAAGAAGTAAAAGAAATAAATGTGAGCAATACTTAGCATGGTGCCTAGAGCAGAGAAATGCTCTATGATTATCATTCTTATGCTCTGACTGTGTATCATTAGGAGCTACAATGAGTAAATACAATCAGAGTGACCTTACAATAGCCAATCTCTACTACTGGTTTTACTCAAATTTGAACGTTCCACAGGTTAGAAAAAAAGGGGCCTGTCCATTGATTTCTTTCCTAAATAAGAATGACCATGCATCCATTTATCTATTCATCTCTTTGACAGACATTTATTGGGCACGCGCTATGTGTTGGACACGGAGGCTTCAAGATGTGTGTGACCTCAGGTCATGACGTCAAAGAACTTCTAGTCATTCTGAGGATACTGAAACATCAGGCACAGTCACCTTGGAGAGATGGCTGCTCTGGTTGCTAGGCTGGAATCCAAGGTGATACAGGAGCAGAATTATTTCTTTTAATCCAACTATACTCCATACTTGTCTAACAGTGGCTACTGAGGGCACCCTGCGCCAACTCTAACCCTCACATCACACATGGTCCACGCTCAGGAAAAAACCGAAAGAGTAAGTGACTTTTCCACTGATGGGAATCTTTCTGACTTCCTCTCCACTCAAGGCAGGACACAACTCATTTCAGTTCCCAGGTGGACCTCACGGGCTCTATCAGTCAGGGTCCCAGCAGGAAATGTCAAGAATGTGCAAAAGAGCGAATACAAGGTAGTTCATAATTAAAGAACTCCTAAAGCTATGGGCAGGGTTAAGGGAAACTGAAAGGGGTGGTGATGCTTCCAGACTGGCGGATGGTGGTGATGGTGAACAACTTTAGGCTTAAGGAGAGAGGGCAGTTTCCAGAGCCTCAATCAGACACGCATATGGAAAGGGCTGCCTGACCGGAGCTCTGGCCTTCAATAGGGGGAAGGAGCAGAGAAATAAACTCTGACCTCACTGTCCTCCCCTGCACCTACTTGCTTCTTGTGCCTCCCAATGACCTAGCCGACTGCAACGAAGCCTGTTGCAGTCCATATAAAGAAGCCCTCTGGGGCCTATCGCAGGTTGGAAAAGGGTAGAGAACGGATCTGGAAGACAAAGAGAAATGCCCTGCACCCTATCATGCTGAATATAACTGGCATATAAAGGCACGTGTTTTTAACACAACTTGGGTAACAGGATACTTTGCATGCATTTTTCCTTACACATTAGAAACGTAACACATCCTGCATTCGATGAGACTCCATGGAACTTTATGTCATTTAGTCCTGAGATGTGAATTATGCACTTTCTTTCCATTTTACAGATGAAAAACGGGTTCAGAAAGGTTGAAAGCCCCAGTCAGTGTCAGGGAAAGAACCCTGAGGCGTGCCTCTCCAACTCTGGAAGTCTTCAATGGTTTTTCCAGCTTACTGAGGTGAAAAGTAACTGCAGAGGTAGATGGGCAGAAATCATTGCTGCGGAGACTTGGATCGTAGCCTCGCAATGAAACAGGATTAGGAAAAGTTGGCAGAAGCAACCCGTGAAGGTGTTCTCCATCAGTGAATCCAGTCTACGTGTTCACCTCTAAATCAAGTCATTTCTAAAGAATCCACTAGAACTAGAAATCCGTAGGTGACCATCGACGGCTGATGGCTTCTGACAAGCACAGCAGACCTGCGACTGCTCTGCGCGTGAACAATATCAGCGCCGTGTCTTGTGTAGCAGGGAAGGGTGGCCTTTCCCCAACCAGGACTTGGTAAGAGCCAGGAGACAGCATCCTTCCGGGCCCATTTACAAGTCTATCGAGTGGCGTGCTGTCTGCCGCTCTCGAGCGGTGTTCATTATTGCCATCACCTGCCGGAGGCTGTGGCCTCTTTGGGAAGTAGAAGCTGCAGACCGAAAACAGTTCAGACTGTGGGCTCTGGAGCCAGAACCCAGGACTCCAGACGTTCCCCCTGCTCCCCGGCTGTGTGAAGGGAAGCGTCAGCTCACCTCCCTCGTCTCAGTTTCTTCATTTGCCACAGGGAGAGTAACAGTACTCATCCCCCGGCTTCGAATGAGGCTTTAATGAGATGACACGCGAAGTGCTTGGTCCAGAATAAGCATCAATAATGCCCTGCGTTTGCTGCTTTCACTGTTGTCAGAGCCTTCAGGCTTCCTCCACTGTCTCTTCAATGCCTGTTGAAGAAAAAACCACGGGCCCAAAACCTAGATTAGATACCTGATCTAATTTAGTTTCAACCTCTCCCAGAAACATAATCTTCATCAACCAGTATGGCATTTTCTGGTCAAGCATCAGTCATCTGTCACGTGGACCCTCTCCATCTCCCATAGAAAGAAGAGGCAACCTATATGATAAAAACCCTTCCCTTCCCCCAAAGAAAAGATGTCCTGCCCCCAAATGATCCTTTTTTTTTTCTTTCACTAATAGCTCCCTTGCTCCATCCTTCTTCCATTATAAACCTTCCACGTTGCACAGCACTTCTAGTTGTTAGAGGGGATGCTGCCCAATTCATCATTTGCTTAATAAAGCCAATTTGAGTTTCCTCTTTACTCAGTTGAATTTTGGTTCTTGACACTCCTCTGCACATAGACTGAAAACACTTAAATTTGTGTTCTAAAGTTGTTAAATACACAGAAGAGATGATGGTCCTTAATTTGTGCATTTTGTTTTCGTTGTTGGGAGATCAGTCTCCATGGGTCTCTTACATCTCTTCCTATCTTGCAAGCGGAAGCATCTTCTCAAGAACGTTTGCATAATGAACAGGTTTGGACGATAAAGCTAGTGTCTTCCCTCTGGAACAAAGGGGCAGATTTGCTTATGGTCCAATCTGCTATAGATAATGTCTGCTTCTGGGCCAGAGAGCAGGTCTTCTTGACGACAATTACAAAAGCTTCAGGTTCTTCAAGCTTGGGATTCCTCTTCTGTAACCCAGCCCAGGCAGGTGTCATCTGGCCGTGGTTGTGCTGTTCTGTGGGAACAAGGCTTGGGGAACTGGTTCCAGGAAATGACGATACTCTAGTTACTACTACTGCTGAAGGTAATAAACAGTCCTTTGTCCCCAACCCAAGTTTCACATGTCTTCTTCCAGGATCCATGACATGATGGCCGGCAAATTTGTTCGCTGGCAAGTAGGGTAAAATCTCAAGACACTTTACAGTTCTTGGCATTTGTTATACTGCATCATAATCAGCCCCTGTCATCCAGATAAGAGGCTGCAAAAGGTAACAACGTTTAACCCACTTACATTGCAAACTTTGGACACTCTTCAAAGAAACCAAGAAGGCAAGGATCATTTACTGCAAGATTCTACGAAGCTGCTAATTAGTTGGGCAGCACAGGTAAACTGTGAAAATGTTGTACAGAACATATTAGAAAGAATTTTTATTAAAGTTGGCAAAAATAATTCAAACATATTTTGAATGCAGAATTTGAATCCACTTGCAGAACTGGGAAAAGCATGTCTATACCGGAGAGGGCACAAGATGGAGTCAGATGCTTGGAGACTTTTTTTTAACTCCAGCTTCGTGATTTAGGGTGACATCATTCTCTCTCTAGCTCATGTCCCTCACCTCTACCGTGGGATTAACTGTGCCTACTGGATATAACTCATAGAGTTGTACAAGGACCCAACGTGTTCATGTATACGATGCTTTTGTAAACGCTGAAGAGGCAAGGCAAGGTCAACCTCTTGCTATTCCACTCATCATTAAAAGCAAGCTGTCTGGAGTGCTTTCATGGTACAAGCTCAGCAGCTCGTAGCCATCACAGCCTGCAGAGTCCTTTGTTTATTCAGCAAATATTTATTGTGCCAAGCACTGGGAGGGAACAGGAAAAAGATCCCAGGGGCACATGGGAGAGAAACCTCTGATAAGATAAAACACACAAAAGGGCTTTTCCCCTCTCGATACAGTTTCTCCCTTATATTTCTTTTCCGTCTAAGGAGGAGAGAATATAAAGGAAGCAGTAGGAACTCAACAGAGATCGGATGGCCTACAGGCCTTTGGACCAGTCCTTCGATCGCGTCTGCACTCCTAGGCAGACGAGAGAGAGAGACTACCAGAGGATGGAGAAAGAAAGTCCTGCTGTTGAAGAAACCTAAAACCCTTTGGATAAAAAACTAAACTAATGTCTTTATGAACCAGACCTGGAAGGGATTTAACTTCATTTAAAGCTGAGGTTAAATTAGAACTGAGAAGTCTCCTCTATGTCTGAAAATAAAATCAAGGTTAGTTTAAAATGTGTGGTTAAACTATTTTATCAAAGAAGGTCCAAATTGTACCTCAAACTTGTATTATCTTTTTTTTAATAGTTAATTCTGTTTATCAGTATATAGAACACTTAATAATTCTGAGTTCAACTTTTTTCTTTCTTTAAAAAAATTCTTTTTTCTTTATTGATGTTAAAGAGAGAGAGGAAAGGAGAGGGAGAGAGAGATAGAAACATCAATGAGAGAGAACAGTGACTGGCTGCCTCCTGCATGCCCCCCACTGGGGATCATGCCCTGTAGTGGGGATCAGGCCCACAACCTGGGCACGTGTCCTGACCAGGAATCGAACCAGTGACCTCTTGGTGCATGGATCGACGCTCAACCACTGAGCCACTTGAGCCACACAACTTTTTTTTTTTATCCTCACCCGAGGACATTTTTCCATTTTTTTGTTCAGGTAGAGTGGGAGGGAGAGAGAGGAACAGAGAGAGAGAGAGAAAGAAACATCGACGTGAAAGGGACACATCGAGTGGCTGCCACCCACACGACCCAACCAGGGCCGGGGACAAACTACAACCGAGGCACGTGCCCCTAGCGGGAACCGAACCCGGGTCTCTCAGGACCGCAGGCTGACGTTCTAACCGCTGAGCCAAACCGGCCAGGGCCACAACTTTTTTCTTAAAGAGCTCTATTCTGATAACTGTTGAAAGATAATCAACTTTTGTAGTTTGCTACATGCACTCTGAGTATCTTCTAGCATGTGAAGGGAGTGTACACAGATTCGATGTATTCTTTTAAGTTATGGATATTGATCCTGCTTACAAAGGTTTTACTTGAAAACTAGAAATTGTACTGCTTGTTCACGTGCTATGTGTCTGGGGTGTTTGGGCCCATTTGAAATTCAGTGGGAAATTGTAAGCCCCTCCTGGAGAGACATCATGCCTTACTCTTTGCATCTTCAGTGCACGGTGAGGTGAAGGTTTAATGAAACCTTGTTGATGAAATATGCATTGTGCCCTGGGTGTGCTCAGAGGAATTCCTCAAAATGACAAAGTCTGGGCACTGGTCCAGGAGCGCACACCCTCTCTCGAGCTCCCTTCAGGCCGGCCGCAGGAGGTCAGCAATAGGATGCAGTCATGCTGAGGTCAGCCCTGGCCCGTGTGCTTATACACAGTAGTTCATGTAATGCCCACCGGTCTAGGAGGTCAACACAAGCCACATCTCCATTTACTAGGTGGGCAAATGGAGGCACAGAGGTGAAACCACACGCCCAAAGCACCAGAGCCAGGATTCACACCCAGGCAGCTGGCTCCTGGACTCCTAAGTACTGTGCAAGGTTAAATTTTAAAATAATACAAGAATATAGGTATCATTCATGTATATTATTATTTAGTACTCTAACAGCAGCAGCTAACATTTCTTGGGCTCTCGCTCTGAGTCAAGCCCTGTGCTTAGCATTGTACAGACCACATTTCATTCAATCCTCCCAACAGCTCTTCCATGTGCGTCCCAGCCTTGTCTCCATTTCAGACTGCAGATCAGAGAGGACCAGCGGTCTACTCAAGGTCACAGAGCAAACAAGTTGTGAGGCGGAGACAGGAAACCAGGGCTGGGTGACTCCAAAGCCCACACCTGCTGGGTCTCCCTGCGCGGGAGCATTCGTGTCACCAGCTCACCCAGAATTTTTCTCACATCGGGACAACCGGAAAGGGCCAGCTTCTGCCCCTGCATTAGCATTCCCTCGAGTTCCTCCGAGTGAAGGTTGCTGGGGTGACAAAGACATTCAGAAGCAGCCGAGTCACCGAAGTTTAGTTCTGACACCCAGGTTTGTCTTAGGAAACAGCTGACGGAGAAACGCCCCGTGGGCGAGAAACACGGTCCCTCCAAACCAGCGCGGCTCAGCAAAGCCCCTGCAGAAACCACCGAGTTTCACCAAGTCCTATTCATAGCGCAGAGCAAACAAGCAAGAGCAGAGCAGAAAGGAAATCCTGAGCACGCAGCCAGCCCCGCGAGCTGTGGAAGGCAGCGTGTGACACCTGCCACCCCAGCACGTCTGCGCTGCCCCTCTCAGGCTGCGGGTCACCACCCAGAATGACTTCACTGCCGGCCCGGGCTCCTCCTGCTACGCTGCTAAGGAAGTTCAGATAAAATCACCTACTGGGAGTGCTCGGGGAGCCTAAATGACAAGAAAAGGTGTTGTTGTTTGATCCCATTGACGGAACCACATAGATTTACCACAGAGGGAGATCAGCTCTCTTGCCAGTGTCTGCTTTAGAATCTAGGAATATTTTCCAAAAAAATTTTTTTCAATTTTATTTGTTTTAATTGATTTTAAAACAAATAAAATAAAATCAAGAGAAAGGGAGAGGGAGAGGAGATAGAAACATCGATGAGAGAGAACATCGATTGGCTGCCTCCTGCATGCCCCCCACTGGGGATTGGGCCCACAACCTGGGCATGTGCCCTGACCAGGAATCGAACCAGTGACCTCCTGGTGCATGGGTCGATGCTCAACCACTGAGCCACACCAGCTGGCTCAAAAGTTGTTGTTGTTTTTTTCTTTAATTTTTAGAGAGAAAGGAAGGGAGAGGGAGAGAGAGAGAGAAACATCGATGAGAGAGAACATCTATTGGCTGCCTCCTGCATGCACCCCACTGGGGATTGGGCCCACAACCTGGGCATGTGTCCTGACCGGGAATCAAAGTGGTGACCTTTTGGTGCATGGGTCAACGCTCAACCACTGAGCCACACCGGCTGGGCTGGTTCAAAAGATTTTACAGAAAGTTCCATACCCTGATATTTGCAAACTCCACCTTACATTTTAAGATAAACTACATTTTGAAGTAAATACTGATTTGATTCACATAATCTCCATGAAAGGGAAAGATTTATTAACAGTCTAGTAGCAGTAAGTTTGGACTCTGGGCTCTTGGGTTCAAATCCCAGCTGACTTTTCTTCTTTTGGTTAATCTTCACCGGAGGATTTTTAGATAGAGCGGAAGGGAGAGAGGGAGAGAGAGAGAGAGCAACATTGATGTGAGAGAGACACTTCGATTGGTTGCCTCCTGCATGATCCCGACCGGGGCCAGGGATTGAACCTGCAACCCAGGTACCTGCCCTTGACCGGGAATCAAGCCCGAAACTTTTCAGTCCACAGGCCAATGCTCTATCCACTGAGGCACAGCAGCTGGTTTTTACTAGTGAGATGACTTTGGCAAAACACCTAACCTCTCCCTGCCAAATTTTTCTCACCCATAAAATGGAGAGAATGATAGCATACAATTTGTTATAAGGATTAAATAAAATGGATTGGTCAGGATGTCCAATACATAGTAAGCAATCAACAAATATTTTCAGTTGTCATTTTCTTCAAAGGAAAAAAAAAAAAAAAAAACATATACAGGGTGGGGCAAAAGTAAGTTTACAACTGAGAGGACATGAGCCCTGGTTGTTTTTCTCAGTGGTTAGAGCAGCAGCCCACTACCAGTGAGTCGCAGATTCTATTCTGGTCAAGGGCACGTACCTCGCTTGTGGTTTGTCCCCAGCCTTGGTTGGGTCATCCGTGAGGCAACCAGGTGCTGTGTCTCTCTCACATCTATGTTTCTCTTTCTTTCCCTCCCTCCCTTCCACTCTATCTGAAAATAAACAGAAAACTATCCTTGGGTGAGGATTTAAAAAACAACAACTGCGAGTACATGAAACACAAAGTTTATTCTTGTATTATTATTTAGTGCATTATTTTCTATACGAACAACTGCAAACCTACTTTTGCCCCATCCTGTATTTTTCAAGACCTTCTTTCTCAAATGTTAGAGATATCCTGAACAAGGGTTCTAGCTAAAATAATATAGAAAAAAAAACCAAAAAACCCTTCAACTTAAAATAAATGAAATACTTGAAAAGATGAGCTATGAACAAAAGCAACAATGCACTTCTTAATATTACTGTTTAAAGTATCTGAAACTTACAAGATAATAATACATGCTGAGACCCATGGAAAAGATGGCCAAGGAAACAAGGGAAATACATAAAATATAATTACATGTAATGCATAAAAATAATTACACTAAACACCACTGACCAAATAGGTAAACTGTGTCATCAGTTCCAAGGGGCCCAAAGTTTGTTCCACATGATTCAGCAACCAAAAGTAGGGGCCAAGATTTGCAAGGTGTCAGCCAGTTCATGTAAGGTTAAGTGCTTATTAAATTACTTTTCCTAGTGCTAATTTCACAAGCAGTTTGGGGAAATAAATTTACTTGGAAATAAAGACACTGAACACTAGAGACTGGAAAAGCCAACTGCACCCAGAGAAAGTACAGCAATATTAATCAACTCGTCCAGGGATCAAAGAACCTATTCATACTTTTCCCCAAATATTTACCATTCCCAACTGGCCAGGCACATGGCAATTAGAAGACATACAAAGAAGGATAAAGCAGTCCCTACCCTGTGGTCCATAATCCGATGCAGAAAATGAAGAAAGATGACATTTTAATACAGTTCTTTGATGGGTAAACATACAGTCGTGGCACCTAATTCAGCCCTAAGGGGCCACGGAAGGATTCGCAGAGAAGGTCATACCGAGCATGGAGCCAGGAAGAGTCAGAGTGAACTGGGGGAAGGGCTGAGATAGTGTCAGAACCCTCCAGGCAGAGGGAGCAGCATATACAAAAAGCACCTCGGAATGGGGAGCCACTTCTCGACTCCCTGCTCCCCAGTGGCTTCCCGTTACCTTAAAATCCTCCATTCTTACCATGGCCTTAAGGGCCTCACTCATCTCTCAGTATTCTCTCCTCACTGCCTGCCCTCTGGACACTCTGGCCTCCTTGCTGAGATAAAATACAATGAGCACATCCCTGCTTCGAAGCCTTCATCCCTGTTGTGCCCTCTGTCTGGGATGCTCTCTCACCAGATATCTGCAAGGCTCACTTTGTTCAAACGTCACCTTTTCAGTGATGTCTTCCATGACCCTCCTACCTACAATTTCTCACCACTGTCAGTGAGTATCTTCTTCTTTCTAGCACTCAAAACTCTGTATTCTACATTCCTCTTCGTGTGCTATCCATTTAAGGTCTACCTCTAATTAGAACGCAAGCTCCGTGGGGCATTGGCTTTGTGTGTCTGGTCCAGGGCACACTTCCAGTGCCCATAACTGTGCTTGCATGTGGTAAGGGCTCGATGAATTTTTGTTGTATGTTTAATGAATTAACAAATGGCCAGAAAGCAGAGAGGAGACTTGGATGGTTTAGAGACACTCAGTTCAGCATGAAGGGAGCAGAGCATGGAAGGGGAGAAGCAACAGAAGATGCTGTTGTAAGTCTGTTCAGGGGCTGGAGTAAGTGTTTTCTAGGTTTGACAATTCTTCAACTTTCCTTATTTTGGTCTTGCCATCATACTCATCCCATTAGCAAGAATAGTTCAGACATTTTCAGTTATTGCTAGTCCCAATTCGCACAGTGTGGTCAGCCAGATCCCAAGAGACAAACTGTAGCTTCCTTCCTTGGAAATAACATGTTTTTGACAACATAGAATCTTATAGCTTGAAGGAACCATCATGATAATTTAAATACCTAACACCTGCTAGGATTTTCCAAAAGGAACCAAGAAAGTAAAAGAAACCAGCAACAAAACATGTACACACACTCAAGCAGACAACAGAAGCATTGATGGGTCCCTTCCATTCAAATTCATGTGTCAGATGAGGTTTTTCCTATAATTCAATACGAGAAGCAAGTGACAGGTGAACTAATACGTATTGGGCATTAAGTACTTGGACTTAATCCCAGCTTGAGAAATAGAGGTAAACAGAACTGGGACAGAGGCAGGACACAGGGGGGACAGAATCAGGGGTGGTCATCACTATCTGTTAATATCCAAAATGGTTTCCCTGGCCAGTGTTGCTCAGCGGTCAGAGCATTGGTCTATGCACCGAAGGGTCACAGGTTTGATTCCCAGTCAAGATCACATACCTGGGTCAAATGGTTTTCATCAGTGGGGTCTAACAACATACCCGAGTTACTGAACTACATGCTTAAGTACTTGACACCATTTATTTTTTAAATTCCCACAAAGAATTACACACCTAGGAGGTATATGCTATCACCACTCTCATGGCGTAAAAGAGGACACTGAGGTTTACAAAGGCAAGGTGACAGGGCTAGAATGCAACACTGTCTCGCTCCTAACCATCATGATACTTAATCCGCCCACTGGGCCCCTCTCCCCCTGCACCAATCCACCCACTACAGAGTAGGCTCTTTTATGTGATTGACACATATTTTCAACTCCCTGGACCATTGAAAGGCAACCCGGGGGAGGGGGGTACCATTGCTCCTGCACTCCTTTCTTGTTGGGTTTCCCAGGGAAAGAAGGAAGGTAGGATGGAATAGGAACCACAGAAATAGCAGATCAGCTCAGAGAACACTGGGGAGATTCAAGATCCACCAACCAAATACTCCGTGACCACAGTCTATTCATTTATCAAAATGCTGAGGGATTCTTCCCCCTTAGATCATCCTGCTGTCTGAAGTTCTCTCACTACTCCTTTCTGGACCTGAACTTCAACTTCCACTGCATTGACACTGCATCTCGAGTCATTTGCAAGACTACACCTCCACGTCATACAACAGATTTAACAGAGAGGAGGGGCAACTGCATCATTTGATGGCAAACATCAAGCTCCAACCTTCTGTTTCTACTTCTGGGGTTTTGTTCAATTGTCTTAAATATAGAAAACACTATTTAAATAAATTCTTTATGAAGCATCTCAGGAAACTGACTTAATTCCTGGCAAAGAGAAAAGCAAACGAGTGATCAAGGTTTCTCATTATTAAAGGAACAGTTATGTAACCATCCCACGTGGAAGAGCCAGGCTCAAATCAACATGATAAAAGACGAAAATAGCCCTGCTTCTCTCTACAAGTTAAGGTTATAGGGGCGGATTTTATGTGCAACATACTTCTCATACAGCCTCTGTCCTCTCATGAAGGCCTTCACTTCGTTGTCCAATGGGAAGGTGCCATCATCCTTTCTAAAGCGGTAGAATAGTTTCACATCCTTGAATTCCTTGTGCTCATCACACACTGAAACACAATACACAGAGAGGGGCAAACAAGAAAAAAAAAAAATTGTATTTATTTACTCAAATGAACTAACATACTAATTAAGATTTGTTTTACTATCTAACTTCTCAAATACTCTACTATATAATTTAACACATGGATGGTATTTAGCACAGTACTTGGAACAGAGTAAGTGCTCAATGTTATTAGCTATCATATCATCATCATCATCATCATCTGTTAAAAAGGTCACAAAATTCAATTCATCATTCATTCTAAAAACTGTTTTAGCATGATATTGGGATGTTATCAACTGTAAAGAATGTGAAATTGCTCGGCAGGTGTGCTCAGTGGTTGAGCATCGACCCCATGCCCTAAGAGGTCGCTGGTTCGATTCCTCGTCAGAGCACATGCTCGGTTTGTGGGCCTGTTCCCCAGTGGGAGGCATGCAGGAGGTGGCCAACTGATGTTCTCTCTCATCAATGTTTCTATCTTTCTCTCTCTCTCCCTTTCTCCCTCTAATATCAACAAAGAAAAGAAAAAAAAGAATGTAAAATCTAGCGAGATAAAGAGAAATGTCAACATGTAATTAAAATGTGGTATGAAAAGGCCATGAAAGAGAGGAGGAGATACTGGCAGCCCCAAGGAGGAGTACCTAGCAACCCAGCCTTGGGGACTGGATGCTTCTCCAGTGAACTGCAATTGGGCAAAAATGAAGGGAATGGGCATTCCAGCCCGAGTGAATAACGGCACGTGCAAGATCTGGGCCAGGGTTAGAGACTTCAAGGAGACATGTCCACGAATACTCATTGCACCATTGAGAGTAACAGCAGAAGCTTGGAAACAACTTAAATGTCCATGGGTAAATGTATGACAGCACAATTCCACACAGCATACACAGCAATGAAAACGAGACGCACTATCAATGCAGATAAGTCTCCCCAAAAGCATGTTGATCAAGCTGCAAAAGAACAAGCACGCGTCTCTGTAATCATTTAAAAAAACACAAGTTGCTAAAAGATGCGTAATAAAGAAATCCATGGAAAGAAACCCAAATGCCTCTTGGAGGGCGGGAGGAAATGGAGCTGGGAAAGGTACACAGGAGCCAAAGTAAAATGTTGTGTTTCTCAGAGGGGAAGGTCCCTATCTGGAGTAGAAGATGCCGTCCTTCATTTCCGCTCACGTGCCTTCGACTGTCCCCCACTCACCGTGGTGAATGATGCCCCGGTCCGCTAATTTCTGCATGAGTTTAATCGCCGTCTCTCGGTCGGAAGCCTCTTTGTGCTCAATCAGCCAGTCGATCAGTTCTTTCGCGACAAAACAGTTTGGGTAGGTTTTGAGATGATGTCGCCTGTCTTTAATAACCTTTTCTTCATGCAGCCTGAGCCTGGGAAGAAAATTTGGCAATCATGTTAGCAATCTTGACGACAATACAAATTATTAAACCAACCCCGGAGCAGTGACACTCAGAGCTTACAGTCAGCGGGGGATTGCCACTCTGTCGGAGCCCAGGGCCCCAGGAAGTGATCCCATCCCCAGACCTTGAGGTGATACAGGTAAGTGGGAGGAAAAAACAGCCAGACAACCTAGAGCTCCCCTGCCACTCAGGACACGGAGAAGAGCTCGCCCCCCTCCCCTACCGCACCCCCTTCTCTCCACCTCTCCGCCAGTGGGCCTACGGCTTCACCCACCCACCCGACAAAACTCCAGAAACTCCCGAAACCAGGTACTTCCTGTCCGTCACAGATTGCTCAGGGCCCACCACAGGTGCATTCGTTTATTCACATGACAAATATGAGTGTCTATTACCTGCCCATTAGGCACTTCCGGGCATTACCGACAAATTCAAAAAACACACAAAGATGCTTGCCGCCTTTAGAGGCCTTGTTTTGATAGAGGCAACAGCTAATCCTTTTGCGAGGCTTTCTGAGTTCCAGGTACCGATTTGAGCATTTTACATAGATTGACTCACTTCATGTTCACAATATCAGTCTCATCAGAAGTTATTATTGCTATCTCTTCTTTCTTTTCTTCCTTCCTTTCTTTTTAAAAAAATTTTTTTATTGATTTTAGAGAGAGTGGAAGGGAAAGGGAGAAAGAGATAGAAACATCGATGAGAGAGAACATTAATTGGCCGCCTCCTGCACGCCCCCCACTGGGGATCGGCCCCACAACCTGGGCATGTGCCCAGACTGGGAATCGAACTGGCGACCTCTTGGTGCATAGGTCGATGCTCAACCACTGAGCCACACTGGCTGGGCCCTTCCTGCCTTTCTTACAGCAGAGAAAACTGAGTTCTCAGAGACATTAAGTCTCAGAGACTTGCCTAAGACCACACAGCTAAGCTTTGAACCCCGATGGTCTCATTTCAGGGTCCAGCTTTTCAATGTCAACATCATGCTGCCTCTAGCTGGTGAGAATTAATAAAAACAATCCAGGAGATGGAGCAAAGCTATTCGATAAATACAATTTATTTATAGGCTGATGGATGAGTATGGAGGTGAGTGGTTGACACAGGGCCTTCACTCACTCCCTTCAGAACTCTGACTTTTTCTAAAAGTCTTAAACCTGTCTGAACAAAGAAGTTTCTCCCACGCGTCTCCCCTTCTTCGACCAGCCTTGCATTTACTCTGGAATCCTCAGGTGAACCATGAGGTCAGCTTTCTTCCTACGTCACCCACATGGCCCATCTGCTGCTACACCTGACGCATAGCAGGTCTCACCCTCTTCTGCCCCTCTCCCTCAGGAAGGAGCCAGGTCATACTCTCACCTGGTTTATGGCAGAGAGCACTGAGTGATATCTCATGGGATTTGCTATCCCAAGTGTTGTGATTAGGAGTTGGGAGCATAATGAGCTGGAGCTCGGAGGCTAAGCTGCTCTTCCTTGCTGGACCCTGTTATGGGCTGAGCAGTGTTGCCCTAAAATTCTTATGTTGAGGTTCTAAGACCTGGTACCGCAGAATGTGGCTGTATTTGCAGACAGAGTCTTAAAGGGGGTAGGGGGAGCGGTGGGGAGAGATTAACCAAAGAACGTATATGCGTATTTGCATTGTTCACAGACCGGGCAACAGGGTGGTGAAGGTCTGGGGCAGAGCGGGGGCCAGCGGAGAGGGGCAACAAGGGGAAAACGGGGGGAGATCTGTAAGACTCTCACAGTAAAAATAATTTTAAAAGGCATGGATGAATTAAATTACAATGAGGTCAGCAGGTCAGTACAGTTGGTGTTCTTATCACAGGAGGAGGTTAGGACACAGACATGGAGGACCACGTGAAGACACAGAGAGAAGGAGGCCATCTATGAGCCAAAAAGAGGCCTCTGACAAAGCCAACCCTGCCAACGCCTTGAGCTCAGATTTCTAGCCTCCAGAACTGTAAGGGAGTAAACTTCTGTTGTTTAAGCCACTCCATCTGTGGTCCTTTGTGTGGCAGCTGGAGCTGACTAGGAAAACCAACTGTGGACGTCTGGAGGCTCCTGGGTAGTCTGGGGACGGAGGGCTCTGCGGGGCGCCAGCAGGGGGGCGGGGACAGGAGAGAGAAATGCGTCCTGACATCTATTAACTGCATAAAAGAAAAGAACCACTTTATTTTTTTTAAATATGTTTTTATTGACTTGAGAGAGAGAGAGGAAGGGAGATGGAGACAGAGAAAGAGAAACATGGATTGGCTACCAAGAATTGAGCCTGCAACCCAGGCATGTGCCCTGACCGGGACTCAAACTGGTGACCTCTTGGTACACAAGACGATGCTCAACCAACTGAGCCACACTCGCCAGTAAAAAGAACCATTTTAATGGAGTTCCCACCATATGCTCGGTATTATACTAAGCGTTTCCACACATGCTGACTTAACTAACTGCTATGGCCTGACGCCTGCACCACCCCCCTCCCCACTCCAACATTCCTGTGTTGAAATACTGAACCCCAGCCCGGCTGGTGTGGCTCAGTGGTTGAGCATCGACCCATGCACCAGGAAGTTGCCAGTTCGATTCCCAGTCAGGACACATGCCCAGGTTGCGGGCCCGATCCCCAGTGGGGGGCATGCAGGAGGCGGCCAATTGAGGTTCTCTCTCATCGATGTTTCCATCTCCCTCTCCCTCTCTCTTCCTCTCTCTCTAAAACCAATAAAGAAAAAATATTTTTAAAAAATACTGAACCCCAAATGTCTAACCACTATGCCTGAAACTAATATAATATTGAATGTCAACTATAATTCAATTTTTGAAAAAAAGAATTTTTAAATGAATTTTTAAAAGAAAGAAATACTAAACTCCTAAATGTGAGTTGAGGACAGTCAGGAGCACAAAACTCGGAATGTGAACTTAGCTTTCGCCCTGACCTGTGATTTCAGGCGAGCAGGCTTCCGAGCACGAGTCCCGTGGGTAGAATGGCATCCCCCTGACCACACTGTCACAAAGCTCACCAGGAAGGATCAAGTCGGTCTCCGCGCCCATGTTAAGTGCTAGGCTCAGCTTTAACTGCTTTACTGGTTTAATCCTCATGCCAACTCCCCGAGGCAGGTCATGTTAAAACCACAAATGATACCCATGGAAAGGTGTAATTATTAATAAAAAAATAAATGAACCCTAATTAAAAAAAAAAAAAACATGTTCACAGAGGTGCGCTAAAGCCATCACACGAATCCTTCTAATGAATTCAGTGACGACAACACTGAGCAATTTGTTTAACGTGCTCAAAGGGGCAGACTGCAAAACATTAATTCTTAGATGTGCTGTCAGGAATTCAAGAATAATGAAGACCAATTTATTTAGAAATTGAAGTGTGGGATAAGCTACCATATAATTGAGTGGAAGAAAATAGGTTATGAGCCAAAAGAGGAGTTTCAGCTTCTGTAAACTCCGACTTAAAAAAAAAAAAATGAGGTAATGTTTATCTTTAAATACTACAGAATAGGACCTTTCAGTTACTAT
Source organism: Molossus molossus (assembly GCF_014108415.1). Lineage (NCBI taxonomy): Eukaryota > Metazoa > Chordata > Mammalia > Chiroptera > Molossidae > Molossus > Molossus molossus. The sequence goes on along the minus strand of NW_023425351.1, from coordinate 60,206,587 downwards.
CCTTTCATGAGCCCCAAGCTTGGTCCTACTCCTTGAGCATATCTGATGCCCACGGCTCCCCCCTGCTCAGTGGGAAAGCCCGAGGCAGCACCCCCCAGCCCACCAGGGTCAGGCACATTTCCATGCTCAGAAACTGAGCAGAAATATGATGGAGGGACAAGAACTCTGGATCGGGAAAAGAGCATAAATCTTGATATTTTTAGACATGTTACCAGGAGTTAAACATGCTCAGTAACTGCTACCATCTTTTTTTTTTCTTTTCTCTTTTACTCAGAAACACAGACTTCTAAAAATGAGCATTGAGCTCTGGTTGGGTGGCTCAGCTCTGGTTGGGTGGCTCAGTGGGTTGGAGCATCATCCGTACACCAAAAGGTTGTGGGTTCGATTTCCAGTCAGGGCACATACCTAGGTTTTGGGTTTGATCCCCAGTCAGGGCAAATATGGGAGGCAACCAATGTTTCTCTCTGACATCAATGTTTCTCTCTCTCTCAAGTCAATTTTTTAAAAAAACATATCCCCAGGGGAGGATAAAAATAAATAAAAATGAGCATTGAAAATTATACATTCCAGCCCTGGCCGGTTTGGCTCAGTGGTTAGAGTGTTGGCCCGCAGACCAAGGAGTCCCAGGTTCGATTCCGGCCAGGTGCACATACCTTGGTTGCAGTTTATCCCTGGCCCCAGTTGGGGTCATGCTGTGTGGGTGGCAACCAATCAATGTGTCTCTCTCACACTGATGTTTCTCTCTCTCTCCCCCTCTCTCTCTCCATCGCCCACTCTGTCTGAAGATAAATGTAAAAATATCCTTGGGTGAGGATTAAAAAAAAGAAAATTGTATATTCCAGAAAAAAGTAGCCCAATAAAGAGGTAAGAATTTTTACACTGCAAACACATAATTAAGTGTTTTGGTTGGCACCATAGGTCCTTAATAAAATTTGGTGAACAAGTGAATGTACAAGGGCACTCATAGAAATGATGCTATTTTTTCAAAAAGGCAAAGAGGCTTCTCACTAACTTAATAGGAGGTTCCACCCCACAACTTAGTAACCATCTACTATCGTGAAATTTGTCTAAGTCTTTTAAAAAATGATTCACGCTTTCACATCTAGGGTAATCAATTTCTGGAATTTTAATCCTGTGTGTGTGTGTGTGCTTTACAAAAGCATTTATTTTGCCCTGGCCGGTTTGGCTCAGCAGTTAGAACGTCGGCCTGTGGACCAGAGAGACCTGGTTCCTGCTAAGGGCACGTACCTCGGTTGCGTTTGTCCCCAGACCCTGTTGGGGTTGTGTGGGTGACAGCCCTCAATGTGTCTCTCTCACATCGATGTTTCTCTCTCTCTCTCTTCCCCTCTCTCTCCCTCCCGCTGTATCTGAAGATAAATGCAAAAATATCCTTCGGTGAGGACAAAAAAAAAAAAGGTTAAAAAAGCATTTATTTTTATTGAACTAAACTGACCCCGCACAAGTTTTCGTAGCTTTTAATACACTTACGTGCACGAAGATCTCCAAGAAGGAGGAAGAGTAAGTAATATCTCCAAGTTGCAATGGAAAACGAAATGCTTGCCTAGCTGAGCCTCTCGTGGAATGCCAGTCTCTAGAAAGACTGCAAAATGCTGGGCCAGGAGCTTAATGTCACACTTTTAAACAGCATTTTGCCTGGACATGTCAGTCACGCGGTTTGCCATGTCCAACATCCTCCTAGTTAAACAGCCTTCCACACCTCAGCCACCAAGCAGGACTCAAAAGCCCTGCCTGTGGTCTTTGCATGAGGCACCCCTGCCCGGTCCCATGGGCAGTTCAACAAGGAGACCAGGGGCATACGATTCTACCCAACGTAGGTGACAATAATTAGCTAAGCCAAGCAGAATGGCTCTCTCCATGATTTAAACCAGAGCGAAGTTTTCAGACTCTAGTTGTGTCTTGGAACACTTTCCTGAAGCAGAAGTTGCCCGGATGTCAACAGAGCAATGTGGGTTCTCTGGCTAAAGGGTTCAGCAGCCAAGTCCAGAGTATTTTCTGGTTTCCTCATTCTGTCCTCCCACGTACACCCTCCACATCCTCCAGACTGTCTACTTGGAATCCTGGAGCAAAGGTTAAAAGCCCCAGGACCAGAAGACGCTGAGGAGTGACAGGGGGATGGGATGGGACAGCACAGAAAGCTGAACGGACAGAAGACAGCTCGTGAAGCTGGAAATGAGAGATGGCAAGAGACGCCCTGCAGCCCCTGAGCTCTTGAGTCTTCCAGTCTCTGCCCAGCTGTGCACACCTGCAGCACCTGCACAGTGCCAACCCTTCCAGTGGCTGTGGACGCCTCCATTCCCTGGATCCTAAAGGACCTCACCTACCCAGATTCTAGGGACTCCTGGATCCGCATTCTCTCCAGAGACCTTCCACCCTGACCCAGGCCTCCTCCCAAGCTTCCTGGCCTCCCTCTCACCTCCCACCCCCAAGCGTACCCACCCTGCAGTCTGGACACCCTGGGCTCTTCCCCACCCCCAGACACGCCATCCCCTCCCGCCTCTGATCCAGGCAGACGCCCTCTGCTGAGAGCGCACCCTTCTCAAGGCTTCAATAATTCGAAAAATCCTGCTTGCTCTTCAGCTTGAAAGGCACCTCCTCTGCGAACAACTTCCCAGCCTTCCAAAGCCAGGACACAACCTCTCCTCTGTGTTCTCATAATATTTTAATGACACAAATAAAGCATTCATCCCCCTGTATTACAATCAAATGAGGCCAGGGATACTAAGGGAGGCTGCTTATTCTGTCTTGTGATTCTAGTGCCTGGCACATAGTAAGGGATAGATCCTCAATGATGTGAAAAACATGGGTGCCCACTATGTACCCACGATCAACCCATGTCAGTCAAGTCAATCCACACTGTGCCACCGGGCAGAATAACTAACCATCTCTATTGTAGCTGCTTTTCTGATCCCACTGGCTAAGGGATTTCAGTACAAACACCACCTTCCCATCATTCAGCTCAGACAGCTGGTACGCAGGCTTCAGACTCAAGGTGATTTTGTAATGTTCTATTCCTGTCCGGCTAACCAGCTGCCGAAATTGCATCAGATAATTTCCTCCTCCCGCCCGAGCAGAACAAACACTACTGAGTGCAGGGTGTTAATAGTCCTGACGAAAATAGTGCCCACCTCATAAGGAAAGGAGAAACTGGGGAGGTGGGGAGGTGTGTGTGTGTGTGTGTGTGTGTGTGTGTGAGTGTGTGTCTGTGTGTGAGTGTGTCTGTGTCTGTGTGTGTCTGTGTGTGAGTGTTGTGTGTGTGTCTGTGTGTGAGTGTGTGTGTGTGTGTGTGTGTGTGTGTGTGTATGTCTTTTAAACAGCCTGCAGAGAATGCAGCAGGTTGTGGAAGCCAGGGAACAAAGGAGAGACAGAAACTACAGATTCTCATTGAAAAACAGCGTCATAAATCTCAGCGAAAGTAAACAGTTTAATTAAAAAACACAGCAAGCCAAACAGTGGGGCTGACAGTATGAGCCTTGTGATTTGGGCCATAGCCCTGACATAGATGTGCTTTAAACCAAAGCCACTGTCCTTTCCAGATGTTCTGCAACAGCCAATATCTGTCCCTAGGGATCAGAGGACTCCGAGAAGATCACTGTTAATCACCCACCCTAAAAGGACGAGAATAAAGACGGAACAAGTGAAATCTAACACACTGCATTTCCTTTACAATTAAAATTTCAAGTGATCAACATAATACATGTTCATGGAAGAGAAAAAATTCAAATATGTGTGATAGAAAGTTGGGTAATTGGCGAACTGATCGTTGGTGAAGCTAGGACATAACACACAGGAGTTCACTACACTCTGTTACTTACTTTGAGATGTGTTTAAAATTTTCATCCACCCCAAAGGAACCCAATATGAATAGTTGTGCATGTATCCTTGTCAAAATGTGTTATTTACACATATATATGTGTGTGTGTTTATGTGAGATAAGATCCTAATACATATTTCGTGTCATTTTGCTTCAAGAAGATGTCTGAGTTTTCCCAGAGCAAATACAGACAGTGACAGGCAGGAAAGAGAGTGGAACTGGTTAATGTTAAGAGAGCACATGGGATTCTGGAGAGCCAGAAGGAATTGGTCTCGGAAACACACACACACACACACACACACACACACACACACACACTATGCGGGAAGCTGCAGTAACCACCTTCTACGGTGGTAACAGCAAACGGTTCCCCAGCAAGACTGTTTTTCAGGGGTCTCTCAGCAGTGGCTCTGTGGATCAAGATCAGAGCCCTCGCAGGCCTCCTGTCAAGTCAGTACAAAGCAAAGCCCCAAGTGTGCTTTGTGTCTTGTCACCACAACAAACTGAGACGGTAAACACACCCAGGCAGAAAGCATATTTGATTCCGAGTCTCATATATCATTCACTATTTAAAAGCAGGATGAAGCAGTGTGCGCAGAAATAATACCAGGAATAGCTCACATCTGAACGGAGCCATGCGCTGTCAGAGCTGAGACTAACAATATCCCTGTGAGGCAGGAAGACATTGGCCCACGCACTTGACGGACAAGGAAGGAAGCTCGGAAAAATGACAGTGATGTAATCAAGTCACATTTTCAAAGGACGAGGGTCAGGATTTGAACCCAGACCCTCTGACGTTTATGTGTGGAGAGTTTTCCACCCATCAACTTTTAAATGGCAGGAGCATCTGTCTTCTGCCTATTTTGTGCTCGTACCGGCTAAGAAGGGGAAAACATTCTAGTTATGCTAGAGTGCCACAGTAAGGTGCAAATCGATGCAGTGCATCTATCACACAGATCCCACTGCCGATGTGAATGCAGACAGGGTGTGCAGAAGTGCTCACTAAAGAAGTCACCACATTGTCTTCACGTTGGCACTAATGGAGATGGCGCTCCTGGAGGACAGGGAAGGGACCTGGTGAGTTCACCACCCCAGGGAGTCCGCATCGGTCTGCACGGGACACATAACAAATATTTTTAATGACATGTGCATAAACGTTCAGGGGTCCCTTTCAAACCTCTCATGCCTAATAACTATGTGTATTCCAGATGGGTACTGAACTTATCGGCGATCATCCTGTATAGTACATAAATGTCTAATCACCACGTGGTGCACATGAAACTAATGTAATAATGTATGTCAACTATCATTAAAAAATAAAATAAATAAATAAATACATCTTTCATCTCATCCTGGAGATAAAGGGTAAGCACAGGGCCAAGAGGGGACGGGCCCTGGGTCAGCCTTCCTTTTCTCAGTGGACCTGAGAGTTTCGCTGCACTCTCCCGCGTGGGCTTTTTCCTAAGAGGCCCCCTGCTCTAGAGGGACACAGAGCAATGCGTCCGCAGCGCCGGCTCTGTCCTCTTCCTCTGAGACTCAGGAGAACGGTGCTCTTCCTGCTGGCAAAGCGCCTTTCCAAGAAGCTCCAGGATTTTTTTCAAACCAGTCATTGCATGTTTACACACACGCCCGGGAGTAGCAGGTCTCTAACTGCCATTTTACAGGTGCAGGCACAGGCCCGGGCTGGTTCGTGGAACTTGCCAAGGACACAGGGTGACTCAGCACCAGGCACCAGGAACCTAGCGGCATTAGCATTTTAACTTCCTGCCTTCCTCACTCACTCCTACTTCCATCCGTTGTTCGCTGTGTGACGTCGGGCAAAGCAGTCGACTTCTCAGTGCCTCAATTTTCAGATCTACACAATGGGAATAACATACGGCTTATAGTGGGAGGATTAAATGAGAAACTGTGTAAAATGCTTAGCACATGATAAGCTCTCAGTTATGTCAACTCCTGCTGTTATTATTATGTGATACATTTCATTGTCCGGTTTGCCAGAAGCACCATCAAGAAGCCACGGAATAACCATTTCAGTTACTTTGGAGAACAAAAGCAATCCGCAGCTGCTGACCACTGTTTTCCAGCACGGACGCAGGACTTTGCACTAGTGAATCAGGAACACCAGCGTGGTCCAACAACGTCTGGACAGACTAGGCTGCTCCTTTTAGTCCAAGGCTCAGCAGAGAGCCCTGCAGGTGGAGTAGCAGGTCAAAGCAGAGAGAACCAGGCTGAGAGCGCTCAGTCACTGCCTGCGAACACCCCGAGTCCTGGCTTCCCGTGAGAATGCTAGAACCGAATGGATGACTAAAACCACTGAACTGTTTTAACTGGAATCTCTAGTTTTGACTCCAGGATGTGTAGTTGAAGCCCTTCCTGACATCACTGCTTTGCAAATGGCAAAACTGAGACTTGGAGAAGTTAGGTGACTTGCCCCTGGTCTCCCAGCCAGAATGTCAACCTGGGCCTTCTGCCTCTGGCCGGACTGTCTGCTGATCTCCACCACCGTGGGCCAGCAACAGAGGCTGCTAAGCTAGCACAGCGTGGAGGAGGGGCCCACTGACGACACAGCGCCTGGACTCCACAACGGCCTTGCAAGTCAGCTCCGGCGACACCCAGAGGGTGCTCACGTCTTGAGAAAGACACTGCAATCCAGTGCTGGGAACCGAAAACGTCTTCCCTGAGAAGAACATCTCAGAGCCGATTTTTAGACAAAGAAAAAAATATAGAGAAAGATTAAGTACAGAAGATCATTAAATAACAACTAAAATTAATGGAATATGAAAAATACTGTGTGCCAAGTGATCTGCAGTTGGAGAAGGTGAGAGCAGGGATGCTCCGAGCAGCCTGGAGCACCCGGAGGGCTTGTCGGACCACAGGTGGCTGGCCCATGAATGTGCACTCCTCACAGATGCCCAGGTGTTGCCGATGCCCCTCCTCAGGGAGCACACTTTGCAAACCACCGGTTGCAGTGAAACAGAACCCACAATGTGCTATGGAGTAAAAAGAAGAAAAGGTGGTGGGAGGAGGTGGGGAGAAGAGCAGCCCACCAGGTGTGTGCTGATCAAGCAGACCTTTGTGGGTCAGGGTGTGGTCACGGTGAGACTAAGTTTCAGGCACTGGAGTGCCCTCCCCGGGGCAGTAGGATCCCACACCTTGCAAAAACCCTACAAAGCTGACAAGTGAACTAATTCCCAGGCCAGACCTACCTTGTGATTTTTAGAGCCCCTCTCTTTAAATGTACCCCCCCCCATCTGCTTACTGATGCTCACCCTCCTAGAGCAGGAGCGCAGCTTTCTATCCAATAAGAAGTCATAAAAGTGTGTGTGTTTTTACGACAGATCTTGGCTGAGAAACAGGTGTGAAGCTCACGCGTATTAAGTGTAATCAGTTAAGCAGCAAGGATAAAGGATGCTATTAAATCTGCTCCTGTTTTGATTACGAGGAAGGGAAGGAGAGGAAAGCGTTGGTCCCACTGGTGGCAAAGGATGCCCAACTCAAAACCTGGACTGAGAAAGCGGACCTCACTTCGTCCCAGCCTGGGGGACCAACAGAAGCCAGGCACTGTGATGTCCCTGGGTGGCAGCGGGCCACCTGGACTGCAGTGTGTGCAGTTTCTGTCTAGATAGCGTGGCAGTGGCCTGGGGGACGGGCTCTTGGAGTTTCCTAACGGGGAAAATGAGGAAGCTGACTGGATTTATCTCTCAAATCTCTTTCAACTCTGACTCTTCTGTTTTTATGGACACCCTGCAGAGCCTCCAGGGTAAATCCCCGCTCTGGAGATCAAAACAGAACAGGCTGTTTGGGGCACATTTTGTACTGGAAAGATCTACCGCAAACCACAGCGCCAGGGAGCACGAAACGGCAAATTTCATTTCCTTTGGGCTCCCAGACGAGGATGACTGTATCAAAGAGCATCTTGTGCAAAGCGTGCCTGCCGACGCCAGCTAGGGTTACAATCACGTTTTCAGCTCCCAGGACAGATGCTGAGGCTGCCAGAGGCTCTGGGTGCACAGGTCTAGAACATGAGAAAAAACACGGTTTCTCGGGTTTAAAAATATTTCGAGAGCCCTCAAAAGTGCTCTCGGGGACACCTGCAGCTGGAGCGGAGGCTGCTTCCAGCTCAGGGGCTGGTGAAAAATTTCTCAACCAATATACACGTACTGAGATTTATTGAGCGCCAACTGCATACCGGACGCAGCTTAACAACTGCTCCTGGTGAACGGGTTTCTGTAGTTCAAGGATCACATAACTGAAATGGGTGTTGTTTCTTCCAAATAAAAATGTTAAAACTGAATCTATCCAACATTATTATTTTCTTCGTCTTCCGTTTCCTCTGTTTGAGCCAAATGCATCACCCTTTCTGCCTCCGTCCTGAAACACATGCTATTCCTCTTTCAGAACACGCTGCCCTCTTTTCCTACCCATCCATTCGGTCTGACTCAACCTTCTCCCGTGTGTGTTCTCCCGTCCAGCCCGACGTGCCTGGCTGTCCTGACTGCGGCCTGATGATCCCCCAGTGCTCACGGTCGCCCCTGTGTTCTTCGGTGTTGTTTACGTCCATTCCCTCCCTTCAGCCGTACTACGGGTTGTATGAGTGGAGAACTCTCTCTTCCTTTCAGATTTCCCACAGCGCCCGGGATGGGGCTAATGGTAGGCAATACTCAGCTAGTTAGTGTAGGGTCTGGGTTTCATCTTTGTTTGGAGCTGGACTGGAAGAAACGTTGGCGCCGGACAGAACGCAAAGCAGCTCCTCAGAGTGTCGGTGCCATTGCCTGTTCAGTACCAGGGAGGAGGATCTGTCTGGACCACCTGTGTCTGGGTTTGGTTTCCCTGGATAAGAGATGTTAATAATTCTTCCTTCAGGAAGAGCCTATGCTATTCTTCACAGAATGTGTACACAGCAGGTGTCGGAGCCTTTTTTAGCTCAAGCTCTGCTGTCAGGATCCAGGCAGGTTGGGCGGGTATGGCTCAAGTGGGTGGACGGGGCTGTCCAGGGGTCCACTGACGGCTTTGCCAAGGAGCCAGACCACCCCAGAGGAGGGACATTTGGAGAAGGCCACAGGACTGGCAGCCTCAAGGACAAGGAGTCAAATCTGAAGGTGCTGTGTTCACTCACGTTCTGTGAGGCAACGGCCAAGGGCAGCTCTGCTCTGGGGAAGCTGCCGAGGCTCCAGGGAGGACTGCAAGGACAGACGTGACCATCCCTGGCACCCCCTGCGGTACTGCCGGAGCCCAGCACCAGCCCGCACACAACACACGCAAAACTGGTGGACACAGAGCAATCACAGCTTCGCGGCCGCCCTCCCTCGACGCCCCTCTTCCCTGACCTGCCTCCGCCGCGAAGCACCCAACCTCTTACCAACGTCCCTGCTCAACCAGCTCCTCGCCCAAACACCTGATTTCTAGGAATGACCCCTCGAATATTCCAGCCGCCCAGGCAACATTCTCGTCCACCTTGAACTAAGGACCCCTTAAGGACAGAAATTAGGGTTTAGTTCTTTTTTTGTATTCCCAGCACTCTGGATGGTGCTGACAGAAGCTCCTTCTTCTGCTCAATTTTCTTCCCCCTCTTTGTTTAAGCTCATCAAGTTCCGTGGTTGACCCCTTGGAAATCTCCCTGGCTTTGCCTTCATTGTGCAGCCATTCTTCCGAGTCCAGAGTCTCCTGGTCCAGTCTCTGATCTCCACTCTTCACTTACACCTGCTGCCCGACTCACCCCTCCTCGGGGAGATCCAGAGGTCTCTTCATTTTGACCTGACAGGCGCCGAGCCCTCTGGGCAGCAGCAAAGCCCCTCACTCTGCCTCCCCCCCTTACCGCCCCCAGGCTCCTGCTCTCGTCTAGCAGGCTCACCCCGGTACCCCTTTCTGTGCCTTTGCTCCTGTCTCCCCACCCAGAAATCCACCCTTCTGCCCCTCGGCATCCACCGTGTGTCCTGGCCACCTCACCAGGACGCTACCTCCTTCTTCACTAGGTCACGGGGTTTCTCTTTCTACCACCACTGCTTCGGTTCCCCGCGGTGCTTCGTGACATTTGTTCGATTGTCCCCATTTATCCATGGATTCTTATTCTATTTCTCTGCCTGAAAGTCATCTTCCCGAGGGCAGGAATCCTGCTACTTACGTCTTGATATCTTGTTTAACACAAACAAAATCTGGCCCCTCAGGCTCTGTACAGATATTTGCAGGCTGAGTAACTAAAGATAAAATATTATCAACAGACCTATGCATACAGTTGTCCTGGGAGAAACCGATGAAAAAGGAGATAGATAGATAGATAGATAGATAGATAGATAGATAGATATTCTCAGTTTCTCTGAAATTTACTGAAAAAATCTGCTCTCTCTACATATCTGAAAGTATATAAGCTTAATTAATCTATTAACAAATGTTAATTGCACTTTAAAAAAAAAATTCACATGCACTGCCTGAAACCTTGTTCAAACTCATCTATTAATTGCAAGGCACTGTTTGTTGTCATGTGAGAAAGACAGTCCTGTTGCTACAACATCATGGACCCCTGGATTCAAAAGTCCAACAGAAAAACATGCTTTTGATGTTGTCATCATGCCCAGTAAGAGCCATGTGGGAGGAACAACGGCCTCATTCTCCCAGCTGCTTATACAAGGGCTATTTACCATTTTGATAGGCCTTCCACCAGGGCCAAGTGCTTCACAGTATCACTTTTATTAGTCGCTCACCACAGTGGCCGTGCGCCGTGCAGGAACATGCTGCCCCGCGGACCAGTGCGAATGCCCTCGTGAGACACAGAGAAATGATGTGAAGGCCTTGCCGCCCCCCCGCCCCCCCAAGACAAAGAGCGAGAGTCAGCTCACACTTAAGGCTCTGGTGTTCTGCTTGGATCCCGGGGAAAACCTACAAAGGTCTTCTTCCCTCAGTAAAGCTGAGACACTTGTCACCAGCTCATTGATTTAGGCAAACTCCCTGACAATACTGGAAATCAGCTCAAGCCAACAAACATGCATTGGGTGCCCAGTAATGCCAGACACTGTGCTCACCAGGCACACGCAGCAGGAACCCTGATACAGCCACCTGTCCCCCTCCCCAGCCCACCCCCCGGGGCTGGAAGTCAGCTGAGCAGCTTACAAAGGAGGGGCAGAAGAAAATCCTTTGGGGTGCAACCAGAACAGATCAGAATGTCTATATTAATTTATCTTGCCTTTAAAGGGAGTTTTGCTATTTTTCTTTGTGTGTTTATAATGCACATAAAGCATCAGAATAGTGGTGAATGTATATGACTGTTCAATTAATATGCTGATCATAAGGGGAATCTATGCTCAAAATATGTTTGTAGATAGGGTTGGACAAGCAGAAACATTTGAAAACAAATGAACTGAAGGACGATTTGGAGTTCCCTGAACATGCCATTACGTTTCACATCTTCAAGTCTTTCTACTTGTTATTGTCTCTGCCTTAAATGTCCCTCCCCTCCCTCACTGTACCCTGAGTCAACTCCTTCAAAACCCAGCGTCACTGTCACCTGCTCAAGGAAGTCTTCCTTATCTCCTCGCCGAGGCAGTCAGTGGGTTCCACTCGGTGCTCCCACTGAGCCTGCTACACCCTCCTAGTGCAGAAATGATCACACTGTGTGTACTTGCCCACATGCCCATTCTTGGCACTACTGGCTGGACTCTCTGGCTGTGAGCTCCTTGAGGGCAGGGTTCCTAGGGGTTACCTACTGTTCTACCATTGGTGTCTGGCACATAAGAGACACTCACAGCTTAAGTGAGAAATGTGTTCACACTTTCCTCTTGCCAAGTTTCACATGGTCAATCAGTGTTTCACTTCCTCCTGTCTGTCCTTGTGGAGGGGCCGAGGTGCGGGGGGGTGGGGAAGGGTGTTCATGCTCAAGGTATTCGAGTATAACCCCTAATACCTCAGTTAGGTAGAAATTTTAGAGTTGGGATGAAAGAAAGTGATGCATTGGAAAATTACCAGTGAGGGCTGGCCAGTTTCAGTGTTGTCCTAGAGATGGAGAACAAGTACTGCTAAATCAGGGAAGAACAACTCGGAAATGCAGAGATGTGCTGTGTTCAGGTAGAACTGTGTCGCGAAGATGCCTGTGGGACTGAGAAGAAGCTCAGGACTGAGTTATGAGCCTCATGTTCTGTCTCAGCTCTACACACACTAACTACCCTGAGGCCACCTAGTCCGCAGAGGAGGAGGTCATCTTGACTACTCATAAATACTTTCAGAGTTGGCATGAGGAAGTAAAAAGCAGGGAGGAACCAAGACTGTCAGTTACATTCTTGCTCTAGCACAAAGTCAACTGGCCAAGAAAGAGTCATGTAAAAGGCTGGATTAGATTACCACTAAGGTCTCTCCAGCCTAAATCCAACAACTTGATTATGCTGATGACGTGGCGATGGTATGTTGAGTAACATGGGATGATCAACCCTTAGGAAGACCTTCACTGAGGTGTAACTTCAGCAACTACTTTAGTTCTCTAGACCTCACCCAATCAACAAATATTAACTGAACAGCCCTGGCCCACGTGGCTTAGTTAGTTGGGCATTGTCCCATGCACCAAATGGTTGCCAGCTCGGCTTCCAGTCAGGGCACATGGCCAGGTTGTGAGCTTGATCGTTGGTGGGGGGTGTGCAGGAGGCAGTCAATGAATGTATCCCTCTCTCATCGATGTTTCTCTCTCTCTCTCTCACTCCCTCACTCCCTCCCTCTCCATATCCCTCTCCTCCTCTCCCCCTCTACCTCTCCCTTCCTCTCTCTAAAAATGAATTAAAAATGTTTAAATATATATATATTAACTGAACACCTAGTGTGTCACAGTCATGGCACCAAGCAACCTGGGTTGCCCTCATGGACTATGCACTTTAGTAAATTTCACTTTATTTGCCTCAACATGCAAAGGGTCTTTCAAATCTAAACCCCCTGGCCCTGGCTGGTTTGGTTCAGCGGTTAGAGTGTTGGCCTGCGGTCCTGAGAGACCCAGGTTCGGTTCCCGCTAAGGGCGCGTACCTCGGTTGCAGTTTGTCCCCGGCCCTGGTCGGTTGTGCGGGTGGCAGCCACTCGATGTGTTCCTTTCACATCGATGTTTCTCTCTCTCTCTCTCTGTTCCTCTCTCTCCCTCCCACTCTACCTGAACAAAAAAAAATGGAAAAATGTCCTCGGGTGAGGATAAAAAAAAAACAACAAAAAAAAAACAAATCTAAACCCCCTGAAAGGCGATGATTCAGTGTGCACTCCAAACGGGCGTGACCCTCAAAATGCCCTCTTCAATTTCATATATTTTTTAAAAGTCCATTTAAACACACCAGAATGATAGAACTGAATTTTAGCTGCAACATAACCCCTCATCCAACTTAAGAGATCGGCATTTGAAGGTTCCAAATGTATTTCTCGATCTCAGCTCTTAGCCCTGACAGCTAACTCGGCTGCCCTCATTAGCGCATCAACGTTACAACGCTGAGTGTGGGATCTGGAATCAAAAACCCTAAATCTGAGCTCTGCCTCCATCGCTGAGTAACTGTGCCCCCTTGGCCGAGTCACTTCCTCTCTCCCTGAGCTGCATGGCTTTGGCCACTTAGCAAATTCTTACTGCATGTCAACCATGTGTCCACCTGAATACTGGGGACATAACAATGAACAAGTAAGTATGACAGAACTTTAGGAAAGCACTTCAGCTCTATACTGGGAATCAAAATAATCACTCAGATCCCTCTTAGCTCACAGGCTAAGGACCAAGGGAATGATAAGAACCAATAGAATGATACATAGAAAATCTCTTTATCAAATAAAAGATGCTGTTTAAATGTTAGCTGCTGATCACAGTTTGTATGTCAAATACTGATCACAGAACTAAGAGGAAAGGAAAAATTATTACAGAACGAATGGAACTTCCTCATATGTTCATCTCGCCAGGAAGTGTCTGTGACTTTAAAGACCAAAGCCTCGCTGTCTGACCTCTCATTCTTTCTGAAGGCATCGGGGCCATCAGCTAACAGTTGCCATAACTCATGAGGCTGTAATTACATATCTTTCTAATAGCACCTGTGAACACTAAAAATATTAATATGTTTGTCTGTCATCTAATCTGTGATTGCGTAATCAGTTGACTCTACAGTGGGATTTTAATGTTCGTACCTAAATAGTTAGCAATTTGAACAGCACACTGAAGTGACAGACTAAACTGCAAAAAGACCAAAAAATGTTAACTGGCTCATGATAGAACTGTGTAAGTGTCCTTGTCCATGAAAAGATCTAAAACTGCAAACCATCACATGAAATCAATTAAACAGAACACTCTCTGCATCTTACTCCCCAGCAAACCCCAAAGCCCAAAACGTCACTTTCCCTGTTTTTAAAGAAGGAAAGGGAAGGATGAAATTTCATTACTTGAAACCTAAAAGTAATTTCATTTTCCATAAGGGATCCATCAACAAGCATTTATTAATGTTCTACCCTATTCCTAGAATCGTGAGATACCATGAGAGTTATAGAAATAAAATAACATAGAGCCCTCTATATAATGGTATGGTTAGAAGGCCAACGTTTTTATATATTAATTCAGACAAATGTGGGGGTGGGGGGTCATATGATGATTATGCTACACCAAGCAGGATTGGCCTCTTTTTTTTTTTTTGACTTTGTAATAGGCAAAAATTTTATATAAATATCTCTGACTCTGGGCTTTGAGGAAAAAAAGAGTGTAACAGGTATCTGTGATTTTTGTCACTTTTGTCACAGAATATTTACATTCCCAATTCTTGGAATTAATAAGAACAAAAATAATTCTGGCTAATTTAAGCAAAAGGAGGTTTTACTGGAAGGATCTGGAGGCTCTTACAAAATCAAGGGAAGGCTGAAGAAGAAAGCTTCGAAAACACAGGAACGGTGCCTCTGAGAATGTGCTCGAGAATCCCATTAAGGAAGCGGGGGTGCTAGAAGGAATTAAAATTAAATGGGCAAGAAATGCCCAGAGACTGAAAACTTTTGGAGGACGACGCCCGCAAGATCTTGAAGTAGGCTAGTAAGGCCTTCTGAGCTGCACAGTGACTCAGGGGATACAAACGTTGCTTGTTTCATAACACACTTGTATTTTTTTTTAAAGGTTTTACAAAGCAAAAGCCAGTCCAATGGCCAATAACACACTTGTCTCTGAAAGCAGATACTTTATTGAACTGAAATCCTTTTCTGTATGTGTGTTTGGTGGGGGGTTTTTTTGAGAATTTTTATAAGAGTTTATTTGAGTCAAATGGACGACATAAGCCAGGGAGAAGATCTCAAATGCTCCTGAACCGAGATTCTTGAATAACAATGTAAACATACATAGATTCTCACACAGATCTAAGGCATCAACTTCTACAAGCCTATGCTAAGTGTCTAAATGAATGCATACAGCTTTCTTAGTCCATCTGATAGACAACCTTCCCCTTTTAAAAAAAAGATACAAGCCCTGGCCGGTTTGGCTCAGCAGTTGGAGTGTTGGCCTGTGGACCAGAGAGTCCTGGGTTCGGTTCCCGCTAGGGGCACGTAGAAAGGAAGGAAGGAAGGAAGGAAGGAAGGAAGGAAGGAAGGGAGGGAGGGAGGGAGGGAGGGAGGGAGGGAGGGAGGGAGGGAGGAAAGAAAGAAGAAAGAAAGAAAGAAAGAAAGAAAGAAAGAAAGAAAGTAAGTCACGAAATGAATGAAAAGAGTAGGTGACTCCTTAAGGCTTCATTCGGTTCCTGGGACCAAGAACAAGAATTAACAGAGGTGGGACGTGACTCCCATGTGCATGGTTCAAGTGCAAACCAGCTAAGTAATAACAGATGTTTGGTGTAATTTCTTGTCTAGAGACATGAAGAAACCTGAAAACATAAACACACACAAGCAACTGCTCCACGTGTGACAAAATGAAGAAAGTTTTATATCACAGGACAAAGACAAATTCAAACACTATTTTGAAATCTACAGTGGCTGACAGAGCATTGGGTAAAGGAAAAAAAAAAAAAAGGGAAAAAATAAAGTCAGTGTTTCACATTTGGTTAAAACAGCTACACGTGGTCTTGATATGGGTTTTACCAAAAGGAATATGGGCACTGGGCAGAGAGTGCACGGAGAACACCCACTAGTTCACAGCTGCATCCGCATTATTAGGTCATTTCCTTTATCCGTGCAACAGGTATCAGGCAAGCATGATGCCTAATTAGAAAGCAAATAGTTTACTATTCTGTATGGCTAATTATTTAAGTTAAGTCTTCATCTTTGATCAATTTTAGAAAGTCTCTGAACCTGGTTTCCTACTGTAAAAGATGTCTTTTAAAATGGAAACAATAATAATCAACACCAAAGCTTCTCAAAATCAATTTATAAATTAGCCAAAATTCCATCTCTTCTTTAAAAGGATGTCATCAACTTCTAGTAAGTATTCCTTAACAAAACCTACACAAACAAGCATCCCTCTCCTCCCCCCCCCCGCCCCGTCCTCTCGTCCACTCTCTCCCCGTCTCCCTCTCTCTCATATACGTCAAGAATTGGCAAACTTTTTCTAAAAAGGACCAGATAGTAAATATTTTTGGCTCTGTGGGCCATATAGACTTGGGTGCAACAACTTAACCCTGCTGTTGTAGCATGAAAGCAGCCAGAGATAATAGGTAAATGAATGGCCATGGCAGTGTTCCAATAAAACTTTATTTACAAAACAAGTAGTGGCCAGCCACAGCCCACCAGCCACGGTTTTTGTCTGTTCCCAACATACGTAATTGATTCTCGTATGTCATTTTAAAATTCATAGTTTCAACTTCATAAACAAATGTGGACACTCTCATCTCATAATTGAAGAAAAAGTGCTTCTGGAATGGTAACGCTGGGCCATGTTGAACTATTTACAATTATTAGAAGCAATAACAAATAACAGTGAGTTTTCCCTATATGCCAGCCATTAGTCTAAGAACTTTACATGCATGTAACCTCAAGCACTCTATTTATTCTTCCCATTTGATAGAAAATGAAGCAGAACTTTACATTGATTTAGTCAATGGAGTGTCCAGTTAGATCTCCATTTATTCAAGAACCCATGCCAAGATTGTACCCCACCCCCTCAAAATACACCTTATCCTTTCTTCTGCTTAAGCAATTTTTTCTCTCAGAATTCTTTTTTTTTTTCTCTCACCCGAGGATATTTTTCCATTTTTTTTGTACAGATAGAGTGGGAGGGAGAGAGAGGAAGGGAGAGAGAGAGAGAAACATCGATGTGAAGGGACACATCGAGTGACTGCCACCCACACGACCAACCAGGGCCGGGGACAAACTGCAACCGAAGTACGTGCCCTTAGCGGGAACCGAACCCGGGTCTCTCCGGACCGCAGGCCGACGCTCTAACCGCTGAGCCAAACTGGCCAGGGCTCTCTCAGAATTCTTGAAAATTCTAGCATCATGCCAATATTCCCTGAAATCTTAGAAAATCTTTATACTTATTGTCTTGAATACAAGATTGCCCAACCATTAGAGTTATGCATTGTCCTAATCCTAAAATCAACACCTAAACTACAGGACCTATTTTCCACCAAATCTTAAGGTCTAAATGTATTCTAGCTCTAAATAGAAATTGAGCAATACCTTGAAAAACTCATCTACAATGTACCAATAATATTTGGGACATTTTTTTCAGGCTTCATGCATGAGATTATACTGACTAATCTACTCCTTATGTGAAAAACATAATTCTGGGAATATGCATTTTCCTGGAGCTTCATGTCACAGAGAAGCAGCAACAAGAAAGTTTCCTTCTAGAGCCCAAGATATGACCAGCTAGACTCACATCCCAGAAAGTCTAATAGTTTCAGTTAATGAAAGTCCATAGGTGAAGAGAATTTATTATTGTTATCTTCAATGAAAACACACAAAAGTTAATCGGACACATTTCATGTATATGTACTCGGTATGCTCCCCACTGATTAGGCATATGGAGTAGTATAAATAGCTAATCATTCACACAAGTAGCCCAAGTCTTTGTAGCATTTAAGTATTTCTTAATTAATTCTTAAATATATCAACACTGATATTCGTTATTTTGATGTATGTAGTTGATATACTATAACGTGAGGAAGTTTAAATTTTGCTCAACGTGAACACAAATATTTAGAGACAAGTCCAATTTCAAAAGTCCAGGCTGCACGTGCACAGGAGCAGGGCATTCTCTGCCTCTGAGCCCAGCATCCATGGCTTAGGGCTGAGCCCGGCCACTGTGGAGCTGCAAAGCCCGGCTCTTCCATTTGGATGGTCTTGTGAGCCGAGCAAGTTCCTTAAACTCTCTGAGCCTTTGTGTCCCCATCTCTACAATGGGACTAATGATACTTGAGGGTTAAATTATACAATTCCTGTACAATGCTTATTACACTACTTGGCATACTGGTAATAACACTGGTTATGATCAATAATATCAATAAATACTAATTATTATTCTATTATTGTTATTGTGTATTGAGACGGCTAAAAGAAAATCAGCGTAACATCAAACCAATGGATAGTAATAAAACTTAGTCTACTGCCAAGGAATAATGAAAGCTCAGTGTTAAGCAATTAAAAACAGAGTCAGAAGTTAAAAGATGTAACCTAGTTTAACCTTTGAACGAAACATACTCATTTATCAAATAAAGTAAAGTTTAAAGTCCTCATTTCAAAACTCGGAGTAAGTCTGGAGTTTGTAGCACTGAAAGACAGACTGCTTCTTTCTGGAGTTTAGGCAGGGACGCTGTGGACTTAAGAATGAGTAAGACCCAAGCTCACCTTGAAGAGTGCGCAGATCTGCCAAGTGTGGAGGCACATGCAGGATTTGTGGGTGTGACTCCAGAGACCCAGTTTGGTTTGCCAGGCAGTGAGCTGGCTGGGACTGGGAGCCCAGCCTTCCCCCAAAAGGAAGGGCTGTACCCAACCCAGCCCCTCCTAGGATTAGTGGCCTCCCTTCCCCAGCAGGAGGAGTTGCCACTTCAAACAAGGCCTCAAGGTCTCCAGGTGCAGCACACCTGGCATTTCTCAGCTCAGTCTTTTCAGTGCCCAAGTTCACACTGTCTGTGACCCAGAGATGAGCCCATCCTCACACTGCATTATAGGAAGGTCGAGGAGCGGGGGACAGGGTCTGGCAGCTTTAGGCTCCTGCCCAACTCTTTGTAGAATAATGAGAGGATCAAGGACTGTGTGTCCTTCTTGCTGACCCTTTGTATTTATGGGTGTTCCTTAAGCCACACATTAAAACTTGGTATTCGCCTTTGCCTGCCCCACCACCACCACACAAGGGGGACAACAAGGGAGAGGGTTGTCGAGGTATTGGTGGAAGTCTGTCCGAAGTAGAGGAACACTCAAAGTGGGAGGAGCACCCATTGTTTTGAGTCACCAGAATAAGTTTGGCCACCAGAGCTGGACTTCCCTTTTGGAAGGTGTCACCTTCTGCTTATACCTCCCATCCTAAAAGTCTGAAGGGAACACGGGCCTGAACTCACCTTGCCCTCCTCTGGGAGAACTATCAGACATGGGGGCTCTTGGTGAAGATAATATTTGCTCTCAGAAACACATGCTTCAGTTTAACCATCCTGCCACGGGAGCCATTTCAGGTCACACAGATAAGTTGTGGTTCTCAAGGCCTCATGGCACAATACTGAACAATTCTAATAAATGTAGCTTTAAGAGACTAACTGATTAATTTCTCAAATCTAACCTTTGAACAAACAGACTACCATAGGGTTTTCACCAAGTGTTTTCCTCGAAGTGCAGTGTACTAAAATCTCAAGCAAGGCTCTTTCCCATGACTCCCCAAAGTAAGTAAATACCTGTTCCAATGTTCTATCAAGGATAGAATTTTTGACCATACAGTAAAACAAAGTGTCATATTTTATTCTACGTGTTCTTCTAAGGACTGTGAGGCTAAATTTAAAATTTAAAATTTCCTTTCACATAAGCAACCAGTAAGAACTGCAGTGATTTCCCCAAATGTAGATTAGATTCCATAAGTCAGACCGCTGTGATCATGCTGGCCTTACCCACCGCCACCCCTACATTTGGAAGCTCATGAGGAACGGATGGAGTCCTGGCCTCTTGAAGTTTTCTCTGGCAGGGGCTAGAAGGTCAGCCGAGGAGCGTTGGTAGGGTGGGAACAACATGAAAGAACTGAAAACGTCCCGATAATCCC
Source organism: Molossus molossus (assembly GCF_014108415.1). Classification (NCBI taxonomy): domain Eukaryota; kingdom Metazoa; phylum Chordata; class Mammalia; order Chiroptera; family Molossidae; genus Molossus; species Molossus molossus. The sequence goes on along the minus strand of NW_023425351.1, from coordinate 60,186,617 downwards.
CAAATTCTCAGTTTTCAAACACTCCCTGCATAAACATTCCCCAGAACTGCTGACATGTAGCCAAACCAACTTCCTCTCCTCTGTGTTCCCCTTTTCAGATGTGAAATTATCTAACAGCAAAATAACCACCCAAAGTGGAGCTAATGGGAAGACAACCGAAGAGATTCCCCCTGGTTGATTAAGCATGTTAATCATCAAATCATTTTGTCCCGTGATAAACAAAATAGCTCAACAAATCCTGGTGCATTGGAAGGGTGGTTTCTAAGGAAGTCCTGGCTCTAAACCCTACACCTTCACTGGAAAGACGGGCTTGTAAATTATAAGAAAGTCCTGAGCGATCAGACTCTGCTCGTCTTGGCTTAAAGCCCTCATTAGTGCAAAGTCAGCAAATGGCAAACATGTAGACAAAAGTTTTGGCTTCAAGCCCAGCTTCTTAGATTTCATGGATGCTTCTCAATGGGGTTAACTGGAGCTTCTCTCTTTTGTCCCCAACACAAGCGCAAGAAACATCATGCCTTTTTATCACAGCTTCTTGTCTGTGCATTCTGAAGAATAAAAGGCTAAACCCATGAAGATGCAGAGATATAAGCTTCATACTTATTAACAGTGGAGAAAAACCTGCCTCCTTGAAAATCAAAAGTAGCTCCCATGTCCCATTTATGCAGAGTGGAGGAGGAAGTTGATAAAATACATCGAAACAGGTGAACTGAAAGACCTTTCCTAGTTGTGTTATGTAAGCGAAGAACATATGACAACATTCCCAGAAAGTCTGCATCTCAATCATCCCTAAAACAGCTATGCTTCGACAAAGAGATAACTTTTTCCTGCTTTGGCTGGGACTCTCTCTGAGTGGAGGTGTTCTGCGGAAAGGCATCAAAGCCCAGGTGATACAAAAAGCAATCTTTGCAATCTGAACCTCAGCCACTTGCCACTTGACTTGAGAATTAGTGAGCAAATCCTGAATACCAGGGCATAACTTCCAAATCAGAGGGTGGTGAGGGTGAGAGTTAGGAGAGGGTGCACATGAGTGCTGAACAGGGAGGTTTACAGGGAAAACTACATTGGAAACAGGAGAGCCCGACATGTACACCAATGTCTCCTAACTTGTATCTCTCTTGTAGTTTTTCTGTGGGTACTTTCTTCTCTATATAAGCTCTGCCTCCCAATTTCAAGTTATTTTTTTCCTAAAAGCATGCCTTCATCACATTGTACCCTGCTCAGAAAACGTTCAATGGTTTCTCATCATTGAGCCCAAATTATATTCTGTGGAGGACATGGTACGTATCACCCCAATATTCAATGAATCCTTCTCCACAGCATAGCAGCTACGATCCCAACTCTATCCACAAGAGATGCTGATTGACCTAAGGCCGGCAGAGTAATGCCATCCTCCTGGCCGCAACATTGCAGATGGGGAAGCCTAAGACAACCGCTCAAGGGCTCTGCTCTGCTTTAATATCTTGTGAGACTGTGAAATAAGATGGTCCAAAAATATCCAAGTTCAAGATGTTTGTTGACAGTTGACGGCAATCAGCCCTCTCTCTTCAGTCTTGATTGGTGCTAGTGGCCATGAAACATGACTACAAAAGAAGCCTTTGTGAAAGCAAAGTTACTATGCGGAGAAGGTGCCAATCAAGAGAATTTAAAAGAAATAGACCTGGGATCCTGATTAAACCTCATGTAAAGTCTACCTAGCTCTGAAACAATGTTACGAAGCCAAGGAATCCCCTTTATTGTTTAAACCACTCTATGTATTGCCCTTTATACGGCCTCTATATATTACTTAGATGTATATGCCTCTTCCCCCTCTGCACCCCACTTAGACTGTGACTTGAAGGCAAGAGGAGGGGCCTCACTTCTTAATACCTGACAGAATTCCTTCCACAGTTGTAGGCACCCAGCAGGAACTCTGAGAGACCTGGATGCAAACCCAAGCTCCCCCTCTTACTACCTCTGTAATCTCAGTCAAATTGCTCATACTTTAGTTTCTTCCATTATCAAGACTCAATGAAATAATATACATGTAAATGCACAGACCGGGACCTGATGCTTCACTACTATTATTGTTTTATTACCGAATTGTCCAACTACACATCTTTACAACCCACATATAAAAATATGCACCTTGATCACCCTCCTCTGCTATGATTATCATGTCTAACTATTTTGTCCCCTATGTCTCTAGTTATGGGAAGGTCTCCGGACTGGACCACAAGCTTATTAGAGAAGAGCTGCAACTCAGAGCTGGAGGGCCCACGTCCGACCAGTTCCCCACACTGTAGGCTGTGTATCACCTCACGGATTCACAGCACTTGTCCCAGGTATGGGGCACATTCCCTCCATTGTCATTGAGCCCCCGTCCTGCAGGGGTTTCTGAGGCAGCTGTCTCTCCTTCCACTAGAAGCATGGCCTCCTTTCTAAGTGCCCTTCTTGGCCATAATGCCCGATAGCACCTTCCACACTCCCCCAGCCCTAGATTTTCAATCATTGCTTTTCAATGTCTCTCAATTATTATATGTATTGAATTATGAACATGTGAATTTACTACACTATATTGTATATTTTTAATAAATGTTTAAATAAAAGCATTATACAAGGGCATATGAGACATTAGATTCAATAATACACGATGTTCGCCCTTCCCCGTCCAGGCACCCTGGTGCCCCCTCCTTCGAGGCACCCATCGCTTTATGAAATTGATGTCGCCTCAGGACAAACACAAGTGAACAAAGGACTCTTGCCTTTAGCGAGCCCAGAAATGCTATTTTAGGATTTACAATCTTTTTATTATTTTGCAGATGGTTTATCCTAACAGTGTGGAAATCCTGAACCAGGAATGTGAATGTAAAATCCCTGATACACCACAGCAGGTCAAAAGTGTGGCCTTGAAACTCTGAGAGATACAGTGATCACAGGAGGCAGTCTTGGAAATAAAGGTCCTCCTGCGTGGCACCGAGGCGGGGTGCAGGGGTTGTGTATGACCAGGGGTGCGGCACTGGGAGGGCTCCTGCAGGAAGGTGCAGGATGGCAGAGCCCCCACGCCACTGCTGAGCCACCCTTTGGCTTCAAAACATAAGTCCAACCTTCCCTTCGGCTTTTTAACCCTTCCCCTGAGCTCTGAAAAGGAAAAGGATGCAAGAACTTGATGCATAACAACTCTGTAAGTAGATGCTCATAATTCTAAGGAGACAGTATTGTTTCAGAAGCAATGGAAGTATACACATACACGGTATCATTTGGTTATTCTATCTGGAAGAGTCGTTTCTCTCTCCTAGACAGGGGAAATATGAGTTTGTGTTCTCTTTCGAAACACATATTATTTAAAAATAAATGCCGCCTGGCCAGGGTGGCTCAGTGGATTGAGCATTGTCCCATGGACTGAGAGGTCCCAGTTTGATTCCCAGTCAGGACACATGCCCAGGTTGTGGGTTTGATCCCCAGTAGGGGGCGTGCAGGAGGCAGCTGATCAATGCATCTCTCTCACATCAATATTTTTCTCTCTCTCTCCCTTCCTCTCTCTCTAAAAAAAAAATAAATCAACAAACACATATTTTAAAAAAATAAATACTAGCCCTGGCCGGTTTGGCTCAGTGGTTAGAGCGTCGGCCCCCGGTCCAAAGAGTCCTGGGTTCGGTTCCCGCTAAGGGCACGTACCTCGGTTGCAGTTTGTCCCTGGCCCCAGTTGGGGTCGCGCGGGTGACAACCACTCAATGTGTCTCTCTCACGACAATGTCTCTCTCTCTCTCTCTCTCTCTCTCTTCCTCTCTCTCTCCCTCCTGCTCTATCTGAAGATGAATGCAAAAATGTCCTAGGGTGAGGATTAAATAAATAAATAACAAATAAATGCTATAGTGACTTCAAGATGACAACTGATAAAGCACACTACCATTTCTCTCTGGCTTTACGAATTTTTTCTTACTGACAAATAGAATGCTTATTTTTAATACAGTGTAGTTTTAGGTCATGAATTCTTCTTTGTACATGCACTAGATAGGATATAGTTTGAGCTCCTCAAGAGTGAAGAATTTCTCTTATTTCACTTTGTGTCTCCCATAGCAAGTACTGTAATGCTTGACATATAATAGACTCAATAAGTGAATAGACCCGAGTAAGTGAAAAATGGTAGCACCCACCTAAAATAAGGTTTGTTTAAAGAAGTTCTTGTAAAATAAGCTGATGTATAGTTGTCTGAAAAAAAAAAATGTAAGTCTCATAGTTTTGACTTCCTGCATCATTATCTCGCACTTGCAGAGAGAAAAAAAAAAGATTTTTGTTTTTATTGGAGTATTTTATAGCATGTCATACTACTCATTTTCTCAAAACAACCTATACTAGTGGATTTTATTTTTCCTTTTTCAAAGTAAAAGAAAATTATATGAGCAAATAAATAATTTCTGGAAATGGTAGAAATGGAATGCATGAACTGTAGAATGACCTTTGAGAGAGAGAGATAAAAATAGAGAATGTGTGTGTGTGTGAGGGGGAGATGCCTACTTGGCTGTGTCATCTACTCCCCTAACCACAATCTCATTGGTCCATGAGCTGGCATTTGACCTCAGTGGTCCAATCAGCACAAACTTTAGGAATTGTTTGAAATCCTAGGTGGAAATATCCCCTTTGTTCCCCTGGACATTATTATGAGCCAGATGAGGCCTGAAGTTCTAGCCCACCATGGCTTAAGGATGAAGCCAACCAAAGAAATGGCTGATGCATAAAGGAGCTATTGGAGATACCCAACAGAACTATTGAGAATGAGTTCGGGTTCAAGTCACCACATCTGGATTTCCAGTTATGGTGGCCAAGTTGTTTACATTGATTTTCTGTTTCTTGAAGCCAAAGTATGCAAAGATAGCTGGATAGGGGTTTTGGTTTCATAGATGCCTTTGTCAATACTCACCAAATGGTGCATTTCATTGTACATTAGTTTAATCTCTTAAAGAACCATAAACAAGTAGCAAATACGAGCTAATAAATTGCATATTAAAGGTTTTAGAAGTACATTATTGTCTGCAACTTACTCCAAATGCCTAAAAATAAATAAATAAGATGACCTGATGGATGAGTAGAAGAAGGGCTATAAGGATAGTTATATACTAGAGCAGGCATGATGATGTCATCACTATGGAATCTAACTGGTAGATAAGTGTTCACTGTAAAATTCTTTAAACTTTTCTGCATATTTGAAATTTTTCACGGTAAAATGTTGGAGGAAAAAGCACAAGTTCACTCTTATTCCTTATATATAGACGTCTTTAAATATTTGGTGATAATTTGTGTCTCTGGTAAGCATTGCATCAGGATAAATGTTCTTTATCATAGAAACCAAGGTCCACTCATCCTCTTTCATGATGACTTAGGTTATACCCACCCTTATGTTTGATAATCAGATCCTACAAACCAGTCATTAATAAAATAAAATCTAATAAATATGAAGGAAAATGAATCATGTTTATGTATTAGATCATTGCCTAAAACCCTCAGATCTAAACTGCTTTTTGTTATCAGTTCTCTCAAGAAGAAAATAGAAGAGTATTTCAGGTCTTGCTCCCCAGCATATATCATGTTTGGCTCAAAGCAACTCATTTTTTTTTTTTTTTTAATCCTCACCCGAGGACATTTTTGCATTTATCTTCAGATAGAGCAGGAAGAAGAGAGGGAAGAAGAAAGAGAGAGAAACATGGATGTGAGATCATCAACTAGTTGCCACCCACACAACTCCAACTGGGGCTGGAGACTAACCACAACCGAGGTGCATGCCCTTAGTGGGAACTGAACCCGGGGCTCTCTGGTCAGCGGGCCGATGCTATCTATAATCGCTGAGCCAAACTGGCCAGGGCGCAACTCATTTTTAAAAATAAGAAAATAGTACATTAAGTAGAAGCTTTGGTAAAGTTTTATTTTATTTCATTGATTTTTAGAGAGAAAGGGAGGGAGAAAGAGAGAGAAAAACACATGGATTAGTTGTTCCACTTATTTGTGCATGCATTGGTTGATTCTTCGTTGTTGTTAATCCTCACCAGAGGATATTATTCCGTTGATTTTTCATAGAGTGGAAGGGAGGAAGGGAAAGAGAGAAACATTGATGTGAGAGACACACATCGATTAGTTGCCTCCTGCATGACCCTAACCAGGGCCAGGGATTGAACCCACAACCCAGGATGTGCCATTGACCGGCAATCAAACCCACAACACTTCTGTCCACAGGCCAGTGCTCTAACCACTAAGCAAAACCATCTGGAGTTCTTTGGTTGCTTCTTGTATGCGCCTTGACTGGGGATGGAAACCGCAACCTTGGCATATGTGGATGACGCTCTAACCAATGGAGCACCCGGCCAGGGCCGGCAAAGTTGTATTTTAGCAACCTTATTACAGCTTAACTAAAGACAATACAAAGGGCACTTTATCCCTCAATGTAAAACAGTCACCTATCGCTACAGGGAATAAACCCTTGCTTTTTTTCAGGGAATATATTCTGTGATAGTTATTTTTGTTCATGGAAAAGTTAAAGAGGAAAGGTAAATGGAACTTAAAAAAAAAAAACATTCAATGTAAACAGGACCTAAGTTTACCCCATTCTCCTTTCCTCCTATGGAAGAGGAAAGGAAACTGAGAAGCAAAAGAGTATTTCTACAACTCAAGAAATTCATGCTATTCTGAGCTCAGTATATGTGCCTGAAAATAGTGGGCAAATCTTATGAAGAGAAATGCATTTTATAGAGCAAACTAACCCAGGATCCTCAATAGAAATACGTGCTAAATCTTTCAACATGGAAAAAAATGATCCTTTCTCAATATATTTGCTTTGTAAATTTGCACTTTCATATGTTGGATGTTCTTAGGTCAGCCCATAATTACATATCTCTATACTACCTTCTTCCGGATTCTCCTTGCTTTTTCTAAGATGCCACTCTGAGCGTATTCCTACAGAATTTCACAACTTGTTAGAAAACGGCCAAACTTCACAGACAATAAAAATGCAGCAACTAACCTCAGCCTAATGAAACTAGGACAGCATGAAATGAGACTTTCTCTCTTAATGAGAGGATGTTCATCAGAACGTTCATTTGTTTCTCACACCCTAAGTCAAGATCGGAGTAAGTACTAAGCATTCTGGGCTCAACCCGGTCCTTCGGAACCCTGCGTGATCGCCCACAAAGCCAGGCTCAGCTCTCGGAAGCTGGAGCAGTTCTGCCACCCAACAGAGCTGGATGGTCAAAGTAAGGGCAAGGCCTCAGCGGGTGCTGGGCCATGGCTTGGAATCTCTGGGCAAATATCAGAATCAAAACCTGTAGATACTAGTATTGTGGAAGGACAGTGTCAGCAGTATTCAAACCAACCAACAAACAAACAAACAAGCAGGAACAGCAGGAACAGTAGGAACTGAAACACGAGTCACAGCGGAGCCTTTCTCGATGACACTGGCTGCTAACTACCTCGTCCTCTGCCCTTGCCACAGGCTTCTCTGAGCTGGGGGCCCTGGCATCTGTCCCCTTTCGCCACACCCTGGCAACAGCGGTGATCTGAAAACTGCACATAGGAAAGGATACCTTGTCCCACACTCCTGGTGGGTTTTCTCTTCATCTCACCTCTCCTATCCCACCTAAAAAAAATTTTCAAACCTACGGAAAACACGGACGCTGGGTGCAGACCTGAGTAAGTCTGTTTTCTCTCAGCTCTTGCAGGAGGGCACCATCCCAGGCAGCCCTGATGAAAATAGCTCCTGTTGCCCCTGCTGGCACTGCCGTGGGCGACCGCATGCCCTCTGACCCACTAAGCCCTCTGTCCCCACCCTGTCACCAGTGTTGTTCTCCAAGTATCTAATGACCCATGAAAACAGTCACTGACATAAGCTTCCGAGTTTGGTGAAGGCTGGTAAATACTGGAACAAGGATCTCAGATATGGGACTTTGACCTCCTTGAGATAATGAGAGGAATGAAGAAAACGTAATGATTTACTATGAAGAAAGAAAGTTGATCATTTTCTCCTGTCTTTTCCTAACCACTCAACTCAGAAACCAACCACAAAAGAGTCACCACCCAATACAGAGTGGTCCTGATCCGAATGAATACGACAGTAACAGGAGAGAACACCTTTGTCACCTCTCATTCTCTCATTTTGGAGGTGTATTTAACTTCTTTTCAGTTCTATTAATTTCAAAGCTGATAAAAGCCATAACTTAAATATCAGCATTGGCCTTTTAGAAAATTTATCACAAATACTCTATTACTCATAAACAATCAACTCCAGTCAGTTAAAAAAATTTAAAGCCCTGGCCGGTTTGGCTCAGCGGTTAGAACGCCAGCCTGCGGTCCGGAGAGACCCGGGTTCGGTTCCCGCTAAGGGCATGTACCTTGGTTGCAGTTTGTCCCCGGCTCTGGTCAGTTGTGCGGGTGGCAGCCACTCGATGTGTCCCTTCACATCGATGTTTCTCTCTCTCTCTCTCTCTCTGTTCCTCTCTCTCCCTCCCACTCTACCTGAACAAAAAATGGGAAAATGTCCTCGGGTGAGGATAAAAAAAAAAAAAAAAGGTTTACATAAGAATTATTGCAGGGACCCTAGTACACTGCTGGTGGGAATGCAGACTGGTGCAGCCACTATGGAAGACAATATGGTGTTTCCTCAAAAAATTAAAAATTGAACTGCCATTTGACCCAGTGTTCCCACTTCTAGCAATATATCCTAAGCCTGAAACACCAATCAGTAAGAAAGCATGCACGCCTATGTTCATAGCAGCACTATTTACAATTGCTAAGATCTGGAAACAGCCCAAGTGTCCATCAGTAGATGAGTGGATAAAAAAGCTGTGGTACATATATACAATGGAACACTATTCAGCTGTAAGAAAGAAAGATCTCTTATTGTTTGAGACAATATAGAGGGACCTGGAGAGTATTATGCTAAGCAAAATAAGCCAATCAGAGAAAGACAAATATCACATGATCTCACTTCTTTGTGGAATATAATGAACAAAATAAGCCGATGAACAAAAATAGACCCAGAGACATAGAAGTAGGGATTAGACTGACAAACCTTGGTGGGAGGGAGGAGAGGTAAACCAAAAAACTTATATGTATATATGCACAACCAATGGACATAGACAACAGTACTGAAGGGGGGTCGAGGAGGAGGGTGTCAATGGGAGACAAAGGAGAAACATCTGAAACAAAAATAAATTAATTTAAAAAAATAATAAAGTGATTATCTATGAAAAAAAAGAAGTGTATATGGCCTGGCTAGTTTGGCTCAGTGTTTAGAGCCTGCGGATGGAGGGGTTGAAGGTTCGATCCCTGACCCTGGTCGGAATCGTGCAGGAGGTAACCAAAGAATGTGTGTATGTGTCTCTCTCTCCCTTCCACTCTATTTAAAATCAATGGAAAAATATCCTCAGGTGAGGATTAACAACAACAACAAAAAGAATAAGTGCAGAAGGGTATGAAATAATTCCACAATCATTTATGGAGCACTTACTAAGTGTCTTCCATTTGCATGATGTTTTTTGCAAGGGACGAAATATTTTCACATGCTCTCTCTCCAGGTAACAAGAACTTACTGAAGGCTTACTCTGTGCCAGAACTGTACCCTCAATTTCATTTTTTTTAAGCAGAAAAGACATTCACAGGAACCTGCCATGTATGTTGGAAAAGCCTCTGCACTATACAGTGACTCTCCAATTCTAAAGTCACCCCCAACCCCCTTTAATCTGAACAAGCAGTAATTTCCAGACTCCAGGATATATATTCTCTCCTGTTTAGAATAAAAGTGTATTCCTTCCGTTTGGATCCTTAGATTTCACTAGAAGCTCTGGGCAGTAGCTCTCTGGCTATTTCCTGCTATTCCTAGACAGTGACAGTGTCTGGGAGAGCTAAGCTTCCGTACTACAGGTCACCTGTAGGGACTGTTCCCTAAGACATTCTCTATGCCAACCTAAAGCTTCTTAAGTTCAAAGTGTAGTAAAATGAACTATCTCTTTTTTTCTATTCTGTATGCTCTACATTTCACATCTTAGATTTATTTTACTGCAGCTTGGTCTTTGGTTCAATGAGCTGGCTTTTACCTTTTATCTGCAGCCAGCATTAACACTTGCAAAGCAAACTCAGGAAAGCAGTTCAACATTTATTGAATGTGTTTCCGTGAAAAAGGCAACAGCAAGGCTGTAAGAGTCTGGGAAGGCAGTCTGTTATAACAAACATGGACAATTTGAAGGAGCTGCAATTTCCTACAACTTAGCTAAAACTCATTGCCTAGTAAATTGCTTTTAGGGATCCAACTCTAGTGATTGGATGAGATTGTGGTAATTAGCACATTTAGTCTAGGTAGATCAGCATAACTGAAATGCTTGAAACGTTTTCTCTTAATTAAGCCTTCCTCATTACATTCTTAATACTCCTCCCCACCCCCTTCCATCTGCACAGCTGGCAAAATAGTGAACTGCAATTTATCTCCCCATTAAAATGATTACAAAATCAGAACAAGTGGAGATCAAATCAAGTTTTCAAAACCACGTGGCAAAGAAGACCTGGCTTAATAGAGAAAAGTGACCACTCCATCTTGTCAAAACATAAACACCACTTCTAGAAATAAATTAGATTTTTTTCCAACGGAATGGAAAAATCATTTGTCTACTGGTTTGTTTATAAAAGTTGTAACACTAGAATGTGATAGTCTTATAAACATAATTCTGTTTTACATTTGTCTTGTCAATACATTTTTAACCCTCTAAATTACGAGTGGGGGACACCATTAAATTGCAGTCTAGCATCTTGCTTTTAAGCAGGGACTCTCAGCTCTATCACTTTCTGGCTGACTAACCTATGGCTAGTTAGTTTAAATGCTCCAGTCCTCCGTTTTCTCATCTGTAAAATGAGGGTAATAAGCATAGAGTTGCTTTGGAGATTAAAGATATGTAGGTAGATGGATAGATAGGTAGGTAGATGGATACACACTAGGAAGAGTTCTTGGCAGGTAATAAATGCTGTGTAAGTACTATAGTTATTATCATGCTTAGCATTACCACAAAAAGAACAGTGATATTGTTGGGCTCTATTACAAACTACTTTCTTGTCAAATTTCTCTGAGATTAGCATAGAGCAGAAACATAATGTGCATTTCAGAGGCTGTAATTAGAATTTCATGATTGCATGGGCAAATTTCAAGAAAAAAGATTAATACACAAAACATTAAAAAAGTAATTATTTGAAAAGTCACAGTATAAAACCCCACTAATATGAATGATTTATATATGGCTAATGATCTTCAAATTAAGAACATTCTGAGAAGGTTTTCTTGACTATTTATGGCACCTTCTCTGTGTTTTACATCAAGAATAATACTATAGCCCTGGCCAGTTTGGCTCAGCAGTTAGAGTGTTGGTCCGCGGACCAGAGAAACCTGGGTTGGGTTCCCACCAGGGGCATGTACCTTGGTTACAGTTTGTTCCCGCCGTGGTTGAGGTCATGTAGGTGGCAACCACTCCATGTGTCTCTCTCACGTCGTGGTTTCTCTCTCTCTCTTTTCCTCCCTCTCTCCCTCCTGCTCTATCTGAAGATAAATGCAAAAATGTCCTCAGGTGAGGATTAAAAAAAAAAAAGAATAATAGTATAAAAATATATATGTAATTGCCCTGGCCAGTTTTGCTCAGTGGTTAGAGTGTTGGCCTGTGGACCAAAGAGTCTCAGGTTTGATTGCAGTCAAGGGCACGTACCTCGGTGGTGGTTCGGTCCCCAGCCTGAACGGGGTCGTGCGGGAGGCAACTAATCGATGTATCTCTCTCACATTAATGTTTCTCTCTCTCTCACTCTCCCATCCTCCCTCTCTCCCTCCCTCCCACTCTATCTGAAGATAAATGGAAAAGTATCCTTTAGTGAGGATTTAAAAGATGTGTGTGTGTATGTGTATGTGCGTGCATGTGTATGTGTGTGTGTGTGTGTGTGTGTAAAATAGCAGTCCCTTCTGGTGTGATGATAAGGCGTTACTGAGTTGGTGGTAAATATTGCATTCTTTGGCCAATCAAAAAAGAAGCAAAAAGGTTGTCTAAAAAGTTTAAATATTTTGTCTTTCATCACTCGAATCTGTCATCCAAATGCAGTTTAGTAACCGTTTTATTGAGATATAATTCACATACCACACACTTCATCCATTTAATGTGATACTTCAATGGTTTTAAGTATATCCACAGTTATGAAAGTTATCACCACAATCAAGTTTGGAACATTTTCATCATTCCAAAAAGGAATTCTATTCCGCATCAGCAGTGACTCACCATTCCTCCCGCTGCCACAGGCAACCACTTTTTATCTCTACAGATTCGCCTGTTCTGAACATTCCATATAAATGGTAATACAGCATGTGTCCTTTGGTCCGACTTCTTCCTCTTCGCATAATGTTTTCAAGCATCTTCCATGTTGTAGCATTATATCAATACTTTATTTTTTATTTATTATTTTTATCCTCACCCGAGGACATTTTTGCATTTATCCTCAGATAGAGTGGGAGGGAGAGAGGGAGGAAGAGAGAGAGAAACATCGATGTGAGAGATACACATCAAATGGTCGCCACCCACACGACCCCAACCAGGGCCAGGGACAAACTGCAACCGAGGTACGTGCCGTTAGCAGGAACTGAACCCGGGTGTCTCTGGTCTGTGGGCCACACTCTAACCGCTGAGCCAAACCAGCCAGGGCAGTACTTTATTTTTTTTATTGCCAAATAATATTTCATTGTATGGTTATACAGCACATTGTTTATCCATTCATCAATTGATGGACATTTGAGTTGTTTCTGTGTTTTGCTATTACGGATAATGCTGTTGTGAACATTTTTATGCAGACACAAATAGATATATAGATATAGATATAGATATAGATATAGATATAGATAGACATAGACATAGACATAGACATAGACATAGACATAGACATAGACATAGACATAGATAGATATAGATATATAAGAGTAAAATTGCTGGGTCATGTAGTAACTCCATGTTTAATCATTGGGAAAACACCAGGCTGTTTTCCAAATGGCTGCATCATTTTACCTTTCCATCAACAGTATATAAGGGTTCCAATTTCTCCACATCCTTGCCAACACTTGTTATTACGTCTTTTCTTTTTTTTTTTTTAATTATAGCCATCCTGGGAGTGTGAAGTGGTAACCAAATGCATTTTTAAGTGTAAAAACATGAAAATCCATTGTGCAAGGAAGTACAGTATTTTATGACAAGGAGAAGCATGAAGAAATTAGGAAAAGGAGCCTTCGGTCAGGCTGGAAAAGGAGATGTTTTTAAGTCTTTTACTTAATTTCATGTCCTTAGGCAACCATCTGCCCTATCCAAAGGGTTGGGATTGTGGACAGCCCTTAATGTCACATCTGGAGCTTATAATAATCATAACAACTAATTTTGGTTTATTGATTTATTTCACAACATTTCTTTCCATGTTATATTCCATTGGATCCAACACCACAAACCTGATATGGAGGATTTTATTATTCCCATTCTGCAGGTAAGAGCACTAAGACCCAGAGTACTTAATTGACTTGCTCCCAAAAAGGGTAGTTAAAAATATATACATACATAAATACATATTAAATAAATAAAATTCACAGAGCTAGGCCTGGAAGCCAATTTTTTTTTAATTGACTTCAGAAAGAGGAAGGGAAAGAGAGAGAGAGAGAGAGAGAGAGAGAGAGAGAGACATGAATGTGAGAAACATTAATTGGTTGTCTCCTGCACGTGCTCCATCCGGGGATCAAACATGCAACCTGATCATGTGCTCTGACTGGGAATCAAACTGGCCACCTTCCGGTATACGAGTCAATGCTTCAACCATCAGAGTCACACCAGTCAGGGTGGAAGCCAATTTTTTTTTATGTCAAATCCCAATCCTTAGTTTCCTCTTTCCTTATCACCTTCATTCACCTCATTGTTGGTGACCCAGGAAATAATGGACAAGCAAGACAAGGCAGAGAGAAATTGTGTGTGTGTGTGTGTGAAGTAATTAGAGGCAGGAAGCCTGCACATCACAAAGTCCCCACAATTAGACTGTGAGAGAGCATCTAGGGACTTAAACCCAAGATGTGATGGTGTCAGCAAGGATGGCTGTATGCCCACTCCTATATGAGGTACCTGCAGTAACTAAGAAGCCAGGCATAAGGCCACTTAAATCTCTAAATTCTGAATATATATTATCTGTACTTACAGTAATTACTGTAATACATACCAGTCATTCAAATATTTATTGAGTAATTATGATGTGCCAGGCACAGTGCTAAGGAGAGATTTTAAGAAGCAATGCCTATAGCCCTGGCTGGTGGCTCAATTGGTTGAAGCATCATCCCATACCCCAAATGGTTACAATTCAATTCCTGGTCAGGGCACATACCTAGGTTGCAGGTTACAGGTTCGATCCCCAGTCAGGACACATACAGGAGGCAACCGATCAATCTCTCTCTCTCTCCCCCTTCCTCTTGCTCTAAAAAAATAAATAAAAATCATATCCGCAGGTGAGGATTAAAAAAAAAAAAAAAAAGCAGTGACTATAAATACCTAACATTTACTAAGCCTTTTACATATAGCATTTCATTTAATCCTCACAAAATTCCTGCAAGACAAATGGAAACTGAGTCATGGAGAAGTTAAGTAAATTGTCCCAAAGTCACAGAACTCATACACGGTGGAGATGGAATAAGAACCCAGGCAGCCTGGTTCTGTACCTGTGTTCTGAACCACCACCCAACCCTTCCTGCCAGGTCTTGCTCGGCTGGAACTCACATGTGGTGACACATAGAGACTAATAATACTAATTAATTCCAGCAACCATTTGTTGAATGCTCATTAATACATGAAGCCCAGGGGCAAATTCTCACAATAAGCCCATGAAGAATTTGTCTTCATTACCGTTTTAGAGGGGAAAGAGTTTCAGAGCAGTAAATTAACTTGTCCAAGGTCACAGACCTATAATAGGTAAAGCAGACCTGGTGCTACTGTATGTATACCAGGCACTGTTCTAAGCACTAATATATCTAATTTCCAGAACAACACTATGAGGACGGTTCCATTATTACCCATTATTCTTAGTTAAGAAACTTGTCCAAGGTCCCACTCTTGTAAGTGGCAAACCCAGGACCCACTCTGGCTTAAAGTCCTCACCCAAACAAAATGTTGACTCTTGGCTACAAAGTAGCAGAACAGAAATTCAAACCCAGTTCTGTCTAACTCTTGGGTGAGAGAGAGGTCTATATCCTTTTCCCAACATACTTAGCATGTCCTGCAAACGTGCTGTAGTGCTGAGGGCTGCTAGGGAAGGAAGGAGTAACAATAGTTCTGGGGACCCTCCAGAAAGGACCATTTAAGCTGCATCTTGAAGATGAAAGTAAGTGCTCATCGGACAAAGAGAGGCACCATGCAATTTATTATTTTAAAGGAAATGAAACATTTCTAATTGAGGGCTTTGAAAAAAAGACAATGTAGTTTCAGATTGAATTATAAGATCTTTACTGTTTAAATTTTTCAATTAGAAATATGTTTGATGAGGGAAAAATAAGGTTTTAAAATTGGCTATACATTAAAAAATCATCACGAAATAGAAATGGGCAATTTTTGAACGTTAAACTCAGTTAATTCTGACTTCCAATATTGACTTCCTCAATCTAAGTGCTGCGAGCAGGGTGATTACCAAACCGTAGGGATCTCTGCAAGATTTTCTCTCCTTCAAATCTGAAACACAGCATTTAGAAACCATAATGAACCTGGAGATTCAGATCGAAAACTAGAAGGAACCGGTGTGCACGAGAGGCCGGCAGGCAAGTTGTGGCTCAAACACTGCAGAGCCAGGGTTTTTCCCTAGCAAACTGATTTATGACCAACAGAAGGGCAGCCGCAGAACCGGTCAGACCGTAAGGACAATTCTCAAACATGAAGCCAAGAAGAAGGACCAGTGTGGGACGGGAATGGTAAAGCTGGGTCAGTCTGGGGTGTCACTGCCTGTCCTGGGTGAGACCCGTCAAATCCTAACTCTTGGCCTATGGACTCAGCTACCCAAAATGTGCGCGCTGGGGTGGTTAACACAGCAGCAGGGCAGCGGGACAAGGTGCCTCCACGCCCCCTTGCGGACCCAAATGACTGTAGAAGAGAATGTGCCCATTTAGTGATAGGTAGTGTTTCGAAAATTTTCTCTCAGTGTAGCCCTCACAACCACCCTTCAAGAGAGGCGCCTTGATCAGCCCATTTTACAGATGAAATGCTGAGGCTCAGGGAACTGAAGCAAGACTTGCCAGCCAAAAGGGAAACCTTAAATGAAAGCGATCGTTGGGCTGGTTCCTTTTACTCGGGAGTAAAGAGGAGGGAACTGGGGCCGGCTGAAGGCCCCCACCGACCCCTCTGGGCGGATTAGGAGCCGGCTGTCACCCGGGAGGCCTGGCAACGCCCAGGTGCCGGGAAGAGGGAGCGCGCGCGGTGGGCGGCAGCGTGTCAGGGCGCAGGGCGCAGGGCGCAGGGCGCACCGCCGCCTCCAGAACCCCGCGCCAGTCCCGCAGGGCGCCACGGGGACTGTCCACGAGCCCGCAGCCGTCCCGGAGCCCCGCGCGAGTCGCTAGCCACGAGCCACGGCGCGCGTGCGCGCGGGATTGCTGCGGACACGGGTTGGCAGTGCCACCGCGAGCCCACCGGCACTGCCCCACGCCTTACCGGAGCTGCTCCCCGGTGACCAGGACCTCAGCCATGCGCTCCAGCTCCCTTTGCTGCGCCCCGCCGCTCCCGCTGGGGCTGTTGTCGCTGCCACCGCTGCCCGCGCTGCCAGCGCTGCTTCCCTCCATGCTCAGGGCCGCGCCGCTACCACTGTCTTCGCTGGCCGCCTCGGGTTTGGGTGTTAAATCAGTTTGCCCTCACGGAAGCCTTTCCCGCCATCTTTGTTAGGGGCAGTCCCGTTGCTCGGACGCGATTGGCTGGGTAGGGAATCCCTGTGGGTAGGCTGAGGTGCTAGGCGAGTCCACTCCAGGAACTCCAGCTTGGGGGCGTGACTGGAGCCCCGCGTGGTCGGGAGGCGGGGCCTAGGGAGGAAAATATAAACATCTGGGCGGGGCCCCGGTGCAGTGTTCTGTGTGCCGGTGAAGAGCGCACCTTCCTTTGCCCACGGAGCTCCTGCTGTGGGGCCCGGGGACCCGGCTGGGAGGTTACTAAACAACTGTGAAGGTATTTGAATTATACTTTCCATGCCCAAAATTGCCAAAAAGTAAAAAAATAATAACGGTATAGCTGAATAGTGAACGCTGAAGGATATACAGGTCATTGCAGGGCATGGAGAAATTAAGTATTTTTCTCCACCCAATCCCCTTCAACAAAGATAGTTTACTTACCTTAAGGTGTAATCAGTAAAGAACGTTGGCCGGGGTATCAGACAGACCTGGGATCCAGCTCCACACCAACAATTAATCCTCAGTTTCCTCCTTTACAAAATAAAAATAATCGTGACTACCACTTGTTGACATGTGCTGCATTAAAGATGCTTCGGATAGTTGTTGCCTTCCTTAATTAGTGCAAAGAACCATAAATGGGTATTGTCCTCATTTTATATCAGGAAGCAGGCTCAAAGAGATGGGGAACTTGTTCAAGGCAAGCAGCTAATAAGTGCAAGAAGTAAGAATCAAACCCAGGACATTCTGGCTTCAAAACTGTTCTTAAAAGATAACCCCTTAAAATAGAGATATGATGGCATTGTCTACCGTACAGGGAATAGGGAAGGAACTTTGACTAATGCCAAATGTCCTGTTTTTCTGTTTCATGCAAGGTCAGAGCCTTGTCTGCAGGAAAACCCAAGTAGTGCTAAATGGCAGTGATCATTGTAATAAAAGAATATCTGCATGTTGACGTTTTGTGCAGTTTGTTACCATGTTTGTATAAATACAAGTCTGTGCACCCTTACAAGTAAATGTGAACCTATTTTTTTAATTAACAATATCTTGAAAGACATAATCTTTCAATTGCCTACATGTAGTAAGTAGAAGTCTACAGAATAAAAATGAAAACGAGAGGGCTGTTGAAAACCGACTTCTCTTCTTTGTATATTATATACCAATTCTGCTATTCAAAAGTATTTATGCCCACTATCTTGAAAGCTTACTGTTTCTATTGTTCGGTTTTGTTATTAGCATTTTATTTTTAAAGATCACCATAGCCTTTTCCAACATTCAAGATCACTACTTGAATTAACTTAAAATCTGCAACATTTTGTTGAACATTTATTTATTCTGTCCTTCAGATGATGCTAAGGACTTTGTTTCTATTACTTAATTTATTCTCACAAAGAGGGTGAAAGTTAAGTATTCTTCATGTGAATTTGCAAAGGAAAGGCTTAGGCATAGAAAGGTAAAGTAGTTTGCCTAAATATCACACCTAGAAAGTCAGGCAGCCCTCGAACCCTACTTCTTCAGACTCTCAAGGCCATGCTCAACCACACTGCAGAAGGAGAACAATTGTCCATCTGCCTCCTGAATTCAACAATAGATATTAGGCAACTCTTTTGCCAAAAGAAATTATCTAAATTTCTTAACTTTTTAAATAGACCATGACAAACATGTAGACCAAGTGAGAAAAAGTTCCGGGTGAATATGATTCTAAGAGCCTCATTATTTAACAAGGTAGAAATCCCAGAGTTAATGAGTTTAACAGCTGGCTGTTGCTCAGGTTTTAATCCTGTAACATAGAATATCAAGAGTTTGCATGAGCTTCACACTCAAACATGCAGTTACTCTTCTGATGCTGTCATTTACTAACTTTGCAGCCTTATGCTAGTTACTTAACTTCTCTGGGCCTCAATTTCCTACTGATAAAACTGGAATAACAATTCCTACCTTTTGGGATGTTATGTAGCCTAAATGAGATAATAGTATGTAAAGTTTCCATGTACATGATATGTGTTCGATAGATGTTCTCTTTATGATGCTAGACAAAAAAACTTTTTCTCAAGTTATCCCTAGTTAATATTTTAATTATTAGTCCTTCAAAGTGAAGAAAAGAGAAGTATAAACCTGGCCCCTCTAAGCTTTTTGAAAGTGCAGAATGAGAAAAACAGTAAATTGTTACACATTTCTAATTATTCATTGTTCAAGCAACACTTTGTTTTATCCAAAAGCTCTACCTACAAATGTAAGTTATATCACTATTGTGAATGTCTTTGATTTTTTTCTACCTTTTAAATCTAGTCATATTTTCATTTGAATTCAGGCATCACTCTTTATCTGAAAAAAAATTGTTTTGTCTTGTAAAATACTTTTTAAAATTTTTATTTATTTATTATTAAATTTGTTTTTGTTACAGATGTTTCTCCTTTTTCCCCCTTTGACACCCTCGTCCCCGTCTCCCCCACCCCCCGCCTTATCCCCAGCTTTGTTGTCCATGTCCATTGGTCATGCATACATGCATATAAGTTCTGTGGTTTCTCTCTTCAGCCCAAGCCCCCTCCTCTGAGGCTTGTCAGTTTGTACCCCACCTCTATGTCTCTGGGTTAATTTTGTTCTTCAGTTTGTTTAGTTCATTATATTCCACAAATAAGTGAGATCATGTGATATTTGTCTTTCTCTGCTTGGCTTGTTTCGCTTAGCATAATACTCTCCAGGTCCTTCCATGCCATCTCAAAGGATAAGAGATCTTTCTTTCTTACAGCTGCATAGTACTCCATTGTGTACATGTACCACAGCTTTTTAATCCACTAATCTACTAGTAGATGGACACTTGGGTTGTTTCCAGATCTTAGCAATTGTAAATAGTGCTGCTATGAACATTGGGGTACATATATTCTTCCTGATTGGTGTTTCAAGCTTCTTAGGGTATATTCCTAGAAGTGGGATCACTGGGTCAAATGGAAGTTCAATTTTTAACTTTTTGAGGTAACACCATAGTGTTTTCCACAGTGGCTGCACCTACAATACTTTTTTGTTTAATCGTTTCTTTTTTTAAAAAAAAAAAACAGCCCTGGCCAGTTTGGCTCAGCGGTCAGAGCATCGGCCAGTGGTCCCGAAAGACCCGGGTTTGGTTCCCGCTAAGGGCATGTACCTCAGTTGCAGTTTGTCCACGGCCCTGGTTGGTCATGCGGGTGGCAGCCACTCTATGTGTCCCTTTCACATTGGTGTTTCTCTCTCTCTCTCTCTCCCCCTCCCACTCTGAACAAAAAATGGAAAAATGTCCTCTGGTGAGGATAAAAAAAACAAAAACAAAAACAACTCATCATAAAAGTTTATGATAAAAATAAACTATGATTTTAAAAAAGCACCTTAACAGAAGGGAAAGTAATTCAAGTTGGGAAAATACCGGATTACTCCAGTAAGAGGGAGAAAGAGAATTTATCTTCCATGCTTGAAAAGAAGGTTGTGTGTGTGTGTGTGTAATGTGAATGGAAAATGGGTGACTGTTTGCTGATATTGTTTTAACCTTTCTTTTTGACGTTATGAGACACACCATGCTCCGCTGGGTTAGAAGACAGACCCTGTTTTGCTAACTTGGTGAAAGATTAGTGAACTGACTGCTGAGGACATGTGAGTACTGACGTGGGACCGGGCTCTGGAGTAACTGGTCCCAGAAAGAAGTGTGACCAGAGGTACTGATAGGTAGGAGAAGGGCGCCGACAGGGCAGTTAATCCAGTGTGAGTATCCTGGAAGGGCTGAAAATTCAGACACCTGGGTTTGATTCCTGGCTCCGTTGAGACAAGTTCATCATCTCTGAATTTTCTGTCCTCCTCTGTAAAGTCAAGATCATACCACCAATCTCATGGGGTTGTTGAGAGTATCAAATAACATGTAGAATGCACTTGTTGCAGGTGGAAACTATTAAATGTATGCCTTCTCTTCCAGCTCCCCCGACTTACCTGCTTTATGCCTTCCAGCTGGTTTTGTGTTCTGACGCCAACGCTTCTCAAACTTTTGGTGGGGAGGCACCGGGTGTGTGTGTGTGTGTGTGTGTGTGTTCAATCCATAAAGACTGACACGATAGTAAAATAAAATAAATTAAAATAAAATAGAATAGAATAAAATAAAATAAAATAAAATAAAAATCTATACAAAACTTCCCTGGCTGGTGACTTGGTTAGTTGGAGCATAGCCCCATACATCAAAGGGATGTGGGTTCAATTGCCAGCAGGGCACATGCCTCCATTGCGAGTTCGATCCTGGGTCAGGGCACATAAAAGATTCAACCAATGATTGCATAAATAAATGGAAGAACAAATCACTGTTTTTTCTGTCTCTCTCCCTTCTTCTGTCTCTCTTTAAGAATTAATAAATACATATATATATATTTCTAATGACAAAACAGTGGTAGGGAAATTTTTCACATTTCCTCTTTGTCTGGCTGGTCAAATAAAGCAGGTTAACAGGAGAAAACCACAAGGACTTCACACAAGCATGAAAATTCCAAAGAAAGTGAGGCAACATTTCTGAACTAAAGATAAAGAGGGGGAAGTCGGGGTCTAGGACTTCAAAAGGAAATAAGAATTTAAATGGGAATTTTTAAAAAGAGTTAATGTTTAGTAAACAAATGTTTGTTGGGTCATCTTGAAACAATGGGAAGCAGAGAGGACTTTGGTTAAAAGGGCTTTGCCAGGTTCCTCCCTGTTTATCACACACTAGTTCAGATTAACCTGTGGTTATCTATGATGATACCTCCCTTCATGAAGCAGGTCCTCACCCTCTATCTAAATTCTTTTTAGGGGGAAGGACAAAGCTTCTTTCTGAGTCTTTTGTTTCTTAAAAATAATCAGCTTAAAGTAATTAATATCTAACGAGGCATATTTTGAGGTGGCAAACTCTGCTGCCCCTTAAAAACAATCTAGGAAATCACAGCTACCTGGAAATACAATTTGCTCCTAAACAATTCAGGGGCAAAGAAGTGATTACAAAGAGAATTAGAAAGTGTATCAAACGTGTGATGATGAAAGATAACGTTTCAAAATTTATGGGACACCGCTAATGCAGAGCTTGGAGGAAATTTAGACTTTTAACTGTTTACATTAGAAAAGAAGAAAGGCCTAAAATCAATGACAAAAAGCTGGCAAAAAAGGTAATGCAAACCGCCCTGGCCGGTTTGGCTCCGTGGTTGGAGTGTTGGCCTGTGGACCAGAGTCCCTGGTTCAGTTCCTGCTAGGGGCACGTACCAAACAAAAAAAAAGTAATGCAAACCCAAAGTAAGTAGCAGTTCATATTTAATAAATATTCCTTCTTTTTCTTTTTCTAAGGGACATAAGAAAACTTTTTGGGGTGATGAATGTTACCAATGATGTCGGCTCTTAGTTCTTGATTTTGGCAAAGAAAGAATTCAGAGCCAAAAACTCTAGCAGAAGAGGAAGTTTATTCAGCATACAAAGCAAAAATACACTTGAAGAGAAGAAGATTCAAATAGGCTTCTCAGAGAGCCCTCTTGGCCTTTTAGAAGCAGAAGAAGTGAACCAGCTGGGCTGTGTGGACTCAGGAGACAAGTTACAGAGGCAAAAGAAGGGCCCTTGGAGCCAAGTTCAGGGGGTTAGCCCAGGATGAGCTGGCACTGCCCATTGCTCCCTTGGTTGCAACTCTCCTGGGAACCGTTAGAGCTTAGGAGAAAGAAAGCAAAGATACAAGCCTGAGGAAAGAAGGCAGGCTTGCTCCAAGAAGAGCATTCTCTGTGTCCTTAGTCTTAAGGGTTTTTTATTTGTTTTCTAAAGGCAGGAAGGAATTTTAGAGGACATCCCGGGGGAGGATCTTAATAGAATATTCATCAGTGTTACAGGTGTGTCCTTTAATATGCTGATACATCAAAATGAGCATATAGAATCAGGGTATTGGTGTCTACTGATTGGTCAGCAATAGGGTAGGGGGTCATTGGTCATTGCATCTGGTCTTGATGCAAGCCATGACCACTTTATCTGGTTTTACTGCTTTTCTGTGCCTGGGCTGAAACATGATTGAGGCCTAGATGTTATGTCTAGTGTGACAAAACACACACACACACACACACACACACACACACACAAAAACCCTCTATCTCTGTGATCAACGGTTCTGAGGCTTTGTTTCTAAGATTATCTGATACTGATCAGAACCTCCTTGTCCAGAGGTTTAGAGAGTAGTCATGTGAGGGAGAAGGAGGCAGGTGAGTCAGGTTGCTGGATGAGGCCAGTTTGAATCAGCTCTCTATCTCAGCTTCCCCATTCCACTTGCCAAGGAATTTTTCTGACTTCTAACTATCCTGCCTCAAAGAGAATGTTCTGCATTTGTCAAATCATTAAGTCATACTCTTTAAATGGGTGCAGTTTATTTTGTTTAATTTATGTCTCCATCTGAGAAGGCCAGCCAGGTGCAGACAACCCCCTCAGGCAGCGCAGAGACCCTGCCCCTGGCTTTGTAATCCCCTTACATCCACCAAGGGCCTAAACTACAGTGGAACTGGAAAGCTCCCAAATGCCCAGAGGCTTATCACGTATAAAAGTCTGTTGGAAGCTGGGCTCAGGGCTCAGCCTTTGGAGGGGACTCCGCTGGGCCAGCACCAGTGCGCATTGAATAGTCCTTTGCTAATCCTCCGAGTGCGTGCAGTCCGTCTCTTCCTGCCGACCGAATTTCTGCCACAACAGATCAGGTTGACTTAAAAACAGAAGAGCCTTGCCCTGGCCAGTGCCACAGACCAGTGAGTTGTGGGTTTGATTCCAGTCAAGGGCAGGTACCTCGGTTGCGGTTAGTCACAGCCCTGTTTCAGGTCCTGCAGGAAGCAGCCAATCGATGTGTCTTTCTAATGTGGATGTCTCTCTCTCTCTCTCTCTCTCCCTCCCTTCCTGCTTCCCTCCCTCCCTCCCTCCCTCCCTCCCTCCCTCCCTCCCTCCCAGTCTATCTGAAGATAAATAGAAAAATATCCTCAGGTGAGGATTAAAAAAATAATAATAAATATAAATAAAGATAAAATCAGAAGAGCCTTAGGGCAGAAGTGCATCCTGGGACTTTAGAGAATGTGGGGGAGAGGGCTCTCCCTCCCAAGAGCACACCTGTGCCTTTTCCTTTCCCTTCTCCTTCTCTTTCTCCTTCCCTTCCCCTTCCCCTCCCCCTCTCCCTTCCCCCAGCCATGTTATCATCCCCTTCCTCACTCCCTTATTAAAAAAAAAAAGAGAGAGAGAATGTGGGGGAGAGGTTGTAATAGGGATCATAAAAGGTCTTAAGGGCCTTAGCAAGGACGTTCCTTTTTACTGTGAATATTGGAATCTTTTGGGGGATTTTGAACAGAGGACTGTCGTGATCTAACTTATACTATTGTAGGGATTGCATGAGATAACATATAGGGTACTCAGCTCAGTAAATATTTGCTAGATAGATATTCCTTCACTTTTCTAGGGCAATGTTGCTATGAAACATGAAACAATACCACCATCTAGTGGGGAAAATACTGATTGCTTTATATTTAACAAGGGATGTGAAGTTAACATTTAAACTACTATATTTCCCATAGAATGAAATACATCTTGCAAATCAGAACTTCCTTATTTAAGTAATTTTAAGTGAACACAAAGTAATATAGTTTCCAAGACACTACTTTAGTCTATTTTTTCCCACCTCAAATGTTTCTTTTTGGAACAGTTTTTAGTTGTAAGTCACCCTCTCCCTGAGTTATCTAATTCATAGTCACTCTTATAACTACCATATGGGTGCACTTATTTATTTTATTCTTTTTTTTTAAGATTATCTTCTTTTCTTTTTTCCTAATACTCACCCGAGGATATTTTTTCCTTTTATCTTCAGATAGATTGTGAAGGGGAGAGAGAGAGGGAGAGATGGGGAGAGAGAGAGAGAAAGAAACATCGACATGAGAGAGACACATTAACTGACTGCCTCCCACACGACCTTGAGTCAGGGACCGAACTGCAACGGAGGTACGTGCCCTTGATCAGAATCGAACCCGAGACTCTTTGATCTGCAGGCCGATGCTCCCACCACTGAGCCAAACCAGCCAGGCATATAGGTGCATTTAAAATGCTTTCTCTTTTAGCTCTTGGCCACACCTTTATTCAAATTCCAAGTTCTGGGATAGGGTATGTGGTAGAACTGCTGCAATCAATCAAAGCTACAGGAACTGTCAAAAAAGTAAGACCACCCCCACACACCCGATTTATAATTTAAAGCCAGCAGAGACCAGTTTTTTCCAACATGGTGACTAATTTCACCTAATGGGAACCTCCGGCCTCATTATACACTTGTAATACAGGAGCACGCAATACGATGGACCCAGCACCACCATGATCGGAAACGAAAAGTCCATATAAGGACACAAAATGGCCAGCAGAGCTCCCCTGAGAAATCTCCACCTCTTCCCCAGGAAGATCCTGCATATTCCTCTCCATTATTGAACGCCCTACCCTTGATTAGATGAACCTCAACAGAGGACGCATGTTCTGCTCTGTCTGTGGAGTAGCCTATTCTTTCTCTCGCTGCTTCACTAATAAACTCACTTTCAGCCCTGGCCGGTTTGGCTCAGCGGTTAGAGCGTCAGCCCGCGGTCCGGAGAGTCCTGGGTTCGGTTCCCGCTAAGGGCACGTACCTCGGTTGCAGTTTGTCCCCGGCCCTGGTTGGGTCATGCGGGTGGCAACCACTCGATGTGTCCCTTTCACGTCGATGTTTCTCTCTCTTCCTCTCTTTTCCTTCCCACTCTATCTGAACAAAAAAAAAACACAAAAAAATGTCCTCGGGTGAGGATAATAAATAAATAAATAAATAAATAAATAAATAAACAAACTCACCTTCATTTTAAACCTTATACTGGCTCGTATTTGAATCTTTTCCTGTAGGAAGTTAAGAACGCACAGCGAGTCATGGACCCTCCAATCCTGGGACCCTGAGAACAATTGCATCATCTCTAGATCGAAGTCCAAGGCATGTCCTCACCTTTATATTTCCATGGCCTCTCAATCTCCCCATATCAAAACCAGAACTCATCCCATCTCAAAGCTGTTCCTACCCTTCCTACACTGTGCTGTAGATGAGAGGAATGCGCACACAGGAACTAGGATCAGTCCTTTCCCCTCTCCTAGCCCCCACGTTGAATCAAATAGCCTCTGTTGTCCATTCTATCTGAAAAAATCATTCCTCAAACCCAGCCACCTTCATCACTCATCTGGGCTCGTACTGGCCTCCTTGTGCTCTTGTCTTCCTTCATTCTGTGCCACAAAATAGAACGAACAACTCTTGCTTTCTCCCTTTCCCCACCTTCCTCTCTCTACTCTATTCATGATGATTTATCACCTGTCCATTTGCAGTTGTTAGTCTGTACATTGGGTTTTATAATACTGAGGAAAATATTTTTAATGCATTTAATTATACACATTTAATACATGAATATGCTCTCAGTGTTAATGTGAACATTTATACATTAAAGATAAATACAAAATCTCTTTTGATGTTTTCTGCCCTGCTTAGAAGTAAATTTTATTACAATTCATTCAATTGTTCAGCAAATATATACATGAAGATCCATTATGCACTGGGCACTTTGTTTAATGATGACCTAAATCATATCCTAGTGAACTTGACAGCTTTACAGTCTTAGAGACAATAACAGACTTAAAGCAATCACATGCTTAAAATCTAGGAATGAGAGGTACCTGCTGCTCTGACAGCATACAGTATATTAGAGAGACTTGACCTGATTAGGGAAGTCAGAGAATGATTTCTGAGAAGCAACTAGCAACCTATAGCCTAGTGGTCCAACACAGAGTACCCACTAGCCCCGTGTTCCTATTTATAAATTTAAATAAACCAAAATTAAATTAAAATTCAATTTCTCATTCACACTACTCATATTTCAAGCACTCAAAAGCCACATTTGGCTAGTAGCTAACAAATTGAACTGGGCAGATACAGAACTTTCCCAACATCTCAGAAGGTTCTATGAGACAGTGCTCAGCTAGAGAATGAACAGGTGTTAATCAGGCAAAGAAAGAAGGGGAGAACATGCCAGGCAAACAGAGCCCCAAACAGCAGGAGGAATCATGGTGGCAATAAAGACCTCACAGAGGACTGTGTGCCCCATGATGCAAGGAGGCACCGAAAAGAATGAGGGAAAGCAGTAATAGATGAAGCAGGATAAGCCATATATCTTCCAAATTGCTAGAGGAGGAAGAAAAAAAAAATCAAGCCAACAAAATCAATTCAATAAAAGAGAATAAGCAAGAAAAAGAACAAAAGTGCTCAGTAAATAGAGAAAAAAAAAAAGATGGCAGAGATGAGGTTAAATATATCAAATCTAAATTTGCATACCATGTACTCCAGGCTGTGTTCATCTGCTTGAGGCAAAACACTACATTCAATGCAACAGCTGCAGGGGCCACTCAGGTGAATTAAATGGACACATGAGCAGAATCACTACCCTTGCACCCCTAAGTTTTTGAGGGTGGCATTAATTTCTGCCCTTATCCCAGGTGTGTGATACTGTTTGATTTTCTGCAGGGAGAATGTTTCAGGGCTTCTACTTCTACTTTGCCATTTTTATGGCAATAATTCTTACTCTCCAAGTGAAGGCACTAATGTGAGAGGCTGCCAACTAAATGTATCAATAAAAATGGGAATGACATTTGGAAACCAGGGAAGTGATCTTTGATTTGTGGTTGACTGTTACCTATGGATTATCTGTCATCTCTCTGGAGATATTAATTGCACTTATCAGAAAGTCTTGGAATTGTTGGGAAGGGAGATGGAAGGCAGGAAAACCTCTTAGAAGGTCGCAGTAATGGTACAGGAGCACCCTAACCAAGGCCATGGTTATGTGACATTTAACATTCTTGGAATGCCTGGACGTCACCATGCTCTTCACTAAATTGGAAAAAAAGAAAGAATAGAGAAAACATCAAAAAGGTGCACATATGTAATTCTTATGTGAGCTATGGTTTATTAAACAAAATTCTCCTTTCATAATGTGAAACACAATATATGAACACCATAATCAAATGCATAATTTTAGTATGGTTGTTTCTTTTGAAGTTTTTCTGTAACTGTTAGTGTACCTGTTAAATGATTTTTTCTTTTTTCCTGACTCCAGATGAATAATTGAGCAAGCCTCAAACATTTAAGAAACATATGTAGACTTTTTTTTTTATCCTCATCCGAGGACATTTTTCCATTTTTTGTTCAGATAGAGTGGGAGAGAGAGAGGAAGAGAGAGAGAGAGAGGGATGGACGTGAAAGGTACACATCGAGTGGCTGCCTCCCGCATGACTTAACCAGGGCTGGGGACAAACTGCAACTGAGATACTCGTGCCCTTAGCAGGAACCGAACCCAGGTCTCTCTGGACCGTAGGCCGACACTCTAACCGCTGAGCCAAACTGGCCAGGGCGACATTTCTTTTTTTACTTTAGAAAAAATATCCATTAACCTGCTTTTAAAAATGAATTAATAAAAGTTATGATTATTCTATTTTTAAAAATATTTTTATAAGACTTTATTTGATCCAAACTGACTACCTATTGCAGGGAGCAAGATGCAAATGCTCCAGAGAATCTCATTACTCTATTTTAAGAGAGGAACCCAGGTCTAGCTCCCTGCTGAAATAGCAATAATCTGATGTCATTAATTAATTAATAATAAAGTTACTTAATATATAAGAATTAATTCACAAATAACAACATCAAAAAGCTGCCATTTATTAAAACATCCTTTGTTTTACATGCATTTTAGAACGTAGGTAGTATTATCTCCTTTTTACAGATGAGAAAGTTGGACTGAAGGAAATGAAGCAAACTGTTCTAGTCACAAAGCGAGTGACAGCAGAGCTGGGTTTCCAAGGCAGGGCTGTCTGATGGAAATTGGAGCATTCTCCTTAGACTAAGCCGCTTCCGGTTGTAAGGCATGTTTCCCGTTTAATAGAGCATCCACAATAGTTGATTCTCTTCCTAAACAAAAATTCTCATCAGGCAAATGCCTTCATAGTCAGCTCTTGTTCCACCATATTCCTTATGCATTCCGCTTTACTAATATAGGTTAATAAAGAAGTCGCTCATAAAAACCAACTAAATCACTACCCAGCCCCCTGGGATGCTCTACTCTGTCTTTGCATATAATTTCAACAATAAGTTAAAAGAAAAATGCCTGCTCATGTTCCTTGCATTCATCCCCTCATTCACCCACCCACCTCATTTTTAAAAATTTGTACCCAAGTGATTTACACAGAGTAGGGTGAGGCTGCCACCTTTTAAATGGAATATTCCTCCCAGGCTGCTTCATCTCTCATGGGCAGCAACAGTCTCTAACGGGGCCTGCAAACATCCCTTGGAGAGTTTAGCACATTTTGCTGTGACAAGTTATTCATGTATGTGCATATATGATGAGCTCTTCTCTTAAAACTTTGTATTCAGGTCACTGTAAGATCTGGTCTAGAAGACGCCTTAGAGAACTCACAGGGGGCAAACACACATCTTACAGGGGCGAGCTTCCCTGTCTCCCACTGAAGAATGCAGGGCCTTCCCGTCCCCGGAAAGGTTGCATTCCTCTGGACACCGGTCCCACCGGCGCAGACTAGGTACTCAACCAATGGATGGGTCTAGTCCAAGCCATTGTCTCCTAGATATGATCCCAGATCCAAAGAAGTGAGACCAGGGCCTCGCTCCCGGCCCACGGTGTTTGCACCAAACCCAGCAGGATGCTGTCAGAGCCCTGGGCTGGGCTGGAATCAGACTTGGCCACCTCTTGGCTGTGCAAACACCGGCAAGGCGCTTGCTTCCTCCTTTGCACAATAGGGTGACCAAGGGCCCGCTTCACAGGGTCGTGGTGAAGGGTTCGTGGAATTATACATACTAAGTGCTACTCCAAGGCCTGTCACTGGCAGAAGATGAGACTGTTTTTTGCTGGAGAGGAAATGGGGGTATTGGCGGGAAACTAACGGAGGTAGGGGGAGGGGTGGGTAAGGGTTCCGCTTGGCACCCGCAGGGTCGCAGCTCTGCTCCCCAAGTTTCCATCGAGACGGCCCCGGAAAAACGTGTTTCTTTGCAACGGCCGGGGCTGCCCCAGGGGAGAGCGGACCACGGCCGGGCTGGCGCCCTGAACAGCTTGGGGACCGTCCCGGGACGCGGCGCTCCGCCCCGGAAACACGCCCACCGCCTTGGCGCGCTTTAGGAGCGGTCCTGCTGCAGCGTGTCCTGCTCCTGCGTGTCCCAGTCGCCGCAGCTCCGGGACTTCGTCCTCGCGCCCGCTCTCCGCGGACCCCGCGCCCCCGCAGCGATGAGGAGGACCCGCGACGAGGTGGACGCGACGCTGCAGATAGCCAAGCTGAACCCCGCGGAGCTGCTGCCGGCCGTGCAGTGCCTGGGCTTCCGCCCCGGGGCCAGCGCCGCGGCCGCCGGCGACTTCTGCCTGCTGGAGCTGGAGCCCGCGCTGTGCCAGCAGCTGGAGGCCGGACGCAGGTGAGCCGGGCCGCCCTCCGGTCTTCTCTGCGGGAAACGCATGATGGGGAACTAGGCCAGGGAGGTGCATTGATTTGCGGGGTAGGGGCGGGGCGCGGGGCGCTCACGGCAGATCGGTGGCTTGATCCCCAGCTCGCTGCCTTTCTCCTAGGATTCCACGCCACTGCTGGGCGGGCAGGGAGCTGGAGGACTGCTGCAGGACTACTCCAGCTGATCTTGGAGCCCTGTGTCAGCGGAAACAGCTCAGGAGATAGAACCTAAGTGAAATTGTGGAAATGTTTACAGTGATGCCAAGGACTGCACAGAATCCTTGGCCATTCTACCTTGAAATCCAATGGTAATAGCTAACATTTATAGAGTTCTTCTTGCGTTCTAATAATTATTTTACTCAGGCAATAGGTAGACCTGTAGGGAATACATTTAAAGCCATTTTACTTGGTAATTGAGGGAGGCCCTCAAAAAACAAAACAAA
Organism: Molossus molossus; assembly: GCF_014108415.1. Taxonomy (NCBI): domain Eukaryota; kingdom Metazoa; phylum Chordata; class Mammalia; order Chiroptera; family Molossidae; genus Molossus; species Molossus molossus. The sequence continues at coordinate 60,155,756 of NW_023425351.1, read as the reverse complement.
TAAAATAAAAAAAAAACAGCCTTGATTGGGATCACTCAGTGAGGATCTGAAGCTGTCTCTAAATCTAGGTCAGCTACCCATTTGCAAGACCATGGGTTTAAAAACGATCAAAGGAGAAATCCTTTTTTTTCCATTAAAAAAAAAAAAAAATCCTGTCTTTGTCTCTCTCAATTTTGTGCAGTCCCAACTTCTGGAAGTTAGAATTACAAGCTGTGGTTTGATTCTCTGCTGCATTGTAAGTTTCTCCACCTGTATTTTATATATCAGGTGGTTTGCTCTCTTGTAGGTTCTTTTAGATTGAATCCTTTAGGCTGTCTTTCAGTGTTCATGCTTCACCTATCAAACACTATTATAGTTAACTGGCCAGTCTTCGTATGCTGGCCATTAAGTATCTTGCAGGGAACTGACCCAGAGCTTCACTCATGGGTTTCATCCCAGCTATGTTGGCAGGGATTTGAGAAAGGACTTCAGGTGTGAGGACCTTCTCTTGCCCCAGTTATAGTTAACTTAACTAGCAAACCCCAGAAAAAAACAACCCATAAACCTGAAAATGTGTGCATGTGTGTGCGGGATGGTTCTAAACAAAATATTTCAAAGCAGGGCTAGTGAAATGTAGAAATAAATATTAAAGAATGGGTACTTGGGAGTATTAAACGTTATTAGCACCAGGAGGCTAGTATTCTTATTCTTTTCACTTAAACAAAGGCTTAGTTTAAAAACTACGTACACAGGCTTCTATTTCAGATTTTTAAATTCTTTAAAAGAAATGACTTGTATACAGGGGGAGTTAAATGCTTTCCAGACAAGGAAAACTGCTAGAACCAACTGTCTTGTCATCTCCAGCATCTTTGTCTTTAGTCTTTCTTTTTCTTCCTCTTTACTTTTAGCCTTTCCTTCTTCCTTCTTGCTTTTTTCCACCTGTGACCCTTTGTCAGAGACTTTATTTAGGCCAGTCTGTAAACATATCTTTTTGATATTTTTTTATTCAGCACACAGACTTCTTTTTACGAGGTCCCAATTTCTGTGTGACCCTGGTTAGGCCAGGGTGTGCCCCTTTGATTATTAGGGGTTCTCAGAACAAAGCAAGAAGAACCTCGGGTGGGATCCAGGACCAGCAGCATGGACGTTACCTGGGAGATTGTTAGAAATGCAGAATTCTAGGTGCCATCCCAGTCCTACTGAATCCCCATCTGCTTTTTAGCAGGATTCCCAAAGATGCCTGTGCATAAGTTTGAGAAGTACTGCTTTAGTATGTTTTAGAAAATTATGCCATCTTGCCTGAAGCTTCTGGATGCTTTGTCTTGTGCTCCTCCCAGCAGTTTGTGCGATGCTGTATGGCTACATTTGGCCTCTTTCACTCTTTGTTGCCCATGGTGAGTTCTTTTTCCTTAATGAGGCCACCTGCTGCCCCTCTGGCTCTCAGCTGGACCAATTCTTGCTCTGTGGAGTCCACCATGTGTGAGGGCTATGACACAGCATCAAGACTTAGTTTTAGATTCTATCAGCCTAGAGGATTTGGGAACTGTTTATGATGATGTCCATTGGCGTTTCAATAGATCGTGTATTTTCTTTCCCCGTTTTCCTGCAGTATGGTGATTCGTGGTGATAAAGATGAGCAGGCTGTGCTGTGCAGTAAAGACAAAACGTATGACTTGAAGATCGCAGACACTTCCAATATGTTGCTTTTAATTCCTGGTTGTAAAACTCCAGACCAGCTGAAGATGGAAGAAACCCACTGTAACATTATTCACCCCGAGGTACTGTTTCCTGTCTCCTGGTTATAGAAGTGTGAGAACAATACATGTTCTAATCTTGCCTTTAATGAGTAACTTGAGGTATGTAATGTATAGTCACAGGAAATCTGAAAAGTTCTCTAGTGAAATTTGAAATTTCTCAGCATTGTTTTGTTTGTAGTCTTGTGAAGTTGTCTGTTTTCCTGATTTAATTTTTCAGTCCCGGACAAGTTGACGGTTTTCTGTAGTGTAGAAATTTTGCTATTAGGTGTTTCATTCTAAGAGTTTTACCTATTCTTGGTAAGTTTTGCTGTTGGTATGTTTCGAAAGGAGGATCCCTCAAACCTTAACTAGTGCATTAGGTAATATCTATGAGGTAGAGAAATGAAGACATTTGAATTTTTGAGGAAAGTGTATTTCTCACCTTTGAAGCTGGTTTAGTTCATTACCATCCATAACCATGTATGACAACTGCCTAACTATTTTGGAGATTACTAATGGCAGATACCAAACAAACGTCTCCATTCTGGCTACACTGTTACTCATGTAACAAAGTACAGCTCCTTGAGTCTATCAGGATGACTTCAGGCCAGCTACATCCATAAAAATAGAATTAGAATAGAAATAAAGGGAAATACTGGGAACTCTCAGTGGTTTATATGATGTTGTTAGAACATAACTTCTAAAATACTGTATTTTGATTTTTATAGGGCTATGTCTTTCATTATAATTAACTAGATACACTGGTATTTTATCGTTTTGTAAAAGATGTTATTTTCTCATCACATATCTGTTATGTAGTTTTTTTGTGTGAGGATATAACAATATCTGTGAATGCTTTTGAGCTTTCGTTATGAGAATTCTGTGTACTGAGACTGAAGAAAACTTAAAAGTTTTAATCTGCAATTTTAATACCTAAATTTTAATCTGCAGTTGAGGTTCACCTGCCTAAAACAGCTAGGTAAGAAATGAGCAACGCCGCCTGGTCTTAATAAATGGCAGTCTCAAGAGTATTAGGGAATGGTGGGGTCTGTGGCCAATTGGAGAACACCCCAAGGTAGGGGCCACTACTTGGCTTTGTGGGAGAGCAGATCTAGCCTTTTCTGATCTGATTTCTTGTTTCCCGATAAAGCTTAAAATTTAGATTTGGGGGCAAAAATCTATGATTTGTCAGTGTTGGCCACTAATTTAAACTCTGTGCTAAACCCCCCTTTCTCTAATACCAAAGCATATGCCAGCATCTGTGCTCTGGATAGAGCCAGCAGGCTGCCAGTTTGTGAACTATGGATGACCTCAGTCTTTCTGGTTTGGTCCTTAAGCTCCTCTTTTTATTTATTTGTTTATTCATTTTTATCCTCATCGAAGGACATTTGTCCATTTTTTGTTCAGATAGAGTGGGAAGGAGAGAGAGGGAGAGAGAGAAAGAAACACCAATGTGAAAAGGACACATCGAGTGGCTGCCACCCGCACCACCAACCAGGGCCGGGGACAAACTGCAACCAAAGTACATGCCCTTAGCGGGAACCGAACCCTGGTCTCTGTGGACCGCAGGCGGGTGCTCTAACCGCTGAGCCAAACCGGCCAGGGCAAGGTCCTCTTTTTAAAGGTCTAAAATTCTATAGTGAACATCAGGCTCTGGGCCTTGTCTTGTCAATCATGCTTTGTACTGGTTTGAGAGCAGAAGCATCCCCTGACCTTTCATTTTAGAATTGGAAGCCACCTCGAGATAATCCACTTCAGCCTTTTCTCCTTTCATGTGAAACACTTACTGGGCACCTCTTAAGTGCCAGACACTGGGCCAGTTCTGGAGATACAGAGAAGGGTAACAGTGATTTCTGTATCATGTAACCTCTAACCGCTGGATTTCTTTGAGTGGTAGGTCTCACACTGGTTCACCAGTTCAATATGGAACTAGCTGTCATTCTTTTTTTTTATCCTCATTAGAGGACATTTTTGCATTTATCTTCAGATAGAGCGGGAGGGAGAGAGGGAGGAGGAGAGAGAGAGAAACATCAATGTGAGAGAGACACCCACATGACGGGGACAAACTGCAACTGAGGTACGTTCCCTTAGCGGGAACCGAACCCAGGACTCTCCGGTCCGCAGGCTGATGCTCTAACCGCTGAGCCAAACTGGCCAGGGAAGGAACTAGCTGTTATTCTAAATACCAGTACAAAGCTCTTACAATGAATAGAAGTCTCTCCCCCTTAACTTCTGTTTAATTTTGACATCATGAATAACACAGAACAGGGGACCCCCTCTTCCCTTAAACATTCATTCGTTATTTGAAGACTATGATAATGTCTCTTTTTTGTTGTTGTTCAGCCTAAAAGTCTTCATTTTCAGTTGTTTCTATCTGGTTTGTAAAATTGTCCCCATTCTGGTCTTTGTTTTCTGGGAATACTCTAGTTTTGAAAGTACACTAGAGATACGGAGCTCAATTATTGGTTGTCATGATGTTGGCAGCATCTTCTTAACTGGGGTTTGAAAAAAATTCCTGAAGATGCCCATCCACCTGTTTGAGGTGGCGGATGGGTTCCTTAGCAACAGAAAGCAGAATAACAATTTCCCTTTGCTTGCTTCTTGTGGAGGGCAGATGGGTGGGTTGAAATTTTGTATGAGATTTTTCTTTTAGAATGGCCCCTAAAAGGTTAAAATATACTTATAATTTCTAGATCTTTGGTTTTTCTAATAATTATTGGGAACTAAGGAGATGTAGACCTAAATTAAAGAAGTTAAAGAGACTTTTGATGGAAAATACCTACGAAGGACCTGACAGTCAAAAAGAAAAGGATTCCAATTGCTCAAAAGTAAGACTATTATTTTCATTTTTTTTATTTGGAATTTAAAAAATAGAACTATGATTAGAAGCACTTACTGGTGACATTTTTGCATTTTCAAGTTTATATTATGAAAATTTTAGACGTAGCCAAAAGCAGAAAGACTACCGTATATTCTTCACTCGGTTGAACATTTATCAGTTATTTTGTCCATCTTGTTTTTTTCTGTCCCCTGCTTTCTCCCTCTTTGTTTTCCTTTTTCAGGAGTTTTTTAAAGCAAATTCTACATATGGTGACATTTACGTAGCTGAAAGCTCATGTTCCTAACTATGCAAAAATAGTTTTTTACAGGTTAAATTCATTTTTATTCAATTAAAAGTTATAATCAGGGGGCTCTTTAGGAAAGACATTATGATAAGTATTGGATCTTATGTATTACATAAATACATTATGGAAAGTATTCTTACTCTAAAGTCAGAATCAACTAATTCCTGGAAGTATGGAAAAATGTAAACCAAGTAATAAACTTATTTTAAATTTTTCATGTAATTCAAAATTATGGAACTCTACTGGTATTCTGAAGACCATATTTATATTAAAAGTTCTCTTTCTCTCTATTGAATGATTGATTTTTGGATTAGGGGGAGGGTCAGCTTTATTTAGATGGAATTCGTATACTGAACAATTCACTCATTTCAAAGTGTGTTTATAATTCAGTGTGTTTTAGTACATTTACTGTGGTGTGCATGTCATCCTGATGAAGTGTAGAAAATTTTCATCACCCCCAAAAGAAACCCTGTACGCTTTAGCTATTGCTTTCTTATTCTCTTTTTCCCAATTTCCCTCTTCCTCCTCAACCCTAAGCTCCAACCACGAATCTACTTCCTGTCTCTCTTGATTTGCCACTTCTGGACATTTCATACAAACAGTATCATATCATAATGTGGCTTCCCGGACTGGCTTCTTGTTTGACTTAACATATTTTCAAGTTTCATTCCCGTTGTACCATGTATCAGTCATTTTTCTTTTTATTGCTGAATATTACCCTGTTTAATGGACATACCACATTTTATTCATCCATTCATCTGTTGGGGGGCATTTATGTAGTTTCTACTCTTTAATTGTTTCCATTTCTCTTGGATATATACCTAAGAGTGGGATTGATGGTTCATGTATTTATTCTGCATCATCTTTCAAGGAACTGCTGGACTGTTTTCCAAAGTGGCTGCACCATTTTACATTTCAATTGCATGAGGGTTCCGATTTCTCCACATCCTTGGCAATGCTTGTTTTTATCTTTCCTTTTAATGTCTGCTAGTGGGTTTGAAGTGGTATCATTGTAGTTTCAATGTACATTTTCCTAGTGACTAATGATTTTGACCATCTTTTCATGTGCTTTGTGACTTGTATGTCTTTGGAGAATGTCTATTCAGGAACTCCTTTGCCCAATTTTAATATTTGCCCAATTTTAATATTTGTCTTTTCATTACTAAGTTGTAGCAGAGTTGTTTATACAGTGTAAATACAAATTCCTTTGCAAATATTTTCTCCCATTCTGTGGGTTGTCTTTGCACTTATTTAATTTTTTTAAGAATTGTAAAGGTACCTAACAGAACATTGACTGTTTTAACCATAAGTTGATAGTTCTGTGGCATTGATTAAATTCACGTTGTTCTGCAACCATCACCACCTACAGAAAACTTTTTAAAAATCCTTACCCAAGGATGTGTTTTTATTGATTTTAGAGATGGGGGGAGAAACATGGATGTGAGAGAGAAACATTGATCTGTTGCCTCTGCGACCTTTTGGTGTACTTACTGGACGATGCTCCAACCAACTGAGCCACACCGGCCAGGGCTACAGAAATTTTTATCTTCACAACCTGAAACTCTGTACCCATTAAACACTAAATCCCTATACTCCCCTGCCTCCCAGCCTCTGGTGACTCCCATCCTCCTTTCTGTTTTTGTGAATCTGACTACTCTAACAATCCCATATACAAAAGTGGAATCATGCAATATTTGTCCTTTTGTGTTGATCATGTTTTAAAGCACAAAAGTTTTTCATTTTGATGAGGTCTAATTTATCTGATTTTTCTTTTGTTGCTTGTGTTTTGGTGTCATATGTAAGAAATCATCATTAAATCCCAACATCACTAAGATGTACCCCTATGCTCTCTTCTAAGATATTCACTGATTTCGTGTAGTAATCATTACACTTGAACAAAAGAAATTGAGCTAGTGTTTAAATATTGCCTTAATCTATTCAATGTGTTTATTCCACCAAATTTAATAGTCTTGAAAAATATTATTCAAAGGCCTTAAAATGTTTTGTTTTCTTGTTTCAGTATACAACTGAAGATTTACTTGATCAAATTCAGGCCAGTGAGGAAGAAATAATGGCCCAATTACAAGTTCTAAATGCTTGTGAGATTGAAGGTAGCATTACTTATCATTGTTATTAATAATGTTGGAATTGAGCATCATATAAGAAAAAAAAGAGTCAAGTTTTTGGACATCTCCACCCTATTGCATATTGTTTATTCTTTTGGGGGGCTCACAGATGATGATATTTGTATTTTGGAGTGTGGGTACAGAATATATATGATCATGTTGACATGAAGAGGTTAGTCGATGACCAGTGACTTTAACTTTTTTCTTTGGGTTAAGTGGTAATAGAAGAACCATGTTAGATTGAGCAAGGTCTTAGATATCAGGTAGTCTAATCCCTTCATTGTTTTTAATAGGTGAGGAAACTAAGGCCTAAAAAGGAGAACTGACTTGTCCAGGGCTACATGTTGAATTATTGATAAGATAAGGCATAGAACCCAATCAAACTTGATTTGAAACTCCCCTTTCAGAATTAATTTCATAACCTCATCGCATTTCCAAGTTGATTGAAAGGTGGGACTGTTTCTTCTTGTGATAATACTTAACGTCTTTTTAATATAACTGGTGTGTGTTGGGAGGGAAAGGTACATAGATTATTTCTAGCTTTCTTCCTCAGTTTTACATCACACATTCTACTTTTGAAGGTTGCCTTTATTTTTTCAGAGTAAGAATAACAACATTCTCCTTTGGAAGTGGTGGATGTGTACTTGATTTGTTTCTTCAGGGATAGTGGCAGTGCCTTCGATTGTAAGATGGTTTTTCATCCTTCACGGGAATAGGGAAAGGTATCTTGATGTTCAGCCTTTATTTTGCCACTGGTTCACATCATAGCTCTGAGTCTTGTCTCTTGAATGAGCTAGACTTCCTTTTGCGCAGATCCCCTTTGCAGGATGAGAACGATGAGCGTGACAGCGCCCCCAGCGGAGGTTATGGTGTGGGACAGCAAACCCATGGCCTTCACCTCATTTGTATGTCATTCTAATGAAATGACTGTACCAGCTACAGGTTTCAATTTAGAACAAGATTATTGTGAGATAATTGAGTATTAAAGCACTTGAAAAAAAATCAGTGGTAGTCATATGTAAAATACTCTTTAAAAACCTCCCGATCTCCCTCAAAACTCAATTTATAATGATTGGGAGAAAAGCATAAAAAGAAGCATTGTTGCCCTGGCCGGTTTGGCTCAGTGGTTAAAGCGTCCGCCTGCAGTCCAGAGAGACCTGGGTTCGGTTCCCGCTAAGGGCGTGTATCTTGGGTGCAGTTTGTCCCCAGCCCTGGTTGGGTCATGCGGGAGTCAGCCACTCGATGTGTCCCTTTAACGTCGATGTTTCTCTCTCTCTCTCTCCCCCTCCCACTCTATCTGAACAGAATATGGAGAAATGTTCTCAGGTGAGGATTTTAAAAAAAAAAAGCAGCATTGTTTATTAAGAAAGCGAAGACTTTTTTTTAAAGCAAAGCCTTTCAGTGTTTTTTTTTGCCTTGGGCAAGAGCATGCTGCTACTTTATCAGTTTATTAGCCAATTAATTTGCTTAATATGTTCTTTGATAAATATAACTTTGAATTTGTAGGTTTTTGGAGGATTCTTGAGTTTGATTATGAGATGAAACTTCTGAATCATGTAACTCAGCTTGTGGATTCTGAATCTTGGTCTTTTACTAAAGTCCCTTTGAATGTATGCCTGCAGGAACTTGGACCATTAGAGCCAGAGTAAGTATTTTAATCACTGACCCTCCAGATTTCCTTAAGGGGAAGAACATTATTTTCCAGGGTGGAACTAAACCCAGTGCATAGACTACTTATATTTTGATACCTGATAGAAATTTAAAAAATACACAACCAAGAAAGACTTGGGAGTTTTGATCACTGGGGTGAGTAAATGTGCATCATGTTTTTTTTTTTTTAAATATTTTTATTGATTTTATTTTTTATAGAGAATCAATTGTGGTTAGCTATTTTATGATAGATATGTGCTGACATAATTCATGTAAAAATATGTAGCATAAAGTCTGGCATATAGTAGCTTCCAGTATATATTAGTTAGTTCGGAATCTCAAGTTTTACTTGGCAACTAAAATCACTTACTGTTTCAAATCACAATGGTATTTCAAATGTACTATATAAAAAATGTCATAATTTTTCAAATTCCTGTTTTACATTTTTCAGAGAAATGATCGAACACTGTCTGAAATGTTATGGAAGGAGATATGTAGAGGAAGGTAAGATTTCGAAAGTGTTTTAATGGGTGTAAACTCATATGTCAATACTAGTACGCCTTTCCCTGTGTATTCCTGTTAAAAGTCAGGACTCTGGGTCTGTGGGAGGTGAGTTGTGTATAATTCCTTCTGGGGATCATGGAGGAAAAAGAAACATTGTAAGTGGATTTAACGGTGAAGACGATATGGAAAGTATTGGAGACCTTTTCCTTAGGTTAGGTTTATTTATTTATTCACTTCTCCAAGGTGAAGTTTACTTTGACTTGAGCGCTGACAAAATCTGCAGAGCCACAGCGCAGATGCTGCTGCAGCATGCAGTGAAGTTCAACCTCGCCGAGTTTCAGGAAGTGTGGCAGCAGAGTGTTCCCGAAGGAATGCTAACCAGGCTCGACCAGCTGAAGGTAAGGTAGTCATGGTGACTGCTGCCATGACTCAGCAGGCCATCCTTAGTTACTCGGTGAAACGAAACTTGTGCTGAAACTGAATTTGGAGCCAATTTATTCTCCTAGTCACCCATCAGGGGAGCACTGTGCACTCTCTCACAAAATCCTTAAGCAAACAAGCAAAACCCAACACTTAATTGAAGTATAATTTACATGTCACAAAATGTACCCCTTTAAAAAGGGTTTTTAGTAAATTTAGTGAGTGACACAGCCATCACCACAATCTAGTTTTAGAACATCTTTATCACCTTGATGAAATCCCTCAGGCCCATTTACAGTTAATTCTGACTCCCACTCCGCCTGTTTTCCTACATTCCCACCAGCACCATCTAAGCTCAAACTGTCCTGTGTATCGGGCTATAAATACCAATACCATCCCTAAGTAGGCCTTCCATACTATTTAATTTTGCCCATCTCCAATCCATTCTCTGTGGTGCGACTGGAATGATCTTTTAAAAATGCCAGAGAGGTTAGATGGATGTCTTGCTTAAATCACTGTAATGGCTGCCCATTGTATTTAAGATATAAAACCCAGAATTCATACCTTGGCCTATAAGGCTTTTCATCATCTCCTCTGTACCTTCACTTCTTGCTTCTTTCTCATCTACTCACTGTAAACCCAGCATTCTTTCAAGTTTTCAAGATCATCAAGCTTTCTCCTACCTAGGGCCTTCACCCAAGCTTTTTGTTCCAGAATGATCTTCTCCCTAATCTCACCTGGCCACCTCCTACTCCATCTTTGAGTCACTTCATCAGGAGGCTTTCCTTCACTATAAAGAAAGTGCCTGTGGTCTACTCTTCCATAGCGCCCTGTATTTTTCCTTCGTGGCAGCGTCACCTAGCTTTGGAAAAGTGTTTAATCATGTGGTTAATCATCCACCTCTTGGATAGAATTTTGGTCACCGTACATAGCATACTGCTTGGCTTGTAGTGTATGCTAAATAAATATTTGTTAAATAAGAGAAAGGATTTGCTTTTAATTTTAGGCACCATGCTAAATGCTGAGGAGAAAACATCACACAAGATGCCACCAGGGTCCTAAATTCTATGTAGAGAGTATCTGGGCCCATTCCATGTATTAGTTAGCAGAGTTCCCTGATAAGTTTTGCCTTTCGGAAAGAACACTATGACAGCAATAAGGATGGATGCATGGATGGATAAAAGGTTGACTAGATGATGAAAACGGAGACTTGTCCAGGCTCTCAACACTTAAATAATCATAACTAAGGCAGTACTGGCCAAAGAAATAGGTGATACAGAATAGATAGAGAAATGCTGAAGCCTTAACACCTATAGGATTTAGTAACCACTCAGGCGTGTGGTTTGAATAATGGAATCTAAGGCGATGCCTCGGTTTCCTGGCTTCCTAGGCACTGGAGCAGGTTTGGGAGACAGATACTATGAGTTCATATGTAGGTTTGGATCTAGAGATCGGGTGCTCGGTCTAAGAGACATTTGAGTTGCAGATACAAATTATACAGTTGTTAACAAGTAAATAAATGGTCATCAAAATCATGGGTTTAGTTGAGGTTACCCAGGACTATGACAGCGAGACAAATTGAGGGGGGTGGGATACCCAGGGAACTGTAACATCAGGTTAGGAGGAAAATAATGAGATGGTGCTGTCAGAGATGGAGATTCAGAGAGGGAATAATAAAAATTAACAGGGCTAATGAGATAAATCCAAGAAAGGGCCCAGTGTTATTGGCAATGACAGGTCCCTGGTGACCTTGAACTGGAGCTGTCTTGATAAATTGTGTGAAGCAATATTTCAGAAGAAAAAGGAGAAGTCAAGTTTTTTTGTTTTTTGTTTTTTTTTTATCCTCACCCGAGGACATTTTTCCATTTTTTGTTCAGATAGAGTGGGAAGGAGGGAGAGAGAGAGAGAAACATCGACATGAAAGGGACACATCGAGTGGTCGCCATCCACACGCCCAACCAAGGCCTGGGACTAACAGCAACCGAGGTACGTGCCCTTAGCGGGAACCGAACCTGGGTCTCTGGACTGCAGGCCAACGCTCTAACCACCGAGCCAAACCAGCCAGGGCGAGAAGTCAAGTTTTAAAAATCTCTTTTTTTGAAAAACAAAACAAAACTATTGTATGTCTCTGGGTAGCTTGTATAAGTTTCATGTGCCTGACTTTTTAAGCCCTGGGCTAAGCTAAACCTAAAGGTAAAAGAATAAGTCGTATTTAAACGATAGACCATTACTTTAACTGCTCTTTTTCTTCTCATTTCTTAATAGGGTTTGGCCTTGATGGATAGGCACTCAAGACCAGAAATCATATTTTTGCTAAAAGTGGAGGACTTACCTGAGGACACTCAGGAGCGTTTTAATAGTCTCTTCTCTCTAAGGGAGAAGTGGACAGAAGAAGATATTGCTCCATATATTCAGTAAGTAATTTATTAAATGTGAATTTTGAGGGTTGCTCTTTTTATAAAGAGTGGCATAGGGTTTTGGATTTATTATTAGAACACTTTTTTTTGAGTCTTTACCAAGGACACTGCTTCCTTTGAAACTTTCTCAAGTGGAGGCTGTTTTTCTGTTGTCCTCCACAACCACTGATCTTACCACTTCTGAAACCACTCCCCTGCCCTCCTCCCTGCACAAGTGCAGCTCTCGGAGGGACAGTCAGACTATATCCCACTGTGACTCTAAGGCAAGCACCCCTCTCTGGTTGCCACGTGTCACCTTTCCTGCTGCCTTGCTTTAGCATCTTGTAGAAGCCAGATTGCAGAAGACAAGTTAGCCCAGAAGCCACTGCTCATGGGACCTCAGATCCACTAACCCTACTCCCTTTTTACTATCTCACCCCTCAAGTCCTGTTTTTTTTTTTACCCAGATTGGATTCCCTGGTCAATGTCTCCAACTATTACTATACACGCTTTACCCCGGTGGCCCCCTCTCTCCATGTTCTCATACTTCCCAGGCAAACATTTACAAAAATTAAACCCAACTTTCTGCTTGCTCTGTTCCTACACCTGGGTAGCTAAAATTTCCTGGAGAAAAATACGCAGTGGGCTTGCCAGGATCACTTAGGAACTTAAGTGGTATTTAGTAGGGCCCATGGCAAGGCACCATTTCCTCATGAAACTTTTCTACCCTTGGAGCTCACTTTACATCTTCTTTTCTCTTTTCATACCATCAGTGCCCCGTTTCCTCTTCGCCCTCAGCTGTGGCCTTGTGTTTTGAGAACACAGAAGCAGACAAGAGAAGACATGAACTGTCTTCTTTCCCACTCCAAAGCTGCCAGCCTCCGTGTGTCTGCACCCACATCCTTTGCCGTCCCTTCTGTATAATGCACAACCGTCCCTACGGGCAGCCCTCCTGCACCACATCCATCTCTTCTAGCCTTGTAAAGACTTGGTTATTCCTTCCCACTTTGCCAACGTCTCCCCATCTCCTGGATTATTCCCTTCAATGTACGATATTCTGTAGTGTTGCTCATCTTCAAAAAACAGTAACAACAGCCTACTGGACCCAATGTCCTCTGCTCTCCTTCCCAAGAAAAGTCCTTTTAAAAGTGTGTGTACGTTCTGCTTCTTTGTCTCCCATTCTTTCCTTAACCCAATGACGTCCACCTGTCTACATTCCGGGCTCAATTGTCTGTCCCTGTTTACTTGGCCTCTTAGCATTATTTGATACACTGGACTACTTCCTACTTGAAATATACCAGTTTTCTCCCTCTCCCCCATGGTGCTACCTTTCTGTCTCTTTTGCTGATGTCCCCCTATTCTCCCAGATCTCTAAATGATGCAGTACTCCAGGACCTTGTTTTTGGCCATCTTCTCTTCTGTTTACATTTTCCCCTTAAGTCTCTTATCTAGGCCTGGATTTAAATTTGGCATTTTCTTTCTTTTATCTTCATACGTGACCTTTTCCCTGAGTTCCAGATTCTTATATCAACATCAACATTCGAATATCTGACATTAACATTAATCTCATTAACATTCCCACTTGAATCTAATAGGAAGTTCAAACTAAACATGCTCATCACAGAACTGTTGATATCCCCTTGTCCTAACCCCATTTTCCTCATCTCAGTTAACAGCATTACCATTAACCTAGTTACTCAAGCAAAAAGTCTGGGAAACAGCATTGTCTTTTTCTTCTCTCACTCCTTGGTTCAAACTATGAGCAAATCTTGTTGACTCTGAATTGGTCTCCCTACTTCTATTGTTCCCCCTTGTTCTCTCCCTCTTTTTAAACTTTATTTTGGGAAATTTTAAATATTCAGAAGTGACAATGTAATATAGTGAACCTTCTATGAACTCAGTTCCCATAATCATCACTCATTGCCTCCATTATTTAAAACTTGGATGGATTATGCTTTCCCATTAATTAAAACTCTCTTAGTGGTTTCCCATTATGCTTAGAATTAAATCACAACTCCTTCCCGTGTTGTTCAGGGCCCTACATGATGTAACTCTTGCTCTCTTCTCATGTCCTCCCATTCTTTTCTCTCCTCGTTATGTTACAGTTACAGTCTTCTCCTTTTTTGGGGTGAAGTTCGGGGAGGGTAGGTAACCTTGACAGGCTCACACAGGTGGCCTACTATCCAGGTTCTTTGAGTCTAGACACCACTGTATCACATTGCTTGCATTTCTAATTTGGAGATTGTATGATAAAATGGGAAAAACAAAACATGGTCTTTGAAGTCATGTAGAGCTGGCTGCAAAATGTGGCTTTATCCTTGACTTCCTGAGCCTCAGTTTCCTCATCTAATATGGGGTTAAATAATACATTACTTGGCCCCAGCCGGTTTGGCTCAGTTGTTGGAGCATCAGCCCATGGACCAGAGAGACCTGGGTTTGGTTCCCACTAAGGGCATGTCCCTTGGTTGCGGTTTGTCCCCGGCTCCGGTTGGGACATGGGGGTGGCAGCCTCTTGATGTGTCTCTCTCACATCGATGTTTCTCTCTCTCTCTCTCCCTCCCGCTCTGTCTGAAGATGAATGCAGAAATGTCCTCAGGTCAGGATAAAAAAAAATAATAATACATTACTTGTCCAGCCGGTATGGCTCAGGGGTTGAGCATTGACCCATGCACCAAGAGGTCACCAGTTCGATTCCTGGTCAGGGCACATTCCCAGGTTGTGGGCCAAATCCCCAGTGGGGGCCATGTAGGAGTCGGCCAACCAGTGTTCTCTCTCATAAATGTTTATATTTCTCTCTCCCTTTCCCTCTCTTTCGCTCTCAAATCAATAAAAAAATTTTTTTTTTTTTAAGTAATACATTACTCATATTTTTCTTGTGAAGTTTGAAGATAATACATTCAATGTACCTAGTCAATTAAGGCTTAGTAACTGCTCCCTACCCTACTTCTAAACATATTTTATGCTTGTTGGGAAGATGAGATTCAGAGGAGAGATATATAAATAAATAGTACTGTGAGTATTGTTATGTTCCCTAAAATACTCATGTTATTCATTTATTGTTTTATTGTTCCCACAGAGATTTGTGTGGAGAGAAGCAAACCATAGGTGCATTACTCACCAAATATTCTCGATCTTCGATGCAAAATGGTGTTAAAGTTTATAACTCGAGAAGACCCATTTCTTAAAAGAATGACAATCTTTTCTTTGGGACTAAAGTTCCTTTATAACGTCACTGGTTATAAGAAAAAGATTCTTTTATGCATTTGTATTCCAGACTTTTGAAAACCTCATGCTATGAGGCATTTTTCTCCTCATCTTAAGCATTTTGAAACTACTGCTCTTCTTTTTAAAAATGTAATAGGATATTTCTGTCTTTCAATTTACGTTTGTATTAGGTACACAGTGTAAACAAGGACAGAAGAAAAGTGTTATTTCTTATGTGTAATATCTCTGTAGGCCATTTGGTTTTATTTATTGAAAAACTGTCTTTTTTAATATTTAACATTGCATTTCTTTAATTAGGATTTGACATTATAATCATTAATAAATTTAAAAATTTTCAGAAAACTAGATAGCCAAGAGAATTATTTATGCACTTAAACGTCATTTCTCAGGCAAGTTGGTTTCCATCCAGTTTCATCCTTCCACCAAAACAGGAAGTCACTACATGCTATCAGTTGTCTACATTAGTCATTTTCCCTAATGAAATTGTCTTGATAATTGCTCCTCCATTTGCCTGGTTGAAATGGGATGAAATGGATTTGATCCTTAATTCTATGTGAAGGATACTAATAGAGCAGTTTATAATCCTGTGGTAGGCAGTTAGACAGATATGAGCAGAGCAAGGAGAAGGTCACCAGGGTGGAAATCCCTAGGTCCCTGGCAATGGACAACTGTAGGGTTACCCTTCCTCCCCTAGCAAATTGCTGGTCATGTGGTTTGGACCCCCTGACCTTTCCTTCCCTCCTAGAGATAACATCTAGGCCTCAGTTGTATTTCAGCTCCAGGCCCAGAAAAACAGCACAACCAGACAAGGATGCCACCTCAGAACCAGCTGTATTGAATAATGACCCCCTGCCATAGCACCAACCAATCAATCAGTGCAGATCCTGACCCCAAAAGGACACACCTGGAAAGCTGATGAATATTCTATTGAGATCTTTCCCTGGGACCTCCCCTGAAATCTCCACCCTTAAAACCCTTAGGAGGGAGGACCCAGCTCGCTAGCTCTCCTCGGAGCATGCCCATCCAAGCCTTTTCACTGCGCTTTCCCTCAGGTGCTTCACTTTTACCTTCCTCCCTTCTAAGCTCCAAGGGCCCTTCCTTTGCCTCCATATCTTGTTTCCTTAGCCCATTTCTTCTATGAATTACTTCTACCTCTGTGATGCTCTAAATAAATGTTCTCTTATAGTCTGAGTCTTGGCTTTGAACTCTTGCCTAGCCAGAACTCAAGTAGCGATGTTGCCGAACTCAGGTCTGGTCTTACCCCAGTGGTCTTAACATGGTGCTGTTCTCACCCACTGCCAACAATCCTATGATGGAGAAAAGGACACAGGTAATACTAGAAAACTACAATATCTAGTTGGTATTGGAATGATTGATATTTTTTTCATAGCTTTACTTTCCTAATCTGTTTTCCTTGAGACCAAAGTTAAAATTAATCTTAACTTAGCTAATGAACTTATCATGGGACAGATGGAGGGGGTAGGCCAAAGTTAAATCTGGTCCAAGATTAAAAATAATGTTAACGGGTAATCCACAATTAACTAAGAGTTAACTTACTGAAATTTACAAAGTTTTTATTCTCCTGCACATGAAATGCAGATATTATGGCTTCAAAATCATCTTCTCATCTTTCAACAAATATTTCTGCATCTATGTGGGTTATTTGCTTCATTTTAAAAAAATGATAAACGCTGAGACAGTAGTTTTTAAAAATAAAAAGTGAGGGCTCTGGAGTTTGAGTCAGAGTATCTGGGGTCTGATTACATGTTTTACAACGTAAATCTCCAAGGACACTACCCAGCTGGTTTCAGAGACTCCCCAGTTACTAGTTCCCAGCCCCTGGCTCATCGCAAATCAGCCCCACACTTCTCCACGTGCTTGCGCTGGACTGTCATTCCTCTGAAACGTAAACGTTCCTACCTTCCGGTCTGCTCTTAACTCACCCTGTAAATATCCGTGTTCGCTTCCCTGAACTTCAGCAGTTCTCTCCCACTATACACAACGTCAAACACCAGAGGTCTAGACAGTACCGCGCAAGCCCCGCCCCCTGGCTCAAACTTCCGGTTCTCCGGGCCGTCGCACTTCCGCTGACGGCGGAGGTCAGAGGTGACGAGCGAGCTGTGGACGGTCGGCGATTTTGAGCGGTGGCAGGAGGGAGATCTCCGAGAGCGGAGCTCGCGAGGGCGGCTGGAGGGAGTGGGGGGCGGCGTCGGGAGCCGCGGCCGCGCGCGTGGCTGTTGGGCGCGCGGGGAAGCGAGGAGCCGGAACCCGGTGATGCCCCGCCGCCCTCGGGGAAGCCGGGAAGCCGAGCCCCGCGGGATCCGTCCTTCATGCCGCCGACTGGCTTAGAGCCCGCCAGAATGAACAGGAAGAAAGGAGACAAAGGCTTTGAAAGTCCAAGACCATATAAATTATAAGTATTCTTTTCATCTCCCTTTCCTCTTCTAGGTTTTGTTTTCATTAATGCTATTTTGTCTTTGCTTAAAACTGACTTGGCTGGGAAACCTAGTGGGAAACTGGAGCCCACTCACTGTGACGGAAATGGTGCTTGTGGGGCGAAAATACTTTGCCCGGCCGTGTAATTCAACAGATTTATTGCCCCTTGCAGGTTAATAAACCTTTTTTCTTAAAGCACTAAGCTCTGTTTGTCCAAAGACATTTATTTTTGTGACTGTTGTTAAATTCAAAACAAACAAGTTACCCAGATTGGTAAGCTTTTAAAATGAAAGACAAAGTGATTTTTGAGCTGCTTAGAACGTAGGCTTTGCATACATTTGGGTAGAATTATGCTTCACGTAATAATAGAAATATTTTCTTTATTTTACTTATGTATTTATTTTTTAATATACAACCCATCAGGTCGTCTGCATCAACAACATAAACTTCCAGAGAAAGTCTGTTGTGGTAAGTATATTGTGAACAATTATAAGCAGTACAAATCCACCCTTTACAATACAGTACTTAGAAACTTGCCCTTCCAGATAATTGTTTCAAGAATAGGTCAGAATGAGCATTCAGATCTGGGTGACTCCTCAATTCTCCTTTCCCTTCTTTTTTTTCCTGTTTCCTGGATTAAAATCTTATTCCTTTTAATCTGTTGTGGAATATGAAAATCTGTATTACCATACATTTTAGAATTGTGCATTAAAGAAGAACAAATCCATAGTGAGATTTCTTCTTGACAAAGTTAAGATTAGAGCGCACACTGGCTTAACTTGGCTGCCAAGAGGCCAGTTTAGTTTTCTGATTATTGGCTGACCTGGTTTATGTGACATTGGTGGTTAATGAAATTTTAGATGAGGTGTTTGAAATCTAGTAACACTCCCTCCTAAGCGCCCCCCCCACTTTAGATGTGTAGATTGCAGATATGTTTCCATTCTAGAAAAGTCCTTGACAACCCAAGTATTTAATTTACTTTTTCAGAGGAATCTGTATTAAATAGACCAAATCTTAGTGAGAGCCGATTTTCTTTGAGTTATGGCATGAACTTTCCTCTCCAACTTACTTATGATGAGCTATATAGATTTTAAAATGTAATATGTTCATAAGAATCACAGAATCTTAGATTTATAAGGATCCTTAAAGATTCATTAAGTTCAATTTCCTCATTTAAGGAATTTGTTTTTCAAGATTCCTTGCATATGATTCTTTACCTTGTGACTCATGGAAGGATATGGATACTATAGATGGGTTGTGTTTTGTGAATTGGGTAGAGAAGACGCAGGAATTAGGGTGTCTAGTTAAGATGTTACCATGATAAACTAGGGGAGAATTGATGAAGCCCTGAATAAAGATAAAAGTAAAATGGCATAGAAATAGAGTTGAGCCCTGGCTAGTTTGGCTCATCAGTTACATCGACAGCCCTCAGACCGAAGAGTCAAGGGTCTGATTCTGATTAAGAGCACGTACATCAGTTGCAGTTCAGTCCCCGGCCCTGGTTGAGGTCGTGCGGGAGGCAGTCAATCAATGTGACTCTCTCACATCAATGTTTCTCTCTCCCTTCCTCCCTTCTACCCTATTTGAAGATAGATGGGAAAAATATCCTCTGGTGAAGATTAAAAAAAAGAAAGAAAGAGAGTTGTTATATTTGACTGAATTATTGTGAACATTTATTAAGTACATGTAAGACTGTTTTCTAGGGCTTTATGTGTATCTACTGCTTCACTTAATCTTCACAATAACCCCATGAGGTAGATACTATTTTAATTTTTATCAATAAACCAGCTGAAAGAATGGGGGCTAAGGAATTTTCTTAAGGGCATGAAGTTAGCAAGTGATTGAGCCTTTTATCAAAAATTGATTTTAGGGAGAGAGAGTAACATTAATCGATTGCCTCTGGCATATGCCCCAACTGGGGATTGAACCTGCAACCTTTTGGTGTATGGGATGATGCTCCAACCAACTGAGCCATACTGGCCAGGGCATAATTAAGCCTTTTTTTTTTTTATCAAGGATGACCTGAGAGTCATCTATTCTTATCTGGTTATTGTTTTCCTTGTCTACCTCCTCTACTGCTGGCAAAATGATAGGCATAAGGGATTGCAGATGACTCTAATTAGGAATGCCAAAAAGGAGTTGTGGATGACTTTAGGTTTTCTACTGGCAATATCGCTATGATGGTGTATGGGTTAGGGTCCCAGAAGGAAACATGGCACATTCATTCAGGTTAATTGAGGGGAACTAATGAAAGGACTACTTCATTGAGAACAAACAGGGTTAAGAGAATAAAGAGATGGAGGAGCATGTTAGGTTAGCATTGAGGAACGTTGCTACTACTAAACCTGAAAGAACAAAGGAAGGGAGAGGTTACTAGAACCTTCGGCAACTATAGGAAAGAGGAGCAATGTAACTCTTAGAGGAGCAATGGCCTTTGATAGGAGAGTGAAGCCACTACCTTCCTCACCCTGGCATAAAGGAACCTGGGGGAATAAATATAATGAGCTCTTTCTTTCTTCCCTTCAGTTTCCACCCATGCCTCCCATTAACCAACTCAACCAGAAGCCAGAGGTCTGATGCCCAGTCAGTGCAACTCCTGGGGTACAGAGTAGGGTGGAAAGCGGATTAGGAGAATAGAACAGTTTGTCCCCTTTGCCCTGAAGTGTCCTATCCTGTCCTTTGTTGAGGTGAAAAGCTCGTTTCCCAACACAGGGAACTTAAAAAATCTGATCAGCTATTGTAGAGGTTGGCAATAGCCAAATGACCTGATTTTGTAAGTAAAGTTTTCTTTGAACACAGCCATACCCAGATAAATGTTTGAACACAATATCTATATATTGTCTATGGTTTGGAGCCAAAATGGCAGAGTTGAGTAGCTATGACTGAAATTGTGTGACCTATAAAGTCTAATTTACTATCTGGCCCTTGAAGAAAAAGTTGGCTGATCCATAAACTAATGTAATAGTGTGAGAAAATGTTGATTCAGTACTATTCCCACCTAAAACATTAGCTACCACCAGTGTCTTTCATACTATATAGTGGAAAGAGAACAGGCTAAAAGAATGTGAAGCTTAATTGCTACAGCTCCTGCTTTCTTCAGTTGGTGTCAAGGCCAAAGTTGATATACACGGTTTCCTTATTCCTTCACCCATTCCATTATCCCCTTTCCTTTTGCCAGCATTTCTTTTGGTCTGACCTAAACCTTCATTCCTGCAGGATCTGTATCCTTGCTTGTTTTGTCTTTGAGTTGTTGCAGTTTTCCATTGAGTAAGACTGTTGGTCAGGTGAAAGCTAAGAGGCATTCCAATGAATGTTCTGGATTCCACATGTAATTCTTGTCCTATAGGATAGCAGAACCTCAATTCCTGTTTTTTAATTGGGATTAGTCATTCCAGCCAGTACAGTGATCTCTTTCTCTGCCTGTTGGTTCAGTGGTAGAAGGAGCCCAAAGTGGTCAAGGGACAGTCCAGTTTAGTGGAACCATGACTGTGCCCTGGCGGATGCATTTCTCCCTTGACCATTAGGACCTCTGAACATGTGGAGGCCAGGGTTACAAAGATAGGAAGCAAAATTCTTTCAGTGGGTTTTTTGGTGCAATGGTGAAAATAGTCACTCTCACGTTTACCCCTTGGTTCCCAGCTCTGTGGAGAAGTGACCCTGTATATCATCCACTAGTTTAAGACAGCATCCTGTTAGAGATCTCAATAGGTGCTGTAACTGAGTCTTTAGTAATTGATCATGCCAGCTGCTTCTGGATGGTAGGGCACAGCATAAAACCAGTAAGGTTTGTGTGTTTTTAGAGCCCATTGCCATTCTTCCCCATACACTTGATTGGAGGCATGTGTGGGATATTGCAACACAAGCTTAAACTGTGCGTGCCCACTTATATGTGGATTTCTGTGTATAAGTGGACTGGCATGTTGTTCAGGCATCAACTGTATTTTCCATCTGCAGTTGGAAATCTGCAGATGCAGAGGGCTGACTTAAGTGATACATGGATTTTCGACTATCTATGGTTGGTGTCCCTAACTAACCCCTGAGTTGTTTAAGGGTCAGCTGTATATTGTAGTTAGGGAAGGAAAATGTAGAATACTTGTCCCTTCTTATAAGGACAAATCACTGTCACCCCTTTATGATACATACTCTATAATGTAGTTATTTTTGTACTAAGTGACTGATCCTTTCTGGAAAGGTCCCATATTAGAAATTTACTATGATCTTCTATTGAGAGGTGGCACTAAGCAGTGGTGGTAGTTAGATTAGCCTTGGGAAACAGGGGAGACTGTGTTGTTGGATTCATGCAGAACCTCCATTCTTGCCACATGACCACTTTGTATATTGAGCAAGGTGGGCAGGGAAAGTCTCTGTGACATCTACTGGATAGATAATCTTGCCACTTGATTTTCGAGGGCTTCATCTGCAGTGGCTGCCTTCTGATGGTCATTTATGTGGGAACAACATGAATAGTTTCATATTATACCTAGTCTAAGAAATCTGTGCTTATACTTACTTCTTCCATCGTTGTCTAATTTTTAGTGTGTTAATCATGTTCTTTACAAGTCCCTAACCAGCTGGCCAACCTGTGAGCATCTAACTGCCCATGGATTGGTATAGATGTGTACTTTCAGGTCATCTCTGCTGCTACAAAGAATGTACAACCAGATATATTTTCCAGTGTTCTGCCCACTGTAGGATTTTCTTGCGTTGTCTTTCAGGGTCACACTTTAGTGGTGCTAGCATTCTGTGAAGAATTATTCATCCTTCTTGGCTTGTGTCCTATTCTGTTAACTGAGCGTGAGGAACTCTCCATGAGGCCATAGGTGTCTGGACTGAGGGAGAGAGGGAAAAGCAATGGGAGCCAGTCCATTGCATTCTGAGTCACCTGTTCATGCTGTTTGCTTGTGCCTTGTGAACCTGCTTGGCCTAGTCCAGATGTGCTGTTTCTATTTAAAAGTGGAAAGCTGCTGCACATGTCCAGTTTTATTCTTCAGAGCTTCATATTACACTCAGTTCATGATGGCCATTTCAGGTCACATGGGAGTCCCGTGGTCATGTGTTCAGTCTGTGCTGCAGGGTCTAGTAGCAAACCAGTAGTTGCTTTGCAAATGGAAAAGAGCTGTTGGCAGAAGAGGTCATGGCCATACTGGGAATGTGCACCATCATTCCATTAGAGGAAGCCGGAGTCTGTAAAGCATCTCTCTCTGGCATGGACATTTCCATATTGTTGGGTATGCTGAGTCATAAGGCTCAAGTGGCAGGGCAGCTTGAACCATAGCCTGCTTGAACCCTTTCTTACCTTGGACCTCTCTCTACGCTTTATTGCCTAGTAAGCAGTATGCCTAAGTATATATATTGCCTCCAGAATCTAAAGAAGCCCACCAAGTTTCATGCCTCTTTTTTTCCCCCACTTGGTGGGTGGTGCAAGATGAAGCAACTTATCTTTCACTTTAGAAGGTTCATGTTTATAGACCAGTGGAACTTTAGAAGGTTTATTAATGTGACAGGCCCCGAACTTTCATATGACTTAACTTATCCTCTGCCATCTGTGTGTGGTTTCGTGTGTATGTGTGTGTGTTTAAGGCATTTAGAGAATTTGTTATTCCTTTCTCACCAGGTCCAGTTAGTATAATGTTAATATATCAGTATAATTTTCTATGCGCTGTTCTATAATTAAGGGACTTTTGGACTGTATTTGAGCAGGAGAGTTGGCATTCGTTGTTAAATGACAGTGAAGGGCCTCTTCTGTCTTGGAGGCAATCTGCTTCTGATTTTTTCTTCTGGTAAGATTTGAGGGAATGGGGAAGCATTTGCTTTATAATTAGCTGTAACACTAGTAACCAAGAGCTGTGCTGATTACCTGTAGTAAAAATTCTACACCTGCAAACATGCCTGTGATCGATGAGTTTGTGATACTTCTTCACCATCATTCTCCAAAGCCCACTTGACTTTTGCACTGGCCAAATAATTGACTTAAAGGAAGATGTAGTAGGCATCTTTCAAATCTCTGGTGGCACTAATCTTTGCAGTTCCCCAGCCATGTCTAGTTGCTTTGATTTACTGTCTTAGGGAATGAAATGGGTTGTCCAGTGGTGTTTTTAGTCTTATAATAATCCTCACTTCTTGGTCAGAATTAATATGAGGATTTACCCATTACTAAAGTGTATGCTATATGTTCTAGGTCTGGGGAAATAGCACTAGTCCTCCTCTGTGATAGACTTGGGCCATGCCCTCCTTGAGTACTTGACCTCCAAAGACTTTCAGTCTGACTACTGGAGTATGGTAATGTTTTGGGAGTTTAGGGATTAGTGTCAGTTCAGAAACAAAATATGATAACGCTGGGAAAAGGGCAAAGATTAATTCATTTGAGGGTGACATAGATTTCAAGATTTTAAAAGTAAGATGTGTAAGACATGAACATGTTTGTGGGCATGGGACATTTTTTATAGAGAAGAGAAATTGTAATTATAGGAGAGGGCAATTAATAGAGCAGGATTTCTGAGGATAATTCAGAGGATGGGATGCCCTCTAGTGAACTAGTGGAAGGACCATTTTAAACGAGAGGGAAAGATAGGTATACGTAACGGTGAGGAAGAGAATCGATAGTTGGCAGAAGAGTGGTTAAGGATCTTAGAGAACGGAGAAGAGAGTAGCCCTAAGAGTGCCAGGAAGAATTGTAGTGAGAAACTGGAGGAGGTCAAGGAACAGGAGAATTTCATGTGGTTGAACAGGAGGACTGGAAGAGAAGTAATAAGAAGGGCAAAGGGATAGAAATTGTAGATGTTCAGGTTTAAAATGTCAGCATCAGAGCAATTCTGAGCAGCGGTGAGGTAGGTGTCTTTGAGAGTGTGATCTTGATGGTTGTCCTGGAGTGAAAGTGAAGATCATAGGAATTGAAGCCAAGGAATTTTGAAGCTGTGTCACTGCATGGATTCGATAGATCTACAGTCATGTAACTTAGGTGATGGCAGAGATGGGTTTGAAAGGGAGTCTGAGCCTTCAGTGAATGTTGGGGAATTTGGGAGATAATAGTGAAGAGTAGAGGATGGTATACCTAGATGGCATAAACACAAAGGGAAAGAAGTAGAAAAGAATAATAAAAACATTTATTAGGTATATATTAGATGCCAGCTATTAAATTGCTCAATTGTCATGACACCAAAAAGTAGAAAATGTCATTATTCTTGTTATTCAGATAAGAAACTGAGGCAAAGAGAGCTAGAGTAACTTAGCCCAAGATCATACACTTACTGAATGGTGAAGCTGGGATTTGAATGCAGGCAGTCTATCTCTAGAACATGTGCATTTAATTTAATGATGGCACTTCCCTTGCTCGTTTTCTATATGCTATGTAAAGTATAAATGGTCTAGGAGTAGCAGTGGAAACTAGGAGGTTTCCCCTCCACTCATTTGTAGTGAATGAAAGAATAAGTAGTTTCTTGTCAAGGGGCATTCAAGAGCTGTTTCATCTAAGGCTAGAAGGTAGAGAAGGAGTTTTTGAAAAGGTTGAATGGCAACAGGTGTGGTTACTTAAAGTAGGGTAGGGACTTTAGGAGGATGGTCAGCTGTGAGGTGGAGAGAGAGCCAGGAGCAAGAAGGAGATGAGAGTGAGTGAGATGTTAGATGACCTGAGGGGGTTACAGTTACACCAGCTGCCAAGGATGCCAGGGATTGGAGGCTGATCAATGGGTCTGAATGTTGCAGGCAAGTATATGTTAGGGCTCTAGGTGGTGTCAGAGACCTGATGATTCAAGGAGACCAGGCTTTCCTTATCTTCATGAAATGCACTCCATTCACTATTGTACTGTTATAAACCTTAGTTTAGCAAGCCAAATCCTGTTCCTATTTCCCATCCATGTAGCTGTTGACATCACTTTCCGTAATCTTTTCTGGTTTACTGTTGACATTATCTTGGTTCTGCTTGCTGTCTTTCAGCTGATCCAAACTCATTTGTGTAGATTGGTCATTGCATTACTGATACGCTAATTAGGAGAATTTGGTCTTCCTCCCTACAGTTGCTCACAGTTTACACATTTGAACATAGAGACTTCATCAACAGTATTTTTGCATTTGCTGTTTCTGTTCTCTCTTGTTTCCACATCAATCTGTCCAGATGGTCTAATTTAAGGTTGTATGGCTCTTTTCTAATTTGGGAATGGGTGGGGAGAAAAGCTACGGGATCTCTAGGCTTTTGAGTAGTTGGATTGAATCTTATCTAAAAATTCTTCATATTTTTTAAAAGCCTTGTACCGAGAGACATGCCATAGTGGGTGGAAATCAATTGGCTTCATTTCGAAGTGGATTTGAATCTCAATTTTTCAATAATATAATTTAATTATGTTAATTTGTGTAAAAAAAGTATAACAGTACTTATCTTTTAAAGTTGTTATTGGGATTAGAGAGAACATATGAAAGTATGTAGTATCTGGCATATAGCTGTGCTCATTAAACAGTAGCCATTATAATTGTTATAATCTAGTCTTCTTTGTTTATTGCCTGCATTTTATCTTAGATACTCCTGTTGCAGCCTCTGGGATTTTTCTGTTCACTTTGCATCCCCTGAAATGTTACTATTTCATGCCCTTCCCTATTACGTGTTTGAGAACATCAGTGTTCAACCCAGGATATATTTTTTTCTTTTTTTTTATCCTCACCCAAGGATATTTTTCCATTTTTTTGTTCAGACAGGGCGGGAGGGAGACAGGAAGAGAGAGAGAGAGAGAAACATCCATGTGAAAGGGACACATCAAGTGGCTGCCACCCACATGACCCAACCAGGGCCGGGGACAAACTGCAACCGAGGTACATGCCTTTAGCGGGAACCTAACCCGGGTTTCTTTGGACTGCAGGCTGACACTCTAACCGCTGAGCCAAACCGGCCAGGGCTCAACCCAGGATATTTAACCCATTGGATAGATAGTCCATGTTTCATTGGTCTGTCTTTCCCATTTAATTCAACACAAGAAGGTGGTGGTTAGTGTGTTTAGCTGTCTTTCACGTCTTAGGTACATTTTTGAGATAGACTGCTCACTACACAGATAACATGGTAAAACTACATGTGGATGGTCTCTGGTCTACGTGGTTGGCAGTCATCCAACATTTTGAAGTGTCTGTTGCTCTAACAGGCAGCAGTAGATATTCCCTACTTGTCTGAGTACCTCTTGTAGCTCTTGTCTCTTTACATGTCCTGATACACCTTCCGTGAGCAGAGACTCATACTTGTTAGCTTCACGGATGTAGTTGTTTTGCCCTATTTTGGGGGCCATGTTCTTTCACTCACCAACCTGGTTTTGATTCTCCTCCTGCTCTGTCATTTTCTTTTCCTTCCTCCTTGTTTAGGTCCCAGTCTATTTAGAAATTATTATATTAAAGAATAGTGAATCCTTTTACTATTTTTCTAGAAGATGGTATAATTTTTACTGATAGTGAATGTGAGCCACCAGAATGATAAAGCGTACATAATTCACAGCCAGCTCAGTCACTAGGACAACCATATTTGAAATGGAGATATTTGGAGAGCACTTGTATGTATGTAACTGTTTGAGATTCTGTTTCTGGAGTGTACTATGTGTATTAGAAATGAAAGAAATAAATTGTAAAACATACCAATCCTAATTATAATGAAGTTACTATTCTTTATCTTTACAGGGATTTGTGGAACTGACTATATTTCCCACAGTTGCAAACTTGAATAGAATCAAGTTGAACAGCAAACAGTGTAGAATATACCGAGTAAGGATCAACGATTTAGAAGCGGCTTTTATTTATAATGATCCAACCTTGGAAGTTTGTCACAATGAATCAAAGCAGTAAGTTGTACACTGTAAAAGTTGATATTTCTAACAGTCATTTTTTTCATATCATTTGCCTAATTTTTTCAAGATTATTATTAGACTCTGGTTTCCAGGTGTTTTTTGTTATTTTTTTCTCATTCTAAGTTCTGTTGCTTTCACCACTCCGTACATTTGGCTGAAGAAATTTTACTACCTCTGCCCAACATAGTAAGTTATTAAGTTTTCCTTCTTTAGCCTAGTTTTAAAGAAGTATTATTAGAGAATTTTAAATAAGTTTTCTTAACCTTTTTTTACTTTTGATATTTTGAAAAATATTTACTTTATAAATATTAAATATAATTTTTATTTTAAAAACTTTTTTACTTAGTCCAGCCGGTGTGGCTCAGTGGTTGAGCATTGACCCATGCACCAAGAGGTCGCCAGTTCGATTCCTGGTCAGGACACATGCCCAGATTATGGGCCTGATCCCCGGTAGGGGGCATGCTGGAGGCGGCCAATCAATGTTCTCTCTCATCAATGTTTCTATCTCTCTCTCCCTCTCCCTTCTTCTCTCTGTAAAATCAATAAAGGAAGAAAAATAAATAAAAATAAATAAATAAAATAAAAACTATTTTACTTATTTATTGATTTGCGAGAGAGAAAAAAACATTGATCGGAGAGAACATTGATTGGGTACCCCTAGTACGCCCCCTACTGGGGGTTTGGCCCACAACCTGGGCATGTGCCCTGACTAGGAATCAATCGGCAACCTCTTGGTGCATAGGTCAATGCTCAACTACTGAACCACACAGGCTGAGCTTAAATGTAATTTTTAATAAATTAGATGGTTATTGTCTATAGAGCAGAGACTACTTTAGAATATTCTGTAATGTATTTTAACTACTTTAGAATATAAAATATAAATATCATATAAAATATTGTGTCTGAAATATCTCATTCCTTCACCTTAAGTAAAGATTGCATGTATTGAGGCTACTTCTAATTTTCATCAGTAAACATATGTTGTGATCAGTTTTAAGTTCTGCTTTTTTTATTTAAATACTTTTTCACTTTTCCATTTATAATTTGATAGGCTTCTTTAATTCTTTTTATGGTCAGGTAATATTTCACTTAGTATACTGTAGTTTGAATGATTATTTTCTGGTTATTTGGCATTTGTACAATTTCCAGCTTTTGTGATCATAAGTAGTATTGAGTAAGTATTTTGGAACAGATTAGGTTTTATTGCCTTCGAATTATTTTCTTAGTAGAATAGGATTACTTATCATTGTTAAGGCTCTTAGTATTCTACTTGATTGTGTCCCAGGAAGATTTATACTGTTTCAAATACTGGCAGCTGCATTTGAAAGCACTTGTTTTTTCCAAACTTTTATAGAATTTGATTATATCATTTCTATGATTCTTAGTGGTTTGGGGTAGAATGTCCCAAACTCTAAAATCTTTTTTTTTAATTATACACTCTTTTTAGTCAAGATACTAATCTACATGTGTAATAGTGCCTGAAGGCAGTAGTTCTCAAAGTATGATTCCCAGACAAGCAGCATCAGCATCACCTGGGAACTGTCAGTAATATAAATTCCCCAGCATTACCTTAGACCTCCTGACTGAAAAACCAGGGGTAGGGTCCTACAGTTTGTGTTTT
This sequence comes from Molossus molossus, assembly GCF_014108415.1. Lineage (NCBI taxonomy): Eukaryota > Metazoa > Chordata > Mammalia > Chiroptera > Molossidae > Molossus > Molossus molossus. The sequence goes on along the minus strand of NW_023425351.1, from coordinate 60,126,726 downwards.
AACTAGCCTGTCAGGTGATTCTCATACAAGGTAAAGCTTGAGGACCACTATCTTAAGTGAGGGAGGGTTGAGAAAGAAGCTTTAGATATTTATGATCCCAGTAATTACTAGTTTAGAATCTTACAAACTCAGAGAAGAGAAGAGAAAATGGTACTGGGAAAATTCAGGGATCTCTGAATTGCTCCTGTACAATTTCACAAAGGTGATCAGTTGTTGAAATTTCATTGCTTTTATAGCCATACTTGTAGAACTGACATAAAAGGACTTATTACAAAATCATCTGCATCCTCTTTTCCCCAGAAAAAAATCATCTGCCTTTGGGTTAGTAACTATATGTGGAAACTGACAAGTGGAAAAGGCACCTGTGAAAGGGCAGGTGGGGGAGCCATTGCCTTGCCAGGAGGCCAAGATGCTACCCTGTCGAGCCTAGACCTCTGAATATGATGACAGGGTGAGAAGCCTCTCCATCTGCCAGTCAGGTCGCAAGAAAGATAATCTGACAGTGCAATGACAAGAACAGTGGGCTCCAAATCTGGAGGAAGCAAGTTTTACTTTACTATGATTATTTGTGAGGTGTTGATATCCCTTAAAATTTTTCTCTAGTGATAGGGAGGATACCTCATTATATGTACTGTTATAAGTAAAGAAAAGGAAGACTCTTTTCCAAGGTAAGAAATTTGGGGAAGACAGTGTTTTAAATTTTCTTTTCAGCCAGAACCAGAGCTCAGTTAGCCATGGTCACTTAGTAAATTTTTTTTATTTTGCTTGAAAAATCTCAACTTTCCAAAGTTCCAAGAATCAGTTTAATTCTTACCTTCTGTCTTTATTTCCATTAAGGAGTGGCAGTAGAAATGAAGCTACCTTAAGATATAAATGAAGTAGCTATTTAGTGATTATGGTGATTTTGAAAATGATTTGAGTTGATTTTTTTAAACTTGCTATATTTTAAAAAAGATTTTCTAGGTACTATATTTTAATACAGATCTCGATGTAGGGGTTTTAAATGTTATTATTTTACTAATGTTGTATAGTAGAAGTGGTTGATTCACTTATTGATTATGGTTAAGTAATAAGGATCGTTTTATATTTTAACTCAGCCACAATGCCTCAGTGCCATTTATTGTAATAATATTGCTTGGAATTAAGTTGTCACAGTTGTAACATTAGTCAAAACTTCAATAGGAATTTTCGCTATACTCTTCTACCTTTTTTTAAAATTTGTTTTTTCTTTATTGATTTTAGAGAGAGAGAAAGGGAGAGGGGGAGAGAGAGAGAAACATTGATGAGACAGAACATCGATTGGCTGCCTCCTGCATGCCTCCCACTGGGGATTTGGCCCACAACCTAGGCATGTGCCCTGACTGGAAATCCAACCGGCGACCTCTTGGTACATGGGTTGATGCTTAACCACTGAACCACAATGGTTGAGCTATACTCTTCCACCTTCTATTTGAATGTTTCCAGCTCTGGAGAGCTTGCTATATTTTATTTTATTATTTATTTATTTATTTTTAATTTTTTTATTCTCACCTGAGGACATTTTTCCATTTTTTGTTCAGATAGAGTGGGAGGGAGAGACAGGAACAGAGAGAGAGAGAGAGAGAGAGAGAGAGAAACATCGATGTGAAAGGGACACATCAAGTGACTGCCACCCGCACGACCAACCAGGGCCGGGGACAAACTGCAACCGAGGTACGCGCCCTTAGCGGGAACCGAACCCGGGCCTCTCAGGACCGCAGGTCGACGCTCTAACTGCTGAGCCGAACTGTCCAGGGCTGTACCTATAGTTTTAAGAAGCACATGTTTTTTATTTGACAAAGCATTAACAGATTATTTTCATTTAATGTGGGTGATTATAATAGGTTCTTAGAGAAAATTCTTTTGATCACTTTAATTTTCCAATTTTTCAATATCCCCTACAGAAATTCCTCGTCTTTCAGCTTTGTTTCCTTGAGGAGAACTGGGAGTTGGAGTGGTGGTGGTTACAGGGCAAGGGCGCATTAATATTTTGTAGTCATCATTATTCTGAAAATTGAAAACATTTATTATAATCTTGCCTGTAATTTTTGGCTTTTATGAGATTATTATGAAAGGAAACATTTGATTCTTGTTATGAAAACAAACACTGAAATCTAAACCATGAGAAAATTGTTCCTCATAACTGACTTTCTAATAGATTTCATTTCTAATGACTCATCATTTTATTTGGACCACTTTAACTTTTCTCAGGAAATAAGGACACTAAGAGAATAATTTTCCATAAAGAAAGTGAGCAGCCAAATATGTAATGTTTAAATTTGGCATTTTATGTAACAATTATTTTTTATTTTTAAATTTCACAGATAATATCCTCTATAAGTTCTTCAACTATCTTTTAGATTTCATGTTTTTGAAATGTTATTGAAAATAAATTATAATCTATAGATATACTAAATAGTCTTTAAATTTTGATGTTACATTAACTAAGTGCTGGCAAGGATGAGGAGGAGCAACTGGCACGTTCATATCTGCTGGTGGGAAGGAACACAGGATTCCTGCTGGTGGGTTCTTACAAAGCTCCATGTATATTTACCACGTGTCTCTGGAGCCCCATTCCTGGGTATATGTACTACAGAAATATAAATTATATAACCATTGCCTACCTTTATTTGGCCTTATAAAAATTAACCATGAAAAGGAAGGAAAAGAAACTGATGCACAGTTGTTCATAGCAGCTTTATTTGTGATGGCTGCAAGCTGGAAACAACCCAGATGTCCTTCTGTGGGTGAATGCATAAAGAATCTGTAGTATAGTCTATACAGTGGCATACTATTCAATATAAAAAGCAACACACTGTTGATACATGTAACACTTTTCATGAATTTCAGAGACATAATGAGTAAGACAAGCCAGCCTCAAGGGGTTAGTTGCATTCTGTTGTTTCTTTTATTTGACACAAGGTGTATAGCACAAGAGACTTTTTGGGATGATGGAACTGTTCTCTATCCTGATTGTGCTGGTAGTTATACACAAGTTAAAACTTATAGAATTATATATAAAATAAAAGTTACTTTAACTGTATGATAATTTTAAAAATAGATGGTATGTGAAAACAGAGTTTTTATTGTGGTCCTGGAGTTTTTACACCTTTTATTTTACATATTATATAACAGAAATAAATTTGTTAAAATTATTGAGCTGTCTGTTCAGTTACTTCTAGAGCCTTATGTTATGTAATTGTTAAAAGCCATAGTTAATACTACATACATCCTTCCTAGTTAATAGAGGTGGCTGTGGAAGAGGAATGGACTCTGTCAAGTCAGAGTGTGTAACTGAATGTTTTCTTTAATCACTCTGTAAAGTATATGACACTTGTCTTTTTAACTAGGTCAAAAATGTATTAAGCTAGTGAAATGTCACTAACTTTACCTGTGCATTCATCTGATGGCAAGATGATAGACATAAAGGTGTACACGAGAAGATGGCTCATGGCGTTGTGTCTTTCATCTTGTTTTCTTGTTCTTGCTATCCCTTCTTTTTTCTATTTCTTCTTTATTCCTTTAACTGATTTTAGTGAGGAAATGTAATATGTGTACATGTAAGTTGTTTTTATGGAATAAAATTAGAAAATCAGATGAGAACAATGTTTTCATATTTCCACAAGACTTCTGTGTATTGTTTTCATCCAATGGGAGATCATGCCAAGTCACTATTGAACAAATAAATGTATCAAGTACCCCCTAACATATAAGAGATGTAGCAATGAGCCAGCCAAATGTTTCCCTCCTTCATTAAGTTTATATTGTCATGCACTGGGGAGTGAAGAGGAGCAGTATTACGTTTTGAGGAATTGATTCCCATCCTCGTGTTTTTTTTTTGTTGTTGTTTTTTTTTATTTGTTTGTTTATTTTATCCTCACCCGAGGACATTTTTCCTTTTTTGTTCTGGTAGAGTGGGAGGGAGAGACAGGAACAGAGAGAGAGAGAGAGAGAGAGAGAGAAACATCTATGTGAAAGGGACACATCGAGTGGCTGCCACCCGCACGACCAACCAGGGCCGGGGACAAACTGCAACCGAGGTACGCGCCCTTAGCGGGAACCGAACCCGGGCCTCTCAGGACCGCAGGTCGACGCTCTAACCGCTGAGCCAAACTGGCCAGGGCCCATCCTCATGTTTTAATCATCTTAGTATCTGTCAGATTATAAAGCTTGTTGAATTCATTCAAATTTTTGCCAGATTGATAAAGAATAATTATTTCTTAAATTTTACATTTCTCTACATTTGTATCAGGAATAATTTCAAAATTATTAAATAATATAATCATAATAATCGCATAGCATTGGTGAGTGACTGTATGTGTTGTTGTATTTGTACTTCAGTAGTTTTTGTTTTGACGAGTAGAACAATAGTTACATGGCTAAAAAGCGTGCTTATGAATTATGTAAGATGATATAATGCTTACAAAATGGCATCAAATATTTAAGAAAATGTTTGGTGAAATGTATGGCTTATTCTTAAAGTTTTTTTTTGTTGTTTTTTTTACCCCCAGGAGAAATCTCAACTACTTTTCCAATGCTTATGCAGCTGCGGTGAGTGCTGTGGACCCTGATGCAGGAAATGGAGAACTTTGCATTAAGGTTCCATCAGAGTTATGGAAACACGTTGATGGTAAAATACCAAGAATATATTGACTGCAGTACAATCATGTTAGGTTCAGTGACTAGAACCTTTATGTGAAAATGATGTCAGAATTGTACATTGAAATACACACAAGTTGGAATCTTTTTTTTTCCTTAAAGGATCACAGGCTAACAAGAAAATAGCAATCAGGGGCTATGATAAAAATCATCTCATTTCACTATTGTTTTAAAGTGAAAATTATAAAAAAATTTAGATGGATAGAACAGTTTGTCAAGATTTGAGAATTCAGCCCTGGCCAGTTTGGCTCAGCGGTTGGAGCGTCAGCCTGCGGACCAGAGAGTCCCGGGTTTGGTTGCCGTTAGGAGCATATACCAAAAAAAAAAAAAGGATTTGAGAATTCACAGAATATTGAATCAGTTTAGATTTATAGTATTTTATAGCAGGAAGGATCCTAAAAATCATCTGGTTTAATTTCTTCCTTTTACAGAAGAGTCATCTGAAGTCCGAAAAGAGTAAGTGACCTGCTGAAGGTCATTAATTAGTAGTAGAGTCAAGGCAAGGACGTAGGGTTTCTAATATCTACTCTGCATAGTTTTTAGCATAGTCTTATTTCTGAATTTTTATTTTCTCAAGTACAGTTATAGCCGTTATAATTATTATGTATAACCATTGCCTACCTTTATTTGGCCTTATAAAAATTAATCGTGAAAAGGAAATAAAAGACATTTTGTTTTGATTTTGCATATTTTTGATAGTTTTTGTTGGGGGCGTTAGGTTTGCCCAATTTAGGGGACATACATGGAAGGTCATCATTGTATGTTCAGAGATTGAGCCTAGTGCATATGGCTACAATGTTTTGGGGAAATTAAATGAAACAACTTTTAACCTTATTATGAAAGCAACACATTCATTCTGTAGACGTCAGACAAGACAGTAAAGCATAATGTAAATTATTGGGCAAGCTTTCCCATTTACCCTACCCTTCACATCTTCATCTACTCTCCAAAGTCAGCAAACTTCTTTTTTTTTGGTCAATTTTTTTTTTTTTTTTTTTTGGCTTCTATGCCCTTTTTTAAAATAAAATTTAGTAGGCTGACTTTGGTTAATACAGGTATATAGGTTTCAAGTGTACAATTCAATGCTCTATCATCTAAATTGCATTGTGTACCCACCACCCAAAGTCAAATCTGTCACCATATATTTGACCTGAAAAGTAAGTTTTGCATTGAATCTAGAAGGACTTAAGTGTCCAATGTGGGAGTTTTGAATTTTTTTCTTTAGGCCGTGTAGTGTTGTCAGGAATGTTGACATGAGGATATGGCATAACCAGAGCTACATTTTCAGAGAACACAGCAGTGCCTAGAATTCAGTGGAGCCAAGGACACCCGTGAAAGCAGGCTATTGTGTTAACCTAGGTGAAGAGATGGCGAAAGCCTGAACTAGGTTAAGTAGTGTGTTTTTTCATGTAAAACTGAGCCTTTGATTCCCATTTTATGTTTCAGTGTAAGTCTGCTCTTATTACATAGACCACTAATTATATATTTATGTATCAATGAATGTGTGTATTTATTTGTTGCAGAATTAAAGGTCCTAAAGATACACATCAATTTTTCTTTGGATCAGCCAAAAGGAGGTCTTCATTTTGTGGTACCCAGTGTAGAGGGAAGTATGGCAGAGAGAGGTGCTCATGTTTTCTCTTGTGGGTATCAGAATTCCACAAGGTAGATTATATTCTTATATATTTCAGTTGATTTTATTTTCGGTTGTATTTTTTCTATGTAAATGCAATACACGTATTTAGTGTAAAATGAGAAATGCCAGGTTGATCCCCCCAACTTCTGCCTGTTTCTTGCTCCATTAGTCATTCCTCCTCAATCTTGTGTCTTCTCAGATGCAAGTCTACTGTCTTAAAATTATCTCAGTGCTTTTATTTTTTAACTTTATATTGAAGTAAAAGGAAATTATACAAGTTGTATGTAGAAAGTTCAATAAATTTGCACAAGTGAGCAAACCCATTTAATCCACACTCACATCAAGAAAAAGAACATGACCAACATCTCAGAGTCCCCATCCCACCCACTCCAATTCACTGCTTCCCTACCTGATGCTCTCCTGCCCCAGGGTAATCACTGTTCTGATTTCTAAAATATCACAGATTAATTACACCTGTTCTTGAACTTTATATACATGGAGGCACATGCATTATGCTCTTTATATCTGGCTTTTTTGTGGAACATTATGATAGTGAGATTTGGCTTCATTGTGTGTAATTGCAGTTCATTCTCATAGTTCTATAGTTCAGTACATGTTATTGAAATACTACTTTATAGTATGCATTTTCTCCACAGATTATTAACTCCTCCAAGCCAGGGATGATACCTTAAATTTTTTTTGTGTTTCAGTGCCACGTACACACCCCGGCACATAATAAAACCTGATCTGAAATGATAGAAAGTCAACTAGAAATTTGTGCATGGCTTTACCATTGCTGTTTGAATTTATACAATGCATCACATACTCCAAAAAAGCAGTTTTCTAACTTATGAGATATATTTTTTGGTTTCTGGAAATGAATACTACATCAAAACTGACTAGTGTGAATATACAAGTGAAACTTATTTTTAATTTAAAAATTGCAAACTAAGAATTGCTTACCTCTTTTTAGAATTTGAACTGATGGTACCATAAGATATATTTACTTAATATTGCCAAATAATATTTGGAGACAGGTTTCTGACTTTAATCAATTTTCTTTTAAGTTTCATAGTAAAATCTTCAGTAGTCAAACAGCTAAAATTTCTTTTTGTAGCTTTTCTATGAATGTTATTAAGTGGGGAAAGCAGTGAGGTTACCACTTTGAACATAATTTTTATACTGTTCATTTTTTTTCTAGATTTTGGTTCCCATGTGTTGACTCATACTCTGAATTATGTACATGGAAATTAGAATTTACAGTAGATGCTGCGATGGTGGCTGTTTCCAATGGAGATTTAGTGGAGACAGTGTATACCCATGATATGAGGAAGAAGACCTTCCATTACATGCTTACCATCCCAACAGCTGCGTCAAATATCTCCTTGGCCATTGGACCTTTTGAAATACTTGTAGATCCATATATGCATGAGGTATGGCTTCTTGTTCCTTTCTTTCCTGAGAAAAAGAATATTAATGAAATACTAAGTTTTTCTTTTAACTGTCAAAAATATCACTTGAGAGAAAAGGTTTCCTTGTCTGATAAGTATTTAATGATATGAACTCCTGAATGAATTCCTTCAAAATGTCATATTAAAATTTCAGATTTTTTCCAACAGAGGTCTTGAAGTATACATTGATTAGAGTATACAAGTTAATTTCTGTAATTGATTCTGTTCATTACTATGGCATATGTTTATGTTATAGTCTCATCTCTGAATCTGAAAAATTGTGATTCAAAATGAAACAGCAAGATTTGTTCTCACTTCAGTATACAGAGGAAAAGAGAAAAGACTGAGACCTGTCTGGTTAGAATTCTGGTCAACAATCTCATGAAGGCTTCTTCCAGTTTTCTCCCATTTCGTATCTTGCAACAAATCATTTATCAGTCATTAATAAATCAAATAGTGCTTTTAGGTCTCCCCAAGTATTGTGAGAAGTAATTCACTGGTTATTGACCCTCTTGGCTATTGTACATGTTTAAAGTAACATTTAAATGTATCTCTTAATTACTGTTCCTCCTTTATGTTTTCAGTTTTAGTTATTTTTAATATAAAGCTTATCCTGTGACCATGTGTATCACAACAGCATTCCTTTGAGTTATGTGATCAAAAATGAGAGCAACCAGGTTTAGACTATTAGTGAGCTCCTTGGTCTGCTCTTATGTTTGCTTCCCTGAAATTCACAAGATTTTTGAAGTCACTCATGGAACATATTCAAGATATTTTGTGAATACTTTTGTTTTTAAAAACTATCTTGACGGTGTCTCTTAAGTGTACTTACTGATAAGATTGGCAGTGAATTTTATTATCCTTGGAAAATGATCAACTTTAAAATCAACATTTGACTAGTACCTACTTTGTTTTGGAAGAATTTTTTTCCCACGCTGAGCCATTGGATGAGAGAAAGGAAAATGACAGTCAAGTAATTTTCCTGAATACTTAGAGCTCATGTCTTAGTCTTTTTCTGTCTTAAATAGTTTTTATTTTTAATTTTTTTAAAATATTTTTTTAGAGAGAGAGGAAGAGAGGGAGAAAGAGAAAGAAATATTGGTTAGTTGCTTCCAACCGTGGATTGAAGCTGCAACCTGGGTATGTGCCCTGATCAGGAATCAAACCTGCTACTGTCTGGTGTATGGGACAGTGCTCAACCAACTGAGCCACACCAGCCAGGGCTATCTCAAAAAATTTTAACTGTTGCCCCAATATCAGTAGATTTGCTATCATATAGGTTTGTCTGAAAGTAACTTCTTTTTTTGATGAGTGGTATTTTATTTTTTGTTTGTGTCCCAAGAGGAGTGTTAATCATAATGCAGTTTAGACCCTGCCCATTAATAATACATAGATATTCATCGCTCACTATTATGGTAGTCTCTAATCTGTTCTTTTATAATGCCGTCAGAAGAATAAGTTTTATCAGACATTGAAACTTTCCTTACCTTTACAGTCCTACAGTATTCAGAACTCATTAGCATGGCTTTCAAGATCTTCTAAAATTGAGTCTAATATTTTTTCTAGCGTTTTTCTAATATATACTTTTCTGTTTGTGTTTGTTATGTTCAATATAAATAGTTTACTTAGATTTTCCTGATCATACCTTATTTCTTCCTATTTTTGACACTATTTGGGATGTCCTCTTTTCCTCTCCTTACCAATCAATCTTTGTTCAATACAAAAAGATTAACTCAAATTTGATTTCCTGCTGGAAACCTTGCCAGGTCATTCTAGTAAGAGTGATCTCTGTCACTGTTGATGCCATTCATCTGGCACAGAATCATAAACTGGGACATTGAGATGGAATGTGATATTTGTGTGTTGTATCCATGGTGCGATATAGCATGGTAAGAAAATCAGAATGACTGTCTCCATTGCAGGCATTTCTTATTTCCTAACAAGCAGTAAGCTTCCTGCAACTTTCCATATGTAGTTGACATAGTAGAGGAGGATACTACCGTAATTTTTCTCTGTGTGCAGTAAAGATAGTATGATTAACATTGACTATTCATAATTAAGATAGCACTGTGACATGTCCAGTATTCACTAGTTTAGATAATTATGACTCAATGGTAGATCTGTGTGTCTTGGAAATTCAAATATTTTTTGTTTTGTATGCATAGGCAGAATAATTTTTAACTTAATTTGGAACTAAAGTTTTATTTTTAATGGGTCTAAGCATTTTGCAGACTTAAAATACATCATCAATTTGATTTTTAAGTACAATAAATATTTTGTAAATATAATAAAATAATTTCTAATTTCACACCAGCGTTTTCTTTCAGTACCATGAATTCAAGAAAAAGGATCTATATGAACATGTATCTATAATTGAGATATTTAGGAAATTTAAAATATTAAAGTTAACTTACTTAGTGATCTTCTCCCTTGCTTTTATTTTCAGGTTACTCATTTTTGTTTACCCCAACTTCTTCCATTGCTTAAACATACCACATCATATCTTCATGAAGTTTTTGAATTTTATGAAGAAATTCTTACATGTCGATACCCATACTCCTGCTTTAAGACTGTATTCATCGATGAGGCTTATGTTGAAGTGGCTGCTTATGCTTCTATGAGCATTTTTAGGTTGGTGTTTCTTCAGATTTGAAATACTTAAGTAGGGTAATGATATGTGAAAATAGGTTATTTATTTGTGGTCAATTTTAAGATGTGTTTTGAACTTTTTTTCTTTAATTTAGATATAGTTGGCTTTGTAGAAAATCTGGTGTCTTTAAAATTTAAAAATATAAAAGAGCATATAGGAGAAAATTTTAGAATAACTCAGACTTGTACTGTTTTCATTCAGAATTAACTGATATTAATATTTTACATATTTCTTAAAGTTTCTTCTGCTTAAGCAGTTAAATCACATACTTTATTTTGTGAATAACTAGAGAGGGATTTTTCTAGCACTATTTAACATTCACTTATATTGTCAGAAAACATTTTGTAAGAAAAAAGGAAAAGAGAACTTTATTTTTATTTCCTTTCTTTTTCTATTCTCTTTACCTCTCTCCCTTCTCTGTTTCCTTCTTTGACAAGTTTCAAATTTGGAAGTTTGTGTGTCAAGGTCAGTCATTTTACCCTACCTGATCCTAAGTTTTCTCACCTGTAGGAAGGGGATAATAACACTGGTCCTACATTCTCCAGAGTGTTGTTGGAAGGATCCTATGGGTCACTGTGTATGGAAGTAAATAAACGAGCTAAAAAAAATTAATAGTTATTATTTGGGAAAGATTACATGAGCCCTTCATAGGAGGATTCATTTTTTATTAACATATCTGACTAATGATGCTTCCCCTTTGCCCACAAAAAGGTGTATCTGCGTTTCATGGAAATCAGTGGGAAATACTGGAATCCTTGCTTTAAGTAAAATGTATCAAGATTATGGATTTCAGTTATATTTTTAAAAGATGCTAAAGCTCTTTGGGAAAATATTCTGGTTTTTCTCTTTTATGCCCAACTTAAATTCTATTATTTTAAATGTGTGATTATTTTATTTTGACTCAATAATTGTTTATTTCACTTGGCCAGTTTGGCTCAGTGTATTGAGCGTTGTGTCATGGACCGAGAGGTCCAGGTTCGATTCCCAGTCAGGGCACATATCTGGGTTGTGGGCTTGATCCCCAGTAGGGGGCATGCAGGAGGCAGCCGATTATGTTTCTCTCTCAAATCAATGTTTCTATCTCTCTCTCCCTTCCTCTCACTCTAAAAAAATTAATAAACACATATTTAAAAGTAATAATAATAATAATTGTTTGATTCTTGGTTATAACTAGCTGTCTCTTTTAAATTCCAGCACAAATCTGTTACACAGTGCCATGATTATAGATGAGACACCTTTGACTAGGAGGTGTTTAGCCCAGTCCTTGGCCCAGCAGTTTTTTGGGTGTTTTATATCCAGAATGTCTTGGTGAGTAGTTTCAAAGTTTACAACTACTGAGAAAAAGAATTGAGAAATTTTTTTTTATTTTTATTTTTTCTACAGTGTAAGCTGACCTCCATGCTTCCTGCAGTAGTTAATCTATAAGACACTATTCTATATATATTTAAAGAAATATAATGAGTATAAATTTCATCCTAAATTTTTTTCCCTTTATTTCAATATAGTTAAGTCTGTAATTTGCAATAAGAATAAGGTAAGAATTTTGATAGCAACAATTTCTTTAAAAACTGAATAAATACTGTAGGTAAAAGGACTTGAATGCACAGAAAATTATAGTTAGAATTTTAATGTCAATGCTCAGTGCAGTTGGTAATGTTCAAGATAATGTTTAAGGCAAAATAATGGTCCTCTACAATAGTGATAATGATGTAGGAATTTCCCTGCTAGTGCCTAGCTTTGTACTAATTTACTTGAACAATGTAAAAGATAAGAACACTTTTTATTTTCTTTTTGATCAACTTGAGATGAATTTGAAGAAACACAGGAAACTTCCTTAAGATTATCATTTATAATTGTGACCATTCTATGCTATAAATGGTATGTGAATATTGTTTATTTTTCCCTGGTTGGAGTAGAGAGGTCAGAGGGTAAAGCCTCTTGATTTGTAACTTTCTTAAATTACATAGTTTCATTAAAGAATAGTGCCCAGAACAGGGTAGGCAAAATGTTTGAATGAACAAATGAAGGAATGTTTTAAGATATGAATGAGTGATGTCGATTGCCTTTCCTCTTGAGAAACTAAAAAATTAAGTAATTAAACTTCAGGTCTTGGAATCCCATTGATAATTCTGCATGGGATTGATAATAAAAGAATGCGAACTTGAAGAATTCAGCAGTACAGTCCTGGCTCCAGGCAGGTATTTTTTAGAGGATAACTATATGGGCAGAGTTGGACAAGAGGGAAGTAGCACTGCTGGAGCAGAACACAAACGCAGGCGTTGTACTCGGACTAAGCCTGCAGCAGTCCTACACTTAACGATGAAGCCAGATGAAGAATGCACAGGCAGTGGACAAGTAGAACTCAGCTGGAAGAAGTGGGAAAACCATATAACTTAATAATATTCATTTTCTTTAAGAAGGCAGAGAAGTACACACTAGACCTGTTATCTTCTGTCTTATCTGAAGAATTTTTATGATTAAAGTTCATATTTTCACTTTTTGGTTAGGTCTGATGAATGGGTACTGAAGGGAATTTCAGGCTATATATATGGACTTTGGATGAAAAAAACTTTTGGTGTTAATGAATACCGCCATTGGATTAAAGAGGTAAAAATAGCTAGATCCATTAACCACTTAGAAGTCAATAAGACATGCTGGTGTTCTCCTGATTTCAAAGTTGCATGTCCTTTGTCTTTAATAATTGTAAAATACTTATTGTCATTCAAAAGTCTCTAATTTTTTTCTAGTAAAGAGAATCACTATACTGAGAAAGACTATGGTCCGTTTTACCCCGTTTCCATTGTCAGTGTTGGCCTCTAAAGACTTTTCCCCTAAGGAACCGAATATTTAAGCTCCTTAAACATCAAGTTAGTTATTAGGTATATTCCAACTTCTCATAGTAGTCATCTTTATTTTACTTTATTTATTTTTTTAATGCTCACCTGAGGATATTTTTCTGTTTATCATCAGATAGAGTGAGAGGGAGGGAGAGGGAGAGGGAAGAGAGGAAGAAACATCAACGTGAGAGACACATAACTGTTTGCCTCCTGCACGCACGATGCGACCAGGGCTGGGGACAAACCACAACAGAGGTACGTGCCCTTAATTGGAATCGAACCTGCGCCTCATTGGTCCGCAGGGTGATGCTCTAACCACTGAGCCAAACAGGCCAGGGCCATAGTAGTTATTTTTAATGTTTCTTTCTGCTAAATTTGTTTAGACTCAGAGTCCAGATTCCAGAGTCAGATTGCTTTTCAGTCTGCCTAATACATTTACAAGCTTTGTTACTTTGGTTAATCTTTCCAAGCCTCATCTGTGTAAGGAGAGAGTATTAGTATCTACCCCATGGATGGGGATATGAGATATCATACATGTAATATGCATGGTGCCTTGTACATAGTAACTGCTTATATTGTATGCTAGGTAGCCCTTCAGTGCATTCATGCTGTCATTGTTAGTGAGTGTTTTTCTTATAACTGATTTAGCCCAAAAGACAGAAATCAACTATTTTGTCTAGCCCATTCATGTGCATATACATTTTAACAATATCATGCTTCTTCTCAGGTGGAAAAGTTTAGGCTTTACTATCCTCATTTCATAGACCCCCTCCATTTTCCCTGATTTCTCATTGTATTTATCTTCATCATCCAGACCTGAACTTAAGTAAGCCAAAAGTTAATTGTAAAAGATATCAGACATTTATACCTGTAAAAGAATTGCTACATCTAGATTTGAAGAGTCCATTCTTCATTTCAAAAACTATTAACGAAGTGGAAATGACATAATAGCACTTACCATGTTTTGGGCACTGTTGTAAACATTTTATAAATGTTAACTATCTTAATCTTCCTAACTACTCTGTTATTATCCCCATTTTACAGATGAGGAAACTGAGGCACAGAGAGGTTAAGTTATTTGGCCAAAGTTACACAGCTAGTAAGTAGTAGAGCCAGGATTTAGACCTGGCTTTTAACCACTTCACTATGATTTTTACCACTTCTCTATTCTGCTTGTATATTATTTAAACTAGTCATGAATTTCTAGCACAGTTGTATTCTCTTTTTTCACTTAAGCTTTTTTTCTCTTTTTTTACTTTGACGTATGTCATATTGGAGAATACTAGAGGATTTCTGACATAATTTTATCCCCATTTCTTTTTACTTGCCTAAATCCTCCATCAAAGCAAAATATAGAGAAGGAAGAAATAAACTTGGAAAACCAGTTAGAGAGGTTGGGAAGAGCTATTAGGAAAGTTGCCAGGCTACTGACCAGCCCTGAAGTCACAAATTAGACAAGGCTTTTAGGTGCTGGCATTCATCCAGCTGTGCAGTTTGCTTTGTTTATAAGAACATAAATTACTCTCCAAATACATTTAATTTATTTAAGAAACTTACATACTAATTCCAGGAAATGAGAAATCACAGTTTGATTTTAAATTTATATGTGAAAAAATCTTCACTGATTCCTATTTTTAGGAGCTGGACAAAATAGTGGCGTATGAACTGAAAACTGGTGGAGTTTTACTACATCCCATATTTGGTGGAGGAAAAGAGAAGGATAAGTATGTTTATTGTTCAGAGATGATATTATAAACCTTGTTTTATGGGGTCGCTCTTTTAGGATCATTTGTATGGGTGTTGAGGCCCCCACAGACCAAAGAGGTAGTAATAACAGTAGGTAATAATGTTGAGGCCAGTGGTAATCTTCTCATTACTGTTTTTATTACATGTGGTGGCTATAAATGGATGTAAATATTTTAAAAAGACTTAAAAATAGAATGCTTTTTATTTTTCATGTTAATTTCTAATGCTACTATAGCATACTGTTCTCATAAAACTTTTAAAATAATGGAAACACTGATAATTATTTTAAGTCTAAGTAAATAATTTCAGTATCAAGACATCCTAACTATACCTATTTATTTGAGTTGTCACCTATCTAGATACTTATTTACTCTTTCCTTGTTTCTTTTTATTTCCTTTTCTCACCTTCCTTCTTTCTTTATTATCTTTCTGTTTTTTAAAGCATGTCACTGTAAAGGATACAGCCACAAACAACAAAATAATGGTGCTAGCAGGGATTCTTATTTTTTCTAGGGTCCATGGATTCCCAGAAGGAATGCAGATTGAATTGGATGGGGATTTTTTTATATTTTTACTAAACATAAAGTGAAATTTTATGTTTTCTTTCATTTCGAATGTAGGCAACAGACAATGCTGTGACTTTGTCTACAATAGACATCATGGATATTTTCCTGTCACATTATAATTGTTAGCAGATAATTTGAAATATTCTTTGTGTAAAATTACTATAGTAGACCACTGCTAGATCTTATTATTTACTGCACTGATAAACTAGCATGTATATTAGTATGTCATTTTTAAAACTATTTTGATAACTGTATTTCATTATAATTGGTTTTCTTGTAATCCTGTAAATTTTATTTTGTGCATTTTAAACTACTTTCTTATATGGGGCCCCTAGAATTACTTAGACTCCCCAAGTGTCTAAAAGCACAACAAAGATGAAGAAACTTGAAATTGTCTAACCAGGAGCCCTTTCTTTGTCATGGTCACTGAGACAAGATCAGGTCCCTAGCAAAGCATGGGAATTTGGAGTTAGACAAACTTGGATTTTTTATTAGTATTAATTTTGGTGATCTAAGAAAACTGCATAATGTTTCAGAGAGCGAGTACGTGTATTAATGTGTAAAGTGACAGTGATGTTTCATGATCTATCTTGACCAGGTTGGTTGTGAGCTCACTGGAGACAAATGTTCATACACAGTACATACACACTCACTCAGGAAGCATTATTCCTTTCACTCTCTTCTCCTGGCTGCCTGCTGTGTGGCAGTCTCCCAGTATGTCAATAGAGCATTTCCATTGTATGAAAATGGTGCTCACACAGAATGCTCTTACCTTGGTTATGCCCGATTACTTACTTCTTGTTTGTGTAATTGGGGAGAAGGGAGGGTTATCCTCTCCCGAGGAAATTTTTCCATTGATTGTAGCTAAAATGGAAGGGAGGGAGGGAGAGAGAAACATCAATGTGAGAGAAAGAAATCAATTGGTTGCCTCCTCCACAACCCAGACCAGGGCCAGGGATTGAACCTGCAACCCAGGTACAGGCCCTTGACCCAAGAATCAAATTTGTGACCCTTCAGTCCAAGGGCTGACTCTCTAACCACTGAGCCAGGTTGGCCAGGGCTGTATGTTTAATTTTTAAAATGTATATATAAAAGCAGCACATGAATATGTGCTCTTTTAAGAAATATAACACAGGCCCTGGCTGGTTTGGTTCAGTGGTTAAAGCGTCAGCCTCAGCCTACAGACCAAAGGTTGCAGTTCGATCCCTGGCCCTGGTCAGGGTTGTGTGGGAGGCAACAATTGATGTGTCTCTCTCATGTGGATATTTCTCTCTCCCTCTCCCTCTCCCTCTCCCTCTCCCTCTCCCTCTCCCTCCCCCCTCCCTCTCTTTCACTGTATCTGAAAATCAATGAAAAAATATCCTCAGGTGAGGATTTAAAAAAAAGAAATATTAAACACGACAGTTTAAAAACATAAAAGATCCTTTTTAGCCCTCTTTTACCACCCTTCACTTCCATCAAAACCTCTCCTTGGAGACAACCATGATTATAAATTTGATATATTGTCTTTTAATATATGGACCTCTGTTTTTGCTTTTATTTATGTGTATATGACTTATACAAGATGTAATTCAGTAATTCTACTAGACTGTACCTTTCTTTTAATTTACTGATGATCTCTTAAATTTTTATATAGTCGATCTGGTTTTAATGTCCTCCAGATTTTATATTTTTCTTTTGGAGGATTTTTCCCACCCCTAAATTATGGGAATCATTTTTTTCTTTATTTTCTTTCAGTACTTTTATAATTGTTTTTGTTTTAGATGTGTAGTTCATCTTGTATTTTGTGTGTGTGTGTGTGTGTTTTCTAGTTTTTGTTACTTTCATATTAAGGAAATTGCTAAGGTATTCCCCTGAGGTTTTTGATTTATTGTCTTGTTGTGGCCCTGAAACTTACTGTTTACTTAATATTTAAATTTGTTATATTAAGTAACTCTGTTTGTTTGTTTAGTCCAGCATCCCATCTACACTTTTCAGTAAAGCATCCACATACGCTCTCCTGGGAGTACTACACTATGTTTCAGTGTAAAGCTCACCTTGTGATGAGATTGATTGAAAACAGGATCAGTATGGAATTCATGCTACAAGTAAGTATTAAAGTTAAGAACTTTGCAATTATAAGGAAAGATCTGTACTGTATGTGTGTAATCTGAATACTATTCTGTAAATAGTGTCAGGGTATCTGGATGTATAAGGTGGAGTTCTGTTCGTCTTAGCTGTTAGCCCACGTAGCCCTATGCTTTTTGGTATATCTTCAGGTATAGAATGGATATCAGTACTTAACCCACTTAATGCAGGATTATTATGAAGGTAAAATTAGAATGTAAGGATGAAAGTAAAACCTATTTATGCATATGATTTTGTTCAGCATTGTTTGGAATACTAAGTATGCAGTGCCATTGAGAAATTTTTTCAGTAGAAAAAGGCACATCTATCTAAAAGATGATTATTTTTGCTTTTGTAAAATTCTGCCGTATACTGTAAGCAAGTTCTGGTGTAAGTTGTTGAGATAATAGTTGAGATAGTAGAAACCAGACATATTATAAATGTTCACCTATTTTCTTCCACTAATAACATTTTTAGAGTTAAGCGAGAAATAACTTTTTAGTAACATTTTTTAAAAAGCATTTTAAGTTTGCCCTGGCCGGTTTGGCTCAGTGGTTTGAGCATCACCTTGTTGACCAAAGAGTCTAGGGTTCAATTCTGGTCAAAGGCACATATCTGGGTTGCAAGTTCAATCCTCAGCCCCGGTCATGGTTGTGTGTGTGTGTGTGTGTGTGTCTCTTTCATGGATGTTTATTTATCTTTCTCCCGCTGTCCTTCCCTTCCACTCTCTAAAATTCAGTGGGGGAAAGAAAAATAGACACACGCACGCAAGCACACCCCCCCCTTGGGTTTTATTTGGATTAACCAAACAAAAAAGCATTTAGAGTTTGCCCTAAAATTAAGGTTTCTTTAATCTTCTGTCCTTCACCTTGTCTTTTATTTATCTCTTTTTTAAAATTTTTTTCCTTTATTGATTTTAGAGAGAGAGGAAGTGAGGGGAGAGAGAGATGGAAACATCGATGAGAGAGAGCATCAATTGGCCACCTCCTGCATGCCCCCCACTGGGGAGCAGGCCCACAACCTGGGCATGTGTCCTGACCAGGAATCGAACTGGTGACCTCTTGGTGCATGGGTTGATGCTCAACTTCTGAGCCACACTGGCTGGACTCACCTTGTCTTTAGAGTAAGGAACAGACAAATTAAATGAAAGGTGATTCATGAAGAGCCAGTTACTATTTTGGGGTGGTATAAATCCTGTTGAACATTCCCAACTTTTTTTTTTTTTTTAATCCTCATCCAAGGACATTTTTCCATTTTTTTGTTCAGATAGAGTGGGAGGGAGAGAGAGGAAGAGAGAGAGAAAGAAACATCAACGTGAAAGGGACACATTGTGTGGCTGCCACCCGCACGACCAACCAGGGCCTGGGACAAACTGCAACCTAGGCACGTGCCCTTAGTGGGAACTGAACCTGGGTGTCTCTGGACCGAAGGCCAACGCTCTAACCGCTGAGCAAAACTGGCCAGGACCATTCTCAACTTCTTAAATGATGTTTAGTTTCCATGTAAAGTTTATAGCATAATAAATTATAGGTATATATTATTTTTATTATTATTATAATTCTTAAAAACATCATTTAATGTTTGGCCAAAAATTATTAAAATTCAGTTATATTTAGAGGAAGAATGGTTTTTATTCTGGCTGTTTAATTCTACTATTGATAGGCTTTAACTAGAACAATCTATGTAGTAAGATGCAAAATTATTGTCTTGTGTAATTGACTATAATAAAGTTATATTGCAAAGTGGTTTAGTAGAGAATTGAAAGCAATGTATATTATGTTACTAAATGATGCAAAGTTACACTTTTTCCTTACAGGTATTCAATAAACTGCTAAGTTTGGCTAGTACAGCTTCATCTCAGAAGTTCCAGTCACATATGTGGAGTCAAATGTTGGTTTCCACGTCTGGGTTTTTGAAATCCATCTCAAATGTCTCTGGCAAAGACATTCAGCCTTTAATAAAGCAGTGGGTGTATCCTTTTAAACAGCAGTTCAACAAAGGGTGTGGGTATAAGATTATATGTATAAGGAGAGGGAGGAAGAAAGATTTGGGGGATGAAGAGTAAGAACTATATTAATTTTTTTCTTTATTGGTTTTTAGAGAGAGAGAGAGAGAGAGAGAGAGACATTGATGAGAAAGAACATTGATTGGCCGCCTCCTGCACACCCCCCACAGGGGATTTGGCCCACAACCTGGGCAGGTGCCGTGACCAGGAATCGAATCGACAACCTCTTGGTGCATGGGTCAACGCTCAGCCACTGAGCCACACTGGCCCGACAGAACTATTTATAGTTCTAAATAATAGTAAATATAACCACAAACTAAATCATTTCCTATAAGGTGCTTGCTAATCATTGAGATCTTTCTCTCTCTCTCTTTCTCACACACACATACACACACACTCACTCTCTTTCACATACACACACACACATCTATACTATTTGTAAAATTTGGGATATTTTGAAGTAGTTTTTAGTGTAAGTACAACAATAGGCTTGATGGTAGGGGAGGTAAATAATTCAGCAGACAGGCCTGTAGGGTCACTCGGAAGACGCAGTGGTCTGATGACTTGTAGATTTGGTTATAACTTGGCACCACTTGAATGATATCTTGGAACTTTTTAGTTTTTACATTTTCTCATTTCATTATATTAACAACCCAGTAAAGTGGTTTTACTTCTTTCAAAGCACAAATTTCTTAATGTTTCAGAAATTCTATTTAAACCTGGGGAAACATTTTTCACAAGAATTTTGAATACTTTGCCACCTGCTTTACAATGAAGCATGCTCTCAAGCTTTGAACTGGTGGCAGTGCATTTGAAAATTATTACTACTACAGTGAATAATTTGTTTAGTATGTATTCATTTCAGTATGCAAAAATTCCTTTACAGTTCTTTAGAGACCAGAGTGGAGTGGTAAAATTTTATGGAAGTTTTGCATTTAATAGAAAACGAAATGTCTTGGAATTAGAAATAAAACAAGATTATACATCTCCTGGAACTCAGAAATATGTGGTAAGTTTTTTTTGCTTTTTCTAAGTGGTCTTTTGCATTAGTTTCTCCCCAGTTACAGTATAGGAAGGGCTTATGGGTGGAGGTCTGGTTAGAAGTTTCCTAATGAGATGTTGTTTGCAAAGAATTAAATTGAGCATATACCAGGTGTCCCTGAAGGGAAGTCGGTTATAGAGATTTCAGGGGATACAGATTCTTCCAAAATCCCCTTCTTTGGTACCAATTGCCTTTCTCTTGATACTTTTCTAGCACTATCTATGAACAGTATGTTTCTTTTTAAAGGGACCGCTTAAAGTGACAGTGCAGGAATTAGATGGATCCTTCAATCATACATTGCAAATTGAAGAAAACAGCCTTAAACATGATATACCCTGCCACTCCAAAAGCAGAAGGTAGGCATTGAATCATAATTATAAATTGAAGTTTATAATTAAATTGTAAGTCTCACAGATTAAAATGCCAAAATAAAAATCCTAAAAATATCTAATTTTTAGATAAGAGAACATGTTATCTGGTATCTTTTCCCCCCATTTTACTTCAAGTTAGTATTACCAAACATTCTATGTTTGTTTTCTGTTTTTGATAACATGTTTATCTTAGAATTAAGTAATTTTACAACTTAGGTTTGAGAATTCTTATTTTGTAGGGATAGGAGGAGGTGGAATAGAAGTTTGGGTTTTTGAAACTAGGAAAAATTGAAAGCAAATTGCTTAGTTTTAATTCTTATTAGTCTCATTGGATTAATATCTACAGGAAATATTGGGGAAATGGTTATTGGATATAAAAGAAGGAGCTGAACACACATCATGAAAGCCACTGCGTCATCTACACTGTGTGTCTCCCTGGCTTGTATCCCCACGCCCTGCAGACATGCTCACTGCCTTTCAGAGGCACAGCACCAGTGTACTTAGAAGTTTCCCACATTCATCTTTATTTAGTATGTTTTCTGTATCACCTTTTTTTTTTTAACTTGGCCATTAACATGTACTCTGGATAGGGAAAGGAGAATACTTTTGTGCTTTGCTGTAGTAATGTGTAGCAATATCAAAATTTCAGGAACAGAAGTCTATACTCATGCCTACGTTTAGGTCCTCTTAGACATGAGAACGTCAGTTGATTTTGAGGGCCTTCAGGGAACTTGATTATGGAATCTCTCTGTAATTATTCTTTCTCCGTGAAAATTTTTTCTTAGTTCAAAGTGAAATCCCCCTTTCTTTTTATCCTTTCTTTCTTTGATATTGGGAACATCTAATTGCTACCCTCCTCCTATCATTTCCTCAGTTTTTTTCTCTCTATAATAACAGTGTGTCATTTGGTATTCTCTGGTATAAGGAATGTAGGAAGACTGTTCTCTCTCCTATTTTATTCATCCTAACTCATGTTATTGTGTTCTCCAATAGATTTTATGATTCAAGCGTAATTTGCATGGAAGCAAGTGCTTTTGTTTATCTTAAATCTTGTGTATGTTAGTAGTACACTAATTAGTGTTAAGATGTGTTATAGTTAACCACTCCATTTCATTTTGGACAGCACCTGTCGCACACAGCACAGGTTCAGAATGATTTATGTCTTAATTCAGGCCTGGTTATAGTTTCTTTAAAAAAAAATACATGTAGTTTTTATTGATTTTTAGAAAGAGAGGAAGGGGGAGAGAGAGAGAAAAACCATTAATCAGTTGCCTCCCATACGCACCTCCATCAGGGATCGAACTGGTAACCTTTCGGTGCAGGGGACAACATTCAACCAGCTGCTATACCAGCCAGGGCTATATTTTCTTTCACTTTTTTTTTTACAAAGGGTTTTTTCTTGATAGCTCTCTTATTTTTTCTACATAAAACTATAGCTACCAGTTCTTGGGAATATGTTTAAAGTTGACATTTAATTATATATTTTTTCTTTTTGTTAAACTTTGATCACAGTGACATTTCAGTATCATTTACTTCATTCCTTCAACTTCAAAATAGGTTTTGTTTTGATTAAATTCCCTTCCGTTTACTATTCCTTCTTCCTTAGGATGTTTTTCAGTGTTGTATGAAATCCTTTACTTGATTATTGGCTGCTCTTTATCTCCTTTAAAAACTGGAAATGTCACAATTTCAAACTTACTTTTTCTTAAATGTAGGAATAAGAAGAAAAAAATTCCACTGATGAATGGAGAGGAAGTTGATATGGATCTTTCTGCAATGGAGTAAGTTAGTTACTTAAGTTTAAGTACTTATTTTCTGCATTTTCGTTTGTCTTATGTACATCTTAAAGTATATAAATGTCCTGAAATTAGTGCTTTTAAAACTTTTGAAAGGCAATGGAACCTTATGTTAAAATAAATCTTACATAAAGTCATATGCAGTGGGATACTACTCAGCCAAACAAAAGATGAATATTGCCATTTGTGACCATATGGATGGATCTTGAGAGTATCATGCTAAGTGAAATAAGTCAGGTGGAAAAGGACAAGAATCGTATGATTTCTCTCTTGGGATATAAAACAAAAAGCAATAAATGAACACACAAAACAAACTCAAAGACACAAGCAATACAGTAGTTACCAGAGGGGAAAGGAGTGGGGGAGGATAAGGAGGGTTCAGGGGGTCAAATATAAGGTGGCAGGAGGAGACTAGACTTTGGGTGGTGAAATGTATATAATGTTATTAACCAATGTTACCCCAATAAGTTTTATTTAAAAATTAAAAAATAATCAAAGAGAGGAAAGTAAATCTATCCTGGCCCTGGTGAAACTGAGATGAAATACAGGGTGGAGATGGGCACAGTCTTGACGTAGGCAGCTGTCTTGCAACCCTGCTGGTCTCTGCGCCAGTGCTTCTCAAACATAACATGCATGTCAGTCACTTGGGGATCTTCTGAAAATGCAGTGTCTGATTCAGTGCTGTACTAGTGAACTCTCTTCATGAACTCTCAGGTGGTAGCTGATTCTCTTTGTCTTTGGACAAGGCTTCAGGGTACTTTAAGGCTCCCTACCTATGCTTACAAAACACAGTTTAAATATTATTTTAAAATTTTATGTGATAATATTTATTGAAAGTTTTATTTTTAAATATATAGCTAAGACTTTTTTCCATTTGTATTGTGCCTATATATTTTTTATAAAACATCTGCAGTTATTTACTAACTTGGTTGCCAGACATCACTACTGTTTATATATCATTTTTATAATTTTTCCATATCACATGCCTTGGCTATCGTGAGTACTCAGTGGTATTTAATGAATTGAATTAATATTTTAAGTGGTGGTCCTTTGATAAAAGGGTTGACAGAGATTAGATTTTTTATTTTTATTTTTTCATTTTATTTTTGTTACAGATGTTTCTCCTTTTTTACCCCATTGACACCCTCCTCCCCATCCCCTCCGCCCTGTCCCCGGCTTTGTTGTCCATGTCCATTGGTTATGCATACATGCATATAAGTTCTGTGGTTTATCTCTTCCCTCTCCCCACTACCCCCTCTTCAGTCTGTACCCTACTTCCATGTCTCTGGGTCTACCCTATTCCTCAGACTGTTATGTTCATTATATTCCACAAATAAGTGAGATCATGTGGTATTTGTCTTTTTCTGCTTGGCTTGTTTCACTTAGGATAATACTTTCCAGGTTCCTCCATGTTGTCTCAAAGGATAAGAGATCTTTTTTTTTTTTTTTGGTGGTACGTGCCCCTAGCGGGAACTGAACCCAGGACTCTCTGGTCCGCAGGCCGATGCTCAACCGCTGAGCCAAACTGGCCAGGGCAAGGATAAGAGATCTTTATTACAGCTGCTTAGTACTCCATTGTGTGTATGTACCACAGCTTTTTTATCTACTCTAGACTGATTAAAAATGTGCTTGTTACCTTGAGAAGTACATAAGATTAAATTTGTGATATACCTACAAACTATGATTTCAGAATTTAGTGTTTGAAAAAGGTGGTCAGGAGTCTAGGATTTAAAAAATAAAGTATTGCCCTGGCCAATTTGGCTCAGCAGTTAGAGCGTCGGCCTGCAGACCAGAGTGTCCCGGGTTCGGTTCCTGCTAAGGGCACGTACCTCGGTTGCAGTTTGTCCCCGGCCCAGTTGGGGTTGTGTTGGTGGCAGCCAGTCGATGTGTCTTTCTAACATCAATGTTTCTCTCTCTTCCTCCCTCTCTCCCTCCTGCTCTGTCTGAAGATAAATGCAAAAAATGTCCTTGGGTGAGGATAAAAAAATAAAGTATTAAAAGTCAGTTAAAACAAGTTAATTGAGTAAAATAATTCATTTCTTAGTCACAGATTGATTTCCAGCAAGGGGTGCACTTACAGCCATAGTCAGTTATTTGTCTATAGGAAGTGAAATGAAGAAACTTGGTCTCCTTTCCCTTTTCACATTATGTAATCACAAATCAAAGTCCCAAATAGTTTCAGGTGGAATTTCTTTTTAGCAAATCTTACTATCTTCGGTGATCTTTTTAGCAAAATTGATATAGACAGACATTGTGATGAAGTTGAAATATATTAAACAAAAGGAGAAAGTTGGCAGTGTGATTTGAAAAGGTCAATACATAAAACCCCAGGCAGTCTTGAATACTGCACACAGAAAAGAATCTGATTGATAAGTGCTTTGTTTTTATTTTATGAATATGTAAAATTAAAAAAATAAATAAAAAGGAAAATTATGTTTTCTTTCAGTGCTGATTCCCCTTTGCTGTGGATAAGGATAGACCCTGATATGTCAGTCCTGAGGAAAGTAGAGTTTGAGCAGGCTGACTTTATGTGGCAGTACCAGCTCCGCTACGAGAGGGATGTCGTGGCACAGCAAGAGTCCATCTTGGCCTTGGAGAAGTTCCCCACGCCAGCGTCGCGGCTTGCGCTCACTGACATACTAGAACAAGAGCAGTGTTTCTACCGAGTAAGAATGTCAGCTTGCTTCTGCCTTGCAAAGGTGAGATTATATACAGTAGGAAGAAAGAACACAAGATTGAGTACTGCATATTTTAAAAAATAAAATTCTAGCCCGGCTTGCGTGGCTCAGTGGATTGAGCATCGTCCCATGGACCTGGAGGTCCTGGTTCAATTCCTGGTCAGGGCGCATGCCTGGTTGCAGGCTTGATCCCCTGCCGGGGGCATGTGGAGGCAGCTGATCAATATTTCTCTCATCAATGTTTCTGTCTTTCCCTTCCTCTCTCTCTAAAAAAGCAATAAAAATATATTTAAAAAAATAAAACCTTGAAAACAAATTAAAAATGAATAAAAATCCAACTGAACCACCCAGCCAGCGCTCCCGTGAATGCTTTTGCCAAAAGCTTTTAGCAAGACTTATTTGAAAGAAACATGTTTTGACCTGAAAATAGGTAATATACTAAAATTTTGTAATTGTCAAACTGAAAATCAGATTTTAAAACCAAAGAGAATTTTTTATCATTGTTTTATTACCGAGCAGGGTCTGGGTCTAGAATGGGTCTCCTTGGCTAGCTGGTAGTGTGGGTTCTTTTACTTCAGGCAGGAAAAATTTCACAACACAAGTCCATGTGACTTTGAAGTTTGTCTATTAAGCTCAGGACAGTGAAACAAAGGAAGGGCTTAAGGTAGAAGAAGTAGCAGGAGAGAGAGAAAAGGGGGCTTTGGAGACAGTTTCATTGGGTAAGCCCAGGATAAGCTGGCGCTGCCTGCTGCTCCCCTGGTTGCAAGTCTCATGGGGTCCCTTAGAGTTTAGGAGAAAGAAAGCAGATATTCAAGGCATGGGTGGGCTATAGCCAGAGCTTGCTGTGGGTCCTTTGTCTTGAGGCTTTTTATCTTTCTTTGGCCAGCTGGGAGGTCTCAGGAAGGTCTTAACAGAATATTCATTAGTTTTTCAAGGTATGTTCTTCAATATGTCGACTCATCAAAATGTGTATATAGAGGGGGTAGGGTTATTTTCGGCTTAGTTTTATTTTCAAAGGACGTCATTGGAGAGTGTCCAGGACCAAGGCCTATTCTGTCCCAGGACGGTCTGGAATGTGTAAACTATTTGCTCCTAAGTTTACTCGATTAGGGAAGATAAAACCTTGTGATTTATTAGCTGGCTGTAAAGTGCTCAAATTATTTGACCATGTTTAATTATTTTGTCTCAGTTTCTCTTATTCCACTTATCAAGGAGTGTCCCTAAGCTTCTTTTGTTGTTGTTAATCCTTACCTGAGGATATTTTTTCTGTTGATTTTTAGAGAGAGTAGGAGGGAGGGAGGTGGGGAACCAGAGGGATTCATCCAGTGAGAGACATATCCATTGGTTACCTCCCACCTGCACCCTGAATGGGGCCAGGGATTGGACCTACAACTCAGGTATGTGACCTTGACTGGGAATTGAACCAGTGATCTTTTGGTGCTTGCACCAGTGCTCTAACTACTGAGCATACTGGCCTGGCTTCCCTAGCTTCTTATTATCCTGCCACAGTATTGACTTGCCAGCTACATTGAGCAAAGAATATATTTGGTAAGAAATTTCTTAGTTTGACATTAGATTACATGGAATCAGTTTATCTTAATTATCTTACTGTGGTGATTGTTTCATGTTGGTTTGGGTTTAGTAATCAGTGCTAGCGATATGTAATTTAAAATGATAGGTTCTAAATATTTTTCTTTAGATGCAAAAAAACTGAAGGTAGAACAAATGAAAACCAGAAAAACACAGACAAAAATTTGGCCAGAAATACTGGGTTCCAGGTATTTAAAAACATCTTGATAATAAGTTCATTCCCATTTAGTGACTCTCTTGCCTTCCTCACTGCTAAATTTATTTGTCTAACATTTCACCAGAATATAGTGGTTTGGATTTGTTTTATCTTTAATGGTCACTGGTGAGTAAGTGGATTCCTACCCTCTATTGAGATATATGAGGGAAGAGATTATTGTCTTTGATAATTTATCTGCTAAGGATAAAATTTCATTGCTTTCATAAAGATCTTTATGATTCTTGCATGCAAATTCTTAGGAGATCCATAAAATTGTTAAAGTTAATTGTCTTTTCAGATATGACTTTTATATAAATTATAAGTATCAATAGCAAGATACTTTTTTTGTAAGCATGCTTATAGACTTAAATGGTGGCACTGTACTTGGTTTGTTTTTTAATTAGGGTAGATTTTAAAACTTTCTTTAAATCCATGGTGATATTTCTAGCTGATACATTTAAAATGTTAGAATTACATCTACCTAAATAGACAAACAAACTTGCCTCTTGCAAACATGTTTTCGTAAAGCATAAAAAATGCTCCAGTTTCAAAATTAACCTGTAGAAAATAATTATAAGTGTACATAAAAAGTTGGGGGGATATTTTATTTTCTTAGAAATGATAATGAAAGGCTAAAATGTATTAAATTTCTGAGAATTGAAGTCGTTGAAAACTAATTCAATTGCATTGCTAACTTTTAGAAAGCCGTTTTGTTTATTTAAAAATGTTTGCCGTGGTGATGGAAATTACTTTGTTTTATAATTATTTGCAGATTGCAAATTCAATGGTGAGCACATGGACAGGACCACCAGCCATGAAGTCACTCTTTACTAGAATGTTTTGTTGTAAAACTTGTCCAAACATTGTGAAAACAAACAACTTTATGAGCTTTCAAAGTTATTTTCTACAGAAGGTACAATTTAATTTCCAAATTTCTTACGATTGTTTTATGCCACTATCTGTATATCTCAGTTTAACTTGGATATTATTCAAATAATAGATGTGTTTACTTTCTTCTAGAAGTTTTTGCTTTTTTTTCCTAAAATTTTTTCCAAAATTTTAATTAAGTGATTGCTCATTGATTTTATGAGCTTTGTGAAAGTAACTCACTACCCACATTCAAAATAAAATGAGTAGAAATGGCCAGATTGAATTTGGGGCTGGTCGCATGGGGGATGGAGGTGTGGGAAGTCCTTCTAGGACATGGACAGCATATCTGGGTCAGAGACAAGCCGCACAGCGCGGGCTCAGTCCCAGCTCTGCTCCTCGCCGGCGTCTGCACGAGGGCAGGTCTCAGCACGCAGCCTCAGTTTACTCAGCTGGAAACCTATCCTCTTTGGAATTAAATGATCAAGCATGTGAAGTATTTTATTTTTTTTTTAATTAATTTATTTTTTTTATCCTCACCCGAGGACATTTTTTTTTTTGATATTTGGTTCAGATAGAGTGAGAGAGAGAGAGAAACATCGATGTGAAAGCGACACATCGAGTGGTTGCCACCCACACGACCCAACCAGGGCCGCGGACAAACTGCACATGCCCTTAGTGGGAACCGAACCCGGGTCTCTCCGGACTGCAGGCCGACGCTCTAACCGCTGAGCCAAACCGGCCAGGGCCAAGCATGTGAAGTATTTTAGATTATATTTTTCATACAGTAAGTTTTTTATCAATGGTAATTTGGAAAGTGGTGGTCTGAGGGGAGTCACTGGTTTAGGAATCAGTGTGAGGATGACAGAGTGGTCATCATCTGCAATTTGGAAATAATTTGTAAAATATTTTGAGTAATTTAGTAATAATGAAAGCAGAGATTAGTGAACTAGATTGGACCAGAAAGGAGAGTGAAGTTGAAGTAGAAAACATTAACGAAGCCTATTTCTTCCTGGTGTGGGGGTGAAGAGTATGAAAAAGGGGACCTGTTGAAGATAAAGCAGGGCTGAGAAAAGGAAATTTTGGGTTTGTTTTGTTTTGGATAGAGGAAGGAAAACCTTGAGGTGTATTTAGCACAGAGAAAGGAACCATTGGAGAGGGAGAGATGAGAATATTCAATGGGAGCCAGTAAATATAAAAAAGATGGAGTGAATTCTGAAGGTATTGGTAGTGGGTGGGACATAGTGGGGAGGTTAATTTTAAGAAAAGATAAGAACCTGTCTTTTTTGAGGTAGTTAAAAAGCAGATTAAAAGTAGGTGAAATGATAGATGTTGAGGGAAATATTGAGCAAGGTGAGATATATGATGGAGGGAAAGTGAAGGATTACCTGGCAACATTGAGACACCTGCTGGGAGTGGGTAGTCATGGTATATTTACAGCGACTTTGATCAGCAGAACAGATTCGGGACAGGTTGGTCAGAGAAGTCTGTGGCATCCAGTTATTTTATTTTTAAGAACTGAACATTTTATGGTACTTAACATGTTGCTCAACTCTCTGTTGTTATTTCACTAATTTATGGTGTGGAAGCAAGTTAATTTCTTTGTCTGCCCAGTATGTCCCCTTCATTATGCCAGTGTACTTCATATTCATGTTGGAATATGGAAGTTGTGACCCAGTAGTGAGGGGGTCATGAAATTAATTTGAAAGTTTGTGTGTGTCTGTGTGTTTAATAAAGGAAAATAACAGGCAGTGTCACAATGCACATGTAATGAGGGTAGGTATAAGGTATTTTTTGGTTTTATATTTAGTTTGTAAACATGGCATTTAAGTGTGTGTGTGTGTTAGCTTGGGATGTAAATGTATTTCTTACTGTGGGTTGCCATAAAAAAAAATTGGCAAATCTATACTTTTAGACCAGTTCACCTTTCACATAATACTTTCAGTGACAGAAAAGAGAGGTGATTAAGTGCCTAAATCAAACGTGAGTCCTGAAAGGGCAGAACAGGCGTCGGACAGATGTTGCTATGGAAAAGAGTCTTTTCCTCAGTTCTTACAGCGTTAACACTGGCTGCTGGGGTAGCACTCGGTGTCCTGTTGCCAGTGGTCCTTCAAGCAGGCAGAGGAGCCAGCCTGCTTTTGTCCCTCAGTGTGGAGGGGGTAGTTATTTTGAATCAGAATAGGGGCTAGTCCAGATCTCCCTGTGTACTGGAGACTGTGGTGTCTGTTCATCTGCAGTTCTGCCTTGAGTTTAAATAGCTTTATTTTATGGTAGAGGGCACCACTGTGTGAGTCAGGCTTCCACCTGCTTAGAAAAGTTGCCTGTGAACATTTGAGAAGGAGACTGTTAGGCTGGATTTCAGATAATTTACCATTTCTCCTTAAGCTGAGATGAGGAGGTATTGGAGAACCAGTGTCTTCTCAGACTGATGGTTGAACTGAATGC
Source organism: Molossus molossus (assembly GCF_014108415.1). NCBI lineage: Eukaryota > Metazoa > Chordata > Mammalia > Chiroptera > Molossidae > Molossus > Molossus molossus. The sequence goes on along the minus strand of NW_023425351.1, from coordinate 60,096,067 downwards.
CCCCAGCCACTGTCATGTCATTCTGCAAGGGGCTGTGAGGAATGCTTGTGAGGCTTGTGCGTAGTAAGCAACTAGCAAACAACCCGTCTTGGTAGGTAGTAGAGTAGGAGTTGAATAATGGTTTATCTAATGTTAAAACCCATACCTTTCCCACTGTAAAACCCAGAACTGAATTTATGTAATGTACACGACATGTATTTCCTCTAAGAATGAAGACAAAGGCATCCAGTTACACAGCTCTCCCCTTGGTTTCCTGCTCAGCTCTTTATTTAGAATGTTTGAGAGACATGTTCTCAGTGGGAGGGGGTGGAAATTAGCGGGGATTAGGCTCCATCAGATACCTGTGTCTGCCCCAGAGTAACCCTTTTTCTACATGTACTGAATTCAATGAATTGTAGTAATGAAAAGTAAGTTATGTGCTTAAAATTTTTTTTTGTAGACTATGCCTGTTGCAATGGCTCTGTTGAGAAATGTTCACAACCTTTGTCCCAAAGAAGTCTTAACATTTATTTTAGACTTAATCAAGTACAATGACAACAGAAAAAATAAGGTAAGATACCTTAATGAATATTATAAAACCACTCAGTAATATTTTATTTTTAAAGAAATGTTCAGACTGTGAAAACCATTGTTGAATCTGTGGTACTTGAAATTTCTAGCATTAGAAACATGTAAACTTGATTTATTATAGTAACCAGTGGATGAAAACCAAGATTAGTTGGTTTTTAATGTTCCTCATACCATAATGTGGAGATAGTTGTGCATCAAATTTTGGGGAGTCAGCTAAAATTTGTTTTGGTGTAGTCTGATAGCCTAGTTGTATTTTTACTCCTTTTTTGTTTTACCAAGTAATAACCAGAAAATAATTCCTTCTTGGGATAACTTGTTCATTGGTGAATTTTATTATTTTTTTAACCATATGTGTGATTATTCATTTATTTAGCAAATAGCTATTGGATGCCATGCTTTCAAAGTGACTTCACCTTACTTGTTATCAGATATCAGATAGTCTAGCATGTCCGGTTAGGGTTCTAGTATCCGTGAGAACTGAATGTGGTCTGAGGAGTGAGTGCTGTCTTTTGGTTTTCCTACTTGACCCTCACCCCTTCTCATTTTTAATTTTTGAGTCCATTCTGTGATCCAAACACTTGGATCAGGAACAGTGGTTAATAAATAAGTGGGCTTTTGCTTTGTTGGCAAAGTAGTTACCAGAGGGAACAGTGAAACTATAAAAATACTTGAAGAAAACAACCTATAAATGGTTTGAAAACAGAACTTTTTCCATAGAGTGTCCTTGTAGTTTTTCTTTAGTTTGTTTGTTGTTGTTGCGGGCCATGTTTTTTGTGTTTTTCTCCTGCTCAGTATCTGAACTTAGGAACCCTGAGGTAGGTGTTGTCTTGTGTCTGTGGGAGGTTCCGCCCCCACAGCGCGAGTGGACGGCAGGTAGGCTCTTCGTCCCTGGCAGTTTGTGTTGCTGGTGGAATTAACTCGCTGGTTCCACATTCAGGTTCCCAGGCTAGAGGATCTGATTTACTGAGCTTAAGTCAAGCCACACCCAGATTGCCTTTCAGTAAATTTCTCTGGGAATTGACTGCAATATGGGCCTAGGAGTTTTTTGTTTTGTTTTTCCTATGGTTTTCTCCTCCACTTCATTGTTTTTACTAGAGACTCCTATGATTCCTATGCTATGTCTTCTCTACCAATCCTCTAATCCCCTGGTACTTTCTTTCCTACTTTTTATCACTTTCTTTTTGCTCAGAATTTCAGGAGTTTTTTAAAAAAAATTTATATTTAAATTTAATTTTGGTCCAATTCTCTGCATATGTCTTTCTTTTTACAATGTTTTGCTATTGGGAGGCATCTCTTTGGTTATTTCTCAGATAGTATTAATGATAGTTTTGGACTTTTAATCCCCTGCTAGTTTTCTTTTCCTTGAATACTCTAGTTCTTCAAGTTTCTTTTTTTCCCTTTGACCCGATCTTTTTTATGTTGATACTTTTCTGAAATATCTGGTGGTCTTTGGTTATATGTTTATATATGAGAGTAAAACACTAAGTAGCTTATTTGAAGCTCTGTATTACCAGCAGGATTTGTGGACTGTGGTCATCCTTTCAAAGCAGTGGTTCTCAACCTTCCTAATGCAGTGGCCCTTTAATACTCAGTTCCTCATGTTGTATGTGGGCATATCTGCATGTGGGCGGACCCTCCTGGAGACGGAGCAGTGTCTCGGTTCCTAAGACCATCGGAAATATGTGTTTTCCAATGGTCTTAGGCAACCCCTGTGAAAGGGTCATTCAACCCACAAAGGGGTCACGACCGCTGTTTGTTTATAGAGGAATCTGGCTAGGTTACTTATAAGAGTACCTTTCATGTAGTAAGTTTTTGGTGAGTAAACTGATCTATTACTAATTAGTGAGTCTCTCACTTTTTTCTAATGTGTGACTCTACGCAAAGGACAGAGTTGAGTACTTACCAACTTGTGTTTTTAGATAAATTATGATCTTAGGTTATAAATATTTTATTAATTTCTTAACAGAAGCGTGAATTTTATCTTTATGTAATTATTTTTTGGCTTAGTTTTCAGATAACTATTATCGTGCAGAAATGATTGACGCCCTTGCTAACTCTGTTACACCAGCAGTCAGTGTGAATAACGAAGTTCGAACTTTAGATAACTTAAATCCGGATGTGCGGCTTATTCTTGAAGAAATCACCAGGTTTTTGAATATGGAAAAACTTCTTCCAAGTTATAGACACACCATCACTGTGAGGTATGATGATTCTTTATTTTCTTTAAAGTTATTTGTTTTTAGCCCTGGCTGGTTTGGCTCAGCAGTTACAGTGTGGGTCCAAGGACCAACGAGTCATGGGTTTGATTCCAGTCAAGGGCATGTACCTCAGTTGCGGTTTGTCCCTAGCCCTGGTTGAGTCATGCAGGAGGCAGCCAGTCAATGTGTCTCTCTCTCCCTCCCACTCTATCTGAAGATAGATGGAAAAATATCCTAGGGTGAGGATAAAAATAATTAATTAATTTAAAATTTAAAATTAAGTTATCTGTTTTTATAATTAATGAGATAAATTTATCATTATAGAAAACTGGGAAATATAGAAAAGTTAAAAGATAAAATTAAAATCTTATGATTTTGTCATCCACAGATAAATTATTACTGTAATATTTTAGAGAGTGGATTTCTAATTTTTTTTCTTTTGTGACAATATAAACTTTTAGTTACTGGACATATAGTGTATATATAGTTTTCTTTTTTTTTTTAATCCTCCCCCGAGGATATTTTTACACCTATCTGCAGACAGAGGGAGAGGGAGAGAGAGAGAGAGAAACATCGATGTGAGAGAGGTACATCTACCGGCTGCCACCTGCACAACCCCAACGGGGCCGGGAACGAACCGCAACTGAGTTATGTGCCCCTGGCCGGAATCAAACCCGGGACTCTCTGGTCCATGGGCCAATGGTCTAACTGCTGAGCCAAACCAGCCAGGGCTATATATAGATAGTTTTTGTATTCTGCTTATATCATAAACACTTTCTCATGTCATCAGAAATTCTTGAAAAGCATTATTTTTATATCTACATAATATTTTATCTCATCAGATATAGTATAAGCATTCTTTTATTAGACTTTTTAAGTGACTTTTGCTTTTTTGCCTAAATTATCAAAAAGTTCTATTTCTTTAGGAGTTTCCAAAAAAAAAAGTCAGTTCACTGTTTCCAACATTATGAACAGTTTAACCTTCCATATTTATTATTTACTAAACTATATAACAAACTTTTGGAGAAAATACTAAGTATGATGAAGCTTGAAATTGGATTTTCAAACAAATTTTAAAATTTGTTTTTCTTTAATAGGATTTAGATATTTTTAATTTTTATGATCATTGCAAAAATTTAATGTTACAGAATTAAAAGGTAGATTCCAATCAGATTTTTTCAGTTCACTGTTACAGATAAATTTCTAGTGCCTAGCAAACAGGTTTGATTCAGAATACTTTAACGGAAGTATTGAACTGAATACTGTTTCCCTAGTTGTCTGAGAGCCATACGAGTGCTTCAGAAGAATGGACACGTGCCGAGCGACCCAGCTCTTTTTAAATCGTATGCAGAATATGGCCACTTTGTGGACATTAGGATAGCAGCTTTGGAAGCAGTTGTTGATTATACTAAAGGTAATGCTTTAGAAGTATATGTTCATGTCATTTTAGAAAGAAATGTTTACTATTTAAAGCCAGTCATAGGTACTGGGGTTTTCTTATTATGTACAGTACAGATATTTTCATTTTAAATTCTTGATTCACTGATTTTTGGTCAATGTAGAATTCTTAGTAGAATTAATCAGTGGGGGAAAAGAATACAATTATAAATAGATATCTTTGGTCTTTCCAAGAAGTCAGCATATCATTATTATAGTTTTAATTACATGTTATTTTAAGAAATAGAAATGATATTCGTAAATTTATAATTATATAAGGATTCAAGAAAATATCTTGCTCTTGTCACAGATTTGTATCTGTGAAGGTAGAGCAAGAGAAATGATTAGGAGCCTCAGCACAGGGTTAATGCAAGGCTTTATAGAGTTGGAATAAATACAAGGCCAAAAATAAATAAAAGAAAACTACTACATAGTTAAAACATTTTCAGAAATATAAAGAGATGAAAAGGAAAATAAAATAAGTCATGGTCTGGCTGATATGGCTCAGTGCTTAAGCATCAACCAAGAGGTCGCCAGTTTGATGTTCTCTCTCATCGGATGTTTTTATGTCTCTTTCCCCCTCACTTCCTCTCGCTCTCAAATCAAAAAAGGGGGGAAAAAAAGAAAAGACTTCCTGCCAGTATGCCTTGTTTAAAAAAAAAGTTATGAAGAATGGAGCAGGTGGAAGAAAAGGAATAATCTTTTCATAGGATGTAAACAAAACTGAACTAAGGTAGAGTCTGATAAAACAAAATTTTAAGGTTAAGAAAAAAATGTGTAAATTCCTAGGAATATCAGAACCCAGTTATGATACAAGGTAAGAGAATAACGTGGCCAGTGACTTCTTCAGAATATGAAGAGTTCAAAAAACAGTGAACAAACAGCTAGCAGAATGTTTAGGGGAAATTATGATCAGAGATTCTCTACTTAATTCTTTACAAGTTAATATGCAAATTATGAAATACATAAATGAATCTATATTTATAGCACTAAAATATGAGAAGAGGAAAGAAGTTAAAGTGGCCTGAACTTCTCATCTGATAGTAGAAAGGATGGGGTGAGGGAAGTTCTTTAGTAGATACTAGTTAATTTTTACATATTAGAAATTATAAAAGGGTAAGATCAGTATAATATGTATAATATATATGTTGATATAAGTTCAGATCGGACTTCATTTGTTCTTTTAATGGAGGGTTACAATATATATTCTTTTAAGAAATGATGGTGAAAATAGTGATTTTTTTAAATGAATTTTTTGGGAAAAGAATGTGTAATCCTCTATCAGTATCCAGTTTTGTTTTGAGATTTTACCAGTTCATGAAATTTAGAAGTTTTGAGGTACACTAAACATGCCATTATTCCTAACCTTCTTTCCCAAGGTTTATGGTGTTCACTGTGACATAAATATGAAAATTTCATGAATTAGTGTACCTGAAAGAAGTAGAATGCTAGTATTATGATGAACACTAAGTTAAGTGTAATTTTATTGAAAGGTGTTTAAGCCAGGCTGGCGTGACTCAGTGGTTGAGCGTCAACCCATGCACCAAGAGGTCGCCAGTTCGATTGCCGGTCAGGACAAATGCCCAGGTTGTGGCCCGATTCCCAGTGGGGGGCATGCAGGAGGCTACCAATCTATGTTCTCTCTCATCGATGTTTCCATCTCTCCCTCTCCCTTCTCTCTCTCAAATCAATAAAGAAAACAAAAATCAAAAAGGTGTTTAAATGTGATCCATGAATTTAAGGTCATTTGAAAATAGAAAATATTAGAAATAAAATTCTGAAAATAAAGCTTTTCAAGTCATAACAGCAAAATTTGTTGAAAAAGTGAATAGAAATAGCTAATGAAGCATTTTACTTGTCAGTTATAGTTATAGCACTATTTTTGTAATTGCTTTTTATGTTATGTTGAAAGTTAAGGCTGATTACTTGGGGTTATTTTGCTTTTTTTGAGAGGGGAGGAGAGGAGGCAGCCTGCGTTCCCCCTGGGGAAAGAGTACGCGTGGATCCGCCACCGCCCATACCCACCGCCCATCCCAGGCCGTGCCCCTGCGGGATCAGAGAGGAGGCCACTGCGCAAGGGCCACCGTGGCCCACGGGGCCCTCCTTCCCCTCCCAACACCGCCTGTGCAGGCAGCATGGGAAGGACAAGACAAACCCTTGTGTCGAGGGCTACTTTTCAATAGATCGCAGCGAGGGAGCTGCTCTGCTAGTCCGAAACCCCGTGCTCATTGGTTTTAAATGAAAGAAACCACTTGGGCAAAAACAGTTCACTTTATAATATAGTTGAGATACCATTGAGTATCAGACCAGTCTATAATTTGATTTAAGAATCTAGAAATAATTTTATTTAAACACATTCTATTTAGAGTTAATCATCTCTAATTTAGGGCTCAATAGATTATAATTTCCTTAATGCTATATTTGCCTTTGATTTGAGCTATAGTGAAAAATATACACTTGGTTCTGTTTTATGTTTTGGCTACATATAGCACAATACTTATAACATTTACAAAGTGGCCTATTACATTTTTTAAAAATGTAAAGAAGTTGTCTACAGCCTTCAACTCTGATTGGAAATCCAACTAAGGCAGAGTCGTAAATAGTAAGTGTAAACTCCTTGTCCGTCACTTGTTTCATTTGATATAATTGCAACAAACATATTTTATTTCTTTATTTTTATTTTCAGTGGATAGGAGTTATGAAGAACTGCAGTGGCTACTTAATATGATTCAGAATGACCCTGTACCCTATGTAAGGTTAGTTTTTGTGCTATACTTTTTTCTTTTTTTAAGTGCTAAAGTAAATTGAATAATTTCAGAAAATTATACAGGGAACAAGTCTTTGTTATTTTTATTCTTTTTTTTATTTTTTTTTTATCCTCACCCGAGGACATTTTTCCATTTTTTGCACAGATAGAGTGGGAGGGAGAGAGAGGAAGAGAGAGAGAGAGAGAAACATCGACATGAAAGGGACACATCGAGTGGCTGCCACCCGCACAACCAACCAGGGCCGGGGACAAACTGCAACCGAAGTACATGCCCTTAGCGGGAACCGAACCCGGGTCTCTCCGGACCGCAGGCCGACGCTCTAACCGCTGAGCCAAATCGGCCAGGGCTTTGTTATTTTTATAAACATAGAAATATGTTATGCTTTTGTAATGCCCTTTTTAAATTTTTTAATTTGATTTACCTTTGAAAAGACATTTAAAAATATATATTAATAAAATTCTCTGTAATTTTATACATGATTTCTACTGTAACTTAAAGGAAAGCTTATGTAATAGTTTGCATATATATCCAAAATTGTGAAACCTCTACTGATTGATTGAATTCACTTTATTTTATTTTATTTTATTTTTTATCATCCTCACCCGAGGACATTTTTCCACTTTTTGTTCAGGTAGAGTGGGATTGAGAGAGAGGAACAGAGAGAGAGAGAGAAACGTCGACGTGAAAGGGACACATCGAGTGGCTGCCACCCGCACAACCAACCAGGGCCAGGGACAAACTGCAACCGAGGTACGTGCCCTTAGCGGGAACTGAACCCGGGTCTCTCCAGACTGCAGGCTGATGCTCTAACCGCTGAGCCAAACCTGCCAGGGCTGATTGATTTCACTTTAAAAATAAAGAGTAGTGTTATGGTATATCCCATTTATTAACATTGTATGTATTAGTTATATTGCCTGAGATTGGGCAGACTATTTTAAAGATGACATGGAATTATATTCTAGTTTTGGAGTCAAGTGTGCATATAACAGTGTAGCAGTTCAAGGGACATGTATCTAATGCCTTTTCTCCTGGAAGTTTTTGAACATTTTTCATTTTGATTTGTGACTCCCATTTCTATAGGTAGTGATTGATAATTGTATTGGACTAGCCTACAAAGAAATTTCTCAATTATCTAGGGAAATACTACGATGTTTTTGCAGCTGTCAATATGACATAAGCCCATGACTTTCTTAGGATTTGCTTCAGGTTTGTTCCAGATGTCTGAAACATATGCTTATTGTGCGTTTTGATGTTTAATCTCTGAAAAATTAAGCATAAGATTCTCATTGTCTTCCCTTAAACTTGATCTCCTTTGAGTATTGCTTTGAGTGTTTAGTCATTTATAAAAATCTAACATTTAAAGAAAAACAGACCTTTTAAAGAAATGTTTAATTGCCTAAAGTAATACATGTACTAATCATTATTGCTCTTTCAGTGATAATTTCAAAGATCTCCCCAGAGTACTCTTTACAGTTTTTTGGCGTAGCTGTAAAGAGTTTGCAGTGATCTGAGTAAATACCATAAAGTTTTATTTGTTCTTATAGCCTTTCAGTAGTCTTTCATATGGTCTTAAAATTCCAAAGCACAAAAGGATGTTAACAGTGAGCCCAGCCCTGGCTCGTTTGGCTCAGCGGTTAGAGCGTCGGCCCACAGACCAGAGAGACCCCCCCCGGGTTTGGTTCCCACTAAGGGCACGTACCTCGGTTGCAGTTTGTCTCCAACTCCATGGGGTGTATTGTAGTTTGTCCCAGCCCCATGGTGTTATGTGGGTGGCAGCTGGTCGATGTGTCTCTCTCACATCGATGTTTCTTTCTCTCTTTCTCCCTCTCTCCTTCCTGCTCTATCTGAAGATAAATGCAAAAATGTCCTCGAGTGAGGATTAAAAAAAAAAAAAAAGTGAGCCCATATCCTTTCACTTTTACAGACATAAAATTGAAGCCAAAGGGATTAAGTGATTTAACTACAAGCTAGCAGTTCACTTTTCTCCCATCTCTTTCTCAAGTACTAATCTTGTTTGATATCTTTCTACCAACAATTAAATATAAAAATTTCCCAGGTTCACCTTCTTTAAAATTTTACTAGCATCAGGAAAAATTATAACCTCAGAGTCTTTCTTCCTCCATTATATCCAAGTATTCCATGACTCTGAAGTTTGAATTTCTCAGACTTTGTCTTAGGCCTGGCCTTTATCCCTTCACCAAGTGTTAAATTACTGTCAGAACCTCCTTGCCTCTTTTCTTTCTCTCTCTTTCTATGGTGTCTTCTTCTCATAGTATTGGACATTATCTTTTTCAAATTTTATTTGGTCGCATTGCCCTGTTTTTCAGAAGATCCCATAATGTGTTCAGATAGCCTCTTAATTAAGGTTAAAAACTCCCTATAGGGGAGTATAACTGTTGCCATCTATAAGGATACTTTGTTATGAATTGACTTTCTAAACCTCAGCTTATTAGAGGAAATCTTTTTGCAATCTCCATATTTAAAATACTTCTGCACATTTCCATGCTTTACAAAGATACAATAATAATGCTTATATTCATTTTATTATCTCAAATGTAGGGTTCTTCTTGGCCTATATGTGATTTTTTCCCCCCATTTTAAGATTTTTATATTTACTGATCAGTCTTTTTTGTAAACTTTTCTAAGGAGAGTAAAACATTTATTTTAGAAGCAGGATGGGAAAGGTTAATAAGAATACACAGTCGGGTTTTAGAAGACCTAATTGTACACTAAGGCAATTTTAGGAAAAAAAACCTACCAGAATTTTTTAGTTAAAAAAACAGTAGTAAATATTGAGGGTGTAATAAGCCTTTTGGAATGAAACTAAACTTAAACACAAAGCTATATCTAAGAAGGGGGATGATAAAATAGGAAAAAGGAATTACAGGTCATTTTCAAATGTTCTTAATAGACTGCAAAAATTACTTTTTCTTTTCCAGACATAAGATTTTAAACATGTTGACCAAGAACCCACCATTTACTAAGAACATGGAGTCTCCCTTATGCAATGAAGCCCTGGTAGATCAACTTTGGAAACTTATGAATTCTGGTGAGTGGCTTTCCAAAAAAAAAAAAAAATTATGACTGAATTATTTACATTTCAACAGGTTTTCAGTACTTAAAGAACTATGGTTTACTTCTTGTTTTGTTTTTTTTTTAAGTAGGATACTTACTACATCTACCTTCACAGTGGTGGATGTGATAACATTTGCTAATGATATATTCACTTACTTTGTCCCACAGGGTGATTGAAGAAACAAAAGTATTAATTTATGTGAAAGTGTCTCAAATGGTTAAGGAGCTTTAAACATAAACCTGCAAAGTATTATTATTATTATTTTTATTTCAGAAGGTACAAAGGGTTGGAAATAAGTATTTTCACTTTATTCTTAGGAAATTATACATATGAATATAAATTAAATTTGCCGTTTTTACTTCGTGTAAGATGGACAAAAAGATCAGGACAGAACTACCCTTTGGCCCCACTCTGCACACATTTCTAAGCTTCTGTCATCAGTAAGGACTGCTGGGTTTATTGAAAAATGTCCTGAAAAAGTGACTTTCTAAGTAATCTTTCTTAGCAGTTTTTTGGCTTCATCAGCTTTAATAGCAATTACTTCAGAAAATGAAGAGATGATCCTTTTTTAGGATCAGATTCACTATTTGGGGTTTTTTTCTTCAGATACTTTCTGATTTGAATAGAGAACATCAATACTGGGTTTTCTGCTTTCTTCTTGAATGCTGTTCTGATTCAGATAAGCAGGGTTGGTCCCAAAGTTTCACTGCCAGTGAAGACAGAATGGACAGCATTTCTGCCTGAGAGAAGACAATAATGACTGTTTTATCAATATATGAACATTCCTTGCCTGTAAGTGATTGGGGTGGGAGGGACATCTAGAAGATTAAAGAAGGGTTTTCAAAATGCTGTCACAGAAACTGGCAGCAGCTCCAGGATATCTAATGGAGTTGATTGATTTGGAATCCTGGCATTTCAGATCTGATGGGAACTTAAAGACCTGCCAAGTTAATTGCTCTCATTTTAGGGCCTAGGCAGCTGGCTTGCCTATGATCACAGAGCTAGCTGGAATTAAGCAGAAGTGATTTTCTCCACTATACTGCTCAACTGAATTTCGCTATAATGACAACCATTTTAAGATTTTATTCCATGGTTTTGAATTACAGAGGAGTTCTGATTTTTTATCTTTTCTGTAATTAAAAATGGTTTTTTAAAATTTGTTTTTAGAGAGGAAGGGAATGGGCGGGGGGGGGGAGAGAGAGAGAGAGAAATATCGATGAGGGAGAACATAAATTGGCCGCCTCCTGCACACCCCCCCATGGGGGTTGGTTTACAACCTGGGCATGTGCCCTGACTGGCAATTGAACCAGCAACGTCCTGGTGCATGGGTCAACGCTCAACCACTGACCCACACTAGCCAGGCTATCTTTTCTGTAATTTTAACAGAAGCACTGCTATTCATTTTTTAGCTCCCTCTTATCAGCCTTAAATTTTAGTATTTGTAAGTCAATTATTTGAAGGAGAAAAAAAAAAACTCTTATCAGGAACTCACTCAGGAACAAAATAGTAGTGTTCATCCCTCCATGCAAACTGAAGGCAAGCCAAAGTGAAAAAGCCACACAGAAATAAATAAAAAGTGAAAACCATAGTCAAGAGCTCAGTGCAGTTTAACAGCCTTCAGTGTGCTGCCTAATTATTCTTAATCTGTCTTTCAAAACACCAAACAAGCCCTGGCCGGTTTGGCTCAGCAGTTAGAGCATTAGCCCGTGGACAAGAGAGTCCCAAGTTTGGTTCCCACTAAGGGCACGTACCTCGACTGCAGTTTGTCTCTGGCCCCGATTGGGGGGGTTGGGGTCGTGTAGGTGGCAGCCACTCGATGTGTCTCTTTCTCATCCCTCTCTTTCTTCCTTCCTCTCTCCCTCCAGCTCTATCTGAAGATAAATGCAAAAATATCCTCGGGTGAGGATTAAAAAAAAACAAAACAAAATACCAAACAGTATATCCTAGCTTATCAATATATGTTTTCATTTGCTTTTCTAAATTAAAATAATTTTTTAGAAACTTCAAAGAATGCACATTCAGTTGCTTATTTACTGATGTTGATGTCATCTACAACAGAATGTTCAGGATGGCAGCAGGCATAATTAGGTGATATTGATCTTCAAGGTTTAGTTTTCTTCTAGTATAAATGTATCTTAAACCATTCTTGTTTTCCTGGTAAAATGCCTAAGATCTCCTTTTCTTGCTGCACCCTTGGGTATCCAGCTGCTCTGGCAGGATGCCTTTCGTTCTTTTAGAGGCTTGAGCCATCCAGCCTCTGTGGAAAAGGCCCAGGATTCTTATGCTTTGAAGAAGAGAACAATGAAGGTTTACAAAACATGAAGCGATGTCAGGCCAGTGAAGTGTCCAGATATACATATTCCAGAGAAGGGAATGGATTTCCAGTGAGAAATTCTTACTTTCGTTCTGTACTGTTCTTCCCATTTCTGGTTTCTTCATAGTTTTTAGCACATAAAACCTTATCCTCCTCAGGGGCTCCTGCCTCTTTCTCTTGCTTCTAGCAGTGCTGTTTCGGTTATACACAGTAGCAGAGCTGAAGATGTCAGGACTGATGGTGCCTCTCTGCCAGCAATGGAGCAAGCAGAGTGCTTACCACAGTGCAGCTTATAGTATGAACTTCATGAAATTATCATTTCCTTCATGTAGATTACCTTTGCATATAATTAACATAATATTCACTTACCAGAGCAAATCTCATCAGAATCACTAGCTGATTATAATTTACTTATTTTAATATTTGTTGTTGAAAATCACAAAGCTTAATATTTTTGCTGTCGAAATTTTTTTTTTTTTTTGCTTTTAAAACATGGTGCTTTTTTTTTTTTAATCCTCACCCAAGGACATTTTTCCATTTTTTGTTCAGATAGAGTGGGAGGGAGAGAGAGAGAGAGAAAAACATCGACGTGAAAGGGACACATCGAGTGGCTGCCACCTGCACAACCCAACCAGGGCCAAGGACAAACTGCAACCGAGGTACGTGCCCTTAGTGGGAACCGAACCCAGGTCTCTCTGGACCTCAGGCCAACGCTCTAACTGCTGAGCCAAACTGGCCAGGGCTATGGTGCTCTATTGAATCCACGGTCAAAGATAAATATTTATAGGGTTTATTCTCTTATCCAGAAGAATTTACATATTGCTTCTTCTCATGTGTTTTAAATTCTTTAGATTATTTCAAATTCAGCCTGGAAACCATAGAAATTACCTAACCCTCGGTAACTAATTTTATCTGATCAGTCAGTTTTACTTGATGGCAGTACCTTCCTGAAGCACTCTACTGGGTAAGGAAAGGGAAGTGAGAAGAACTCTGATATTGGTGCGCTCTGGTCTGCCATTATGCTTATGGCAAGTCGGAGACCAGAACCTTTATTTTGGAGATGAAGAAACTGAGACTCATCAAAGGAATTGAAAGAACTTGCCTCTGTTCTCTCAACTACTGGAAGCTGAATTTCTATACAGGCAGTCTTCTGGTCAACATGTGTTTTACGGCCTGTTGCCATCTCTGAGATTTGCTTATTATTATTTTTTTAAAACAAAAACCTAGTATAACAACACAAATATAAAGGTGTTTATCAAAATATTTTCCTCCTCTACAATAAATTTAAGTGTAGAACTGTGTTATTTCAAGTAGTTATAGGGTTTCTTATATTTCAAACCTGAACATAATGAATTTGAGAGTTAGGGGAATTTGTTTCTAGTGCTAGGGTTCATGAAGGCCCATAGAGCACTGCCTTCCTAACAGGCTGTTTCAGAAGAAAGTCATCCCGGCCAGTGTGGACCATGCACCAAGATATATGGTTCTATTCCTGGTCAGGGCATGTGCCCAGGTTGTGGGCCCAGTCCCCAGTGGGGGACATGCAGGAGGCGGCCAGTCATGTTCTCTCTCAGCGATGTTTCTATCTCTCCCTCTTCCTTCCTCTTGCTCTAGAATCAATAAAGAAAAAATATTTTACTTTTTTTTTATCCTCACCCGAGGACATTTTTCCATTTTTTGTACAGATAGAGTGGAAGGGAGAGAGAGGAAGGGAGAGAGAGAGAGAGAGAGAAACATCAACGTGAAGGGACACATCGAGTGGCTGCCACCCGCACGACCAACCAGGGCCGGGGACAAACTGCAACCGAGGTACATGCCCTTAGTGGGAACCGAACCCGGGTCTCTCCGGACCGCAGGCCAACGCTCTAACCGCTGAGCCAAACTGGCCAGGGCAGAAAAAATATTTTTAAAAAAGAAAATCAGACACGAAGAACAGAGGATGAACAAATGTGGAATAGTTACCAAGGAGGGGGAATTAAAAGAAAAATTTAAAAGCAGAAAAAATACTATTTTTTAGTATTCATTTTGTAAGGAAAAATGGTATGATAATAAAACACTTTTCCAGTTAAAAAATTTACTAGTTCATTCACTAACATTCTTCCTGTAATAATTCATAAATGTCTGTGTTAAGATCAGATACACCTTTAGGGTAGAGGGTTTGCCAGTAGGGCTTAGGTCAAGAGATGGCTCCTTTTAAGCATCATAATCCTTTCATTTCTTCCCTCTGTACAATTCAGAAACAGTTAAAAATGTGCAGTTAAATGTGCATATTGAGCGTCATCTCTTTATTATTTCCTTCTTAGGCACTTCACATGACTGGAGGCTACGGTGTGGTGCTGTGGACTTGTACTTCACACTTTTTGGCCTCAGCAGACCTTCCTGCTTACCCTTGCCAGAGCTTGGGTTGGTTCTTAATCTAAAAGAGAAAAAAGCTGTCTTGAATCCGACCATAATTCCAGAGGCCATCACAGGCAACCAAGAAACTGCACTTAATCCAAGTAGCCACGCACAGCTAGTTGGATTTCAGAACCCTGTAAGAACCACGTATTACGGAAGATGTAGTTTTATTGTATCGAGTTCTCTACAGAAGAGAATTGCTTCTTCTAAACTGGCCAATCTTAAAGCTACTAACAGTTTTTTTGTACCTTTTTAAAAACTGCTGGCTGACATTCATTTAGCACTTTGTAAACTATATGGTACTGTCAGTTCTTTACTCCTTTTATGATGACATAATGATTGTTTGTACTGAGCACAGAATTTTCTCTTTGATTAGTAGAAAATAGAAATGAATGTTGAACCTGTCACGTATTAATCTTCTCGTCCATGTATGGTAATGGCAAACTAAACACAAGGGCCTCGACTCTTCTTTCCTACTCTGTAATTCCTAGTACAGTTCCAAACATGATAAGTGCCTGGCAAATGCTTCTTGAATTAAATAGATAGATAGATAGATAGATGATAGATAGATAGATAGATAGATAGATAGATAGATAACATCTGAGGATCAGATAAACGAGTACTCTGATTTAGGAGGAGAATATGCATTACATAATATATATATACACATACACGTATGTATGTGTTTGCCTTTAGAAAAGTTTTATTTCTACCTATACACTGTAAAATTACCAGACTTTTTTGTAGAAAGACTAGGATACATATCAGTTATTTTATTGTAACTTAATGTTTTTCAGAAATGATTTTCTTATTGATGACAAAATGTCCCTAATACTTCAAGCTTCATTTTTCACCAATATTTAGACCAGATTACTTGCCTGGCAATTCCCTACTGGTGTTTTGGCACTTTAAAATTTAGATTCTCCCTATGATAGTTAGAAATAGTCATTTTAAATTACCTACTTACCTAGATTTTCTGAAATATAATTGTACTTGTTGTAAATTTAAAATGTATCCTAGAGTTTGGGTTATGAAGAACAAGATAACTTCCATAGGAAAAAAAAGACTCATTAAAGAGCTCTTTCAGATCTGAATAGCTCTATACATCTCTGGAGATGAATATGTTTATAATTCTTGCCCATATATGTTAATTTATCCACATTCATACTTGGAGTCTAGGATAAGAGCAGAAAATGACGCCAAAAGATACTTCTTTTGGGAAAGCTCTAAAAACTCACCAAAATAACTCCCATCTCCCCCAAAAAACCAGCAGACAGGAAAAGGTGAAATTTATTTTGAGCCCATTGCTGATAACTTTCAGGCACTGGGCATGCTCTAATCTGCATGATTGCTGTAGCTATTAGTTTTCAGCTATAATACGAGCTAATTTCCTCAGAAATCTAATTTTGATCTCAAATATTGCCGCAGGAAGATGATCACCTTGCCAAAGAAGCATCATGTAATATATCAGCTCATCAGCAGGGAGTGAAGAGGAAGTCTGATACACCACTGGGGTCCCCACTAGAACCTGGTCAAATACTGGAGAAGAATGAGGATAGCAGTAAAGTCAAACTCAAAATCAGAGTAAGAAATACAGGTTAAACCTGTATTAACAGTGTAGGATATTCACCTTCTTGTAAATCTTCGTGAATACTTGGTTTTTCCTTAGGAACAGATGGGACTCACTGAATCATTAAAAAACCCAAATGTCCATCTCTAAAACATTCCAACTGATTGTTTAACTTATATTGTCACATACTTCTTCCCTGTTTGGGGAGGAACTGCGTGTGCACGATCTACACAGCTCACACCTCTCCCATAACAAAGGAATAGATTTTAGTTGCCATTACATTTCCATTCATTTCTAAGCAGCTTCTTTTGGAGGATGGACCACATAATCTTTTCGCTCTCTCTCAATACTTTTTGAGATAAAGAGACTTCCTTTTAAGATTATTTGGGGGTATATCCTGTGGTCTCTGCTCCTTTTCCTAAGAGCTAAGATCCAGACATGAAGTGATATAATGGCTCTTTTTCTCTTTTGTTCTATGTGTGTGTTTTAGTTTTCAAGTTCTCAAGATGAGGAGGAGATAGATATGGATACTGTTCATGACAGCCAGGCATTCATTTCTCATCATTTGAACATGCTTGAAAGGCCGTCTACTCCAGGTAAGATTAGTGTATTGCAGTCACTGGGCTGATGCAGAGAGTTCACATGATACCACTGTTCTAAGGTGTGTAGCTTTCTTTCCTGTTTTTTTTCTCCAATTTTTTGATTTATTTTTTTGTTACAGATGTTTCTCCTTTTTTACCACATTGGCACCCCCCTCCCCACCCCAACCCCGCCCCGTCCCCGGCTTTGTTGTCCGTGTCCATTGGTCATGTATACATGCATATAAGTTCTGTGGTCCATCTCTTCCCACCCCCCGCACCCCCTCTTCTTAGGGATGTCAGTCTGTGCTCCACTACCATGTCTCTGGGTCTACCGTATTCCTCAGACTGTTATGTTCATTATATTCCGTATATAAGTGAGATCATGTGGTATTTGTCCTTCTCTGCTTGGCTTATTTCACTCAGGATAACACTTTCCAGGTCCCTCCATGTGGTCTCAAAGGATAAGAGATCTTTCTTTCTTACAGCTGCATAGTACTCCATTGTATATATGTACCACTGCTTTTTTATCCATTCGTCTACTGATGGACACTTGGGCTATTTCCAGATCTTAGCTAGTGTAAATAGTGCTGTTTTGAACATGGGGGTACATATATTCTTCCTGATTGGTGTTTCAGGCTTCTTAGGGTATATTCCTAGAAGCGGGATCACTGGGTCAAATGGAAGTTTAATTTTTAATTGTTTGAGGTAACACCATATTGTTTTCCATAGTGGCTGCACCAGTCTGCATTCCCACCAGTAGTGTATTAGAGTTCCCTTTTCTCCACATCCTCGCCAACACTTGTTTGATGATTTGTTGATGCCGGCCATTCTGACAGGTGTGAGATGATACCTCATTGTTTTAATTTGCATCTCTCTGATGATTAGTGATGTTGAGCATTTCTTCATATGTCTCTTGGCCATTTGTATGTCCTGTTTGGAGAGGTGTCTATTCAGCTCCTCTGCCCATTTTTTAATTGGGTTCTTTGTCTTCCTTTTGTTGAGTTGTATGAGCACTCTCTATATATTGGAAATTAACCCCTTATCTGATATATCATTGGCAATAATGTTCTCCCATACAGGGGTTTGCCTTTCCATTTTGATGATTGTTTCTTTTGCTGTGCAGAAGCTTTTTAGTTTGATGTAGTCCCATGTGTTCATTTTTTCCTTTGTTTCTGTTGCCTTAGGTGATGTATCAGTGAAAATTTTGTTCCGTATGATGTCCGAAATTTTGTTGCCTACATTTTCTTCTAGAATTTTTATGGATTCACGGGACACATTTAAGTCTTTTATCCATTTTGAGTTCATTTTTGTGTATGGTGTAAGTTGATGATCTAGTTTCATTTTTTTGCATGTAGCTGTCCAATTTTCCCAACACCATTTATTAAAGAGGCTGTCTTTACTCCACTGTGTGCTCTTGCCACCTGTGTCAAATATTAGTTGAGCATATTGCCTTGGGTCCATTTCTGGGTTTTCAGTTCTGTTCCACTGGTCTATATGCCTGTTCTTGTGCCAGTACCAGGCTGTTTTGATTACAGTCGCTTTGTAGTATAACCTGATATCTGATATTGTGATCCCACCTACTTTGTCCTTCTTTTTCAAAATTGCTGTGGCTATTCGGGGACTTTTTTGGTTCCATATGAACTTTTGCAGTATTTGTTCTAGTTCTGTGAAATATGTCGTTGGTATTTTGATGGGGATTGCATTGAATCTATAGATTGCTTTGGGTAGTATGGACATTTTAATGATGTTAATTCTTCCAATCCATGAACAAGGTATGTGCTTCCACTTTTTTATATCTTCCTCTATTTCTTTTTTCAATATCCTGTAGTTTTCTGCAAATAGGTCCTTTACTTCTTTGGTTAAGTTTATTCCTAGGTATCTTAATTTTTTTGCCGCAATGGTAAATGGGATTGTTTTTTCAGTTTCTCTTTCTGTGAGTTCATCATTGGTGTATAAGAATGCCGTCAATTTCTTGACGTTAATTTTGTATCATGCTACTTTTCCAAATTCATTTATTAAGTCTAGTAGATTTTTGATGAATTCTTTAGGGTTTTCTATGTATAATATCATGTCATCTGCAAATAATGACAGTTTCACTTCCTCCTTTCCAATTTGGATCCCTTTTAGTTTTTCCTCCTGTCTGATTGCTGTAGCTAAGACTTCCAGTACTATGTTAAATAAGAGTGGCGAAAGTGGACATCCCTTTGTTGTTCCTGTTCTTAATGGAAATGTTTTTAGTTTCTGCCCATTGAGTATGATGTTGGCTGTAGGTCTTTCATATATGGCCTTTATTATGTCGAGATATGATCCCTCTATTCCCACATTGCTGAGCGTTTTTATCAGAAATGGATGCTGGATTTTGTCGAATGCTTTTTCAGCATCTATTGATATGATCATGTGGTTTTTATTCTTCATTTTGTTTATGTGGTGTATCACATTTATTGATGTGCGAATATTGTACCAGCCTTGCATCCCTGAAATGAATCCCACTTGGTCATGGTGAATAATTTTTTTGATGTATTGCTGGATCCGATTTGCTAATATTTTGTTCAGGATTTTGGCATCTATGTTCATCAGGGATATTGGCCTGTAGTTTTCTTTCTTCATAGTGTTTTTTTCTGGTTTTGGAATTAGAATTATGCTGGCTTCATAGAACGTGTTTGGAAGTCTTCCTTCTTCTTGAATTTTTTGAAATAGTTTGAGGAGGATGGGTGTTAGTTCTTTTTTGAATGTTTGGTAAAACTACCCCGTGAAGCCATCTGGGCCTGGGCTTTTGTTTGCTGGGAGAGTCTTGATTAACCTCTTCAATTTCCTTAGTTGTTACTGGTCTGTTCAAGTTTTCTATCTATTCCCGGTCCAGTTTTGGGAGACTGTGTGTTTCTAGAAATTTGTCCATTTCACTTAGATTGTCGAATTTGTTGCCATATAGTTGTTCATAGTAGCTGTTAACGATCTTTTGTATTTCTGTGGTGTTGGTTCCTACTTCTCCTCTTTCATTTCTGATTTTGTGTATTTGGGTTCTCTCTCTTTGTTTCTTGGTGAGTCTAGCTAAGGGTCCATCGATCTTGTTTATCTTTTCGAAAAACCAGCCCTTTGTTTCATTGATCCTTTGTATTTCTGTGGTGTTGGTTGCTACTTCTCCTCTTTCATTTCTGATTTTGTGTATTTGGGTTCTCTCTCTTTGTTTCTTGGTGAGTCTAGCTAAGGGTCCATCGATCTTGTTTATCTTTTCGAAAAACCAGCCCTTTGTTTCATTGATCCTTTGAATTGTTTTTTTGGTCTCTATGTCATTTATTTCTGCTCTGATCTTTACTATTTCCTTCCTTGTACTTGCGCTGGGGCTTTCTTTTTGTTTGCTTTCTAATTCTTTAACTTGTGAGGTTAGACAGTCAATTAGAAATTTTTCTTGTTTTTTGAGGTAGGCCTGTAGTGCTATGAACTTCCCTCTCAGGACTGCTTTCGCTGCATCCCATAGATTTTGTGTTGTGTGTTCATCTTCATTGGTTTCTAGGAAGTTTTTAATTTCCTTGATCTCCTCAGTGACCCATTCATTGTTTAATAACATGCTATTTAGCCTCCACGTGTTGAAATTTCTTTGCATGTTCTTGTTGCAATTGATTTCTAGTTTCATGCCATTGTGATCTGAGAAGATGCTAGATATGATTTCAATCTTCTTGAACTTGTAGAGATTTAGTTTGTGTCCTATCATGTGGTCTATCTTTGGGAATGTCCCATGTGCACTTGAGAAGAATGTGTATTCTGTAGTTTTGGGGTGTAATTCTCTGTAGATATCTATTAAATCCATTTGGTCTAGTGCTTCGTTTAGAGTCTCTGTTTCCTTGCTAATTTTTTGTCTAGAGGATCTATCCAGTGCTGTCAACGGGGTGTTGAAGTCCCCTGCTATGATTGTATTGCTGTCGATTTCTCCTTGGAAGTCCTCCAGAAGATTTTTAATATATTTTGGTGCTCCTATATTGGGTGCATATATGTTTATCAAGGTTATATCTTCCTGTTGGATAGATCCTTTCAATATTATGTAGTGGCCTTCTTTGTCTCTAGTTATGGCCTTCGTTTTGAAATCTATTTTATCAGTTTTGAGTATTGCTATCCCAGCTTTTTTTTGCTTTCCATTTGCTCGGAAGATTTTTTTTCATCCCTTCACTTTCAACCTATGTGAGTCTTTTGTTTTGAGATGGGTCTTTGTAACCAACATATAGATGAGTCATGCTTTCTTATCCAATCAGCTACTTTGTGTGTTTTTATGGGAGCATTCAATCCATTTACATTTAAGGTGATTATTGATATGTACTTATTTATTGCCATTTTTGTTTAGTGTGATTCTATTTTTCTTCCCATTTCTCCTGCTAATTACAGCAGTCCTTTAACATTTCTTGCAGTGCTGGTTTGGTGCTAATGTATTCCCTTAGCCTTTTTTTGTCTGGGAAGCTCTTTATTTGACTTTCTACTTTGAATGATAGCCTTACTGGGTAGAGTAGTCTTGGATTCAGATCCTTGTTTTTCATGACCTTGATTACTTCATGCCATTCCCTTCTGGCATGTAGTGTTTCTTGTAAGAAGTCATCTGAGAGCCTTATGGGGTTCCCTTTGTAGGTAACCTGTTGCTTATCTCTTGCTGCTTTTAGGATTCTCTCTTTGTCTTTAATTTTTGGCATTTTAATTACTATGTTTGGTGTGGGCCTGTTTGGGTTCTTCTTACTTGGGACTCTCTGTGCTTCTTGAACTTGAATGCCTTCTTCCTTCACCAAATTAGGGAATTTTTCTGTGACTATTATTTTTAATATATTCTCTATCCCTTGCTCATTTTCTTTTTCCCGTTACTCCTATGATGCGAATATTATTACGTTTCAAGTTGTCCTACAATTCTCTTAAGCTGTCTTCCTGTTTTTTAATTGTTTTTTCCTTTTGTTTTTCTGATTGGTTGATTTTTTTCTATCCTGTCTTCTAATTCACTGATCCGGTCCTCAGCTTTCTCTACTCTGCTTTTTAAACCTTCCAATGTGTTTTACACTTCTGATATGTCATTTTTTATCTCTTCTTGATGGTTTTTCATTTCCAATTGGCTTATTTTCAGCGTCTCTATGTCCTTACTCATGCTGTTGATCTTCCTCAAGATCATGGCTCTGAATTCTAGCTCTGTTAACATGCCTAGCTGCTCCACATTGATCTCATCTTTGGTGGAGGTCTTTTGCTGTTTCATTTGGCTTCTGTTTCTGTGTTTCACCATTTTGGCTCTCACAGTGGGCTTTGGAGCCTGTCAAGTTTTCCCTGTGGGTGTTGGTGTTCTGCTGTTTGTGGCTCCCTCTCCTGGGTTTAGATGAGCGAGGGAGGACCCACATTAAACACCATTGTCAAGTCTTACTTTCCTGGTTGCTAGCCCAGGAAAGGTACAGTTATATTCTAGCTTTTTGCCTGGAGGCTAGCAGTCTAGGTTACTTGATGAGTTTTGGGTTGTCAGTTGATTGTAAAACTCCCTCAGGTGCTCAGCACAAGGGGATTTCCCGAGGGTGGGGCAGATGCTGGTTGTTAATGAGCCTCAATTAGCATTTCAATGGCCCACAGGGTGGGGTTGGATCCTCGAGGGAGGGGCTGCTGCCTCTCCTCAGAGCCCTGGGAAGGAGCAATATGGCCACCGTCCTGCGTGGCTGCACTCAGCTCTGAGCGCCCTCCACATCCCGAGTGTCCCCACACAGCTCCAGTCCAGTCTGCTCTCTCTCTGCCGGAGCCCAAGGTGAGTGGCTGTGGCTGTTTTAGCCTCTGTCCTGGCTCTGCGCTGTGGGGCCGCCTGGGAGTGTGACCCGAGGGCGCCGCTCCCAGCTGAGGCCGCTGCCGAGCCCCCGTCTGGCGCCTTCGCCATCCTACCAGGATGGAGTCAGTGTCCCTGGTTATATGGTCCTCGCAAGCTGCTTTTCTGTTGGTTTTTCCCATCGATTTCTCTGTGTTATTGTTGTAATTCCAGTTTGGTTCTGGGAGACGGTCTGTGTAGTTTCCGTTCACCCCGCCGCCATTTTGCTTGTTGTGTAGCTTTATTTTCAAATGAACAGCTATAAAGTTTAAAAGCTGGTATAAAATAAAATATTAGATTGTATCAGATTATAACACATATTAGCAAAGGAATAAATTAAATAAGTGTTCCTTTTGATTTTCCATTTTATTTTTTTAATATTTGGCATGCTTCTGGATTTGTTTTTTATTTTTATTTATTTTACTTCATTTTTATTATTGACACTATTACACATGTCCCCATTTCCCCCTACTTTGCCCACCAAAACACAGCCCCCTCCTGCCCCTCCCTCTGGCCATCACCACACTGTTGTCTGTGTCCATGGGTTACGCATACTGTATATGTTCTTTGGCTAATCCCTTCACCTTCCTTCATCCCATTGTCTCCCCACCCCCTGGATTTGTTTTTCTTAAAATCCATTCATCATATGTCTTCCAATAACTTTAATTAATGTCTTTCTTTATCTTTCTCTCTCTTTTTTTTTTATAGTAGGCTTAACCTCAAAGTTAAAATACAGATCTGGTTTCTTTTTATTAATGTAACCATAATTTAAAATTCTTTGACTAAAGTTAATGCTGCCCATTAATTAATTAATTTTCATTTATCATCATTTTTTGTTTGTCATAGTACTCTTATTGTCATAAATGTAATAGCTTAAAAGATTAACTATAAAATTTTATTTACTTTATGATATACTTTTTAAATGTAAATATGACTTTTTTTTGTTATTGTTACTATTTATTTTTATTGTGAAATCCTATTCATACCCAATGCCTGTTGTCTTTTACGTTCTTTACATTTGAATGAGTTTTTTTCTAACATGTCACATTGGGGCGGAGTCCTTTTCCACCTTGGTCAGCTTTGTGTTTGTTTGGCTTTGTTTAATTTTAGTTGTGAGACCTAGTTTATTTTTCACTATCTGTAATCCAGGATGAGGTAGTAGATTTTGAGAACTGACTTCAGATAGGATATGAGCCTAAATATATTTGAAAACTGACAGGTCATGAACTTCTTGGCTTTATAATTTTTAGAGATCTTAACAATTCTCTATCTATTCTATCCCTTTTACAGATAACTAATCTTAAGCAGAAAGATATCAGATGACTTGCCCTAAATGAAACATAAGTAATAGCCAACTCAGGGCTAGACCCAAATCTTAGAACTTTTCCATGTGACAAATGAAAGACACAAAGAGATGAATGTTTTACCTGGTTTATGTATCTTATTTGTTGATAATTTAGAGAGTCTTGGGCCTCCTGAAAACCACTACAATGCTGTACATATTATACCATTAAAACATTTTCTATTTTAAATATCTTCTGTAACCCCTAAGTTATTTTTTATCTGTTTGTTGAGTAAATATTATAATGGAATTTATTAGCAACTTTGAGGGGCAGTAGCTGGCAGTCTTTACTATATGCAAAGTTCCATGTAAATATTAAGAAATATGACATGATTTCTGCCTCACAATTATAGAATCCATTTTATATGTTCAGCAAGCCAGTTAACTTACTGTCTTTCTTGAATGTGTATTATTCTCAGACTTAAGTATATAGAAACCATGACAAAGGATTAAACTAAATGGTATCTTCAGCAGTAAAAATACATTCTTGTTTTTATTAAAATTTACTGTTGAACTGCTTCTGGTTTAAAGGTTAGCTTATAAAAACCTATCGGGCATTTTTCCCCCCTTTTGGGAAACAAATTAACTCAGCTCCTTTGGCATTTTAGGGCTTTCTAAATATCGGCCAGCTAGCTCTCGGTCTGCTTTGCTGCCCCAGCATTCGCCAGGGGGTGATGGCACACCCACCACGAAACCCCCGTGGAGTCTGGATCTTGCGCGGAAGGGAACAGGTGAGATTATTGTTATAATTTTTTTTTTGGCTCAAGAACAGATCTATAGATTTCATAAAGTTTTTTCTTCTTTTTACATTCAATATAACATTAGTTTCAGGTGTCCAACATAAAATTTCTTTTAACTTAAAAATACATTAAAACTATAGATCTGAGGACTTGCTTTTCTTACAACACATTGATTTATAGTATCTAACATAAAGACTATTTTAAATTAGACTTTTTAGTATTTCAAAAGTAATGTACTCCTATTTTGTAAAACTTGGAAATAACAGAAAAGTAGAAAGGAAAGAGGAAATGTACCTCATGTCATTTAAAGTTACCTATTAATATTTTGCTATTTCCTTGTAATGCTTTTTCTAAGAATATTATAATATGAAAATGTCAGCTTCAGTAGAAATCATCAGATCTGAGCCTTTGTACATTCGTAAAATACAAAAATCTACCACTTATTTCTCCTCTCTCCTTTCCCCTGAAAGTTTTACATTTGGTTCAACCATGGAGACTTGACGCTATACCTAGAAAACTCACATGTTTTGACTTTCAAATTATTTCATACTAATCAGGCTTAAATTTATGAAAGGTAATTCAGTTCATATATGTTTATTACCTATGCTACTATTTTATATTGTCTTCTGCTTACTCTGTTCTTTTGTTGCTTGCAAAGGGAAGATTATAATCCAAATAAGTCAAAGCTGATTAAAAAGATTCAGCCTTCAAGTTTTGAAGGAACAGGGAGTGAAAAACAAGATACATAAGCAAAATCACTTTTATAAATAGTTTTTCCAGAAGTCATTAATCTGGCTTTAAAATTTCAAGGGATGGGTTTGCTTATATAAACCCTGTTTTTATGATATAAACAAAAGAGTAACTGTTTATTGATTTGAGGAACTTAGGAAACCAAATGTGATTAGGGGAAGACTTAAGCTAAAAGTAACACCTCAAAATATTATTCTTGCTTGTTGTGTAATATTGGTATTGTGACCCCAGACTGTTGGGTGCTTATTATATCTTTTTGTGCACTTTATGCATTTATTGTAGTAGATTCATAAAATGTATTTCAGAAGGAAATTACCTAGAAACTTTAGCCCATACTTTGACAAGGGAATTTTGACCTTTTTGGACTGTTGCCGGTTTTGTATTCTCTGGGGTTTTGAGGGGTTTATTTGTTATTGTTTTGGTGTAATTTTGTTTTATTGTCATTATACTTATTAAAATTTTACTAGACATAAAAATTTTGTACATTTTTTACAATTATGAAACTGAAGCTGTTTCAAACCTTTTGATACAGTTGGAGAGTGATGCTTCTGCCTGCCTTTTATGCCTTTAAAAAATGAATTCTGTCTGAGCTCCACAGTCACATGCATTCCTGTTTCAGAAAATAATCTGAGAACGTTTGGTTTTTCTCGGTGACGTTCCACACTACCCTGTATAAAAGCAAATCATAACACCTTTTTGTGCCCACCAGTGTGCTCTTGTATTATTGTGCCATATTTCTTTAACAAATTCTTTTCTACTTTTTTGGGAATCTCTCTTCACAGCCCTGTAGTTCTCATGGCATCAGAGGGGAAGACTGGGGAGGAGATACAGGCGAGTGAGTGGGAACACGAAGGCTTTAAAATTTTAGCTTCAGTTGCTATCACTGTAGTTCCCTGTTGTGTCATTAGACAAAATGTATACCAGTATATTATATATAGACTAATCATTAAAACCTAATTTTGAATACATTATTTTTTTTTGAATCCTCACCTGAGGACATTTTTGTATTTATTTTATTTTATTTTATTTTATTTTTTTATCCTCACCTGAGGACATTTTTGCATTTATCTTCAGATAGAGCAGGAGGGAGGAAGAGACAGAGAGAAACATCAATGTGAGAGAGACACATTGAGTCGTTGCCACCTACACTACCCCAACCTGGGCCAAGGACAAACTGCAATCGAGGTATGTGCCCTTAGAGGGAACCGAACCCGGGCCTTTCTGGTCCGCAGGCCGACGCTCTAATGCTGAGCCAAATCGACCAGGGCTGAATATATTCTTTTTTTTTTTTTTTTGGTACATGCCCCTAGAGGGAACCGAACCCAGGACTCTCGTCCACAGGCCGATGCTCCAACCGCTGAGCCAAATTGGCCAGGGCTGAATACATTCTTTAATGTGCCTTTGTAATTTCTTTAAATGTATCTGTGATCACTGAGCAAGTCTTAAAACTTAGTGTTACTATTAGAATTTAGAAAACCTTGATTTTACAAATAATAGTGTTCCAAAGGTTTATTTCTGCATGTATTTGGGGGGGAATCTAAATAAGTTTTCCTGTAGACAAATTATTATATTTGATAGATAACTTTCCCAATCTAGCCAACAAAAACCCTTTTATCCCTATAGAGCAGAAGTGTGAAACCTAGCCGCTGTGTGTGACAGTGCTTCTGAGGGGAGGGCACTCTCGGCCTCCACCTTTTGGACTGTCAGAAGCTCAGCGTGCCCCGTCCCAGTGCAGTGAGACGGGCCTGCCTCTCTTCCTCCTCCCAGCAGGCACCACGGTCCCCTCTGGTCGTCTTGGCCTGGGGTGGGAGTTGGGGGTCAGGAAAGGAGGCATAAAACAGTGGTCAGGGAAGCTGTGGCTTCTTCTCTTAAGTCTCTAGGGGAAAGTTCACAAGTGGGTTTTGGGGCCTTACTCAGTTTATTTAACTGAGGCAGCTTTTATTTGGTCTCCTGAAGTCTTACAGAGTTTTTGTAGTTGACTGAAAATGAGGAGATCACACATAAAAACCTGGGTTCCCAGCTTCTCTGGAAGAAGCTAACTTGAGAGGCCCTGTAAGGATTCCCTTTGTTTGCACCTGGGCGTCTGTCTGCTCACGTGTGCCGTCTCCTTAGGCCACGGCTTTGAGTTTGGGACCCTGTTTCCTTCCTCATGAGCAGAGGTGACGTCTGAGGTGCGTCCCTCAGAGCCAGGAAGCAGATGGTGACTGAACTGGACAAGCTGTAGATGTCCTCTGACAGGACAGGGAAGGTGTGGGTGCCGGTCACATAAGAGCTGGGACCTGTTAGAGGGAAGGCCATGGTTTCCTTTTAAACCTTTCTTTCCATTTTGCCTTTCCTTGTGGTAACGAGAAGACTGTTTAGGGTAGGGAACGTGGTAGGTTAAGCAACTTGGAGTAAGAAAGGAAAAGCGACGGGTGTTTTTCCTTCATTACTTTATACTATTTATTGCTTTTCCCTCCCCTGAGGTAAAGAAGGGGATGTGGAGAAAGTGCTTATGGTTCCCATGGTAGCTGGTTAAGCACACCATGTCCTCTGTCCCAACCCTGCAGCCTGGTCTGTCTCCCAGGCTGCTGCAGGGCGCCGAGATGAAGCGGAGGTGGCGGGGACAGGAGCTGGAGCGGAGCAGAGGGGAGCCCCTAGTGATTTCTGTGGGGAAGAGAAGAGTTCTGCCCTTGCCTAGCTGGGGCTGCTGTATTGTGTAACCCTTCTGGCAGAAGTCAGCAAAGCAGTGTTCTGATGCATGAAATCCTTTAAAACCAAAACCAAAGTGCTTGAGAGCCCTACAGTTCTTTCTTTTGACACTCGAATACGAAAAACAGTTTTTGATTTTTTTCTTAAATTATAATGACATAATTCTGCACTTTAATTTTTTATAGTGATCTAAAGAATCCAAAGAACAGATTTTACAATTCTCTTAATAGAAACTGCAGGTTTTGTGTTAAATTTAAACATATACCTAATGTGAATTCAACTTAATAGAATTAGTTGGTTACTCACTGTCTGTTATCAGCACTTTTTTCGATGGGCTGGAAAACTTCCACATTAGGCTGTTTTGCATTTGTACCTCTTTCTGTTTGTTTTACATTTGTTAAATTGACTGCAGCAAACTCTTATCCATAGTGCATTTTATTCGGTCTCTAGGAAGGAGTTTATGTTGGGCAAAACAACAAAACTGAACATCTGTTTTCTTCTTTCTATATAACATTAAGGAGAAAAACTGTAATGTGAAATACACACACACGCGCACGCGCGTGTGTGTGTGTGTGCTATAAAATTACACTTTTTATGATATATCTGCTGTCCTACAATAGAGAGATGTATTTCAGGTCACTGAAAGGATTTTCATTAACCCAAAAATGAGTGGTGCCTACCTAACCTTGGGTGGGCCTCAAGTTCTCAGGCATCTCATAAACCCCTGAAATAATATGTGAAACTGTGTGTATAAATGTTTGTATTGGGGATGATAATATATGCATTTTTCTCATTGGAGATTTTATAGATGACCTTCTTATGCTAGTGTAACCTCATATGTGCCCCCAAATCTGTGTACATACAATTCCACATGGGAAGGAAATTGCATTTTTTTATCACCTTGGATTAGACCTCGTAAAACTTAGGAAAGATAGAGATTAAACAAAAAGATATATTGTCTATAACATTAGGTTTTGTCAGATGTGCTGCTGTTACAAAACCAGTCTAATGAATATTAGAATATGTCTTTGCACATTTGTGGGATAAATTTCTGGAAATGAACTTTTTCAATCAAAGAATATGGATGTTTCTGTACCGCAGGCCGACGCTCTAACCGCTGAGCCAAACCGGCCAGGGCAAGAATATGGATGTTTAACATTTTCAGGGATAGAGCCAAATTGCCTTAACTTCCCCTTTTAAAAAATGTTTTGCTGTGGAAAACTAGTCAGATGAGTATATGGAACCCCCATGAATCCATTACTCAACTTCAACAATGATCAGTTCAGGGTCAGTCTTGTTTAATCCATACCCTTATCCATTTCCACCCTTCTGAATTATTTTGAAACAAATCCCACATATCATTTTAAATAATTTAGTATGTACCTCTAAAAGATAAGGATTTTAAAAAGCCGTAACTACAGTAATATTTTTATACTTTAAATAATTGAGTTTTTGTATTGAGTTAGTCATTGTTTAAATTGTAATTGACTCATGAATGCCATTTTTATCCTCAACAATTCATTTGTTTGTATCAGTGTTTACATAAGGTCAGCACATTGCAATTGGCTGATATGTCCTTTACATCTTTTTAAATTTAAAATTTTCAGTCAATCTTTTTATCTACCCCCCTTACATTGTATTTATTAAATAAACCAGGTTTTTGATATGTAGTTTTTAGTCTGTATTTTACTAATTGTATACCACTGGTGTAATGAACACGTTAGAGTCCTCTGTATTTCCTATAAATGTGTAGTTGTATCGAGAAGCTTAACTGAATTCAGGTTTATAGGTGGTGTGTTATTCAGTCTGGCTGACTTTTTTGAGGTTGGTCATTGAGATGTTCAGGGGTTAGATTCATTAACTCTGAGGGTTGTAAAAAGTAATATTTTAAGTTATCTTTCCATTTTTACTTAGAAACTGGATTAGTTTTATAAAGCTGAATTCCCCCTCATCTATTATTTCTTGTGGTATAGGTCATATAGGAAAAAGATAAAGGCTTAATTCTTTCTGTTTACTGAATAGATTTCAAAATAATGAATTGACTGACTAGCATTCTCTAGTGTGGTGATCAGTCAGTTCCAGTTCATTATCAGTATTCAAATTGTCCCATCTTTGGACAGTGAGAACCTCTTAAGTTGACTCTTGAGTGCATTGGGAAGACTTGAACTTCCTTGCTATTCCACCAGGTATTTCAGACTCATCTTGTAAATTATCTACCCAGACCTGCAATCAGCCATGTGTCCTAGGAGCCCTGGTTCCTAACACTTTTATCCTTGGATCCAGTTAATCTATTGTCTTCATAATAAGCCTTCATAGAAATCAAAAGAAATTTAAGATTTATAATCAATCAGTGTACTTCTAATGCAAAGTTAAGGCCCCTAGACAAGAAATTGTACTTTTGAAGTGGTTATATAAGTATTCCTTGGAAAAGAGTACACCCACGTACGCTCAGTTGTCCATTTGGCAGATGCCTCTGCTGGGAAGTACATTTTCCAATATAACTATTGGCTTTTCTGCAATCCAAGTAGCTTGGCAAGTATTTAGGGTTAGATGATGAGACTTCCCTCAGTACAGAAAAGGACCACGGACTCCCAGCGGTGCACACAGCCGATTGGAAAGCTGCAGTCTGTTGATATAGACGGACTAAATAATGAGATAGGCGCTAAAGGAATTTGTTCATGAGGTCTTCAAGTCTCTTATTGCCTCTCCTCATTACCTGGCTATGTATTTCATTTGATATGGAACTGATTACTTATAGTTATAGAATTGTGACCACATTCATGTAATTCATTTAAAACCTAAATTAAAATCATATAGTGCAGCAATTTTCAACCTTTTTCATCTCATGACACACAAACTAATGACTAAAATTCTGTGGCACGCCAAAAAAATATATATATTTTGCTCATCTGGCAAAAATAAAAATAGGTATAATTTTGATTAATTCACACCAGATGACTATTGGGTTGGTTGTTTTTGTTTATTTGACAGTCTAAGGGAAAAGAGGTCCGTGCCCCTGACTAAATAGTCAAGTATTCCATGTTTTAAAAATTCTTGCAGCACATTGGTTGAAAATCACTGAAAAAGTGGCACATTTCACTAATACTATGAATCAGAAATCTCTCAGATTTTTTCTTTTTCTGAAGAATATCTGGGTACCAATTATTATAAAAGATACACATCCCCAAACTTGCTTCTATATATAAACATTCTCTTTATTTAGCTTTTGCATTTTTTTTTTTTAATCTCCACCTGAGGATATTTTTTCACTTATCTTTAGACAGATTAGGAGGGGAGGGAGAGAGACACATCAACTGGTTGCCTCCCACATGACCCTGACCAGGGCCAGGGACGAACTGAAACCGAGGTACGTGCCCTTGGCCAGAATTGAACCCGGGTCTCATTGGTCCGCGGGCCAATACTCTAACCGCTGAGCCAAACCAGCCAGGGCAACTTATGCATTATTATTATTATTATTATTATTATTATTATTAGTGTTAGCTTTACCAAAACCTTTATGAATGTAAAAAAATTTAATTTTGCAGTAACGAAATTTTGTTTGACTTTTCACTTGCTCTAAAACTTAGAATAGTGCTGGACATAAAGGAAATAGTCAACACCATTTGGAGCATCTGTCATAGTTTCTGTGCTTTATCCCTCTGCCTTCAAAATTTGTGACCTTCAGTTGCTTTTGGTTGGACTAAGTTCACCTGACATTCTATTTAAAAAGAAACACGACAATTATATAATTCTCTTGTATAAATTCATGTGTTTAGTAAACCTTGGCAAGGGTGGGGAGGGAGGTGGGAGAGTAGGGGCTGCTGGATACTGTGTGACACTGTGTTACCAAAGTGAAAAAGACAGACTCTCTGTGCTGAGTGAAGGAATAGACCCAAAGGTAAAAGGTGCGCTGCCTGCACACTGCGCGACACGCAGACAGGCGGAGGGAGCACGGACCCCGTGTCGGGCTCTGGTCCTGTAGCTCAGACCTGCCAGTACAATCTGGGGCGACATACTTAATTTCTCTAGGCCTTAATTTCCTCACTTGTGTTTGGTGGTGGGAGTGTGAAAGAACTGATTTGGAGTTGGGAGGAGCATTTTAGGAAATGTGCCCTCAGCAGTCACATGTGAGCCGAGTCTTACATCACTGAAGTGTTGTTTCTTTGCCATTCCCCTCCTGTGTTCGCATAGCCGTCACTTGTTGGAGAAGTTCGCCTCTGCCTGCCTCCCACTTCTACCCAACTCATTCCAGCCTCCTGTTCAGCGTCTGTCTCACTCTGTGTTTGCTTTTTATCACTCGGGTCTGCAGGTTCATTCATCACTGTTTCCTCTCATTGCCATGTCGTTCCTGATACTTGTTGAATGAGTGTCCAAGTCAGACGAGAAGTCAGGGAAGGGCACTCGAAGCCCAGAGAGGAGCATTGACAACTCCACAGACTTGTGAAAGGGCTAGCTCGGGTGTCCAGAAAGGAAGGCCAGACATAGGTGGGAAGGGAGGTTCAGGGTAGAGTATACGCTGCTACTGAAATTAGTGCTGGAAGTGATTGTGGAAAATTCTGGGGTGGTGTCTGTTTTTTTAAAAACTGGTTTGGGCTGGGTTAGATTAGAATTAGTGCTGAGTATTTACCTTTAAAAAAGAAAGCCCTGACCAGATTTGCTCAGCAATTAGAGCATTGGCCTGTGGACCAGAGAGTCCCAGGTTCAATTCTGGCCAAGGACATGGACCTCGGTTGCAGTTTGTCCCCAGCCCTGGTTGGAGTCATGCAGGTGGCAATCAATCGATGTGTCTCTCTCACATCAATGCCCCCCACCTTCCTCCCACTCTGTCTGAAGATAAATGTAAAAAATATCCTCAGGTGAGGATTATAAATAAATAAATAGATAGATAGATAAAAAATAAGTAAGTAAGTAAATAAATAAATAAATAAATGAAAAAAGAAAAGAAACTACTGTATTGTAGTCCATTTTAGTGAAAAGCCTATTTTTTTAGTTTGGGTAAAAGTTTGTTTGTTTGCTTGTTTTTTCCAGAAACTGTTTCACTAAAGTTATTCTGTTGTCAGTTAGAACTGAGTTTTTAAGCAGATAATTATGATCCACTTTGTTTTTAGGAAAATCTCCATGGAGCAGGGTCTCCCATGTTGAATGCTGTTGATATTTTGGCCATGAGAAGTCTGTGTTGTAGGGCTGTCCTGTGCATTGTGTGCTGTTTGACAGGATCCTGAGCCTCTACCCTTAGGATGCCAGTAACACTTCCTGCCCAACCCCACCCCAGCTGTGACAACCACAGTGTCTCCAGACATCGCCACATAACCCCTTGGGGGCGACGTGCCCTGGCTGAGCAGCAGTGTGTGCAGCCGTGGCAGGTGATCTGCGTGTAAGACGCTGCAGGCCCAGACCAGGTGATAGGAAGCGAGCACGACGTAGCCCAGGGAGTTTGGGGGTGGGAATCAGCTCTTGCAGAGAGGACTAGGGGCAGATGTAAGAGATTTGTGAGAATCAGTAAGACTTGGTAACCAACTACTGTAGATCTAGAAGGGAGGGCGCCTGAGAAGATTCTTTGGCTTTTTTCTTAGTTGGCTACATGTAAAGCAGTAATGTTAACCTAGAGTAACACAGAAAGAATATTTTCTTAGGGTTTGGCCCAAGGATTCTCGGGCCTGGAGGAAGCAGTTCTTGGACACTAGAGTCTGAAAACTAGTGTAGATTCCTAAACTGATAGAATGTTTGATACGGAAAGAACTTTCAAAGACATTTGATTCATTTTTTCGGTGATATAGAGAAGGATAAGATACATGCTGACGATTAGCAGCAGAACCTATTCGAGAGCACAGGTCTCCTAATTCTCAGGTTTTGTGTGCTTTAGTTTTTAGTAACATTACTCTTATTTTCAAGTAGAAACATTTTCTTTATATGCTCCCCACCTTTTCTGGGTTTCTTATGCTAAGTATGCTGAATATACTTAAAGAATTTACTTTGCCCATCCCTAGAAATTATTTTAAAGAAGTATAGAAACTTGTTTTTTTCAGATGTCATTGTCAGTATCTTAGTATAACATGGTATGTGTGTATAAGTGGTTCTCCAGATGCCACAAATACAGCACTGCCATCTCCCTGCCCCCAGTACATTAGGGCACAACTGTAGTTAGAGGAGCTGTGTGGGTCTTAGCCTATGACATGTAATCATTATGGTCTCTTCATAGTACTTTCAAATAGTAAATGTTAGCCCAGCCGTGTGACTCAGTGGATTGGGCATCGTCCCATGGACTGAGAGGTCCTAGTTCGATTCCTGGTCAGGGCACATGCCCAGGTTGCTGGCTCGATCCCCAGTAGGGGGCGTGCAGGAGGCAGCTGATTGATGTTTATCTCCTACATCAATGTTTCTATCTTCTCACCCTCCCTTCCTCTCTCTAAAAAAAAATCAATTAAAACATATTTTTAAAAACAGTAAATGTTAAATTTTAGAAAATTGTTTGTTAACACACTGATATATGTCATAATTTATATAGACTACAGGAATTGATGTTCAACTTCCTGACCACAGTGCTGAAAACTTATTTTTGTGTACTTATTTGGATGGTACTTCTCCTATTCCTAGTTATTCCCATGCAAGTAATAACACTTAGAAATCCCTTTTCTCTACTGTCATCAGCTCCCTCTTACTTTCGTTTTACTTTCCTTGTTACCAACAGAAATTCATTTGGGTGTTTTTAATCTTGAAGGTAAAGAACAGTCCCCCTTGGAGATAAGTATGCATCCAGTTGCCACAGCTCCACTCTCAGTGTTTGCTAAGGAGTCGACGTCCTCCAAACACAGCGACCACCACCACCACCACCACCACGAGCACAAGAAGAAGAAGAAGAAGCACAAACACAAGCACAAGCACAAGCACAAGCACGACAGCAAAGAGAAGGACAAGGAGCCTTTCACTCTGTCCAGCCCCGCCAGCGGCAGGTCTATTCGCTCTCCTTCTCTCTCCGACTGAGCGGGGCAGGGGACTTCCCTCGGGGTCTGGGAGATCGTGTAACTAAAGCTTTGGCCTCTGTGAAAAATGATAAAATGGGGGGAAATTACCTCCCATAGAAATTCAGAATCCATTTAAATTCTAAGTAATTTGATTTACATTATTTATACACTTGGGATGTGATAAGGAAAATGTGTTTATGTTCTGGGTAAACCATTTCGTCCCATTACGTCCTTACAGTGTGCACACATGCGCACACACCCCTGCACACAGGCAGCCGTGTTTTCACAGAGGCAGTCCCCGCGCATCCTGGATCCCATGTGTACTGCCAGGAATGGTCTTTGAAAGCCTGTGATGGCTGTTATCGGGCAAAGTTTTAAACAGAAGCTACTGCCAAATATGTGGTGAAACCGCTCTCTCCAGGGATATATTACACGACACCCTTGGGAGTCCTGAAGGAGACAAGCTTTCCTGTAGCGATCTGCTCTGTTGCACGTTTTTAGTGTGTTAACCACAGAACCAAAGCATCACAATTTCTAAATAAGACTACATGGTAATTTGCCCTAAATTACCGAAATTTTTAGAAGCAGCTTTAAAAAAAATTGAATAACTCTTTTGATAATGCATTTAGCAACTTTGATGTTGGAATTTAACAACTATCAAATCTAGCTCTCAAATCAAGATGTTTAAATTATGTTATTTTTTCATTAAGCATAAGTGAATATGTCCATATGTAGAATATGTTTGCTAAATTTGAACAATTGACACCCAACACATTTGAAAATTATTTCTATAAAACCAATTATGATACCTTAAAATGGTGTCTGGATACTGTTTATCGACATGGACATGGACAATTTGGCCCTCACGAGAGCATACCGTAAGCATTTAAAAAACATGAACGTTTTGGTTTCATACATCAATAGTTTGTATGTTTGTTTTTATTTCTGAATTCTCCATGTACTTTATCGTTGTTTAAAAACTTTTTACATGTGTTGTATTTTTATCATTTCCCTTATCACTAGAAAGTTTGGAAGGTGCTTCTTCCCAGAATAGGTATTTCAAAGGGATCCAATAGTTAGACTTTTAAATATACTTTTATTTGTATTTAACTTGTTTAATAAATAACTTTTTAAATTGATTGTTCTGCCTTTGCATCTTTTTATCTCGTTACCTCTCTCTGTGTGAGCATAGAATACCTATCTGCAGAGTTTGTGGGCAGCTGCGTGGACAGGTGGGATTTGAGTTGCCCCGTGAGGAAGAATGATTTCGGTGGGCAGAGGTGGGGTCAGGTTCTCTGAGCCAAAGAAACTAGTTTGAAAAGTGTGGAAGAAAGCAAGGACGTGTGCAGGAATTGTGGACCAGCACGGGCCAGGGGTGTGAGCGAGAGGGAGTGTGAGCAGACCCGCAGGCCCCAGTGGCATTGATGTAAAGGGTCCGGAGAGCTGAGTGTTGGCTCACCGAACTATTCTTGGAAAAATGGAACGTTTTCTATTACACTGTGCAGTGATACCATATACAGAATTCCCAGCTTTGAAAATAATAATGATGGATTTCAAAATAATTAGTATTGTAGGAAGACAGTGACAAATAATAGCCACCTACATAATTTAAGCACTTCTTATGTGTCCAGTACTGCACCAGGAACTATGTTATTTCTGAATTGCATATGTATATTGTTAACAGTTTTTTATGGTGAGCTATCAGTTATTTAAGTTGATGGTTAGGAGCAGACAATGCAAAAAGTTATTTTATTCATATTTTTGAAATAGGTAATTACACGTAATCAACACAAAGTTCTAATGTCAGTTTCCCCACGCTCGTTCCCTGAGGCAGTCACTGTTGCGAGTATTACATGTATCTTTCCAGAATAAGTCTTTACAGGAGATACATTTTTTAAACAAATGATAGAGAAATTTATATTTTTGTATAGTTTATCTTATGACTCACATTTTGTGTCACCAACAAAGGTCTTCCTCATTGCATGATTATAAAACTCATTTTTTTCTATTAGCTTTAAAGTTCTAGGTTTTAGCCCTGGCCGGTTTGGCTCAGCGGTTAGAGCGTCGGCCTGCGGTCCGGAGAGACCAGGGTTCGGTTCCCGCTAAGGGCATGTACCTCAGTTGCAGTTTGTCCCCGGCCCTGGTTGGTCGTGCGGGTGGCAGCCACTCGATTGTCCCTTTCACGTCGATGTTTCTCTCTCTCTCTTCCTCTCTCTCCCTCCCACTCTATCTGTACAAAAAATGGAAAAATGTCCTCAGGTGAGGATGAAAAAAAAAAAAAAAATTCTATGTTTTCGGTTTATTCATCTGGAATTTATTTTGATAGAAGATAGGACATAGGGGTCACACTTTTTCCCCTTCCAGAATGCTACCCAGTACTATGTGTTTAAAACATCTGCTCCCTCTGGATTTCAAGTGTTATATACCAGATTCCCTAGTATAGTTGGGTCCATTCTGGACCTTGTAGCTGGTTTCATGGACCTGTGTACTCATCTGCCTGTACCACACTGTTTAGATTATTGTAGCACCAGGTGTGGTAGGGCTGGCTTCCTCTCATTTCTTTGCCAGGTTTTTGGTTATTCTTGTGGGTTATTTTCTTCTT
This sequence comes from Molossus molossus, assembly GCF_014108415.1. Lineage (NCBI taxonomy): Eukaryota > Metazoa > Chordata > Mammalia > Chiroptera > Molossidae > Molossus > Molossus molossus. The sequence continues at coordinate 60,058,269 of NW_023425351.1, read as the reverse complement.
CTGGTTGACTTACTGGTTTATACACAATAATACTTGTTCCTTGTGGTGTACATTCGTGTGGGTTTTGACAAATACTTGGATTGTGTATCCAGCCACCACAGTTCCGTCACTCCGGAGTTCCCTCCTGCCGCCCCTTCCAGGCAACCCCTCCAGCACCCACCCAGCTTCCGCTGTTCCGTTCCTGTCACCTTGCTCCCTGGCTTCCACCCATCAGGTGTCCATCCTTACAACTTAGCCTTTTTCTGGGTTAACTTTTCTATATAAATATTGGAATCAATATTCAACCTTCTCCTTGAAATTGTTTTTGTAGTGGGTATTGGTTGTGTGTTCAATCAAGGGCTAACTTAGAATTGCTATCTTGGTGTTAATTATTCCTATGAAGGAATCGATATTACTATGAACATAGTATTTCTTTTTTTTTAATCCTCACCCAAGGACTCTTTTCCATTGATTTTCAGATAGAGTGGGAGGGAGGGAGAGAGAGAGAGAAACATCGATGTGAGAGACATTGTCTGCTTGCCTCCCGCACAACCCTGAACTGGGCTGGGGATGAACCACAACTGAGATATGTGCCCTTGTCCAGAATCGAACCTGCAACTCTGGTCTGCAGGCTGACGCTCCAACCACTAAGCTAAACCAGCCAGGGCTAGTATTTCTATTTAACTACATCATAAGGTGGTTTGTTTTTTGGTTTGGCATTCTATAAATGGTGAGTGGTTTTTTGTTTTTTTTTTTCATTATAAGGTTATGTATATTCCTTTAAGCTGGTTTTGTACTTAGCTACTCCATTAATCAGGGTTCTCCAGAGAAACATGTGCGCGCGCGCACACACACACACACACACACACACGTTACAGAGTGTTGACTCAGGTGATTATGGAGGCTGAGAAGCTCTACAGTCTGCTGTCTACAAGTAGGGGCCCAGGAAAGCTATTGGTGTATAAGAGCTTGGGAGCAAGAGCCCACAGAATAGATTCCAGTCCGGTTCTGAAAGTCTGAGGACCAAGACTGGGGGTCAGCTCTCCTACAATCAGGTAGAGATGGACTTTAGCCTTCCGCCACCTCTTTGTTCAATGCAGGCCTTCAGCTGATTGGGTGATGACCACCCACATTGAGAGGGCCATCTGCTCTCCTCGGTCCACCAATCCAAATGCTAATGTCTTCCTGAAACACCCTCACAGACACACCCAGAAATAATGTTTGACCGGCTATCTGGGCATCTCTTGGCCCAGTCATGTTGATATCTAAAATTAACCATCACAGCCCTGGCTGGTTTGGCTCAGCAGTTAAGAGTATCGGCCTGCGGACCAGAGAGTCCCTGGTTCGGTTCCCGCTAAGGGCACGTACCTCTGTTGCAGTTTGTCCCTGGCCCCAGTTGGGGTCATGTGGATGGCAGCCAGTCGATGTGTCTCACGTCGATGTTTCTCCCTCTTCCTCCCTCTCTCCCTCCCACTCTATCTGAAGATAAATGTAAAAGTACCCTCAGGTGAGGATGTGAAAAAAAAAAATTTAACCGTCACAGCTACATTACTCAATTCTCATTTTTGCAATATTTTTAATGCATTTCTTGGGTTGTACTTGAAAATAATCACATCTGTAAATGATGGTAATTTTATTAGCTCTTCTCTAATTTTTGTACATTAATTTCTAGTTTCTTCTTTTCTGAGTTTCTCTTGTTGAGTGTGCCTGAGAGCTGCAGGGATGGGCACCCCCTCTCAACACCCTCCTGCACCTCTGTTCTCTTGGGTTTGGTAGCCCTTCCTCCTGTGTTGTGGGTTTGCCTTTCAAATTTTTTACAATGTGGAGTTTACAATTTCTGTTTCTTGTTCTTCTTTTGAATGGTTCTTAAGGAGAGAATGGAGAAACTACTTTACTACCAAAGTCTTTTAAACTTAAAAAAATATTTCTTTTCATCCTCACCCGAGGATATTTTTCTATTTATCTTCACATAGAGTGGGAGGGAAAGAGAGAGAGAGAAACATTGACTGGTTGCCTCCTGCACGACCCGACCAACCAGGGCCGGGAACGAACTGCAACCGAGGTACGTGCCTTGACCGAAATCGAACCCAAGACTCCTTGGTCCGCGGGCCGACACTCTAACTGCTGAGCCAAACCGGCCAGGGCTAAAAAAAACATTCTGATATGAGTATCTTCCTTACATTGAAATCCTTGTGTGGTAAATAGCTAGAAAGCTACTTAGTTTCCCCCTCCTCTTCTGACCCATTGCTACTGTTCCAACGTTTTACTGCAAGCAAGTGAAATGTCTTCCTATCAAGTGGGCTGCAGCCCCAGCGGAGCTGTCTGTCGCAGCTCTTGACCTCTGGCACCCCTGCCTCTGAGTGTCGGCTGCACCTGATGACTCCCCCAGAGAACAGAGTGCGGAACGGGGAAATGTTCCTTTACGGTCAAGGAAGACAGACGGCCTTAACCCAGAGATTAGGGCAGACGTCACCAGTGGGAATTCACGTTCATGTCACGTCCTGCTCTGTGATGTGATGAAAAGGGCACCTCTGTGGGTATAAACCCACAATCCCAGTCGACCCGGTCTAATGAGAAGAACCATGAGGCAAACTTCAAATGAGGGATATGCTGCAAAACATCCCTCAAAACTATTACATTGGTGAACAGCAAGGAATGACTGAGACCATCACAGACCGGAGGACACTCAGGAGACATGGGTTTTCCTAGATTGGATCCAACAACCGAAAAAGGACAGTGGTGAAGAAACTAGGGAAATCCAAATTCATGCTGGAGTTCAGTGAATGTACGAATATTGACTTCTTAGATCTGGCGAGTGTTCTGTGGGAATGGAACGTGTTAACAGTAGGGGAAATCCGGGGAAGGACATACCTGCTGAGAAGGAAACTTACTAATGGGATTGTAATCCTAAGCTATGAGAATAGTTTGATCAATTCTGTAGCCTATTTACTATGATAATGTAGTCAGTAGGACAGATAGTCCCTGTCCTCAAAGATCTCACCACTGAGAACAGGTGCTTTCTCATGTCAACTCATGGTGCTCACAGGGTTTACTAGGAAGGGCCCTTCCGTGTTTTACTATGATGGCATTTGGTTGGAACATTGATTAGAGTAACACTAATGTACATTCACTTCAGTGATGTTCTTTTTTTTCTCCCCTTTTTATTGAATTTATTGGGGTGACACTGATTAAGAAAATTCTACACGTTTCAGGTGCACAATTCTACAACCTCATCTGTACACTATGGGGTGTTCACTACCACAAGTCAAGTCTCCATCCGTCACCATTTATTTCCCCTATACCCTCTTCCACCTCCTCCACCCCCTCCCCTCACCCCAACAGCTGTTGCTCTGCCCTCTATCTATGAGTATGTCATGAAGTGACATCCTTAACTTGATTGGTGTGATAGGTACAAGTTTGCCTGCCGTGCAAACTGATGTGCAGGAGTTCGAACAAAGGAGAATTACGTCAAGTATATTATTTCATTTCCCTGCTCTCAAACATCAAGAAGCAGGCTCTATCTAGAGCACTTTGCTTTTTCAATAGGAATATCTAGCTGCCAGTAACAAATATTCTGTGTAATGTTAGATATTGCAAATATAGTACAGAAGGAGGAAAGGACTCAGCAAATTGAGTGGGTCCAAAGGGTTGAAAATTTTTATTATTTCTCAAGATAAACTTTTACCCCAAAAATATGCTGCTTGGGTGTGTGAAGTCCTTCCCGTCTGACTATGAGTCACTGAGGGCGGAGGTCATCCCATTATCCTGTTTATGATGTTTATTCGCCTTTAACCATCTAGTGTCGCCTCGGGTCACCATTGGCACTTACAGGCTTGGTTTTTATTGAATATAAAAGCAGAAGGTGATTTTATCAGCCAGAGACTACACAATATGTGGAGAGATTATGGTTCTGGAAAACACACCCTGGGTTCTATGTCCCATCTTCATAGGTGTCTAGTGACTAAATCACCCTTCTCAAATGAGAAGACTAGATAAATTATCTCAAAGTTTTCTTTTTTTTCCTTCTGAGTCTTTTAAATTTATTTTTCATCTTTATTGTTGAATGTATTACAGATGTTCCGTATTTTCCCCCCCATTGCATTGACCCCTTCCTCCTCACTCCCCCCCCCCCCCCCCGCCTTTTCCCACACTATTGTCTGTGTCCATTGGTTATGCATATAAGTTCTTTGGTTGATTTCTTCCCACCCCCCAAACTCCTTTCCCTTTGAGGTTTGTCAGTCTAGCAACCAATTTGTACTTCTTAATCCCTTCACCTTTTCACCCATTCCCCCAACCCCACTCCCATCTGGCAACCAACAAAATGTTCTCTGTACCTATGAGAATGTTTCTGTTCTACCTGTTCATTTTGTTTGTAGATTCCATTGTCGATGGATATGTATTCATTGCCATTTTGTTTGTTCATATTTTTTATCTTTTTCTTCAAGAAGATCCTTCAATATTTCATATAATAATGGTTTGGTGGTGATGAACTACTTTAGCTTTTCCTTGTCTGGGAAATTCTTTTTATGGCCATCGATTCTAAATGACAGCTTTGTAGGATAGAGTAATCTTGGTTGTAGGTTCTTGCTTTTCATCACTCTGAATATTTCTTGCCACTCCCTTCTGGCCTGCAAAGTTTCTTTTGAGAAATCAGCTGACAGCCTTATGGGAACTCCTTTGTAGGTAACTAGCTGCCTTTCTCTTGCTGCTTTTAAGATTCTCTCTTTGTCTTGAACCTTTTGCATTTTGATGATGATGTGTCTTGGGGTGGGCCTCTTGGGGTTCATCTTATTTGGGATTCTCTGTGCTTCCTGGACTTGTATGTCTGTTTCCTTCACCAAGTTAGGGAAATTTTCTTCTGCCATTATTGTTTCAAATAGGTTTTCAATTTCTTGTTCTCTTTCTTCTCCTTCTGGCACCCCCAAGATGCGAAGGTTGGCACGCTTGAAGTTGTCCCAGAGGCTCCTTACACTATCCTCATTTAAAAAAATTTTTTTTCTTTTTGCTGTTCTGATTGGGCATTTTTTGCTTCCTTATATTCCAAATTGATGGTTTGCTTCTAGTCCTTTTTTTTTTTTTTTAATCTTTATTGTTGAATGTAGAATGTATTACAGATGTTCCTCATTTTTCCCCCATTGACCCCCTCCTCCCCACTCCTACCCGCCTTCCGCCTTTTCCCACACTATTGTCTGTGTCCATTGGTTATGCATATAAGTTCTTTGTTTTATTTCTTCCCACCCCCCAACCCCTTTCCCTTTGAGGTTTGTCAGTCTAGCAATGAATTTGTACTTCTTAGTCCCTTCACCTTTTTCACCCATTCCCCTAACCCCCCTCCCATCTGGCAACCAACAAAATGTTCTCTGTATCTATGAGAATGTTTCTGTTCTACCTGTTCATTTTGTTTGTAGATTCCATTGTTGATAGATATGTATTCATTGTCATTTTGTTTGTTCATATATTTTATCTTTGTCTTCAAAAAGACCCTTCATCATTTCATATAATAATGGTTTGGTGGTGATGAACTCCTTTAACTTTTTCTTGTCTGGGAAACTCTTTATATGGCCATCGATTCTAAATGACAGCTTTGCAGGATAGAGTAATCTTGGTTGTAGGTTCTTGCTTTTCATCACTCTGAATATTTCTTGCCACTCCCTTCTGGCCTGCAAAGTTTCTTTTGAGAAATCAGCTGACAGCCTTATGGGAACTCCCTTGTAGGTAACTAGCTGCCTTTCTCTTGCTGCTTTTAAGATTCTCTCTTTGTCTTGAACCTTTTGCATTTTGATGATGATGTGTCTTGGGGTGGGCCTCTTGGGGTTCATCTTATTTGGGATTCTCTGTGCTTCCTGGACTTGTATGTCTGTTTCCTTCACCAAGTTAGGGAAATTTTCTTCTGCCATTATTGTTTCAAATAGGTTTTCAATTTCTTGTTCTCTTTCTTCTCCTTCTGGCACCCCCAAGATGCGAAGGTTGGCACGCTTGAAGTTGTCCCAGAGGCTCCTTACACTATCCTCATTTAAAAAAAATTTTTTTTCTTTTTGCTGTTCTGATTGGGCATTTTTTGCTTCCTTATATTCCAAATCGATGGTTTGCTTCTTGGATTTACGTACTCTACTATTGAATGTGTGTAAATTATTCTTTATTTCAGTTAAGGCCTCCTTCATTTCTGACTGGTCCTTTTTTATGCTCTTGAGTCCCTCATTAAGTTTGCTGAGGTTCTCACTAAGTTCATTGAGCATCCCTATAAGCAGTATTTTGAACTCAGCATCTGTTAGGTTGCTTATCTCCATTTCACTTAGTTCTTTTCAAGGTGTTTTGTTCTGTTCTTTCATTTGGGATCTGTTTCTTTGTCTCCTCATTTTGGCTGCCTCCCTGTGTTTGTCTCTATGTATTGCTTAACGAGAGGTATGGAACTAACTGAGACCAGATGCTGCTTGTTTGAAAGAATTTAGGAAAACTTGAAGCAGGATCCAAGATAGGCCAATCCTATGGTTAAGCAAGTGGCAACAACTTGGGTGGGCCTGAAAGTTGGGTGGGGCGGGGCCTCAGGGAGTCACCAGGGCGGGGCAACCAGTGTGAGCCAGGTTGCTGGAGTCCCAGATATGGGGACTGTCTGCCGCCCCAGGGAAGGGCTCACCAAAGGAACAAAGACCTCTGACAGCCCGTTTGTCCTGGAGAAAGCCCCCTCTCCAGCCCTCGCTCCAGTGCCAAACAGCTCAGTTCTTCCCTGTATGACTCTGGTGCCCCTCAAGCTGCCTCCCCTCCGAGCTTAGAGGGAGAGAGTCCGATAAGTCCGTGCGCGGGCCCTTTAAGGAGCTGCCTGGGGCTCCAGCCCCTCAGCCTCCCTGAGCCTCAGTTCCTGCTGGTTTTCCAGCCAGAAATGATGGGGATTCTCTTCCTGGCACTGGAACCCTGAGCAGGGCACCTGGTGTGGGACAGGGACCCCTCAGTCCTCAGGGAGGACCTTCCCAGCCGAGGTGTCCTCCTGATATTATCCCCACACGTGGGTGTGGGCCCAGCCCGTCCCCTCCGCCCTCCTACCAGTCTCGGTGTGGCTGCTGCTGTAATTCCGTAGCTGTAGGACTTCCATTCAGCTCGGTGTCAGGCGGTTTTGAATGATGGTTGTTCTGTAGTTTAGTTGTAACTGTGATGTGATTGTGGGAGGACGGATACCACGTTACCTCCCCGCCATCCTGACAGGAGGTCTTCAGTTTTCTTGCCAGCTGCCAGACCCCTGTGGTTATTCTGTTACCCCTGCATAGTAAATACACAGAGCAATTACACGTTGTGGAAGAACATCTAGGTTATAAAGTTGGTATTTCAGTTTTTAACTACAGACAGCCTTGATTGATTGTTTTTTTATTTGAATTTTCTAGAAAGAACTTGAATTTCAGCCTCAGACCATCCGTGTGTGCTCAGAACATGTGCATAAGACTCGATGTAGTCAGATAGGTGACTATGGAAATTTTCAATGGACTGTAAACTATCTTTCCTGATCTCTTTGGACAGACCCATCTCCTTCCCAAGACCAGCTCACGACAAGGTGCATCAGCCGCCGTGCTTGGCTTTGGAGTTTTGACAGACTGTTCAGTCTCCCAGCTTTCACCGAGACGCTGGTACCCCCGGGTGCCTGCTCCGTGCGAGAGTCCAGAGGCGGTGTAAGGCCCCTACCTTGAAGGATCTAGGTTCCAGTAGTAGACTTAAAATGAATAGTTCAGTAGCAATAATAGGAACTTGAACCTCGCGTGTAAACTATCGGGGTACTTGAAGGCAGGCCGTGGGAGGAGTGGGGAAGCCCTGCCAACCTCTCTCCAATTCCAGACACGCTCTAGAACTCCCTGGCGGGGCGCTGCAGTGTTGCACATCCCGGACGTCCTGGCCTTTAAGAGAGAGCCCGTCCCTGAAGTCCCGTGACAGAAGGTCTGTCCGGGACTGACAATGCTGCTAGGGTTGACTCTGACTCCTAAATGTTCATCTATGCATATCAAATGAATAAGATTATGATGGAGTGAGCTTGAATAAAGCTCATGCCAAGCCCTGGCCAGTTTGGCTCAGTGGCTGGAGCGTCAGCCCGGGGACCAATGAGTCGCGGGTTCGATTCTGGTCAAGGGCATGTACCTTGGTTGCGATTTGTCCCCAGCCCTGGTTGCGGTTGTGCAGGAGGCAGCCACTTGATGTGTCCCTTTAACATCAATGCTTCTCTCTCTCTCTCTCTCTCTCTCTCTCTTCCATTGTCTCCCTCCCACTCTATATGAACAAAAGAGGAATAATGTCCTTGGGTGAGGATTCAAAAAAAAAAAAAAAAAGCTCATTCCATTAAAAGTACCACCTTTTACTTTGAGAATAAGTATGGCCACCCTAGATGCTTAGTGTTAAAAAGTCCTGTTACAGCCCTGGCTGGTTTGGCTCAGCAGTTAGATAGTCAGTCTGCAGACAGAAGGGTTTTATTTCTGTTAAGGGCATGTACCTGGGTTGAGGTTTAATCCTGGCCCCAGTCAAGGTCCTGTAGGAGGCAACCAATCAATGCGTCTCTCTCAGGTTGATGTTTCTCTCTCCCTCCCTCCCACTTTCTCTAAAAATCCATGGGAAAAAACATCCTCGGATGAGGATTAACAACAAAAAGTCCTGTTATTATGACAGTGGTAGGTGGTTTATTGGTTGGTGGGTTGTTGCTATGACTTTCATTTTAATGCTCCTACTTGGCAAGGTCAAAGTTGATAATCCTTGAATTCCCCAAGTCTAGCAGGCACTGCACTCGGTCCTTTGTAAACACAGCCTGTGTCTGTATGAAATGTGTCTTTCACTCTTTCACCCTATGGGAGGAAGTCAAGCCGGCAATACTGTGCTCATTTTCTGGTTGAGCAAACAGACTTGGAACCATGTGTTGTACATTTTCCATTAATGTAATACAGGCTTGTCCTGGTTGATTAAAAACCTGCTCTCCAGATACCTCTGTGCGCAGTAATTACATGCATCGAGTTATTATATATGAGGTCACCAGACCTCACTGATCCTTACACCTTCAGACATGGAACTGAGTCCTTTCCTGTGGTAAGGGAGACCTCATTCTTTAACGATTTTAATTAGTAATGGTACATTTTTTCAACTGAAAAATAGAGATGTCTCTTCTCCTGGCGGAAGCCTCTGACATCTTTTGACAATCTCGCTCGGAGGGGACACTGCGCACATCAGGTTTTGATTCTGCCCAGTTGTTTGCCATTCTGAGAGGAGCCAACCATGATCCAAAGGGGCCGGCATTCGGGCTCCAGGCTTAATCAAACAGCTGAGCTGCACAGTTCTTTTTCTATGAAATACAGAGTCTTTTTGTTAAATACAGATGTCCTTCTTCTGCATCTCAGGTGGTTGCTGCCGATCCGAAGCCTTAACAGAAGAGAGCTGGCTACTTCTTTCTTCTTTTCCCTCCAACCCCACAGTGGCCCTGTTGAGGCACACCTCAGCACATCTGTGAAGGGGGAAAGGGGCGAGTCTTAAATGGAGTCATTCGGGAGCAATGGGACCCTTCAAAATCATCTACCCAGTTGTCCCATTGACCCTTACGTGGTCATGGCTTAGGCTTTGGAGTGCACAGGCTGCCTTTGAACTTGATTTCTGTGTAGAAACTCTGTGAGTTGGGGTAAATTGTTTAACCTCTCCATTTGCAAAATAAAATAGCTAGCATCTGTTGGCCCTGGATGAGGACACCAGACTGTGTTAAGTGCTAAGCACAAATTCTCTCAATTCTTCCAGCCCCATGAATACCAATAATATTCAGTGTCCCCTCCCTTGCTTATAGAGTATCAATTGTGTTCCTTGTAGCTCAAGTGGCCATATATGGCAGAGTCCTGGCCATGGGGACATAGGCAGAAATGTTTTGGGGTTCTGCCTTTGCTATCCTGATCAAGAGGATCCCTGTGGCTGACTCTCTTCTGTTGTCTTTTTGCCCTAAATGCTGACGTGACATCTGGAGCAGCAGCAGCTATCTTGTGCTCCTGAAGAAAAGGCTGAAAGGATTGCTTATACCAGCCCTGGCATTGTTAAAATGCTAAACCAACATCTGCAGGTACCATTGTCCAGACTTTCAGTTATATAAAAGAATACACCCTTCATTTAAAGCCAGCGTGGTCAGATACCCCTCTACTTGCAGATGAATACATTCTTGACTGTTATAGGAAATACCATTATTATCTGCAATCTCCAGATGAGAAAACTGAGGGCCAAAGCTATTAAATCACTTGTCTGATTCACACAGCTACATGTTGATAGAACTGGAATTCAGACCCCACAAGGCTGACCTGGAGCCCGTTCTTAACCACGTACCGTGTGATTTTTGGAGGAATGAAATGTAATTACCTGTACACAGCGTGGTGCCCAGCTCGTAGCACATGCTCATCGAGGTGGCTCCTGCCATCACAGCTCCTGGTGAGTGCTTAGCAGTGTGACTCTCAAGTCAGACCCTGAAGTTATTTTCCATTCTGAGAGGGGTCAGCTTTCATCCTAAAAGGCTGTTTTTTTTGTTTTCATGCTTAATTGAACAGTCCAGCTTCATGGCTATTGGAGATGCTTGGTAAGTTTGTTGAATGAGTGAATGGATCATGCTCTTAAAGAAAATGTCCTAAATGCCACTTTTAGGATGTTGTTATTGTATGTATTTTTGGTAATGAAGCCAATTTTTAAAAAAATATCAGTATAGCACAATGGTTCAGTGAAAGTTCTAGAAACTAGCCAGTCTTGGTTCACATCCAGCCTCTACCACCGACTGATGAGCTGTGTGACATTAAGAAAGTAACTTAATCTCTCTGTACCTTAGTTGCTTCATCTATAAGATGGGGATGATAATAATCCAAACTGCCTCATAGTTATGTTGTTAGAATTAATTGAAATCACACACTGAAAATGGTTTTAAAAGGGCCTGGCCTGTGCATTTAATAAATGTTAGCTTTGACAACAATAACTATTAATTATTTTTATTCATTCATATGTACCCTATGAAAGGTGTATGCAATTATTGAAGCTACGTTGAAAACAAGATACTCATGTGGTAGATATAGCAATTCAAATGTGGATTCGTGGTGACTTACTCACATTCAATTCCAGTAGGGTCAGAAGGAAGGCTTGGTAGCCAGTTACTTACATGTTTGCTTTCCTTTGCAACATATCAATTCACTTGAAGTCTTGGCATTTGCCTAAAAAGAAGAAAAGTGTGTACTCTTAACTTGGCAAATTATGAAATGTTGCTCCCACCTGATTCCCTCTCCCCATTTCTGTCTTCAAATTTGCATACATGTTTGTTTATTTGAAAGGCGTCAACTTGATCAGGAAATACTAGCTTCTTCTTCCTTACTAGCAGTTATTATAAATAAAAATGAAGCAGTCAACAACAGTGACAGCAGAAAGCAGCGATTATAATGTTAGCTTATGGGATTCTAGTCTTTGAAGGGCTCGCACTTCCGGAAAGGTGTGAAGTCTGCAGACCCACCCGCTAGGGAAACAACCATAACTAGTCAAAGGGATTTAAAACCAACAGCTATTTAAAGTGTCTTGAAATTGTCCTACGAGCATACAGCAAATGAAGGATTTATTCAGCAACATGGACTACATAGGTCGTAAGACCAGTGAGAGTCAGTGGCCCTGCATCCATAGCCCCTCCTCCCTCTCTCTCCCTGCTACGTGAGCCTGGAGGCAGGTGTGGCCAGGAAGGCCTGGCCACGACCCTGTCAGTTCCCAACCAAGGGCTCCAGTATTTTGCCAGGAGGGACAGATCAGCAACATTCCTAATCCCCTCCAACTTGACGTTACAGGGGCCACGTCCCTGGAGAGTGCAGCCATGAGTTAGAGTGTTTCCCTCCTCCTTCCAAGTCCCCACTCGTAAGGTGGAGGCTCTAGCCACGCCTGGCAGGCTGAGAATAATGGGGCCCCTCGTCCTCACCCCAGCTAACTCATAGGGTGAAGATTTCTGCCTCTCCCTCAGTCTCATTTTTGATCCTGAAATGCAGCCAGTTGGAATCGCTGGGCAGACTCTGCGATTGGACTCTATCTTGCTTTCCACCTCAAGGAGCGAAACTACAGGGAATTTACGACCCAAAGCATTTTTATGCAGAAACGAACCAGAAATTTAAAAAAAATTCTTTGATACAATATAAATGTCATAATTGTAAATCAAGCATTATCTGCCAAAGTGTATTCCTATGATATGATCTTTGTTGAAGTTCATTTAAAATGAAAGGCATCCGTCCGCTCGTTGGGGGTGGTTTTGTTTTGGAAACCGTTCAGCACGTCCTGTTTCTGAGAATGTTATTCTGATTGAGTCCGCGGAGCAGTAGTTGTACTTTATTACTTTAGTTCTGTAGTTTCCACTTCTAAGGGGACTTGATTTCTTTGACTGAGATATTTCCAAAGGAAATGGAAGAGTAATTTAGACCCTCTGCCACGAGGCGGTGATAAAAAGTTGTGTGTATGTATTTGCAAGACAAGGTTTAACGTAATCATTACTGTACACCCAGCATTGAGGTTGGTCCTGGGGACATGAAGATGTGAAGGTGATTCTGACAGGATAGTCCCTTGTCCTCAAGGAAACTGTCATCTCAAGGGACAGGTTGTCCTAGAAACAAGGAAAGTCAGTCCAGTGTGGTATGTGTTGTATCAGACGGAAGCCTGGGCTCTGTGACGGGGGAGGGGGTGTGGGCGGGAGCTCCTCAAGGAGGCCACCCAGACGTCACAAATGTGTGTCTGAGGCAGAGGCATGCACACTGTGTCTGCTGTGTCCCCCATACAGTAATCCTCACTAAACAGTAAAGAACATTTCAGGCCCTGGCCGGTTTGGTTCAGCGGTTGGAGCGTCAGCCTGCGGTCCAGAGAGACCCGGGTTCGGTTCCCGCTAAGGGCATGTACCTCGGTTGCAGTTTGTCCCTGGCCCTGGTTGGTCGTGGGGGTGGCGGCCACTCAATGTGTCCCTTTCATGTCGATGTTTCTCTCTCTCTCCCTCCCTCTCTCCCTCCTGCTCTATCTGAATAAAAAATAAAAAAAAATGGCCTTGGGTGAGGATTAAAAAAAAGAAGAACATTTCAGAACACTTTTATGCTCTTTATTCTTTTTTTAATCCTCATTTGAGGATATTTTTCCATTGATTTGTAGATAGAATGGAAGGGGGGGAGAGAGAAACATCGACGTGAGAGCCACATTAGTCGGTTGCCTCCCACACGACCCTGCTGCCCTTGACCTGCATGGAGCCCAGGGACCCACACTGTAACCACTGGGCCAACTGGCCAGGGCGAGAACAATATTTAAAGAAAACAGGCCAGTGATACACATTTTAGTCAGAAATGTCAAATTCAAGGGACAGACATGCAACAGAAACAATGTAAGGGGGAGCACTGACCGGAGCTGGTGACCCCGAGCAGGCTCGGGCATGGTCACAGCACCGGACGATGCCAGGGCCCCACCTGCCGCTGGACCTCGCCGGTGTCGGCTTCCTGGGCTCCTGGGGCATTCAGCACGGGCGACCATGCGAGGTGAGCTGACTGTTGGGGCCCTGACGCACTAACGCTCAGCGCAACGATCCCTCTTCCCACGTCCCCGGGTCTCGGGGGAAGTCCATCTGCCTGCCTGCCCATTCTGGCCTGGCTTGGGTCACGTGGTCATCGTTGGTCCCATCAATGGGCCAAGAGTGGAGGGTATGCTGACCCCCCAGCCTGGGTCACCCCCCACGTCCGCTGGAGGAAGTGCTGTGTAGACCACGTCACCAGCACCACAAGAGATGGGGTAGCCCTGGCCAATGGCTCAGTCAGTGAGAGCATCGTCCCATACACCAAAACGTTGCAGGTTCAATTCCCAGTCAGGGCACGCACCTAAGTTGTAGGTTTGCTCATCCACCTGGGCATGTACAGGAGGCAACCGACAGATGTTTCTCTCCCTCTTTCTCTCTCCCCCCTTCCTTTCTATGGAAAAAAAAATTAATAAACATATCCTTGGAGGAGGATAAAAAAGAAAAAGAAAAGATGTAAATTGAGGAAGAGTTTTTTTTTAAAGTCTTGCTTTCATTAATTTATTTTAAACCCGCGGGCCCTGTCCATTCTCCCCCTTGTTTCAAGCAGCCACCCCTGGTGTTCGAGCTCTGCGTGTGTCCCCGAGATCGAAGGCACACACCTCAGACTCCCTTGCAGCCGGGTGTGGCCATGTGACTGAACCTGGCAGATGAATTTATGTTTTTATTGATTTTTTTCTTGTTGTTGTTCTTTTAGAGAGAGAGAGGAAGGGGGAGACAGAAACATCAATGTGAGAGAAAAACAGGGATTGGCTGCCTCCTGCACGCCCCCACTGGGGATCAAGCCCACCACCTGGGCATGTGCCCAGACCGGAATCCAACTGGGACCTCTCAGTCCCTGGGACAACACTCAGTCCACTGAGCCACACCAGAAGGGCCAGGCAGAGTTTCTTAATGGAAAAGGGTTTTATTACCAGAGGAAAGGGCCGACGAAAACATCAGCTACCTGCCCGCGGGCCCTGTCCATTCTCTCCCTTGTTTCAAGCAGCCACCCCTGGTGTTCGAGCTCTGCGTGTGTCCCCGAGATCGAAGGCACACACCTCAGACTCCCTTGCAGCCGGGTGTGGCCATGTGACTGAACCTGGCAGATGAATTTATGTACAATTGTTGTGCGACAGCTTCTGAAAATCTCGCTCTGGAAGCAGCCGTGAGGCTCCCCTCGCCTCGCTTTTCCCCTTCGTTGTTCCCTCCCTTTAATTGGAGTGAAGAGATGACGCCCGCTCTCTACTTGCCGTACTGGACCAGGGAGCAAGGGCCACACCACAGTCCCTGCGGACCCGTGAAGCCGGGCGGCCACACCTCCCTGGACGGCCCAGTTCCGAACTTTCAGGCGAAAGAGAAATGGGTCTGTCTTGCTTAAAGGTCGCCGTCCATTTCAGGGCAATTCAGTGCTGTCTGCCTAGTAGCTTTGCTTCTTTAAACCTTACTATGGTCTGACGTCTGTAGAAATGGCGTGATGCACTCATTCATTTAGTCAGCAGCTAAGTCACTGAGAGCTACCATGTGCTAGCTCTAAGCTCCGGCAATTCAACCGTGAACTACACCGACCCGCGGTCAACGCTAACCTTTCAGTGGGCACAGAGGAGACGTCTCGAGTGTATGAGGGTGACACATGCATGGTTCAGGGGACAGAGAGGGTGTGGGATTGTTGGTGTGATTTTATATAGGGTGCTAGGGGGAACTGCTCTTGGATAACATAGTATTTGAGCCGTGACTGAATGAATGAAGGTGTGATGGTTAATTCTCTGTCAGCTCGGCTGGGCTATGGAAGGCCCAGGTGTTTGGTTAAACATTATGTGTGTGGGGGGGAGGGTTTCCGGGTGGGGTTCGCATTGGAATCAGCAGACCGAGGAGAGCAGATTGCCCTCCTCAGAGTGGGTGGGGGTGGGGGGGCCTCATGCAGTCCACTGAAGGCCTAGACTGAACCGCTAAGGAAAAAGATTCTCTCTCTCTGCGTGGCTTTCCTTTAGGTGGGACACCTGCGTTCCCTCGGCTCGGGACGTGGACTTACACCACCAGCTCCCTGAGTCTCCAGCGTGCCCACCGCCAGTCTGCCCCTCCCAGCTTCCCCGACCACCTGAGCCTGAGCCTCCGAGCAAACCTCCTGGGGCAGGGGAAGGAGAGAGGAAATGAGAGGGAGAGAGAGAAACATCAATGAGAGAGAACATTGATTGGCCACTTCCTGCATGACCCACCCTGGGGATCGGGCCCACAACCTGGGCATGTGCCCTGACTGGGAATCAAACCAGCGACCTCTCGGTGCATGGGTCAAACTCAACCACTGAGCCACACCGGCCGGACCCCTTGGCAATCTTAAAAATGATTGAGGATCCCCAAGAGCCTTGGTTATATGGATTCTATCGATATTTGTTCAATTAGAAGTTATACATTGAGAATATTGGAAAATATTTATTGATTCATTTAAAACTACAATAATAAACATGCTGCATATGAATAAAAGTAATCTTTTTTATGAAAAATAATGTTTTTCAAAACAAAACAAATTTAATGAGAAGGGTAACATTATTTTGTAGTTTTGCAGATCTCTCCCGTGTCTGGCTGGCTAGAGGGGACAGCCGCATTCTCAAGCTGTTTCTGCATCTAGTCCACGGGAGTGGGTTGTTCTGGTTTTAGCATGTGAAGAAAATCTGGCCTCACTCAGATACGTGGTTGAAAAATGGAAGAATGTTTTAATAGCCTTTTCAGACATTTGCAGTTATTCTTCGATACTACATCGTAACTCAACAGGTGGTAGTCTTTTAAATAGCGCTGGCCAGTTTGGCTCAGCGGTTAGAGCGTCAGCCTGAGGTCCAGAGAGACCCGGGTTCAGTTCCTGCTAAGGGCACGTACCTCGGTTGCAGTTTGTCCCCGGCCCTGGTTGGGTCGTGTGGGTGGCAGCCACTCGATGTGTCCCTTTCGCGTCGGTGTTTCTCTCTCTCTCTCTTCCTCTCTCTCCCTCTCACTCTATCGGAACAAAGAATGGAAAAATGTCCTTGAGTGAGGATAAAAAAAAAAAAAAGAATAGTTGCAATGTGAAATTGGAAAATATATCAATAAAGTATTTGTTCTCTGTATCCCCATGAGAAAACGGGCATGGGAACATTAGAATATCGGAATAATGAGAATATTAGAAGAAAATTAATTTTGATCTCAAGGCCGTTGAAAGCGTGTAGGAGACAGGTCAGCCAGGAGGCAGCTGCAGGAATCCAGGTGAGAAATGATGGCAGCTCGGACCACAGAGGGCATGGTGGGGGCGGGCGGGCTGGCCAGGTCAACGGTCAGCCCGGCCTGGTGCATGCCTGGACCCCCGCTGGCTACCTGTGTGACCTTGGACAGCACGACTCTGCAGCTTCACGTCCCCGGGCACGCAGGAAGCACCTGGCCCGGGCCTGGCACGCAAAGTGCTTAACAAATGTCTGTGTTGCTATTGGACCGGGTCACACACAACTAGGTTGGTGCAAAGCTGAGAGAGTCCCCATGTGCTGAGGAAGCCCAGCTCTGGACGCTGGTCACTGTGCGTGCAACACTGCCTCTCAGACATAAAGAGGAGGAGGAGGAGAGGGGGCTCTGGGCAGGGGATGCTTTGAATTAAGGGGTGGTCTGTGGCAGGACGCAGGCTCCCTTTTAGCCTGATGTTTCTCGGGAGCATCTGTTTTGCCTTAAGCGTGGGGTCCCTTTAGGGGATGTTTTTAGAGGAAGCTGATCTTTCCTCAGGTTCCCCCACCTCGGCTGCGGCCCGGCAGAGGCCGGTGGCACTGGGAGTCTGCACAGGCAGCTTTGCCTCCTGGGGGCTCCAATTGAGCGAGAATGAGCACGGACCACGGGCCGACCGGCAGGAGGGAACGATTTTCCTTCAGTCCAAATCTGCAACAGATTTGCACTAATGCCCCGGGATTAAAAAGTCATCCTGTCCCTGGTTGAACAGAGTGATGTTTGCAAATGCAGTTTTAAGCATGCGGCGCAGATGGGTTTTATGTTGCCGTATACCCTCCTCTACAGTGTGGAGCGCTTCGTGAATATCTGTTGGGTCCAGTATGATTTGGGTTAAATGATATTCACAATTCAGGGAAACGTGGTCTCGGACATTCCCATGTAGTGTGGGCTTCTGTACCTAAAGAACATGCTTTCATAGTGTCCACTCCGTCAATGTGGGACCTTGGTACCGCAAATCCATCACTTATACTTAAATAATTTTAATGTGCTTAAGAGAGGGAGGCAGGCCCTGGCTGGTTTTGCTCAGTGGTTAGAGCGTCGGCCTGTGGTCCAGAGAGACCCGGGTTCGGTTCCCACTAAGGGCACGTACCTCGGTTGCAGTTTGTCCCAGACTTGGTTGGTTGTGTGGGTGGCAGCCACTCGATGTGTCCCTTTCACGTCGATGTTTCTCTCTCTCTCTGTTCCTCTCTCTCCCTCCCACTCCACCTGAACAAAAATGGAAAAGTGTCCTCGGGTGAGGATAAACAAAATAAATAAATAAGTAAAAAGAGAGGGAGGCAGCATGGTGTAATGGTAAGAGGATGGGCGATGAAGTCAGAAGGTTTTCTGCTTTCCAGGTGTGTGACTTCTACAAGTCACTTCAACCCTTGAACCTCTCTTTCTTCATGTGCGAAATGGGCATAAGAACATTTCTTACTCAGAGCAGGCCTATTAGGAGATTAAACAATTTTTTTTTAATCCTCACCCGAGGACATTTTTCCATTTTTAACTCAGATAGAGTGGGAGGGAGTGGAAGAGAGAGAGAGAGAGAAACATCGACGTGAAAGAGACACATCGAGTGGCTGCCATCTGCATGACCCAACCAGAGCCGAGGACAAACTGCAACCAAGGTACGTGCCTTTAGTGGGAACTGAACCCGGGTCTCTCTGGACCGCAGGCCAACGCTCTAACCACTGAGCCAAACCGGCCGGGGCAGGAGATTTAAACTGCATAGTGGTCGCTGAATACTTAGTTCAGCGTCTGGGACTCAGTGGATGCTCTGACCCACAGACAGATGGCCCTCCTCTGCTGTCCTAATGGCCTTGAGCAAAAGGAACGAGGCACATTGTCCCGCCTGAACCAGCAGTGCACGCGTCAGCTGTCTTCCCTCCAGGAGGACCTGTCGTCAGTTTTCCCATCATGTGGCACGTGCTGGGGGACAGATCCCTCAGGGAACTGAGGGTATCACCTTTCTTGCTTTCCAGTGAGCAGTGACGTTCTGCGTCGGAAAAGTGCAACATAGAAAACAAAGCACAGGAAATCAACAACCAGTGACGCCAAACCAATCAAGCCTGAGTCACAACAGTAACAGCCAGAACCTGGGATAGGAGACAGCTGTCGGGTGGGCTAAGCCTCCTGAGATACTCGGACAGTTAAGAAAGAAACGTTTGAGATTCCTGGAGAGATAGGAAGAAAGGCCAAAGGGCCAGGCACAGTGGCTCCCTCAGGCTTGCTGGGACCCAGACTGCCTGGGAGGATCACAGCTCCCAGCTCCGTGAGAGACCGGGCGTGGGCTCTGTGTTCACCTGTTCTGCTTGATGGGACCGCGCCTGCAGGATTTATGCACAGGTGTCCCTGGCCTGTGAGCTCAGCCCCAGCCGCCTCCCTCCTCCTCCTGCTGAAATGCTCACGTGAGATTGCCTTGGACGTCCACCTCTCCTTACAGGACGGTGTTTTCCTAAGCCGGCCACTTCTCTTTCCCTCACTGAACTGAAAATACATTCCTGGGAGAGGAAAGTGTCTTGGTTCTTTCCTCTAAGGGAGACAGCAGAGGGCAAGGGTGCCTACTTTTTTCATTGTTGACTCTGTTACAGGTGTCCCTCATCACCCTCACCCCCACCCTGCTCCTGCCCCCCGCCCCCAGGCCTTCACCACATTATTGTCCATTGGTTATGCATATATGCTTATATCTTCTTTGGTGATCTCTCCCCTCCCCAACCCCTACCCTCTGAGACCTGTCAGTCTGTCCCGTGCATCCGTGCCTCTGGTCCTATTTTGTTCATCAGTTCATTTTGTTCATTAGATTCCACATATAAGTGAGATCATGTGATACTTGTCTTTCTCTGACTGGTTTATTTCATTTAGCATAATAATCTCCAGGTCCATCCACACTGTGGCAAAGGTTAAGAGATCCTCCTTTTTCACAGCCGCGTGCTATTCCATTGTGTATACGTACCACAGGGTGCCTTCAGGAAGAGGACGTGGTGCCTGACACCCCATCCTGGCCGCAAGTGTGGTCTGAGCACCTGCGCCACAATCCCACCAGAACCGTTTATTAAAAATTCAGATTTCTGTGCCCCCGAATCAACCTTTCAGCAGTGAGATCTGGAATCTGCACGTTTCACAGACACTTGGGGTGATTTGATCACAGCTTAGTTTGAGAGTCTGTGTGCTGGTATAGAGACTTGGGGCGAAATGTGTGTAGTTTTCAGCAGCCAGTAGATGGTCGATTTGCTTACACGGTTGCTGCAGAAGACCAAATCCGTCCACTGGTCCACTGCCCCTCACCGTTTTCCGGGGGCGCACGCTTCTTCATGGGGGGGGCGTCTGCACCAGCAGGCTGGAGGAGGGGGAGCATGTTCTTGTCCCTTCTACACCCTCTCCTTATTCTGCACTAACAAAGGTGTCCTTCCCAGGAAGAAATACACATGTCCTCTGCTCCCAGGGGTGCGCAGCTTAGTGTGGAGATTCAAGGGGGACAGAGAAGACATAGCAGCTTCCTGCAGGAAGGTACTACCTCCCTGTCCAGTTTCCTAGGACCCACTCGGGAGTTTCCCCAGTTCTGTGGCCACCTTGTTTTGTTTTGCTTTGTTTTGGCGGAGCTGAAGGAAAAGTATAATGGGGTTGTTTTCCACACTTTTACCATAAATTTTTATTTTTCTACCAGGAAAGAAAAAGAGCAATAAATTGAATGTTTTGCTCTTCAGAAAGACACGCGGCAGCGAGGAAGGAAACGCACAAGCTCTTAATGACATCATTTACAAAAGAAAGTCCTTAGAACCCTCCCTGCTGCCAATAAGGTGACTGGCTGGTGTGCGCAGGAAATGCACGGATTCCTGTTTTTGCAGGAGAGTGAAAGGGCGTTAGACACGGCGGGGGCTGCTTCCCCCATGCCTGTCCTTCCGCCTTGCGAACAGAAATACATGCCTTCAAGTGTTTTCTGAGTAATTTAACTCGGACAGTAGTTTAACTAAGGGGCATAGCTCGTGGTCTTCATTTCTGGCTGGAAAGGAAGGAATTTTGTATCTTTAAACAACTTTTTAAAAAGAAAATTAGTAATATATGAATGCGGGGGTTTGAATTGTGCAACTGTGTATGAAGAGTTTCCTGATGTCTTTATACAATCCTGAGCTTTCCTAGAGTTTTTGCCTCTATTCTTCATGTTAATCAAATCAAGATCATATCAAAGGCGATGCATCTAAGTTGTGAGTGTACTGAGCATGTGCTTGATGCATTTTACTAACCCTTTGCAGACTTTACAAGTCTGATCTTGTAAGAGCTCAGAGAGGCAGGCACTCTGATTTTTGTTTTATAGATAGAGAAACTGAGGCTTGAAGATGCCCAAAGTTAATCAAAAAAGGTAGTGGAGGATTTGTGATTTGGACCTAGACCATCTGATTCCAAAGTCTGTGGAGTTAACAGAACCCTAAGCTTGTAGTTTTCCACAGTACTATGCTATGTGTGTACATACATACATACGCACACATATGTGCACATACATAGAAGGATGGTTATTCCTCAGGGACAAAATATTCCTGTATTTCATTTTATAGGGACCAGGTTCGAGCGAGAGACAGAGAATATAGAGGAAAGAAACAAAAAAACCAGAAAGGTGTTGGCACTTGGAAAAATGGGTCAAGACTGTCAAGCACCTGATTCGACTCATTTTGGCTTTGCATTTAGTTTTGTTCCTTCACTAGCTTTGCATGTTCTTATGGGCAAGTGGTGGTGTCCTTGACTCTCGGTTTTCTCCTGTAAAAGACGAAGTTGGATGAAGTAACCACTGCATTCCTTCAGTCTCTGTCTCTGAGTATGCGGTCCATGGTGCCCGCCTTCAAGAAGCAGGCAGTCCGGAAGCAGGTGTAAAATACAAGCAACGCATGGTGCAAACACAAGTTCAAGTGAGTAACAGAATGTCTTAGATGGTCTTGGCATCATTGTTAAATGAATGGTAAAGGCTAAAGAAAGTGAAGAGATGATGCCAGGGTTGTGACTATTTCCCCAGGGGATCAAACTTAAGCTAGGATTTTATTTATTTATTATTATTTTTTTATCCTCACCCGAGGACGTTTTTGCATTTATCCTCAGAGCAGGAGGAAGAGAGGGAGGAAGAGAGAGAGAGAAACATCAATGTCAACTGGCTGCCATCCACTCAACCCCAACCGGGGCCAGGGACAAATTGCAACCGAGGTCCGTGCCCTTAGTGGGAACCGAACCCGGGTCTCTCTGGTGCACAGACCGACGCTCTAACCACTGAGCAAACCTGCAGGGCTTAAGCTAGGCTATTAAAAACACTGGTGTTTAACTAGACTGAAAAAGATTTACCAGGCGAATCTATTGTAACGAGTCGCACGTCACAGGAGTCGATGAAGCTGAAGGTGAGCTGGGAAAGGAGGGGAACAGGATGGGCCTTGCCCTGTGACAGTCTGGTTTCTCACTGTGCTGTTTGCCCATCGACACTCCGCACACACTGTGGCTACCTTCGCGCCCTGTCATGCCATTCACTCGGCACTCTTGTTGGTCCCGGCTCCTTTACTCATTTTACTTATTTATTAATTTATTTTAATTTTTTTTCTTTTCTGATTTTAGAGACAGAGGGAGGGAGAGGGAGAGAGAGAGAGAAGCATCATCGAGAGAGAACATCGATTGGCCGCCTCCTGCATGCCCTCCACTGGGGGTCGGGCCCACAACCTGGGCAGGTGCCTTGACTAGAATCAAACTGGCGACCTCTTGGTGCAGGGTTGATGCTCAACCACTGAGCCACACAGGCTGGGTGGTCCCGAGCTCCTTGATGACACGTCTATGTCACTGTATCTGGCACAGGGCCCACACTGACGACGCACTCAATAAGTAACTGGCTGAATGAATGTTAGCATAGTTTTGAGATGCTTGTTCATTCACTGAAACAACAACCCTATGGCTCTTTGGGGTCAGGCACTGCTCACAGATCAAAGCGATATGGACCCTGCCCTCGTAGCTCTGTAGTCCCAGGGAGACGTGGTCAGACATCGCTGAAATGCAAAGTAGGAAGGGAATAATGCCCCAAGAGGAGTTTGTAATTGAGGCTCTGCCGATGTGGATGGACTGGAAGGAAGAGTAAAATTTCAAGCCCATAAAGCTGAAAGGGAAGACATGGAATGGGCAAATATAGCCCCGAGTGACTAGGTGATTTAGAAACATCTTTTTATTCATTTTTGTTTATATATATAGAGAGAGAGGAAGTAAGAGGGAGAGAGAAAGAGAAAGATCAATAAGATCGACCCATTAATTGGCTGCCCCCTGCACACCCCGTATTGGGGCCCAAGCCTGAAACCGGGGCGTGTGCCCTGACCAGGAATCAAAACCAACAACTTTTTGGTGCGTGGGATGACGCCCAACCAACTGAGCCACACCAGGCGGTGTGTTTTTGTTTGTTTGTTTTGTTTTTTTAAACCAATTCCTCAGCTCTCAAGGTTGACCAGTTTCCTTCGGCCTTGGATGTTGACTCTTAAATTTCCTCCACTATTTCAGAATCTTCTGAGACTATGTACAAAAGGCTAAGATCACTTCCTGACTTTTGGGTAGAAGTGTATCTAATTCTAGAGGGATCAGAACATGTATGATAACCATAGAACAAGAGGGTGGGTTGCCCTCACAGACTACACAGGGATTCACATGGACATGCTGGCCTGAGATGGGGGGAGGAGAGGAGAGGGTGACAGGGAAACCGCTGGTCTTTTCACCCCATCCACCACCTGCTGGAGAATTAAGCATGGGAAGACCGGGCAAGTGGTGGTTTCGTTTCGATATTAATTAATTAATTAGTTTGACAAACAAATGGCGTGATTGCAGTATCCAAGGCAATGTGCTAAGCTCTGAGAGACCCCAGAGAGTCACTGTTGGTGGAGATCTGAGAAATTATGAAAACATGTATTAGGTTGTTAGGGCTGCCATAACAAGTCCCAGAGCCTGGACGGCTTAGACAACCGACATTCATTTTCTCAGTTCCAGAGGCTAGAAACCAAGATCAAGGTGTCAGCAGGGTTGTTCCCTCTGAGACCTCTCTCCTTGGCTCACGGATGGCTACCTTCTCCTTACGTCCACACGTGGTCTTTCCTCTGTGTGTGTGTGTCCTACTGTCTTCTTACAAGGACACCTGTTGTATTGGGTTAGGGTCCATCGATATGATTTCATTTCACCTTAATTATCTCTTTAAAGGTCCTATCTCCAAATACAGTCACATCTTGAGGTAGCAGGGGTTAGGACTTCAACATAAATTTTGAGGGCACAGAGATCAGCCCATAACCTGAAGCTTCACACTTGCAGCCTCAGTTCAGGAAGGGGAGAGGCTAGGGGGTGTTTCTTTTATAAAGTTTACCTTTAATAGGTAAATGTTCTTCTGGCAAATTGAAAACCAGCCTGAAAAAGCCAAAGCATTAAAATTTTCCATTTGCTCAGGATTTCATTATTTGATAAAGATGGTGATTTCTGCATTTTTGGCACTAAGCTCTGTTAAGCACCCCGACTGTTTTGTTTATGAAGTCCTTAGTTACAGCCTGGAGTTGACGTAGAGTGTCTTTCTCTGGAAATGTGTACACAGTGTACGAACTCTAAAAGAGGAAAAAACATGATAGTGTGCTGGCCTGAGTCTGCATTTCAGTATGCAGGAGGATTTCGAGGGTGTTAAAAGAGAGGGCAGATGATGCTAAACAACTTTCTTTCAATGGACAGAGCTGAATGGTTTAGACTCGAATAAGAGAGAACATTTTGACTTGGGATCAAGGGGAATAACATGGCGTTAAGATTGTTGGTTATGCTTCTCAAGAAGAAC
Source organism: Molossus molossus (assembly GCF_014108415.1). Classification (NCBI taxonomy): domain Eukaryota; kingdom Metazoa; phylum Chordata; class Mammalia; order Chiroptera; family Molossidae; genus Molossus; species Molossus molossus. The sequence goes on along the minus strand of NW_023425351.1, from coordinate 60,033,751 downwards.
CACTATGCTTGTTAAAGTCACCTCTGTTTCCATAGAAGACATTTTCATTTGTGGCCTTTAATCGTGACCTATAAGAGCCTATGCAAAATAATGAAAGATAATGAAAAATTCCATCTCTGAGCCAATATTATTATTAGCACAGGGTGGTAACTTTTTTTTTTTTTTTTAACCATCCTCATTCTGTGCATGGAACACTAGATTGGGGCTATTTTGAATAGTGCAACCTATAGATTTAAAATCTATTAATGTTATTAACTTGATTTTTTTCATCAAGAGGAATAATTTTGCATAAAGCATTCATAGACTAGTTGAGCTCTATGAGATAGTATAAGGCATCTTGTTCAAATCCCTTTTCTTACAGGTACAGAACCTGAGCTCAGCTGATGTTGCATATTACTCTTGTGGTCATCAACCCAAATGAATTCAACATTTCCCAACTCCCTCGTTCTAGCCATCGGGTCACAGAGCATTTGTGCTAAGCAAGACCTTAGAGGACATGGAGTCCAACTCTCTTGTTATAATTCATTAATGAATTATGAGGAATTAATTGTGACTTTTTAAGGACTTTGCAGCCCACAAAGGTGAGACAGTCTGCTGAGGTCACAGGGAAATGAAGTCAGAGCCAGGAAGTGGAACCTACATCTCCAGTGTCCAGCTGCCTGAGAACCCTCCTCTGGGATTTCTCCCAGGGCCAGTGGAGGGGGTCCGGGCTCTTGACTTTCAGGGGAGTGGAGCATGGGGTCCGGTGCTCCTCTTCACGGGATCTTCGTCTTCCTTTTGCACAGAAGAAAGGTGGGACAGGGCTTAGCGATTCCAACGAGAAGCTAGCCAAAGTTGCAGCTGAAGAGTATGCTCTCCAATTGGTCAAACTATTGAGTACCTGCTGGTTTTGAAGGATAAAAAGCAAAGACAACAGAAAAAGTGAAGACTCTGTGCTTTCTCTCTCGCCCATGGAGGGAAACTAGATATAGAGTCTCCAGAATGTACTACAAATATACTCTACATAGAACTTTTCTGCTCACATACCAGGTATTCCCTTTTTAAAAATTAATATAGTTTTATTTCTCGAAAGGTACAGTTGGCGGGACCTGTTTTTTGTTCATCGTCACCAGCAGTGGGGACAGGCCCCCCTTCTTGAGCTCTGTGCTTTGTAACTAGTTCAGTAAGCCCTTCACTAAGGAGCTGTGCAGGGCCAGGGGGCCGCAGATCTTCAGTCTCTCAGAGAAGACAGCTGGGGTGTGGGGGTTTAGTTGGGAACTTCCTTGCGGAGTTTGTCCTGTGTGGCTTTGTCAAACAGGACGAAGTTAATGCGTTTGTCCCGGATTTTGTTTTTGGACCACTTCTTCTTTTTGGCTTTGTCCCTAGATTTGTTCACTGGGTCTTCGTCTTTCCTGACTGGCTTCCGGGCACCTTTCTTGCTCTGTCCTTGGGCCGCAGAGCAGAGCTCGAGAGCAGTGTGACCACGGCAGTCTTGCGAAGATGCTGAACCAAAGAAAAAGAACGCAAGACAAAGCCAGCTAGCCCCTTTACTGTAGTCTCGTGGACATGTCTCTGCCCCCTTCTAAATGGAAACCTCCTTGATGCAAGACTGTTTCTTAGTGATTTCTATCTACAGTACTTAGCTTATCCAATACCAGTTTAACTTATTAACTTACATCCAACAACAATACAAGATGTTGTAATGCACAAGATGTCACAAGGCTCCTGTGTTGGTTAGAATTAAATGCAACTGTGGGAAACAGGAAATAAAGGCAGTGGCTTAAAGAAGTCGAAATGGCTGCGACCCCACATTCCTGCCGTCTGTACGTGGGAGCTAGTGCTTCATGGGCAAGTGGTTGTTGGATACACTCATTCTCACTGCTGAGTTCGGCCTCCACTCCAAATCGGCTGCCAGACTACACATACGTTCTAGGCAGCAGGAAGGAGGAAAGTGATGAACGAAATGCTCCCTATCGTTAGGAACACTCCCAAGAAATGACATACGCCACTTCTGTTTAAATCAGAGGATCTAAAATCGGGTCCTGGCTGCAGCTAGCTGCAAAGGAGGCTGGGGAGCGTAGTCTCAATGCAGTGTAGCTGGAAATGAGTAGCTAGAAACTCAGGATGTAGACATTTTTATGAAAGGATGAGCAGGGAAAATATAAAAGACGCTTGCTTCGTTGCTTTTCTTTTGCCACTGATTCTGTGGCCTTTGGTAGTTTAGTCACCGTTTCCTGAGCACTCACCATTGCCAGGAATGAAGCCCATGGAAGCAGCCTGGCTGTTGTACAGGAGGGAGGGTGGTCGGTTCACATTTTACCAACCAGTCCTGGTGCAGTGATTGCGATTGGCATGACAGCCAGGATTTGTGAAAGGAATCTAGCAACAATGTCTCCTAGAAGTCACTAAGAAACTGTAATCTGAAACCTAACTGTTCATTTCCTATACTCTGGATTGCAAGTGAACAGGGAAACAGGATGGTGCTTTGAATGCGGGGCAGGCCTGTGTCTAAATCCAGCTGCCTCAGCTCTGGGTGATGGTGCAGAGCTTACTTCATGTCCTCTAGCCTGTTTCCTCTTCTGGGGGATTTTTGTGAAGCTTCACTGGAATGATATGTGCAGAACACTAGTGTGTTGCCTGGTGCGTGTTAGACACTTAATATTCGTTTGTCACCTTCCCCTCCTCTCTCCTTCCTTCCTCCCCAACTTGCTCTCACCAACTGATTCAGTGGAAAGTCCTAGTACTTGCTGCATAACCCTTTCAACACTGGACACTGCTGGCTACATGTCCTTTCTTGGTCCTTGCTCCTGATGTTTATCACAATGCCACTGTCTCTTGTTTTCGCCCAGGGGTTGCAATTCTATCCTCTGGGACTCGGCTCCCCCACTAGCTCCTTAAAGACTGGGGGTGCCTGGCTGCCACCTGTGTCACGGCTCCAGCCACCACAACTATCCATCTGCTGGGGGTTCCTGAACCCACACCCACGGCCCTGACTCTTTCCGGAATCTCGGTGTTGTGCCTTCAGCAACCTGCTTTGCACCTTCCTCTGAGCGACCCAGGAACTTGAACATATGAATGTAAAACTTCTTCCTCAGCCATGGTCCTTGTCTGGGCCGCTGTGTGGCCATCCACTAAGTCACCGCTAACATTTCCACTTCCCCTAAGCTTCTCTTTCCATCAGTGACAAAGTCCTGCCAACTTGGCCAGAATTTCTCCCGTCACTGCTACCGCCACCCGAGTTCAGGGGGCGTCCCTCTCTTCCATCTTCGGGGACCACGCTGGCCTCCTGATTGGGTTTTCTTCCTCCATTTCCCCACCTCCAGTCCATATATCAAAATCAGAATTCGTTTTATATCAACATGCTCTTTCCTGCTTAACTGTGGTCCCTGGAGAAAGTCTAGCTGAACTAGGGGAGTGATGCGGTTTTAATCCCCAACTCCATCTTCTAGAACAAACTGGACAAAAGAAAAGAAAGACATTTGTATCTTGAAAGAACTTAGAAAATACAACCCAAGCTCTGGAGAATAATTGCTGAACACAGCGAAGTTTGGGTCTGGTCGGGGAGGACACGTACATCCACATTTCCACAGCGGTCTCCAAAACGAGGCAGCTGTGCTGGAGACCGCTCCGGGGGCTGGGCCAAGTCCCCGCTCCACGCCGCGCAGGGCCGTGGGACGAGGAGCCCACAGGGAATCCGGAAGGTGTGCCCTCTGCCCCCCCCCCCCCAGGGCTCAGCATGGGAGGGCACAGTAGACGCGGTAGGCGCTGGCCACATGGGCGTCAGCTGGTATCGTCAGCTGGTCCGCACAGGACACTCAAGACAACCGGGGCTTCGCTGTGTGCCAGGTGACCTCCTTTTTCTTCCAGCAAATAGTTCTCCACAAAGAAAAGGAAAAAACAAACAGATATATCAGAGCGATAAAAACACACCCCGGAGCAAAAACGAGAAGACAGACGAAGCGTTAAAAATGGGAAGCATAACTAAGAGAAGGGAACTAGAACCACATCTCTCCTGGAAATAGATTTAAATGGGGTTAAAATGATCCCTTAAAGGACACAAAGAATAAATAATAACATAAAATCCACATCTGATACCTCACCGCGAAGTAAACTCATGATTGATCGAAAACGGAAGCACAGGATCGAAGTCGTGGAAGTAGGAGAGAAAACACGGATTGATTTAAAAATAAAATTGACGTGGGAGGCGCGTCCCTGACAACTGGCCAGGGCCCAGATGCCATGAACAAAATCGTGGTCGACATGCCTATTTTCTTAATATAGAAAGAGCAAGTTGAAGTAGGTTAGATGTATTAAATGCACTTTCAACATATGATGGGTTTATTGGACAGAACCTCATCCTAAGGCTAGGAGCATCTGTACAATAATATGCAAAAGAGGACTTTTCAAATCGCTCGAATGAGCCTGTGTTACTTATAGGATTAAGTCCAGAAGCTCTGCCTTTCATGGTAGACTCTTGGGAGCCTAACCCAGCTGGCCTTGCCCACCCAGTTGACCGGCCAGCCATCTTCCAGCCTTGCTTTCACTTGCCCGTCCTCTGGCCATAGCCACCAAGTTATTGTTTCTTGAGTACATCGTGGCCCCAGTGTCTACTTACTTACTCTCTTTGCAGGAAATGCGCCTGACTCCCTCCCAGAAAATGTTATTCCTCCGTTAAGGATGGAATGATGCCTCATCTATGAGGTCTGACACGGCTGTTCCAGGCCGGGGTCGCCTTTCCATCCTTGCTCTGGTAGCACTTTGGTTGGAGGGAAGCCAGATTTGTTGTGCACGCACCTACCCTGTGGCAGGACTAGGTGGGTCTGAGCCCTTCACAGGTCTCCAGTTGCTGAGTGAATCGGGCCTAGTCGCTCGGGCCTTCTGAGAGTGGGGACTGTGTTCAGTGACAGTTTGGGCTCCACGCTTGCTTGGGCAGGTCATCATACAGAAGGAAGGGGGCAAGAAGGGTCCAAACATGTCTACTAACACCCCACGCAGGTATGTGTTTTCCATAAATTACCCCCCCTCTGGTCTTCGCCCTTCAAAGTAGGTCTTATATCCTTGTTTTGTCAGGGAAGATACCTGAGACTTCAAGAGGTTAAATAAATTACTCAAAATAAGTGGTGGGGTCTGGTTTCAGATTTGGGACTTTTTGGCACTAAAGCCTATGCCGGTTTCATTCTGGAATCTGTGTTCTGGGGAGGGAGGGAGGGAGGGAGGGGGGAGGGGGAGGTTCTCACCTGGCAGGCTCATCTCCAAACTCTCTTCTCTCGAGATGCGAGATGCGGAGTGGAGCATGGGCTGGGCTGAGGGCGGGGACACAGAGGGCGACGTAAAGACCAGGGCTGGGGAGATGGGAAAGCGGGGTGTGGTGACCTCTCCTCTGCATTTACTTGCCGATTCTGGGTCTATGGAAGCCCTGGATCTGTGGATGTTCTCCTGACCCAGGTCCTGTCTGTCCTTCCAGAAGGCCAGCTGCAGTGGTTCTGCTTTCTGGACTAACACGGGGAAGAGGATGATTAATACTTGGCAGGCTGTGGTGCAGGAAATGGGAAACACGTGCCTGCCCGGGGTGCCTTCAAATGTTTCCAATCAGCCAACCAGATCGCACTTGGATCTTTTATGGCTTCTCTGAAATTTGTAGTGAAACCGAAAGCCAAGTGGAGCCCTGGACCAATTTGTGGTCGCTCTAATAACTGTCTCCTTTCCTGGCTCCTTCCACTGCGTAGGGAAGATTATTATTGCAGTAAAATCGCTTAGTCATACTTTCCAGGGGGTTGACATGTCTTACCTTGTCACATGGATACGTGTTCTGTTCATATTAGGGCAGCATGGCTGGGTGGGTCTTTGCATGAAATCTGACAGGCACGGTGGAGATTGGATATTGAAACTGCTATAAGTAGGGTGTGCTGTGCCTTCAGTTCAGTTTGAGAAATACTTGGAGCACCTACGATGTGCACCTACTATAAGGGATGGCAGAAACTGCCTTTATTTCTTATGGAAGTTTATAACTTAAACAGAACACACCTTTTTTTTAAAAGATTTTTTTCTTTATTGATTTTAGAGAGAGAGGAAAGGAGAGGGAGAGAGAGATAGAAACCTCAATGAGAGAGAAACATTAATTGGCTGCCTCCTGCATGCCCCCCACTGGGGATCAGGTCCACAACCTGGGCATGTGCCCTGACTGGGAATCCAACTGGCGACCTCTTGGTGCATGGGTCGATGCTCAACCATGGAGCCACACCAGCCGGGCAAACTGAACACATCTTAAAGTGTACTCACTGCCTTTACAGTCCTGAGCTCAGATGATGGCATCACTAGCGATCCAGCTGCTGAAGCCAGAAACCCTGGAATCGTCCCTGATCGCTTCTCCCTCCTTTACAACCGTACTTAATTCAGTGCAAGAGATGTGTCTGCCTAAATGTCTCTTGACTTTGCATCCTCATCTCCTTGGCCATGGTGCTTTCCCTGCGTCATCTCTTGCCTGGACTCGTCTACTGGCTTTTGTTCTCATTTCCCTGCCCCCTTGCTAGAGTACTTCCTCAGGACGCAAATATGCGTATGTCCTTCCTCAGCTTAGAGCCATCCGCGAGCTCCCTACCACCCACAGGACACAGGCCAAACTCCTCGCAAGACAGGCAAGGCCTCGCGTTGTTTTCCTGGGTGCCCTGCAGGGGGAGGGTGGGCAGACCCATGACTGAAGACACTTTAGAAAAACCAGCATTTTTTTCATTTGGAAACATCCATCAAAACTCAAAAAAAAAAGAAACCTGGTATTTTGAGTCTGTAAAATGGGAAAGCTGTGGTTTGGATGAGCTGAGTTCCAGTTCCTAGAGATCCATCCTTTCAAGTGCATTCTGTGAAGAGAGAAAGAAAGAAAACAACAACACAAGGATTTAAGAAAACACAATAGTCCCACCCTTTATCGGCAGGGGGTGTGTCCCCAAATTCCCAGCGGATGCCTGAAACCGCAGAAGGAGCTGAGCTTTCCCTTTTCCGCGCAAAGGAAGCCCTTGGGCACAGAAATGGCCAGCTCCACTGGCCTGCGCTTCGGGGCCGTTACTAAGTCAGGCGAGGCGACTCAAACACAGGCACCGAGGTGCTGCAGGCAGCAGGTGCCTGGTCACCCACGTGGCTCTGAAAGGACTGTGGGTGGGAAGCGTATGCAGCCTGGGCACGCTGGACAGAGGGGTGAGTCACACCCCTAGCGGGACGGAGCGGAACTGCACACGTTGTCATCACCCCGCTCAGAACGGCACACAATTCAACACTTGTGAATTATTTCTGAGATTATTCATTTAATATTTTTGGACTGCAGTTGACAGCAGACACTCAAACTGGAAAGTGAAACTCGGACGAGGGGGAGTACTTTACAGGACAGCCTGGGGTAAGCTTCTGGAGCTCTTTCGGTGCAAGTGTGATGTTCGTTGGAAACATAAGTTCAAGTTTTTTAACGAATGTATGTATCCATCCATTTATTCATTCATTTCTTTGATCAACAGGTATTTATTGAATACCCAGATGAGGAGTTTACAAAGTACCATGGTACAGATCCCACTTTTAAGAAAAGGCAGATAGCTAGGCAGGTATAAAACTGTAGCCCTGGCCAGTTTGGCTCAGCAGTTAGAGCGTCGGCCGGAGCACCAAAGGGTCACAGGTTTGATTCTGGGTCAAGGGCATGTACCTGGGTTGCAGGTTGGATCGCGGCCCAGTCGGGGTCACGTGGGAGGCAACCAGTTGACCTTTCTCTCTCTCTCTCCTCTCTCCCTCCCTCCATTCCACTCTATCTAAAAAACACACAAAACAATAAAAAAAAATCCTCAGAGGATTAAGAAAAACAAACAAACAAAAAACTGTAGCATAAGCACTCTGTTATGAAAACCAGGTGGTGTTTTGAGAACGCACATTAGGAGTGTCCGAGGGGGTCAGAGGGGATGAAGTGCATGTGGACAGCAGAAGGCAGGGCGTGGCTTACCTCGGCGACGAGCAGAGTGGGAAGAAGTGCAGGAGGAGGACACGGGCCAAGTGTCGGGAGCAGGACAGGGGGGCGTTCGGAGATGCTGACACGGCGGGATGAGAGCGCAAGGTCAGGATGGAAGCGTGTGGGGGATTAGATATGAGCCCACAGCAGGAAGTGAGGGGCCCTCCAGCCTGTGCCTCTAGCCCTTTTGGGTCTTAGGCAGAAGTGGGCCCGTGCCAGGGCTCATGGCTTGGCATGTGGAACATGGACTACGTTCCAGCTCACTCAACCCCTTAGCGACAGACCGTTGTCTGTAGGCAGCTACCTTGACCAGGTTATTGCTAAACTCTATGAAGAAGTTAATGCTTTATCTTTGGGACAGTTGGGAATCCTGTAGGGTATTAAGCAGAGGAAGGGGGTGGTCAGGTTAGAATTTTAGGAAGATCTCTGTGGCTGAAGCATGGGAGATGTGTTAGAAGTCTTCAAACCGGGGTCACGGAGGGTGGTCGGGCAGCTTCCTTAGTGGACCCGATGAGAGATGGTGGTGGCCCGACCGGTAGCAACATGTGATGGAGTTAGTGCCATCGTGAGTAACTAAGAGAACTCAGCAGCAGCCTGCAAGGACCTAGGCAGGAATTTGAGTCTTGCTCTTTCTTACCAAAAGTCTGCCCTTGTCAGAGACACAGACACTGGGCTTGCTGGACCATGGTTTAGACTCAAAAAGGAAATAGGCTCTTTTTAAAAAAAAAAAACAACAACACATATATCAAGGCATCATTACTGTTTTAAAAAGCCACACACATCTAATGAATACGATTAGATGAATGTGTACATGTGCTTGCATCAATCAAAGTAACAAGCATCCATCACCTCTGAAGGTTCTTAATAATAGACATTCAACAAAGGAGTAAGAATAAAAACACAACAAGATTCTGGTTGTACCCAACCTGGCCCAATGAGTGTCTCTCCTATGTCCTTTACTTGTATCATAGCCCCACCTGAGCCCGAGGAGGACATTCGTGTTTGTGACAACTTGCTGTTTTCCCTCCCACTGAAGATGGTCTCACGAGGCGGTTGATGGGTCTCATTCATCACCCCAAGAAGCAGCTTGAGCTGTCTGTGCTTGTGCAATCGCACTGAGTTAAAGTTTGACAGCCCCTGTTTGACCCGGCGTGGGCGTGATGTGAGCCAGCCCATGGGGGTGTGACCAGGACAGACAGACAGTAGTGAAGTTGGCCACACTGCAGATGTGGGTGCGTCTGTGCTCTCGTCTCTAGTCACCCACCCAGGGACGCCTTGAGGGCTGGCGCTGGAGCTGGAAGACCCTGCGTGAACAAGATCCTCGTTCACATTTTCTCTCGTTTTCTAACCATGCTACATCTGTCATTTCAACCAAAGGCAAAACCCCTGCCGTACAAGACATGGTGTCAGGGGAGGGATCCTATCCCCAGTGTTTCCCCTTCTCAGGACGTGGGAACGTGGTAAGAAATCTTCTCTGGGCCTCATTTCCTTGTGTCAGAATTCATGTCAGACCTAAATGTCCCATGTTCTCTGAAATGTTCGCATTCTGGTGTCAGCACACAGGGGGCTCTCAATGGAGATCTTTGATTGGGGGTGGGGGGGGCGAGCATGGTGTGCTGGCCCAGGGCTATTACGGGAGACAGAGATCAATGAAGGACAGGGGTTGACTTGTTCACAGTCCGGCAGAGGAGATGCCCATACACAGAGGTGATACCTGAACACTGTCTAGGGGCAACCTCACAGGCACATACGGGGAACTGTGGGATCGCAGAGGTGAGGAAGGCAAGAAAGAGGGACAGCTGAGCTAAATCTAAGCAGAGGTTTGCCAGATGTGCGGGAACGCCCACTAGAAGCAGTGGAAGTCAGACAAAGGCCCACTGATTACCTCCCACGACTCGAAATAGATACTCCACGCTCACAAGCAGAACAGAGCAGTCGGGAGCACACTGGTATTTCCTGTGGCCACTTGCTAGCAGTGGCGTCTGATCACTGGCTTGCCTACCCAGTTCTGATTTCAGATGTGCTTAGGACGCCCAGGAGGGCTCAGGAGAGGCTGCCCCGGGCAGGTCTGCCAGATACGAATAGTAAAGGAAAATAGAGATATTGCCGGAAAGAAGCCCAGGCAAACAGACAAGACCCACGGTCCATGGAGCAACGTGGTCTTCCTCCTAGTGGCACCGATGAGCATTCGGCGGGAAAAACTGGGAGCTTCCCATCAGCTCTACGCCCAGTATCGTCCTAACCTCGTCCTCCCCCCACTTTTCACGAACAATTGCTCTTCGGTTCCTCTACATCTCTCACCGCCCCTACCTCATCAAGCAGAGCACAGAGGACCATCTGGCCGGGGATACCATTGTGGGGGGCGACGTTTTCCTAGATTAGCTGTTTGTCTTATTGTTTTTAAAGCACCAGAACTCTCTTTCCATATTAAATTTTGCTTAGAACACCAATATACAACAACGGTAGTCCAGTGTCAACAACAACAACAGCATCACTATTTATCAGGCATTTATAACGTCCCGGGTGTTGTGTTATGCACCGGATATCCATCCCGTCTATTTATCTGTATGAGAATACTATGGTGTGGTGTTTGTCAGGTAGAGATGATGTTTATCCTCTTTTTAGAGACAAGGAAGCAGGGAATTAACAGTTACAGCTCATATGTGGCGAACCTAGAGTCTGACCTGGCTAGTTTGCCCTCAATGTGGGGTCCTTATGGCACAGGGGATCCTGCCCCCAAAGCCCCTTAATGGGGTGCGGCGGAACTGGGCCATCCTGGGGTCTGTCCCCTTTGCCTTTGTTCTGAGGTAGCAGGTGTAGCCGAACTTCCCTGTCCTCCTTCCCCTCGCTCAGGAGTTTGGGTGATTGACCAGGTTTCTACGTAAACATTGCCTAAGAAATACCGCCTTGTGCTGTCCTCCGAGATCTCTACCGCAGCCCACGTTCTGTCATGAAAGGGATGCTTATGGCCAAATAAGTCTGCAAAAGTGGAACTAGATGCCAATCACCAAAAAAAACCCAATTATTGTATGATTCCACTTACATGAAATGTCCAGAATAGGCAAAGCTATAGAGACGGAAATAAGTTAGTGGTTACCTAGGGCTGGCAGCCTGGGGAGACATAGGGAGCAATTGTTAATGGGCTTCTTTTTGGAGTGATGAATATGTTCTAGAATTGATTGTGATGATGAGTAACTGTGAATATCCAAGAAGCCATTGAACTGTACAATTTAAACTGAGAAATTGTATGTTAGGTGATTTACAGCTCAATAAAGTATTAAAAGAAAAAAAAACCCAAACAAACAACACAGAGAAACTGTAGAGCATCTCTAAAAATTCATTCAGTGTGTGCCATAGCTGGGTGGCTCAGTCGGTTGAACATTGTCCTGTGCACCAGGGGGTTGCAGGTTCGATTCCTGGTTGGGGCACTCCCTGGGTTTCGAGTTTGATCCCGATCAGGAAGGCAGCCAGTCAGTGTTTCTCACCTTCCTCTCTCTCTCCCTCCCTCCTTTCCTCTCTCTCTGGAAGTCAATAAAAAAAAATATGCAGTATGTTCGTCCATTAACTTGCGAGTTCATTCCACAGCATCCGTAGAGCGCCCTCGCTGGCGGGCAGTCTGCTGCACATGGACACAAGGAGCCAAGGACAATCCGACCCAGCGGCAGGCGGCAGCGTGACTACTCTCAGAGGGACATGCGCAGGAGAGAGGAGGCCCACAGCCCTGCGGGACCCTGGGAAAGATCAGGAAGAGGAGCCGGTATTAAGCCCACACTCAGATCTTTCCAGGCAGCCCAGCAGGAGACTCTTAGGTACCGAGAGGGTACCTGTTCTCGGTACAGGTAGCAGCACATGAGAGTGGCCGGCTTGTTTGGGGGTTTGAGGCCTGGATGACACATCGCGTGTGGAAGGACCAAGGCGAGGAGGGCTGGAAGGTGAGCAGGAGCGAAATGACTCCGTCCCTTGCATCGCTCACTCGCCCGTTCATTTCTCTGTCGAGCAGCCCCTGTGCGGCAGGTCAGGTTGCAGTCTTCGCCTTGGCTTTCAAAATTGCCTGCAAAGCTCACTGAGAGCTCAGTCTTGCCCCACAGATAACTGGTCTGAGGGTGCCTTGGGCATCAGGGGTTTTCAAAGTTCCCGGGGAAATTCTCTTCATTGTCAATGTAGAAAACCAGTAGGCTGTATGATAGGGGAAAAAAAAGATTAAAGCAAAGATGGTCCCAGTACTTGGGAGTAGACAATCGACAACTCTTTCCGGAGAGCCGACCAGGTACACCCTGGGCACTGGGGACACAGCAGTGAATAACAGACGAGAGTCCCAGCCATGACGGTTAGGACTGGTGGAAGCAACAGAAGATTAGAAGTAAGCCGACAGGGGGCTCTCTCATTGCAACAGGGCATAAGTGATGTGATGGAAATAGAGACGGAGAGGCTAGTTCTCCAGACGGGCTGGGCAGGGAAGCGTCTCTTTGAGATTATTTTAAGCCCGATCCTAAAGAAAGGAACCAGGCTGGAGACCCACGGGGAGTATGTTTCAGGCTTTGGGAAGTGGATACATGTGGTGTTTATTACAAGGGACAGGTGCAAAAATGCCGTTTGTTATATGAGAGAGATGTCAATGTGTTCATAGGCTGTGGTGTATTCTTTATCCTTTGATGCCCAGAATCAAAGATGCTGACTGTATACAGCTGTTTGATACATGTTAACTGCATAAATGAACTAATGAAATCAGTAGAGAAGAAATGGAAAGACAGGGGATGGTCGATGAAAGGGTGTTCTAGAGGAAATTGATGAGAGAGATTCCGTTGCACGCAGAAGGAGGGGCACCTCTGAGCTGGGAGGGAAGGAAATGAGACTGGAAATCAGGTTTCCTGCAGGGGCAGGAAGCAGAGTTCCCTGCTGAGGGCTGCTGTGCCTTTTGCCGGGGCTCGAGGGAGGTCGTTCGCTGAAAGAAGGCCAACCGGGAGTGGGCTTGGTGTTCCGAAGAGGGGGGGCAGCGACTTCGTGTCACTGCAGAGGTGGGCTGACCGGGGACCCTTGTACAGAACACAGGCTGGGAGATCCATGGGGAGTATGTTGGTCACCCCGCTGGGGCTGCAGACCACACGTAAATGGTGGCGACAGTGGCTGTGGCTGTGTGCTGGTGTGTCGCTCCAGCAGATACCTACCTCTTGGGCTGGGGTAGGACCGGAAATGAACACACTGAGGTGGAAGGAGAGAAGGATGGAAGCCGATGTCAAAGTCTCGCCTGGGACCTAAAGGAAGTAATGCCGGGAAGAAGCTGGACAATAACAAGGGGAAGGAACAAAGGACGAACTCTAATGAGTCAAAAGCCAGAAGTACAGTAGGAAGAAGGGAGTAAGAAAACTGGAAAAAAGAGGGAGCTCCTTGTTACTCTGTGTAGACACCGCGCATATGAAATTACTGTAAAATATAATAGGTACCTTTAATCGAATACTCCTGTATGTCAGAGGAAAGGCAGAGGGTTTTACCTAATTAATCTTTATAGTGTAGCCCACTGTCCATTTTACTGATGAGAAAACAGGCTTCATGAGGTTACACACATTGTTCACATTTTTGTAGATAGAAAGACAAACTGCACCTGTCTAATGAAACGAACGTGCCTAACTAGCCTAAGTTGAGATATACATATATATTTTTCTTGTTGGAGAATGACATATGACTCCTGCATTATTTTCTTGAGTTGATATCACATTAATGGTTACATGAACCCATCGGGCACTGCAGGATGGATTCCACATTCCCTGGAGCCACGCAGGAGGCTGGTCAGAGTCCAAACCCACACTCTGCCCTCTGGACGCAGCCTCCCATGCCCTGCTCCCACCTGCAAGGACTATTTTCAGGTGGCCCAAGACACCACGACAACTTCTGTACATGGTGTTGTCTGGGTTGGCAATGTCCTCTTCCTGACAGACTTCTAGTTCTTCCAAACTGAGTGTGAGAATCACCCCCTCTCCATTTCTCTAAGCTAAAACCAATGAGAAGGACACCCCCTGACACACCAGGTGGCCCTCGGGCATCTGCAGACCTCCAGCACCGTGCTCCTCCTCAGGGGACAATTCTGGGGTGCTGCCTCCTCGTTCAGGGCTCTCTGGACCATCCCACAGCCCCATTCCCTCCTGTTTAACCTTTGCCATATGGAAGGACCCAGCAAAAAATGGAGAAGAGTCTCCGAGGGTGGCTAGGGATGACTCTGGTAGCAGCCTCGGGAACCCCTGGCTTGTGCCCATCTCTCAGAGTGGCCAGTTTGGTTCCCATGACATCTTTTTAGAGGCCGGTAAAGAGGAAAATTTACAAGTAAAAAAAAAAAAAAAAAGTAGTCAATGAATTCGAGAAATCTGTGGGTATCAATAACCAAAACAGCTCTTATAGTCAAACCACTTCTAACAGTGACTTTCCTAATTCAAAACAACTGAAATAATGATAGCGACGGTTGCTTTATATTATGCATTGTAATTCTACGTTGTGCTCTAATTGAGTGTGGCCAGTGGCCCAGCAGGGAGGTGGGTGGTTTGTGCCTGTGGACAGGAAGGTGACTGAGAGGACCCAGATTTCACTTTCTGGTTGGGTGATTGGGCAAATATCTTATTTTGCTGGAGCTTCTGTTTATTTATGTTGTAAAATCGCAGTAACAGCAGAGCCTCCTGGCCTTGTCCGGAGGCCAAATGACAGCGCGATTGTCAAAAGTCCTTTGTATATTCTAGGAAAAGCATGTTCTAGGGGTAAAAAAAAAAATGGTGGTATGTCTGAGTGTTGGAGGATTTATACCATCTAGGCCTGCCCACGTGTAACCCTGGAAATGCTAATTCCGGGAACTGGGCAACACAGCAGGAGTCTTCTGCGGGGAAAACCCTTTTGAAAGGGGAATAATGTACCGAGTGAAGGAGACATGGCCAATAACCCTCCCCGGCGGGCTCTCCTTGAAAGATTGCGAGATGAAAAATTAACTTGGCACCGTTGGGGGTGGGAATGTGGACCGCTGCCCTGGATGCCCGGTCTTCAGCCTCCGGACACTTTCCTTCCCCAAAGCCATTTCAGTCAAAGGTCATGTGTGAGTCTTGTCAAAGGCCAGCTTCCAATGGAATCATTGTCCCCCGGGACAGCGGGCCCCTGACTACATCTGCACTGGAGAAATCCCCAAAGCAAACGGCCCAGTGCAAACAAGCGCCGCCGGGCAGACGACCCGGGGCAGACGACCGGGCAGAGCTCACAGGTCCGCCCGCCGCAGAGGCCGCGCCCGCAGCCCCGGGCCCACCGGCGCCCAGCCGCCCGCAGCATGGCCCGCCGCGCCGATCGGGTACGGTAGGCGCCTGTCTCTTCCCGTCCCCCACTGCTCGGCCTCCCGGGTCCGAGCGCTCCTGTCAGCCCCGCAGCCTTGCACAAGGGCCCCGGGCTGTCAGGAAAGCGGTCCCGCTGGGCTGCGGTCCCCGCTGGGCTGCGGTCCCCGCTGGGCTGCGGTCCCGCTGGGCTCTGGTCCCCGCTGGGCTGCGGTCCCCCTGGGCTGCGGTCCCGCTGGGCTGCGGTCCCCGCTGGGCTGCGGTCCCCCTGGGCTGCGGTCCCGCTGGGCTGCGGTCCCCGCTGGGCTGCGGTCCCCTCTGGGCTGCGGTCCCGCTGGGCTGCGGTCCCCGCTGGGCTGCGGTCCCCGCTGGGCTGCGGTCCCCCTGGGCTGCGGTCCCCGCTGGGCTGCGGTCCCGCTGGGCTGCGGTCCCCGCTGGGCTGCGGTCCCTGCACTCGGCGGGGGCAGCTTACGGGCGCGCGACGTGCAGGGAGCTTAACCCGTTCCGAGTTTTCCTTGCGGGAGAAGGTTTGGCTTTGTCCGTCCGTATCTCGCTTCTGGGACACGAGCCGGTGGGGGCGGCCGAGGGGGCAGCGGGCGAGGGTCCGAGCCGCGGCAAGTGGGAGCCCGCGTGGGCGCCGCCGCTCGCAGCGCTGTGGACTCTGTCCCCGCGGCCGCGAGGCATTTTGGGACCTGTGGAGCGAGGGCTGTTTGCAAGAAGGATGGGTTTTTTAAAGTCCTCCTTTCGGTAATGCCCTGTGGGATCCACAGGAAAGGGGGTCATCTCGCAGGGAGGGCGCCCCTTCCGCGCGGCGGGGTCCCCTCGCGAGCTCCCCAAAGGAAAGTCGGGGCCCCAGTCTCTGGGCCCTTTGTGCTTCACTGTTTGAACAAGCCTTTCAGACGGAACCCGCTAATTTTGGATAAGAGTTGAAGGAGCCTGGGGTCTCAGCTGAGAGGGAGGGCTTTGATCTGGGCTTGAAATCTCTCAGGGCAAACAGCAGGTGGGAGGTCGGGAGGGGCAGTGGGCACGAGCGGTGGGTCAAAGGGTTTCCGGGATGCCACACTCTGGTTTCATTTTAACAGGTTAAGCCCAGAGCCGGTTCTCACCGATAAAGGCAATGAAAACAAAAGCCTCCCTAAGGCTCAGCAGGACCAGAGGGAAGCGGCTCTGGTGTTTGTTTATGTGTTTATCAGACACCCAGCTCCACAGAAGATAGGGGGTGTTCACGTTTCCACTCATCAGATGTTTCTCGAGCCTCTGCCCTTCCCCTCCAGCTGCCATCTTTCCGACGTGGCTGTCTCCCCACCACCCAGGTGTTCCACCCCGGTGACTAGCAACTGTCTTTGCTTCTGAAGACACACCTGGGTCAGGGTCAGCAGACGGCTCCATAGCTAAACCTTTGCCCTTGGTCTTCTCCTGTCGTTCTGAACTGTCGGTGGTTCCCTCTCTGGTTTTTTTTCACTCTGTCCCGGATTCCAGTGCTTCTCTGGTCTCCCTCTGACCTTCTGAGTTACTATTTAATGCTTCGAAAGGACAGTGTTGGTCAGCGTTGGTGCGTCCCGCTATTCCTTCACGCTCCTCCCTTTTCGACCTGTCGTCTCCCTGGATAATTTCATCCAATCCCATGGCTTCGACCACTACCTACTGATCTATAGCCTCTTCCAGGTACCCACCTTTTGTACAGAACATCTCCACTTTGGTGCCCCATGGAGCACCTTAGAGTCACCATGTCAAACTCAAAACCGAATTTGTCTTCTCCCTCCTTCTGCCGGGCCATCAACTCCTTTCTGTTCTCCACTGCCCAAATGGCATTGCCAGTTGTCCCAGCCAAACACCAGAATCATCCTAGTCACTTCCTCTCTTTCACTGTGACACCTTATCAGTCACCAAGTCCCGCCTACTCGGTGGGCTTAATGAGATTCATACACATACCTATGTCTCCCTCTTTTCTGCCACTGTTTTGGTTGAAGTCAGTCCCACCCTGAATTCTGTTCTGGTCACAACTTCCCATTGGTCCCATTTGGAACCAGTGCTGCCCACCCAGAGACCCCCCCCCCCCTTGTTGCCACATTGTGTCAAATGGTCTTTCTAAAGTGCCGTATGAGCATGTGGACTTTTTTTTGGAAAAGTCTTCAGTGGATTCATATATTTTTCCTTTTGAGAATGATTTTGGTGTATACAGGTTCTCCACGACTTGCCTTTTACTTTCTTCTTCAATCTCATCTCTTGTCATTCATTCTCTCTCCACATTTTATGCACATGTTATGTACATCGTGTGCAAGTTTAGGCATATTAAGCTATTTACTAAACACGATTGTCCTCATCCTTCTCTTAGGTCTGTGTCTAACTTTATTTTTCCTTGAAGACTCAGCTGAGAGCCATTTTCTCTTGGAGATGACACAGACCATCTGCTCCTTATCCTTCACATTGGATTGGGTAGCCCTCCACTTTGCTTCCAGAACTTCCTTTATTCCTTCTATAAGAGCATTCACCATTTTTTTTTTTAATTGCAACTATCTGTTTACTTGGCTGTCTGCCACTGGTCTGTAAACTCAAGAGCAGGAAGCAGCTCTTTTTGTCTCAGCATCCTTAGAACCTGGACCCAACTGGGATGCTCACTGAAGTCTTGTGAATTCTTATGCAATTCTTGTCAACGTCTATTATGTCCAGGCATTGAATAGAATGGCAATGATACAAAATCATGTCTGGAAATTGTCATCTGTAATACAATACAGTTAGGAGAGAGGAATGAAGATGAACCATGATTATCAGGAAAGGTACAGCCTTCCACTTATTTAACAAAGGAAGGGTTTATACTTTCTAGGTATGTGAGATAATGCCCCAAGTCTTTGTGTTTGCCAGCTCCCCGTCCAATTCACATCTTCACTGATGGGTTTCTCCAATGGCTATCTGCATCTATTCTAACCTTGCTGAGGGCTGGGGAAAGTGGCATGAAAGGCCTTTTGCAATTTTGCTTTGGCTTTTGTGAAGGCAAAGGGATCCTTTTCAGGTGGCCACCTGGTACGGGAAGAAAGCTGAAGGCCAAGAAGAGTGGCTTCTAAGAGAGCCCTTTGATAAGCTGATATCAAAGGGAGAAGCTGGTATCTTTTGATACCAGAGAAGGTGTCCAGAGAAGGGACAAGCAGGTGAGATCTTTAAGGGCTTCTAGAGAATGATGGAGGCCTTGGGAGAGGCTTTGAGAGACTAGAGATGAGAAAATTCAGTTTTGATTTTCTAAGGAGAGAAATGTACATCCTGAGACCATAGACAGAGAGGTGAATGTTTAAATTGCAGGTTGTTCTTGTTTAAAGTCATGGTTCTTTTGAGATGTGGATGTACATTAATCTCAGGGAAAATGCATGATATTGTATAATACATGACACTTTTCACAAACTTTCAGAGGGGTTCATACAAGTCTACCCTTGGACCCCATTGACTTGTCATAAAACTCAGGTTAAGAATCTCTAATCAAAGGATTAATCCACTCAGTAGATATTTGGAAGAGTAGATGGTGATTAAATAGAAGCCAGCATAAGTCTAATTATGTATATTTTCTCTGTTGAGAGAATCCCAGTTTCATGTGTGGTATTGACCACGAACTTGGAGTCACTAGGATCTGGGCTCATGTCCCTGCTCCAACATTTACTATTGTAAGTTTACTTTCTCTCTGAGTGATAGTTTTGTCTGTTAAAAAAAGGATAACAGGTGTTGGGAATTTTAACTAAAATAAAGTATGTGCAAGCACTTGGAACATGGTTATACTCAACTCACATTAATCAATTAAAAACCTTGATTTCAGGAAGGGCCCAGATTTTTTGATATGTTTCTGGATTAGAAGGTGCATGTGGCTGGTAATGACTGGCTGAATGCATTTATTAAAGGGGAGATGATTAACAGATGGATGTCTTTGGGGGTGTGCTACTGGGCTCTGTCTTCATTCCTATGTTATTAAATATCATCGACACCCATGGAGACAAAGCACACTGATCACATTTGCTCAGAGGAGAGACATAAGTGTTAGGTGTCCACATGCTGTCAATAAGTCGTAGTCTATTTTGACTTTTGATTTTTGAGAGGAATGTGCAGAGTTAGATACAAAAGGTACTGTGCATGAGTCCTAAAAGCCAGTTGCAAATTAATGGGTGTGTGTTCATATGAGAGGGGGAGGGAAGGAGTGAGAAGTAGAGAAAGAGGCGAAGGGAGGAAGAGTGGGGGGAGGGGGAGGGCAGAAATTGGCTTACAGAGGCTGAGAAGTCTCATGATCTGTCATCTGCAAGCTGGCAAGCCAGAACAATGGTGGTGTAATCCAGTTGGAGTCCAAAGAGTTGGGGGGCAGATGGTGTAAGTCCCAGTCCGAGTCCAAAGGCCTGAGACGCAAGAGTGCGGATGCCCAAGGGCAGAGGAGGATGGATGTCTCCGCTGAAGTGGAAAGAGCAGACTCCGCCGTCCTCTGCCTTGTTGTCCCATTCGGGCCCTCAGTGGACTGGGTGATGCCCACCTGCACGGTGAGGGACATCTTCCTCACTCAGCTGGTTCAGATGCTAATCCCTTCCAGAATCACCCTCACAGACACACTGAGCCCTTAGCCCAATCCAACGGACTCTCAGATTGACCATCACGGAGTCTTTACAGAGGCAATCAAAGTACAGTGAGGTCATCAGAGTGGGCCCTACTCCAATGTGACTAGTATCCTTATAAAGGAGGGAAATCTGATGCAGACACACACGTGGAGGGAAGATGATTTGAAGAGACACGGGGAGAAGACAGCCATCTCCAGTCCAAGAAGACAGAGGCCTGGAACATTCTCCCCCACAGCCCTCAGAGGAAACCCATCCTGCCAAGCCTCGGTTTCAGACTTCTAGCCTCCAGCACTGTGAGACAATACATTTCTGCTTTTTAAGCCACACTCTTTGTAATATTTTGCTATGGCAGCCCCAGCAAATTAATAGAGAGTTTATGAGCACATAATCCCCTTAGCATGGTTTCTGCTGGTAATACGCCATACAACGTTATTTTGCTCCTCCGTCACCAGGGACATTGTGTTGCTCGTGGAATGATAGATGACAACGTATTACTGTTTCTCAGCAAAGCATTTTCATATCCATTGTCTCCTGGAACCCTGACCAAAGCATCAGAGATGGGACTTCTTGCATCTATGTTTCAGGGACCAGGAAAAGGAGGTTCAGAGAGACGAGGTGAATTAAGGTCACATAGCTGGGTCGTGGGAGAGCTGACACTCAAATGTGGGCCTTTGGATACGAAATTCATTATTTTATTTAATTAAAACACGGCACCTTTCACCTTCATGGACATGTCACATATCATCTTCCTTCTCTAAAGTCTGGAAAGACCTGGGCTGTAGCATGTTGAGCTCTTTTTGTTTGGTTTTTCTAAATCCCCTGAAAATGATTTTATAATCCTACTCGTTGGAAGGTATCTGCTGCCTGAACACACAGACTCCATCCATATCTTCATTATCAAATATTTATCGGGAACTGAGGCGCCTGTGTTTCCGTGCACGGAACATTTCTCCTCCATCAGAAACTCTGTGTACCGACCAGAGGGGTTTTCTCAGCGCACAGTTTGATTACTGAGAAATCCAACTGCAAACCTTGGACATGTTGGATGTAATCGAGTTTTTCCATCATTAATACTGTTCAAGTATTAATTCAACGCAGTGACGCGAGGGGCACCTCACATTTTCCAGGAAGCTATTCGACTTTAATCAGCAGGAACAAATGCAAGATTATTGCACTTTTTCCTTGGGTGACCTAAGCTTGTTCTTGGCGGCTGTGAGTGTGAGCACTGGCTGTCTTGTAGTGGTTCAGTGGCTTCTACCCAGGGGACTTATTAGTTTGGAACCTTGGGGATAATTCCATAAGACTGTAATCTTTTCTCCCTGAAAGAACAAAATGTTGCTGTGTTTGGTTATTCTTGTTATAAATAATACCAGTGGTTCCCGAATTGTGGAACCCTAGAGGTCTATAGGTAGGGTTGCCAGATTTTGGGGAAAAACAACAACAACAACAAAAAAGCAGACAACAACAATAAAAACAAACCCAGGATACCCCAGTTAAATTTCAATTTCAAACAAGCAATGAGTACTTTTTCTAGTACAAATATGTCCCAAGCACTGAAAATACTTAAAAAAGCATTATCTCTGGCAACCCTACCTATCAGGTCATCTTGGGGGTGAAGTGTTAATAATTTTTCAAAAGTCTGTGAAAAGTATACATTGATCCAAGAAGGCTGCAGAGTCTCCTGATAATGTTCAGTTTCCTTGGTTTTAGTTGGGATTCTTTTCACCCAACTTGAAAGTACTGACCATCTCATGTTGACACCATAATTAAACCACCATCTTTGATGACTTGTATTCCAGGGATCCCGCAAAGCACATACGTTATCTCATGGAATCTTCAAAACCAGGGGTTGGCAGACTACAGCCTGCAGGTCAAATCTGGTCACCACCTGTCTTTTTAAATGAAGTTTTGTTGGAACACAATCACCTCCGTTTGTGCTGTTTCCACGTTACAATAGCAAGCAGAGTAGTTGTGATACAGTAGATGTGGATGGCCCTCAAGACCTAAAATATTTATTATCTAGCCCTTTGCAAAAAATTGCCTACACCATCACAAAACTACCCTCTGAAGGAGTAACTGTTATTTCTATTTTTAGAATGAAAAATGAAGACCTGAAAAGGTTTAACTGGGCAAGATCTCATAGTTCTTAGAATTCAAACCAAGGTCTGTTGAATTCCAAAATTTCTGCTCTTACTACAGCTGATTGGAAGGCTGATTGTCAATTGCATTTGTTTTGTTTTTTTTTGGTTAATCCTCACTGGAGGATATTTTCTATTGATTTTTAGATAGGGTGGGAGAGAGGGAGAGAGAGAAACATTGATATGAGAGAGACACATCGATTGGTTGCCTCCCGCATGACCCCTACAAGGGTCAGGGATCAAACCCACAACCCAGGTATGTGACCTTGACCAGGAATCGAACCCTTGGCCCCTTGGTCCACAGCTTGGTGCTCTAACTGCTGAGCCAAACTGGCCAGGGCTGCATTTGTCTTAAACAGATTTAACAATAAGGAAACTGATTTGTGATTTCTTATTGAAAACACCCACCTGGCCCTGGCCAGTTTGGCTCAGCGGTTATAGCGTTGGCCTGTGGACCAAAGGATCTTGTGTTTGATTCCTGGTCAGGGGCATGTACCTGGGTTGCAGATTCAATCCTGGCCCCAGTCATAGTCATGCAGGAAGCAACCGATGGATATGTGTCTCTCACATCAATGTCTCTCCCTTTGCCTCCCTCTCTCCTTTCCACTCTATCTAAAAATCAATGAAAAATTATCCCTGGATGAGGATTAAAAAACAAACAAACAGACACTTACCTGAAAAGCAAGGTGGACAGGATGGTGTATTGGTGAAGTGCTGAGTCACGGGATCCCCATACGTTACAGACGATCCTAAGTGCCTATTTGCATGATTGTGGCTGGAGTTAATGAGCTGATGTCTAAGGAGAAATTGGAAGAGAATTTGACATGTGGTCCACAAAACACTTGTTATTTTTATTTCAAATAAGTATTATTTCAAAGTAGGAACAAAGCAGAGTTTGGAAAGGTTGGGAGCATCGACTGTGGTTGGATGACAGACACTTCGCGGAGGAAGCTCGCAGAGCATGGTGGCCTGCTTGTCAGATGCAGCTAGGAACATGCCTGTCCAGCTTCCGGATGACAGGTGTCTTCGGTCTGAGCATCTTTTAGTCCTTGGCTAGCTACGTTTGCTTGGAAGGCGTGTTATGAGATGTTACAGGCTGTTCGTCCTGTGTTTGCTGGACCCTGAACCTCTTATTACTGCTACCCCTGCTATTTATAGTTCTAATATCCACTCCCAGGGGCTCCAAATGGACTAAAAATGTAGTCAGGCTACCAGAGAACAACCTTCCCGATTAACACAAGACTAGCCATTTTCCTCAGCAACCCCTCAATCTAGAACTTGATTCTTAGGCAAAAAACAAGGGGGGAAAATCAGTTTTTACCAATATTCTTCCCCCTCCAAAGCATATTTTATGTATGGCATCACTAGGAATCAAATCTGTACGGCCTTGGCCAGTGTGGCCCAGGTGGCTGGGTGTCCTCCTGTGCACCGAAAGGTTGCCAGTTCCATTCTGGTCAGGGCACGTGCCCAGGTTGTGGGCCCAAGGCCCAGGAGTGGGCATGCAGGAGTCAGCCAGTCAATGTTTCTCTCTCTCTCTAAAAATCTTTTTAAAAATCTGTATGGAGCGCATATGACGCAGATTAGAAGAGCCTTGATCTTTTGAGAAGATGAGGAGATAAATTTGTTCCCGGGGAGGGAAGGGAGTGGAAGGCTTGAAAAGCCCGGGGGCATGTTCAACGTGGTAACGACCAGTTCGCCGCCTGATCACTACTGCGAGAGACACCGCGGGCCTTGCTCCGGCCCAGAGGCACGGAGGTGCGGGACGTGGTCAGCGGGGTCTTACGATGTTTCCGGCGTGTCTTGGGGACATGGGGATGGGAGCCGGGAATGGGCATTCTTTTCCGAGGGCTGGGGCTTAGCAGTCTTCTGGAATCCAGAGAGTTCTGGAGAACCGGGGCCAGGTGTGTGTGTGTGTGTGTGTGTGTGGGGGGGGGGGGATGGAGGGAGCAGGGCCCAGCACGGGGCTGCACGTGTCACAGAGGGTAAAGCTGCAAGGCAGTTGCCTGGTCCCTTTTCTCCTCTGCCCCAACCCTCGGCACTGGTTGCATTTTCTTTCCTCTTTCTTCACCATTCTCCTCCTTTGTTCACTTACTCGCCCCCCATGATCGGGGCCCTGTGTGCAGGCACCATGTGGGGCCCTGTGGATGAATGGGGGGGACTCAGGCTCGCGGAGCTCCCAGCCAGTGGGGAGGCACCTCCCCGAGCAGTTCGGGGCAGTCTCGCGAGATGGAAGGGTGGCTGAGAACCAGCACCCTGGGTGGGCAGGCGGTGTGCTCAGGGACAGTCTCCGAGCTGAGAACTGAAGTCCAGCAGGTCCCGGGCTCCAAACTCAGCCAGCCGGCAAGTGTCAGGACTGAAGTTTGAGCCTAGGTTTGCCTGACCCTAGAAACTGTTTGCCACCAAATCTTAACCGACAAAGGAGAACAAATATACTTGTTGTCAAAATGTTTCCACGTAGCCACGCTGTACTCCCACGAAGCAACTGGAGCAACAAGCAGGAGAAAACCAGTCAGCCATCCTGGCCACTGGCGTGGGCTGGCCGGTCCCTGTGGAGCCCTGCGCGGCTGTGTGCCACGCCGCTGGGCACAGCTGAGAAGGGCATTGTCGGTCGGGGGGTGCAGTGAGGGTGTGCACGCCCTCGAGTCCATCACAATGCGCCCTTCACTCCCGAGGACCAGGCCTGACTCAGAGGCAGGGCCTGTGTGTGCCCTTGTGTATTCCTTTCACTCCTGGACAAACACAAGTCTAAAGGAGGCAAGTCAGTCTGACCAGGTCACAAGTCCCAGTGGAAAGGCGGGTGTTTCGGGGACGGTAGGCTGATGCCAGCAGGTTGCCATTGATCTTCAGCTCTGAGACTCATTGGGCACTCTGGGGTCAAGGGGAGTGTCACCCTCAAGACTAACCGCACACTGCACCCCACTGCCACCGGCACCTAGGAGGCTCTGAAACTTGGAACGGGCAGGCGTCTTTCTTGGGTGGTTCGATTTCTGTCTGTCTGGGGAATGTAGTTGGTCCAGATACAGAAAGTTCAACACTTTCTATGCCAGAAGTTCTAGAACTTTCAGGAGACGATGGGGATGCAACTCCTGTCTTAGAGGAACTTAGAGTTCAGTAAGAAGAATTTCCAACCTGACAAAGTCAATAGCAGAGGCAAGGGGCGGTGGAAAGTCAGGGACTCGGAACCACTCAGCCTGGGTTCAGAGCTCTGCCCACCACTTGCTGTGTAGCCTGCAGCAAACTATTTCATCTTTCTGAGTCTTGGTTTCGTACTCATAAAATGGGATTTGATAAGTACTTCATGCAATTATATAACTACCTTAAGAAGGTAACTATTATAGTCATCGTTGCTGTATTTATTAATGTTATTATCAGAATATGGAAAATCCCGGTTCTAACACTGGCTGGGTGACTGAGCAATTTATTCAGATTCTCCTCCTAAATAGGATTATTCTAACAGCCTTGTTTGTGTGGCTAAAGAGTTAACTGCATTCTCTCATCGTTCACCTCCTTGTCTATTCTTTATTCATAGCTCTTATCACTAATTGATACAGTTAGATATTTTGTGTCTTTTCCCCTCCAATAAAATGTAAGCTCCATGAGCAGGTATTTGGGTTCTCTTGTTATTGCTGGTGTCTTCGGGGTCTAAAACGGTGCCTGGCACACAATAGTATCTCAGTAAAATATCTGCTGCGTAAAGGAATGAATGAGCAAGAGAATAAATGACAAATCCTCTGTTACACATGTAGCAGGTGGAAGCTCCCGGCCCATAGCAGCTGTTACTGCGCCTGGTGTCATTAGTGTTGGAATACAGTGCACCTCGCGAGAGGACTCCGTCTGGAAAGGTCGCGACCAGCTGCGACAGGCGATGATCTTTGTTCTCAGCCCTGACATCTCATCAGCTGGGCTGGGGCTGGGGTGAAACAACCAGGTCATTGTCCATAGTAAGGTCACATGGGCCCACGTGCAAGAATAAGAGTTTCAGAATTTTTTTAAATCAATTCTCAGGAAGCAGTGGAAACAGCTGCAGAAAGGGAGGGAGGACTGGGCACAGGAGAAAAACAGCGTCTTTTGCAAAATATTTTGTCACATGAGGCCACAGGCTATCTCCATCTGTGCCCGAGACGTACCCAGCCCCAAACCTGAAGGCACGCAAAGCCAGCTGCATTGGTCAGGCGACAGGGAAGGAGTTGCGTGGGTATGACGACTCCAACCTCCAGTGGGAGCCAAAGTGAAAGACTTGACAGAATCGCTTCTGTTTCTGACTGTGAGAGGCGCTAGAGGAAGAAGCCCCCTCCGCCCTCCACATGTGAGACTGGAGGACGTTCTTTTCAAAATTAGGAAACTAAATGTACCATAACCGTGTGGACGACAGCAAGAAATACTTAAAAGTGGGACCCTGGTTAGGCAGACCTGACTTTGAATGAACATGTGTGAACTTGTTCGTTTTACTGTGAGTGTCTTAAACTTCTGTGAGTGTCTCCAAAAGAGAAAGCAGTACGGACTTTGCAAGACTGTTGAGAGAAGTCAGTGAGATCATTTCTGTAGGACGTCTGGCACATTCTGGGTGCTCAGCAGATGGTAGCTGCGGTTATTAACAATTAACACCTCATGGATTATTTTATTTAATCCCCACAACAACCCTATGAAGAAGGTACTGGGGTGATGCCCACTTTACATACAAGGAACCCGAGGTCCAGAGTGATTTCCTAACTCCAAGGCCACACAGCTAGTGAGCATCTGAGCCCTGACTTTAATCATGCCTGATGGCCCAGGATTTTAGTAATTAACAAGTTGTATAACATTGCTTCTAAGAGCAACAGAAGCTCAGCAGGACAACAGAAGAGCCAGAACTTCTGCATTCTCTTGCATAATACTCCAGTGGAAAGCTGAGGTTATTGGATTTCAACTTGGAAGCGGGTCTGTGTTTGCAAAGGATTATGAGACCTATAAGGCTGGTAGAGGCGACATAAGGTCAGCTTGTCTTAGGCCTGTCTTCTAGGTCAACCCAAAAGTATGTTACTTCATCTCTTGCTTAAGTCTATCAAATTATTTTGTGAAAGGTGTTTCTTTTTCCTTTTTCTTAGCCCTGACCAGTGTGCCCTTTATTATTATTTTTTTTAATCCTCACCCGAGGATATTTTTCCATTTTTTTGTTCAGGTAGAGTGGGAGGGGGAGAGAGGAACAGAGAGAGAGGGAAACATCGATGTGAAAGGGACACATCGAGTGGCTGCCACCGCATGACCAACCAGGGCCGGGGACAAACTGCAACCGAGGTATGTGCCCTTAGCGGGAACCGAACCCAGGTCTCTTGACACCGCAGGCCGATGTTCTAACCGCTTAGCCAAACCGGCCAGGGCTGACCAGTGTGCCCTTTAACAGGCGTATATGAAATTGCACACACCAATTATGTATCTGTCCATATCTCACTATATCTATGTGCCCATTTCCTTCACGAGACAGAATAGTAGAAACAAGGTGTTGTTAAAGATCCTTACCTTTCCTATCAATTTGTCCAGAAAAAAAAAGAAAACGGAATTCTGCTTATTTAATTTAATTTGAGTAGCTTTTTGCTCATTTACAGAGGGAGCATTCAGCTCCCTACGAGTTTTAAGAAAAGAGGAAAATAATAGATGCTTCGAATCGGAAGGGCCTTTACAGGTTGACTAGCCAGTCTTCCTCTGGTTTAGATGTGTTGTAAGGATTCCTGACCAACGCCCAGCCAGCCTGTCTCTGAGTAGGGACTGTGAATTCTTTTTTGGTAGGAGAGCTCTGGCAGCACTGATTTCTAGAAAGTTCCCCTTAGTATAAGATGAAGCATGCTTCTTGGAAACTTTTAGTTTTGCCCAAGGAAGTACATACAATAAAACTCATATGCCTTGCGTTGCCCTTTGAATGTTTAAGAAAGACAACCACACTCACCTTCTCCCCCCATTCGTGCAGGGCACTCAGACCACACAGTGACAGGGTCCTCAACTATGGGCCAGAGGGGTGCTCATTAAATACCCATTCTCTAGA
The DNA here is from genome assembly GCF_014108415.1 of Molossus molossus. NCBI lineage: Eukaryota > Metazoa > Chordata > Mammalia > Chiroptera > Molossidae > Molossus > Molossus molossus. Next base: position 60,005,765 of record NW_023425351.1, on the reverse strand, counting down.
TGCCAATTTGAGTGAGCATTTTGAAATACAGATTGGATTATGTCACTATCAACCTGTCTCAAATCCCTCCAGTAGTTTCTTTTTTTAAATTTTTTTAAATTTTTTTATTTAATTTTTTTTTTTATCCTCACCCGAGGATATTTTTCCATTTTTTGTACGGATAGAGTGGGAGGGAGAGAGAGGGAGAAAGAGAGAGAGAGAAACATCGACGTGAAGGGACACATCGAGTGGCTGCCACCCGCACGACCAACCAGGGCCGGGGACAAACTGCAACCGAAGTACGTGCCCTTAGCGGGAACCGAACCCGGGTCTCTCCGGACCGCAGGCCGACGCTTTAACCGCTGAGCCAAACTGGCCAGGGCCCTCCAGTAGTTTCTCATCACACCCAAAATAAAACCCAAAGGTTCCGCTATGACCTTTGAGGTCCTGCATGAACCAGCCCTCCATCACCTCTTTGACATTTTCTGCTATTGCTCCCCCATTCCCCCTCCACCCCAGCCACCCTGGCCTTCCTGATCACACACAGGGCTACTCCTCCCTAGGGCCTTCCACTTGGTACTCCTGGAGACACCTGGTTCTTCCCTCACTCCATCCAGATTTGTGTTCAGACGTCATCTCTTCAGAGAGACCTTCAATGCCACCCAATTAAAAATAGCTCTCTCCATTACTCTCTGTTCTCTTGCTCTGCTTTGTTTTTCTTGCCATTCTTCAACCACCTGACATTCTATTTCCTCTCCCATTAGAATGTGGGACCCATGGGGCAGAGCTTTAATTCTGTTTACGCTGCACCCCCAATGCCTGAAACATACTAGGTGCTCAATAAACGTTTGTTGACTAAATAAAGAAGTGAGTGAATCAGTGAGTGGATGGGACTGGGCAGTATGGACTCGTCCTCGGGATGCTCGTGCCCCTCCATGCTGTCTAGCAGTTAGCAGTGCTGTCCTAAAACGGGGCATCCAGAGCTGAGCACAACCCCGGTGGAGTCCAGGCAGTACCGGGCTCTGCTGGACTTTCCTCTCCTGGGTCTGGGGAGCGATCGTTGGTTAAAGGAACCCGAGCTGAGAGGAGGTCAGTTAGAGTTGCGGTCAAGCAGGGGCTCCTCTGCAACTTGGAGGCAACAAAAACTCTCCGGTTTCTTCTGCAGGAATTGTTGTCCATCCTGGACTCTTGTACCGTGCAATTGTCTAACTGAGTTTCGTACTCTCTTTCCAGAATGTTATCCCAGATAGATCAATCTTGTTCTCTCTCGGTATTTTCTTTCAACTCTTGATTTCAACCTGGCCAGATATTTCTGAATTTTTGTTCAGTCCATGGTACGTAGCACATGGCAGCAGGCTGTCACTGGGATACCGAGTCCAAGAACATCCCTTGTGTCCTTGATTCGGGGATCAGGAAGCTACCCTCTGTCACCTCCACAGAGGTCTCTTGATGCTTAGGAAGCTGAAGAATGGACATTGAAATAATAATGCAGAAAACCTCCCTTTTCCACAGGCTTATTTGCTAGCGCTGACGAAATCCGTGTCAGTCCAATATTACATGGATTCCCAAAACTCTGTATTTTCAAAGTTCAGGGCAGTTGTGTTGCTGTGACCAGCATTCTCTTTGATCTCTGAGGAGCTTTGAAAGGACAAGGCTGTGGCATCCACGGTGCTGCTCACTTCCTCATCATTAGCCAGTTCTTCTTTTTGGGGGTCAGAACAAGGTCAGCCCAGAATCGAGGTTTATCTGTGGCTTCTGATATGCTCTGAATTAGGAAACATTATCAAGTATTCGAGACGTGTCAGACATTTATCGCATTCTCTGGATTTCTTCTAGCAAGTGGTTGAAGTTCCCATTCCTGTGAGATCTTGCCAGTTTAGTCATCTTCACTGGGAATCTTGGAGAAAAGGTGGTTCCTTCATTTGATAGGTCCTTGCACCTGGGCAAGTAGCCTGATATAGTTGAGCTTGTTTTCTCATCTATGGGCAATGACAACATTGTGAAGGTTTTATACAGATTAAATAAGGCACTCTATGTAAATGTCTCTGGTCGGTTGGCTGGCAGAGAGCAGGCAGTTACTGAATATTAGCTACCATTTAGGGAGGATCTGCTCCATGCCAAGCATGGTATAATTTGTAATACTTGCTTTTCCCTTTCTCTTCATCCCGTTCGTCACCTGAGCTGTCCGGACCTTCCTGCCAGGGTCCTTGAGCTCTGTGATCTTACCTATGGCGAGCCTTTTAGTTTTATTGATTGCAAAGTGAGAAGCGTGAGTTCTTCTGACTCATAGGGCTGTGTTTCAGTTTTTGTTTTTAAAGAAGTGTTTTTCAGTGCAAGGCATTGTTCTATTGTTACATTGAGGTATAATTGACATATAACATTATTTAGTTTCAGGGGTACAACGGAATGATTCAGTCTTTGTGTATATTGCAAAACGATCACAGTACGTTTAGTTTACATCCGTCACTACACACAGTTGCACATGTTTTCTTGTGAGGGGAACTTCTAAGATCCACTCTCTTAGTAACTTTCAAATAGGCGGTGCAGTGCTATTAACTATAATCATCATGCGGCACATCACATGCCCATGAAATTTGTTTTATAACGGGAAGTTGTCCCTTTTGACACACTTGATCAATTTCACCTACACCCACCCCCTACCTCTGGCAAGCGCCGATCTGTTTTCTGTGTCTGTGAGCTTGGTTTTGTGGTGGTTGTTTTTAGATTTCACATATAAGTGAGATCATATGGTATTTGTCTTCCTCTGTCTGACTTGTTCCACTGAGCATAACGCCCTCAAGGTCCACCGATGGCGTTTCAGGGCATTGTTCTCAAATCCCCACAACTGTCCCACAAACTCGCATTACAGTTTGTTGCCATTAAGATTCCAACCCCTTGAGATCTGTAGGCGAGAGCTGGGCTCTCTTCTTCGGCTATTTTATTTGAAAGTAAAATGAAACACCTGATGAAAGGGGGAAGGCAGGGGGCCCGACGTGCTCCAGCAAGTCCCAGGGACTCCTCCTGTTTTGGGGAACGCAGAGGGTTTCATCGTACACGGGGGCTGGTGAAAATAGATCCGTACCACCTCTCAAATGCTCCCTCCTGTTCACTGTTAGGCTTGGAGGGCAACCGAGGTGACTCTGGAGACAGCTTTGAAGGCACTGACCCGAGAGCTGAAGGTCAAGGTTAATGTTCCTTTTCTGTGAGTTCGAGGCTTTGGAATTTGCCTCCCTGTAGGGATAATCTCACTAGTTCAGTTTCTCTCCCTCCCTCTCTCTTCCTCTCTCTCTCAGCAGCTCTTTTCTGAGATACGGTTCTTAAACCGTAAAGTCTACCCTTTTAAGCTGTACATTTCAGTGATCTTTAGTGCATTCTTGGGGACATGCAAATATCACCACTATGTAATGTTAGAATATTTTTTTCACCCCAAACAAAACTTCATACCCAAAGCAGTCACTCACATCATCTGACAACCATTACTACTCTTTTGTTTCTCTTGGAGTTGCCTATTCTAGGTGTTTCATATAAATGGAATCATGCAACATGTGGCCTTTATGTCTGGCTATTTTCACTTAGCATGATGTTTTCAATGTTCAACCATGTTATCACATGCATTGGGACTTCATTCCTTTTTTATTGCTGAGTAGTATTTTATTGCATGAATATATTTTATTTTATTTATTTCTCACTTGATAAGTCTGCTATGAATACGTATGTCCAAGGTGTTGTGTGAACATGTGTTTTTAGTTCTCCTGGGTATATTTCTAGGAATGGCATTACTGGGTCATATGGTAACTAAATTTTAACATTTTGAGAAGCAGCCAAACTGTTTCCCAGATTGGCTGCGCCATTTTACAATCCCACCAATCATGTAGGAGGGTTACAATTTTTCCTCATCCTTTCCAGCATTCACTATTATCTTCTTTTTTTTTTTCCATTTTTTGTTCAGGTAGAGTGGGAGGGAGAGAGAGGAACAGAGAGAGAGAGAGAGAGAAACATCGACGTGAAGGGACACATCGAGTGGCTGCCACCCGCACAACCGACCAGGGCCGGGGACAAACTGCAACCGAGGTACATGCCCTTAGCGGGAACAGAACCCGGGTCTCTCAGGACCACAGGCCGACGCTCTAACCGCTGAGCCAAACCGGCCAGGGCTTATCTTCTTAGTTGTAGCCATCCTAATGGGTGTGAGCTGGTATCTCATTGTCATTTTAATTTGCATATCCCTAATGAGTAATGATGCCGAGCATTATTTCACGTACTCATTGTCCATTTATATGTCTTCTTTTGAGAAATATCTATTCCAATTCTTTGACCATTTTAAAAATTGGGTTATGTGTCTTTTTTTATTGCTGAGTTGGAAGAGTTTTTTTTATATATGCTAAATACCAGACCTTTTTCAGATATAGGGCTGTAAATATTTTCTCCCATTCTGTGGGTCATCCTTTTACTTTCTTACCATTTTCGTAATGTCTTCCAATCCGTGAACACGAATGTCTTCTCACCTCTTCCTGCTATGATACCATTGTTTCAGTGTTTCTCTTGTTCCCCACGGACAACTTTCACACTTCTTTTGTGGACTTTTTGGATACTATTGTGAGAGCAATTGTTTTCTTAATATCACTTCAGATTGTCCATTGCTAATGTATAGAAATATACTTTATTTTTAAATATTTACCTTGTATCGTGCAACCTTCTTGAACTTATTCATTACTTCTAATAGTTTTTTTAAATATATATTCATGAGGATTTTCTACATACAAGATCATGTCATCTGTAAATATAGATAGTTTTATTCCTTTTTTATTCAAATGCCTGTTTGTTTGTTGTTCTCGCCTCCTTGCCCTGGCTAGAAGGTACAATTGAGTGGAGGTGATGAAGGAAGACATCCCTTTCTTGTCCCTGACCTCAGGGGAAAGCATTCCCACCGTTACGTGTAATGTTAGCTGCGCGTTTTCTGTCGAAGTCTTGGATCAGGTGGGAAAGTTCCGTCTTGTTTGTAAGTTGTTGAACGTCTGTAGCTGCTGTTTGACTGCAGGCGAGGCACAGCAACGGCCGTTCTGCTTCCTCTCCGAGAGGAGACTGTGCTAGACGTGTGATGATACCATTCTCGTAGCAAGCAACAACTTCCTTTTAGGTTTCAGTTCAAGCAAATTTCTCGAGCTGAAGCTCAAATTCCTGGGGCTTTCCAGCCCAACAGAAGGTCTTTGTTATTGGACTTCAAACCTGTGCCTTCAGCCCTGGCCGGTTTGCTTAGAGGTTAGCGTGTCGGCCTGGGGACCAATGAGTCGCTGGTTCAATTCTGGTCAAGGGCAGGTACCTCAGTTGCAGTTCATCCCCGGCCCTGGGGATGGCAATCAGTTGATGTGTCCCTCTCACATCCATGTTTCTCTCTCTCTCTCTCTCCTTCCTTCTCTATCTGAAGATAGAAAAATATCCTTGGGTGAGGATTAAAAAACAAAACAAAAAAACAGCAACAAAAAAACCTGTGCCTTCAAAGCTCTCTCCAGAGTCACCCTACCCTTTGCCAAGTGAGCTCTGCTCCTTTTCGCCTGAGGTCAGAGAGAATGTGGAAAGAGTGATTCATAGCATTTGTAGCTTTAGTTTACCTGTACTCTCACCGTAAGTAGAAGGAACTGCCTTGGAACCCGTGTCACTACGGAGCACCTGCCAGGTGCCCAGCGCTTTGCTGAATGCTGAGAACGTGCTGGCAAAGGCAGCCTCCATCCTCCCGTTCACAACAGCGGCTGATATGTGTGTGTCTCCTTCGTTTCCGGTGCTGAGCTACGTGCTCAACACGCTTCATGTCATGTGGTCTTCATGGCAACCCTGCGTGATAAGATCTAGCAGTTTAGTTGTAGTTGTGATTGTTAAATGACATCTGAGTGTGAGAGGACGTAAGCAAGGTCTCATGCTTGAAAGGGGCAGGCCCAGGTTGCTCGGGCTCTAGAATCCAGATGCTTAGTCTCTATATCAGGTGGTTTCTTTGTCCTGTTCTCGGGGAATTTATGCTCTTATTGTTAAGACAAGACGCACTCAGATAAAACAGGGAAGGCTAGAGAGACAAGAGACAAACGTCTTGGATAGAGCCTATAGGTTCTTGAATTGGGGATGGTGCAGCGGGTGCCACAGTTGAGGGGAAGGAGCTGAACCCTGAGGGAGGCTAAGGACTGACTCAGCCTTGGATGAGGGCAATGGACAGCGGATTCAGGCCGGGGAATCAGAGGAGGAGAAGCGTGTACGCAGAAATGAGCTTGGACTCCTTGGGGAAGAGTTTGATGAGTGAGAGTATCCAACACTCAGCAACGCAAGATCTGGCCTGAGGCAATTTGAATCAGATTTTGGGATCTGTATACTACCACGAAGGGTTGGATTTGCAGGGGTATTGAAAGAGTGGAATTAACTTAGTTACTGATTGTGGTTTCATTTTCACAAATTGCACTTCTCGAATTTCCAGGTTTCTGTGAAGTGGCCAGAGGGAGAAGGGAGGTGTGTGGTTAGCTGTGACCCAGGCTCCCCACCTCCACTTGAAACAGAGTCCCTCCAAACTTCGACGTGGGTATTCCTTTCGAGAGTTTATTTGAAAATTGGGTTTTAATGCTTAAACAGTGTTACAGCCCACGGAGTTAGCCAACAATTCTGCTTTACAGATGAAGGAACGTGGGCTTGAAGTGACAGCCAGTTAGTAAGAGGGCAGGAATTCAAGTCTCAAAGCCAAGTAACTTCACGCAGCAAACATTCATTGTCTGGCTGTTATCTCCCAGGAAAGACGCAAAGCTGAGGGAGGGCAAGGGGGACTGGTCCCTGCACCTGGAGAGGTCGCAAGGGACCGAGGTGCCTGAGAAGAGATTGCAGACGATGTGGGCAGAGTGGAGGACCCCACCGCATTGCGTGGGAAGGGCAAAAGCAGGGCCGTGGGAGGGTCCCCCGAGGAGCGACGCCTGACCTGAATCTTCATGACTGTGTTGGGGTTTGTCAGGGAGACTTGGTGGAGAAGGGCATTCTAGGCCAAAGAAACGGCATCTACTAAGGACTGAAGGTGTGTGAGAACATAACTTAATTACGGAGCAGCAAATATTTCTCTAATTAAGAAAACACCATGTATTAGGCATTCTTCTGTGCCAGGCATTGTGCTAGGCACTTTGCGTGGATTATTGCCTGTAATACTCTTAAGAATCCTATGAGCTGGAAACTGATGAGAAAACCGAGTCTTAGTCTGGAGAAGGGTCATGCAAGGTCACACAGTTCAACGGCGGGAGAGCTGGGATCTGAATCCAGGGAGCTTCATTTCACATTTAGAGCCCAATGTACTCTGCTAAGCAGTTTGGACTTTATCTTCTAGGTCAGTGGTTCTCAAACTTGCATCAGAATCATTGGTGGGCTTGTTAAAGCATGGATTCTGGGTTCTAGCTCCCCCCATTCCCCGTCAAGAGTTTCTGATTCAGTAGGTCTGAAAAGGATTTGCATTTCTGACAAGCTCCCAGGTGACCCCAACCCTGCTAGTCCAGGAATCACACTTTGAGAACTGCTGTGATGGGCGGCCATTGGAAGATTTCAAGTTTGGGAGGAAAATCACCAGGTCTGCATTTTATGCCCGCTCTCTGGTCAGTGGATGGGGATAAATTACAGGCTGGGTGAGCGAGAGCTCCATGAAGTGGTCCCGGAGGGAGCAGAGGACGAAAGGAGGAGCAGTTGAGAGTGGAAATTCTATACATGTCCAGAAACGTGAAGATGAAGGGATAAGTCTAAAAGGAAAAGGAAAATAATTTAGGTTCTTGTAGCACTCAGAAAGCTCTGATCAATGATGGTAATCGTAATTAATAACTAGAACCTACCGATAAGGTGTCTGATTAGAAATGAGATAATAGGAAGGCAATAGAAGAAAAAGTAGTTTTTAAAAAAAATTTTTTTCCTTTATTGATTTTTAGAGAGAGAGGAAGTGAGAAGGAGAGAGAGATAGAAACATTGATGAGAGAGAACATTGATTGGTCGCCTCCTGCATGCCCCCCACTGGGGATTTGGCCCACAACCTGGGCATGTGCCCTGACTGGGAATTGAACTGGTGACCTCTTGGTGCATGGGTCGACGCTCAACCACTGAGCCATACCGGCCGGACAAGAAAAAGTAGTTTTAGGGCTTCCGTGAGTAGGAGTGAAGCTGGGAGGATGAGCAGGTCGTCTAGGTGGCTGCATCTCGGAGCCGGAGCCCTCCTGTGGTGCAGGAAGAGATGTCATGTTCCAGTGGAAGGCAGACTCATCGGGTGGAGGGGACCTGGTCCTGGTCTTGGCTCACTTATCCTGCCACTTTGGAGAGGCATGTACTCCCTGAACCCCCACTTCTCCCCCTGCAAGTGGACTCAAGGACAGCTCCCCAGCCTACCTTTGTAAGACTGGAAGGTAGAGGAAGAGACGCTTCAACCCAGTGGTAAAACTTTGGGTAAAACATTTTCCTCTGGTTATATCTACCCACCCACTTGGCTCGTATATTCCACAGTCCACAGTACAACATAGACTCAAAGATGCAAACATCCACGAGGTCACACACACTGTGAGCCATCTCCCCGAGTGGTCACGGCCTCTTCGGTTCACCTGGGTGCAGGGCATGTCGGTTCCAGAGCAGCAGGAAAGACGTAGACTTAGATGGAGTTTTACAATGTTTCTTTACAAGCTGGAGTCTGGGACAAAGCTGTTATTTCCTGGTGGTAATTCCTTTTAAAACTCAATCATGAATACATTTTCAGTGTTTAAAGTCCATTATAACTTTACTTTAGATCAACTAGTTTAGTTGATTTTTAAAACTACTGACCAATGTTTTAAAGTTACTAGCCTGTATCTTATTTTAACGATTTAATTCTATAATGTTAGCAAATGGACGTATATATGCATATCTCCATGGCTTTCCAATAAGCCAGTTGACACTTAAGAAGTGACTTTACTAAGTGTGCATTTGGTCATCATAATGGTTGAAAATTCGTTAACCCAGGAGTCATAATACCTTCCTGCCCCTCAACCTCTATACCCAAGTCATTAACAAGTCTTTATCTTGACTGGCCCGGGTTCCTCCCTCTCCACTACCACCGTAACCTTTTTGGTGGGAGGTATCACTATCTTTAGTCTGGAATATTGACATTGTTTCCAAAGTGCTCTATTGTATCCATTCCTGACTCCCTCCAATTCATATTCACATAGTACAGAGATTAATGCTTCAAAATCTGATTAAACTGCCACCTGGTTAAGCCCTGTTAAGCCTTTCATTGCCTTTAGGATAAAGACAGTAGCACCCAAGGTGACCACTGAGGCCCCACATGAACTGGCCTCTACTTACCTCTCCAGTCTCATTTCATTCCACGCGAACATTAGCTCTCCTTCACACTAGTCGAACTGTCTTTTCATCTTAAGCATGTGCTGAGGTCCAGCCTACACAGAACCCCTGCACATCCTGTTCCCTCTGTCTAGAACCTTTTCCTCCTCTCCTACCTAGTTAACTCCTGCATCCCTCCACACTGCAGCTCACCTGATCCTCCACGAAGTCTTCTCTGACCCTGCTGACTAGATCAACCCTAAATCACAGTGGCCCCCCCTTGTCTGTGGTTTTATTTTATTTTATTTTTCAGTTTCAGTTACACATGATCAACCCTGGTCTGAATAGTAAAGGGAAAATTCCAGAAATAAACAATTCATAAGTTTTCTAAAAAAATTTTTTTCTTTATTGATTTTAGAGAGAGAGGAAGGGAGAGGGAGATAGAAGCATCGATGAGAGAGAACATTGATTGGCTGCCTCCTGCATGAGCCCCACAGGGGATCGGGCCCACAACCTGGGCATGTGCCTTGACAGGGAACCAAACTGGACTTCTTGGTGCATGGGTCGATGCTCAACCACTGAGCCACACTGGCTGGGCACAATTCATATGTTTTAAATTGTGTGCCTCTCCCATTTATTTCTGTCTATTTGATGAACATGGAGGGCAGGGCACTTTGGTTCAGCTCCCTTCATAGTTCCAGCACCCAGAACAGAGTTGAGTACACAGTAGGAGCTCATGAATATTTGTACAATGAATGGATATTCTTAGAGAGCTGAGACTGTGCTGGTCTAAGGGCTAATGCTTCTATTCCACTGAGAGTAAATGAAATGCATAGAAGTTTACGATATAAATTGAAGTCACTGAAAGATGTGACAGTGTTGATTTCAGCTCTCCATTGTGTAATAACTAATAGCACAGGCCCTGTTTGCATTTGAATAGGCGTATGCTCTTTCCCCACTAGAGCAGCCCCTGGGGACAGAGATTACTCATAGAATTTTGCATCTGTGGTTTCGAATCTTAAGTGGTGTCTACTTTGTACACATTTGCAGTCCTGGATCTCAGGCACGATGGAGCCAGCTTGTTTCTCTATTAGCTGTTACAATGTCTTGCTCAATTTAGATTGGCAAAAGACCGCTGTCCCGTTTTTATCCTGAATCTTCTAATAGCCCTGCACCATAGCAGAATTGAAAAACAAGACTTAACTCACAATGTCTTAAAATAGACCAGGAAGAAGACATGTGGGTTTGTCTTCTTACTCTCCTAGGGTATGAGCTGCAGTTATTGCTAATTGATACCACTGAAAATCGGGTGGTCGGTTCATTGTCTAACATCATAGTGCTAGAAGTGTTCTGGGAATGGTGTTCAAGTTAGGTCAAGGCGTGTTAATTCTGCATAACGAGAAACAGGATATAGAGAAAGTTGGAATCAGCGCATGAACATGTCACCACTGCTGCAGGAGGCAAGAATGACCACCTTCAATTGCATCGCTTTCAGATCTCACTGTGAACCTCAAGCCCTCTTACCTTAATCAGAGCTTGGGAACAAGGATTCACAGAACCATTTCATGAAAAGGTAGACTGTGCATTTGTATAAATGCAACTACTGTATTGCAATTAAGCAATACACACACTGCTGCTTTGTACCACCAGCAAGGTAAATAAAAGACCAGTCTGCTGCTTACAGTTTGGGGATGATTTCCGTGGAGGAGCAGCCATGGTTTGTCATGATGAGAGCTAAACTTGAATGTCCAATTCAAAGTAAATGCTTTTAATAATATATTAAACTTACATTATGCATTAGACCCAGCAAGTCAACCTTCAGGAATAAACAAACGAACTCAGAGTAATTTATTTGAATGCTCCTGTTTCTCTAAATGTGGTCCGTACGTTACTTGCATCAGAATAGCCTATTGTGCCAGTTCTTGTCTGACCCCTAAACTCCCCCTCCCCTACGCCACCCCCTGGTCCCAGTGAATCAGAATGTTGGGGAATAAGCTATAGGCATCAACATTTTAAACAAGCTTCCAGGATGCTTCTTATGCTCAATAAAGCTTGAGAGCCACAGAGGGAGTTTCAGAGCCTGAGACCATCCCAGATTTGTTTATAGTTCTGGGTTTTCTTCTGCCAGGGGGCAGTGTTTTCTGAAATACAGCTGGACGAGTAAACCACACTGGGAGTTCATTTCAGTCTTTCTCATACATTTCCTTGATTACTGACCCAACCATGGATGACCTTTTACCAAAATCTTAAATTCCAGAGTAGGTGAACTTTCTTAATTTTACTTTGTTCTAGAACATTTTGGACTATATTTCAGTCATTTTAGTTGAGTTTCTAGACCTCTGCATTCTCAGACTTTTTGGTTGCCTCAGTTTTGGACAATGAGTCTTTTTTCTTTCTTTTTTGAGAGGTAGTTGTATTTTGTAGTTGATTTGATGCCCAAGGTAGAGAATTTGGTCATCCTCCTGAGAATGAATGTATAACAGTGTCTTGTAGTAAAATTCTGGTTAGCTATGGTTAGATGGTGTGCCTGTGTATGGGTGCGTGCGCACATGTGTGCACATGTGTATGTGTCCGTTAATGAATCCCATATGCACAGTGACCCGGTAGAAGATAAAGTTCTTTGGCAGAACGGTTAACAGAAATAGTGCCTGAGCTCAAACCTCTTAGATAATTGGGAACAAGCACTGTACAGAAGCCAATTATGGATCAACTTGGCTATTGCACTACGGCCTTTTCTCCCTGCACAGCTATTATGCACGTCCAAAATAATACTAATACTAATACTAATACTAATACTAATACTAATACTAATACTAATAGATGATGTTCAGCTTCTGAGTCTAATTTTAATTTCAAGGGGAGCCTTCATTATCCTCAAACTGAGTTTCCACAATCATATGTCTGAGAGGCTAAAGTTACGGGACTCCGGGAAGCGCTGGGCAGGCTGGAGGGACAAGGAGGCAGGTTCTTTTTTTTTTTTTTTTATTCTCATTCGAGGACATTTTTCCATTTTTTGTACAGACAGACAGAGTGGGAGGGAGAGAGAGGAAGAGAGAGAGAGAGGGAAACATCGATGTGAAAGGGACACATCGAGTGGCTGCCACCCGCACGACCAACCAGGGCCGGGGACAAACTGCAACCGAGGTACATGCCCTTAGCGGGAACCGAACCCGGGTCTCTCCAGACCGCAGGCGGACGCTCTAACCGCTGAGCCAAACCGGCCAGGGCGGAGGCAGGTTCTTCGGAAGACTGGGAACAGCTTGGCATTCGATGCCACCGCAGGACTGGCCTTGATAGTTCCCTTTTTGGTTGATCGCGTGTCTCCATAAAAACAAGCTTGCATCTTGAAATGTAATATAACTCGTAGAAAAATCTTACACGGGGTGAACGTTTTCTCATCAGCCTTGCTGAATGCCCAACTCCAGACCACTTCAGTGCGGCACACAGATGACAACGAGAGACTTCTGCAGAAAAATCCACAAGCCTGCCATGTCCCAAGAGCACACAACTAAAGGGATTTCAGAAAGGCAACGTCAAGGGTGCCACTGTTTTGTTTCTTTTTTTTCCCTCAATGAGCTGTTACTAAATTCTAGAATATATAATGCAGCGCAGGCCTACAGTGCAGCCCACTGACATAATCTAGTTCTAGATTTTTCCTCTCCTGCTTTCTGTGAGCGAAGCCACGGCTCTGCCGCACCGGGAGCAGAGAATTTGTTTCTATACTAGCCTGTGCCCTGTGCAAGAATGACAGTCACCCGGCCTGGCGACGGACAAACCCAGGACGAGTCTCCTTCCCGCATCTGAGTCCTGAAAACATGCCCAATTTAAGTAACTTCAAATTTAGATGCCTTGGTTTCTTTTAGAGGTTTCCTGGTTGCCAAATAGCTCGGTAAAGCCACTGGAGCACCCTCAGTGGCCTCAAAGGACACCGTTTGGGAGGGGGCTGGACGACAACTTAACAGGGCGATCGTTCTTCAAAGCTGAATGCTTGCACCACTGAGACTTCCTTCCTAAATCCAATCACTAATAAAGCTTCCCCATCCACCCTCCCCCACCCCCGATGAAAAACCACCAAGCTGACAGTTTTTTCGGGAAGAGGAGGCAGGAACTGAAGTTCGTCTCTCTCTCTCCTCCTAGGGCAGAGGACTTGCTGCTGCTTAGCTGGCGTTCCCGGTGTTTTGATAAAAGTTACTTCTCTAAACTCTCACAACCAGCGGGGAAATAATGCTGCCTCTTGTGTTAGTTACAATCTTGGGAGATTTCTTTGTGAGAAATACTTGGGGAGCCAGGAGTCGCCCAGAGCGGGGCAGCGGGGACAGGTCATTTAAATGGCCAGAAAAAGAAATGCGTGAGAAAGACAGGGGAAGCTATTAGGTTTATAAATTATAAAACTTGCCTTGCTGAAGGAAAAAAAAAAATAATGCAGCGAGGTTGACGACACTGAATAGCTACATTGTAAACCTTCAAAGCTTCAAGCCAGGAGAAACCCCTTCCCGGTTCTGTTTCATTTTTATCTGCTAAAATGCATTTGGTTTCTTTTTGAAAACCCGTGGGTTTTTTTTTTTTTTTTTATGAGGGAAGGAAAATGAACATGAGCTGTTATTGGCCACAGCAACACAAGAAACCCTCATGTTAGCAGAGGAAACCACATGAAAGTCTGTGTGTTAGGGGAGGGACCGATAAGGGGGTGGAGAAAAGGAGGCTGATGTTTCCAGCCTGTGACGAAATCAAGCTTTGGACAAATCGGAGCAGCCTGTCAACCTCCCAGGTGGGATTACTTGTAGTTAATAGACTGAGCACAGAGCCCCAAAAAGCAGTGCATTCAGTGTGGGCAAGGAGAACACACTGCAAAAGGCTTTTCAAGAAGCCTCTGCCATGGCCAGGAGCAGCGTGTTCCACTCACATCAGGTAGGACCGAGGTGGGGGCACCGGGCACAGGCTTGGTCTTCAGCAGCAGCTCCAGATTTTTTCTTTTTGTTTTAAGAAATCAAGCCAGCACGTTAGGGTGCATTTTGGAAGTTGTGGGACTGGGTGGTGACATGGAAGTCATTTGAATTGCCTTCCTATAATTTGATGTGGTCTCCTCTAGCTGTATTTGACAACTCGCTCTCTTGATTCCCTTAGGTGATATCCCTGTTCACTTTTGCTATTGGAGCCAATGTCTGCTTGGGATTCACAGCAAATCGGATTAAGAGGGCAGAGGGATGGGATGAAGGCCCTCCTACAGGTAAGTGTAGCAACTATTTGCATTTTCAACCTTTTAAAAATGTTATATGCTGGGTAATCAATATAAGAAGGTCGTCTTTAAAGAATTCTGCAGTGTAGTCTTTAAATAATTCTGCAGTGTAGCCAATTTAGCCCTTGATTTCTGCAGAGTCAAGCCAGCTCTGTGTATCATTCAGGTGAGAGAATGTAGTTTTAATTAGAGGACATTTATGATGGCTTCGTGATAGCTATTTCATCCCTTCTACACTGAAATTCATAAATGTGAAGGCACAGTGAGAACTCTTGTTAATAGACAAGGCTGAAATAGAAGTAGTGAGAGCAGGTGCCGGTTCAATATTGGAGATCCGTGAATCTGATGTATTGTCCCTGATGTATTTATCTCCAGAAAGTTCTGAGCTAGGGAAAAAGAGGAATGGGCATAAAAAAGGCGATGAGCTGACTTTAAGAAACTTCAGAAGTTTAATTAAGGTTTACCTAAAACAGGGAAAAGATAAAAGAAAGGAGATGCTTACCACTTGAACTTGTTTTTTTTTTTCTTTTGGCGTGAAGCACGGTAAGTTTGAACAGTGTACCCTGACTTCTCTAATAGAACCGAGTGAAAGAGTTTCCTTTTACAATACGCGGAGCCATAGGCAGTGTGGCGAGTCTCATAAAGGAGCTCCTTGTGCAGACCAGGGGGCTTGACTGACCAGGTCTTAAGTAATGAGTTGGTTAATTTCCTGGAAATTGGAGCTGCTGATGGTTTTATAAATAAAAATTACAAATTAAGTAATGGGTACTCTAGGGGGCAATATTTTCTTGACTTTCCCTGACATCTCAGCATGTTGGTCTGCCTTCCTGTGAATTTTGTATTTGTCTGTATTTCTTGACCTGACCACTAGAAAAGACTGTATCACCTGTCTCTGGCTAGCCCGCAGGAGCTTGGATTAGCCAAGTTATGATACATATAATGTTGGAATGCTAAGTCTTCTTATATCAAGTAAGTTACTTTTGTGCTATGCCAGAATTATATGAGAAGTAGTTTAGTGAGTGGAAGTGGGGTGCGGTTGGGGTGAAAAGTGAGAAAACCAATCATAAAAATTGCACCCCCAGGGAACCAAATGGACACAATGAGTTGTCTTCTGGTGGGGGAGTGGAGAGGAGAGTGGACCCCTGGGCTGGAGAATCCCATCTTTATGGGTAACAAATGCTCTCTTCAAAGACCTCTTCTTCTTGTTGCAGACGAGTATAGCTCCCATTCACACCGACTGTAACCGCACAGACTGGAAGGGGGATCCATTCGGTCCTTAGTCTGGTCGTGCGGGCAGGCTAGCTGCTCGGCAGCCCACAGCTGGTTCTTTCCAGAGCATCCCCAAAGGAACTCTTTCCTGTTTTGTATTAATATATCACTTTGGCTAACACTGACATTAAACGCTGTTTCTTTGCCCAGCTGGTGTGGCTCAGTGCTTGAGCAATGACCCATGGACCAAGAGGTCGCTGGTTCGATTCCCAGTCAGGGCATATGCCCAGGTTACAAGCTCAGTCCCCAATGGGGGATGTGCAGGGGCAGCCAATCATTCTCTCTCATCGATGTTTTTATCTCTCTCTCCCTCTCCCTTCCCCTCTCTCTAAAAATCAATAAAAACATATTAAAAAATTTTTTTTAAATAATAAAAGCTGTTTCCTTAATGAATGTGTAAAATTCAGCCACTCATTATTTTTGGAAAGCAGTCACAAAAGTCCTAGATTTGGCATCCCAAATCCATATAACTTGCTGTGTGGTCTTGGGCAAGTCACTTGTAAAGTCTGTTTCCTTAGCTGTACAATGAGAAGCAGACCTAGACGATTTCTAATTTTTCTACTGGATTAAAAAACAACAACACACGCTTCTATCTATTCTGTTGCACTGCCTGACTATATATGCTGTCTACTAGAGAACTTGAAAAGTGTAGACCAGATTTCTTGATCCTTGAACATATTTTGTGTATAACAGATTATTTCCATACGTTATAAGAAACAGCTATAAGAACTAGTGAAATAATGCTACTTCTGGGAAAATAATATAATCTATATCATAATAAATACATCTAAGTGATCTTAAGTATACTACAAAATATTCACTTCTTGAATTATTTGATTAAATCATCTACATTTTAGGCCTCTATGGTATCTTCTAAAAGGATTTATTAGCAAAAAGTCTATCTATATGAAGCTTAGTCTTGGGATACAATGCCATTTAAGTCTGAGTCTTAGGAGTTTGGTATTCTGGCATACTTTTTATTTTTATTTTATTTTTTATTTTTCTATTGATGTAGCTTGCCTACCTTTTTAGGTAAAACTAGAGATGGACTTTGGAAACTGGGCAAAAGCATACTGCAGAGACTTGAAGCATTTTGCTCTTATTAAATATATTATGGACCTAGAAAGGGCCTCCCTCCAACACCACGTGTGGCTGGTGATTCTGTCAGCAAAGATTTCACGTGAGAAAACACTGGGTGAACTTTTGTACACATATTAGAACAAGATACTGGGAAGAAGGGCAGCCATGCCTGTGTTCGACAACACGTTTATGTTCAAGGAGATTCTGGGAATCTCAGTGCTTCTAGATTGTTCCACAAAATAGAAGGAACACAAGGGCTATTAATATATGGCCAGCTTCAGACTGATCAGAGCACGCTCTCCCATTCAAAAGCATGCGGTGTCCTGTTTGGTTAAAGTCATTCCTCGGGGCTCTCAACAATGGCTGAGAACATTTCCCACACTTGCAGCCCCTCGCTGCTGTACTATGGACTGGCTGTTACTTTCAAGGCTGTTGCAGTGCAAACAAACTGTTATAATTAATTAACTAGCACACTTGTTAGCTGGATTTATTGTTAGGACCTAGTGATCTATTGGAAGTAATGGTGAAATAAGATGTCTTCTACCAGATCATGAAAGATCTATAGATTTATTAGAAGATATGAAATGAGCAGAGTTAGTTATAATGCTGTTCGGTGAATATAATGGGCAATCAGGTCAATGAGATGGCTGAACTAAATTTTCAAAGAAAATGTAAGTAATAAGCCATTTAGTTTGACATCTTTGTCCTGTACCTACATCTGATGCAACCAGCTTGATTCACCTTTTAAGATCGCAAGATAATTTATGTGTACACAGGTGTGTGTGAACTCGTGTACATGTGCATACTTGTGTGTTTATGATGTTATGGTGGAGTCTATTTTACTAAAGTTTGTATTAGATACTCTTTCAGTCCCCAGGTGATGATGAGATATCCTCTGATATAAGCAATTTAACACTTGAAAGACGAAGGGGCATTTGTAAGCTTGTGACTATCGGCTAATAAACTTGAAAGCTCAGTTCAATGTATTGTCATTGTTAGTGGCTTGAAAGTTCAAAAGTATGTGAGCGTGAATGAAATTCATGGGTGTAAATGTGAAATGAATTTCTCTAGCAAGGCTATTCCTTGTGAATCACAGAGAAACCAGACAACAATGAGAGAAATGAGACGGTGCATGTTCATTGAGAACTTTAGGAATCTCTTTTTACAATGGAAATGAAAAGCTCCTTAAAAGATGGGCTGTTAGCATGTAGGAAACTACAGAGCTGGGAGACAGATCAGCCCTACTCGGCAAGGACATCGTGGGACTTTATGTGAAACCTAGCGTAGAGATCAGGGGGTTCCGTCGATGGACTGAAATGACCTGAATTCAAATCTAAGGAGGGCACACATTTTTCACTTCTTTGTCACATGGAGCTTTGGTGTAGTGATTTTTCATTTATCCCAAAACAATACAGAATCCTTTATCTTGTTTGCATAAACAGAAATTTCAGTCCAATAGAGTTCACCATAGATTCTTGAATCAACAACAAAAAAAATCAACAACTCTTTCAAAATCATGTCTTAAAAAGAACATCTGAGATAATTCGAATCCTATGTACAAAATTTGAAAAACCCTTTGTCAGTAAAAACAGTACTGTAGTTATATTCGGGTGATTTAAATTTTAGCCTGGCCATTGCTAGCTCAAATTAGGCCTGGAGATCTGATTTCCACCCAGAAAAAGGGATACTGTTGCCTCTCTACTGAACAAAGATTTTTGAAAACAGACTGCCAGATTAATGCTGGTGATAATAGAAGGTGTTAAGTATATGATGATATGTTTAGTTTATTTTCACTTATGTTTTGAAGGCCAGTATCTACATTTTTATCTTACCGACTTGACAGTACCTGCGATTGAAAAAGACAATGTTTCACTGTCTGGCAGCAGATTTACAAATCATTCAGACTGATGCTGCGAGTTGAGTGGTTTAGAAGTTAAGTTCAAGTTTTTCATTTTTAAAATAGAAGTTTATAGAAATCCGTTTTGTTGCAGTTTAGGAGGTCTTTCTACACGAGGACTTTGTATTTATCAACACATTGAAAGAGCAGGTGTTTGAAAACTTCCCAGGTGGACTTGTTTACTTAACAAATTGTCTACGAAATCTGGCCCAGCAGCTGCGAAGAGGAGAGATCGTGATGTTGGCAGGAGTGGGTGTTTATAGAAAGGGGCGCATTTAGGAAGCAGACCTATGTATGAGTTCTGCTTACGAAGGTGTGGTCAAAAGTCTCGAGACAAAAATGGCAGTTTCAATCCAAGAGAGTATGACCAGGAAGAATGAATCAGATACTCCAGAGGAGGCAGTATTAATTCTACATGTCATCCATGTTCTCTGCCTGCTTTCCCCGCCCCTCATACTTCAGACGGGTCAGCACACGCAGGGGCACCCCGCAGGGCCGCCACGTGCAGGGACACCTTGCAGGGTCGGCAGGCCCAGGGGCACCCCACAGCGTCAGCACGCCACGTGCAGGGGCACCCCGCAGGGCCGTCACACCCAGGGGCACCCCACAGGGTCGGCAGGCCCAGGGGCACCCCGCAGGGTCGGCACGCGCAGGGGCACCCCGCAGGGTCGGCAGGCCCAGGGGCACCCCGCAGGGTCGGCACGCGCAGGGGCACCCCACAGGGTCGGCAGGCCCAGGGGCACCCCGCAGGGCCGGCACACACAGGGGCACCCCGCAGGGTCGGCAGGCCCAGGGGCACCCCGCAGGGCCGGCAGGCCCAGGGGCACCCCGCAGGGCCAGCCCGCGCAGGGGCACCCGGTTCAGAGCTCTTCAACGGGAGGCAGCATCACCCAGTCTGTAACCCACTTCAAGGCTCTATTTGCTCTCCCTTCAGGAGACACTCCAGCTGAGACCCACGGGCAGGGGAGGAACAGATAGGGTGCCCCCTCGGACTCTGGAGTCAGGACCAGACAGAACTTAGAAAGAAGACTTTCAGCTTTGGGCCAAGCTAACTGTTTTCACACCTACGTGCTGCCGCTCTCACGACCCTCCCTCCTCCACCTCCGCCCTCCCTCCTCCACCTCTGCCCTCCCTCCTCCACCTCTGCCCTCCCTCCACCTCTGCCCTCCTCCACCTCTGCCCTCCTCCACCTCTGCCCTCCCTCCACCTCTGCCCTCCCTCCTCCACCTCTGCCCTCCTCCACCTCTGCCCTCCCTCCTCCACCTCTGCCCTCCCTCCTCCACCTCTGCCCTCCCTCCTCGACCTCTGCCAATGTTTTGCAGGGAGGGGAATAGGATTGAGAGTCTAGGACAAGGAACATTTATATCACTACTATTTTTTTTTATCCTCACTCCACATTTTTTCATTTTTTGTTCATGGGAGGGAGAGAGAGGAAGAGAGAGAAAAATCGATGTGAAAGGGACACATCGAGTGGCTGCCTCCCACACGAGGCAACCAGGGCCGGGGACAAACCTCAACCGAGGTACGTGCCCTTAGCGGGAACCAAACCTGGGTCTCTCTGGACCGCAGGTCAGTGCTCTAACCGCTGAGCCAAACCAGCCAGGGCTACATCACTCCTCTTTTTTTTTTTTAAATCGGAGGACATTTTTCCATTTTTTATTCAGATAGAGTGGGAGTGGGAGAGAGAGAGAGAGAGAGAAACATCGTTGTGAAAGGGACACATCGAGTGGCTGCCACCCACACGACCCAAGCAGAGCTGGGGACAAACTGCAACCGAGGTACACGCCCTTAGCGGGAACCGAACCCGGGTCTCTCGTTACCGCAGACCGACGCTCTAACCGCTGAGCCAAACCGGCCAGGGCACATCACTACTCTTATCATGGATTAGGTCCTTCCCCATAGAAAGTGTCAGTGGTCTTTGCCTATATAGGTAGCGTCAGACTCCTGCAGCGATACCTCTGTATGTGTAGACGGAGTGTTTTAGAAATAAGGTCTTATTTAACCAAGGAAAAATAATTTCACATGGTTCCATCAGAATTACGACGTTAGAGGAAATCAATCGTGTTCACATTGCTGTTTTTAAAAATCAGGCTCCTTTGAAAAATAAGGAATGCATAGCATTAATTGTCTGCACATCACACATGTATATATGTACAGGTTTTAAACTTTGAAGACTTTACTTAAAAAAAGAGTGTCACTATAGATCTGTAACCTTTGTGTCTTAAGTCTCTAGAATTGACTTGTGTCTTTGAAGTGAGTCAAGTCATTTGAATATGTCATTAAAAAGGCAGCAGTAGAATTTTAATCTCATAAAAGTATTGGCAAACGCCTGGTACAAAATTCCAAGCCTCCGTCATACTTGTCACACATTTCTGATTCGATACTTTTGAGGTGTTTTTTTCCTTACGTTTTTTCTTTTAGTTCCTGGTTAGTGCTGAGCTTTTATGGACATGTCAGTCACACTCTGAGACGAAAGTGATGCGATACTACAAGTTTATCGATCCTTTTCTTTTCAGCACACCTTTCAATACATTGTAAAACCCAAGTATTCAAGCCACTGTTCCCTTGATTTTAGGCTAAAGGAAGGTTTCACAGATCTTAGAATTCAGGTTTGTAAGAAGGCCGGAAATATTTCCATATGTGGTCATTGAATTAGGTACCATGAAAACAGAAGTCCTCAAATCTGTCATTAGCCTGGAGTGGACCTGGGCGTGAAGAGGTCAAACCGTGGAGTATGACTCGCAGACCTGCATAGAGAGTAGGATTGGAGCTTGTTGAGGGAGAAGATGCAGGGACGGACGAGGACCTGTGAAGGTAGAGTCCTTTGCTCTACTCTGTCACTTTCTGTTGTTAAAAAAGGGGCAGCAACTCGAATCCTTGGGATTATTGGATTCGAAGTACTACATAGCTCACTCCGTCTGCCCATGTCTCTCCCTGCCTTTTCTGCCGTCATCCACGTCAGCCACCAATGAATTTTGACATCTGTGTCCCTGATCCACACACACCCAGGAATTTACTCTGATCTGAAAACTGTTGGTCACCCAGTCTTGAGTAGAGCTTGGCATTATGAGTGTAAGGGCAACTCTGTCTTCAAAGCTGTCTTCAGTTTGAGGGTTGGTAAGGAGGGTTACAATTGGTAGGAACCCGCAATGGAGTGAGGTTATATTATTTTCAAAAACAAAGTGAGGGACAGATCTAGAGAGTGATTCAGAAAGTAGAAAAAAAATCACATTGAGAGAATAAAGAAAGGTGAAAAAAAATGGCTAAAAATTCGTTTGGTATTTTGGAAGAAAAGAAAGAGAGAGTTGCCTTGGCTGGTTTGGCTCAGCAGTTACAGTGTCTGCCTGAGGACGAAAGAGTCTCGGGTTCAATTCCAGTCAAGGGCGCAGACCCTGGTTGTGGTTCATCCCCGGCCCTGGTTGGGGTCATGTAGGAGGCAGCCAGTCAATGTGTCTCTCTCACATGGATGTCCCTCACTCTCTCCCCCTCCCTCCCACTCTGTCTGAAGATAGAAAAATATCCTTGGGGGGGGGGAGGCAGGGGATTAAAGAAAAAAGAAAGAGGGAGGGAAGAGATTAGATGAGGGGAAAGCAAAGGACATGAATGGAGGACAATTTCAGATGAATGCTGGGACACCATAAAGAGGAGACAGGACAAACAACTGTAAACAGTGGATTTTGGATGATCTCAGCTATAAGCGTGGCTGAGTATACTTACATATGCAGCTCTTGCGAACGAATGCTACTCAGAACTTATTAGACGACTGTTGTAAGGATTCTGTCTGAGCAGTACTCTTAAAGAGAAATAATTCCACTGTCAGTATTTTCCTTATCTTTAATAAGACTTCCTCTATTTTTCCTTTTTTTCACATCACAATCCCCCCACCCCACCCCCACCTCCCAGTTTCTTATGGGTGAGCATGCACTGTTGATAGGTTGGCCAAAGTCAATAGAAAAATGTGGTTTCTGAACCAGAGGGAAGGCATTGCTTTGGAAACCTGACATTATTTCCTAAAGTGAACTGGCGTGGCTTGTGTGTATTTCAACATCTCAGAGTCAACCATGCAAAAGCATTTCACATGGCATGGTCCAGTGAATCTGTTTGCTTTAGTTGAACTGATCTGATGCCATAAAGGCTAAAATGGGGTGATCTTGACTTCAAAGAGGACAGAGGAGTAAGGGATGAACAGGATGTTCAGATAAATGGCTTCGATGAACTTAGAAATGTCATTTAGCATCTGTGTTTCCCTGTGCCTCTGTGTTTTCTTGATTTTAAAAGTAATGCATACTGATTAGAAAAAAATTATAAACATGTAAATAAGGAAATAAAATTACAAATAACATGCATTAATAAAAGTTATTAGGATATTTATATGTAACATTATGTAATATATATTTTATATACATATATACATAGGCATATATACCTACATGTGAGAGACAGAAGTAAATAAACAGACATTTGTAAAATGTCTTAGAAGTTTCAAACTACAGAAAAGTAAAAATTGCTTTACCTTTCTCTTTCTTAGTCATTTTTCCCCAAATATAATTTCCATAAAGATCTTATTACAGAAAAAAAAGTTAATCCCATTGCACTTTAAAAAAGTTACGCACACCTACACATTTTCTCAATGCCTCTGACCCCAGCTGCTCCCTCTCTCTTGTCACTAGCTCTGGCTCTGTTTCTATTTTTATCTTTTTCCTTATTGCTCTTTTTATCTCAGTTATATATACTACTTAATGTTACAACACCGTTCTGTACTTTGATCTTTAAAAAAAAAACTTGTTTAGATATTTTGTAGATCTTTCCATATTAGTCTACACAGATCTGCTCATTCTTTTAAGGGCTGGGCAATATTCCATTTATGGGGAGAGTGATTCTTTCTTGTACATATATCTTGGAAAATCTTGCAAATATGGATGAGAGAAACATTTCTAGTAATGGAATTTCTGGGTGAAAGATTCATATGCATTTTAAAAAGTGATAGGTATTTCTATATTGTGTTGTATTTTACAAACTGTTTATCCCCAGCAACAGGCGTGGTGCCGCTCCTACATTGTGTGCATCAGAAAGTAATTATCCTCTCAACTTGGATGAAGATCTGGTTTGATTTTTCCCAGACAGCCAGTCATGCCTGCACTACTTACTGATTCGTCCTTCTTTTACTGACTGATTTTCTCTTCTTCTTTTGGCTTAAAAGGTTATCTTCATGACACAAAATAATATTGAATGTAAACTCTAATTTAAAAAGTTAAAAAATTATAAAAATGTTACCTTCATTATGAAATAAATTCTCATCCATTTGGTCCTCTTTGCTGTCATCACCCACCCCACCCCCTACACTGATCTACTGGTTTTCTGGTACCAAACTGTCTTAACTATTTAGCTTCAGAACATATTTTAGCATCTAGTCATCATCAAATTACTGTTTTCAGTTTTTTTTCAATTTTTCTATATTTATTTTTTGATAAACTTTTAATACTCTCTCTCATTTCTAGTAATCCTCTTTCTATTTTTATTATGAATGCAATTGAATCTTTAGGATTATTTAGGAAGAACTGATATTTTAATAATGTGGATATTTTTACCTCCAAGATGGTATGTCCTTGCATTTAGTTACGTCTTTTAAAATATCTTTGTGTAAAGTTTTAATGTGTTCTTCATGTAGGTTCTACACAGGTTCTATTACATTTATACGTAGATATTTAATCTTTTAGGAACTATGATGAATGGAACGTGCATTTAATTTTTGAACTTATGTTGCCTGTATGTGGAATTTTTATTTCACTTCTTCCCTCCCACCCCAGTTTTTAGTTGATTGTTAAGATTTCTAGCTCTACAATGATCATATGAAAAATAATGGATGAGGATTTATTTTCAAGAAGCCAAGACTGTGGAATTTGTGTTTGTGTACCTCTAGTGACGGGTACAGATTGTGTGGCTGGAAGAGATCTTAAACGTCTCTCTTCCCATCCCATAGGGTTGGACTGTTCTCAGAACATTTAGGCTCAATTTTTCTTATAGAGAACAATGGATTTTCAAATAGGGAAATGAATTCTCTGTCTCTCAGTACCTAGACGGAAGTTCTCTTCTATCCTGACATCATTAGCATCCCCAGAGACACTAACCCTCACTGCTTACACTTGCTATATGCCTGGCCACCTGCTAAGTATTTGCACGGGTTGTTTTATTTAATTCTCATTACAACCTTGGGTCACTTTTATGAATCCCCACACTTTACAGATGGGGAAACTGGCAGACGGAAGTTCAACATCCTGTCAAGGGACCATAGCTAGCAGGTGATGGAGCCAAGCTGCTCAGCTGTCTGACTGCATCACCGCCTTGCTCCCCAGGGCCACCCCTCATGGTGACACGGCCCACTTCCCAGTCCCATTGCCTTTGTGTCTTGTATCTTGCAGTGTTATCAGACTCCCCCTGGACCAACACCTCTGGATCTTGTAAAGGCAGATGCTTTGAACTTCAAGAAGTTGGACCTCCTGATTGTCGGTGTGACAACCTGTGTAAGAGCTACAGCAGTTGCTGCCATGACTTCGATGAGCTCTGTTTGAAGACAGGTATGCAGCTTTTGCGTCCTCAGTGGGATGGCTCCCAACCCCCTGCTGTGGTACACGCCCTGGCCCTGCCACCCTGCTTTTGCCAAACCAAACTCTGGACTTGAGTTTTGTTTCTTGAATGACTGTCAGGTGTATGATGAGTACATCCGGCGTGACAGTTGTTTCCATACAAGAAGGTTCTTTGCAGCTACAGTCATTTCCTGGTTTGGAAAATCATTTGTGGCCAGGCCTTTTTTATTTTTATTTTTAATCCTCCTTTTTGTCTCTTGCTGTCAATTCCCGCATTCACCACTAGGGCACATGGGCTGAAATTGTGCACATTCTTAAAGTGCTGGGATTTTTTATTTGTATCTATCGATCGATCTTGCACAGTTTTTAGCACTTGTTTATTTCATCGTATCATACAGTGACGATTGGCCTACCCTGAAGTCATCCCCTGTCCTGTGCAAGTGGAACATTGCTCTGGGATTCTACTTGAGCTGATGTGCTCAGGGTCGCTCTAAACTGTCCTTCTGCCATATTTCTGCCATACTAGAGACTTTTGCCGTTCCACCTGCTCTGTTGCCAAAGCCTGACTCTTTATGTAGGACTTTGAAGGTACCTTGTAGGCTGCCCACGTGCCTCTGGGCAGTATCGCACTCAAGCCCCGAGAAAGATGACCTGTGCCTCAGACCCCTGGGTGCACAGGTTCTATGGCTCCGTGGACTAGTTAGTACTTGTTTTCAGACTTTTATGATGAGCTGATTCTTTCAAAAATCGAACTTCTATTATCATTGACTTTGCTCTGATCTTTCTAATGATATCATTTGAAGCAAAGACATTATTCTTCTCTACTTAAGAAATAGCCCTGAATTTATATGAAAACTGATATTGACTGCTTCACTGGTTCTGATGTGTTTGTTTCCCCCAAATAAGAAATGTTTTATTAAGTTGTCTTTTGCACAGTACATTTTCCAAACATTTGGCCATTTTGGGGGCGGGGTGACTTTCCCTTGGAACCCCTCCCAGTTTCCTTGGTTGTAAGTCTGCAAACTTAAATGCTGAGAATCTTGTAAACTGAATATATGGATGGAACAGATGTTCCAGCAGAGAGTCCTTTGGCTCTAACATATCATCTCAGACCAGCAGCCTGTGCTTGCTTGGCAGTGAGGAACTAACGAACATGTTATGTTTCCTCTCTACCTTGAGTATCTTGTCCCTAACATCTCATCTCAGCCCTCCGGGTTCCTGGTCTCAGAGCTGCTTGCAAAGTTGAATGGATCTCCTGATTCTAGCTTAGTGTTCTCTGGGTGTCGCTCATGCTTTCTTCCCAGGTTTAAGAAATACGGACTACAGTCACATTTCTAAAGTCATTTATTCCCTGTGCACAAAGCTAATATATGCCAAATGTGGAAAGATCAAGTATCAAATAATCACAAAAGGCTAAAGAAAACAGTCTTTAAGATTCTACTTTGCTGACAAAAGCACTCTCTGGAGATAAGCACAGTCGGTGTTTCAGTGTAAACTCTGACTATTTGTGTATGTGTGTGTGTGTATGTATACTTAGATAAGTGTGTAGATACATGCCTTCTGAGGGTGTATATGTATTTATATATCTTTATACACATCATCCTTTGAATGTTTACATAGTATTCCTTTGAACAGATACAACCTATTTCATTAAGTAATTGATCAGCATTTATAATTTTCCCCATTTTTTGCTATTAATGTATCAATGAACGTTATTCATGCATATTCATATTTTGTATATTTTCTTTAAGAGAAATTCCTATGAGTGGGATTTTGGGATCCAAATGTATATGCATTGAAAAAATTAAATATATAATACAAAATTACACTCTCAAAGTTTATATTTCTCTCAAAGGGTGTAAGAGCCTTTCACTACTCTCTTTTCAACAATTCCCATTTTTAAAATTTATATTCTCATTATTAAAGTCTTTCATTCCCGCCCTGGCCGGTTTGGCTCAGCGGTTAGAGCGTCGGCCTGCAGTCCAGAGAGACCCGGGTTTGGTTTCCGCTAAGGGCACGTACCTCGGTTGCAGTTTGTCCCCGGCCCTGGTTGGGTCGTACGGGTGGCAGCCACTCGATGTGTCCCTTTCACGTCGATGTTTCTCTCTCTCTCTCTCTCTTCCTCCTACTCTATCTGAACAAAAAAGGGAAAAATGTCCTCAGGTGAGGATTAAAAAAATAATAATAATAAAGTCTTTCTTTCCTGATCTGATAGGTAACATTCAGCCTTGTTATCCAATAAGGTTAAATGCTTTTTATGTTTATTCCCATGCTTGCTTTGAAAATGATGCAGCTGATTGACTCACATCTTTCTTATCGTTCACTCTGAACCCGGGATTTTCATTCTTATATGAAAGTTTCATTCTTATGTGAAGTCAGTAGTTCCTCAGGAAGTCCAACTTGTTAATAGTGGTGCTCTTTTGTAAGCAAATGGATTTCCTTGTGGAATTTGGGGAGGAATAGAAGGATGCTGGCAGGTAGAATTACCCTCGAAGTGGGGAAGAACCTCATGATGTCTATTAGTCAAAGGAGCCTTGGAAAATGGCTAAGAGTAGGGAATAAAGGTCTGGATAAAAGAATCCCAAGCATTTATCTGCTTGGGAAGAGAAGGCAATGAAGACAGTGGATGGAATCAGAGAACTGAGTCAGGGTGCAAAGGCTACTTGAAAAGAGGCAATCAGACGGTAGTGGCATGATTTTCAGGAAGGGCAACTAATACCTCTTTATCCATTTATTCCCTTAACAATAGTATCTTTTAGTAGACTGTTAATAAGGAGCAACACTGCTTTCTAAAATCATTGCTTTCCACTTAGGATATATGTTAAGGGATGAAGACTTGAAGTGTCCTGTAGCCCAGAGGAGGCTTTCTTGACCACCCTACCTCCCCACCCTGGCACTGCCTATCCATGCCATCCGTTATGTCCCTCACAGCACTCAACACAAGCTGAAGTTATCTTTTTCCACTGGCACACTTGCTTGTGGTCTGTCCATCCCAACTGGCATGGATAGACGACATCATGTCTTTCTTGTTCTTCACAGCGTCCCCAGCACCTAGAACAAGCAAAACACAGTGGAAGTATTTGTTGAAGAAATGAATTAACTATGCATTTTCTCAATATGGCAATCCTAGGTTTAAAGAGTCGTACTTTATGCTCTTGGTGGTTTTCAATGAAATGTAATAAATCTTCATGGAATACTGAGCGTGTGCCAGGCATAGTCTTGGGCACTGGAGATAGAAAGATGAAAAGGGGTGTGTGTTTTCCTGTCTTGGAACTTACAGTCTAGTGGACAGAAAAGCCGAACGAGAAATGAAACACTCTCTTTAAAATGGAAATATCACTTTTCTGAAAATATCCTCTGGAGAGAGTTGAGCCGTGAACTCTCCATCAAGTGGGCTCGGACAGAAATCTGTAACCAATCTACTGGCCTTGAATGTTGGGACTCTGACCTCTCTCATTGTAGGCAGGGCTCGGTTTTGGTCAATGATTGGAACTGTGAGTGTTTTTAATATCCCTTTGTAATCTTTGTATCTGTTTAGGACTTCCATCTCCTGTCATCTTGTGGTAGGTAGAGGCCATTTAGTTGCACTATCATTTGTATTTAAATCAAACCGATCCAAGTTAAGTAAAGCTACTTCGGAAAGGGAAGAGCTGAGCTATAGTGACTCTGCCCAAGACGCTACATCCCCCTACTACAAAGCTAGACCATACCTTCTAATGGGTTTTTCAGGACAGTTCGCAATAGTAGGGGTTTCTCTTGTTCCCGAAGCAGCCCATTGTGTATGGTTTTGTAATCTGATTTAAAAATCAGGCATTCGTTCTATTTGTAAGTCCTCCAAATATCATCTGGGCCTCAGGCCAAGTCTAATTTCACAAGCAGATGAAATGATGTGGGATTTTTAGCTCTTTTTGTTGGCAACCCCTGTAAGCAATTGTGGCCTCTTTCATTTGGTTTGCGTGAAGCGGCGAAAGTGTTCTCTTGTGCCGATTGCAGCTGGCGGCTGGGAGTGTACCAAGGACAGATGCGGAGAAGTCAGAAATGAAGACAACGCCTGTCACTGCTCGGAGGACTGCCTGGCCAGGGGAGACTGCTGTACCAATTACCAAGTGGTTTGCAAAGGTACATGTTTCCTTGGGTTGGCTTGAGCTTTAAAAGAACACAAACTGGAGATGCTCCAAGGCATCCCGGCTGGTGGGGTGCAACACCTTGGCTAGGGGCTGGGGGGAGGAAATGAGAGGTGCCTTTAAGTTTCCCCTGCTTCCCTGTTAGTTTTGCTTCCCTGCATTTCACTGATCTGAAATATCAAGAAAATTAGCCCACATTTCGTACTTAGGTAGGACCACAGTAGTGATTTCTGCAGTTCCGGCCTTGGGCTTAGGTCTGGTTTTCTAGAAGCAGAGCCTGGGAAAGGGGATCCATACATGGAATTACTGAGGGAGCAGAAAAACCCTGGGAGAGGGTGGGGGGCGGCTCCCAAAGATGCGTCTCAGGTAGAGTGTCACCCTGGGCTGCTCTCCTGCAGGCTCTGAAAGTAATTCGCGTTCTCACCCTGAGCTCAGGGGTCCCCACAGTGGTAAGCCAGGCTCTAGCAGCAGCCTGAGGGGGGCTTGCTAGCTGAAAAGAAGCTTAGAGCACCAGTAGCTTCTGTCCCACCCCAAAGCCATGCATACCTGTGGGCTGACGTTGGATGCTTCACTGTAGAATATGGTGGTTTTATTCCCATCATCAATACTAGTCAGCGGATTACCAAAAATATAAAAGATGCAGTTTCTGTCTTCAAGGAGTTTCAGTTGCCATGGTACCCACTTATAGAAGTTAATGAAAAGATCCAAGAATCTTTACGTAAAGTTTGCAGGTCACTTTTTAGTGTCTAATTTAAATCCTTCTTCCTAGCTGTGGTATGGGACATTCAGGAAGAGTGTCTGTTAAGCACAGGGTGACTCAGGAAAAGCGTAGGCTTGGCTCTCAGATCTTGGTGGAAGATAACGGTGAAAGATGGCATTGGTTTTCATTCCTGAGTTCAAGTGCTGTACACAGATGCATTGGCAGATAATCTATTGTAACCCTCCAGCTCTCACCCCTGCATATTCTGAGCCTTTCCCCCCAACCTGAGGGAAGTTGTGCCATGCTTTTTACAGCATTGAGATGTTCGGTGGTGGAGAAAATGTTCCATCTAATGACCAAACAGTTTATTTCTGGAGGGAAACAAACATGAACTTTTCTTCACTGACGCCACTGGTGTTTTTATCTAGAAACTGTTTAGACTCTGAAGGTTTGCATAAACACCACTTGGGGTTATTAACTTTTAGCTTCACCGTGGTGTGTGGATGTACTTTAGGAAGCCAAACCAGACCCTGGCCTTTATTTCAGAATTTCTTTTTAGATGGTCACCCATAAGCAACCGGTATCAACCAGGACACAGGTCCTGGAAATATACTCTTCAAAGCTCTGGATGGCATGTATAACTTGATTCACCAAGAAATGTATCCATTTTCCTTCTAGGAGAGTCACACTGGGTAGATGATGACTGTGAGGAAATAAAGACACCAGAATGCCCTGCAGGGTAAGTGTATTTTGAATAGTATGACATTTTATGTATTAATGGATGAAATATCCCTGGATATAGATGGTTTAAAAGGATGCAAATCTGAAATCCACATGTACAGGCAAACTTATGAGGAATAACTCAAATGCTAGAATGTGCATTTTGAGGTAGTGAAATTACATTTTTTCCCCCTTATCACTTGTGCACAAATCAGAGACCAAATAGCCCCTATTGTCCACCTTAGCTGAAGATTTTACAAAGGGGATCTGCACCTCACTGAAGGAGAAGAACGTTCCTGGCAGGAACTTGTTTCCTCCCGTTTTGTTTCTCCCCCTAAAGTGCTGCTTTTGCCTTTTTTGGGGTGGGGGCGGGGGGCTCTAGAATATCTCAAAAACATCATCTGAGATGGTAACCCCTACCAGACACTGCAGAAACATGACCAA
Source organism: Molossus molossus (assembly GCF_014108415.1). Taxonomy (NCBI): domain Eukaryota; kingdom Metazoa; phylum Chordata; class Mammalia; order Chiroptera; family Molossidae; genus Molossus; species Molossus molossus. Next base: position 59,974,432 of record NW_023425351.1, on the reverse strand, counting down.
CCACCAAAGCAGAGTGACACCCCGCAGCTCAGTGGGTTCAGCACAGGGCACTTCTTCTGCCATCAGGAAACTGGGGGAAATTCATGGATCCTTAAAGGGGCTGGCAGAAGACAGATATCCGACCAATGTGTCGTCATAAATGTATTGGAGTGTGTTTTTTGTTTTAAGCCTAGCTTGGGACACCAAACCCGAGTATGTAGATACTGTCTTGATTCCGGTCTCCTTTTTAACTTTAATGGGCCACCTGGACTTCTTTGGATGTTTAGAATGGGGTGGCAGTGGTTTCTGACTATTTAAAATGTGGTTGGTTATTTTTGAGGAAAACCCAGTCTAAGTGGTAGAAGCCTTGTTAAATGATAGTAATGAACTCTTATATAGTATTGCTCTCAATGCTTTATATGTGACTCATTTAAAATACACCTTATTTATTATGTGGCTTCAAATAAACTCAGGCCTGTCCTTGCTGAATTATCATTACACTGTGAGAAACAGTTTTGTATATAGTTTACTATTCTCAAGTCTGATCACACAACTATATATTTAGAATATAACAAAGGGCCTATTTCATCAGATCCTGCCCTAGTTAGGTGGATAGTCTAGTCCTTGACTTTCAGATAAACTTTTAGAGATCTTCAGTATTTTTAATTAGTTTTGCAATTTATAATTAAGCGTAAAATAATTTTTATTATATATATATAAATATATAATTTATATAAATATAAATATATATATATATATATATATTTTTTTTTTATCCTCACCCGAGGACATTTTTCCATTTTTTGTTCAGGTAGAGTGGGAGGGAGAGAGAGGAACAGAGAGAGAGAGAAACATCGATGTGAAAGGGACACAGCAAGTGGTTGCCACCCGCACTACCGACCAGGGCTGGGGACAAACTGCAACCGAGGTACGTGCCCTTAGCGGGAACCGAACCCGGGTCTCTCAGGACCGCAGGCCGACGCTCTAACCGCTGAGCCAAACCGGCCAGGGCAATTTTTATTTTATATTTAAAAAATGTGTCTCTATTGATTTTTTAGAGAAAGAGGGAGGGAGAGACAGAAACATGGATGTGAGAGTGAAACATTAATCAGTTGCCTTCTGCACGCCCCCTACTGGGGATTGAGCGCGCAACCTCAACATGTACCCTGACCGGGAATAGAACCAGGACCTATCAGTCTATGGGATGATGCTCAATCCACTGAGCCACACCTCTGGGCAAATGTAAAATAATTTTTATTAGTGCTTAGTTCTAGTGGCAAGAGTGTTACTGCTATTAATTTTATATTCATTCATTCAGCCATGTATGTGATAAGTATTTATTGAATCACTACTATGGATCCAGAAAATAGAAAGATGAGTAAGACGCAACTGTGCCTTGAAACTACTGAAGAAGATACACATGTTAACAGATATTATAATATAAAGCAATATATGTAAATGATAAAAGAGGTATGAGTTACGATCCTAAAGGAATTCAGAAGTGTGAGCAGCAAATATTATAAAAGAGGAAACTTTGAGCTGGGTTGTAAAGAATGCATAGACGTTTTCCAGGTAGCAAATGAGAGAATACATATTCTAGGCAAACACAGCAGCTGTTTGCGTTGTGAGAAACCTGGTTTGCGATGCGAGAGGCAGCCGTGGAGGAGGTACATTAGGGGAAACAGTCCCTTCTCTGGGCTTCAGGCGCCACAAATGCCACATGGCCGGCAGCCCAAGCATGAACAGATCTCCTCACTCGAGTTTTCCTCTTGGAAATCCTCGGTCCCAATTATTGAGAATGACTCGGCATAATGGAAACTCTGTGGCAATAATTTTTCTGAAGCTTCATGTGTTGCCCTTTAAGGTTTGTTCGCCCTCCATTAATCATCTTCTCTGTGGATGGGTTCCGTGCCTCATACATGAAGAAAGGCAGCAAGGTCATGCCTAACATTGAAAAACTAAGTAAGTCATTTTCATACTGTGTTCTCATCCGTAATCCATGATCTGCAAAGTAACTGCTCGGCTATGGGCTTCGAGATCTATGGACACATGGCTTGAAATGCGTTTTAGTATTTGAAATACAGAAGTAAAGGTTAACACGTGTCTTGGATGGTTTATAAAATGGGTTTCCATTTGATTCCTGTTGGTTCTCTTGTTGTGATCTGAACTTCTGTTCCCAGGGTCTTGTGGCACACACTCTCCCTACATGAGGCCCGTGTACCCGACAAAGACTTTCCCCAACTTATACACTTTGGCCACTGTAAGTACTTTTTCAAATGACATAGATTCAGAGGGCTGATTTCATCCTGAAATGACTTAAAGGGGGATTTTTAAAACATGTTCCTTAGTGTTCAAAGAAAATCTTTTTGTTTTCCATCTTATCTGCCTCAATTGTTCACAGTAAGTGCCTTGTACAACATTGCAGGTGACCCAGCATCAAAACAACTTCAAAACAAACAGTTTTTCAAATACAGTTCTGTCTGAACACACACATTAAACCTCTGAATTTTCAAATAAAAATGTTGATGTCGGGGCTGCTATATTTTCATTCTTAGATATTTCCAAGAATACTTTGCTTTCTTCTTTAAAAACATCCTTAATTTATTTTATTATCATTATTATTATTGGTTTGGAGTAGAAATAAAATTTAGGAAAAAGGAAAAATGTATTTCGACATAGAAACTTTTTTGGAGGCACATAAGTCAATTTCAATGAAAGGTTACTTTGTTGTAAAAATAAAAAACAAACAGTTTTCATCTTATTAAATTGCAACAGTTAAAAAGACCTAAATATTAAATCTCTTATAACGTTGTCAAGTTTTTTAGATTGCTTAAAATCAGTCCATCAAGAACATTAATGTTTGTTCAGACACATATATAAACTTAGAAATTAATTGTTGCTTTAAAACTTTCTATGACAAGAAAATGTATGATAGAACTAATGTGGGTGGATTATTATATTGTTATTCTAGTGACAAGTTTCCTTTTACTCAAAGGGGCTGTATCCAGAGTCACACGGAATTGTAGGCAATTCAATGTACGACCCCGTGTTCGACGCCACTTTCCATCTTCGAGGGCGGGAGAAATTTAATCATCGATGGTGGGGAGGTCAACCCGTAAGTTTTGCATTTTTTTGTGTCTGTGCATTGAAACATTTCATCCTGAAATTGGTTACCTGCAAAAGAGGTGCATATAATTTGCTGATATTTAGCAATGTTTCTTTTTTTGTTTTGTTATTGTGTAGAATATATATGTGGGTGTCTGTGTGTACATCATATTCAGGGTGGGGCAAAAGTAGCTTAACAGGTGTGAGTACGTGACACAGTTTATTCTTGTATTCTTGTTTATTCATTATTTTATTATTTTCCATACAAACAACTGTAAACCTACTTTTGCCACACCCTGTATGTGTGTATATGATATGTCTGTATATCTGTATATGTGCATATATAATGTATTTATATACATGTGTGGTGCATGTGCATCTGTAATGCACATATACACATGTATGTGTCTGTGTGTATAGAAGTGTGTGCATATTTATGTGAAGTTATGACTGTAAATGTGTGAGATAATATGTATCTTCATTCGGGTGGTAGTGGTGGAAATGCTCACATAGGGAGGAATTTCAGGAACATTTTGAAGAGGGAAAGATAGTCAGATCTTATTGATTTACTAGATTTTGGGGGTGCAATGAAAAAAAGAACCGAATGACTATACCCCACAATTTTGGCCCAGGTGACATATGAACAGAAACAAAGAAACTTGCTGAAAAAAGGAAACACAATGAAACCCACAGTATATTCATGAATTCTTTTGTTTAACCCATTTTTGTAAAGTCTTGAAAGTTCCTTACAATATGTGGAATCCTGCTTGGATTCTGGATCAGCAAATTCATACTTGGAAAGAAATCATCCTGTTTACTTCAGATTAAATGGTTGGGCAGAAAGTAAAAGGGGTGTAGGTAGGTTTCCACCTAGTACTTTCCCTGTGCCTGTGCGTACGGTTGGGCGATTTGCTTTGGTCAGACACGAGCAAGGCAGCGACATACAGCCACGGCTGTTGCACGTGCAGAACTGAAGTAAGCGCACGTGACCGTGGGTAGAAGGATCTGAATCCCCACAGGAACACAACCCAGTACATGCGGCCAATCAGAAACCTGTGGACGAAGGATGGCAAATGGTTCCATCTCATGTCAACTGTGACTGGGGGCTGTGGCTCCCTGGGGTACAGGGAGACCTCTGTGCAGTCGCCATGGCAAGGAGAGTGGGCGGGGTCTGTGCATATCCGTGTATGTATCATCCCTAAATGATCTCATACCTGGAAATGTTTGCTGCAATCTACAGGCAAATCTGAGAATATAAGCAAGGGGGAAAATAGTATAGCTCTAGGAGAAAAGGTCATTTGTGAAAAAATATTCATATTGCCTAATGAATCAGTATACAAGGTTAAATATGGACTTTTCATTAAAAAAAAAAAAATTAGAAGACTTCCTGTGTATGTCTGTAAAAGTGTTTCTTTATAGCAGAAGCCCTGATTCTGCTCTTCATCCAGGCTGGGCTGCCAGAAGGCTGTGATGACCAGATTGTGAGCATAGTGAAATGCGTTTACAGGGTGGATTTCACAAACAAAGTTCATGACAGAGGAACAGTGTGTGTGTAAATAAAATGATTGAAATTAGAACTCCATCAAGCTGTTGCTAGTTGGTCTTTTATATTCATTTTGTCATGGAAACAGACTTGTCTGGAACCACAGAGGATATAGGGATAAATAGTAATTTTATCAAATTGGATCACCTTACATCAAATGTTGACATTAGGCTTCCTCCGGGTTGGCATGACTCAGAGGATGACTCCACACATTCATTAACTTCTGCAGACAGAGCAGAGGGGCGGCTGTCAGCTGGCCCAATGAAGTGAAGTCTCTGTGTGACTCTGTTTGCCTGTTTCCTTAATGACTCTCAAAGTTGACACATTTGACCAAATTGAGTCCTTTCCTAGTGCTGACCAAGATTTGTGGTGAAACCGATTTGTGTTTCTGTCTCTCTTGAACAAGACGCCACCGTACGAATTCCAAGGAACATTGTAGCTACAAGTTAAAAACACGTTTAATTGAAATTTGGCATATAGGAAAAATATATGGATAGAAACTCTAAGAAACTACAGGATAAGAGTATAAGATACTATAAGTGGTATAAAAAAAGTTGAGCCTTAATAAATATTCCTTAGACATTTATATCAGCCTCTCAGAGGCTTGTACATGTCACAAAATCATCAGTGAAAAAATTAACTGGAGTAGAGAAAATATTTATAAAATATAACACAAATATTTATAAAAATATAAATCTTAGGTAATGAAATTAAACTCAAAGTGTTTTTACTGAGTGATTAAAGCATGAAAGACATTTGGCTATATATGTAATACAGGGGTCAGATTAAATGGGGAAGAAGAACTACTCTTATCCAAGTTTAAAATCTAATAGATGGGATAAGGCATGATCTGAAAATTTGAATTTCACCATTGGGCTCTGAAAAATGATTCCTATAATTTAATTTCACCCTTTTAAAAAATCCTGATATAATCATTTGAGCAAAGTTAAGTCTGCTTTCAACTTTGGAATGCACTATTAAAAGCTGTCATTCACTGTATGACCCTACAGTTCTCATACATGTTTTTTTTTTAATTCTCACCCGAGGACAGTTTTGCATTTTATCTCCAGATAGAGCGGGAGGGAGAGAGGGAGAAACATCCACGTGAGAGAGACACATTGAGTAGTTGCCACCCATATGACATCAACTGGGGCCGGGGACATAGTGCAACCAAGATACGTGCCCTTAGCGGGAACTGAACCCGGGACTCTGGTCTGCGGGCTGACGCTCTAACCACTGAACCAAACCGGCCAGGGCTTTCATACATGTTTTAATGGGATTCCTTTTGTTGTGGTGGTTCAGAGATTGTACTCCCTTTTTCCTCATTACAAACGGTCAGTCCTCTTAATGGAGTTTTTTAGATGTGTTTATTTCTTTGAAAAATCTCTCTGCTGTAACCCTACAATTTCTTATACTGAGATGTCTCAGTGGGGCAAGTCCCTGTTCAGTTTAAATCTGGGCTCAGCAAGGTGGAGAATGAATGACACTCCAAAGGGCCCACTACACGAGGGGATCTGAGAAGCTAGTCTAACACCCCACCAGGATGCAAGTCTTCCAAAGCCCCGATCTCCTGAGTAAGGCATTTCTAAGACGAGTGGATACGTTCTCATCACTGTCTAGTTGCTGGGCCCGCTGTGGTTTCGTGCTCGTATTGTGATGCAGTGAGTTGGTCCTGAGGCCAGCCTCACAAGTTACTGTGGTCTAGAAATGCAAGAAAGGTGGCGTGTTCAAGAAAGAGGCAGCAAAGAGGAGAGACACTGGATTGGAGTGAACTCCCGGGCCAAAGAGATTGGTTTGATGGAAAGTGCGAGTCACTTGCTCACCTCATTTTTGTCTGTTTCATTGTCCTGCTAGTGGGAGGCTTTGCTTTCCTTTCGGGACAATTTTAACGTTTCTTTATTCTGTAGTGCTAGAAATCTGTATTTCTTTCTCTTTCGACTATATCTTACCATGCTTAGTTGGACACAGACAATAGTTTGGGGAAAGCAGGAGGGGGAAGGGAGTGGGGAGGAGGGGGTCAAAGAGGGGAAAAGGGGGGGCATCTGTAATATTTTCAACAATAAAGATTTAAAAAAATGCTTAGGATGGACTCCACTTACCTGACCTCTTTGCTACAGACTCTAATTTATCTTTCAAATTGCAGTTGAAATATCTGTCCCCCAGTAGTTCTCACTAAGTTCCCCCAGCCCTGGCTAAGCTCAGGGACCCTCCTTTGGGTTTTCCTCTGATTTCAATCACAAATTTGACCGTTTCCTTTTGAAATGCTTCACATGTCTGCTTTAGACTGTGTGCCCCATGGGGGTAGGGCTGTAGGGCCTTGATTGAGTTATTTCATCATTCTCTGGACCTGACCCGCAGCCTGACCCATGTCGCTGTCCCGCTGCTGCGTTTGGGATTGATGTTCTGCACCCCCATGCTGGCCTGCTTGCCTGTGCTTCCTTCCTGTTCATCATGCACCTTCTCTGGCCCTAACCACCTGGAAAGGGCCCACATGGTCCAAGTCTCTTCTGCTGGATCACCCAACAGCCCTCACATCCTTAGTTGTCCTGACTCTCGGATCTCAAAGATTGGTTCACCTTTCTGGTCCGAGGGCCCCACTCCGGTCTCCACGAAGTCTCTTTAACCCAGCTCTGTGCCTTTGAATACAAAGGAATCGTTTCTTTGCAAGGGACTGCTAGAAAGACCACAATAGTGACTGATGTTTTTGAAGAATGTTTTTTACTTATTTTCTTTTTCAAAACGTCTCCCCTTCTCCCCAGCTGCATCCTTTACTTAATTTGAGAACAGGTTTAAGTTCACATTTAAATCCTTCTGGTTGCAGTGGGAAAGCTTTTTGTCCCTAATAACATATCAATAAGATACAATATTATTCCCATTCATCCCCTTTTCAAATGATAACATCTAGGACCCAAATGTTGAGAAGCATGCCTCTGGAGAGGGCAGGAAATGGAAGAAATATCGGGCTTAAAGGCCGGTGTGTCTAAACCAAGTGCCTTCTCTGCTCAGTTTTCTTTTTTTAATCCTTACCCAGGGATATTTGTCCATTGCTTTTTAGATAGAGTTGGAAGGGAGAGAGGGAGAGAGAGACACATCGACGTGAGAGGGACACACCGACTGGTTGCCTCGCGCACGACCCCAGCCAGGGCCGGGCCGAACTGCAGCCGAGGTCTGTGCCCTTGCCTGGAATCAAACCCACGACTCATTGGTCCGAGGGCCGGTGGATGCTCTAACCGCTGAGCCAAACCAGCCAGGGCTACATTTGGTTAATTTTTTTCTGATTACAAAAAGAGGTTGTCACTGGAAATCTGGGGAAGTACAGAAAAGTATAAAGAACAGATGATCCTGATTTTGCCCCTGGGATCTTCTAGCAAAGCCGCTCTGTCTTCTGGCCCAGGGCACTCTCCTTACCCCCCCCCCCCCCCCCCCCCCCGCAAAGCCGGCTTCTGGTGATTTTTTCCCTCCTGTGTTACTGAGCAGACAGTTATTTATAGGGCTTCCTGTTGCCCAGATAGTGCAGCCTCAGCATGTGTTCCACAGTCCAGTGTTTGAAAGTGCAGGGTCATCATTTGACAACATTGCATTTAAAAATAAAAAAATCCATTAGAAAACCCCAGATTGATCTTCCATTTCACATCTGCCAAATGCTGCCCAGTGCAACTTGCTTGAAAATAGCAAGCCACTCCATTTTCGAGAAAGTGGCTTAGATATGAATACTCTAAGCTGGGTCCCTGAAATTAAAATAAGTATGAACATAGATCACTTAACATGAGAAACTGGTCTCTCACATGGTTTTGAGGCACCTGTGGGGTGATCAGCACTTCGTTTGAGTGCATCTTTTTGGTAATGGAGGCGCTTGAACATGAATGAATGAAACCCCAGGGCACGTTTTGAATCCTGGTTGGTCTGGGGCACCCGGGCATGCCAGAGTTTGTACATAAGGTGGAAATATACTCTGGACCAAACCCTGGAATGCTGCTTGGAGCAATCTGAGATCCTATCTCTCTGATCCATCCCAATGAGACCCCACCTCTCCCATCCTGATGACATCCAGGATCTGAGAGGGTGCCTCTGCTCTCCTGCCCCATCCCTCACTTGCCAGCTGCAACAGCTGTGATTTGGGGGGCTGGGGATCTTCAGTCCCCCGTAAGGAGCTAGGAATCTTTGCAGTACTCTCCCAGGCCTGGGGTCTCAGGGCCTCCTGAAACCATGGCCAAGCCTCTCGCCTTCTCAGTCACCCCTTTGATTACAAAAGCCAAAGGTTTTTGCTGGAGTCAGTAACACACTCTCAGTCTGGATGTGATGAAACCAGAAAAAGGAGGGGCTGCCATTCCTAGACCACTTTTGCTTCGGTCTCACAACAAACAAGCCACACTTCTTCCTGTTTGCCTCCTAACGTGAGTGGATTTCTTCTCACAGACTTGTCTTCAAGGGGACCCTGGCCATTCTAAGCTGTTTTTAATGTTCCTAGAATAACTGGATTATATTTATTTCCATTATTGTGTAATAATTAAGATAAAAATGGATCAAGTGTTTACCAAATGCTAAGACACGGTTTTAAGGACTTTAAATGGATGAAGTTCTTGAAGCTTAGAATAAGCCTACGTGGTCGGGAATATTATCTGTATTTGAAAGGAAACCAAAGCACAGGGAGCTTAAGCGACTTGCAGGAGGACCGCATGGCGGGTAAATGACAGAGACGAGGCTTAAACATCCAGCCATCTAGTTGCGAAGCTGAGGTTCTTTGCTACCCTATCTTCTGCCTCTCAACCACATGTGCTAGAAGGAATATTTTGAAAGTCTTCATAAAATGCTCGGCTCACCTAACTTATTCCAGGAACATAATCCTAAAATTCCATTACTAACAGGCTAAGTAAAAGATACAAGGGAAATCTCAGAGTAAATACACACACACACACACACCCAAAAACTTTTTTTCCTTTTCGTTCACCTAGTTTAAAACAAAACAAGACAAAGCTAGGTTTCAAGATCCTGACATCTGTGTGCCAAATTGGGATTCTCCTCTGTGGGCTTTCAGTAGAAACATGTGGTCCACTCCCGGGCCCTTTGATGATCCGAATTCTGCCGTATACGTGCGATGTTCAAGACCATGATTAGACAAGAAAGGTACAGAAGAGACTTCTGAGATGAAATAAGAGTTTTAAAAAATGCCACTAAAATCATGGCAGAACTTTTGAAAGCTTTTGCCGCGGACATATCAAATAACATTTATGGAAATAATGATTCTGATTTCCAGATGTGAAAAAGAAAATGATTGCAAATAATGTGAAATTTATGGTGTGGGTAAAGTATGAGATAGCTGATCTAATATATTTTAAAACTGTATTCTTCTTCACATGTAATACGCCTCTTATTTTTCCTTGTTAGCTGTGGATTACAGCCACCAAGCAAGGGGTGAGAGCTGGGACCTTCTTCTGGTCTGTGTAAGTGACCTTATTTTGTCAGTATTTGTAAAATTACAATTATGATTCGGTTTATGAAATATTGATTCCATTTTATTTTTTTCCTGTTAAATGTAAAAGTACCTGAATTTACGAATAATTTCTGATTCAAAATAACCTTCCAGTTATTTTTTCCAGAGGTCTTCTCCATCCCCCCTTCTTTCTTCCCCTCCCATCCTCTCTTCCTCTTCTCTCTCTCTCTTCTTTTTAATTTAAATTAATTTTTTTTTGTTACAGATGTTTCTCCTTTTCCCCCCACTGATTACCCCCTCCCCTTCTATCTCTCTTTTGTCCCATCCTTTCTTAATCAAATTTAAGGGGGATTTTCTCTTCCTCTTCTCGTCATTCTTCAGACCTTCTGCGTCCCCTGTCGTAGGTCTTTGGTAACTTGCCACCCAGGGAATGTATATTTCCCTCAGACTGTTTATTGCTGTGGTTTGTGTTATCATTTTCCATAAATATGTTATAACATACTATATTTATTTTGGTTCACATCTTTAAAAATCTAGGGTAGGCTCAGGCTAATGCAGTGGTCTAGAGAATAGATATTCCAGGCAGGAGAGAAGGGGGAAGTCTCTGTCTTCACCTCATTTTCCCACTGAACTCCAAGATTTTCCTAATGAGAAAAATGGGACCACTTCCCTCCCCCAAGAGGTGATGGAGAGATTAGTAGTGAATGTTCATAAAATAGAAGAAACTTACCTAATAAGAGTGTCAACACGTTGATTATTTTTAAGGCCCTTGGTAAGAAAAAGGGATGTTTCAACTTTCATGGGGATTTTCTTCCCACTGAGATGTTCTTTCCATCTTTTTTTTTAACCACCTAAAGTTATTCCCATGTTTGCCTCATATTCCTTAACAAAAATCTGACTATTCTGTAATAGCAGTGTGCTGACAGCAATCACAGGTTTAAATTAATACAGAATGGTACTGTCTATATTCTCCAAATCAGGAATGAAAGTAGCTTGTTCAGATTTGAATGGCTAAGTTGAAATTGGGTTTGGTGATTTGACGGGAAGACAGAGTACCCCTTTAAAGGTCTTTTTTCCCCTTTTTTTTAAAAGAGGTTTTCTGAGTGGAGAATACACGTGGTCAGGTCAGACATGACACCGTTTCACATAAATGGCATGTTGATTTACCCATTTAATCCTATGCATTACTCTTTTTTGACCCTTGACTGTCACAGATGCTCACAGAAGTGGTTTCTTCTGTTGGAGAGTATATTTGCCTGGCAACATGGAGAGGAGCCAACAACATAATTAATACTTAGTCCCCACCCTTACCCCCGAAACTGCTGCAAAGCTTCATTGAAAAGGCCCAGTGTTCTGGTTCTGAATGGCCATTTTCTCCGCCCGTTTCCAACCACTTACAAGAAGGTGGCTTTGAGTGCCCCGGAGATGTCTGCAGCCCTGCTCTGCTCTTCGGGCCATTCTTCGCGTATCTCTGTATCTTGGAAACGACTTGGATTCATTTCTTTCTTTCTTTAAAAAAGAAATCTTCTTGTAACTGCATAAAAAACGTGGTCATACTTTCGTTCTTTAATGGAATATGTGTCCGGGAAATCTACGCACAGTACATTTGGAAAAGTTTTTAATTTAAAACCAGACTCCAACCGTAGACTGAGAGGGCCATCTTTATAACATGATTCTGTCTGCGACCTGTAATTATTTTTGCTTCTGTAGTGATAGGATTTTATTTCAAATCCATCCTCAGCTGATACTTTTTTTTTTTAAATGTCAATTCATCTCCAAGGGCAATAATTCCTTGTATATATAAATGTTTAGAGTTATTCTAATCACAGTTTTGCCAGGTAATAGATTTTTGACTTTGGACACATGATTTTATCTCCCAATAAATCAATGTCCTCATCTTTGAACGATGTGTTGAGAAAACAGAATGAGTTAACTTATTTAAAGTGCTTTGTAGGATACTTAGTGCATAGAGAACAACCAGTAAATGCTATCATTCTTATTCACATTATCTCTTTGAATATTGACTAGACAACAGCTATGTATGTTCCAAGGTAATTTGTTTTCCTTTATCACTAATATCTCATCTAGTCCTTCATTTTCCATTTCTTCTTTTCCTTTCTTTTTTTCTGACCATATGTAATGTACAGGGTCTCATGACAAATTTTATATCAGTCATATGTAGATATACGTCCTTCCTTTGTCAGATTTGTTTCTGCTGACTCTGAAACACCTTTTCAACACTAATGGATAAGGGCCATGTCTTTTTGGTCTGTGGTTATTTCATAAAGATAATCTGGAAATTTAGAGACCACTTTGTCCAATACCTCATTTTCAAGATTGGGACGCTAAGATTTAGAGAGGTCAAATGTTGTGCCCAAGGTCACACTTAGGATGGATACTCAGACCTCCAATGTTGTCATCTTATGCCCTTAACACACACACACAAACACACACACACACACACACTCACTCAGCCCCATCCGGAAAATGACAATGACCTGTTTATCTTTTCAAGCAGAGAATCATAACTCCTCTGTAGTAGTTGGTAGGAGCATCTTGTATCTTAAATTTTATTCTCATAAATGCCATGAACATAATAAGCTTTTAACAAATATTTCATGAATGAGTGTATCATCTTTTGGGACCCGTGACTCTGGTACATAATTGTAAAAGCTAACATTTTTCTAAACCCTTTCTATGTGCTGGGCACTATTCTAAGTGCTTTACATAGATTATGTCTTTTGTCCCTACAACAGTCTTATGAGAGAGGTAATATTATTGCCATCATGTTATAGAGGCACAGAAAGGTTAGATAACTTGCCGAAGTCGCCTCATCAACCAATGTGGAGTCAGGATTCAAACCCAGACATTCTGGCCTCAGAGCTGATGATTTTATCCCCTGCCCCCTACTGGTCAAGCACCCCATCCAATGAAGGCGTTAAGGGGTGAGAGCATTCTAAACTTGACACAAATTCTAGCAGCTTGTATTTTCCCCCGGAGCATCAAATGAGTTCGTCAGAGAACATTTTTGTGACTTAACAACAGTTGCATAAAATAAAGCAGCTTGTAGGTAGAGAGTGAAGTCAGATAAAATGAAAAGGCACTCACTTTTTTTTTAAGTTAGGAAAGAATTCAAAATATGTAATTATTTTGTCCAGATACAGGGGATTTCTAAGGCTAAAGAATTAAATACCTTAAGCGATTAACCTGACTTTGCTATGCCTCTTTCTAATTCAATTATAGGATATCACGAACAGGGTCACTTTTATTCAACGGCATTGGAATTTGTTTAAATTAGGGCTCATTTTATGGTAAACATGACTTTCTGGGTTGGATGGTTTAGACAGAGAGCGACCCAGAGAGTGGCAGATCCTCCCTGGTCTATCAGAGAAGGCTGGAGTTGGTGGGGGTGGGGAGGGGATGGGGGGCTGCCAACTCCAGCCTTCTACCATGGCCCTGAAACGTCTTCCTCCTTACTCTCTCTCTCTCTCTCACACTCACAAAGAGTAAATGTTTAAATGGCTCACCCAACATCCCATGATACTTTTTTAATCGTTTTTAAGAGCAGTGAGCAGCAGGTACAGAGATTTCCTATATACTCTGCCCCCAAACATGCACAGCCTTTCCCATTATTTGTCATCAGAGCGGTTCAGTGGTTACAAGTGAGGAATCTGCATTATCACCCAGGGACTCTCATTTACAGTAGGGTTCACTCTTGGCCACAGTGATGTTTACTAACCACAGTTAAACTTGGGCTTTAGTTTGAATTCATCGTAAACGTGCTGTCATGCCTAGTGTTTGAATGGAGGAGCGGAAAAGCATGCTGTGCTCCGTGTTAAGAAAGAAGCAAATTCCCCTGTAAATGAAGACATCCCTCAGCTTGTGAGTGTCTCAAGGACACCCAGCCAAGGACACGCTTCTCTCCTGTCAGCCAAGAGTTCTTAAAGCGAGTGCCAGGTTTAGGGTAATTATATTTCAACAGGAGAACGAGACTTAAACACAAAGCCATTGTGGATGAAGATTATACCCTTTTTGTCAGTCTCATAATTATATGTGCTCATTCCTGATAGATTTTTATAGAGCTGGAAGAGAATTTCAAGAATGCCTCTCTAAACCTCTTATTTATAGAGGGGGGACTTCGAGTTTCAGATGAAATCATATGTCTAAAGGCATATATCTATTTAGAGATAGAACAATAGCTAATTCTTGATCATTGATAAAAATAAAGCTTTGTGTTTTAGCACTACTCTGGGCTAGAAACTGTACATGCCCTTTGCCTGTCCGGTGTCCTTTACAGTCAGCTATTGCAGTGTGTTTTGCTGTTATCTTTATTTTACTGATAAGTAAACTGAGGCCAAAAGAGGTCAAAGAGGCCTAGAAGTCAAGAAAGGTCACAGGGGTCCCCAAGAACCAGACTGAGGATGTAAATCCCGGTCCCTGTGTGGCCACATGTAATAGCTTTACCCACGAAATGGCAGGGATGCTCGGCCAGGAGGCCCGCAGGCTCTGATCAGCAAGGCAGGTTCCTCACTTGCCTGTGAATCCGCTTCCAGCCTCCTCCGCCGCGGTTGAGCAATGTAATATGTTGCAAATGGAAATGGAAGTTCAAACACTGATTTGAACGAGGCCCTTTTACGACCACGAAGTGAAAACAGATGGTGGTAATTAGGGGGCGCTTGGCCCGGGTCCACGAGCAAGTGCTCAGCAGGCTGGAGCCCGTGGACACGCAACCTCTCAGCGTGCTGTGCTTATCGCTGCAAAACTCCCGTCATGCTTTGCTTATCGCTGCAAAAGTCCCGTCATGCTGTGCTTGTCTCGCCCCGCAGGGCCATCCCTCACGAGCGGAGAATATTAACCATACTGCAGTGGCTCACCCTGCCAGACAGCGAAAGGTATTTGTCTCCCTCTCCTGAACTTTTCCATATGCAAATTTTATTTAATTTTTTCCCATCACCTCTATGCCCTCTTCCACCTTCACCCAGTATATATATTAAATATTTTTTCTTTATTGATTTTAGAGAGAATGGAAGGGAGAGGGAGATAGAAACATCGATGAGAGAGAACATCGATTGGCCGCCTCCTGCATGCCCCCGACTGGGGATTGGGCCTACAACCTGGGCATGGGTACTGACCGGGGAAACAAACCAGTGACCTCTTGGTGCATGGGTGGATGCTCAAGCACTGAGCCACACTGGCCAGGCTCACCCAGTATATTTTAATCTTAGATTTGAACTGGGTGAAAACCTACATAGGCTGTGAAATAGAAGTACAGCCAAGGTTAGTATTGTCAAATTTTGTGGTTCTTAGCCTTAGGTGTTACTTCCCTAAGAAGGATTAACAGACGTGGGATATTGTGAAGCATTTAATTACATGGACTACTACAGCTGTTAATCCTGGCCGCTTCCCCAGATCTTAAGGGAGTTCCCGGCTTTTTTATTTTTGTATGTGCCCAGGAACCGAACCCGGGACTCTCTGGTCTGCAAACTGACGCTCCAGCCGCTGAGCCAAACCGGCCAGGGCAAGTTCCCGGCTTTGATAAATGAACCCAGAGCTTCCCAAGGATTGGGGTAGCATTAAGACTGACTTTTCGCTTTAATGGAGCTGTTTTTTCAGCCTGCGGATTGCACGGCCCGTGTGAATTGTCACTGGGCTGTATTATCCTGAGGATCAGAGTGTATGTTCAGATTTTCCTTTGTGACTTTTGATGCTGAAGGTGGTACCAGGCAGTTACCACAGGAGGGGTGGTGTCAGGAGGGGTGGATGTGAAAGCAATAGAATCAAAACAAAGAACAGAAATGTGATGTTTTCCATGGTAAGACTGATAGTGTTGGGAGATTAATGAACTTGATATGAGAGGATTTTTAAAAAAATGTGGAGGGATATTTGGTAGTTTTTGTTGTGTGTGGTTTGGGGGAGATTCTGAACCTTCCTGTTTTCCCGTAGGCCTTCAGTCTATGCCTTCTACTCTGAGCAACCCGATTTCTCTGGACACAAATATGGCCCTTTTGGCCCTGAGGTTAGTAGCTTATCATCTGTCTGAGAACCTGTGTCCCTGGGCATCCTGATCTACTAACCTTATGTCATGATCTGTACAAAGTCTCTCGGGGTTTATACATAGTCAAGGAACTACAAGACTAAAAAACGTTTTTAAAAATCTTTAATATGCCTGTTTTTCTTGCAGGACTTCACTTCAGATTGATTTGATATTCAAATATATTGTAAAGTTGGTGTTGAAATACATTTTAAAGTTGGTGCCTTGTAGGCATCAGTCAGAGGGTGAAGGATGGGGAAGGGCTGGCATTTTCCATCACTGAGACAGGAATGAAAAGGGATCTGGAGATCAAATCTGCAAATGCCTTTCAGGTCCCTAAAAATGTTTATATAGTTCGGACAGGGTAGGTCGGCTAAGAAGCTCGGATAGCCTTAGCAGGTATAATCAACTGGGCATATGTTAGCATTGGACCCTTTTTATCTGATAAATTTTGACATTGGTATATACCTGTGAACAAACCATCCCCACAATCAAGAGTATGAACCACCATCTCCAAAAGTGAAACAAATTCTTAATTGAGAGGAATACTGTCGAATGAATCTGGTTAGCAGAACAGCAGGACACTCGTTATCATTGACTAAGGAGTCTTAGAAGAAGACAATCTGCGTGTACGATAGCAGCCAGCAGAACTACAAATTCAGGAGGGGGAAAGGGATGGCGATGTTTTATCATGTTCCTTTCATCTAGAGATGGACATCTTCAGTGTTTCAGCATAGATAGTTTTAAAATACCATGACATTTGCAAATCTAAACCTTTTAATATTTTCAATATTTCCTACTACTCATTCTTACTAGGGTGGTAAGGTACACACCAACATAATCAAACTTGGTTCTGGATGAGAAATCACTTTAAAAACTTTGTTGATGGAAATTGTCTTGGCTATGACAATGCTGTTGGCCAAGTTCATTGTGTTCAGCATAAGGATGAGTAGGATAAGTATAATACGGATAATACTTGGTTTAAATATTTTTTGAGCAAGATGCAACATGTTTAAGCAAGACAGTAAATGCCAAGGAGCCTAAGTATTTCTGAATGCTTTCACGTGAATTCAGTGGTGATGTTTCTAAGCCCTGGAAACGAATGGCTATTTAAAACCATTCGTAGTTTGCCTTAAATCACTGAAGTCATATAAGCCTGATGCTCTTTTTCCGGTCCCTTTGATGTTTCACCCGTGTTGCATGATTATGAAACACAAATGATAAAATGAGATAAACATCTGCATGCATGAAACACAAATCTTATTCTTGCCAGAGCAAGCCTGGCCGTTTTATCTTTAGGATGACTTTCTTTGAGATTAAAGTGAACAAAAGGAACCACATTTTATTAAAATGTTAAAAAAAAACAACAACCTCTAAGCAGTTCCATGTGCCCTATTTAAAGGTTCCACTTTAAATAGATAATAATATCCCTTAAAAGACCCTGTGGCACAGGCAAAATGCGGATTTTGAGAGCAACTGGTATAACTGTGCTTTTAAAAACAGGAGGCCGATACTTACAGAGGTTTGGGGCTGCTCCTTGCATGGCTGATAAGTGAACTCAGAGATACAACCTCAGAACTTCGCCTCCCAGACCAGGGTTCTTCCCACGGAACCATTTAACCCTCCTTCAGTTCAGGCGATAAGCAGAGTGGGCTGTTAATAACTACGTTCAAATTATACAGGACATTTTATGTCAGAAGTTGGCTTTTTACAGTAAGCTCCTCTAATCCGCATTTCCTTAAAAGCTGTATGGCTTAGTAATAAACATTCTCCGTCAAGGGACCTCTCTGGATTTTCATATGTGTGGCTCAGTTATAATTACTTACTTGAGAGAGAGAGAGAGAGAGAGAGAGAGTGTGTGTGTGTGTGTGTGTGTGTGTGTATTTTAATCAAGAAAGAAACTAAAAAGTTTTTTTGAAAGTACTGAGCAATGATAACTGAAGCGTAACCTAGGATGCATTAATTTGCCGTAATGACAGTTCTTTGCTCAGTTTGCTCATAAATATACAAAGGGAGATTTTTCTTGTACTGTTGTTGAATTAAGAGTTGTAAGTGTCCATGCATACTATGTTCGTTTTAGTATTAATGCCTCTTGTAACTAGGGTATTCTCACCCATCTGCCGGGTAAAACCATCTGGAGTAGATGTCTTGGAATGTGTCTTCGGTTATGATATAACCTGGTAACCTGGTCACCTTCTAATTCAGAGGACATTTTCAGATGTCAACTCTTTTTTCTTTGGTTCTAGGAATCTTATTTTTACGGAAAGGAAAAAACAGAGTATACTTTTAAAACACAAACCCAAAGCGAGCCAGCAAAACCTCCCTTCTGTTGAGGACTAATTGGTTTATATACCTACGCATCCATCATCTACATTTATTGTGCATGGAAAGATCATACTAGTTGACATACTATTTTTTAAATCAGCTACATGCTGTCTTTTCCATCGATGAGAAAATACCTCACATTTGAAATGTCAGTGCAATGATTCAGCGTAGCAAAATGTTGTATGCTACCACACAGCTGACGTTTGTACTTTCTTGCTTAATTGAGTATACTTTTTTTCAGGACAATTCTCAAAGGCTATGCAATTAGATGACCAAACTTGGGGCAGCTAGTGTCAAGAAATGGTGTCTTGCTCCTGGTTTCGTAGTGTGACGGTGAATGATCAGAAATATGCTTGCTTTGGATTATTGGCGCTCTCTTTCCCCTTTGACCTCTGCTTTCTCTGTGACCCCTCATTCGGCTGCTCTTCCAGGCCTCGAGGCAGAGCTTTGGCTGGCTAGTGACTCCCTCCCGTGGCAAAGTATCCTGAAAAGCAGGGACATTTGCCCCTCTCCCTCCCATCCTCTTAATAACCCCAGACTAAGTTCTTCTCAAGTCAGACTAAAGTATGGCTGGTCAGTGACGGCTGGGCTTCCGTCTGCCGCTAACATTCGGAGAAGGAGACACGTGCCTTGTAATCTGGGGAGGAAAACTCGTTTCGACTAAACCGTCCCTCCCGCTGCTGCTCTAACCCGCTGCAATGGGAAGGGCCGGCCTTCGGCGTCTTCGAATGTTGAGGTCTCTTGCAAAACGGCCCAGTGTCTGATGGGCAGACGTGGGCTCTAGCTTGAATGTATTCGGTGACCACGAAATGGGAAACCCTCTTTTTCCTTTTGCTTCTCTTCTCATGGAGCCTTGCCTAAAACTAGAAGCATTTAAAAAAAACAAAAAACAAAAAAAACCACCAACCAACCAAACACACAAAAGCAAGCCCACCCCGAGTCTGGGGGGCTGTGTCTTGCAGTCGCTCTGCTGGAGAGAGAGGATGAGACAGAAACGGAAGTGCCTTTGCAGTCGCTTGCTGTGGAAACAGTGAATCGCATGGCAGATGGCCTCCTCTGTGGGCACACTAACATTGTTCCCCCTTCTGCCCCTCCTGCCCCCGAGCGATTCTCCGGACAGTCCCACCGAGAGAAATCCGCTAGGTAGACAGCGGAGCTTGCTGCTTTAATTCACCTTTGCACCATCAGCAAATCAGGGGCCTGGTTTTCTCCAGCATTTGGAAGTCCCAAAAGGTGATCTTCCTCACTCGAGTGTATGTGTTGGCCTTTGTTGCCCTCTAGACTTTCAAAACAAAGTGCATAGCACTACCACCCCACCCCAAACGGGGTTTCTGGTAGAAAGAGTGTACACTCTTTCTTGATATGTGTACTAAGATGAAGAGATCTTGATGACTTTTTACATTTTACCTAATTCTACAAGATCATTTTTTAAAGAGACAGTTCTGTTTATGGTTATGTCATGGCTTAGAGTCTCTCTGTACCGGTAAATGATCAGCGACAAGTTCTCTCTCCTGCTGCAAGTCCTGATTTGTGGAAGTACATTCATGACCAAGGAGGATTGCTTATCACTTATGTTTTATTCTATCCTTGATTGGAAATTTTTTCCTGTTCTGAAAAAGAACCCATAAAGGTGGCAGTTGCTTTGGTGGTGTGAAGAGATAACTACCAGATTCTGAAGTAGCATCACCTACATGAATCCCACTGTCACCTTGAACTGACCATGTGGCTAATATTCTATTTAGTTTTTAGTTGTACTTTTTAAATGGAGAGCTCTTCATAGCCAGGAACCAGCCTCTCCCTGATGCAGGAGATTTGAGATGCAGAATTCCATGTCACCTCCAGGTAATTCCCGCCTACCAGCGGGCTCTCAGCCACAGGAGTCCTACATGATCAGATTCTCTTAAATTATATTCTTGTTCTCCGTGAAGAAGCTGTGCCAGCAGCATCGAGATCAACTTAGGGGACTTCTCTCTATAGAGATCCCTGAATAATCCCTCACACCAACTTTTTCTCACTCGAGGAGCCTTAGTTTTTCTGACTAAGACTCTGCTGACCTCAGATGGCAAAGTGTGAGCTTTATTATCTGATCCAGAGGGACAGACGACTTCTGAGTCCAGACATCTCTATCCGCCAGTACAGGAGAGTAGTTATGGCCCACCTATTACTCCGGCTAAGAGACCTAAGAGGAAGGTTACCCCTAAGAGGAGACAGGAAAGACCAGTTGCTCCTCCAAAGAAAAGAAGAAGAAAATTACATAGGATGGATCATTATGCCGTGGAAACGCGTCAGGACAAAGTAAGTTTATCTATTGTTCCAAAGCTTTGTGGCGGGCAGGTCTGAGTTGAAGGTTTCCTTCGATGCCTTGGCTTGAAACTCAGCTAAATAAGTTTCAGAAAAACTGTGGTGCATCAGCCTTGGCTTTGAGTCCAGAAGAATCTGGTACTGCAGAGGTTAATTAACACTGATGTGAAGACCTCCTGAACTTTCAGCAAGGCAGGAAATAGGAGCCTTCTACTTTCTTGAGAGCTAATTGCTCTAAAACTAGTAGTCACATTGAGGCTTGAATGATGGTTAAGAAGGCTACTGGCTTTGCTTCCACTTATTCACAGAACTTGTTACAATGGTTTGTTTGTAGCCTTGATTCTTGAAAACAGTCCACCAAGGTTATTTGGGAGAATCCTCAAAGATAATAGAGTTCAATGGAAAATTGGCTTAGATTTGTGGTCTATATCTTCAGAATTCTGAAAAGCCTTTAGGTTATAGACAACGAAATAGCTGAGACAGAAGGAAAGAGCAAGTAATGGGTAGGTAGAATTGTGTGCGTTTTTGCATAGAAATGATGAGTGATGTCTAGTCTTTTCCGTATATTCACAACTACCTACAGGTTAATATTCTCAAAACCTGCAGATACCTCCAAGGCACAATCTCATTTGTGATGGTTTGAACTGATCACTAAGAAACAGGTTCAGGATTTCGCCTATGTTGTCTAGTAAAGGAAAATAAGTTGTTGTCAAGGTTGATATCTAGTTGTGTATCTAGTATGTCCTTGTCTAGGCAGAGGTCTTGGAGGAGAGCGTGATTTTCTCAGATGCAAATACCACCAAATCCCCCATCCGTTAGTCCCTTCAGATCATGCTGCACGTATCCTACTGAACCTGTCGCTTGGGACTTCCTCCTTGGGACAGGTTTTGACATGCTGACTCCTGTCATGAAGAACAACAAGTTTACCACTGACTTTACTGATGACATAATATGAGGAAAGTTCTTGAGTCCTCTGGGAAGATGCTAATGGAAGATAATATTGTGTGTCTGAATGAAAGATGATAGGCAGATCCCTTCTGTTCTTACCTCAGTCGTCTTGGGTGTATGTGTGTAACTGTAGCTCAAATGTAAAATTCATCCAAAGTACTGTCAAGTCTTTGTCTGATGTTGTGGTTCTTGAAGATCTTTGCATTGCAGAGATGAAAGTGGAGGGGAGGTCCCTTATATGAGGGGATGTTCAAGCTGTTAGACTCTTCCATTTGAAGCAAGAAAATAGAGGTGGATTATGTTTCTTAGGCTTTGGAAATGTTCTTCAGAGAACTAAGCTTCTGTTTTTTTTGTTAGGCTGAATAAAATATCTTCTAGAACAAGATCAGTGGTTCACTTCTGTTTGTTAGAACTCTTATAGATTCTTATTTTACTCAAAATCAGCTTGAGAGGGACTAAATTGATATGCAAAAGAGGTTCCTTGATTAGGAATCCATTATTATCAGAAATGGACAGTTCTTTGGAACGTTAGATGGATTACATGATGTTCTAGTTTAGCATCCAGTGAAGGTCATCTTTAACCTCGGAATTCCTTTTGATTCACTTAACTTCCTTCTTCTTGCTGGGCCTCAAAGCCTAATGTGACTTCACCTAGGGAACAAGAGGCTGAAACAATTATGTGACTTTCTGCTCACTGTCACAATTCTTAGATGTAAAGAATGTTGTTACATTTTAGAAAGTCCATCTTACCTCTAAAAAAAGAATCGCCCTTAATATTTCTTATATTGTTTTATATCAAAGTGTCTTGAAAGGGATTGGATGAGGAGAGATTTTTACTCCTGAAAGAATACAAAGGAAAGTAACTAGATCAGATTTTCATCAAGAATGGCAGGCAAATCTTCTAGACAAAGCTCTGCCTCTGGGCCTGAAGTTTTCTTTCCAGAATGTTCTAGGAGTAGAAGATCTATGAGAAACTGAAAGGGAAACAAAGAAAACTCACAGGAACTAATTTGCTCCTTTTTCCAGATGACAAATCCTCTGAGGGAAATTGACAAAACCGTGGGGCAGTTAATGGACGGACTGAAACAGCTGAAGCTGCATCGCTGTGTGAACGTCATCTTTGTCGGAGACCACGGTACAGCTCTGTTTCTTCCTTGCTCACCGGAGAGGTTCATAGAGGGTGTTTCTGATGGTGTTAAGGAAAGGAAGGAACCCTTTGCCTCAGAATCCCAGGTCGTGTTCTTCATCTCTCTCCCCGTTTCATCAGGATGGGGAAAGAGATCAAGCCAGGACTCAAACTGGGAGATGACCTGAGGTCACCCCGAGTTCATTTTGATCAAAACCAGAGACCTCTTGTATCTTCCTGTTCTCTGTAGGAAAAGCCTGGCTACAGAAATCCGTCTCCTATTAAAATGTTGCAGACGATTTGCTTATTGTATTAATAGCTTCCTCTGGGAATGTGACGTATTAGATGATAATACCCCACCCCTGATAGCCACAGCCCCAAAAGGAGCCCACTGGGTTTATGAGGCTAAAAAATAAACCCAAACATGATAAGGAGGCAGAGACCTAGGATTCTTGTCAAAGAAGTGGCATATAAGTAAAATTATTTCTCTGCATCCACTGAGGGAATTCAAGACAAAAACCAGAGGACCCTGCTTTAGTAGAGAAGACAGTTGAAAGACAGGGAGAAGCAGTAGGAAGCAGTTTTTCTGAATCGCTGTATAAAGTAGAAAAATTCGTGACCCCTTTTTTGAGGTGATCAAGAACATCAGAAACATTTTATGATTATAGGGCTGGCTGGAGAGGGTCCTCGAAGAGGCTTCTTATTTCGCAGGTGCTCGGACTGAGCTCTGGAGAGTCGCTCTTGCATTCCCGAACCATCAGAGTGAAACAGCGACCCTGGGTCGTGGGCTGTTCTCTTCTAAGAGAGCGGGGAAGAGGAACATTGGTCGACTCTTTGGTAGTTCTGTTGAGAATAATGACAGGCCAATTTCTCTAGTCAAAAGCTCTCTCTGGGCCTGACGTTTTCTTTCCAGAATGTTCTAGATGATCTATGAGAAGGTTAAAAAAAAAAAAAAAGAAAAAGAAAGAAAGAAAAGACGAAAATCTGTGGGACTGACTTGCTCTTTGGCCAAGACTAAACATGACCCTCTGCAAAACCATGCTCTCCAAGTTCGACTTTGTGAAGAGCTTCAGATAGGACAGAGACTTTAGAGCATGGGACACAGCTGATTCGATTGAAGTTGCCCAGAGGTGTCAAGAGCATTTGGTTACATGTCGGAGGCAGATGTCTAAGAAGTACACGGGTCCCAGTGGATCACACGCTGGAGCATTGTAAAGGTCTCGGGGTTGATTAAAACCTTGTCTTGCCAGTGTGCAGGCTTCTGAGATGAGTAGATTGGGAAACCACAGCATCTCTCACTTAACAGGTAGTATAGTCAAGTGTTTCAGAGCCTGGGATTTGAAATAAAGAATGAGTTTCGTTGGAGTTCAAAGTGCACTGCTCTTAAGGGCCATTTGACGTGGTATACGTTATGTGCCCTCTCCCAGTCTCGGCCTCCTCATCTGTAGCATGAGAACACTGACACCACCTACATGGAAGTAGTCTGGAGGGTGATGGGTGATGATGCTTCAGAAGCACTTTACATGTGATATTTGAAAGCAAGACGGGTGGTTCACTAGTAAGGTGGCGGAGGTGACTTCCTAAAAATAACAAATGGAAGATCTCTGGTCTTTCATGAACATGTAGTTGCAGGCCTCCCCTTCCTGGGTTAACATACTAGAACATAGTAGCTGTTTACTGTTTCTGTTGTTCTTCCTGAGAGTCGAAATGTTAAATAACAAGATATAGCATCCTTGCGCTCTGCTGGGATATGTTTTTCCCTCGCTCGTTTCAATTTGCTTATAAAACAAAAGGGTCTGGACCGGGGATCCCAGAAGGTGATCATTTTAATTTTACAGGATCCAGGACACTCTGGGATATAATTTTTTATTCCAAAACTTTAGCACATCCTTTACAGAATGACTTATTTTCCCCTCTTGGAGAAAATGCACCTATTAGATTGCGCAAAGCAATAGATTAAACCTTCGAACTTCCATGTCATCTCATCGATTCTGAAATGACAGTAAAGGTCTTTCCCAGCCTCCATGGTCTAGGAGTCTAAGACTCGAGTTTGTTTTGTTTTTATTTATTTATTTATTTATTTTAAACACGGATCAAAAAAAATGTTCCTTGTCGGGCCAGGAAATAAATCTTGGGTTGGGAGGGATATTTGTCGGTTAAAAAAATTTCCCTACCTAGACCCTTTTTTCCTTCTTGTTGCCAACTTTCAGTTTTGACTGATTACATTGTTTACAGCTTGTTTTCAGCGCTGTTTTGTTTCTCAGTTTGGGTGGTCACTGGGCTGACATTTTTCCTTCTCATCTCTTGTTGCCAGTTTTGTTCTTCAGTAACATCCAAGGCCACCAGCGGAGACAGAGTGAGAGCCGATGACTATGTTCTCAAGTCAGGAGATATATGAGAGAGAGAGAGAGAGGGTTGGAAAATGACATTTTGTAAAAGAGACACAGAACTATATATTCTAGTTATTGACACCACCCCCAGCTGAGGGGGGAGGGGAGGAAAAGAATAGATCTTTTTCATAATGACTGTGTAAATAGATTTTTTAAAAAAAGATTTTGGTTACTTCCTTTGTCTTGCTGTTCTTGCTGAATGACTTGAAATGAAATTGAGATGAGACTATTTTAACCTTCTAGCACGGCAAGATAATATGAAATCAAAGTCTGGTGTGAAGATTATATGAAGAAGCATAAAAATGTGAAGTCAATTAAGAAATCTCAAAAGAGAGAGATCCTTGCATGAAGCTGTGAAAAACTAATTATAGAGATGCTTGGATGTTATACTTAGGGGCTGTGTTAAGATTTTAATTTGAAGATTTCATGAAAATCCTTTTCTCCCCCCTCCCCATAGGAATGGAAGATGTGACATGTGACCGAACTGAGTTCCTGAGCAATTACCTGACCAACGTGGACGATATTACATTAGTGCCTGGGACTCTAGGAAGAATTCGATCCAAATTTAGCAATAATGCTAAATGTAAGTCAATTGATTCTTGAAGTACTGAGTTGTTAGAGTGATAATGTTAGAGTAGATAAGGGCTTGGGCTCTGAAGCTACTCTGAATACTTGGGGTGGAAATCCTAGCTCTGTTACTTCTTAGCTGAGTGACCTTGAATGAGTCATTTGAACTCTCAGCCTCAGTTTTGCATCTGAAAAAATAGGAATGATGACAACAGCTACGCCTAGGGGTGTTGTGAAAATGAATCTGTGTGTGTCACTTAGTGGGGTTCCTGGCACGTGGAAGCATCATATAAATATTTGCTCTTGTTTTTATCATGTAGAAAATACACTTCCTTTGAGGCATGTGTAGAACCAGAAACTTCTGTTTACAAGAAAAGAATTTTTCAGCAAGAGGTTCAGGCTCTTTAGCTGAAGCTAGGGAGTCCAGGACAGGGTGAGCAGAACCACACCGAGACCTTAGACATTCCTGCGAGTCCGGTGGAAGAGGACTCTTCATCTCCATAAGAGTGGTTGACAGAACCCAGGTGGAGACACGATTTCGCCCTTGGGAAGTGGCAGCTGCTTTGAAAGATCAGAAAGAAGCAGGAATAATCTTATCACTTACCTTCTGAACATTCAGGTTATGAGATACCACTGACAGGGACTTTAATTTATGGGCTAAGATGTTTTAGATGCTGCCCGCCTAGCTTTGGAGAAGTCCATAGTTTTATTGGAGACATGCTGCATTTGGGGAGAAAAAAATGCTTCTAAAGATTTTAGCTTCAGGAATAAGAAACCATTGGCACCAAGCATAAAGCTTTGGAAAATTAAGTTTTTCCCAAACTACGTTCTTGAGTCAACACAAATGGGAACTGTTCCAAGGTCAGCTCCAGGCAACGTTGTGAAATCAACAAAACATCCGTGTTTCTGCCTTCTCTTCTTAATGCCCTTTCTGTCCTCCTGCTCGCTGGAGATGGGCAGGTCCTCTCCAGAGACAGGCGACAAGTCGCTAGGGTACCTCTTGAGTTAGTATTTGCATTTTAACACTCATGCACTAAAGCTTTCATCTCTTGTGAAAGGTATCTCAGACTTTAGTAACTGTAATGGGGAGGTTGTTTTGGGGGGAAGAAATAATAACTACCAGGTAATTGTTTTGGACATGTGATTTCATTTCGGGAGAGACATTAGAGTGGGTCGTTAAGAGCACAGACAATGGTGACAGGGTGTCTGGGCTCAGATCCTTGCTCTGCCAGGTACTCATGTGACCTTGGGTGAGCCACTTAAACCCTCTCTGCCTCAGATTCCTCATCTGTAAAATAAGGATTGTTGGTAAGAATAAATGAAAGATTACATATCACTTAGATTAGTGTTTAGCACATAGTCCAACCAAATAAATGTCAGCTCTGTTTGATGGTGAGTTGGTGGCATCACTATTTTAGCTAATACTTAATAATAAGTATTATTATCCCCTCACAGACAGGCGAGACCAAGGTTCAGAGGATGACAGCTAGTAAATAGCAGAGCTAAGATGTAAACCCAGATTCTCTGATTCTTAACCACTACCCTGTGCTGGGGGCCTCTCTGGTCATTCACGACAACATAGTGTGAGAGCTCTTAGCGTGAAAGGACCCCTACTTCCGAACTGATGGTCTGGTGTTCCACACACGGACTCGGGCCTTGGTTACTTCCCTGCTCTTTATTTTCCTTCATTGCAGAAGAACATGAACTTCCTCTGGGCCTGCTGAGGACTTGGTGTGTGAGGCCACAGAGCGAAGAGGTTCCCAGGGGGGCTCGCTCAGGCAGTGCTAGGGTCCCGGGTGCCAGCCCCTCCACCTTCTAAATGCCCATTGGCTTGGTGAGGGTTCTAGCACCCACCTCCCAGAGTTGTCATGAATGACCAGAGAGAAAGTGCCGGCAAGCAGAGCGCCCAAGGTCGGGACACAGTCTGGGTTAACCGTTACCGCGACCTTATCACAGTCACGGGCTGCTTCCCAGCAGGGCTCCATGCAGAGAAGTCCATTGGTAGGTGACGTGGTCACTGTGAGACCATCACAGACGGCGCTGGCGCAGACGCAGCTGGTCTGCCTGCTGCACACCTGGCTGTGTGGTGCACCACCGTCGTAGACGCCGTCCGCGGTCGAGATGTCCCTACGACGCAGCGTACAGCTTACTTGCTCTCCATGAAAATAGGCACATAAAATTTAACCCCAGTTTAAGTAGAATGGAATCTACATATTAACTTTGGATTTCATAGTTTTAGAACTAAGATTCTGAAAATTGTCTTTGTGTGTGTGAGTACCACAAGGCAGACGTATTCGTGCATTTCCAACAACGATTTATTTATATTTATTAACAAATGTTTCTTGAGTGCCTACTGTGCATAGGCCCTGGGGATACGGCAGGAAAGGACACACGCATGACCTCTTGACTGATGTTTATGTTCCGGGGAGGGCTGCATCATGACAGCTGGTATCTCTTCTGAACTCTGCTTTCCTTTTCTGCTGATTCTATAATAACATACTAAAGCCAATTTTTTTAAAAAAACAAAACAAAGTCCAACCAACCTACAATCTCCTCTTTCTCCCCACACCCCCCAAAAGGGGACCTTCAGATAATGTAATCCTGTCCACAGTTTACACACAGCCATCATTTACATAGTTTTGCTTTTAGCTAGCTCAGGGTATTGACTAAAATATCCTTTGTTTGCTGGTAGGGAAAATGAAGGAGGTGCATCCATGTGTGTGTCTGTGGCTGGAAGGGGTAGCTAGCTATGTAATTAGAGCCATGATATTACTGAGAAAACAAAACTCCCTTTAGAAAATATAACTCAACAGATGAGACATTCATCTTGAAGTGGGTGATCCCTTGTTTCAAAGATCAGCTGATAAATAGGAAGTGGCATTAAAAGCCCCAAATGCCCAGTTTAGTTCCTGATGTTAAATTGCAAATAAACTAAATCCAGGCCCCACAGGGACCATTTGGGGGAACTTAAAGAAGCAATTTATTTAGCTGCATCTCGGTGCTCTGGAAGGAGGAATTCTCTTGCAGAAGACGAGATCCGGACCCAGCAGAGAAAATCACTCTATGAATTGTTCCACTTACTCAACTGTCTTTCACCTACTTAAATATCGAATACCTACATATCATGTAAATATATTTTAAGCAAAACACTAAAGCAATGGCCATTCTGGGATGGGGGTAATAAAAAAGAAAGAAAGAGCTGAGTCTATTGCAGCAAAAATGATTTCTTTTGTTGACTATTGTCATCTCTTTTGAAACTGTTCTCCTCTCTTTGAACAGATGACCCTAAAGCCATTATTGCAAATCTCACGGTAAGTACTGCAAGTTGCCCGGCCTCTGCCCTTGGAGGGGCTTCCCCCGCTCATCTGTGCGCCCCTCCCCCGGGGGTCGGGAGGAACGTTCCCCATTGCTCTGCATCCTGTATACTTGTTCTCTGTAGAGCTTCCACAACGGCTGGCCTGTAGACAGCTGCAGTCTCCCTGATGGTCTCGGCAATGCTACAAACTGACAATATTTGATCTTTCCATTAGTATGAAAAGGATTCATTCAAGATTAAACAAATCCTGCTCTCTCTGCACCAGATCTGCCCACCACCAGGTTCCGTCAGGCCCCCGTCCTAAAAGCACACGAGGCTATGATCACAGGGGCCTGGACATGGGTCCTCCTCCCTTTCCTTCCCACTTCCTGCCCCTTGATCGAAGCTGTTGGGAAAGGCCTTGGGGCTTGAGCTGCTCTTTAGTGAGTCAGGAATGTATCTGAAAAATTCCTTACTCCTCTCTGATAACCTTCTGTCTCCAAAGTTATCTAAACCTCTTTGAACCTATTTGTTTTCCGTTTAATTTGATAGGGGGTAACGGGTTCCATTTGTTCACTAACCACCTTTTCTTTGGCTTAAAACTTCCTTCAGCTTTCGACAGAGAGAGACGAAGCCTTTTTCTAGAAGACACTCCGTCTAAAGTCCAATTTTCACTTCTATTTCAGTGTAAAAAACCAGACCAGCACTTTAAGCCTTACATGAAGCAGCACCTTCCCAAGCGTTTGCACTATGCCAACAACAGAAGGATTGAGGACATCCACTTACTGGTGGAACGCAGGTGGCATGTTGCCAGGTAACTCGGGATTGGTTGGCCTGGTGTCTGATCTTCATAACCAGCCCTATGGCAGCTGGGGTGGCTCTACGGTCCTCAGCCATCATGAGAAGAAATCTCGGTTGGACATCTCACCCAGTGCCAAAGAGTTGATCATTTAAATTTGTCTATTTTCACCCCAAACCTGGCAGCGGCCCCTCCCACTCTTGCTCTGACTTCCTCCTTAGGAACATCAGGAGGAGTCAGTCTGTAGCCATCACTGCACAGCGTCTGCGTGCCCCCAGCTAGGGATGTGCATGGGTTTCCGAGGGAGAGAAGAGAACGAGGAAATGTTCCTTCTCTAGCATCTTGTCATGATGAAGCACAGGGAAACACATGAC
The DNA here is from genome assembly GCF_014108415.1 of Molossus molossus. Classification (NCBI taxonomy): domain Eukaryota; kingdom Metazoa; phylum Chordata; class Mammalia; order Chiroptera; family Molossidae; genus Molossus; species Molossus molossus. The sequence continues at coordinate 59,944,218 of NW_023425351.1, read as the reverse complement.
AGATCCCTGAATGTCCTGTCACTGTCGGGGGGGCGTAGAGTTAAACAGGTACTAGGAAGAATGGGGTGTGAAGACCTGAACTTACTGAAATCATTTACAGCAGACATGGGGAGTGTTCACAGAAAGGTTACAAAGTTACCAAGTGGGCTGGCCGCGCATGTCCTCTGCAGGGACTCCCATGTGTGGGGGAGAGAGCAATGTTGGGGCAGTTGGTAGGTTTATAGGAAGTAGACCTGGTGGTTGGGGGGGAGTTAAATGAAAGATGATGACAGTCGAGCAAATTAGCATAGACCAAAGCCACACTTTTTAATTGGCACTCGGCCTTTTAAACTCTGGCATGGTTGGGTGATTATATGTGTGTATCTTATTAACCCAAGCTTTTTCCTAAGGGTGGACCCAAATGTGTACTTTCTTTATTTCCCCCAAGCACTTTACTTCAGTATGACATACCCTATAGGTACTTAGGAAATATTTGTATTAATAAATATGAGCCCTGGCTGATGGGTAGCATCCTGTGCACTGCAAGGTTGCCAGTTCAAATCCCGGTTAGGGCACAAGCCCTGGTTATGGGCTCGATCCCCGCTAGGGGCTGTGCAGGAGGCAGCTGATTGATGTTTTGCTCTCACATTGGTGTTTCTCTCTCTCTCCTTCTCCCTTCCTCTGTCTCTAAAATATCAGTAAAAATATTTTATTTATTTATTTTAATCCTCACCTGAGGATATTTTTCCATTTATCTTCAGATAGAGTGGGGGGAGGGAGAGAGAGAGAAACATTGATGAGAGAGGAACACATCGACTGGTTGTCTCTTGCATGACCCTGACCAGGGCCAGGGATGAAATGCAACCAAGGTATGTGTCCTTGACCGGAATCGAACCCGTGACTCATTGGTCCATGGGCCGACACTCTAACTACTGAGCCAAACCAACCAGGGTAATATCAGTAAAAATATTAAAAAGAAATAAAATAAACATTGCCCTGGCCAGTTTGGCTCAGCAGTTCGAGCATTGGTCAGCAGACCAAAGAGTCTCAAGTTCAATTCCAGTCAAGGGCACATACCTCGGTTGCATTGTGATCCTAGGCCCTGGTTGGGGTCATTCGGGAGGTGACCAATTAATGTGTCTCTCTCACATCAATGTTTCTCTCTCTCCCTTCTTCCCACCCTCCTACTCTGTCTGAAATCAATGGAAAAATATCCTTGGGTGAGTATTAAAAAGTAAATAAATAAACAAACAAACATGAACTTTTTTTGGAGAAGTGCTACATGACACTTAAGCCAAATGCATCTTCTTGTCACAAAGAAAGTCAAATGGTTTTGCTGTTTTGAGAGAAGTGTTTCCATTTTCTCTGTCTGTGTTGAGGTAATTAATTATCTAGGTGAGGCTTTTGTTAGAGATAGATGGCACTATTTCTGTTAAGTTTACCACTCAGGTATACTCTATGTCATAGGTAAGTTGCATGCAAACCTTTTTTTTTTATTAATTAATTTTTGTTACAGATGTTTCTCCTTTTTCCCCCCTACCCCTCCCTCCTTGCCCTGTGCCCAGTTTGTTGTCCATGTCCACTGTTCATGCATACATGCATATAAGTTCTGTGGTTTATCTCTCCCCCACCATCCCCTCTTCTGGGGATTGTCGGTCTGTACCCCACTTCCATGTCTCTGGGACTACCCCATTCCTCAGACTGTTATGTTCATTATATTCCACAAATAGTGAGATCATATGATACTTGTCTTTCTCTGTTTGGCTTGTTACACGCCCTTAGCGGGAACTGAACCTGGGACTCTCTGGTCCGCAGGCCAACGCTCCAACCGCTGAGCCAAACCGGCCAGGGCGAGATCTTTCTTTCTTATTGCTGCATAGTACTCCATTGTGTATATGTACCACAGCTTTTCTTTTTTTTTTTTTATCCTCACCCGAGGATATTTTTCCATTTTTTGTACAGATAGAGTGGGAGGGAGAGAGAGGAAGGGAGAGAGTGAGAGAAACATCGACGTGAAGGGACACATCGAGTGGCTGCCACCCGCAGGACCAACCAGGGCCGGGGACAAACTGCAACCGAAGTAGGTGCCCTTAGCAGGAACTGAACCTGGGTCTCTCCGGACCACAGGCCGACGCTCTAACCGCTGAGCCAAACCGGCCAGGGCTGTACCACAGCTTTTTTATCCATTCGTCTACTGGTGGACACTTGGGCTGTTTCCAGATCTTAGCTATTGTAAATAGTGTTGCTACAAACATAGGGGTACATATATTCTTTATGATTGGTGTTTCAGGTTTCTTAGGGTATATACCTAGAAGTGGGATCACTGGGTCAAATGGAAGTTCAATTTTTAATGTTTTTAGGTAACACCATATTGTTTTCCATAGTGACTGCACCAGTCTGCATTCCCAGCAGCAGTGTACTAGAGTCCCATTATCTCCACACCCTCGCCAACACTTGTTGTTGGATGATTTGTTGATGGCGGCCATTCTGACAGGTGTGAGGTGATACCTCATTGTTGTTTTAATTTGTATCTCTCTGATGATTAGTGATGATGAACATTTCTTCATATGTCTCTTAGCCATTTGTATGTCCTATTTGGAGAGGTGTCTATTTAGTTCCTCTGCCCATTTTTTAACTGGGTTCTTTGTCTTTCTTTTGTGGAGTTGTATGAGCACTCTATATGTATTGGAAATTAACCCCTTATCTGATATATCATTGGCAATTATGCTCTCCCATACAGTGGGTAGCCTTTCCTTTTTGATGATTGTATCTTTCGCTGTGCAGAAGCTTTTGAGTTTGATGTAGTCCCATGTGTTCATTTTCTCCTTTGTTTCTATTGCCTGCATGCAAACATTTTTATATAACACAGATCTTCATTCATCTATTAAACATCACATATTTAAAAAGTGCCGCCTGGCCCGTGTGGCTCAGTGGTTCAGCATTGTCCCAGGCACCAGGAGGTTGCCGGTTCGATTCCCGGTCAGGGCACGTGCCCAGGTTGTGGGCCTGATCCCCAGTGGGGGGCATGCAGGAGGCAGCCAGTCGATGTTCTCTCTCATCGATGTTTCTATCTCTTTCTCCCTCTCTCTCCACAACCAATAAAGAAAAAATAAACAAACAAAAAGTACCTACCATGTGTTTGGCATTGAGCCTGGTGAGGGATATACAGAAGTGCCTGGCAAACAAGGTCCTAGACTGGAGAATCTTACGCTCTCAGAGCAGAAGCACAGAGGCAGACGGAACGTTGCCTGTGACAGGTGCTTTGCTCCGTGCAAACACAAGGTACAAGGAGGGCACGGTGACTTCTGTTCAAAGGTCCGCGTTTGTCCTGGGCTGAGTGTCAAAGCAAAGGCACTTGGGAGAAATGAACAGCATCATCTTTTCATCACCACAGGAATGATGCAATTAAAATTGAGATAAATATGCTTGTAAAACGTCTTCTTCGTGATGTTTTGAGCATTGAACTTGGCTTTTATCAGAGTGATTTCATGCAGAATCCTGAATGATTATCCAATTGTTTCAATGTAGGAAGCCTTTGGATGTTTATAAGAAACCATCGGGAAAATGCTTTTTCCAGGGAGACCACGGCTTTGACAACAAGGTCAACAGCATGCAGGTACGGATGAGCACAGAACTGTGCTCATGTGTTTTAGTGGTTCTGAGGAGGGGTGGGGAATGGCAGAGTGCGTGAAGTTACATGCTATCCATAAGTAGAAGGGTTACTACTGGATTTTAGCAATGTCTAATTGCTTTTCTTTTCTTATCTTTGGAAGACTGTGTTCGTAGGTTATGGCCCGACATTTAAGTACAAGACTAAAGTGCCTCCATTTGAAAACATTGAACTGTACAATGTTATGTGTGGTAAGTCACTTATGACTAATCAAAACCAATGAAACAATCTTGAGTTAACATAGCAACTCCCTCAATGTCAGAGAAAGAAATGAGGTGTCTTTTTTCTGGGGCCACCTCGTCCCCCTGCAAAAATAACGCCCATTGGTTCAAAGGACAGAATACCGTTGCCTACTATGGCTTCTTTGTCTTCCTCCGCCGGTTGACTAATGAGGGGTTTTCATCGTGTTGCTGTTGGCAGCCTTGGGCTGATCCAACATAGCATTACAGTGTGACACCACCCGTCTGAGAGCAGGGTTCTTCACACCTCCATCTCTCGCATTGCTATTCAGTGCAAATTTTGCCAGCTTGCATTCTGGCCAGCTATTTATGTGCTCCTAATTATTTTTCTTCCTTGGACTTCGAGTTGCCGAATGAGGACAACTTTTCCTATTTAGTCAGGGAGTGCCAGTCTGGTGGTTAAAGGGGGAGTCTGAAAGTCGGGTCTCCTGGGTTCTTTTCCCATCTTGGCTGCTAGCTCTCCTCTGCCCTGCCTCTGAGCTTAGGCAAGTCACTGTGTGCTTGCTTGGCAACCGTTCACTTGCAATGAAATCAGCCTGTTCATTTCGCAGCGGCACTTCAAGGCACAGGGCCAAAGCCTCCTCATGTCCCTGTCCTTTGGTGGAGGGTCATAGAGGGCAGGCCAGAGGTTATTTATTGATTATAAGACCCATTTCAAAATTTGGGATACAGAGTTTCATAGAGGTGCAGAAAGGCATGGCACTGGTAGTCTTTGGGTTCCTTCACTTTTTTGGGGGAATGTCTGTGATCAAGCATTGGACATATTGTTTCAGAAAGCTGTGGCAAGATGTGGTTAGGCCAGAGTGGCTCAGGGACTAAGAAGGGAGGAGGTGCCCCGGCCAGTTTGGCTCAGTGGTTCAATTCCTGGTCAAGGGCACGTGCCTGGGTTGCAGGTTCAATCCCCAGCCCCGGTGGGGGTGATGCGGCAGGTAACCCAGTCCATGTGTCTCTCTCACATCGATGTTTCTATCTCTCCCTCCCTCTCTTACACTCTGTCTAAAAATCAATGGAAAAATATCCTTAGGTGAGGATTTAAAAAAAGGAAGAAGGGAGGGAGCGTCTACTATCTATATTTGGTTTTATCCAGTTCTGGTTTGTTCCGAGTTTTTAGACCCTCAGAAGCTGAATAGTTTTGGCTCTCGCTATATCTCATCAAAAAGTGTTTACAAAGCACCTGACTTCTTTTCTGTTTTTCTCATCAGATCTCCTGGGATTGAAGCCAGCTCCTAACAATGGGACCCATGGAAGTTTGAACCATCTCCTGCGTACTAACACCTTCAGGCCAGCCATGCCAGAGGAAGTCGCCAGGCCCAGCTATCCAGGGATTATGTACCTCCAGTCTGATTTTGACCTGGGCTGCACCTGTGATGATAAGGTAGAGCCAAAGGTAGAAACAATCTTCATGTTTGTCATGGAGGAGGTTGCTGGGTGCAGAGCAGTGCTGCCCACTAGAACTTCCTGTACTATGTGAATGGCCCACATCTGTGCTGTCCATAATGGGAGCCACTGGCCCGATGTGGCTTTTGAGTGCTTGGAACTACATTTTTAATTTTGTTTGATTTAATTATTTATGTTGAAAGAGCCATTTGTGGCTTATGGCTACCATTTTGGACCATGTTTCTGTACCAGCATAGGTATGCTATTTTGTGGGTTCAGAATTCCCAACCAAAGACTTTTTCTTTTTTTTCAACCTGGATCACATGTCTATCAGTCATGGTCCCAATAGAAAACAGATGGCCCATGCAAAAGAGGTTTATAAAGAGAGTTGAAAGGGATTGTTTCCATCATGTTTAATGGGAGGGACTATTGATAAAGGCTGAGCAGGGTAGACTGAGGGGTGGCCAAGCAACCTGGGGCTCTAAGGGACCAGTCCTGGTCCTGAACAAGGAAGGGAGGGAGCAGTTATGAGAACATGGAGTGAGGGCTCTGCAGGAAAGAACTCTGGGGTTTGGGAGACAGGTGCAGCCACCACACTGTAGCCTTGTAGGGAGGAAGCTGGGGGAATACATACCCCCTCTTGTCTTCCCTTGAATCCCCTGCTGGTGCCTCCCGTTGGTGAAGCCCAACAGGAAGCCTGAGGCAAGTGTGCTCTTTTGATGCTGTTCTGAGAGGTCAGTTTCTCAGGGCACAGAGAAGGGTACAGCATGGATGGGGGTGGTGCTGGGGGTGGGGTGCAAATAGAGACTGCCCAGCACATCGTGTTTGGACAGTGTCGAATACCAAAGTACTTGTGTTAAGCAATAATTTATTGAATTTTATATTGATCAAAGACCTTTATAGTTGCCAATCAGTCCTTCTGACAGCAAGAAATGACACTGTTACAACACTGAGTGGATGTGATTCCAACACAATGCAAAGAAATTGGTTATTTTTTTTTTTTTTTTTTTTTTTTTTTTTTTTTTTTAATCCTCATCCGAGGACATTTTTCCATTTTTTGTACAGACAGAGTGGGAGGGAGAGAGAGGAAGAGAGAGAGAGGGAAACATCGATGTGAAAGGGACACATCGAGTGGCTGCCACCCGCACGACCAACCAGGGCCGGGGACAAACTGCAACCGAGGTACATGCCCTTAGCGGGAACCGAACCCGGGTCTCTCCGGACCGCAGGCCGACGCTCTAACCGCTGAGCCAAACCGGCCAGGGCGAAATTGGTTATTTTTGCATGTGTGATTCTATTATGGGTAAATCTGTGACCTTTCTATTATACCTCGAAGAAATATCAAATAGTTGTAGTGTCCCATCTCAACCCCTACCACTTGTCACCTTCCGGAATTCCTACTGGCTTAGGCGCCACAGTTTGGGAAGCTCGCCCTTAGAGGGACTCAGTTTGCCCTTCACTCGCCACCTCCCTTTTTTGTCCTCCTGACTGCTCTCCACAAGAACCAGAGGGCAACTACTCTCCGACCTCAGCTGGAGACGTTGCGTTGCCAAAGTCAACAGGAAGTGGTTTTTGAAGTGGGATCCAAACATGACCTTAGAGGAATCCACTAGGTGTATCTTGTTTTCCAAGTTACCTTTCTTCTGGAGAACAAGAAATATTGTGGATATGTTATCTTAGACCGTATTTGAGGAATAGTGGGTTGTCTTTATTTCGTCTATGGGTTTCTCCAACAGACAACCTTCCTTTTATAAAACAAAACAAAAAACCCGACATATTGAAAAAGTACAGAGATTAGTAAAATTACTACCTCAATACATTAAAGAAAACATTACAGATTCAGTGGACATTTCATGTGTACCCTTCCTCCCCCCAATCCCACTTCCTTCCTATTCCAAAGGTAACTTAAGTCTCCTGAGTATAGTGTGTAACTGTCATACAGGTCTCTGTACTTTTACTCTATACACATGTATCTCTTAACTGATAATTAATCTTTAGTATATAGTTTTGTGTGTATAATTTTTATAGAAGTGCTGTTAAACTATATGTATCCTGAAATTACTTTGTTCATCGTCGTTTTTTGAGATTTATACATGTTAATACATACAGTTTTAGCTCATTCACTTTTACTTTTAATAGTTAATATTTAATTGAAAAAATTAAATATGTCACTGATATATAGTGAAGGCTAGGATAGAGTAGCTGAGCCATTACTTTTCAGAATTGCTGAATCATTACCTTTTCAGCTTTGGAAAAAGCAATTCCATCAATTAGTTTAGGAATCACTTTAATGTACCTCGGGGTTACTCTGAAATTCTGAGCACTGTTCTAATTAATTTACATATATGTATCCAAATAATCATCATTACCAGCATGGGAGGTTGTTTCCTTGATTATTTCATTTTAAGGAAAGGAAACAAAGTCATGGAGTGATTAAAGAAGTTTGTGTGGCCACAAAACTACCACTAGGAAGCAGATGTCAATCTGAGATAAAATTGTAATTCCTCTACAGAGTTTATACTATTGATGGCATTTAGGATCTTGTCTTGAATTCAGCAGGCTACTGAGTAGGGACAAGGGTGCCGAAAAGAAGGAACATTTCTGATCTGCTTTCTTTTTTCTTTTTTCTGGTTTTCATACATGAAGAACAAATTGGATGAACTCAACAAACGCCTTCATATAAAAGGGTCCACAGAAGGTAAGAGGTTGAGGGGAAAAGCGGTCAGATAAGTTTTGTGTTTTGGTTTTTACAAACTGAAGAGTCTTATTTACATCGTCTTGTAAGCACAATATTTTTTTAAATTCAAATTTGGATTGCAAGATGATTTCAGTATCCATCTGGCAAAGGGGACTGGTGTATTCTGTGCACACATATGTTGGTTGTGTAACAGGGAAATTCTGTTACATTGTTTGCTTCCCTAACTTTTAAGTCCTTTGAGGAACAAGCATGCAAACAATTGTGTAGCTGATGGGTCATCTGTGAAGGCACTGATGGGAACGTCTATGAAAGGACTAGAAGTCTCAGTTGTAAATGATAGCAGCTGGCACCTGTCCTGTAGCTCACTTACACGGAGTCAGTGTGTATTTGTTTGTGGTGGGGAGAGAGAGACAGAAGGAACCAAATCAGAACTTCCTTCTCACACACGCTTCCTCTTGAGCCCGAACACGTTCTCTTATTTTACGTAGGACGATAACACCTGTATTAGTCCACGTTTGCAAGTGTGTAATAAAACATATAATCGCAGTGATCGATATCAAGACAGACGCATTGCTTGCTCACATTGCAGTATGCTGACTGCAGGCTAAGTGTGGTTGGTTCTGCTTCGTGCGTCCTCGTTATTTGGGGATCCAGGCGGAAGGAGCCGCCCCTCGCCGAGACATGCCCTTTCCATGGCCAAGGGAGGGGCACAGCAGCCCCGTGTGCTGGGTCTCAAGGCTTCTGCTTTTATGAGGCATTTGTTCACTGCACGCTTCACTGGCCAAGGCAGGGCCCGTGGAAACAAGGGAGTAAAGAATTAGAGTCTTTCGTGGGGACACTGTCCGGTAAGCCCCATGGCCATGGGTGGAGGTACTAATTAGGGACAATAATTCATCTACCACACAAGCTCTTATCTGGTTTTGAAAGTCCAGAAAATGGGAAGAAATGCGAAAAGCAGGGCGCGCCCCCAGGCAGTCTGTTACAGTAGATGGGATGGGGCGTCCCAGCGAGGGGCCGCTGGCAGTCCCTGGAGAAGTCCCGAGCACTCCATGCAGCGCCCGAGTCGCAGTCAGAGGCAGAGTCGATTCCCCCGAGCGCGGTCCTTGAGCCTCCATATGGTTCTGTTTATCGCGTGTGCTGTTTCCAATCTGATTAGGTAAAGGTTAAGGAGGAAACCAGTAGATTTTATTTACTTATTTTGCCTCTCTATAAAGTTCTTCAGCGTCTTTCTTCTTCCCTTTCCGCATCACCCGCCCCCCCTTCTCTCTTTGATCATAGAACACACAGACACTTTGACATGTAATTGGACGAACGCAGCTTTGAAGAGAGGACTTGGTGGGTGGAAGGTACACAGATCCTTCGCACACTCTGGAAAGGATCTGACATGTTTGACAGCTAACCTCTAGTGGACGACAGTGGCATTGTCATTAGAAATACTGGAATGTTGCCAGGGTCAAGGGGTGTGGGGGCTCATGATTTGAGTTTTTCAAATATACCATCACCAAGGCAGAGAAATAATACTGAGCTGTTTCTCCTCGGAAAGTCATGAAGAAACAGGGAATTAAGATAACTTTAGCCCTGACTGGTTTGGCTCAGCGGTTGGAGCATCGGCCTGTGGTCCAGAGAGACCCGGGTTCGGTTCCTGCTAAGGGCACGTACCTTGGTTGCAGTTTGTCCCCGGCCCTGGTTGGGTTGTGCGGGTGGCAGCCACTCGATGTGTCTCTTTCACATCGATGTTTCTCTCTCTCTCTCTCCCTCCCACTCCATCTGAACAAAAAATGGAAATATGTCCTCGGGTGAGGATAAAAAAAAAGATAACTTTAAAGTGACTTCCATGTTTTTGCTGATTCAAGCTCTGACTCTCCCTCACACTAAAACATTTCCATCTGGGAAAAACAATCTGCTTTTAGTTTGTTGGTGGCCATGTGCTCATGTGACAAAACCCGCCCCACAACTCAGCATAAACAGGAGCCTCAGACTCTGAGCATGAAAATCAGAGGCGCCTTCTAGGTGCGTCCTGCCTTGCAGAGGTGGAGGACCGGTGGTCAGTACCCTCATCCACCCATTGCGCTGCTGCAGGCGAACCTAAGCGTCTTATTTAAGACAAGTTTGCATCGCTGAGACTGAAAATGTATGTATTTCCATGGAGATGGGCCCTCGGGCATTTGTTGAGTGCTCACCCTGGGCTGGGAACTGATTTCTCTGAAACGTCTGGTTCCAAAGCTTTCCTGGCTAGGACTTCATATTGGTGACAGAAAATACCAGGGGAGGATCCTGGTGACACGCGGTCTGTTCACCTATTGGGATAGCCTTCACTGACCCAGAGAGGCTTGGAAACCAGACGTGCAACAGAAACAGTGATATTTCCTTGTGTTGTTATGTGCAAAGCATTTCCGTGGTAAGCATCTGAATATGTATACGCCTCAGCAGTCTCTTGTTTCTTTCTGTCTCTCTGTCTCTTGGTCTTTGTCTGCCTTCTTAAGGATCCTACCTCTGTCATTTCTTCAGCTGCAAAGTGGCATTTTCGTGATCAGAGTTCTTTTGGGTCTTCATGGTGTCTCTAGTCTTCTGCATGAAGTATTCAGCATCTGCTCCACTGGAGTAGAACCTTATGAATTCGAGTCAGTGTGTGTGTGTGTGTGTGTGCACGCGTGCACGCGCATCATGTGAGGAGTAATCGCTTCCCCTTTCCGGAGAGCTGTGGGTATATACTGAGGCTCTTAAGCATTTTTCAGACCTAAAGTTCTATACAAATGCAAAATTTTATTATTTTTAGCTGTAGTATTTTTAAACACACCTGCAGGTAGCTGATTTTTTTCAGAATAAACTACGTGCTGTGCACATTCCGTTTGTGACATTCATATGTGGCTATTCTAACATCACATAGAAACCACACAGACATCTATACGAAACACACATATAAACACACGTAACAGTAGTGAAACAACTCAGGAGCTGTATTTGCGGTAACGAAAGAAAGGTATAGGAAATTAACCTTAGGCAATATTTTGCCATACATATTTAAACTATTTTACAATCAAGTCCTTCACCAAAATGAAGAGGGAAAATATATCATCTTTGAAAATAGTGATCTAAACTGCTTGCTAAAGCCTTAACATTTCTAGGTATGTGGTGAATTCTGGATCTTAATTGCATGACTTTTGTGTCCAAATCACATGTACTCAATGTCTTGGAAAACTTATTGTGCAGTGAAAACTCACTTCTTTGAGACATTGAATGGGTGGGTGAATGAATGGACACAATGGAAATTTAATATGACTCAAGCCAGGTATCATTTTCACTGTAAGAATAATGGCACTTTTTATTTTCACCTTAGTCCTTCTCTATTTACATTGCTATTAAAATGCTTCATATATATATATATATATATATACACACACACACACACACACACACATATATTTCCTTTATTGATTTTTTAGAGAGAGGAAAGCAGAAGGAGATAGATAGAAACATTGATGAGAGAGAACATCAACTGGCCGCCTCCTGCATGCCCCCCACTGGGGAACCTGGGCATGTGCCCTGACCGGGAATCGAACTGGCTACCTCTTGGTGAGTGGGTTGACTCTCAACCACTGAGCCACATTAGCCAGGCTGTTTTCTATTTTCTTAGTCGAGTTGACATACACTATAATCTTTGTGAAAAAAGGAATTGAAAATCATTATACCTCGGTATGTCTGGTTCTCTGTCCCACAGAATAGACATTTATTTGGATAAGGAAAATGACTTCAACACTAGTAATTCTTGTCAGTTTAAAGCACAGTATGAATATGACTGGAGAGGAGTTTCCTCTGTAGGACTTTTCAATTCTGAAATACTTTTCATTTTCTTTATCTCTGGGGATGTTAGTTGTGCCAAGGTGTTTCTATGTGTGTATGTGTGTGTCCTTGTGTGTGTTTTGGGGAAGACTTGGGAGAAATCAATACATAGTATAATTGTTTATGAAGTATGATAGTAGGATTCAAGATAAATCAGATGGAATAGACATTGAATTTTAATAACCTTTAATAACTTACCTACCGGTATTTCTTTAGTAAAACACTATAATGGTGACTGCTACAACTACAACTACTTTGGGTCAAGACTGGTTTTACATACTTCTCTCCAAACAGTACGACGCCCCGTGAAATGTGAGACCTTGGGAGGTTAGCAGAGCTACAGAGAGTGGAGATGGGTTTTGACTCTAGTTCCAAAGGACACTGGAGGCCCTGTGCTTTCCTGCAAAAATCCTTCTTCTAAGGGTTGGGCCAAGAGACTGTATCAGGAGAGAATCGCGGTGCAGATAAGCATTTGGAAGTTGTTTTTGAAGTGCTAATGCTTTGTGACACATCGCTGTCCTCGTTAGCATCTTGGAAGGCAGGACTCGACTCGGGCGGAGCCCATGCCCAGGTACAGCTGGATCTTCCTTGCGATTTGCCCGCCTAGAATAATGTAGCAGTCAGCATCCATCTCGCTCCACATGCTACGGAGGAGAATCATGGACAAGGAGGCTGGAGGCCAAGGTGCTGGGCGTTGCTCTGTCACTGAATTATCTTATGCAAATCATGAACCTCCAGTTTTTTCTCAGTAAAGTAGGGATGATATTGATCTGCTTAGTCTATTTCTTTGAATTATATTTGGTGGGTCATATTAGAAAGCTAGTCCTTTATAGTTATACAGAACAGTATTTAAAAAAATAAACAAACATTCAACAAATATTTACCAAGTATGTATGTATGTATATGTATGTGTGTGTGTGTATTATTATTATTTTTTTTGGTTAGTCTTCACCTGAGGATATTTTTCCATTGATTTTTAGATAGATTGAAAGGGAGGGAGAGAGAGAGAGAGAAACATTGATGTGAGAGAGACACATCGATTGGTTGCCTCCCGCACAACCCCAAGCAGGGCCGGGCATCAAACCTGTAACCAAGGTACATGCCCTTGACCAGGAATCAAACCTGCAACTCTTTGGTCTGCAGGCTGATGCTCTAACTGCTGAGCCAAACCAGCCAGGGCTTGATTCTGGATTATAAAGTTTGTCTTTTTTACTGCAAAGATGATTTCATCTCTGTCTTAGATTAATGCTTCAGGAAGACCCAAGTAGATTCTTTGGGTCAGTAGGGGACCTTGGTTGGATTTTGGAGAATTGTCGAAGCCACTACATTGTTTTTTCTTCATGCCACATCTGCCCAGTTAACAACAGAGGAAAACTCAGCTGTGTGCCCAGCCTGCACTGTGCATGGCTTGGAAGCCCGAAGCGCCCATTTCTGGGGAAAATCGAGTCTTTACACGCAGACCAGAAGAGTGACCAGCGTGGAGAAGCTTAACTGGGGACATCTTTCAGGAGAAAGTGAATCCTCAGATGCCTCTTCCCCTTCTGTCCCACCCCCTCTCCTCTGTCTCTTGCACGAGGGCTGAACTGTGTGACCACAGTATTTTCATGCACTTTTGAGTGTGCAAAGAAGCATTATCAACTGTTGTGCCAGGGCAACAGGCATAAACCGGATGTGGGGTCAACCTGGCTTAACTTCCTGTGTTCTGTGAGGACTGTCCTGATGTCACCTCACCCCCACCCGTGACATTCGTCCCACGCTGTGTTCCCGCTGCACTCGGTAGACAGCTCTGACCCGGTGCGGCTGGTCTCTCCCCTTGACTGTGAGCTCTCTGAGGGTAAGGGGTCTATTTTAGTGATCTCTGCCTGGTGTCTCTACTGTATAGCCCAAGGCCCGGCACACAGAGGCCCTCAGTAAATGTTTGGTGAGGGGGATACATCAGTGAAATATTTGAAGGAAGATAGGGGACAGGGTTGGTGGAGGAATTATTCCTGGTAGAGAGAAAGGGATTCACATGTATAAAAGCAGAGAGTTCCCAGTGACGAGGAGCCGAGTGTTGCCGATCAGTCAGCCTTTGTGGAAGGGAGTAGTCCACTGGGCAAGGCCGGGAGGAGGCGGGCTGGCGAGTCCGCAGATCGTCCGAAGCTGTTGTGGGCTGCTCTCAGGAGGGGTGCTGCATGGAGAGCGTGGCTGCTGCCCTGTCTCTAAGGGAGTAGCCCGGATGCTAGGTTTGCCTTTGCGTTAGGAAGACGGTGTCTGGCAAGCAGGAAAACTCGACCGATGTCAAGAGAATAGCTTCTCAAAGCGTTTTGATACTTCTGCTTCCAGCTGAAACCAGGAGACTCAGAGGCAACAAAGACGAAAACAAGGGAAACGTTAATGGAAATGTTGAACCTAGAAAAGGTTTGGTTTGAGTTCTGAAGGAAGGTCTGACCTGGTTGATTGTCCCCAAGTACTACTGTTATGATTTGCTGGCTTTTTTTTTTCCCTCTTCATGATATTTCATTTATATAATATTGTCATATTATGTTCTGATTCTCAGGGGTGGGGCCCCAAATTTGGCAGCTTAACCAAGGCTTCTCCATTCACTGGGTTTGAAACCAGCCTGCCCACGGCAGGCTCTCTGCCTCCAGTCCGCAGCCCTCTTGGGGAGGGTCTCGCACAGTACTCTGCGAAGCGCTTCCTCTGTTACTTGCATAGACTGGTAATACTTTAATTAAAGCAGCATGTATAAATAATTTAATAAGTGACTGCCAGAACTGATTTTCTCTAATAAAAATAATCATAAAAATGTTTCTTGATGATCACTTAGGGAATTGTGACTTGCTTAAAGCTCAATACCTCAATCTTTAAATATTTTGTTCGGTGAGACCCCGATTTCCAAGAATCGATGGGAGTTCTGACTTCGGCCGATCCAACCCGGGCAGATCAGCTCCAGACAGCTCTGGTGGGCGTGGGGGGAGGTCTGCACACGAAGCTGCTCTCTCTTCTGAAGGGAGGGAGAGTTCAGACCGTATCTTTTCCTGAGAGAAGAGCATTCTCTTGGGGGTCTGAGTCTACCCTCTGGGGCCTTACCCGAGTTCTTCAGGAACTGATGACCTCCCCTCTTCTGTATTTAAAGGATGTTTTTGAATGTCCACTTATTTTATCTATACATGTTTCTTTAAGTTCTCACCTAAAGAGTTTTCCTCCATGTGACGAAACTACTTAACTTTAAATACTCATAACTACTCACTGTTTATGCTGAAATAATGCATATTTGAGTTGCCGTTTGCAACTAACGATCAAAGGGTGCCTTCCTCTTAATTAAATCATTGGTTAATTTGATAAGCCTCTTCAAGGGTCCAATGAATTAATTCCACAAAAAATCAATCCTATTGATTGATCATTCAGTTGAATCATTTCAAAATTGCTAACCACGTTTCCTTCCTATACAGATTAAAATCCTTCGCAACTGAAGGAAAAAAGGCACATTAAAGTAAATATGGCATTTGCATTTTAGCTTTGATAACTGTAAGCCTTGACTCATACTTTGGTGATCAGATACACCACGAAAGTGTTAGGAAAGCACTTGATTAAATTAAGGAGAAGGAGCTCTACGTTTTTAATAAGTAAGCAAGCCAATTTTGGACCACTGGACTCTTCAATATTTCTTTAACCTGCGATGTAAAGTTTAACACAGTTTATTTTTTCTTTCCTAGAGAGACACCTCCTGTATGGACGCCCTGCTGTGCTTTATCGGACTAGATATGACATCTTGTATCATACAGATTTTGAAAGCGGTTACAGTGAGATATTCCAAATGCCACTCTGGACTTCATACACTGTTTCCAAACAGGTCATTGAGAAAATTGGGTTTATACAGATCTTCGAGTGATTACATTCCTTGTATTCATCTACTAATTGCTTACTTAATAGAATTTTGTCTTAGAAAATATTTTAATTTTTTTCTGATAAAAAAAATTCTTTGTTGGATTTATCGCAAGATATTTTGAACTAGACTTCTCTTCTAATAACTTTATGGTAACAAGTTAAATATCAAAAGGGGCATGGTCCAATAGTTACAGAAGTCACCAAGATTTGTTTGTTTTCATAGATTTTATTTTTCAGGGCAGTTTTAGGCTTACAGCAAAATGGAGTGGAAAAGACAGAGATCCTACAGCCCTAAACATGCTCAGCCTCCCTGCTATCAGCATCCTATTTGTTTTTTAAATAAAAGTTTTATATGGAAGTTTCAGTTTTGATGAAGATAAGTTGCTATCAGAGATTAGAAACATTTATTTGGCAGTTGAGAATATATTTTTAATTTCTAAAGATAACTGGTTACTTCCACTTCCCCAAACACAACTTGTTCATTTGTACTGTGTGTATATGTGTATGCACACACACAGTGTACATGCAGACCAAGTCTGTGTCATTCCTCAGAGCGTATCTCCGAAGGGTCTTCTGTGTGAGCCTGTTCGTTGTTTCAACAGCAGGATTCCTGGGTTTATATGTTGTTTCACTTAAGACTTCATCAGGAGAGTTCTGCTACAAAGATAAGAGTTTGGAGGTTACTGGCTTACTTTATTCAAAAGTGAGAGAGATCCTTTTTATTTTTCAAGGGGTCGGAATATCGGAACGTGAGCTAGAGTAAAAGCGAGAGGGCCCTGGTCCGGCTGTAGGAGCACAGTCTGGTTCAGGGTCTCACTGCGGTTTGGGGTGGTCTCTGCGCTGACATCCTGAACACCTGTGACTCACCTTGCAGGCCGAGGTCTCCGGCGTCCCTGAGCACCTGACCAACTGTGTCCGGCCTGATGTCCGTGTTTCCCCAAGTTTCAGCCAGAGCTGCTTGGCCTACAAAAACGATAAACAGATGTCTTACGGATTCCTCTTCCCTCCTTGTAAGTGACACCATATCCGGATCTGACCACTCGAGAGGGATGTGATTCTGTGGCGTCTGGAGTGTGTGGCGTAGTATTTAAGACCCCAGCGGCTTTCAGACTTTCTTCAGCGGAGCTGCTCCAGAGACTGGAGAGATGCACGTCCACGGGACCCTTCCAGACCCGGTCAGGAAGGAGACCCGCTTTCACAAGTCCATTCTCCAGGGCGGTTCTGAAGTGCGAGGGAACATTCCGCGTCACGTGGGAATCTGAAAGTGACGTAGTAAATCATTAAGACTTTATTGTTTAAAGAATACTACAGAGGTCATCTCTTAAGAATACATGAAGCCCTTTAGTTATCTGTCATTACCTTGATGACATTTTTTTAAAGTCCAAATATACTAGTGAAAGCAAGGACTTCTTTCCACCACATTTAGCAGACCCGAGATGAGGTAGGAAGGAGAGCATTGTAAAAAATTTTGGAGAGAACTATTGAGCGAAGGAAAGAGATTGAGTGGGAGGGAAGTAGGAAGTTCTGTACGAAGCAAGGATTGAGTAGGAATAAAAGAGTAGATTCATGCACTTCAGGCTGTTTGGATTATTTTAGATTGATTATTTTTATTGATACAGGTTTTGGTAAGTAATGGACACTATTTATGTTTCTAATATTCAGATCTGAGCTCTTCACCAGAAGCTAAATATGATACATTCCTTGTAACCAATATGGTTCCGATGTACCCTGCTTTCAAAAGTAAGTCCAATATTTACCTAGTAAACTATTATTTCTGAGAAAAATATTTCTAAATTTACCACTTAACTTTTCTGCCTCTACATTGTCTTTGTGTTTAGCCTTTGAAATACTTGAAGCTCTTTCATGTGAATTCTCTACTGTTAATCCAAAATAGGAGTCTGTTACAGAGGTGGGCAGATTCTTTGCCTGGTGTTTATAATTAAGGACCTGAATCACAGGAAGTGACCCAGATCATGAATGGTAGAAGCTGAACCAAACCAAGTTTGCGTTCTCCTTTGAATCGGGTGGTGTCTCTACTTCAGTGCTCACTGAATGGCTGGTGGAAAAGGGGCTTCTCTGTATTTTGGAGACCACTGGACATTTAACAGCAGCTACGTTTATCGACTGAACATTCCAGTAACAGCTACTAGTACCTCTCTCCTTCAGGGAGAAGCCGAGGAAGAGCTTAGCTGTGTTCTGAATCACCAGACTATCGAACTCAGATGTTTTTAGAACTCTGCAGAGAGGTCCTGGTTCGATTCCCAGTCAGGGCACAGGCCCGGGTTGCGGGCTCCATCCAGCCGATTGATGTATCTCTCTCACATAGATGTTTCTGTTTCTCTCTCCCTTCCTCTCTCTCTAAAAAAAACCAAAACATATTTAGAACTCTGCAAATTATGTTAGTTTCTCTGAACACTCATTATTTCCTTGCACATGACATAAATACTTTCAGGTGATAGTGATGCTATCACTGATATAAGCACAATGAGCCCTGAGCCAGAGACTGAGTTCTAGTCTCAGGAGGGTGACCTCTAGCTATGTGATTACAGAAATGCCATTTAACCTCTCATTTGTAAAATTGAGAGATTTGATTGCATGGCCTCTATGGTTTATACATAGATTTATGACTTTATTAGCCAAAACAATTTCTGATAACAAAAAATTCAGCCATTTGCCCATTTATGTATTCATTTACTCATCCATGCATGTATTCAAACAGACAGAAAGTATGGAGTAGGTTTTACCTCCGTTTAGTTAATTTACAGCAAGCAGACCTATATGCTTACAGGAAAGGTCAGAAAAGGAGGTGTCTCTGCCTACGTGTACAGGAGCATTGGGCTGTGTTACAGGACCCTGGGGGTTGAAATAAAGTCTCAAACTAGGACTCATAGGAGCAGATGATTGTAGAGTATCATCTACAGAGGCAGGCCTGCCCAACTTGACATTGGTGAAATACCAACACGGTTTAGAGAAAAAAACGTTTCTTTGATGTCCTAAGTTAGTAAATGAAGGTTCATTCAACGGTGGACTCCACTGCTTAAGAATGAAAAATATGCTCTTACAAAGTTCTGTGGCTTGTTCTTCAGCCCAACTGAGAAATGTTTCAGAAACCCATTTCGATCCATTTGTCATAATGTTACATGAAATGCAGCTTCATTTATTCCACAAATCAGGGTTTCCTGGATTTCTCTGTTCTTACTGGTGCCTTTTTGACCAAGCAGCAATAAGGGAAACACTCGGTGCCACCCTGGGGCTGGCAGAAGGCCTTCCACAGAGGGCTCACTGTTCTTCACTGGGGAATGGCTCTTCACATGCCGCGTTTCTGTGGGTTTGGCCTTTTGACTGTTCTCACTGTTATTTCTGTCCCTCCTGCCTCTCCAGTTTTTATGCTTAAGTTAACATTTGAACTTCCCTCCCACTGACTGCCTTTCTTTATTGCAATTAAAATCCTATAATATTTTGGCCCTGGGGGCCTGCTCTGTCCACTCAGAGCAGAGGATCAGAAGGTATCAATACCCGTTGAAGAACTGTGAGGAAAATGGCCAAGTACGTTCGAATAGGGGGAGGTAAGAAGTGGTAACAGCCAGCCCCTCGTCACCCCCGTGTAGGATAGAGCATAGTAAATGGCATCTTAACTTTTCAGAACCAATGCAGTGTTTGCCTTCCTTGTTTTCTTCTGTTATTCCCTTCTCTTGCCTTTCTCCCTTTTTCATTTAGCTCCTTTCCTGCCCCTCAGGTTGGTCATAACGCAAAATGGAGCTAGAGTGGACAATTAACTTCTTTCCAACAGGTGGCCTCGAAACCGAGAAATGACAAATGGAGAAGAAACGGGACTTGCAAAAATCAGGGAATGTGTTTTTTAGGCAAAAGTTCAGTTGCAAACACGTTGGCAAGGTTGGGGGCAGGGAGAAAGCCACGCACCTGAGGGGAAAGGGGTAGGAAGCAAAGCCATGGAGGTAGGTGGGAGACCACAGTGGATAGTTGGGGTTTTCTTCTAATTATATACAGTGAGAAATCTCCTGGAGTGTTAGAAGTGGGTGTTGGGGGGTGTGATACAGTCTGATTTATGGTGGTGTGAAAGGTTCCATGTACACAGAGTATGGGCTACAGGGAAGTAAGAGTTTCTTACAGAAAGCCCAGGAAGTAGTCTTTTGTAGTAGTTTATTGCAGAGAGAATAGTAACTTAGGCCAGAGTGGACGCCGTGAAAATGGTAAGAAGTGGTTAGGTTGGACGACTGGGATGTACTCTGGAGGTGGCACTGATAGGACTTGTTTACATGCATATGAAGTAAGGAGAGAAGCCAGGGATGACTCTGAGGATTTTGACTTGAACATCTGGGTAAGTGTGAATGCCATTAATGATGATGGAGAAGCCAAGAGTTGGAGCAGGATTGGAAAGAAAAATCAAGAATTCTATTTACATAGGTTTTGCTCTACATGATTACCAGGTATTCAAGTGAACCATGAGATGGGTGGTTGGATAGCGTGCCGGGAGCTCTGTCAGGGCAGCAGACACTGGGGAGCTAGCTTATCTATGAGATCACAAAGGAATAGAAAGTAGATAAAAGCCTTTTTTCAATTTCTCACAAATACTGTTATTCCTCTTTTGTACATACTGTTCCCCCTGCCTGGCATGTTCTGTCTTCACCTCTTGGCCTAGGGAACACCCACTTGTCCTTCAGATCTCAATTTAGTAACCACTTCATCTGCAAATCCTTCCCTGAACTATTGGGCGAGGGTAAACTCCCCTACCAGTGTCTCCATATCTTTCTCTTTGCTGGTCCATAAATGACACACACAGCGAATGTTTTAGGAAGGATTGTTCTTAGGAATCATAGCAGCTCTATTGTCTATTGGTTTGTGACATTTGGCTTATAGAATGCACTCTAGGGAGAATTTAGCCAAAGCAAGGAGTGTTGTTCATTAAAAACTGATTTTTGTCTTTGCAGGAGTCTGGAATTATTTCCAAAGGGTACTGGTGAAGAAATACGCTTCAGAAAGGAATGGAGTTAACGTGATAAGTGGGCCCATTTTTGACTATGACTACGATGGCTTACATGACACACAGGACAAAATCAAACAGTAAGCTTCTCATTTCTACTCAGTGTGGGTTTTCTTAAAAATTCCAATATCTCACTCAGGACTATTTTTCAAAGATTCATGAACTGGAGAAGAGCTAATACCCCTAAATCTTTTGCTCTTTGAATCGCCTTGTGATTTCTTCAGTCTTTTGGACCTTTGATTAAGCATGGCATTGGTGGTTGGAATGGAATTGGGTTTTGTGGTAAATAAATGTACTTTTCAGTTCTAGGAAAGAAAATGTATCAAAAGATTTAAAATTTTTTTTGGTCATTCTTTCACAACTCTTCTGTGGGAATATGATAATTTTCACATATCTTCATTATTTGGGGGGACTTTTAGAATCCCTTAGATTTTATGAGTTAGTATATCTCAGTAGAAAATTTGCATGTAGACTTTCATTGAATCTAGTTTCTATCCCTCTCTGTGGTGTTATTGGGGATAATAATTCTGCTCACAAGGAACTTACAGTTCAGTGGAAAAGGCAAGATGATACAGATACAACAAATTCATAATGTCATTTAATTTTATATATAGACGAAATGATCAGAACAGCACAAAATACAAGGTTTAATTGTGATTTACAGATAATTAGAGAAAAATGCTTATTTTTCATATAGATAACTAATAAAATAGAAGTTATCTTATTCCATTACTAGTCATTCATAAAATAAATTTCATCATACTTGGACATTTATTTTATTGTAGATCATTGTTACAGTTTTTAGCCAAAATTTATGTTACCAGTTAAATTATAGTTTCAATATTTTGAAAATTATTAAAATTAAGATAATAGAACCCCAGGTAAGGAATTGTGATTTCTGTACTTTGTTCTACTTTAAAAGATTGTTGATACTTGTAGGCTTATCACTAGCACTCAGTCCTTAGTATTTCCTTTAGTATGTGAGTTCTCTGCACCCAGGTCAGGATCTTATTGTGGCTTGAAAGGGCTGTTATTCCCCTAGCTTCAGTGTTTTCTCTCTGTGGTCCATGTTACACAACTATAAAAGTTATCTCCCTGAAACATGGATTTCATAATGATAGTCCCTAGCACAGAAACCTTCAGTAGAGTGTTACTGCCTAAACAATAATGCCTGAATGTAACCAGATACAGGTTCAGCTGCCTGCCACAGCTAAAGCTAAACTCATGAGACATGTGCTGGTGAAAAGGAAAGTGGTTGGTTCAGGTGCTGGTCACCTGACAAGATGGGGAACTCTCGTCTGAAAGCCTGTTTTAAGATCTCAGTGCAGGCAGTGTTTGTATCAGGAGGGAGAAGGAAAGCAGAACAAAGAAATTGGGGAAGGGGGTTGAAAGTTTTTTATATGTAAGTCAGCACAGTCCATTCCAATGATTTTCTCAAAACTGGTCAAGTGGAGGTCTGGTTTTAATGGTTGAAAAGCAGCAAGTCTCCTGGAGACAGAATGTCCAATTGCTGGATTCAGACTCCTTCTCTAAACTCGTTCCTGTATTAAGCTCGAAAAGCTGTTAGCAATTTATGGTAGGCATGTCTTTCCTCCCTGCCATATGCACATTGATTCTAGAGGTCCCTTTCTTTCATATCATTTCTCTTTGGGGTTATTAGTTTCTGCAGCTGGTCCTGGTATCACCTGCCTGGTTTTGCTGCGTTTTTGAGCTCAGAGCTGAAATGCAACTGAAGCCTACATGTTATCTCTAGGGAAGAAAAATCAGGGGGTCTAAACAGCATGACCAATGACATGCTGGTGGAAGAATGGATACGCGGAGGGCTAGGTCCTTGCTTTCCCAGTTTTTCTTGTTGCTAGGCATGCAAGGCATTCCTTCCTTGGGACCTTCTGTACCTGGCCTATTGTCCTTGTCCTGATCTTGTCTGTCTAACTGCCTAACACATTTCCCCCTTGAGGATCTTGGCTCTGAATCTTTTCAGGGAAAAGAAATGCAAAGTCTCTTCTGTAGCTGCTTCCTGCTGAAGAGGAGTAACATTTTCCTGCAGAGCCAAAAGATCCCTGCTCTCTGTCTGAGGGATGATGAGGCCTGGGCATGGAAGGAGGCTGTGATTTGTCTAAGGGTGGTAGTCCCTGAGTATGAGTAGGACTTGTAACCTGGCGGAGACAAACTGTGTTACAAACATCAATATTATTGGGGCAAAGGCTAGAATGAATAATGATGAATAGTCCAATGGAAGGAAAAAGTTTTAGTTCTCAATAATTCTAAGTCAAAGGATGGAAGAAAAATGAAACATTAGTTTAGAGGGTTGTAGCCAAATATTTAGGAAAACTAGAAAAATTCAGGATTTAGTTCAGTTTGTAGGTAAAGAATAAAACTTTTAAGACAATTAACTGAACTAGAGACTAATGTCCATAACTGTGTATTATAGTCTACTGAAATGCAATTTCTTTCCCTAAAATGACCCTCATTTGTATCAAAGGGCCAAATTAAGACAAATCTATTTACTTACTGCATCAAGTCCAGTTGCAATGGATTATTTGCATAAACATAACAAGAATAGTAATTGATTATATAGGCTTTCTTAAATCTGATTTGCTGGAATCTTATAAGGAATTTCCAGACTAAGCTTTAATTAGCCTCTCAGGGCAGAGAAGCCAATCCACACAGTTTCCATCAGATTTTACCTGTAGGTTTAGGTAAATCCCTCAAGCTCTCAAAGTCTCCAAAGTGTCTTGAGGTTCTTTCCTTTCCACATCCCCGGAAAGCAGCCTTCCCTCCTTCCCTGGAAAGATTGCCATGAACTACATGAATAAACAAGGTACCAGGCCATTTCTCCACAGGGCTTCTATCAGCTTCGAAGTCAGTCTTTGTTCCTTACAGCTTTCTGGTGACATCCGGAGTCCAGGCATGTCTCTCTCAGACATGACATTCCAGTCAAAGTCTTTGTTAGTACAACCACTGTTTTACTAACTGGAAACTGTTCTTATTGAATTCATGCAAAGAAACGTATTGCCATGACTCACTAATTAAGAATTGCCAAATTCTGGAGGGATCAGGCAGGGAGAAAAATATAAATGCTTCAGTACTGCTTATGAAAATATAATTTACCAAATTGCTTTAAGAAAAAAATAGGTTTCTTTATATCTGGAGAGCAAGAGGAAAATCCTTGTTTTTTTAACAAAGTGGGAAAAAACAAAATTTCTATATTAACTTACTTTTAATCTTTATATTTGTTCACTTAATTCAATTCATTGGTCAGCTTAACCATGCAATTTTCTTTCAAGATTTCTCTTCACAAACCTTCCTCAACTTCCCTGGTCCCTTTTAGTTTGACATTTTTTGTTTTTTGTTTTTTTTATCCTCACCCGAGGACAATTTTCCATTTTTTGTTCAGGTAGAGTGGGAGGGAGAGAGAGGAACAGAGAGAGAGAGAGAAACATCGATGTGAAAGGAACACATCGAGTGGCTGCCACCCGCACAACCGACCAGGGCCGGGGACAAACTGCAACCGAGGTACGTGCCCTTAGCGGGAACTGAACCCGGGTCTCTCAGGACCACAGGCCGACGCTCTAACCGCTGAACCAAACCGGCCAGGGCGACTTTTTTTATCCATTCAGAAAAATTTCTTTTCTTTCTTTTTCTTCAACAAATATCTCCATACTTTATACATTCTATTACCAAACCATATAATTTCTTTCTAACTTAATTAGAATTCTTAACTCTAAGAAACCTGGATTATTTTAGTGACAATTAAAAGTAACAAATTAACATTCTTTAGGTTTTGAAACTTCTAGAAACATATACACTCACATTTTCAAGAAACATACTTCAAATAAAGTACAAGATATATTCATTAACAGATCCAAATCTATTTTCTAGCCTCTCTGTAATAAGAAGCCCAAAGTAGGTAAACTTAGATAAATTAATGTTTTAGTATCTTGCTATTTTAAAATATCTAGATATTTAACAATTTTTATTATTTAACTTAGTAAAACCCCAAAGTTTTAAGTTACCAAAACTTTGGAAAACCATATATATATTTATTACTGAACAGCTTTATAAAAAACCCTTCATTTTAGTTACATCTATTTATTAGTTCTTAACTCTATGAAATTTTTAACGTCAATTATTACCCAAGACATTTTCTTGACAAATTTTGTAACAGAGATAAATAACATGAACTTATTTTTTGTAAACCCAGGCAAAACAGACATATATTTTATGCTAATAACTTTAAGAGACATCAGTTAAACTTAAATCATCTATTTGGATTCTTGGTGAGTATTGCATTCTTTAGTGTGCTCAAAAGTGCGCTGTTTAATTACCTAGTGTCCTTGGCAACTTTGAAGGAGGCTACAGGAGAGGAGGGGGATTATATCAGGCTTGGGTGGCTTTAGCCTCTCGAGTTTTTAAAATGCCAGTTTTTTTTAACACTGTGGTAGGGCAGCCGCCTCTGCTGCTTCTGCAGCCTGCACAGGGCATGGGGGTGGCGTTGATTCCCCCATTGTTCCCAGGACTGCAGCAGCTCCTGGACCTCATGGAAGAGAATTTAGAGTGTTTAAAAGACTTATTCTCCCCCCACCCCTTTCTTTCTGATTTTTACTGCCTGGGAGGGGAGTGAGATCTTTTCCTCCTCTTTGAACCATAAATTTAAATTCTTTCTGAGAGGAATCCTTGTGCTATAACAATATGAAAGCTTGCACAGAAGAGAGCTATCTCATTTACTATACCTTTGGTAAAACAATTCTAACTAGTCATTGGCTTACAGTTGCAAGGTGACCAGTTAGCTAAAATGTTACCTAATGGATTCTGATGGGATCAGACTGAGCCACCCATTTAAAAACAAACAAAAACAAAGTTGAAGCAAACTAGTGCAGTACTCACAAATGAAAGAGATACTGAGACACTAGCCTTAGAATCTTATCTCCCACCAACTGGTGCTTCAGATGACCCTGATGAGGTCCAAATGGCACAAAGCCAAAATGGTGGAGACAGTATTTTCCACCAATCAGTACTGTGAATGACTTTTACACGGTACAGATGGCACAAAGTCCAAACAGGGGGACAGAGGATTCCTGGTGTGCCCAAAACAGCAATGGTCAAACAAAGTACCCAAAAGTCAAGAAAGCAGAGAGGTGGGACTTCCGGTCAGGATGGCAGGTAGGTAAACGCGGTATCACGTCCTCCTACAACCACATCAAAGTTACAACTAAACTACAGAATAACCATCATTCAAAACCGCCTGAAATCAAGCTGAATGGAAGTCCTACAACTACGGAATTAAAGCAGCAGCCACACCGAGACTGGTAGGAGGGGGGAGGGGACGGGCTGGGCCCACACCCACGTGTGGGGATAAAAATCAGGAGGACACCTCGGCTGGGAAGGTCCTCCCTGAGGACTGAGGGGTCCCCGTCCCACACCAGGCACCCCGCTCAGGGTTCCAGTGCCAGGAAGAGAATCCCCATCACTTCTGGCTGGAAAAACCAGCGGGAACTGAGGCTCAGGGAGGCTGAGGGGCTGGAGCCCCAGGCAGCTCCTTAAAGGGCCCGCGGACTTATCGGACTCTCTCCCTCTGAGCTCGGAGGGGAGGCAGCTCGAGGGGCACCAGAGTCATACAGGGAAGAACTCAGCTGTTTGGCACTGGAGCGAGGGCTGGAGAGGGGGCTTTCTCCAGGACAAACGGGCTGTCAGAGGTCTTTGTTCCTTTGGTGAGCCCTTCCCTGGGGCGGCAGACAGTCCCCATATCTGGGACTCCAGCAACCTGGCTCACACTGGTTGCCCCGCCCTGGTGACTCCCTGAGGCCCCGCCCCACCCAACTTTCAGGCCCACCCAAGCTGTTGCCACTTGCTTAACCATAGGATTGGCCTGTCTTGGATCCTGCTTCAAGTTTTCCTAAATTCTTTCAAACAAGCAGCATCTGGTCTCAGCTAGCCCCATACCTCTCATTAAGTAACACATACAGACAAACACAGGGAGGCAGCCAAAATGAGGAGACAAAGAAACAGGTCCCAAATGAAAGAACAGAACAAAACACCTTGAAAAGAACTAAGTGAAATGGAAATAAGCAACCTAACAGATGCTGAGTTCAAAATACTGCTTATAAGGATGCTCAGTGAACTTAGTGAGAACCTCAGTGACTTAGTGAGGGTCTTAAGAGCATAAAAAAAAGGACCAATCAGAAATGAAGGATGCACAGTCAGAAATGAAAGAGGCACTAACTGAAATAAAGAATAACTTACACAGATTCAATAGTAGAGTAGGTAACGCCAAGAAGCAAACTATTGATTTGGAATATAAGGAAGAAAAAACACCCAATCAGAACAGCAAAAAGAAAAAAGAATCCAAAAAAAATGAGGATAGTGTAAGGAGCCTCTGGGACAACTTCAAGCGTGCCAACATCTGCAACTTGGGGGTACCAGAAGAGGAGAGAGAACAAGAAATTGAAAACCTATTTGAAACAATAATGACAGAAAACTTCCCTAACTTGGTGAAGGAGACAGACATACAAGTCCAGGAAGCACAGAGAGTCCCAAACGTAATGAACCCCAAGAGGCCCACACCAAGACACAACATCATCAAAATGCAAAAGGTTCAAGACAAAGAGAGAATCTTAAAAGCAGCAAGAGAAAAGCAGTTAGTTACCTACAAGGCAGTTCCCATAAGGCTGTCAGCTGATTTCTCAAAAGAAACTTTGCAGGCCAGAAGGGAGTGGCAAGAAATATTCAGAGTGATGAAAAGCAAGAACCTACAACCAAGATTACTCTATCCTGTAAAGCTGTAATTTAGAATCAATGGCCATATAAAGAGTTTCTCAGACAAGAAAAAGTTAAAGGAGTTCATCACCACCAAACCATTATTATATGAAATGTTGAAGGGTCTTCTTGAAGAAAAAGATAAAATATATGAACAAACAAAATGGCAATGAATACATATCTATCGACAATTGAATCTACAAACAAAATGAACATGCAGAACAGAAACAATCTCATAGATACAGAGAATATTTTGTTCGTTGCCAGATGGGAGGGGGGTTGGGGGAATGGGATTAAGAAGTACAAATTGGTTGCGAGTCTGACAAACCTCAATGGGAAGGGGGTTGGGGAGTGGGAAGAAATAAACTAAAGAATTTATATGCATAGCCCTGGCCAGTTTGGCTCAGCAGTTAGAGCATCGGCCTGCGGTCCGGAGAGACCCGGGTTCGGTTCCCGCTAAGGGCACGTACTTCGGTTGCAGTTTGTCCCTGGCCCTGGTTGGTCGTGCAGGTGGCAGCCACTCGATGTGTCCCTTCACGTCGATGTTTCTCTCTCTCTCTTCCTTCCTCTCTCTCCCTCCCACTCTATCTGTACAAAAAATGGAAAAATATCCTCGGGTGAGGATTAAAAAAAAAAAAAGAATTTATATGCATAACCAATGGACACAGACAACAGTGTGGGAAAAGACAGGAGGGGGGCGGGAGTGGAGAGGAGGGGGGGTCAATGGGGGAAAAATGAGGAACATCTGTAATACATTCAACAATAACGATAAAAAAATAATAAATAAATAAATAAAAATATATAAAAAACAGAGCTGGAAAAGAAAGGGCTGTCATCAGAAACCTACACTTCCCCTGTGCACAGTGAGCCCTGGCGGTTCTCCACTTTAACCTCTTCTCAGTGTTGGGATGGGGTCAGACAGTGCAGAACCTTTCCTGGCCTCCTGGCCTCCGAACTCCACTGCACAGCTGCAGCTAGCGATTCAGTTTAATGCTGTGCCTTGTATGGTCCTTTGTGCAATTTGGCCTCTGATAAAAGTTAAATTAGAAAACCTCAGTGTGGCATCACTGCACTTGTTTTGGCTTCTAACTTGCACGAGAGATCCTCATTGCATGTCTTAGTCCTTCCCCCAAATCGGGATAAAAAGGAGAGCGAGCCAAACCACTCCAAGCTGAACTGACAGAGGTGGAGGAAGGAAAGAATGAGGATTGTTAGCATCGGCTTAGGGAATTCTTCCAAAGGAATGGAAGGGTCACCACACACCATTTACAATGGTGGTAGTCTCGGGTTCAGGTCAACACCCACCAAACCTGTCTGATTTACAAGGTGTGGCAAAAGAAGACGCCGCCTATAGGATGACCAGAATTAAAAATAACAGTATGAATTCATAACTTTTTCCTCGTTAAAAAAAAAAAAAAGTACAAGGAAAGGCAAAATAATAGGAACAGAAAGCAAATGGACATGAGGAAACCTTTTGGGTGATGGAAGTGTTCTAAAACTGGATTATGGGGATGGTTACATAAATCTGTTAAAATTCATCAAACTCCACACTTAAAATGGGTAAATTTTTTGGCTACATAAATGATACCTCAATAAGCTGTTAAACATATTTTTAATTTTAAAAAATCTGGCCCTGGACAGTGTAGCTCTGTTGATTGGTCACCATCCCATGCACCAACAGGTTACCGGTTTGATTTTGGTCAGGGTACATGCCCAGGTTGTGGGCTTGATCCCCAGTGGGGGGCATTCAGGAGGCAGCAGTTGATGTTTCTCACATCAATGTTTCTCTCACTCTCTCTAAAATAAATTTTTTAAAAATCTGAAAAAAAAAAAAACCAACAAAAAACAAAAGTCAAGAAAGCAAGCAAACAACAACTATAACCAAAGTTTCATTTCAGACAGATAGGAGTTTTCATACTGAAACTGACTTCTTCCTGTGGAGGAACTGGGATTAAAGTCATAGTCTGATTCCCTGTCAAAATGGTACCACAGATGACTCATTGTGGAGTCTAGATGGCTAAAAAGCCCAGATGGCAGTGATGGAGGACTCTTGGTGTGCATACCAGTTCAACCTAACCAGTCTTGGGGTCCATCGACTCCCCAGAGGCCTGTTTCCTTTCATCAGCTATGTTTCAGGTGACTGATGCCTTGAGAGGGAGAGCTGGGAGAGTCCTAAGATAAAGAACTCTCAGCAGCTGCTGGGAAATCCCTGCAATCCCTGTCACTGGGTCAGCCTGCCACAAACAGCTGGGACCCTCCAACCTGGGCCTTCCAGGCCTTACTGGGGTCCACATCCCATCTTAGCCACCAGAAAACTGTAACTGAACACAGGTTTGGCTGCTGGTAACAACAAAAGCCAAACTTGTGAAACAGGTGCTGGTAAAAGGAAAGTGGTTTATTCAAATGCTAGCAACCCGAGAAGATGGGGGACTCTCGTCCCAAAATCCATCTTAACATCTCAGTGCAGGCAGGGGTTTTTATCAGGAGAGAGAAGGAAAGCAGAACAAAGAAATCGGGGTCAGGGGGCTTAAAAGTACTTTACGTGTAAGTCATCACAGTCCATTCCAATAATTGTCTTGAAACTGATCAAGTTTTTTTATGGTTGGTAGTCAGCAAATCTCCCAAAGCTAGAAAATCTGGTTGCTGGAGTCAACCTCCTTCCCCAAAACTATTTTCTGTAATATGCTCAAAAGGCTGTTAGTGATTTATGGCAGAAATAACTAACCAGGCCTTTGTTTTAAGGCATACATAATGTTCTCTGATTTGGGGAGAGCATTATTCATTACATATTATTAAGAAAGTATTATGTTGGTTAGCATAGGATTTCATATATCCTTTATAACAAAAATTCCACAACTTGGCACTCAGAACCCTCCATAATTTGGAATATATTGATCTTCCAGCCTTACATTTCTACCACACTATTTCATTCATCATGTCCAGCATCCAATTCTTGATTCAGGCTGTTTTCTTTTCCTGGAATATCTTTTTACTTTGCCAGGTTGAGAGAGAGGGAAAGTCCAGGCAGTGAAAACATTACTTTCAAAGATAAAGAAGTGGGCTAGTACTAGAAGAGAAAAACAATTCAATTGAATGGGAATTAATGTTAGTGAGCTAGGCAATATTTCCACTTACAAAGGAAAGCTACTGCACCAGTTGTAATTATCTTCCTGTGTTTCAGGTACGTGGAAGGCAGTTCCATTCCCGTTCCGACTCACTACTACAGCATCCTCACCAGCTGCCTGGATTTCACTCAGCCTGCAGACAAATGTGACGGCCCCCTCTCTGTCTCCTCCTTCATCCTTCCTCACAGACCTGACAACGAGGAAAGCTGCAATGTGAGTTCAAAGAGAGCCCTTTGGATGTGCTTACATAATTCATCTTTACTTCTCAATCTGTGTTCCCACTGTTGAACCAGAATACATTTATTATAAAACATTTGGACTATACAACCAAGTGGAAAGATGGAAGGGCCCAAGCAAACTTTGCTTAACACCTGGGAACTATGTGTTCCAATGGCTTTTTATTTTTCATCGTAAGACTGTGGGTAGATGTGTGTGTGTGAGTGTGCATTTAACCTAGTTCTGTTTATGTGTTTGAGTCTACAAATGATAAAGTGCCCAAAGGTTTGAGTTTTGTAAAAAATATAAATTTTATAAAAAGAAGGATGAAAGTAGCAAAATTTTGATAATTATTGAAACTACTTAAGTAATTATTTGATAATTATTGAGCTTATCATATTATTCTCTCCACTTTTGTGGATGTTTGAAAATTTCTAGAGAGACACACACACAGGGGAATATATTCTTTATAAATTAGAATTCTATTTGCTCCTAGTTATGAGAGGGGATCACCCCATTCTCAAATAGCACAGGTGAGTCCCAATTCTCTTGTTTCCACATGGAGGCAGGATGGCATGAAAAGTCCCCGGGCAGATACACAAGAGCCATGCTGTATATTCCTGAGCCTGAACTAATTCCGCACTCGGGGACAAATCACAGAGTTATTCCAGGTCTCACTAATGTGGTTGAGTATCTGTGCTTCCAGGCTAATTTTGGAAGTAATAGTCTTTATGCTTTTGTTTCATGTAATATAAGGAGCAGGGATAAAAATCTACCAAAGAGGATTTTTAGTTAACAAGCAGGATTCGAATTCCTAACTGGTGTAAGTACTCTTGGGGAAACAGCAGTGTGTTAAACATCGTCACTACTGTAGGCAGCCTTCATTGGGAGAGAGCAAACGAAACAGGTACAGAAATTGCTACACAAAAGGCAAAGTGCCATAGAACAGCTTCAACAGAGATTATCAGCCAACGTGGCTTTAGGGTAATGGTTCAATTATAGGAGGAGATTGAGGCTATGAATATCCAAAGCTACATAAAGAGATGCGGGGAAAAAAGAAAGAAGATTTAAATATGGCCAAGAAAGCTAATTAACTTTGGCCAGAATATTGGAAATAAGAGTAATAGTGGAAGGTGAGGTTTTTGTTTTTTGTTTTTCATTTTTATGTTACAGTTGACATTTAATACTACATTAGTTTCAGGTGTACAACATAGTGATTATACATGTATAAAATGTATGAAGGGATCATCCCAATAAGTGTGTTATCCATATCTAGTTATTGCCAGGTTATGAACTATATTCCCTGTACTGTACTTCATATCCTTATAACTGGTTTTGTAACTGGAAATTTGGTTAAGATTTTAAAACTTGCCTGAAATCAAATTTAAAATAAAGGAAGTAGTAATAAGTCCTAGTAGCAGCAGTAGTGGCTGTTACCATTTATGGAGTACATGTGACCATCCAAGTACTGTGCAGCTCCTTTATATACATTATTCTAATTATTTAATTACCCTACTAGGCAGGTACATATGCCCCCCCCCCACCTGCTTTTATTAACTATTGAGAAACCTATAGCTAACAAAGAAAAAGTATGTTAGATGGGTACCTGGTTAGACAGTATGAGAACAGAACTTTAGATTCAAGACCTCGGACTCCAAACACCCCTCTTTTACAAATGTATCAGATTTCTGTAGTGGAACCTTGAGACCTTAGGAATTTTTTTTTTCTTTTCTTTTTATTAATTTGTTTTTGTTACAAATGTTTCTCCTTTTCCTCCCATCGACCCCCTAGGGATTTTTCTTATTGTCCCGGCATTAGAAAGTCATGGAAAATAAGTGTAAGAGCACCACCGTAGGCTCTGCGTTAGGGAGATGCGAGTTAAAGGGGGTCAAGCATGGCGCTCAATGGCCTTTGGCAAGATTCATTTCATGGGATTGAGGTAATTTGGAGTTGTGGTCTTGGACATTGAAAAAGGAGGATGGGCCCTGGCCAGTTTGGCTCAGCGGTTAGAGCTTTGGCCTGTGGTCCGGAGAGACCCGGGTTTGGTTCCCGCTAACGGCACGTACCTTGGTTGCAGTTTGTCCCCGGCCCTGGTTGGTCGTGCGGGTGGCAGCCACTCGATGTGTCCCTTCGCGTCGATGTTTCTCTCTCTCTCTCTCCCTTCCTCTCTCTCCCTCCCACTCTATCTGTACAAGAAATGGAAAAATGTCCTCGGGTGAGGATAAAAAAAGAAAAAGAAAAAGGAGGATGGAAGGCAGCCATGTTATATAGGAAGGATCATTAATATCTTATAAATAGTTGAATGGGCCCAGCCGGTGTGGCTCACTGGTTGAGCATCAACCCGTGCACCAAGAGGTCACCGGTTCAATTCCTGGTCAGGGCACATGCCCAGGTTGTGGGCCTGATCCCCAGTGGGGGCCATGCAGGACGTGGCCAATCGATATTCTTTCTCATTGATGTTTCTTTCTCTCTCTTGCCTTCCCTTCTTCTCTCTCTCAAATCAATAAAGAAAAATTATTTTTAAAAAATAATAATATTTGGATGGGAGGTGGAGAAGCAAGGGAACTGTAAGAGAGATAAGTTGTCATCGACTTATTGGCTTGACCTTCTCAAATTTAATTGTTTATGACCACAAGAGTAGCTAATGGGGCACCAGAAAAGTGAAATTCCTCTGCATAAAATCATATACTTTCTTTAAACTTTATATTTACTGAAAACTTGTGGGGAGGTAAAAATTTTCAAAAAAGCAAGCACTTGTTATGGAGTGAAATCAGAAATTGCCATGCATCTTTAAGTTAAAGTGGAAATTACAAAGAACATTTAAGACTCATAATAGGTCATTTATGGTATACTAAGTTCCTAGGGAATACATGTTTAAGTTCCTCTGTCATTAGGGGAATTTGGTGATGGGAGAATTTGAAAATGTTATTCTAAATTCAGGTCAGAGCAGTTCTTTAGTCTCTGCAAATTTTTCATCTGACAAATGAAATCCACCAACATCCTCACAGGTCTCTCTCTCCTTCTTGGTTCCTGATTCTACATATATAGAGATATTTCTTATAGAGTTCATAGCCAGCAAGCTTCTTATCGAAGAACGCCCCTATCCATATAGAAACCTGTCCTTGCTTTGATACCCACCTTAAAACGGCTGGAACTTGAATTCAGACTCAGTTGTAAAATCAGGAAGGACAGTACATTTTTTTACAGGCAGATGAACAGTAAATCTTCATAGAAATAGAGGCATTAAGCAAGTTCATGAATTGTGCTTTTGGATGCATTAATGTTCTGAGATATTTATTCTTGAAGTTTTCCCTTTCCTTCTTCCCTCCCTTGGTGCACAGGAAATTTTATTTGAATTTTATTAGTTTTGCATTTTACATTATAGTCTTCCTCAGTAAATACTTCTGAAGATCTCCAGCTAACATCAGGAAGATCTTTTCATGTGTAACATCGCTAGTATTTCCCAACGATCAATTGGAGGCTAGATTTTAGCATTTGAGAACAAGAAGAGAATGTCCCTCAAATGAATTTGGCAAATCACTTTCCAAGGAAAGAAATAGCAAAAGACAGATCTCCCCCTGAATTCTTATAATCCCAGCTGGCCATTATTTAAATTAGAAAAAACCTTTTCACCTCTTGTCCACACATTCAAATGACTGCTTTTACAAAGGAAAAAGTAGACTTACTGAGCATTGAAAATCAAATAAATGAGTTGAATATGAAAATTCTCCCAAAATATAGCTTCATGCTTACTCTGCTTACTCTGAGGGGGTCCTGTAGGGTTTGGAGACCTCCTACTTCGTTAATTATATGGTCACACTGAGGATTGGTCAGTACCGTTGTGGGTAGGGTTATATTTAGGTCTTTCCTGTGAATCTCAGAGATCTTGGTTAGCTTGGGTTAGGAGGGTGGGGCGTGGAGGGTTAAAATCCTTATTTCCCCAGTCTGCAAAGCAATTTCTTCCTATTCCTTCATTTTGCCTGGGATGGCCGGGCATCAGCTTCCTGAACCAACACCCTCCTGGTACATATTTAGCACTGGCACAGGCTGCTGCAGCTCCCTGTCCAGGTCTCTGTGGGTTGGAGCTTTCCGAGAAAACCCGTGGCAGGTTCTTGGGCTTTGGGTCATGGAGACCACTAGCGAGAAGAGTTGGGTGAAGGCAGGTCTGAACGTTCTCAGCCCCGGGACACACAGCCACCCCCGAACTTCTAGAAAGACTCTTGGGAGCCATTGCAGCTCCCGGGGCGTTTGGGACTGAAATGACTTACAAGGGTCCTCCTGCTGCGTGTCTCCTGATGAAGGTCGGCATTTCTCCATAATCCTCCGAGCTGTCAGATTTCATATTTGCTCCCAACTTCCCTCAACATTGAAAGAAGCTATTTAAAAAGTGAAGGACTGCTTCTCCTGAACGGGTTTTTTATTTCAACTTAGACCTGAAATAAAGTGGTCGGTGTGGGACATCTGACTGTCCTCTGGAATGTGGGCTGGCGAGGCAGCTGTTGGCAAGTGGCTGGGACAGAAAGAGATTCTCTTTCTTTTTTCCATGATGATTTTCTACTTTACCCCCTGCCCCTTGTTCCTTCCCTCTTCCTACCTCCCAGGGAGCTGCTGCGGTAAGCATTATTTTTGTGAACCAAGGGAGAAACTGAGGCCGAGAGAGGTCGGCTAGCTTGACCAAAGCCTCAGAGCCGGGAAGTGGTAGAGTCGCAATTCCAACCCAGGTCTCCTGGGCCCCAAAGTGTCAGGTGTGTCTACTGCACTGCTTCAAGTCAAACGCATTATTCAAGGATCAACTCATCACAATGTAATAGCTGATGCAGCTGAGGTGGCGGCCCCTGTGGAGGACCAGGAACGCACACCCGGTGGGGTGCACCGGGCTCATGCTCCTCACTTCCCGGGGAAGCCGGGGAACATTCCCCATCACTGTGCTCTGTGCTCAGCCCTGCCATTAACAGCGGGGAAAAGAAACAAATGACTGAATTCTCCAAGACCTTTGGATTTCCTAATTTTGATTTATGCCCTGAGAACCTATCGAGTCGAATGCCCTTTCACACCACAAGTCTCGTTTATTTAGGACAGCTAATTGCTGTTGACAATGTTTACAGCCAAGGGCAGGGATTTGTGGCGCGTTCCTGACAGGCATGTGGTCGAGTGGCGGGGAGGCCGGGCAGGAAGAACACACATTGGCTCTGGGTGCAGCCGCCAGGTCGTAAAGGTCGTCCTTGGACTTGGAACAAGCTGACCTTTTGGAGAACCTCCTCTGGAAAATTCTGACTCTGATTGTATTCTCTTTCCATGCAGAACTCAGAGGATGAGTCGAGATGGGTAGAAGAACTCATCAAGATGCACACAGCTCGGGTGCGGGACATTGAGCATCTCACTAGTCTGGATTTCTTCCGAAAGACCAGCCGCAGCTACTCAGAAATCCTGGCACTAAAGACATACCTGCATACATACGAGAGCGAGATTTAACTTGCGGATCACCTGCAGTGCCGTCTTATCAACTGGTGTATATTTTTATATTGTTTTTGTATTTATTAATTTGAAACCAGGACATTAAAAATGTTAGTATTTTAATCCTTTACCAAATCTTACATATTACGCCTGAATGACTCCACTGTTTTCCTCTAATCCTTGATTTAGGTAGTCTCGTGTGCTACGTAGAGCTCGTAAGAAATACTGCAGCTTGCATTGTTAGTGGAAGCTTCTACATGGTGCTGCGAATTGGATATTTGCATTGAGGAAATCTTAATTTTCCGGTGCACGGTTGCCACATTTAGTCCTGTACTGTATTGGAATACTGATTTTGTAAAGTTGCATTTATTTACTGTTAATTATGACATATTTAAGCCTTATAAACCAATCTTAAATATAATAAATCACACATTCAGTTTTTTTCTTTTCTCGTTTTATTTGGTATTTATTCTACTTATGATTTAGAGTGTTTGCTTTGGGTGTATTCATGCCTGAAAGGTACATGTTTCCTGTCCTCAGCCGTCTTCCTAGGTGAATGTAGTTCACACAGCGGGGCATGCTCGATGCCCAGCTACAGTGGCCTGGAAGAGATAGTTCAGGGACATATCTATGGGAAACCGGAAGGGCAGAGGGAAAAGGAAACCAGAAAAACTCCTTAATACCCATTCACACTAGACTCTTTTTATAGTATTTTGAAATTTGGAAGAATAGGTTCTTTCAATCAAGTTACTTCAAAGATCTAAGTATTAGATTTAACTAAGACTGTATTAAGCCTATAGTCTGTACAGTCGTCCCTTGTTTATCGCGGTTCATCCGTTCCAGGCTCTAGTGGTTGCACCCGGTGTTGAAGGAGTCCTGGGGTGCTCGATACAGAGGCCTATAGTCCCTACGCACAGTAATTTTAACTTTAATTGTAATACAGGGGTATATAATTGGCTCAGACAACCAAGCACGCACTGTATCATTTTCACTGTCTTGATCAACTTTTTAATGAATATATTTGAAAAAACTGCGATAGAGTGAAGCCGCAGAAATCGAAGCGCGAAGTGGCGAGGGACGACTGTGTAAGGTATCAACCTAAGAAACATGGAGGATATAAAGAGAATTTAGACAGTGGGATGAGATATAGACAGAAAAGTACAATTGACCAATCAAGGTAGATACTGATACATGCCAAGTAAAAATTTCTCCTATTATTTACAAGTAAAAAGTTCTAGTAATAGTACA
The DNA here is from genome assembly GCF_014108415.1 of Molossus molossus. Taxonomy (NCBI): domain Eukaryota; kingdom Metazoa; phylum Chordata; class Mammalia; order Chiroptera; family Molossidae; genus Molossus; species Molossus molossus. Next base: position 59,906,744 of record NW_023425351.1, on the reverse strand, counting down.
AAATGGCAGGAGGGTCCCATGGCAGGTGGGGGGTTTCAGATGGACACAGTCATAGCTTTCAGTGAGAGAGCAGTCATTCAAACACTCAGTCCCGACTGTGCTGTGGCAAGACTCACCTTGTGCTGTCCTATCTAGAACAGCCGCTGATGCCCCGTTGTTAAAATAAGGAGAACAGCATGTTTTTGTTTCCATCACACTAATGTTTATGGTTTCCCCTTTTACGATCAGTGAAATGGGCTTTGAATTTCTATAAACTTAAAAAACAAATTTAAGAAGGAAGACATTGTGTCAAAAAATACATGACAACAAAAGTACAGGGATATGGGAGAAGTCGTGGAAGTGGTAAGGGAAAACCTGATGTTTGGGAGACAGCTGCAGAGATACACGGGGAGAGGAGAACATGGTCATACTAACGAGAGCTCTGTTTATTGAGAAGCCACTATGTTCCAGGCACGCCTCTGACACTTCATATGTTTTGTCTCTAAACACTGAAAAGTGAGAAGCTCAGGGAAGATTTTATGGAAAGGGAAGAACAAGATAGGAATGGGGAAGAATGCTTCCACTGGACTTTGTAGTTTGGGGTAGGGTATAAGCTTGGTAGACACGAATTGGAATATGACTCATTCTTCATTTAATATTCACTAATGATTTATTGAGCATCTACTATATGCTAGTACCTATACTTCCCATTGGGGATAAAACAATAACTAAGATAGACATGATTCCTGATGTAGAGCTTGCACTTTAAGGGAAGAAAGAGACCTCTTCTAGAATCCCCACAGTTCAGCTGTGATATGTGATTTGAAAGGAGCGGGCGCAGACTGACATGGGGGTGGAAAGAGAAGAACCCTGCAGATGACATTCCAGCCAAGGCTTGGAGAATGAGAAGAGCTGGCCTCAAGAAGAACAGGGACCAGACGGAAGAGCATGGCTAAGGACTGGGGGTTGGACAGACCTTGGGATGAACGATGGTCTGAAAGCAAACAGGTACGCCTGAACACAGCGAAGAAATTGGGAGGGACCTGGTCAGTAGCTCACTCTGGGCCCCATTGCAACATTTGAATTCTACTGAGGTGCAATGGAAAACAGTTGAGAATTCTCAAGAGAGGTGTGACAGGATCTAAACTCTCAGTGCACTGACTTTGATAGTAATAATTACATAGTATGATCTAAATATAACTCCATATAAAATACATCTGATAAGAGAGGGTCCACCTATTAGATGCTGTAGTTCTTTCTCCCAACAGTAGCATTACAAGGAAGAGGGTCAGTTCTATTTTCCATAGTTGCAAGATCCTTGCTTAGTTATATTTCTATATTACCTCAGATTGAACTATTTTCAAAGTAGGTTACACCCAAGGTTTTCTGGGACAGCAATTGCAAATTTAGTTGAGTACTGTTGCTCTATTTTTATCCTTAGGTCAAGTCTTTCTTTCTCATAAATAAACTCTATATCCAGAGAGAACATCAGCTACTGTGTATTTCAGGTGAGTGGCTTTGCAGATAAACACATGTCATTAATTGTGGGATTATTTATGAAAGTCTCTGAATGGACAGGGACTCTACTAAAATGAGGTCTGGAAACTATTTTAAGTTGGGGTATTATTTTTTCATATTGAGAAGTTGGTCCATTCATGCTTTCATTGAGCCAGCGGCCAACTGCTGGCTAGCATGGTGGTCCCCCTCGAGCATAGAGTCAGAAACCACCTTGCTAAAATGAGCTCATTGTAAATAGTGTAAACCAGGAAAACAGTCACATCATTTCCCAAGGGCAAAAACATTCTGAATTGTTTTTAGGAGAGTTGGCTTAAAAAATAAATAAAAAAATCTCCGAACAAAAGTAATGTTTGGTGCCATTTGGGTTTGCATAATCCTCAAGAACCACAGCCCCCAAATTCCAGTTCCCATTACCCCTTGCGATGGCTGGGAAGAGGGGGGTGGGGAATGAAGTCTGGATGATTCCTCCTGTTTGTCAGGGTCTCACTTCATCTGCCTCTCACCATCTCTTTGCTGAGTCAGGGCCCACTGCCTTGTGGCTGGGAAGTGGGAAAGGCCGAGGGAATTCTCCCATGGCTTTGAGGAAAGGGACTGTGGGAAGAGAGGAACAAGATTAAGATGTTCGAGTTTGCAGGCTGGGTAAATACAGCCCTGCTGGAGGCCCCCCTAAGAGTGGCCATATTTCCTGTTTGGACTGCATTTATTTTTTGGAGTGGGGGAGGGGGAGTCTCTGCATTTCTAGGAAGCTCTGTCGACCATAAAAACAGAATTGACTAAGTATTCCATCACCAAAAAGATTTATTGGTGGGGGGCAGATTGCAACTTGATGTGTGCACTGCACTGGACAAAAATGGAGGAGACTTTACAGGGGGAAGAGGAAGTTAAGGGGAGGAGCTGTTACTACCAGAGAGCTACGATGTGAACGTCGAGTTCTTCCTGGAGGGCTCTGGCGAGGACATAGAGTGTGAGAACGCCTCCCAGAAGCTCAGCTCCTCCCACAGACCCTTCTATGTCCAGGTTAATGTCTCTGTTGTCATTTTATCAATGTATGACCTTGACCCCTCTTGGCAGGGATGCCCAGTTTCGGTTGAAATGTCAACGTGACTGATGCCCCCGCCCTAGAAAATGTTGCACTCTGGCTGTTTAGAACAGGCCAGACTCCAGCCCCCGTGTGAGCTCTGGGTCCTGTTCCTTCAGGTGGTTCTTTGCCTGCCTGTAGGGACTTTTCTCACCCAGAGTCCGAGGTGCTGATTCGTGTCCCTCTGAATGCTTGAGACACTCTGCGACATTCTGGAAGAGGAAGACCTTAGCGTTTTGGGACAGAAGCGGGGAGACAGGCAATGGTTAAAAGCTGGGGATTTGTGGTGACATGACCTTGGGCAACTGAAACTCTAAGTCTAAATTTCTCATTTGTAAATAATACTCACTTCTCAGAGTTGGCATAAGGATTTTGGCAGGAGAGTTCACTGAAACGTAAGTTGGGAAATTTTTCTCTCCATTTTATTTTTTTATTTTTTATTGTTAATTCTCAACTGAGAATACTTTTTCCATTGATTTTTAGAGAGAGTGGAAGGGAGGGAATGGTAGAGGGAAGGGAAAGAGAGAGAGAGAGTGAAACATTGATGTGAGACACCCCTATTGGTTGCCTCCCAAACATGCCCTGACTGGGATCGGGGATCAAACCTACAATCCAGGTACGTGCCCTTGACCAGGAATCGAACCCGAGATCTTTCAGTGCGTGGGCCAAAAACACTCTAGCCACTGAGTCTCACTGGCTTCCCTTCATGTTTATCTCCACTTCCTACCAAGGAAGGCATGCCTGTTCTTTTGACTTTGGGGCATTTTGCAGAGTGGGGTAGGGAGCAGAAGCAGGTGAAAATGAATGGATTTCCTGTCTTCTGTGAAAACCTAATTGCACTGAAGGGGTGAATTGAAATAGCTGTTAGAGCATCGAGAGAGGACCTCCCCTGGGACTCACAGGTGGAGAGAGTCTGGATTGGAGCTGGTGGTTATACCCCAGGCTGTGCTTATGATCCTTGCAGGGAGGTGGGACCTAGGCCCTGAGTCCTGGCTGCAGCTGGGAAACAGGAGATTGGCAAACCTCCCGGGACCCGGTGCCCTTTATAAGGAAGATGTGCACGCGTTCCCCTTCCAGCGATTTCCATCCCCAGATTCTGGTGTGACCCTGGGGAAACATGGGAGCCTCAGTGAATACGGAATCACAACATCATGTAAACCATGTAAACGGGGAGCTGAGATTAGAAATAAAATTCATTGTAGGGAAATAAAGTTTTCTTTCTTGTCGAGTGAGATACATATAAGCTCCATTTGAAAAATGCTTAGCACACCATGCTCGACACAAGCCAGGTGTTTAATGAACATTAGTTCAACGCAATCAATCCAGGAGAAAAGAAGAAAATAATGGAAGGAGCAGCCTGAGAGGTAAGAGGGAACCCAGAGAGGGAGAGAGTGTTGTGAAACCCAAGGACAAAGACACTTTCCAAATGGAGGAAGCGGTCAGTGATGTCCCAAGCCAGAGGGAAGTTAGACGGGAATTGGAGAGCATCCGCTGGATTTTGCAAGAAGGTGGTCATCGATGACCTTCCTGGAAGCACACTTAATGAAGTGGTGTGGCGAGCAGCCAGCCTGCACTCGACTGAGGAGGGAATGGGAGACCACACTGGAGGCAGGGAATGGACACTGCCCTTTGAAGAAACAGGAAATAGGAGAAACAGACAACGATTGCAGGATGGGGGCAAGGGACGCAGGGTTTCATTCTACTCAGGGTGGGAAAGAGCTTCTGTAGGCTGTTGAGAAAGTTGAGGATCCCAGCAAGGCACTCAGTGGGTGAAGCCGTTGAGTTGTAAACAAATTGAAATGGAAAGCAATCGATGAATGAAGAGTCAGCTGTTACAGGGCTGCCTTCAGATTAAGGAGCTAGGTAACTGCCTCTGGGGATGGGCCTTAGCAGAGAACAAATGATATGAATCTCACTTTGCAAAATGGTGGCCTGCAGGCTGGGTACAGGCCACAGATGGGCTTCTGGGGCCCGAGTGGTATTTTAAAAATAAATTAGATGCAGCCCTGGCTGGTTTGGCTCAGTGGTTAGAGCGTGAGCCCGTGGACCCAAGAGTCTCGGGTTCGATTCCGGTCACGGGCAGGTACCTCGGTTGCAGTTCGGTCCGCGGCCCTGGGCGATGTGTCCCTCTAACATCAATGTTTCTCTCTCTCTTTCTCTCCCTCCCACTCTGTCTGAAAATAAATGAAAAGATAGCCTTGGCTGAGGATTTTAAAGACATAAAATAAAAATAAATAAATAAATTAGATGCCAAGATTTAAAAATCAACAAACTTCACATGAAACTCCAGATTTTTGGCCTTTCTTAAAACGTAAAAATATTGTTTTATGTTGTCATTGTCTGTGGGCGATTTCCCCTATCAACAACCAGTTGGCTGCAACCTTAGTGCAAGCGTTCTCCACGCTAGGGGTTGGCAGGTGTTATCTGTGGAAGGCGTTGCATACAGTCTTTAATTACTCAGTTCTGCCCTCATAGCATGGAAGCAACCATAGTCACCCCCGTAAATGAAGACAAAAGCTTTGCTTTGTTCCAATAAACTTCATCTGTGGACACTGAAATTTGAGTTTCATATAATTTTCATGCTTCAGGAAATGTTTTTCTTTAGAATTTTTTTCCTAACCATTAAAAAGTTTAACTAGTCTTCGATTGTTGGCTAGTTAAACAGGTGGCCGGCTGGGTATGGCCCTTCGACCGTGGTCGTGACTGCTGCTCCGGGTCGTCCCCTGTCCCATTCTGTCTCCTCCAGGTGGAGTACAAGTTGCCATCTTTTAACATTGTGTTTGTGTTTTTGTTTTTCTCACACTTACCCTAGTACATTCATCTGCTTCGTCTGCCTTTAGGCATTTGAGTTTGACCCCAGGTAGGATGCCCAGATGCCTTGGACTGAGAGATTTGCAGTGGTAACACCAGGGAAGTCTTGAGCACGCCATGATCATCTGGTCATGATAACCGTATTTTTTTTTTTTTTTACATTTTTATTAGTATTTTGTCATCAAAAGAGCATTTGCCATTTTAATTAACTAATTTAATAATCTTTCATCTCTTCCCTTTCTTAGGGCATTTTTTTTTTTTTTTGGCCAACTCCGTAGTATCTCAAGCCAGGGTTATGCTTTAATGTACTTATCTCCCCCTTGTCAAAGGTGGGGGAATCTCGTCTTGTTCATCATTATTTTCAGAGAACTTTGCATAGTGCTTCACACAGATTTGATTATCATAACGTGATAGACTGAGTGGTTGATGAGTCGTACTCTCTCTTTACCTCCCGACAGCCCCAAGCACACTGGGACAAATCGGTCCCCCGAAAGCCCCTGAGAGAAGTATAGTAATGGGCCATTCTATAGACGAGGAAGCTAAAGTTTAGAGAGGTAAAGTGACTTTCCCAAGGTCATGGTCTGTGGCAGAGCTGGGATCCGAAGCCACACACGGTTCAAGATCGGAGGCAGGTTCTCAGGCATGACGCACAGCTCTCCTCGTCTTTCCCACACCAGGTGGGGGCGCTGAGCTGCCAGTTCCGGCAGGGAGGTGCTGAGTAGTTTCTTAGCAGCTTGGGTTTTTCGGTGGGTGGGAGGGAGGTTGATTTAAATCCTATCCTTTATTTACAGCCAAAGAAAAATATATTGATTTTCCTAGTGGAAAAGTACTATAAACTGGGGGTTAGGAGGGAGTCTCTCTCTCTCTCTTTTTTTTGCACTCAGTAAAAGCATAAGATAATCTCAGTCCTGTCGAGGTCATAGTAAATAGCTCTCTGTGGCTTGTACAGACCCACATCACACCCAGCAGGCCCTTGAATAATGTCATTTTAAAACAAGTAAAATAAACTGTCCCCCCAAATTGCTCCATTGAGTCAAGCCCAGCCAGCGAGACGGCAGTTATCGATGGGTAGTTATTAAACAATGGTCCGGGAACTACCCTCACTTTTAAGTTTGTTTTTCAGATCTAAAGCCAAGCAGAGACAAACAATAGCTGGTTGGGAAAGTCCCTTCCTGCATCCCATAATAAGTGCTGCACAATCCCAGAATGCTTTGCTTCGCTGATGTATCCTGGATATCAATGCTCCTATACCTGGACATGAGCCCCACATTTGGTGGCAGAACCTGGGACCCAATCTCAGTGGTCTCATCTTCTGCAGAGCCTCAATAAATCTGCCTTTGCGGTTATCAGTGTCCCCGGTCTAAATTCTTTTCTATCAGGAGATGAGAACCCCAACTCATTGGTAACAGTTTCGTTCAAGGTTGTTTCATTATCAGGTTAATGAGAGTCCATAGCAACTTTGCTCTGGTCGATGTCGATTAGCCCACGGTAGAACTGGTGTCATGATGTGTTGTTTTGCTTACAGTGGTAAGACCTGGCGATGTTCAGTGAGGACTCGCTGTACACCTACTGACATGATAGAGTTCTGTTGCTCTGAATGTGGGTAAAGCATCCCTTTCTTTGCATTTACGAACCAAAAGTTTTATCCAAGGAGATGTACATGGTTTTACGAGATCTGATAAGAAAGGTGCCAATTTGTTTTGGCAACACGAGTACACAGAACACACCCTTGTAATGACAAAGGTCCAAGTATTTGAGGGCAAAGTGAACTCTCCTGAATTCAATAACATTTTGTTCCTGAGACATATTTATTTGCAACAATAATAATGAGCTTGTAAAGGCCCAGGAACGGGGATGCTGAGTGGGTGGGTAGTGCTTGGGGTTCCTAGTGAAAACACACCTTCTGTCCGTGTGTTACACCTGAAGGAGGCCAAACAAGACTGACTTCGGACAACGATCCACAGACCTGAGGTGCCTGAGCAGCAGGAAACAACTGGTATTTTTATGGCATTTCCTTCGAGGTCCCAAGAGGCAAAGCCACCTGGGGAGGAAATCTTGGGGGTGTGACCAAGGTGGGGTGTGGCACAGGCTTGGGAGTGGAGTGGCTTCTCCCACTGACGAGCTCTCCCTACATTGCCTTTTCGGTGTGTCTCTGTCTTGCTTCACATCACTCTGTTGTCTTTATCACGTTAATACACAGCCTTTCAAATATTATTAACAACTATGTTTGAGATGTACTGGTGGAAAAACACGTGTTCCTGTTCTAACTCCTCCCTTCACAAGCTGAGCTTCCGGAGTTCGACTAGGCTAGTGCATTAAAGGTCTTGGCTTCCACAAATTTGGGGGCAGTAACAGTCTTGACCCTCTTACCTAGCTGGATTTCTGCTTGGGGCGACTAGAAGCTGACAGTTTGGGCCAGTAAGATCTTGGTAGTCTAGAAAGTCTTCCTTTTACCTTGGCGGTAATAATATCTATGTTCCTTGTATTAAAATAAATAATCGCTGACCTTGAAATGGAAATATTTATACATAGGAAACATAAGTAAGCATTTCCTTCAGTTCAAGAAGATGGTCATCTCCTGGTCTGCATTTTTTCTTTCTCTTCTAGTCTTCTTGGGGTCTTCTTTTGGGATTTCTGCCGGGGGAGGAGGTGGAGATTGCTGACTTCTGCTGCTGGTCCAGACTGTAAAGCAGAAGGCACCCTCAAAGGGGATGGAGGGAGGGAGTTCAGTGAAGGCATAATTTGCAAGGGTTCAGGCACACCAGCCACTTGTTTCAAAGCTCTTGCTTCAACTTCTAACTTTTGGCCACACAACCACATCCACTAGTTCATGTCTTCTCTGTCGCACCTGATCACAAACCTTCCTACCGGCTCCCTTGGTCCTTGACTGACTTAACCTGGCCGCCAGCACCCCTGAATTGCTGTGATGAACAAACACATAACCAGTGCTAACCTCGCAACTGGTCCTTTCTTACTCCTCTGAACTTCCCCAGTTACAAGGATAACTTGAGCATCCTGATGCTGTGTGAGGCTGGGGGAGACCTCGCTCTTTTCTTTCTGAGAACCCGCAAACCAGCTCCTTCCACTGAATCAGATGAGAAGGGCCCGGCTCCGAGATCTCCATACTAAGCTCCTCACTTGTCGAGGCTGGTGGAGAGGGGGAGCAAAGGAGAGAGACTGTGGTCTGATTACAGTATAATTTTCCTCCCTCTGGGAGCATTTCAAGCGTATTTTACAAATGTCAGGGAACCAATGACTCATCAAATAGCCGAGTGTTGGTTTTGGAAAGGGGAGAGGAAGTCACTGCTTTGGAGCTCAGTGATGGATTTGCACTAAGGTAAGATCTCATCGCACCCGTGGGACTGAAATGTTGGCAGTGATCCCTTGCTCTTTTCTGAGCCCGGGAGAGGTGCCATGTCCCCCAGATCCCAGGAGCGGGGTGACGCACTTGCAGTCAGAAACCATTTAGCCTGAGCCTTCCAATGGCAACGCTTCCTGTGTCTGCAAGGACCAAGGACCTGTGACCGTGAAGTGAAACCTCGATTTTCTTAGGACAGAGAAGAAACAACGCTCGCCTTCTGTCCCACGGGGTTGGCAAAGGCGAGGCGGGCAGAGCATGAGCCTCTTGGTTTGTCTGGGCAAATGTCAGCTGTACAAGAAAAGCGGCTGTAAGAGAGAACCGTGCCAGGCTTTCCTGCCCTAGCCCTTCGCCCCGCCCCACTTGTTGAGTCTGGGAAGTGAGAAAGCACGGAGGCAGACGCATGAGAGATGAACACAAGCCAAGAGTAAACCACAGTCCCTTCTGGAACACTTATTCATGTGAACGCACGTTACCTACATGGTACGGGATGCAAGTGTGGCTAATGAAACGGATGTGATGACCCCTGTCCGGCATGGCTCAGTTAGCTGGATGTTGTTCCGTGCACCGAAGGGTTGCTGTTTCAGTTCCTGGCAGGAGCACGTGCTCAGGTTGCAGGCTCGATCCCGGGCGGTGGTGGTGGTAGGGTGGGGGGCATGCAGGAGGCAGCTGATAGATGTTCTGCTCTCACATCAGTTTCTCCTCCTCTCTCCCTCTCCTTCCCTCTCTCTCTAAAAATCAATAAAAATATTTTTTTAAAGCGCAGCGATCTATATTTTAGAAATTTGACGTGTCGAGGTGAAGATAGCATACTGAGATTGAAATACTGATGACTCATTCTCCTTTTCTTTCCATTCCTTTCAGTCTTGAACAAAGACCATAATTTTCTGACCACTTCTGCGTCCTCCAGAAAGTTTAGACCTCTCCTGTTCTTTTATATGGTTGTTGTTTCTTTTTAAAAATAATGACGAGGTGTGTGCAGATGCTTGTGTATGTTTGGTGGATGATGGGGTTTTGGAATGAAGTCTTGTGGTCATAGAGCTTGCTGATCCTCTTCTTAGGATGGCTGGTGGTAGACATTGCAGAAAGGGAGAGGGCAGGGAGCTCGAAGGTTGGCAGCTGGTATTGGAGGCTCCTTTCTGAATGTGGCTTATACATGGCAACTTGGTCCTGGCTTTTGGCCCTCATTGTAATTCTAGGATGCCAGGAAAAGGGCCCTTCAGTAACCTGGAACACCAACGCGGAAAGAGAGAGGTTTAGGTGCAGTCCTCAGACCCTTCTTTACTTCTCACTCCGTTCTTGTTCTCTATCTGTTTCTCACATCGATAAAGAAAATTCTAACTTTCTTTTCTGTTCTTCCTGATCTACAGCTGGAGAAAACCACACAATGGGACATGGTGGTGTCACAACAAATTCTCGATCACACTCCCCTATGGGCCCTCCCTGTGGCCCATCAGCTCGCACACCCTCCACCCTCAATGACCACTGTCACTCTGTCCCAACATCTGACCATGTTCTATGCACGTTTGCTCTGAGCTTCTGAAATCTCCTCTTACTTTCAGAGAAAATCGAAGTCCTCAGACCAGAACTTTTTCAAACAGGAAGTCTATACCTGTCCCTATAGCAAGACCCATCTTGACCTCCTGTTACACTATTGGGGTGTTCCTTCTCTTACAGTCACCCCCCCTTGTGCTTTAGATTCTACTGTCTTCACAGGGACTTTACACAGTCAATGAGTCTGCTCAACTGGATCTTTCCATAAATAGTTAAACACGCTTTTGACTCTCTCCAATCTGAAAACAATTCCCCTTTATATTTCTCTCCTCTTCTACCTCCTTCTAACTATTCTTCTGATAGTCTTCTAATCCTTTCCAGCTATCTACACTTTGGGTCTCCATTTCCTTCTGTGCTGCGGGGTTCTGCCCTCTCGCTCCTCAACCACAGCTCACTAAGATCCCGGATGACCTGTGCACTTCCTCCAATGACCACTTCTCAGTCCACATGTCCTTGACCTCTCAGCGGTGTTCGACACCTGTGATGCCTGCCTCCTTCGAGAACACTCCAGGGTGCCACACTCCCATGGACTGCTCCTCCATCGTGGCCAAGGCTTCTTTCTCTGTGCAGCATCTTTCTTTGCTAACCTGCCAGTAAACATTAAAGTTTCTCAAGGCTGGATCTTCGGCCCCCTCTCTCCCTCTCTACGCTATCAGGAATCTCCCTGATGGTCACGCTGCCATTACCACCTCATCAGCGATGACCCCCAACTGTCTCTGCTCTGGCTCTCACCTCAGAGCCTCGCTCTTGCATGCCCAAATTCTAGTCAATGTCCCCGCCTGCATATTTCAGGGCCATCTCATTATATACAAGAAAATGTATAAACTTCCCCTAAAGCCACTTAAAAAAAAGTATTCTCTATGTCAGTGAATGTCATCACCGTCCAGCCAAAAATCAGAAGTCATTTTTGCCATGATCTTCGATTTGCCCAACCATCACTAAATCTGGTAATTTTACCTTTTTCTTTTTTTTTCTTCTCACATCTTGTGTGCCTTCATCCTAGTAGAAGCCATCCTCGCTTCTCACCAGAGCTTCTGTAAGAGCTTCCTGTCTGGTCTTCCTGAATGGTTCTGCTAATCCATTCTTCCTTCTACGACAAGAGTGATCTTTTCAAATTCTAATCTAATTGAGGGAACAAATCTTAATCGCCACCCCCCAATTACCTACTTAAAAGTCTTTAACACACCATTGCTCTTTGTAAAAAAAAACCCCGAGAGACCCATACTATGGCCAACAGTCATTTCTTTTACTTGTCCCTTCCTCTCTCTCCAGCTTAATGTCCCACTATTTTCTCCCTCATTTATGTGTTCTTGTCACAAGGCCTTGTGTTTCCTATTCCTGGAATAAGCCTTTCAGCTTCTGCCTAGTTAACTGGCACTTACTCTTTTTTTTGTTTGTTTGTTTGTTTTTCTTTTTAAACATCTTTATTGTTGAATGTATTACATATATCCCCCATCTATCCCCCCCCATTAACCCTCTCCTCTCTGCTCCTGTCCCCTCCTGCCTTCCCCACACTATTGTCCATTGGTTATGCATATATCCATATAAGTGCTTTGGTTTATCTCTTCCCACCTTAAACCTTCCCTTTGAGGTTTGTCAGTTTAACAACCAATTTGTACTTCTTAATTCTTTCATCTTTTTTATCCATCCCCCCAACCCCCTCCCATCTGGCAACCAACAAAAAGTTCTTTTTTCAACAAGACTGTTTCTGTTCTACTTGCTTATTTTGTTTGTAGATTCAATTGTTGATAGATATGTATTTACTGCCATTTTATTGTTCATATTTTTGTTCTTCTTTCAAGAAGACCCATCAACATTTCATATAATACTGGTTTGGTGGTGATAAACTCCTTTAGCTTTTTCTTGTCTGGGAAACTCTATATATCCATCGATTCTAAATGATAGCTTTGCAAGATAGAGTAATCTTGGTTGTAGGTTGTTGCTTTTCATCACTTTGAATATATCTTGCCACTCCTCTCTGGCCTGCAAAGTTTCTTTTGAGAAATCTGCTGACAGTCTTATGGGAGCTTGTTTGTAGGTAAGTAACTGCTTTTGTTTTGCTACTTTTAGATTCTCTCTTTGTTTTAAATCTTTTGCATTTTGATGATGATTTATCTTGGTGTGGGCCTCTTTAGGTTCATCTTGCTTGGAACTCTCTGTGCTTTTTGGACTTGTATGTCTGTTTCCTTCACCAGGCTAGGAACGTTTTCTCTCATTATTATTTTAAATAATTTTCAATTTCTTGCTCTCTCTCTTCTGCCTCTGGCACCTCCATGATGGAAATGTTGGCATGCTTGAAATTGTCCCAGAGGCTTCTTACACTATCCTTCTTTTTTGGATTCTTTGTTCTGATTGGGTGTTTTTTGCTTCCTTATATTCCAAATCAATGGTTTGCTTCTTTGCTTCACATATTCTACTATTGCCTGTAAATTATTCTTTATTTCAGTTAGTGCATTCCTCATTTCTGACTGGTCTTTTTTTTATGCTCTTAATGGTCCTCATTAAGTTTCTTGATATTCTCACTAATTCCTTGAAATTCCCTCTAAGTTTTTTGAGCATTCTTATAACCAGTGTTTTGAACTCTGCATCTATTAGATTGCTTATCTCTGTTTCATTTAGATTTTTCCTGGAGTTTTATTCTGTTCTTTCATTTGGGCCATGTTTCTTTGTCTCCTCATTTTGGTTGCCTTCCTGTGTTTGTTTTTATGTATTAGGTCGAGTTTCTATGTCTTCTAGTGTTGGTAGGATGGCCTATTGTCATAGGTGTCCTGTAGGGTCCAGTGGCACAGCCTCCCTGGTCACCCAGCTGGGCCCTCAAGGTGCACTCCTAGTGTGGACCGTCCACCCTTCTGTTGTAATTGAGTCTTGATTTCTGTTGGCATATAAATGGGAGCGATTTACTCAGGCTGATCATGTGCAAGGCCTGGCTGTGCTCACTGACCACTGACCTCTGGAGGATCAGCTGTGAAGGGCCCAGCACACAGAGAAAGACTTACTTCAGCAGGGCTCTGGTACCCACTGAGTCCACTTCTTGAGTGTGTCACTTGTGGAGGTGGTTGGGTGGCAGTGCTCTGACATGGTCTGAAGCTGCCCACTGGGTGTGCTGGTTCTGGAGCAAGGTCAGCCACTGTCTGTGTTCTACCTGAGGCCACCAGACATATGCTACAACGTAGTCAGCAGATGGCTGCTTCTTGTGCTGAGCTGGGAGGTGCCCAGGCAAAGCCAAGCTGTGACCCAAGGCTGGCTGCTTCTAGTGCCAGGCCTTGGGCCAGTTAGCTACATGTATGGGCCTCACTGAGGCCAGGTGCTGTTTGTTTGAGAGAAATTAGGAAAATCTGAAGCAGGAGCCAAGACAGGCCAATCCTGCATTACAGCCACAGGAAACAGGTTGGGTGGACCTAGAAGTTGGGTGGGGGCAGGACCTCAGGGAATCACCAAGGTGGGGCAAACAATGTGAGTCAGGTTGCTGGAGTCCCTGATATGATACCTCTCTGCAGCCCCATGGGGGAAGGGCTCACCAAAGGAACAATGGCCTCCACTAGCAGATCTGTCTGGGAGAAAGCTGCCCTTCCAGCCCTCACCCTGATGCCAAACAACTCAGTTCTTTCCCAGAAGTCTCTGGTATCGTTCGTGTTGGAGCCTGGAGGGAGTGGGTCCAGGTAAGTCTATGTGCGGGCCCTTTAAAAGGAATTTCCTGGGATTCCAGAAGCCTCAGCCTCAGTTCCTGCTGGTTTTTCCAGTCAGAAGTGATGGGAACTTCTCTTCTTGGCACTGGAACCCTGAGCTGGGCACCTGGTGTGGAACAAGGGGACCCCTCAGTCCTCAGGGAGCACCTTCCCAGCTGAGGTGTCCTCCTCATTTGTATCCTCCAAATGTGGGTGTGGGACCAAACCGTCCGTGCCTCCTCCCCTCCTACCAGTCTCGATATGACTTCTTCTTTAATTTCATAGTTGTGGGGTTTCCATTTAACTTGATGTCAAGTATTTCTGAGTGATGGTTGATCTGTAGTTTAGTCGTAATTTTGATGTGGTTGTGGCAGGAGGCAAGTACCGTGTTTACCTATGAGACCATCTTAACCAGAAGTCCAACTTGCATTTATTCATCATGTCCTCAAACACTTCATGACCTCACAACATAGATCAAGTTCTTTGTTTATGTAGTAGTGTAATATCATAGCTCTCATCATGCTGGGGATGGTACATTCATTTGGGATTAATATCTGGGTTTCTGAGTAAAGTGTAACAGAGAGCAGTGATTTGCTCAGCATTGTATCCCCAGGATCCAGCACAGTATTTCATCCTTGGCAAGCATTTAACAAATGTCTGTTGGATGAATGAATCAGAAGTTCTGTGGGCTAGGCCCTACTGTCATCATTTTACAGATGAGAGGACGGAGGCTTACACAACAATAAGTGGTGGACTTGTGTGGCCAACACAAGTGTATCTGACTCCAGAACCCAAACAATACCTGTTATTACAACAGTCTGTGGAGCTACTAGGGAGCGACGCCAGTCACAGTGCTGTGCGTGTGTGTTTGTGCGTGTGTTTATTGTTGCTATTGTCTGAAAATAGGGAACTAGAGTACAAACTAACTCATTAATGGCTCTGATCACCTGAGTTACAGCATAGGTTGTCATTAGGAGAATGACATAGATGATGTAGATAGAGCTCTTTGTTAAACAGGGCCCATGTGATCTTAACCCAGCTTTAGAAGGATTTGACTTAGGTAGGTTGACCATATGTCTTGATTTATACTTGTTGTCCTGGTGTAATTATTAATAGTGCTCTTTTTAGCTCTCAGATGTGTTCCATAGTGGGCCATACATGATATGGTCATCCTGTTTATAGGTGAGGTGACCTAGCCAGTTAAAGAGGTCTAAAGTTAGGAACTTTAGATTATAGTTCTAGCTCTGCCTTTAGATTTAATTGTGGGAAGTTAATTTAGTAAATTGGAAAGGCTGGGCTCTTATTAGTCGTTGCTTTTTGTGAGATCTTTAAAGTAAGATATTAAAGATAGGTAGGTTTTCAATAGACAGACATGAGCCGCAGGGCCCTCGAAGCTTAAGGAACACATAAGCTAGGGCACAGAGATATCAAAAGTGCACACATTATTCAGGAGTATAAGGAACTTGATTGGAGGGGGCAGAAATAGGTTTAAGAAGGTAAATTTGATGATTTTTTTTTTTTACTGTCTAATTAGAAAATAATATTTGATGAATGGAGTAAGATGGTTGGACATGTACTTTATATAACTCCAGTAGAAACAGAAATGGATTTGAGATGTGTGAATAATATAAAAGCAGCTTATTTGAAATAATTAAAGTAAAAGGTGAGGGAGGGCCAAAGTTGGGTAGTCAAAGTAGTTCAGAAAAGAGACTTGGTGAGGAGAACCATTATGGGGTTGGAAATGAAGTATTAGGCTAGGAAATCATTGGATAGGGAAATCATTTATTCCACAAGTATTTTGAACACATTCAGTGCAGAGTATTGAAGTACAATACTCGTTGATGCCATGGAAATCTATAAATTAATGATTGTGAAAATTGTGACATAAATATTAGAATGGCCATATGTTCAAGGAATATACAGTTATATCACAAAGAAGAAACTTTTAAGTCCTTCTGGGTGAGAAATTTTGAGTGAGCATCATAGAGGGGATAGTTGAACCAAGACTGAAATAATAAACAAATGATTGGGCTGAAAGAAGAGCACTCGGTGTCAGGGCCCAGGTCGTCCTCATTTCTAGAGCCCATTATGGTGTCCAGCGAGCAGAAGGTCTAGCAGAAGGACGGTACTATGCTGGGGTCTAGCAGGGGTTGGTACTATGTTGGGGTCTAGCAGGGGTTGGTACTATGTTGGGGTCTAGCAGGAGTTGGCTACAAAGGGAGGTAGAAGCGGATGAAGCAAGGAAGGAGAAAAAGGAAATAAAGACAATCAGAGCTTGAACTTAAAGACTGCTTTGGTGTCTCCCACATCCTGAATGGTGCCCTGCTAGCTTGAAAGGGCTGATCCAGCCTTTGAAGTTTGCTAGCCTGCAATTAAGAGAGTTTAGCCGTTAGGAGACTCTGACTCAATAAGCAGAATTAGAAATTTCTATTCTAATTACTTTCAGAAACTTAAAAGATTTGATTGTGTTTTGGTCTAAGGGACGGGCCACAGATTTAAAGGCGTCTTGATATTTTCTGGAATCCTTTTGCTCGTCTTTAATTGAAAAGGATATTTACTTGTAAGCGGAGTCCTCAGGGCAATGCAGTTATGCTGCTCTGTGACACATACTCTCATTTCACCTTGGCAGACTGGTTTCATTAGAAATAATCCACGGTGGGGGTAATGGTAACATAATATTGCTTCTAAACTAGGCACAGTTGGATGAAGGATTTGGATGTACTTGGTGGGTTGCCATTCCAATTTCAGACGTTTGCTGGCATTCCCTAAGAGTCTGCCAAGAGCAGGGGATGACAGCTAAATGGGCTTTTCATGCTCTGAATGTGACAGTGGAGGGTTAGCCTTGTGCCTGTCTTTAAAAGCCTTGGGGGGCTGATGCTCAAAAGTCCTGAACTTCTCTGAGAAATGTTATTTCAAGCGAGTCCTTGCCAATTTCAAATTCACCAGTTAAAATGTAAAGATGAATTAGGTGATCTCTCCGATTTATTTACAGTTTAACTCAATTTGCAAGGCAATGTTACACTCATTGTCCCGATTGATCTTCATAGTAACTCTGGGTTGTAGTCTGGAACGGCCTTGCTTTGTCCACTTTATGGATTTTATAGATGAGGACTAGGTTTGAAGAGAGTAATTTGTTTGTCTTATTTGCACAGGTAATTAAATGTATATGAGGTCTGGGAATCAACTTGGTCTACTCATTCCCCATTTAGTGCTTATTTTACTTAATCATGACGTCTTACTTGGTACAATTTTAAAATGTACTCATTGAATGAATGACAAGGCAGTCTTCGCAGTAGGCACAGTCCATGCCGCAGGTTTAGGCAGGCAGGCAAGCGTAATAAGGATAGAAAAGGCACCAGAGACAATGGCCTTGCTCTTCAAGGCTGGAACCTCGGTGCATCTTCCTGTCAGCACAGCGGTGGCCTTCCTGAGCCCCTAGTCCAAATGCGTGTCACCTCATTATACACAGATCAACAATGTCCTCCCAACACGGACGTGGAGGGCTCTGTGAAGAATAGTGTGTGACTGTAACGGAGAACTTTTATGGGTAGAAGTTCCATTTGACTAAAATGTTCTGCCTCACCAGCTTAATGGCAGAGACGAAGCTGCTTCTTTAATTTTTTTTTAATATTCAAATTAATTGCATCTCAAGTTGCTTTAGCAAAATGACAGCACTTGTCCAAATTCCTACACCTGCTACAGTGATTCTCCAAGGGAGAAGACTATGGTGCCCCCCGTGTGACCTGCTGCCGGAGGACTTGTCATTTTATAACTCTTTGGTTTATTCTTATGCAAAGACATTATTCTCAAAGTGCTCACAGTAGCTGTTGGATCAAGAACTTCAACATCAGCTTCACATTGAGTTAGAATCAGTCCCCTTCCAGTGAGCAATACATCTTGGCTTTGAATCTATGTCTTCCGTCCAGGCTCCATATTTCTTCAGAGTGAGTCCCCTTCTGAAGGCCTTTGGTAGATTTCAGTTGAGATCATCCCATTCTATCAAAGAGAACTTAATGTTGACTACTAGAATAGAAGTTGTTGAAAACTCTACCATCTAGGCATTCCCTAACCTGTATGCCAGCTTTCCAATCTAATCACAGTAAAGCCTTCGGCACAACAAAGAATATCAGGATGGAGAGGGTTTTGGTAAATACCCCCAAATGATTGTAATTTATGTTCATTCGCTTCACCTTTGTATCTGAGTGAGGTATTTTAAATGAATCTTTCTGGAACCAAGAAGTTAAGAGTTTGTCCTCCACATCTTTTACATAGTGAAACCAAGAACAAATCAGTGTTTACCTATCAAAGCAACTTGATATGACAGACTATTGAAAAACTTCAAAGCCTCAGTGTGACACCAGTATTTGGAAAACCTTCTGTATGGGGATAGACTTTTGTTCTGACATTTGAATACCGAATTATCTAAGACAAAAGTCTAAAGAATTATATAGGGATAATGAATATATGAACATCTGACTTGTAAACCCTTACTCAAGCTACATTTCACTCAAATGTCAGAGAAAGCATACTAAACCATCTTATATTAGAATGGTCAGTAATGAGGCAACAGGATGGACAACAGAGCTCTGAGTCTAAGAACTCTGACCTGCATATTAACACTAATTTCAGGGTTTGTCTATGCCTGATGTGAAAATGTTGGGCCCAATGGAGTAGAGAAGGACGCGCCATAAAGTTAGAAGTCAATTGCAGTAGAGTTGAACCAGGTTCAAGTTCAGAGGTATTGGTGCCATCAATGACGGCAATTCTGAGTATTCTATGGCAGTGACATCAGAGGGAACTGTGATGGTGTTCTGATTATGTTTCATTTTATTCTATTCCTTCTGGGATATCATTTTCCAGCTTTCCTTTCAATTCTGTGAGCCACCAATTTTCTTCCAATAAATTGCTTTTTTATGCTTATGAAGTTATTCTGTGTTACTCTCTGACATTTGTAGAGATGAATCCTGACTAATGTAGATATTTGTACCAGGAGTATATGCAGGGATACCCCAGGAAAAGATGAGAAACGTGGGGATGACTGAATCAATTAGAAGAAAAAATGATGGAAGTTCAGCTCAAATTTAGGGATAAACATCTAGAAAGTGGTGGCATGTGGTTGAGAGTCTAATAATTAAGCTATCATTCCTGATTATTTGAAATAAAATATACATTAAGGACAGGCTTTGGTGGACTCAGTAATTTGGTGTCCTAGAATGGCATAAAGACCCCTAGAAATCCGAACTGTGGTTTAGGGTGTGTATTATTTGGGATCTCAGCAGAAAAGAGATGGTTCACTCATATGGGGTATTTGAAGAGAATTTATTGAACAAAAACCTTATTTACACTATTGTGAGTAGGGCTGAGGGAGAGCAATAAGAAATGATAACGTACCCTAGGGATTACAAGTTCCTTTATTGCTCTCTATGCCTATAAGAGCAAGGAGAAGGCACCTAGAGGAAGCTGCACTTGAAGCTGTAGTTGTAGAAGGTTTTTAAATAGTAACTGTTGACTTTGGGAAAAGAATTCAGCCACTACTAACTCATGACCTGGCAGGATGGGGGCCAGGAAATAAATTCCTCCTTTCTCCACCCGATTTTCCCCTCAGCACATCCAATTGGCTAGACCCAACCTGAAGATGGAAGGTTAACATCACCTGATTGATGTAGTAATTGAAGATCACCCCTCTGGAGCAAAGAGCAATATGGGAAAGAAAGGCATACGAACCAGGATGGACTAATGGAAACCATCCATCACAGGGCAGCTATTTCTAATGACACCAGATAACTTTAAAGAAATTGACCAATTTAAATTCCTACATTCTTGGCTCAAGAAACAATCTGAAAGAGAGGTGTTTTCTATGACTACAGAAAAAGAATATCTTATCTCTTGGAGGCTTAGGGCTAGGAGAGCCAAAAACCAAACACATACTGGTTCTGTGCTTTGACAAATTACAATGTCAGTGCAATTCAGTCTCATCAGACTTTTTCTAAAGTTGGGGCAGTGACATAGGATGTGACCCTATGAATTAGAGTGGAAATCTGTGGAAGAATTTAGTATCTAAACTCAGAGCCCCTGTGAACAGCCACGGTCCCTCAAAACAGCTCCTCTCTTGCCCACCTGGCTGGAAGGCTCTGGAACTGATTTCCTGACTCTTGTTGAAGGGGGGGAAGCCAGTTCTCCTTTGTCCTCTCCCCACCCACCTCATTGACTCTCAGTGTATATGTAAAGTTTGATTCTAGAAGACCTGGTATGGGACATTTGAAAAATAAAACCTGAGAGCAGGAATCTTATACTCCAAAAGTACTACAAGACACCACTAATTTGTGTGGACAAAAACTGAAGATATATGCAAGAATGAATGCTGAGGGAGTTAGATTAAGAATAGAAGAAGTTAGTTTCTGAGGAATTTCTGAGATAGGCACGTTGAAGTGGATTAATTATGTGTGACTCACCCACTCATTGCCTCACCTGGTCATCCAGAAGGTCAGCACTGCAACTTGACTCTTCCTTTTGTTTACTCTGTTTCCTTCCTCATTTTTCCACAGGTGTTGATCCTGAGAGCTTTTCTAGATATATCCTGAAAATGAAATGCCATCACAGAGTCTACTTTCCAAAGAACCTGGCCTGTAACACCAGTTGTAGACTCATCTTAGTTACACAAATGAGAAATATAACCTCAACCCACGTTTCTCTCTCTCTCTCTCTCCTCGCTCTCTCTGTATTTTTCTTCCTTCTCCACTCTCTTGCTCTTTCCCATTTTTATTTGTATGTGGATATCATGTATTGTTGGGGCTGACTTTTAGTTCAGTCAAAGTGGCAGAATATCAGGAAGGAGAAAGGACCTCATCCCAAGCCCCTGGATCTGCAGCTGGCCACAGTACCAGATAAAGCATTGTTTTGCCTCCCATCAGGGGACAGTGAGAGGTTAGTTGTCCTGGGGATGGTTTCATTGTGTTAGATAAGAACAGTGTTTTTGGAAATGTTAAGAAGGGAGGAAAGATCTGGGAAGATGTTAACCAGAATGCAGGACTATGAAGGACGTTAGTCATTTTGGCTACCCAGTGTCTGAAAATGTTCTTTTTATTTTGGGGGAAGTCCTAGGAGAGGTGGGACATTATTCCCTCTACAGATCTGAAAGGAGTGGGCCAGTCTCTCCTTCACTCGCCTACCTATTAACTGGGCAGTGTCATGTGACTCGCGTGTAGCCAATCAGATTCTCCAGCATCAAACTATGATGAGTCTATAGCATGGGGAATGAGGCAAGGAGCATGGTTGGTTAAAAAGTATTCCTGGAGCCTGTGGCAGAGTCATAAGTCCAGTGTCATTAGAGCAAGAATGTGGTGGCCAAGGAACATTCTATATAGAATGGCGGCTATTCTAGGCAGTCCATCTCTGGCAGGACCTTGGTAGGTTCCCTTAGTTCCTGCCACATGTGGTGGTCTCATCTTGCCAGTTGTGTAAAGTATTCAAAACCCGTGTAGTCAATTTCTTCTCTGCTTAAGTTAACCAGAGTCCCTCTCTGTAATTCTCATCTGAAGCCATGACTAGTGTACAAATATCCCGGGACACTCATAAGTTCTAGGAGCACGGATACTGGTGGGGCGAGGAACGCAGGCACTTGAACTTCAGGGCAAACCAGTGCAAGTGATGGACGTGGAGGGGAACGTGTTCCCCTCCACACTACGCAAACTCTTGGATGAAATAACTTCCCTGTTCTTTGCCCTAAGAAGTCTGGGTCTTTGCAGTGAGGGAAATGACCATGGTGGCCACAAAGTCACAGTAGAATCAACAAATATAAGCAACAGGGACCTGCTGTTCTTCTGTGGCCCTGACTTTGTTCCTAGTAGTCTTTTTTTTTTTTTTTTTATCCTCACCCTAGGACATTCTTCGATATTTTGTTCAGAGAGAGAGAGAGAGAGAGAGAAACATCGACGTGAAAGGGACATATTGAGTGGCTGCCACCCACACAACCCAACCAGGGCCGGGGACAAACTGCAACCGAGATACGTGCCCTTAGCAGGAGCCGAACCCGGGTCTCTCTGGACCGCAGGCCAACGCTCTAACCGCTGAGCCAAACCAGCCAGGGGTGTTCCTAGCAGTCTTTACTCTCTGTTCCCCTGACACCAGCACATTTTGTGTGGGTAGGGATACCTCCCGAATAACCCCACTGCCTACAAATGAACAGAAACCCATCTTATTTAAGAGTGATTGTGAGTGAATTGAGGAACAGCTGTGTTTTAGGCTTGGCCTGATCACTGAATAAGGGGTCCGGGGCCATCTTGAAGACCTCCTTCCCAGTTCTGCAGCAGCTATAAAATGGGCAGAAAAAAAGAAGTGTGTTGGATCTCCCAGCAAGGCACTGTAGAGCGGACTTTCTGCCCCCAGAGCAACCCCTCAATTCACTCACTGAGATGTGTTCTCAAAGCTCTACGCCAGACTTGTGAACGCCCTAGCAAGGGCGAGAAAAGAGGTTCCTTGGCAAACCCCACTGGCTGCCAAGGCAACCACAAGCTGCTGCACATTTCTCCCTAACTCGTAGGACATTCTCATTGCAACAAGACAGCAATGAATCTCCTCTCATTTAAATGGCACGTGTTGGAGAGTGTCATGTGTGTTTAGGTGCACTCATAAAAGGAGAAAGTTAACTCAGAGCATCTGGAAGGTAGGGAGTAGGTTAATCCCGTAGGAGCCAGGAAGGAGTTGAGAAAGGAAGTCTGAACTCTGGAGACAACCCCAGGGACTAAGCGCGAACAGAGCGGAGCTTCTGCAGTCTGAAGCGGGGCACTGTTAGCAAAACACCAACACCAGCTTCTGCTGTGGATTGAAGGTTGGTGCCCCTGCCCCCACCCCCAAATGCATATGTTGAAGCCCTAATGCTCAATGTGATGGCACTAGGAGCTGGGATGGGACACTTGGGAGGTAATTCAGTCATGAGGGTGGAGCTCTTGTGAATGAGGTTAGTGCCCTTTTAAGAAGAGACAGGAGAGGACTCACTCTCTCTCAGCCACGTGAGTACACAGACAGAAGATGGTCATCTGCAAACCAGGAAAAGGGCTTTCACTAGAAATCGAATTAGCCAGCACGTTGATTTTGGACTTCCTGACTTCTAGAACTGTAAGAAATAAATGTTTGCTGATGAAGCAACCCAGTTTACAGTATCCTGGTAGAGTATCCTGAGCAGACTAAGTCAGCTTCCCCTAGGAAGGCAGCGGGCTTCTCTTGGTGAGGTGGGAAATCATTTATTAGGAGGATGTAATTATAATAATGGCTTGGATGTCATATACAACTGAACTACAACACTACTGCACTAGGAGTTGAGAAAACATGTGGAGTCTTCAGAGAATTTCAGACAGAACCTGCGTCATATTCCTTGTTCAAATGTATTGAGCATCTGCCACCTGCCGGCCTCTTTGCTGGGTGTGTGTGTGTGTGTGTGTGTGTTCTCATTTCATTCTCTCATCCATGCTATAAGGTCGTTCTGTTGTGTCCATTTTACTGACGAAGCTCAGAAAAGATAAAATCCCTCATCCAAGTCTCTTGTTCTGTGTGACGGGGTAAAGTCGGAACCCAGTTTTGTCTGATCCTGCAGCCCAGGCTATTTTTACTAGCGATGGAGCAAGACAGCATGAAACATCTGCCCATAAAACATCTGCCCACAAAGATAGGCATTTGGCTGCTCAGGGCTCATGCCTGGCCTTTTGAGGTTAACAACAACCAGTGTGTGTGTGTGTGTGTGTGTGTGTGTGTGTGTGTGTGTGTTTACCACATGGCCCTGGGTACCACTGGCAGATTCAGAACCCCAGGCTGCCCTGAAATTTGATCCCGCCCAGTGGGATCTTTCCTATTCCTCTGTGCTTTGGCCTCACGGTTTACAGAAAGTACAACATCCAGCCCGTTTACCCTGGAATGAGTTCTAAAACAAGGCCCACTATTTTACATGCATGGGGAAGAGAAGATAAGGCAGTGAGGTTTGAAACAGACTTTGTTTGTGAGAGTGCTTTGTTTGGTCGCAAGAGCCTTTGTCACGTGGGACTTGAAAAGAACCCAAACAACCAAACCACAGAAATCGGAGTGGTTTTAAAGACATACGGTTTGAATCACCCCTGTTCCATAGAATAACAGAAGCAGGGGATGAAAATGACCTGCTGGGCCATCGTGCCCTGTGGAGTCACCGCGGATGGTTCTGTGTAGACCAGGCTGCCTTCGCGCTCTGGGTTTGATGAGCGAGGCGTTGGGGGACTCCTCGTTTCCCCCTCCAGGACTCTGCCACCTAACAGTTCTTCCTGCCTGGAAAGTTCCCCGACCCCGAGCCAAAGTTTTCTTTTGCTCCAATTTATCTCATTCTTTATCCTTTACACTCTTGGGCCTTTGAGTCATCTCTCTCTCTCTCTCTCTCTTTCTCTCTGTCTCTCTCTCTCTATTTATGAATTGATTTTAGAGACAGAGGAAGGGAGAGAGAGGGGAAGCGGGGAGAGAAGAGAGAAAGAGAGAGATTTGTTGTTCCACGTGTGTATATATTCATTGGTTGATTCATGCATATGCCCCGACAGGGGATCGAACCACAACCTTGGCGCTCCAATCAAATGAACTACATGGCCAGGGCTGAGTCATCCTTCTGTCTCCCCCAGAATCCACTGCGTCCAGAGCTTGGCAGTCTCAGGGGCGTCCCCAGTACTCTAGGTTCTCTGAAGCCTCGCCAGCACTCCACCCCTCCAGGACCAAGCCCAGACACTGGCTCACAGGAGTGACACTGGCTCACTGGCTTGGGGGCGATGGTGAGCTTGACCCGGGTTTCCCAGGCCTTCTCCTCAGAACGAGCGTTTCTTAGACGCTGCTGTTGCTATATCCTCAGTGGTAGAGAAGAACGAACCCATATCTCAGAGGGATTTGCAGGTGGCCTGAAGTGGTTTGAAATTCCTTGGACATCACCTACTTCATCTTAAGCATTCATATCTTAAAGGCATCTGTATGTTTTAATGAGAAACTATTTTAAACACTAACAATTAAAATAGTCAACACTACAACCTCCCTACTCTATAACCTCAGCCATAAAAAAATCCTCAAGTAGCCCTGGCCGGTTTGGCTCAGTGATTGGAGTGTTGGCCTGAGGACCAGAGTCCCGGGTTCGGTTCTTGCTAGGGGCACGTACCAAAAAAAAAAAAAAAAAAAAAGAAGGAAAAAGAAATTCCTCAAGTAAAATTGTCATTGTAGGAACGTGGTTTATTCTAAGTCTATGGGCCAAATACCCCCGCATGTATTAGAATGAGAACATGGACTCCAGTCTGAGAAGCATGACTCCAAGAGGTAAAGCGCCCATTGGAGTAGGGTGAGAATGAAGGTTCGAGAATAAAATAAGGGGTGAGAGAGCGTGTAAGTAACAGAAAGTAGCTGTGTTCTGTTTCGGAGAGCCTGGAGTTTGGGTCCTGAGTCTGGGAGAGTCGGGACAAAGTTACTTAACGTCTATGATATTCGGCTTCTGCATTGGAAAGACGAGGACAACAGACTTCTTCCGGAGCTTTGCAAGGAGACTGTGGAAACACTTAGCACTGGTTAGTATCGTTGGCAGTAAATAACAGTTACTTGCCTTCTCTTTATTTTTTTTGTGGGGGGGGGGGCTCTGGAGGAGAACGATAACAAGAAGAGAGCTCTTCAGGCCACTTTCTGGGTCCCCCATCTTCCCAGTGGCGCCCTCTCCAGCCCCTCATGCGACAGAATGGACACATTTCGTCTCAGCCTCAGTCCCTGTGGGAGCCCAGGCCAGTTCAGGCCAAATGTGGCCATGTCCTCAGGGCCCTGCCGTCACCAGGGGACAGGACCAAGGTGGTGCTGGGTGTGGGCCAGGGCGTCTGCCCACTCTCTGAGCCTCAGTGCTGTCTGATCTCCACCTTCTGGCGGGGAGCGGGCCTCGGGTCCCTGAGCGTTTGCTGAGACTGGAGCACCTGTCAGCACATCGGTGCAGCTGGCCCCACAGGTGGGCCTCTCGTCAACCCCTGGTCACCAGCGCGGAGCCCAGTGAGGGCCTGGTCTTCAGTGTTCATCTGTTTTGTTGTTTTAGTCCACTGCCCGCGCCCCTTTCGTTTGCTCGTGGGCCTGGAATCTGCCTAACTCTCATTCCTCCTCTCTCAGGAGTGTGGCGCCATTGACTGTCGGGTCTCTGTTAGACAAGACAGAGATCTTTCTTAAATTTCTTTATTGATTTTAGAGACAGAGGAAGGGGGAAGGAGAGGGAGAAATAGAAACATCGATGAGAGAGAATATCTATTAGTCGCCTCCTGCATGCCCCCACTGGGGATTTGGCCCACAACCTGGGCATGTGTCCTGACCGGGAATTGAACCGGCGACCTCTTAGTTCATGGGTCGGTGCTCAACCACTGAGCCATATCAGCCGGGCAAGATAGAGATCTTTTAAATCAGTTCAGTGTGAACCCCTTCTGATGTTTGAGAGAACTTACCCTCAGCCCGGCAGCTAGACTGTGGGACCCTGTCTACACGAAACCAAGCAGATGCTTCTGCCCGGGTCTCTGGATTTGGAGCTGGTGGTGCCGAGCAGCGGGCACAGGTACGAGTTCGTCCAGACCCAAGTGACGGCGCGCAGTGGCCACAGAAGAGACACCCAATCTGGCTGTTCCCACGGCAGGACCTGGGTTGAGATTCCGGGCACGCACCCTCTCCGTGCTGTTCCCGCTCATTTAGGAGGTTGTTTCTTGGACCTTCCCATTAATTTCTCGAGCTTATCCAGGCCCTTCCGTAAACCCTTTAATGCTTTAGGTAACCGGAGTTAGTTTCAGTTGTTTGCATTTAAGATCCCTGACTCAACAGATCCTTTAATTCAGGCTGACCAACCTGAATCATAATGCTGCCACCTGCTGGACTAATTGTGTTATGTCTGCACCTCGGGCGAGACCAAGACATCCAGGGAGCAAAAGCTGTATTGTTCATTGGGAGACACTGTAGTGTCCCCCAAATCTCCCATCAATGAAAGACTTATTTCTCCAGATACTGGAGGTGCTCTTGGGAGATGACCTTCCGCTGTCAGCCCCTTGAGTGACTGCCTCATCAGCAGAGAGCCTCCTTGCCCACGGCCACGTTCCCTGTGTGGTTCCCATCCAATGACAGTGGATGCGGCCATCTCAGCCCAACGAGGGACAACTGCGAAGGGTCATACTAGCCCCAGAACTCCCTGTGGGGTTTATCGAGGCTGCCCCTGGATGTGCATTGCTGCGTGACCCCTCCCTATGCCCTGCTCCACCCTCTGCCTTTCTCAAACGCTGATCTTAAAAAACCTCCTGCGGGCTGAGCTCCACCTCAGAGTCAGCTTCCTGGGACACAGTCTGGACCAGTCTTTTTGATAACGAAGTTGTCAGGACCTAGCCCGGCTTCTAACAAAGAGTAAGTGCAAATACGTATTGGCTGCGGAGCTGAGCGATTCCTTTATAGATGGGAAGGCCACCCTTCCCCTGCCTGAGACCAATCACTTCTGCTCTGGACCCCACCTCCTCCCATCTCCTCTACAGACCTCTCTTCACCCTCTTCCTCAAGCTTCCCACCTACCCCCAATTTTTAAGTAGAGGAGCATCTCAAGGCTTTGTCTCAGACTTCTTCAGGTGCCGTCAGCGTCAACATGGGTTGTAGGCTCCAAAGGGCGGTTGACAAGTCCGTCTGTTAGTTATATTCCCAGCACCTACCACAGTGCTTGGCACTTAGTAGTCACTCAATAAATAATTAACTTTGGGCTGAAAGTCCATTCCTCTGCATTTTTCTGTTGGGGAAAAGAAAGATAACTTAGTAGTGACATGGCAGAAGTTTTGGAGAGGAAAGAGTTTATGTTAGGCCTCCTAGAAGACCTGTTTTCTGCTTTCTTGGTGTAGTCGAACAGTTTTGCTTCTTAGATCCCTTCCTCAGTCACTTCTTCTTGCTTAACTATTATTCTTCATTCACATTAAATTGCAAAAATGTGGTGTGGCTAATGTACTATTCTCAAAGGGAAAACTGTCTTAACAGATGCCAGTAATGCAAATTAGGGGTGTAATGAATAACCATTATAACCATTTTAATGTCAACCACGCTTATTTTGTTTGGTTTACAAAAAAGAGAACTACTTATACCTTCTCATTTGATAGATACAATGCCTCATAAGGCCTGTCCTACTATTCCACTTTTTAGTTATGAAACTAAAAGTCAGCAAATGTAACCTTCTCCGCCCAATTGACACAGCTAGTAAATGGAGGATCAGGCCCTGGCCAGTGGCTCAGTTGATTTGGGCCATTGTCCTGTACACCTAAAGGTTGAGGGTTCAATTCCTGGTCAGGGCCCTTGTGGAAAGCAACTGATCCATGTTTTTCTCTCTCATCAATGTTTCTCTCTCTCTCCTTTCTTCTCTCTCTAAATAAATTTTAAAAATGTATTCTTGCCCTGGCCAGTTTGCTCAGTGGTTAGAGTGTCATCCTGAGGACCAAAGAGTCGCAGGTTTGATTCTCAGTCAAGAGCACGTATCTGGGTTGCAGGTTCTATCCCTGGCCCTGGTCAGGGTCATGTGGGAGGCAGCCGATCGATGTGTCTCTCTCACATTGATGTTTCTCTCTCTGTCTATCTCCTCGCCTCCCTCCCTTCCACTCTATCTAAAAATTAATGGAAAAATATCTTTGGCTGAGGATTAGCAAAAAAAAAAAAAAAAAAAAAAAATCTTTAGAAAAATGCATTCTCTGGTGAAGATTTGAAAAATGGAGGATCAAGAATAACATTCTCATCGGTTTCATTCTAAATTGCATACTCTGTTTTTTATATCATATTGTTGAAGCTGAAACCTAGGATTTCAGGCACCTTTGGGATACCAGGTATGGGAAGATGGGTCAGATTCTAGCTTATGCCACTTTTTAGTAAGACCTGCCCTGTGCGCCAGATCTGAAATGTGTTTCCTCTCTGTGATGGGCCCTGGAAGCAAAAGGCTCCCCGGCCCCACTCCCAGCTGGCCAGCCTCTTGCGAAAGGAATCCTGGGTGACAGGAGCCGATCTTCGTGCAGAGGGTTCCTCCAATCCATAGGCTTCAGGGACAACATGTGTCGTGGGAATCCAAGTGTCAGCTAAGGTCGAAAACAAGTGCCAATTTACACAGCATGGATGTGTCCCCTCTGCTGATTCAAATTTGAGGATTTTACCAACTTCTATGGGGGCAAAAGTGACACAATAAAGATATTTCTTTTTCTTTTTTTTTATGTTTTCACTAATTTTTTGGAGATGGAGATAGAAACATCGTTGTGAGTGAGAAACTTTGAAGGGCTGCCTCCTGCATGCTGCCTCCTGGGGATCAAACCTGCACCCGGGCATGTGCCCTGACCAGGAATTGAATTGAACTGGGACCTCTCGGTCCATGAGTCCACGCTCAGTCCACTGACCCACACCGGATGGGCTAAAGCTATTTCTTTAAAAGGGAGGAAGGAAAGAGGAGTGAGTTCTTGCTAGAAGAACCAAGTTGCACCCTGATAGTGATCTGGCCCCCCAACCATCTCGTTTCCTCCAGAGCATGGTCTTAGCCACAGAGCCTCCTGCCTACCTGGAGGCCAGCTGTGACTATGCCACACTTTTCATTTGGAAACAAACCTTCCTTTCCAGTTTTCCGGGCCTCTCTGTCTAACCCTGTTCTTGGCACATTATTTGATCATAGCTCAGAGATCTTAACCTGCCTAAAAAATACTGTGGATGGATTTCCCAGGAATGCTAACCGAGACTTGAAAACAATGTTTGATCTTATGTAATAGTTTCTTTTTTCTTTGTGCCTACTGTCATTCACACAATATACCCCAACAAGCTGCTGAAAGCTGAGGATTTAGGGGTGGCTGTTTAGGGACTGGAAAAGCGATTTTAACCTATCGACGGGGCGAGGGAAATGCCTGAAAGGTTTTGCCTTGGTCTGATGGTTCACAGATGTGATAGGCAAACTCATTACTGGTAATGTGGAAGAACTGGCGAAGCATTAGGCAAGAAAATGCAGTGGTATAGACTCTTTATGAGGCCGTCTGAATAAAACTTCTTAAACATCTGCTCCCTTGTTCGTCATCTGCAAATCACCCTTAAACAGACTTTTAATCGTTTTAGTGGAGCTGCCTAAGTTGTTCTTACAGTTTCTGCTTCTCCTACATTTCCCCCTACTTTGTTCTATTTGTTTTAAGAGAAAGGGGAGAAAGAGAAGCATCATTTGGCTGCCTCCCGAATGCCCCCTACCGCGGGCTGAGCCCACCAGCACGCGCCCCGACCGGGGAATTGAACCAGCGACCTCTCCGTGCCGGGATAGTTCTCAACCAGCTGAGCCGCACTGGCCAGCATGGCTTTCCCACATTTTTCCAGCTTAAATCTCTTGAGTGCTCACTACCTGGCAGACACTGTGTTAAGTGATTTATGGAGATCACTTTGCCAAAGCTCTACAACCCTGAGAGGTGGGTATTGGTTAGATCTCCACGTTACAGGAGGATGTTGAGGACGTGTTGGTTCAGAACCTTGCCCCGTACTCCCGGACTAGTAAGAAGCAAAAGGCTGTATTCGGACCCAGGGGTGTCTGGCTCCAGAGACTGCGCTTATCACCACAAAACCAAACTGTCTCCCCCGAGAAGCTGCCGAAGGTGCTTGCTGGCCAAGGAGAGCTGTCCCCTCCGTCTCCAGGTCCCAGCCCAGCTGCGGCCTCCCTGCCTTCCCGAGAGCTTGGCCGGTGCCGTGTGCTCTTCAGACCAGACGTGGGGTGAAACCGGGCGGACCGGGGGCCGCGGAGAAGATGACTTTAGCGCACGCAGACTCCGCTCCCTCAGAATGGTGCTGCTGCCTGAAGGCTGGGTGTTGATTGGCAGCGGGGCCTTGTCGCTGCTGTGCCAAGTGCTTGTGACACACGAAGAATGTGTCTGTGGCCTCTCCTGCATCAGAGTTAAGCCGGAGCCCGACAGCAGGGTCCAGGGAGGACACAGAAAATCGGATCCCGCCAGTCCACCGCCCTCTGCGGTGTCGTCACCGAGGAAAGTCGTCGAGGTCTTCGATGGTCCAGGTTTGGGTCCTCGTTTTGCTGCTTCCTTGCTTCTCCTGGGTGGGCCACGTCCACGGAAGTGCTTTAGAAAATGCCAGTTTTCTCAGCAAGAAGACACACCCAGGGAAGTACAACGTTGACTGCGTTGAAAGGCCTGGCCCCTACAGACAGTGCTGGAGAGGGGTACTTTCGGACGCGTTGGCGGCATGAGGCAGAAAACAAACGCAGCCTGGCAGAGTCGGCGAGAAGACGTGTTGATTCACATGTCTGTGGAGTCCAGCGTCCGCGTGACTGCAGCCGGGCCTGATACGGCGGCTCGATGGTGGAACCAAGGCGTTGGTGTCTCTGTTTTTATTTATTCATTTATTATTATTAATTATTATTATTTTGTTAACCCTCATCCGAGGCTATTTTCCATTGATTTTTAAATAGAGTGGAAGGGAAGGAGGGAAGGGGGTGGGGGACAGAGAGAGAAACATCGATGTGAGAGAGACACATCGACTGGCTGCCTCCCGCCCGACCCTGACTGGGGCCGGGGATGGAACCTGCAACCTAGTACGTGCCCTTGACCAGGAATCAAACCCGAGACCCCTTGGTCCTTGGGCTGACACAATAACTGGCCAGGGCCAGAGGGTAAGTCCTAATTCTGTTATTTGCTCAGTGCATGACCCTCGGCAAGGTACCCAGTTATAGCCAGTCTGGGGGTCTTGATCCTAAAAAAAGAGACATGATTGTATCACCCTAGGAAGGTCATTATGAGCTATCATTTATTATCTTATTTAGATAATAACTGTGTAAAGGGCTTTGTAAACTGAAAAGCACTCTGTGAATGCTACTTTTACTGATAATAAAAGAAATTGTATGTTCCTATAGCATTGTAAATATTTTTTTATATTTTATAATTTCATAGTCAGTCTAAGGCAGCAATTCTCAACCTGTGGGTCGTGACCCCTTTGAGGGTCGAAGGACCCTTTCACAGGGGTCGCCTAAGACCATCAGAAAACACATATTTCCGATGGCAATTCATAACAGTAGCAAAATTACAGTTACAAAGTAGCAACGGAAATAATATTATGGTGGGGGTCACCACAACATGAGGAACTGTATTAAAGGGTCGCGGCATTAGGAAGGTTGAGAACCACTGGTCTAAGGCATAATGCTCTATCAAATCAATGTATCATAAATCATGTAGGGTGTGGAGGTAAGTGATCGACCTGTGTCACCCGGAAAGTATTGGCACCAGGGTTTGAACACTATTCTCTCTGCCCTCCTAGCTTATGTCATTGATGCCACATCACGTGGAAATGGAAATAACGTTGCTGCAGCTCTCGGAACCTCGGAGAGGTAACATTGCAAAGACAGGGCATACATCTAGAACCGTCAATATTCTCAGCAAGGGACAGAGAGAGAATGTGTGTCTTGGGTGTGGAAAATAATAAAAAGTATAAAAATAAGTTCTGCCTGGACTGGCTGACCAGGGAAGAGTGGACAAGGGGCAGTCCTCATGCTGAAATCCAGGTTTGCTTGCAGTTGGAGCTCAGTGTTTAGAAAGCCGTCCTTAGGCAAATACGGGGTGTGCTGGCTTATGGTGCCAGGGCCGGTCAGAACCGCGTGCTCCTCTGGGCTGGATGGTCAGTGATGGGGAACATCTTTGAAATAACATTTGTTCCCCCTCAACTGTTGTTCTGTTATTCTTCGGAGGTGCCCCCTGCTCTGGAAAGCCACAGCCCGAGTGTCATTCCTCAGTAACACAGACGGACTTGGCGACGGAATAGGCAGCCCGCAGTCCCAAGCTCAGCATGAAGCAGTTACAGAACACCAGCTCTTTGAGGAAACTGATCCGCAAACTCGGCCCGTTCTCCAAGGAGAAAGAAACACGTCATCTCTTTGGAATGAGGAACGTTCTGTACATTTCACTTGTCCAGATGGCGTTTAGCACTCCGGCCCCCCTTGGACTCCCCAGATGCCCAGTGTTCACACGGCAGGGTGCCCGGGCGCAGGGCTGCGTTAGCGTGCCATCTGTCGCCTTCACAGTCTCTGAAACGTCCCGCTCCCCCTCCTCCCCACTCGGCCGCCTGTACAGAGGCCCAGGCCCAGTCACCTTGGTCACCTGCATGGAGCCGGTGAGCGGACCAACA
The DNA here is from genome assembly GCF_014108415.1 of Molossus molossus. Taxonomy (NCBI): domain Eukaryota; kingdom Metazoa; phylum Chordata; class Mammalia; order Chiroptera; family Molossidae; genus Molossus; species Molossus molossus. The sequence continues at coordinate 59,873,638 of NW_023425351.1, read as the reverse complement.
GCCCTTGTCCAGTTGGCACCCATCAGATGCAGAATGCTCGCTGGGCTCACCGTGGCCAGTGGGAGAAAACAAAGTGAGGTTATCGGGCTGCACTAAGGATAGAAACATAGATAAAACTCCACCCCCTGTTCTAGGAAGCTCCGTCTGTGGGGCGGGTGCACAGCTAGACGCGTGCACGGGACCAGCAGGCAGGGCCAGTGCGGGAGGAAGGTCACGTGGGGACTGCAGTATTTCCGAGAGCAACTCCTCTATGGAAGGGGCGCCCATGACTCAACTCCGGAAAATTCTTGCTATTCAGGAGTTTGGGTCAGTTGTGCCTTAAGTGTCAAGCCATAGCAGAAACCCGGAATTTGTTTTTTTTTTTTTTTAATTAAGGAAATTCTTTAGATTTTTCATGTTGGCAACCAATTTGAAGCAATGTTTTGGTAAAAAGAAAAAAAAAAAAGACCTTTGAATTGGAATAAATCTGTGGAAAACTATTCCATGACCTTCAAGAGGAGACAGACAAGGACAGACATTATGAAGCATTTGGTCGGGCGTTATGACGGGGTGCTGGCTGGTGCTGTGTAAGTGGAGGAAGACACTAGTATAGATGAGGGGGTCAGAACAGGCTTGCAGCCGTGTGTGAACCGTGTCCGCGCAGCGCTGGCTGGCTGGAGGGAGGCAGAGCGGAGTGTGGGTCATTGGCCGAGGAGACAGCATGCCCCAAGGCAGGGACGTGCGGGAAGCAGGGTTTGCTGGGGTAACTGGACGTGACTTAGGGGGACCGCAGCACTGTATACAAGAAGGGAGTCTTGGAGGGTGAAGCCTGAACGCGGAGCTGATGCCAGATCACAAAGGGCCTTGGACACCCCGTTGAGGACGTTGCATTTTAGTCTCCAGGAGTCGGGATGTTTCCGAGTCGGCGTAAGCAGAGGCTTGGTATTAGTCCGAGTTGAGGTTGAGAAAGGCCGTGCTGTGGGGAAGGCCCGGAGCTGGGCAAGCTCAGTGTCTGCTTAGAGGCCCTTTCAGTGATGTGAGGGAGAGACGAGGAGTGTTCGGATCATCCCAGTGAGCACAGAGCACAGCAGACAGATTCACTCCAGCCATAGTTAGGAGGTAGCCTCAACGGGACTTGAAGAGAAGGATGAGGGAGAGTGGTGATGCGTCCAGGTCTCCGACGTGGAAGCCTGGGTTGATGGGACCCAGAAAGGGAAGGGGTGCAGGAGGAACAGGTTTTGTGAAGCTAAGAAGCTCGGGTTGGGCCATGGTGAGTGTGAGAGGGACACAGACCCTCACTGACAGTTGCATCTAGAGAACTGAGTTTCAGGAGTGAGACGGAGAGTTCTGGGAGCCAGAGGTAGATTTGGTTTCCTAGGCTGCGTCTGTGATTAGACACAGCGGAGTGAGTACATGTGTCACCGGAGGCTAGAGGCTTGAAGCCCGTGAGCTTGAGCCCACCAGGGGTGGGAGGCACAGATGAAGGCGACTGAAAAGGAGCAGCTGCAGAGGGCGCAGGACAGCCAAGAGGGAGGGGTACTCTGCTAACCAACTGCAGGGAGACTCGGGAAGAAGGAAGTGGTCTACTGAGCCAAATGCTGTGAAAAGGCTAATATGTAGAGATTGATAAATATTTGTCTATTGGATTTAGCAACAGGATGGTCATAGTTGATCTTGGCAAGGGCAACTTTAGGAATAGTGTGTGTGTGTGTGTGTGTGTGGGGGGGTGCTGGCTGGACATTGAGAAATGTGAATGGAGGCGAGAAAGTGGAAGTAGTGAGCATTGAATACCCTGTGCAGAGTTGCGTGGCTGTGAAGGGGATGAGAGAGAAAGGATGATGATAAAAGGAACATAGTGGTAAAAAGAGAGAATTTTGAACCTGAAAGAAGCTCAGAAATACTTGTGTATTAACACAAAGGCGCTGTTACGAATGGGGTGGCTCAGCTGTGGAGGAGGGGCTGGCTGTCCAGTGGGTGGCCAGGTGGTCCTGTGACACGTGTCATTCGCAATCCCTCTCCTCCTCCAGCTCCGGCCACCTTGCCCCTGCTTCTTGCCCTCTCTGGTTCTTAAGATACGTTTGCTGGCATTTTCAGATGTTTTCTCTGTTTGTGGAGTTGTCAAGGAGTGGTTTATAAGAACCATACACAGAACTGCTACTTACGAACCCAGAACAAACAGGATCTATGTAGCATGGATTTTTATAGCTTTTAATAAAATAATACTAAGAATATTTTTATTTTTTCCAAAGCCACCAAATGCAGTAAGAGGCTTGGCACCAGGCCACTGAGAACCTGTTGCCATCATTATTTTAGTTCACTTGCAAATTGAAATACAAATTTTGTGTACCATTTTTCTAAGTGACCAGGGTTCTCTCTCTTTTTTTTTTTTATCCTCACTCAACATTTTTGCATTTATCTTCAGATAGAGCGGGAGGGAGAGAGGGGGGAAGAGAGACATTGATGTGAGCGAGACACATCGAGTGGCTGCTTCCCACAGGACCCCACCTGGGGCCAAGGACAAACTGAAACCGAAGTACATGCCCCTAGTGGGAACCGAACCCAGGACTCCCTGGTCTGCGGGCCGACCCTCTGACCGCTGAGCCAAACTGGCCAGGGCGTGACCAGGGTTTTCTAAAGGAAGGAGAAAGGGGAGAAGTTCAAGACTTGGTCAGGGATGGAGAGCGAATTCTCCAGCTTCCATCATGATTATTTTATAGCTAGCGTCCACGTAGCCCAGGAGCTCTGTTTGGGTTGATTTTATGCTAAAATGTTTCACTTGCCACTAGTGCCAAAACCTTCCCCACCTCTAGCCCAACTCAGGCAGCATACTGAAATCTTCATGAAGTTTTTATCTAAGTGTGGTCCTCAAAGGCCAAGCAACATGAAAGGGCATCGTCTGTGCCGAGAGGTATCGTGTTGTACGTGTTGGAGGCTGCGTGGTTCAGGGAGGGTGTCCCTGAGTGGGAGGGCATCTCAAGGTGGGGTGACCTAGTGGAACTGGAGGTGAGCAGGTACCCCTCTTGGATGAGGAAAGCCTGGTGTGGGAAGTCAGACCCAAATGGGATGAGGAAGGTGTCTACACGGTGTGTGGCCCGTAGGGTGTGTCAATGCTTGTATGGAAATATAAGAGAGGTCTGCCTGCCTCTAGTCCTTGTAACCCACTCCTACCCGCCACCACAAACCGAGAAAATGTCTGAAACTGCCAGCAGGCATGTATCTCCATCTTTGTGGGGGAGCCTGGGGGAGAAGAAGGCAGGTTTGTTACATAACGTGTGTTTGATCATGTCAACAAATGTACGAAAGATGATGGGAGGTGTCAGAGGAGGGAGTTACAAACAGAAACAAAGAAAGCGTACCTGAATGAACTTGATGGTGTTGAATTGGAATTGAAAACACAATTGTGAACTCATGGTTTTCAATATATCTGCACACAGAGAGAACATGGTTGTATGTGTGTGTCTGTGTACCTGGTCTGTCCACTGAGGGCCTGGACACGGCTCCCCTGCAGCAGGTAGCGAGCCTAGCACACAGGGCGTGCCTTCTAAATTTTACTCTCCGCCAAAAAGATCAGGGCTCCTCGAGGAAAGACTGATTCCAGTTCTGGCGCAGGGAAAACGCTGTGGGAACCTGGAGCGCCTTCGGCAAGGGAGCAAGGGAACGCTCAAACAGGGATGGAGATTGTCCCAGAGACAAAGCTTCTTCCGAAGAATCAGCTCATGAACACCAACAGGAGGGCAGAAAAGTCAAGGTCAAGGAAAGAGGAGAGAAACCGTTAAGACCAAAGGGGTCTCAAGAGACTTGATAACTAAATGCAGTCTGTGATTTCTTGCAGCATAGGGAATGTTGTTGGGAAAGGAAGCCCAAGGTTGATGGAGAATGGGGAATTAACCCCGTTTTTCATGGCTGCATTGAGGTTCCGACGATACCTCTGCCTGCGGCAGGCACACTCGGGAGGTTGGAGCACCATACGTGCTGAATCTTAAATGGTTCATAAAAGATGTCTTTGTAATATATTTGTTACTTTTCTGTAAGTTTGTGATTATTTACTAAGATATATGTATTTGTATTAAGATTTTTTTTTTGAGCAGTTCAAGTTCACAGTGTGATTAAGGAGATGGTACAGGGATTTGCCACAAACAGCCTGCCCCACACACGCAGTTCCCTCGTCATCAACATCCCCCACCAGAGTGGTACACTTTTTTTTTATCCTCACCCGAGGACATTTTTGCATTCATCTTCAGATAGAGAGCGAGGGAGAGAGGGAGGAAGAGAGAGAAAGAGAGACATCAATGTGAGAGAGACACATTGAGTGGTTGCCACCCACATGACCCCAACTGGGCGGGTACAAACTGCAACCGAGGTACGTGCCCTTAGCGGGAGCCGAACCCGGGACTCTGGTCTGTGGGCCGATGCTCTAACCGCTGAGCCAAACCGGCCAGGGCCAGAGTGGTCCACTTGTCACAATAGATGAACGTACAGGTCATTATCACCCAAGTCCAGTTTATACTGTTGTTCACTCTTGGTGTTGTTCGTTCTATGGGTGTGGACATGTATTTAATGGCATGTGTTCATCATTTTGGTATCCTACAAAGCATTTCTGCTGCCCTGAACATCCTCTGTGCTCTGTGTATTCAGCCCTCTCTCCATTCTAACCTCCGGAAACAACTGATCTTTTTACTGCCCCCCGAGTTCTGCCTTTTCCGGAATGTCATACAGTTGGCATCACACAACATGGAGCCTTTGCAGATTGACTTCTTCCACTTAGTAATATGCATTGAAGTTTGTCCACGTCTTCTCATGGATTGATAGTCCGGTTTTTTCCCATTGTCTGGATGTGTCACACTTTACTCATTTACCTGCCGAAGGACATCTTGGTTGCTTCCAAGTTTTGACAATTTCAACAAAACTGTTATAAACATTCACGGGCGGGTTTTTGTGTGGACGTACGTTTTCAGCTTCTTTGGGTAAATACCAATGAGCCTGATTGCTGGATTGTATGCTCATTTTTTTTTCACATGAGGAGACTAAGTCATAGGTGGTTTAAATAAGCTTTCCAAGAATGCATTTTCCAGATTTCTGGGCCTTCTGACACCTAGAAAAACCCTGGCTTTTTTTCCAATCAGCTCAATCTCTTCCCCATTCTTCTCCTGTAATGCTAATGGCCTGAGTAAAACGTCTCCAAGTCAAGTTTTTCCACTTCTTCTCCCCCCCCCCCAAGCTAGATTTTTCCTGTCAATGGCTCACTGGACTTGGCAGCTTCCCTGGGGATACTTGTTTGGGGTGGAGGTGTGGGTGATGGCGACATAAGAGTGTGCTTGGATTAACTCTTGGGATTTACTGCCCAGTCCCATTTCAGGTCAGTTTAGCAGGCTCTTTGGATAACAGCAGAATTTGGCCTCGGGTGCTTCCAAGCACGGGAAGGGAATGGCATGGACTTCAAAGTGAGCTTTGCGTGGTGCTGGTGCCATGAGGACTGACCATTTATTAGTGTTTTAATAGTTGTTAATTCATCTCAAATATACATGGAGGCCAGAGCTGGATGCAGGGGAAGGTAACAGGCTGCTTTCACCCTTGGTTCCTGGAAATGCAGAACATTTCCCAGGTTCAGTACTCAGAAGTTTCGGGTCAGTCTGGAGGTTATGATTATTTTCAAAGCTGGAAACAGACCTGAGCCTGTTCTTGGCTCTTTTCCTTGATCGAGTTAGTGTTATTTTATTTATGTCCCGTATATTATATAAATACTTTACAAAAATTCATGTTTCCACTCCATAGTCTTTTTTAAAGAACTTTATGAAGATACGATTTAAATACAATAAATACAGCTTTTAAAGTGCAGTTCGATGAGATTTTACAAATGTCACTGTCAGCCCAGCCAAGATGTGGGGTATTTCCAGTAGCCCAGAAAGTCCCCTCACATGCCTTGTGAGGGGCACCTGCTGGGAAGACGTCTATCCCCATTACTTTTGCCTGTTCTCAAAGTTCATATAGGTAGAATCATACAGGTCTGGCCTCTTTTGCTTAAGCATAACCTTTTAGATTCATCCATGTTTTCTCATCTGTCAGTAATTCATTATTATTCTTTTCTTATTTTCAAATAATTTCAGTAATTGTAAGTTCACATAATTTACTTACTTATTTACTTTTTATTTATTTATTTTTGTTAATCCTCACCCAAGGATAGTTTTCCATTGATTTTAATTTTTTTTTTTTTAATTTTTAAAAATTTTTTATCCTCACCCGAGGACATTTTCCCATTTTTTTGTTCCGGTAGAGTGGGAGGGAGAGAGAGGAACAGAGAGAGAGAGAAACATCAATGTGAAAGGAACACATCGAGTGGCTGCCACCCGCACGACTGACCAGGGCCGGGGACAAACTGCAACCGAGGTACGTGCCCTTAGCGGGAACCGAACCCGGGTCTCTCTGGACCGCAGGCCAACGCTCCAACCGCTGAGCCAAACCGGCCAGGGCTCCATTGATTTTTAGATAGAATGAAAGGGAGGGAGGGAGAGAGAGAGAAACACTGATGTGAGAGAGACACATGGACTGGTTGCCTCCCGCACGACCCTGACCAGGCCGGGGAATGAAACCTGCAACCCAGGGACGTGCCCTTGACCCGGGATCCAACCCCTCGGTCTGTGGGCCGCCGCTCTAACTGCTGAGCCAAACTGGCCAGGGTACATCATTGACTCTTTAAAATTTTTGTTTTTAAATAATTTAGACTTATAGCAAAGAGGTAAAATATTACAGAGAGTTCTTATAAATCCTACACCCAGATACTCTTTATGTTAACATCTAGGAAATAGATGTATTTTCACGAACCCACGGATACACATACAGTCTAGGTTTATTTCTGTATCCGTCTGTGTGTACGTGCATAACTAGAGTTAGAGATACAGAGTGTAACCTAAACATACCCAGTAGAACATACATGCGGTCGCACTGGTGTCTGACTCCAATCCAGCAGTGTCATGGGGCTCGTTCTGACCCCTCCCCTGCTTGTCTGTAACTTCTTTTTCTGGCAGTGAGTAGCCCGGTTCTGATGCTCTACAATGCATGTGCTGAAATTCCCACCGTGTACACATGTGCAGCAGTGACAGACTGCACCCACATCCTGGTGAGAAACACATTTTCCAATCAGAGTACAGTTTTTCTCTATAAGTTTGCAGTGTATAGTCAAAACACATTTTTTTTACTATATATATTTTTCTATTTTTCTTTATTGATTTTAGAGAGAGAGGAAGAGAGAGGGTGAGAGAGAGAGAAACATTGATGACAGAGAACATTGATTGGCTGCCTCCTGCATGCCCCCCGCTGGGAATTCAGCCCACAACCTGAGCATGTGCCCTGACTGGGAATTGAACTGGCGACCTCTTGGACCTCTTGGTGCATGGGTCAACACTCAACCACTGAGCCACACCGGCCGGGCTACTATATATATTTTTAGTTATCTGCCTAGTGGTTGCTCTAAGGCTTACCATAGCATTGTAAGTTATCAGAACCTACTTCAGATTTTTTTTTTTTATCCTCACCCGAGGACATTTTTCCATTTTTTGTTCAGGTAGAGTGGGAGGGAGAGAGAGGAACAGAGAGAGAGAGAGAGAGAGAGAGAAACATCGACGTGAAAGGGACACATCGAGCGGCTGCCACCCGCACAACCGACCAGGGCCGGGGACAAACTGCAACTGAGGTACGCGCCCTTAGCGGGAACCGAACCCAGGTCTCTCTGGACCGCAGGCCGACACTCTAATGGCTGAGCCAAACCGGCCAGGGCAGAACATACTTCAGATTTATGCTGACTTAATTCTATGAAATAATAAAGATGTTTCTTCTACATAGTTGTATTTCTTTTTTTTTTTCCCCCGTTGTTAGGTATATTACAGCTATATGTTACAAACCCAAAATACATGGTTATGATGATGATTTTATAATTTTATATCTATTAAAGAAATAGAAAAGAAAGAACAAGAAATGGTTTATAGAATTTGGTATATTAACTTTTTTTTTAGAAAATAGGCTTTCAGTAGTGGAAACTCATGTCATGTTCTTTGTACATGCTCTTGCTAAATTGATTTTTTCCTCCTCTAAGCCTAGCTAAAACTAATGGTTTAAATTCAGTTATTTCTAAATCCCCTTTTTGCTGTCTGACTTGCATATATATCTTTCTGTTGTGTTACCTTTCTCAAGTGTAGGAGGTTATTTATCTGTTTCTTACCTTAGGTTATAAACAGACTAAAGGTACACATGCACACCTCTTACTGTCCCTGTCTTTCTGTGTCAGGACACTGCCCACCTTCGATGTGCTGGTTGAAAATTCTCTATCTTCGTTATTTTTTATCAGACTGGTTTACACATAGCTGAACATTTGGAGATAATGTTTGTTTAATGAAAAATTTGCCAAAGTTAGAGGGAAAATGGGGAGTTAAGTTTCTTTGCAAATATTCTAAATGTGACTATTTGTGGAAGGTTTTCTGAGTGGTATGAAGATTGAGATAAGGGGTAGAAACTTTACATGCTAATTTTTTTGTTGTTGTTAAAATCCTGAACAGCTATGACGTGTGGGACAGAAAAGAGCTTGTTTTCAAAACTAGATTTTGCCTAAAGTAAATCACCTGAAATTTTACTCAGTAGATGTAACTATGATGCACCCTAGTGGCCATTTTCTGCCAGAGCAGGTGGTATTCAACAAACAGATTGTTGGTATTCTGAAATGAAAAGACTACATAATATTTTTTTAATGTTTTTTTTTATTGATTTTATTTTAGAGAGGAAGAGAGATTGATGTGAGTGAGAAATATTGATGTGAGAAACAGCGATTGATTGCCTCCCGCAACTGCCCTGACTGGGGATCGAACCTGCAACCTGGGTATGTGCCCTGATCAGAATCACACCCACCACCTTTTGGTGTATGGAGACAAAGCTCCAACCAACGGAGCCACACTGGCCAGAGCAGCTGGTAATATTTTTAAAGTCAGAGTTGCATACTCGGAAATCCAAGAAAGTTTCCTTTTCCCAAGACAATATTTTAATCACTCATAAAAGAACACAAGATTGGCTGAAGAAATAAAACCCATTCCCTTTTAAAAAAACATTTACACATACTGAAATCTTTTTTTCCCCTGCCAATATATTGACATCACTGTCTGACAGTCATAAAATTGACTTACTCATAAAACCTACTCCCAAAGAACTCACAATATTATGGGGATACGGACATATAAACAATAGCGATTACTCACTGGGATGAATGCAGTAATATGAATTTGTATAACTGGAGGAGCCAATGGCCTATGCAAGCCCTTCCTGGTAGCGGATGAACATGGGCTACCTATGGGGTTTTGGCAGAAAAAATTGGAAGGAGATGAGTATGAGATTCAGAGAATGCGAAGACATAGGTATAACATAAGGAAGAAATTTGAGTTTGTGTGTTAGAAATACGCGATCCACATTGCAATCTGGAAAGCGATTAGATTTTGGTTTGAGCAAGAGATTTGGTATTGGTGGAGGAGGGGCTGGAGGAGGTACTGGTAGTACAAGTCTACTGCAATAATCCAGGAAAGAAAGGAGTCACCTATCCGGAGTGTTACAATAGAGGCGAAGTGCAGGAAATACTCCAGAGACTGGGATTCACTTGAACAGACTTGGTGATCAGCTGGATGTAGGAGGTGGGAAGAATGGGAGGGAGAAAAATATTACCTGTCTGCCTGGATGAAATACTATTGCCGAGAGAAAAATACAAGGGGAGGTGCAGACTGGAGCAAGGGTCGACGATAACAGAGATAATGAATTTATTTGGGGGTAAGTTCAGTATAAATATCTACAACACATTGAGAGAGATTCTGCGCTTGGAAATACAAAGTCTGAAGCTCAAAAGAGAGGGTCTAGAGTAGTACCACCTACGTGGGGGAATTCCCCACCCTTTGAGTGCGGTTGATTTAATGGTTCAGATCTAATGAACAGAAAAGAATGGAAGTGATAGTTTGTGACTTCAGAGACCAGCTTATCAAAGACACTGTGGATCCATGCTTGCTTCCGCTCTTGGATCACTTGTTCTAGGGGAAGTCAATGGTCACATTATGAGGATACTCATCTATAAAGAGATCCACATGGCACAGAAGTAAATCCTCTGGCCACCAGACAGCAAGGAACGAAGGCCTCTGCCAACAGCCAGGTTGGTGAGACTAAAAGAGGATTTTGCAGCCCCAATCCAACCTTGAGGTGACTGGCACCCTATCCAATGTCTTGCCTGCAAACTCATGAAGTACCCTGAGATAGAGCCCCCAGCTAAAATGCAATAAGAAGTATATATTGCTTTAAGCCACTAGGTTTGGAAATGATGTTGTTATACCTAACACACAAGACCACATGCAAGTGCAAGGCTAGAAAGCGGCTTCTTCTCTACAGCGCCGGCACTGTAGAAGAGATCGGTAGACAACAAGTTCAGATATCGCCACCTGATGGTCAGGAATTCGGATTTTGTTACAAATAACAGTGGTCAGCTGCTGATTGGACTATTCACATGCTGTGTTTTGAAAACAAAGTAGCGGAGTTAAGGAGGAAATAAGATTCGTTAACAAGCGTTTAAGGTAGTCCAGGCAAGAATTCGTGTGCCATGAACCAGGGTGGAGGCAATGGGGAGTCAAATATGTGACCCCTCAATCTATATTTTGCAAGTGGTTAAAGATAAGAGAAGTAAAGAAAGAAGTAAGAATTTTTACCTTTCCCAAAAGTGTTCAGGCAAAGAGAAGGGGCCAAAGTATAAAGCCAAACAAGACAATGACCACCTGTTTTTTTTTTTTTTATCCTCACCCGAGGATATTTTTCCATTTTTTGTTCAGGTAGAGTGGGAGGGAGAGAGAGGAACAGAGAGAGAGAGAGAGAAACATCGATGTGAAAGGAACACATCGAGTGGCTGCCACCCGCACAACCGACCAGGGCCGGGGACAAACTGCAACTGAAGGAACGTGCCCTTAGCGGGAACCGAACCCGGGTCTCTCAGGACCGCAGGCCGACGCTCTAACCGCTGAGCCAAACCGGCCAGGGCGACAATGACCTTCTGAAGCCAGTGTGTGAAATGGTTTGAAATGAATGGAAAGGACACCGGCCCAGAATATATTGAAATCCACCGACAGACTCTGTGACTGCTTTTGATCCGGTTCCTGTGTGGGCACGCTGGCTGTGTTAACGTAGCCAAACGCTTCACAAGCAAAGCAAATCTGCATTCTCCAAAGTCAAACTAAGTCTGGAATTAGGTGAGGATAAAAATTGCTGTGCTTTGATCCAGGTTCCTACATTACATATATTATGTCATATAATTCTCAGAGCAACCTCATGAGAGAGAGGTCTGTTATGATTCTCACTTACAGGAAAGTAAACTGAGGCTCAGAGAGAATAAGGGACTTGATCAAGATCAAAAGAGCATGCAGGTGAAAGCGTAGGACTTGAACCCAAGTATGGCTAATACCAAAGTTCTTTCTCTTAACCACTAAGTTCCACTACAGAATGCAGCAGGCGCTCAATTAATTTTGAATGAATAAATGAATGTGTGATAGGATTCCTGTTTGGACTCCCCCCACCCTGCTCAGAGACCAGTGGCTCTCTGACACTTCCAACTGGCCAGCTTTGGGAGCTCCCAGAGACAGCTCCTTTGGATTAGGCGAGGCTGTTGACAATAACAATGGAAAACCGATCTCAAGCAATTTTATGGACAATTATTGACTTAGGAACATCAGGACCAGAGAGAAAGAATACAGAGGATTTTAATTTAATTTAATTTAATTTAAAATATAGAGGATTTGTAAATGGTGTCAAGAGCTTGCAGACGTAATGTGAGGATATGTGAATATTTGTTTTGGAGAGTTCTCAGGATGCTCGAGGGAGGGATAGGGTGGGCACTGAGGGGTTTTGGAGAGATAGAAATAGGTCAAGAACTTTGATTATAGACATAAAGTTCAGTTCATTTGTATTTGCAGAGAAGAAGGATCTGGTGACTTTGAGTTCACAGCAATGCTGAATTCAGGAAGCAATTTGTAGAGAACTGATAAGCCATCGATCTGAATAAACCTGAGTAGACTAGAATATAGAAGCTTAGAATTGGAAGCTCTTAGAGGTCGTGTCCTTTATTTAGCTCTCTGGCTTAGATGTGGACACTTCTTTTAGTAGGAGTGAGAGTCATTTCCCTCACACTGGCCTCAGAATAATTGAAACATTAGATTCTTTGTTTACGTCAAAATTCAACTTCCCACAGAATGCGAATGTTTTATGAATAGCTCTCACGTGTTTCTCTGACGTTAGCTGGAATTTGAGGTCAAAGACTTGGTTTATAGAGAATGGTCTAATATTTTGGAAGCATAATAATGAGGATAATGATAATAACTAGGTATTGTCATAACTACTATCGTAACTTAATTTCATAATTTGACTATGAATTAGTCATCGTTTGATATTTATGTCATAACATGAAATACCATTTTCAATAAGGGCTTTTGAATTAGTAAGATTGCCTAATTCCACAGAATTCAAAATCTTTCCAACTCTAAAGACTTTATTGAAAACAGAATTTGATGTTTGTACATACATTATCTCATTCGATGATAAGATAGGTTTTATGATCTACGCTTTGTGTGTGAGGACTAGTCATAACCTCAAAGAGATTAATGAACTTCAACATCACACAAATGATAAATGGAAGAGCCGGGACTAGAACCGGTGGCCTGTTGAACTTGTCTTCCCAACATTCACTCCACTTTTATTTAATATTACTTCAATTTCAGGTTTCACGTGGAAAATCAGTGCTTTTCAACATGAAGGTTATGGGTTGCCTTCAGTTGGGTCAACCACACCTCCAATGCCCACAGATTGTTCTCCGTCCAATCCAACCAGTCTTAGTGCTGCTCACAAGGCTTACTGCATTACCCTAGTCCTCCCACACTCCACCCAGCTCCTCCTCCTCTTTCTTTCTCCCTCCTCACTCTCATCAAGGTGAGACATTTTAAGCAATGATTGGAGGAATTCTACAAGTTCCCACCACACCATCTATCCATCTATCTGAATCTGTACACATGTTCTCTGCCTTGCCTCTCATTGTTGCGGATAAAATATCTATATGCCTATCTAACGCCAATTCTCATTGTATGTTAGATCCCAGGTTCCAATGGTCTCCAACCCCTGATCCAGGCAACGCCCCTCCCCCCTTTGCCGAGATCATTCCCATTAGTGCACAAACATTCTGTAATGTCCCTCATATTTAAAACAAAACAAACGAAAAAACCTCCTTAAACCTAGATGATTCTCTTTACTTCCTTTTATTGTAGAGACCTCGAAATGTTATCTGGAATCGCTGTCTCTGATTTATCTCCACCCATTCTCTATTGAACTTGATCCATTTGGGCAGTCACCCCATCACGCCCATGAAACTGCTGTTGTCAATATTTCCATGCGTAGGATGACAGCGCATCTCCGCGGTACAGACAGTACTGTTCTCCGGGAATAATTTTTCACTCTCAAAGTGTCTTGATTTAGATGATAAGTTATGTGTTTGCCCTTCTCATGACCTCCATGTTGATAAATCCAGCTAAATTCAGCAGTTCTCAGTGCTCATTATACTTAAGCTTAACACATATTATATCTATTTTTTTTTCCCACTTGTTTTCCACAATTTCACATTCTGGTGTACCTCTTATCTTTCTAGATGCTTCTTCTCAGTCTCCCAATTAGTGAGGGTTCCCATGTACCAGGGCTCCCCCATCTATACTCTTTTCCTTGTTAATCTCAACTGGTCTCATGGCTTTAAGCATCATCTATGCATTAGGTTTACCTACATTTAAATCTTGATCCTGTAATTTCCCCGGAACTCTAGACTCATATCCAACTATTTATCTAAAGAGTATCCCAATCATAACATACGCAGAAGTGAACTCTTGACATGCTCCCACAAAAATAATTGCGCTTACCCCAGTCTTCCCATCATAAGTCTGAACTACTGTTTGCAGGAAGCAAAAACCCTGACATCATCTTTGACCCTCGCTCTCTCCTCCACTGCTCTTTGTTATCAGATCCTGTTTGCTCCAACAACAAATCTGACACTTCTCCCCACCTCCACTATTTCTTCATGTATATCTCTCAATGTAGGTCTCCCTATTTCCATCTTGGCTTTCATAGGATGTAGTCTCGATAGAGCAGCCAAAACAAACATTTTCACAAATAATTCCTATTATACAGGGTGGGGCAAAGGTAGGTCAACCGTTGTTCCTATGGAAAATGATACAATAATTACTAAGTAATAAGACAAGCAGAAACTCCGCGTTTCGCATATTCACAACTCTAAACCTACTTTTGCTCTATCCTGTATGTCATTCTTCTGCTGAAAACCCTTTCGTGTTATATCTCACTCACTATAAAATGGAAATTCCAAGCTGTGACCCGCAGGCCCGCTATTTTCCTGTTCCATCTACCTCTCTGGTGTTACCACCTCTGTTCTTCCCTCTGTGATCCCTCCTGCCTCAGGGCATCACTGTTGCTCTGCTGGGATTATGTTCACACGTAACCTGAGTGACTGCTTCCCCTTGCCACTGAAGCTTTTTCTCATCGCCCCGTCCCAGTCCCTCCTTTCCTGTAGTAGACTTTAGGGGTGCTGTGATCAAACACCACAAACTGTGGCTTAAAAGAACAGACATTTATTCTTCCAGAATTTTAGAGGCTAGTGTCTGAGAGCAAGGTGTCATTCAGGCTATGCTCCCCCTGAGATTTCGGGTGGGACCTTCTCTTGCCTGTGTCTAGCGCTGGTGATGACCAGCATTCCTTAGCTTACAGTTGCATCATTTCAATCTATTTTCCTGTGTAACCTGTGGTCCTTCCAGTTGGTGAGTCTGTCTTCACGTGCCATTTCCTCTTCTTATAAGGACACGCGTCATAGTGGATTAGGGCCCAGACTAATGACCTCTTCTTCCCTTGATTACATCTGCAAAGACTCTATCTCCAAACAAGATCACATTCACAGGTATCAAGGGTTAGGACTTCCACGTATCTTTCTGGGGGACACAATTCAACCTGTAACCTTGACTCAGTATTTCTTGTCCTGCTTCTCCCATTGACATTCACAGAGCGCCCTGGCTGCTTCGGCTCAGCGGTTGGCGTGTCCGCCTGTGGACCAGGAATCCGGGTTTGATGCCTGCGAGGGGCACCTACCAAAAAAAAAAAAAAGAAGAAAAAAGAAAGAAAGAAAGAAATTTTCACATAGCACTTACTGTGATTCAGTTTATAGGACCTTTTACTTGTATATTATATTTCTGACTGTAAATATAACTTCTACAGTGACAGGGATTTTAACTTGTGTACCTTGATGTTTGTTACCCTGGTATTTAGAACAGACCCGAAAACAGAGAACACAGACAATAAATAGTTATTGTAAAACTGTTATTGCATAAATGTTGATGTTATTTTTTTCATCGATTCATCCAAGGGTCTTGAAATTTCAGGAGTGGAGGGGCGGTTGCATGTGCAGACTGAAAGAGCGTGTTGATTCTATTTCCTTTTGCAGGGGTGGGCACACTAGTGCCTCTGGGCCAAATCTGGGGTGCTGCCTGCTTCTGCAGATACAATTCTATTGTGATGCAGTGTTACTCACTTGCTTACACATAGTCTAATGCTGCTTTCCTGCTACAACGGCAGAGCTGAGTAGTTGCAACACAGCCCATCCACAAAGCCTAAAATATTTACTGTTTGGTAAATTTACAGGATGTTGGCTTACTTGGCAGACAAAGTTAAGTGTTCCGACCCCCGTTCTTCTCTGCTTCCATACTTTGCACTGTGGGGATTGTGGATCATTAAAAGAGGATCAGATTTAAAATGAATAAACATTTCTCAAGTGAAAATGAAATGAAGCAGGAGATGGTTTCCAGCAGACCGGTTAATTTAGACCACTGGGTGTCTCTCTTTCCCAAACTTTGCAAGTGAACGTTAACCAGACATCCGCCAACTGGGGCTGTGACATACCAGACAAATATTGACAGTTGCTAAGGCAACTGGGAAAAAGTATTGGCCAGAGGATAATATAGGCGCCAATGGTGCATGCCATGTTTCTCACACAGGAGACAGACGGAGAGAAAATGAATGAAAAATACATTTCAAGATCTCTTTTCAGTGGTGGCTGAAAAGCAACTTTAGCTGAAGTTTATCTTAACTCCTTCATTTTTCTTCCCTTGGAAATTAACACTTTGGGGACTTAGGGGAGGTCCTTCAGTGAGTTAACTTATGTCACAAGGTGGAAATCTGTTTGGGCATCAATGTTTCCCTTCTATCTATCCCTGGAATTTGCTATTCCAAATTGTATTAGGGGCAATGGAAGGCCATGTGTATTTCTTGGCTTGCCTGATCTTGTCACAAAAGTGGTTTCTGCAGCACCTCCTTCCAGAGATTTCTTATTAGTCAACATCAGAATAATTAGCCTGCCTTTTTCTTTGCCTCCTGGAACACAGTATGAGTGAGTTTTTAATTTGTGGTTCAAGTTTGGGCTTTTGACCGTGTGCTTGTGCAAAGCTTCTTATTGGTGGCTTTATTGACATTTGGGGCTGGATGAGTCCTTCTTGTGGGGTTGTCCTGTGCATTGTAGGATGTTTAGAAGCGCGTCCAGCCTCTGCCCGCTCGATCCAGTAGCAGCACCCCATACCTCCAGTTTTTAGGATCAAAAATGACCAGATGTCCCCTGGGAAGCACAATTATCCCTAGCTGAAAACGTTTTGCTAGTAAACCCTAAACCACATCTTCCTCAGGTTATTTTTTAAGGAGTCCTTGAATGGAGCTGGAATTTCAGAACACCCGTGGGAGAAATGGGGAAATTGTAGATTGTCCAGAGTGCAAAGTAGGACCTCAGTTTTTCATGAAATTAATAAATTTAGAAATGAAAAGGTTGCTAATACACCTGGCAAGGTTCGTCGGCAGGGACTGCTGGCATTCAGTGAGACACAAGCAGAGATCCCGTAAGCCCAGAGGAAACTTCGAGGTCCCTTTCTGCATGGATATTTAGGAGTCCTGCTGTTGTGATCTCTTGGATGGTGACACGTCATCCAGAATGGTCTCTGAACATACCCCTGCTTTGCTGTTCCCAAAGCCTTTCCAATGACTGAGTTTGGCTCTCTGAGTTCGGAGCAGCTGGGACTGATTAGGGCATGGCATCTAGGAAACTTCTACATCTGACATTTGTCTTCTAGAAAACCATCCGCCTGTCCACAGGCCTTGTGAACTGCCTAGTCTTTGAGAGCCTTCATGAAGGCTGAGTAATCCCATTTTCCCCACCGGACAGGAGGGGCTGGCTGAGGTCATTATGACAATTCATAAGCAACATGTTGGGCTGTAACTCCCAAAAGAGCTTGAAATATTGATTTTATGCATGTCATGCTAAAGATTGAGCAGTCGTAATCCTGTTTTGTATATTACTCCTTGAAGATTTCAAACAAGATGGCTTTGCCACCAGCATAGCTGACATATTCTAATTAATCTCTATGAAAAGAGTTCAACATGTTTAAATGAGCTCATCCAAATAGCGTCGGTTATCCTTCTGTGATACGGAGGATAAACGGGAAGGAAGCATGCTTTAGAAAGAAGAGAAGTCTCGCCCTCCTCATTTCTTCATTTTTCTTGGGTAGATTTGTCATCTGAAAAGTGGGTTATAATTTATAAACCCTATAATAGTGTGTTGCATAACATACTTTTCCATGTCTTGCAATATAGAGAAACAGGCATATTCCCAGTCTATGATGATGGGGTGATATTATCTAATCAAGATTGTCTTCTCCAAGATCTCTAAATAGATACTCTTTAAGAACTTTCTAGAAAAGGCTGAAGGCCACAAAACCAGCAAGACGCTTTGCTATTTCTTTGGAAGAGACAAAGAAATTGTTAGACCAAGTCTTACATAGTTTATGGGAAACATGACTAATGGTTCAAGTAAACTTATGACATTAATTTTGAGCTTACAGATTGCATAGTTTTCTCCCAAATGCCAGAATAATTAACTAAACTGTGAGAATTATAGAACTCTAAGGGATCTGAACAAGTAAGTAACATGGGCAGGAAAGCCAGGTCTTCAGTGAGCAGTTATGAGCACTGCATGAGATAATATGTGTGAAGATATTTGTTGTGGAAATCAGCCTAATTAGAGCTGGAGCTACCCTGTTAAGATGGCAGAGTATAAATCAGACCTGAGAAAGAGTCAAAGGCTCCTCCCTCAATAATTCTAGGGTCATTGTTTCCACAAAGGGTGAGGTCAAAGTCATGCTGAATAGAGACATATCATGTTTCATGGTATCAGAATAGACTGCGGTTTTGGGTTTTGGTTTCTTTTGTTTTTGTGGGGAAAACAAAATCCATCCTTGCCGTGAGGTACCCACCCTTCTTAGGTAAACACGAGGATATCAGCTGAACCTCTTGATGACAGGAGATGAAACTCAGAACACTCATTTTCTGCCTCATCCCTGGGCCTCTGGGACTGAGTTGAATAGACTCTCCATTAGCCTCAGGCTCTTGCGTTTGTAAACGCGAAGTCGAGATGGAGGAACTTTATGGGGAAGGGGTAAAGTTGTATGAGAGACCAGATTAGGCATTAGAGTGGAGAACTTGAAAGATGGTTGTGTGAAAAAAATAAGGACTAGGAGGGGAATATCGAGAATTCATCTGGAGCACCCTTCAAGGGTTACCTTTGCCAGTGAGATGGGAAGGATGTGTAAGCTGGACAAAGGGCACCTCTCTTCCTGTGACCTTGTACTGCTGTTTTGATATTTACCCAAGCTTCCCCTTTTTCTGCTCCCATCAGAGTTAGGCAGATATTTGGCATGAGAAAGGAAGGTGAAGTGGTTCTCAGGGAAGGGAATGTATGCACCTCCCAGCTGTCTTGTGAACTCTCGTGGTAATATAACTGAGGCAGCAAATATGCCCTCGCTCCACTGTAAATGACCGAAGAAAGCTGTTCCAACTATTGGGATGTTGGTCCAGGTCAGAGCCCCAGAATCTGGTAAAAGCAGCAGAGAACTTCTTTCCAGGCAGGAGGGAAAATAAAACAGTTATTTGAGTACCTTTTTTAGGTTAGCAGCACATATTTTTTTGTGATAGAAAAGTGAGATCTTGCTGTATTTGAGTTTGATAAGTGCTCAGGAAATGTTAGGGTAATTAATGCTCACGTAATAATATACTGAGTCTTCATGGGATTAAGTTTGGGGATTCCAAACATCAAGATCATGGAGTGAGAATAACACACACACCCTGGTTGTCCTAGTCAACTGAGTCAGGATAGAGAGAGCATTGTACATGGAACACTTCACTTTCTACCACCGGAAAGAATACTTGTAACAGGAGTTACACTCGAACACATTTGATAGCATTTCTACAAAGCACAAAAAACATACCCCAAAGTGTCTAGTCTGCTAGTGGTCATTTATTTTTTTAGCGAATTACCTCACATTGCTTGACCAGTTTTGCATATGGTCAACATTTTAAAAACCTAGCTATGATATTTCCTTCTCTGTTTGCAGCACAGTTAGGATATGTAAGCTTTATAGGAAGAATGTCTACAAGATGACAAACATTGACTTTTCCTGCTTATTGCTCCATTAATTATCCAGAGGGTTGGGACTGAAATGCCAAATGGCCTTTTTCAAATATCAAGCATCTGGATGATGAAAAATTGGAATATATACTCAAATGTCTTTGAGTTGTGTTGACAGCTAATGACCCCTAATAGTTTTTTATTGCAAATGGGAATTTAGAACTTGAAAATTACTTTTACACACATTTCCCCCCAGAGTTGAAGAGAATACCACCTTCCTTAAGCCATTGTGGCCTTAATTTTGATCAAATTTGGGGATCTGGTGTCGAAGGACCTCTGATATACAATGGTGTTACCGTCCTTTGTTATTCAGGCAAGGACAAAGAGAATTAAAAAAAAAATCAATTGGTCCTGGCCGGTTTTGCTCAGTGGTTAGAGCGTAGGCCTGAGGACCAAAGAGTTGCAGATTCGATTCCAGTCAAGAGCACGTACCTTGGTTGTGGTTCATCCCTGGCCCTGGTCAGGGTTGTGCGGGAGGCAACCAGTCGATGTGTCCTTCTCATATCAATGTTTGTCTCTCTCCCTCCCTCCCACTCTATCTGAAGATAAATGGAAAAATATCCTTGGGTGAGGATTAAAAAAAAAAATCAATTGAAATTATGTTGGTTTTAAGTCTAACAGCTCAAGTAGACTATCCAATTCCCATCCTCGATGGGCAAGCTGGGAGACAGTGGGCCAACCTAACTGGCCAGGCTCAAAAAGATGAAATGAGCGGATTTAGAGAGAGCATGGCTGGAGGACATACATCAGAAATTGGGCCCGGTTACTGCTTAGGAACAAGAATCAACAGAAACAATACACACTGAGGCACGGAACAAAAAGGAGGGTTGCTGAGAACCAGGAAGGGGGCATGGCGCAATAGGTGTGGGGAGGTGTGAACTCTGGACAAGTTTCTAAGGTAGTCATTAATGGAACTTTCCAGAATTTTAGCATCAATTTTTCAAAAGTCAAAATGTTTTCTTTAAAAGATTGGGAATGCTAGTCATAAACAGCCAGTTCTCATTTGTTTCTTTGTCCATTGATCAATAAATACCTTTATCCACCCATCCAACCTCTTCATCCGACAATCCTTCCATCCTTTCCTCAATGTATCCTTCCATTTTTTTTTTTTAATCCAACATTTGTTGAGTACCCATTTTGTGCAGAATTCTTGTTTGACATTTGGTAGAGGAGTGAAGAGAGTTGAACACAACCCGTCATGTAATATCTATGACCTATCACAATGGCTATCAGAATTTCAGATTGAGCTTGAAGGCTGCTCAGTGGACCCTATTATTGATGGATAAGGCTCTTTCTTAGTTGTCTTTATCTAGAGATTTCTCCCACGTTTGCTTTCCACCCCCTAAGTTTAGGAATATTCTCAAAGATGGTCTTCTAAACTTGATCGTGGCCGTTTGATGGGTTAGCCTAGAAAAGAGGCCATCGGTGGGCACATGGAACAAATGTCACAACTCAGTGTTTTCTCAGTGGATGAACAGACCAGAGGGTGCCCGCACTCCTGTGGATAAAAAGGAGCTACATACGAAACCTGACAAGCTCAGGGGAGGCCAGCATGACGAGCCTTATAAACTCGGAGAATGAACGTAACCACAATGATGGGCTGAAAATAAAAATTCCTAACTAAAAGGGGGTCTTGGCAGGTAGCCTCCTAGGCCTGTAGCTTCCTGGACAAAGGTCAATCTTGAATTTAAGTGAGCCTGTCTCTTGTCTTGTTTGCATCTAAAATAACATGCCTTTGAAAAATCAGAATAATCTCCTTTTCCAGACCCCAGAGGGGACACCCTTCCACCTGAGCACAGAACCCCTCATTGTTTTCTGCATACTTTCCCGATGTGTTGGAAATATTAAGTATTAACTACCCCGTACCCACCAAAGCAAAAGAAGTATGTGTCCCTCCTTTTTACTTTTTATCCAAACTTAGAAATTTCCCCAATTTGCTTCCCCCACCCCTTAATCTATCACCAACGGATTTTATGTTCCCTCCTTTGATTCTAATATATAAAATAAACTGCAAAACTGCCCTTCTCAGAGCATTTTCTCAATTCATTGGGATTTTGCTTCCCAGCGATTGTTGTCAATTTGGCTCAAAGAAGCTCATAAAAATTCTCTACAGGTTTGGATGTTTCTTATGTCGACACTTTCCAAAAATCTTTGGAAGAAGAGAAAGCAAGACTTCGATAACTTGGAGAAAGAGGAGAGTGGAAGGCAAACATGAAAGCCTGAAACAAAGCAACGCTCTTTTAATATTGCTCTAGGAGGTTCCTCGTGAGTTGTGATTTATCAACTATCCTTTAAAACCAAATCATGTAACCAGCGGGGAAATCTGAAAGAGCCAAGAACACGTAAAAGGCTTTTATTCTGCAGGAGACACAGATCTCAAGTAACTTAAAATTTGGCCAAGTTCCTATAAAAGCTTTAGATAACCAACAATAGCACATTTACCTCTGGGCTTACTGCCCACGTGCAAAATGCTACATATACCTAGCTAGCCAGGGTGGGGATGAGCGCTTGTTTCAAAAACCGGGGGTCTTGGCTGTAACTATATTTTTCAGAGTGAGATGTAAAATTCAGGGAACACCCAAGTCAAATAATACCCCCCCCCCCCCCGAATACAATAAAATACCTTCTCAGGACATTTTCAAAGCTATTTATCAAAGAAGAGAAAGTCACAGGATTAAGAAATAGTAGACAGTCAGTGAAGAAAAAAGGTGCATGCAACTTATAAGATTTGAGGGTCTTATACATTCACACTTAACTTATATAGAATTCAAGAAATGTATAAATCATACAAAGTTTGGGGAGAAAAAGATGCCCACTAGAAGGCAGGGCTTTGTGCTGTTAAAGAGGTTCATAGAAAATAATACTTGGGCTTTGCCTTTGTTAAAAGTTTGAGCAATTTGTATTGCATTAACCCTCTTAGGGTGATAATGAAGTTCACCTCTTTTGTTGAAGAATCTGTTCAACATTGTAAGAATTCATCTGTGATGACCAACCTAAGACAAGAAAAGGTATATGGTCAGACCTTAGACAATCCCAAGAGTTGATTGACTAAAACTATTAACTAATTAATACATTTTCTTGGATATATAGTACAGGTTGATTTAAAAAATGTCCATGAGGTTCTACCAAATGGATGAGTTGTTTTTAATATATTAAATGGGCATTAACTACTTAGTGACTTGGATTAGAAGCATGTTGTTTGAGTGAAATGACCCATTTCAAAAAGTGATCTGACCAATTCAATGAATCTGTCTACAGTGCTTTGTTTTTATAGATGCACCTTGATATCTTAACTGAATAACCTGACAAAGCAAGTGGTCTAAAAATAATAATAATAATAATAATAATAGCAAGTCAAATTCGTTGACTGATGGGATACAATTTTAATAGCTGGTTTCCTGGGTGACTTTTTCACATGTCTACCAGTATGGGGGATGTGGTGTACATGCAGTTTTAATTAATACTTATGTTCTTCTTTCATCACCGCAGTGCCTAGAGAGACCAGAGTAACTCTGAAGGCGATGGTGTTATTTGTAATCCCCAAACCAGAGTGTTTCTATTGCGATGAATTCAGCCTTTGGAATGCTCATTATAATAAGGAAAAAGGAAGCAAAAGAGCACTACAAGCCCCTGGGGGTCAATGGTTGGTTGTGCTGCAAGGAGTCTGGCTTCTACAGCCAGCTACCTCGAGTCTGAATCCTTGTCGGTCTCATCTGTACAGTAGGGCGACAATACTCATCTGATAGGGTTGTCGTGAGGAAAAGTAAGGCCATAAAGACGGTATTTATAGTATATGGCATGCAGTAGGTCTTCTATACTTGTCAATTATGAAGTTACTGAATTCAACATCCTCATTTTGTGGGCATTAAGTCCAGGAGGCAAGAAACTAGGATATGGCTGGGTGTTCTGACTCCAAGTTCATTGTTTTCCAATATGTTTGACTACTCTATTTTTGCCTTGGTTGAAGACGCATGGTGTAAGTGCAGACTGGGTGAAAGAGGTTGGGGTAGAGCTTAGTGGAGAGCATTTTGTGGTGGGCCTTGAATGATAGACAAGATTTCAAAAGGTGAAGCTAGTGGAGGAAGGACATCCCAGGTAGACAATACAGCAACAGTTAGAACCTCAACATACTAGAACTTGAACCCTCTTGGCAAATGGAAAAAGATCTCAGCATGATCCCTCTGAATAAACCATTAAACATAGGTATGGGGCTGGATAGTTCTCTTAGTGAATGAGGACTTGCGGAGAGACCTTTGAAAACCCTACCTCACTGTGTATTTCTAAAACCTCCCAGCTATGTGTTTAATAGGCACAAGAAACTCCACTCCCCATGGTTGCTGCAGAGGGACCTCTGGAAGCAGCTGACCTCCAGATGAGAAATTGGCTTCTATAGACAGTAAGGCAGAGATCAAGGGCACAAATTCTGGATTCAGAATGCAGTGCTTCAGATTCAGGCTTTTCAACATAATAGACTCATGAGCCCGTGCAAGCTGTGTGTCTCCCCAGAACTTTGTTTTCCTCGTCTGTAGTTTTGAGATAAGGACTAAAGTAAATGAGATAATCCATGGAGAGCACTTTGCATATTGCCTGGCCCCTAAGGAGCTTGTGGATATTAGTTCTCTTCTTCCTTCACCTTCTCATTTCCTCATCTTCCTTCTAAATTTTATGTATTCTGAAATAAGTTATTTAAAAATAGTTTTGCATTTCTGAAAGTGAGATGAGTCTTACAACTGATGGTGTGTCCTAGGTAAATTGGCAGAATTTTTATGTCTTTTTAAGAAAATTGATTTTAGAGCGAGGAAGGGAGGGAGAGAAGGAGCAAGTGTGAGAGCGAGATAGAAACGTCCATTTGTTCCACTGATTCGTGCATTCATCGGTTGTGTCTTGTATGCTCTGACCAGAGACCGAACCCGCAACCCTGACGTATGATGATCTAACCAACTGAACAACCCGGCCAGAGCCATTTTATGACTTTTTTTTTGTATCCTTACCCAGAGACATTTTTGCATTTATCTTCAGTTAGAACAAGAGAGAGAGAGGGAGAAAGAGAAAGAGAGAAACATAGATGTGAGAGAGACACATCGACTGGCCACCACACACACAACTCCAACTGGGGCTGGGGCCAAACTGCAACTGAGGTACGTGCCCTTAGCAGGAACTGAAGCCAGGACTCTCTGGTCTGTGGGCCAACGCTGAGCCAAACCGGTCAGGGCCATTTTATGACTTTTTGATCCATAAATTAATAGCACATCTTACATCAATGGCATCTAAAATGAAATAAAACTTGGAACTATTTTTATTATTACTGCTCATTGGCTAAGGAGATACCAGAGGCTACAGTGTAAATGTACATCATTCCGGAGCACCCATTTTTCTTGAAATTTGGGTGGAAAAATGGAATAAGTTAGCCAATTTAAGTAAATGTAAATGTAAAAATACCATGTAAAAACAAACATGGATGTACTAAAGAGAAGTCCAGATTTACCCACATTTTTAAGAGAAAATTGTGGCAGCCACAGATGTGCTGGATTTCTGCTCCATGTTCATATGCTCAGCTGCTGGGGTCGTGTGATGGGAAAGGTTGGGAAGCACAGTGGGAAGGAAGCAGTGGCAAGGACACCAGACAAGGTCCCTGTCCCCGTGGAGCTTAGAGTCTAGCAGGGAGCAGACATGAAAACCAGTGGCAGAGGGAGTGTGTTTTAGTGACTCTGATAGTAACTTTGTTACAAGGAGCGACTGGGCACAAACGAGGGAGTGCCCAGTTCTGTTGGGGGTCAAAGGGTGCCAATCAAGAAATCTTGGAGAAGGTGAACTTAAGTAGATTCTTGAATAATGACATGGAGTTTTGGGGGATGACAGGGTACATTCAACGGGATCCTTGGAGCTTTTATTCCTTCTCCTGGCTGAGATGCTCTGCAAAGTATTGGAGAAGATTCTGCTGAACTTTCAGGGGAACTAGAACTCGAATGCACTGGGATCTGCTCTGCCAAGGTCCTCTAAGGATCTTGTGGGTGGCCTTGCTTCAGGAGAACAAATCTGGGTCAGCTTGGAGCGTCTGACCCTTATTTAACCCACATGAAGAGCGGTGTAACCTCTTCCAGACTTTAGAATTTATGCTACAAGCGGAGCCTGCTTCTCAGATTTTGCTAATAAAATATAAGTCCAAGTAACATCCTCTTCTTGGATCATAAGACATTTATTTCCAGGCTCCTTTCAGGAGAACCATGGGCCATTCATTCTGTGAAACTCCGCCATTTGACTGGAACTGTGTATTCTTTTGTAGAGCAACGGGGGCTGAAACTCAGACCTTCATTTTCTTGTCCTAAGGGGAAAGCTACACATCCCTTAGGAAGAATGACACAACATTGCCATCCTTACCCTTTGCAATTCCAGATTATCTCTGGAACAGCTGGCTTCATGGAACAGTAATTCACAGTCCTCAGCTGGATGGTTGCAGAGAATTCTTCATTATTGAGCTCACCAAGTGCCAGCAGCATTATTGAAGTGATATTTGAATTCGGTGATCCCTCCATGGGCCAGACAGCACAGCACTTGCCTGTAAGGACCATGTGGTGTGGTTAAGACGAATATATTTCCAACAATAATGAATCTTCAGACTAAGCTCAACAGCACACAACCAAAAGGATATATTGTTTTGATGATTTGACTTACGACATTGAGCATTTTAGAGTGAAACCAGTTTGGAAGCATGACTGACAGTGTGTACCTGCCTACAAGGAAATACAGAAAGAAATCTAGTGCTGCCCAGAAATCTCCACCAAAAGATTTATTGATAATCTCATCAAGCACAGATAAGTATGTGTCATGGTATTTCCTTGCATCGTTAAAGATGTCCTTGCCGCGTTGTTGAATCAAATCCTTGTCTGGTAAAAGAAAAGAAACATCCCCAAATACTTTTCAATGAAGTGTGCCTTATCATTAAACCTCAATTAAGTGCTTTCAAGATTTCACATTCACAGAATGATCTCAGCGATCTCACAGCTTTGCAATGCTGCTTCTAAAAGAGAACATTTATAGTTTGGGAAAATAGCACAAAAATGAAAACTGTTGGAATTGTTTTGGTTGCTGAAAATACACTTGGCCGCAGCGTTGTGGCACTGTGGAACGGAAAGAGCCTTGGCTCTGAGCTCAGGCAGACCCTGGGTTTGAATCCCAGCTCCTTCATTTACTGTGTCCTTAATAGGTCATTAGAGTTTCTGAGTCTCTTCGCCTTTTCCTGTAAAAATGAGGTCAATGAAGTCTGCCTCTGAGCATGACATTCCTGGCTCTACTGGATCCAGAGTAGCAGCTGTCATGTGCAGGCCTACTACGTGCCTAGAATCGTCTAGTGCTTATGAATGCATATTATCTTACAGCAATATGTGGTTGATTCTTAAAGGGACCAACCTGTCCCAGGCTGTCCCAAACTAGCCTGATTGTACAACTGAAATTCTAGAGTCCCAGGGATCCTCTCAGTCCAGGACAAACTAGGGAAGCTGGTCACTCGCTCAATATTATGGTCTCATCTTCCAGGTGTAGAAGTGGAGGCTCAGAGGGTATATGCAAATTTCAGAGGGTATGTGCAAATTTCGCAGTATTTCACAGCTGGGAAAGAATAGGTTCAGCGTTCAAAGCCAGGTTTGACAAGCTCCCAAGCCTGGACTCTTTCTGCTGCCCTGAACTCTGTTCAGTAAATGTTGCTATCCTTGCTGTATTACTAGGACGTTCTAGACTTAGCAAATATTTGTAGATCAGATCACATTTTGTTCAACTGTCTTTAATTATAATTTCAGGAATGCATGTGTGTGCATGTGTGTGTTAAAGAGTGGAAACTGTTCTACAAGTCATAGTGATAATGAAAGTTATAGTGATAATACTAACGAAAATGATAGTTTAAAAGCCTAACATTTATTTCAAAGAACATTGTATCTTTTGTCAATGCATGGTTCATTCATTCTTCCCCTTATTCATGTATTCGTCCCCTTATTCATGTATTCGTCCATTCCACAGGTATACAGTGAATTCCTATTGTGTGTTAGGTATCAGGAGATACAAAGAAGGCCAAAGTGCTGGTTTCAAGCTGCTAGTGCATTGGGATTTAAAGAATCAACTGTAGCCCTGGCCAGTGTGTCTCGGTTGGTTGGGCATCATCCTTGTGCACTGAGAGATTGCCAGTTCCATTTCCCGTCAGGGCACGTGCTCAGGTTTTGGGCTCTATTGCTGGTGGGGGGTGTGCAGGAGGCAGCTGATTGATGGTTCACTCTCACATCAATGTTTCTTTCTCTCTCTCCCTTCTTCACTCTCTAAAAATCAATAGAACATCTTTAAAAAAGAGAATTAAGCCTTGGCCGGTTTGGCTGGGCGGTAGAGTGACGGTTCACGGACCAATGAGTCACGGGTTTGATTCTGGCCAAAGGCACGTACCTCGGTTATGGTTTGTCCCCAGCCCTGGTCAGGTCGTGTGGGAGGCAACCAGTTAATGTGTCCCTCTCACATCGATGTTTCTTTCTCTCTCCTTTTTCTCCTTCCCACTCTGTCTGAAGATGAATAGAAAAAAAAATATCCTTGGGTGAGGATTAAAAAAAAAGAGAGAGAACTGATTGTAAAACAGTGTGAGAAGTATGACAGAGAAGCAAGTCCAGATGTTCGAGTTCTCGCCCACCTCCCCTCACATAGGCTCCAGCGCAGAGATCTTCAATGAAGCTCCAAGCTTATTCCTGCCATGTTGTTTGCACCAGCTTTACCTCTTCCTGGAGGATTCTTTCTCCTAATCCTGGTCCTTCAGATCCAAGATGAAATGTTGCCTCTTCAGAAAGAACCCCCTTCACCACTTTGAGCCAAGTTAGTTACCCAGACATACATTCTCTATTCTATTGTTCTGTCTTTTTGTTTTTTGTTTTTAATATATGTTTTATTGATTTTTAGAAAGAGAGGGAGAGACAAGGAGAAAGAGATAGGAACATTGATGTGCACGCCCCCTGCTGGGAACTGAGCCCAAAACCTGGCACATGCTCTGACCGGGAATTTAACCGGTGACTCCCTGGTGCGTGGGTCAATGCTCAACCACTGAGCCACCGGCAGGGCAGATGGTTCTGTTTTAATGACCTTCCTAGAGTTTATTTATGGTTATTTTATATTTATCTTGTTTAGATTTTTTTTGTTTGTTTGTTTCCTGCTTTTTGTCTGCCTTTGCCAACAGAATGTAAATTCCAGGGAGAGAAAATAACTTATTTATTTTATTGTTAATTACTAGTATTTTTTCATGGCTATACTCTGGGAACCTAAAACAATGCTAGGCACACTGGAGCTGTCAGAAAGCATGTTTTGAATAAACAAAAGGAATGAATTAATACATGTTTTGGATGCTGGAAAGAGCAGCCAATTCATCATGAGCGAGCGGAAGTGTGAGGGGAAACTACTTGAAGGTGAATTCAGCTTGACTTATTTTTCCTGCTAATAATGGTAGCATATTCTCAGTTTTTAAAAACTTAGTCAAAAAAAATCACAAAAAAGGGAAAAAATAAGACCAACATAGTGAGATCAATAAAAGTAAGACTTGACATAATCACAGATAATACTTTGTTGCAGTCTTTTCATTCCTGGTCATAGATACTTTTGAACAAAACCAAATCACTCTTTTCCTAGTTCTTACCTTTCTAAGGGTAAATATTTTCCGGCATCTTCATTTTAAAGGTTGCTTTGTTCATCATCTAGTAGATGTCCGAGGATTTAGCTAGCTAGCCAATCCTGCGGGACCTCTGAGGGTTCCCATCTTGCCATGACTGGTAATATGGAGCAGCCTTGCAGCTAGATCATCTTTGCATGGATCCATTTGTAGCTCAATAATAGAAGCCAAAGTACTTTGATCTGAGTTCTAGACCCTCCAGTTTGTTTATCCATTTATTTTTAAATTTTAAAAAATTTTCTCACTGTAATATGGGGAGGAGAGCCTACTTTGTAAGGTCTGTCATGCAAAATAAATGATATTATAAAGGTCAAGTTCTCAGCACAAAGTATATGATACGTGTTAGCTTCCCTTGATAACTTCCTTTGAAGTCCAATTGACTTTCTAATCTGTCTTAAGGGATGAAGAGAAACTAGCTAAAGAGATGTGTGGGAAGGAAGTTAAGATGGGGAAGTTGGGAGGAGAGAAACATTTTTAATTTAATTTTTTTAATCTTCACCCAACAATATTTTTCCATTGATTTTCAAATAGAGTGGGAGGGGGGAGAGAGAGAGAGAGAGAGAGAGAGAGAGAGAGAGAGAGAGAGAGAGAGAGAAACAGAGAAATATCGATGTGAGAGGGACACATCCATTGGTGGCCTCCTGCATAACCCCAACCAGGGCCAGGGATTGAACTGCAACTGAGGTATGTGCCCTTGACTGAAATCGAATCTGGAATCAAACCCATGACTCTTTGGTCTGGGGGCTGATGCTCTAACCACTGAGCAAAACCGGCCAGGGCGAGGGAAACATTTTTTAAATTATGGAAGAATCAGTATAGACCCACAGCACCAGCCAGAACTAACACACGGAGCTTGTATTCACTGTGCCCCTCGCGCCGCCCCGTGGCAGCCCCGCTCTGCACGGCCACAGAGCAAGAGCAGGCTGGTCCAAATAATGCTGCTGGTGCAAGCTGGGTAACGGGGAGAATAGAGAGCCCTTTAGCTGGATTAAAGAGGCTGGAGAGGTGGGTTTTGATTGGTCCAACAAGAAATTCAATTTTTAACATACAGCAGTATCTAGCAGATTGCCCAGAAAAAGAAGATCAGGGCTTGTGTTGTTGGTTTGAATAAACATCGTGGAGAATAGAGGCTTTGGCAGTAGAGATCACCTAACTCAGGAAGAGACGTGGTCTGTGTCCCTCATGATAAGAAGCTGTGAGTTCATCTAAATGTACCCACTTTACTTTCAGTGCTTGGTGTCTGATTTAAGTAGTCCATCTTAATTTTATTTATATGTATATTTTCAATATGTGCAAAGTAACAGCAAAGTCACACTCTGATAAGATCATGTTTATTTAGTGCTTTCTGACCGAGTAGAGAAAGTAAAAAGAATATTTAAAAAAACGTATAATTTATATTTACATAAATACTTTGAAGGAGAAATGGTGAACCCATCTGGTGACATTAGGAGAGTGTATACGGTTGGGTTGGCAGCCTATCTTCCAGCCTGACCAATGAGATAGACGGATGTATACGCACACATCTGGTTTGTGAGTTTGCATCATTAGGGCCTGAGGGTACGTTACGGGCAGGTCTATGATGCGTTCTAAGCTCCTCTCAAATCTGTGTTACCATGCCAGCCCACTTAGGTCAGTGTTATTGTTTTGTTTTAAAATTTCACTACAGGCACATTTGAAAGTCATCCAAGGTGATCATCAGGTGCTTTGGGCCTCAGTTTCCTCATCAGTGAGATGAGAGGGTCTCTGCTGACCGGCTCTGCTTCTTCGGAACTAGAGCACCAGTGAGCCAGCAGCCACAGCAAGTGTCTGGGGGCTGGTAGGGTGCAGTCATCGTCATCTCTATCAGGGGACTTTTCTGCTCAGCTTCTTTCTATTGGAAAGGAGTCAATTTGTCTGAAATGGAGCAGGTTTATGCCACCAGTCTGCTCCCTTAGTTAACTGTGACATCGTATTACTGCAGATACAGCTCGTTGTGTAGTGTACAACTAAACACAAAACCAATAGTCTCTGGAGTTCACGTTGAACAGCTCTGTGTTCCTCGGATCTTGGACTTGGAAGTTCAGCGTCAAGGAGCTCAACAGAGACCCCTCAAGTCAAACCTCAGTCTACGGTGAAAGATTTGTGATGACATGGTCAGTATGATGCTGGGATTCCCTGTGTCATTCCTTACAGTGACATTTCCTTGAAATTGCACTAACATATAACAAAAGTAGATGAGTGTAATGCGATGCCGTCTACACAGTAAAACCTATATCTGACTTCTTAATTGATAGAAATGTCCATTTGCAGTAAACACCATAGAACAGTAAGTCATCCCTAAGCACTATCCTGAGCTTACCTTGATTCCAAGTTTACAGTTAATCATATCTTTCATTAAAAAAAAAAAAAAAAAAAAGACAGCTATAACTGACCTCATATGACCACAGAAAATACATACGACTCAGGGGTGAAATCATAATTCTCGTCATTTTCCTTATATGCTTTGGATGATGGGTCACGCAGTAGCTACAGTTTGCTGCTGTAGGTGAGCTTCTCCAGGGACCCACGTTACATCTTCCCCCTGCTGGTGTTAGGCTTTAACTCTTGGAGGAAAGCCTCGCTGTGAGGACAGTTGTTGTGACAGGTGCAGGTCCCGATGACCATCACTGGTTTCTTGATGATCTGCCCGGGGGAGCACTGGAACTCCACCTGGATGGTTTTGGTGTTGTGGGGGGTGCAGCACCGGCCGTCGCTGCAGACCCCACAGTACCTGGGCTTGTAGGTGTGCAGGCTCGTGCAGTTCTTGAACTGCAGGTGGATGGCTTTGAGGGACTTCGTGGTGCGGAGACACTTTTTTCCTTTCTAAGAAAGAAGAAAAGGAGTAATGCATGGGTGGCTACTGCTCCTCCCAGGGACTATTTTAGGCTAGTTGCCTGCCCAATATCCACTGCTCTTCCTTCTTTGCTAACAGAACATTAATTTGTTTCGGCAGCATGGTCAGCTAAAGGTATTTGCTCCTCCAGAATATCTGGGAGCTTGGGACAGCCTCGTGACAAAGTTCTGGCCAGTGATGCATAAGCCAAGGGATTCTGGGAAATCCTCTGCCCTTCAGACAGGTACAGTTCTTGACTGCTTCCTGCATTCATTTTCCTTCTTGCCTGGAATGTAGACACCATGCCTAATCTGGCATAGCCATCCGTCTTTTGATCTCGGTAAAACATGAGGGTAAAAGCATACGTGGGATAAAGAAACCTAAACTTTTAAGCCACTGTGACAGAGTTTGGTGGTGTTTTTAGCCAAGTGCATTCCTAGATGTTACAAAGTGAAAGAGAATGAATCTGGCCCCCTTGCAAGCCTCCTAATGTTTCAAATATGTTTCAAACATTAACTCACGCAACGTTATCAACCCCATTCACTGCTGTGAGGAACAGCTGTTCACGTAAAGAATCGCTGCCCCAGTTTTATAGATAAATAAATGAAACCTCAAAGGGCTGAAGTGATTGAAAACATCTAGTAATTGAACGTGTCTGCTGCAATGCCCATTTCTGCTACTGTACCACAACCTTACGAAAGTCCAAAACAATGACATTTAAGGTTATTTGCCATGAAGGCAAAGTAAGTGGGGGAATTTATTGAATATTCCATTAGTAGTGGTTGATGAGGATCCCCAGCATTGATAGTTCATCAAGGAATAGACCATATGTTTATTTCCCACTGGGATTTCTTCACCTACTAATTTGCCACAGTTCCTGCTGCTCGTGACCTTCCTGGGCACAGGCTGCAGCTTGTGGGCGAGGAGACCGGGAATTCCCTAAAACCAGCGGTTCTCAGACTTCAGTGCACGGCCAAGTCGTCAGGAGGTTTTGCAAAAACACAGATTGTTGGGCCTTAAATCCAGGGTTTCTGATTCAGGAGGTCTGATGTGGGCCCCAGTAAACTGCATTCTAACACATTCTGAGATGCGGCTGCTGGTCTGGGGACCACACTTTGAGAAGTACTGTCTGACATTTAAGAATCTCTCAATTAGAAAGTATTAATGGCCCTGGCCGGTTTGGCTCAGCAGTTAGAGCGTCGACCTGCGGACCAGAGTCCCGGGTTCAGTTCCCACTAAGGGCACGTACCTCGGATGCCGTTTGTCCCCATGTGGGTGGCGACCACTCTCTCACATAGATGTTTCTCTCTCTCTTTTCCTTCCTTTCTCCCTCCCGCTCTATCTGAAGATAAATGCAAAAATGTCCTTGGGTGAGGATAAAAAAAAAAAAGAAATAATTATTTATGTATTTTCCTAGATTCCAAAAAAATTTCTAGAACCTTTATGAAATATATATACCATGAATAAATATTTTAAACATAATATCTCCCAATATTAAACTGGATACAAGAAAAAAATATAAATTTTGGTTAAAGAAACAAACAAACAAAAAGCAAAATTTTAGAGGCATGATCTGGAAAAACCTTATTTAATAAAGAAGTTACTGTGTCTTTGACAATATTTAAGGGTTTCTTATTTCTTCCTTTTTCATATTTAATATTTAGTGTATATTCTTGTCAACAGCCACATCCCTTTGTGTGTGTGCATGTGTGTGCACGCTCGTGTGAGAGAGAGAGAGAGAGAGAAAGAGAGCGAGCGAGCTAGAGAAACAGAGACAGAGAGAGACTGCTTTGTGCATGACCATGTTACAGGTATGTTAGAATTCCCTTACATGTAGGGAGGTGCATATAATTTTAGGGATAAAGTGTTTCTGGGTGTTCTTTCTAAATCTATGAAAGAAACATAGTTAGGATGGACCTCAAAAAGTCATACAGCTCGGCAGCGATATAATGAATGTAACTACTGGAGACTCTTACTTAGCAATAAGCAGGAACTTTAAGCGATGATGCCTAGTGTGAACAGAGCAATCTGTGTCCAGCACTTTGCTAATTCATCCGATTTAATCCTCATGACACCGTTGAGGTAGGTACTGTCAATGACCCTATTATGTGGGGGACAGAACTGAGGCTTAGAGGTCAAGACAATTGCCCCAGATCCCGCAGCTGGATTGCGTGGGAAGCCGGGATTTAACGCCGGGCTGGCTGGCTCCACAGACATGCAGACGTTTCATTGCACGGCACGGCTTTGTTTACGTTTGTACAAGGTCCATCTAGCAGTTTAATTTTGGGGTTTGTATGTTATCTAGGGTTCTGGTAACAAGGCCTGTGATGTCTCAGGAACCAGGCCAAGCTTCTGACCTGCATGCCTTATACTCAGCGGTAACACACTGAGTTGATATAATACCAGCAAAAAAGCAAAGAAATGCGCTATTTTGTTTGGCATATATAGGG
Source organism: Molossus molossus (assembly GCF_014108415.1). Classification (NCBI taxonomy): domain Eukaryota; kingdom Metazoa; phylum Chordata; class Mammalia; order Chiroptera; family Molossidae; genus Molossus; species Molossus molossus. Next base: position 59,839,079 of record NW_023425351.1, on the reverse strand, counting down.
TTACACTGGCAAATGCCCTGGTCCCACCGAGCTTTTAAAATACTGAACATAATTCCCAGACAGCCATCCATTTCTTCCTCAACAATGTCTCATCGAGCACACACTGTGGACCAGGTGGGGTGCTGGGACTGAGGGGTGAAGAAGGCAGATGTAATTCCCCCTCTGTTGCTTACTCCAGGTTGAACCCGAGGGGTGACGGGGACTGAGGTCAGAAGTGACCTCCGAAAATCATCTACGCTTGGCAATGGACTAGCCAGTTTTTCCGGGAATGGAATGAGATGCGCCATCCCCTTCTCAATTGGGGACATGATGCTAATTGTCCAGCCCTTCCCTCTTTACCTGTGAGCCTGCTGTGAGTTGCTTGGGATGTTTCAATACATTAAAGAGAGAGAGAGAGAGAGAGAGAAAGAAGAAGAAGTTACACTTACTCAGGAACCTCTCTGCCTTGTCCTTGGGGTTAACTCCCAGCCGGAGCTGACCTCTAGTCACTACAGTCACTGTGCTTTTCCTAAAGCCCCGGCCCTGGCTGCCTCCTCGGTGATGGGGGCCACCTCCAGGCTCCTACCTTGTCTGTCGGTTGCCTGTGCTCCTGTTCGCAGGGCCGCACCATGCAGAGCCGAGTCCGCTTCACCATCTCGCACTGCGGATTCCTGTTGGTGACCTGGGTGGACAAGCCCATGCCACAGCTCTTGGAACACGCGCTCCACTCTGTGGTCTGTTCAATGCAGTTGATGCTTGAGTCGGAGACTGCAACCCCCAGGGTGGTTTCTGTCCTGTAGGCTGTGATGAACACAAAGAAAGACAACCAGGTGGAGTGAAACGTGGGGATCACGAAGTGGTCCTGTCCACCATTGTTAGAAAGAAGGTCTCAGCCAATCCTGTACCTCCTAAACCACAGGTGTTCTCAGGGACAGAATGGATCACTGGATTTATAAACCCCAAACAGGTGGCACAAGCCCGGCATGTTGTAGGACTTCAGGAAATCCTTGTGGAATGACTGTTTAACTTGTCCTTAAGAAGCTTAGGGCCCTGGCCAGGTGGCTCAGCTGGTTGGAGTGTCTTCCCATACACCCAAAGGTTGTGGGTTCGATTCCTGATCAGGGCATGTACGGCAGACAACCAATCGATGTTTTTCTCTCACATTGATGTTCCTCTCTCTCTCTCTCTCCACTTTCCTCTCTCCATAAAATCAATAAAAAATATCCTTGGGTGAGGATTTTTTTTTTTTTTAAAGAAGCTTAGGATAACCTGTCTTTAAGAAGTCTAGAAATTTTAAGAATATAGAACAGTTTAGGATCCACAACCACTCCATAAACTACTGTGTTTTCAGTATGTGATTTTGAAAAAAGAGCATGATAAAATTTTAAGTGAATGAGTACGTAGAACCAACCATCTCAAAACAGCGATGAAAGCAATACTTTGCCTTGGAAAGGTAGAACTGGTGACTTGGGTTATGGGAGACAGACACTTGGACTTTGATCACGAAAAGCTGTGTCCCAACACTTCGTGTCATGACTTGAGGCACATCTCCTCCTCTGCAGGGCAGCTTTGCTATCTGGAAGGCTAATAGTTTCTGACCTTGGAGACGCTGTAAGCTCTCCATACCACCAGTATATATAATCTGGCTGATTGATGGCTTCTAAAATATTCTCTCCTGGCTTGAGTGTCCCTCCCCACCCAAAACTAGTTCCTTTATAAGATGAAACAAAAAGAAAAGCAAAACAAAGATCCTGAAGTGTCACCTGAGCCTGCCTACAGCACCTGGAAAGGTGGCATTTCTCTGTGACGCCTGTCCAGTGACGAGTGGCATTCTTTAGGGAGGCTGGTCCCGAGAGCGCACAGGTAGTGTGCAGAATCCACAAAAGAAAGAGTGATTTTTTTTTTTTTTACTTGTGTCTTTGTCATGTGAATCAAGGTCAAGTGGGATGGACTCAATGGTAGTCCTGCAATAAAACAACATCAGGCCCACTGCTGAAAAGATCCACGGAGTTTGGCAGGTTCTCTAGGAGAAACTGTGTGCACTTCACTCACTTGGCTGGGACTCAGACCCGTGGTGTGTGGTCGCAGTGGGCAATCTGGAGTCCACAGCTGAGTGGCCAGAGTGGAGGCCAGCTTCTCACTGCAAACCCGACAGAGCACGCGAGACGCCTGCCCACATGCGTCCTGTGCTGGGACCTCCTTCCGGTACCCCGTTTCTCGAGTTTCTCACCTGGAAGGGCATGCAGGTCCCCTAAGGCCTCTGTGTCGTTTGCGTCACAGATCCACTTTTCGCAGCACTCCCCGGGCACTTCAACTTTTCTCGGAACCGGGCAGTCAGGTTGGGGTAGTAGCAGGTCCTCGTCACAGCGAGGCACACAGCCAATCTGCCCATCTTGGCAGGTGCACTGGTATTTGCAGCTGGGCTGAAAGGTCTCTCCGCTTTGGTAAATGACCCCGTCGAACACACAGTTATCTCCCTCTATGGCTAGAATATTGGGGAAGCGGGGCCGAGAGTTAAGGGGGAGAGAAAAACAAAATCATAATGCCTTGAGGGAGCTACATAAGGTGTGTTGCACATGTTCCAAAGCCTAAGTTGTTCACTGTCTAGTTGAAGGAGTCTGGTTTCTTACCCATCTCCAGCGGAGACACCCTCATGGACGCTACCAGAGAAAGAGGTGGTCTTTTATTTATTTTTTTAATGTAATCTCAGGCTGCAATATTAGAAATGTCCAAATTGGGGAGGGGGAGGGGACTGCATGCTGCAGGCTGTATAGATCAATAAGCACAGGCCATCTCAACCAACGTTCACTGAGCACCTACTGTGTGCCCGACCACAACTAGCTCTAGTTCCAAGTACAAGGTTCATTTCATACCAAGAGGCAGTGTTGTCGCTCATTTTATGGATGAGGAAAGAGGTGTACGACTGAGAAATGACGCTCCCAAGGTCCCCATAGCATGTTCCCAATGATACACTTATTTTCCCAGAAACACCTCAGATTTTCCTAATCCAGCAGCTTACAATTAAAAGAAGAAGAAGAAAAAGAAGAAAAACATACATGTTCTCCAAATAGGTTAACTGGTCAACCTGGGCAGAGAGAGTTAGAATTCTTTGGCATTCCAGCAGACAAAAAAATCATTACTAGCTGGGAGAATGAAGTAAAAGCCGATTCCAAAGGAGGCAGGGCGCGCCTCCAACTACACGGTGCACCACGTGGAAAACCGATGCCCAATTAATGAAGTTTCACCAGCCCGCACTGGCTGGCTGCCTGCATTTTATTCTATTCACAGCCCAGACAGGGGTTACATAGTCCTCCCTGGAGACCACGGGAGGCTTTGGCTCAAACAGGACAATTACAGGTGTGAAAACAAACCTGCTCGGCTGCACTTGGGGGAGATCCGAGCCAGTGAGTAAGCCCAAGCTTCCATCACCCCCAAACGCCCCCCTGGAAATGTCCAAGAGAAATTACCTCACTGGCCCTTAACTCTGCTCTGCTCCCCATCTATCTAGATTCTTCTCTAGGAAGGCAAGTGATTGAATGGTTCTCACCTCCAGCTTCGGGCGCTTCCCCCAACCCCCAGATATCCAGACCATGCCTGGCGCACAGTGAGTGCTCCATAAACATCACCTACCGCCTCCTCAGGATTGTTCCTATTAGAGCATCACCTCTGGGCAGGGGCAGGGGGAGGGAGGGAAGGGGGCAGCTCCCCCAGCCCAGCGAGAGGTGCAGCGGCGGAGGGGCAGGGTTACCCATGCAGATTCCCGTCTGGGCGCTGGGGTCCGCTCTGCGGTCGCAGAAGAGGCCGCGGCTCTCCTCGCAGGGCTCCCTCTCGGAGCAGCTGTCGCCTCGCTGGCGGGCACACACCAGGCAGCACGAGCAGTCGTCCAGCACCGCTCTCACCCCGGGGGCGCAGGTCGGCGGCGTCTTGGGGCACCGAGCTGGGCACGGGTCGGGGCAGCGTTGAGTCGCGGCGACCTGGGGGCGGGCGAGACAAGAAGGTGAACACCCTCAGCAGGGTCATCAAAGCAGAGTGACCCGGGGACCCAGCAGGGGCAGCCCAGAAAGGCTACGTAGCCAGAGGCACCTAAGGCGTGCGCCACTTACCTGTGCCAGGAGATGGAGGAGCAGGAAAGCCAGGCAAAGGCACTGCTTGGGCAGAGTGAGACTCATGCTCTGCACACTCAGCATGCTCAGGCTTTTCCCTCCCGCTTTTACAAAACGCGACTTTCTGCGCCGAGGATTGGCCCTGCGCACCTCGCTCCAGGTCCCGATCGCCTCTCCTCCCCGCGCCACCTCTGCAGGTTTTATAGTGCGCTCCAGGGACGCGCACAAGCCGGTTGGCTGCAGCGCAGGGAGGAGGGGGAATCGGCTGGGTGGGGAATGGAATGAACCCCGGGGTTGCCATGGCAATTGGCCGTGGGTGCTGCTCTCCTTAGGGCGCGGCACCGGGGCCTGCGAGTGCCTGTGTGTGGCGACTGGCCTGTCCCAGAGCACCGGGAGGGGCTGGGTGGAGTCCCCAGGCCAGGACCCAGGGCTGGGTCGAGCGCGTGGGAAGGAAACGCCCGTTTCCTCCTGGAAGCTGCTTTGCCTTCCCCCAGGACTAAGACACCGCCACTCCCCACCCACATCTCTGTCCTGGCAGCCCAAGCAGCACTGCAAACGCGGGGCTCTCCTAAAGGGGTGCCTGAAGTTTGGGGCCATTTGTGGGGGGTTGGCCAGAGGCCCAGGGATTTAGTCATGGGGGAAGCACGAGCAAGTTTGTCACCGTTTAGGGCACTCTTTGAATGTGTTGGGGGGGGGGGGGGAGAAAGAAGAGAAGGGGCGGGCAGAAATAGAAAAGAAAATAAATCAGCAGTGTTTGGATGGGGGATGCTCCTGGCCAAATGGCAAAGTTCCTTTGACGACTCATTCCAAGCCCCACTGATTCTGAAACCTCCAGCTCCACTGTTTTGATAGAAGCAAGACATAATAAAATAAAAATAGAAGGGCTTGAGGGAAGTGCAGACGTTCTTCTTGGTGGATAAAAACTTGAAACACCTGCCGGGTCATGGCCAACACACAAGAGCACATCTCAAAGCACAAGAGGTCCCGAGAGTTCGCAAGGCAGGTCCCACTCAGCTGCGGGACCTCAGCAGTCACGGAAGGGGGAGGAAGGCGTCTCTCGAGGTGGCCAGCCAGGTGTCCCTTCCACCTGGCTTCCACTTCTGGAACCTGGCTGCTGTGAGCACCCGTCATCTGTCACCAGGAGAGCATTTTCGCTGCTCTAAGGGTGACATTACTTGTTGGATTAAAAACAAAAAAAACCCCTGCTCCCTCCACTTCAACTTTGCTGCCGCCTCTGGGATAATTATGTCCAGCTCCTTGGAGGATACCCGCATTGAAAAGACACTTTATAAGAAAAATTATACAGGCGTGTGATGTAACGCTAGACCTCAAAAAGAAACAAATTGCCTTGACTTCATCTGTCTCCGGTATGAAGTGGAATCAAAGGCAGCTTGTGTGAGGGGCCAGGGCTGCCCCTCAAATTGCTGCCACCTTGGCGATGAGGTCATTTCAAGCCCTGTCAGGCTAGTTCTCTGAGCAGCTTGGGACTCCTGTGACATAGTGCCAAGCCTCCAGATTCCGCTTTCTTCGGGGTACACCAGGCGGAGCGGTGCCCAAAGCTTGTCAAGAGGCGGAACAGTTCATCTGTGCCATGTCTTGGGTACTGATCTCCTCTTCAAGGTGATGGGCTTTCTTGGGTCATGTGGCTTGGTGATGAATCCACCTGACTGCCCAACAGAATCTACCAGGGTTGTGTTTTTTTTCCCCAAAAAACTGTAGATTTGTAGACCCCACCCTTGACCCACTCAATAGGATTCTCTGGTGAGGGCTTTTGGTAGACAGCATTTTTATCTACTTTGAAACAGAAACTGGATTTGGGGAAGGATAGGGAGCAACTAGAAGCATAGCTGATGGGGAGGCAAGAATTTTGGCCAAGTTTTCAAAGTGTGAAGAAACAGAACAAGGAGAAATTGCAGCGTTGATGTTGGGCTGACTCTTCCTGGAAAGAGGGAGGCTGAGAGGAGAAATGTAACTTCAATGTCAGGTTGAAATGTCAAGAAGCCACTGCTAAGGTGAGCTGCTAACTCGGGTCTCTTGATTGCAAGTGGTAGAAAGTGGCTGCTTTCAGCAGGAAGACGTGCTTGGAACGAGGCCGTGGTATCTCTCATCGCACACATGGGAGTGGTCCTCGCTGTCAGAGGCTGCTAGGACCAGGGCTGGAGCTGTCAGGACTTCACCTTTCTTTCTGTCTCCAGTGCTTCTCTGTGCGGCGACTTGGGTCTGTCCCACTGCAGACCATGCTTCTTCCGTAGAAAGGAAATGTCATCCTTCAGTTCTCCCCAACCTCCTACATTGTGACCTATCACTACAGAAAGTTAGCCTTCCCCCTTAAGCTCAGTTTGGAAAGTTCTGGGAAAGGAGTTGGATGAGTGCACCCTGGCCCCTGGAAGGAGTCAAGACAGGTGAGGTATGGGGATTCACTAACTGCGAACACCATGTAGCTGGAGTGGGGAGGAAAGATAGTTCCCTAGGAAAGAAGAAAATATTCCTTTAAAAAATATTTTTATTGCTTTTTACAGAGAGAGGAAGAGAGGGGGGGAGAGAGAGAGAGAGAGAGAGAGAGAGAGAGAGAGAAACATCTATGTGAGAGCAGAACATTGATCACCTGCCTTCTGCACGGCCCTACTCAGGGGGGATCGAGCCCAAAACCTGGGCATGTGCCCTGACTAGGAATTGAGCTGGCAACCTTTCAGTGAATGGATGGATGCCCAACCCACTGAGCCACACCGCCCAGGGCAAAAAGGAAGTATTCTTTAAGAAGAAAGCAAGCTTGCAAAATAGTACTTAGACACCCTCTCGTCAGCTGTGAGTGCTCCTGGGTAGAGATTACTTTGACAAAACCACTGGACATAGAGAGTGGAGCCACCTAAAGACAGCTCTGTCCAGCCAGGCTTTGCTGCTTCCAGGATCTCCTCTCTTGACTCCATCCTGCTGGGACAGAGTTTGTCCTTTCTGGACACCTGTCACCCCTTGCTTTTCTCCTCTTGACTCGCTGAAGAAGGATGATGTGTCTGGTCTGTCTCTGTCTCTCTTCCCTGGCTGGGAGCCCTGGAGCACAGGGAGCATGTCATACTCTCCCTAACACCCCAGCACTGACTGCAGGGATGAACAAATGAGCACTTGTTCTTGCACCTTTTGAGATGCTGCAAACCTCACTTGAAGCTCGGTCACTGGTCTGCTCAGGCAAGGGAAGACGACAGTGGACTCTCTTTGCTCCTTGGCAGCAGAAGAGGCGGAGTTGGTCCTACCTGCCATCCCCCCTCTGCCTCCAACGGGATCCTTCTCTCGGTCTTTCCTGGTACCAGTGGTCGAAAGGGTGCCTCCGGGCTGTGATCTTCTCTTGTTGGAAATAAACCAAGTGGCAGTTGAGGTCTCTAGGGAGTCAGAGGACACCCTATTAGAGACGTCATGAATGGCTGGCCTTGGCTACCAACCAAGGTGGCAAATTCCACTGGGTTGTGAGGTGCAGGTACCTTTGTCAATTCCCCTTTTCCCCTCCCCCCTTTCCTCTCCCCCCAGGTGTGGCCCCAGAGACTCATTTTCCCGTCTCCGTCTCAAGTAGGCTCTTCACTGCTTTATATTCTTATGCCTTCTCAGTCAGTACTCCTACCCAGAACACATTTAGAGAAATTCCTACCTTTTCTAAAGGTGAAGTTTTATGAAGATTGCCTACCGTTGTTCTCATCTTTTTCATTATAGAAAACTACATGGGCACTTCCGTAGCAGGCAAGGGGAATATAAAGCACAGAGCCCCACATTATAAACAAAAAACAAATAAAAAGCAGCGATTGCGAGATTGTCACCTCCAGGACAAGCCCCACCCTCCCCTCCCTCTGTGACCCTGTTCGCTGGCAACTCGGAGACACTCATGGTGTCTCCAGTCACCGTGCAGCCAAGACATGTGTTCTTAGCTGTTGTAATGTGCCTCGTAAATCAGCCTCACAGCTCCTTAATAATTTTGTGGCTTTTTTTCTGAATTTCCTTCCTATGTCCCTTCTCTGGGGCCCCAGGGAGTTGGTAGAAGACAAGGTAGTTCCCGTGACAGGTTAGGCAGGCCAGCCTTACATGGCGTCCAGTTATACGGCCGGTTCCCATCACACCTCTTGTTCTGCTGACAGATCTCTCGATGTCCTGCTTTTCCACAAGCAACAAAGGGCGGAGAAGAAGCGGTGATGGGAGGTGAAACATGCAATATATGATTTTTGGTGTTGTGCCTTTTGGAGACATCTTTCCATCGCTCACCTTTTTAAAGTTACTTGGAGCGCATTTCTGAACGAAAACAAAAATCCAGGGGATTGCGTGAAATCAATTCAAGCTAGAAGTGAGCTAGAAATGGGAGAAATGAGTTAATTCCTCCCACTGCTAAATGGCTTTCTTACAGGGAAATGGGGTCTTGGGGAGTCCAATAATTTATTTAAAAATTTTTGAACTGGAGAGTCCAGCAAGCTTATATACTGGAGCGGGTAAAAGTAGGTTTACGGTTGTTCATATGGAGAAGAATGCAGTAATTCATAAATGATGGTGCAAGCTCAAACTCTGTATTTCACGTACTCACAACTGTACATCTACGTCTGCTCACGCCTCAATAGGCCACATTCCCAGTCCCCGGGCACCAGTAGTGCCCATCCATCACCACCTGAAGAAGGTGGCCTGGTAAGTGTTTTCTATGTGAATTCCTTCTGGTTTGTAACAGCTGGGTCGGGAGAGACCAGTCCTGCTCCACCGACCAGAATCCTTGAAGCCAGGAAGTGGTGTCGGAGACAAAGGCACCTGCGTGTGGGCGGGACGTCAGGTCAGCCAATAGCGTCTCGGGAGTGCGTCACAGTGGATGATGCTGGACTCTACGCTAAGTGCTGGTGGCGGTACACGCTGGGGAACAGACAGAAGGGAAGTAGTATCGCCTGAAGGTCCTGAATCAATTCAAATGATTGATCCTGGGGAAAGAAGAAATTTTGTCCCAAAATGACACCTCAGAGCCTAAAAATGCTTACACATCCTCTCCCACCCAATTTCTGAATTCTCAGCGACAAATAACTGAGACATTTCAAAAAAATTTTTTAATCCTCACCCAAGGACATTTTTTGTGCATTTATCCTCAGACAGAGTGGCAGGGAGAGAGTGAAAGAGAGAAAGAGAGAAAGAGAGAGACATTGATGTGAGAGAGACACATTGACTGGCTGCCACCTGCATGATCCCAACTGGGGCCGGGGACAAACTGCAACCGAGGGACGTGCCCTTAGTGGGAACTGAACCTGGGACCCTCTGGTCCATGGGCTGATGCTTCAACCGCTGAGCCAAACTGGTCAGGGTTTTTTTTTTTTTTTTTTTTCTGAGACATTTAAAAAAAATGTTTTTATTGATTTTTTAGATAGAGAGGAAGAGAGAGGGAGAGATAGCAACGTCAGCCTTCTGCCTCCTGCATGCTTCCTACTGGACATCGAGCCTGAAACACAGGCCTGTACCCTGAGCAGGAATTGAACTCATGACCTCTTGGTGCATGAGATGATGCTCAATCCACTGAACCACACCAACCGAGCAATAACTGAGACTTATGGAGGAGACATGACCACAGACCTGTGTTGCATTTGACAGTGTGAGTAATCATAATGTCCGATTCATTTATTGATAAATATTCTATACTTCACGGCATCGATCAAAGATGACTAAGGTGTTCGTGTCCTCGAGGCTTTTATAAGCTAGCAGGGAAAGGCACTGATAACTATCACATACGCAGAACGGAATAATTCCTGTGCATAAACGGGCGAAGTAACAGAGGTGCCGAAAGAGGGTGAAGCTGATTGCTGCGAGAACAGGTCCCGTGGAGGCTGGGAGGCAGTGCTGGGAAAGCCGCAGCTGCCTGTTCGTGGTCGGTCTCCACTTAGCCATCCCGCCTTGAACACCACAGCACGTTGAGATGGATAAAACACAGATAGGACTTTGAAACCTGGACATGTGGGTTACCCAGAGACGGCGGAACAAAGGCATAGAGGTGCGAAGATTCAGGACTTGTTAAGGAAATGAAGAGTGGTGTAGTTTATCTGGAACAGGGAAAAGGAATGGGGGGAAAGTTGTAAAAGTGGGAAGCGGCTGCCAACTCCTGGAAGATTCTAAATGCCAAACTGTAAAGTTTTTCATTTAAATTATCTATCATCTATCTATCTATCTATCTATCTATCTATCTAATCTATCATCTATCAATGATCTATCAATCTACCAATTAGCAAAGAATTACATGATCAGGGCTATATTTAGGAACATTATTCTTCAAGAACATGTGCCTGGTTGCAGGAGGAGGTGATGGAGGTGAGGACCGCGGCTGAGATGTGTGTGAGCAGCTCAGGACAGATAAAGAGGACGCGGACTAGCAGACTGGCCACGCCGACGGAAAGAGGAGCTTGAGGTAAGAGACGGTGTGCCTTTAAAGGAGCTCTGGCCGGCTGTGGACGGCAGGGGTAGCAAAGAGATAGAGTGATGACTGGTTTTGACCTCAGATAACTAAGTGGCTTGTGACAGCATTTCGGTGGAAGCTAAATAACCTCTGTGACGAAATACCTCCACCAAAGACTGCCTTGTTCCACCTTAGATCTTAGAATAGCTTCCTGGCCAGTCTGTGCCTCTGTTTCGTTCTCTGTCTATGAGACAGGAATAATACTAGTAAGTTCTTTTTTTCTAGGCTTGCTGTTATGCCAAATAGAATGATGCATGGCTTTCTGCAGACCTTCTCAATGGGGTTCTGAGAGACTTAAGTCCTAATGCCCCGAGGCATCCATGTCTATGAATTAACTTCTCTTTTCTGCATCTTGAATGGTACCAGCATGTAACACATACCATGGGAATCACAGGACATCTCAAAAAGAAGTTCGAAGGGGCGGATCATAAGATTTGGGCTCAGGTTAGGTGATTTTGAAGACAATTCAAGGAAGTGGGTTTCTGTTCCAGATTGGGTGCTGATGGGAAGCAGGGGCAATTCCAGCCAAGTTATCGGAAATCTTCTTCGCAAGGTGGGGTGAACGAAGCACACGGCATTGTTGTTGGAGAACAAATGGTAGTTGTCCGTGTTAGCTGGGTCAGGGCAAAGCATGACCATTTTTGTGGTTGCACAGCACTTTTATTTTTGCTTCTGTCACACGTGATTATGAAGCGGTCTTGTCATGGACAGTCCTCATCGGATGCTGACAATCTGTAAAACTCACAGCGGAGGAAACTCAGGACTTAGCTGGTAGCAATAGATCCATCGTCAGGGCTGCTCTTTCCCCCGTTTCCTGAGAGTAGTTTTGACTCTTTCTTTGAGATTCATAGATGTAGACTTATCAAAGCAAAGGTTTGAATACTTTATGGGTATAGACACACATGACCAATTTGCTTTTCAGAGGTGTGTATCAATTTACTGTTTTGCCAGCAGTGTGTGATAGTGGGATGGATGTTGGGCAATTTCCAGAAAGCCTGTACTTAATGTTGAGGTGATTTGTCGGAGTGATCCAAACCTTCTGTGCTTTGGATAGTTCTCCCTACCTGGTTCTCTTTCATTTGGTCTTACTGCTGAATGGCCGTATGAGGAGAGGTCATTCATGTTCCCTTCCCACATACTCTTCCTTTCTTCCCCCAGTAGTAGACCTCTTTCCTTCTTGTTAATTGGGAATCAAGAAGTCCTACCAACATTGGGACCACCTTTTTGACAATATTCAGTCCTGGCCATGTTACTAATGTCACTAATGCCACTCCTCATGTCACCAATCATGAATTGGTATAGTTCCTTCAAGTCATTTTTCACCCAGGCTAAATGGACAGCATGTCACTAGTCAAACTTGTCTTTCCATTGTCCTTTGGGACTCTCCTGTGTACAGCTGAACTTCCAGAATCATCCCTTCTTGCTGGGCCTCACCTGTAGGTACCAGGTCCTCTGCAGACCAACTGGAACAGTGGCTCTCAAATAGTTTTGACCATGACACTCAATAAGAACTATTGAAATTTTGCATCATGAGAAAATATGTATAAATGCATGTTCATATATACATACATCAGCCCCCACATTTATATAAATACACATCTCACACACACACATAAAACTGTTTGATTGGAACAAAAATTTTACAAACACATCTTTACTACATGACTTATGTTTAGACCCCCTAAATTAATGTTTCAAATTCTTAGTGATAGAGGAATGTCTCCTTGGTAAGGCATTAGCAAGTGATAACATATAATTATAAGTTCCTACATTCCTATTCATCTTAGGATTTGTTTTTCTTTGTACCAAGAAATTTTAACTTGTTTGTTATCGCTTATACTTCAGTCCAGGTATTTATTACTCACTCCCAGAATTCAGACTCTATAGTAACGTCAACCAAAATTCACCTTGAAGTAAAATGATGCTTCCTTGATCCTTAATTAGATACCGTCAGCATTCATTCTCATAAATATGGTGCCATATTTTAGCCCCAAACTTGGCAATTGTTTTACTAATTGTAAACCGATGCTTCCTTCTTCTGAATTTGATTTCTCACCCCACACGTGGGCTCTGACTCTGAGGGATGGGGGTTAGGGCAGGAAGAGGGTTGCCCGTTCTGGGCAAGGCTAGAATTTCAGGTGGAATAAGGCCTGCCTTTAAGCGAGAGAGAAAACACCTTGCTGGGAAGGAAGAGGCTTCCTTTGGTTGCTAAGGTTTTCTCAGAGGGGTCTGAGCTCTGAGTCCTCCCCTTTCCGATTCCACTCACCAGCATCCAGTCCTGGCCTTCTCTCCAGGATACTGCTGAGGCCCTGGTGTGGACCCTACCAACATTTCTCCTCTGGGAATAAATCATGTTCTGTTTTGTTTATCAGTCTTTTAAAATTAATGAATGAATGAATTATTTTTTGTTACAGATGTTTCTCTTTTTTCTCCCATTGACACCCTCCCCCCAACTCCGCCTCCCCCCCAGATACATGCATAAAAGTCCTGTGGTTTATCTCTTCCCTCCCCCCACATCCACATCTTCTGAGGTTTGTCATTCTGCACCCCACTTCCATGTCTTTCAGTCTATTTTGTTCCTCAGCTTGTTTTGTTCATTATATTTCACAGATAAGCAAGGTCATGTGATATTTGTCTTTCTCTGCTTGGCTTGTTTCACTTAGGATAATACTCTCCAGGTCCTTCCATGTCGTCTCAAAGGATAAGAGATCTTTCTTTCTTACAGCTGCATTGTATTCCATTGTGTAAATGTACCACAGCTTTTTTATACACTCATCTATTGATGGACGTTTGGGCTGTTTCCAGATCTTAGAAATTGCAAATAGTGCTGCTATGAACATAGGGGTACATATATTCTTTCTGATTGGTGTTTTAGGCTCCTTAGGGTATATTCCTAGAAGTGGGATCTCTGGGTCAAATGGCAGTCACTAATCATCAGAGAGATGCAAATTAAAACAACAATGAGGTATCACCTCACACCTGTCAGAATGGCTACCATCAACAAATCATCAAACAACAAGTGTTGGCGAGGGTGTGGAGAAAAGGGGACTCTAGTACACTGCTGGTGGGAATGCAGACTGGTACAACCATTATGAAAAACAATATGGTGTTTCCTCAAAAAATGAAAAAAAAAATTGTTTATCAGTCTGGCAGCTAGCAGAGCAGGGATTCTTTTAGCTCTGACTGTTATGAAGTTGCCCCTCCATTCGGCTCTCTCCTCAGTACTACCCAAAGTGAGAACTCCCCCACCCAATGAGGCAGGACGGTTCAATACTGAAACAGACAAAAGCCATTGCCTATATGCAATGGATAATTTTCTAGTTTGTCATTTACTTTTAAATTTAATTTTGATAATTACATTTTTATTGTTGTTTTTTAGAGAGGAAGGCAGAGGGAGAGAGAGAAACATGGATGTGAGAGTGGAACATTGATTGGCTGCCTCCTGCACACCCCCTACCGGTGCACTGGATGATACCCAACCAACTGAGCCACACGGGCCAGGGACATTTTGATATACTTTTTTTTTTTTTTTGTAGAGAGAGAGGAAGGTTGGGAAGTGGGGGGTGGAGAAACATTGATGTGAGAGAGAAACATCAATTGATTGCCTTGCACCCTGACTGGGAATAGAACCCGCAATCTGGGTATGTGCCATGACTGGGAATTGAATCCACAACTTTTTTCATTCAGGTGATTATTTTAATTATTTTTTAAAAGTTTAAATCTTTTGCCCTGGCTGGCTTGGCTCAGCAGTTAGAGTGTTGTCCTGCAGACCAAAGAGCTGCAGTTCGATTCTGGTCAAGGGCATGAACCTCGGTTGCGGTTTGGTTTCCGGCCCTGGTCGGGATGGCATGGGAGGCAACCAGTCGATGTGTCTCTCTCACATCGATGTTTCTCTCTCTCCCCCTTCCACTCTATCTGAAGATAAATGGGAAACAAAATGTTTAAATCTTTCAATGGAAAACATTATAGCCTTTTGAAGCTAATTATTATGAAGTTAAATTGTACTTAATCTAAAAATGCCCATTGCTGTGTAATTGTTAAGAAAACAATTAGGCTTCTCCCCTACTCCTCCCCAATATTAATTTTCATTCTTTGTAGTCAAACATTTGAAAGTCATCTAACTGTATTTACCTTCCAGTATTTGCCTATGTGCCTTTCAGTACCCTACCCTCTGTGTAGCTTATACTGCTTTTTTTTTTTGCTTTTTCAAATTTGCACATTATCCATTGACTTTCTTCTTTGGAAGTTGAGGACTGAGCCTTTCTTAAATCATAATCACACCTATTTCTATGCTTCCTTCTTACCTACAGACTTTTGCTTTCCTCATTTCCAAATTTCCTTCCCAACTTCTGTTTAAATAAATACCATTCACATTATTGTGCTAGGTTAGTATCAGTCACAGTTGAGAAAGTACGATAACTATATGTCCTTTCTCATAAAAGTTATTGCGTTTCCTGGAGTTACTGACAGCTTCATCTTTTTTAGTTGTTAATTACTCAGTAGTAAATAAGCTTCAATTTTTATGATCAAATTATTAAAATCCTCAGAGAAGGTCCCAGAACTGCAGATAAACCACATGTTTTCTTTTCTTTCTTCTTGACCACCTCTTACCCAGAGCACTGCAAAGTCTTCGTCGCAGTTGGAGTGGTACATTCCCCTCTGCTGGCTAGTTGTGCTGAGACCTCCCTCCAGCGGGGCCTCCCTCTGCTGTGCCGCTGGGCGGATCTTCATTTGATAAAGCCCAGGTGTATTCCTTCTACTCCCCTGCATTGGTTGACTCCCTATAGTTTTGCCTTTTCCAGAATGTGTTCTGCAGTCCATTTCTTATAAAGGATGCACACGAAGTAAACTTTATGTGACCATGCATCTTAAAATGTCACTATTTCACTTTTATTCCTGATTGGTAGCTTGGCTGGGGATATGATGCTATACCTACAGTTTGAAGCTATTTCTCTATTGTATTCCAGGTTCCAGTGTTGCTCTTGAGAAATTCAGCGACACTTTGATCCCCAGTCTTCTATATGGGATGTGTCATCTTCCTCTGCAAGTTTCTTGAAACTTGTCTTAAGGTTTGCCTGTGTACTTTCTCTCTCTCTCCCCCATATTTATCTATCTATCTATCTATCTATCTATCTATCTATCTATCTATCTATCTATCTATCTATTACCTATCTATCTATCTATCTATCTATCTATCTACCTACCTACCTACCTATCTACCTACCTGCCTGCCTGCTATTTACATATTTACCTTTTCCATTTGCTGTACTTTGGTCATTTTGTATACCTTCAACTTAGGAATATTTTCTTATATTATTTGATAATTTAATTTTGTTTATATTGTCTGTTCTTTTTTTCTGAGCTAAATATGAAATCTCCTAGATTAGCAACTCAATTTTTAAATGCTTTATAGCTTATTTGTCATCTTAGTATTTTTTCTAGTTTCTAAAAATCTATACCATGATTTCATATACAAATCTTTTATTACAATTTTTGAAGTCCCATTTATTGAGGTATGATTTACATGCATTATCAGTTACACCTTTGGCCAGTTTGGCTCAGCGGTTAGAGCGTCAGCCTGTGGTCCAGAGAGACCCGGGTTCGGTTCCTGTTAAGGGCGCGTACTTCAGTTGCAGTTTGTCCCCGGCCCTGATTGGCCGTGCAGGTGGCAGCCACTCGATGTGTCCCTTTCACGTCGATGTTTCTCTCTCTCTCTTCCTTTCTCTCCCTCCCATTCTATCTGAACAAAAAAATGGAAAAAAATGTCCTCGGGTGAGGATTAAAAAAAAAAAAAGTTACACCTTTTGCCTGGCTGGTGTGGCTCAGTGGTTGAGCATTGATCCATGATCCAAGAAGTCACAGATTCAATTACTGGTCAGGGTACCTGCCCAGGTTGTCGGCCAAATGCCCAGTACGGGGCATGCAGGAGGCTGCCAATTGATGTTCTCTTTCATCGATGTTTTTATCTCTCTCTCCCTCTCCCTTCCTCTCTCTCTAAAATCAATAAAGAAAAAAAAAGTTATACCTTTTAGTGCACCAGTTCACACTTTTGATAAGTTATGTAATCATTTATGTAATCAAGATATAGAATCATTCCATTATGTTCCCTTTTAGGAAGCTTCTCCTTCCATTCCTAACCTCTGAAAGCCAAACTCTGATTTCCCAACCTCTCATCTGTTTTGGGTTGCTATGGTTTTTCTTTGACTGGAATGTCATATAAATATTTCACTTCCAAAATCTTCAGGTAGCTGCTTTTGGTATTCTGTACAAAATTTTTAGTTGTAATCAGTGAAAGAGATAGACTGATAGACTTTCTCCATGCTGGCTGTTTTTTTCTGTGTTTATTAACATTATCATATAATTTTTCCTCTTCAGTCTGTTGATATGGTGAGTTATATTGATTGAGTTTGCAAAGTTGACTCCACCTTGCATTCTGAGATGAACCTCATTTGGTCATGATATATTATTTTTTTCTGGATTTAATTTGCCAGTTTTTATACAGGATTTTCATAACTTGATTCACAAGGACTATTGGTCTCTATTTTTCTTATTTCTAGTTGAATTCTTTTCATAGTTTTGGTATCAGGATAATCTGACTTCAGACAATGAGTTGGGGTGAAAGAGCATTGAGGGGATAAATGGTGATGCAAAAAAAAAGAAAGAAAAAAGAAAAGGAAAAAGGAAAAGAAAATGAGTTGTGAGTGTTCTCTTCTCCTCTATTTTCTAAGAAAGTTTGTAAAGAATTGTTATTATTTCTTCTATAAGTGTTTGGTAGACTTCACCAGTGAGGCTATCTGGGCTTGGAGTTTTCTTTGTGGGAAGATTGTAAACTACACACTCATTTTTTAAATTAGATGTAGAAATATATAGGTTGTTTATTTCTTCAGTGAGATTTGGTAGTTTGTGTCTTTTAAGGAATTTGTCTACTTCATCTAAGTTGTTGAATTTGTGGGCACAAAGTTATTCATAATATTCCCTTATATCCTTTTAACCTCTCTAGATATTTTTGTTTGGTTGTTTTTAACCTCACCCTTTCCCCAGTGATTTAGAGGGTAAATCATTTTTATTTTACTAGTCATTATCTTTAAGTGAAAATGTCTATTCTATATCAATTATTTAGCTAAAGAATGTTTATTATTTGTTTCCTCTTGATGAGATTGGAGATGTACCTTTTCTCTAGTCCAAAATTTTTTCATTGAAATTTTATATTATATATATTTATTATGAGTCAATTTTGAGATTTGCATTATATAATCATATTTAAAATCACTATTTATATAGCATTATATAAACATCGATGTGAAAGGGACACATTGAGTGGTTGCCACTTGCATGACCAACCAGGGCCAGGGACAAACTGCAACCAAGGTACGTGCCCTTAGTGGGAACCGAACCCGGGTCTCTCTGGACCGCAGGCCAACGCTCTAACCGCTGAGCCAAATAGGCCAGGGCATATATAGCATTATTTTTAATGGCAGCGTCAACAATGACTTCCAATTCTTTTATGTATTGACTTCCCTTCTTTTGCATCCTTCACTTTGACTCATTTCTTAGTTTACCGGACGGATAGGTGAGTTGTATAGTTGCTGAGGAACATCTGCACATGAAGACGTTTCTAGCAGCTGAAGAACAACTTGGCTAGACACGGAATTCTTTGATAACAAAACTTTTATTTTAGGTAATGACATATTTAGGTAGAGTTGTAACAAGCATTGAGCATATATTTACTCATTTAATTCTCTTGTGAGATAGCTCTTATCATTATCCCCATTTTGAAGGTGGTATAATTGAAGCACAGAAAGTTTAAGTAACCTGCCAAAGGCTAAAATATTGGTAAGTGGAGTCAGATTTACAACCAGCCAGTTTTTCCCTGGCCGGTTTTGCTCAGTGGTTAGAGCCTGTGGACCAGAGAGACCCGGGTTTGGTTCCTGCTAAGGGCACCAAAACCTATACTTATAACCACTATACTGTGTGATCCATTAGATAGTCATTTGTAGATTGTTGTCTTTTAGGTATTTTGAGATGTTAATTATCTTTTGTCTTTCAGAGAAGTAATAAAACAAGTCTTATTTTTCTTCACTGCAAGGTAAATTATTATTATTTTTTTCTTGGATGCAGTATCAAACTTTTGGTCTCTGTGCCTTGTATTTTGTAACAACGTATTTGTCTGTTCATACTTAATCTCTGAAAAGTTTTCTTCTAGTATTTCACTCATTTTATTGTTTCTACAGTATTTTCTTCTTTTGGAATTTCTGTGTATGTAGTTAGCGTATCCTGGATCTATACTTCAGTCACTTTTATTTAGTGTTTTTTCCACCAGGTGCCACTGTGAATACAATGATGAAGAAAACATGGCCACTAACCCATTAATCTTACAGTCTAATTAAGGGGAGACACATCTTAAAATCTAAGGGATGACTACTGTAATTGTAAATGTCATTTAATGCAAAATCCAAAGGAGGAAGAGACATTAGCCAGCTGGAAGAGTGGATGGGCACGTCAGGCAGAGAGAGCAGAATGAATGAAGGCCCCAAGCAAGGCGGACTTGATGAGTTCTAGGTCTGCTAAAGGGCAATGAGCAATGGAGATACTACTGTAAAATGAGGCGGTCTGTATAGTTCAGAGCTAGATAATGTGTGCCTGCAGTCTATTTTAAGGCTTTTGCCTTTTAAACAAAGGAAAGCTATTAAAAGCTTCTAAGTACTAGAATTAAGTGATCTACAAATAATCCAACTTGGGAGTTGAGTGAATAGAGGACGAGGTCATGTAGGCAGGCCACTTAGAAGACCAGCACAGTGGTTTAGATAAAAGATGATGATGGCTTGGAGCAGAATCTGGCAGAGATGGAAAAAAGAAAAAAAAAAAAAATCAACAATGATTACAAAATAAATGCTGTATATTTATGATTCAGGGAGAAGTTTTATGGTAAAAATAAGGTTCTGAGGACCCACCGCATTGGATAGGCCTAGGATTAGGGTCAGGGGTATACTGAGAAAGTTCATGTCTAATGACTTTTATATTCTCATGAAGAAGTAGATGAGGCAGATTGCCGAGAGGGAGAGAAGTGGTAGAGTTAAAGATTTGAAGAGACTGGAAAAGGTTTGAACTTGCAATTACAGTAAGAGAGAAACGGAATAGAGAGACTTAGTATGATCTCTGGTAGAGAAACTGAATAGAGAGACTTAGTATGATCTCTGGGAGAATTGAGAGCCCAGCTGGGATTAGCAACCTTGAATTTATGGTGGTACTAATTTTCAAATTGACAGAGACACAAAGAGTTTAGGCACTGGATGATGAGAAGGATGGACCATGTATATTAAGGATGAAGAGGTATGTCTATGAGGAGACTTAGGGGTAAAGAGAAAGTGGAAAGAATAGCATGTGTAAAGGCCCTGAGGCAGGAGAGGTGTGGTGGGCATGGGGGATCATGAAAAGTCTAGATTGGGCATACTATTTGCAGGCTGGAGTCACAGGTTGGCCTTTCTTCAACTCAGCACCTAGCACAGTGCCTCTAGTGCTCAAACCAATATCTGCACTGTATTAAGTGCTCAATAAATATTTGTTGAATAAATCTAGCCTTATCCATGTTATATCTAGCAAGGCTTCTTCAACTTTTGTCCTCTAGATGGCACTCTTCCATAGTTTACAGAGGTGATTCAGGCTTTTGTCCTTTTTAATACTGGAAAAACAACTTAAATATTTGGGTCTCAATTTTCTCATCTGTAAAATGTAGGTATAATAAAAAAAACCTATCTCAGAGGTAGTTGTGATGTTTCAATTGAGTAAAACATGAGCTGTTGACTTAATCAATACCTTTTACCTAAGGTAATTATTAATTTTATTATTTTTATGGATATTATCTTAGCCTGTGAGATTACCTGTGTTTGTGTTCTTGTCTTGCCCAGAAATCTTTCATTTATAATTTGGAGGACACCAAATGCCCTCTTCCCATATTAATTGTATCCTGAGTTTTCCTTTGGGAAACTAACCCTTCCTATTCCCGAGTCCAACTATTCTGTGTGGGAAGTCTGCTCCCAGTTACAGGGTAGCAACCCTGGAGGCTTCTGTCAATACCTGTATTTCATCCCCCTGATCACAGAGGGTCATGGTGTCCAACCACAGCTAGTGAAATATTCAGTAATTTGGGGACTTTCTCTCTTGTCTGTGGAAACTCTGAGAAGAGACCTTCTCTTTTCTCCAAAATGGTATGAGGTGAAGTCCTGAGGTCTGTATCTATGGAAACCATTGCTGCTAGAAGGAGAGCTCCAAGGGGAAACTGAGGATCAGACAGAGAACAGATTGGAGAGATACTTAAGAATGAAGTTCTGGGTGATAATGATATTTTTGAGACCCTGGATATAATTCTGCCTGAAACTAATTACATTTCGGGTCTTTTCTATCATGTGACCTATTACGTTTCATTTATTGTTTAAAGTAGTTTAAGTTGGGATTTTATTACTTGTAATATCTACTCTCAACTGATAACACAATTTTCATTGAGAATGAGATTTGCCCATCTTATGTTAAATATGTATTGACAGAAATATAATTACCCTTTTACTATCTTACCTAGAAATTTCATTACTAGAATGATCAAAGGATGCTATGCCATTAAGTATACACAGGTTCATTTTTTCCAGTATAAGACAAATTCTAGGACAATATGGTGTTTTGGAAAATTAGTGACTCTTAATAACTATGCTTTGATTCTCATGGGCTATGATTGAGCGAATTATATTTTTACGTGGAATTAGTTTTTATTCTATGACTTATTTTACTTTTTTAAAACTTATCTTTATTGTTGACTATATTACAGATGTCCCGTTTTCCTCCTATTGAGCCCCTCCTCCCTGCTCCTGCCCCCCTCCTGCCTTCCCCAAACTAATGTCTGTGTCCATTGGTTATGTGTATTTGCATATAAGTTCTTTGGTTTATTTCTTCCTGCCCCCACAACCACCTTCCCTATGAGGTTCATCAGTCTAATGACCAATTTGTCTTTCTTAATTCTTTCACCTTTTCCGCCCATCCCCTCAACACCCCTCCCAGCTGGCAGCCATTAAAAAGTTCTCTGTATCTATGAGTCCGTTTCTGTTATGCTTGCTCATTTTGTTTGCAGATTCAATTGTTGGTAGATATGTATTTATTGCCATTTAATTGTTCATATTTTTGATCTTCTTTTTCTTCAAGAAGACCCTTCAACATTTCATATAATACTGGATTGGTGGTGATGAACTGCGTTAGTTTTTTCTTGTCTGGAAAGCTCTTTACATTTCCATCTATTCTAAGTGACAGCTTTGCAGGATAGAGTAATCTTTGTTGTAGGTCATTGCTTTTCAGAACCTTGAATATTTCTTGCCACTCCCTTCTGCCTGCAAACTTTCTTTTGAGAAATCAACTGACAGTCTTATGGGAGCTCCCTTGTAGGTAACTAACTGCTTTTCTCTTGCTGCTTTTAAGATTCTCTCTTTGTCTTGAAGCTTTTGCATTTTGATGATGATGTGTCTTGGTGTGGGCCTCTTGGGGTTCATCTTGTTTGGGACTCGCTGTGGTTCCTGGATGTGTATGTCTGTTTCCTTCACCAAGTTAGAGAAGTTTTCTGTCATTATTTTTTCAATTAGGTTTTCAATTTATTGTTCTCCCTCTTCTCCTTCTGGCACCCTCACGATTTGAATGTTGGCATGTTTGAAGTTGCCCAAGAGGCTCTCTATACTATCTTCATTTTTTGGATTCTTTTTTTCTTTTTGATGTTCTGATTGGGTGTTTTCTGCTTCCTTATATTCCAAATGAATGTTTTGCTTCTTGGCTTCAGCTACTCTATTATTGATTCCCTGTAAATTATTCTTTATTTCAGTTAGCACATCCTTCATTTATGACTGTGCATCCTTCATTTATGACTGGTCCTTTTATATGCTCTTAAGGTCCTCACTAAGTTACTTAATGTTCTCATCAAGTGCCTTGAAATTCTCACTAAGTTCCTTGAGCATCCCTATAACCAGTGTTTTGAACTCTGCATCTGTTAGATTGCTTATCTCCATTTCACTTAGTTCTTTTCCTGGAGTTTTGTTCTGTTCTTTTATTTGGAACATGTTTCTTTGGCTTCTCATTTTGGCCGTCTCCCTGTGTTTGTTTCTGTGAATTGGGTACAGTTTCTATGTCTCCTAGGCTTGTTAGTGTGGCCTATTGTAGTAGATATCCTGTAGGGTTCAATAGCACAGTCTCCCTGATCACCCCAACTGTGCCCTCATGGTACACCCCTTATGTGGACTGTATACCCTTCTGTTGTAATTGAGTCTTGATTACTGTTGGGAAATCAATGGGAGGAATTTATACTGGCTGATCAGCTGCAAGGACTGGCTGTGCCCATTGACCACTGGCCTCTGACTACCTTGGAGGATCAGCTGTGGAGGGGCCCACCACACAGAGCAAGACTCACTTCAGCAGGGCTCTGCTACCCACTGAGTCTGTCGCTTGTGGAGGTGGTTGGGTGGTGGTGCTTTGATGTGGTCTGAAGCTGTCCACTGGGTGTGCTGGCTCTGGGGCCAGGTCAGCCACTGCCTGTGTTCTACTCGGCATAAGCTACAAAGTGATCTGCCGATGGCTGCTTCTTGTGCTGGGCTTGGAAGTGCCCAGGAACAGCCAAGTTGTGAACCATGGCTGGCTGCTTCTAGTGCCAGGCCTGGGGCCACTTAATGAGAGGTATGGGGCTCGCTGAGACCAGATGCTGCTTGTTTGAGAGATTTTAGAAAACTCTGAAGCAGGATTCAAGACAGGCCAATCCTATGGTAAAGCCTTTGGAAACAGCTTGGGTGGGTCTGAAAGTTGGGTGGGGTGGGGTCTCAGGGAATCACTAGGGTGGGACAAACAGTGTGAGCCGGGTTGCTGGAGTCCCAGATCTGGCGGCCTTCTGCTGGCCCAGGGAAGGGCTCACCAAAGGAACACTGACCCTCACCAGCACATCTGTCCAGGAGCAAGCTGCCTCTCCAGCCCTTGTTCCAATGCCAAAAAACTCAATTCTTCCCCATATGTCACTGGCACCCCTCAAGCTGCCTCTCCAGCACTGGAACCCAGAAGGAGTGAGCCGAGTAAGTTCGTGCGCGGGCCCTTTAAGGAGCTGCCTGGGGCTCCCGCAGCCTCAGCCTCCCTGTGCCTCAGTTCCTGCTGGTTTTACAGCCAGAAGTGATGGGGATTCCCTTCCTGGCACTGGGACCCTGAGCTGGGCACCTGGTGTGCAATGAAAACCACTCATTCCTCAGGGAGGACCTTCCCAGCCGAGGTGTCCTCCTAATGTTTATCAGCCACATGTGGGTGTGGGACCAGCCCGTCTGCCTCCGCCCCTCCTACCAGTCTCGGTGTGGCTGCTGCTTTAATTTCATAGTTGTAGGACCTCCATTCAGCTGGATGTCAGGCGGTTCTGAAAGAGGGTTGTTCTGTAGTTTAGTTGTAACTTTGATGTGGTTGTGGGAGGAGGAGAGGACTCGTTTACCTACGCTGCCATCTTGACCAGAAGTCTTATTTTACTTTTAATGTAAAACAAGGACATTACAGAAATCTATTATTATTCAACTTGTTATAAAGTTGAGTTCAGCTCTTTGCTATTTAATATCTATTATTTCATTTCTATATACCTAATACATCCAAATGTGAAAGATCATGGTTTTTATTACACACAGAGAAACATGTGAAATGGAAGGAATTTTGGAATCAAACAGAACTGGGTCCCAAACTCAGCTCTACGACTTGCTAGCTCAGTGAACTTGGACTACTTATTAACTCCAAGCCTGCTTGTAACTGTTCTTTTTTTTCTCTTTGTTTGTTTGAAAATTGGGAGTGATTATGGAACCTCCCAGAAAGAGATGTAGTGGGGATACTGAGGCAACACGTATAAAACTTCTAGTGTATTTAAAGATTCCTAAAGGCTCATAACAAGTATTATTTCCTTTTTTCCAATTAGTACACTTAGGTTTGTTTCCAAAGAGTTTCACTAAGAAGGCATGCCAAGTAGATATATTGTTTTTTGAATTAAAGATATTAAATTATTTTTATTTACTAATTTCTAAACACTTGATGAGGAGCTAATGTGTATTTAGATTATATCTTTTTCAATGCTCCTTTGATGTCATGTTAAAGAATTACTCGAACTGGCATATCTATGGATAATGATAGAAATTAAGAAATATGGGAATATTTCTTAACACACTATACAATTAGAATTACGGGGAGCTTGGAAACCCGTTGACTCCCTCTTCTGTGTCATATCCATACATCAGCTTTTGGGTATATTTTTCCAGTTGCACTGGAGAATTTTGGCTTCACGTTTTTTCATTTATTGTAAAACTTTATATTATTTTGTGTTGCTAACTGGGTAGCTCGTAAAAAAGAAATTGAAAAAATATGTGAGTACGCATGCTGCAAACTGTGACCGACCCCTTTAATAGGAGCCGAGAGAGAGGCAGCTCCCCCTTTTATTTATTCTTCTTGTTGAAGCAGTCTCAACATTTGGATCCCAAGTCTGAAGGAAGGGTTTTTGCTCTTCTCGTGTTTTTGTACAAATCTCTTAAATGGTTTTCATGCCAAATAAATTTTGCTTCCCCTCTGGATCTCAGTTCTAACTTTGACAATCAGAAACCACTTGAAAATCTGCAGTTGCATACCCTGCCCAAAGGCTTGACGGCCTTGACCTTCTGGTGCCTGGTGGACCCTCCCTCGGCTCCCAGATGGAGAATGAGTCGAAGTAGCTAAGGAACCTCTCAAACAGAGGGGTAAACATATCCAGTGCTCATTTGTCTGAATACTGGCATCATTACAGGAATGACTTAGCTATTCTCTTTTATTGTTTACATTGAAGTCAGGAGGAATGCATGAGCTCCTGAAATTTACTGAAGACAAAAGCAGGATAACAAGACGCTATAGACTGAGATGTCTCTTTATATAGAATAATAGGTGCAATTTATGATGTAGAGGCAACGTGGCATGGTGGTTAGAAGCGTGGGCTCTGGTGCTGCCTGGGTTGGAACCCAGATCTGTCACTTGTTAAGTGTGTGATGTTGGGAAGGGAGCATCCCTCTGCGCTCCTGTGAAATGGAGATTAGAAACCAGGACCTGTCTCATGGATTCATGGGAGGAGACATAAAGGGAGATAAAATAAACACCCTTAGAACAGTACCTGACATAGAGTAAATGCTCCAAACTGTTAGTTTTGGATATTTAATTTAACAATATTCTGAACAGAAATTTCATATAAATAAATAAATAAATTCAAAACATGCTGACTAAATACAGATACACAGAATTGTAGGATTCTAGCGAATACACTTATTTGGAAATCAGGGAGACGTTATTTTATATGAATTCATGAGTTGAAATGATGGTTGTTGGGTCTCATGGAAGTTTTATAGAAATGTTTACTTCGGAAATGTCTTCATACACACAGTCAAGGGCACTGCACAGACAGAGCCTAGAGGAATAAAGCGTAGGAAGGCATCTGGACTCCCAAGCGGTGTTTCTGTTATTCCCTGTTAATGAACCCCATGCCCCCTCTAGCTCCTCCAATTCTCTCCTTACCTCCTTTCTTAACCAAAATTCTTGAAGGAATCGTCTGTACTTGAGATTACAGTTTATCACCTGCATTTTCTCCCAGGCCCACGGTAACTCCTTCCCCTGTTCCTCTGCAGGTGTCTTGGGAGCCAGAGGAAAACTGGAGCTGCCCACACCCAACAGACCCGGTTAGTCTTTGCTGATGAATGCTTTGCAGCCTCTGGCTGTGTTTGCCTTTCCTTCCTTCTGGAAACTTCTTGGCTTTCTCATTTCTAATTTTTCTACCTCCCTATGCAGTTCTTAACTTCGCGGATATATCTTTTTTTTTGCAGCAATTTCTGTCAGTTATTGTATTCCTTAGAATTTGTATCTCGCTCCCTGATAAATCCTCTTTGGTTGATTTGATCCAAGTTGGTAAGTCCAATTTATGTCTCAGCTATTTATATTTCTGTCTCCTAGATACCATGGTGCCCCACAATTATCTCAAGGTCACTCTGACCTCAGCTGAAATAGTGTTTTTCTTCCCACTCCAAAGTTGGTCCTACGTAAATGCCCCAAAATGTTAGTTTGAAAGTATTACAGATGAAGGACTCTACCTTCAATGTGCTCAACTAAGTTAGAAATCTTGAAAGCACACTAAACTGTTTTCTCCAATTTTTGCAGTGTTTCCCATGGATCCCAAGGCCAATCGGACCTTCTAAATTACAGTCTTACTCCGTTTCTTTGTATCTACAGTCCTACTCCTTAGCTTTATTTGTTTTCTCATCTTCTGCTTACCTTATTACAATGACCCCTACCTTGTAAAGCAAGGGAAGACCATAAGGATAACTAAAGAACATTGAATTCTCAGAGAAAAAGAAACCTAGATAAGTAAAAACTCAATGTGAAGTGGGGGAAAAGTTTGGCAAGTTGGCATTTGGTTGTCTGAGAAATTTTGCAGTAAGATGAAATCTTGATTGAGCTGCTGTCGCCCAAATGTGTTATCCTAAAGTTCAGATAATAATTCAGAGTTGAAGTGTGGTGAAGGCAGGGGAGGGGTGCAGGAACCCCAAGGAGAGTATCAATGGGAAAAAAAAATAGGAGGGACATCTGTAATACTTTCAACAATAAAAATAAATTTAAAAAATAATTCAGGGGTGATAGTGGTGTTCGAATATTTCTGAGGGGTTGTCTGTGTTGGTGAACAGCCATGACATTCAACTTAATTTCAAAAGTATATGTCAATTGTGTACTAACAATTTGGCAGGCACAAGTACAGAGCTAACCCTATCATCTTACCTTCAAACCGTTCTGCCTTCTCTTTTCCCTCCCTCCTTAAGTGGTACTTATAGATGGCTATTCTCCTACTTCAGAAACCTCAAAAGTGTCCCTGCCCTCCTGTCCCAGAATGCTCACCTTGGTTCCCACAGATCAGCTCAAAGCTTACCATTTATTTTCTTTTTTATCCTCACTTGAGGACATTTTTTTTTTTTGCATTTATCTTCAGATAGAGCAGAAAGGAGAGAGGAAGGGAGAAAGAGAGAAACATGGATGTGAGAGAGACACACTGAGTGGTTGCCACCCACATGACTCCAACAGGGCCAGGGACAAACTGCAGCTGAGGTATGTGCCCTTAGCAGGAACTGAACCCGGGGCTCTCTGGTCCATAGGCTAATGCTCTAACCTCTGAGCCAAACTGGCCAGTGCTTACCATTTATTTTCTTAAGAAGTGTAGTTAACATTGGCTCGTCAGCACTCTACTGAACATTTACTATTTTAAAATAAATGTTTATTGATTTGCATTTCAAAATTCTAGATGTTGTCGTCAGTGATCTAGACCAGTGATTTCAACCTTTTTCATCTCATGGCACGCATAAACTAATTACTCAAATTCTGTGGCACATCAAAAAAAGTATTCTTGGCTGACCTGACCAAAAAAAAAAACCCAAAAAGGTATAATTTTGATTCATTCACACTGGACAGCTATTGTTGTGTTGGCTGTTATCATTTTTTTTATTTGACAGTCTAAGGGAAAAAAGCTCAGTGTCCCTGACTAAATAGTCAGGTATTGCATGTTTTAAAGATTCTTGCTGGTCTAGACTATTTTAATAAACTTCTAACTTGACTTTGTACCACTAACACTTTCCTCCAGTTGAACGCATCTTCCATGTTGCCAGCACAGGTATCTACCTGGACACTGACCTAAGTCCGCCAGCCCTTCCTTCTTTCTACTGGCTTCACTGGCCTCAGGCACAAAGCTCGTACCCTCTGCCTGCCGTCCGCCCTTTTGTGCACTGGCTCCATTTCCCCCTAACAGTCACATGTCTTGCCAGTTTCCTTTCTGCACCCTATGCCCCAGTCACTTGTTATTATTCCTCAGATCAGCTAAGACTTCTTTCCTGTGTTTTCGTAAATGGTGTTCCCCCTGCAAGAAAGCCCGTCTCCCTGTGTGCACCTGGCAGATTTCACCTGTGCTCAGAGGTAACCCAGGCAGCCAGTCTTTCCCCTCCCATCCTCACAAACCCTCAGACCCTTTGTTGTACCTTTTGGTATTTGATTGTTTTTATTTTTATATATTTTTTATCTTTATTGTTGAATGCATTACAGATGTTCCTCGTTTTTCCCCCATTGACCCCCTTCTCCCCACTCCTGCCCCCCTCTCGCCTCCTTCCCACCTTTTCCCACACTGTTGTCTGTGTCCACTGGTTATGCATATATGCATATAAGTTCTTTGGTTTATTTCTTCCTACCCCCCAACCCCCTTCTCTTTGAGGTTTGTCAGTCTAGCAACCAATTTGTACTTCTTAATCCCTTCACCTTTTTCACCCATTCCCTAACCCCCTCCCATCCTGCAACCAACAAAATGTTCTCTGTATCTATGAGAATGTTTCTGTTCTGCCTGTTCATTTTGTTTTGTAGATTCAATTGTCAATAGATATGTATTCATTGCCATTTTGTTTGTTTATATTTTTTATCTTTTTCTTCAAAAAGACCCTTCATCATTTCATATAATAACGGTTTGGTGGTGATGAACTCCTTTAACTTTTTCTTGTCTGGGAAACTCTTTATATGGCCATTGATTCTACATGACAGCTTTGCAGGATAGAGTAATCTTGGTTGTAGGTTCTTGCTCTTCATCACTCTGAATATTTCTTGCCACTCCTTTCTGGCCTGCAAAGTTTCTTTTGAGAAATCAGCTGACAGCCTTATGGGAACTTCCTTGTAGGTAACTAACTGCTTTTGTCTTGCTGCTTTTAAGATTCTCTCTTTGTCTTGAACCTTTTGCATTTTGATGATGCTGTGTCTTGGTGTGGGCCTCTTGGGGTTCATCTTGTTTGGGACTCTCTGTGCTTCCTGGACTTGTATGCCTGTTCCCTTCACCAAGTTAGGAAACTTTTCTGCCATTATTGTTTCAAACAGGTTTTCGATTTCTTGTTCTCGCTCTTCTCCTTCTGGCACCCCCAAGATGCGAATGTTGGCACGCTTGAAGTTGTCCCAGAGGCTCCTTACACTATCCTCATTTTTTTGGATTCTTTTTTCTTTTTGCTGTTCTGATTGGGTGGTTTTTGCTACCTTATATTCCAAATCAATGGTTTGCTTCTTGGCTTTACCTACTCTACTATTGAATGTGTGTAAATTATTCTTTATTTCAGTTAGTGCCTCCTTTATTTCTGACAGGTCCTTTTTTATGCTCTTGAGGCCCTCACTAAGTTTGCTGAGGTTCTCACTAAGTTCATTGAGCATCCTTATAAGCAGTATTTTGAACTCAGCATCTGTTAGGTTGCTTATCTCCATTTCCCTTAGTTCTTTTCTTGGGGTTTTGTTCTGTTCTTTCATTTGGGACCTGTTTCTTTGTCTCCTCATTTTGGCTGCCTCCCTGTGTTTGTTTCTATGTATTACTTAACGAGAGGTATGGGGCTAGCTGAGACCAAATGCTGCTTGTTTGAAAGAATTTAGGAAAACCTGAAGCAGGATCCAAGACAGGCCAATCCGATGGTTAAGCAAGTGGCAACAGCTTGGGTGGGCCTGAAAGTTGGGCGGGGTGGGGCCTCAGGGAGTCAGCAGGGGCGGGGCTACCAGTGTGAGCCAGGTTGTTGGAGTCCCAGGTATGGCAGCTGTCTGCCACCGCAGGGAAGGGCTCACCAAAGGAACAAAGGCCTCTGACAGCACGTTTGTCCCCGAGAAAGCCCCCTCTCCAGCCCTCGCTCCAGTGCCAAACAGCTCAGTTCTTCCCTGTATGTCTCTGGTGCCCCTCGAGCTGCCTCCCCTCCGAGCTTAGAGGGAGAGAGTCCGATAAGTCTGTGCGCGGGCCCTTTAAGGAGCTGCCTGGGGCTCCAGCCGCCTCAGCCTCCCTGAGCCTCAGTTCCCGCTGGTTTTTCCAGCCAGAAGTGATGGGGATTCTCTTCCTGGCACTGGGACCCTGAGCGGGGTGCCTGGTGTGGAACGGGGACCCCTCAGTCCTCAGGGAGGACCTTCCCAACCGAGGTGTCCTCCTGATTTTTATCCGCCACACGTGGGTGTGGGACCAGCCTGTCCCCTCCACCCCTCGCGCCTCTGCCCCTCCTACCAGTCTGGATGTGGCTGCTGCTTTAATTCTGTAGTTGTAGGACTTCCATTCAGCTGGATTTCAGGCGGTTTTGAATGATGGTTGTTCTGTAGTTTAGTTGTGGGAGGACGTGATACTGCATTTACCTACCTGCCATCTTGACTGGTAGTCCCTTTTGGTATTTTAATAGCTCATTTCTGTGCACTTGCTCCATGCCTGTGAGCACCTGGAAGGCGTGGGTTTGACTTAGATCCCTCGGAATGTTGGAGCTTCTTATCCACTGGGTGTGCAGTAAAGAGTTATTAAATGAATACCTGAATTCCAAGATGACATTCTATTTTCAAGTGTTACATATTTTAATATCTTACATGCCATGCACAATACATTTTTACAGTTTTGTTCTTAGCTTTGATCAGAAAGGTATTTTATATAAGTTTTACAGAAAAAAATAGAGGAAGGTTGTGATTGTAGATGATTTCAATTGTGGTATTTATGGCCTTCTTAGCTAGCCACTCTGGGCTCTTGAAAGGAAGGAAGGAAAGAAGAAGGAAGGAAGGAAGGATTAATAAAAATGGTAGGAAAATGATAGATTAGCATCTAGTAAATATGACCTGACCTCAGTAAATGAGGCCTGTATCATGACAGTTTTGAGTTATCTTCCCGGCGATCATTCCACAGTAGTTCAACCCACTTTTTCACTCATATCTTCAACTTTCTCCAAAGAATTAACATGATTAATTCACTAGTAAAAATATGTCTTGCGTTCTACTCTATTTTTAACTTTAATGTCTCCTTTGCCAGAATGCCTTTAATTTATCATGATCCCATCTAGCATGCAAGAGACTTTAAGATGTCGCCTCCTCCAGGAAGGCTTTCCTGATCTTTCTGCTGAATGAAAATTTCTTTACTCTGAATTTTTCTACTACTTTGTACCCCATTTATGGCATTTATTACAACCTATTATATGCTATAATTTTATTTATTTATTTTTGGTATGGGCCCCTAGTGGGAACCGAACCAAGGACTCTCTGGTCCGCAGTTCGACTCTCTAACCATTGAACCAAACCGGCCAGGGCCTATGCTACAATTTTAAAAAATATACTTGGCTCACCTTATCTATTAGAATTTAAGCTTCTTAAGGTCAAGAAATTCTTCTTATTTTCATCCCTTCACCCCACCCCAAGCAATACTGGTACTGCATGCATTCAATAAGTATTTGCAACATAAATTGAAATGGGTTATGAACCTG
Source organism: Molossus molossus (assembly GCF_014108415.1). Classification (NCBI taxonomy): domain Eukaryota; kingdom Metazoa; phylum Chordata; class Mammalia; order Chiroptera; family Molossidae; genus Molossus; species Molossus molossus. The sequence goes on along the minus strand of NW_023425351.1, from coordinate 59,807,241 downwards.
ACTTTGCCATTAATACGTTTCTTGGGGCCTGAACTATCAGATCCATACATGTCTATACCTTAATCTGTGCTAAATTCTATGAAAGCCCCTGTCTTCTTTCTACCATGTACTGGAAATCTCGATTTTTCAAAGCTATTAAACAACATATTGTTAAAACAACAATACGAATAATTGTAAAGATCTTTAAAGTAGCACTCTCTAGATTTCTCAGCCCTGAAACACTATCATGTTGAGAGGAGCAATACGGTGTATGGTTAGGAGCACAGACTCTGAATTTAGAGCTGCTTGGGTTTGAATCCTGGCTCTGCCCCTTATGCTCTGTGTGGCCCCAATAAGCTGTGCCTCACTTGTGGGATCTATAGGTATGGTAATAGTTCTTCCCTCATGGGGTTGGCATGAGAATGAAATATATATATATATATATATATATATATATATATATATATATATATTGCAGTATCTGGTACATGATTAGTGTTAATTTAGCTTTAGCTATTACTGTATTATTATTATTGTTACTGTTATTATTATTATTATAAATATTATTATTATTATTATGTGCACTAAGTTGTATATGGTTGCTTCTCCCTTGAAAGCATAAGCTTTTAAATAGTTAATGCGTTTTCCTAGCCTTTGTATTTCAAGTGACCAGCACAGTGCTTGGTACAGAGTAAACACTGAGAGACAAGAGCCTGGATGAAAGTCCTCCTCGCCCTAGAAGTGAACCTGAACTCGCTCCCGGTCATGGATGCCAGAGCACTTTCTTTTCCCGCTCTCATCAACGCACATTTAACCCTGCTGGTTTTCATTTATTTTATAATCCAATCATGATGCATTTTCAAGTCCATTTTAACTTCCCATGATCTCTAGAGACTTGCTTCATCCGTCTGACATCACACTCATTTACATTTCTTATTTTTTCATTCTCATGTAAGAGGTCTAAGAATTATTCCAACAAAAAACACTTTTAAGATTGCATTACACGTGCTATGTGCTATTTATTCCTGGCTACGTGTTCAAATGAACAAGCGAGAAATTGCTTATGCCTTAATCAATTACTATCAACTGTAATGCTAAGCCAGTTATAACTGGAAAAAAAATTGGACCTAGACATTTTTTTAATAACCATCTAAGCTAATAGTATAAGTGGAAAATATTTATACAAAAAACATAGCAGTTCAAGTTCAGGGAGATGGTAGAGGACACCCAGCTGATCACTCTCCCAAGATGGTAGGTTCTCCCGTAGCCTCCATGCTCAACAATCATTAGTTTTTGCCCGGATTATTCCAAGAAGAGAGAAAACATTACTTCTAAGGTCATCATCTTCCTTTGGTGGGCAATTTTAGTTGCTGGGAAAGTATTTCTCATACGGAATATAACCCATTAGTCTCCAAACCAACATAGATTGGAGCACACCACTGTCCACCATGGCCTTCAAATACTTGAAAACAGGTATTTTATTTTCTGATGTGTTATAAATCAACAGATAGTACTGATGGAGTGCAGGAATTTTTAGACATGGAAGGCACCTAAATAGAATATAATCCTATTATTGTACAAATGAAGTAATTTAAAAAAAAAAGTTGAATAATTTGCCCCAATGTCACACATTTGTTCATTCAATCATTGTGTACCCGGAAACAAGCTTAATAAAGTCACAATTTCATATTTCATTATAAAATATACAATTTTAGAAAACAAAAAGTTTTATAATTTACTATAACAAAATTTTAAAAAATGTGTAATTCTCTTTTGTTTCAATTTTTATTAACTTATTTTTGTTACAGATGTTTCTCCTTTTTCCCTCCTAGATACCCTCCTTCCGATCCTGCCCTCCCCCCTCAGCATTGCTGTCTACGTCCATTAGCTATGCATACATGCATATAAATTCTTTGGTTTATCCCACCCCTCCCCCTCCCCTCTCCTCTGAGGTCTGTCAGTCTGAACCGTACTCCTTTCTCTGGGTCTATTTTGTTCATCAGCTTATTTTGTTCATTATATTCCACATATAAGTGAGACCACGTGGTATTGGTCTTTCTCTGATTGGCTTATAAAAATGTATAATTTATTGTGTTAACCACTGAAGACCTTGGTGAATGACAGCTGATCCACTCTCCTTCCTCCCTCCCCAGAGACGACCACTAACATTATTTATTACTTATTTAACATGAAAACATATTGCATTAGTGTTCCAGCAGAGAAACAGAACCACCACGAGTGATACGGAATCCGGGATTTGTGATGGGGATTCAACTTCACATGATTGTAGGTGCTGTCTATGACCTCTGCACGTGGACCTGCAGAGGATCATGGTAGGTTAGTCAGTAGGACTGGTGGTCAAGAAGCCAGACTGAAGTGGTGCAGACTAGGACCACCTGGAACCACATCAGTCCCTCTGCCTCCAACAATGACGATGCTGGGGAATTAGATGTGAGCTGTTGTGGCTCCTGACATCCATACTGACCTATGGAGCAAAATTACTGCCGCACCAGGCGCTGCCAATACTCTGAAGCTGTGTAGCTGTCCAGCATCTAACCTCTGCAGGTCATGCAAAGCTGGAGTTTATCAGTGGCAATGACCTACAGATCTCTTCCCTCACCCTATTTACTCTAACAGATTTCTTTGTGTGGCTCAGTTTCATACTTCCTGTAGGACTGCTGGCTTGCACTAAAATTGCATCGTGACCGTCAACATATGAAACATTTGCTCCTTTAATCGCTCACAAATAGAGAGTGGGTGGTGAAAAGCGAGAAGTTAAGTGATGCGGGCCTACATTGTCCGGAGGGTGAAATGAGATAAGTATGAAATACTGAGTTCAGTGAGAGGCATACAGTAAATGCTCAATAAACAGTTGTAAATATTAATATTATTGCACCTGACATCCCTTGTGGCTTCTACTTGTGTTTCACCATTGAACTATGTACACTTCTTGAAGATAAGGTCTCGGTGGATTCAGTCCTGTATCCTCAGTCATCTAGCATAGACCCTGAGCTCTAGATGGTGTTCAGTACTTGGGAGATTGCATTGAAAAGGAATTTAGAAGACTTTTTCTTGGGAGCAGTTTAGTAGAATGAGAGAATATATGAAGTTACTAGGCACATAAGAATGAAGGGGACACCACTGTGGGGGGAAATACTCAAATGTTAATTACACTCTTTGCATGAATTCTGTGATGTTAGATCTCAAGATGTTCTTGACTTATTCTGTAAATGGTGTTGGTACAACTGGCTAACAATTTGGAAAACATCTAATACCACATGGCAAAACGAATTCCAGGAGGATTAAACATTTAAAGGAAAGTCATCAAAGTTAGGGGAAAAATAGGTATGAATGAATAACATTTTCTAAGCATGTCATCAATGAAAGATTTGATAAAAATTTAGCCTTATAAAAATAAGAAAAAGAACCTCTAATTCACTACCTTTTTGTGTGTGTGGTATGTGCCCCTAGCGGAAACTGAACCCGAGACTCTCTAGTCCGCAAGCCGACGCTCAACTGCTGAGCCAAACTGGCCAGGGCAAAGAACTTCTAATTTAAAAGCTTAATGAACTAAAGAGGAAAACAACAAATTATAATATTTTCAAAATATGTGACTGTTAATATTTTAACATGTCAGAGACTCCAATAAACTAACATGAAAAATATGAAGAAATCAATAGAAAATCGCACAAAGAGCATTAATAGCCATTAAAAAAAAAAAAAAGACAAGTCACCAATAAAAATATTTTAAAAAATCACTCTCAATAATTTAAAAATTGCCAAGTAAAACAAAGAAACATAATTCTTTACTTTTTAGTTGCCAAGTGCTCAAAAATCATCACAAATGTTGACAAAGTTTCGGGAAAAGAAGCATTTGTATATACTTCATGTGGGATCATATGTGGGTATCATCTTTCTGGAAAGAAGTTTTGCCATATGCATGAAAAACCTTAAATATGTACTAATACTTTGTCCCAGGAAATTCATTCAGGGAATTTATAATAATGTACCCAAAGCTTTAACTGTAAGAACATTGATCAAAGTGTGGTTTGTAAGCAGAATTACAATTCTATTTTCCAAATGACTGTGGTGACCTTGGTGAACATATCAGTTCTCTTGGGTGTTACATAGGTCACTCTGAATCATTGCCTGATATTTGGTTTTATACATCAGTATCATGAGTTTAGTTAATGTGAGTCTTCCCAGAGATCTATTAGGATATTTGAAAGAAAATGTTTCTGAGCCTATTCATTAGAGAATTCAGATGCTAGAACATGGCAAATTCTCCAGGGTAAGAGACTCTACTCAGAGAGGCCTTTTGGGAGACTCTGACTCTCCCAGATGATAGATTCCTCTGCTTCTCCATCTGGGTAGCAAGGATAAATCAAGAAAATTTATTTTATTGGAACTTCTAAAATAAATTCATTTTCTATTGCTTCCATAATATATTCCCAATAACTTAGCAACTTAAAACTAAACTCACTTATTAGCTCAAGTTCTGTAGGTTGGAAACCCAGAGGAGCTTAAATGAGTTTTCTGCTGAGGGTCTCATAAAGCAGAAATCAACACATCGCCAGGGTTGGATTCTTACCTGGAGGCTGTGGGGAAGGATCCACTTCCAAGGTCACTGAGGTTGTTGGTCGAGTGCAGATCCTTGCAGCTGTAGACCTGAGCTCCCTGTCCTTCGCTGACTCAGCCGGGGACCCTCCCAGCTCCTCAGGGCTGCTCTCTGGTCCTTGCATGTGCTCCTCTCCATCTCCAAAGCCAACGACAGCACATCAGGCCTTTTTTCTGCTCAGAATCTTCTCACTTTCCCTTCTGCTATCATCCAGAGAAAAGCTCTCTGATTTTAAAAGACTCATGTGATTAGATTGCCCCTTGAGATAATCTCCCTTTTTGATCAATTCAAAGTCAACTGACTAGTGACCCGTAAATACATCTAAAAATCCCTTTTGCCACATAATCATAGGCGTGCTATCTCATCATAGTCACCGTTCTGACAACAGGGGTAGAAAATCTTGGTGGGTCATTTTGGAGTCCTGCCTACTATGACATAGTATCTCCATATGTGTTGCATTGCTTTACCATTTCTGAATGTTGGTGCTCGTCATGTCCAGAGATGGCAAGCACAGATTCTCACAATTTGGAATCCGAGGGTCAGCGCAGGTAGACAATTGTGTGAGGCTGGATAGGTGGGGACTGGGGCAAACTGGAAAGTACACACCCCATCTGAGGGGCAGAGTCGAGATTTGGCAAAGGCATTGTTGCCATGAGGGATATGGCTGAGTTTTGCCAGATCTTTTATATTTCCAAATGATGCTGGTTTTTAAGTATAAAATACTATGATTAAACATAATTTTTGTGTAGTCAATGTTTTTAAGCACTTTGCAGGAAAACACACCTATCAGGCCAAATGCAAGTGAGAGATCGCCAGTTTTTAAGCTCTGCTTCTATCTTTTCACCTCCTATCTTGCCCATTACATATATATTTTACATATTTTTCTTTATTGATTTTAAAGAGAGAGAGGAAGGGAGAGGGAGAGAAAGATAGAAACATCGATGAGAGAGAACACTGATTGGCCGCCTCCTGCACGCCCCCCACTGGGGATTGGGCATGTGCCCTGAGCGGGAATCAAACTGGCGACCTTCTGGTGCATGGCTTGATGCTCAACCAGTGAGCCACACCGGCCGGGCATGCCCATTATATTTCTGAGAAAAACCAAAAACAGAGAGATTAGAAATTTTATCCAAGGTCACATAACTGATTGGGTGACAAAGCTCAAACTAGAAGACAGGTGCATTGATGTTCAATACAGATTTTTTTCCCCTCTGATGTACCAGTTCTTTTTAAATATTTTTAAAATTAATTTAATTTGTTATAGATGTTTCTCCTTTTTTCCTCATTGACATTCTCCTCCCTATCCCCCTCACCCCGTCTCCAGCTTTGTTGTCCATGTCCATTGGTTACGCGTATATGCATATAAGTTCTGTGGTTTATCTCTTCCCTCTCCCCCAAACCCATCTTGTGAGGGTTGTCAGTCTGTACCCTACTTCCACGTCTCTGGGTCTACCCTATTCCTCAGACTGTTATATTCATTATATTCCACAAATAAGTGAAATTGTGTGATATTTGTCTTTCTCTGCTTGGCTTGTTTTGCTTAGGATAATACTCTCCATGTCCCCTCAAAGGATAAGAGATCTTTCTTTCTTACAGCTGCGTAGTACTCCATTGTGTATATATACCACTGCTTTTTTATCCATTCGTCTACTGATGGACATTTGGGCTGTTTCCAGATCTTAGCTATTATAAATAGTGCTGCTACGAACATGGGGGTACATATATTCTTTCTGATTGGTGTTTCAGGCTTCCTAGGGTATATTCCTAGAAGTGTGATCACTGGGTCAAATGGCAATTCAATTTTTAATTTTTTTGAGGTAACACCATATTGTCTTCCATAGTGGCTGCACCAGTCTGCATTCCCACCAGCAGTGTACTAGAGTCCCCTTTTCTCCACACCCTCGCCAACACTTGTTGTTGGATGATTTGTTGATGGCGGCCATTCTGACAGGTGTGAGGTGATACCTCATTGTGATGTACTAGTTCTTATTGATGTACCAGTTCTTATTGCTGTAACAGGTTACCACAGACTCAGTGGTTTAAAACAACATAAATTTACTCTCAGACAGTTCTAGAGGCCAGAAGTTCAAAAGAAGTCTAATGGGGTTAAAATTAAGGTGTCGCCTGGGCAGGTACATCTTAAGAGCTCTAGGGAGGATCGATTCCTTGCCTGTTGTGGCTTCCAGAGGCTGCTAGCGTTCCTGGGCTCATGTCCACATTACTTCAATCTCTTTCTGTTGTTATATCACCTTCTACCTTTAATCTTCCTGCCTCCTTCTTAGAAACACCATTTTGATTATATTGGACCTATGGTATAATTCAAAATAATTTCCCTATCTCAAGATCCTGAACTTAAAATAACTCCAATGTTCTTTTTGGCAAAAAAGTAACATGTTCACAGGTTCTGGGGATTACAATTACTTTTAGGGACCATTACTTAGCCTTTCACAGTAGGTCAAAAATCATGGATGATTCTGTAGATGTCTCCTACGCCTCTGCTGTGGGTGAGAACACCAATCCCCCAGAGCAATCAAAACATACACTGGGCAGCGCCTTGTGTCTATTTGCCTGGCATGTGAGTAACTTGGGCATGGCCACACCACCCAAGATTTTCCACTTATTTTTCTGTAACTTAAACAGAAGACAGTCTTTCAAAATATTGGTTCTGAATTTTAAAAAAACCTCTATTAAGTAACCATCAGTATTAATTTTTCTCGTCTCCTCTTCTCTTATCCCTCAGCTTTATGGTGTGTTGAATATGATTTTATATCCAAAACCATTTTTTTTTTTGGTTAGTATTAAATTGGAAGTTTGAAACAAAGGAAAACACCTCATTAAGGAGTAATGAATTTCCCTTGCAGCCAGGGTGAAAAATTCTCTCTGGTGCAGACCTGCAGTGGCCCGCATCCTTCTTAATCGATTTTACACTCATACTTCACTCGCAGACACCAAAATACCGTGTCGCAAAATAGAAAGGAGAAATCACAACGGCTTGACTTCGAGTTTTTGAGTGAATCAGCATAAGGTTATTCCACGGATGTTTCGGTTGTTTTTAAGAGGCAATAAAATTAAGTGGGAAAAGGTCAGTCAAATCACTGCTGCGTTCTGCCTCCTGTTTCCCGTCTACAAGTGGGGAAGGGCTCTATTTCCCCTTATTTCACTATTTATTTTGAAAATTTGAAACGTATCGGCTACTGGGCCTTTATAACATCAGGTTTCACTCAGGTACATATTTTGCACGTGCTGAGGATCGAACGTTCGTTCAGGTGTATACGCACGTGTCTGAATTCTGTGGTCACGTCCGCTGCATTCTCAGCCTTCAGTCAATCTGTCACTCAGCTCACTGGGTATTAGCAAGTATCTATTCCTTCAATAAATACTCAATGAAATGTGTGTTTGGTGCTCCAAAAGAGACAAACTAGAAACTCCCATACAATATAATATAAAACTTAGTGCATGAAGCCTGGGATGCGGAACAAGCTGTAAACATACACGCTGAAGAACGGGTTTGGAGAAAGTAGTGGAAATGAATCGTCAGAAAAAAGATGAGAAGATGGAAACACTACAGCGAGTCTGAGACCTTCAGTGGGTTCTTTTTTTTTTCCCCTTACCTGAGGACATTTTTTGATATTTTGTTCAGATAGAGGGGGAGGGGGAGGAGAGAGAGAGAGAGAGAGAGAGAGAGAGAGAGACATCGACGTGAAAGGGACACATCGAGTGGTTGCCACCCGCATGACCCAACCAAGGCTGGGAACAAACTGCAACCGAGGTACATGCCCTTAGCGGGAACCGAACCCGGGTCTCTCTGGACCGCAGGCCGACGCTCTAACCGCTGAGCAAAACTGGCCGGGGCTCAACTTCACTCTTTGATACAGTAAGTGGAAACTAACCACAGGTAGCCATTTCAAGTTACTCACATTATATTCATATGGACAAAAATATTCAATATAAAAGTGATTCAGTCCATCTAAGCTGGATGTTCCTAATAATTTGCATATATACACAGCTATACATTGTTTTTGGGTACAAGTAAAAGGCCTCAGTGCCCAAAGCTCTAGATGGATGACTGTGATGGTTTGTTATAGGCTTGTAGGTATACAGTACTCAGCTCCTCCCTTCAGAGGCTGGCTAGATAGACACTCTGGATAGAACCAAGAACGAGAGAGAGAATTGCTTTGAGGTCCAGAGCTTCTAGCCAGAGGTTCAATCTTCAAGTGGTAGGAGAGTGTGAGGGCGGCACGGACCCCTGCAACCGGAGGACTACCACTGACTCTGAGAGCTCACGGTTCTTATCTTGGTCACTGGGAACTCCATTTCTGTGACCGATTGCCCAGCGTTGTTGCTCTTTCAACCCTGCATGCAAGCTAACTGCCGTGTGCTGATCTAGATGGGACCATAGTACATGTTGACTCTGACGCCCCTACGCGTCTAGCTCTCGATATACCCACGTGCCTATGAAGTCACCCTCGCGTGCTGGTTCAGAGCTGAGGTTGCAGGCAGTGTAGGAGGAACCCGTCATAATTCACGAAGCCACACCCTCGATGGAGGGCGCTCTTGGCAGTCAGAAAGGTGGGCTGGAGGGCGGAGAGCCGGGGTGTTGGGTTCGGCAGCACTGCCTGAACAAACAGCTGGCTCCCTGGAACAGAGCAAGAGAGGACGTTTGAGATGAAACAACTGGATGAGGCACCGAACCGATTCATTTACTCTGTCGCAACTAAACTTTTTCTTCTAATAACAAGGAATAGTCAATTCATGGCCAGAGGAGTGGGCTGCAGGAGGCTGAGAAAGGAAAGACTCAAAGTGGCCCACTGGAAGGCTACAGCATATTTGAAATCTCTTTGCTCCTTATTAGAATTTTTTAAATCTGAAGTTTGGGTCTGTTCATTAAAACAAATCTCATTTTAACTTCACCATAATGTTTTAAATTAGTTAGCACCTACAGTAGTTAACACTGCATATATATATATATATATATATATATATATATATATATATAATTATTATTTTAAACAATCTAGCTTAGCAGGTAAACATGTGGGCTGAGACCAGATGGCCTGCCAGTTACAATCTCACATGACCACTTACTAGATGTGTGGCATAGGACAAATTATTTAACCTCTCTTTATGCCTCAGTTTCTTTATCTGTAAAGTGAGGGTGATTATGTTAGTACCTGCCTCATGAGGCTGTTGGGAGGATCACAGCTGAAGTGGTACTTAAAGAACTAAAAACAATACCTGGCCGGTGTGGCTCAGTGGTTGAATGTTGACCCCTGCACCGAGAGGTCACTGGTCCCGGTCAGGGCACATGCCCAGGTTGTGGGCCACATCCCCAGTGGGGGGCGTGCAGGAGGTGGCTAATCGATGTTCTTTCTCATTGATGTTTCTATTTCTCTCTCTCTCTCTCTCTCTAAAAGCAATAAAGAAAAAAAATTAAAAAGACAAAGAACTAAAAACCACATTTTGTGCCTAGTAAATATGTTCGGTGAGTGTTAATTACATCACTGCTGTTATCCTTAGGTTTAGCATACCTTCTGGCTCTGTGCTATAGCTAAAGAATGAAGGCAAATAGATAGCATTATAAAGTGAAATACACATCCTACAATACCCAGGCAAAAACAACCTCCCTTCCAAGTTGTCTACAGAGACGATAAGGTCACAGGGCTCTCAGCGGTGCATGAGACATTGTGCAGCGGGTGGAAGGAAAACCTGGTGTGGCGCCCAGGCTCTGCTCCTGCGGGAGCTGGACCACCAGGCTAAGGAGCTCCCCCGGATTTGCCAGGAATTTCCACGAAGTAAAAGCACAAATCTATCCCAGCAGGACTGAGAGAGTTAGGATGAGAAGAGGAGGCAGTAGCTTTCAGCAAAGCTCTGTTATACTGCTCTCCCGAGGCCTGGATAGAACGTGTGCCATTGGTCCGGGGCTTTCAAATGAGACTGTAGGGTCTTGGACTCCATCCATATGTGGCCAGCTTCTTCAGAGACTCCCCAGTACCACAAAGGGGAACCCACCACTCCCACTTTCCCACCTTGACATCTTCTTCACAAAGCACATTTCTGGATTAAGTCTTCTAACGGCTTGAGTACTGAAGACAGTCCAGACTCAGTGACCCGTGGTGATTTCTGAACAACTCACACATACCCACAAAACACACAAAACAAAACCCGAAACCCCACATCTGTCAAATATGTAAATGAATGCAAGAATGAATGACACCATCTTATGGCAGCCTGTCCATAGAGTGGCCCTTGACACAGGTAAGGATGATTATTATGTAATTTTAGTGCTTTCAATTTAAGCAGGGAGTGGAATATTTCAGGAAAAAGTGTTCGTTCTTCTTGGATGTTTTAAGTATATATTTGATTGCCATTGGCAGTGGAAGAACAGACTTCAGGGCTCCAGAAAGTTTTCTTAGGCATTTTCCAGAAATATTCAGAAATTGCAATTCCTGGGGAGAAAGGGTGAGCCTGGCTAAGGCCGTCTATTGGGTCATCAATCCTCATGACATCAAGAATTTTCTTGCTTAAGGCATCCCCTTGGAGAGGCCGGAGCAAATCAATGAAAAGGAATTGAATATTTTAGTAGCGATTTGGATTTTGAGAAGAGATTCTTTAAGTTGAGAATCAGCATTCCAAGCGAGAATGCTAAACTTCTCAGGGTTCCTAAGATTTTTAGGGATCCTGAGATTCCTGAAGGAGCTCACCTTCCAAAGGAAGGAAACAAACAAGGCATGAAATGCAAGCAAAGGGGAAGGCAGATGAGATGAATCGATCTCACAGTGCAAAGTTTTATTTGATGTGTAGAAATTAGAACCGCAAAGGGTTAGAAGAGCCAGCTGGAAACTTTGCAAAGGTTTGATTCTTCATTCTTCATTCTACAAATCGGGGGACCGCGGCCAGGGTGTTTAAGCAAATTGTCCAGAGTGACACGGAATTAGCGGCAGAGCCAGGGTTGTAAAGTGGGGCGCCCGGTTTCTAACCCCGGCTTTTTCCACTCTCTGAGCTGGCCGCCTAACTCCGGTGCAGAAGGAGAAACCGCTCCTGCGGTCATTTGGGAGCATCTGTCATCTGGCTGCCACACTCAGGGGAGAGCCAGACCACTTGATGGTGGAAAAAGAGGATGGAAATGCAAAATGCGAAGATGAAACTGCAGATTTTATATGGAAAACATGAACCGACTACAGTTTGAAATATTAAAAGTAGGTTATATTCAATTTAAATTTTATTGGACATTGACTTTAGGGCTATAAACTAAATGTCTGGAAAAATGTTGCCGCTATATTCTTTTTGCTGCATTAGGTAAATTAAAAGGACTGTCCCCATCCTCTAGGAACTTGTTTAAAAGTTAAAAACATTAACCTTAATAAAGAAAAATAAATGAAACCTAGAACAAAGATTACTCCCCTGATCTCCTGGCCTTGCCTTTTGTGATGCGGAACCAACACCCTGGGCGGGAAATGGAAGAACTGGATTCTAGCCCAGTTTAAGGGACCATTTTATTCAATTCACCCACAACACTCCGGGTTGAGTTTACTTATCTGTAAAGTGAGGGGATTAGATCAGATCTCGCAGTCTTTGTTAAATCTAACATTCTAAGGCTTACCTTTTATATGTGAAATGAGCATTCATGTTCATTTGTTGACTGCCCAGTTACATTATCAAGTATTATGCAAGGTGGTGTGCATACAATAAACAAGACAGATATGATCCTTACCTTATAGAACGTAAAGAGGGAAAAAGTAAATAAAAAAAATAAGTAGATAACGTACTAAGCTTTTTCTACAGTAAGTAAATACTCTCGCAATAGGAGCTAAGCTGGGTTAGTGAGTGAAGGTCGGTGGAATGCTCCTTTGGGTTGGGTCCCTGGAAGGCTCAAGGCAAACATTTAAATAGCCATAGGAAGAATGTCTCTGGCAGAGAAGCCCGGACAAAGGCCCTGAGTTCAGCGCTTGCTGTAACTGAGGCTCTGACAGAGGTGGTTCTGAAATGAGGACAGAGCAGGTCCTGCAAGGTCTTGCAGACCCTCGAGGCAGTTTGCATTTAATCTCAAAGGCAAATGGGAAGCCATAGGAGGCTTTAAAGCACATGTGTGATATGATTTAATTCATGCATTAAAAATATTACTTTTAATTCTGTGCAGAGAGACTATAGGGGAGCAGAAGGGAGACTGTAAGAGGTCATTTTAGTACTTTAGTCAAGTAAGGTGGAGGCTGGGATGAGAGCCCACAGTGGAAATGAAAAAGAAGAGATTTAAGATATAGTTAAGTGCCCTGGCCGGTTTTGCTCAGCGGATAGAGTGTCGGCCTGCGGACCAGAGAGTCCCGGGTTCGGTTCCTGCTAAGGGCATGTACCTTGGTTGCAGTTTGTCCCCGGCCCCTGTTAGGGTCGTGTGGGTGGCGACCACTCAATGTATCTCTCTCACATCAATGTTTCTCTCTCTCTCTCTTCCTCCCTCTCTCCCTCCCGCTCTATCTGAAGATAAATGCAAAAATATCCTCGGGTGAGGATAAAAAAAAAAAGATACAATTAAGAGGCTGAGTTGACAGGACTTTATTGATTATTAGCATGTGGCAGGTGAGGGAAAAAGAAAAAGAGAAATCAAGGTCAAAGATGATTTGGGTATCTAAGTAGATGGTGGTGCCATTAACTGGGGAAGGATGGTGGACAGACAGGATTCAGGTGGAGCCAGAAATCAGTAGTTCTGCTTGCCCTTCTCAACTCTGAGATGCCTGTTAGACATGTGCAGGGACATACCAGGTAGATCATTGGTCACATGAGTCTGGAACTCAGGAATGATCTGGGCAGACGAGGTGTACATTTTTGGAATTGTCAGACTATGGATTTTAGCTCAGGCTATGAGGGTGCTTGGAGAGAGCATGAAAACAGGGTAGCATGCCCAGGAATTGTGTTATAAGTGGAGGAGTCTCCTGCAAAGGCTGAGAAGGAATGACCATTGAGGCAGATGGGCTAAATGTCCCATAGGCAAGAAGAGAATGTTTCAAGGAGAAAGTAATCAGTTGTGTTGAAACTGCTGAGAAGTTGAAAAAAAAAATGTAGACCTAAAAGTGTCATTAGATTTAGAAACATAGATGATCGATGACCTTTACATGAGAAGATTTTTAAATTAGTGGTGGGATGAAAACCACATTAAAATGATCTGAAAAATAATTGAGAGATAAATATGTGGGATAAATGTGTAGAGCATTTTAAGATCTGCATAAATAACAGTAGCTAGAGACACATGAAGAATCAAGAGAAGATAACAAATTTTTAAATATGTAAGACACTAGAATATGTAAAATAACTGGTTGTCAATAGTCTGATAAGTAAGAAGAGATATATAATGTATGCAGGAATTGGCAAACCATAGCTCATGGGTCAAATCCGACCTCCTGTTGTCTATTTTTGTGGTCTACTGACAGCCCGTGACCTGTGCATAGTTTTTACATTTGCAAATAGTTAAGACATTTTTTAAAAATAGTAATATTTTGTGACTTTTGAAAATTATACAAAATTCAAATTTTGGTGTCCATAATAGACTTCTGTTGGAACATGACATCACTGATTGATTTATGTATTCTCTCTTGCTCTGACGGCAGAATTCAGAGAGCAAAACAGAAACCGTATGGCCAACAGAGTCTGACGTGCTCACTTCTGGGCCTTCAGAGACCACGTTTGCTGAATGCTGCTTCAGAAGCAACAAGAATTACTCGGTGAGAAGACCCTGAGAAGACATGAGGCTGGGTCCCAGAGGACCAGGGGCTGGGCTCCCCTAGGATAAGAGAAACATACTCAGTAGAGTCAGAAAAATGAAGCTAAACATGGGTGCAGATGTATGAAGTGTCTTGACTTGGGTGACTATGAGGCAATGTAATTCTTTGTTGATGTGTGTTTTCTCAGTGGTAAAGAAGTGACCCGATAAAGACATGGAGTTACCCTGAAAGTCTGACCTAAGCTTTCTTTTCCTCAAGAAAGAAATGTCACAATGAAACAGAGATCAAGATATAAAATTCATGACTTTCACATTTCAAAAGTGAATATGTACTAGCGTCTTTAAACTTGAAAGGTTCCATGAGCTGGGGAAGGAAAGAGACTGAAAGGAAGCAAATTAACTTGATACTAATGGTTCTTAGAGAGTCTCTGCCCCTTTCCTTCTACCTGGGATTAGTCATAATTCCCCAAGAGGGCAAAGGCAGACCTCCCAGTTAATTTGGGGCATCTTCAAATAAAGGGGACAATGCCTAGAGTTTCCCCTTTGAGCCCTGGGAACCAGCAGACCTGCAGGTATTTTTCCAAGCGATCATGACATAGAAACATAGAGGACTGTCATCTCCATGGGAGCAGGGCAGAGAGAGGTCAGGCAGCTCCGCTGAGTTCTCTGTAACTACAGCCCATTGTGATAGAAAATCCCTCTGAGCCACGCGGCTGTTGCTGTCATCATGACAGTAGCAGTCGATGGAAGACAAGGACCAGACCTAAAGGACAGCAACAAGGACAAAGGACAGCCAAGGAAGTCTAAGAAAACCCCAGATCAAACAGGGCTTTGTAAGCCTCAGTGGAGTCAGCAGGGGAGGCGATGACTGAGTACCAGGTGTCATACCTGGATGTTATGTTACCCTGGGGGCCCCTTATTCTCCAGGCCACGGCAAGGTGGGGCTGATGTTGGACCCTACATGGACTGAGGAAACCCTTCAGGGACTGAATTTCCCTTGAAATAGCAAAATCCAATTTCTTCTCTAGGTGCCATAGGAGTTTTGGATGGGAACGGGGAAAAATACTTACATTTTTTGCATTCTTGAGTTTTGTGGTCTGAAAATTTAAAAAATCTTAGCAGGAGTTGAAAGAGAGAGGACACTTTGAAATAGTCAGTTATTCCCTCCAGAAGGGCAAAAAATGTTTTTACCACGTAAATAATTTTTTCCTCCTAATACACTAAGTTTAATTCTTTAATCGTAATTACCATGCATAAGGGCTCATTATGTGCAGAACGTAATGTAAAATATTTCATGTGCTTCATTTCTCACACTGGTCTATGAGGTATAAAGAATTATGATCATTGTATTGATGAAAAAACAAAGGTATAGTGTATGTTAATTTGCAATGTCACAGAGTAGAATCCACTTGATTCCAAAGTTGTTCTTTCTAATGTCCCCTTTTTAGCTGTCACCCAGTCAATAACTTATGCTAATCACTTCCATTTCATATGACTGCTTTTTGACTGGGACTGGGCTAATTGCTTTAAATATTTAATTTTCTTTCATCCTTACAAAAAGTCCATGTCTTATTATTATTCCCATTTTACAGATGAACAAACGGAAGCTCAGAGAGGTTAAGTAATTTATTCCAAGTCACAACTAGAAAGCCCCAGAGTCCAGACTGAAACTTGCATGCCTTAGAAACTCGTGTTCTTCGTTATTCTATCCTTTTTCCGCCACCAGACCCCTGAGCATCTACTACTCTTAGGAAACTGCTTCTCGCAAACAGAAAGAGTGGGGAAGAATCCTTTTCTCTCTCTGTTGACTTACAGAATAGATTCTGGCCATCCAACCAAACTCATGCCCCACTTTCTTAGGCACTTAGCCAGCCTCGTTGGCAGCTGGGCACGGCCATGTATAATATGGGTGGGAATCATATGTGCCATTTCCAGGCTTGGTTCATTAACCCATCCATGCCATCCACCATGGTCTTTCCTCCCAACTGATTGCATGCAGAGGTGGAGTAGACCCTAAGGATGGCAGAGCCACAGAATAGTTGCAGCTGAGGTGCCTGAATAACAGCATGGAGCAGAACCATCCCCTGAGAACCGACACCACCTCAGGGCTGTGATGGAGGGGAGGCAAGAAAGCTGTATTCTATTGAATTATATTTTGGTCTATTTAATATTTGCTACAGTATCTTAGCTTATTCTAAAAAGCACAAATGGAAAAGGACACAGCAGGAAAATAGAACCAGAAGAAAGTAGGGGAGTTAACAGGGCTCTTGAATCTATTCTTGTACCAACATATTTGCCCTTGGCCATCAAGGGTCAAGAAGCAGGTGGGGAGGGGATTCCTGCCCCTCTATGACCTGCCCTGCCCAGTCTCACAAACTGAAGGCTAGGGAGCAAGGGAGACAGTGGAGGAAGGGTGGGCTGTTAACTCCCCAGTTCGTAATGACAGTGCCCTGTCCCCTGAGGAGGGGATTGGAGCTCCATTGCCTCCCTGAGGGGCTCTTATGGTGAGCCCCGCCCCTGGGGGCCATTTCCCCATTAACCACTACCCCCAGCCCAAGGAAGGGTTAGGGGAAAGGGCTGTTAGTTAATATTAAGGTGGTTGTTTTAAACAAAACGGGGAGACATAAATAAATAAAAGAGTTTATCTCAGTTCAAAAATAAAAACAGAAAGGATTATGAAGGAATTACAACAGGCGCACTGTAGCAATTTACATTCTAGAGAGAGGATTCTGGCTACACTGTGGCCGGGATGGGAGAGAGCCCAGAACAACACTGGGAGGAGGAAAATCAATTAAGCAGCTGTAAAGGCAACCCAAGAAATAAATGATGCGGGACTGCCCTGAAATGGCAGAAGAGATGTGAACAGATTTAAGGTATTTGAAGGTTGTAAAATCATTAGGACCAGTGGTTGGTTATATGTGGACTGAAAAAGGAGGAGGACTCAAGGATGATACCTGTGTTTCCGGCTGGCGGTGATGTATGTAACACAGGAGAAAGGGCAGGTTGCTGGGGGTGGAGCGGAGATAATGAGCTTGGCTTTTGATGGGAGGAACCTGAGGAAGAGTTGAACATACAGATCTGGAGCTCAGGAGCGAGCAGCAGATCAGAGGTCTAGCTTTAGAATCATTTGGTGTTTAACTGGTGATTGATACCAAGGGAATAGATGAGACTTCCCCCCATATTTCATATAAAGAATGAAATGTTATAATTGTCCTTCAACAAACACAATCTTGCAATGGACTCACCAGAAAATAAAATGAAAGCATCTTCTCCATCCTTGTTTATTCCAGGAAAATTCAGCAGGTCTGAGCTCTTCTTATTCACAAGTGAATTTTGGGTGTGCATGGGCACATGCGTACGTGTGTGTCTACACTGGCACGTGTGCAAGGCTCAGCTTGTGCATGCAAAGACCTTTAATGTGACAAGTCTGTGTTGCCAGAGATAAGACGAGGATGCAGTCTGTGGTTCTCTGGACTTGAATCAGAGTCTGGCCTGAGCCAGGTGGGTAGTTTTGGCAGAGCACGTGTGAATGAAGGGTGAAGGACCGGGAGGCTCCTGCTTCACAGTGCGGTGAAATAGGAAGATCTCTGATGGAAGGAGGGACGGCACTGGTACCAGCAGACACGCAAAGCTGCAGGCTTGGGAGCCTTCGTAAAGGCTCCGCGTCTGGAGGTGGCGTGAAGAACATGAGGCTGCCAGCAAGCCGCGCACTCTGAATGGACGGCAGTCTCAGGATAGAAGCAGTCACAGGGGTCACCACTTTGGACTGAAGACCAGTGGCTCCTGTTACATTCTTCCTATGCTCCGTAAGTCTGGGTTCTGGGACCCACAACGAGTGGGGTAGAGAACTTCCAAAAATAATACTGAAGCTTTTGCTAATCTTAGTGAGTGGCTACTCAAATTGGATTTATTTTACCTCGGGGGAAAGGAGGGGGAATGTAGTGACATTTTTTCCACCTGTGACATTTTTTAATAGAACACATGTTACATATAGATAGGGAATCTAGGCATGAAGAGGCTTCGTATTTTTTTCCAAAATCACACAGGACATCTTTCTGCCTTCTAAGCCAAGGCTCTTTTCTGTTTTTGTTAATCTTTACCCAAGGATATTTTTTCCATTGATTTTTAGAGAGTGTGGAAGGGAGGGATGGAATTGAGAGAGAGAGAGAGAGAGAGAGAGAGAAATATCGATGTGAGTGACGAATTGAAGGGTTGCCTACCGCACAACCCTGACCAGGCCGGGGATTGAACCTGCAACCCAGGTACATGCCCTTGACCGGGAATCAAACCTGGAACACAGGCCAACACTCTAACCACTGAGCAACTCTTTTTTTTAATCCTCACCCGAGGACATTTTTCCATTTATTATCAGATAGAGTGGGAGGAAGGGAGAAAGAGAGAGAGAGAGAGAGAGAGAGAGAGAGAGATTATTGTGAGAGACCCATCGACTGGTTGCCTTCCACACGACCGGACCACCAAGGCCGGGGACCAACTGCAATCGAGGTACATGCCCTTGACCGGAATTGTACCCACAACTCATTGGTCCCTGGGTGGACACTAACTGCTGAGCCAACCGGCCAGGGCCACTGAGCAACTCTTTGGACTAAGACAGATTGAAAGAAAATCCAGCGCGTCTCATCCCTGGCACCCGGCTCTCCAAGCTTCCCGATGGACGTGCGTGAGCTGCCTTGGACTCGAACAGCTGTGGTCCCTGGAGGGTTGGGGAGAGTTATGTACAAAGATGACATTGCCGTGGCCAGAGACATTCTCCTGAGGATTCGCCCCGAAGGCAATGTGGTTCCTTCCCAAGGGGTGACAGTTCTGACCTACAGTACTGATGAGTGCCGACATTAGCTTCCCCTCGTGCCTGCTTTCTTCTGCTTACCTTTATTTTATTCTTTTTTAAATCCTCACCCGAGGATATTTTCCCATTTATCTTCAGATAGAGTAGGAGGGAGAGAGAAAGAGAAACCTAGACTGGTTGCCTCCCACACGACCCCAACCAGGGCCGGGAACCCAGCCACATGCCCTTGACCGGAATCGAACCCACAACTCTTTGGTCTGCGGGCCGACGCTGTCACTGCCGAGCCAAACCGGCCAGGGCTCCTCTGGTTACCTTTAATGCCTGGTTTAGTTCCGCTCCACACCCCGAATCTGGACCAATGAGAGTGATTTATGAAGCTGAGAGCGAGGCTACATTCAAAGGTGACCTGGGTGACCTGCGTCCCAGGGCTGCGGCCTCGGAGCGGAGCGGTCCCGGTTCTGGGACAGCGCATCTGCCAGGGACTCAGGAATGCGCGCCGCTCACGGGGCAGGGGAAACGCGTCTCACTCAGCAAGAATGCGGTTCTGTCCGCAGAGTTTACAGCACGGTTACATTTGAAGTTCAGCCCTAGAACTCTGTGGCAGTAAAAATGGTCGTGATTTATAGAAAAATGTCACTCGGCTGTCTCCTCTATAAAAGCCTTTTTACAACTCTCATTGAATATAAATCAGAACGTATGCCGCCAGCACAATGATGGTTTTGGCATGACGTTCTCAAGACCGAAAGAAATGGGCTGGAATGGTCTTGGCTTTCTACTGACGGCAGATATTGCAGGAATTTATTGCCGATCCAAAATCAATATTCTTGTCTTTAAAAATAGGTAGGAGCAAATTCACACTTGGTGGAATTCCAAATTAATTAAAGGGGTCGTTAAAGAATTTACCCACAGAGACTGAGGGTGCCAGGGCTTTTGCTGTTTGAAATTTAGTTCAAAGTGTTTTCCTTTCAGTTTTTGTCTCTCTAACCCATATTCTTAGATACATGTCTCAGGCTTTAAGTCATAGTTCATTCACTGGTTGATTCCTGTGTGCCCTGACCGGAGATCGAACTCACAACCCTGGCGTATGGGGACAATGCTCTAACCAACGGAGCTACCCGGCCAGGACCTGTATTTCATTATAATGGGGAGGAAGAGGGTAGGTCTCCAAAGGACCAATTTGCTAAATTCACTTTGGAGATGCATGTGGGAGAGTGAGGCTATAAAGACTGTCAGAAGTTTCTGAGAAAGCAAGTCAGACAAATGGTAGGGACATTTGGCTTCTCTTCCTGGTGACTCCCCTCCCCACCACCTCTGATCCCCACCTGAAATACAGCCCTTTGAGTGCCACATACTGGGGGGGGGGGACGATAAAAGGGGCCAATAAAATATATTAGTTTAGGAACTATTGAAGGCATCAGAAAAAGCCCATCCTAGACAAGGGACATCATCAGAGGACATGGTTTCTGTGCGTGGAAGAGGAAATACACCTGCTGCGTGAGGTCTCAGCGGTCTGCTGTCACACTGATGGGAAGAGCTTACATTCGTGCACTCCACCAAATGTTTGTTGCGTGTTACGTGCAAGGTAGAGGTTTAGTCACTGGAAGTGCAGTGACATAGAGTTTTGGTTTACTATTAGGAGTGCCATTTTTTCTCCTCCGTAACCAACATCACCGAATCTAAATGGAATTCTTAAATGTTATTTCACATAGGTTCCACTGTTCCTTTCATTGGTCCCTGTTCTCCCTTAGTCTTTGTTCACATGGACATGCAATCTCTGTGGTGGGTATAAGGACCAGACATAATTCTCTATTTTACTTCCTAAAGTGAACAATAAACCAATAGCTTTCTACGAGTATTTCAGTGACTTAAAAATCTGTGAGTTTCCTACAATGGGGTCTTTTAAGCAGAATGTAGATGATAACTTGGAAGATATACATACAGAAGAAGTTGTTTTAACATTTATTTCAGAGAGGTGGGGCTTGTTTTGACAGCGTATAAAAAGAAGCATAATGTTCGTGGAAAGAGGTCTAGTGACTCAGAAATCTGGTATTAGTGTTTATAAAGACGTTTAACAAACTCAGAGAAGCTCATATTTCTCATTTCTCCCACTGGCTAATACTATCTTCTAGTTCATGTTTCAACATTTTTGGATAATAGTGTTTTCTATTTTTCCTAATTATTTTCTCAACAATACTAAAGCCTTTTCTTCCTAATAACCCTATGATAAGAAATAACTCTTCTCATACAAAACATTTAATAACTTGGGATCTTTCCAAACATGTTACCATCCTTATTATTACTAATAATCTCCAAGGAAGAAACGAAGTTCCTGGATATGATAGTGCTGGGTTCCTATTTCCCTGCCCTTTTGTTAAGTGAGTAAAGAAAGTAAAATTGAGCATAGAATCAGCAATATCTTGTACTAATTCTGAGCTGAGCTTGAACCCTGTGACCTTCGTGAGATGGTTGAAGCCATGAGACTAAAAATGATATATAAAATTTGCAAAATTTTACTAGCTATATAATCTTGGACTCTTCTACATTACCCCAATATTATGAAGTGTTATGACAAAGGTCCTGCTGCCCATATTCTCAAATGGGACATATTATCCAGTGACTTGTGTTAAACTTTTTAAATGGGTAAAAATATATATATATATATATATATATATATATATATATATATATATATATAAAACATAGGGTCAAAGGCATCAGAAAAAAATTCAGTTTGAATAATAAGGCAATGGCAACCTCAGTATGCTTTAAATTTGACATAATATCCCAACAAGTGAAAGTCATCTGAGTTTGCTTTATTAAAGGACCCATTTGCAGAAGAGGGACATAAAAGTACCATTGAATTTTGCTCAGTTGAGAACATATCTGGAACATAGGGTTCCCTCTGCACGCCACACATTCCGAGGAACATTGGCCGATGGAGAGAGCCCAAAGCGGCTCCTGGTAGGGAAAAACATCTGGAAAAAATGAAAAGAAATGAATACATTTAGAATGATGTAAAGCAGTGACACGAGAGTTGTCATCAAATACTTAAAGAACAGACCGATGGAGGAAGAATACCACCTGTGCTATTCTAGATACCTGACCTAGTCTAGGACCAGAAGTATAATTTAGGCTCAATGTAAGAAAATATTTTCTAATGGTTCATGTTATCCAAAGATGGAAGGAATTTCCTTTTGAAATGTCCTTGTCATTGGATGTGTTCAGAGGATGAATAACAATCTCACTGGGGCTACTGGAGAAATAATTCTTGCAATCGTTGAAAGAGTGAACTAGATATTTCTGTTTCTTTCAAATCTATTATTATTGTTATAATAGAAGTTCTATAAGTAAGCTTGGTGGCCAGAAAGCCTCTCAGTGTTTAGGGGTCTCTCAGAGGAGAAATACTATGCGGAGATTATACTGTAAGGCTATCTGGGAGAAGGGGTGATTTGGATGGCCCTTTGCAAAGGGGCTGTGACTTCAGCAATGATAGCGCCATTGATGTTAGACAGCACAACGTTTGACTGAACTCCAAATTTCTTAGACAATGGATCCCAGGTTTTTATGTAAGAGGATTCTCTTAATTCCCTCATGGTTCTTTGAAGTAAAAGGCAGATGGTGACATCACTGGGAATAGCAGGTGTGTGGGAAGGAAATTACGCTACCATTTTTCAATCACAACTTTGTGTCCGAAGTTATTGAAAGGGGATGTCAATAACTTTCTAGACATTTCCTTTACTAACACATACCCTGCTGGGCGCACCATGTGTTCTAGGCGATCAAGCATAACTCAGGGTGTGCACTTTCCCTGACATTCATATAAACTAACTCATTGCCTCTTCTATGTCCATGGGATGTGCAGTGGTCTCCCTACATCACCTGGGCGTCTTCACTTCTAATGTCCTGTTCTTTCTCAGTTCTAAGTTTTACTCTGCCCACTGCCCTTTTCTGACGCAGATGTGGAATAGCGTTCCCTTTTTTTTCATACAAGAGTTGGGAATTTTACCAGAAGTTTGGGAACACAAAGGATGCTTTCCTAGAGCTACATCGCTAATCACTTGACCACTGGATTCAGGCAATCCCTTGTTATACGAAATAATCTTCTGGAAAATTTGCTGCTGGAGATTTCTCGTGGACAGCGTTTCTGTACAGGCTGTGATGTTGTTCAGCTTCCTCTCTCTTTGATCTTCTTCCATTTTTATTGTTTATTCCAACTCCAGATTCTTGTTTTCTTCTTAAGCAGAGCAGTTAAACTTCTCCTTCTCTCCATCACACCATCATATTCTCTCCTTCCTCAGCTTAAGTGGCCAGCTGTGGTACCCTTAACACAAAGAAAACTCTCCAACTGGATTCAGGGTGCCAATGGTTAAAATATTTTTTCTACCAATTTCTCTTTTTGGTTGTTTGAATGGGGACTTCTAATCACTACACCATTGAATCTGACCTATTGATCATTGAAGGTAGAGAGTTACCTTCAATGATGGGAGGAATGTGAGATTATGTAAAAGGCCTATGTTTTCAATACCTGCTTTACCATTTAATAGCCATATAATCACCTCGGACAATCAACACAGTCTCTCTGAGCCCTTTTTTCCTCATAAAATGGGGATGACTTCCACCTTAGAGAGTAATTATGAGGAAGTATTTGAGCACATGAAGACAAATGATCCAATTTAGTATTTGGCACGTGCTGATCTTTCAATAAATGTTTATTCATATTTTCTTGAAATCCATTTCTGTTCTTTCCAGCTTTTTCTCAATATCGTATAACCATGTCCTGATCTATAGTTTGGAATATTGAGAAATATTTGTGCTATTGAACAAGCAGACACAGATATTAAAACAAGTATGGTTTACAGACAATTCTAGCCTTTCTTTATATATTCCGAAACCAAACCCCTATTTTATTGTGCACTTAAACGATGGGGTTGATGAGCTAAATTCTAACAAAACCAAAAGCAGAGAAACCAGTGACAGAATTTGGAAGGGCCCTGGAAGATTTTCGGTGTTGGGGTTGTGTGGAAATATTTCACACTGTTATTAATACGTACCCCTTGATTGTGGCAGCTGATGCAATATTTTTTGGGTGGTGGGGTGGGGGCAGAGCATATGTCCAGAGGAGGATGTCAAGCAGGGAGAAAGGTCAGCACTGAAGCAGGACACAGGCCTGGTCTTCAGCAGTTCTTTAGAAATTCTGAGGACAATCTGGTCATGGGTGCTGTTGCAGCTACATCTCACAAACGTTGTCCGTCTGCCCTTTGTTAATTTTCATCTTTAACAGATCTTTTCTGTCCTCTACTCACAGAATGGCTGAACATCAGCATCAGATCACATTGGATTTTCATGCATGTCAAATACACTGACCTAAAGAGCTGGCTTCAAAATAAATCTTCGTTGAAAGGCACTTGCATTACATTTGAAATGGAAGTGAAACCAAGTTCAGTTTCATAACATTGGTTTATAGATACTGTCCTGCACTGTTCATAGATTCACCCAAATAAGGTGGAGAAGACCAGAAGCAACCAACCTCCCTATATTTCAATTACTGGATAACCTAGGTTGATTGTTCTCTTTAACATATGTGTTTTAATTTTTTTAATTTATATTTATTTTTCCAATAAGAAAATTTCCCTCAAAATACTAACAGGAGTTAGCATTTAAATATAAAACTATGAGTTTAAATATATGTTGGAAAACATACAACATAAAAATTCCCAATCATTATTATTCTGTTTCATTTAATTTGTAGCGTTCCTTGAAGTTTTCAAATGTCTTCTAAATTCTCATTTGCCTCAACGGTATTATCCCCAAATCACAGTTGAAAATAATGTAACTCAGAGAGGTGTAGAGATTCACCTAATGCATATATTCAAAAGCAACATAGCTGCTTTCTTCTACACTGAATGTCCTGGGCAACCTAGTTTTAGTGATGGTAAAAACCAAACCAAACCAAATGAAAAAACCCATATGGTTTTGGTACTGGAGGGTGGATTTTAGTTTGTGGTGAGTTGTATTCTCACCCCAAGACTCCACCCTCATGATAACCTCCACACTCCTGTCAGACATAACACTAATGGGCAGCATTTCCACTTCCTTCCTACAATAGCCCTTAGCCTACATGTTTCTATGTTGACTGTTGGTGATGAAGTCATGGGAACTTTTATCTTCTTTTGTTTAGGCTAGATTTTGCAAGGGACCTCATTTCTGAAAGGGAGATTATGCGTTCTTTCCACTAGTGGAGACATGCAGAAAATTAATGCCTATAGGGTTCCAATTCTTACTGCCATAGAAAGCTGTCAAAATCCCAGCATCATAGAATAATAACACATGCTCTCAGGGACTATCATGCTCATTCAACTCTTAATCAAGCAGTTGGATTCTTCTCTCTTCTTTCCTTCACTCTCATGGTGGTATGGGCAGGAAGAACCTAGTTTGACTTCTGATGGAGATTTTGGAGAGTAGGAGAAAGATTTCTCTATCACCAAAGATAGCTACTGTACTATTGTGTTTAGCTGCAGTAACTATGCAGAAGCCTAGTACCCAGCTCTCAAAGAGATGCGTTTTGGGAGGTTTCGAATAGGTAGAACTTACAGACTCTGTAATATGTGAATTGTCTTTTGCTATAAACTAACGTTAAAATAAATAATTTTCATACTCTTGGGTCTGCAAGATGCCTGTGGTTTGATGATTCAGAGAAACACCAAGGATGCTCAGAGAAGAAAGATAAGAATCCGAAGTATAGCATGCATCTTGGTATCTTCTCTCTGGGCCCAAGGAGTGTGGAGTTCGTGGTAGAGTGCATAGAAATGTGTGTCTTTTTGAAACAGAGTCTTGGATGTAATGGGTGCTACTTGTTTCTCTCTTGAGATGCTGGAAGACTGATTCTAAGTATCAGTGAAGTTTAGGATTGTATACATAGCAATACATGAAGAGGTTTCTAGCTAAGGGTTTTCTAAAGATGACATAAACATTTGTTACCATGCCTTACTCAACACTCAATAAAGATAGCAGTATACTGTTTACACACAAATGCATAAGAGACTGTAAAGGACGCATACAGAGTAATAAATCCAGTCTCATATTCCTCTTCCCTTAGAAGCAAGGGACACAGGGAGAAGTAGGTGACCCCAAGATAATCAATTACATTGATGTCAAATTCCAAGGTTTATAGATCTACTGAGGGAGAACTTTCTGTTCTGGTCCACATTCTTTACCTGGGGCCCCCACCACTGGGAGCAGGGGCCGTTTTGAGTAAATCTGCATGTGAACCTCAGTGATGTGACAGTCACTGTGTGCAGTTCTGGTTCAGTCCCAGCCTCATTTCCTTTTGTTTTGGAACTAATGCCAGCTGCATATACAGTTTGAATGCAGTAAAAAACAAACAAACAAACAAACAAACAAAAAAACCCAGTAAGTCACACTTGTTTTTTATCTTTTTCTAGTCCTTTTTGTTTGCTTCTGTAACAGCAGTGTACACCAGTTCTTCTTGTACACTGCCTTTTTGCTGGAAAATGTATGTTGAATAATTCTTAATAAAAATTGTAAAACAACCCCTCCCCCCCCAGAGCTTTACAGAGTTGGAAAGAGCTCTATAAAGATGAAAGGTGTAACTTCACACATCCTCCAAACCCATATCTTGCGGCTTATTACCTCACCTCCAATACTCTGCGGTCTCCGAGTGTGTGCGCAGGTGCACAGACATGTAGCACACGCATCATGGAACCATGTAATCCCCATGTTAGAAGGGAGCTCTAAAGGGACTTGTAGTTCAGAAAGCCTTACCCAGCGATAAATACCCTTGGTGCCATCTCTAACTCTTCATAACATCTGATCTTACTGAAAAGGTGCATGGGAATAGGAACCTGGCAATAGCCTGTGTTTGAAAATTTCATTTTTAGTCATTCCAGTTGTTAAGGATTTTTTTCATCATTTCGAGCAGGATTTCATCTTCCTACAAGCTCTCTCTGGGGTCTTAATTAAACTTTATTGGATTAAAATCAGCTATAAAAAACCAGTTTTGTGTAGTTTTCTGCACACCACACTGTAGATTCCTGGGACGGAACATTTGCTCAGGGACTCCACGCTTTTAACTTACCTGTCTATCCTTTTAGTTAACTAAACTTGAAACGCCAATAGGCCTCCAGGGTAGACTACGGGGCTCTAAACAATGAACAGATGCTGAGGGTTATAAGAACACTCAGAATTTCTATGATTGGTGTTCGGGGAGGCGTCGCCAGGGCTTGTAGCCCAGAGACATGTGATTTTGATTTCCCACCTCTCTTTGATGTCTGTGTTGACAGATGATGTGAAACTAGCTCCCCTGAGCCCAGTTGGTCTGAATTTACTGGATTTGCAGGTGTTTGGCTTCATCCCATTAATGGAAAATGATACAAATGGTCTCTCAAGGCTTACTCAGTGCAGAAGGATCTCATGCATCATAGGAAACCAGAATGTGAGAGGCAGAAGTAGCTTTAAAGACAACCTAGTCTTCTCCCTGAGTTTATCTCTTTTATTCTATTTAAATGTTTTTCTTTCTTTTAGACCTCAAGTATAGAGCACGGAGTTAATCGTATTTCCTACAGTTTCAATGTTATCATTAGTTGCAATCCCCTCCTCTTATTTTATTATTATTATTATTATTTTCGCCTTTATCACTGATCCCTTTCCATTTTCTTCCTCCATGCATGGGCATGGACTCTAGTGTTCTTAAAGATGTATGGTTCTTAAAAAAAAAAAGAATATTATATTGTATATATGTATTTTAAATTTGCATAAACACAAGGTACTTTATATCTTATTATTCTTTGTTCTTTTCCCATCACCTTTGTTTTGTATGTTTGTAGTCTGTGTTGCTTCTGATAGTACCTTACTAACCCATTGAATACACTCATTACTTTCTACTTATCTGTCCATCTATAGATGAATACCTAGGTTGTCATCAATTAGCCACTTCCATGTACAATGTTGAGATAATCATTCTTAGGAGTGCCTCTTTATGGACCCATGGACAATCCTCTCTGGGATGTATTATAAGGAGAGTATTACTTGGGTTTACTAACATTACATTAAATACTTCAAACTCTTCTGTTTGCATGAAGCCAAACACCTGCAAATTCAGGTGACTGCGTTAGCCTGCACTTCTACGTGCCGGAGAATTTCCTTTCCCCTATTCATGTCAAATGTGGCATTATCCTTGGTTTGTATCATCTCAGCCTATAGGTAGTGATGCTGTCAGCTAAGAATGCGTGGAGACACTCACCCGAGCCTGTACGATTTGTGGAAACCCTCCAGAGACATTTCCCAGACCAGAACCAACATTGTGACGGGACTAGCCCTTGTGGTTCTTCCTATGATTGCAACGCATACCTCAGCAACTAGCAGGAGCTTTGATAAAAATAGAAAGAAGGTTTATTACTCACAAGTCCGGCGGGGGGGGGGGGGGGGGAGACTCTTACAGGCAGCATCTAATAGGTCTTTAATCTATTCAGTCACCCTGTGTATTTTGATTAGAGAACTTAGTCCACTTACATTTAAAGTAATTATTGAAAGGTATGTAGTTATTGCTTTTTTATTGTTTTCTGATTATTTTGTGGCTCTTCTTACTCTCTTCTCTGTACATTGATGAGTTTCTATAGTGGTTTGTTCGGGTTCCTTTCTCTCTATTTTTTGTTGTTCTATTCAAAATAAATGGTTGCTTTATTGTGAATGCGTTCTAAAAGCACTACATTTTTTTTTTTTTACCAACCCCCCGATTTATATTTTTGTCATATTTTGCATTTTGTGTATGTATGTACCCCTTAATTTATTGTTGTACTTACACATGACCTTGCTACTTTTGTCTCTTAACCTTCATATTATCTTTATAATTGGTTGGTCCACTACTTTTACTAAGTGTTTGCTTTATCAGTGAGATATTTTGATTTCCTAAATTTTCTTATCTTTTAGTTTTGGATTTTTCTTTTCTATTTAAAGAAGTGATTTGAACACTTTGTGTGATGCTGGTTTAGTGGTGATGAGCTCCTCTAGCTTTAGCCTGTCTGGGAAACAATCTCTCTTTCAATTCGGAACGATAACCTTCCTGGCTAGAGTTTTATGGGTGGCAGTTTTACCTTTTGTCACTTTGAATGCATCGTGCTAGTCCCTTTGTGGCCTGCAGAGTTTATGTTGAAATATCAGCTGACAGTCTTATAGGGACTCTTTTGTACATAACTAGCTGCTTTTTTTCTCCTGTTGAATTTCTTAGGTTTTCTATGTTAATTATATTATCTACAAATAATATCATTTTATCTCATTCTTTTATATCTTTATCCCTCTTTTTTTTTTTTCTTTTAGAAAAATCCTCAGCTCAAAACCCAACAAAGGCTGCCCATCTTACTCAGATCACAGCCACCATCCTTGCAATGCCTAGGAGGCATGTTGTGTCCCACCCCCACCTCTGTGAGATGCTTTCCAGCTGGTCCTGTTGCTCCAGCACAAGGAACACCTCACTAATCCTGCAACTTACATTTGCATGAGGTGAGAGTAGATGTGTCTTTAAATTTTGCCCCTTCCTTGCCTCCCACTAGTTAAAGCTTTGTTTTCTACTTAATTTCAGGTCTTCCTGGAAAGCTCCTATCTCAACTATCTGCATGACTTACTCCCTCACTTCTTTCAAGTCTTTGCTTACGTATCCCCTTCTCAGGACATTCAAAATGGGCACTGAACTTTCTTGCTTTATATTTAACACAATCTGTGACATATATCAATTTATTTACTTACTCCCCTCTCTCCCCACTATACCCATTATACAGGGTATAATGTCTGTAAGGGCAGGCATTCTTGTTACTGCTTGCTGTGATATCCTCAATGCGTACGTGTAACAGTTCATGGCACACAGAAGGGGCCCAATGACTACTTGTTGAAAAGCAAATGAATGAATGAGTAAATGAATACTATTGACATTATTGCCCTGTTTTAGATAAAAAAGAGAATTTATCTGACATTTTTCCAATTACAGGAGATTCACAGTACATTTTTGACATTTAGCCTTTATCAAATTAAAGATGTTAGCTCTGATGTATACAATATGATTTGCTAAAGTAAATAATAGAAAATAAATTCAGTTAAAAAAAGACCTCTAAGTATAAGTAAAATTGTATAAAAAATATTAGAATAAAATACAAAAGAAGTGATAACGGTGGCTCTGAATCATGACATAATTATCATAGTTACATATTTTCTATATTGAAACATAATAAATATTATTCAAATAAAAAGAAAATAACTTCAGAAAATAACCTCATTGCTAGGCAATTAAACTATTCATGAGTTTCCAAGAACATCAAGTTCCCTTTTATTTTATTTATTTCCATTTACAAACCTCTTATTGAGCAAAACACTGTGCCAGATACTAGGAAAGACACAAAGATGAGTAAAACACAAGCTGTGTCCTTAAAAGAGGTGACATCCGATGCGCACCAGTGCTACAAAGTGCTGAGTGTGCACCAGCATGGGTCTGCCCCTCTGGGTTCCACAGTGGAAAGCTGGCGCTGCGCTCCCGCCTTTGAAATTTCCATCCCAGGAGTATGCGTGACGTTATTCATCCCTGGACCAAACCAGAGCTACTGTCTAGGAAGAAGACTTAAGAAAGAATCTCCAAATCCAGAAGAGGCATGGAATTTTTTTTTTTTTTTGAAATGGAAGGAAAGGAAGAGAAGAAGGTAGCTTGATTAGAAGGTGACCTGAGCAGATGAAATGATGGATGAACTGATGGATGAACTGATTGAAGGAGGACAGAGGGAGGGTGGCAGCGGACAGCATGAGTCACTGAGGGGGGGGAGGATGAGGTGGAAGGGGTGGGAAACTTTCAGCAACTGTTAAATCACAACACCTCTGAAACTCTGCATTAAAAGCCATGATGAGAGGTAATTTGGTCATTCTTTTGCCTGTAAGCACAACTACAAACTATCCTCAAGATAGGAATAATCATAGCCAAACTTGCAGAGTATATGCACGTCGCTGATCTATGTGTTTTAACATTTATTATTTCAATGACCATTTGAAATAGGTGCTCTTATACTTTCCATTTTATGGAGGACAGTGAGGCACCAGGAGGCAAAATAACACCCCCAATGTCACAAGCTCGTAAGGAGAGAGAAGATTAAACTCAAACAATCTGGCACTGGTCTGTGATTTCAACTACTAGGCTCTCCTGCCTCTTCTAAAGACGTCCAATTATTTAAATGCGACAAAGAAAGAGCATCTGTACTTTCTCCTCAATTATTTATTTCACCTGAGTCAAATTTCTTTTTTCTTTTTCCTCATTAATACTCTTGCTATACTTTACGATCGTTATATAAAGCCAGTCATCTGCATTCTCATTTTAATGTATTATTGTTTTAACATAGAAGTTTAATTAAAAACAATAAGGGTGTGGTGTAGATGCCAGGTTGACAAGGGACAGATGATACGTGAGTATCTGTTGTTAATTTGGCTTCACCACCACCACCTTCTAAGGTCTTCTCTACATCACAGAAGATAAGGTGAGAACTACATTTCCTACATTCCCTTTTTCAACTGGGTTCCTGGTTAGAGTTTTCCAATGAAAGGCATTCATATGAGATGTGGAAAAAGGAAGAGAAATAGAGGCCATTATTCTCATGAGGCAGATGCACAGCAGACATGAGAGTCACAGTGGTCTAATACACTTGTCTTGCCACTAAGTGGCTGGTCAGTCTCCTTAAGGAATAGTGCCCTATTTGGGGTACACTTTTAGGCTCTGCTGCTAAAAGTTAGACAATCGGAGTCATTGGTAAGAGGGAGCCCATGTGTAGTCTTCATGTGTGTTGTTGTAGCCACTCTATTCATGGAACCATCACGTCAGTTTAAGGGTGGCTGGTGACAACATTGGCTCATGTCAACTGGACAAGCCGGTTTTTCTGCTTGGTTATTTAGTGTCTCTTCAATGGTGGATGCCCTCTGGCAGGTGTTAACATGTGACGTGAATATCTTTAGACATGGTGCTCACTCCCATACATACATTCTCATAGACCTCAAATTTTGTCTCCAATTTTTCAGTCTTTTCAAATATCCAGGCCCCTGACCCATTCGTCAGGCCATATGTCACTGCCATTGATTTCACGGATATTTCACCTTAGGGCACTTACATTTCCATTGAAAGTATTAGTGAAGATTCTGCTCTTTGGAAAAATTATTTTTCCATTCCGTTGTCTTTCAAGGTCATTTTTGAGTGTAGCTGTAATACAGCACCATTCAATCTTGGCTTGCAACCATATGCTAAACTATTCATAAATTAAGTACAGACTGTTTCTTCCTCCTTCTGATCGTTTTGTAAACACCCCCACCTCTCAATATGTCCACTGGTGTGAGCTGATTGAGGGGTGTGCAATCACCGTGGCGACGTGGAATCTGCGATGCTTCATTATGCAGCTCAATGTGCCCTTTGGTCTTTCTAGTGCTTAATAATGGGTGTACCTACCATTTAAATTTTAGCATGGATTGCTGCTGGACCTGTTTGATTTTATGACTTTATGTTTCCAACATAACTCAGCTCTTAACGACAAGTTCTGGCACAGTTACTTGATATCCCATGGTATTCATCTCTACCAGGGCTCAGTGACTCCCTAGGAGCTGTCTTCAAAAGGGAAATAAACATCCCCTGAAGACGGCATGGCCTTGCAGCACACTTTAGGAGCCTGCTTGGTAGCACTCCCAGTGGTCCATAAACTCCACACTGCATCTTTGTCCCCTACTGACACCTTCGATAATACAGGGTCTGCTAGAATGTAGGCCAAGTGGTCTGGCTGCTTGTACCAGACTGTACCCTTTTATGCTCTGGGTCCTTCTCAAAGGTGACCCCTTTTCATCTCAACCAGTGTGTAGGTGAGGAAGTATTCCTAGGTATAATACTTTTTTTTTTTTCCAGAACCCCAAAAAGTTGCTTCTTTTTTGTAGAAGATGCACATTGCAACAATTTGTCTTTTACTTTTCTGATTCGGGCCAAGCTCTGACAATTGGTGTCCTTAGTGGCAACTGGGTGGTGAGGGACTCAGTCCTGAAATCTGGTTCTCAAACCATTCTGAGTATCTGTTAGCTCTGGTCCTTCAGGAAACAGTTGACTAGATGAAGTTAGGAGTGTAAGAGCTTCTTTTTAAGAAATGTCAGGAAGATAAACGGGGAAGAAATAAGAATAAGAAGGGGAAGCATTCAGACCTCAATCCAGACCTGATACCTGTGGAATAAAAGGGCATGAGACCAGGATTGAGAAGGGAGAACTTCACATAAAGCATGATGAAATTCGGGAGTAAAGACTGCCTGTTAATGGAGTCCCATGTTGGGAAGAAATGCATGGGTCCTAGTAGCTTCTTTTTTTTTTTTTATCCTCACCCGAGGACATTTTTCCATTTTTTGTTCAGACAGAGCGGGAGGGAGAGAGAGGAAGAGAGAGAGGGAGAAACATCGATGTGAAGGGACACATCGAGTGGCTGCCACCCGCACGACCAACCAGGGCCGGGGACAAACTGCAACCGAGGTACGTGCCCTTAGCGGGAACCGAACCCGGGTCTCTCTGTACCGCAGGCCGACGCTCCAACTGCTGAGCCAAACCGGCCAGGGCCCTAGTAGCTTCTTAATGGTCAATCATTAGCTGGAGGCTATGTAGGAAGCCAGAATCTTACCTTGAAAGCTAAAATGGATCCGAAAACTGAAGTTGAAGGCTATCATCCAACTGCCCACCTTGTAACTAAACAGCAAAGTTTTTCTCAATGGGAGATTTTAATGGAGTTGACCTTGAGTCAACAAGAATGTAAGAGTCCAGCACAGTCATACAGGGGCTGGTCTTGTATGGAAGCATGGAGAATTTGTCTATAGCAACACAAAGGAAGGCAGGGTTTATAGGCACAGATGCTAAGTTGTGGTGATGAAAGTTTGTGTATGTGCTCTTCTGATGATGTAATGTTTCTTAATGAATTAGAAAGTGAAGTTATCCCTAAGTGTGAGAATGAGAGAGGAAGCATTAGAGGTTCGAGTTGGACAAGGACATTCTAAACAGAGGAACCAGTAGGTACGCACGAGTTGCTTGAGCAAATAGCTTAATGTAGTTTAGAGTATAATAAGAGGAGAACAGGATGAGGCTGGAGATGTAGGCTGAGATCATATTATGAGTGGCCTTGAATGCTACATTATGAGTCAAACTCCAGCTTAAACATCAAAGCTTCATTCATTGACTCTTTCCCAAGCCCAGGCCTAGCAAAGAAGTATGCATGGCCACCCTTCATGTGCCATCCAACCTTTGCAGAATCAATTTGGAGAAAGGCCTATACAGACCCTGGAAGTGGGCTTGTGTTCATTAGGGCAAGACATCCCAGGGTCTTAGGTACCCAGATTTTGGTATAAGAGAGCAGAGACACTGAGTGGTTACATCTTCTTGATCTCTAGGACTATTTGCCCTGTGAAGAGGAGTCTGGCAGGAGGAGGGCCAGAGCGGAGCCCAGGATAAGTTTGCTGATATCTGAGGGCAAAGCTGATGATAGTCAAAGCAGTTTTTAATAATAGTTGGGCTGAATCACTCTTTTTCAGTGGAATAGTGGATGACAAAGCTTTACAAGAAATTTTAGATAATGTAGACAAATTTATTGCTGTTGCTCATGAATGTGATGATGACCCGAACAGGCACATCATATTTTTAAAAGGTGATATCATGCACCATCTAACACTATCAAGAGCTGTAGAATTGTAACCAAAGGAGTTCAAAAAGATTACTAATGAAACTTTCATCCCGATGCCTAGTCTGTGGTTGCAGATGGTCATTTGTTTTAGAAGTACTGAGTGCCAATAAGTGAAGTCTGCACACTCCAGACATCTACTTTCTCACTCATTTTTTCCCCCACCAGCTCACTCTAATTAATCTTCACTCACCAGCAAATAGCACAAGCGACTATAAATTTCATCTCCCTCTTTTTAACACCGAAACTCACTTAAGCAATTCTGTAATTACTTCTAAGCAGTGTACATTGTCTTTCTAGCTTTTTAAAGAAATCTGTTAAGTGCCATTTGCTTTCCTTATGTACCCTAAACATATTAACATGTTTCATCATAGTTTATATTCATTGAAGTATAAAAGGAAAACATAATTTGTACAGAATTCTCAGAGTTTCACTCTGTACTGTAGACGAACAAATTCACTGTGTCCCTTAAATGTTAGATAATTGGTATTTTGTATGCTGAGTATCATTTAGATACCCTTGAAGGATCACTGTACCGATATTTACAGCAGGCTTCGAAAGCCAGCTGAGAATAAAGGCCCACTTAAAAGAAATTTTCAATCCCACACAGACCAAAATTACAGAAAATATAATAAAAACGAATTACAAGCACGTCAAGTAAGATGGATCTGATTGAAATCAGGGAACAGATTGATGGTAGCTGTTTCCACATCCCCATACTGCAGAGGAGAGCTCTTCAAGGGTGACTGAGCTCCCTCAAAAATGTATTTCTCACAAGCTTGTTGAAGGGAGTGTTCTCTAAACCCACTGGAGGAAGGTGGCTAGGAGTTGGGTGAGCAGGTTTTACTTGAAAAATCAACTCTAGTATTCCAAAGCATTCTAAATCTTGGGATACCTAATTTGACAATATGCAACAATATTTGGCATTTAAAGTTTACTTCGTGTAATGTTACCTTTGGGTCCAGGTTTGAGTCAACCAACCAAGCATAGTGGTAAAGCCAGCCCATGACCTTTGAGACAGCACACTGAATTCATCCAGACTCAACTTAGTGCCCCCATATCAATGAATGATATCAGCATGATTCTCTCACTCTGGTCCAGCACCAATAAGCTCCATTCCTGTGCATAGTCCTTTGGTTGGACAATTTTCAGTGTTCACATAAGTGTGGAGGAATAGACAATTCATACATTGCTATGATGGCCAGTTTTATGTGTCATGTTGGCTAGGTCATAGACCCCAGTTATTCATTCAAACACTGACTGAGGTGCTGCTGTGAAGATAAGTAACAGAAAGCAGATTTGATGACTGCCCTATTTCTAGTATGAGTGCCCGGGGAATGGTAATATCGTTCAATGTGACAGAGAAAAAAAGAACGAGGATAGGGATTACATTTTGGGTATCTTAGTTTAGAGAAGCCTGAAGTGGCTTTCAACCCTATACACCACATACTCTACTCATGTCTTTTTTCTTTTTACTTTACCTTTAATGAGTTTTCTAGACTGGTTGGACATATCATAAAAATAAATGGCCTTGACAGAGTACATCTAGACTTTGATAAAGAGTGTAAGGAAGCCTCCCACGTTCCTTAAAGACCTGGTGGGGAATGTAAACTAACTGGAAGTCTGCTTAGCGGTGCTCAAGGTTCTCCAGAGGATTAGTTATAGGTTGTCCCCGAATAGATGAGCAGCACACAGCGGAGATGTCTCTAATACGTAAACGTATTTTGTTAGAGTTGCTATGTTACAAGTGGTAAGAATGGGTTAAAGAGCTAATATGCGCAGCACTGTAGTAGCTGACATTTATTTTGTGCATTCTGAGTGCTAGGCTGTGTCGCAAATGCTTTGTGTGCATTACCGCATTTTTATCATCCCAGCAACACTTTGAAACATATATTGTTACTGTGCCCGTTTCATCAGTGAGGGGACTGAACTCAGAGAGGTTGAGTAACTTGCCAAATGATTCAGTAGTTCACACTTTCTGCCTCTTCTGCAGTTTACGAGGGGCCATGGTAAGGGACAACCTAGCAAACTGGTTTTGAGTGTGGAGTGGGAATCAGGCCAGACCTGAACTGGAGTTTCAGAGCCGTTGGCTCAGTCTCTCTAATTCTCAAAAACCTCAGTCTCTCTAATTCTCAAAAACCTCACTAAAAATGGCAGTGATGACAAGCGCCTGATTTTATAGGGGTTTTTTGAAGACAAATGAGATAATGCATATAAAGCTCTAATTATATGCACAAGACCCTGGACTGTCAAAAGTTGGCTAGGAGACACTTTAGGATAATACAGCGGAGGGACTCATACGAAAGATAAGCTATTGGGAAGATGTTTTTGCCTGGTAGCCTTGGGTTTAGATTGTCCAGTTGGCTCCTAGGTATAGATCGGCTCCAGGTTAATCCACACTATAAATAATATGCATGTGAAACTTTGCAGAATGAGCTTTTGTCTGCAATGATGGCAAAGGTGAGAACTGACTTCTTGGACTTTTCCTCTTGCTCAGAGTCCAGTAGGCTGCAGTCCAAGTTCATTTCTCTTCGAGAGACGGGAAAGAGCAGCCCTGCTGACGGCTGAGGTTATCAGGTATTTTTAAGTTTTGGACAAGCGATTCGCTCACAGTGCTAGCCTGTCCGTGTGAAGCAGGACGTGGAGCGGCTCAGATGAGAACCGGGTGATAGATGGCGCCTCTCGTCAACCTGCCAAGCTCACTCAGACCCAGTGGGAGCTGTTAGCAAGGAGCCACGGGGGCAGCTCAAAGCTTCTAAAGGTTTTATTTTGAAACGTTGCTTTTCTCATTGTAAATGTAAAATAATGTTCATTGTAGGAAATTGGGAAATAGAGATGTTCTATGTATACTATAAAAGCAGACATTTCCCAGTAACACCATCTTAGTTACAATCAAGTCTTCTCCTACATTTTCTTTGAGATTATGCAGTTTTTTCCTTTATTTATTATTTTTTATTAATTTATTTTTGTTACAGATGTTTCTCCTTTTTCCCCCATTGACACCCTCCTCCCACCCCCGCCCCCACCCCCGGCATTGCTGTCTATGTCCATTGGTTATGCTTACATGCATGTAAGTTCTTTGGTTTATCTCTTCCCTCCCCCCGCCCTGCTCTTCTGAGGTTTGTCCAGCTGCACTCTACTTTTTATGGAAAAAAAGAGATGATTTTGAGAGAAATTTTCATAGGTATTTTTCATGGCTGCGTTGTATTTCAGGAAAGGCTTCTTTCGTGTCACACTACTCAATTCAAGTCAATATGCTATAATTTTATGCCCCTTAGGAAATGGCTCGCCTTCTTGGATGCAATCATTGGCCAATTTAAACCTTAAGGAAAGGGTTTATCGTGATCACCTTTCATCTAAGGTTCCATTCCAGGGGTAGTTCCCACACCGACCTTCAGCTGATTGGAGCCCTCCAAAACAGCACAGGGCTTGAGAGCAGTGATTACTTTGCTTCGCCTTGTTCTTAGCTTCCTGCATCGGCAAGAAGTCACCAGTTCAGGACGTGTACTTATTTTTTGTAAGTTTTAAGGAGATTTTATTCAATGTTTAAAAAATACAAACTCCCATGTTTTTCAATAATTCTTCTTTTGAAGTTGCTCTGAAAAAATACTGGGAAGCTAGAAAGGGTCATCTTTGCCTTTTAGATGACAGGCTCATTTTGCTGCTGAGTGACTGGCTATTCGGCCTCTTCCTGAGGCCGTGCTCTTCCTTTCTGAACAACTGACGGACACACTCAGAGCCACCTGCGCGGTGCCATGGAGAACAGGACGCTGTCAGACTTGGCGATGCCTGTGGAATGTGTTTCTGTGAATCCAAGATCTATTTCACCTGCTAGCAAAACGCCCGAGGCCAAGAAGTCAATGGATACGTTACCCAGGGAAACGGGAAACTTCTCTTGGAGATTTTAGGGAAACGGAAAGAATAGATTATTCAATGACAAAGTTCTCCTGCATCTTAGAGGCTGTTTGAAAGCCTGGTTTTACCCGGAAGTAATTACTCTCAGGGGGCAAGTGTGTTTCTCAGACGTGTGGCGTCCAAAGAGAAGGCCATCGTGGTGCAGAAGTTCAACAGCTGTGAGGGTTATTCCGTTAGCCTTTCCCAAGTCTGTCAGTCTGATTCTTGACGTGAGTCTGTGAACCTGTGACTGCGGATGGAGGGGTGAAGATGGGAAACAGTGCCATTTATCTCCCAAGGGGCTTTCAAGATCTACACCTGATCCCAGATCAGAATCTTTAGATACTGAAGATAAGAGTGCGTGTAGAGGGAGTTATATGTCATTTTGGGGAAAAAAATAGACACCCATGAACTGACTAGTTGTATCAGATCAAGCCTCTCTTCACAACAACCAAACTAGTTGAAAAAAGGAAAAGAAAGAAAGAAAAAACATGACATTTGACGGTATCTGAGAGCCACGGAGACAGCCAGGATTTGTGGACAGAAGACCCGAGAGAGAAGGGAAGGCAGATGCTCCACGCCGGGCACCCGTTCCTTTCAAGCCTTTGTACATGTGGAAGCAGCTGAGGCCGAGGAGCTGAGCAAAGCTGTTGGCAAAACAGAGGGCTGGAAAGACAATAAGTGGGAATTGAAGCCTTTCAAGGCTATTCCCTAGATGTGAGGGTGAGCTGGAGACGGACCAGTTCTCCGAGACAGAAACCCAGCTTCAGATTTATTCAGTCGCAACATGGAAACGAGACAAAACAGGATAAAAGACAGAGTTATCCCGCCTCTCTGTTCGACCAGTGACTGGGAGGAAGGACCTCTCCCTACCCCAGGCCAGTCCTCCTCCAGGGCTCGCTATCAGTCTTCGTGTCTTCATCAGTTATTTTCATCCTCTTTATTGCACCTAGAGCCTCACCATATTGCTTTTTTCATAATCCAATATTCTTTATTCCTCTGGCAGGCACCGTGCTGTGAACTCAGAGGGATTTGGCTTTATTGTCATTGGACTTCACAGAAGTGCTTCTCCAGTCAAATAAACTGGGCCTGCAGCTAGACTCATGGCATTCTCTGCGCCCCCGCCCCCTCCAGATAATGGTATTTTAATCTTAAACATATTCTAATCTTTTTTGAAAAAAAATCAGCGAACATTTATTTGATAGAGTCATTTTTAATACAGAGAGTGGATGGCCCACCCCTGTGACACTTGGGGCGTGGGGGTGGGGATTTTAATATTAAACATAATAAATCTTAAACGTATTTCAGGATATCATCAACTACTTAGTATGTTAATTAAGCACATTAACTTTCTTGTCAGAAATCTTGCTCTTTTCTGGTTACTTAGCGCAGTGGCCCATGCCACGCTGCTGACCCCCGAGAAGCTCAGGAAGCGCAGGGGAGGGCTCACCAAATGCACAATTGGGCTGAATGCTAAGTGACCGAGGGTTAAAATCAACATTCAGCCAAAGTTGAAGCTGAAGAGGAATCTCACCTCATGGGGTGAATTTTCAGGACACAGGAATAAATATTAAAATTTCCATTTTATCATTAAAAATGCTGGTCGTCAAACTTTAGAAGTTTGATATTACTGTACCAGGCCGTTTCTGAGCCCTCCCAGCCGAGATCAATACACTCAGCCTTCACGATGTTAAATAGTCTCACTTTCAGTTCAGGGCAAGGGAGGGAGGAGCCCTTCTCCTCTGGGCTTTGCCACCGCAGGTGCTGTGGATGGTGAAATGGCCCCCAAGTCGTTAAACTTTCTTTCTGGACAGAGCTGCAACACAGAAAGCACACAGGAGATTATCTTTTACTCCAAGTCACATTTTAAATGTCTATCATGTCTAGCTATATTTGAAAGTATTTAGATGTTAATAATAAATCTGATAATTCAAATATTGCTCATGTTATATGAGCATATGGATATATTATATATTATATACCCATATAAGTATATAGGCATATACCTATGTGAATAGGTATAGGTAGATAGGTATATACATATACCTATTTTTTGTTGGCCGAGTCATCTCATGGCTATTCCTGCTCTCGTAGGAAATAGAAAAGCAGTAACAATCATCACTTGACATATTCATATAAAACATGTAATTTTCTTTGAGTCAGGACATGCTTTAATCCCTCTTACCCCTTCACGAACCTGCTTGCATTGATTCTTAGCCGAACACACATTTGGATTACCCTTTATATTGGTTTTCTGTGGCTGCTGCAATTGACAACCACACACGTATCTTAAAATAACAAAGTCGTATTCTCTCATAGTCTGGAGGCCGGAAGTTTGCAACCAAGGGGGGCACTCCTTCCAGAGTCTCTGGAGGGGGTGCTCCCTTGCTCTTCCCGGCCCCCGGGGGCTCCTGGCATTCCCGGCTCACTGCAGCATCACTCCAAATCCTGTGTTCTCTTACGGCTGTCTTTCCTGCGTCTCTCTGTCATCGCCATTTCCCTTTGCATAAGACACCAGACCTTGGATTTTGGGCTCACTGTAAATCCAGGATAATGATCTCATCTTGCTTTCTTCAACTTGATCCCATTTACAAAGACCTCATTTCCAAATGCACTTTCACAGGTACTAGGGGTTAAAACTTGGTTATATCTTTTTTGGGGGTGGGGGGGGTCGACAGAATTCAACTCAGCGCACCCTCCAAGTTTATGTCACCCATTAACACGATGCTTAGCTCCAGAAGAGCAATTATTACAAAACACATTTCATTGCCTTTGCATTGTCTCTCTATGATTGAGGGCAGGAATTGTGTCTTCACATCCTTCTGTACCTAGCATGGTGGCTGGCATGGAGAAAAACAAATCAGTAACCATCACTGAATGAAAGAATAAGATCAGTAGATAGAAGCATTAAGATGGCACATTTGAGGACAGCATAAGAATTTAGGGAAGAAATTGTGTTACTTTAGAAGTATGTACAATTTGAGCTGGTTACCTTAGGAACCAAGGAAATGAGTTAATCTAAGTGAGAACATTGTTCTTTGGCACACAAAAAGCATCCTATAACACAATCTTATTATATAAATATAATTGTCCACCTCAAATTAGTCTGGGTAGGAGAAGCTAGAGAGTGAATTGCTCTCCCTAATAAAATAAGACAGAATTGAGTGTTTTGAGACAGCAGTCTGGGACATTCTAGGTTGGAAGGAAAAGGAAGACGGAAAATGGTCTGGTGGAGGGGTGAGCCAGACAGTGGTAGATCAGAGACGGAGAAGAATGGCCAGTGAGAAATTAAAGCCCTATGTTGAACATGACCAAGTGTTTTACAACAGTAATATCTAATAATTACTCTCCTTCTATGACCCCACTGACTTGCAATAAAAAGTTTCATAAGCAGCTTTTAGTACTTGGTGCTTTGGGGAATGAACCATGGGCAATGCCATCAGCACCTGGGGGACACGATGTAGAGGTTGACAGCTGCCTCTGGATAAGATACGAGAACCTGGATGGTGATTCAGCGTGAGCAGGACTCCAGAGGAGAGGGTCCAGGAGATCACTGGACTCACAAAGCATCCCCGGGGACAGTGGAGGAATACTAAACCTTCTGAGTTTATACTACGAAGGCTTGCGTCATTTTGCTTTTGCATTAATGAAAATGGATATCCATAGAGTTTTATATTAGAGCCTTAGAGATACTTGAATTTCACAGGAAAGAGCTTTTTAACAGCTTGAAGTGTCTTTCGATGCAAAAGCAATACATGTTTTGGCACCATAGGTAAATAAACACGATCTAGAGGACAGCGTGGTGGACACATTGTATGAGGAATTCATGCTTTTGGTTTTGGGGTGTCTACCATCCATGATGCTCTATGCTACAATGATTCTAAGATTCTAAGGTTCAATGAGACCCATGTAATTTTTTGAGCTTTTCGGTAGAATTTTTTATGTAGATCATCTATGTAAACAGATAATTTGTGTTGAGTAGCTTCATAAAATTAGAAAGTGTGGCCTGCCTTCTGTTTAGACAAGATGTGAGTTTCTATGTCAGACGGGGCCCTCGGCTGTGTTCTGTTCATGGTGTGTTCACGCTCACTGCTTTTCTCATCTGTCTTCGGGAGCCATCGGTGGGTTTGGGTTCCGCATGCATGGTGCCTGGGTAGCTATTCCTCCCAAACCCACACATCACTCTCTGTGAGCTTGCTGTGAAAGAGACTCAGAGTGTCCTGCACATCCTGGCGGCATTCAGAGCAGATTTAAAATAAAGCTCCAGACAGACACACCTACATGGAGGTACAGAAAGAACGACTCAAGAAAACAAGCCAATGTCACCAGCACCTTCGATGTTAAAAGCAGAAGGAAGATGTAAACATGCCCCAGCAGTTCACTGTCTCCTCGTTGATGGTTCTCTGCCCACCTTTGATTATCGCTGAAATTTACATTACAGAGATTTGGCAGAGAATCTTAGTAACATAACCAAGACGGATAATTTCCCTCCAGATTGAGGCCCTGCTGTTTGTTTCCTTTGGAATTAAACAGGAGTGACTCGTCCTCATGACACTCCGATACCGGTTAACTGGCTCTCTGAATCAAACTGATCTTCATGAGGGCAGGGTGTGGATCTCTGCTAGAGCCCAGCACCCAGACAGATTTCAGAAACATAGTGCACACTCTGAAAATGTCTGTGGAATAGACAAATGATGCTTCCATTTGGAGAAGAAAAGAGATGCTCAAATAGGAACTGCCTGAAACCTGGATTCATCACGCTAGGCAGGAAGCACAGAGTGAGGTGAGAGTGCATTCAGGGAATGGGGGAAGGGCAGCCACGGAGACCGAAGCCACACGCAGAGGCAGAGGAGCTCTGGAAACCCTGAGGGGCGGAAGAACTTCCGGTGCGCTAGAACTTAAAGGAGGCGTGGTGTGCTTGGAGCAGAGTGAGCGAGAGGAAGAATCATATAAGTTTAAAGGAGGAGACAGGAGACAGGAGTTTGGAGTCTTGGAGGCTGGGGTGAGGAATTTTGAGTTATTCTTGGTGCAGGAGAGTATCACTGAAGGGTGTTAAGCAGGGT
Source organism: Molossus molossus (assembly GCF_014108415.1). NCBI lineage: Eukaryota > Metazoa > Chordata > Mammalia > Chiroptera > Molossidae > Molossus > Molossus molossus. Next base: position 59,763,452 of record NW_023425351.1, on the reverse strand, counting down.
TTCTAGGATCTGATCGAGGCTTTTTCATTCTGGCTGGTACATAAAGAAGCTATCAGAGGTGGTCAGGAAGACCGGAAAGTCAGGTGAGGGATAATTATCACTTGGATTAGGATGGTAGCAGTTGACATAAAGAAAAGTGGGTGACTTCGCAACTCACTTTAGTGGCGAAATGGAACCAGTTTGTTTATGAATCGAAATCAGGGGAGGGCAGGGTGCAGGAAAGAGACGCTGAAGAATGACTTTACTCTTTTTATCTTGAACAACTGGTGGTGTCTTCCTTAAATACAGTTTTGCAATGTGAGAAATGAAGACCATCGCGTGAAGTTATGTCTTCCTGGTGGTGGTAAGTGCACAGGTGGATGGACATAAGAGCTGAAGCTCAGCAGTGCGTATGTGGTAGGTTCCACTGAGGAGTCAACAGCAGAGGGATGGCATTTTAAAGCATGGCCCTGGAAGAGATGACAAGGACAGATGCATATAGGAATGCAAGATTAGCTGGGCATACGTCCCGAGTCACTGTCTCTAGGAACTTTCCTTTGAGAAGTCTGGGCCACACCACGTGAACAGGTAAATCAATTAGGGTCGAATCAGGAGACAGAAACAATGCCAGTTATTTGAACGGAGAAAATATAATGTGAGTAACTGTTATCTAGTTGAAGCAGTTCGCTTCCTAAAGGGGGAAAAGTGGGTTTCAAGAAGTCCAGAAGTAGCAGGTGCGAACTGTCACCTGTAGGCTCAGAGAAGGAACTTAGGAGAAGAGAGAGCCCTGCCCCCGTGCCTTTTGGAAGAGGTTGTGACAGCCACAGCAAAACACAGACTGCAAGTAGCAGGAGGGGGAGGGGGTTGGGCTGCAGGGGGAGCTGGAGGCACAGGAGAGGCCTGGTGGGCAGTGTGTGGTGCCGGGCACAGCCAGAGCCACCACAGGGTGGGCCTGCTACATGTACTCAAGGGGTTACCAGTGGGCTGAGCGAGATCTGAGGGTGCAGCTGGAGCTTGTCCCCCAGGACACCAGGCTCCCCTGCTCACTGATAACAATGGAGGATGCAGCCCTGAAGGGGAACAGCTTCCTACTGCTCTCACCCCACTGCTACCAGTGCCGCCAGGACCCAGGGCCACCCCACGGCCGTCTGTGAAAACCGAACATTTCACCGCTGGCAGTGGAGAATTGATTGCAGGTCCCAGTGGCAGCATCCCCAAGCAGGGCAGGGAAGGGGACATGTGGAGCTGAGAACGACAAACTAATCCGTGCAGACAGCCCGGTAGACAGCCCCAGCGGAACTCCCCGCTTGCAGGCAGCACAGACCACCAACCACATGAATTGCCCATCTTGTTTGTTCTCCCCAGTTCAGCCTTCAGATGATGGCAGCCCCAGCTGACATCTGGCTGCGTCTGTGTAAGAGACTAAACAAGGACCATCTAGCTAAATCCAGTCAACCCAGAACCAGGAGAGACGATACTGAGTTGTTTTAAGACGGTAAGTTTTGAGTTAGTTTGTTATATAACATACATAAGTGGAACCAAGGGACTTCCTAACTTTCTAGAAGGCTGCTGAAAGGCCATTTAGATGAAGACTGAGCAGAAGTGTCCATTCAACTGCTCAACACGACATGAAGAAATGGGGAAACAAGCGCACAGACATGGAAACATGGAAAGAACAATGGGAACAGAAGCTACCCCTGTGGGAGAGAAGAGTGAAACTCTCTCTTCTTTTTGACATCACCGTCTCTGGCTTTTGTTCCTATTTTTCTTTTCTTTCTTTTTTTTTTAATATATTTTCATTTATTTTTTTAGAGAGAAAGGGAGAAGGAGAGAGAGATGAAAACATCCATTGGCTGCCTCCTGCACGCCCCCTACTGGGGATTGAGCCTGCAACCCAGGCACGTGCCTTGACTAGGAATTGAACTGGTGACCTCTTGGTGCATGGGGTGATGCTCAATCCACTGAGCCATATTGGCCGGGCTGCTTCTGTTTTTCTAATACTCCTTCTCATTCTCCTTTGCTACCCATTTTGCCCTAGTTAACATTTCCAGGGGATACTCTCCCAGGCATAGGTCACTGGCTTCTCAACCTATACCTTGGGATAAGCAACGCCACCTCTCCCAGGGTTTAAAACAGCAACAACATGTTTATAACTTCAAAATTCACATCTTCAGCATCAACTTTTTCCTGAGCTATAGACACATACATCCAACTTCCCATTGACATTTACACGTGCTCCTTCCCAAATTGTTTCTATCCAAAGTCAAAGGCACGAACTTCCCTCACAAACTTCCTCCTTACTTGCTGTACCCAGTGAAGGCTCCATCACGTACACAGTTGTCCAAGACAGAGTCCTGGAATAATCTTTTCCATGTCCGTCTTGCTCATCTTTTACATGCACTCACTAAGCCCAGATTTATTCTATCTTTCAGCACCTCCCAAGTCTCTCATCTTTCCTTCTTTTTTACTATCATTACCCAACTCTAAAATACTTTTATCTCTTGCCTGTCCTGCCTCAGTGATCTCCTAAATGGTCTTTTCTGATCCTCTGTTGCCCCAGTTGTCATCCAGTCTGCACACAGCTGGCCAGGGTGGTCTTTAATCACAAATATGAACATGCCACGCGCCTGGTGAAATCCATTGCTCATCTGGTCAACAGTTCTGATAGGTCCGAAGTGGCCTGAAAGAGCTTCCCCTTCATGATTTCTCCAAACTCACGATTTCTCAATTCTTCACATCCCGTACTTATCTTCATACAATAGCATCCTCTCATCTTTTGCTTCCCTGAGACACCCTTGTAGATCAGACCTACTCCTTGTAGATCAGCTGCCCAAATCCAGACTAAGTTGGTACCTTTATTCATCTGCAGAGTGTTCCATTCTTCTCCACTTAGGAACTCATTGCAATTTCAACGAACGATATTATCTTTTGCCTTCTCTGTTGGACAGAAAACTCCATGAGGGCTGGGAACTTGACTGTATTAGTATCTACCACATCTTTGGTGCTTAATATAGTACCTAGCACTGGGTATGGAATACAAGATATTTGCTGAATTTTTAAATAAACAAGGCCTAACATCATGAGAATTAATTTCGATCATTAATTTTGCTATTTCAAACTCTGTGGCATGTGCCCATTTAAATAAAAATCCCACTTACCTCTGCAAAGGGCATGATGATTTCTAGTTATACCAATTATTAGGAAAGCTTGAAAACACCATCTTCAGTGAAAAGAACACATAGGCATAGAAAGCTTCTTCCTGTGGGGCTAGAACAAAGTTCTCACGATAAAGTACAGTCTCTTTGTCTTGAAAAGTCATTTTATCAAGCTTCACTGAAATAATATTATACTCTTCCTCAGAGTATAATACCAATTATTAAATGTAGAAGAAACAGGGGAAGTAGAAAAACTACCATTAGGCAAAACTGATAGCAATAATTTTGCAGATAAGAACCCTTGATAAATGCTAAAATTAGTGAGCAAAAGTATATGATGAAAGGGAAATTTGCATGAAAAGATGGTCCATATCACGTCATCAGGAAAATTATAATGAAAACAATAACGATATAAGACCAGACACCTATTGGAATGGCAAAATCTGGAACAAGACTGCCGTTCAGTGCTGGAGAGGATGTGCAGCAACAGGAGCTCTCATTCACTGCTGGTGGGGGTGCAAATGGTACAGCCAATCCGGAAGACAGTCTGGCAGCTTCTTTCAAAACTAAACACATTCTTAACATATGACCATACAATCATGCTCCTTGGTGTTTACCCGAAGAAGCTGAAAATGTATGTCCACATAAACACCTGCCCAGACATGTTTTATAACAGCTTTATTCATAATTGTCAAAACTTGGAAACAACCAAGATGTCCTTCAGTAGATGAATGGATAATTCAACTGTCGTAGCCCCAGACAGTGCAATACTAGTCAGTGCTAAAAATAAATGAGCTATCAAGCCATAAAAAGACATGGAGGAAGCTTGAATGCATATTACTAAGTGAAAAAGCTAATATAAAATGGCTACATACTTAATGATTCCAATTATACGACATTCTGGAAAGAGCAAAACTATGGAGACAGTCAGAAGAGCAGTTGTTGCCAGGGGTTGGGTGAGGGGATGGTAGTAGAGAGCAGTGGAATTTCAGGGCAGTGAAATACTCTGTCTGATGCTGTAATGATAACTACATGCCATGCCAGTTTTGTTCAAACGCGTAGAATATACACCACCAGGAGCGAACCTAATGTAAACTAGGGACCTTGGGGGATAATGATCTGTCAGTGCAGGTTTACCAATTGTAACAAATGTACCACTCTGGTGGGGGATGTAGGGTTTGGGGTACATGGAAACCTCTGCACCTCATCATTTTGTTGTGACCCTAAAACTGCTCTAAAAATATAAAGTTTTTTATTTATTTATTTATTTTAATCCTCACCTGAGGGCATTTTTCCATTTCTTGTTCTGGTAGAGTGGGAGGGAGAGAGAAGAAGAGAGAGAGGAAGAGAGACAGAGAGAGAGAGAGAGAGAGAGAGAGAAAGAGAGAGAGAGACATCGATGTGAAAGGGACACATCGAGAGGCTGCCACCCGCACGACCAACCAGGGCTGGGGACAAACTGCAACCAAGGTACGCGCCCTTAGCGGGAACCGAACCCGGGTATCTCTGGACCACAGGCCAACGCTCCAACCACTGAGCCAAACCGGCCAGGGCAAAATATAAAGGTTTTTAACAAAGAAAAAATATTTGCATTATCTCACAGTCTTTCTTCACAATCTACTCTTTAATTACAATGAGAAAAAAGTAACTTTACAGATATTCTTCTTTTTAAAAAAAATATTAAAATATTTTTATTGATTTTATAAAGAGAGGGAGAGAGAGAAACACTGACTTAACAGAGAAACATTGATGAGCTGCCTCCCGCGCACCCCCTACTGGGGAGCCTGCACCGGGGAATCTAACCAGCGACCTGTTGGTGCACAGATCGGTGATCCGCGACCAGCTAAGCTCTACTGGCCATTGCCTGGGATATTCTTTTCAAAAATATTTTTATTGAATTTATTGGGGTGACATTGGTTAATAAAATTATATAGGTTTCAGATGTATAATTCTATAACGTATCATCTATATATTGTACTGTGTGTTCACCACCCAAAGTCAAGTCTCCTTCCATCACCATTTATCACCCTTGACCCTTCTACCTCCCCCTTTCCCTTTCTGTCTGGTACTGTAGTCCAAAATTAATACTCTTAATCTCCCGTGTCTAACACGAGGAAAGAGCAAACTCAAATCGAAGGATATTCTATAAAACAAATGACAAGTGCTCTTTGAAAGTGACAAGGTAATACAAGAACTAATAAAGACTCAAGAACTGTTTCATATTTTAGGAGACTTTGACATGACAAAAATATTCAATATAGGATCCTAAATTGGATCCTGCAGCAGAAAAGGACAATGTGGGAAAAATCAACAAAATGTGAATAAAAACTATAGGCTAATGTATTGTATCAATGTTAACTTCCTGGCGTAAATGATTATACTATTGTCATGTAAGATATTAATTAACATTAGGGGAAGATGGATGAACCATATATGAAAACTTGTTCTACTATTTTTGCAACTATTTTGTAAATCTGAAATTATTTCAAAATAAAAAGTTAAAACCATATGTGCTTCAATCTTTTTATGCGGACTGATAAATAAGATTTTTTTTGCCTGACGTTTTCAAATCTATCATCTCTTTCAGGTTCTCTGCATCAGTTTTTCCCTTTTATAGTCTAGATTTTCTACTTAAATACAATCATCTGCTTTTTCTCACTTTCATCCTTGCTTTTTCCTGCCCTGATGCACAGCTATTTATTTTTCAATTGCCCTCTGATTTTACTCTACAGAGAGGCCCTCCTGGTTTATATATGACCAGTTTCCTGCTACATCAAGGTACAAAGCCTGTCAATTTCCTCATTCATGATATACCCAAGTGCCCGTGGGTGAAATCACCAAAGACTTAGATGGATATTTATTTATCTTTAGCCCATATGAGAGGTTTTAAAAATATTAATGTCAAAATTTGAATGTCAAAATTTTAATCCCCAGAACAAAACAAGCTCAGGCTGTTATCTTGACCTTTTAGATAAGAGCTTTCACTAAAGAATGCGAAAACATTTTGTGGCATTAACTTGTGGTAATTCGGCCTGGCATGCTGGGCAAGTCCTGTAAGACTTATTTTTATGAAGGGATAAAACACTGAGTTCCAAATTTGAGTGTTTCATCCAACACTTACAATAAGCTAGTGGAGTCTGTCTTCTGACCTTCATTTTTCTGCCTCTATTAAGAGTTCCAAACACTCTCTCTTTTTTTGAGATTTCTTATCTGCAGGTGGAAAACCAGAGGCTAATGATTCTGAGAAGTCAGCAGAGAGGTCTTTGCCCATCTTGTCTCCCAGCTGCGGGTGAATGAGGTATGGAGGTAGGTTATGGATTTGTTGGTCAGTCTCTCTGAGCAGCTCAGATCTACTACTCAAAAGTAGGCTTTCAATTTATGTTTGTTCTTGTTCTCAAGGGGACAGGCTATTTTTCTTTTCTCTTCTTCGTGAAGTGCATTATATCATAGGCACTACTTCAAAGGGAATAGTTGGACCAGGCCACACTGAAAAATCCCCAGTAACCTGCCACAAATTTAAAAGTTTTCAGTACAGTCAATCTTTTTCAAGAGCTAAGGATAGGAAATGTGGCGATTTTTTAAAAATCAGCAATGTATTCCCCAAGGAGAACTCTTGCCTTCTACTCACTCCTAGTTGCTGGCTTATTCTAAGAAAAATTTCTTATCTTAAAACTATTGACCAAAGGAGTGAGCCAATAGGAGCTCGCTGCAGATCAAAGAGATGGATATCCAGAAAGGGAGGCCGGGGTACATATCTGAATAAACCTGCCTCTGGACATTTTATATCATACTGAACTCTTCTGAGAACCCTCAGGTAGTGTACCAGGGATTCTATAACTATAGCTATTGCAAACTATAAACTCCAGGGCAAATACCTTCTAATTTTCCAATAGAGGGTTAATGTTTTCCTCTATCAGAACAAAGTATATAGGAATGAATAAAATTTATAAGATGATTGCCCTGTCCAGTTTGGCTCAGCGGTTAGAGTGTTGGCCCGCAGACTGGAGAGGCCTGGGTTTGGTTCCTGCTAAGGGCATGTGCCTTGGTTCTGCTTGTCCTCAGCCCCGGTTGGGGTCATGTGAGTGGCGACCACTCGATGTGTCTCTCTTGCATTGATGTTTCTCTCTCTCTTCCTCCCTCTCTCCTCCCACTCTATCTCAAGATAAATTAAAAAAAAAAAAAAAAAAGTTCTCGGTGAGGATAAAAAAAAATATTATTGCAGATATGTAGTTTCTTAAATTAGACCAACTGGATTAAGGTTGCATTAGAATTACCCAGCAATCTTGTTAAAAATACAGATTCTTTAGCTCTAGTATCTGATATCCCAACTTAGTGATTCAGGATAGGAAATCATTACCTTGAAGAACATGAAGACTGAATCATTCTAGAGGTTTATAAATTTGGAAAATATTTTAATTTATTTCTCCTTTCATTCATCCATATGTACATCTGTCCATTTAACATATACACACACACACATATGTATTAAATTCTCCATATAAACATGCTATATGTTAGATATGTTAGAAATAAAACTATGTGTTAAGTGTATAATTACAATAATACATAATGACGGCCTATAGGGGTATCCAATTGAGGGTAAGATATATAAGAAAATAGACAATTATGATGCCTTGAGAGGTTGGGAAGATTCTCAGAGGAAGTCAATGCTGATCTGGGTTCTAAAGCACAGTAGGAATAAGCTGGGTGACTAAACAATTGGTGAAGAGGGATGGGATGATGCAAAAGTGTGTCCAAGACCCAGAGAGAAGAGCACGTGATGGAGAAGAGCTCCCCAGTGGCTTCGTGCAGCAGGTGCGCCGAAAGGCACGGGGAGCTGGTGAGGATGAGGTTGGAGAGTAAAGAATAGGTCATGAAAGTCTCTACAGTAGAGTGATCACATGTCCCTATTTATCTGGGGCAGTCCTGGTTCAAGTGTGTTGTCCCAAATTAATTTTAATAGCCTCTCCTTTTACTCTCAAAAGATGATATCTTTTATGGTTGGATGACAGATTGTATGGTTGGCCCACTTATAGCCAATGCCAGGAGTTAGGCCTTTCGGTCAGAGGACAACACATTTGAAGGGTTTCAGCAGGAGTGTGAATTGACCTGACTTCTGGTTTGATAATCTCACTCTGGTTGCTGCATGGAGAACAGATTCTAGGGGTACAGGACTGGAGTCAGGATAACGTTTGGTGGGCGGTGCAGAAATCCTGGCAAGAGCTGATAGAGGATTGAACAAGATGATTGCAGCGAGGTGAGCAGAAAGGAGTAGATTCCTCAAATACTAAGTATCAGACTGGATTAACCATTTAGCATGTGATCTTGGACAATTTGCTTAATGGTGTTCATTCATTTATAAAACAGTGGTTATAAGAATTCTTCACTGTTCTTTTAAGACATTAAAGAGCAATGTTTAGAGCACTGAGCATCCACCCTATGGGGTCCTCACTGGTTGTTTTCCCTTTTCCTGCCCATGAAGCCCCTCAACTCTACAGCATGAGAGGACTCACCAGGGCCACCTCCCAAGGTCAGTTCTACATTCTGCCAAATAAAGTAGCATTAATCCTATCTCCAGCTTCCTGGTCCCTCTACCCTCTCTTCTCATTCCCTTATCACCTGGGTACGAGATGGATGCCTCTGAGAATATCCTCATTTATTGGAAACTGCTTAGGATTTATAGTTGCTTGAAGGATACACGTATCCTTTAAAACAACAATGACAGCAAAAAACTCCACTAGGCTTGAATCTAAAAACATGTGCTTTGAAGGCTACACACGTAAGCAGTGTGACCTACGGACAGAGTGGCTGGCTGTGCACCAGGGTTTCCTGAAACAGTTCAGTTGCCTGTCCCAGTGGTTTTGGTTTAGAAAATGTAGTGTCTTTGAAGAAAGATGACTTCAAAAAGAAAATCAGCTTCACTGCCCACCATAAATACTTCTCTTTTCTCCCCCTGCTTGCTCCCCTCCTTCCTTTCTCGTCCACATCTTTTCCTTGGTCTCACTGTCCCCCTCCTTTGCTGTACACGTTTGCGTCTATGGACACCTCGACCACTGCAGTTTGGCTTCAAGATCCTTTGTAACCCAGTTCCTGTCCACCAGTGTAGATCCTGTGTCCAAGTCAGCTCCTTTCCTGAGCATGGCATGAAGTCTCCCTCGTCACTGTGTTTGTTTAGGCTGAGACTACCCATCAAGTGTTGGGTTTGAGCAGACTCAGCTGAGCTGAATCTCCACCTTTCCCTAGGAGCGCTTCTGTTTCTACGCTAGCCTGGATCCAGGTCGGTGACCTCCTTCTCCGCCTCCCCCCAAATGCCTTAGCACCAAGGATCTGGATCTCTGTGTACAGTATGCAGGTATGTTCTGGACTGTCATAAAACCATCTTACATGTGCATGGCTGATATTACCAACCAGCCTGACTCACTCCTGGTCAGGAGATTTTTGTCTTACACACTCATAATCACCAAACCTGGTATAAATTTTATACACAAGTTATTGAGTTATACATTTTTATCTAGATGAGAAATATAAAGAAAAGCCCCTTATTATCCCTTTCCCCTAGGGTTTTCGTTTCACTTGGCTTCTGGGTACCACTAGTATTCTGGTCTCTAAGTGGCTCCGTGGTGGTCTCATCGGAATCCCTGGTTTGAGACTTTGGGGATATGAAATACCTATTGTGGCTATTCTCTTGGTTGTCATAAAGTCAAATGGAATAATGCATTATGGTTTATGGTGAACTTATTTTGTGAGTATGCACAGATGTAAGGTCAGTTAATATGTTTTTTAAATTTTATTTTTAATGATTGATCTCACCTTGGAAACTATGTAACCTGATATCTTTCTTGTTTTCCATCGCTACTGAGTCACTTCTCGTTTGGGTCATTGGTGTTTGTCCTTGAACCCAGGAATAACCTGTGTTACCAGTTCATCTTTAAGTGAAAGTCTAGAGGGGGAAAATCATAGAATTTATTCTGTTAGCCTAGAATTCTGGATAGTTGATTTTTCCTAATTTGTAGAGATAAGTAAACACTATGTGGTCATTGGTGGAACGATTCACTATGACATTCATTGTTCCAGGTTAGGCTGTGGGTCATGAGGTTAAGGGCACGCTGCTTCTTCGTGAAAGCTAGTGGAAGCTAAACAAAGGAAGAGAAGCTTTCTTCCTCCAGCCCTAGCTATGAGAGCTGATATTTAAGCACATTAACCATCCCCTTCAATACATAATTCTTTAGGTAAAGGGGAAATCTTGGTGGAAAAGATGGAAAGGAGCATATTTGTACAATTTTACCCTTATCTTCTCATTCATTTCACAAATATTTATTGTTTGTACAATTAGGACGGGTACTATTCAAGTCTCTGAAGATAGAGCAGCACACACACACAAAAATTATCTTTGCACTGTAGGTGCTTATGCTCTAAAAGGGAGAGATAGACAAAAACCACAAATAAATAAGAAGCATACAATCATAACAGCTGTGTAGGGAGGAAATAGGGTGATGTGAGACAATGATGGGGTGTAGGCTGTGTGAGATAGAATGAGCAGGGAAGGTCCCTCTGAGGATATCACACAGACCAATTTGCAAAGAGCCATGAAAAGTCTTCTAGGCAGAGGGGATAGCTAGTGCAAAGGCCCTGGGGTACAAAAGAGCTTGACAAGTTCAAGATATAGAAAGGAGTATGGTATTTAGCTCACTAGGAGGACAAAGTAGTGACATGCAGTAAATCTCGACGAGCAGCTATTCAAAACCACGAATGAGAATAGAAATGGGCAGGCAGGTGGTCTGGAAACAGTGGGCATAATCAATTACTGTTGATACTTTACGCCACACGTGTGCTTTTCTCCTAAACCCGAAGCTGCCCTGTAAGTTTTGGCTTGCCTCATCTAAGAGGTGGTGCAGGGGTTGTCTTCTCTAACTCAGACCTTCCCCCACCGATTTTATTCTGGAAAACCCGCCATTTGGGAGGCCATGGGAAGGCACTTTCCATATGCAAAAATGGTAATTATTCAGTAAAAAATGGCCCATTTGAGCATAAACCAACACGTTAAGTATTATCCATTCTCCCAAAGGGTTTTTATACAAATCAAAAAAATTTCCCTTTAGTTTATACATTCATGTGGATTTGAAGGCAAATTTAATCTGGAAGGTTCTGTTTCATTTACATTTAGCTCATTACCATGTCATTCTTGTACAGTAGTTTGAAGTTTGAGAAACCCCTTGAGACTTATTTATTTTAGAAAACAACTACTTAATTTAAAAAAACCCTTTAAACTCACTTTGTTCTTAAGAACAGAAAATTATGATCTTATAAGTACAAATAAACGAAAAAGCCCGATGCTAGAGTTCAGTTGGCAACATAAAAAGTTATGATGCTAGTATTAGTTTCAAATTAAGCTAATAGATTCACACATCCATGATCTAATGAGCAACGGTGTCTTCTCTGCAGAGTGGAAAACTGGAGCATATTATTGAGCCGCAACAATTTTACAATATATAATTCCTCACTTCACCTCATTTTAGCAAGTTATTGCATTTCCGAGGTTCTAGAAATAACCAGACCTTAGGGGAAGAAAAATCATCCAATTGAAAACCGACTGTGTTTGAAGAGACTATAGAAATTCATTTTATTGGTTAAGGCACAGATATTACACCCAGAGTGGGCTTAGACAAAGGACGGAATTCATGATAATGGGGCTGACAAAGTCAGAGGAAAGGGTCTGTCAGGGACGGAGGATTTGGAGACCCCATGTCATCAGAACTCTGTGTCCTTCCACCTCTAAGCCTTGACTTCCTCCCTTGGGTTCCTGGGATGGCAGGTTGGCTTTCAATAACCTGAAGCCGTGTGCTTCTAGGTCCCACTGAAGTCCAGGGGGGATTACAGACCCCCACATGCTCTTCTCAGTGACTGTACCCACACTCCGATTGACCGAGTCGAGTTCGTTTCTGAGCCGTCAGTGTGCCTGCAGGGTGTGATCCTGTGATCGGCGTGGCTGCAGTTCTGGTCTACCCGTGGAACTAGGGATTGAGTGAATGTTGCTTGAACCATGGGGATAAAAATGGGGAAGGGATATTCCAGAGTAAAATCGGATAGTCAAACAGACGATCCATCGGAACGACAAAGCCAAACAAACACGTCCACCATCTAACCTGCTGGCCCCACTCATCAGATGTCGGAATCCTTCTGGCTTGGGAAAGGGAAGTAGCAGGCTGGACCGCTGTCCTCGCTTTGTCACAAGTGACCTAGGTGCGGTGGCCGAGTCCCTCGCCTTCTCTGTGCCTCAGCATCGTCGTTTCTAAAAGGAGGGGCTTGAACTCAGTGCACTCCGAGGTCCCTTCCAGCTTTCAATGGTAATGATCTTGAACTTGCCAAATGAGAATGGGAAGGTCCTCCTGGCCTAGGATTTCATGGAAAGAAAACGGAAGCAGGTCCAGGTGCAGGGCAGAGAAGGGAGCCAGCAGACCCTGGGCCACAGAACGAAGGAAGCAGAGAGAACACTCAGGGGAGCGAGGTCAAGTGCAGGCCAGGCTCTCTGCAGGCCGGAGCACCCTCCAGGCTCCGCTCAGCCTCTGACAGGAGCGGAGCGGCCCTGATAGTTGCCATAGAGAGCCGTAAACAGACTGTTGTTTGGTGCAATAGCTCGGTTTCCGCCAGAGCGTTTCACACTCAAAATAAATGTTATATATGGCTCCCCTCAGCAGTGCCTAGTCCGGAAAAGAAGATTATTTCCTGAGGTTTCTCACAACGTGCTATAATTCTAGATGTAATCTCTCATGTGAAATCCTTCACATCTTTTGCTTTTCCATTTTTCTTTTGTTATTTTATTAGGAAATACAGAACATGTACCATGTATTACCAAAAGTGGGGTACACTGTAGCACCCTGTAATCATCTGTATGAATATTTCTGCTGGAAATATGAATGCCTATTGAGAGATAAATAAAGATTAAAAAGAGTCTCCTCTGAGTTCTGGTCAGATTTCTGAAAACAAAACAAAACAAAAAACCCAAAACAACAAAAAAACCCAACTCAGTTATCAGAGCTGGAGACAGAGCCTGAGTCATGAAGCGCTGTCCGGTATGTCTCATTTATCTCCCTTGGTATTTCCTTCCTCCAGCATGTCCCCTGCACTGTCTCGGCTCTGGACTTCGTCCTCCCAGCCAGCGTCCAGTGGCCCCTGGCTTCCCGGCTCCCAGTGCCCACGGCCTGCAGCCGCTCCCTCCCACCAGGCCCCGGCTCGGCTCCCACCCTCGTGGCTGTCCTCACCCTCGAGATCGAGGCCAAAGCTTCTTTATAGAAACACTACATTGCAAGTGACTTAGCCTCTGGTTTCCAGGCTGGATCGCAGGTCTCCTGCTGTGCCGACTCAGAGGAGCTGTTTATAGTCCTTCCGACATGCGTGCCCTTTTATTCCGTCGCACACGGTGTCGTCGTCTTCTAACACCGCAGCGCCCTTCAGTGCCCGATAGTTCATGTGTGTGGTTCAGAGCAGTGTCCACACCTGCTCTTCCGAGAAGCTGTTCTGATCTTGCCCGGCGGGGATCAGCGCTGCGGCACTCTGTTCACAACCGGATTACAACCCGCTTCCGATGTCTATTGTCATTCACAGGACTGTGAGCAGAGGCCAAGACCTTCATATTCTCGTTGCCTGAAAAAAAACTGCCTGACCCACAATACCCCTCAAAGGTTGAGTGAAGGAATGAATGGACACATGCACGGTCACACATACGCAGCTCCGGTTTGCTGGCTGTCCTCAGTCGCTTCTTTCATTTGTCTCGACACATCGGGCTAGAGTAATCCTAGGCAAACGCTTCTCTGCACTTCAGGGTTCCTTACAGAAAGAAGTATTACCACACAGCTAACTGTCCAAGGCCTGTTATAATGTGTGCGTGAGCTCCATGGTGACCTCATGTTCTCATATCTCCCTGTGCAGGCCTTTGGCTCACGCACAGGGCCCTCCCGAGCCTTCTCTTTCTCATCTGCTTTAATCATGACAGTCCTTATCATCTCACAGGGTTGTCATAAAGATGGAGCGAAACAATGTACGGAAACTTCTAGCACACCACCCTGACCGACAGTCGCTCTTGGGATTATTGCGACACACGTTTAAAAATGCATAGCACACCTTTTGGACACTCTCGTTGGCAAACCCTTATTATTATCAGTGCCTATGTAGTATACCAGCGTCATCCTTCATTCATTAGAATTCCCTGAGAATAAAGACTATACAAACCAACACATAAATGCCAGTCATCCATGTTGAAAAACTAGATCAAAAGTTGTAACTCAGTTCTTTGCAATGGCTAAGCCTAGGTCTTACCATGCAAGTGAAGTCATGCAGGTCTCCTTAGCCTCGAGGAGTCTCACTGTGACTCCAACACTGAAGGAGCCACTCAAAGGTGTTCTTAGCTGAAGGGCAGAACACTGGCTTTTTATTAAAGCTGCCGGGGTCTCCTCAGAGGCTAACTCCATCCCACCTTTGACAGCATTTGCAAAGATCTTTGGGTACCTCTGCGGTTGGGTGATGGGTGACAAACCCATTCTGCTATATAGTCTTAACGGGGGTGAAGGAAGTTACCCCAACTCCGCGTGCCCTTGCTGAGGGGAGAGGTGGTTCACCCGTTGATCCATCATAAATGTACCCTTGTTTAAATTGCCTGAAACTGGGCTGTAGGATGATGCTGTTCTGTAGAAAGATACAGGAGCCTGAGGATCTGTCTTGAGAGATCTGTTTAAAGCTAGTGGTGAGGTCTGTTAGCATCAGTGTATTTCTTGATAGGATTTCATGATATCTGCCTTCTTAGAAGCCTGTTGTAAATAACAAATTATATTTGTGAAAGTATTTTGTTTAAGTTGACCATTTGATTTCTGCATGCAATTTGCATATATAAAAACAGTGCAGCCCTGGACGGTTTGGCTCAGCGGTTGGAGCATCAGCCTGCGGTCCAGAGAGACCCGGGTTTGGTTCCCGCTAAGGGTACATAACTCTGTTGCAGTTTGTCCCTGGCCCTGGTTGGGTCATGTGGGCGGCAGCTACTCGATGTGTACCTTTCACGTCAATGTTTCTCTCTCTCTCTCTCTCTTCCTCTCTCTCTGAATAAAAAATGGAAAAATGTCCTCGGCTGAGGATAAAAAGAACAAAAACAAAAAACAGTGCAATATGCAAAGCACCTAAGAAAGATTTATTTAAATTTTTTTTTTTTAAACAGAAAGGTGAAGTTTTTTTCTTCCTATTTATTTATTTATTACTGATTTTTTAGAGAGAGAGGAAGGGAGAGGGAGAGAGAGATAGAAACATCGATGAGAGAGAACATCGATTGGCTGCTTCCTGCATGCCCCCCACTGGGGATCTGGGCCCATAACCTGAACATCTGCCCTGACCGGGAATCAAACCGGCGAGCTCTTGGTACATGGGTCGATGCTCAGCCACTGAGCCACACCGGCTGGGCATAAGGAAGACTTTAAAAGAGGAAGTTTGAGATAAGTTTGTGTGTGTGTGTAAATGAAAACAGAAGTTGAATTTTCCTCCTTAACATTGAAAACCGGATGGTTCGATGAAGTCCAGATCTCCCGGGGCTAACGTCCGTGCGGCCAGAGCAGAGGCTCCACTGCCCTGGGAGGGAAGTCGCTGGCTAGAACTTGGGTCATTTGGCCAAAATCACAGCAACAAAAACAATGGCAGGAGCAGCTCCTCTTTGATTCTTCCTGCTCAGTAAAACCCAAGCATTTCCTTCCAGACTGGAGAAAAAACTGACCCAGAAATGGGGAGACTTGCCCTCAATCTCATGTCGGAGCCAAAATACAAAACAGGTCCCACCTGGCTTCAAAGTCTGAGCTCTTTCCCATGGCACCAGCCGACCAAGCAGTTGTGAGAATAACTGTGCCCTTCACCAAGGAGACAGAAATAGAAAGCTCATTACAATATGCAGCTCTTAACAATTTTTTCTTCTATTTATCTTCAGATAGAGTTGGAGGGAGAGACAGAGAGGAAGAGAGAAACACTGATGTGAGAGAGACACATCGACTGGTTGCCTCCCACATGACCCTGACCAGGTCCAGGGACAAACTGCAACTGAGGTACGTGCCCTTGACCGGAATTGGACCCGCAACTCATTGGTCCGAGGGCCGACGCTCTAACCGCTGAGCCAAACTGGCCAGGGCTAAAATATTTTTTTGCTCATTGCATGAAATGCACAATGATCTTAAGTATGTGTTGTTATTAATAACCCAGTCACTGCCAAGGTTTGCAATGGAAGTGCAGTGCCCAGCCTCAGAAGGAAGGGCCAAGGTTTGCAAAGGGAGCCCAGGGAATGTTTTCCAAAACTGTGTTTTGATTAACAGTGAAAGGTATTGAAAGGTGTTGAAAAGCTGACTTCTATTTGTAATAGAGTGAGTGTCTCAAGGACATGAAAGGCTCTGATGTTTTTAGTTACCCTCTCTCCCCCAGTGGAAACAGGCATTGTGACTACAAGTATTGCTATCTATGCTTTTAATGATCAAGGGTTGGCTGGTGCCTTCAAAGGGGCCGTCACTCTCAGTGAGAACACCATGCTACACATGGCCTTAAACTCGAGTTTTACATGTTACCCCGAGGAAAGAGGCTCAAGAGTACAACGTATTAAAAGAAAATCTTCTGAAGTCTCCCAGCCTTGGGCAGCTGCTTACCAAGTATCTAAAGTGTGCTTGGACTGCCCTCTCCTGGTTGGATGGCAGAACGGCTGAAAGAAAAGTTGTGAACGTGTGTTTCACATGGCTTGCTCTTTGGCTATTCTGCATGTGATAAAAATGCAAATGGCCAAGTGATCAAAACAGAAAAACAGTGGGCCAAAAAAGCAATTCTTACTTGCGACTCTGTAGTGCAAATATAAACTCAGACAAACTCTATAAAAAAGGATCCAATGTTGGACGGCAGTTGCGCTTTTAGGTCATGAGATCAGTAGGATGGTCCCGCGGCTACTGACTGTGAGTAGGAAGAGCACACGAGCTCTGCATAGGTTTTCTCAGGCTCTATGACTGTAGAACGGGACTCAGTGAACCTGGGGATGTCAGTGTTCCATCTGTCTTCATTCACTTGCACACTTCGTAGCCTGGAGCCCCTTGCTGGACCCCAGTGGCAGATGAAGAGACTGATAACAGGCTGAAGTGCAAAAGTGGAGGTAGCTGAAGACCCATGGAAAACGTTCTGTGTCTCTCTGTAAAATACCCTGGCATTTCCCAGTGCACGTCGACGAAATTCACAGCTATGATAGAACCAATGGTCAATCTACTCAACTCTTTGCATTTGGTTCAGAACGGTAGTCTTGGACACCAGGACTTCCTGGCCTGGGGGACCATGTTGGTCGGATCTGAAATGCAGCTGGGGTCCTGGCTGCATGACTCGACACTAGTGCCCACATCCCCGCGACCTCGGTTCCCACGTTGGGAGAAGGGCGATCATAAGAGCATGTCTTGGGTTATTGGGAAGATTCAATGTGATATGTCTGATATTCTCAGATCAGTGATGAGCACACAGTAAGTGCTCAATAAATGTTAGTGGCTAACTATTCTACAGTCAAAATTGGGGAGCATTTAACAGCTTTATTCACAGAGAAGCCATGAAATTATTCCTTGATAGTTACATGTTTAGTGCAGAGAGTGAAATTACATTGACTTCAAAAACAGTCTACGGGCCTTTGGTGCTCTCCCCAGGTCTGCCTTCGTTGGAGCAGGTTATTGAGAGGACTGTTGGTTGACCTGAAAGATGCACCTGAGAAATTAAAGGCTCCTCGCCCCTCCCTGTCCTTCAAATGTCTGACCTGCTCACCACTCCGACACTAAGCTGTTCCAAGGACGTAGTCTTGAGAAGGTTAGGTGTTGCTGAAATCACCTATCTGGCCAGTGTAAGTGACTAAACCCAGGAGGACCCTCTGTATAAAGGTTTAAGATTCTGGCGAGCAGGTCAAGAGGTCTACACGTCTTGTGTCTGCCCAAGACAAACATTGTAACATTCTCAGATTAAAGTGATGTAGTCAAGACACCTGGACAAACTCTTCCAGGACAACCGGAAAAATTCCAATAGCACTGGAAGCAGAAAAACGTTTTGTAAGTGAAGAAAGAGAACTTAAGGGAAGATAATAGGGCAGGTACAAGTTGGTTGTGAGTGGCCTTGAGCCTTGTAGGACAAAACCCAAACTCCCTACATGACAGCAGGTCCTTCCTAAAGGGACCCTGCTAACAGCTTCAGCATCACCCCTACATCCCTTACTGTCTCACACTGCGAGCTACAGCCACACCGAACCTTCCCGGACGCAGCCTCTGTTCTGTCGGGCCTTTACGCACGTGGGTCTCTCTATCTTTACACAAGAAGGGAATGACCTTCTCTTTACTGTCTTGATATTTTCTGGACTGGCTCTCACTCATCCTTCAGGTCTCTTACCTGTCACTTCCAGCAAGAAGCATTTTAATCTGCCTCCCCTTCATGGTCTTCCCTCGGGCTTCCAAAGCATCCCATGCTTATCTCCAAAATTAGCTTTTAATATCTTCATCGTAGGTTTATTTGTACATGTCCCTCCTTATGGACAAAGTTGCTGGGTCTTCTTCATCATCGTAGCTCCATCTCTTGTACAATGGCTGGCCTGAAACAGGTTTTCAACACCTATTTTTGACTAACTGAAAAGACCCTCTTACCTTCCCGAGGAATAATGCAGAACTTCTACTTGAGTTCACTTGATGGTTGATTTGACCTAAGTGGTGAGGTCACCCTTTGGATATTTCTTAAGGAAAACGCCAAGACTTTCAAAGCCCTGAGTCAGCAACCAGTGATTCTTGTAAGAACCCCATCAATGTTTGTATATGACCTCTGTGCTGCACAAGCTGACACCCAGCTTTGAATTCTCATCAGTGGTACACGAATGCACACTCTAGTGTGAAAACACAGTTCCGAAGACATGACAGCCGAATGCAGAGCCTGACACGTCTCAGAGGGCTTCCCATTCACTCTCACAACAGCCCCTGCGGGTGGGGACTCTATTCTCCAGCCTTATAGAGAAGGAAATTATGATTGTTTTATAGCTTTCCCAGGCCTAGTTGGTAAGTGAGTGGGTGCTAGAATTGACAACCCTGGATACTTTTTTTTAATCCTCACCCGAGGACATTTTTGCATTCATCTTCAGATAGAGTGGGAGGGAGAGGGAAGAAGAGAGAGAGAGAAACATCTATGTGAGAGAGACCTATCAAGTGGCTGCCACCCACACAACCCCAACCGGGCCTGGGGACAAACTGCAACCGAGGTATGTGCCCTTAGCGGGAACCGAGCCCTGGTGTCTCCGGTCCATGGGCCGACGCTCTAACCACTGAGCCAAACTCGCCAGGGCAACCCCAGACATTTTTAAGGGGAGCTTGCATTGGAACCCCAGACTTGGATATCCTAAGGCATCTCAAACTTAAAATTGATGTGTCTGCCATGGGTTGAATTATGTCCAAAACTTATGTTGTGTTGAAGTCCTAACCCCTTTACCTGTGAAAGTGACCTTATTTGGAAATAAGAATTTGCATATGTAATCAAGTGAAGGAGGTCACTGGGGAAGGGGATCCTAATCCAATTTGACTGGTGTTGATAAGAAGAGATAAGAGATAGACCTACACAGGGTGAATCCCAGGTGACCACAGAGGCAGACATGGGGTGAGGCAGCGGTAAGCCAGGAAATGCCAGGGACTGCCGATTTCCAACAGAAGCTAGGGGAGAGCAAGAAAGAATTCCGTCAGGTCCCGAGGGAATGTGGTCCTCCTGACACCTTCAGAGTTCTAGCCTCCAAACTGTGAGACGGTACATTTCTGTTGTTCTAAGCCACCAGTTGGTGGCTGTTTCAGCAGCCTTAGAAAACAAATGCAATGTCCTAAACTTAATTCCTGATTCTCCCCCAAACCACCTCCTTCTGTTATCTCTTGTAAGCAACAAATGGCAACCTCTTGATCTCTGTCTTGTTCCTGTTTTGTTCACACTCTACACCCAATCCACTGTGTTGGCTTTGCCTTCAGAGCATTCTCAGGATCTGAACACTCATCACCCCTCTGCCTCCACTCTGGTCTGACCCCAGCCAGCGTCTCTCACCTGCTGGATTGCAATAGCTTGTTGAGCGTCCCTGCTTCCCGTCCGTTCCTATACAGTCGATTCCCAGCCCGGAAGCCAGCATTATCCTGCAAAAACGTAAGTCAGAACACATCACACTTCTGCTCACAACCCTTCCGTGGGTTCCCAAGCAACACAGAAGAAGGCAGTGCCCTTGCATTTGATGACCTGGCCCTGTAGGAGCTGCGTCCCCAGATGCAGCCTGCCTCGTCTCACCTGCTCGTCCTGCTGCTCACCTGTCTCTGGATCCACGACCTCCTTGCTGAGCCCTGAGCACACCAGGCAGCTGTCAGCTCAGTTCTTTAAAGGGGCTGTTCACACCCCTGAGCGCTTTTCCCTTAGACACCCCCTTTGCTCCCTCAGCCTCAGGGTTCTGCTCACAGCTGCAGTGAGGCGTTCCTTCCCGACTTATTCAAAGTTAGAACTCTGCTCCCCTTGACCCTCCTACATTGTCTTCTGCGCTTTATTTTTTCCTTAGTAGTCATGAGTATCTCACATTTTGTATCTGTACTGTGCATCTGCGTAGGGCCTCTCACAGCAGAATGTCAGCCCAGGAGGACAGGGACATTGTTCTCTTCTCTGTCTCTGTA
Source organism: Molossus molossus (assembly GCF_014108415.1). Taxonomy (NCBI): domain Eukaryota; kingdom Metazoa; phylum Chordata; class Mammalia; order Chiroptera; family Molossidae; genus Molossus; species Molossus molossus. Next base: position 59,742,628 of record NW_023425351.1, on the reverse strand, counting down.
GCACCCAGAACCAGGGCTGACACGTAAAAAATCAGTAGCTATTTGTCGAATAAGTGGATGGATGAAACATCCCCGACATCAGTCTACTACTATTCTGTTTATACAAATGACAGAAAATCCTGTGTGCATCAATGGCTAAATTATGTAATTTTTAAAAAAATGAGTGAATACACTCAATACACTAACAGTGTATTTGCATTCCGCCCCAAATTAACTACAAAATATACTTTAACAATTTAAATACCCATCTCCAACTTACCTGAAATGACCAGTAGATTCAGTGGAAGAGGAAACAAAAAGAAGAGGCAGGAGGAGGACTTTTAGAATCTTTCAAAACGAGAGTGTTTGCTATTAAAACAAAACGAACAAACTCCACAGCTAAAGCCAGGACTGAATGGCTCCAGGTAAACAGGACAGTCTGAAGATCTGTGCTCATCAGGGAACCTCACCTCATCCTGCTACTTTGTTTCAGCAAGTCCTCTGGTTCCCATTCTGGAAACCAGATCTAACTCAATTCTCTGGACTAAAAAAAAAAAAGTTAGGATTTGTTACTGGAATCTTAGCAAATGGAGCAATGATACTCAAGAGTGAAATGGTACTTCTGGGCTTAGTTGCAAGCAAAATTATACATTTATATGGAATGTTGTAATAGTAGTGGTGCTGATAAAATAAAAAGCACCACGACCTCATGAGGTACATATAAGCACCCTGGCATAGGAGAATGTCCCTGATGGAGGGGAACATGCTGGCCGATGGGATGATTTCCTCTTTGGAAACGTAGAGGGATTGACACATTAAATTATAAACACCAGCAAAAGGCGATGATCAGTTTCAATTAACACCCTCCACCCATCATGAAGAACTGAGGGTTGTTCTGCTCAGCGGTTAGAGCATCTGCCCGCGGACCAGTGCGTCGAGGGTTCGATTCCAGCCAAGAGCACGTACCTTGGTTGTGGTTCGTCTTCGGCCCTGGTCCGGGTTGTGCGGGAGGCAACCAGTCAATATGTCCCTCTCACGTCAATGTTTCTCTCTCTTTCTCTTTCTCTCCCACCCACTCTATCTAAAGATAAATAGAAAAATATCCTTGGGTGAGAATTAAAAAATATATTCTAAATGTAAAAACTCAATGTCGCAGCCAAAGGGCCTACCGGTAGTTTATAAAGAGGACTAGGCTCGTGGACTTCAAAGACAGCAGCATCCCCGCCAAGGCACACGTGCAAGCTAAACTCAGCACCCTGGGAGGGAAGCTGGGACCCCGACACGTGGGCTGGAGATGTCTGAATGGGTACCCCCAGAGGTGGTGGCTCTCCAGAATTACTGAGCCCTTGAAGCTAGAGGAGTCTCATTCCTCCTTATGAAGAGCTAGGACTTTCCAGACATGAGCCCTCTCCCCCAGGAGGCTCCCCTCAGGACGTGTCCCCACCTTCTCCTGGATGCCAGGCTGACTGTGGTTAGATCCCAGGAGGAGCCCAGCTGCACTCGCTAGGTCTGAGAAAGAAGAGAGATTACACTCCAAAGCAGTTGCAAAATGTAACAAGCAAGTATTAGCAGGAGCCAGGGGGGTTGGACTCTAAGGATGCTTGAGCCAACAAACAGAAGCGGGGATGAGAAGGGACTCCGCACACCCAGAGGGTGCGTCCTTCTAGCTAAACTGCCGAGAAACACAGTGGAAGAAGGCGAGTCCTTCGTCATGGCAAAAAACAAACACAAAGTCCGAAACGAGGACCTATCATAAATGACTGTCACTAAACATTCTGCTAAAAACTCCTTTGGGTGGAAAAGGGGTCATGTTTCGGATATATAAAATATGTAAAATCTGGGAAAACCGAGGGCTACGTAGCCTGGACGTTGGGGCCAGAATGCTGGGGTTCAGAGTCCCGCCTTCCCACTTGCTAGGTGGGTGACCCTGGGTGTTTCTCAAGGTCAGTGTTTTACTCCCACCATCAAAATGAGAGCGGTGGTAGTATGTACCCCACAGAGTTGCGATGATGAGGATTAAATGAGCTAATATGGGAAAAAGGTTGCTTAGAACACTGCCAGGCATATAGTAAGCATTATATACATGCTTTTAAATAAAATAGAGTACAATGGAGATTTCTTACATTATTATTTCCAAAGACTTAACCTCTTTGACCTCATTAAAGAAAAAAGACTTACTGACATTTCCTGAGACTGTCTTTTATGTTGCCACGTTTAAAGCAGAACTCTTTTGTTTTTATGAGACCAGAAGCTCCAAATGTCAAGTGTATATCAAACCTTTAGTTGGATTTCGAAGTGCATTGAATAAAATAATAGATGACCAAAAAAGATTATCAAATGAATACTTTATTAGCGTCATAACACTTATAAAATAAATTTCATTGTGGAGTTACCAGATTTTAAAACCAACCAACACTTTCTCAGTTTTACAGCTAAGATATAGACAGACATTCTCAAGTGCCATAATTTGAGAATGCTTTGCCACTCAACTCACAAATCTAGAACACGATTAATCTGCAAATCTAAGTCTTCACAGTCAGACGAGTTGCAGGCTTGGTTCTTCACGATCCAGAGCAATCCACTTACCAAGTGCCACCAAAGCAGTTTTGTGAAATCATTTAAGTTAATGCCACTGAGCATGGACCGGTTATATTCTGGAAATGAAGATAAAATCTCAGGACTAAACCTAGTAGACTAATTAAACAGTTCCAACTAGCAAGGACTATGTATCCTTATGGCACATTTATGACTTAGTAATATATAGTTCATAATACAAGTGTGTGTGGCATGGTGCTAAAAAACCAAGGAGGTCGGATACTACAGAAAAGATGGGGCATGAGTATCAAGTCCTAAGACTGAATCCTCTCGCCACATACTGAAACGAGTCTTGTATCTTTATAATGACATCACGGACTCGAATACGATTGTTCTTTCCAGGGGATTTTTACATAAAGAGCATTTGTTCACTGAGCATTGATCATGCTACTCATTCAGGACTGTCCTATGCTCCACGGAATCTGACAGCCTGACTGGTTCATGGTGCCCTTAGGGGCTGATTCAGCCACAAAAAGCAAAGGGTTGAAAGTGCAGAATAATGACAAAGCCCTCTTCCCCAGATGTAGCCCTCTGGAGGCAAGAGATGAGTACCTTGTGCGAACAGCGTGGGGCGGGGAGCCGGGACCTAACTTCTCCCGCCAAAGCCACTGGCCCCTTTCACCACCAGGGTCTCTGTGGGGTTAAGGCTCTCCCTGTGCTCATCAGCCACACCCAGTTTTTGTGAGTGCAGCAGCTGTTTTAAAGTGGATTCGGTGCATCTGTCAGCAATGCAGACGTGACCTAGGTCTCAGGGCTATTGTCAGAGCATTAAGAATCGACACCGTGAAGCTATATTTAATGATCTATTTAAACTCAACTCAGAAAGTAATGTAAAATAATTAGAAGTAAAAAGCCGACTCTTTGGAGAGCTCCATCTGGTAAAGCCTCCTAGCCACACACAAATACCTGTATACTCATGCACAGGGCGAACAGCTATATTCTGAAGCATAAATAAATCCAAAGTAAGACACAGGTAGCTGGATACCGTCCCGGCAGTGGTTAATGGCCTCTGGAGACCTCATTGAAGGATGCCAGATGACAGTTTGGCTCAGGTATTAGGAGACCCTGTTCGATTGAGCAACTAGGGTTCACGTAATAAATTACTTTTTCCTATACTCAAGACCCTGCTTGAATTAGCTTGAGAAATGATTTCCCCTTCAAGGGTAAGTATTTGACCATTAACACAAAGGCGGTATGATTATTGCATAAGGAGACTAACTGGCTTGTCTAATTAGCTTTATACCTTTCGGGATCAGTTCGATAAAACACAGAATGCATAACTAAGGTTTCACACCAGAGGTCAGAGGTCAGCACACTATAGCCTGCCCTCAGGCCTAATCTAGCCCGCTGCCTGCTTTTGTTAATAAAGTTTTATTGGAACACGGCCACACTCACTCATTCACATATTGTCTATGGCTGCCTTCTTCATGTAGTAACAGAGGTGAGTAGTGGTGACAGAGACCGTTCGGGCCATGACAGAGAAAGGGTGCCAATCTCTGTTTACACTAGAAGACAGCGTTCAGTGGGAAGCCTATTTAAAATGTGGGGTTTTTTTTGGGGGGGGGGGTTAGTTACCTATCAAAAATTAAGGTTCACAAGACTTAGCAACTGAACAAAAGAGAGACCTTTTTTTCATAAACAATATTTTATGGCTATAAAAGAAAATTTTCTTTATGAAAAGAAATAAAAAGAAAGAAACTGATGTAAAATTAAAGGCCATTTCTCTGTTTAATATCATAATAAAATTCAAAGTCTATCCTTGAAATAAGCCAAAACTGGACCTGGGCTCTCTCCATAGACTAAACAAACTGCTTTTGGACTGTTGTTGTATCTGGACAAAATGGTACCCAAATTGATCAGACATATCAAGTAGACAAAGGAAACGAACACACAGTTTCTAAGGAGTGTCACGGTCGCCATCTTCGTAAAGCCAGACCCAAACTGCAACCATAGCAAGCTGTCGTCACAAAGGCAAAAATCTGCGGAAAAAGAAACAAAAAGTTCTCGTCAGATTTAGAACCCGACTTTAAGAAAACCCTCGCTCTTACAATCGCCTGAAGTCTGACCAACCTACCCGAAAGAGACTTCAAATGGTTCATATTCATCTTTTAATTTTTGGTAATTTGTAGTACTTCTTGCAAAGATTCCAGCCCCTAAGAATTCTCTCATCTGTAGCAGCCGCGGGTGGACACTCACGCCCAGACTGGGACCACCTGCTCAGTGCGTGTGACAGCAGTACTCCGAAGTTCGTTAGGAGGTGTCTGTTCACACGGTGATGTCACGGCCAAGGAGAGTGCTACTGTCAGGACTGGGGGACGGAGCCCATCATTTCTGTGACCCAAGAAAACTCATAGAAAGAAATCATCCTGTTGGCATGGGAGAGAGTCCTCGAGTCTGCACTCAGCTCTGAACTGCTGTCCTTAGGATTCAACAAGGATGTCCTTAGCACCAACTGTGTACATCAGAACGTTAGGTCCATACAAACATACAGCAGGTACTGTCCTGACCATTTGGGGGGTTTACAGTCTATAGAAAACTACACGACCAAACAATTAAATATGATAAAGCATCATTATTTAGTGCAGGGATCTTTTACCAGGAATGTATAGCTATGAGAGGGAATATCAGATTAACCTACGAAATACTTTCACAGTGTAATTTCTCTTCTGCTAGTTGTCTCTCTGACACTTTTCTAATCTAGATATTGCTAAATAAGAATGACCACATTTTTTTTTTTTTAATCCTCACCCAAGGATATTTTTCCATTTCTCTTCAGACAGAGTGGGAGGGAGGAGGGAGAAAGAGAGAGAGAGAAACATCAATGTGAAAAAAACACATTGATTGGCTGCCCTGCACAACCCCGACCAAGGCCAGGGACCGAACTGCAAAATGAGGTACGTGCCCTTGACTGGAATCGAACCCGAGACTCTTTTGTCCAAAGGCCATCACTCTAACCGCTGAGCCAAACCAGCCAGGGCCAGAATGACCACTTTTGATAGCTATTATTAGCGAAGAGCAATTTTCCTCTCTCTGAGGCATACTGAAATAAAAAGAAAAGTGAGGGATTCAGTATTATGTTGCAAATGAACAGCTCCTGCCTTTAGTATTATTAAAACTCAGAATACACTGGAGTATGTGGAGGAGCCAGCACTTGATGTGGCACTTCAAGCTCTGGAAGTCTGCTGAGGCAGCTTCACACAGAAGTCAGAGAAAGGATAACAGGGACAAAACACAGAATTGACTCACTACAAAGAACATTGAACACTGAGCTCTTAGGGCAAAGGAACATTTGTGAAAAGTTCATGACATCAAGTGCTTGAGCACCTATTATTCTCATGAAAGTAGGACCTTAGGGCAAGTACAGATAAATCAATATGGGGCTACTTCAAGACCTAAGAGATGTAATGAGAATCTAGCCTGCATCACTAAAAAGGAGCAGATGGAAGTAGGAAAGGAAAAAATCTATCAGGAGTAGATGACTAACAGGAAGAACACTTGATGCAAAGGAAAAAAAAGAGCCAATTTCAAGTCCCTGAATTTTGCTTTGTAAAATTGTTGAAACCACCGGTTTCCTAGCTGTGACCCTTGGATCACACGGCTTCTAAGACGGCCCCTCAGAGATGATGAGGTGGATAGAGGTGGCTTTATGAGAAGGATGGATGGGCATCATTCAAGACCCTCCTTCCCCACTCCAACTGGGGCATGCACGCTTTTAACTTCCACACTCATTGGGTTTTAAGTAAGATTTCATTAAGTAACACAGTTACATTTCTGACAAAAGAAAGTATAAAAAAACCGAGCTGCATGCCTTTCAAAGCTAGAACCACTCCTCCTTTCTGTTGCAGTCCCATCTTCTAAGTTGTTCACTGTAGACCATGAAACACCCTGACAATCCTGCCAGACTTGGGAAACTCAGGGCCGTGGGTCTTGGAATCATTGGTCCTCTCCCCTTCCAAAGACAGACCCTGGACCTGTGCTGTCCCATATAACAGCTACTAGCCACATGTGGCTATTTACATTTAAATGTAAATTAATTAAAATAAATGATTTAATTAATGAGTAGCAATCATATTAGACAGTGCATATATAGAACACTTCAAACATTTTTGAAAGTTCTATCGGACAGTACTGCTTCAGACATTTTTGTTTTGTTTTTGTTAATCCTCACCCAAGGATATTTTTCCATTGATTTTTTTTTTTTTTTTTTTTTAGAGAGAGTATAAGGGAGGGAGGGAGAGAAAGGGGAAGAGAGAGAGAGAGAGAGAGAGAGAAACATCCATGTGAGAAAGACACATTCATTGGTTGCCTCCCACATGTGCCCCAACCAGGGCCGGGGACTGAACCTGCAACGCTTTGGTGCCCAGGAGGACACTCTAACCTGAGTCACACCAGCCAGGGTCAGACATACCTTATGGCTATATGGGAAGTCCTGGTCTGTTTATATGCTATCTATGTAAAAACATCAGAATCAAAAATTTGCTATATAGTCACAGTACATAAATATCAAGAGATTTCAGGGGAGAATTTAGATGTCTGACATCTTAAAATGATCTATAAAAACAGAAATACTGTATCATTTATTCAAATTACCTATGTCAATACAAAATGATAAACTCACCTAAGACTATGAATTAAGAGAGAAAATCATTTCAAGAATTCCCCACGAAAGGCCGGTCATCTCTCTACCACCCTTTAAGGGCTAGCATATGCATCTCCCCACGTCCCTGGGTTTTCCTCAGTGGCAGGAACTGTGCCTCATCCATCCCTGTCCCCAGCACCCAGCAAATTACCTGGCTCATGGGAGGCTCTCAGTAAATATTCACTGGATTCAAAGGAATTACAAATAGGTATCGAACCCTGAAGAACAAATCTCCTTCACCACGTCTGAAGTTACAAGAAGTAAAAGGCGCAATGAATTCTTTCCACAGAGTGGACTTTGTTGTGCAAGGCATCCACTGCCACTGACGCTATGATCTTCCATGAATGTCACCCTCCGTGTCCTGCGGTCTCGTCACCCGCAACACCAGGGGTCAGAGCAGTACTTTGCTCATAAGGTTGTTGTACAGACACATAGCGATTCCATGTTTAATGCTAACGAGCATTATTAAAGAAAACCACGTTGCCTGCGGAGTTACCTGCAGACCTTGGCCGTGGTCACCGAACACTTACCGTAGCTGCCACGTTTATGTTGTACTGGTTACTACTCAGGAGAGGCTGCAGGGCCACGGTGCTGTTGCAGTGCAGACCGTGCAGGGAGGTGGCTGCTGCTTCGAGGACGAAGGCTCCGAAGTAGAAGACGAACACTGTAAAATGGTAAGCAAAGTCCTGAAAGAGGGGGAAAGAGAGACACCATCACACACACGGTTTCTGCTCCTTCTATCAAATGGTGAAGTTTAGGTTCAGGAAGATTAGAACATTCCATCCGTCGTGAACCACAGTGGCCACTTCTTGTGGCTTCTTTGCAATGTCAAGCTATCAGAATCCAAATGAAAATCAACTGTCCCAATGTAACTGACACAGTGGCAAACCTTCTGATATACTGAGTTTTAGAATGAAGTATGTAATTTTAGTTTATATTAGGGTGCCATAGAGAGCAACATTAATTAACATAACATAAAAAGGAATAACACAGGCTGTCCTTAAAATTTAAGTAAAATAGCATTCAAATTACATCTTGCCATTATATTTATTATAAAATAGCTATATTACTGTAATATATTATACAGTTATATAATACTATGTAAACACACATTTTATAATTAGGTATTTTATTTTTTAGCAATTATTATTTTTATCTATTAGATTGTCACACTATACATTGAAAGATACAGAAGATCTATGATACCACAATTCAAAACATATCACCCAACATTCTAAAAAAATAAAATAAAATAAAATCATATACTTCTACAATAAGTATAGGAACTTTTCATATAAAATTTAACTGTTGTTAGATTATTGCTGGCATTAATATAAAGCATAACTCTACCAAAATTCACATCATTTTACCTGAATTAATAATATATCAACAACACACTGCTTTGTATTTTTGTTAAGAGTTCCCAGGTCGTAGTTCCTTACGACCACTAATTATTATCCCCATTTTACAAATAAGAAATTTCTTCTTTTTAATTTTTTTAGTTAAGTGACTGTCTCGAAGCCACACAAAGATCAACTTTGGGAGGGAGAACTTAAGCCCACATAGGTCTGCCTGGTTCCAGAGTCCACTTTTTATTTTATTTTATTACATATTATATTTTGATTTCACCATTTCTCCCAACACTAGAAATCCTGGGAAAAAATACTAAAGACATCTACCACGCATGTTAATTTAATTTCGCAATCAATAAGAGCTAGAAGCTATAAATATTTTAGTTGATATCCACAACAAGTACTTCTACAAAATGAATTCTTTATCGAAATGCCCTCTTGCTTCTTTCGTGAATGGTACACAGGCAATATTGAACCATTATCACAGGGGGAAACAATTATTTTTTTTCAGCACTTAATGTCTAACAATTTCAGAATGCAGCCCTTCAAAACTGTTACCATCTGGTGACGCTGATATGCAGGGCTCAAACATCGTCTAGGCGGAGAGTGTATAAGATATATTACAAAACCTACCAAAAGCAACCAGGTGGTCAGAAGTGCAGACTATACTGAAAATCTCAAAAGAGAAAGAGAACTCGGAACCACTGCTAAATATGGCAAGCATTGAAATAAACGCCTGGATGGCAAGAGCTGGCTCTTTGAAAGTGTGCCCACCACACAGCGGGCCTGTGCAGTGACCTCCACTGTGCTGGGTGCTGGGTGCTGGGTGCTGGGTGCGGCCATTACCATTTTTGCCCTCAATAAGAATGGACTGATCTAGCTGAGAAAAGAAAAGCACGCACACACACACACAGGATAACCTTTACAAGTGACTTATGGAACAGATTGGCAGGTCTTTCTACTTTCTTAGGAAACCTAATACATTAAAAAGGATTATGAATGACTACATTCAATATCAAAGATAAGACTCAATAGAAATAAAAAGGAAAAGGATGGTATGAACTAATCAAACTAGGAGTGCTATCAGACCAATATTTCAGCATTGACGAAGAACGTGCCGTAGCCCACTAGAAAAGATGCTGGCCCGCAGGATCCTGGAGACTCATTCACTCTCCAATAATTAGCCCTTTTGCTGCCGAGCCAGCAGCAGGGCCAGGAGGGTCCCAGGGGTGAGGAAGGCCACAGCCCCGGAAGAGGCAGCAGGTCGAGGCAATGCCCGTGTACTGACCAGCACCAAAGCACCAGTAGGGCTACACTGGCACACACTGGTCAAACGCCACCTTTGAACCTGATACTAGAATGGCCTGGTGGTGCTTACCAATGTTAGGGACAGACTGGTTTATTCATACTTATTATAGGAAAGCCAGCCATTTAGAAAGAGGAAATTAGGCATCTCTCTATGTGTAACTTAAATGGGGACCTTTGATCTTCATCATTTGGCCAATTACTAGACAGATTGGCTCATCATTAATACATCACGTACCGCATAGAAATCTCTAAGACATAGGCCAGGGACCACATGTTTTTGGGCAAAATGCACATTAGGGTCTGAGCTGCATGTATTAGGGTTTGAATCAGCAGATATCCATTCCCTAGCTACTTCAAGAATACAGAACGGTGTGCTGTTTTTCGACCTTCGACCCTCAGGGCGAAGAGTCACAAATACAATAATCCTATATTACTCTGAGTTTCAAAAACTGAAATAGCTAATGCAAGTGCAAACCCGAGTTAACTCGTGCGCAGTCCGCAACATTTGGGCAGGAAAACACGCGTTAACTCGTGAGCAGTCTAAAATGTGTTAATGAGAAACCAAGGCAAAAAGGTCAGAGCACCCTGTATCAGCAACCTAAGACACGGAAGGACTCTCCGGTTCCCATTGCAAGCCTCGGCGTGTCTGAGTGATGACGATTACTGACCACTTCCTATGAACCAGACCAAAGCTGAGCATTTATAACCCATTAATTCCATGATTCCTTAACAGCACCTAGTGAGGCAGGTACAATTATTACCACTTAACAGAAGAAGAATGTGAAATTCATAGAGGTTTGCTGTTTTGCCAAAGGCCACACACTTATCAAGCAACCCAGACCTGACCTTGAGGCTTGTGCCGGATCATCACCACTGTGCACACTTAGCCCTTAACTTTCCACTCACCCCTGCTGCTCGCCCCTGGCTGGTCTAACGCAGGCAGCCACATTCGCCGGAAGACAGCCCTCCTCCTGCTCTACAAATAAGACGAGAACGAACAATTTGCCTCTAACAGCTGTCCTAAAGCTGCTGAGCAAACTGCTACCATACTTGGAAGGGATGTGTACACTCCTGACCGAAGGCCTGACTTACGGGATCGTCATGAACTTGGTCAGAGCGCTGTCCACCGTGGACTGAATTCCCACCCCACTGGGCCACTTTGAGACTGGCCCAGAGAAGGAACAACCACAAGCATGAAAGAGGCCCCCATGTTACATGGGGAAAGGAAAATAAGTTGATCCAATTTAATGGCGCTGTAATTTTAAGAAGTGTGCCGGCTGCAAATTCATTTCTTAAAATGACCAACTCTTGATAATGCAGAACAGGAAATGAAAATGCAGGCAACGCCTGGTTGTATTGTGCCTTTGCTTTATTGCGCTTCTCAGATTTGTGATTTTTACCAACTGAAGGTGGCAACCCTCAGTCCAGGGAGATTTTTACACTGTTTTTCTAACAGCATTTGCTCACTTCATGTCTCTCTGTCACATTTTAGTAATTCTCACACTATTTCAAACTTGTTCATTATCATTGTATTTGTTACGGTGATCTGTGATCAGTGACTTCTGGTATTACGATTCTAATAGTTTTGGGGTGCCAACGGTGCCCACATAAGACGGCAGACGCGGTGAAGGTCGTGTGCTCTGCTCTGGTTGCTCCCCACTCGCTCCCTGACCTCCGGCCTCCCTTTCCCGAGACAATGTTGAAACTGGGCCAATGAAAACCCTAGCATTTTTTAACAATAAAGTATTATTTATATAGGTGTGTACATTCCTTTTTTACACACAACGCTAGTGCACACTCCAAAGACTGCAGTATAGTGTAAACAGGACTTTATATGCCCTGGACACAAACACCGTGTGTGGCTCACGGTGCTGTCCTGTTGACTTTGTAGCAGTGGTCTGGACCCAAACCTGCAATGCCCCAAGGTCTGCCTGTACACAGAAACCATCCCTTTTTCTTTTCTAAATATTTGGAGAATAGAATATATGGGTACACGTTTTCTGAAAGGAATGTATGTATTTAATATCTGACGCAGAAACCGATGGAAAATTTTAAGATATATGTCACAGGATCCGTCTATCAAAGGCCTGAATGGTTCAGTAACTATACTCCAATTCATCTGTTGTCTGAATTAAATCCGTCTTTGAGGAAGGTCATCTAACTCATAAAGGAGGAACAGAAAGACTGCTCGGCTCTATCAGTGCAGGGATCTCCCAAGCCGGCCCAGCTGTCCAGCAGGTCAGCAAGATCGTCGCTGCGGTCTGACCTTCCCGCTCCCGCTGAGGCAACACACAGGACAGAGATCGGGCATTTCGGGGCAGAATGAGGTGGCTGTAAGTTTCCCACATTTTCCTGAGAAAAGACTTAAACATCCCTTACCAGGAAGTTCCAGTTGGCATCAATCTGAGTCACCATGCCAGAGAGGAACACCCCCAGGAAGAGGAGGGAAAGGGTGAACGCCGTCACGGACACGAACATGACCCATCCTTGCAGCAGAGGTAGAGGAACATTGGAGGACGCAACCAAAATCCAGACGAGTCCCCCGAACAGCTAAGGGCAAAAAGAAAAATGGCGGTAAGTTTGGGCAACAGAACTGAACATGCCTGTCAGCCTTACCATCCCCTTACTTCTCCCAAGCCCGGCATACGCCCCTGCGCCCACCGTCCCCTGTCCCGTGCCATGCTGGAGGCCGTCCTCCCTCGGGGGCCAGCCCAGCGCGTTCACTCGCAAGCCCAACGGACCCACACCTGTCTGCACCTGCTTCGTGCCGGACTCTCGTCCCCAGCCCGAGAACAGGTCCAGCATGTTCCATCATCTAAAAATATCTCCTTGGACCTCGCCGCCTCTCTAACGACGAAGTATTTTCCTTTTCAGTCAACCATTTTTACACATTCATCTTTCCTGGGCTCCATCTCTTCTTGGCGTTACTGGTAAAACCACTGGACAGTAGGCCTGCTCCCACCACGTCTCAGAGTTTATCAGCAAAGATAAGCCACGACTGTCTAGCTTGTCGCTTCTAATGGCCATGGTTCAGTCCTTGTCAGGACCTATTTGTACGTGTGACATGATCGCCTGTCTATAGAATAAAAGTTCCAGCTGTGGTACAGGACAGTAACCGATAAAACCTACCATCATTTATTGATACACCCTTGGGCGCTGGGCGTGGAAACGGGTGCTTTAGATAGTCACAGCTCTAATTCAATACATACCTCCTGTCTGCCGGGCCGTGCCCGCTCCAGAAACACCTGGTAAACCAGCCACACTTGGACTCCCATCACAGGATTCAGTCTCTTACAGCAAAGAGCCAGTTAAGCAAGGGACTAAAATGCTGCTTCGTACACGTCATAATTGAGCAACTACTGAGTGCTGCAGGTCCACCCAATGAGGGCTCTGAATCCAGACCGGAAAAGCCAGAAAATATTCTCTGGAAGCAGTAACCCAAAGGACAGGGCTGGGGGGGAGCAGGGTCAGGAGAAGGCTGCTCCAGGCCAGGAGGTGAGCGCTGAAGGTCAGCTCAAGGAGTGACCCTCCCCCAAGGGCAACGGGAGGCCACAGAGGGTCTGGAGCACGAAGGAGCACGACCAGATTTGCCTTTAGACATTTCTCTCTGGCCAGAGTGCGACACAGACGGGAGAGGAAAGGACGGATATGAGGACCACATAGGAGACTTACAGCAATGGAGTATAAACAGACTCAGGGCCCTGAGCACAGAGACATGAATAGATTTAGACAGAAATTTAAAAAGCGGACAGGATGGTAGTTGGTGGCTGACCAGATGGGGGGCCATGACAGCAAAAGATCACACAAGGAAAATACCCAGATTTATGACCAGGGCGACTAGGAGCGAGGGAGGGAACGCGGGGGAGAGATGGTTAGGAGTGAAGACAGTGAGTTAGGATCTAACAGCAGCAGTCTCCTCCACACCACCAACCAGCGAGGCTGCCCATCCTCTGCATGGCGTGCCCGGCCCTTCATGGTATAACCTGTCTTTTGCATCCTTGCCTCTTGTCACCAAGTCTCTCCTATTTTACACTAGGGGGGCAGGGGAGCCATGTCCAAAGACAAAGCTCTTTCATGTCTGAATGGCCTGACATACGCTGGTCAAGAATGTCATTCCCTCCCCCTTGTGTGTTTGAGAAACTCCCATTCACAGCTCATCTGGGGTAGCACATGATCCAAAAGGGTTTCCTGAGCCCCCTTCCTTCCCACCCATGCTCAGGTTCCTTACTGGAACTGCCACACCGACGAGAAACATTGTGACAGGGGGTCCCTGGCTCTCAGTCCAGCTGCATTATCAGACCCGCTTGACAGCTCGCTGCCTTGTGTGTCTCTGCAGCCGAAGCCATTTATTAATCTGCGTGATAGCCCTTTGCTAACTGTCAGGCACCATGCTAGATTTGGAAACAAAAACCTAGGCTATGTCCCTGCCCTGAAGACATGGACAGGCAAGTGGGAATCAACCCCCTCCCCACCTACCCTTCGCACCCCCACAGAAGAAATCACAGAAGCATGTTTATCTGCATGTAGAAGGCTCTTACATATTTGCTTAGCGAACAAAGAAATGCCCAGTACCCATGTGAGAATAGCTGGAACTCCAAATACTAAAAACCAATAATCATCTGTATCTTGCTTCTTAAGTATCTAGATAGTATCCCAGTTGCACAAGCCATTGAAAGTTGAAAACACAAGTTTTAATTCAAGTTCTAAAAAAAAATGGCCCAGATACATAATTCATTACTACTTTGAGAAACATTTTGAAAAGCATAATAAATTACCACTTGAGCCATGATAACTAAAGCACCAACTTAATAAATTTCTAATTGTGGGGGTATAGCTCAAGTCCTAGTTTCAAATAAGACATTAACAATCAACCCAAAAAGTTTTCTGAAATAAATCTAAGTCATGAATATTAATGCATATTAAAAAATTCAACCACAACCTTATTAGTAGCTATGAAAGAAATAGTGATCCTGGTAAAATATTTTCTACTCTTTCATACTGTTTAATAAATATTTGATGGTGATAAGATCTTCAAACCTTTCATGTGTTTTTTCTCAGCCTCTTCTTCCTGGTAGCCTTTTCTTCCCTTTTCCACTACAAATACCTATGTTACTTTAAATACTATTTAAGAAAGTGAAATCATTATTAACTATCTATTCCTTCAAGAGTCACTTATTGAGAAGATACAAGTATCAAGGGTAATAAAGAACAACGGGCCATTGTTTATTAGGGGCAGGCAGACTCAAATAGGCATAATTATATGATATAGGAACTGTGATACATGGACACCTCTGAAGAAGAGGGTATATGATCTCCTGGAATGAAACATAATATTTCATGAACCTGGACAGGACCTCAGATGGGCCCGCCTCAAATCTACTGCCAGGCACTACAGGATACTCCAGAAAAAAAAAAAAAAAAAAAAAAGGCAAGGCTATGTCTACAGGAGCTCTAAACAAGGGAGAAATAGACACCGTTAAATCTGATTCAGGAGCAGATTGTGGAGAGAGCTATAAAAAGAGCTCAACACAGTGTGCTCCTGGGGCTGGGAGGGGGAGAAGTGTTCGGGGAGGAGCCTGGGGAGGCAGGCTTCAAGGCAGATCAGGGCTCTGACCGGGGAGGCGGATGGGACACAGTGTACATGAATTATTCGTGCTCTGCTCAAAACTACCGCCCTTCTGACACCTCAGAGGCCTGGAAAGGAAACTTAGGGCTTCTGTGAACAGAACAGATTTACCTCCCCATCTGTGGCGTGTGCGTGGAGGACGGCATATGAATAAACACATACTGCATCCCTAGATCAGATCCTGGGCAATCCGGATGGAGGTCCCACTCCCCACAGAAGCTTCGGAAGGTGGAGGATGGGTCAGGGAACAGGACGAAGCCTGCTCCGGAGATCCACCTGCCTCGCTGTCACACTGTCACATGTCACCAGGGCCTTGACACAATTATTTCTCCCCTACCTCATGATTTCCTTCTGCTAAAAGCTACCTTTTCTCCTGAGCTTCCCTCTTTAAAAATCCTTTTCATAACATCAGCAATGCTCGGCATACTCTCATCTGAACCTGGGCGTGGCCAAGCCCAGAGTATTTACCAAACACACAGGCACTACCAGTATCCTGTTCAGCAGACGTGACCGCAGGGAGCCTTGTCCTCAGAGAAGAACAGCAGGGCACAGCGTGGTTAAAGGCTGATAAAGGGAACACAGGCTGCAAAGGGGTGGGGGTAGGGGGAGGTCTGCCCATGCGGTTCTCATCTGGGATCCGGATCCACATTCTGACCTCTCGTCCACCACGGCTTCCCATTGCTCTTTGGTGTCCAAAAGTGTCTGACGAGGTATAAAACTCCCAAATGTATCATGTTTTCCACAGCCTGTGTTTCCCCAGCGTCACTGAGATGCAATGGACATGCAGCACTAAGGTGAAGTGCACCGCATAGGACCTGACTTCCACACCGGGAAACGGTGACCACGGCAAGTTCCACGGCAAGGTCACGTGTCTCATCTCATACCAGAGGGATCCCTCTGCAGTGTCAGGAACGACGTCAGGGCTCTAACTGGAAGACGACTGGACTTGCAGGCAATGCAAAGGCAAACATTCCCTGGAAGTCGCTTCCAGCCTTCCCTGCGACTGTCACCCCGACCCTCTGGGCTCCTCTCCACAGTAGCTGGCACACCTCCAGGGTCACACACGTTCTGAGCTGCAGTTACTACGCTGCTACAGGTCCGAACTACGCTCTCCTGTGTGGCTCACCACGCACTTCTCACTTTGGCCTGGCTCCTGAGACTCGGTCAAAGCGCTCCCACAGGACGACAGTGGAAGCTCTCATCCGGGCACGGCACTGACCCGAACCTCAGAGGTGGAGGTGGAACATGTTCTCACCGGACACTGGGCCGGCAAACACACCCAAGCCCATGGGACACCCCGGCCTTGAGCAAACAGCAACACTTGTGATTCCGGCTGGGAGGACTGCAGGGTTCTCAACTCGTCCCTATTTGGAGGGCACTCTTGTGTCCCCAAAGGATTCTCTTTGCAAATACCCCTTTTCTTCTCAAATGTCACTTCTTTCCTAATAGCCTGCTTTGAAACATGCCCTCCAGCATCTCAGCTAGTAATTTTCAAACTGATCTGGCACCGTCCTATCACTACATTCTTATTATTCACTAAGTAAACAGGCCGGTTCCAACTCGGACCTATTTTCAGTCAGTGTTTGGAATGAGAACAGGGAAGGTAAGTGAAAGGAAGGTATCAAGGACTGTTCAACTGCCCCTAAGGAAAAATTCTTCATTATTTAAAACGTCCTGGATATAACATATAACCCTCTCTCCCCACTTCTCCTGCTACCTACATATTGGGTCTTTTATCACTTTATAGCTGTGAAAATCAACAAACCAGCAAGCCTGGAGGAAAAAAAAAAGATCTTCCTGCCTGGCTTAGGGTGTTAGTTTGAGTAAGAGGGTGAGAGTAACGAGGATAACAAAGATATCAGCTAGCCTTCATCGGGCTCTTCTGGTCCAAGCACTGTTCTATTTGTTTTATTTGTACCAATCTAATCCTCACAAACACCAAGAGATAATTACTATTCCCATTTTACAGATGAGGTAATTGAGGTAGAGAGCCATTAATAACTTGCCCTAAATTATACAGTTAATAAAGGTTAGACCTGGGATTTGAACCTGGCCACCGGCTTCCAGAGCTTATGCGCTTAATAGTATGCTATTCTGCCCCCCTTCTAGTTCAGGGTTCATTCTAGATCAGGGCTTCTATTCCTTCACTGTAGATTGGCTTTCTGGGAGTGGGGGAAAGGTTGAGTCCCTGAAATGACGTCAAATTGGGTAGATAAGTACATAGTCATTTTTCTGAGGACACACTCTACAACTTTCACCAGACTCACAAGGAGATCTGTGTCTCACCCCCCAAAGAAATCCAGAATACCTTATCAACTTGATACCCCTTCCTAATTTAATGCGTGCTTTTTTATTGGGTACCTATAAATGGAACAACATGGTTAAGGAACTGTTTAATGTTTGACAATTGACCAGCTAGTAAAGAGAGTACCTACAATGGACTCTGTTTAATACACAACTTGTATTCCAAAAGATTTTTTGAAAACTGGGAACATATTGCCCTGGACGGTTTGGCTCAGTGGTTACAGCATCGACCCAAGGACCAATGAGTCGTGGGTTCAATTCCAGTCAAGGGCACATACCTTGGTTGCGGTTCATCCCTGGCCCTAGTCGGGTCGTGCAGGAGGCAACCAGTCAATGTGTCTCTATCACATCGATGTTTCTCTCCGTCTCTCTCTCTCTCCCTCCCTTCCACTCTATCTGAAGATAAATAGAAAAATATCCTCGGGTGAGAATTAAAAACAAACATCAAACAAACAACTGGGACCATACTTTAGTCAACAGATACAATAATTGACAGAAATGTTTACAAGGTAGCCCAGAAAAGCAAATTCTTTCACAGTGTGACTACAGTCATATTGCTGCCTGCCTCTCCAAGCTCAGCTTGTCCCCTGCGATGCTCCTTGCCCCCCACCGTGATTTCCTGTTTTGTTTGTTTGTTTTTTGCACTCTGGCTTGTTTCTTATCCCCTACACACAGAGTCCATTACACTGGTCATGCTGCCATCAACACTGTTGCTGGATAACTCAACTCCATGTATTCCAGAAAGCTACAGTGTCTTCCAGAAAGATTTCCCTGGCTGGGTGCCATCCCTGGGTGCTGCCATGGTTGCTGATGCATGTATCCTCCATGCTTACAGCTGGTTTGAAATCTTGGGTACACAGGTGTGTTTCACCCACTGAATCGTGCAGCCAGAGTGGGCAACCTTGCCTTAAGCATCTCTGAATCCTCAGAACCCCAAACAGTGCTTTCTACAGAAGATGCTCCATGCAACTGGAAATGCATGGAGACAAGCAGTGTGTGTGATGAGCAGCTCCAGAAGAGAACGCGCCAGAGGTGCAGGTGGGCTGCCAGGAGCACACTGCTGTCTGCAGCCCAGCTACCGCCTGGTACATGGTGGGTGTTCAACAGCAGGCACGACTCTGATGAAGCAGGAACATGTACTTCTCAACTTTCAAGTTCTCATTGGCAATGCTTACCACCTAGTCCAAGATCTCAGAAGACCAGAGTGGAAAATTATGGAGAAGTTGGCCCCTTTTGCTAGTCTCGCTCAGACACCCCCCTTTCAACCTTCTTCAGGCCCTACATGTGTTCAGTTTGCTGTTCTGCTGCAATTGCACTGGAACTTTTGACCACAGTGGTGTTTACCTTGTTCTTTACCTCCTCCCCGCTCCCTCCTGCTCTCCTCCCTCAGTCCCCATCTGTCTTCCCACCATGCTGACTTGCATCCAAACTGGTCCTGGATGAGCCCTGGTACAGTTATGAATCAGAGATACACGTTGGCAAGGTATTTTGTTTTTGATTTTTAATCAGGGAAAGAAAAACGATATACGTTTTGGGAAGCAATCAGAAATGACATACATAGAAAAGGCCTCGGTACCAATATCCTAATGTAAAAGCAGCCTCCCTTTCCAGACTTCCTTCTGAAATCTCCAGAAATATGCTCGAGGACGCTGTAAAGAATTACACCTTCTTCCTCCCTCTGTGACCCCAACTTCCATTTTGGTCTCTTAAATAGCTGATGTGCATCTTGAGATGGAAAGCATGTATTACAGGGGAGACATATGTTCTGTCCCCCGGTCACGCTTATTTATATGTTCCCCTGATTTTTAAAATCCTCTTTTTGTGTCCGCAGGTAACCACGTGATCCCCTCGGTTAGAAATGCCTGTGCACGCCAGGGCCCCGCCATCAGCAAGACGGCAAATCACGACCTCTTCTCTCCCTTTTACCTCCGTCCTTCCTGAACACGATGGGACCTATGCGGTGGCTGTGAACGGACATGGCCCTTTGCATATGACACAGGACGCAGGAAACCAGGTCAAACCACACATTCCTGGGGAAGGATCACGGCATTGTCAGCAGTGGGACGGACCGAAGAGGTCTGCCCTTCTCCACTGCAGCCGGCTCCTCCAGGGTGTCTGCACACACTGTTCAGCCTGCAGAACCACCAACGAGCTTCTGTGAAGAACTGCAGCCGTGCTGGGGACGCCAGCCGGTCCTTGCCCTTTGTCCTCACCGTCTGTCCTGTCCATGCGCATCAATGCAGAGGAGCCGTGTGCATGGCTCCCGCCACCAGGTGCAGCGTCTCTATCGAGCTCTGTAGAACAAACCTTCTCTCCTTGACCTTTTACTTCGGAGCTCAAGGTCAAGGTTTTCAGCAACTTAGCTGAAAGTGTTCCATCCTTCAGGTCTTCATATTTCTGACTGGGCTGCCAGGCGGGGCCAGTGACTGCTGAAAATCATCACTGGCAGGGCCATGGGTTTATTTTCCCTTATGAAGTTTTAAAGACTCTTCACAGGGATGGAGGCTGGTAACTCAGAGGCGAAGAAAAAATCTTACCTATAGAATTAAAACCCACTTAGTGCCCTGGCTGGTGTTGCTCAGTGGTTAGAGCATTGGCCCTCGCACTGAAGGGTCGTGGGGTCGATTCCCAGTCAAAGGCACGTACCTGGGTTGCGGATTCCATCCCTGGTCCTGGTTGGGGCATGTGCAGGAGGCAAGAGACCAATGTGAGACGCTCACATAGATATTTCCCTCCCACCACCCCTTTCCACCCTTCTACTCTCTCTAAAAATCAATTAAAAAAAATATGTTTTGGTGAGGATTAACAAAAAACAAACAAACAAAATCCTTTTAGAGAGGAAACATACCCATGGCTAACCCCTCTTCACCACTGCAAACACACAGCTTTTCTTTGCAACCAAACATCTATTTTCTGGGCAGGAAAAGAGTCTGTGGATCTAAACATCTATGTGTTAATCCAACTGAAGTCAAAGCTTTGGGTTGAAGAGAACCTGAACTCCCGTCCACAGATTTCCCTGCATGGCTGCACATGTCTGCTCCACAGCCCCGCCCTCCCATCATCCTTTCATTAACGTGGGCTATCCGGGCACACTTCCTCTGCTACAGCTTACATTTCAGCCGGGTGTGGTATCATTCCCAAGCTCGCCAGACCTCCTAGGCATCAAACCTCTCCCTCTTTTCTGCTTCTTTCTTTGTCCTACTTCAGGGTCTCACCATCCCTCATCCAAACCACTGCAAGAGGCCCCTCCCATGACCCCGCTGCCTTTGATTTGTTTTATACCCAAAATTCACCACTACCAGGTTCCTAAGACACAAGTTCGATCAGTCTCTCCTTCTCTCAGCAGCTCGCCCTTGCAGACAGAATGCGCTCTGTGCCCTGGCCTATGGTTTCTCAGCCAATGGGCAATGGAATCCTTCTCTGCTCCTCCCCCCTCTTCCTCTGCCACCTTCCCAAGAGACACGTAAAAACAAACAACAAACAAACAAACAAACATTCCTTATCACTGCCAGAACCTTCATGCCGTGGCCTTCCTTACGGCTGGGGTTTGAACATGTCTCTCTTCCTCCCTGGAATCCCTTTCCCACGCTATCTGTCTATAGAACATCTACACTTCCTTGAAGGCTAGAGTTAAAGTCACCATTCCAGGAAAGCGGCCTGTGCTGGGGCCCCTCCAGCGGCCAGACGTACTCCATCCTGTTTTCCAATAGTGCTTTTCATAACCCACTTCTACCACTTCAAACACAGCACTGTAATTCTTTCCTGACTTTATACTTCACTGTACAGGAATTTCTTTTATGCACAGGAGCTATGCTAATTGGCCTATTCCCAGGGCATAAAGTAAGGCCCGGTGCATACCAGATTCTTGATTACTTGTTGAATAAATAAAAATTATTGTGGCATACAAAACTCCACAGTTAGAAGCATGTGAATAAGAGTCCTAAAATATCTCCCATAAAGAGAACTGTTAATGAATATCTCAACATGTATACAGTTTCCTAAACACCGAAACTGGGAAACACTCTGAATTCAATAGTGACCTTTGTTCTTTCTCGTGTTTAATACTGTTATGTTGGATCTTTCTTGTGCCTTATACAAGATAAGCTCTTGGAGGACAGAGACCTGAAGTATCTCATTCAGCCTAATGGTACAGATGTTCCAATGTCATTTCCTTATAAAGAGACCTGCCAGGAAAATGCTTCAGGTGCACTTCACTTTCCACACTTACATCTCTCCTCCCTGGACGGCATGTATCTCTGCACATATCCTCTTACCCGGTTCTAAGCTCTTCGAGGCGAGGAAGGCAGTCTAAACACCTGTGTTCCTGGGAGAGCGCCTTGCACACAGTAGTTATTCAATAAATACCTGACGAGTGACTTAGAAACCATGGATTTGGGAAGCAGAGAGAGATATAAAAGTGATCGCTTTTGAAGGCGGTGTTTTCCATTCTAAACTAAAAGGCTTCACTTTGCAAACCAGCTCAGTATCTAGCTCTTTATGGCAAGCACGCATGGGTCAGTATAGCTGAGGACAAAAGTGAGGGGCTGACAACTTAGGTATCTGGGTGCGGAACACGCACCTATTTCAGAAGACCACCCCATGCACGTGAGGCTGCAACAGTCTCTGCCTGTGAAGCTGGTACTATAATTGCTTTATTTGGTACTGTTAGGCAGGCATTATTTTTTTTTTTTTAAATAGATTTTAGAGAGGAAGGGAGAAGGAGAGATAGAAACATTGATGAAAGGAAAACATTAAGCAGCTGCCTCTAGCATGCCCCCCACTGGGGATCGAGCCTGCAACCCAGACATGTGCCCTGACTGGGAACAGAACCTGCGACCTCCTGATGCATGGGACGACACTCAACCAACTGAACCACACCGGCCAGGGCAGGCGGGCACTATTTGTATCTTTTGAAATATCTCCCAACAAATGGCTTCCACTGGAGAGATTATGAATGGGGTACAGTAAGGGAGATGCTGGGATTGAATTCTTCGAACAAAGTTACTCATTAGTGTGGGAACTGAACAAGATCAAGGTTTCATTAGCTCAGTGAACTACTGACAGCCCAGGCTGTCCTTGTCAGATGCTGTCACAGTTCTGGATGTCAAGGAGACATCCAGAAACAACAAAAGAGGCTGAAGCAACTGGTCCCCAGGACGGAGATTACCTAGAGTTCAGGCCTGCTCCTGTGAGGCATTTCAGGGGAGGCTGTGGGAGACAACGCTTTCAGGGAATCAGAAAACTAGGACGTGAAGAAAGCAGGGACCAGAGGTGCTTCGGACGTGTTTACTTAGCTCCTCTCTTGGCATTGCTCAGTGCGGGCATTCTAGAGAGAGGGCTCACATGGCAGCCCTGCCTCTGCTCCCTGAAAATGAGGAACCCAGTGTCTCCAAGTGGTGTGGGAGGATGAGTGTCAGGGAACCATGGTTCAGCTCCAGTGTAGTCTCTTGTTTCTCTAAAGTCACTCGTTTCGTTGAACAGTTATGGTCCTTTTCCTTTTGGGGGCGTAGGATGGGGAGGAGAGAGGCTGATATTCAAGTAAAGGAGGTGACGGAACCCTAAGATTTAAACGTACCAAGATGTGTGGCCATAGTGAAAGTCAGCTGAAAAGGCTTGTGGAAGAGATTCTGTGCTAGTTGGATGAGGGTCCTGGTGTGTTTCTAGGTGAGAAGCCAGAGGAAATGTAGACATAAGAGAAATGAGCTGAGTATATCTGTGAGTCTGGGGCCACCCCTTCTAGGATGGAGAGTGGTAGAAATTCTAGCGGGGGTGGGGTGGGGGGTGGGGACTCACATCTGCAAGAGAGAGCTGTCTTGTCCACAGAACCCCAATAAAGGCCTCCCTCAGTGGTTCCAAGCTATGACTGTACATTAGAACCTCCAGGAGCTTTTAAAAAAACCTAGCGGACTCTGGGTGCTCCCCCAGAGATTCTGATTTAATTAGTCTGGGCTGGCAACAGTATTTTAAAAAGCTTCCCAAGTAATTAAGTATAGCAAGAGTTGAGAACTAACCACTGGGCTAGATAAATAAAGAGGTATGGGGGTAGGGGAGAGGAGATAGAGGGACTCACTTTCCTCTCTTCCTCTTTTTTCTCAGAATTAGGCAGTATTTCTGAAAGTGTCACATGTCCACGGTGATTCTTTTTTTTAAATTTTCTTTTTCTTTATTGCTTTTAGAGAGAGAGGAAAGGAGTGGGAGGGAGAGAGAGAAACATTGATGAGAGAGAATGTGGATTGGCCACCTCCTGCATGCCCCCACTGGGGATTGGGTCCATAGCTTGGGCATGTGCCCTGACCAGAAATGGAACAGATGACCTCTTGTTGCATGGGTTGATGCTCAACCATTGAGCCATACGGGCCAGGCATCCACAATAATTCTTGAGCTGGGATTTGATTTGATGGCACATGGACGAGCCTTCTTTGCATATATACACATATATAGTTCCATATATGCATAATGTTTCTTTATAGATCGTTACATAGATACACACATGTGTAAATACATAAGTATACATCTGAATATTAGAAAAACATAACCAGCATATCAAATTCGAGAATTCCCATATATTATTGCTTCGGAGGAGGCTAAGGTAGCGCTGAAGTTCAGAAAGTGAGTCTGTTTAAACAAACATTCTGTAAATTCTACTACAAGTAGCCTGCGGAGAGGGCAAACCCTTCTACAAGAGGCAGGCAGACAGCTGGAGTGGGGAACATGGGCTTACAGTAGCCCTGAACCTACGCGATCCTTCTCTCCAGATCTTGGCTCCCCCTCCACCCATCTCCCTCTGCACAGCCGCCAGGCGGCCCAGAGCCCTGCATTCCCCACGCTTCTCACACGGATGCCTGTGTCTCATCCGAAGCATTTAGATGCTTCTGAACTGGGCTCAGACTCAAACCAGCCTCGCACCCACGATCCGATTACTGATGTCACAGCCTGCAACTCACTTATCTCCTTTTCCAGATTCAAATCTGAGCTAAACTTAGCCACTTTAGCATAACAGGGCAGAAAACCAATGCTCACAAGGTGTTCCAGCCCCACAAGCACAAAAGGGAAACCGAAGCAACCCAAATCCAGGTTATGCAAACTCCAAAGGACAGGGTGAGGGGAGAGATATGAAAAGCCCAAACTAGAGCAAACAAAACCAGCCGGCAAAAGAGGCGCTGACATTTCACTCTATTTGTAGTTCACAGGCATGGTGCAACTCTGGGTTGCCCAATTAATGTTTGCAAAATCCCCCTTGGTCCGCAGCAAGCTTCAAAACGTTCCAACTCCATAACACTCCCTTAAAAAGGTTCCAGTTTCCAGCCCAAGAAGTCTGCAGGACAGGCCTGGTGACCTCCCCTTCATTTAGGCCCAACAACGTGTGTGGAGGAGGTTTGGATTTGCACAGGTAAACCAGGGAGAGAGAAGACGCAAAGGCGGCAGAACTTGACAGCTAAGTTTGTACCTTTCCCTCACCATGCTCATACCCACTGGATCAGAAACTGCCCAGGGCACTGTGCATACTTCACTTTCCCCCGCCCGCCTCCTGCGCGATGCTCCTCTCCCCAGAGCAAAGGGCACTCATGATGACCAGCAGGGGACATGCCCGGGTCTTCAGCCTTCCTCCTCTTCTTCCTGATACCTCCAGCCCCGCTTTCCACAGAGTGGCCGCCTCCCGGTCACCAGCCACGGGCTACACCTTTGCACCGCCCGACAAAATGGCAGGTTAGCAACAGGCCAGGCCGAGCGCGCCTGCTCGGGCTCCAGCCAAGCGCGGCCGCTGGCCAAGTCGCCGGGGGTCTCTGACGGCGCCCTCCAACCCAAGCCCTTTGCCTCGCAAAGTCCCCAGGGCCCGGTCCCGCCGGGTCGCCTGCTCGCTGTCTCGGGGCCGTTCCTGGCGCCAGCGGAGACGCAGGTGCCAGTGTTAACAGGTGCCAGGCGAGCGGGCCCGGGCGCAGCGCCGCCGCCCAGCTTCGGGCTGCGCTGGGCTTCAGGGGGCCCGGGAGGCGCGCAGGAAAGGCCGCGTCCCCGGGAAGGGAGTGGGCGCGCGCGGGGACACCGCACGCGCCAGGGATGCCGCCGCCAGCCCTCGCTGCCCAGGTGCCACCCTCGCAGTCCGCCCCGCTTACAATCTCCAGGCAGACGAAGGCGCCCGAGTAGGTCCGCAGGATGTCGGGGCCGACAGGCAGGGTGACCCGAGGCGCCGGGAAGGACACAGCGGGGTTCGGGGGCGGCACGACTGGCGCTCCGCCGACCGACATGCTGCCGCTGTCGCTGCTGCGTCTCCGCGCGCCGCCGCCTCCCTCCGCCCGCCTCCACCTCCGGGCTCCCGCGGCCGCCGCCGCAGCTCGGTCCGCTCGGTCCGGCGCGCCGCGCGGGAGGGGGCGTGGCCGCACTTCCCTGGGCCTCCCGGGCCCCGCCCCGTCACGTGGGTCCAGGTGAGCGCGCCACCGCCCTGGCGCCCGCGCTGGTCAAGTGCACAGGTGCGGCCGCCACCTGGCACGGGCTTATCTGCTCCTCTCTCCTTGGCCCCTGGGCGGACCAGCGCCCTGCGCTCGCGGATCCTTCCATAGCCCGACCCCTCCGCCCTGCTCGGTCTGTGTTCCTTCCACCCCTTTTTCTAGTTTCCACCTATTCTCGTCCGCTTGTCCTCCCCCAACCGCACAGCCCCACTACCCCACTTTCCTAGATTTAACTGCAAACTGATCTCTCCGAGCTGTGACTCAGAAGGTAAAATGAAGGTCACCGGTCACACCTAAAAATTGGAGTGTATCTGCTTTAAGTGCGACTCTGGTGGGAAGTTTCAAACATCATGAGGACAGTGTCGCGCGTTGGACTCAGATGGCTCAGCTCGAACTCCTATTGACAGTGGATGTTGGGCAGGTGCCTTGCTGCTTTGCGCACCAGTGGTGAGATGTGCTCATCTATGAAATGGGAATGAAAGTGTTTACCGGGTATGGATGCCCAAATTACATAACATGAGAAGAATTTAGCGCATTATAATATATTTCTTTATTGATTTTAGAGAGAGAGGAGGGGAGAGGGAGAGAGAGAAACATCCATGAGAGGGAACATTGATTGGCCGCCTCCTGCATGCCCCCCCCCCCACACACACTGGTCATGCATTCTGACCAGGAATCAAACCTGCCACCTCTTGGCACATGGGTCCAAGCTCAACCTCTGAGCCACACCTGCTGGGCACATTATAAGCACTTCTTAAATGATAGCTAGTATGATGACTGCTAGTTTTTGAATTTTTACACATGCACATATGTTCTTGTTTACCCATGATATTGCAGAGGTTATATTTTCCATATAAAACTTTAATCATTAATTCACTTAAAAGGGGTTTGAAAAAGTCTGTGTGCAACCAAACTGATGGTTGCCAGAGGGGAGGAAGGTTGGGGGACTGGGTGGACAAGGTGAAGGGATTCATGGATAGTTACAAAATAGTCATAGGGATGTAAAGTACATATAGTAAACAGTATTGCAATAATTGTGTATGGTGCCAGGTGGGTAGTGGAAAGATCAGGGGACACTTTGTAAAATACATGATTGTCTAACCACTCTGATGCACTCCTGAAGCCAATATAAGATACTACTGGAAGTAAACTCTAATTGAAAAATTTAAAAATAAATACATTTTTAAAGTCAATATGTGCTTTGAATTCCCTTTCCCAGTTTATCCCTATTTTTATCTTTGGTTTTAATGTCAACATTTTGTAAGTGAAATAAGGGAGACGAGATTCATATTCTCAACACACACCAGCACACACACATAGTCAAGGCTAGAAAAATATTAGTCAACATCGTCAGATATCCTCCAAACTGAATACTGATCCTGTCTGTCAGGTTTAGCCTTTGAGGGACTGTGTTTACCACTCTGCACTATTCAGCAGATTTTAGTCATTCTACCTCTTTATTATTTTAATAAGCGAAACTCATAGGTGTGGTGGCAGCATCAGGGTAAAAACCACAAGGCAGGGTGTGGGTGAAACCTTTTGAAGATACACCACCTGTCTTCTCCACCTCTTAGTCATCCTTTTCTGATATTGAATGTGTGGTATTTATTTAATAGGAAATGTAAAGTTTTCTGAACTGACTTATTTAATTAGTAAACCCTCTCTGTACTCAGATCCCAACTGATAGGGAATGAATTTCTTATCTATTTTATTTTTATTTTTTCTGCCTAACATTTCTCAATAAGCACCTGAAGAATGTCCAAAGGGAAGAGTTGTACAAAGAATTTATCGTGGAGATGCTCGGTAGCTATAATGCACCTCCCCCGCCAATTTTAATGAAGAAATTGAAAATGACTTTGGAGTTTCTAGAAGTGCTAATGACCCAGAAGAGCCTCAATTGTGCATGTTTTAAAAAATTGCCGCCAAGGGGACACATTTTCACTGTGTCCCTTCCAGCATGCTCTTTGCTATACCATGTGTCTCTGACCATCCCTGACCACCCTGCTCTTCCCCTCCTGCACGCTTCCACAATGACCAGTGGAATGAAAACAATTGTCACTGAGTCCCCTTCCATTGTTGTAACACATGATTGTCTTGTAAAGTAATTCCTTCCTGGAATGGCTTCCCTCTTATGGCCACTACCCAAACCTGTTTTCTCTAAATAAAACCAGTTTCATCCTAATAAAGGCAATACCTCTGGCCCTGGTCGGGTAGCTCAGTTGGTTTGAATGCCATCCTGACATGCTCAAGTTTCGGGTTCGATCACCGGTCAGGGCACATACAAGAATCAACCAATGAATGCATAAATAAGTAGAACAACAGATCTCTCTCTCTCTCTCTCTCTCTCTCTCTCTCTCTCTCTTTCTCTCTGTCTCTCTCTCATACCAATAAAAGAAAGAAAGAAAGAAAGGCAACACCTCTAGAATCAAAGGAAGAAAAGTACTCATCCCCACTCTGCTCCCCAACTCTGTCTCTTCCCCCACTCAATTGACCATGAACTCTTAACAGTTTTACCTTTCTGCTCTTTATCCTGTTTCCATGGTTCGCCAGCCTTCAGCATGACTCTTACCTTGCTCACAGACTTCCTTTGGATCCATTGTTTGGAACGTCAGCGTTCATATTCATGACTCTTTAAACAGGCTTGCCTCACAACATCTGGATCCACCCTGTTACCTAGGATTTCAATACTGTCATCCCCTGGATGCTGACTCTCTCTTTGATGACTACATCCTATTCTTCTAAGTCTGCTGCATTCTCAGTCCATTGGCCTTCAGCCTTTTAGTCTTTTCTTATTTTCTCATTGGCCCCATTCTGGCTTTTCTGGCTCCCCTATTCATCCAGTGCTCATGGGAAGGCATTTTAGAGATGCTTGTATTAGTCCAAGAATTGCCTTCCATCTTGTACTTGACTGGATTTACCCACACTGTTGAATATATCCTTCAACTTGGGTTCAGCCCACCATCTACCTGTGTCCTCTTTCATTCTGCTCTCACATTGTCCAGGGTTGCTGTAAGAATGTCATAATTGAGCTCTGGCTGGTTTGGCTCAGCGGTTAGAGCCTTGGCCTGTGAACCAATGAGCTGCGGATTCGATTCCTGCCAAGGGCACGTACCTCGGTTGCGGTTTGTCCCCGGTCGGGGTCATGTGGGAGGCAACCAGTCGTTGTGTCCCTCTCACGTCAATGTTTCTCTCTCTCGCTCCCTTTCTCCCCCTCCTACTCTGTCTGAAGATAAGTAGAAAAATATCCTCAGGTGAGGATTAAAAAAAATAGGATGTCATAATCAAGACAAACCGCAGAGGGAAGGGGGGTGGGAAGAGATAAACGAAAGAACTTCTTTGCATTTATGCACAACCAGTGGACACAGACAACAATGCAGTGAAGGTGGATGGGTGGGGGAGACAGGAGGTCACTGGGGGTAAAAAAAAGGAGGGCTATCTATAATATTTTCTACTATAAAGATATATATAAAAAACAAAACCCTGAAAGAAAATGACTCTTGTTTTCACTGCTAATTTATATGATCTAACCTGGACCAGGCCTTGGGATTCCACGTTGTCATTTTCTCCCACCGCCCCTTCCTCCATTTCTCCCCCCTATTATTTCAGAGCCTCTCACTTTTCCCATCTTGATGCCCGGCACAAGCAGACCATATGTCCAATGAATGAAAACAAATCTAAACCATTCCAACCGTCTCTGTTTTCTTTTACTTTACAAGGAGTTTTAGGACATCTAACCAGTAATTCTTGTTTCGGTGAAAACAGGATCAATGAGTTATCCAAAACAAACACGTGGGTGTCACCCTTGGGAACACCTCTCATGCCACTTATTTGAGCAGTTACATTGCCTGGCAGTTCTACCATCTCGTCAGGATCTACCCACTTCTCTCCATTCCCACTGTTCTCTACCTCAGGACACTATCCCTCCTCACAATGAATACTCAAGTCTTGCCTCCCTCCCGCGTCCTCTGGATGGCCATCAGAATCATCGAAACACAAAACTGACCACAGTCACTCTTCTACTCAAAGCTGCTCTGAAACTCCCTACTGTTCTCAGGATCAATTCCAAACACCCCAGAACGCATTTAAGGTATTTCTGCGGTGTAGCTTCCAATGAGCCGTCTCACCTCGCAAGTCCGATGAACCATCTACAATTCCAATACCTCTCCTCCCTCCAGATCTGTACCCCCTCTCCTCCCTCTAACGAAACATTCTTTCTTCTTACCACTCTGTACCCCACCTCTGTTGCCTGGAGTATTCCTTTGGGTCATGAGGCCATTTCTGCATGGCAGCTTTACTCTGGCCCTTGAAGATTATGCAGGGTCCCCTCCCACCCAAAGGGTTTCCATAACCTGATGTGCGCACGCTGCACACGACATCTATTTTACTAAATCGAAATTGTATTTTCACTTGTCTCTATCCCTTAGCTAGTGTTGTGCAACCGGATATTAAATTGGAAAGTTCAGTGGAGGCATGGAGAGATGATAGATAGGAGATACCAATGTGAGCTGTGAATCAGAACACCAGGAGTTTTAAAGTGGGCTGACTCGGAACCGATCAGATAATCTAGAAATCCTTCACTCCTATCAAGAATATGGGAAGCTCAGGAATGAGGATTCGGAAGGAAGGCGATTTGGGGGAGAGCTGTGCTGGGAATCACACTCTACTCTCCCCTCCTGCCCTCCCTCCCCGACCTTGTGGGAAGTCGCTGAGGTGTATTCACATGGCATATTGGGAGCTGGAGGAACAGCGCTGACCAAATAAACTCCGCATTTGAATTTCTCTGCTTCATCGCCATTACTCTCCTCCTTTCTTCCTGCTTCGTAAGAAGTGTTTCTTTCCTTATCGAAAGTTAAGCCCCGTCTCAGCTTTTCATTATTTACCCTTTGTCCTTCGGAAATGAATCCATTAATCTTCCCTTTTCTCTCTTCAGTTTTTAAATTCCACTTTATACTTAATCTTCTCCCCTCTATGAACATATTCAAGATTTTCTTATCATCAAAAAACAGTGGGCATAAAACAAGAAATGCTTTTCTCTTGTTCCAGGTGTTCATAAAGGGGTATCAATTTGTTAATAATTGTTCTATTAGGAGGACGAGATAGTCTGAAAGACTGGGAGACAGGCGGCAGAACACCTTTCCGCGAGAAAAAAAATCCTTGAACTTTCTGTCTAATAGAGGCTAATTAGTGTGTCGATGAACTGATCTGTTATATTCCCCCAGTCTTTTGGAGGATTCAGACTATATGTCAGTGAGAAATAAGGATAAATGTGAACACAAATGGTACCCTGCAGACTTGCCTCTGAACAGAAGAGTGGCCGTCTGCAGGCTCCGTGGTAGCAGGCTACACCCCGGCCCTTACGATGAGCAAGCCCATCGAATGAAGGGTTGATCTCCCACCCTTGATGAAGGACTGATTCTTCCCCAAGGGTAAACCCTGATATTGCAATTCCCACTGCCACGTTGGCATGTCATATAACTGGAACATGGGGTCTGGACCCCAGTGTCCAGGGCAGAGGCGTTTGCACCATTCATGACCACTAAGCAGGCAAGATGCCGTTGAAGCCCAGTTTCTAACACATCACAGCAGGGGGTCACATCAGGAAGGAACCAGCACCTCTTTAATCACGGAGCGGAAAGTTCACAGCTCAAGGTTTAGGGTCGTCTGAATCTTATATCTGGCCCTGCTACAGTGAGTGAGCCACTAGGAATCCACATGTCTGCTGCTAATTCTATCTCCAATAGTTTTCCCCCCATGAATTCTATTCTAGATGATGTATGTGGTGTGTGTGTGCATGTGCATGTGTGTGTGTGAACATTTGTTCTAGTGTTAAAGAATGCTAATCATACCTTTGTTTAAGTTGTTTTAATCTGGTTTCTTACCTTTTCTTAAATAATATTTTTATTGATTTTTAGAGAGAGAGGAAGGGAGAGGGAGA
This sequence comes from Molossus molossus, assembly GCF_014108415.1. Classification (NCBI taxonomy): domain Eukaryota; kingdom Metazoa; phylum Chordata; class Mammalia; order Chiroptera; family Molossidae; genus Molossus; species Molossus molossus. The sequence goes on along the minus strand of NW_023425351.1, from coordinate 59,710,446 downwards.
AAGAAACATGGATGTGAGAAAGACCTATCAACTGGCTGCCTCCGGCACACTCCCTACTAGGGATCGAACCTGCAGCCGGGGCATGTGCCCTGACCGGGAATCAAACCAGCGACCTCTTGGTGCGTGGGTCGATGCTCAACCTCTGAGCCACACCGGCTGGGCAGGCTTCTTTCCTTTTCATTATTATTATTTTTAATACTCACCCGAGGATTATTTTTTTTTATTGACTTTTAGAGAGAGAGGGAGGGAGGGAGAAACATTAATGTGAGTGAGAAACATCCATTGGCTGCTTGCTGCACATGCCCCGACTGGGGATTAAACCCACAACCTAGTAACTATGTGCCCTGATCAGGAATCGAACCCACAATCTTTTTTGGTGTACAGGACGACACTCCAACCAACTGAGCCATCCAGCCAGGGCTGGCTTCTTTCAGGCATATCGGGCATTGAAGATTTCAGAGCTCTGAAGAGAGGAAAAATAAATAACTAAAAAGAAAATAAGGTTTTACTTGAAGTAACATAGGGTAGGTGTGTTGCCCTGGCCGGTTTGGCTCAGCGGTTGGAGCGTCCGCCTGCGGTCCGGAGAGACCCGGGTTCGGTTCCCGCTAAGGGCATGTACCTCGGTTGCAGTTTGTCCCCGGCCCCTGGTTGGTCGTGCGGGTGGCGGCCACTCGATGTGTCCCTTTCACATCGATGTTTCCCTCTCTCTCTCTTCCTCTCTCTCCCTCCCACTCTATCTGTACAAAAAATGGAAAAATGTCCTCGGGTGAGGATAAAAAAAAACAATTAAAAAAAAAAACATAGGGTAGGTGTGGAAATCAGTGTCTCTGCCTTCCAATGTTTCTTCCCTGTCCGTGCCTAGGATCCGCCTTACAAAACCTGCTAATCTACTTAGTTCAATAACTTTTTTGTGGTTTCAGCACCCACCCAATCCTTTTGGCCTTCTTATTTTTGTTTGTTCTCCTAAGATCTTATCTCAACTGCTTTAGCCAGAATCTCAATTTCTGTCTGCCTAGCTTCTGCAGAATGACAACCTATTTCAATCACATCTGTGTGGTTTCTTCTGCAGACTCACCTATTATCACTTTCCTGGGCTCCACGTGGCAGCCAGAGCTCAGGCGCAGCCTCCACACCCAGGACCCCACTCAGGGCCCACCGTGGCCTCAGCGGTGCGCCGTGAGTGCTTGACAACCGCCTAGGGCAGAGGAGACGCGCGTCTGTAGCCCATGCTGATTCCTCCGTGATCCATGTCGATCTAGCATAGCAATGTGAATCACCAAAGGTGGGTTAGGAAGAGCTGGTGAGCAGCAAGGTACAGTGTCGCCCACTGTACAGATACGACCGCAAGAGCAAGGGCAACAAGAAAATAGTAAAAGAGTTAGGAATTGTCGAGTAGGGTTACGTTTATCAGAGTATACCTCACCTACTGGTAAGTTTATATGACTTAAATTTTAAACATGGTTGTGTGTAATGAGCAGCCTGACGGTTTCTCGGAAATGTGACCGTCAGCTCTCCTGTGCAGGCCTCAGGACACCGCTGCCTCCACCTCCGCCTTGTCCAGGAAGAGGCAAGTGTAGGAGATGGTTCAAGGGAAGAATATGCCCAGAAAATGAAGCATGATGGGTTTCCCCCCAGACGGAAATGTTCTTGAACATATGTCTGGTAACTTACAGGAATCAGAGGCAGACAGGGTCGCGTGTTTGCAGCCCTGGATTGAAACTCCCAGTTCTACTCTCTGCAGTTGCTGTGTTGTCCCCTGTCCACTGAGCCACCAATGGTTGTGTGACGGAAGTAGAACATGAAAATGTGCTTCATACCCAAATCCCAGTACAAAGCAGGCTGTTTGGGCTTGGCTGATATTTTGATTACATGAATGGAGTTTAGGACCAATCATCTGAATGGACTTGTTGTAATTTCACATTTTTCTGTTTATGTTAAAATGTATTTTTCCAAAATTATATTTAAATGATTCTGGTAAGACTTTCTTTTATTTCCAGTTACTTTCTTCTCTCTTCACCTGGGCATTGCCTTAAGAAATCAGGGAATGTTTTATTAAAAGAGTCTAGGATTGCTAGAATGCTAACTCTAAACCACAATAATAAGCACAGATTTATCCCCTTCGGTAAACTTTCCCTGCAGGCTTTTTACATATTTTCTTTAGCTATCTTTGGGGTTTTCCAAACTGGTTTACAGTCAGTATAATCATTAGAAAGCAGACTCTCTTTAATTAAACATATTTTATTACAATAATTAGTCTGCTGTGAACTTATTAAGTGGAATTATCTATCATTTTCTTCTAAAAATTACATATGTTTCACAGCCTTAAACTGTCTCAGAAACCCTCCCCTACAAAGAATGCATTGCCCTTCTTGGTCAGTGCTTCCTCGTTTGAACATTAACGAGCTCACTCTCTTTCTTTTTTTGAGTCACCAAATTATCCAAAGAAGCAATTTCACTCATTCTTTTCTGTTTATATGACAATTTAGTTTCAGGATTAAAAAACAAACTGGTTTTTCAACTGCCGCCACTAATAAATACCAAATGCATGCAATTGAGAATGTATATATAATATCTGTGTATGTATGTGTGTGCATGTGTATTTTCAATTTTACAATGGTGGCACTTTGATATCCATTAGAGACTATATTTGAAAAAATCAGTATGTATGAAATCCTGGAGCTGAATTTTATATATAAGGTGAATATCTCTACCCATATCTAATCAGTTAAATACTTTATGATACATAATACTTATATTGCATGCTATATATGTCATATATATATTTCTATATGATGTCTCTATATATGATACATACTAGATATGTGTAGTATATGGTATATTTCCCTATGAGTACTGTTATGACAATTATACAATACTCCTCTCTATGTTCTGTTATAGAGATGTATTATGGTAGTTAAAACAACCATGTAAGCAAAATGCCTGGGTTTAAATGCTACTTGTCAGATGTATGACTTTGGGCAAGTAAGTTTACCTCTGTTTGTCAAAGTTTATTTTCCTATGGAATAGAAATAGTAATAGCACCTTTCTCCTAAAATCAGAATGAGTCTTAGCATTTAATGAGGGACTAGAAACCTCTGGGCACTGTGGAGGGAAGAAGGCACTGTAGTAATTCACCCTACACACCGTGGGAGGCATCTGGGGAAATAGGTCTGCAAAGAGCAGAAGGCAGTTGTTAGCCGGCAGCCCTGGCACGGTCAAGGAGCGGGGTTCCAGAAGCTGTCCCCGCTGCTGCAGGAGTCTGTGCGAGTCTCTCTGAGGACGCTGCAAATGCCCCGAAAAGCCCCTTGAGTTAGGTCTATGGCACATGACTAGACAGACTGCAGGATGCCAAGTTCATTCGAACTTCAAATAAACAACAAATAAGCTTTTGGTATAAGTATATCCCACATATTAAGTGAGACATACTTGTACTTTTTAAAAGAATGCTGCTCATCTGAAATCTAAATTTAGCTCAATGTCCCTGTATTTTTATTTGCTGAATCTGGCGACCCTGGCCTGTGCTCACATGTGGTCGGCAGGGCCAGAGGTTGGGATGGAGAGCTGGGCATGGAGCAGGGACACTCAAGGACAGACTGGACCCCATTGGCACCTCTGTACCTGTCCCTCATCACCTCTAGCCAACGATGACGAGAACAGAATGGCAGCCACTTCGCTTCCACCTCTCGGATCTCACCCACATCTTTCCCGTGGAACCAACAGGTAAGGCGCTGCAGGGAACGGAGTGCAGCTGAGCAGCGCTGACCAGTGCAAAACCCCTGTGTGCAGTGAGTGAGCAATACCTGTGAGGTCTTAGGCAGCCCCTACACAGCACACACGTTCATAAAGGGGTCACTCTGTCATGTTGTTATTTTGTTTACATTGTTTTAGCAGTTCCGCCAGATGGGCCCATGGGCTGAGAGGGCCACAGGACTTGATGACGAGTTGTGAGTCTGCGGTAGGAAGGGCGGCATAGGATTGAAGGCAGAAAGTTTCTTTACTGGAACAAAAGACAACTCGGCCTTGTGAGAATAAAAGAGAGCTCTCTCAGGGTAGTAATCACTTTCTCCCAGTCAGGGACCAAGGCCAAAGGGCAGCCCAGTGAATAATGTGATAACACCGACTCTTGTGGGGTTGATACCTTTGATCCTGCCTAGTGACTGTTGTAATGATTGCTGGCGGCTTTAACATTGGTTGATGCCTTTCATCTTCAGTGCAGACAGAAGCGTTTGAAAATGGGCTGTGAATAGGTTGGATAGCACCGTTTCAGTTTCAGATACATCACTCTGGGTGTGGCATTGCCAGGATGTGGAAGAGACTTGATTTGGCCATCTGTTTTTAGAGTCCAGCTGTGCACCTTACTACCTATGTCCCTGGAGGACCACATGGCGTCCACTGCCCCTTCTCATGGTACCAGCAGCCTGATTTTGCTTTTGCAGAACTGCTTTCCACTGGCGATACAAAAGGCGAGGCTCCTTGGCTTAGGGGTGACCATGTCATCCAAGCTTGACCAATTAAATTTGTGCTTCTTGGCATAGAGACCACAACCAGCAACAACAAAAAGCAGGATTTGATCTACACTACCTGTGAAGTTGTGCCTAGACCATTGTACGCGTCTGCTCCTAGAACCTGGGTACCAGTGTGGGCAGCAGCCTCAGTGTTGCCTGGGAGCTTATGAGACATGCAGAATCTCTGGCCTCACCTCAGCTCTCTGGAATCAGAATCTGCATTTAGCCAAGATCTCAGGTGTGCTTAGATCATAATGCATCTCTCACAGACGTCTGTCTGGTACACGTCTTATTTCTGACTTCTCAAGTCTCTACCCATTTAACTGCATCAGGTAGGCTCCTGTGCATCCTGGAATGAGTGGTCCCTTGGCCTCTGGTGCAGAGATATTAGAATGATCGCCAAGTCAGTGTTTTCTGGCTTTCTTAGGACTTGACATTTCGTTCGATAAGCCACAACTCCCCAATCTGGGTGCATGTTGTTTGGGTGGGGATAATTCCATTCCTGCCTGCAAGGGTAAGAACATGGCAGAGCCATTGATGACCTTCATATTCCATTCACAATTCAAACCAGTCCAGTCCACGGTTCCTGTCGGGGTGTTTGGGGAAGAGAGCCTATGATTCCACGGGATTGTTTGTTCTAAGGGTTTTGTGAACCTGGTCATTCCAGGGACCATCTTGTAGAACTGGCCAGTCTGAAAGCAAATCCAGACAAAGAGGTGAACCAAATCTGTAATGGGAACAGAGACTACATCACGATAACTTTGTTTGAGCTCCTGGGTCTCGTTTTCAGTTTCGTGGGTCAGTACATTTCCTTCTCTTTGAGCAGGAGGGTTGGACACACATATATGACCAGGCAAGGCCAAGCCAAAGCCTAACTGATTTGGTGGTCGAGATACAATGGGCACTTTTAGATTAGACAGATTATCACTTATACAGATCAATCAGGAAAGTAAGACAACAGTGCTGGCTCCCCAGGTTGTGTCCCACACACCAAAAAGGATGACACTAAAACAAAAGGAGCCAGATGGATGAGACACACAATACCCTGTAGCTCAGGAGCCCATTCTAGAGGGCAGCTAAATGTTTGACATTTTGCATCTCTGTTCTGGGGAGGGTGGGACAAAGGCCCCATATTCATCAGAAATCCAGGAGGCAAGGAGGGAAGATAGGAAGGCAAGTGGTAGATGGCCTCATAGTTGTTTCTTAGGGACCTTTATTTTCTTGTGTTTCTGGAGAATCACAAGTTCTACCGCCAGGTCTAGAAAAGCTGTGGTTCAAGCCTTTGCCTACCCAGGTACACGTGAGCTCTCCAGAACACAGGATGAAGCCGTTCTCTCAGAAGTCCTGAGTGATACGTCTTCCTCCATGAAGATCTGCCCCTATTTCTGTCAGTCTTAGATTCTTATAAGAATCTCTGTCCTAACTTTGGGGACTCCTCCCTACCTTGAGGAAGAACCCACCACCTAGTGCAGGAGCTAAAAATGCTAGATGCTCATTCTCTGACCTCCCTTGCAGTCTGGACGGAGCACATTATATAGGGTCCCCCTGCTGGATGTGCCCCCTTCTGGCTTTGACACAGAAGCCAGTGTTGACACGAAGCTGAGCCCACCCAGAGTCTACCCTGATGAGGGTGACCATCTCTGCAGAAGAAATACCGACCAACTTCCCGTGGCGATGGCTGCTCTAGTTCCAACTGCCCTGACCTGGGGGGTAAAGTGCAGTGGCCCAGCCAGCGGGGCAGCAGTAGTGTCTTCATCAGGGATTTGGAACAACTGTCCGTGTTGCTTTGGGGGCTCTACTTCCCAGCTTCATTCTTGGGCTCTCCTGGAGATTCCCTGAGCAACCCAATAGCCTTTCGGAATACCACTTTACGTTTAAAACGAGAGAGTGTCTCTCAACTGCAAATAGAATCTTTGATGCATCTTTTAAGACAAACCTTCTATAATCTACTTGCCTCCTGCCATCTTCCACTTATCATCAGCCTTACTCAGGTATCCATCCACCGACCATCAAGCCATCTCTATGTGAGTCCTTACGATCACGTTCTTCAAGATCTAGAGAAACGCATTTCTAATGATGGCATTTCAGGTTTTATGAGACAAAATGGTGAGTAATCAGCCCTGGCCGGTTTGGCTCAGCGGTTAGAGTGTTGGCCTGCGGTCCTGAGAGACCCGGGTTCGGTTCCCGCCAGGGGCACATACCTCGGTTGCAGTTTGTCCCCGGCCCTGGTCGGTCGTGCGGGTGGCAGCCACTCGATGTGTCCCTTTCACATCGATGTTTCTCTCTCTCTCTCTGTTCCTCTCTCCCTCCCACTCTATCTGAACAAAAGAAAAAAGAAGAAAAAAAATGATACATAGTCATTGAATAAAATGTGGAAAACATATTAGAGTCGAAGAAAATTATCTGTAATCTTATGAGCTAGTACCTGTATTTCCGTCTTCCAGTCATTTTTCTGTGCGTATTTGCACAGTGGCAGTAACAGCCTGGAGACGGTTTACTGCTGCCTTCCTCCTTGAGCCATCGCCAGCACTTCCCACACTACTACAAAGACGCCTCAGAGATCGCCTTTTGTGTGTTCGTAGGCTGTTTTTCGTATTGCACTATTATAAATATCTCTTATTTTGAATATCTTTGTTCATAAGACATTTTTTTCTTCAGGTAAATTTCTCAGCATATATTCCTAAAAGTGTAATTGTCAAGTAAAACAATGTTAAACTGTCTTGATACATACATCAAATTGCTTTCCCCAAATTGCTAACTTAATAGTCAAAATCTTATTTTAAATAGATACATGGCAAAGGGTAAGAAGAGATGATTCACAAAATAAGGACAAAATGGTCTGATAAACATATAAAAAATATTCAACCTTTAGTAATAAAAAATAAAAATTATACTGACTTTTCATCTATTTTGAGGTGAAGTTTTGGGAAACTGTTTACATTTTATGGCTGTATCTGCCTGAGAAAAAGTCTGATACCATTTTTTTTTTTTAAATCCTTACCTGTGGACATTTTTGCATTTATCTTCAGATAGAGTGGGAGGAAGAGAGAGAGAAACATTGACTTGAGAGAGACACATAGATTGGTTGCCACCCACATGACCCCAACAGGGACCAGGGACAAACTACAACCGAAGTACGTGCCCTTAGTGGGAATCAATCCTGGGACTCTCTGGTCTGTGGGCCAACGCTCTAACCACTGAGTCAAACTGGCCAGGGCAAGTCTGCTACTATTTTTAAGAGATGTAGTTTGAGGGATGCCTTTTGAGGGATGCATTTTGAGGGATGTATTTAAGGGATGATTATTATCTCATTCCTTTCACACAAACTCCTCAAAATTACATTGTTTTCTTCCCTTTACAGCTATTCTTAAGAGGGAGATTTATTATTATTGTTTAGATATAACTACTTCCTCTACCCGTGCCCCCTTTATTTCATGACATATAACTTAATTTGGCTTCTGTCTTCTTTCTCATCTCAGACTGAAATTGTTCAAGTCAAGGGTACTAATGATTTCCTAGGTGTGAGATCCAATGATGATCTTTTTCTTTTCTATTTTTTAAGATAACAACTTTATTAAGATGTAATTCATATGTCACACATTTCACCTACTTAAAGTATAAAAAACAATGGTTTTTAATATATTCAAAGAGTTATCCAACCATCATCACAATTACTTTTATTTTTATTTTTTATTTATTTTCTTCTTTTTTAAAAAATCCTCACCCGAGGACATTTTTCCATTTTTTGTTCAGATAGAGTGGGAAGGAGAGAGAGAGAGAAACATCGACGTGAAAGGGACACATTGAGTGGCTGCCTCCCGCAAGACCCAACCAGGGCCGGGGACAAACTGCAACCAAGGTACACGCCCTTAGCGGGAACTGAACCCGGGTCTCTCTGGACCGCAGGTCGACGCTCTAACTGCTGAGCTAAACCGGCCAGGGCATCACAATTACTTTTATACAATTTTCATGGCCCCCAAAAGAAATTTCATATGCATTAATAAACATTCTCCATTTCCCCCTACGCCTACCTGCCCAGCTCCAGATAATCACTATTCTATTTTCTATCTCTATAGATTTACTTATTCTGGACATTTTATAAAAATGGAATCATATAACATAGCCTTTGTGATTGGCTGCTATTATTTATCACAATGTTCCAAAGGTTCAGTCATGGTTAGTATCTTGTATCAATACTTCATTTGTTTATATGACTGAATATTATTCATGTATGAACATACCACATTTGTTTATCCATTCATCAGTTGATAGACATATGAGTTGTTTCCACTGTTTTTCTATTATAATGAACTTATGGAAATTCATATACAGGTTTTTAGGTGGATAGATTTTTAATTTTCTTGGATATATATGTGATGTTAATCTTATTCAGTAAATTTTTCATTTGTAGCTTTTATCACTAGAAATTCCATTATTTATTTAATATATTTTCCACTTTTTTCATTCTATGCTTATATATTTTTTAAATATTTGAACATATTGAATATATATGTATATATTTACACATACAATATCTGTTGTAATACTCTTATCTGCAAAATCTATCATCTCTTTCATTTCTGTGTTTGTTTCTGTGGATTGACTTTTGTTCTCCTGTTTATGGTCACCTTTTTTTGCTTCTTGGTGTGGCTAGTAATTTTTGATTAGATGATCATTCTGAATATTACATTGTTGACCGTTTGGATTTTATTTTTCTTTGAGTGTTAAACTGTTTTGAGGCAGGTAGTTTGTTACTTGCAGATGGATTTGATACATTCAAGGCTTCTTCTTTTTTTTTTTTTTTTTATCCTCACCTGAGGACATTTTTCCATCTTTTGTTCAGGTAGAGTGGGAGGGAGAGAGAGGAACAGAGAGAGAGAGAGAAACATCGATATGAAAGGAACACATCGAGTGGCTGCCACCCACACGACCGGCCGGGGACAAACTGCAACCGAGGTACATGCCCTTAGTGGGAACCGAACCCGGGTCTCTCTGTACCGCAGGTCAACACTCCAACCGCTGAGCCAAACCGGCCAGGGCTCAAGGCTTATTCTTAAATCTTGTTAGAGTGGGTCTGGAGTAGTCTGAGTAAGATGACTTTAGTCTTACTACTTAAGTGTAACCCTTCCAGAGTCCCTACTGAATGTCCTAGTCATTATCAAAATGTGGTCCCTGGACAGGCAACATCTCGTCCTCTTGTTAGTAATGTAAAATCTTGGGCCCATTCTACATTACTAAATCAGAAAATGGGGTTGGGCCCCGCTGTCTGTGTCTTGACAAGTTCTCCGGGTACATGCTAAAGTTTGAGGACGACTCTCCTCAAACAATCCTCGAACTTCCATGTGAGCCACCTGGACATTTTGTGTAAATGCATTTTCTGGTTCAGTAGTCTAGAAAATGCTGAGATTCTACATTTTTTACAAGCTCCTAGATACTGTTACTGTTGTTGATTCTTTGAACCCACTTTGGGTAATAAGAACTTAGAACCATTACTTTCAGCCAAGGAGTCTGGTTTCAATGGCAGAAGAAGGTTTAATTTTTAAGTAACTACATAAGGATAAGGGGACCCAGTCTGGAATTTCTGTACTAAGGCTCCTATTTACTGAATATACTACTCACAAAAAATATATATATTTTAGGTGAAAGCAGTATAGCAATTTCTCTTAATTTCTAAATCCAAATACAAGTTTCAGAAAAACATTATATTAGTTGTAAGAATATAATATCATTTGCTGAAAATTTTTATTACTGTATATGCTGGATATACAGCCTGTTCTTTCTTTAAATTTTCCCAATAACACTATATAGTCAGTACCATTTTTCCTTTTTAAAAATATTTCTTATTTTAATCTCTGCAGCAGAAACTCAGATTCAATTACTTATTTGATGCCATCCAACTAGTAATTGGTAGTCTTTACTTAAATCCTGGTCTGTTAAGTTAAAATCCCAACACTACAAATTTTGCTTATTGTTTTGCTTTAGCAGTTCAGTTTCAATACAATCTTAAGAAATTAAACACACACACACACTAATTAGCTTACTATGTGTTGGAATACCATAACTAACCCAACAAATCTGAGCTAAACATAAGTTACAAGTCAGTGCCTGCCCTGCTGTGAAGTCATTATCAACAATTTTAAACAAGAGCCTCCGTACCGGGGTTCCATTGCTTTAAAAAAGTCATGTACTAACACAGGCACTGAGTTATTGTCTTTATATCAACTAGGAAAACAATGCTTTTATTTTACACGGAGGGAGGAGGTTAATCTTGACAAATAAAGGGAAGACTTTGAAAGGACTGGTGAAAAACCATAGCTTTATGGATTGTGGCTAAAGCTATATTACCTCTGTTTCAAAGTCAGGGCAGCTGGATTGGAAAATTGGAGTGGCTCGGGGTTCCAGGGAGGGAAGGTGGGTTGCTCAGTGGGCGTCTCGGCTGGCTCCCCACCCCCCCGCCACCCCCCCGCCCGAAACCCAAGCAAAGGAATTTTGTTCTTTGCAGTAATTACTTTGTAGCCTGAAGCATGAGATTTGATCATTCATATCTTGTCTCAGATCAGAAAACACAGTATTATTAGTTAAGAATGTATCTATCTGTTTTTTAAAGTAGCAAACCAGCACTAATGCCTGGAGTTTTGTCCATTACACACTGAATTTTACAACTGCCACTGGGAAGACTCCTGTTATGAAAATTATCCAAACCCTGTTTTCTATGCAGCTAAGACTCTTTTTCTTAAATCTGCTGAGCTCCAGTACGATTGGCCCTAGATCAAGGATATCCCAAATAGATCACCCCCTGAAGTTTAAAAATATATTATCATTCTCTCTTTCACTCTCTCCCTCTCTCTTCCTCTCTCCCTCTTTCTCTCTCATAAACTTCAGCCATAATTCTACCTGAAGGTTAAAGGTAGGCTAAATAGCCACTCAGAGATCTCATAGCCTTGTGATTCTCGAGTTATATTCTTTGACCAATACTCATAAGCCTGATTTTATTGTTTGCATTTAGTTGGTAAGAAATAACTGGGTTTAACTGGATCAAAACAGAGAGCACTACTTTATTGTAAAGCTCTTTATTAGTTAATTTGGGAAAATAACCAAAAAAAAATTTAAATGCTCAGTGGTAGGAGATGCAGGAAACAGACTGCAGTTCCTAAAGATCTTTTGCTGAAGGATACGATCAAACAGACAAGCAGGCTGGGATCGGAGGGCTCTACAGGTGCTTGGAAACTAAGAAGTGGGGCTGTGCTTAGAGGGTAGGGGTATTGGGAGACAAAGTGGAGCTTGGACACTGAAACCCAGTAAGTAGCTCAGAGCTGGGCACAGACCAAAGAGGAATTGGAATGGGGTGTATACCCCAGTGAGCAGTCAGCAGTTAGGAGGCTACAGGCACCCAAGGGCAAGGCAATATGAAGATTCCAGACTGAGAGGGCAGGTAGTCATCAACAGAAACACCGAGGGGCGGGCACACCAGGGAATCAGAAACTCAGCAGGCTGGGTGAGCTCTGGCACCAGTAACAAAGGACCTGGAGAACAGGGACCAAGCCCTGCTTATGATGTCGTTGGAAAGGCATGAGCCCAAAGAATCTGACCTCAAATTCCTCCGCAACCACGCCCCGTGGACCGTGAACTTCTAGCCCAGTGCCCCAGTGCCTGGCACAGTGAAAGGAGAAATGAATCACCATGCGATCCGATTTCTCATGTGCAGAATAGGGGTTTTACCTGCCTCCGCAGGGTTGACACGAGGACACAATCAATGAATGTAGCGAAGGTATCAGGAAATGCCTCACGCGCCTCGGACTGGTGTTCCCCAAGCACTCTTTCTTCTTTTCGATAATGATCCTCCCATATTTACTTTCAGCTGGGGCAGGAGACCAGGAAGCACGAGAACCAGTCAAGGTCAGTGGTTTGTGTAGGTTGAAAGGGAAACGGGGAGCAGGGGAGAAAGACTAAAACACGGACTCGGGGCTGGGACTTCGCCAGGGGCAGGGGGATGTGTATTTAAGAGTTGGTACCTTTCAGAAGTAGCTTTCAGCTGGAAATTCCTGGTAGGAGAGGATCGTGGGATACTTCCGTTTTTCGAACTAAAATAATTTACTGCTTAAAAAAAAAAATCCTGGTCTGTTTCTGTTTGTGACCCCTTGACCTTTCTTTAGCCTTGATGTTTCTTCCAGGAGCAGATGGCAGTGTGGTGGGCAGGTGCACGGTGCGCAGAGGCTGGTGGAGAGACGGAGAGTCATGCTGGAGCTGTGTTTGCAAAGCAAGGATACTGTCTCTACTTACATAATGTGTTCCTTAGAGTGGGTTGACAGGAGGTGGGGGCGCTGATAGAGATACATTTCCACCATAAGAAGTTGATCTAAAATGAAATTGTCAATGTCATTTCTTTGGTGATAAGCCTCAGTTCCACATCCTTCCTCCACACGCCAGTGCCCCAAGGATAAAATTCAAATTCTGTAATATGACAGATAAACACGTACGAGCTATCCTTAGCATAGCGTGTGGCCTCGTCTTCTTCTACCCCTCCCATACTGGCCTGAAGCTTAACTACACTATTTACGGTTCCCATAGTGTCCCATGTTCTCTCTGGGTTTTTATAAATCACTTTCACCTTACCTGTAATCTTTTTCTCCTTCCATACTGTCTTCAAACTCCGACGTAGGCTTTACATCCTAGTTTGAAAGTCACTTCTTCCAGGAAGCCTTCCCTGAATCTCTTAAGACTGGGCCAACTGTTTTCTTCACCAGGTGTTTCTACAGCTTCCAGTACTTATTTCTATTACGGAAAAAAAAATCAAACTGTGCAGTAATTATCTACATACTATACTTTTCCCCCAACAAAACTGTGGGTGTTGAAAGAATAAGAACTCTCGCCCTGGCCAGTTTGGCTCAGCAGTTAGAGCATCGGCCTGCGGTCCGGAGAGACCCGGGTTCGGTTCCCGCTAAGGGCATGTACTTCGGTTGCAGTTTGTCCCCGGCCCTGGTTGGTCGTGCAGGTGGCAGCCACTCGATGTGTCCCTTCACATCGATGTTTTTCTCTCTCTCTCCCTTCCTCTCTCTCCCTCCCACTCTATCTGTACAAAAAATGGAAAAATATCCTCAGGTGAGGATAAAAAAAAAGAAAAAAAGAATAAGAACTCTTTTGTCAATGCTGTATCCTGAGTTCCTGAAAGATAGTAGGTGTTCAATAAATATTTGTTAAATAAATGAGAGAATAAACTGACTTGGAGTAAAAAATTTTCCAACAACAAAAATAATCCCGAGCAATAAGAAAACACATATTGGAACATCAGTTACCCTTGAATAAAACTAATTTAAAGCTGTGAAAATACCCCTCCCCCCCAAAGCCTTTGTAAGGCCATGGAGTACCATTATAGAATCAGACTTATGTGTTCATGTACATATGTGTGCATCTGCTTTCATAAAAGCCTATTGAAATTATGGAAAAAAAGGTTAAAATTACACAGAATGCTAGAGGTTTGCATGAAGCTCAAAGGGGATGAATACAGTGAAATGTTGCCATTGCACCGGCATACAAGCAGCAGTGAGTGAGTGGTAGGTAACTGCTTACTGCTGCTGCTATCACGTCAGTGGAAAGTTCAGTTTATGGGTTCTGTGCAGACCATCCATCTCACTCTCATTCTGGTGTTACATATATAAAGGAACAACATTGCCAAAGAGAGGTCCGAACTCTTCTATCCAACTTCATCTTCATTCACTCAGGATCCATTTTGAAGCTGAGAGTGATATTCTGTTGTGTTATTGAAAAATTAATTCCCCTCTCTTGACAATGTGATTCTCGAAGGCTGGAAAAGAACAGATTTATCACACGGATGATATAGTACATTGCATTGGAAACTTTGACAATGTTTCCCAAGGCCCTTAACCACTACCTTGCCCATCCTTTTCTGACCCATCTGCTGAACTACACTGCCTCTGTCCCCAGCATCAGTGACTTTTCTCCTGAACATGCATTAGTTCACGTAGCCTCTGCCTCCCACACTAGCCCAAACACCATACCAATCAGAAAATCCTCTCCCATGCATCTTGAATTTTACCCTTTTTTTGTTCATTTTTTCTAATTAGGATTTAAATTTGCTCACGTCTTTTCTATCTTAAAAAAAAAACACCCCAAAACAAAACAAAAAAAATCACCGACAACAAACCCTTTGACATAATGTCCCTCTTCAGCTATTACTATGTTTTGCTCCTTCCCATGACCATGCACTTCTGGATCGAGAATCTTGTATTTCCAATCGACATTTTCTTTTCTCTTTTGCCTCTTCACCCATTTTAATCGGCTCCCTGTTTCACTGTTCTTGTTAAAGGTTTACAGCCACTAAATCTAACCATTACAATGTTTTTTTTAAACTTTATTTTGCCTATCCAAATATTTAATTTGTTTCCATGCCTTCTCCCTCATAGCTTTTTGGCTGCTTTTTCTCAACATTCCTGGGATGTTGGTTTTCCATAGTTTTATTCTTTGGCCTCAACTGTTCTTAATCTACATGCTCCAGGAGCACTCATTTATTTAGGCATTTGTGACTACCTGAACCACACATGCAGGTAATTCCCCAATATATAGTTCCAGCTGACCCTATTTTCTGAACTCCTGCGTATTTAATTGCCTACTAGATCTATTCATTTGAATGCTCCATGGGCATCTCAAACTCAATATATCAAAAAAAAAAAACAAAACCAAAAAACAAAAACCCACAAAAACACATTGGTTTTTTAATGCAACATGTAGTTACTAAGAATCGACTATATGTTAGTTGTTGTGGAGCCCAGAATTCAAAAGGAGACACTAATATAAACTGTGGAGTCTGGGCGATAATGATGGGTCATCGCAGGTTCATCCTGTAACAAATGCACTGTTCTGGTGGGGCGTGTTGATCATGGAGGAGGTGAGACATGCGTGGGGGAAGGAGGTATATGGGGAATCTTCATACCTTCTGCTTGATTTTGCTGTTCGGTTCCAGATAGATAGTGACAATGATGATTGATAACGTTATCATATCTGAAAGATCAGAGCCATGTCTGTGTCTTATTTCAGTCATTAACCAAGGGGTTCTCTTGTGCTTCTTGCTTAGTGGTGTTTTCTGATGAGTAAAAAGCCACTTTTTTGGGTTCGAGCCAACATAGGCTATTAACTTGACCTGATAACATTGTTACCTAGTTGGGCCCTGGCCGGTTTGGCTCAGCAGTTAGAGCGTGGGCCTGCGGTCCTGAGAGACCCGGGTTCGGTTCCCGCTAAGGGCGCGTACCTCGGTTGCAGTTTGTCCCCGGCCCTGGTCGGTTGTGTGGGTGGCAGCCACTCGATGTGTCCCTTTCACATCGATGTTTCTCTCTCTCTCTCTGTTCCTCTCTCTCCCCGTCCCACTCTACCTGAGCAAAAAATGGAAAAATGTCCTCGGGTGAGGATAAAAAACAACAACAACAAAAAAACAAAAAAACAAAAAACAAAAAAAAACATTGTTACCTAGTTGGTAACTATAACACAAAATGAAATAGAGCAACCCTTAGTATACATGGACATTGAGTTTTAAATATATTTCAAAGGTATTTCATAGAACTGGAAGGCCAAGGGGCCAGGGCCGCGTACAGAGTCCGGATCCTATCAGTTCTAGTTTTAATCATGGCGATTGCCCTTCCTACCTCCAGTCTGGCCTTTCGTAATCCTCTTCCTTTACACGGCAAACGCAGAGCTTCCTAAAACATAAGACTTGTCAAGTCACTCTCCGGCTTTTAGTCTTCTGCTGGCTGGCTTCTAACTGCCATGGGATCAAATCTACTTGACAACTTACCGTGCCCTTTATGAGTTCTCCCTGCTCACTTCCCAAACCTCATCTTCTATCATCCCCCCTCCCCTTTCTTATGCTCCAAGCTCCAAGCGGGCAAACATGTTTAGGTCTTTAACTGCGCCCTGGTCTGCTGCCCCTGGGCCTTCACATGGGCTGTACCATCGACCTCGGCAATATCTTCCTTTGGTCTTCATTAGGCTGATCTCCGTGTAGGTTGCTATATCCTTCCAAATCGCTTCTGAAGTTAATTAGCTTTCAACTCCTGGGTAATAGGCTCAATGACGGTTCCCAAAGGTATCCAGGCCCCAGTGCCTGGATCCTGTGAATACTACCTTAGACGGCACAAGGGACTTTGAAGATGTGGTGAAAGGAAGAATTTTGAGGTGGGCAGAGTAGCCCGAATGATGTAGGTGAGTCCTCATGCAATCGTCGGCATCCTCAGAAGAGGGAGATTTGACAAACAGCAGAGGCACGTGAGCCCTGAGGCAAGATGCTGTGCTGCTGGCTTCGAAGACGGAGGAAAAGATCCGCGAGCCAAGGAATGCGAGGACCGCAGCTCTTGAAGATGGAAAAGCCAGGCAAACAAACTCCTCCCTGGAGACTCCGGAGGGAGCCTCACCCTCCCTTTACCTTGCTTTCGCCCAATAAACCTGATTGTGGACTTGTGACCTCCACAACTGTAAGAGAATAAATATGTGTTGGTTCCATACACGAAGTTTGTGGTAATTTGCTCCAGTAATACACCCCGCAAACCACGCTGACCCATTCATTTGGTTACATGAAGAGAGTTCATTTTCTGAACACTCCTGGCCTCTTGCCCTTTGGGTTTGTTTCATGGGGAAACGCTGCCTTCTGCCATAACCCCCTTCACTTCTTCCTTTCCCTTCAGTATATTGTTTGTCTTCCTCATCTCCTGGGTCATCAGCTTTGCGAGGAGAGAGTCCACATTTGTCTCGCAAATTTTGGCCTCCTTAACCCTTTGCCTGGGTAGACCATTGGCAATTTCACATGACTCAATCTGATGGATCTTAGTAAAGATGTGTTAAATGAAAACATCTAAGGAGAAGAGTTATTTAAGTGGCAGGGCGGGTCCTGAACCCCATCCCCACCTCTTCTGTTCCCTGATCATGGAAGCCTGGAAGATCCCATGGAAGCCACCTTGCCGGTAACTTCTTGCCCTGTAACTACAATAGCTACACCTAATTACTGAAGGTGAGCAAACTCAGAGTTCTAAGACAGGAGTCTGGGTCTCGTCATGGAGAGCACTTTTCAGGAATTAGCTCAATAATCCTGCCAATAGCCCTCCAAGTCGACGCTGTTTTATTCTCACTTGACAGACAAGGAATTGAGACATAGGGAGATTGAGCAGCTCGTCCAGGGCCATGTCACTTGCTAGCGGCAGTGGCAGGATTTCAGCGCAGTGTGATCCCAAGCCCCACCCTTACTGCCTTTGAGAAGCACCTGTCAGGGCAGAGCCCTCAGCAGCACGAGGTGACAGGAGAAACTTGTGTGTGGCTCTCCCTGGGACACAGCGTGGGAGGGAGGGTTAATATCTCAGATTTCATGAAAGGATTTCCTAGTCCACTGAGTACAGAGAGCCCCGGTGTGAAAAGGACGCAGCTCTGCTGATGACTCTTCATCCTGCAAAGTAGGAAGTCATGTTTTCTGCAAGCAGAGGAGCTGAGATTAATCACAGAAACTGACATCTTACAAGACCTGCAAGTTTAAACAGTTCAGCAAGGTCACAGGAAACAAGAGGCAAAGATATCGGGTCTGTTTGAAAATAAAACAATTGTATACAAAGCTTCTTTGGAGAACTAATAATATTTGGGTAAAACCAACACATTTAAACTACTGTGTCATTATCAATAAGATTTTTTTAAGGATAATTTTCTTGATAGGTTTATTTTTCTCCCAGGCTTAAGGCATAATTGACAATGAAGATTGCATGTATAGCCCTGGCCGGTTTGGCTCAGCGGTTAGAGCGTCGGCCTGCGGTCCGGAGAGACCCGGGTTCGGTTTCCGCTAAGGGCACGTACCTCGGTTGCAGTTTGTCCCCGGCCCTGGTCGGTCGTGCGGGTGGCAGCCACTCGATGTGTTCCTTTCACGTCGATGTTTCTCTCTCTCTCTGTTCCTCTCTCTCCCTCCCACTCTACCTGAACAAAAAATGGAAAAATGTCCTCGGGTGAGGATAAAACAACAACAAAAAAAGATTGCATGTATAAAAGGTGTAGAGTGAAATAATTTGGTGTATGTGTAGCTGTGAAATGATAACCACAGCCAAACTAAGACACCCACCGCTTCACATACTTTTCTGTTATTTTTGTGGTAAGAACCCCTAAGATGTACTCTCCTAGCAAATTTCAAGCGTACAATTACAGTATTGTTAGTTACAGTGACCATACTATACATTAGATCCATAGATCATATTCATCTTATAGCTAAAAATTTGTACCCTTTGACTAGCATCTCTTTATTTCTCCCATCCCTAAACCCCTGGCAACTACCAGTCTATTCTCTGTTTCGGTGATGACTTTTAAGGTTCCACAAACAAGCCTTACCATACAGTAGTTGCCTTTTTACATCTAACTTATCATAAATAAGTTATTTATTTTTTATATTGCAGAAAATTTTCTGAGATCTACCATTTTGCAAAATTAAGCAAGATTTAGCAAAAACAGGTGAGGTGGGCTTTGAATAATAATGGTGACCGCACTGATTGAGCACTTGGGGTTAGTGTCCTAGTGAAGGCTGCTGGTCTCACCCTATTGAGCCAAAATTGATGACGCCGGTATGTTTCTCACTGTCAACAATTGAAGACATAAATGTCTAAGGTGTTTTATTCTGATGTATACAGTTGGGGTTCTAAACATCAAGAGACCACATTTACAAGGAAAATGAAAAGTGCCAAAGGTGAGGGAATCTGCCTTATCTTATCTCCTGCGGCGTGCTCGCCTGTGGAGTAATATCCTCTTTATTACCGAGGGGAGCACAGGTGTTCAGACTCCCATTGTCACGCCCACTTGCAATTTCCTTTCTTATCACTCCAGAAATGAGACGGCTGCTGAGGGGTCCTCAGGACCCACATGTACTCCAAGCGTAACACTGCATACGTTCAATGGAGCTTTCCATCCAATGTTGTCAAAGGCAGTGTGTGTGGAAAGCCAGTTATTTACAAGACACATTGATAGTCACTGCAAATAACTAAAGCTGCCGATTGATTGCTATTAAGCAACGTCTTCTTCTGGAGCACACTGAGAGACGAAAGGACTACCTGTGAACATTTATTACACTCGGAGGTTAGAATTGTGAATGGAGCTTAGTCAGAGGTGTGCTTCTCTGGACCTGAGTCTGTGCTCAGGAATTTACTCAAACAAGTGAATCGGACAAATCTTTATTGTGTAGGCGCTCTGTGCCTTTCTCTAAACACAAGCTCCAAATATTCAATTCCGTGGACATTTAATGGGTATTTATAGAGCTCCTGACATGTACCAGGCACTGTGTGGAGTGTAGGGGATCCAGTGTAGAGCTAGATTCTCAGCCCCTGCTTCAGAGAACATGCCTGGGATGACAAGGCAGCAAAGAGGTGACAAGTTGGTCAACAAAGGGCGGATACAAGACAGCAGAGCCTTGGTTGGCTCAGTTTCTAGCACTATTTTATTTGCCCCTCCAGACCTCCCCCCTTCTTGTCCACCTTGCTCTGCACCCAGGAAGCTGGTCTGTAATTGCTACTCAATGTAATTGCTACCCTTTCTCTCTGGTTTCATGCTGTCCTTGGAGAGCACCCCTGGGAAATTAAAGAGGGGAATACAGTGAGGTCCAAATATTTATCCCTAACTTCCTCCCTGGGAGAGCCATTAAGAGTTAACTTTTTTGAAGCTACTGAAAGTTACACAGACCCACCTCTTGTATGTAAGGTAAATAATCAAAGTAGGTAGTGTAATGTATTGTCGACTGAGCTTAAATTAACCAGGAGGCTTTGCTAAAATTAAAAATGACAAAGTTCTGTTCGATGGTCTTAGGATTTGCAAATTAACAACACTACCAGGTAACACCTACCTGCGTGTTTTGAAGAAAAGGGGAAAAGTTGACAGTTCATGTAGTAAAAAGTAATTTGAGGAGTTCCTGTGACACCGAGCGTCCTTATGACGCTGATTAAATTTAGTTTTAAATCCTAGTTCTAGAAATCATCTCTTTCCCCCTCCCTCCTCCTCCTAGATATAGCCTATCCCTGAGTAATTAGCAACCCCCAAGGCAGCAGAAAACAGTAGCCTGGACCTAACTAATGGTCACACAGTCACGACCTCTGGCAAGATAAAGCTAACATGTTAACCAGACTGGTGTTTCAGCTCCTGAGCACTACGGTGGAAGGACCCCCTGGCTACTGTCTCATGAGACCGGACAGAGGAACGCCAGAAGAGACCTCAGAGCTGGCTCAAGACCTGAAGAAAGGAGTCTTTATCCTTACCTCACCTCCAACCAATCGGCTCCCAGCAGACCCCAAATCCTCTAAACTAGTGTCTTATGATTTTGCCCTGTATCATCTGTAACCTACACATCATTGGGGAGTTTGGTCTTTTGAGCATTAGCACCCTGTTCTCCTGGATGGTGTCCTTCATAATAAAATAGCCAACATTTCTCTAGTGCCATCCTCGGGGTCTAGCGTTTGGCTCTGCTAGGCAAGGTGGACGAACTCTCTCTCTTCTGTAACATTTATTAAAATAAAATGTATCCAAGAATAAAAGACTAAAATCAAGAAGTTATTCTTACATGGGAGCCTTTTTTTTTTGCACATTACTATTCAATTGAGCAATATTTTTCCATCTCAGAATTCTTTTAATAACTAAATTGACTCTTTAGATTTTGTTGTAATTCCAATCCTGAAAATTAGGCAGGGAAAATGTTATTAATTTTATCTCAGTTTTCCAGGCCTTGCTCCTGTACAGTTTTATCATAAATAGAAGCTTGAACAAATATGAAGTGAAATGTCAAAAGCAAATTAATTCTATTGGGTGTCAGTGCTTGGATCAGCCTGCACATGCCCAGATTTATTTCCCAGGTCTCTGCCAACTGTGTAAGGGGAGAAGAGGAGAGAGAGAGAAGACTTCCTCTCTAACTTGCAGTTGGAACGTTGGAACACGGAGGATTGGGGTAAGTATGTGAGCTCTAGAGCCGGGCGGATGCACTGACAACCTGCCTTGGCCAGTTACTCGCTGTTGGTGTCTCGTAGTCTTCCAGATGGTGCCTTCACCTACAACACGGGAGTGATGTTAGTTACTTTACAAACGTGTTGTCAGAGTGGCTTGTGACCTATGCCTAGCACCCTCCTTACTCGGTACCCACATCACACAATTATCTTGAGAATTCATTTAAAGTGTTGAACTTAGGAATGCATCAAAGTACATCCACTTGACCATGAGTTTGAAGGAAGGGACTCATCTTTGTACGCCTGGAGCCAAGAACAAGGCCTGTACAATGCACTCAGATGTGAGGAAGGGCCTGGCGTCAGCTGTATTCTGTGGACACAGAGTGAATATCTTCTCATTGTTCACGCTCCACAGGTGTGGTCATCTTTTATCAGTTGTCATTGGGGTTGCGACTGTATATGATAAGAACTCAAGGCCCAGGAATTCTCCAAAAGCTGGCTAATGCCTCCACCAATTCAGAGTTTGTAATACCAAACGGATATTATAGGGAAAATCATTCTGCTTGTCTTGTGAAGACTTTCCACCAAAGCCCAATATAGTCTTGTCATACAATGCCACGAGAAGGCCTTTTTAGCATGGGCTATAGTAGTAAGACAGCTCGTCTCTTTGGCCTCATTTCTCTAGATCTATACCCTAATCTCAACTTCCCATCTTAATACTATGATGGTGAGAAAAATAGATCCCCCCAAAGGAAAGGAGAGCAATTATTTATTTACATTTTTTGTACTAACAATCCAGTAATATGGCCTGAGTTGTTCTTGGACTTTATCCCTGTAAAGCAACGACTCTCTTTTTGTGGGGTTGACATGTAAAGAGAACTCTGAACACTGAACACTACTTCCTCACAGTCACCATGGATTCAAACTGTATCAGCCCCAGTGCATTTTCTCTTTCCCGGGCGAATATACAGAGCTCTCCAGTTTTTGCTCAGCCCTTGATAATTTTATCATCTTGAAGCAGTTATTTTATTCCTGAGTATTAATTTTTTTTTATCTAGAAATTAAGCTATCTCATTTCAAGGGCATTTAGGGGAGGAAAGAAAAGATTATAGAAGACATTTCTGGAAGGTAGCCAATACTCAAAACGAGTTAGTCCTCTTACAAAGCTTTTTCAGATTAATTTGCTTTTACTATCTATTAGTCACCTCGACCTTCAATGTTTCTGATACATACCAAAAGCGGGGATTAATGGGGAAAATGGGAAGACCAAAAGGTCAAAGGATAATATGCCAACTGGATGTCTACCCCAAAGAACAGCCGTAGCCCTGCCTGCCCAGCGTACTTCACCTCATTCCCTCCCCCTGGGAAACAGCCTCTCTCCCAGGTCAGCCATCTGGTCTGATGGGAGCTGACACTCCCGAGTCCCAGCCACTCTGAAGGATCTGAGGTGAGTAAATCAATCCAGAGTGACATGACCCACCACCTGACCTTAGCCGACTGGTCTGGGAACGAATCCTTGACTCAGACTGGACAAACTAGGGATCTCTCTTATTTTTTAACTTGGAAAAAAGAGACAGCAGGAGCCAGTCATTTTCTGGGGATGATGATAAAAGACTGAAGGCGGAGTTGCTGCCAGATTCCGTACTTCCTACTGGTGGGAAAACATTTCCTAGAGAACGAAGCCAACATGTGGATAGAAGACGTGTAGGATTTTCTGGGCACATCGGAGTTTCTATTCCCAATTGACCCCTGGGCCATATTTGCTTTTTTGTGGTTGCAAGTCTTCCAATACCCTCCCCCCTTTGTTTTTTGGCTCAACCAGTTTTCTGTTGGCCTGCTCTTACTTTTAACTAGAAGTAACCCTGACTTAGAAAATTCTTTACAAAAAAGTCAAGACCCCATCAATCCTTAGGCCAGGGCCAACAGGAGGTCCTAGTAGCTGAGTGAATAAGAGAGCCTGAAGTTAGGACTGACCGAGGAGTGGATGTCACCCTGACCTGGCTCCAAGTGGAATTAACTTGCAAGGGATGGAAGATAGGGGCAAAGAACAAGCTGAAAACTAAGAGGCCATCCATATGAACCTTCTAACCCCGAGAAGCACAATCAGAGAGTAAACTATAAAAATAGCAAACATACAGACAAAAGGAGTCTGTGACGGGGCATCATTAATGGAGCAGACAGGCGAGGGTGGGCAGCTGAGAGACAGGATCTGTTGCACAGATGCTGATGTTCAGGTCCTGATACAAAGAAGCCAGTGCTCCTATGAGAGACTGTGGCAGCACTTGCAGAAGGGAAAGGCGCTGTTAAATGGGTAGTGCAGTTACAGACAACGATTTCAATACGAGAATTTTCAAGTGACATTTTATTTTTATTTATTTATTTTTTTAATCCTCACTGGAGGACATTTTTCCATTTTTTGTTCAGGTAGAGTGGGAGGGAGAGAGAGGAACAGAGAGAGAGAGAGAAACATCGATGTGAAAGGGACACATCGAGTGGCTGCCACCCGCACAACCGACCAGGGCCGGGGACAAACTGCAACCGAGGTACGCGCCCTTAGCGGGAACCGAACCCGGGTCTCTCAGGACCACAGGCCGACGCTCTAACCGCTGAGCCAAACCGGCCAGGGCATCAAGTGACATTTTAATTCTTCATTTGTATAGTCTCTTGGTCTGATGTAGACACTTCTAATTCATGAGTGAGACTCCCAAGATAAAAAAAAATCCTAATAAAGTTATAGTCCCACTTTTAGAGCACTAGCCATGTAAAAATTCAAATTTGCAAGATCATTATTTATCTGCCTGAAGGATTATTTATTTTGCAAAAGATTTACCATAGCACTTCCTTAATCTAGGTAACAACATTTTCCCAAAATAGTTAAATATGAGTCACTTTGTATTTAACATTTCAGGATACATCTCTTACATGAAGAAAGCAGACCTGTGAGCCCAAATAAGTTGTCCAATGTATTTAATCTGCATGGTTTAGTCTGCTATAAATGATATGTACGAGTTCAAAGATCACTCATTCCAGATTACTATTTTAACAGTTCTCAGGTGTTCTCTTTATATTGATTCATTCATACCTACACTCAAGAGGAAGACTTTTTAGGTCTTTCAGTGGACCTTTACAAGTCAACATTCAAGGTTATAAATTCACTAATATTATAGCAAAGACTACCACATAGAGAATAATAACCATCATCTGTTAGACAAGTAGTCCTTCAGAACAGAGAACACTTTCCCACTCATAATCTTATAGGTCTTATTGCAATCCTTTGAAGAAGGTACTATGGCATGTTTTGTTTTGTTTTGTTTTGTTTTAAGGATGATAAAACTGAGGCTAGAACATTGAATGACTTTCCCAAGGTTATACATCGGAGTAGTACACAGGAGAGCCAAGATCCACTTCTATTTCTTGTGACTGTTTTGCTTTCCAGTACAATCCAGCTGCTTCACAGTAAAATGCATCATCCATCTTTAAATGAGCTGTCTGAGATATCTTACAAATGCCAGTAACAACTTCCTCTTAAGGCAGTTTCCTGTTTTCCAAGCGTGATGCTGCATAATTGGCCCAGGACTGAGCTTCTTAACAATTGCTCAGAAATCAAAGACGGAAATTCATTTAAGCAGTTTCTCAGTTTCTTGGAAAAACTTGTCTTGGATATGATTCTGCTGTCTGATAACTGATAGACATGCCCCGATTTCTATCTGGTAACATAACCGTGCTATTTGTCTATGGTAAACTGATTTTGCAAAATATGTTTATTCTAAAACCAGCTGAAGTGTATCCTAAGGTAGAGTAGAACTTTTGTTTGTTAAATTTGCATGAATAAGTTGGAGAAGAATTTTAAAAAGTTGAATCTGTATTTAAATATTTGGCCATTTTATTACATTTTAAGAGGTTGTATTTTTAGATGCTTATATATGCACTATGAATATATATATTTATATAAGTCTGAGAAATATATAATCATTATGTTTATATCAGTGTCTTTGCTTTATTGAACATATCCCAGGCTAAAAATCCATTAGAGGCTAAGAATAATCATACATTGAGCTTGCTGTGTGTCAATTGATGGATAGATTTAGGAAAGAACAAAATATATTGTTAGAAATATAATACGTTTTGGTATTAATCAAAAGTATTGGGAAAGTTAGAATGAGTTTATAATTTCAGGCAAGAAAAATAATTGGGAAATAGAAAAATAGTTGTTTATCTAGGTTGCTTAATAAATAACCAGAAAAAAACGAATCTTCTGTATTCATCCAGCTCCATCATATCACTGCAATTCCCTAAATGGGACTTTTTAATTATGTATCAACACTGTTTGTACCAGGGAATAGACATCATTAGGCTTAACACTTTCTCATTACAGTTTTACATATACATTTACAAGTTAACCAAAAAAAAAAAAAGGAAGCACTTATGACTTCACACTAGAGATTTCTGAGGGACCAGAGCATTAAGTAGCCATTATTCATCTTTAAAATCTAGGATAACTCAATCATGCTATTGTCGGTGACATTCAGAGAGTCCCTTAGTGAATGTGTTCAATCTCCAGCTAATTTGAATTTGTGAAAAGATAAAGGTTGGTCTGAAAAAAGCCTTTTGCATTAGTTGCTTCCATTTAAAAATCATTATGTGGTCAGATAATTTGCTGAGGCCTTCTTTGGTTGAAGTGTGTGTGCACAAAATATTTGATTTATGACTTCATTGACATTTGTCATTTACAGGACAATCTTACAGCAAGGATTTTATGCTTGGAAAGTCCTCTTGAAATAACTGCTTGTTTTGCTAAATTTAGAATGTTGCAATATACAGTCAGTTTTTCAAACAAATGCTATACCAATAGGATAATTATTTACATCTGGACTTCATTTTATAATAGAAAAATTCAAGCCTTTCATGATTTGTATCAGACACACCATGTTACATAATTAAGTCAATAAAACATACCTGTGCACCCTTCAAATATAAGCAGTTATAAAAATTTCTTCGCAGACATCTGGCCCATATTCATGGCCTTAGGAGAGTCTCTCTCAGGGGAAACCAACTATTTTTAGCATTTTATCCCATTTTGGAGTGAGGGAGATTTTGTGAGTTGGATTCCAAATGTTATTGAAGTTGCCTAGCGACCACATCTCAGTAGAAGGAGAACGTGAGAATTTTGACAGCAATTGGCCGTGTCGCAAATTAACACAGGCCTTTTTTGACAGCTGGGTGGTAGGGAGTGTTCATTTTCCACCTACAGCCTCTCCTTTGCCTGTGCCTGACTGGGGGCACATGCTACGGAGCATAGGCTTTGGTTGCTTCTGATTCATCGCAGTTTGAGCATCTCTCAGGCCCCGAGGAACTGAGAGTGAATTAAAAAGTCAGTGAACAATATTTTTGAGCCCTGATCATACACCAGGATATGCTACGGGGATATGTAAGTCCTACTGTGAGGGACTGGAGGTAGCAAGGGAAGCTTCCCCGAGTTGGAGATCGTTAATTGGGAACCCGAAGAGGATGTTGGCACAGAGAAAGGGAGTACATGCCTGTGTGTTGACTCAGGGAATTGTGTGTTCAAAGGTCTCGGGACAACTTCGTGGGGCTGGAAAGACAATCCTGTGAAAGGAGCAGAGAGCCATCCTGGGCCAATCCTTACGGGGTCTTACAAAGATTATTAACGATTTTGGACTTAATCTTAGAAATAAGAAGTTGTCAAAGGGCCATAGCAGAGGAGTTTCACTAAAACCGTGGCTATGGTTTTAAAGAAGTCCTGCTGGCGTCGGTGAGGAGAGGGCGTGAGGGGTGGCACCAGGGTGGCAACGTTAGCTGCAGGAGACCAGTTAGAAGGATATTACATTGTCATTATATCCTTGTACCCGGACGATGGCGGAGACCTGCACTAGGTTGGTGCCACCAGGGCCTGGGTGATCACCCGTGAGAGCGAGGGAAGGAAGGTGGGGATGGAGGATGAATACATCGTCTCATGATGGCCCATGAGAAACAGGGGGAGCAGGAATTCGTTGGGAAAGCAGAGTTCTAGGTGCTCGTGAGAACCCCCATGGGAAACCTGTGCAAACAGATGGATGGCCCCTTCGTGGACGCAGACACAGATGCGAGCGGGAGTTATGCACAGCAGTGGGACTTCTGTCTGTGGTTGCCTAGGGAGACAGCTCTGGACAAAGTCCCAAAGAGCTCCAGTACCTCGGAGCCACCAGGAGGAGTGGGACCCCGTAGCGGTGTGGCCAGCGAGAGAGGTGATCCAGGAAAGGAAGGGTGGTGGTGCGGTCTAAGGTGGTGGGGGCGAAGATGGAGACAGCGTGGGCTCCAGATGTATTTGTGACAATGAAGAGGGCTTGATGACAACTGGTGCACTTAGGGAACCGAGAGGAGAGAGTGGGGATCCCGACCGCATCCTCGGCTTCCGGCTGATTCACAGGGAGGACAGCCGTGCCGTCCACGCAGCTGAGCACTGGAGGAGGGAGAGGGGCTGGTCTGGGAAATAAATCAAGTCAGCAGTCCTCTTTAAGACATGTTTCAGCCCTGGCCGGTTTGGCTCAGCGGTTAGAGCGTCGGCCTGCGGTCCCGAGAGGCCCCGGTTTGGTTCCCGCTAAGGGCAGGTACCTCGGTTGCAGTTTGTCCCCGGCCCTGGTTGGGTTGTGCGGGTGGCAGCCACTCGATGTGTCCCTTTCACTTTGATGTGTCCCTTTCACTCTCTTTCTCTCTCCCTCCCACTCTATCTGAACAAAATATCGAAAAATGTCCTCGGGTGAGGATACATATAAAAAAAAAAGACATGTTACATTTGAGATGTCTAGGAGAAAAACAAATACTCTGTCCCAGGGTGGGAACACACCAGTTATTTTTTTTATTGTTAATAACAATCACCTTAATATCTTTAGTGAATTATTTTGCTTGGAGTGTTTCCTTAAGAATTCTTCATTGAGAACTTAAGAGAATCATATGTGACTATTCAGAGATCTGGGGATTCTATTGTGGCTAAATATTGTTTGATCAAGAGTAAACTGAGTGTGTTATGTAATGTCATAATCTGTTAATTTTTGAAAACTGTGGTTAAAAAAAACCCCACAAATAGAAAAAAATACGAATGTGAAATCCCAAGTGGCCAAATTGACATGGGGACCTCATTTCATGCAGTCAATAAAATTGCACACATGTGAACAGCAATGAGCGCGCCCCTGCTTCTAGCTTAGTTAACATATACCCTACTTAAATCGAGTCAACGTGTTTGTGTTTCCGAGTTAACTTACCAGCGGCATTTTTGAAAAAGCCAGTGATTTAACACCTTTTCCTTATGCTCTGAGACATTTCCCATGAATCAATGTAGAAACAGATTCATTCATTCACATTGTCGCTTAAAAATACAGACACAGGGCCCCAAAGTGAAATCGTTCAAAGTTACCGTTCCCTTGGCGACGACAGGTCGCGTGTGCTCCGCTGACACGTGTGGCCTGAGCAGACTAGAACGGGGTGGGCAAGCTGCTGGAGGAGCTGTAACCGCGAGCAAGATGATTGGGAGGTTTGCCTTTCTTGATTACACCAGTGGTATAAGGCGTTGAGTTTTCTTGTTACTTTTTCAAATAAACAGATCCATAAAACTAAAACAAGCCATTTCACTATATATGTTACTTAATGACTTTACACTATTCCCTGCAAAGTGCTAGGCATATCTGAGAAAGACCAATGAGTCACTTCAAATGAAACTTACTTGAATCTGATCATGCATTAGTACGGTGACCATCTGTCCCAGCTTGGTTGGGACTGAGGGGCTTTGGGCCATATGAGATTTCAGTCTCAGAACTGGGATGGTTAGGGGAAAATCTGGAGCTGTTCATCCTTTAATGAGCCTGGTTAATTATGACCCTTGAGTGGGGAGAAGTACTGTCTTTACATATGTGTATTTTTAAAATTTGAATTACCCTCTCCAAATCATTCAAAAACGGATTCTGTTGATTATTTATTTCCAGCTTTATTGAGCTGTAATTGACATATAACCGTGTATAAGTTTAAGGTGTACAATGTTATGATTTGATATATGTATATATTTGCAAAATGATGACCACAATAAGGTTAGTTAACACATCTATCACCTCACATCATGACAACTTTTTGTATGGTAAGGACTTTTAAAATTGATTCCCTTAGCAACTTTCAAATATACAATATGGTCATGCTAACAAGAGTCACTATGCAGCAATTACATGGCCAGCACTTATTCATCTGTTGATCCCCCAAAACATCTACTAGATTTTATTTGTCCCTTTAAGGCGTGTTTTCAGCTAGGGCTATGTCTCATGCTGTTTATATGCTTGGCATCTCAGAATAATGCCCACAATGGGCACTTTATACATGGTGGTTTAAAGGGACAGTGATTTGTCAAGAAAAAAACGGGTCGGGTTGGGGAGGGCTCAGGGATACCACCATGTAAGAGATGCCTGTCTTTTCTCCAGGTCTCTGACTCTCAGATATACAGGGAAATAGAAAATTACAGTAATCCATGCTTTGTAAAATTTATCTCGGGGATAAAAAGTATAAGAGATTTTTGGCTCCAAGACTGATGTGTGAACGTTTTGTGAAGCAGGATGCAATAGCTTGTTAATAAAAGTATTTCTTAATCAGAGCCAGAGTTTGCTGTGTTGTTATAACAAAACCAGTGTTCAGTCCCCCTCTCCCCTTTCTATTCTCTGGTCAACGAAATCGCTGTTCTTGCCTGTATTTTTCAGTGTTCAACTGAAGCGTTAGATACGTAGGTTTTCCCAAAACCGAAACTGTTCCTTTTCATTATCTTTTATAAATACATCAAACTAATCAAACCAGTTAGTCTACATTCTTGGCAAAGCATTACCTGTTTCTTGACACAAGGAAGTAAAAATACACAATACTGTATATATAAAGCAGTGTGGGATCAATGCCACGTACCTTACTGTGTTTTTTGTCATTTGAGACCAAAGATCAGAAAAGTCCTTTTCAGCGTACACATTCTTATTCAGCTGTGTGATCACTTCAATGAAGGAGATGCTAATTCCCCTGATCAAGGTGACGGTTTAGTGTAAATGGAAAACGAGCAACACAGAAACAGGTCACGTAAGGGTGGGATCAGAGGAAAGCTATTGTGCAAGACATTAGGTGTGGGACACCCAGGGCACGGGCGTGGAGTTTGTTGCCAGGGAAAGGAGAAGGTTCTGCACAGACTTGTCTGAAGAGCGGTGGAATAACGAGACAATTTTTTCAGCATGTTAGTTACATCTGAATTTTTATACCATTGAATGAGTTTCGTAGTGGCCAATAGTCTCAGATTATTGGGAATATTTATATCAATAATGGTTGTTTATTTTAAAGCAAAATGTACTTGCTAGTAGTTCTGCATGCCTGCCTCCCAACATGTACACATCTTTTTTTCTCTTTCATTTAAGGACTTTGGTGATTGCTGGGGGGCGGGGGGGTGAAAGAGGGTGAAGGGTGGTTAAATGGTGATGGAAGAAGACTTGACTTGGGGTGGTGAACACACAGTACAGTGTACAGATGATGTGTTCTAAAATTTTGCACCTGACACCTGTATAATTTTGTTAACCAGTGTCACCCAATAAATTAAAAATAAATAAATAAATAAAATGTAGCATTGTCAAAGTGAGGTCTCAGGCCATGTAATTTTTGTCCTGAAATAAAATAAAAACAAAAGCAAAACAAAAAAGAGAACTCTGCATTTAGAAGAAATGTCTGACTTAAGGTATCTTAAATTTGGGAATTATAGTTACATTAATATGAATTTCTGTTGCACTCTGAAATGAATTTAGAGAGGTTTTAATGTGTTGTGTCTACCCATTGGCTATTATAATAATGTACTAATTTCCTATCACTATTGTAGCAAATTAAAATCAGTGGCATCAAGCAACATTCATTTATCTGAAAGTTCTGAAGGGTTTATGTCCATGCAATGCATAAAAACATGACCAGAGGAGTTTTTGTCATAACTGCCCCAAACTGAAAACACCCCAAGTATATAACAGCATATGAGTGGATAAACAAATTTTGACACTACTTAGCAATGTAAACCACTAATTCGTGGAACTACATGGATGAATCTCTAAACATTATGCTGATCAAAAGAAGCAGGACAGCCTGGTTGGTGTAGCTCAATTGGTCAATCATCATCCCATGCACCAGGCTGTCACCCGTTCAATTTCCAGTCAGGGCACATGCCCCCATTTTGGGCTTGATCCCCAGTAAGGGGCACGCAGGAGGCAGTGGATCCATGTTTCTATCTCTCTTCCTCTCTCTGAAATCAATAAAAATATACTTAAGCCCTAGCTGGTTTGGCCCAGCAGTTAGAGCGTTGGCCCATTGGCCTGCAGACCAGAGAGTCTTGGGTTCAATTGCCATCAGGGGCACACACCTCAGTTGGGTTTGGTCCCTGGACCTGGTTGGGGTAGTGCAGGAGGCAATCAATGTGTCTCTCTCGCATCGATGTTTCTCTCTCTCTCTCCTTCTTTCCCTCCCTCCCTCTCTATCTGAAAATCAATGGAAAAATGTCCTCCGGTGAGGATTTGAAAACAAAAAGCAAAAAACGTATTTAAAAAAAAAAGAAGTAGGACAAAAATGAGAACATACACTCTATGTACTTTCATTTACATAAAGTTTTGAAATAGGAAAAACTATTGCCATAGAAATAAAAAACAGGGCTTTTTACGGGTCGAAAGTATTGATTGGAAAGAAATAGGAGGAAAGTTTCTGGGGTAATGGAGGGGTTCCAGATCTTGATGAGGGGGTGGGGTACATGGGTATACACATTTGCCATGTCTAAAATGTGTGAATTTTAGTGTATACTAATGTATACTAATTTTTCCTTGATAAATAAATAAATCACATACCAACTATACAGCATTATCCTAATTTTACTTTAAATCATATAAGTATATTTCATGTTTGCCACAAATTGCTAGAAGTACATAAATTGATTTATGAACAAGATTTATCTTCGAGTGGTAAAATCATTGACATTTTTCTTTCTTCACACTTTCAATATTTCTACAATTTATATTTTATAAAAAGTCATTTCATAAGTAGTGCAATCACATACTTGCCAGGCCTATGATAAGAGTGTCTGTCATTTTTGATACTCAATGTATATTTACTTATTTAATTTGTATGTTACATATTGATAGTTTTTATTATATTAATTATTTTATATTTATAACACATTTTTATTTTACTTATTATATATTTATTCAGTTATATTTTATTTATTTTTATTTTATATTTGTAGATTTATGCTTTATTATTTACTTTATTATTTTTAATGTGTTTATTCATCATTTTATCCACATAATGTTTTTTGGAACCCAAACATAATTAATTTTTTATTACATAATAGTTATTGGAATCCAAACATAATTTATTAGTATAAGAGTTGTGTAATAATGAAGAGCAAATAGTAAAGAATGTCTTGAAAAAAATCAAGACTTGATCTTGGGAAGCAGAGCAGAGTTCTCTAAATGTTGGCTATTTCTAGGGTTCCTCTCCTCGGTTCCCTATTTTTATTTCTACTCTATATACACTTCCGAGGACATAATTAGTTAAATCAATTAATTTCTCTTTCCTTCCTCCTTTCCTCACTTTTTCTCTCTCTTTTTCTTTCTTTCTCTCTGATAGTCATATGAGGAGCTAGCCAAGCTAAAGGTGAAATTGCTTTCCATTTATTTTATAGTACCTGTGGAATTAGGCTGTTTTCTTCTCTATGAAATAGGCATAAAAAGTACTTACCTACAGGCAGTAGTGAGAAATAACAATCTGTGTAAAATACATAGTTCCTGGCATGTAGTAAAAACTCAAATGTTTATCTACATTATTTATTGTTGCTATTATTATTATTACTACATTACAAACTCTGTAATAATCTAGAGGCAACATCAAAATAGACACATGCACACACATGTGTATGTCAGTATCTGCATATGTACATATATAACACATATGACATACATCAAGGATTTTAGTTAATTTTCTTTGATGTAGTTTTAATTTCCTTTGCATGTAGAAATTTCTCATATTTTTCAAAATGATTGAAAGGATTTTCATACTGCTTCACCTGTTCAATTTTGTTCCATTCAATGAATATTTATTGGGTTGACAATTATTATGTGTCAAACATTTCTTTGTAGCATTAGACATCAAGTAGTAAATGGTACGAATACATTCTTGCTTTTATGGGGTTTAGAGTCTAGCAGTGGACATAAATATTGAACAAGAGATTACAGGTTTGATTAATGTTATATGTGGAAATGTATGGCACTTTGGGAAGGTAAAACTCTCATCTGTGATTTATTAGTTTCCAGGCAATACAAAATGTGAGTTACTTAATTCGTTTTGATAATGGTTTTTCAGACTATCTATCCTAAACAAATATACTTTTGCATTTCTTGCCTAAATTATTTGAAAAAAAACACCTTTTGAGCAGTGAATCTTATCCTGGTATTCAGATGTTTAATAGCTTATAAAAAGAGTGCAAAGATTTTGAACCAAGTTATACACAAAATCAGAAAGTACAAAGTTAATGAAAGAAATTTGGCATGAATTTCTTATCACTAAATAATATTCTGGAGAGATCAGTGTACTTAATGAATAACTAAGTGAATTTTGCAAGCAGAATAGAAGTTTAATTTTAAATGTAAAATCCTAAAACATATTTTTAAAATTTTAGATTTACTACAAATTGACTTTATAACTGTTGGCCAGTCATATTTTATCTCTTTTACTAAGATTTTGCTCTTTTACAACAGCAAATAATTAGAAGAAAGTAAAATTATTTACTTTAGAGTTTACAAACTACATTAACTATTTTGAATGAAAGTAGGTAATCAATGTGAAAATAATATGAAATTTTATACATTTTAGTTTTATATGACATTTAAAATGGTTACACTGCCAGATATTACAGAAATAAACAAGACTTAGATATAATATATATTGCATTCTTCAAAGGAACTATAATACTCTTCAAGGCAGAGACTGTCCTATTGATCCACTTAAAGGTAATAAATATTGTTGCAAGGAGTGAAGTGATTTTATTTACAACTGATTGGATAGCCAGTGAAGGATTTTCCCATACATTTATCTATATATCTATGCATATGTCCATTCACATTTATAGTCAGGCAGCCAGCTATGGAATTTGAGTTTTTGCAAGGTTGACGATCCTTCTTTCAATAAGCCTTTCTTGAGAATCTGCTATATGCAATTGACTAGTCGTGAATGAGAGACAAAGATGAACAAAATTGGCTTCAAACCTTTCATGTTAATTATCTAAAGATCATTCTCTAAAGAGCATAAATTATTTTAACCACTTTTTTTTTTCTTAAAGCCATTAAATTTCACGGCTGTAAGCTCACAGTTCATGTAATTTAGAAGTACCATAGAAAATAGTGTGGGTCAAATATTTCTTCAAATCATTTTCAATTATTAGATTGAAATTCTTTTATAGTTGAAATTGCAGAGTTTGAATTATATTACTGCCATCAGTCTAAAATTTCTATATCAAAGGCTTTGTCTTGATTTCTTTCTTACTCTCACTCTCTTTGCCAATCTTCAAGTATATAAATGTAGTTATGATTTCCTATTATTAAATAACAAACTAACAACCTGTTCTCTTCTTTATACTGTATGCTTTATAGCTTTTACTATGTGTATGCACAGTGTGCACACACACACTAGTATATGCAGTGTTTCAACATCAAGCATGAGGCTGCCTTTGTATGCAGCGTACAGAGGGAAGGATGAAAATACGTAAGAAGAGAGAGAGAGAGAGAGAGAGAGAGAGAGAGAGAGAATGAATTAGATTTGTTGAGAATCTAAAGTAGCTGGCAAATATCACACTTAGCCAATGAACTTTACTACACAGTGGCTTTAAGCTTTTACTAGTTAATTCCAGCTTACAGATATTTCTCCTCCCTAGCAAATAAGGGCACCAATATGTAGTGACCAGCCACTGAGATACTAAAGGCAGTCAAGCAAATGATAGGGAGAAGTAAGTGGCAACTCAACAGGAAAAAAGTTAAATAAATAAATAAATAAATGATAAAATTCTGACACCAAAATTCTGGAAGCAAAGATATCTAGATAAGTAAACATCTCCAAACACCTTATAAGTCCTCAAGGCATTATTTTCTAATATAAGACCATAATTCATACTTGTAAGAACCACGTCAACTATCAAAAAAATGTTTTTACATTTTATATGTTGTTATGAAGAAAGAATGCAATTATAATAATTCAGTGTATATCTTTTCCCTCCAAAATAGTTAACACTGTTTAATAAATTGATCACTGAATAGGGAAAATTCCATTAATCTGTACAGACTTCTGTGAAATCCTTTATTTCCTAATAACTGTAAATAAGACAGTCACTTACTTTTCTTGGGGTCTAATCCCATGTTTTTCTTACTTTCTGGATTTTGTCCATTTAATTGCTTCCTTCTGTTAATAATATTTTCTTAAATAAGGCACTGTTCTAAGCATTAATAATCAGAAAGATTTGCCTTTACTGTGTATTGGGAAATCACTTTAAATTTACCATACCTTGTCATCTTTAGTGACAAAGTTCTTAGAAGTTCTTACCATAAATATTATATTTTTAAAGTGCCTTCACAGTCAAGAATGTGAATAGATCATATGATCTTCCATTTGCAATGTGCAATTTCAGTTACTCACTTGAGGCTTTTTGGTTAATTCATCTAATTTCTCTGATTTACTATAACATTTCTTGGCTGTTGATACAATCACTCCTTCTGGAATCCAGAAACTGAGAAGCACAAGACTTTTTAAGTCTTTATAAATATTCTTTTCTGTCTGTCTTTCCCTATTATAGCTCTTTAAGCATTACAATTTGGTTTTTGATCCATATTTAGTAGCTTATTTAAAACTTTCGTTTTCTTTGTGTGTGTGTTTTCCTCCAGGACATTCTAACCCATTCCTCTTTCTTCAGTCAACCCCAGTTTTCCTTCCCTATGAATACAGTTTTGGTGGGATGCTCACCAGGGTTCCCTGGCCTTCCTAAGTTAAGAGGTGACTAAACCCTCAAAGACTGAAGTCTAAATTAGCATAAATGAGTCATATAAAAAATGTGTGGAGATTCTAGATTTTATACTATCCACCAAAGAAAGGACTGGTAATAAAGTATTTTTTTCTTCATGTGCTAAAATTAGGTGATTATTTTTTAGTTATTCCCATTCTTTTCTCGTGCAAATGACTTTCTTCATGTGAGAACGAGAGATGTCTGTAACAGCTCCCGTTTCCATAACCTTTATTATTTATACTCGCAGAGGAAGACCCAGATACAAAATCTCTTCCATTATGCATATAATAAACCTTAAAAAAAAAGTGATTTGCCTTGTGCTTGCATCACATGATCACTCTTAAACCAATCACAGTGTTTGAGGGAAAGAAATTCATCTGATTGGCCAGCCTAGAGCACGCCCCACTCATGCAAGGAGAGAGGCTGAGTAACATGTTTGCCAACCCTCTTACAACTACATGAAGAAGAATTGTCGAGCAAATAGCCAATGTCCATTATAGGGAGTATTTCAGGGCACTATTTTAGTACAAATCTGGCTTTATTTGTGATACTAAACACATCAATTCTACATTTAAAAAGTGCTATATTGTGTCAAATGATCATCACTTAGACCTGTAACTTTGTAATAAGTGTTTTTCTTT
This sequence comes from Molossus molossus, assembly GCF_014108415.1. Classification (NCBI taxonomy): domain Eukaryota; kingdom Metazoa; phylum Chordata; class Mammalia; order Chiroptera; family Molossidae; genus Molossus; species Molossus molossus. The sequence goes on along the minus strand of NW_023425351.1, from coordinate 59,673,278 downwards.
TCTAAATGGAACTTGGTAAATTGTCACCCTGACTCTAAATTGACTTTAGAAAAAAATGTAAGTCTGTTCATAGTGCCTAGCAATTCAAGTAACAAACATAAACAAGGAACATGAAAAATCAAGAGCACATAAGAGCAGAATCATTTTAACAGTAGTGAAATCTATTTTAAAGCCATTAGCAAAGCTTCAATAGGTACCAGTAATGAGTTTTAAAGCACCTAGGTCAGAAACACCAAACAGGCTGCTGGTTCACCACACTGGATTCATTAATCATTTATGTCACCTGCAAAACTGGTCTGTTAAAATGGACCAAACACCTAGTGGAGATGCTGACCCGTGAAATTTTCAGACACGAGGATCGTACAGATGTTAACCACCAATGACAGCTTCCATAAGTACCTGAAGATGGTTGATACTACTATAAAGAAGAAGAGATTAAGAACCATGACTTCAAATAATGTTAGTCAGAAAGATGTTTCTCCATCTAAGGTACAAAGTGAAATGGCCAGATGGTCATCATAGAACTTCGCTAGAAGCTGTTCTCTGCCCTTTAAATCTGATTTGCTGGTTCACTGATGTACCTCATCACTTGGTAAATCAGAGTGACCTTTCCGCCAGCCACTGAAGTCTTGCAGAGAGTGGCCACCTGGTATACCTGCACGCTTCCCAACCACCCGTTGATAAGAATGCTTACGGAGCGTCTAATATGTTCGTTCCCAAACCTGTTCTGCCAGCTCATTGATTACTGCAATAAAATAATGAAACATTAACAAACTGAGGTAATATAGTAAAAGAGAGTTTATTGTAAAAATGAAGTTAAATCCATTGTAAAATCTTGACTAATATAATTTTTTAAAATGTTGCGTAATTAGGTAGGCATGCCATTTTTAAAGTGGTTGAGATGGAGACCTCAGGTGTGTTCTCCTCCGTGTTCCCCCTTGGATGTCTGCTGGCGCCCCCGTCAGATTTACTCCGCTGTCTCCTTTCTCCCCTTCCTCTGCTCTTGGGGAGCTGAGCTATGAAGACATTCCTCAGTGGACTCTCGCTCCCCAGCTGCTGCTGGTTTCAGCCAGTGAGATCCCTGGCAGATCACGGGGAGGAAGTGTTGGGCATTTATTGTCCCAGTTCCTTCCCTGTGGGATCACCTTGGACAGTCTACACCTCTTGACCAAAGTTCTTTCTCTGACAGGCATGTCCCTCTGGCTCCCACACCCCAGGTATTAAGGGTGCTTGGCTGCGTCAGCCCTGCTTACATTCTGCCTGTGCTTCCCCCTACTTCGCCCACATTTTTGCTCATAGTCCCTTTTCGGAGCCTGCCTTATGCATTTCCCGCGTATCAGCTGCCTCCTGCCAGCACGCGACTAACATGCCTGAGAAATAAAGGGCATGGGTGCGGGCATGTGAGCCCTGGATGCAAATCTCAACTCCCTCATCTTCTGTGCTATGTGGAGGAAGCCAAGCACCTATGGTACTTTTTGAAATTCCAATTTTTTTTCTTTATCAAAATTTGGATAATCATACATTCTACTAGAGAGGCACACTGCCCCAGGGAGAATCAGTTATTTATAGCTTTTTTTGTTTAATGAAGTGCCTGGCACATACTTAATGCTTATTATGTTTTGGCAAGTGAATTGATTATTTTATGAATGGAAGACAATGTTTTTCCCGGAGAGACTCACTTCCTGGTGACTTTGGCAGTCATCAATCAGATCAGCGAGTCCTCAACAGCCTTTGGGAAGAACATTTCTTGAGTGAGAACCAGACCTGCTCCATCTGGAACACGTTTCTGAGCGTCTCATCCCATTGGCTTAGCACACACTCTCAAATCAATCATGCAGACTGAAAGTCAGCGAACAAAAGGTCACGAAATGGGATCAGAAGGTAAGTATTATTTTGGTCTTAGAGCCATGTAGGTTAGGGTTTAAGAACCATCTGATGTCCTAGTCAATTAGACTAACTCTGAAACAACACATCCGCTGATTATCCTGATTATCCTACTGATACTTAAAATGTGCTATGTGACACTTACATAAGCTTATGTTGCATTTACTGCACACCAGACTTGTTTTAATTAGGTCTAACATATAGAGACCTATTACCCTCTGATGTAGTTTCCTTTCATTGTCCCCATTTTAGAGAGAAGAAAACTGAAGCATACAGAGGTTAAGTAACTTGCCTAATGTCCCATGGCCAATACATGGTGACATCAGAACCTGTACACTTACCTGCTAGCTGGTAGAGCCTGTGGCAGACAATGGTATGTGTTCACCACAACTTTTCCTTTTCCAGATCACAGAGAAAGGCTGCATTTCCTCAGCTGCTCTGCAACTAGATAGGGCCCGACAACTGAGTTCTGGTGAGCAATGTAAGCAACAGTGAAGTAACCCTCCTTCCAATCTTGACTTTTAAAAGCATCCTGTGCTGTCCAGCCGGTATTTCTCAGTGGTTGAGCATTGACCCATGCACCAAGAGGTTGCTGGTTAGATTCCCGGTCAGGACATGCCCAGGTTGTGGGCCTGATCCCCAGGCGGGGGCAAGCAGGAGGTGGCCAATCAATATTCTTCTCATCGATGTTTCTCTCTCTCCCTCTTACTTCCTCTATCTCTAAAAGCAGTGAAGGAAAAAAATAAATAAAATAAAATAAAATGAAATGAAAGCATCCTGTGCAGGGTTCCAGCCCTCTCTCTGTCTTCTGTGGCAACCTAGAAACACAGGGGTTCCCCATGGGACCACTCTGAGGCAGAGAGGCTGCCCAACCCATTTCAACCATCATATGAATAAGAAATAAACTTACTGCATTGAAGCACTTTGATGTGAGGATACATTTACTTATACATACTTTGGTCTATCCTGACTAATAAAGAAATTGGTATTTTCCATCAAACTGCTTTTAAAATAAAGCTATAATATATGGCATCGGTTTCACCGTTAGGCAACAAGATGGTCAGTGTCAGAGGCTGGGGTGTCTAGGAACCAGTTATCCATTTTCTATTTTGGAAGAGCAGCTGGAAAAAGTGTTGCCTCCAGTAACTTGCAGTTTTAGGGGAAATGTATGGACAGGATGAAGCACCAGTGTCTATTGGTTATTATTGGCTGCCTTTAGCAAGGTTATTACCAAAAAAATCAGAAAAGAACTGGTCAGTGTATAAGTAGAACTGATAGAAAGTAGAGACAGTCTAGAAATTGGGGTCTTGCGATGCTAAAAAAAAAAAAGGGAAATAATTATAGATGAGGCATTTTTTTTTTTAAGGTCTGATAAAATCTTCAGTTGAACAAGTCATCTGGAACTGCGATCAGATGAAGAAGCCAAGCGTCCCTCCTCTGGCTCCAGAAAGCCTTCAAGAAAAGGCCGGTGACGTAAGAGACGGCGGGGCAGGCATGGAGTCAGAAGCGGAGGGATACGACAAGTTGGAGAATTCTTCGAATAAAGAACCTTCTGTGTGGTTGCTGGCACCCGCGGCCAGAAGCGAGGTCAGAAGCCTACTGCTTTTCGGAGGGATTGCGCTGCTAAAGAAACCACAGCCCTGGTCTAAAAACAATTCTTTGGCTGTATGAGAACCTAACACACTCCTCAGGGCCCCCCAACTTTGGAGGGAACGAGTCAGGCTTCAAGGGGTCAGTCCCCAAAGAAGCCACGGTGTCTACCACGACATCAGACCTGGCCAAGGAGAACAGTGACAATGGCCGGTGGCCTTGTCAAACCGCCAGGTGTAATGAATGCATCCATTTAACAGCAGTATGTTACTTTAAATGATGAAAAAGCCCTTTCCACCTCACAAAGGTCGACTTGATGAAAAACAAAAAGTAAACAATAAGATTGCTATGGATGTCGCAACGGTTTAAAACACCTCATGGTAGTTGCTTCTTGGAAACTGTGGTTTCAGAAAGTCGACTTTCCTTCAGAAAGTGTCTAGTAATTGTCCACTCAGGGGAACGGAAGTTTCTGTGAATATGCTCATGATATTGGTGCAATAGGACTGATTTCTAGCCGGCGGTCTTATCCCCATGGTCTTACCATGTTGGTTTCAGTAAGCACAGCCCTGCTGACTGGGCTGAGGTATTCAGAGCAGGGTCCCCAGTAGGCAGAGTGTAAAGGAGAAATATCGCCTGCCTTACTCCTAGTCTTACTCAAATGCCTGGTAGACACATTGTTTCATATTAGAATAAGCACATTACATTGCAGATTAGATTGTGACATTTAGATGCATTTTTGAGATAAGATATGAAACTGCCAATATATTTAGTTTTGCAGCTTTGACGTCTTCAGCTGCCCTGGGATGAATCACTTGGCAGGAACAGGAATCACTTGTGAGTCTCAGTAAACTGAGAAACTGGGAGATGAGAGGGAACAGAAGGAAAGAAGGGGTGTGGGAGGCATCTTACGATTTAACAAGATGGGTATTGCCACCTCCTGATATTTATAGCTAAAATTGCACTAGTCTTTGGCCATTGGATAGAAGAACAAAATTCAGGCTTGGGACATCTAAAGATAAATGTTTTGAGTGATGATGTCTCCTGGGCAGAACAAAGGGTGTGATGACCCACTATGCCCTTTACCCTTAAATTCTTTTTCCTCTTTATTGATTTTAGAGAGAGAAAAGGAGAGGGAGAGAGAGATATAGACATCGATGAGAGAGAACATTGATTGGCCACCTCCCGCATGCCCCCCACTGGGGATCGGGTCCACAACCTGGGCATGTGCCCTGACCGGGAATGGAACTGGCGACCTCTTGGTGCATGGGTCGACGCTCAACCACTGAGCCACACCGGCAGGGCTACCCTTTTCTATTTCCCTCTCTCTTCCCATTCAGCTCTTCAATTCAATTCAAATGAACATAATTCAAAATACTATGTCTCCATACAAAGCTGTATCTATTTCTAGAAAGATGATAGAAAGAAGGAAGGAAGGAAAGAGGGAAGGGAAGGGAAGGACGCAGTGCCCTGGCCGTCGTGCTCCAAAGATGAATAAGGTGTGATCCTCGTCCTCAGCAGGACATGCCATGGCAGGAACGTGCACAGCTGAGCTGAGAGAGGGCCGTGGGAGAAACCTCGGAGGGCCTTTGGGAAGCTGGGCTGTGTGAGCTGTTTCCCTGGACGCGGGAAAGGCTGCTAAGCAGACAACGTGGAGCCACGCACCGAGGCAACACCCACAGGTCAGAGGGATGGAGCTGGTGTGGACACTTCTAGTACCTGTTAGATGTGGAGGGTGTCCCTGGCAGGGGCCGCATGGAGGGGCTGAAAATGTAGGCAGAAGCCACAGTACAAAGAACGCGTAATTATTCACCAAATATCTAGGTTTCCCAGTATGAATTTGTGGCTTTATGGTGTGGGACTATAAAAGTAAGAGTTAGTATTGGAGGCAAGAGATCTGTGACTGTATGACTGCAAAGGTTAGAAAATGATTGTCATCATGGAACAAGTGATATTTTATTCTTAACTTAAGTGAAGAATGCATATCCTGTTACATATATCACAGAAATGAGAGAGGAAGCCGGGAGTCATTTTAAAATTGCTGGGGAGTAGGTTATCCAGCCTAGAACACTCCTTCTGCCACAGAGGGACCTGAATGCTTTCAGAACCCCAAGGGATTTGACACATGGGACCTGCCGGCCAGGCTTCTGTCCAGCAGTCACAATGTCCTCTACGAGGAGGACCCTGGGCTCTCCCTCTTCCTGTCACACTCCACCCCAGGGTCACTTCACTCCAGCCCAGGGGACCCCAATTATGTCATTTTCCCTTCTCTCAGTCAGAGCAGTTGCTTCTCAAGGTTCTGTTAAAACACTTCATCATGTCGACTGTGTTTTCACACAGGGCCCCCCGAACACTCTGTCTGTCTCTACCGGAACCATTTCCTTTATGTGAAGCTGTATTTTTCCTTGACTTCTGAGAGACAGAAAAAAAGGGTAGTCTTCAGAATTCTTGAAATATCTATTTGTTCCTTTCGAGAAATGGATGAAATGTTACTAAATTTCAAACGTATTCATGACTGCTGGAGGTGTTGTGAAACAGTAATGTTTTCGGACGGTTTTTCATCTTTTCCACCATCCATCAATATGTATGTGGTACACGCAGCTAATAAGCTCAGGAAGCTGGGTTTGGAGGAGTCACGTAGAACACAAGGAGCAAAACCATGGCAGCAGCTCTGGACCTTCCGATCCTATGGTGCCGCCGAACAGAGCAGTGGCTACTAAAGCAGGCGCTGGACTGGACCGCCTGTCCAAACCCCACGGGCTGACTTTGGGGATGTTCCGTAACCTCTGTGCCTCGGTGTACTCACAGGTAACATGGAGATAACAACAATACCTGCCACGTAGGATTGATCTGTGGATTAACTTAAACCCACATATAAAATGCTGGCATAGCACTCAAGTTATGTCAGTTATTACTAATTACTCTTATTTTGATCGACAATATCCAATCTCTATTCTTCATCTTATTGTTTTAACTCTCCTTGATGGGCAAGCTTCCTGAACATATTGTCTATAAATACCATCTCTACTTCTTTGGTAGCATATTTTTCCATCAACCCAATTCTATTTTGTCTTTTGCCTTTCTTGGTACTACTGAAATTTGTGGGTTTTTGTTTGTTTGTTTCTGAATCCTCACCTGAGGATATTTTTACTTTTATCTTTCAGACAGAGAGTGATGTGAGATCCACATCAATTGGTTGTCACCTGCATGACCCCAACCAGGGCTGGGGATGAACCGCAACCGATGTACGTGCCCTTGGCAAGAATTGAACCCGGGACTCTGATCCACAGGCCGACACTATAATCACTGAGCCAAACCGGCCAGGGCCTGAGAATTGGTTTTGCTAAGTTTCTTTATGACTTCAGGTTGACAAATTTAATAGGTATTTTTTCATTGTTGCTTCTAATTAAACTCCCAGAGACATTTAATAAAGGTGACCGCTCCCTTCTTCTTGAAACCTGTCTGATTCCGTTACTACTTCTCTCACCACTCCATCACTGTGCCTTAAGAAACCCACCCCTTCCTTCCTCTCAACCTTCACAGATCAGATTAGCTCAGATCTCAGATCTGGCATAGCTGCTGTCCACACTCAACATTTGCACCCTAAACAACCTCACCCACTTCTGTATCTTCAAATGCTGTCGCCACGCCCATGACTGCTAGGACTGCCCATAAAAATTCTCTAGAAAACACCCACTGGAAGTGTCTATGTCGTATGACACAGACTCAAGTAACGTGAAATCGAAAAGTTGCCAGCACAGAAGAATTCCGAGTCCTGGAACCTGGTGTCTAGGCATCTGTAACAGGGCTTGCTGAGTTGCAGAATTCACGTCTCATATCACAGCCTGAGAGTTTCTGACAAGGCCTTTGGAATATAAGGAAACATCACTGCTCAGGACGTCTCCGGCGTGTGTTACTCACCTCGTGTGGGGTGCTGGGTACTACCACCTTTGGAGTGGATCTTGGTGAGAAACAGAAAGGAAACTTGCTCAGATGCAGCATTTGGTAGATATCGCTCGTGGTTGTTAATAAACCATTAATGAGTTTTCTTTCTTCAGCCCTTGAATTCATCCCTGATTTCTCCGATCTAATCTAAAATGTTTACTATCATGAGCCGGATGGTAAGAATGATCTAATAGTCTCTGTGGGGGGAAAGAAACAAGGACGATACAACATTCCCCTCATGTCAGAGTGGGCCAATGCTAAGCCTGGTTCCTGTCCTCTGAGGAATCGGACTCTTATGGGCACATTCCACTAACGAAAGAAAAAGAGGGATTTGTGCTCGTGGATTCAAAGGGAGGTGGATTAGAGACTAACTCCTCTTTATTGTCCTATAATCGTTGGAGAGAGCACATTTAGCAGAGAGCAAGGACTCTAAATATTTTTCCTCAAATGCCTCCTTTATATGATCTTATCTTTGTTTTGCTGATCTTGCTACTTTTCAGGGCTCATTCTGGAAGTGAGAGCAGAGACAGAAAGCAGAGGCCCACGTATCCCCGGAAAGCATCAAAATCAAAGGGGCAGTGCATGGGATTGCTGATAAATTACACAGATGATGGGGGCACGGGCAGAAACCCCAATGCCCACCAGGCATCTTTAAGAAAAACATAGTTGATTAACCATGACATTTCTGAAGTAAGCTTCTGGAAGACCTGGGATGCAGAAAATAATCAAGTGTGACAAAGTTTCAAAGAGTGCATCCTTGGAAACTTCTAAGGTGCAGTGGGTGGCCCAGCTCTTCCTGCTTCCTGCCACCCAGTATTTCCCACATTATCATTTACCAGGAGAAGCAGGTGCAGCTGAGGCCTTCCAGTAGGAGTATGATGAGAACTGTTTAAGACCGAAGCTGGACAACATACCTGATGGGTTTCTTCCAGAATAAATATTTCCGGGAGCTGGGACACCAGTCAGGGTGTCAGTTTTCTGGTTGAGGTGGACTCTATTCAATTTGATGGGAAGGAGACTCACTAAGGCTTAACCAAGGACTCCTTATGGGCCCTGAGCACATAAGCCCCAATGAGGGTGGGTTTACATCCAGAACTTTTCACAAAATAACATGAAACTGCCTTTTACACTTTATCACTTGGTGTGAATGGAAGGAGCCATATTAAGAGTAGAGGAACTAAGGACCTATAATCCCAATAGCTATATGGTAAATATACTTCTGCAAAGGGTGAGAATATTTTTCAATTATGGCTAGAAATTTCCAGGACACAAAAGGCCATACAGATTATGTTAATGCAAGAGTGTTGCAGAATCTCAAGCATGTGCATTATTTGGGAGTGATTGCTAACCATTTGACAGTAAAGATTTCTAGTACAAGGAGTTTGCACTCCAGGACCGAGGTATCATATAATTTCTGTTCAGGAGGAACTGGGGGCTTAATTGTGGTGATCAGAGGAACACATCCTTTGCTCTTGTAGAATTTCACCCTGCAAACATTATCTTGATAATTCACAGAAGCATGAACCAGTGAGGACAGAACATTAATGCATATAGAGCTACTGAATTATTGGACATGTAAGAAGGAGGTAAACTTATAACACACCTTTTGGAAAGAGAAGCAGTAGTATAGTGTCCTATCTTGTCCCCTTATCATCAATAAGGAAAAAAGAGTTTAGGTAGTTTTTCCTTTGCACTTTCGAAGGTGGAGACACAAACATATATTTACCCCGGTGGTAGCTTTTTATAAGGTCTCTCTATGCAAGGGTGTCTCGTATTAGGAAACACAGAAGAAATATTTGCAAGTATCTAAAAAAAACTGTTTTTGATATCTCAAAATGTGTTTTTGGATATATCAATTGATTTCTCTCTTCTTTCTCAAATATAGAGATCAAAATTGAAAATAGCTTCCTGTTTGTTGATCCTATTCTTTAAGTCCTAAAGTCCTTCAGGGCAAAAACAAAGTCCCTGTTCTGTGGAACTTTGGGCTTGTAAGTGTCAATACAAAAATCCTTCATCCATCCTGGAGGTTGTGTCCCTGAATAAGTATCAAGGTCAGCAAAATAAAAGATAAGATTATATAAAACAGAGGATTTGGGGAAAAAACATTTTAAGACATAAACATTTCCCAAAAGCACTCACTTCCAAAACGTATCTGCTCTTCCTCATAAGCTTTTTCCAGAACAACCTTCTCCAAGTGGATTTAGGAACTACCCATGTGAAATTGTGATCTCTTAGGGAAGAGTCTCCTATAATTCTGTATTGTGTCAACTCTATATCTTTGTAAAAATATTCACCTAGACTTTTGGGTTTAAATCGAATGGGATTTGCAATTATGTCTCCCCTTGCTTTATTTTTTCAAGACTTGGAAAGTGCCTGGGTTTTTTCCACATCACAGCAGAGCTTATGGAAACTCCTCCCTGGGACTACTCGTCTACCAGTATAGCAAGGGGTGGACTGTAGCCCGTCCTTTTCTCCATCCCTCTCCCAAAGGCCCATCAACCAGGTTTACATGCAGTAAGGCTTAACTATTGATCAATTAGTCTGATTAAGTGCTCTAAACTGAAAATGCACATGTCAAAGGTTGACATAGTTTTAAAATTGTATGGACCCACATTAATCTGCATCCTCTCCCAGTTGTAGACACCAACGGGGAGATTAATACAGGGTTGCTACCCTCACATTTAAATAGATTATCGAATGTCTGAAGCACTTCTCCTCTCTTCCTCCTACCTGTCCATATTTTATTATAAAAAATGGCCATCTATGGCAAATCTGGGTTTCACTGAATATCACGTATAGGTCACCAGGAAAACATAAGGCAAGGGAACATTTGGCAGGTGTCAAAGCTCACTCATGAACAAGCACAAGAAGGTATTCTCTCCAGTGAGGAAGTGGTGTGGTGAGCATACACAGTGATATGAGAACTTTTTGTTCACACCAAGAGTCAGTGAAAATGCATGTCTATATGCACTTGAAATGTAGCAGTGCCGTTCTTTAAGACAGGGTGACGTGGTACTCTTACAAAAAATTCCCTTGTCCAACTTATTTCAGTGTATCTTTGAAGAGCAGCTATGTTGAAGAGGAAGGAGGTGCAGATGTAGAATAGTTCATAGACTCCATTGCTGGTGATAGGTTAAATCTTGGGTCTCAGGTAGGCGTGATGTTCATTGAACCTGAGGGGAGTTCTGCCCACAAGTCTAGAAACCTTGTCCATTGTGTCTCCATCCCTTATCATGCTGTCTCTTAACACATATTAAATGGTGTATAAATACACCTGATGCATCAATGAGGTAATGAACTCTACTGTCCACCTAAGCCAGTTGTTCACCCAGTAGGCTTCATGCACTTGAACCCTAATTTTGACTTCATTCTCCCACGGACACCTGCCCTGAGCCCTCTAGTGGGGCCTTACCAACTTCTTAACAGCCTCTTCCTTGGGGCTTGAACCCCATCTGCCATGTACCCCTCCTAATAAATAGATGATTTATGATTTAGATGCCCCCCATGACTTTGATTACTATTCATACTTGACATCTATGCCTCTCATGTCTTTATCATTTTAAAATTTGAATTCAATGGATGTGGGCCATACCATCTAGGTTTATTTTAGCAGAATATATCAAACCGGACAGCCACCTAGGGAACCAGTCCCATAGTGAGGACAGCATTCCCTACCCGACTTTACTGTTACTAGTAGCCTGCCCCAGCTTCTCTGCGGGCCAGACCTCTCAGCATTATCAATAACAAGAGGCAGGACAATGGGTAGAAATTGGAGAGAAACTCAACTCTAAGGAAAAACTTTCTAATGAGCTTAGAAATTACCCAAAACATTCAAATATAGACTGCATGACCCTTTGTTAGGGGTGCAGTAAAAGAACATCCAATATTTATGAAAAGATTCATGAGTACAACATCTGTGGCAAATTCTTCCTTTTCTTTCGTCACCGTTCAAAGTGACATGACTTCTTTTCCCCCTTCAATTTTAAGGGACTTCGCTAGACCATGAAGGTCTTGTGATCTCAAAGTGCTACAAGTCAATGGTTTTATTTTTGAATTTATAAATAGTTACTTTTTATGTGATAAATATAGATTCAGAGGAATCTTTTAAAAAAGTATAGATGGCTTGAGAATCAATCCTACCCTGGTATGAGCCCAGATCTAATTCACAGCAGCAGCACAATGCTTGGCCATTTATTTACTGTCCAGAATATGAATATTTTATCTTGAAAAGAGGATAAAAATTTACCTTTACACACACACACACACACACACACACACACACACACACACTGTATACATATATACACATTTTTTACTTAGGTAATTTTTTTATATATCTTTTTTTTTTTTTTTTATCCTCACCCGAGGACATCTTTCCATTTTTTGTTCAGATAGAGTGGGAGGAAGAGAGAGAGAGAAACATCAACATGAAAGGGACACATCAAGTGGTCACTCGCACGACCCAACCAGGGCCAGGGACAAACTGCAACCGAGGCACGTGGCCCCAGCAGGAACCGAACTCGGATCTCTCTGGACTGCAGGCCAACGCTCTAACCGCTGAGCCAAACCGGCCAGGGCTTTTTATATATATTAAAATATGGCTTTTCAACATGTAGCAGTAGCAATGGCTTCTTTATTATACCTGTATAACGTTTCTGGCCTCCTTAAATGTTTACACCTTTAATTGCCACAACTCGGTGAAGAGGATCTGTGCAGATTAAGCAAACAAGGTTTAGAGTGTGGGAAGTATTTCCCTGCAGGGCAGCAAGTGGCACAGCTGGCACTGAGATCCAAGGCAGTCAGGACACCAGACCTAGACTTTGAATTTCAAAGTGATGCACTCAAACCTGTGCCTCCCCGTGTGGAATCCAGCCTTGGTTCTCTGCATGCTGTCTCCATCTGTGGTCAATGCAGTGGGTGCTGCTATTTAGCTAACCTTTCCTATTCCACAGACATTTTATTGTTTCAAGAAATGAAATCTAGAGAGGTGAAAATTAATTTATTAACCATCAAAGCAACTCATATTTGGGTAATGCAGATCTAAGTAGGAATTAAAAAATACGCTAAAAAACAATTCTGGCCATTTTTATGGGTGAGTCGTCCAAAGTATAATCAATGATGGTTATATCTGTCTCAACTGTTATATCTTTCCACGGTGTTTGAGCTAGGACTTTGGGCATAAGCTTTTCCCTCTTGTGTGGTTATAGAATATGCCTCTTTGATAAGGCAGTGTTGTGAGATTGTGAAAAAATTTTTTAAATTTTCTTCCCCTGGAAACTTTATGTCATCCTTGGGAAGTGACTAGATATGTTTCTGAAAGGTTGAGTATAAATTCAACTTTTGAGAATAAAATCAATTTTAAATGCCAGTTATTTAAGGGAATACTTTAGTGAATTCTTTTATGGGACAAATAATTACAGGCTCATTTTTATTTGGGACAAATTTTGATTTTTATATGTCTACTTTGCTTTTCCTATATCTGTAGTTGTCTGCAAAGTTGTACTAAGTCACCTCCCCAATAATGATGCCATGGTCAGACATTTGTGAATGAAGAAGTAAACCAGTGAACCCCGTGTTTGTAAGGCAAGTTTCCGAATCCCCAGAATCTCTGGTCACGGACCCTAATCTTTAACTGTGGAAAGTAATCAAGGCACATTGTTTGAGCCTCTGCCCCGAGGGGATGTGGATGCTCTTCTAGTTGATATAAGAGCAGTGAACAGAGGCAGCAGAGAACAGACTTGGCTGTTCCGAGCTGCAGGCTGGGGTCCTGCTTTCTCTCAAATGACTTAATTTTGGTCAATTGCACAGCTTCCCGGGGCCTCAGTTTACTCGTCGGGAAAATGGGTGACAATGTCTGCCCTTCGTACTTCACAAAGTTTATCAAAATCACGTGCAATATGATAGGGAAAGGCGTTTATCTTGTGAAGCGCAAAGCAAGGTTCATAATAACAAATCTAATTAAGTCTGTGGTACCTTCAAAATTTCTCCCAGGACAGGTGGAAGGATAAATCCTTTGAAGCTCTGTCATCTTTGGAAGTGTTGGCAGAAAAGACGCACCGTGGATTAAAGTGTCATTATTATTATAATGATCATAATCGAAGTAGGAATAGCACTTCTAGTACACATGAAAATATCCATTCTTAGGGTCTTAGAACAAATCAAAATATAAATCCCAGCCGAGGTCTTAGGCAAGGCTTACTGTCCATTCCCTCTCTGCTCTCTTCTTCCCCTCCAAGTGCTCCTCGATCCTGGTGCCGCATGCTCTTGGCTGGCATTCTCCCCAAAGATACTGGCTCTGATACGGTGTTCTCTTTGCAATTTTTATTAAACTGCCCTGCCTTCAAAATATCATATGCCACAGTCTCAAAAGTCTGAAAAAGTAACCAGTTAATTAACTTGATGAGAGGCAAACGCTGAAGAAAGTCCTGTGATGGAGCTGAACTGAACGAGGTATTAATGGGAGAGCTTGACTTTGATGTCACTGTATCCTAATGACATTCGATATCGTTCGAACCTTTAGAACTCTTCCCAAGAGGTGAGAAATGGAAAGGTCATGATTTTGGCTGGCAGACTGTTTTGTATAGCTTAAAATTCGGGTTAAAAATTGATTAGATGCCAACTTTGAAAAATATAAAGATATCTTCTAACGTTCCAGCTCCCCGATTGTTCTTGACATATCAGAACACGTAGTGACACTGGGTCGTCCATGGCAAAAACAGCAGCCACTGAGGAGTAGCTGGTTCCTTTAGACGGGCAAGCTGCCTGCAGTGTGCTAGGATCCCCACCCGTTCCACCTCATTTATTTATGTCATCTGCATGGCCCCTGTAGTACTTGGGTTTGTGACCCTCGTTAAACCCCAGAAATAACCTAATTAAATCCTATCTCATAACCAGTTAGTCATGGGTGAAATCATGAACAGATGGTTTAAGGTGAACATATGTTGTTGATCTGTTTCTCTAAGTTCATTAACCATTTTGCCAGCATTTTAAACACTCTGATCACATGTCACAAGCTCTATATGCGGAGCAGCAGTTCGAAGGGGGATCATCTAGAGTTGTGTGGAAGGGTTTATTTTTAGATTCCAAATGAAAGCTGCTTAGAGGTTTGATCTGTAGTTCAAAGTAGAATTTCACCAGCTCAGTAAATGTGAGTCCTAGGCATGTTCCAAACTCCACGCCTGACACATTCCTGTGATGTCAGAGGACTGGAAAGGCATCTCTGTGGTGGTGTTGTGACAACATACCGTTGTGGGAAGTAAAGGGCCTGCCACCGAATGTCACCGTGAGTGATGCATCAGAGGCAGGGAGGAGGGGACTTGGAGACTTGGTGCTGGCAGCACCTGGAAGCTTCCACAGCTTTGGGAAGGCTTCACAAACCCATTCATCATTCCCCATGCCTAAGGGAGGAACGCTGATACGAGTCAACCAAAGACAAAGAAAAATGCAGCCATGTTGATAGCAGGGAGACATTTAACAGGAGGGTTATAAATCACATTGTTTGGGGACAAACCCTTTCTTTTTTATTCTTTTTAATTTCTAAGGCTCTCTATTCCTGAAACCAGAGAGTTGATGATCTCAGGGTCTACAGGAGGGTGGCCAGAGTTACAGCCTCATCGACGTTCTTCAGTGAAGACTCTGGATCCAAAGCACAAGAGGAGTCTGTGTGGCCCCATATGGTCTGGATCAGGTCACTGGCTACAAGTCCCTCATTCAGAGGTTGGGATTGAAGTGTCCCTATGTCTGTGCAAACAAGAGGACCTTGCACGTGTGGGTATGGCTATACTGACCAAAGAACTAGGGATCTAGGATTCAAACACAGATAATATCATGGAATTTCTGGAAAACGGAAGACCTTCCCATATGTCTAACTTTGGGCAGGGGCAGATTATCCCAGTGCTCACCAACCAGCTGTCCCACTTCTTCACTGGGCTGGGGAGAGAGCAGTGCAGGGCTCCAGGGCCGGGGTGGGGGGGGCACAGCAAATGCCAAGGGAACATTTCATCTGAGTCATAAATGACCACTTCCTGCACAACTGACTCTTCAAACTCTCTTGATAACCATGTAACTTGGTGAGCTGTTGGCTCAACACTATACCATGTAGGAAAATTTTAAAATTGTCACTGAAGAACATGGTGATGGAGATTCCAACTGTTTAGCATTTCCCACTGTCCTGAGTCAGGAAAAAATTTAGTGTGACCAGGAAGAAAAGGATGGATAAATAAAACAGCAATAGTAGTCACAGGGAATAACCAACGTGGGGCATGAGGGAAGTTACTTTTTTTTTTTCTTTATTGATTTTAGAGAGAGAGGAAGGGAGAGAGAGAGATAGAAATATCGATGAGAGAGAACATTGACTGGCTGCCTCCTGCATGCCCCCCACTGGGGATCAGGCCCACAATCTGGGCATGTGCCCTGATGGGGAATCGAACCAGCGACCTCTTGGTGCATGAGTCGATGCTCAACCACTAAGCCACACCGGCCAGGCTACTTTTTCTTCTTGACAAACTCACAGACAAAATACATGGTAAGATGGCATTCCGTGTCATTCCATCTGCCTGAGCTCAGCATTTCTACACAGTCCTCGTGACCATAGGGGTCACTGGGCTCCCCCTCCTTCCAGTTGCTGTAGTTCTGCAGTGGGGTGTTGTCCGTGAACACATACTGCCCCTCCCTCTCAAGGTCATTCACCCCAATGAAGACCCGGAAGAAGCCACTCTTGGCGACATAGTCCGCGATGAGTGTGTTGGCAGCTTCGTCCTTGGGCATGGCTAGCATGCCACCCCGGATCCGGCAGTGGGTCAGGGATTCCCTGTAGCTCTTCTCCTCCTGCACAATGTAGTAGAATTTCTCGTCCGTTTCCCTAATCCCTGCTATGACTTTGCAGAGAGGAAGAGTGTAATTATGTATCTCACAAAGAGAAAAGGCAAGTATAGAATATTTTTGGATACAAATTAATTTCTTCAAGATTCTACAATTATTTTGCAAGGCCCTATGATGAGGTTGGCACTGGTTTAATATTTTCTCTACCTTTTTAGTTATCAAATGGAGGAAGAACTCCTACCCTGGTCCTCCCGGTCATTCTTTTTTAACTTCCCACAGAACTGCTGAGAGCTATTTTGATACTGACTTGTTATACGAACTGCCACCCAGCTCATCTCAGATGATTCTTCCCATCCTAGTTCGTGCTTTTTGCCAAATTTCCAGTCCCATGAGCATGTGTTTCTCTCTTCCATTTCCATGCTTTTATGCCTGGGAATTCTTCTCCCTGCTTCTGTACCCAGAACACTTCTGCTCACCCTTTAGACCTCAGTGGAAGTGCTTTATCCCTAGACGCCTTTCCTGAACCGACTCTGGGGACTCTTGTTCTCTCTGCTTCAACTTTCTAGTACTCAACCCATCCCAGTCCAACTGGCTGCGTCTCTTCTACTAAACTGTGAACATCTTGAGAACAAGGACCATGCCTTTGCCACTCTGTAGCCTTGAAAAGGATGATAGAAGCTTACTGAACTGGTGGGAATAATTCAGTGTCCACCTTGGGCCAGATTCCTGGGCTGTGAACATGTACATCTATTGAGATGGTCTCTACTTCACTCCAGGTACATGAAATAGACTGAGCGAGATTTAAAACAGAATCGTGGCTTAGGATTATTTTGAGCTCACTGTGTGATATATATGTTTTGGGCTTCAGGGGCATCTACATATAAGTTTTAGGGTATCTAAATTAAAATTCACAAAGAAATCGGCGATCACGCCAATGTTAACAACTACTGCTGTATGTTGAACCTCTGGGGTCCGGTTTATTCATCAGCGTCCAAGTCACATCAGAG
Source organism: Molossus molossus (assembly GCF_014108415.1). NCBI lineage: Eukaryota > Metazoa > Chordata > Mammalia > Chiroptera > Molossidae > Molossus > Molossus molossus. The sequence continues at coordinate 59,656,035 of NW_023425351.1, read as the reverse complement.
ATAGCATCCTGTGTGCAGGTTATAAGCAGAACTATAACTAAGGCTGTTACTTAGTATCGAGCATTCCCTGGGCCTCTAGTCTTATAAGATGAGGATGAACACAAGGTGGCATCTGCGTGCTTCCAACAATGTACAACAAACACAGCTGGATGGCAGTAAGTGGAAGTCCAACAGAACGAGACCAATTACAGGACTAATAAGAGTTTCCTCATTCTTACTGTCCCAGAAGAGAACGCATAAGCCCCACTTAAGGGCTTAACTGTTAACAGCGAACAAGGGATAACAAAACAATGACCACTCGAAAAGTTGCAAATTTAAAGAAACACACAACGTCCCTGTTGATTTGGACTGAGGGTAGAGCATTGGTGAAGCCTGTATTCAAACCCCTGCTCCCCAGTTCATTAGCTCTGCCACTATGGGCAAGGTCGTCTCTCTAAGCTTCACCTAAATCACTGATCCCCAGCACTTGCAACGTAACTAGCACTATTCCAAGGACTCAAGAAAACAACTCTTGTTTTTATTATTACTTCTATTTTTTTTAGATGATAGCTCTGTTTGAGTTTTGCTGTCCTTTTTTACTCTTAAAAATTTTTTTTTTTCCGCCCTGGCCGGTTTGGCTCAGCGGTTGGAGCGTCGGCCTGCGGTACAGAGAAAAAAAATTTTTTTTCCTCTGTTGATTTTAGAGAGGAAGGGAGAGGGAGAGGGAGATAGAAACATCGATGAGAGAGAACATCGATTGGTTGCCTCCAGCACAGCCCCCCACTGGGGATTTTGCCCACAACCTGGGCATGTGCCTTGATAGGGAATCGAACTGGCAACCCCTTGGTACATGGGTCGATACTCAACTCCCGAGCCACACAGGCCAGGCGCCCCTTTTTATTCTTACAGCATGGCCAAGCTTTGACTTTTTCACCGTTCCCTCCTCCAGACAGTAACTCCCCCCCCCCCAATGGTCAATGCAATATGCACAGATATGTACGTAGTGGCTTGAAGCGCCCTGGAGTTGGAGTGAATAATTGGTATGTTGAGAGACCTCTAAGCTGGTGATACTATCTCAGTAGTACTTTGCCCAACCCAAGGTATTTGCTGCTGGAAATACTGGAATTGTAATGTTAAAAGAGACTCAATAAATAGCACAAATCCAAAGAGAATATACTCACCATTCTTGACGAACTTCATAGATGCCTTGAGGCGGGCCACACTGATGTCCAGCTGTCCAACGACTTTTCGGTATCTCCCACAATCGCAGACAGTGCCTTTGAAACGACAAAAACTGTGAATTCGCCTGGAAACGTGCTGAGCCGTTGAAAGGAGCCATGACACTCTCCCTAAGATGTACTATCTTTTCCTAGTCACTGTGTTTCTCTGTGAGCAGCTATACGTTTAAACTCTTATTAAAAAGAAGGTTTCCTTTTTTGGTTCCATATGCACTTTTGCAGTATTTGTTCTAGTTCTGTGAACTAGGTCATTGGTATTTTGACGGGGATTGCATTGAATCTATAGATTGCTTTGGGTAATACGGACATTTTAACAATGTTATTCTTTCAATCCATGAACAAGGTATGTGGTTCCACTTTTTTATATCTTCCTCTATTTCTTTTTACAATGTCCTGTAGTTTTTTGCAAATAGGTCCTTTGCTTTTTTGGTTAAGTTTATTCCTAGGTGTCTTAGTTTTTTTGCCTCAATGGTAAATGGGATTGCTCTTTTAGTTTCTCTTTCTGTGGGTTCATTATAGGTGTATGTGAATGCCAAATTACACTGCCTTTAGGAATTCAGAATATACCTTTTGAAATATTTCGAGTAAGTTAAAACACAGTTCGAATCCATGTTTTTAAAAAGAAGAGGGAATATGACCAGCCACGGCACACCTGCTGTGGACCGCTTGGCATTTCTGTTGAATGCAGGACATGACTCTCCAGTTGCAGAATAAAATCTTTGCCGCTTTCTTAAAACGCATTCCTGGCCAGCCTTCTCTCCCATTACTGCAATGCTCACCCGCTCACACAACTCTCCAAGGGAGGAGAAACCTTTCCTGATGAAATCAAATGTAATGATGATGACCCACTGGGAGTGTAGCTTGAATGTTTTGAGGACTAAGTTTAACTCCTGTGAACAGCTCCAACTTATCATTTCAAGAACCAGTTGTCACATGTGTGGGTTAATTACAATTTTAATTTCTGCCATTCATTCCCCTATGCTCGTTGACATTTTCAATCACCTACTGATACTCTGACAGAGAAGGAATTGGAAGGAAAATGATGTGACATTCAAACGATCCTGTTCTTTTCTGTTTGGTGGCTGCTTCATGTAAACATTTTCGTCTGCTTTTTTCTTAGGTGATTGAAAAATAAAAAGAAATTTATTAGCCAAAAGGAGGGAAAGTTGTGGCTTGATTTCTCCATATTCTCAGTTAAATATAAGGAATTTTAAACAGTTCTTAGAATTAGTCTTTACCTTTGCAGACAGAAACAAGTGAAACCCCCCTCCCCCGGCCCCCCAAATGTACTTCTTTCCCCCCATATAGCACTGGGAATAATACTCTCCTACTTGGGGAGAATGTCCATGGCCATTGAAGGCATGTCCCGTACCCACGGGGTCTTTCTGGATTAGGTCAGTTTGCTTCTGGCAAACTGCTGGCCCTACGTGGTTGAGATGCTGGTGGAATGCGCGGCATGTGTCCCGTCCTGCTGAGGCACTGTGATTTCCTCCTGCTCCCCGATGCTGGGCATGCTTCCTCACAGCAAGCATGACGGGTGGAATGTGCCATCACCCCCTCCCAGGGCTTGGAAAGTCACCCGCAAAGAGAGAGGAAAGTTCCCTTCTTTCTTTTCCTCTACCCGGAGTAAAATAAAGTTTGGTACGCCGAAAAGATTCTTGTCTTTTCCTGCATAAAACAATTACTCTAGTTTTGAGATAAATACGTTGGAATAATACCGGACACTTAGGAGAAAGGTTCGCAATCATTACCTGCTTTGCCTTTTCCTCCAAGAATCCCAGGCAAGCCCTTTTCCCCTTTGTCTCCTGAGTAGAAACAATAGCCAAGAAAAGAACAATTACATGAATGCATCATTTCAGACTGACAAGACCTCGTGCGGCTGAAATCAGAGGAAACCGTTTTAAAATTAATTTGCAATATCTCCCACCAGCATTCCTTGGTTTTCTATGAATAATTTGATTTGGAGTTGGCTGCTCAGATACCGCTAATCCGACAAGTCACAATTGATTTAGATTGAATGAGAAGTCCAGTGGGATGTGTAGGAAACATTTACATTTTGTCACCTATCTTCCACACATGTTTACAGTGTGCCTTCTGAGCTAACGCAATTCTCTGCATGTTCTTCATTTTTAAAGTATCATTGTTTCGGGTACCTGGATCCACTGATTGACACCTTGCATCTCTACTTACATGCACCAAGGTTCTTCCATGCGGCTTTGCCCTTAGGTTTCAAAAACATGTATTGTGCTTCTTCAACTTCAACGAATATTTACTCTTTACTTACTCTGTGTGGGACAAAATGCTTGGTATTTTGAAAGGCTAGAGAGAGATAAATTTAAACTTCTGACTTGAAAGAGTTCATACATTTTCTGAAGAGAGGTGATATATGCAAATATCTATAAAGTAGTCAAATATATGAAAATGTCAACCTTGATAATTTTCCCTTCTGCTTTTCTTTGTGTGTGACCATTTTCTTATTTAGTCAGAGACATCTACAAAGTAATTCTCAGAGAATCAGAATGAATAAATGAAACAGCGAGAAAAGATTGTTGATTTTTTTTTTTAACTTCAAAATAAGCTCTTAAGGCCACATCAGATGCAGTCACTGAAAGCAAGCGCCTTTGATTTTCAGGAGGAAATGTTTAGCTGAAATTCTTGAGAATAAAAAGAGAAGAACCTGATAGAAGTAAAATAGGGTTTGTGCTTCAAAGGTGGTCTGGAAACAGAAGGAGGAAGGACTCAGGAGGGATAAATGCAGGATGAAGATCATCCGGTCTGGGGAGGAGTCTGTGTCTCACCCCTTTGGGCATTTGGTGTGCCAGGGAGTTGGGTCTGTGACCCGAGGAGTCATGGGAGGGGAGACAGAGTCAGCCTTGAGGTTCTGCCTGACCCCACCCCTTGCCACCGAAAGGGACGAAGATGGGAACCTTTCCAAAACCCACAGAGTGTCCACTGCTGGCTGCCATTAGCTATTCTCTTCACCACTATCTGCTTAGTGTTTTTTAAAAGAAGTTAATAATATATATTTATTTAATGCTTATATCCAAAATGTTGTCATTTCAATAAGAAGTCAATATTAACATATTAATGGGTATTTTACTTTTTTTGGTATTACGTCTTCCGAGTTTGATATGCACTTTTCACTCACCGCACATGTCAGATTGGGCTAGCCGTATTTCAAGTGCTCCAATATCATGTCACTAGCAACCGTGGCACTGGGCACCTCTGCTGAGTGCTTTTTATTAATAGTCCTGTACATACTGACTATTGATCGTCCAGAAAGGCACACCTGCTGGGGCCGCACGGAGCTGCCGGGTCTTTCTGAATCGACCGACATGGACATTTCTGTACAGCGAGGCCGGCTGTGGAGGAGCCCGCCAAACAGAAGGGGAGGTCTGTGAAACCCGGAATGCAGTGTATGTATGTGGGAGGGCACCTCGGAACTTGTACGTGGAAGAAATGAGATATGGTGAAACCTATGACAACAGGATGCTGCTAACGTTGTGAGAAAGGCCTTGCCCAGAGATAACACGCTCTGGGCGGGAGCTGGAAGAGAGGGTGCCCAGCTGGAGGAAGCAGGAAGGCCGTCCCCGGGAGATGGCGCGGGAACTTGGTTACAAAGACTTCAGCAGGTGAAGATGGGAGCAAGGTAGGAGGTATAGGTGGGAAAAAGCATGGGGATATGCCAAGCACCCTGATGAGGAAGATTGACCTACTCGGACCTAAGTCGTGTCCTGCAAATTCCTCATTCTTTATATTTAAATGGAAAGAAAAGCATAGGTTTGGAGAATATATTAATGAAAAAAAAAAAGAAATACAGATTTGCTAAGTGTCGATCATTTGCCAAGTACTGTTTTGGATACTTTATAGATGTCATCATATTAGACCCAATGAGGTAGATACACTTATTGTCTGTATTCTACCACTGCAGAAATTGAGGATCTGAGAGGCAAAGGAAGTTGCTCAAGGACATCCATCTATTCAGCAGCACTCGGTGCTGAAGCCCAGCCACTTCTGACTCCCCAGGTCACGGTGCTTCCGAATGAGTTAACCAATGTTTTCATGAAAGGCACCAAAGTATTTGAAAACTATTACCAAACGTTGTAAGGAATACCAGTCTTTAGCACCACCGAAAACAATATGGGCTTGAAAGATCATATGAATATGGTTTAATATTTTAAAATAGTGTATTTTCTTTATACATAAATCCCTTTCAATTTAACATGGGCTGAAAATTGATCCTAGTTCTGCGCTAAGCCCAAATATGAACATACAAGAAGCATAAGCACAATATGTGCTTTGAAAAAAATTATTGTTATTATTATTATTTTAAGAAAAACAAAGCACACATCAGCGACCACGGAGATGGGACACTATCACCATCATGAACTAAGAGAGTGAAATAAAGAAGATGCCTGGTAGGAATCTGGAGATGCCTGGTGGATCAGAGCAGAGAAGGCTTCACCGAAGGGAGAGCTTCTAGCTAAATCTTAATAGCATGGAAAACAGATTCCTGAATTGATCATTTGCTTTTTTTTTTTTTCTGAGATGATATAAGCACTGTGATGAGTTTCCACTATTTCGACATAAATTCTTTTCCTTTTTCGCAGATGGAAAAGGCAAAACAGTGGGTGGGGTGGAGTGAAAGACCAGAAAGGCTCGAACAGCCAGGACTTAGCTCTCGGCCCTGTCACTTTTAGCTACACGTGGACAGCCCACTGAATTTCTTTAGGCTTCCAATTCTGATGTTTAAAGAGGAAATGGTGGTACCTAATATCTAAGATCATGAAAGAGGATAGATTAGCTAATGTCACTTTATCGTGGGATTATCTCTGCGCTGGACTCACACAAGATGCTCAACCAATGTTAGCTTCTGCCTCCTAAACCGAGTCGTGCTAAAGGTAAGTACACCGCGTACTTAGCCAGTTAGTGGAGGATGTGAATGTACAATGTCTATTTCCCCCGAACAAATTCTGGTTAAAGCCATGTACATAGACTTATTTTGGTCCATGACTGGGAACATGTTTGTAATAACTGTCTTTTTATTTTTTATTTTTTTTTTATCCTCACCCAAGGATATTTTTCCATTTTTTGTACAGATAGAGTGGGAGGGAGAGAGAGGAAGGGAGAGAGAGAGAGAAACATCGATGTGAAGGGACACATCGAGTGGCTGCCACCCGCACGACCAACCAGGGCCAGGGACAAACTGCAACCGAAGTATGTGCCCTTAGCGGGAACCGAACCCGGGTCTCTCCAGACCGCAGGCCGACACTCTAACCGCTGAGCCAAACTGGCCAGGGCTGTAATAACTGTCTTAAAATGGAAGATTTGGAAGCTGCACTTAAACAAATAAAAATCATAATGCTTTCATTGTGAAAGGATATTGACCTCAAGTAAAAACGTGTATTTTGCTCTGAGATCTAATTTACCTGTACTAAATTATTCTTTCTTATTCATGAAATAAAATATTGATATCCAGAAAGCTACCTGTCCATGCAAGTGACATTAAGGTCAGTCCAGAAAGTTGAGATTAATCTGAGTCAGTGAAAAATTTAGAAGGGCCATTGACAAAATGAGGACAATAAATTTCAAAGTACAGATTAAAAATGAAATTAATCCAGGTGAGCCAGAACAGTGAACCTCCATTTTTTTTGAAATTTCAGGACATGCTCATAAATTTTGATGGCACATCTCTGGAGGAGAAAGAAATCTTAGTCAGTGGTGGAAATTGATGTTAAAGGAAAGTGGTACTTAGAAAAATAAAGCATAGAAAAGAGGGCTGCATTATTAGAAACAATATATTTGCCATTCATTTATTCATCCTTAATGCAACAAACATTTAGAAAGCTTCTATTATATACTAGGCATTAGGATAAAATGATTGAAAAGTAGGGTGCCTGCCTACAGCTTATATTTACTTAAGCAAATTGACCTAATAAATCTTGTATTCATTTGTTTCCTCTAGAAGTTCAGTTTGCAGGACAAAGCAGGCAAGCCAATAAGCCAGGACCATGAACGGAGTGATGGGGGAACGCGTGAGGTGTTTCTGCATCTGAGTGTGAATGAGGAACTGTCCTGAAGAAGATAAGGTGAGTTTATTCTATCATTTCCAGAGTTACTCTTCCAACAGTTGTGGAAGTTCATCTACTCTGACACCCAGAAAATCATTCTAAAACTCTTGACCTCTCCTTGTCTCTCTCATCTACCAGCCTCCTAAATTACCTAGTCTTAATCTATAAAAGGATTAAGACATCCATCCTATCTCTCTTAGTTGGAGTCGCATCTAGATTCGACGTATTTAAATCTAGGGTCATGCAACACCTTGACTAACTCACTGAGGAATGAAGTTCTTGAATTCTGGATGTGGTCATGGCAGCGACATACCCCCCCCCCTCACTTCTGCCCATTCCAGGGCGATACTGGGGATCTTCACCTCAGCTAATATGGCTGCATCTCAGAAATCTTGATGTCCAACATTTTTGGCTCCACCTTTCCATCCTTTAACCACTTGTTGAATGAAGCTGATAGTCAGGAGCAGATCCATGACGGATTTTATCTGAAACTTATACAATTTGAGGAGCCCTCATTAAGAAAAATGATACCAAAGGCCCTGGCCAGGTAACTTAATTGGTTAGTGCATCATCCTGATACACCAAGGTTGCAGGTTCAATCCCCGGTCAGAGAACATACAAGAATCAACCAATGAATGTTTAAATAAGTGGAACAACATCTCTCTCTCTCTCTCAAATCAATAAAATTAAAAAAAATAATATCAATTGTAAATAGAAAAGTGTTTATAAAAACGAATACTTATAAAAAAAGAAATAAAAACAAATCACTAAAGTTTAAAAATAGACAAATACCACATTATAACATTTTAATTAATAAATAAATTCTGTGTCTTTATAATTTTTTCCCCATACATTATGGGCAGCATATGTTTGGCTGAGTTCATGAATATACAATTGAGCTAGCACTATTTATTGAGAAGCTTTCCATTTTCCATTGCAAAGCAATGCCATCTTTGCATACATCAAGTTCGGGAGTCTGTTTCTGTATGCTCTAATCTTTTCCACTGATCTATTTGTCTCTGCATTAAATCAATACCATCTTCATAGTTGTAGCTCTATTTATTATTATTATTATTATCCTCACCTGAGGATATTTTTCCATTGATTAAATTTAGATAGAGTGGGAAGGAAGAAGGAAAGGAGAGAGAGAGAGAGAAAGACATCAATGTGAGAGAGACACATTGTTTGGTTGCCTCCTGAATGACCCTGACCAAGGCCGGGGATTAAACCCACAACCATGTACATGCCCTTGACTGGGAATCAAACCTGTGTTTCTTGAGTTCATGGGTTGACGCTTTAACCGCTGAGCCAAACCAACCAGGGCCATAGTTATAGCTTTATAAAAATGTTTAAATTCAGTGATTTAAGTTATCAGCTTTATTTTTAATTTTCAAGATTTTTTTCATTTCCACATAAATTTGAAATTGCCTTATTAAATTTCCAGAGAACTATTTCTGGGATGTTGATCAAGATCTATGGATCCATTTAGGGAGAACTGATGTCTTAACAATATTGAGTCTTCCAATCTGTGAATGTAGTTTTACCTCCATTTCCCTAGATATTTAATTTCTCTCATTATCATTATGAAGCATTTGTTTTAGAAGACTTACGCATATTTTAAAATTTATTCTTAGATATTTTATAACTTTGATAAATGGCATCTTTTTTTAAAAAAAATTCTTACTTGAGGATATTTTTCCATTGATTTTCAGGTAGAGTGGGAGGGAGGGAGTGTGTGTGTGTGTGTGTGTGTGAGAGAGCGAGAGAGAGAGAGAGAGAGAGAGAGAGAGAGAGAGAGAGAGAGAGAGAGATGTGCGAGAGATACATCCATTGGCTGCCTCTTGCATGACCCTGACCAGGGTTAGGGATCTAACTGAAACTGAGGTACATGCCCTTGACCAGAATCAAACCCACAACTCTTTGGTCCATGGGCCAATGCTCTAACCACTGAGCCAAACTGGCTAGGGCAATGGCATCTTTTTTATTTTATTTAAAAATTGTTTCTGGTGTGTAGAAACAAAATTCATTTTTGTACGTCAAGCTATCTAAAAAAAAAAATAACAATATGAACAGCTAATCTGTGGATTCTTTTGTATTTTCTGGGCATGCAAACTTGTCATCTGCAGATGATGGTCCTTTTATTCCTTCATTTCCAGTTATGATTCTTCTCTCTTGTTTTTGCCATTTTAGTCTGGCGAGAATTTCTTCCGTAATGTTGATTAGAATTAGCGATGGGGCCTGTGCTCATCAGTCCCAGTCTCAGGAGAGAAGCTCAATACTCCATCATTGACTATTTTTAAAGTCTTGTTGTTGTTGATGTTGATATCCCTCTAAATAGTAACTGTTTCCTTCTATTTCTAGTTTGCTAAAACTTTATATTTTTATTTTATTTTTTACAGATGTTTCTTCTTTTTGCTAAGACGTTTTAAAACATGAATGAGTATATGCTTAATAAAAAGTTTTTCAGAATTTTCTGGAGTTCTAACTGGAAATTTTTATTTTTGAAATAAAAAGGAGTGGCAGCCCTGGCCGGTTTGGCTCAGTGGTAGAGCGTCAGCCTGCGGTCCAGAGAGGCCCGGGTTCGGTTCCCGCTAAGGGCACATACCTCGGTTGCAGTTTGTCCCCGGCCCTCGATGTGTCCCTTTCACATCGATGTTTCTCTGTCTCTCTCTCTCCCTCTCCACTCTATCTGAACAAAAAAAGGAAAAGTGTCCTCGGGGTGAGGATAAAAAAAAAAGGAGTGGCATTTTCCAAGGCCAGTCTTCTTGGCAACCTTGAATAGGGGCAGTCTGAGCGACTTTCCGCTCCAGCTCTGTCTCTCAGTGCTTAGGACCCAGTGACTGATTTGAGAGGATGAGTAGGACGTAGAGAATGCGTAGCTTACCTTGGAGCGGTTCCATTCTCCTCCAGATTATGAACCCTAAAGTCCTATTTAATTTGGCAGCCTGCTCATGACTTCAAATATATTTTGGACTTTTTTGATTCAGCTAGTCGTTCTTTTTTAACATTTATTCCTAAATATTTATTGAACATCTACCATGTCCCAGGCAAGGGGGTGAGGAGTAGGGGAGATGAGGTCAGGAAGGTGAGAAGATTTTGTGTAGAGCTGTTTTGACCATGGTGACAACTTTTACTCCTAAGGAATTCCCATTTTCCCCCCTGGCACGCCTATACTTTTGTTTTCCATAACAAAAACAGGCTCATTCTGCGTAACTGCCTGCGTTAACGTTTCTGTTAAGAATCACTAGCATCAGAATTAATGCAGGCAATTCTCCCATGGCCTGTAGCATAAATCTGAATTATGTTTCCATCATTAATAATGTAAAAAGTTTCTTTTATCTTCACAACTTGTTATTGATGATGTAGGTAAATTAAGAATACCGTCAAATTTCAGAATACTTCTAAAAAGTCTTTTTCATATATATGAGCTGTTGGACTTGGACAATTTTTCTACAGACTAGCTCTGGCCCCATTCATTTCAAAACGTGTTTCTTTCCCACCATCCACACGTGTCTTGTGCTGGATGGCCCAGGACACATTCATAAGATGGCATACTCTCTGCAGACACACTTTTTTCATCGTGACTTTGGATAGAGCTGGACTGTAAGTGGTAGTGACCTGAGCCCCAAGGCTAAGGGGACTAGATTCCATTCTTATGTAAGCCTCTTGGCTAAGGTGCCTAATAACTCTATTTTTATCACCAATGAATCTTCCTCAATATTTGTCCAATAATAGGTTAATTACCCCTAGAAGCAAAGGAATTTTGCCTAAGATTATAGTTGCCCCACGCGTTGGGAGGCATTTGCAATTTCCGAGTATGGGTAATTGCAGGCATTTGCTGGTACTCGTGAGCCTGGTGAATAATGCTAATTCTGACTTCTGTAATCACTGTCACACCCACTATTGTACTGGTCCTGGGGGGGTGGGGGTGGAGAAGGAGGATGGGGCTTCTGTCTTTAAAATCAGAGGAGCAAGAAGAACCCTGGCTGCTGATCTGAGGGGAGATTATGCCCTCCGCAGCCAGCCGGTGAGAATAAAGCGCTCCTTTACAATTTGGCTGTGCATCTCCGGTTATCTCGCTGACACATTGTAACAGTAGGCACATTCTTGGGAACTAGTTCTTCGCTGGAACTGTGCTCTGTACACGGAAGTAACTGTGCACTACACAAATGCATTCAAACTAAATATCTCTCCCACTCAAGTTCTTCTTAGTTAGCTCCCCAAATACCTGGCATCCACTCCAGAAACCACCTAACACAAGGAGAAATATGATGAAGATAAGTGGAAGCAAAAGAAGACTGTAATCTTAACCTGCACATTCTCAATGGGGATGATATCATCTCAAGCACGCAGAAGTCAGTTCTTGAGAGGATGACGTCTTACTCTATACACAGTCCATAACAAATACATAGCCCACGGTGGCATTAACATCTCGGGGGGAGAGGAATTAGGAAAAATATGTCTGAAACTCTTGTTGGGGGGAAAAATGTCTAAAAATTTTCCGGGTGGGGTGCTAGTTTTTAAAAACTTTGAGAGGCAGGATTTTAACTGTTGAGGTTAAAAAGTCATACTTTTTAACTTTACCAAGACATGTGCACCTATTGCTAAGGACCCTCTCAGGGTCTGGGAAGGACCCAAACAAGGGCGGGGCTCTGAAGCCAAAGCTTCATGGGCTCCCTGGTGAATCCACCTCAGACACACTCTGCTGCAGCATCATTCAGTATGATGACTCGTTCTGAAAAAGTTCTGTGTCCAAAAATAGTCTGTGAGCTTCTTGCAATAAAATTTTGATTCTCATTCAACTTTGTATCTTCAAACAAAGTGGAACAATGCCTGTGTGAATTGCTGAATATCAGAAGCGATTAGAACCTGCCATGATTTGGGGTTTTATGAGGAGATAGGAAAAGAGTACTTAGGTAATATAAAGGAGGCTATATAGAAGTATGTAATAGAAGTATTTTTAGTACTGAAGTAATAATTAAGTACAGGATCAGGATATGACTGAAAACAAAAAGATGTGTGTGTGTGTGTGTGTGTGTGTGTGTTTCAAGTTCCTGTCCTGTTCATAGATCTCTGACACAGAATTATTATTATTCCACTCATGAAATAAAATTATACTGTCCTCTGCTACCTTGAGTTATAAGAATAATTGTTTTCTACTACTGAACAGCCAAGATATGAAGAAAGAGAACACTCATATTTTAAAAGAAAAAGAATAGCAGTCTTATGCTGCAGAACCGTTTATGGATATCAAGGATATGCTCAGTTTGCTTGCCGTCGCTGTTGGGGAAGAGGAAGGTGTGGCTTACCCTTCTTGCCAATGGGCCCGGTCTTGCCAATGTTGCCCTGGTCTCCTATATCGCCCAGTTCGCCCTTCATTCCTGAAAAGCAAAGCATGTCATCTTTATATCCTAACACTTCATCTGTCCTGTAAAGATGCGGCTGGTATATGAGACCCACTAGAAGGAAATAGCAAAAAGTGCATTCTCCTAGCTGTGGTATATGTATCTATCCTGTGCAATATTATCTATTTTAATAGCATTATGATGTATGTATTAAAATTACAGTGTGGGTGGGTGTGTCCGTGCTGAACCTGGTGAGATGCAGATGCTTACCGATGCAGCATTTCTAAAAGGCCCACAGAGAATGTTTAATCTAAAGGTCAGATAAGGGCTGAGTGGAGAATTCTTGCATTTTGTTCTAATTCTGTGCCTCACTAGATCCATTTCGGCTTCACTTTGGGATATTCTATTTCTTCCTGCCTTCCCATCAGATCTGACTACCTCGGCCTCTTTCAAAGAGAGGAGAGAATGTACAATCATAAAGCCTCCTCATCACAGGAACATCAAAGATTGTCCCACTGAGTTTTCATCCAAAAAAAACAAGATCAGGGATCACTAGGTTCCTCCAAAATTGTAATTAATTTTGTTTTTTTCCTATGATAACCTAAATAATATTTTCCAATTATAAAGCTATATTTTTGTGATTAAAAATTTTGCAATTGATTTTTCAAATGTATAGCATATTATACATATTTATAGTATACAAAGATTTTAAATCAGAATTTCTTACTTTGAGGTCTCAAAGACCAGGGAGTGTTTTCCTCTCTTTAAATTATGAAGATTTTAAAATCCATAATCTCGGGCCACCACTGTGTAACAGTTGGCAGGGAATATTTCTGGTGCTCCAAAGACACATGCTTACACATCTCAATCCAGAAGCTATGTTTTGGTGAGACTGACTTCTGGTTTGTGAGTAAAAACATTCTCTAACAGCCTATGTGTTATTCTCATCTCCTTTGCTCCTGCTCCTCCCTCACCCCTCCAGGTGCTGAGGAAAGGTGACTAAACCCAAAGACCAAACAACTTTCTGCTCCTTCTTATCTTCCTCTGTAAGTTCCAGGCCAGCCAAAAGGAGATGCTTAGCAGGGCCTCTAAGGGGAGACGCAGCGATGAATATAGCTGTGTTCCCCAAACTCACAGCTTCTTAGACACCCTCAGAGACTGCGGGTCCCTGGGCGCCCAGAGAGTCCCACTCCAGCACCCCGAGGATGAAGTCTGAGAAATACTCTGAGTCCTGTTGACAGGTGATCTCATAAGAACTCTGTTAGCGAGTAATTTCACATCTGAGATACATTTCATGCATCTCTGGAGCAGAGGGGGCTCTGAAAGCTGCCACGGCCCAGGGCAAGTCCAGGAACAGAAGAGCAATGCTCACGTGCCAAGTTCATACCATGGTACCCACCTTTCGGCCCCATGCGGCCCACTTTGCCAAGCTTTCCTTCCTCTCCGGGGTCTCCTTTTTCACCATCGTCCCCTTGTGAAATGGAAAATGAACGAGTGAAGCAGATCCAGAAGGAAGGCGCGCACACACTCCCGGGGGAGGGCGAACACGGCGGGGCTGCATCCTGCAGCCCAGAGCTTGTCTGCCGCCTCCTGTGAGTTACGTGTACATCCCCACACGGGCTGGGCACTCGGGGAAGAAAACAAAGTCCCAGTACCTCTTCTCTTTCTCTTTTCTCCACGTCCAGCTCTATGCTTAAAGAAATATCCTGCTCATGAATCCCGGGGAAGTTTGTTTGGTCTGATAAATCTATATTCTTGTTGGAGACTCTGGCAAATTCTTGAAGCATGTGCATGTATATACATTGAATACATGCAGTGTACACATGCATATCTCTCTGTAAACATATATGTATACATATGTATTTATGTTATATATAACATATATAATAAAAATAGAAATATATTAATATAATAATATATTATTTAAATATATATAACAGATATTATATACAAAATAATATAACTTATGTTATTTTAAAATGCTGGAAATAGCTTAGATAGCATACATTTATTATTCTCGGACTGCACGCATGGGAGCCCCCCGGTTCCAGGCAGGACCAGGCGGCTCTGTGGAGAGGTTGGGACCCGGCAGGGCTGACTGTGACAGCACCTTGGCCGAGAAGAGGGACTGAGTGAGTGGTTTAATGAAAGGTGCCCTGGACTGTGCATCAGAAGTTCTGGTTCAATGCCACGGCAGTCATCGGTGGGTTGAGTACGTCTTTAAGTCCCCGATTGACCTTACTGGCTTTGGAGTGTGACGGACCTGGACTTGAGAGTCAGCCTTACCATTTACTGTCGGGAGAAAGTTGGAAACCTGACTTCCCTTTCCGGGGCCCATTTACTGCTCCTGCACGATGAACTGCTAACCCCTATTACAGAGGACTCTTAAGAAGTTTAAATAAGATAATATGCAGCCCTGGCCGGTTTGGCTCAGCGGTTAGAGCATCGGCCTGCGGTCCTGAGAGACCCGGGTTCGGTTCCCGCTAAGGGCACGTACCTCGGTTGCAGTTTGTCCCCGGCCCTGGTTGGTCGTGCGGGTGGCAGCCACTCGATGTGTCCCTTTCACATGGATGTTTCTCTCTCTCTTCCTCTCTCTCCCTCCACTCTATCTGTACAAAAAATGGAAAAATGTCCTCGGGTGAGGATAAAAAAAAAAAAAAAGATAATATGCATAATAGACCTGGCACCTGATCAGTGTTTAGCAATGGTGGCTGTATACTTACATTTCCTCATCCTTAGCCTGGGGAATACCTTCCTTCCTCACCTCTCTCCGTTGTTTTAGGATCAACAAGGCAAACATGGGAATATGCTTTGAAAATAAAGAGCACTACACACACAATATTATGACCAGCTAACTGCATCGATCTCAGGACAGGAGGGGTCCTGTCCATCACCAGTGAAAGGAAAAAAACAAAAGACAAAAATTAAGTTCTTGGGATTAGACACTTTGGGAGAGAGACAGAAATTTGAGACGTTCTTTTATGACCAGCCATCCTCTGTGTTGTTTTTTTTTCCCCCTGAGAGAAGAATGTTAATATTATGAATGAAAGCATAAGCAATGTACAAAGAGTTGGATTTCCAGGTAGTGCGATGGGTCAAGCATTGGGACAATTTACCCTCGAAGCTCAAGAACCTCCTTCTGGGAAAAGCTTTTAAAATAGAACAGGCAGATGATCTGTGTGATCAGAACAGAGGGGTGGAGTGGGTGGACTTAGTGGCATCTCTCTAAAGTTAACAGTGAAAGTTCATTGAGCAATTACAATGTGTGCCAAGCACTGCGTTAGTGTAAGCATCGTGGCAACTCCAAGAGATGAAAGTTATTATTGCTCCATTTTATGAATGGGAAAGCTCAGACTCCGTGAGAATAAGTGGTCTGTCCATTGTTGTCGAACTTGTGAGTGGTGGAACTAGGATTCAACAACGGGTATGTCTCCGCCCTTCTGGATCCCAACAGGTCAATGACTGTCCCTCCTGGTCTAGGCTTCTGTGAGTCTTAGCACACTGTGGATTTCAGAGAATCTGTCAGTGTTAAATTTTTCAGAGAGAAAAGGGGAGATGCAGATAGAATGGTAGTCTCTTTTTAAACAAGAAAGATAGTGGGGAAGAAAGGAATACAACGGCTTAAGTCAATAAGAGTTTGCAGGGAATATACCCTTGAGGTAAGGTAGTTGAGTACAACTGAGACCTGGCTTCACCACTCACCAGCTGAGGAAACTTGGGAAGTCCTTGACCCTTTTTGAGGCTTGTTTCATCCATTTGTAGACTGGATAAAATGAATACCTTTCTCCAGAGGGTTTTAGTAAAGGTCAAGTCAGAAATGTATGTTCCTTCACGAAGCCCTTTCTAACACTCTCAAGCCAGGCTAAATTCTTCCTCTAATGACTAATTCTTCATTGTTTAAAATATCACTTTCTGCTGAAGGAGTCTGTGTATCTGTGATCTCTGGGATGGCTGGGGTCATGAGTGGTTTATTCCAGCATCCCCAGAATTTAGCACAGTATTTGGCTCTGGTGCTTAATAAATACATTTGAACTGAAAACATTTTTTGAGCCATCAAATGTCTTAGAAACGTAATGACAGCATTTATTGAATACTGTATGCCAGATGGTTCCTCCTACTTGACATGCTTTCTATTGTTTGATTCCTA
Organism: Molossus molossus; assembly: GCF_014108415.1. Taxonomy (NCBI): domain Eukaryota; kingdom Metazoa; phylum Chordata; class Mammalia; order Chiroptera; family Molossidae; genus Molossus; species Molossus molossus. The sequence goes on along the minus strand of NW_023425351.1, from coordinate 59,639,255 downwards.
CAACCACCTTTGCAGTGGACAGATACTACTGTTAGCTCCATTGTACAGATGACAAAATGAGTCAACGAGAGGTTAAGGAATGTCCCAGGGTCACATAGCTCATAAGTAACACAGCCAGGATTTGAACCAGGGCATTCGTTATCAAAGCCCCTGTTTCGAAGGAGCTGCATGATTGGGAACAAATTCCTGTCTTAAGATCTCTGGGTTTGGGATTGCTGTTCTGTACAATGGGACCAAGAGGCTCACCCAAAGGCAACACCAAAGGCGGGCGTGGTGAGTCATGAAACCACAGGAATGTGAGTTACGGGCACCATTATCACCCCATCTTTCTCCCCCTTCCTAAGAGCCTTCCTGTTCACTTTCAAGCAAGTGTCTAACTGGAGGCTACCAGATGAGTGGCTTAGTCATCTGCTGCTCCCTGGTGGCTCCTGAGGGAGACCTGGGAGGGTGGAAAAGGTCATTCTTCTGACCTGTGTGCCTGCAGCCCAGCCTGGTGGTGAGCCGGCTGCCGGCAGAGATGAAGCAGACAACGTGTGCCCTGGCCTCCAGCTTGGGTCCCCGGTTCATTTGATCTTTGGGACTTGCTTTAATGGAAACAGAAGAGAGGTATAAACGCCAGCTTTGGAAAGGATCCCCCCCACGGCTCACAGTGGTCTGCTTTTACCCTCTTGGCAATATTTCAGTGCATTAGTAGAGCGCGTTAGACCTCCTTTCCTTCTTTTAAAAATAGCTACTTATACTTAAAAATTAAATGCGAAAGCTATCCACGAAAATGAACTCATTTCAGTTTTACAGAAACGGTCTGTTTCAGCCCCTCCGGGCCCCCAGCTTGCTGAGATAAACTCTCCAGCCGAGCACACAGTTGGCCCATTTTTCTTAGGTAGGATTCCTCCCACCAATAATCATGAAGTCTTAAAACTAAATTCTAATTTGAAATGAAAAAGGTGAACCTCGGCCAGTACCCCCTGCTCAAAGGAAGTCATGAGTAAGAATCGGTGACTTGGTCTTGGAAATGCTGAAGAAAGTTCATTCTTCCCCCACTGTCGAAACGATCGTACAGACTGGAGAGAAGTTGTTAGCAGCCCTTCCCCTGATCAGCCCTGGAATTGAGTGAGACAGGTAGGATGGTGCCCTGGGTTAATGAGGCCAGACACCTGCTTAAAACACGCCCTTCTCACCTCTGCTTACATCCTTCTCCATATATGTCAATTGCTTCCTCCTTGTTGGAAATTTCAATGGTCATCGGTTATTCCCCGCGGTCTTCAAGTGGACCCATTCTTCTCCTTCCCTAAGCACAACCTCAGCATTTCACGAAAACACTCGGGCCTCCCTGGGACCTGCTGGTGTTGCCTTCTCTGCATTCAACAAGTTTATAGTCCTGCTGTGCCTCCACCGGCCTCCCAGGTGTCCTGGACTCTTGCCCCTTCGTCACTCCTCAAGCTCGCCCCGCGTAAAGGTGCTGACAGGTGGGGCAGGCCGCCTCCTTTCTCTGAGTCTCAGTTTAATTCATAAAGTGGAGAAAATCGTACTTCTTAGGATGGGCGTGGACTACGGGACACAGCGCGTGGTAAGTGTTCAGCAGTGTCTGGCTCTCATAAACGCATCTGTTCTTGTTTTCATAGGGTTATTGCTGTCATCATCATCATCACCAGAAATGACACCTCTTTTAAACCTCCTGTTGTATCCAGTACTTCAGTCTTTATGCTATATTCATTACTTAATTTCTTACTTGACTTTTAAAAATGTTTACTATAATACTTAATATAAACATTTTTACCCAATTAACGATACACAGAAATAAATGCATACCCATGCCAAGATTTAACAATTAACATGTTGTCTTTGCTTCATATATTTATTTTTACTGATTTTTTAAAAAAAGTAAATTATAGACACCATAACAAATCTTCCTTAAATATTTCAGCAAGTGTCTCTAAAAGGTAAGAACATTCTCCTATGTAAACATAATGAGATTTTTATCAATCTTACTTTTTTTTATTCCTTACCCAAGGATATTTTTCTACCTATTAATCAGATAGAGTGGGAGGGAGGGAGAGAGAGAGACAGAGAGAAACATCGATGTGATAGAGCCACATCGACCGGTTGCCTCCTGCACGACCCCGACCAGGGCCGGGGATGATCCGCAGCTGAGGTACGTGCCCTTGACCGGAATTAAACCCGTGACTCACTGGCCCATGGACTATGCTCTAACTGCTGAGCCAAACCAGCTAAGGCTCAATCTTACTTTTTAATGGACTACAGGGTTTGCTGAAGTCACCTTCAGAGAGTTCTGTGATGTGGTTTCTTGAGCCTCTACGCTGTGCTATAGACAACCAATAAAAAAGAACTGAGCACTAAGAAAGAGAAGCAGACATTCAGAGGAGTAAACCTAGGTTCTTTGAAAACAAATCATCACAAATAATTGCATTTTCTCTTTGGAAAGGAGTGCTAATGCACGGAGAGACTGCCATGACCAGAGTGGGTGGGAGAAGACGAACTTCCTTCGGTCATTCACGGAAGACAGGAGTGACTGGTGACCTGGGACGATGTACTGATGAAGCCCGGGGCTCCACTCTTATATCCTGACTTCAAACCCTACCTATATCGCTTTCCAGCTCTGTGCACTCAGGTGTGATATTTAACCTCTCAAAGCCTCTGCTTTATCTATAACTAGAAATAAGTAGAATATTTACTTATTCTAAAGTCTCCCAAATTGAGGGTTGTTTTTTTACTCTGAGACACACAGTACTTTGATTTATTTTAGTAGCTTTGTGATGAAAATTGCGGGTCGAAGACATCAATAAAATGGTTTCTCATGTCCTTTATTCCCTATCAGACGCATTGCCAAGTGATGGCTAGTGTTACCTGTACTGCCCCTGCCCATTGCCTGAAGGTGGGATTCTTCAACTGTCTACATGGCCTTATACCCAGAACTGCCACCCACCACTCGGCTAACAGGAGCCAACGGGAGAAGGTGACCTGTAACTTAAGACCTGGCCTCTGTGACCAAGGATCCCTGACCCCCAGAGGTAGCAGTGGATGTACACTGCAGACAGATCACAGACCCATGGTGACACCTCATCACAGCCCTCTCTCCTCCTTTCAGAACTAAGGGGGCAGTTTTCTTTATATTTCTTTTAAGAAAAGAATAAAAAGCAAGCAAGCATAAGACCTAAACGAAGAATGATTCACAGACACTAGGTTGGCCATCGTCATTGTCCGGAGGCAGCTTACCTGTGGACCATGGAGATCCAGACCCTGGCCAAACTTGTTTAAGAACAATAAACAAGATGCTTCTCGTGAACAGAAAAAAATACTGACACATTCACACAACATTGCTTATTCTGGTCCTGCAGTAGGGATGTGCTTACAAAACAAACAAGCTCATCTTGGTCCACAGGACGCTGTGTGCTCTTAAGAGACAGGCGGTCCTAGGAAGAACCTTGTACAGAAGACAGCAGCTCTGTATCAAGATGCCATTTGCCAAGGGACCCAGCCTTCAGAACACAGGTCTGTTCAACTTGACGAGTGACAGGACACTTGCGGAAGCCCCCTCTGGAAGCTTGGGGCAAGGGCAGAATAGTTTTATAGTCCATTACAAGCTGAATTCTGTCCTCTCCCCCATGGGGCTTCATAAATGGAAGCCCCAACCCCCAGTATTTCGAATGTGACTACATTGAAAGATGAGGCCTCTAAGGAGGTGATTCACTTCAAGTGTGGCTGTTAGGGCTGTCCTGATTCAGTCTGACTCTTGTCCCTATGAGAAGAGCAAACTTGGACGCACAAAGAGGGACGCACAAGGGAGGTGGCATACGTCCCTGCAAAGGCCAGGTGAAGACACAGTGAGGAGGCAGCCACCTGCAAGCCCAGAGAGGTCTTAACGAAGAGAGACCAAGCCTGCCCACTCCTTGACCTTGGACTTCCAGGCTCCAGAACCGAAAGACAATAAACTCCTGTTGTTGGAGCCGCCCAGTTGGTGGTATTTTGTCATGGCAGTCCTAGCAAACGAGTTCACGGTCACAGCCCTTTTATTGTATCGTAAATAATCTCCTCTGGGCTTCAGTTCCCTCTCCTGGAAGACTGAGATGGGTATGCTCTTCTCACGGAGTTACCGGAAAGTGTAATGATGTCATGAGGCAAAGTTCGCAGGGGGTTCCTTGCACGGAGTTGCCCTCACGGATCACCGCATGTTGCATGTACGTGGGCGCCTATTGCCTGTGCCTCTACCTGTGCTCTGGTGACCGCACCACAGTTTCCCGTGGGAAACCACACTTGCTTCTTCTCGGTCCCTGTGGTTTGGACCTTAGCCACAGGACCCAGGTCAACAATAGACGTGTGACCCAGTAAGGGCCAATAAGTCTCCATTTGTAGATGAGTCTCCTCTGTCACTCGAGCAGTTGTAACTGTTTTAAAGATGGAGACTTGCTCCTTCTGCAGGGCTAGCAGGAAAGGTGGACTATTACCGAAGTGTCTGAACCACTACAAGGGTGACCCTTCATTAGCATGAAGTCACTATGGAGAAAAGCAGAACCAAGTTGTGCTCAGCTTGAATCCTTCCCTATCATGTGAGTGTATTAATTCCCCTTCTCTTTTGGTTTATTTGTTTAACTAGTTTAGGTTTGTTTTTCTTCACTTGCAAACACACGTTTTGTTACTAGTAACTACTGGACACCGATGGGGAGAATAAGGGCCTTTCTTGCTCTGAGGAGATCAAACCCCCGGGAGATGACGGGCATGTGAACCGATAATTACTCTGCCAAATTCTGGAAGCATCGCTATTATGGGAACATAAAGAAGAAAACCTCACTTTACCCACCCACACCTGAAACTCCCCCTGATTCTTTCCCAGGAAGAGGTAAACGGGATCTCTCGCACTGAGCTCCACTAGAGTGAACTTACACCTCAAGGTAAGTGAAAAAGAAAACAGCTAAAATGCAGAAGTGTCATTCTATTCAGGCAGGCTGGTACTAGAATGTTCCCATGAATGGAAGTTCACATGGGTTTCTATCTTCTGTCCAACTCCATGCTCTCTACAGGTTCAGCTCTTGAGCTCCCTGGTCTACCCAGGACTGCCCGAATGTACAGACTTTCCTGCCCCACCCCCTCTTCACCAGTCAGGATTCATCTCATCGTCTGAAGGGACTCCTCTGACACTTCACAGGGGCCCCACACGGTGTCCTAGACAATGGGACAGGTCAGGGATGAGATGTGACTTTCTTCTGAGATGGCACAGGGTCTGAGATGCGATAGGTGTTTTCTCAATTAAGGTTTTCAAATTAAAAGAAATAATATCCTTCAAGACAAGATAGGTAACTGTGAGCTGAATGATAATACGGTCAAATGAATTAGTCATTGATTGAAATGTCATTCTCAATAACGGGTGACTAGTGAGTGGTTGGAGTCCGCTGGGGTGTCTGTGGCGATGGCTTGGACTCTAATAAGGTGGCACAGGCAACACACACCTGTCCCAGCTGCTCCCTCCAACTCACCGCTTGCGTTTCCTCTTCTAATTTGCCCATGTCAACCGATGTCACTGCCGACCTCTCATCTCTCAGGCTTGATACCCATCGGCCTTGACTCTGCCTCCCTCCTCACTCCCATCTGGATTCTTATTTTTTCTCGTGTCCATATTTCTTTTTCCTCCCATCCCCACTGCCTTTATTTTACCTTGTAAGTCCCCGTACTGTACCCTCTGGTCCTGGCAGGGGATCCCTCAATGGTCTCGCTGGTGTTTTATTCACCGGTGACTCCCAGGGCCTCGGATAATGTCTGTTCAATAGTCCCGAAATGTTGGTTTCCTTGGATTTGAATTTAACTTTTCCAAACTAATCTTTATAAAATCACGTGGTCACTGTCAAAGGGCCCCAGGCAAACGTTCCAGCGGTCCCTCTGTGCTTACAAGCCAAGTGCAGACTGACTAGTCCGGCACTGAGCTCCGCAGACAAGCTTCGCGGGGCCTTCCGGGCCTTGTCTTCCCTGCACCCCCTCTCGTCCTGTCCGCCTTGTTTGCTCGTTGTCCATGGAAACGTCTTTGTATCCGTGCCTTCTTGAAAGGCTATGCTGTCCTTTTTATTTGAAACTCATGTCTTCAGAGAAACAGCCCAGAGGTCATAACGGGAAAGATAAACGTAGATGACCACGTAGGACATGAAGTCCTTTTACGTGAGGAAAGATGCCACATGAACATACTAGGTGGGCAAATGTAGGTCTACATTGTGAGTACGTGAAACAGAGTTTATTCCTACATTATTATTATTCATTCATAATTGTATTATTTTCCATATGCACAACTGTAAATTTACATTTGCCCCAGGCTGTAGAAAGTTTATAAACAAATATCTGATAGACAAAGGGAAAAAAATCAAACACTAAGACATAAAAATGATCAAATTCTTCTTCTTTTTTTTTTTAATCCTCACCCGAGGACATTTTTCCCTTTTTTTGTTCAGATAGAGTGGGAGGGAAAGAGAGGAAGAGAGAGAAACATTGATATGAAAGGGACACATCGAGTGGCCACCACCCGCACAACCCAACCAGGGCCAGGGACAAACTGCAACCGAGGTACGCGCCCTTAGTGGGAACAAAACCTGGGTCTCTCTGGACAGCAGGCCGACGCTCTAACTGCTGAGCCAGACTGGCCAGGGCAAACATGATCAATATTCTTAATATGCAAAGAGGTTTTGCAAATTGCCTTGCAAAAAGACAATAAATGAAATAAAAAGATGCAGTACAAATACAAACAATGATAGCTGAAAAATGCCCAGACTCAATATTAGTCAGAAAAACATGCATATCTCTCAATGTCTATCAGAGTTTGCCATCAGATTTAGAAATAATTTAAAAAGACCAATTGCATCTAAAGATGCCGTGTGTGTGTGTGTGTGTGTGTGTGTGTGTGTGTGTGTATAGCAATTGGGCATTGTTTTTCGCAATGTAAATGGCTACAATAATTCTGGAAAGTAATCTGTCAATAATGATTAAAGCAAAGATCCGCACACTCTATTTTACCTTAGGGAACCTATTTTAATGGGAATAACTGTAAGAACAAATGTATATATGAGAATATTTGTTTGTAGTGGCAGAAAACCCAGACCATAAATAACCTTAAAGTCTGTCATCATAGAACTGATGAAAATACAAGGAAGAATACGATACAGCTACTAAAAGTAATGAGATGAGTTGAGAAAAATCTTTGGATGAAGCGTGAGCTCCATGTTACACTATGTAAAGAATATCTCTTAGAGAATCACATGCTGCCCTGGCCACTTTGGCTCAGCTGTAGAGCATCGGCCTGCAGTCCAGAGAGGCCCGGGTTCGGTTCCTGCTAAGGCATGTACCTCGGTGCCAGTTTGTCCCCGGCCCTGGTTGGGTCGTGCGGGTGGCAGCCACTCGATGTGTCCCTTTCACATCAATGTTTCTCTCTCTCTCTCTCTTCCTCTCTCTCCCTCTTACTCTGTCTGAACAAACAAATGGAAAAATGTCCTCAGGTGAGGATAAAAAAAGAGAGAGAGAGAGAGAGAGAATCACATGCCTATGATCCCATTTAGAACAAAGAATAAATAAGCGGAATAAATAAAGAATCAATGTTAGCACCAGGCTACTGATGATGGTTACAGGGAAGAAGTGGGTGTGGAAAGGGAAGGGTCGCAGGAAAAAGAGAGATCGTTCGCTTTGTCTTTGTATATATTTTGTACATGTTTATAAATGTTATGTTACAGCAAGCATGAAATACTCTTGCAATTTAAAAAAATAAGTCATAAATTATATAAAGGAACCGTGGCTTTCTTTCCCCTATAAACACTACCCATGAGTCTTGTCTGAAATTAAATTCTAAATTCTCTGAATTTATTGACGAAATTATTTCCTTGGCAATTCACCATATGGTTCCTTGTTACTGCTTCCTAACTGCTGCCTTGAAGCATTATTTAAACATGCACCGTATGTAATTTTTTGTATTGATATCAACTAGTTAGAGTGTAAGTTCTTTGTGATAAGGGCAGCTATTCTGTACTTCATTTATTCGCAAGAGTTGCTCAAACCTTCACAGTTTGCTCACTCATTCATTCCCTGAACAAATATTTATTGAGTTGCTACTGGCTATCAAGTCCTGGCTGGGTCCTCGGGAAACAGCACCGCATCTCATGAGATCTAAGCCTAAAAGTTGGCTGGAAGAAAGCACGGAACAAGACCTTGTCAACGTCGTGAGTGTTACGGAAATTGCCGCGTGTTTTGTTGGCATCTCACAAGGTGAGCCTGTGGAAAGATCAGTGGTGCGGGCTGAAAAGACCGCTTTTACTCACGTCTCCTCACATGACAGGATAACATACAAATAAGGGAATACAATGAAATATTGACAATATTTTCTTTAAAATTTTTTAAATATGCTTTCATCGATTTTTTTTCTTAGCGAGAAAGAGGAAGGGAGAGAGAGAGATGGAAACATCGATATGAGAGAGAAACATCTATCAGCTGCCTCCTGCACGCCCCCTACTGGGGATCAAGCCTGCATCCCAGGCATGTGCCCTGACCGGGGATTGAACCAGGCCCTCTCAGTCCACGGGACGATGCTCAATCCACTGAGCCATACCAGCTGGGCTAACAGTATTTTCAATATTAATGTGCTACACAAATGCAAAAAAAAATAAAATCTGTGAGGAGATTATTGTGATTAATTTATCTTGGCGGTACTATCACTGCCTATCACGATAACAGCAAATATTTATTGGGTGTTTAGTATGGCCCAAGCCTGGTCATTCATGTGCATGACCATGATGTCAACCAATGCCTTGTTTGTGCCCATTCAATTCTAGAGACCCGTGAACTTGATTTGCCCTTTAATTCATCCCTGTGCAACCCAGCCAAAAAACAAAAAAGAGTGAGGATTTCAAGAATCCTACAATCTTTCCTACTTGAATTACAAAGCACCAACTGTTTGTCTTCAGGCTTATTTGGCTTAAAAAGAATGACTACATCGGGCCTTCAAGTCTTTTGCAGTCACTGCATGTCTGAGTAACAGGGAAGAAAAAAACAATAACAACTAACATTGTACTTAATGAAAAATACAACATTAAGATTTGTTGGGCAGGTTTTCTTTTGCCTTCACAGATCATTCATTATTAAAATGAATTCACAGCCAAGGCAGTAGAAACAAATGCCAGGAAAAACCTATCCATCCAGGACTAAGTGGCATGCTTCTGCAACGCAGTGCAGCGGCTAGGAGCGTGGGGTCTGGGACCAGAGTGCTTAGTTCAGCTCCTGGCTCCATCACTCACCGGCTGAGAGATTTTAGTAACCTACTTAAATTCCTGAACACTCAGGTTCCTCATCAGAAGGTCAGAATAGTGAAATAGCTCCCTCTAGGTGTTGTGGAGAGGAGCCAATGTGATCATGCGGAAGGGTTGAATGGTGCCTGGAATACAATGCATACTGGAGAAGTACTGCATCATAATGGTATCATCCAATAGGCCACCGAGAATTTCTAACCGCTCAAAATTCGAGACAAAAAGAAGCAGCCAATGGGAAGCCATGTTTCACTTAGCCTATACCTCACCTGTGCAGATTTGCAACTTCCTGGCTGATGCCTATTTGTGCTTCCAGAGATCTGTGCTTCTGGCATCGAAATGTTCACAACAGCCCTGGCCTGGTTGGCTCAGCAGTTAGAGCCTCAGCCTGTGGGCCAGAGAGACCCAGGTTCGGTTCCCACAAAGGGCATGTACCTCGGTTGCAGTTTGTCCCCGGCCGTGGTTGGTCATGTGGGTGGCAGTCACTCAATGTGAACCTTTCACGACGATGTTTCTCTCTCTCTCTTCCTCCCACTCTATCTGAACAAAAAATGGGAAAAAAATGTTCACAACACTCTGAAGGGGTGACATACAACATCCTGTCTAAGATTCCTCTTACTACAAAGTGGGGAAAAACCAATAAGAAAAAGAGAGTAGTATTGTTATTAAATATGTGATAATGATGCTATTTTATACATTAATATCCCGCTCCATGGACATCCCAACACTCAGTGAGAATGGAAATGTCCTGATTGATGACTATCACAGAAGATAAAAGCCATAGGTCAAGACTATAGGGTGTATGATTAGCTTTTGTAGAGAGGCAATGCCTAAGAAATATTTATGGTACCTTTTTCCAACTTCCTATGGGCTTTTCACCTAAATGTCCATAGGCAGCTCAAATAATATTCAGAACTCATTATAACCTGCAAATTTTGCTTCTGAAATATCCCTCTAATAATACCCTACTCCCTTCTCCCTATCTCAAAAACCCTAATCATCTCTTGTTTTTAATTCATGTCCCACCAGGACCGTCTCACATCCTTCAGTCTATCTTCAACTCTGCCCAGAGATTTATCTGCCAGAAAAACAATCTAATTATTTCATTCTTCTACTCAAAAACTTCCGTTGCCTTCTCTGGTTTAAACTATCATTAGGCTGGTAAGTCCTAATACAATCTCACAACTTCTACAAAATAGCTATAAAAACCGAAAGAAGTGAAGAAGAAGAAAAAAGAAGGAGGAGGAGGAAGAGGAAAGGAAACCCAAGGTATAATGAAATCTGGGTTAACAAAATGTATCAAGTTTCCATTTACATTAAAGCCATTGAAGCTAGAGTAGGGGAAATAATTCTGTGCTCTACTTTATTAAAGAATCTACTCTATTTACCTAAAAGGAGGTAGGATAACAGTTCCTCCTCTGTTGGATACCCCTGCTCCAAGACTCAGTCTATACTCACCAGAAAATTGAGTGAAAATTTTGCTGCATAATGATAGTTTTTGACATGCCAGAGTACTGTGTCCTGACCTTCCACCCCACTCACATGTTTAATTGCAAAAAGTAAGACAGGAAGAGATATAGGAGAACATTTCCCACCAGTAAAGCCTTATAGGCAGGTACAGGGATGCCTTGGCAACAGTAAATGCTGGGAATTTTTGGTTTGCGTACACTCATCTGTACAGAATTAAAACATTATAGAATCAGAAAGAGGGGGCAAGAAGTTGCATGCTAGTGTGGCTGGGTCACATTAGAATAATAACAACATGGCTTCCCTGATCATGAAAACACACACACACACACACACACACGCACACATATGAACGTATAAGTAAGTTAATCAAAACTTTGAGCCCATTTTACTTTGACAAGTAAAGTGTCACCTTAGGAGTGCTCCAGTCTAGGGAAGCAGGTCATGTCCCTTACCTCTGAACGCTCGAAGGGGGCTTTGTTCCTGTGTCTGTGGTCTAGGGCCGGCTTTGCCCCATGATCACCGGTGGCACTGTGCAGCCTTGCTCTTCAAGTGCTAGGGTGGCACGGGCAAATCGTTTTGATATCATCAGTTCCAGAGACCCTCCTCTAAGGTATATCAAAGTCTCCCAGTGTCTCTGGAGACTTTCATTTTTGTCTGGTGCATATTCTCACACTTACTGCCACACTCCATCTCCCAACTGCTTCCCGTTGGACACACAGGTCTCCGCCTTTTGGCTGGCTCTCCTGTCATTTGGACACTCAGCATGTGGTCTGATGAGAGAGCCATGGCCTCTTTGTGGGCTTTTCACTCTGAATGTCGACATTTTTCCTAGATATTTGTCATCTCAGGCCAGGCAGGACATCATCGAAATGATTTCTGACTCACCCAATACTATTAATGTCTTGCACATACACTCATCCCTGGGCGAGGTGAAATAAATGACCTTTAGAATCTAGAAGTTCTTCAAGTCAACAGTGAGTCATCTCTTCAAGGAATTTGGTATCATCCGTGCGTCTAACCTGTCTTATTAAGCAAGATATGGCTGATTTTGCCTGAGATGATGTCTCACTTAAGGGATCTTAGCACATCTCATTGGCTGAGTCAGTTAGGGTTACTTCCTTCGTAGTGAGGAAGGGAGAATGGGCAGAGGGTTCCGCCTCAGAACACATGCTTAGAGCTGTGCAGTCAGATGGCCTGCAAGGGTAGTACTCTGGTTTCCTTCTCTTTCAATAGAAATAATAATTCCTACAGTATGTAAGTGGACCTGAAACAAAATAATGGATAAAGCCTTCGTAAATTCTGAAGACGCATATTCGTATAACTTGTTTAACAGGTACAAGCATTGTCAAGTGGCCCCAAGAGACCTGCAATGATGCGTCAGAGTTTTCAAATCAAGAACAATCACGATAAATGATTTGAAAACAATGAAATTATTTGGAGGCTCCTTCACTTGAGCTTTTGAGTGTCGGATTTTTACTGTGTATATTTACAACTCTTTTATGAAAGAGCCGAGAAAGCTGTAAAATATAATTTAAAGAATTTGGTGAAATTATAGGGTATTGCACATCAAATACGTGCTGGGAAAACCAGACAGGCTGGTGATGGGTTGGAACATCCGGAAGAGATGAGGAGAGGCCCAAGCGAACCATTTCTAACAGAGCTGAGACAGCTTCCCGAAGTGGAATTTCTTAAATGCAAATTGTAAGAGCGAGAGACATCTACACATATTGTCAATAACCCCAAGGCCAATAGAACTGTCGGCCTGGGGCACAGACAGTAGCTAAAGGGAAATAGTCCTTAAAGGAAGGAAAAAGAGCAACAACAACAACAACAAAGGAAAAAAAAAAAATCATTTCCCTTGGGTCTTGCTAATGTGTGGTTTGCTGATATTTAGGGTCCTTTACTTTGTGTCAAGGACTGTGTTTAGTGCTTTTGGTGGCTTAACTCATTTCTCCTCACCACAACCCTGTGAAGCAGTCACACAATATTTACATCCCATGTTACCGATGAGAAAACTGAGGCTTGGTTCTGTGTGCCTTAACCAATTTAACCCGATTACGCCTCTGGGGTATTTACAGGGTTGTCATTTCCATTTCGCCAAGCATGAGGCTCAGCGGCAGAACTACAGAAAGAAGGCAATGTTACAAAGATGATGGGCGCTCTCAGGTTTGTGAGCTATCGATGAACAAGAGTTGACGTTGCAGTGGATGAAAAATAGTCAGGAAATTGCAGCAAGGAGCAGAAACAGTGGCATTTCCCTGGTAGATTTCTATTTGTTGAATCATCTTTACAACCCGGGGGAGGTGCATGGGGGAAGTGGGTGGTAACCAGTAATAACAATGGAAGCTAAACAATGATAGCTAATTAATATGGTAAACATGTTTTAATTTTCAAATTAAGCGTTTGAGATGGGCAGTATCATTATCATCATTTAAAAAGTGAGGACATTGAAGCTCAAGATCACACAGATAGGAGGTGGCGAAACCATACACTGTTTCCAAAGCCCATGACCTTGACCAACATGCAAGTACCTATTAGTATGGTCCCTGGTGGTGGTGGATCCATAGCCAGATTATTATGTAAGAGAGTTGGACAGAGACATGGCAGTGGTAAAGGATACACTCTTACTAAAATGAAACAAAATAATCGTTTTTGTCATTACCATTCAGTACTTCCTGACTCGTCTTCGCCCACACTTTGACTGACTAGAGTTCTAGTCCTCGCCTCGACACAACCTTGAAATGTTCTTTTGGCATCTGCCCAAAGGAAAGGGAGGGAGGAACATGGTTCAGAACACCCACACACTGAAATATCAAGTAAAACAAAGACAAGCCACTTACAATTTCGATCTGTCCTTAAGCATCAAGTACATAGTACAACTCACAATGAAAGAATCCAGTTAATTGCTACAATTGATATAAAAGTTTTTCAAAACTAACTATATGCTTAACCTCTCTGATAAAGGCACCAGAAAGAAATTAGCAGCTTAAATTATATCAAGGTGACCGAGTTAAAACAATTCTGCCCCATGTTTATACATGGAGCTCACGGAACTTCTTTTCTAATGTTAATTTATAAAATGGAAGGAAGGATCATTTCCCACTTAACGGGAATGACAGAGCACGAGGGCAGTGATACACCTGGTGGAAGGGACTGATGACTGGCTGGGGACCTGAGCTCTAACTCCAGACTTGCCTCTAGGGAGCAGCTGTGTGGTGCAGACAGAACACACGTGGTTACCTCTCTGGGCTTCAGCTTTCACAAACGTAAAAATAACTGGGGTTAAACCAAAGTATCTCTGAGAGTTACTGTACAGGTGGCGAGACTCCCAATTTGAGTGTGAAAGTGACCCAGATATTTCTGGGCATATCTGACCACCCGTTTGATGATGTCACAGGAAGGCCTGTTTGGAGGCTGAGAAGACCCCTGGGAAACGACTCAGGTTGTGTCCGTTGCTGGGATCCTGAGCCGCGATCAGCAGAACGCTGGGTGGTCAGGTGGAAGTCCATTTTCTGGAGGCGAAGGGCTTGGCTGAGAGAGAATTATTTCAGGAGACAGAGGGGGCTCTGGAAGGCTTCCCTCCTGGCGAAGCCATAGGCACACCCTGTCGTCTGCCACTCACATGTGCCACTTGGTCTAGCCATGCAAGAGCTCCATTGGGACCAGTAAGAGCTGGAGGCAAAACTGCAGTAGCTATTGCATCCGGCGCCATGAAACCCTGCGGGGCAGCCAGCGCTGCCCAGGGCCCCTCTGCTGATTAGGGCGTGGAGTCCAACTGGAACAGGATGGAGTTCCAGCCTACCACCTGCCAGCTGTGTGGCCTTAGGCCAGTGACTGAGCAGTTCTGAACCTCAGTTTCTTCATCTGTCAAATGGTCATCATACTGCGTTTTTTTCCCTGTGAGTCTACTGAGGTCATCAAACTTGAAGATGCCTGCAAACACGCAATGCCAAGGTGAATGGCAGCTGTTCAATGTGTTTGTGTCACTGCTCCTACTGTGAGGACAGAGGTTGCTGTTGGAGTCAGGCTGAAGGGAGGAGAGACTGCCCTGGTCCCATGGGCTCATCGCAGGCCACGTGTGTGGAGGAGTCACGACAGTGACTTGCAGAAGTTGCGTGTCCCCAGAAGCAATCAGTGAAAAGCTGTCCTTCCTGAGTGCAGTGGTGTTGAGTTAGTGGCCAGCTCAGGCTGAGACGGCCATCGGGGAAGCCACGGTGCCCTTGTAATTGCAGAAAATCGGTGGCCACCAGTGGGGAAGTGCTCTGACCAGTGAAGAAATGGTGCAGTTACAGTGGGCCCCCAAGGCCAGTCTTCCTTTTGGAAGTATTTGCATAAAAGGGGCAGTGTCTTCTTTGCCAGCGCAGAACACACGTGGCGGGCATTCAGGAACTGGACGGATAGGTCATTCCGCTGAAATGATGGGGATCTAACTGAGGACCCACCATGTGCCAGGAACTCTTCTCGTCGGCAGGAAAACACACTCAGCAAGATGCACAGGGTCCCTATACCCCAGAAGCTTGCGATCTAGGAGTGACTATAACTACACCAGAGACTTTCATTTAGTAAAAGTCCTTGAAAGTAATAAAGTGTCTGGGAAACTATGACAGAGAGTGACCTCCCTGTGCAAATGGCATTTGAGCTAAAACCTGAATGAATAAAGAGGGAACTATCCTTGGGAAGGTCTGCAGTAAGATTGGGCCAAACAGAGGGAACTTCAAGGGCTAAGTCCCTCGGTCAGAAGTGAGACACAAGTCAAGGATGTCGGGCAAACATCCTTTGGAAAGAGGTCGGGAATGACGCGGAGGGCACAGGGAGAAGCAGGATGCATTGCAAAGGATCTTCCAGGTCATTGGAAGAAAGAACGCCTACACTGAAAAGCGAGCAGAAGCCAAAAGGCAAAGTATCATTAACTTCCAAACAGTGAAGCAGGGGAATTAATCATCGAGGAGGCCTGTCGTCACTTTGGGCATGTTCTGGTGTCCAGTACAACGGTGGGCTGAGAAGTTCCATGAGCTGTGTGTTCTTAGGTACTGCCTTGTCCATTTCTTATCAAACAAGGGTCAGCCGACAGTGTGTTCAGACTTGGTCCTAACAGAAACCAGTGGATGTCGCAGAGTGACTCTGCACCGGGAGCCAGAGGCTAGAGGTGAAGTTCATGTGCCTGACTAGAGTGTGTCTACTCGCAAGACCTGGGCACTCTGCTTGGCCTCATCCATCTCGTTTCCTTATCTTCCCGTTGCAATGGCTACCACATGGGGAAATGGTGAAAATGGAACCAGATAGTGTATTTCAGAGGTCCTTAGACATTGTAGAGCATCGCCTCACTAGTTCTCATTGGTTTAAAACAATTTTAACTTATTTCCTGTTAAAATTTCTTGTCATTGTTGTTTTTAAGTCAAACCACTAGAGGTCAGAATTTCACATGAATTGTTTCAAGAAACTACCAAGGTAGAAACAAAACAAAAAAACAACACCCAAAACGTTTTTCCAACTAAGCAGAATAAAAGAATACATTTAAGGCACAGAAGGAGGAATAAAGATGTCTTTACACAAAGAAGTTTTGATCACTGGAACAAGGCTCATTCTCGAAATTGTTACCCAACAGTAGGGAGAGAAGAAATGATAAATAAATACCTATTGATGATGTCTACACAACTAAAAGTTTGTATTGATTATCGTATATTATTTTAAAACAGGTCTATTATTAAGGCCCATTTTACAAGTGAAAAAAAAACATCTGAAGTATAAATAGATATAATCACATACTGAAGATCAAAGAGATTGAATCTAAGTCATTGGGAAATACACACAGTGCAATATGGTGTCTCTCTATTGGACAGCATATTACATGATGGGTTAACCTAACTGGTTTTGCAGCTACAATGCTAAATAGCTTTTTAGTTCCCAGCCTCTAAAATGAATATACAGAAAGCTCCTTGTATTGTCTATTTCCCAAAGTATCTAGATGTTTCTGAGCACACTGCTAATAAATGCGATATTGCAATGATTAGCCATGGAGAAAAGTAAAGACCAGCTTAATCTTAGAAAAAAATATATTGAACAGAAATAATAGCTCTTTAAAATATTTACTTGGCCACCAAGCTTTGTCTTTTTTTTTTTTTTTCTTTTCGTTTTTTTTCATTTTGTAGTGCTAAATAGATAAATCCGCCTGGTTCAGGACTGGAAAGAAGCTGTCACTGTGCTTATGAAGGAACTAGGTAGGGTAGATCACAGTTCATATGATGACAGAAGGTGATGTCTTATTTTTCATTGTATGCACAACATTTAGCACAGTGCCCAGAGCAGAGGCAGGGCCCGGGGAACATGGTCATACTGCACCGTGTGTCCATACAGGCGATCTGCAGAGAAAACACTGAGCTGACCAGGCCCTGACCCCAAGGGTTTGCAATCTAATACCCAGCTGGAAATGTAGCTGCTGTTCCTAGGACAAGTTCTTCCTTAGCTGGAAAACGTTAGCATCTTCCATATGCTTGGGACTTGGGTAGTCAGTCCATCCCAGAGTCCTGGAATCTCCTTCATAAGAAAGGAACTTAGACTGTATTGGAAGCAAAGTTCCCAGGCCCTGGGGGAAGAACAAGACATCACACCAGGTTCCTTACAGACTCAGTGCAGGAACCCAGGGTCAGTGCGAACTCCCTAAATCTTTCTTTCCCAGGAGCGCTCCCTACTTCATTCCGTCACATTTGTGGCTTGTAATCATCTCTACACAGGCTCAGGTTGAGAGTTCAAAAGGTTTCCATTGTTTGAAATCTTAATAGAGTTTCTAATGGGAAAGGGGACGGTTTCTGTTAAGCAAAGAAATGAGGGTAGAAAGACTCATGATGGACACCCTGCGGGCATCTCACTAATACTAATTGCCCTCTGTTCTCCCTCCTAAATCACATATCTCCCCATTGCTCATGACATTAATACATATTATTTGAGGCCTATGTGCCTAAAATAGTGGCCGGCACTTCGTAGGTATTCAATATAGATTTACTGAATTAGAATGAAGAGAATTGCTGAACATTCTCTTTTGAACATTATTTTAACATCACATTGTCCTTTCTTTTTCCAGTTTGAAAACTGTAGTTTCTCAACAAGAAAAGGGCTTAACAGTGTTATTATCAAATGGATTCTCCTATTTGCAGGAACATTTTTAATTTTTCCGTGATACCCTAGGAATAATTTCAAAGACTAATACAAAGTCTCCTATACGCTAGGGAAAGTTCAGTAATGGTTTTAAGTAAACACTTTCTTTCTCATCAAAACTTTCTTTTCTAAACATCTGCCCTCACATTATTCATTTATTCACCCAAGAAGTTATTAGGAAGCCCCGAGGTCTCATTGTTCTCCCTGCATTTATTTTGTGGTATCAGAGATTAAAACTTGGATTGCAGTCTTATGAGGAAATTAATTCACTGATTAAGAAAAATGCACTTTAAGCAGTACACATTGAAGTAACTGACAAGGCTAGGGTGATGTATTTCTAGAATTTTTTTTTTTTTTGGAAAGACCCTTTTTCTGCTGAAGATTTTAAGCAGCTGTAATTCTTCCGCTCTGTAGCCTGGAGAAACAGCATGAATTCCTAATGAGAGAGCACCAATGTGTACTGCGGTGACCCTTCCACAGCTAAGGGTCAGAGCTGCACCCAGGAAAACAGCGGCATTTTTTATCAACCAGTTGCTTGAAGCACATCGGCTCCGCTTGAGAACATTTTGCAATGTTCTATCATCCTTCAGCTGAAGGCGCTTGGCCCCAAAGATGTCACTTTCAAATAAAGAAATGTTCACTTCTATACTACCTCCAATCCTCGACAAAACTTTTCCTCTGCTCTGGAACCCAGGAGCCCATTAGTTTATGAAACGTACAAAAGGTTTATTATTTGCGTCCCTGAGCTTTTGCCTAGTAGCTGAAGCAGACGCAGTGTGAGAAAGGAGTTGGGCTTTGAAGGAAAGATTCCTGAAGCCGAATGTCTCGCTCATGGGTCTTCCTCTAGAGCGGCGTGGAAGAGGCTATTTCCCGCTGCCCCGAGTCAGTCCCACCACACCCCTTCCCTGGGGTTCCACTCCCTCCTAAAATTATCTTACCAAACATCAAGGGAGATTTATAAATAAGTAAGAGGCCACTGATTTGCCCAAATAGGAGCAAAGTAGGAGGAACTAGGGAGGGGAGAAAAGAAAGTCATTGAGAGCCGGAATGGGGTTGAGAGCTGAAGAAAGAGCTTACTTATCAGGGATGACATTTTTCTTTTTCTTTCGTTACCTTTGGGTCCTGGTGAAATTGTGTGGGTGGCACAGACTTCAGCGGTAGGATGGCTCTCCATGTCCAGACCCAGGCTCTGAATTTGCAGGAGAAGGAGCACCAGGACGATGAACTCGTGTCTTTGAAGTGGGACTGCGAAGCCACCCATTGCTGAGGTTCTCCAAACAAGAGTTGCTCAGAAGTGCGCAATAATCAGCTTTATTTGAAATCGAATCTTCTCTCTGGGGAAGAAAGCGAAGTCTCGGGAGCACACATTCCCAAAAGGCCTGCAAAGACAAGAAGACACATCCTGGGTTGTTTATTTTCTCAGTATTCCAAACGGGCCATACATTGTCCAGACTGTTTATTTTCAAGTGACAACAGTTTATTGAAAATTATCTCTGAACTAAACAGCCAAGTGTGCAGGTCAGTAGACACATTCCAGAGAACAGAGTCGATAGAGATGCCTTCTGCTCAGTACATGAGCTGACAACGTAATACCCTGGATTGCATTTAAATGATGGGATTCCAGAAAGGTTGAGCCAGAGATTTCTTTATCGCCTTCACGTCACGTGAGCAGTACGCATGGCTTTGAGCTTTTCCACGAGGAAATATGGATTACCTGTGTGTGGCAGCTGAACAGCAAAACTACCCCTGCTCTCCATGACCTTATTTTTTTCTCCTGCTACAGATACTTGTCTTAGGACTTAACCCTAAAGGAAAGAATACCATCTTTACTTCAAGGCAATTTGGCAATAAGTATCAAGCATATTGAAAATATTGATAGCCTTTGGCCTGGTAATTGCCTTTCTAGTACACGATCTTAAGAAAATATTCTGAAACGTGGACAGAGCTTCACTTGAAAAGATGTGAGAAAAAGGGGAAGGAACATCAATTGCCTTAATATACAGTTATGGTTAGAAAATCCTAACAAACACAAACGTGAGAGAGTATGGCATGATGATTTTATTAAAAAGATGTTTGTAGCAAGATTTTTATAAAATGGGAAAAAGCCTGTGGTATTATGTTTATTAAAAAGCATGATAGAGCCCTGGCCAGTTTGGCTCAGCGGTTAGAGCGTCGGCCTGCGGTACAGAGAGACCCAGGTTCGGTTCCCGCTAAGGGCGCGTACCTCGGTTGCAGTTTGTCCCCGGCCCTGGTTGGTCGTGCGGGTGGCAACCACTCGATGTGTCCCTTCACGTCGATGTTTCTCTCTCTCTCTCTCCCTCTCTGTCTGAACAACAACAACAAAAATGCAAAAATGTCCTCGGGTGAGGATTAAAAAAAAAAGCATGATAGATATGAATAGGATGGATGTAAGTATAGGCACAGTGGTAGAAATAGAGATATCTATCTATCATGTATCTGTCTATCTATCTATCTATCTATCTATCTATCTATCTATCTATCATCTATTATCTATCTATCTATCATCTATTATCTATCTATCTATCTATCATCTATTATCTATCTATCTATCTATCTATCATCTATCTATCTATCTCTTCTCTCTCTCTCTCTCTCTCTCTCTCTCTCTCTCTCTCTCTCTCTCCATCAATCCATTCATCTGCATATTTATCTTTTCCATCAACCTATGACCTGTATAAATAGCTTAGTTTTGTAAGATACTGAAAAACTAAAACCAGAGTCACATACCTTACCTTCTTGATTCTTGAAGAGTGGGCCTGAGGGGTTTTGGACCTACTTTCCTAAGTAGGATCTTACAGATCATGGGAAGGCCGAATAAAGAATTAACCCTACGAGATATGATGTTCAATTTAAGAAATACAGGTGTATTTGTTTCCTAGGGCTTCTGGAACGAAGGACACAAACTGAGTGGCTTGAACAACAAACATTTATCATCTCGCATTCTGGAGGTTAGAAGTCTGAGATCAAGGTGTTGGCAGGGCCATGATTCTTCTGAAGGTGCCAGGAAAGGGTCTGTCCCAGGCACCTCTCATAGCTTCTGGTAATCCCTTGGCTTGTGACAGTATAACTGCAATCTCCCCACGGAGTTCCTCCTGTGTGGGTGTGTCCATTGTTCCCCTGACAATAAGCATGCCATTCCTAATGGATTAGGGCTCATTCCAGTGATCTCATTTTAACTTGATTACCTCTCTAACAAACCTATCTCTAACTATGACTACATTAGGAGGTACTGAAGGTTAGCACTTCAACATATGAATTTTTTTTTTGGCTCGGGAGACCCAGTTCAACCAATAACAGGCTTATAGTAAGACTTCACTGACCATGTCATAAGAAATACAAGGAGAGGGAGGGAAGGAAACTGGCGTTGACTGAATAGTCATTATGTGTAAGGATAGAGTTAATCTCTTAAGTTTATTTTATATAAGCCTTAAAATAACACTGTGGAAATAGATACCCATCCCCCCATTCTTACAAACAATGTATCCTAGGCTCACAAAATTTAAACGATTGACTTAAGGTCACTGTCATGGCTAATTTATGTCAACTTGACTGAATCACAAGGTGCCAGATACTTGGCTAAACATTATTTCTGGGCATGTCTGAGGTGTTTCCAGAAGAGATTAGCTTTTGAATTGGTTGACTGAGTAAAGTAGACTGGCCTCCGCAATGTGGGTGGTCCTCATCTAATATTTCAAAGGCCTGAATAGAACAAAAAGGTGGAAGAAGGACGGATTTGCTCTCTGCCGGGCTGTGGAGCCGGGACTTGGGTCTTCTCAGGTACTTGGGCTGGAGCTTACTGCAACATCTCCGCTGGTTTGGGGGCTTCTGAACGTGGACGGGGCTCACACCATTGCCCCCTTATTCTCAGGCCTCGGGGCTCAGACGGGGAGTGTGCCACCAGCTTTGCTGGGCCTCCCGTTGCAGGCCTGGGGCTTCACGCTTCCATTGTCATGTGAGCGAGTCCTGAAACAACAAATGTTTCTCTCTAGATAGAGATACAGATATCGGTATGCAGATACAGATACAGATATAAATATAGATAGATGTTGATATATCCTATTGGTTCTGTTTCTCTGTAGAATCCCGACTGACAGTTACCCATTGAGAGAAAACAAAAAAGAAATTTAAATATAAATTATTTCAAAAAAGTCCTGCTTTAAAATGCTATTTGGTTCCTATAAAGCTTAATATTCTCAAGTTTTGAGGATGCATTAATTTCCACATATGCTTAAAATGTCCAAAGTACATGCATTTGTCATGTTAACGGTGATAAGAAAATAGTGGGCATTAGTAGAATGGTAGTAGAAGCCTCAAATTCTGCATTTGTCATAATCAGATATATAATCTATAGCAAATCATTCAACTGTAATTGCCATAGGATATATAAAGTGAGTTAGGACTTGATATTTCATGGACTGCTTGAATTATAAGATTCTTTGAAATAGGTGTTTTGTTGTTGTTGTTGTTTAGACTAGTCTAAATCTATTTCACTTCTTTCATTTATTTTCAAGCATTTCTTGGCACATGATGAAAATACATCAATTACATTTATTTGTTTATTTTTTGGTACATGCCCCTAGCGGGAACCGAACCCGGGACTCTTCGGTCCACAGGCCAACACTCCAACCACTGAGCCAAACTGGCCACGGCCATCAATTACATTTATATATAGAAATCTACTGGTTGCAATTTAAAGCAAATAACAGTCTTCAGTATTATTCTTTGGGCTATCCTATTACTGTTCTTTTCAACCTCTTTAAAAAATCAACTCAACACTAAATATAAATAGCTTTCTACATTAATGAATAGACTATTACATCAAAATCTGAATTGCTATAGATTATTAATCCCATATTTTATATGTAAAACATCACTTAACCAAACAATGCTCTATTGTGGGAAATTTAAATTTTCTAATATTATTAATATAAATAAAACTGTGATGAACATCTTTAGAGGTCATTCTGTGTGCCCATTCTTTGAAGGAGATAAATGTATATTGCTTGGTAGCTCACTGAAAGTTGAGAGCAACAGAAAAACTAAACTTTTAAAAAGAATTCATATATTGTAGTCATATTGTGCTCTCTTTTCTCATGGAGACAACGGTCTCCTGGGTTGATTTTTTTTCTCATCTGGCTTAGAAACTATAGTTTCCTTTCTTTCACACTGATGGGGAGTTTATAAATAGATGAATATTCAAAGATGAGTTCTTTCATAGACCGTAGAGAACTACTCTACTTTTAGCTAAGATTTACAGAGAAATGTGATCTTAAAAATCACTTTTCAGCTTTAGTCTGGGTGACTGGGAAAAACACTATTGCCAGTAAGAAACCCTGGTTCAAGAAAAAACTAGTTCTGAGGGGAAATAATGAGACTGGGTGAATTTAAGGGTCAGGGAAATAACAGGATGGAGATTATAATGGGGCATATTGGAACACAGGGACATAGTCTTGCATACAGACATGCTAATCATTAGAGGAATTCTGCTTGCAGCTTGAGGAGATAAGAGAAGCATGCATTGTTTATCAAAGATTTGCAGGAACCTCCAGACAGTACTCATATCAACCAGCACAATCTTCCTGGATCCCTGCTGGCATCCAGATGTCTGCAGTGATCAATCACCTCTTACCCCTTCTGTAGACATAAAAAAAAAGCCTGAACGTCTACTTTGGTAAGATGGAATTGAGGATCAGGTCTCCCATCTTCGAAGTTAGTGCCTCCTCAACTAATAAACCTTTTTTTACTCCAAACTCTGTTGAGTTTTGACTTTTTGAAGCATCAGACACACCAACTTTGGACCAGTAACAAAAGGACAAGAAAGTTTAAACCTATAACAGATGCCTATTAATGCATGGATGCATAAGATGAAGGTTAAGAACAAGCCATGGGACTTAGGAGTCAATACTTTTAAATAGAACCTTGAATAAAAGAGAGCACTCAGGAGAGAGTTCATCAAAGGGAGCAAAAAGGAGTGACAAAGGGTTCCCTGTCCAATAGAAAAGTCATTATTGAACAGTCATAATAATTTAAAAAAATTAATAATAACACACTTTTATTGACCCACGTCTCTTTCATTTACTTATGATCAGTACCTAGGGACATGCTGTATTTCTTCTTATAAGAGTTCTAAACAGTGTTTAAACAAGGGTGCCATTAAATTGAATAGTGTGGCAAGTGACACAATGGAATCTAGACTAGTTTTTAAAGAAAGTTATTGAAGAAGAAAATAAATATAATGTGAAGAAAGCATTAACAGAACCTTACCTGTAACTCATGGAAGGGGTGGTATATATGGATAAAAATTGTTAGCTTGCTGCTGTTACTTGCAATCTTTGTAGCAGTTCCTTGATATCTCAATAAATATGGGATGAAACATATAAATAGCATAAACTTTAAAATAGGAGAGAAGATGAAATAAATAAAAGAAAGTTATAAAATTATGTTAAGTGTATTCCTTTGAGTGTGTGAAAAACATCTAGGCCCACCAGAAAGATTTCTAATGAGACTTAAAAGTTATCTAGAAAATGAAGTCATTGATAACTATAAGTCAACTCTTTAAAGCATAGTTTTTAAATAGACTATAGGTCAATAAATTTTCTTTAAAACAAAGTTTTGAAATAGACAACAAGCTATCAAGTTTTCGGCTGGTGTAAAATTGGAAGAGGTTAATGGTAAATCTAGAAAAGATAAGAGTCACTGGCTGGTTTATGAAATTTTCTCTTTAATTCCACATTTTTTCTAATTTTTAAAATTTTCCACAGTGATCCCACTTCTAGGAATATACCCTACAAAGCCCGAAACACCAATCAGAAAGAATATATGTACCTCTATGTTCATAGCAGCACTATTTACAATCTCTAAGATCTGGAAACGGTCCAAGTGTCTATCAGTAGATGAGTGGCTAAAAAAGCTGCGGTACATCTATACAATGGAGTACTATGCAGCCGTAAAAAAGAAAGGTCTTTTATCCTTTGAGATGAGGAACCTGGAGATTATCCTAAGTGAAATAAGCCAAACAGAGAAAGACAAATATCACATGATCTCACTTATTTGTGGAATATAATGAACAAAACAAGCTGAGGGACAAAATAGACCCAGAGACATGGAAGTGGAGTGCAGACTGACAAACCTCAGAAGAGGTGGACATGGGGGGAGGGAAGAGAGAAACCACAGAACTTACATGCATGTATGCGGAAACAAGGACATAGACAATAATGCTGGGGGTGGGGCGGGATTGGGAGGAGGTTGTCAATGGAGAAAAAAAGGAGAAACATCTGTAACAAAAATAAATAAATAAACCTTATTTTTAAAAAAAAAGCATTGAAATTCTAAGGTTAGATTTATGCTTGTCCAAATATGACATGCCACTGAAGTGAATAACAAGCGAAATTTTTCCTACTCTTCTACCCATGATTTTGTATGTTGACTGGTGGTCCCGTTAAAGAGATGTTTACAGAGCAGGGAGGAGGGTGTCAATGAGGGGAAAAGAAGGGACATCTGTAATAAAAAAATTCAATCAATTAATTTTAAAAAAAGGTATGTTTACATTCTAATCACTGGAACCTGTGAATGTGATTGTTTCTGCAGTTGTAATCAAATAAGGACCTCAAGAAGAAATAATCCTGGATTATCTAGGTTGACCTTAAATCTAATGACAAGTGTCCTCATAAGTGAGACCCAAAGTAGAAACCCAGGGACAACAGGAGAAGGCCATGTGAAGACAGATGCAGAGGTTGAAGTTATGCAGCCACAGCTCAGGGTCACCTGAAGCCACCAGAAACTAGAAGAGACGAAGAAGGATCTTCCCTTGAGCCTTCAGGGTGATTTCAGTCCTGCTGGCACCTTGACTTGGTATGTCTGGCCTCAGAACTGCGAGATAATAAATTCCTGTTGTTTCATGCCATCGAATTTGCCATAATTTGTTAAGGCAGCACTGGGAAACAAACCCACCATCCTTCTGATGCTCATGCACTGTTCCTGGAAGGAATGACACACCGAAAAATGACGTGCGTCACCGAGACCCAGCAACATCTGTTCTCGTGCATTGTAATGATCATGCATCCAGTTTAAAAGATATCTGGAGGGAAATAAAATACAGACTATGAAAACAGCATCCACGAAGGCCGAGTGTTCACTAGTTAAAGCAGGAGAGCAGCGAGGTGACCCCTCACCTGCTGAAGAAATTCCCTAACAAATGGAAATAACTCAACCTCAAACTTGGTTTTGTCTTCCACCATCTCTAAGAACGTCTCAGTTGGATTAAAGATCTCTCTGGTGAACTGATGTGATTAAATGCAATTTGTCAAAAATGAAAATGAGTAGAATGGCTTCTAAGATGACACATATTTAGAAAGCAATATGATAAACATGCTCATAAAATTATTTTATATTTTAGTTTTATACTTATAAGGACATATTTTTTTAAATCAAATTTAAAAAAATCTTTACCCGAAGATATGTTTTTATTGATTTTTAGAAATAGGGGAAGGGGGGCATGAACAGTGGACATGGACAACAATCTGGGGAAGGGGCAGGGAGGGAAGGGGGAGGGGGGAATCAGTGGGGGAAAAAAGGAGAATCATCTGTAACAAAAATTAATCAATAAAATAAAATAAAAAGAATTAGGGTTGAATACTAATAAAAGAATCCATTTTTGTTCAAAAAAAAGAGAAAGAAATAGGGGAAGGGGGAGAGAGAGAGAGAGAGAGAGAGAAAGATCCTGGGATGAAACCTGAAACCTTGGTATTTAAGTAACAAATTTGTGCTAATGTTCTTGACTTTAATTTTTTTCTATTTAGATACACAATGACTTCTTTATATAGAAGATAGTTATTTCTTTCTCTTTCATCCATTGCCCTGCATCCTCCTCCTCACACATTTCCCTTCTTTCTCTTTGTAATTTAGTAATATTATCATTTTAATAGAAAATTTAATGTTTATATTATAATGACACTATAAAAATAATTCATAGCTGAACACATGTGGATTGTAATTACATTTTGTTTCTTGTACTAATTTTATTTTTGCAAGGTTTAATAATTGCATTGTTTTCTTTTGCATAGCTTTCTGCATACAAATCCCATAATAAGTACTAATTCTTTGAGATTTGTCAGCTCTGTGGAAAACATGAAATGTTTAATTAGTTTCCATTGCTTTTTTTAGAAATATCTCTTCTGAAATTTTCAAGCTACTCGCTCCAGCTGGATCTTGTATTTGTCAGACTTGCGTAAAGATATTATCTTAGAACATGTCTTTACCATCATCTGGGACTCTGTGTTATAACTCCTTTTTCAAATCTTTTTTTGATTTGTTTCATTCCTCATTTTGTAGCATTTCTTCCAGTAATTTCCTGAAAGAGAGCATAGCTGCAGATACATTTTTGAGATACTGCATGTTTAAAAATCTAATAATTCTATGTCCAAATTATGTAATATTTTGGCTGGGTATAGAATCACAGGTTGAAAGTAATTTAAACACTAAGGTGTAAAAATGTTCTATTTTCCTCTAGTTTTCAGTGCTACAGTTGAAAAGTTTGGTGTCATTCAAATTGTCTACACTTTGTACAGAATATTTCTTTCCTTGCTCTTGAAGCTTTTAGGCACATTTCTTTATAGATTGTGTTCTGAAATTTTAGTAATATGTCCTTAATATTGGCTTTTTCGTATTCACTGTATTGGATTAGCTACTTTTCTCTTGCTTCTTCCATTCTCTGTCATTGTGGATTTTTATTTTTTTATTCCATTATGCTATTTTGGTGATATTCTGGGGGGAATTGAATATAAATATGTAGCCTTGGCTGGTTTGGCTCAGCGGTTAGAGTGTTGGCCTGCGGTACGGAGAGACCCAGGTTTGGTTACCGCTAAGGGCATGTACCTCGATTGCATTTTGTTCCCAACCTTGGTTGGATCATGAGGGTGGCAGCCACTCTATGTGTCCCTTTCAAGTCGATGTTTCTCTCTCTCTCCCTCCCACTCTATCTGAAAAAGGAACGAAAAAATGTTCTTGGGTGAGGATAAAAAAAAAAAAAGAGTATAAACATGTTGATTCAATCTGCCATACGAACTCAGATATTCCCATGATTACCTTTTAGTATAGTTTCAAACAACTCCTGTGTGTATTTGTGATAAGATGAAATTCAACGTGTGTATTTATTCTCCTAAGTATGAGTCTTGGAGAGGGGTTCCGGGTATGGCATCCTTTCCACGTAACATGAATTAAAGTAAACAACATTATTAAAAATAACCCTTTTAGGGTTCTGACAATTGACCAAAGCAAACAACAAGTTTAGAAGTATTTATTCTTAAAAGATGCCACACTTTTTGTAAAAACAGTGAAAGTAGGAGGCCTTCGTGCATGAAGTCAACTCTACCCCTCTCCCCATCTTGGTAGGTAAGATTAGCAGTTTTCTCAGCACGAGGCAGATTCGGTAGGGAATGGGGTGTGAAAACACACTGATAGATTAATGTAATTGATGTGTGAGTACAGAAATAAACCCTCCCATTGATTGCTGACAAAGGTACCAAAGCAATTCAGTGGGAGAAATAATAGTTTTTTCAACAAATGGTGCCACTGGAAAATTGAACAGCCACATGGAAAGAAAAGAATTTAGAACTATACCTCACAACAGTATCCAAAAATTAACTCAAAACAGATCCAAGACTTAAATAGAAGAGACACAATTTATAAAACTTATAGAAGAAAACATAAGAGAACATCTTAGTTACCTTGGGTTAGGCAAAACTGACTTAGATATTATACCAAAGCCATAGTTTATAAAACATTTGATAAATTATACTACTTCAAAATCTGAAACATCTGTGATTTCAAACAACAACAACACACCATTTAGAAAATAAACAGAGAAGTCACAGACTGAAAGAAAATATTTACAAGTCATGTATCAATAACGTACTTGTACCCAATTGAATAATAAGAATACAAATGACTAAATAATAAAAGACATAAGCTAAATACTTGAACAGACATATCTACAAAGATAAGAAATAGCTAATGTGTGTATAAACATCCCCTTTAGGGGATGTCATTATTCATTAAATTCCAGTAAGATACTACTATATACAGAAAAGATGGCCATAATAATACAAAATGTGACACTACTAAGTGTTGACTGGGCTGTGATAGATTGGAACCCTCATTCACTGCTGACATGGCTGTCAAATGGCACAGTCCCTTTGGAAAACAGTTGGCAGTTTTTTAAAAATCTAAATATACACTTAAATATAACCTAGTAATTCACTCTTAGATATCTACCTAAGAGAAATGAAAACATATGTTCACACAAATACTTGCCCGTAAATGTTCACAACAGTATTATTCATGATAGTCAAAAAGTGAGAACAACACAAATGTCCATCAAGCAGTGGATGGGTTTTGCTCATCAAGTGGAACACGATTCAGTTATAAAAGAAAAAACTACTGATGCGTGCAGCATGGATGATGTCTCCTCTCCAAATTATGCTAAATTAAAGAAACTGGAAACAAGTGACTACAGATTATATCATTGTTTTTATGTGAACTTTCTAGAAAAGGCAAGAAAGACTCGATTGAAAGGAGACGAGTGGTTGCCTGGGCTGGGGCTGGGAGCAAAGACTAATTGCACACGGGCACGATGAAACTTTGGGCGTGATAGTTGTGTTGTAGAACTGAATGACAGTGATGGTTGTACACCATATACATATACTTAAAAATCCAACTCTTACAATTGGTTAATGGTATGGTATAGAATTTATACCTCCATAAAACTGTATTAACATAAACTAATATTAAAATTGCATTCCAGAACTCTTGGGTTATTTTAATTCTCTAGCAGGGTTTATAAGTCTAGACAAACTTGATTTTGCCTCTACTCCTTGTAGACTCAGTACGTCATAATTTTAAGATTATTTCCAGTTCGCCCTGGCCGGTTTGGCTCAGCGGTTGGAGTGTCGGCCTGTGGTACAGAGAGACCCGGGTTCGGTTCCCGCTAAGGGCACGTACCTCGGTTGCAGTTTGTCCCCGACCCTGGTTGGTCGTGCGGGTGGCAGCCACTCGATGTGTCCCTTCATGTCGATGTTTCTCTCTCTCTCTCTCTCTCTCTCTCTCTCTCTCTCTCTCTCTCTTTCTCTTCCTCTCTCTCCCTCCCGCTCTATCTGAACAAAAAATGGAAAAATGTCCTCGGGTGAGGATTAAAAAAAAAAAAAAAAGATTATTTCCAGTTTAGTATGTATTAGTTTAGTACACCTAAGGAGTGTCTTCATGGGAGGCTCTTTAAAGCAACCAATAGAAAATTACCAGAGAAAAGAAAACGTATTAACATAGATACATAACTGAATGGTGTTGTTAAAAATTTTAAGTATACATTTAATTACAAAAATTAATCATATTAAGGAGCACAGATATTTTCAACCTTTTTTACTTACTAAGGCATTAATACCTTCTTCTGGCCCTAATGGAATTAGAGGCAAATTTTTGATTTCCATTATTTTTGCTCTATGATTAATTATATATAGTAATCACTTGAATAATACTGGATGAATTTGAATGGCTAATTACACAGGCACATAATGATTGGAGTCTGAGCTTAAATGATAGGAACGTGTGGTGAAAATGCATTCGTTTATTTACTCATTCAATATCTGAATAGTGGCGCAACATCTGAAGTTGTAGTAGTCCATTAGATACAGTCTTTTCCTTAATGAATTTATCATCTTCCTATTGAGAAGACAGAGAAGTTTAAAAGTAGTTGCCATTACTTTTTTTTTTTTTTTGGCTATTCTGGTAGGGATGAATACCAGATACCCAGTTCTTACCGTGACCTAGAGGAGAGGTGTCTGACCTGAGCTTGGTAGATCAGGAAAAGTTTCCTTGAGGGGACGTTTCCTAGCAAGGTTTAGGAAAACCTGTTTACAGGAAGATATTTCACAAAGACAGACCAGCATATGCGAAGTCGTGCTGAAAGAATGATGTGTATGGGACAGAAAGCAGTCCACGGCGGCTTGAGTTGGGAACTCGATGAGGCAGACGAAGCTTAAGCTGAACGTAAGGACTAGCTCCAGGAGGACACTGTGTGTGCTGCTCAGGAGTTGAAAAATATCCTAAGGGCAGTGGGAGCCCAGGAAGGATTTTAAGAAAGGGGAGGTCACTATTAGACCTGAATCAGAATATGAGAGGTGTGTCAGAGATCAAATTAAACCAGCTTCATGTAATAGAAACCCAGCAACAGTGACTTACTGAGTTAATGAAATAGATGTTTAGTTTGTTTTTTGAGATGATAAGAAATCTGTAGGCAGAGGATCCTAACATAGTAGTACCATGTTATTACCAGGGACCAGGACTTCCACTTTCTGGCTTCATCATATTTCATACATGGCTTTCCTCCTCATTGTCACAAAAGGGCTGCTACAGTTTCAAACACTGCACCTACTTTCTACATAGGATGAAGGAAATGGTTGTAGGTAAAGGGCTAAGGAAACATGACAGCTAAGTTAGTCACCTTTTTAAAGAACCTTCCTGGGCCCTGGTTGGTTTGGCTCAGTGTCGGCCTGAGGACCAAAGGGTCTCGGGTTTGATTCTGGTCAAGGGTACGTACATGGGTTGCAGGTTCAATTCCCAGCCCAGGTCAGAGTTCTGCAGGAGGGAACCAATCAATGTGTCTCTCTCACATAGATTTCTCTCTCTCTCTCTCTTCTTCCCTCCTTTCCACTCTAAAAAACAAAACAAAACAACAACAACAAAACCAATGGAAAAATATACCCAGGGTGAAGATTAATAAAAAAATGAAAACAAATAAAAAATAAAGAACCTTCCTGGAAAACTTCTGGGGTAAAATCCACTTACATCCCATTGGCCAAGATTATGTCCTCTGCTAGCTGCAAGGGAGGCTGAGAGATGAAATATTTTGACAGGTAAACTGGGGCTTTGGAAGTAAGAACATTAAATAGGCGAACTGTGGTGCCTCACCCTGTGAGAGCTCTGAACGCCAGCAGTGGCAATGGGAATATAAGAAAGCAAAACTAAGACCTGCTGACTGCTTGGGAATGGAGGGTAAGCGAGAGGAAGGAGTCAGGGTGATTCCCAGGTTCCTTTTACTGAGCACAAGGAATGCTAATTTCAGGGAACAGATGATGCATTAAATTTTGGATATGTTAAGCTCAATATCCTTCTAGAATATTCAAGGGGAGCTACCTGATGGCCTAAAAGAAATCCCAGGCAGAGGTACGGATCAGGAAGTCATCTACATAGGTAATTAAAGCCATTGGAATGGATGAACTCTTGAAAGAATAAAAGGTGTGAAGAAAAGAGTCAAGGTATTTTTTTTAAAGGAAGAATCACTAGAGTTCGGTAAGCTGTCAAATCTGTGCAGAGAGAGAAAGTTCACATTTTATAACTGGGAGATTCTTTGATGCTTTTGGCAGCAGAAAAAAGAAATTAATACTTTAAAGCACTTCTTTTTCTTTCTTTTTGACAAGGCATTTTTTTTTCTTTGTAGTCAGCTCAAATACATGATCTCTTTTAAATTGCTTTATGCTCTCCAGGACAAATAGATGATTAAATTGAATATGTTTAATAGAAATGATGTTAAACAGTAGTCGTGACTTGACATTTAAGAGGCCTGAGCCCAACTTGCAACTGCATTGCAGATTCTGCCTCTGGGAAGATTATTTACTTGTTCTACATCTTGACTCTCCTGCTTTCAAATGTGGAGACCTTGGTCCATGCTCTGTGTGTGGAGATGGGTCAAAAAAACAATTCATGGTACCCGAGATCTGGGAGGCAGGCACCAAACAGACACAGGCTGAGTTACTGAAGGGCGTCTTTGCCCCTCCCCTTGGCACCCAGAGGTCTAGAATGAGGATTCTTTCAGGTAATTTCTACAGCTCACTCTTCCTTTACCCCTTCCCCTGAGAAGCATGAAGCTCCCAGTTTCCACGCAGACAGAAGAGCTTGAGGTCGACCTGCTGTTCTTGTCAGACATGCAACACAGAAGAGTTAAGAGAGACATCAAGCATTTGCATAGCTGATGAAACACAGACTACAACCCATTCCTGGGAAAGTATTTCCTGCACTATGGAGATAAATATTTATCCCAGCTCTGCAGGGAAGCATGTGCCTAATAAATGACATGTTATTTTTTAATGGTCTGTTTATGTTTTAGACTTCACATCATGAAACTTGGTCCCTTACATCATATATAATGCTCAAAACACAATTTCATGAAATACTTTGGAAGTGATTTCAACTCAGTTATTGCACAAATCCCCTTCATTTCCTAAGATCCCCAAAATGATTCTAACATTTCTGCTTCATCACATGCACAGATACTGAAGTCTCTTTTACTCATATCATTACTTTTTCTTTCAAAAGATCCACAGGCTTCCAGGGACATGTAACAAGGTATACAACACTGAGCGACACTTTTGTTTCAATATGAGCATTCTGTTGCTAAAAATGTCTTTAAACATGTTTGTTTCAGAGGTAGGAATACAACACAGAAAATGGAAGCCAAAATTGAGGGACTCCCAGAAATGATGCCGAGTGTGTTTCTGGAGACCCTGAGGATATGCGTGTAGGTTCATGTTTTATACGAGGGCCACCCGCCCTGTGCTCAGGTCAATGTGGACTTCGTGTTCTTTTCTTTAACCTCAGCTCCATGGTGCTTCCGTTAAGTGGCTCCTCATCTGCCACATGCTTCCTCTCTGAACATCTGAGGCACATAACTTGTAGAATGTAAACGTTTCTACATGACCTGTTTGCAATCTGTCGGTATGGGAACATTTCCCTGACGAGTCATCACATCCACAAGTTGCATCCTTAAAACAAATGACTTCCAGTCCATTGACTCAGTTAAGACGGAAGGAAAGAAACGATCCCTCCTCTGCAAGTTCAAGTGTGTGTCAGCCATCACATGAGGGACCTTTATTCCATTTTTATTGCCTGCAATCCTGTGCAGGGGATCATATCCGCACTCTTACAAATGGGGAATTGACTTTGGAAAGCTTTAGCAACTTGCCTAAGGTTTCAGGGAAAAGTGTGGAGTCAGGGATCAAACCCGGACTGTTGACGGCAAACACCTGCTGAGAACAACGGCATGCTGCTTCAAGCACACTGTGCCATGTTGGGGGTGTCAAGTATGCAGCCTAGTCGTCGCCACCTGAAGGTCCTTGGATTTTCCTGCTTTGTGGGGGTCACGGAGCTCTTCAATCCTTAACACTGTCTTGGGTCTCTGTCTTGTAAATGCTCCAGCCTATTGCCCTCCCTGAAATGGCTGAGAATACCAGAGGACGTTCCTTCTCCGAATCCAGTCACCGCAAGGGCCCTTCTCAGTGTCTCTCTGAGCCTCGCCTCTGTCCCCTGCAGCTGTCCCCTGCCTCACCACATCTGGAACCTCGTCCGTTCCTTTGATTTCCAGCACAAGGTATTCGCATGCAGCATTTTCCTACTACAATGCCAAGGACCACAGAAGGTGGTTATTTCAACAGCACATCAAACAATTCCGAACTGAGTCTGAGACTTTCCTCTTCTTCCAAGACCTCTGGCCAAAGACATGCCAGAAATTTCCTCTTTGCTGTCCTCTCTCGGACCTTTCTTTCTCCACATTTTTTTCCAGAAGTTTAACCCCGGGTCCTTTTTTTTTGCTCCTGATGCCCTCAATATCCCTCTTTCTTGGGCTGCCATAGAACCTTCAAAATATTTCTGTTTTGGTTTGTTTTCATTTTGCAGGTTCTTTTGCTGTGTGCCTTCCACTACAATTGCCCAATAACTTCTAAAATCCTTCCCTTAAGCCCTGGCCGGTTTGGCTCAGCGGTTGGAGCATTGGCCTGCAGTCTACAGAGACCCGGGTTCGGTTCCCGCTAAGTGCGTGTACTTCGGCTGCGTTTTGTCCCCGGCCCTGGTCAGGTCATGCGGGTGGCAGCCACTCAATGTGTCCCTTTCACGTCGGTGTTTCTCTCTCTCTCTTTCTCTCTCTCCCTCCCACTCTATCTGAACAAAATATCGAAAAATGTCCTTGGGTGAGGATAAAAAAAAAAATAAAATAAAATAAAATCCTTCCCTTAAGATACGCATTGCCATCAGCAACATTTCTTTCAGTAACTTAAAATGTAAATAGACTTATTTGTCCATGCTCTGAAAATGGAACGGGGATGAAGGCAGCGTCGCCGAGTAACCCTGGGAGAGGGGATTGGCTCGCTCTGCTGTTTGGCATTTGTCCCCAGAGCTTTTGTTTTCATCTGAGATTCTCGCTGACTCTGTGGGGAAATGGAGACTCGGGGACTTTAAGTGACATGATACACTTGCAGAACTAATAAGTGAGTTCAGATCTTAGAAGCGAAGGTCAGTAATGAGAGTTGTGGTAGCCTTCAGATTAAATGAGAGAATGCCTTGGCTCATGGAAGGAGCTGTCATTTTATCTATAAACAAGTCCGTATCCCTCAGATAAGCTTCCACAGTCGGAGAGAATTCCTCCACAGCGGTGACCAGGATGTGGACTGATTGATCGGCCTTTTCCAAAAATAGTTTGTTTGTTCACATGGGTCTTAGAAGCAAATGGTCATCTCATGTAACTTTTGCATTGTCTCAAAAGTTACTGTCTCATTACAGTAAAATAAGTTACCAAGCCAAAAATCACAATTTTTTTTTCTCGAAGAAAAAAATACCCAGACATTTCATCAGACTGTAAATGTGTATATACGATTTCTTGCAGCCTCTATCTAATGGTTTATAAGATTCTCTTGGATAGAAAAATCTCCTCACTGACCAACTTCTAAAGAAATTATATCACTTGAAGGTTACCATAAGATGATTTCAATAGGAAACTGAGAATCAATTATTCTCTAGTTACTGTAGAAATTCTTCAAAGTTATAAATGACGAGAGCTTTGAAATCAAATGCTTTGCTTTTGGTAATCTGATAAATAAAATAAGATAGCCAAGACTTATGAAGTGCCAGGGAACATTCACTTTACAAGTGCTTTACATCCATGAGCAAGATTTTCACGAGAAAGCCCAGTAGGCAGGCCCTCTTGTTACCTGAACGTGGGGACCGCAGTCGGCTTCCGAGGCCGCCCTGCAGCCTTGAAAGTCAACTGCCACTCCAGGCAAGAGCTAGCTCACCTGTACCAAGAGTGTACTCTCTGGGAAATGGGGGAAATTGAGTTTTTAGTAATTGAATTCTCAGATTATTGTTGGAGACAGACAGTAGTGCTAGAAGTTATAGGCGGTTGTTTTCCAGGTGCATCAATGCTGAGACGATTTTTTTCTCTTCTTCAGAACCAATTACACAGCCTCCTATAACTGGTTTTATTTACTGATTTTAGAGATTGAGAGGAAGGCGGAGGGGGGGAAGGAGAGAGAGAGAGAGAAACATTGATTTGTATTCCATTTATTTATGCATTCAGTGGCTTATTCTTTTTTTTAAAATCCTTACTGGAGGATATTTTTTTACTTATCTTCAGATAGAGTGGGAGGGAGGGAGGGAGGGAGGGAGAGAGAAACATTGACATGAGCGAGACGCATGGATTGGCTGCTTCCTGCATGACCCCGACCAGGGCCAGGGACCAAACAACAACTGAGGTCCATGCCCTGGGCCGAAATTGAACCTGTGACTCATTGATCTGAAACCAGTCAGGGCAAGTGGTTCATTCTTGTATGTACTCTGACCAGGGATTGAACCCACAACTTTGGTGTGCTGGAATGACACTCTAACCAGGGCCTAAAAGAACATTTTTTTTTTTATCCTCACCCGAGGACATTTTTTGTTCAGGTAGAGTAGGAAGGAGAGAGAGGAAGAGAGAAAGAAACATCCATATGAAAGGGACATATCGAGTGGCTGCCACCCGCACAACCAACCAGGGCCGGGGACAAACTGCAACCAAGGTACGTGCCCTTAGTGGGAACCGAACCCGGGTCTCTCTGGACCGCAGGCCGACGCTCTAACTGCTGAGCCAAACTGGCCAGGGAAAAAGAACATTTTTTGATTCGACAGGAATTTATGAGCATCTACAATGTGCCATGTACTTAACCTAATCCCAGGAAATAGTACAACAAAAGACAGTACTATACAGAGTTTGAACTCAGTATCTATGAGTCTTCCCGTTTTGTTAGCTTATTTTGTTTGTTAGATTCCACATCTGAGTGAAATCATATGGATTTGTCTTTCTCTGATGGTTTATTTCAGGTAGCTAATACTCTCCAGGTCCATCCACGCTGTCATAAACGGTCAGATTCCTTTTCTTTTTACAGCTGAGTAATATTCCATTGTGTAAATGCACCACAGCTTTTTTACCCACTCATCTTGAGAATCTTTTTCTTAAGAACCAATTAATAAAAGAAACCAAACTTTAATAATAGTATTTGGCTATTCTGTGCCTTAGTAAAGAAGTATTTTAAAAACTACTATCTTTCTAGGTTGAGCACCCGAGGGCGGGGGCCTATCATGGAACGGTGGCCCTTACCCTGTAGTCGAAGGGTAGATGTGTGGAGATAGACTACACTTGTTCAATCTCTGGAATTTACCTTGAAAATCATATTTTTCTCACATGTATGACTTAAATTTGTTTTCCTGATATTTCTTTTTATTTCTTTTTTTTCACAAAAGAAGGCAATTCAGATGTTCCATTTATTTGCATTATTGCTGACAGTTATGTTCTTATTGATTACTTTTTTACTGTAATTGGCTTGGCACCCTTGCTATTGGACATCATTTGTTTTATCTTAGTTGTTTGTAATTTTTCTTTATTGAGCAATCATATTCCTACAGAAAAATATAGAAAACTGGAGAGTTTTAGTATTGAAATGAACCAATACCTCTTTGGGGTTTATGCTCAAAAGAGCAAATATATTCTATGTTTGCACATGTTTAATAAAGGAGACTCTTTAATATTGCAACTGATGGGGAGGGTGTTGGAAAACCTGCACATATGTATTACGTATATGTTAGTTCTATAAGGAGACAAAAGTGGGCCGACTACTATTAAGAGCCTGAAAATGAAAGTCCAAATTGCGTTTTGATCATTAGTTTCACTGCCTTCCTACTTCCTGGCCCTTATAATTCAACGGACGCTCCCTTGCCAGTGCACCAAATGAAAGAGCCTCTCCCAACCTGAACTGGAAGACTAGTGGCGGGATGTGACATAGCATATGTTGTAACATACTATTGGTTACTGAGTACACACAGAGGCTTGACACAGCTGGCCATGGCCACGCTTTTGGCTTGGAGTTGCGCCCTGAACTTCCACAGTTGAAATGAGTCCATGATTTTCTGGCTTCCTGATCTACTACCCATGTGGCAAGAGGGCCAACGTGGTAAACCAGTTTCACCAAGTCTCAGATGTACCCAAAATGTTTACCTTGTACACTGAGCCATAGACTCTTTTATTTGAGGGTGGCTGCTCCTTTGTGATAGTAATGTAGTATCTCTTTTGAAATGAGATCTACTAACATCTGTTGGCATATATTGCCCCCCGTCAATATATTTTTGAATAGAGTCCAAGGTAGGCATGCTTGATTACTTAGGAGAGCTAAGCCAGCATTTAAGGGCTTTCCAAGAAATGTTTTCCCTAAGGATTCATCACATTCACAGCTGACTTCTTCACATCCGGGTTCATGCCAGTCATACCGTACTAAAGCTAATGATGAGTTAGAGAATTTTATGGTTCAATGTGTATTGGGGCCACTGACTAGCCCATGAAACCTTAGGAAGTTAGTCTATGGCTCAGGATTAGGTTTAAATGAAAAGAAACCTGATTCCTAAATAGGCAACATACTGGAATCCATTTTTTATTTGTTTTCTTGCAAGCAGTTAAAGCAAATATCACATAAAAAATCATGACAGACTAAGATAAAAATTGCAATTGTTGAAAAAAATGAAGCCTTTTTTTTTTTTTTTTCATATTTAGAGAATTCTGCCATCTCCAGTTTCAATTTAGAGATGGCACGTGTAGGGTCAACCGTCTGAACTTTCTATTGTTTCTTTAAGAGGCACCATTAAAAGGATGGGTTGGCCCCCATAAAATGTTGGCAAAGCCACTGTTGAAATAAGATGCAGCCGATATTTATCTGGATGATAAATTCTTGTCAAGAATTCCAATTTACTGTACATCTATGGACTTATGCTACCCACCATTAATCACACTCTTACTGAGAGAGCCCATTATAATCTGTACATAGTTGCCGATAAAGTGAAAGCAAGAATAAAATAAAAAGAGGTTGCTATGTTGAAGGTTGCTGATTCTAAACAAAGATGAGTGACACATGTTGGGTAGGATAAATCTGCAAATAGCCTGGGGCCAGACATCAGACATTATTTGAAATGACAAACTTCACACTAACTAAAAGAGAAAAAGAAAAAGTTCATAGCTGGAGACAGACGGTGGTGCTGAAAGTTATACGACAGCATGATTCATTTCCAGAAGAAATCAATGTCAAGATGACTTTTTTCCTCCTCCAGAACGAATAATGAGCCTCCTATAATTAGATAAACTTTCTCTGTCCTATCAAAACAAACTGTGAAGCCACAGCGAGGCCACTGAGACATCTAGCCCTCAACCAAAGCTATAGTATTTTAATCTAAGCACAATGCAAAGATGCATGAGTCAATGTACCGTAAATTTTCAGCAAATAGTATGTGTCATTGAAAATAACTTCTGCTTTTCCGAAGACCGTAGATTTATTCTGTAGGAGTTTTAGAAACAAGCAACAACAATTTTAGCTAAAGCAATTCCCTGCGTTCACTAAACCATAACTGTCTGAAACTAGTTATTTCTAGAATTACACAGAACCAAAATAGCAAACATGTAAACAGAGCACTATGGGTTAGAATTCATCAAATGGGGGGGGGGGGGGGTTGAATCTTAAGGTATAAAATATCACATCTGTTAACTATTTATAGATGCCCAATTTTAATGCACAATTCAAGCACTAATTAAAAACCATCCTCCATAAATAGAAGCCAATCTGCTGTGTGTTTGAAGTGAATAACACAATCGACTTTCCCTAGCTATCGGTTTTTTCTTCAGACACTGGGTCAAAAAGTAATTGACCTTTGGACTCCTCATTAAAACTCAGCAATTGAGGCTGGAAAAATGAAGCGGGGTCTATTCACGCCATCAAATAGGATTATGGCATATCTAATGCCACCGTTTTAGCTTTCTCTATTGTCAAGAAGAGGTGCGAGGCTGTGGTTTCAACCAGTTGGGGGGAAAAGCTGAGTTGACCTGATTGGCCATGACACATTTTATCTATTCCATACATCCAGGCAGAGTCTTAAGTTTTCCACTGAGCTAATAGAATAAAACTGTGAGACAGCAGTGACATCTTTCAGTCAGGACCCTGGGTGGAGGGATGGATTTGCACAGGACCCTGGGTAGGGTGGGGGGAGATGGATTTGCATTGTTCAGACCTTATGCTGTTAGATCATATCAATGCCTCAGGCAAATTCCAGGAGGAGAAATTCTTTGTAGTGCCCAATTCCTTTACTTTCTGAAATTTCTGAAGAAATACTTGTATTATTGGAACTTGGGACAAATTGGTGGGGGGAGGAGTAGGTAATACATTTTCCTGGGAAAGGATAAAATCATTGAAATTTATAGGAGTCAAAAGTTGGAGTTGAAAAGCAGAGAGAGTCTCATTCAACCCCTTTAATTTACAGATGATAGAAATGATAAAAATCCGAAAATAAAGGGTAGCTTGCCACAGGTCACACTTTGTTAAGACAGGAATTTGGGTCTCAACTACACATTTGGTTTTTTTCAGCCACAGCACAGCTTTACTTTTTTGTGTACTTTTATTTTGTTGATTGAAAACCAACAAAAATGAAAACAGAACCAAAATCCTCATTGAAGACATCTTGTAAAGCCACACATACGCGCTTGGGTCTTTCTGGCAAGTGTTAGCTCCACTGTGGCCATTGCATGTGGTCTTGCTTATTTTCAGGTACACAGTATCCCTCGCCCCCCTTTTTTAAATCCCAAACTCTTTGGATAGTTTCTGTATATTTCCTTATGGAAAGTCAAGTTTTAGAATGTGTCTTCAGATTTTTTGCAAATAAAATGTGGATTTTTACATTTAACATAAAATTTGTGCTGTAATTCAGGTGACTTAATAAATTATCTTCCAGACCATACATTTGTGAAAGCAGATGGGGGAGCTATTGATTATTACAACAGGACAACAGGTGCAAATCTGGTCTATTTTTGGTGAACTACGACATGTGATGTCCCTAACTTGAGTGTTTTCAACATCCATAAAAATTCCCTTGTACACTCAGATATTTGTTTCTGTTTTATAAGTTTTCTTGATTTTTGTTGTTGTTGTTAACCCTCACCCAAGGATATTTTCCATAGTGTTTTTTTGTTTGTTTGTTTGTTTGTTTTCTTTTAGATAAAGTGGAAGAGAGGGAGGGAGAGAGAAAGAGACAGAAAACACATCGATGTGAGAGAGACACACCTATTGGTTGCCTCCCACACGACCCCGACAGGGGCCAGAGATCGAACCTGTAACCCAGATACATACCTTTGACCAGGAATCAAACCCTTTGGTACAAGGGCTCTAACTTCTGAGCAAAACTGGCCAGGGCTTGATTTTTTTTTTTTTTTTAAGGCAACATTAGATAGTGGAAAGAAAAAGGAATAGAAAGAAAAAGACCTAGTGGTCTAAATTCTACCTGTAACTGTGAGACATTTAGCAAATCTTTCGAACACAGTATTTGCATCTATTAAAAGATGGGTTTGGACTAAGTTACCACTGTTTTCTTCTAGTTTGTGTGATCTAGAATTTCTATGCCCTCCAAATTCCTACTTACCATTTGTATGTTTGTGTGTGCATATACATACATACAAACATATATACGTATCCATATACATATGTAAAATAGAGTTCAATTATGAACAATATAAAATTTCAATAAATATTGAATAAGAAAATAACCAGATTTGCAGCCTGTACTATTCTGTTGATAATGTTATCTTTGAAAAGAAAGTAGAATTGGCCCTGGCTGGCATGGCTCAGTTGGTTGGGTGTTGTCACTCACACCAAAAGGTTTCCAGTCTCCTGCAGCCGATCAGTGTTTCACTCTCACATCAATGTTTCTCTCTTTCTCTCTCCCTCTCTATTCCTCTCTCTCTAAAAATCAATAAAAAATCTTAAAAAAAAAAAAAAAAAGAATTGTTTACCTCTATTGAAAGTCACTCCAGAGACATGATGTTATAGCAACTTGGTAGCTGAGTGACAGACAGGAAATGTATTTTCATGTGTGTTTTTGGCAAAACCCTACAGCTTAGGATACTGGTGGTTTTTCTGTTATAACAGAGACTTTTATGTGGCAAAGTCACATTAGACGCTGTCTGGTTGCTCTTGGTTACGAAGGCTTTTTCCTATTTGACTCACCTTCAATTTTTAGGCAAATTCTCTGGCTTCCTGCTATTGTTTCTGGATGTCTGCAAGACCTTGCAATTTGTCCTGTGTCTCCTGAAAGGAAAGTCTGGGCGGCAGGAAAGAGTTACGTGGCCCTTGTAACTTAAAAGGTGTGAATTATTAAAACAAAAAACTGGTTGGGTAAGAAACACAAGCAGAATTTATCATGAATTCTAGATCCTTATCTAGTTTAATAATAAATCTGCCCCTCTCAATGATAAGCGATAAGGCAGTTTTTTTTTTTTATCTTTTCATATTGCTTGTCCTGAATCCTAACATTTCAAGAGTTTCTCATGTCATCTTGCTGAGCCAGGGAGACAAATACAAACACAGGTGGTTTATCTTCTCTG
This sequence comes from Molossus molossus, assembly GCF_014108415.1. Taxonomy (NCBI): domain Eukaryota; kingdom Metazoa; phylum Chordata; class Mammalia; order Chiroptera; family Molossidae; genus Molossus; species Molossus molossus. The sequence continues at coordinate 59,596,574 of NW_023425351.1, read as the reverse complement.
TTATGACTCTTTGGAGTAAATTTTAGGCACAAGATGGCTTCATTTGATTACTGTGATGCTTTCCTAGCCAAGCTGCAGTATAAGGAATAGTTGATAAATAGAGCTAAGAGCTTGCTGATGCACTAGCATTTTATACACAGAGTCTCAGCCAATCTTTAAAATGATCCGTTACCCAGATGAAGGAGATGAGGTTCAGAAAGGTGGATCACCCTACCAAGTTTGCTAACCCAAATATAGTTGACTCTTGAACAACATGAGGGTTAGGATCACTGAACCTCATTCAGTCAAATATCCACATATAACTTTTGAATCCCCCAAAACTTAACTCTGCTGGCCCTTCGCACCTGCAAATCCAACCAGCTGAGAGCCCAATGTTTTCACATTTCCAACCATAGTTTCCAGTGGTTGGTTGAATCTGTAGATGTGAAACAAGAGGATGAGAAGCACCATTTATTGAAAAAAAAAAATGTGCATATAAGTGGACCAGTGCAGTTGAAACCTGATTTGTTCAAGGGCCAACTGTATATGTGAAATCCATCCCCTGTGTCCATGACAACTGTAGTGTGTTATCTCAGAGTATATCCTGGGGGTGCCAACCCTCTTCTTCACATTTGCACAAGATTCTGATGGGCATATGTGTTTAGCATATCTGATCTCATGATGTTCTGTGAGGGCAGCAAAAAGGGTGTATGCTAGCTTCGTGTTACAGATGGCAAATCGAGGCTCAGAGAGGATGACCCAGTGCTGAAAGGCAGCAAGTAGTGGTGTCAGCAACTGAACCTGTGTCTTTGGGCAGCTCCTTAATGCAAATTCCCAAAAACAAGAGTTATTCTCTCAAAACCAAAAATAAAGTAAAACCAGAAAGAAACAAAAATTTGAAAGCATAATTAATCGATTATAAATAAATAGGGAACAATCGCTGCACTAATGACCAATGCTGGAGGTACCATTTTACAAATCCTTTCCTCGCCCAGCCGATGTGGCCCAGTGGTTGAGCATCAACCCATGCCCCAAGAGGTCACTGGTTTGATTCCTGGTCAGGGCACATGCCCAGGTTGTGGGCCTGATCCCCAGTGGGAGGCATGCGGGAGGCAGCCAATCAATGTTCTCGCTCATCAATGTTTCTATCTCTCTCTCCCTCTCGCTTCCTCTCTCTCTAAAATCAATAAAGAAAAAAAAAAAAAGAAAATCCTTTCCCCCTTCTTGCCTTATTTCTCACCCCAACAATGTCTAGCCAGTCTGAATTTGTGACAACCACAATCAATTTTTCATTCTGGAACAATAAACTGGGTTAATACAACCCAAACCTCTACGACTCCCTCTGTCTTCCATGCACTACATTATATTGACTAGTCTGGTTTTCCTACCAAATTCAGAAACCATTTGTTATCGGTCTGTCCATATAGTTGTTACCCATTAAAACTTTGTTAAATAAAAAACAGAAAGTAGTTTAGCTAAGACATGTAATAATAACATTTATCGAGTCCTTAGTTTTTAGTATATGCCAGGCATTCTTATAAATACTTTAGGCATATTAAAATATTTAATCCTAACAGCTGTCTTATTTTACCCCAATATCATGGATACAGAAAATGAGGCATAAATAATTCAAGTAGTTTACTTGAGTGATATTATAGTAAGAGGCGAGGTGACGATTTGAACCCAGTTAGTACAATTTCGTAACAATAAGATTTCAAACTTATTAAAACTTAAGGATTCTGTCAGACCAGTATTCTTTTAGTCTCTGATCCATTTTATAAAAAAATATTTAAAAATGTATCTCAGTAGTGTTTGCTCCTGAATTGATGTCTTGAATGAAATACCATCTAAAAAAGGCCTTCATGTTTTCCCACCAGCATTAAAAAGGACTCAATCATTTGGGGTTCAGAGCAGGGAAAAATTGCTGCTGTAACGATTGTCTGCTCAACCTGTGACAGCCAGAGTCAGCATTAGGCAGTGATGACAACGTGGATGTGTGTGTCCCTGTGGCATGGTGCCAAACTAAATGTGAAGTCTCACCCAGGTTATGTCCAGGTACACAAACCACAATCTCCTATGTTCGGGATTCGCTTGGTGTTTATTCTCCAATTTACCCTTGTTCCTTTTTTCTGGGAGACTTCTCTTTTTATTTAGTTATTTTTAAAGATGTTTTTATTGGATTCTTACAGAGAGAAGAAGGGAGAGGGAAATAGAAACATCGATGTAAGAGTAAAACGTTGATCGGCTACCTCCTGCACACCCCTACCAGGGATTGAGCCTGCAACCCTGGCTTGTGCCCTGACCTGGAATTGAACCAGCACCCTCTTGGTGCACAGGATGACACCCAACCAACTGAGCCACACTGGCCAGGGTGGGACTGTCCTTTTTAGACTGTACCACGGTCTCACTTGCCCTGTGGCTTCCAGGTTTGAGTTTGCCTCGGGGAACAGCACCAGCTGAAGATCAGAACATGAGGCGAGAGAGAAGTCAAAGTATTCCCCTCACAGTCACGCCCCGGAGCCAGAGGCTCACAGGCAGAGTCCTTCCCGGTCGGGTCTTGCAGTCAGGTGGAAGAGTCAGAGAGCTGTAGTATGAACAGGGGGAGCCCCGTGCGGAGGAAGCGCCGTGCGCTCCGGCTGCCTTGGCAGGGTGAGCGCTCAGGGCGGCTAGGAAAGGCTCCTGTGCAGCAGGTGCTCCAAGATGGTAATGCGGGATGGCCCTGGGGACGTGAGTGGGCTTGGCAGCGGGGACAGAAGACATCCAAGCAGAGGGAAGAGGTTGTTCCAGACTCCAGAAGAAGGTTCCAGTGTACTAAAAAAATGTTCTGTGTGGCTGGAGCAAAGGCTTAAGAGAGACTATGGTAGACACGAGCCTGACCGTGTCAGCAGGGACTAAGGGACGGGGCTATCCTTGCCATAGACTGTGGCCCCTGACACTTAAGAACAGAATTGGGTGATATAATGTAATGCTGTTAGTAAGATGGCTATCGTTATCTATTTAATCATTTATATATTTATTTATTATTGTTAAAAAACATTTTTTTCCCCTTTATTGATTTTAGAGAGAAAGGAAGTGAGAGGGAGAGAGAGATAGAAACATCGATGAGAGAGAACATCGATTGGCAGCCTCCTGCATGCCCCCCACTGGGGATCAGGCCCACGACCTGGGCTTGTGTCCTGACTGGGAATCGAACAGTGACCTCTTGGTGCATGGGTCAATGCTCAACCATCGAGCCACACCAGCCGGACCATTTATATATATTGTAATTTTATGTATAATAGTTGTTAGGTGGTCACGTACAATTGCAAAGAACTTAAAGCTAATGTGACTGAAACTGAGGGGGGGGGATGCATTGGTGAGATAGGAGGCCCAGACAAGGCAGGGTTTGATGAGGCTGAAAAATAGGCTCTACAATCAGGAGTGTTCAGTAAGTTGTGTGAACCGGTTAGCTCATGAATAAAATATTGATGATTCATCTACAAGACAAGATTTCACAAATGAGTGAGAACGAGAGGTACATGGGTGTTACATTACCATTTAGACACCAACACCCACTGGTTCAAATATAGTCCTGAAACAAGTTCAAATACCAGCTTACATAGAAAAAGAAAGAGTGAATGTACCTCAACTCCTATGGAGCTTTAATCAGTTGTTTACTTAAAGTAGTAGTAGGATTAATTTCCACATCCCATGGATAAGAAAGTTTAATGGAAGAATGCTGATTCCAATATGCCCTTTGTTTAAAATTACAAGAAGCTCCTTAAATCGCCCATTTAAATCCACTGGTCCATTTTCTAACCAGAGCACAGTTTGTAATATCCTTAAGGGGAAGGTGACAGAGGATGCAAAGGTAACATTTTATCAAGGGTCGGTGTCAATGAATTTACTGTGTATACAATCCTATTACATTCCCCCAGCAGCCTCAGAGAGGCTAAATGGTGCTCAAGGTTTTCAAGCTAGAAATGGCCAAACTGATGTCAGCACAGCTTGTTCTCGTATCAAAGCTCTAGTTTATTCTCTTATCATGTTGATTTTTATGCTCTCTTTCAGCATCCGGAAAGAGGGAGACTTGATTTTCTTTCTGCGGCATCTCCAAAGTTAAGGGATGTGTCAAGAAGAGCCTAGAAAAGGGAAGAGAAAGTTGATCTCCTAAATAAATTCAACTTCTACTTGTTGAGTTTGTATTATGTGTAGATTCCAAGATATGGTCCAAGCCCTCAGGCAGCTAACCAACATTTTACAGTTAATATGGTCATTACCAACAAACACACACGTGTCAATGTGTTCATTGTTTTTATGGAATGAATGTTAACTGGAGGTACAGGGAAAATCTCCAAGAATGATAATCTAGATTTACATGAGCAAAATAAAAGAAGTCTCCACCTAGGAAGTTCACACAATGTTAAGGTTCAGAAAAACTTGGGGACTCAGGATTTAATGTACAACATGGTGACTATAGTTAATACTACTATGTTGTATACTTAAAATTTGCCAAGAGAGTAGGTCTTAAGCAGTCACACACACACACACACTCACTGGAAACAATAAAGAACAGGTAACTATATGAGTAACAGATGTGATAATTAACTTGACTGTGGTAACCATATAGCAAATCATCACATTGTGCAATTAAACATATAAACTTTTATTTGTCAATTTTTTTTATGAATAAAGTTGGAGTTCGAGAAAACTTTGGAGCGAGAAGGAATGGAAACCTCCCATCACCTAGAACACCATTTACACATCTGTAGTTCTTCTCATCAGTTGTGCTCCCCATGTAGGTAAATCCCATCCCCTTGGGACTCACTGTACAGGAGGCCCCCCTGGAAGGGGGTTCATACGACTCCAGCTCTAGGGCTGATCGCTCACGAAGCCACGAGGACCCAACTATTCTCTGGGAGGAGATCCCCACCGCCAGAGCTGAATAATTCATTAACAATGGAGAAACTGCCTTAAATAACAATGAATAATGTCAAGGTCAGAAATAAGAAACATTTCTTTCTGGCATTTATGTATTCATACATTTATTTAAAAACTAGTGAAGCGCTTTGTCTATGTCTGGCACTATTCTGGGTTCTGCTGAAATTGTGATGAATAAGTTAGACGTGGACCCTCCTCTCAGACAACTTACAAAATAGGATAATTAGGTAATGAACAAGATAATGTCTGACCCTCCAAAAATTAGAGACTTGGCTCCTAGAGACGTGTAAAAGCTGAATGCCTTCCTAGCTGGTTCGCAGTGGGTCATTCTTGAAATCAGTGGTGACAGAAATAATCCCTGTATTAAGGTGATGTGAGTTTTCTGACCCTTCAGAGCTATTCTTCACCCTTTTCAAGTCTCCTCTTTGCCTAGGGGAGCTGACCAGTGTGGACCCATTGAAGGGCATGTGTTCTGGCTTCTGCTTGGCTAAGCCAATAGGAAGCCCAACAACACTGAACTCGTCTTATCAGCTTCAGGTTGCCTTGGCTCTCAGCTTCAGGTTGCCACTCCTCCACATGACTCCTTTCGAGGTCCAGTATCTGTCCCCTCCTCTCTCCATTACGGCTTACGGATGGTAGCAACTAGCCGCTGTTCACTGGCCCTGGGTTATTGCTTGATTCCACGGGTTTTCCTGCTATCCACCTGCATCTTTGTAAATAGTCCTGTACATGACCCTTCAATCATCCTCTTCTGCCTGTGTCTTCTATTCCCTGCTGGGACCCTGGCTAAAACGACACTTTGTTTTATCCCAAGTTTCTGTCCTTCATTTCTTTATTTTGCCGTGGACTGATGCCACATCCTCAACCAGGTGGCAGAGGAGAACGCACAGACAGAGACAATTTAACACCTGCCTAAAATACGCACTCTGAAGTACTCTTAGTGTGGACTTAATATATCTGTCGAGATTTAAAATTCACTTTACCCTTTTTCTCAGAAATTCCATGCAAAGAATTCACCTTGTTCATGACAGCATTATTGACAATAATAAAATATAGAAATGACTGGTTTGATACATTATGTTACTTCCAAACAACAGTAGATCTGTATGGAATAATATAGAAAGGTCTCTGAGATATGTTAAGTGAGAAGTTGAAGTATGTTATGCAGCTATCTGTGTAAAAGACAATATACATGTGCGTGAGTCTATGCAAACAATTCATGTTTTGTTTTGTTTTTAACATTTGAGAACACACTTTTGAAAGGGAAACCTTTGGGAAGAGATGTCAGGGAAGGGAGATTGTTACTTCACATTCTTTTAGCTTTCTGCATCTTAAATTAATTTTTAAAAAATGCTTAAATTAATTTTTTAAAAACGTAAGACTAGAAATAAAGACACAGTCTCAACCCCCTATTTTGCGTAGCTGAACAGAGGAGTTCTGGCTTCCACAGTCGTCGTCATGCTGAGGAATTAGCTCCCTAAAACAAATTCACAGGAAACAATGTCAGTACATTAAATGATGTCACGTGTGAAACCTGAAATGGAAACATTTCACTGCACTTATTTCACATGAAAATCCGTTGAAACAAACTTCAAAGGCTGAACCACATGTCCTGACAGCCACCCAGGGCCTGTTAGCACAACCTCTACTTATTTCCTCTCTTATTATTTTTGCAATACAATTATAACTGGAAGTCCCCAAACCTTGTAATTGTCAACTAACTTTTGGAAAATGTGAATCGTTGACCAGGAATTTAAAGGGAAGGCCCCTCCTACCCTCTCTGAACTTTGTGGTGGTCTTTGGGTACCAAATGACCTAGCCAAAAAATCCTCAAAGATGCACCGAAGGAGAAAATAATTGTCTTTTCTGGAAGGGGTTCTCTGTGGACAGCAAAGATCTCTGAGAAAAAATCTGTATAATATTAGTTTCCTTTTCCCAGAATTTATTGGCATCCATCGAAGTTTTACACTGGAAATTAACATTCTCGTGTATACAGATAGGTTTGATAGCTGAGCTCAGCTGGGTCAGCCCATTTTTGTATAAAGTATATTAATATTCTGTCCATGCTTCAGGCATTCATTAATCCATCACAGTTTTATATTTTTTTCTCCCTGTTTCTGCTTTTCACAAATAATAACAGCCAACCCTAGATAGAAGATATTCCGGTGTGTACACAAAATAATAGCTAATGCAATACAAAGCCATTCCGAGCTCAAATTGCCTTCCAGAAGAATTCATATCAAAGGCATTGTAATTTCTGATGAAACGTCCATGCATGCAAGCATATTGCATTAATTATTTTCCCATTCCGTTTGCTTATTGATGCAGCATCTGTTGCTATTGCTACTCATGTGTGCCCTAAAGCGGTTAAATGTGTAACGTGGAAGAAAGTGTTTTGTAGGTGTCCTGCCCAATGAACAGGCAACACTGTGCCGTCAGTATTACTCTGGCAACTCAGATTACTAGTCTTTGCTATTTTAAACAATGTGGTTAGTTCTCACCTATCAAACTTCAGCCAGGCACTGGACTAAGTGGTTATATATATATTACTATATCTAAACGTCATGCCAACCTGTGAAATAAAGATTTTGATTCCCATTTTACAGATGAGAAGTGGAGGTTCGGGAATATTATCTGGGACCACACGGCTAATGACAGAGGCAGTTTGTGACTTCAATGATTTTGTTTGTTTGTTTTTTAATCTTCACCTGAGGACATGCTTACTGATTTGAGAGAGAGAAAAAGAGAGAGAGAGAGAGAGAGAGGGAGAGGTGAGAGAGAAACATCCATTGCTTGCCTCCCATACACACCCAGACTGGAGATGGAATCTGCAACCTGGGCATGTGTCCTGCCCAGGAATTGAACCCGCAACATTTCGGTGCATGGGATGATGCTCCAACCAACAGAGCCACACCACACAGGGCATAACTTCAATGTTTGTGTCTTCTCTTCTAAACCCCAAGGGTAGGTCTAACATCACAGAGCTTCAAATCAGCAATGGGGCCACTTTAAAAAAGTCTCCAATTTTAAGGAAATTACCAAAAGCCCCAATAACTTGTCTGTACCCAAACGAGCCAGCAGTCATAAACGACCAACATTAGAAACTGCTGACAACTTCACCTCTCACTTTTCTGACCCCATCTGCTGCCTGAAAAGACCCTTTCTGTGGTTTTCATGGGAATCTTCATGTTCTCCAAATCTCTACTTAGAAGAGCTGTTTTTCTATTGTATCAGGGCAGCATTATACAAAGTAAAAGAGACACGACAACATTCAAGAGAACACACCACAGAAAGTCCCTTTCTGAATTGCTTTAAAACAGACAGAGACCATGGAGACCTTTGTTTATGGGAGATCAAGATTTTTCTCAACAAGGAAAGCACAATGATCTAAGCCATTCCTATGCTGGGAATAAAACTGCAGCCAGGAGGGGGCCTGGAATGAGCGTATGAATTATTCCAGTGAGAACACTGATTGGGCAATGTCTTTCTTCCTTTTAGCGACATGCCTGCCCTTTCAGTACATAGTATAGACCAGCCCCCACATCCCTCTGAGCTGAGAGTCACTACCAGAATGAATGCTCCATTATGCACAGTCAAAACCCAGGGTGTCAATGCTTGAGGGGCTACAGGGGTATTGCATTTCAACTTTTCCAATTGCTCCCTTCCCCCTCCATCCTTTAACTTCTATTTTTTACAGATGAAAAGGGGAGACATGGCTGTTGCCCTGTCAAAAAATAGTTAAATTAGGGCTCCAAACTAGGTTTCTGAATTCCCAATCCTCTGCTCTTTCTATAACATGGGAAGACTTCACTTTGAATCCTGGTTAACTTCTTCTCTTTTTAAAAAAATATGTTTTTATTGATATTTTTAGAGAGAGAGAGAAAGGGAGAGAAAGATAGAAACATCACTGACAGGGAGAAACATCGGTTGGCTGCCTCCTGCATGCCCCTCCCCCACTAGAATCCAATCAGAACCTCTTGGTCCATGGGACGATGCTCGGTGCACTGAGCCACACTGGCCAGGCCTGGCTAACTTCTTAACAGTGAGTGATCAAACTCTCTAAGCTTCACATTTCCCCGTGTCAAAAATGGGGAGAATAATGGTGCTTGCCTCATAGGCTTGTCATTAGGCTTAAGTGAAATGATGCCTGTGAAGAGTTTAACACAATGTTTGATACACAGTGTGAATTTAGTATCAATCATTATTATTATGATGAATTCATGCTTTCTAAATCAAAGATTTATTCTCTAAGATGTGATATATCTGGGCTCTAAAAGTTACACTTATCCTCTATGAATGCTCAGTTTCCTTTGCAAGTTGAATTAAGGTCAAGATAGATAATAGTAATCCATCCATAGTTCTTTTTTTCATTGGCCCTTTTCCTGAATTAACTTGCAGTGTAATCAAGAGAAAGAATCCTGGGTAACCAGGATAGAGTCTGCAGCCGGGCACTGCACTCAGGAAATGGTCCTGCCCCTCATTCAACTACCATCACCCTCAACTCCGTGCCCCTGGGCAGCCATCAGCACCGCTATTCACCAACTGACTTCCTCAGGTCAGAAATACAGGCATCTCCTCTGACTTCTACTCTTCTGCTTTTCATCCAACACTTCAAGTTGATCTGTGACTTGGTCCTATAAGTTTTATCACTGGAGTCTGTGTCTAATGCATACCGTCTCTCCATTTTCACCACAACATAAATGTTGACCCTCAATATTTATTATTTTAATGAGATAAGAATCTCCTATTGCTTGCCACTAGCCATTTCTCAGACTGCAGACAGAGGGATCTTTCTAAAACAAAAAATAAGCCCGGCTGTTGTGGCTTCGTGGTTGAGCGTCGACCCATGCACCAAGAAGTCGCCAGTTCGATTCCTGGTCAGGGCACATGCCCAGGTTGTGGGACCAATCCCCAGTGGGCGGCATGCAGGAGGTGGCCAATCGATGTTCTCTCTCATCGATGTTTCTATCTCTCTCTTCCTCTCCCTTCCTCTTTCTCTCTCTAACATCTATAAAGAAAAAAAAATTTTTTTAAGCCCCTTTCAGCCTGAACTATCACCAACACCCATCTCAAATTGTATGTTCCTGACATACAACGATACTTACAATTACCCAAACATACTAAGATTTCTGGTCTTTATTTTTTCTAACTAAAATGTTTTTCTCATGACACCTATTGGATGATTAACCTCTATTTGTCCTTCAAGACTCAGCTCAGGTTCTACCTCCCTGAGGGCTGCTTCTTCTGTGTCTAATGACACCTTATTTGCCCTTCCCTTGTCTCATTATTGTGAATTTTACACACTTCTATTACTGTACTGTTTTGGAAAGTTTTTAAAGGGCCATGCTAATCTTCTCTGTATCATTCTAGTTTTAGTCTATGTGCTGCAGAAGCGAGCACTTGGAATTTTTACCCGTCCTTTCCTCCACTAACGGGAACTTTCTTGGCTAGAAGGTTGGTGTTTCCTTCCTACTGGTACCATATGTCTATCCTAATACCTTTGAGAGTAGGTTCTCAAATGATACGTTTTATGAATGAGAACCTTCCATACTGTGGTGACTAATAGTCATTTGTTGTCACCTGGTATTTTATTTCGTCTACGTATTTCAGAGACGGGACTCTGGAGGAAGTTCCATGTGCCCTGGGCTGTGTGGCAGCTTCTCACAACCCCAAGCAGGGTGTGTGCAACCACAGCTCCAAGACCTTTAATCTGGGCTGGAACATGATGCATGTGGCACCACCCTGCATCATTCCTTCCAAAGAATACACCAAACCCTTGGCTATGGTTTCCATCTGGGATGATTACAGCCCCAGATGATGTGATGTTATCGCACAACTTCCATCTCTCCACCCCAGAATTATCAATGCAATCTTGACATTGTTACAGAAAATAAGATGAATAATTATAAGTACTTTTCCACATAGTAACTCAGAATTGTAAGTGAGGGATAGGGTAGTAATTGCCTTTAATATGAAATATATTTAGTTCCACATTTTATAGAATTATGAACATTATTGATGGATAAGACTCTATTTTCTCAAAAAATTTCAAAACAACTATATAATAATAAATCCTATTTATATACCAAGTGTTATTCTAAGCTCATTACATGTACTGACTTATTTAACCCTCCCAACAACCACAGTGCGGTGATTAAAAGTATTACTTCCATCTTAGTGGTGGAAATTAATGCATAGAGGCAATAAGTAATCTGTTTCTATGTATATGGTTAGTCAGTAGTAGAACTGGGATTCAAACTCCAGAACACATCACTGCAAAGTACTGACACACTTGTATACTGTGGACTGTGTTTATGAAATTTAGAAACCTTTAAATTACTTACAAATATTAAATTATTAGTGACATGTAAAAAATTGGAAACTATCTATGATTCAAAACACATTTTTATTGCAGTAAAAACATGATGACCAATACCACATGTCTGATACTCTCAAAAGTCATGTTAAAAATTATGACCACAATTAAAATATTTCCATAATATCCAACCATGTGGCTTTACCCTGTCATGTTTTCATAATCCACGGTCTACACCAATGATGAGGAAACAGATATATGGCACCAAGCAACCAATCATCCAACTAGGTTTTGGACCCTACACAAGGAGAAGCTGAAGAAAGATAAATAGGTATATGTCCATACACCATCCCTATTTCTGCAAACTGTACATATGACTGAGGAGGAAATGTCAGAATTTCTTCAGACATAGTAACAAGGCTTCCTGGTCAACCTCTATTGCTGGCTATGAACTTGCATAGATTTGTTTAGAGTTGCAGGGGACATAAAGATTTTCCATGAATCAGCAAGGGCATGAAGAATGCTTAGCTAGAAACACAATTAGGCTTATGTTCATTCTTTATCTTTGACTTCAAGTCACTTAGGGAGAGTTATTTGTCTTCTTCAACAAGATTCCAAGTTCCTTGGAACTAGGGAACATGTGCTCTTTTTATTTCCTATTGCTCTCAGGACATGGTGTAATGCAAAGCACTTGGATCATATTTAGAGAGTGGGACTTGGGTGAGAAACGATCTTTGTGAGTCAAAACTTCCACATCTTAAATTGAGAGTTGTGGACAAGACGACTTCTAAATGCTCCTTTATAAAGTTGTTTTTCTTTACAAGTGCACAGTCCTTGTTGCCATCACGCCTGTGGCATCTTTTCCTTATTATCAAAGTCCTACAATACTCGGACCTCGAAACACAAATAGTGAGTAGAGATTCAGATTCAGTTTGAAGACCTGACTGTCCAGGTCGCTGGTGGCTTCCCAGACAATCTTCCTGGCTTCAGTTTTGGCCTTTTAATCCAATTCTCATGTAGAAGTCATAATGGCCTTTGCAAAATGGAAATCAGATTTGTTCCTCCTGTGTGTGCATCCAAATATTGCCCTTGTATAAAGTCTAAATGTTTAATGTGAATTACAAAGCTCTTCAGGAACTCTGTGCTCGGAACCATTGTGCTATACTCTCTTCCTGCTTGAGTCCTTCCAGACTAGTTAAATGATACCTCTGTTACATGGTACTGTAGCATCCCACACTTCCCCTGTGAGAGGTCTTCGCTCAGTGACTCTCATCACTTTCTGCTGTATCAGGCATCCCCCACTAATTAAGCTGTCAGCTGCGTTAGGGCAGGACACATATTTGCCTTTGTTCATCTTTTAAGTGCTTGCATCTAGTATGATTAACATTTAGCAGATGCTCAACATATAACTTTTGAATGAATGAATGAATGAATGAATGAATGAACTAGTACCATACTACCATTAACTAGACATTGTGATTTCATTCCTGGCAGCAGGGAAAAATAATGTTTATCTACCTGATATGACACGACCACACGACTTAACCTTTGAAACAGCTTTCACATTCTCCAAGGAAAAAAAAAGGAAAAAGAAAAAAAAAAGATTATGAAGCATTCTTGTTTCAGAATAGAGATAATAATTCTTCAAGTGTCATGCACTTGACATTTTACTTTTTACAAAAGTCTGTCCTTTATACTACTGTGCAATTTCAATATGATATATGATATGCATCAAACCTTTCCTTAGCTATTTATCCAGCAGTAATTCATTCACTATGCCAGACACTCTCTTAGGTGTCAAGGAAACCCAGATGTATAAGACAAGTCTCTTTCTCTTGAGGAGCTCATACTAAATGGAGGAGACAGGCAGGCAAACACAATAGTACTCATATGTACTAAATACTGAGCACATGCTTTGTGCATTTTGTATACATTTTCACATTTAATCCTGATGTGAGTCTTCTAATGTAAGCTGAAAAAAGTCAAGGGAGCATTTGGTCCAAGTCCACTCTAGTAATAGGAACTGATTTAGGATTTAATCCTAGGACTGTCCAATTCCAGAACTCATCATATCACATTATGATATATTATGTTAGGTGCTTTAATCCAAACATAAATGGAAGAGGCAGGAAAACAGAGAGGAGAGAGAAAACCATTTTTCCACAGGTAGAGAGAAAAATGTCTCTGTGCATTTGTGCACTCATATATATGAGTTGGAGAGAGCTTCATAGAAGAGAAGATATTTTACCTGTGGAAAGAAATTAAACTCACAAAACAATTGAGCAATGCGAGAGCCTGATAAGATGAGCTAAAAGTTATTAGCTATTGATGGGGAATTGGCCACACAGAAGGAAGTAACACGCGATGAAATGGTTGTCTTTCTGCTGTTTGTCTTATTGGGAATGAGATTTTAAGAAGGGCAATGATGGATTTGAATCTGTATAAAGATTGTTAGCTATTCACAAAAGGTTGTTTGGAGGTGAGAAAGACTGAAAGCAAAATGTATGAGACATCAGCAAATAAGAATTTGAAGTAGGGGAGCATTGTTGGGGCTGCAGAGGAGGTCCCTAATAAGAAAGATGTTGAAAAGAAAGCATTCATAGAATGTATAAGTTACATGTGGGCATACATCTAGGACGAGTTTAAGGTTCTAGTTTGGCAACCTGTTGAATTTCACCCTGAAACCCAAGCTTATTTCTGCAGCTGTCTCGAGTGGCTATGAAATAAAACAACGATGCTTACCACGTTCCAGATATTCTTTTAAGCAATCACAACAAACCCATGCGTTATGCACTATCATCATTCCTATTTTATAGCTGTGCAAAGTAAGGCAAAGAAAATTAAATAATTTTTAATAGAGCTGTGGTAATGAAAACTGGGAGTCTGTGCCCAGGCTCCCATTAGGACCGGGACATATTCCACTGAAGGCTGGCAGTACTGCTAACAGCCCTCAGCTCTCAGCCCCATTAAGGGAAGAGAGCCACATTACCCGGATACATGATGCCCTTCCCAGGGAAGAGTCTGCTACCAATGACTGACAGACGCAGGGTTGCAAAGACATGGCCTTTTCTCTGCAGCTTCAGACAACTCTGAACATGCATCTCAGCTTCAGCTATCCCCATGAGGTTGGCTTTGATGAGAGTACACACAACTCTAGTTTTCTTTTTTGCCCAATTCATCTTTCTTCCCTAACCCCCATAGCCTTAGTCTAAAAAGCACTCCTTAACAAACATCCTATAAACAAATCTTCATTTCCGAGTCTGCTTTCTGAGAATTCCCTTCTGAATAGCCACCAAAATGGCAGAACTGGCATTTGCTCCCAGATCTATTGGTTGTAATAGCCGTGGATTTGAACACTTTTCTACATAGGTTTGCAAAAGCAAAGACCCTAGAGCAACGCCAGTCACTTCAAAAATGATTCATAAATAGACGTATTGTGACTTCCACATTTTGTAACAGTTCGTGATGCAGATAACATTCAATAACAATTGAGTTGAAATGAGAAGAGAACCAAGAAGATGTTGAACCAAGTACCGTCAAAATCAAGGGGAGAGAACATTTCAAGAAATCGCAACTAGTCAATCACATCCAATACCAAAGGAAAATGAAATGGCCTAAGGACTGAAAAATGTCCAATGGCTTTGGCAGTGGGAAGGTTGGAGCCGTGTAAGCGGGTTATTTGCTGGGACATGAAGCAGGCATCAGCTGAACTGCTGTGTTACAGGAGAAATGGGAATGCAGAGATGAGGACTTGTGAACTATGATGCCAGGGAGCTTGGCTTGCAAGGGAGCCAGGATGGAGTCTTCTTGATTTTTTTAAACATTGCTCATGGGTCCAGGTTGAATTGAGTCCATATACACTGCGTACACACAGAGAACCTAGAGTAATAAGGCTTGCTATAAATCTTAAGCAAACATCTGAGCCTCTGTGAACACTTTGCCTCACATCTTCTCCCGTCTCAAGAACTGGAGGTTCCCAAAAGTGAATTCCCAAGCCCCACGCTGTGATGTGGTCAAGCCCGGTGCTTAGTCACTCTGTGTCTGGCGTCCACAGCCCAGGTTTGGGAAGCAAGAGTTTCCCCTAACGTCTTGCCCTGACATTCACCGTGAAGAACACCAGGAACTGTTTCAGGTAAGAAGTCTCCAACCTATGGCCACAGGGGTGGGTGGCCCAGGGAATTAACCACAGAAAGTGTTTCCCACGAACCCACAGAGCACAGAATCCATGTTTGAAAGGCTGGTGTTTTTCTGTGCTTTGCTTCTTCTCGGCAGAGTACAGTACCGAGCATTATGTAATAGAGGCAACAGCAGCAAAACCTTTAAAAAATCATCTCTTGTGGTAAATTTGAAAGCGAATGTGGAGGGCTGGAACGTTTCTGATTTTCCACTCAGTGGATGGAACTGCCAGATACTTTTGTATCACTTTCTCTCCAGTTAGCTTTGCAGAGCAAAGATCAAATGCATGACCTCCCAGTCAATTTCAAAATTCTGAAAAAAGAAAAATAGACTCTGTAGATTTCAGCTGGAGACCAGAGGCTGCAAAATGGTACTTTGCAGACACATGTGTTACTGCAATTGTATGAATATCTTATAAAAAATGGAATCTTTTTTTTTATTGTGATAATCCATGGAAATTCCCAGCTCACTGGAACCTACTGGGTTGAGAGATTACATGTCGATGGTCTTGCCCAGACCTCCTGTGGTTTAAAAAAGAGTAGTGTGAGGACTCTTAATTGTGATAACTCACATATCTTCCCTCAGTTTCCCTATTGAACCATTGGAGTAGGTATAACTTTTATTCTATAAAACTTGGAAGCAAGGACCCTGGCCGGTTTGGCTCAGGGGTTAGAGCGTTGGCCTGCGGACCAGAGAGTCCCGGGTTCAGTTCCCGTTAACGGCATGTACCTCGGTTGCAGTTTGTCCCTGGCCCCAATTGGGGTCGTGTGGGTCGCAGCCACTCGATGTGTCTCTCTCACATTGATGTTTCTCTCTCTCTTTCTCCCTCCCTCTCTATCTGAAGATAAATGCAAAAATGTCCTCGGGTGAGAACAAAAAGAAAAACTTGGAAGCAAGGAACTTCATAGTATCGTCTTTCAGGAAATCAGATGACCTGTTCTGGGCTTCCATGTTTCTGGCAAAAGTGAGAAAATGTAACCAGGTTTCAATATGACACCTTCTCAGTGTCATGCAGGAATAGTAGGGGTCTCGTGCATTTAACGAAGGACCTTGTGCCCACTACTCCTAAAGGCAGGTGGCCGCAGATCACAACAGGAGTGAGTGCGTGTGTGTGTGTGTGTGTGCACATGTGCATGTGTGGACATGGGTGTTAGTATACTCATGTGCATGTATGTGAAGGATTGTTCTACCCTGAGGGTTAGTCTTGTCAACCACTATCCGACATCCCAAGGCCCTTCCCATCCGAGGTACCACACTTACCCTGGCCCTGCAAGGCGTCCACCATTAGAGAAATAGTACAATGTGATCTGCCCCGATCTTGGGGGCCCTGCAAGGCGTCCACCATTAGAGAAATAGTACAATGTGATCTGCCCCGATCTTGGGGGCCCTGCAAGAGTCCACCATTAGAGAAATAGTACAATGTGATCTGCCCCGATCTTGGGGGCCCTGCAAGGCGTCCACCATTAGAGAAATAGTACAATGTGATCTGCCCCGATCTTGGGGGCCCTGCAAGAGTCCACCATTAGAGAAATAGTACAATGTGATCTGCCCCGATCTTAGGGGCCTGCAAGGCGTCCACCATTAGAGAAATAGTACAATGTGATCTGCCCCGATCTTGGGGGCCTGCAAGGTGTCTACCATTAGAGAAATAGTACAATGTGATCTGCCCCGATCTTGGGGGAGCTCTAAAAGCAGTTAAAAATATTTTTCCCCCTAGTTTGTTCCACTTCCGCCTTTCCCAATCCTTGCAGCCTTTATTCATAATAGGTGAGACCAAAGATCTCAGAGTATCTCCTGGGGATGGGTGGATACCCCCCGACTTTGTCCTCTGTCAACAGCTGATACCGCTACCCGCTACCTAACCAGAAGCAGTGCAAACACCGAGTTAAATCACTTGCTTGGGATGAGAAACCATAACAAAACAAATTTAATATTTAAACTGTGCTATACACTCTTCACCTTCTCGCCTTCCTCATGTCGGCTTGTGAACATGTTTCTGGCGAATGAGACTGCCCAGAAAGTACGCATCCGTGTGCGGGTTTGACCTGCAGGGCTAGCTCTGGGCGAAGGCAGCTGGAGACAAGCCTGTCCCGGGCTCTTCGCAAAGCCTGCCTCTGCCTGTTAAACGGCTCCTGGTCGGATTTCCAATGATGCTGAGTGACGGCAGCGTGCACAGAGGGCCTTGGCACCAGGTAAGTGGACTGAAAGACACACAGGGAACGGATGCTACTCTCGCTGGAAGATTTAATGATTGCAATATCAATCCTAACAGGAGCAACAGCATTGTTCTGTTTCAGCAAATGCTACCCGCCCTTTCAACATCACTGACATCTCAAACCAGAATACTCTCCGATTTTCATAGAAAGCGCACAAGGAGAACGAGGCTGACTAGTTAATGTGTTTAGACACTGGGGCTTTAAAAGAAGTCTTTGGAACGTGTATAACCTCAGCTTTAGTTCTGTTCATTAAATTCTATTGCCCCATTTCTCTTTTTATATTACCTTGTTCTCTCTCTCGTTTCTCTCTCTCTCTCTCTCCATTTGAAAAGCACTCTATGCCAAGCTCTAGAAAGTTTCTCTTGAAAGTGCAATGTCAAAAGTATCTGTTTAGGAATAGTATCCATTTATTTCTTCTACAAATGGAATACATAAATGAAACAAACAGACACAAATCCTTGCATATTTTGGCATTTCTATTGGTGGAAATGGATAGAAGATAGGCAATAAATAATGCACATAATAAATAAGTAAATGATTCCATCATGGGTGGTAAGTGCAGCAGGGTCAGCAGTATCGGGACCCTGGAAGCTGGTGGGCAGCTTTAAGTAATGTGTTCAGGGTGGATTTTATTGAGATGATGATATTTGGGCAAAGGCTTGAAACAGCTGTTAGGTACAAATCATGTGGGTGACTGGAAAAGAGCATGATGACTGAAGCTGCCTCCAGGAGAGCCAATGGCCAGTGCAAAGGCCCCCCAGCAAGAGGTGCCTGTTCAGAGGGAGGTCAAGGCACCCGGAGTGTGGGAGGGAGGACTGAAGGTGAGTGATGGCAGAGGGACAGAAGTCAGGTGTGCGGAGCCTCCTGGACATTGTCAGGATTTTGGCCCTTACTCAGAGCTGATGGAAGCCTTGGAGGTTTTTTTTAAATAGAAGAAAACAGGGTCCTTTTACATTTTAAAAGAATTACTCTGACTGCTGTGTTGAGAATGGACTGGGGAGGCAGCCACTGTGGAAAATTAGTTAGAGGGTGAAGAAGAGGAGGCGATGAGAAGTTCTCACTGAGTCAATTTTTCTTTCTTTATTTTATTGATTTGAGAGAGAGAGAGAAACACCAATCTGTTGTTCCACTTATTTATTCATTCACTGGTTGATTCTTATATGTGCCCTGACCAGGGACTGAACCCACAACTTGGTGTATTGGGATGACATTCTAACCAGCTGAACGACCCGACCAGGGCACTTGGTCCCTTTCTCCATGTGTTGTGAAAGAAGAGCCAACAGGATTTCCTGAGAGGCGGAGTGTGGGAAAATGGGTGGCCTTTCCCATTTTCATTACACTGTGTGAATGATGATCTCCTCTAGCTTTCTCACTTGGAGTATTGCTTCTGCTTCGTAAGAAATCATTTCTGTGTAATGCTAACCTTTCACCTCTATTTGTGTATCTTTGCTATGTCATCCATCACAGTCTTAACAAGGAAAAAAAAAAGGTTTAAGCATGCCTGACAATGGGGGCGGCCCCCTTTTCTAATAGAGGGCGTTTATAGTCTCCGTGGTTTTCATTAAAAAAAAAAAAACCAACTGGCCATTGTTTATACTACCACAGAAACAATGGAACCTGTACTTGGTTCCCAATTTATGTAGCTGATTTAATTTACTTTTGACAATTCCATCCCAGTCCTCACAGTTACAGGTTTTATTTTCCCTCCGAAACACCAAGGTGTTCTATTTGGATGTTGCTGGAAGAGAGGCGAGAGGAAGTTTGGCATATGAACGAGACGCCTGCCAGAGGGAAGCATACCAACCGCAATACGGCCTTGCCAGTTTTTGTCCCAGAGACGGCTCTCTGGCTGATGATGATACTACCTGTCAAGTGTATAGATGGCTTGTCAGTTGACTGTGCTGTTTTACCTGTATAATTCTCACAGTGGATCTGTGAATTACGTGGCTCTGGCTGCATGGTGCAGAGGAACATATTGTCACAAGGAGGTGAATTGATTTCCCCAGGTCCTATCACTGATAAATGACAGAGCCAGGCTCAAAACTGGGTGCACAGCTTAATTCCCATCACACTTCTGCTATGGGATCTACGCATGCGCCTCTTTGTTGTAAGTTGGTAGATCTGGAAACAGAAGGTTGAACGTAAATGAACTTTGTTCCACTTGACAGTCTTGTTAAGGATCGGCCTTTCCAGGAACAACGGCTGGTGGTGTTCAGCGGGTCTGTAGGATCTCAACGACCTTGACCTGGGATGCCAGCTCAGCCAGGACGAAATGCTACCTGTTTCATTTGCCTCCAGATGAAAGTCTTCACCTCTACCAGCTCCAGCAGGTGTAATTCTTTCCAGCGCCTGTGCTTTGATTATGGAGGACATTCATTCCCTGCCCCTAACCGCACTAGCGAGTCCCTGTCTTAGCCCTAATTGCTGCTATCGTTCATCCGCAGGGAGTCAAGCTCTGTGATGAATGAGAGGACCCGTTTATGGAGTCTGCAGTGCTGCAAGGCCCTTTAAGAACGGTTCAGTCCTGCTAGCGTGAATCTGGAAATAATTTGATATGTATCCCCTTCACAGCCTGGAAGAATAATATGCCACCAACTCCCTTTTCACAAGAGCATGAATGGGCTAACGCCATGAATTTCGACTGGGGCAGCGTCTAAAATTAGGGAAACGGAGGCGCAGAATTCACTCGATCAGAAGTTTATGTGTTTTCTTATTAACACTGAAGGTTTGCTCCTAACATTTCTGCTTACTGGCTCAGAAAGAAGTATGCCAGTGGATGGAATGGACGTTAATGGCTCTATTCCAAATGTCATCCGCAGTGTCAAAATGACTACCTGTGGACACACTGCTCAACCAAAGTAGCATTATGAGAGGAGGTGATGATTTCGAAGCCTGAAATTCTTGTGCGTTTTTAATGATTCCAGCTTAAACAAAGGAAAAACCTATTTTAGGTGCTTTTAAATATAATAAAAAGAGGATTCTTGTCTTAACCAGGACGAGGTACTTTTTTAAAAATGACATTTAAGCCCTGGCCAGTTTGGCTCAGCGGTTAGAGCGTTGGCCTGCGGTCCGGAGAGACCCGGGTTCGGTTCCCGCTAAGGGCACGTACTTCGGTTGCAGTTTGTCCCCGGCCCTGGTTGGTCGTGCGGGTGGCAGCCACTCGATGTGTCCCTTTCACGTCGATGTTTCTCTCTATCTCTCTCCCCCTCCCACTCTATCTGTACAAAAAATGGAAAAATATCCTCGGGTGAGGATAAAAAAAAAAAAAAAAATGACATTTAATTAAGTACAATTTTAGGGACTGATTTAAGGTTGTCATGTTTCAACCTTTAGGACACTTCAGGATGCATGTAAGAAAAAAAATGAAAAGACCCTTCACCATTATTACACGGATATTTGTGCCCATGGTAACATTGGTTAACACAGAAATTATTTGCTAACTTAGCCACTTCTTATATTTTTATTATTGACTACATATGGGTACTAGGTTTACCCATATCTGAAAAAAAATTACTATTAAGCTGGGCTCTTAATCACAAAGTTAGAATTCAACACTTTGTATTTAGCAACGTGTACCAGGTATCTGTGTGTATTTCTTAGGGAAACAGTTATAAAACAAATCTAGAAACCATTTCTCTGGCTTTGGAAAAGTTAAAAACTTCTAAAATGTTTATTTGAATAGAAGATATTTTATTGATGTATTCCAATCCCCTAAAACAGTGCCTGGTAAACAGTTTGGTTCTCAATAAATATTTACGGAGTGTTGGTTAAATAAATAGATGCTCTATTTTTCTCACCAACATTTCAGCAAATGTGAGCACTTACTCTACACTAAACAATATGCTAGGTCCTAGAAAAAGTAGAATAAGGCGAAGAAACCAGAGACCCAGATGCCAACTTTAAGTAGCTAGTGACCAGGTAGAGCAGGATGAAAGGAGAAACCCAGGCTATAGATGAGCCCTCTGTGATGATGGAAGAGAAGGCCACTGTCTGTCTGGGGAGATCAGACAGGACTTCCAAGAGGACAGGAGGCTCGATCTGAACTTTGTGAGAGACAAACTGACGAATGAATGAAACCGCACAGAATCAACGACAAACCTGTTTACTTTTATTTTGCTTCCAACGTCAATCGCCGTCACCCTCCAAGAAGCCAGAAAACATCATACCGAAATTGGAACTGGGCCGTTTAACTCTGTTGGGTTTAAACGAACAATATGTATTAAGTGCCAAACAAGTGTGTGCCCGGAGCTGGGCACCGATCTTGTGTGGGACAGCAGGACCCCTGCCCTGGAGGATTCCCACTCCGGTGTGTCATCGCCGCGCGGAGGAGCAGAGGGCTCTCCACCTCGTCTGTGGGCTGGAAAGAACTCCCCTCCCACAGGAAAAAAAGTGGAAGTTGAGACCTAATGAGCGAAAGGAGAGACAAACGGAAAAATGGGAGGGGTGGAAAGGAGGGAAGGACATTCCAGGAAGAGGGAAGATCGTGTGTGAAACCACCCACTCCCATAGGATCCAGAGACCAGTTTCTTGGGAGTCCTTAAAATGAATGACTTCAAACGCGAATGGAAAACAGGGTTTCCTGTCACTCCTCCCCCACCTTGTCCCGCCCTTCCGCAGAGCCAGGGTGACAGGCAGCCCAGCGGGGCTCCGGTTTCCGGTCCTCTCCTCCCACGGCCCAAGCTGCAAAGCCACAGGTTTCTTGGAACCGCGAATACTGTTTGAACTCCAGCTAAAACTGGCCATGTGTTTTGAGTCACATTATGCAAGCATATTTATACCATCTGTTTATGACACTTACAGGTGGACATTATGATTCATTACACATACAGCGTCCTAAACATAGAAGCCTGGAAAATCCTGAGCCCCGGGGTGTCGCTGGCTATGTCAGTGTGCAGAAGGAGAAGATAATAAGAATCTTTTCTTAGACTTTTATAGCTTTTCCAATAAAATCCTTATCTTGGTGCAAATGTTATGGAGAGTGTTTCCTAAAAGGACATGGTGGGCAAGGCTGAGAATGAGGATGGAGAAAGGAGGGTGACCAAACATTTAGGGCTGTGACCAGTTAGGAAAGATGTCCCCTTTCCGCGGGGTGTGCACATGTGTTAAATACACAGAAAATATTTGCTACCTACAGGGTCAGAAGTAAGTCATCTCTGTGTCAGGAGGAAGGATTCTGTTCTAAGACACTTCTTACTTCTTTTTCTACAGTAATACTTCATATGATTGGGACTTAGTAGTTTGTGGTTCTTATTTCGTACACAGTTAATTCTTTAGGTGTTTTCTATAATCATATCAGGATCGCTTGGTGACAATGTACACAAACCTAAAAATCAAGCTATATGACATATCCATCCCTTTGTTCTCAGAAACAGTTCCCCTTTTCATAAATTGGGAACACAACCACCCCAAGCCAAGGTCTGTTCTCTCTGTTTCAGCCAGATGTGCACACTTTAAACAGTCTCATCAATAACAACTTTAAAAATAGTTTTGATATGCAAGTGTCTCCAAGTCGAGCTGTCTGACGCGGACCCTGCCCATTGGGGTAGTAGAAACATCCAAGAATCAAAGGGAGAAAACTCACTGCTCTATTCAATTAGTTGAGAAACCGTCAAAGTAAATAAGGAGATACTTTTAAGAATACACACGAAAAGGAGGCATTGAAGTAGAACAGATTAAAAGAAAAAGAAGAAGTCTGTTTTTGCTACCAAGTGACCCCAGGGTGAAGAATAATTTCTCCTTCGGGGCTATTTTAGTAAAGATCTCCCGGCAGGATGGCTCAGCGGACACAAGTTCTCTTCGTGTCTGTGGGGAAGTGACGAAGTTTGCAGGACACACAGGCAGTTGAATTCTACACCAAGTTCAGTAGGTCAGTTAAAGGGAGCAACTTTAGAAATCTTTAGTGCCTCCTAGAATAGTGATGGCTTTGCAAAGTCCCAGTGGTCACAAGGTAAGGCATTTACACCTTAGGAATAAGGGACCGTCCCGAGGAGAAGCTCAGGAAACCTGTGTCAACTCAAGATGGCCTTCATGGAGTCAACCGACTTCTTAAACAAAGTTATTTTTAAGCATAAGTGGTTCAATAACCATTTATTGAGTTCTAATATGTGCCAGGATTTGAGTCAAGTTGAAGGAATCCCCAGATATATGACGTCTCTGACTTCAAGAGGGAGAGTGAGAAAAATAGCATTAGATATTTGTGTTGTTATTAACATAAAAGCATGGAAGCATAAATATAGTCCTGTGGGTTCCCTAAAAGAATAACTGTATCTGGGAGAAGCAATATATAAGAGAGCAATTTCCAAAACAGAAACCTCAATATAAAGTTCTGTGAACATGCTATGGGTATCACCCCAACCACTGCACATGTCCCTGTGACAGATCAGAATCCTCCACACGGTTGATCACCACCAATAACTAAGAGGTGGTATGGGACCTGCTGCTAATCTGGCTCTCCACAAATGTAAGGAATTGTTACTAGTATAGTTTTGAGAACAATTACCCACCTAAATTGCCCACTGTCAAAGGCACTCTAAGGAACATAGGATAAGAAATCAGATGATGCAAAGCCATGCCCTAGCTCTGTAATTGTCACTAACCCTCCCCTCCCTTCCTTCCTACGGTTTTCTTCAAGAGCTCATTATGCATTAGATGCTATGCTAGAAATCTCAAAATTCTATATTATGGTGAATCCCTCAGAAATATCGGTAGCTTTGCTACTGCCCATAACGCGAGTGAGTCTTCAGAAGACAACTTAAATCATTCTGTGACAGTGTAAGTTGATTCCTTATAATAAGCATGAAAGGTTAGTTTCCTACATTTTAGAGTTCCTAAAACAGTGATGTCCACTTGTTTGAATATTCCCCTTTATCAGTTAAAAAAAAAGTTTGAAGATTCCTCTTCAATATAGTTACAACATGAATTTATAAATTTTATAAGCCTACCATAATAATAAATAACATTATTTATTAAAAGATACTAACAATGGGCCCTGGCCAGTTTGGCTCAGTGGTTAGAGTGTCAGCCCGTGAACCAATGAATCTCTGGTTCATTGGACAGGAGAGACAGATTCCAGTCAAGGGCACATACCTTGGTTGCGGTTTGTCCCCGCCCTGGTTGGGGTTGGGTGGGAGGCAATCAGTAGATGTTTCTCTCTCTCTCTCTCCCCCTCCCACTCTATCTCAATATAAATAGAAAAATATCCTCAGGTGAGGATTAAAAAAAAAAGATACTAACAATGAGACATTTACACAAATTAGATAAAATAAATAGGTGCTCTAGTATTTCTGTGTGTGTGCACGGATTGCCCTCCGCACACCTCTGGTTCTCACACCTCAAAAGAAGACATACCTTCTGTGGGGTTTATGTAGTTTTTTTGTTTTTGTTTTTGTTTTTTTTTTATCTGTAGAAGAAAAATATGTAACTATAAAAGGAAGAAAAATGCTTTCTTTTTACAAGCCCACCATCTTGTGCAGTAATTGGCAACCTCCATTCCCTGTCAAGTCAAATAAAACTTCACTGGAAGTAAGACCTGCGACAAAAATTCCTCATGAGGACACAGTGCATTGTCTTCCTGGGCATTCTCTTTTGATGAAGAGCTGCTAAACCCACTTGCCAACCTCGACAGCAGGGGACAATAGCAAAGCTTGGGCCACCCTTCCTGGATGCAGATTCTGAGTCCACCACTCCCCTGTCATGTGTCCTTGGACATGTCACTTTGGTTTTTTGTGCCTCAGTTCTTCACCGGCAAAAGGTAGGATGAGAGTGAGCTTATATCATCAGGTGGTGGTGAAGATTATGCTATATGTTCTAGGGTTAATTTTTACGATTAACTTTAATAAAGACAGCATTAATAAGCTGAGCTTTCTTTGCTTCAAGTAAATTGTTAAACTGATTTACAACTATCTTCTTGAAGTGAGTTTAATCCGTAATCAACAGATAAGCAGATCAAAGATGATTTTCTCAGCTTCCCTAAGGAATGGAGCAGGAAATGAAATCCAGATGCCCATTTTGCTCTGCCCCGTGAATCTGGCACTGCTATAGGCTTTATTCTACATCCCCACAAAATCCACCCTCGCGGGGAGAGGGTTTGCTTCAGAAGGCAGGAGCCAGTGGTCCTGTTCTCCCTCGTTTACCTGTGTGTGTCTGTGGAATTCTAACAGAATGACTCTCAAAGGTGAAGTCTGTGGGTGAATGCTGGCAGGAGCATGTATCAGGGTACGAAGGGCACTGCTTGCCTAAATGTGGAAACTGGAACAGTGTATGTGTTTGTATTGAATAATTGTAAGTTAGTACTCAATGAATTTGCCAATTGGATTTGCTAATTGAGGCCATCTCTCTCTTTTTTTTTTCTAATACTTTTTCTTTATTGATTTTAGAGAGAGGAAGGGAGAGGGAGAGAGAGATAGAAACATTGATGAGAGAGAACATTGACTGGCTTTCTCCTGCATGCCCCACATTGGGGATGGGGCCCACAACCTGGGCATGTGCCCTGACCAAGAATCAAACCAATGATGTCTTGGTGCATGGGTCGACGCTCAACCACTGAGCGTCAAGGGTCAAAACCATCTCTTTTGACATTTCCTTAATCAGATAGATAGATACATGGATGGATGGATGGATGGATGGATGGATGGATGGATGGATGGATGGTTGGATGGTTGGATACATGGAAGGATAGAAGAAAGAAGGGAGGGAGGTCCTATACTATTACATTTTCTAAATTACTCATTTTAATGGGAATCATGATTGAAGAATAATATCCCAAGGCGATACAGGAACTGGGAATCTAAGGAGAGGAATGGTATTCTGGAACTTTTCAGCCTTCACAGTCATCTGAGTTCCCAGATTAGCTTTTTCCCACCTCTCTTCCACTCACCACTTGCAATGAATTGGAGTCGCATTTATTATAAACATGTCTTTACAGCTAGTTCCAAGTTTTAAAAAAAATCATGGGGTTTCACAATTCACTTATAGTTCACTTGTTTGGGTCTTGAACTGCATTTCCCCATAGGATTGTTGATCTCAATTTAGCTACCCCAAACTCTCTGACCTATAATGTAGCTGAAATTTACTTAATACCATACCAGTAAAGTGTAAATAATAGACTTGAATAAGAAGTATTTATTTTTTGTAATTACTGAAATTATATTAAATATGATAATAACAACTTTGTACCAGGCTAGGTATTTAACATAATCTCATACAAATCTATAAAGGTAGCATATCCCATTTCTAAAAATGAGAAAACCTTTTGGAGCTTGATTAAGTAATGAACCTATAGACACACAATTTCTCAGTCGTCAGCATTTGAACTCAGATCTGGTCTCTCTCTGATGTTCTGGTTGCTCAGCCTCTGATTTTTGATGTAATAAAGCACTGGCATCAGAGATAAGGGATTCCATTTCACTTCCAGTGCAAATCCTTTGACTTCTCTGGACTTAATTACTTTACTATTAAGTTGAATGCTTTGGACAATTTATCTTTAAAGTCCAGGCCAACCAGGCCCCTCAGTGATAAATTTATCATCTCTGAAAACAGCCCTTTACCATTGTTCTATGACTAAAATTTTTATTGATTTTATTGAGAGAGAGAGAGAGAGAGAGAGAAACATTGATGTGAGAGAAAAACATCAATCAGCTGCCTCCTGCATGCCCCCTATTGGGGATCGAGCCAACAACCCAGGCATATGCCCTGCCTGGGAATCGAACCGGGACCTCTCAGTCCATGGGACGACACTTAATCCACTGAGCCATACCAGCCAGGCTATGGCTAAAATTTTTAGAAAGTTTCTTTTTCCCGGTCAATGAAAATATATGTCCCAATAATTTCTAAACACTTTTTACCCTAGAATTCTAAAGAGCAAATCTACATGCCCTTATCCATCCATCCATCCATCCATCCATCCATCCATCCATCCATCCATCCAATCAGTAAGTATGTAATGCAGTACCAGCACTGGGGAATCCAAAGAGGTTATAGTCAAATGGATAAAAATGAAATAAAACAATTAGAATTAAATATTTATTTATATATTATTTTATTTTACCTCCAGAGTTCTGTAGGTATATAGAGCAACCCTCTATGTCTATCTGGGACATATCAGTTGTGTGTTGGGCTATCCTGAAGGAGAAAAAAAGCCTGACATCTCAGTGGTTTAACATTGTTCACCCAAGTAAAATCTAATGTGATTTGGGGGTACCCCTAAGCAACTCTCCTCTAGGTGAACTAGGAGCCAGGCTGCTTCCAACTTATAGTTTATAGTTATTGATCCTTTACTTCTAACGTTACAGGCAAAGGTGGACGGTGAACTGGAAAATCATGCATATAGTTTTTTGGCTAGAGTTATATTTCACCTATGCCCACATTTCTCTGGCTAGAACTCAGTCACATGGTCTCAGCTATGTGCAATACTAACTGGGAAATGTACTCTTCCAGTATTTCCAGAAATCAAATCAGTGACCAAACTGCATTATGTTTTCTGTAAGAACTCTATGAGCAGGAGTTTTACAGGTGATAAATCTGATGAAAGGGATTTGGACAGAATGATATTCATGAGAGAAGATCCAGACAGAGTCAAAGATGCAGAAAAAGCATGGCAGGTCCAGAGACCAGCATTCATTACAGAAATAATTACTGGGTCTATAGCATGTATCGGTCCCTTTGCTAAGTGTTGTAATTATTTTGGTAATATTGCATATTGTAAATATCTTAGCAAGAGTTTCCCCCAAAACAGTTCTAAGCCAATTGCTTTTGATGACTGAATATATAAGTCAAGCAGAGCTCATGATTATATTTCAAGAATTCTATAAGCCTTCAAATTATAGTGCTGGATATAGCACTAAAGCAGAAAAGGCAAACCCATATCCTTCCATATAACAATTCCAGCAAGGACAAATCATCTCTCTATCCAAGGTAGAAGTTGTTTGATATAATCAACCAGCCACCAAGCCAATGAATGGTTTCATTGAGAGACAGTACCATTACAAGGGCTCAGCATTGGCCTCTGATGCTTACAGATTGGGTATTCAGCTTACAGATTGGGTATTCAGGCATCTCATATTACTGAGTCCATACATAAAGACTCTATCTCTGCTACCATGATCATTCAATTCATGATTTCATTGTGTCAGTATTGGACTGGCAGAAAATGAGGCTGGCTGGCATACTCTGGCATTATTATTGGGTGTTTCTTCTCTGGCTCACACTCTTCTCATGGTTTACATCTACTACCATAGAGCCTTCTCTGTGGATCCAATGCACACTTCCTTTTTGCCCTTTTTCTTATCTTACTTATCCTAAGTTCCTGATCAAGTGGCAAGTTATTTTCTAGTAACCATGAATCCACACATATCCATACCTCAAGCCACTTCTCGCTCCATACAAAGTGAGTGCAGCAAGCGTATCACTCACAACTCTGCCCACTGGGAGGATTTTTCCGACCAATGTCATTTAGGAATCCAATGGCTGGTCTGTGGTGTGGCAGTTGTCCTTTGAAACTATTGTCAAGATAACGTACCAACACCAAAATATTCATTCATGTGGCAGCATGTACTCTAAATTGTTGTGGAGTTCATTTCTCACCGTTTGGTTCTGGCAAAGATATTTCTTACAGGAATATTTATATTTCTGGCTACTTCATGCTCTATGCCTATCAAATGCTTGATGTACCACATAACTCAACTTTTCTTCTAGCCATCCCTCATCATGATCTACCACACGCAATAGTCTTAATAAGAATAGTGCCACTGCATGCTAAAGATGATCTCTATCCACTACTTACAAGTAGTAAAAGCTCTATTGCTTTCTGCTCTATGAGTAATCCAGCTCTAAAACCACATCACAGGGGTCTGTGTTACATGAACACTACCAGTAAGGACAGACTTTCACATTCCTTTGAAAACAGTCTCAGTCCAAGACTTACATAAAGGTAAGTTATTTGGGATCAGTCTCATGGACCAAGAGTTATGGAAAGAGGGACTAAAAAAGGAAGAGAGAGCAAAATAAAAAGTTTGAACTGTTGAGTTGGCCATCAGTACAGGTGACAGGTCACATGCACATGACCTGCAGTAGACAGAGGTTTATAAAATATGTTCCTGAGTTGTTGGTCCAGGCTTCTGCCCCCATACACTAAGGTGGCTCCAAGTGTGAACATTCCACACTTCTGGGCTGCCCAAGCATGGTGGTGAGAGGCTTCCTTAGACAGTGCCATGCTTTGATGACAGATATTCCCCAGGGAGGGAAGAAAGCACAAGGTGAGGCATTTTCAGAATGCAGCTGAGTGAAGCTACTCAAGTTCTATATGGAACTGGTCATCGTGACATGACCATGACTGAAATAAGAGGTGAGAGCTGAGAGGGTTAGATGTGAAATAATGTGCAAAGGATTGAGCATATTTAGGCTTGAAAAAGAGCTGATGCCAGGATATGTCTATGTGATAAAAACTACTTCAGATTTCACCCTTTAGCAGATATCATTGAAGGATTTTGAGCATGGAAAACAATATGCTCATAGATGCATGTCAGAATGATAAAGACGTATTTGTAGGCAGTGTGAAAGGTGCTGGAACCAGTGATATAAAGAAAAAAAGGACAATTTTTAGTAAAGGGGTGAAAGATGATAATAGTCAACATCCAGGCTGTCGGAATATACAGAAAATGCCCACTTGAAAGCTATTTGGAAGCTGGGTTTGGATCGAACAAGAAGAATATAAGATAGAGGGGAATCTAGGATCACTCTCAGGTGAGCAGTTGGGTAACTTAATGGTGACATGCTCAAGTTAGAAACATAGGCTCAGAACAAGTTGGCTGGTTGGGTGAAGCCTTGGACATAAAGAGTTCACTTTGGGTATGTAGAGTTTAAGGAATGGGATGTATATATTCAAAGAGAGTTGGGAATAGCAGTGTGGAGTTGAGAGAGAGAATTTGGCTGGGTAGAGTTAGAATTAATAGCATATAGGTGATATGCTACGAGAGAAATGACAGCCTCAGAAAGATTTCTTACTACTCAATCATGGAGTTCTCTTAAGGGTAGTTCTTAGAAGGTGTAAGGAAAAAGGGAGAAGACTCGAATTGAAGTAACATAAGTTCATCACTCTAGAAAAGGTGACATAGGATGCCTGGGATCATAGTTGTTTCCCCGCCCCGTGATCCTAGAGTTGGAGTAGCTAGAATAAGTGGTGGGCAGCATCGCTGAGCTAGGACCTCACTTGGACAGAGTTCTTTCCCTAGGGGTCCAAACAGTTCTTCACATTTACATTTTCTATACAGTACAACAGTTGACCACTTTTGAGTGCTTCATATCCAAGGTATTGTTTGAGTCTAGAGTTTCCCCCAAAGTGTGCTGCTTGTTGTGAATGGGTTATTGTTAGGCTGAACACATGTCCTGGTTTGCCCAGTAAAATCCCAGTTTCCACCTAGTGTACCAATCCCAGCGTTATTATTAATTAGCCCAATTTCACTTTCAGAAGTGTCCATATCTGCATGGTAAATTACAACGGTCCTCGTAGTTTTAATGTGCTGTGATACTGACCCCTCTGGGAGGCAGGACAGCTTAGGGTACTTGGGAGCCCCAAGCTAGTTTCTTCTGGCCTCATCCATTTGCTTCATGGTGTCAGGTGAACATTACAATTTCCTATGTGTGAAACGGGTAGAGAACCAGGGCAACTTGCCTGGTATCATTACCTGAGTTTTAGAGATAGGGATGTGGGTGAAGTGGCCCAACAAAGATCAAACAAGAAGAGAGAAGATAAAATCCAGATCTCTCTAGATGACTCGGTGATGCTTTCCAAGCTCCTCCTTAAAAGAGGACTTCCAGTGACTTTATCCCATGCTCAGCGATGCACTTCACAGACTCATTCTGTTTATGCCGAAATAATTTTGTGACAATGACAACAGAAAGTATTCATCTTTTCAGACTATCAAAAAGAAAAATCCTCCTTCTTACTTTTTAGAAACAATGGTGCCATTTGGGGCCCAACAGAACATTTCAGAAGAGCCTTAAAATCAGTGAACTAGAACTTGATATAGAGTGTAATTTATTCTGCACACCATTTCCTTTTATGTGTTTCCTGACATTGAATCTTCAAGTCACATTGAAACACAGCTTTCGAGCACACTTCTAAAGTTATCTGACTTAGAGGATTTGTAATAAGTAGTTGAAAAACATAACTGGTAAAGACTTAGACTTCTCTTTGTTGAAATTGGTCACACAGTTCTTTTAAATATTTACCAATTCATTTCAGTCTCTAAAAGTAGTTATATTATTTAGCCAGAATGTGTCTCTTCGTAAAGGGTGAATTCAGTTGGAACTAAGTCAATGAAGAGAAAATGAAATCAAATATGTTTATGTAAAGAACCTTCTATCTCAACTTGTCCAAAGTGACTCAGTCACTAAGTAGCAGAGGAGGGGATCAGAGCCAGGTTTCGATGACTTCAACAGCCCTGGGCTTTCAAATGATGTTCACAGCTGTCTTCAGAGATTTCTGTTACTCACCAGTATTCCCAGCCTCATGAGACTTGATTCCTCAGTAAAGATCCAACTCTCTTTCTTTGAATTCTCCCTCCAACAACAGCTTCTTATTATTTTGCTTCCTAATTCCAACGAATCTTCTCTTCATCTTGAAAATTGTGAGTTCCTCTATCCCCTTTCTTGCCCTAACCTAATTAATCTATTTCTGGCTTCATTTTCCTATAATAGCTAAGTAGTATCCTTTGGCCAACTATTTAACCAAAGTTTTCCAAAATACTATGTGATCCTGTTTCCTGGCTGACTTGGGCAAACCCCACCCACACTTTAAATCAGATTCCTTTGTAAAGCAGTATCATTGAGCAAATATGAACCTATAGAGACTTAAAAGCATTGGTCATTGGACTTGAACAGTAAAGCCTTGTAAATAGTATGTCATCATCCAGAAAATCTGGTCCACATGATCTTTTTATTCTAGTCCATTAAGTGATTGGTTAAATATGTTTAACGGATAGAGCTCAGCACTCACCCATGGCTGTTCAATAACATTTGAGAACAAATATTATTTAATACCTTAATGAAAGAGTGATTTGTGTACTCACAAAACTTAAAAAGGTTCTCCTAGTAATATGAAACTTCTCTTTTAATAACCAAACATCTTTACATATTTCATTAGGAAATGTTTCAATTAAGCTGCATTATTATGATATAATTGTTTTAAGAAGTAGCAGGCTAGCCCTGGTTGGTTTGGCTCAATGGTTAGAGTGTCGGCCCATGGACCTTAGAGTCCTGGGTTTGATTCCTGGTCAAAGGGCACATATCTAGGTTGTAGGTTCAATCCCCAGCCCGGGGTTGAGCAGGAGGCAACCAATCGATGTGTCTCTCTCACATAGATGTTTTTCTCTCTCTCCCTCCTTCCCACTCTATCTAAAACTCAGTGGAGAAATATCCTCAGATGAGGATAAAAAAAAAAAAAAAGAAGTAGCATGCTAATGATGTTTTCTTAATATTATTTTAAAAGATTTTTCTATTAAATTAATAAAATTTATCAAAATAAATAGCACACACTCAAAGTACTAAAATTTTATGAATACATACAATATCATACAATCACATTAAATAGATAGTTGAGTATTGATATTTATAAAGTAGGACTATAAACTAACAAGACTGATTATTTTCCCAGGCTACCCATAAATATAATCCCAAGTTTATCATTCCCTGAGCCTTGGTGCATAAGACGTGGAGTAATAGAACTAAGCTCATGCTTGTGAATAGAAAAGAAAAAAAAAAACTAAAATAAATTAACTGGCAAATTGAATATGGTTTTGTATTTTGCCTCTGCCAAAACCTGGCTGGTCTTTTCATGTTATAAACTCCAAATCATAAACTTTAAGATCATAGAAGAATAGCAGGGTATCCTAGGTTTTCATTTTTAAAATGATGAGTAGTTATCTTCACTCCTTACTTCAAATTTGTGAATGAGTACGTGCAACAGGATGTTCAATAATAACTCTTACTTGCAGAATGACTGTTGGGGCTGGTGCCTGGTAAGAGTATAATAAAGAGCCGGGTTTCGGGCTGGATGGATTCAAAGAACCCCTCAGCTCTGCAAGGCCCACTAATCAGGTAGCACTTGTTCAATTAACCGGCATTTCTGGAGCAGCCACATGTAAGAGCACAGCGGTTGACCTTTCACTCCTGTCACTGTGTCACAACGTGGCACTGGGTCCACGGCTTTGGGCCACCGCCATCTCCCATCTCCCTGCCCCAGTTCAGCTACGTGCGAGCTGGGCTGTCTGTCAAGGAGCATAAGAGACCCTCACCCTCTCCCACTCCAACCACAAGGGCACTGTTGGGATTTAAGATCTAGGGGAAGGTTTATCTACTTGCTTCGGGGTACCCTTTGCTTGCGCTCTAACCAAAGCACCGGCCTTTTGTTTTTATTTCCTCTGCTGCTCTCTCATCAGAGTGTGGGCTTTCTTTTCATTCTTTCAATGTCTACTCCACATCTGCTTTCCAACCTTTCACTGGGACACTGCATTTCAAATTCAGTGGTTGAAATCCTCAACTCCATCGCCTCCCGCATCCTAGACATTCCGACTCAATACATCGGATTCTGCCCGAGGACAGCTGTACCCCTGTCGCCCTCATGGAAGGTTAGAGTCACTGAAGCTCAGGGTTAGCAGGAAGAACAGCAGGGTCAGCCCCATCACCAAGTGATGCCCAGACCATGACGCCTCGATTCTTTTGTTAACACCTGTGTCCTGTGTAAATTTCATGAGCCCTGGTTGTGGTCTCCATGACTCCCCCTGCATTCACGGCTGACTTCTCCACCGGGCCACTGTCTGCGCTCCACCACAGTTCAAGCATCCATCCCTAGTGGATTCAACGCTTTCGTCTCCATCTCCCTGGCCCGTACCTCGTCTCAACTACCCCTCGTATGAATACCCATGCTGCCTGACAACGGGGCCACTTGGGAAATGTCCAATTATTCTGGTTCACTTGCTATTAACAGACCTGGTTAAGCAATTTAATAATCTCATAGAAATACCCATTTTTCTCCTATCATTTAAAAAAAAAAAAAAATCCATGACTCTCTCCCATGTTCATGATGCTCCTTTCCGGCTCAGGCTCGTGTTCGGAAACGCAGTCACTCCTTTGCAAACACTCACTCTCCCTCCCCTTCTCCTCCCGCCCTCTGCTCCTTTGCCTGGTTGAACCCAGCTTGCTCCGCGCCTGCACCCGAGAGGTTGCGTGATGCTGGGAAAAGCACACCAGTGTGCTAACGGGCCTCACTTCGAACTGAAGGCCACACGCCTCAAACTGGTGTCTGCCATGCCCGACAATCCTACCAGTCTTCTCCAGGAATCTTGTCTCCCCACACTCTCTGTATCCACCCTTTCTGGATAGCCAACCTCTTCTCCCCTCTCATTCTCAGCTGAAAATCTCAGGGGAATCCCTCCAAAAAACAATCAGAAAAGAACAACTTCATTTTCCTGCCTCCAATGCGAGCATCCCCCGGCATGGTGTCTGCACTCTCTTCCTCTCCCTGGTTCAGTGGATAGGTGTCCTGCTCTGCTGAGAGGCCATTCCCGTCTCTGATGCTCTGGAGACCAGCACGGTTCCCTTTCTTTACTGCAACATTATTTTCTTCCTTTCTACACAATCATTCCTATTTGCTCACAAGCATGCCTTACTACCATCTCTAGAAAAGACCCGTTGTCATTCCAAAATCTGCTCCTCTTCACAATAAAACAACTGAAAGAACTCTATCCTCATCGCTTCCACTTCCTCACATTCTGTCTCTCCTCACCTCACTGAAATCGAGCGGTCATTAACTAAAATCATTTCTATCAGGGTCACCAGCATCAATGGACCGACAGCAATGGTCAATTTTCTGTCCTCCCCTAACTCGACATCTCCATAGGATTCAACAAATATAACCACTCACTTTCCTTAATTTTATTTTCTAGGCCTTTGAGATCATATTTATGTGTGAGTGTGTTTCCTTCTAGGGGGATACTATTCCTCAGTCTCCTGTGCTGTCTCCTTCTCTTGATCAGACTTCTAACTACAGGAATCTCCTCTGTGTTTGTCCTCTCAGCCTTTGTCTTTTCTCTAGCCCCACTCACCCCAAGGTGATTTTATTTTGGTCATTTGCATGGCTTCAAATGCCATCTAAACACTCGTCTTGCTTTTACAAAGTATTGCAACTAATCTTGATGAACAAACACATAAATGGCAAAAATGCAACCATACTGATAGTCTTGTATATGCTTTATGTAGATCTCACTGTGTGACCTTGGGAAAATTGCTTCATGTATTTATGCCTCAGTTGGTAAAATTTTTCAATGTCTGATGTTCTTATGAAAAGTAAATGATAATGTGCACAAAGCACTTAGGATAGTGCTTGATAAATAGGAAGCCCTCAGTAATGCTAACGCAGCAACAAATATTAGTTACATGAGGGAAGGGACATTATGTTGGAAAACACAGTCAAGCAAATCCAAGTTCTGAAATTCTCATCCCGAGATCACATGCGCAAGGTTATATAAAGTACTTGACATTTTGAGAACCTCTCTTCATCGGCTTAGTCTACACAGTGCGTAAATGATGAAGACCTTCACTGGGTCAAGGGGATGGTTTCAGGGCTCCACCGTACATGCCCAGAAGCGCTCCATCACCTCAATTTTACACAGGAAGGGAGCCAGTTGAATAGAAGCTCACAGTGGTGTTAGTAACTACATACATACATACATAGAATTCAAGCCTGTCTACACTGGGAATAATTGAAATATTTACTTCCTTTGGGGAATATGTCCTAATTAGAAAGTACACTTCACTTATTCCTTCTGAATTTATACTGTTTTATATACAATGTCTCATTTGAACTTTAACCCAATCTCATGAGGTGGCAGGAAGAATATAATGTTTATTTTACAGATGAAGACACTGTGGTTAATTAACTTGTGCAAGGTCACATGACTTATCATCAGTAGACTTGTACCTAGAACGCAGCTCTTGATGACTGCACATCTGCTGACTGCTCAGTACTCATCCTTAACACGGCTGCTGCCTTGCAGAGCGTATGATGAACCGGTTTGTTACAGGAAACATTGTTCTTCACTTGTTAACATCAACAGCTCAGCTTTATTGCCATCTAAAATGTTTCCTCATCACCTCAGTCAAGAAGCCACACCTACCTGTGTTTCAGTCTACTGTGTATATGTCACGAAACGTGGTCCATTAACACTTGAGTGTTTCCATAAGGCAGAAGACACCCAAACACTCCCCAGTTTTAAAGTGTGACCAGCCAAGGAGAAAGGTCTATGGCCAAAGCATAAGGTACAAGTAGATTTTTTGCAAAGCAGTGGGTAGGGATCAGGATTAGAATCGCTCAGAGCTCGGTCATTACCACCTTGCTACGTCATCTGCAGGTTAAACACTTTGAATCTGTTTTCTCATTTAAAAATGAAGACACTAAGGTTTCCTTCATTCACAGGGTCAGTGTGAGGATTAAAGTGCCTTGCCCACTGTTGGTACTTAATAAGTATTTGTTCCCACTGCAACCCCCTCAGTAATTCCTAGTTCATTTTGGTTAAAGATGTTTTAATGTCTGGAGTTCTTATGAAAATTAAATGATAATGTACACAGAGCACAGCAACTGTGTACACTTGAGAGAGAACAGCAATTCCAACTGGACATGTCATTAAAAGTGCAGTGGAGAGTAATTAAAATTAAATATGTACTCTTGTTTTGTTCTTTAATTGTTTTAAATGTATTAACCTTGTTTTAAAAAAAATTTTTTTTCGTCATTGATTTTAGAGAGAGGAAGGGAGAGGGAGAGAGAGATAGAAACATCAGTGAGAGAGAACATCGATTGACCGCCTCCTGCATACCCCACATTGGGGATTTGGCCCACAACTTGGGCATGTACTCTGACTGGGAATCGGACCAGTGATCTCTTAGTGCATGGGTCGATGCTCAACCACTGAGCCACATCAGCCGGGCTCACCTTTATAATTTATTTTATTTATTTATTTTAATATATTGTTGACACTATTACATGTGTCCCTCACCTCCTCCACCTTTGCCCAGCTCCACCCAGCCCCTGCCCCTCCTCCCTCTGGCCATCACCACACTGTTGTCTGTGTCCATGGGCTATGCATGTATGTTCTTTGGCTAATCCCGTCACCTTCCTTCATCCAATCCCCTCCATCCCCCTCACTTCTGACCTCTGTCAGCCTGTTCCATGTATCCATGCCTTTGGCTCTCTGTTGTTCATCAGTTTATTATGTTCATTAAATTCC
Source organism: Molossus molossus (assembly GCF_014108415.1). NCBI lineage: Eukaryota > Metazoa > Chordata > Mammalia > Chiroptera > Molossidae > Molossus > Molossus molossus. The sequence continues at coordinate 59,558,691 of NW_023425351.1, read as the reverse complement.
ACATATAAGTGAGATCATATGCTACTTGTCTGTGGCTTATTCATTGAAAATCTCATTGCAGGGCAAACTGTATGGAGGCATTAGAATGTGTGTATTCCTCAACCCACTTAGGGCATCTTTTTAAAAGTAATTTGATTATGCTTAGTTTAAAGAAGAAATCTCCTTATGGATAGGTACTGCTTTGATTTCCTCAAAAGGATTTTTGCTGATAAATGAGCATAATCTCATGTATTAAATGCGGAGACTCATTTAAAAATCTGCCTCTTTTATTCTTTCAAAAATGTCTTCTTTTTTTCTCATCCACATAATGTTTTTTCTCCCTCAAATTGCTCCTAACTTGTTAGAAAAGATTGGGGGGGGGGAAAAGATTAGAAAATGAACTGTATTAACTTTCAGAATCTGGAAATCTGCTTAAGGTGCGTTTTCATAATTACTGCTTACACAGATATCTTGAGAGTAAAAGGCTGAGTGTTTCCATTCTTTTATATGTTATAAAACTAGAAGAAAAAATAAAACGGCCAAAATACTTAAATGAGTGTCCTTTTGTGAGGATCAAACTGATAAAAGAGTCAGCAATCTTTATCAGCAAAAGAGAATTTTCACATTCAATGTATCAATGGACCTATTAACGTTTTACATTGTTTTAAAGTTGTAATTCCTAAGTTGCAAAAGTTATAACTTTAAAAAATTGCTTTACTTCCAATTTTTATAAGTTGATTTCTAATCCTAAAAGACATTGTAGATTTATGTTTTCCTTCAGTAAACAATCCAGCAACAGGATTGTAAGCTCACTCAGCAGATGGCTAGAAACTGAGTCACAGATGTCCGTTTTCTGTCTAGAGTGCACTTCAAACAAATAGAACGAATAGCTAGACCTTGATCCTGGGTCTCTTGACCTCACATACCAAATGCTTTTCACGACTCCCTTTACTTTAGACTTAAAAGACTTTGATGTGAGTCCCACAACGGTTGTATCTGGACGAGCAACTTTGGGAGGTTAGTCAACTAATTTCTCTAAAGCTCGAGTATCCGTTCTTCAAATGGGGATAATGACATCTGGTTTCCTCTCAACGTTTCAGAAAGAGGAGAGGATTTAAAGAATGTGAAAACACTGTGCCAAATGTTTGTTTTCCTGAAGTCAAACATTGGCCATTCAAGTCATTAGCGGCGGATTGTCCAGCAAAATAGAAAGAGCATGACCGTTGGTGAGATCTTCGGTCTAGCACCAGGTCCGTGTTTATCACTTTCTGGCTCTGCAATGTTACCCAGAGTCCGCATTTTCTGAGGCTCAGTTTGCTCTCCTGCAAAATTGCCACACACAATCAATACTGGTCCATGCTCCATCCGTGATTGACTTTTTATTTTTTTCAGTTGTAATGGCTATTATACAGATTTTAATTCTATTCAGGATATTTGTTTAAAGAGACATTTAACATCTACTCAGCAAAGGCATACTTGCCTTTTTGAGTGGGTCCAAGTTTCACTTTCTTTCTTTTTTTTTTTTTTTATCCTCACCGGAGGATATTTTTCCATTTTTTGTACAGATAGAGTGGGAGGGAGAGAGAGAGAGAAACATTGATGTGAAAGGGACACATCGAGTGGCTGCCACCCGCACGACCAACCAGGGCCGGGGACAAACTGCAACCGAAGTACGTGCCCTTAGCAGGAACCGAACCCGGGTCTCTCCGGACCGCAGACCGACGCTCTAACCGCTGAGCCAAACTGGCCAGGGCCCAAGTTTCACTTTTTAAATGCAAATTGAAATAGAGATCATTCATATCCTTCCCAGTCAACAACGAAACACAACAAGAACGTATCCTGAAATCCAAGTAGATGATTGACAGACCCAGGAGAGAAAAGAAAAGGTCTGTGTGAAAATGATACCTTTGCCCAGCTCTAGAAGGATGGAGAGAAACAGAGGCTTTGCTTGCTGGGTGCCGGGCAGCCTGCCGGTGTGGTTTCCTTGCACAAAGTGGCGGACTTGGACCACTCAGGGAGGCGGGAGGCCTGCAAGCCACAGGAATGACTCAGGTGTTGTGAAAGACCTCGGAGACCTTGCGGAGGGAATTAGCTTCTTCCCCAGACCCGTGAAGAAAGCCACCCATGGCCAAGTTTGAGCATTAAAAGATCCATTTGTATTCTTTTAAAAGAAATGTATTAAGATAACATTGGCTAATAATATTATATAAATTTCAGGTGTACAAGATTATGATTCAATATCTGTATACGCTATTGCATGCTCACTACCTCAAATCTAGTTTCCTCTTGTTACCGTATAGTTGACCCCTTTACACAATTCACTCTCCCTCCTCCCTTCCCTTCCCCCCCTCGGATAACCACAATTCTGTTGTCCTTATCAATGAGTTGTTTTAGTTCATTTCTTACTTTTTTACACATTTACACATGAGTGAAATCGTAAGGTTGTGTACCATTTGATTCTCAAACATTGCTTCTTGCCAAAGCAGCACATAGTAAAATGCAAATCCTGTAAATACGGCAGCAGCCAGGATCCGTACCTCGCCCTCACTCTCCCAGACAACTTGGAGGGGACCTGCCATCCCGCCATGAAACCAGCTGATACTCTGGCAGAAAACAGATCACTTCACATCTGTAGCTGAGCTGTTCTGGGTCTGCCACTTACCAGCAATGTGGCCTTGGGTGGGTCACTGAGCCTTTATGGGCTTCTGTTGCCTTATCTGCAAATCTATGAGCCGGGCATGGGGAGGTTAATACTGAATATCTGCTGGACCCCTGCTGCCCTAATATTCTCCGATACAACATAGGAACCGATAACAAGGATTGTCAAACCCAAACAAATTCAATGTTGTATCCAATTTGGAATGCGCCGACATGCTGTTACTAGATTTAGCCTATCTGTGGAGAGGGGAAAAAACCCAGCATTTACTGGCAGCCTGGGTGAGTCAAAAGGCCAAGCTATTTTTGGTAAAGCCCACTAAACTGGCGCAGGCATTTATGTGCATTTTCTTAGCAACAGGACAAAGGCATTCTGCTCACATTCCAGGGAAAGACCTACCTGACCCTTGCAATTCGGTAATAAAATGAATACACGTAGCTGAATAAGGGCTACACACCCCGGGAACCATGGCTTTGTAACACTGTTTGGCCTCAGTCCCCTCGTTGGTAAGGATGTTGAGTGACCTTGTCACCAGGCAGGGTTCAGCTTCAGTAAAGGAGAAAGAAGGATTTTTGGACTCTTTTAGAACTGAATTAATGTTATCACCTTGTGAAGACTTCTCTGGCGCCAGTGCTGGCAACATTGTATATTGAGTCTGGAAGACAACTTTGCACAGGAAAGTCTTTCTAGTGCTACAGGTAATCATAATAAATACTAGTACTTTCCATTCATCGCCGACATTGCTGTCATATCAAAACCACTGACATTTGCGGGAGGTCAGCTCTGCTGAAGAGAGCTAATTCTGGGGCGTAATAACGTACAACATGATGACTACAGTTAATGCTGCTGGATGCTATATTTGAAACTTGTTAAGAGAATTGATCCTAAAAATTCTCATCACAAGCATGAAAGCATTTTTTTCAGGGGGTCTATATGAGATGATGGGTGATAACTAAACTTACTGTGGTGATCATTTTGCAATATATGTAAATCAAGTCAGTACGCTGCACACCTTAAACTTACACAGCCTGTGTTTCAATTTTACCTCAATAAAATGGAAAGAAAATAATTACAAGGAACAAGTAATTCATTATTTATTATTATTATTATTATTTTGAAGAGAAAGAGCTAACTCTGATAGCTAGTATACTAACTAACGAGGCAACAACCAATGCAAATAACATCTAGAAGCAGGACATTTAAAACCCACGTGCTGAGACCTGAACCCCAGCTCTACCTCCTTCACTAGTACCGCTGTCTTGGCAAGTGCCAGGCTCTGGGAGACTTGGTCCCCTCTCTGCAGAGTGGTGACAATAATGCGAATATAGATACACACGGGGAATACTCCGCATAGACGTTAACACACGGTGGTGAACACTATCAGCATTGTTAATCTATTGCCAAAAATGACTTTGAATTAGACTCTGTATAATTGTATACTTTTGTATCTTTTTATTTAGGTCACTTGATTACCTTACCCAAAAAACACAGAAATTCACTCATTTTCAGCCCTTCTCTATTTTGCCACTTAGAATCACCCCCTCCCTCCTTTTTTTTCCTATTTAACATTCATTTTGCAACTTTACAGGAAAAAAATTAACCAGATTTACCTGCAACTCCACTAAATATAAACTTCTGAAGACATGGGGGCTGGGTCAAGCCCTCTGTCAACCTGGAGGGGACTGAGAAATGGAGGCCACACAGGAAGGAACGTAAAAGGAGCTGGGTTGCCACAGTATCATGCTAGAGAATCGTACAGGCTCCTCATCAAGGTACCCTTAAACCCTTAATCTGGAGAGTTTCCATGGTGTAGATTAACAAATTACGTTGACTGAGCCAGTTTGAGATAGATCTATGTTACGTGCAAAAGAGTCCTGACTATTAGTCACTTGTTAGTAATGCAGCTCCCATGACCTAGGGAATCCGTCTTCAAGAGTGAGGCAGAGGAATAACGAATCTTTAACCAGGGCCCCAAGTGATTCTCCTACGAAATCAGTTATGGACTGAATTGTGTGACTCTGCCCCCCAAATTTGTATGTTGAAGTCCTAACCCCCAGTACCTTAGAACGTGACTGTATTTGGAGATAGGGTTTCTAAAGAGGTATTTAAAGTTAAATGAGGTCCTGAGGTTTGGACCTTATCCAATATGACGGGTGTCCTTATGAAAAGAGGAGATTAGGACCCAGACGCATGCAGAGGGAGGACCATGGGAAGACACGGGGAGAAGACGGCCATCTCCAGCTAAGAGAGATGCCTCAGAAGAAATCAGTCCTCACAACACCTTGCTCTGCGGCTGACGGAAATACACTTCTGTTGTGCAAGTCCCCCAGTCTGTGGTATTTTGTTATGGAAGCCCTAGCAAACCAGTATAATCAGCTTGGAGTGACAAGAATTCTGGGACACCTCGTCCTATGCTAACATCTGTTTTGCAATCTTCCAGGCCAGCAACCCTGCAGCCTCTGAGTCTCTGTGCAAAGGGAACCCACAGAACCTCAGCGTGGCCCCTTCTGTCTTGGAACTGCCCTCCCTGTGCGGAAAAGCTGCCTTCCTTTGGGCTGATATGTATGTTATCACAGCAATTAAAGTTCATAATGCAAATACTGGGACCCTCCGTATTTAAAGTGGTTGCAGAATGATCCAAGACAACATTTTACTCACCGAAAGTTTAAAGTTATGCTCACTATTTACAGTGTCATGTTTGATATGACTATTCTAGCTTTTAATTAATTTCCAACATTTGATAATATTATTAATTATAACTAGCACTTTCAACTTACTTATCACTCTGGATCCAAGGTAGTTTATCATAGTTTCTAAAAGTAAAAGGAGATAAAAATATCACGTGTGACGTTTTCCTCCCCAAGGGATTTTGACCTTGTAAAGTGCAATCACCAAATGATGATACAATCTCAGTAGGTTTGGCTTCCCGGTCCTTTCTGAGGTCCGATCCTTGGGCTTGATACGAAGGCCTGTTGCAAACAGATTTGCATCTGCACATCACAGGCTTTCTATTCCCATAAACTTCCAGGCAACCTACCGTTTCGTTTAAAACAGTTCTACCAACTGTTTTACTGACACGGTGATTATTTTGGACAGGTACTGTTCTGTGGAGTTGTTTAAACTAATTCAATTACCTGTATAATTGACCCCCACATCCTTTCCATTTTAGAAAGTTTAAAGCGAAAACTGACCGTCAAGCTAAAACTGAATAAAGGTTATTTCCCTTCACCTGACTATTGAAACTCATAGTAATCGTAATAACATTAACAATCACAAGAACTTGTACCTCCGGACTGCTTACTGTGATTCCAGTAGAAGACTTTCGGTGTGTCACCTCATTTAATACAATTATCTACTGAGATAGGCTGTATTTACTATTTGCATTTTACAGATGAAACTCAAGAGTTTAATACCTCAAAATCACATACTTCACGAGGTCGCAGAATCAAGTTTCTTATCCAGTTTCATTTGGCTTTAAAATCTTGCTCCACAAGGAAAATGCAGCCAGAAGAAAAATTCATCCTCTAGGTGACATCAGGAAAACATCTGTAAGACAGTGGTATTAACACCTGCCTGCTGAGATGGCCAGAAAGATAAAATATAAGTGTAATGCATCTGAGTATCTGGCCACAGTTCTTGGCAGATATTTGTCAAGTGCTTCCTCTGTCAGCAATACTCACAGTGTGTTTCCAGGGCCCTGTACTGAGCCGCAGAAAACCTATTACAGAGAGAAGGTACGGTTGTACCTGCCTTTCCGGAGTTTACATCAATTGTAAAGGCAAAAGACTGCAATGTGAAAAGGTTACAAAATGAGGGCCTAGAGCCAGACTCCAGTGGCTTTGCATTCTGTCCCCACCTTTTGTAAAATCTTGTGCTCAGGACTCTCTCCCCCGAGGTCTCAGCGCCTTTATCGGTAGAATGCGGGTCTACCTCATGGATTTGATACGAGGATTTTAACAGCTATTCTTTGTTGGTGCTGATACACACCAGAGAGGACTGTGAGAAATTTTCTGCCTCATTCAGTTCTTGCCATGACTTGATGAAAGGATACTAGTTCACCATTCTCAAGTTGAGGTAACCAAGACAGGGGGAGGCAGATATTGGACTAATGTCACACGGCCAGTTGTGGTGCGATTGGAAAGCCATCCCAGGCAGTGTGGCCTTCCCGCCTAGTCTCTTAGCACACTACTCGACACTGATTTCTAGATTATAAATGAAATACGTGAAGTTCCAGAAATATTTTAAATGCTCCAAAAAAAGCATGTTTAATATATTATAGTCATGCATCATTTGACAGGGACACATTTCTGAGAAATGCATCTTCAGGCGATTGCGTCATTTGTGGCCACCACAGAGGGCAATACACACACCTGGAAGGCAGAGCCGTGACTGTCCTTGTATGTGCTGGACTTGTCTATGACTGGCCGTAGGGTTGTTTGCACCAGCACCCCACAAACACACGAGTCGTGTATTGTGCTACAGCAGTACAATGGCTACAGTGTCACTAGGCAAAAGGAATTTTCAACTCCTTTATAATTTTATGGAACCACCATTGTATATATGGTTTGTTGTTGACTGAAGTGTCGTTATTTGGCACACGACTGTATCAAAGGGTGAAAATAAAAATAAGTTAATTGCCCTGGCCAGTTTGGCTTAGTGGTTAGAGCCCTTAGTGGTTAGAGCCCTATACTGAAGGGTTGCGGGTTTGGTTCCCAGTCAAGGGCACATACCTGGGTTGCAGGTTTGATCCCCAGCTATGGTCGAGGCAACCAATCCATGTGTCTCTCTCACATTGATGTTTCTCTCTCTCCCTTCTTCCCTCTCACTCTCTCTACAAATCAATGGAAAAAATATCCTTGGGTGAGGATTAACCAAAAATAAAAACCCAAAAAATAAAAATAATAATAATTCAACAAATCTTTCTTAGGCTGAAGGGAGAGAATGAAATGTTGTCCAATTTGTGAACATTAAGTACACTGAGCAGCAGCAGCTGCTTCTATTCCCTGAAAGAAAGAGCTCTAAGCCCATGACATCGAGGCATCTCCTGCTTCTTCACGTCCTTTCGGAAAAGGACCTCTGACTTGACGACTTTTCCCACCAGCTCTGGGCCGCTCGGTGTGCTTTTTCTGACAAAGGTCCACAGATGATCATGCGTGGCTGACGTGATCTCCTTGAAGTTCTCAGTGGCTAATCTGCCTTGATGTGGTTCCTTTCATGGTTTCCTAGGACACTGCGGTCCATGAGTGGGCACGAGGTCCCCAGGGTCATATTGTACCCATTGGTTTTCTCTTCAAAATGAAGATTGTGTTTAAGTCGAAAATTGTGTTCCAGGAATAAATTATTTCCCTTTGAAGCTCTATCTCGTAACGTGACATTTGAAGGTTTTGTGGAGAGAAATAATTTGTATTTTTACATATTCCTCCATGTTAACTTTGCCCTTTCATCCACGGCGAAGAATGAGAAATTCAAATCCATCCTCCTTTCTCTAATATTAAGATAGGATCTATTCGGAGAGGTTTGTGGTTTTTAAAAATCATTTTCCAAATTATATAAGCTATTCATGGAATCCTTATTCTTGAGTTTTATGTACATATTTCTGTCATTAAATAATATACTTGTGATGTTTTAGAAGAGAAAGGAATACCCAGTGGGATTGTGGTCAGCAAGAGCCACATTTTGACAGGCTCAGTTACCAAAACATGTCTTCTTAAAAAAATTATTTTTCTTTATTGATTTTTAGAGAGAGGCAGGGAGAGGGAGAGAGAGATAGAAACATCGATGAGAGGGAACATCAACGGGCCGCCTCCTGCATGCCCCCCACTGGAGATCTGGCCCCAAACCTGGGCATGTGCCCTGGCTGGGAATCGAACTGGCGACCTTCTGGTGCATGGATTGAGGCTCAAACACTGAGACACACTGACCTGGCATAAAAAGATGTCTTAAAATAGGATACTGATCAGTGAGAGGAGGGTATAGTGCTTAAAACAATAGCATGGTGTCTTACTTCATTCAAGCTGCTATAACAAAATACCATTAACTGGATGGCTTATATACAGCAAACATTTATTTCTCACAGGTCTGGAGACTGGGAAGTCCAAGGTCAAGTCACTGGCAGAGTTGGTGTCAGGTAGGGACCCACCTCCTCACAGACAGAATCTTCTCCTTGTGTCCCACATGGTAAAGAGGCAAGAGACCTTGCTCAGGCCTCTTTTATAAGAGCACTAATCCCTTATGAAAGTCTCCACCATCATGACTCAGCCACCTCCCAAAGGTCCCACCCCTGAATAACATCACCTTGGGGGTTATTAAGCCAACATATAAATTGGGAGAGACATAAATATTTAATCTATAGCACATGGGCTTCATAACTATAATCAAGGAAATAAAAAGGTAAGCCACATCCTGGGAGAACGTATTGACTACACATAGAGCTGACAAAGACTGGCATCTAGAATCCATAGAGGACACTTACAATTAAACTGTGAGTTGCAAATCCAAATTTCCTAAATAGGCAAAAGATTTAGCCAGACACATCATTAAAAAAAGATATTAGAATGGTTAACGGGCACATGAAAGATGTTCATCATCATTACCCATCAGATAAATGCAAATTAAAACCCCTAATGAGAAAACTCTATTAACCAGTAGAATAGTTATAATTAAAAAATACTGATGATCCCAAGTGTTGGCAAGAATTGGAAGCAACTGGATCTCTCCTACATTTCTTGAGGAAATGTAAAAGCAAACAGCTGCTTTGGAAAAACAGTTCAGCAGTGTCTTATAAAGCTAAACATGTACTTACCATATGACCCAGCAATTGCACTTCTGGGTATTCACCTAAAAGTAATAAAAACATGTGACACAAAATGACTTCTCCATGAATTTTCACAGCAGTGTTTTTTCCCCTAGTAGTAAAAAAAGAACTAGAAACAGCCCAAATATCCAATAGCTAGTGAGGAGATAAATATTATGGAAGATAAGTACTACGGTACATCCATATCATGGAATCCTACTCAGAAATAAAAAGGAGCAAACTACTGATAGGCAAGACAATGATAAATCTCAAAACTATTATGCTAAATGAAAGAAGCTAGACATGAAAGAGTACCTACTTTATAATTTCTTATATATGAAGGTCTATATAAAGCAAATCTAATCTTTATAGATTAGACAGAAATCAGATAAATGGTTGCTTGGGACAGAGTGTGGAGAGTAACAGATCAGGCACAAGGAAAGATTTTTGGGTGATGTATATATTCTGTATCTTGATTCTGATCATGGTTACATGAGTGCAGACATTTGTCAAAATGCATTAAACTGTATACTAAACTGTGTGTATTTATAATTTTATAAAGTATACCTCAATAAAGCTGGTTTAAATAAAAACAAGAGTCTGGAAATAAATAAAAATACAAATGATTATCTGGGAAAAGATGGGATGTTTTTAGGGAAAAAATACTTTTATCCAATGCTTGACAGACTTCCATGTGCTGGATAAGTATTCAACTGGTTCTGTGAGGCCTCCAATGACAAATAATAGTAAGAATAATCCTGGGAGAATATAAGTAAAAATGCCCTGAAAACTGGAAAATTTTTAGTTTGATATTTGGAAACTTACCAAATTTTCTGATTTGATACAATGGAAACATTTTCTATAACATTTGAGAAGTTTTGACAACATATTGATTTAGTACAATTAACCTATTACAATTCCCTTTGACAAAAATGGATGTTTTGTGACTTCTCTTGAAAAAGTTCAATTATGAAAGTAGAAATTAAAAGGATATTCAGATATTTATTAGAATGGGGAAAGCAATGGACTGGATTCTACCTCTGGCTCAATGATGTCTAGATAGATGCACATGGAAGGAGTTGACTCCGTTTTGTGATTTGTAACATCAAAGTGCAGGTTAAATTTTCAGGTTCCTCAGTTGTTAAATCCCTCTCTTACTTGCCCTAACCGAAGACTGGGATCCCATGTTTGGCCCCAGAAACATCTGTGAACCATAAGAGGGCAGCACTCCATTTACACACTTTCCTGCCAGTGCTCAGTACACTGGAATGACAGGACTTTGAGACTGGCATAGCACTTGCTAGTGTTAACCCCCTAAGGACTATGTTAAGAAAAGTGATTTGTCAGTGTTAAGTATCTGTCACAGTGGGAGTCAAAGGAGAATCATGTTACCGTGTCTCTGGTTATCAGGTTTCCATTTACTTAAATTGAGGAAACTATTCTTCAGTCTCATCAGTACTGTGGGATATCAAAACACACTTGTCAATCCAGCTAAGTGGCAACACTTAGGGCCAGAATGTAGATTTATGAAAAGATATTTTCCCACGGATTATGTGTTACACTGCACAGTATATAGTTACAACTAAATGTTAAAAATCAGTGTTGATGTCCCACATCGAAGTCACATTTCAGTAACAAGAGGTAATGTGGGAAAAGATAGGAGTCACCCTTGGGCAAAAATTTACTTGGATCTTATTTGGTGCTCAACATGTTTTGTTTTTTGTTTTGTTTTGTTTTGTTTTAAGTGGAAGGCTTAGAAATGACTATAAAGGCATTTATGAACATTTAAAGAAAATGGATGATTGATGAAAGACAGATTCCTTGACAATAAGAGGAATTTCAGTCATTTGAATCAGTGTTCCAGTTGTTATCTGCCTTATAAGCCCATCACCTATCAAGGGTAGAAGGCCACGGAAGCTTGCTCAACTCAAGGTTACAACAACAAATTCATGATTTACAGAACTAAACATTCTCCTCTCTCCCTTCTGTTCAACACTGGTTCATCATCTCCTGGTCACACATCTCAGTCTGGGTTTGGAATGCCCCTTGTCTTGTTTTGGCATTCAGTTCATCCTACTATACAATGCTGAAGTGCCTTATCACTCTCTTAGGAAACCACCTCCATCTTTCCCTGTTAGAGAAATGGAATCTTCAACAGTTTGGACAAGAAAGGTGTAAGTACTGGAAAATTGAGGAAATTTTACCAGGTATCAGCTATGTTCTTGCCTAGAGGACAACCTGTCACCTGCTGGCTTACCAGGGATGTCTGAAATAATTTATTTGACTTGTTTCAAATCACCATCTTCATTATTCATTAGAGTGTATGTTGTATCACAAAATGGAGTGAATATGAGCAAATGAACAATACAATGATTCGCATTGCTTTCCTATGAAACACACACACACACACACACACATTTACACCAGAAATAGAGAAACCTGATTGGCCAAAATTACTCATGAGATAACACGGCAGAATTTACAAGTCTAGGGGACTTAGAAATGCTATATAAGTTTGTACCTTGCTGCAAGACCGGAGCAAAGCCATACCTCAAAATGAAAAACCATCATTTGATTACAAATGCTGTTTTCTAATTATACCCTGACTCCATTTTAATATTTAAAATCAGTTCTGATGTAGTGTTAGGATGTTAATAAAATGTAAATTGCTTGTATCCTGACCTTCTGTTTTAGTGTTTCTCTTCAGCTTTTATTACAGAATTGTTACTGCTATGGAAATGTTAACTTCCTGTTTGTAATTCTGGAGCCCTGAAGGGCATGGAAGTTGGCCAGTTTGGGTTTTATTAGATAGCTACTGAGGGAAAAATGTCTGCAGTACTTTTGTTTTGTTTTGTTGCAGTTCACTAAATGAAAATGTGGCCATTAAAAGTAAACTTTGTGGACAATGCCACAGAAATGTCTCCCTTTTCTCCCAGTAACAAACCATAAAACTTAAGCTCATTTAGGTTCATTTCCTAAGATCCATAATTGCTGCAGCTAAACAAACATGAACTCGAATCTAACCGTTCTCAGAATGTACGTGCGTCCCTGGAATACTGGATGATCGCAGTGGGTAAACCTGGATGACTTTTCCCGATGAGTGTCATCATGGCTGCCACCCAACAGAAGATGACAGTGAAGAGTTTGAGGCCTTGGCTTTCCAGGTTCATACACTGGAGTATGTGAGTGTCCCTAAATGTTAGCTCTGATGCTACCTTATAAACAGGAGAGGCACTCGACTCACCAGTAGAGAGTATATTGAGAACAGCGAGAATGAACAACCCTAGTGATCAGAACACGCATGTCCAATAGCCCTCCTTTCATGGACTTTCCTAGGAACAAAGCAATTAGAAAACTGAGTTAGTAACAGACAGCTGCTTGATGAGATAGCAGCAAAGGGACTGAATGTCCTTCAAGGAATTCGCATCTTAATTAAAGGAAGATACACCTCTCTCCAGTGATCAGAACATAGTACTCTGGTCTATGCTTTTGGATAATTAGAGGCTAATTATTAGAAGAAATCTATAATCTTTGTTTCCTTCTTCTGATGTGCTTGTATTTATGCTAACTAATTTCCCCTTTTATTTTACCAACTAGGTCATCTTGTATATGTTGCATGAATAAAATAAAATCTTGCTCAATGAAGCATTAATTTTAGTGGTGTAAAGCAGACAATTAAATGTGGCATATCATACTTTAAGCAGTTAAAAATTAATATTGAGAATAAAAATAAGGAAGGGTAAGGAGGCAGAGAACGATGAAGGAATTTCTGTTTATAGATAGCATGGTCCAGAAAGGCCTCTCTCAAAACATGACATTGGAACAGAAGCCTGGATTAAGTGAAGGGCAGGACACAGGTGTATCTGGGACAAGATGACGTCAGGCAGAGTGAATCACAGTGCACAGGCCCTGAAATGGGAGTGTTCGATAGATTTGAGGAACTAGAAGATACAGAGAGGGTGCTTTAAGATGTGAATGGTGCAATACCATTGTTAATTATTTGGAGGCTATGTTAATTAGATAGGAAACAGCTGGAAGGTTTGAAATAGAGTTATGACATGACCTGATTCATGCTTTAAAGGATCTCTCTGACCACGGTATGTAGAATAAAGTGCAGGAAAATGTAGTACGCAACTTCTCAGATGGCATCCAATGATCCCTGCCTCCTGGTAGTCATGCTTTTGGGTGGGGGAAGAATCTTTGACTTGCTTTATCCCACAGAATATGGTAAAGGTGATGGAATATTGCTTCTGTGATTAGATTATACAAAACCGTGGCTTCCATCTGGCTAGCAGATTCTCTATATTGCTCTTTTGCCTTGTGCATTTTGATGAAGCAAGAAACATGGCAAAGAAGTGTAGATGAGGGTGCCCTTTGTCCAACAACCAGTAAGGGACTGAGACCCTCTGCCCTTGCGGGACTGAGCCTTGTCCACAATCAATGTAAGCACGGACGTGAATCTTCCCTAGTCATACCGTCAGGGGAGAACTTAGCCCTGGATCACACCTTGATTGCAGTCTTGTTGGATTCCCTGAAGCAGAGGACCCAGACAAGCTGTGTCCAGACTTCTGACTGGATAATAAATGTATGTTGTTTTAAGCCACACTGTAGTGATTTGTTATTTATCGACAGATAATAATACAAGGAAACTGGGTAGGAGCTAGAAGAATAGCTAGGAAGCTAGAGCTGTGACCCAAGTGAGAGGCATTGGTGACCTGGAGTAGGGCTGCAGTAGCGACTATGCGGGGAAGTAGATGGATTCTGAAGGCAGAGCTCACAGTCTTGCTTGTGTATCAAATGGGGACTCTGAGAGAAAGGAAGGAATCAAGGATAATGTCAAGCTTTCTAGCTTGAGCAACTCAAGTTACTGTTTACTCACCGAGGGGAGACTAGAAGCAAAGGGTATATGTTTTGTTTCTTGTTTTATTTTGTCTTATTTTTTTTTAACCTCTTTTAGGAAATAAATGGGGGGATGGGGTTGGAAATAAGAGTTGTATCTTGAATGTGCCGAGTTTGAGATGCCTATTACACATTTCCAACAGATGTTAAGTCTAGAGTTCAGCAGGAAGGCCTAGGTTGGGTATCCAGATTTGGAAGGCACATCATTCAGCCTCACATTCCCCTTAGGAGATGTTAAGAGCAGGTGCCCTCAGCACTGGAGAGTAAAGAAGAAAGCTCTGCACGCAACCCCTTAAGGGTCAAAGATGGAGCGAACCAGGAGAAGCTACAGAGAAGTCCTCAAATGTCATTCGTTTCTGGTTCCTTCCAATTTGTGGTCGGACTGGGTGGAAAATGAAGATAAACAACAAATGAGTGGAAAAGTTTAAAAATTTTTTGTTTTAAACCCAGCATAACTTTTTCAACTCAAGAAAATATGGACACCAAGGGATAAATACAATGCTTCAAATCACTGACCAGGTGCTACTTGGTGAGGAGAGCGTAGGAGGTAGTCTCATGGTATTAGCAACAGATGTGCTCAGTTTGACAAGTACCTGAGCTATTGAGGGATGAACTGGGAGTAGGGGTGGGAGGCAGTAAAGTAGTTAATTCTAAGGTAATAGAACTCAGAAGTCTGGCTTCAGGTAGGACAGGTATCTGAAAGCTCCGGACGTAATTCCTTTTGAGAAGGTTTTAATTGTACCATGTGGGTGACACTCTGATGTTTACCTACTCAACAAGGTACCTAGAGCTTCCCTAAAGAGTTGTTACATTTCTTTGGCAGACGTCACTAGGAGATAAGATGAGGACAAATATATATGGAATCATTTCAAAACAACTAATGGAACGTGTTCTCTGTTTTGTGAAGCAATATCTCATTATCTTTAGCATATTAACAAAGTATCTACAGCTATTGTGGGCTTTTCAATAACTCGGGGCATTCCAGTGTTTTTGTTTACTTTCATGTGGACTCCCAAGGTATCTCACACAAAACATCCATCTTCAGGAATGTCTTACGAGCATATATTAACTCTTAACTCATAATAACTCTACTAGGCAAAATCTATTTTTTAATAGGTGAAATTGGGGTACAAAGAGGTTAAGTGACGTGGAATCAAATGGCTAGCAAGTGCTACCACTAAAATTTTTAACCCAGGATATCTGACTCCATTGCTCTCACTATATTATTGTCATTGACTTGATGTTGTGTCTCCCCAAAATTCACGTGTTGAAGTCCTAACCGCAATGTGATGCATTTGGCCGTGACGCCTTTTGAAGGTAATTAGGCTTAGAAGAGACCATGAGGGTGGAACTCCAGTAATGGGATTAATGACCTTATAAGAGGAGGACGAGACACCAGAGCTTGCTCTCTCTGTCACATGAGGACACAGTAAGAAAGTGACTGTCTGCAATCCGGGAAAAGAGACCTCATTAGAACCCAACCTGATGACACTTTGATATTGGGTTCCCAGTCTACAGAACTGTGGAAATAAATCTGTGTTATTTAAGCTACCCCATCTGTAGTATTTTGTTATGGCAGCTCAAGCACACTAATACAATTATATTCTACCACCTTAGGTAAGCAATGTTTTTGAGATTAGGCTCTATTAAAAATTTCTTACTATGTCCACATCACCAGATCTCAAAACTTTTTATATGTAGGAAAAACCAAATTAAAACTATGATTTAGGATGCCCTTAAAAAAAAAAAAAAAAGGCTTAAAAGGACAATGTGCAGTTGGGGGATTTGGTTTGGTGATGAGTAAAGAACTAATGTTGACAGCCATTATCTACCTAGGGTACATTTTCCTACCAACTTCTGGAGCTACCCATTGTTCCTTTCAGGGTCCTATCTGGAAATTAGGCTGAACTGAGGAAGGTTTAATAAGGCTTTATTTATATACTATGTGCAGTACCCTGAGACTTACCACTCTTAGGCTCCCTGAAATGAAAAGATGGCATGATTAATAGAACTCAGAAGAAAAGAAGCTGTGATCTGCAGAAGAGAAAGCCAGCCATTCAGAGGCAATCCAGAAAGGAAGGGTATAGTCCATGAAGATCAGAGTGGGGTGGGAGTGGGATTTAGTAGTGAGGGATGAAAAGATAACGAGCACACCAAGATTAAAATATGGTGTCCCCATACTACAGACTAGAGAAGCCACATCCAACCTAACACACAACTGATCCCCCCTCCAGTGGAGCCTTCACATGCCTGGAGTTGACCTTGGGTCAGGTTATTTCTAATGGCAGTGGAAATAGGGAGCTAGTAGACAGAGACAGTGCTAACCTGGCTTGGTCTTGGGCCACCATGAGGTCAAGCTCCATGCAAATCTCAAAGAAAAAGTGAGAACTTTAAAGAGAAGGGATTCTAGGTCCAATGACTTGAGTGCAAGTCAAAACTGTGACAGGCACTGTCTTTGTGATCGCTGATCAAGTTGCTGAATCTCTTTGAGCCTTAGTTTCTTTATCTATAAAATGAGCATAATTGCCCTGGCCAGAGTGACTCAGTTGGTTGAGGCTCAGAGAGATCAAACCATCCACTTTAGATCACACATCTTGTAACTGGCAAGGCTAGGACTCATACTGAAGCAGCGTGAACCCCAAGCCAACACTTGTTCTCCCCCCACCTTCACCTCACATAATCTATCCTTCCCAAAGCTACACCAAGAATACAGAAAACTGGGCATGAAGATGAAGCTGATCACTGACTATCTTTGAGTTCTTCCCTTTCCTTCTCTGTGAGGTGCCAAGAAGAAGTTCTGGGAGCCCCAAAGCACTCTGCTATGTAGAAGTCAAGGCTGGGCTTCGCTGCCCAACCCAAGTTGCTCAATGCTGAACCGAATACAAAAGGACGTTCTGCCTTGATCTTCAAAGTCCAACACCTCATGTGGGAACAGGCAGAGCTGCAACAAGGCCCTGCCCCTCACCTCAGTGGAGGAGGCCCCCACCACAGAGCTCAGCCCGTCTGTGCCAGGAACCCCGGGAGGATCGGAACCATGCTTCACCAATGCCATTTTGTTTCCAGAAAGAGGGCGGAGTAAACGCCCTTTGATGTGCTCCCTCTCAGCTCCTGCAGAAAGCTGTGTGCAGGAAACGGGTCTCACTCACTCAGAGTAGAGGGATGGGAGCTCGGGATGGTGAACACTGGGCTGTGTCCTGATCTGCTGGGACGGCAGGGCCTAGGCGGAACGTGAACTCACATGGATGAGCTCAGTGATGGGTTTCAGGGCAGGCCACCCCAGAACATGCCACTCTGGCATGCGGATTCTCTTGAGCTGAACACAGTCAAGGCCCAACACATTCAAAGAGAGCGCTTCACCTCACCTCCCCCTTAACTGCCTAAAAGCAGTTAGATACAGGGTGCCTATAAGGAAGAGAGTTACCACCAGAGATAATTTTCCACATCAAAAGACTTATCTGTCTGGCGTGGCAAATGTGTTCCCATCTTTCTGTGAATTGCCTTCCCCCCTTTGAAGATTGAACCCCTATCTCCTTCTCCTTAGCTCAGGATCGTATGAGCCTCAATGGCCTGACTGTTTGGGAGCCTCTCAAAGACTCTTTGTGGGCCTCTGATACATACAAAATTCAATCTTTTTCTCTTGATAATATCTTATGGCAACTTAATTATTAGGCCGGCCAATGAACCTGGGAGGAAAGAAGGGAAGTGATGTCTTCCCTTCTATCAGCGTGAGCTCCATGAAGAGGGCCGTTCTGTCGTGTGTAGTAGTGACACACTGGGTCGGGGATCCCAGAGCCAAAGCATTAAAGACAGCGCCTTTGCCAGGCGGGGATTATCTGAACCAGTGCTGACCAGGTACAGCTCTGTACCCATCAGAACTTTGTTTCTCAGAAAGGAATGACTGTTCTTCGCCCTTCTGTCTTGTACGAAGAGTTTTGGCCAGCCCAGCTTCATAGTTTTCCCTCTCCTGCCGGGATGTGAAACTCCGGGTTACTTTTCTCGTCTTTGCAATGGTAGCAGGCCCAGCATAATCGTGAGCTCCATGAAGTCAGGGACTCTATCTGTCTGTCCCCTCAGTGTGGGACTCACCGTGTGGCATATAAATGGCGATCAGTCAACTTGTGTTAAACAAAGATTAATCATCCCCCTGACCCCATCTTTCATCCAAACTGACGGGTCACTATGCATTAAGTGATTTACACGTGATTCCAGGGCAAACTAGCATGCGCGGTAGATATAAACAACCCCAAAATACATCAGTGGCTTAAAACAATAAAGGTTTATTTCAGGTCACCTGGGGGCTCTGTACCACATCACCCTCACTCTAGGACCCTGGTGGATGGAGAGGCCACCATCTGGAACACTGATATGCTGAAGCAAACAATAGGACTGTGACTCTAAAACTATCTGCTAAAGGCTTCCTCCCAGAACCAACATGGATCAGTTCTGCTCATATTTCACTGGCCACCACTCTTACCCCAAGGGGGTGAGAATGTTCAATCTCACCTAGAGACGTGAACGAGAATCTTTGTGAACATCTCTATGGCTATCATTCACATATTCCTTTGCTTATGGTATATAATTCAGCTACAACGTAGACACTATTTTTGGTCCCAGTTCTTAGTTAAGGGTCTTGAGGCTTAGAGTGGTTAACAGAGTTGAGTAAGAAAATCAGATGGTGGAACCTGATTTCAACTTCAATCCCTTGCCTACCTGTTGAACCTTGCTATCCTCAGAGTCTGTGGGGGGAGATGCTGATGTTTCAAGGATGTCTCAGGCCAGATTCATCAAGGGGCTGCACTTGGAATCATTACACCAAACCTCACAGATCCGAGCCGATGCCAGCAAGCAGCACCTCTGCTCTAGGAGGGATCCCTTCCCTTTGTTGGAAGAACTTGCTATTTCTTGAATAGGATGACAACTATTTATTTAGGGCATTGTATACCTGCCGTCATCCCTTCATGGCTGTTTCTAAAAGATATCCAGAAAAGGCAATTCTTAAATTTGCTTATGATAGATAATATTCGTGGTAATTATTATGAAGTCCATATTTATAACAAAACTATTCTGTTCATAACAAATTTGAGCAGCTCAGACATCAGAGGACTGCAAAATCAGTCTGTGGTTGACATGTTTCTTTCCACGTAGACAGAGAAAAATGTCTCCCGAGTGCTGAGATTAGGATGTGAACTTAGCTTGTTGGGGTTGAAACATCAGTTGGTTAATGACCTGCAGACTATTTCTTGGAGTAAATTGAGCTTGCTAAAAATAAATTTTTGGTTTATAACACTGTCACAAACCTCTGAAGTGATCAGAGGACACGATCAACTTTTTAGATAATTTACCACAACGGGTGAGAGAGGCCACAGAAAACTACTCCAGCCGACTTGCATAAATGAAGGAATTTATCATTAGGACCTGGTAGTTCAACAACCAAAAGAAAGTGAACTACCAAGCCTCTGGAAGAAATGGAAACCGGGCAGTGCTGGGAATCAGGTGTAGCACCATTAGAATTCATGAGCTCCAAATAGCTTTCTTCTGGGCATGAGGCTGAGGGTTGGGCCTCTCAGATCCTGGGAGAAAGGTTCAGAAAGGTTTATGTTATGGAGCGTGTGCTTACAGTGCCTGGCACATGCTAGCAGCTCAATAAATTGTTGGACCAGTGAATAAATGAACGACTGATCTCTCTGGGCCTTATACCACTCCATTAAAAAATAAGATTGAATTTGATGATCTGTGAGGTCTGTATCAGTTGCCTCTTATTGCTATAACATATTGCTACAAATTAGCTTAACAATCCTTAATTTAATCAGATATGCAAAGTCCCATGTAAGTTTAAGATATTCACAGATTCTGGGTATGAGAATATGGACATCTTCAGAGGGCTCGCCGTGGACCCCTGTCAATTCCACAGTCCCAGGATGCTCTTCCCACTAATGCTGATGCTGGGAATGTGCAGAGAACCTGGTCATGTTGTCTGTGCAGCTACAGTCTGTTCCCAACCAAACCGGCACAGCTGTCCTATGGTGAGTCACTGCTGAAAGGAAATGTATGTACCAAGTGACTCTGTCTGTGGCTTAATGTCTATGCCGTACACTTGGGGACAAGAGCAACGATTTTTATTACAGTGCTTCTACTAACTTCCCCCCAAAAGAACATTTACTAGGAGAGGACACTGTCTAGACAACAGTCTCTGAAAATGTCAGTCATGTGGAATCCCCATCTCCCCAGAAGCAAGTCTGACTCAGGACCACGCTAAGAACTTTAGGAGACGCCCAAGCACTGAAGAGATTATTGTGCCCTCTACCCATATGTAATTTAAAAAAACACACACACACACACAAATGACCCGTCCCGCAGGTTGAGCAACGAGGACTCTAGAGGGGGAGTGAGGATGAGGAGGAACAAGAGACACGAGAAATAGAGACAAGACAGGATTCTGATCAAGTCTCGTTTATTCAGGGGGAGTTCACGCAATATATAGGGGAAAAACAGGTGAAACAGTTAATGAGTATCCCACCTGAAGCAAATTCCAGTAAATACCCCAGGTGGGACAAATGATAAGCAAAGAATGGAGTAAACAATTATCTAGAGGAATGCAGACACTGTATGCAGAGAGACCGCGCCCTGGGGCCGGAGACTGCAGAGTAGACTGCAACAGAATGGATGCCATGCAAAAGTCTCCCCCACACAAAAACCCCACAAAACTCTAAAGCACAAAATAAATCTAAAGAGCTACCACAAATATCTAATTTTATCCATGATAACTATTGAATGCTTGTTTTGAAATATCTTTACCGAATAATTTCATTTTTAAGAATTGTCATTTTCTTCGTATAACTTCTTGTTGATACAATAAATTCTTTCTTAATCTTCTCATTGGATAATAAAATCCGAATATTCTTGGCCTACAGAAAATAACATGATCCTTAATTATTCAAGCCAGTAATTTCTACATGTCATTATGGGATACCTTAGGGTTTTACTAATGCCATTAAGAGGGGCTGTGGCATTCTTAATGCTAAGATGATTATTTAAATTAAAATGTGGACCCAACATTTACCATACCAAGGACATAAAACAAAATTCCATGGTGGACCTCAGGTTTTAAAACGTTTTGTCTGTTAAACAAAATCCCTTTTTTTTTTTATAAGCATCCATGCTTTAATTTTTTATTTTTATCAAACATACTATGTAAGTGAGTCTCTGAGCAGCCTGAGATAACAGTTGACATTGTTTGAACAACTATGTTATGCCAGTCTATCAGCAAATACTTTATAAGCTTTTAATCTTATATGTAATCCCAAAGCCACTGCAGACAGTATTATTTTACTCATTACAAGATGGGTAAACTGAGGCATACAGTGGCCAACTAATTGGATGTAGGTTACACTATAGAGCAGAAATTTGAATCCGGGGGGTTGGTCTCTTAACCATCACCTTGTGCCAAGTCCCAGTATTAACACTGTGGTTAGGTACCATAGCAGTCAGATTCAAGAGCTACCTAGGTAGTCTTTGCTTTTATTTCTATTTATTTTCTTTTTGTTTTTGAGGGTAAATTTATGACTTCCAACAGACTAATGGTTTGAACAAGACCTGTACATCACGACAACTCAAAAAACGTGTTTAAATATGTTTGTCAGATCCAACCGGAGAGTTGTATTTGGCGTGCCAAGGCAAGCAGATGCCTCTGTGTAGGTAAAAGTCTTCTAGGTAACTCTAACATGGATTCCTGAGGAAGCACCAGCGCACCAGATCTTATTAGATACTTTAAAAAATGTAGACAGTGTATCATTACCTTCAAAAACTTGGAGGATTCCAGGAACTCCCAAGTGGTGTTAGAAGGTCAATCAACAAAAGCATAGAGCGACTCCAAAAGACTGTGAATCTAGTCTAGGTGGAAAGAAAAGTTCACAGTAGGAATATGGTATCTGGCTTGAGACATCGCAGCAAACACTATGAAATTGGAAACATTTAAAGATGAGTCAGCTGCCTATGGTCCTTTGTGATTTCTTTTCCTGTGTTATGGCATGCCTTTGCATTCATGGGAAGAAAGGTAAGATGGAATGGCACAAGAAAAAACAAAAACACACACCAAAAAAACACACTGAACATCCATTGTGGTTGATGTTAAATAGCCCCAGTCATTTAAAAACAGAGCCATCTCATTCAAGAAAGACTATTGGGAAATAACTCCATGCCTTTTATTCTCTAATGCTTTCCGTTCTCCAGGCAAGCTCTCGCCATTCTGGAAAAGGGCTTAATGGCATTAAAAAACTTGGTTTGAAGTCATTTCAAAGGATCCGTGTGCTGTGACATGTTCACACTGATTCTGAAGTCTCTCTGCATTACTTCCTATGAATGACTAAAATAACTTACACCCCTTCAACACCATGATTCCTGTCTTTTTGTATCTATGCAATATTCTTTTTGTTGTTGTTTTAATCAGAAGACAACTTTTTTTGCTTTCTGTTTTGTTTATACTTGCAAGAAAGGCAAAGAAAGTTTTTTTATAACTGTGAATATATTCTTGGATATATGGCTAATTTTAAAAACCGGACTAATGGCCCTGGCCAGTTTGGCTCAGCGGTTAGAGCGTGGGCCTGCGGTCCGGAGAGACCCGGGTTCGGTTCCCGCTAAGGGCATGTACCTCGGTTGCAGTTTGTCCCCGGCCTGGTTGGTTGTGAGGGCGGCAGCCACTCAATGTGTCCCTATCACGTCGATGTTTCTCTCTCTCTTTCTCTCTCTCTCTCTCCCACTCTATCTGAACAAAAAAAAAACAAAAAAAAAAAACCCGGACTAATGTAGTACTGGCTCCTCCTACCCGGTTGTCATTTTCCATGTGTAATCAACCAACGCTGAGCGTTTTATTCGGATCTACTCAATTTTTTTCCATAGCACTGGGGCCATCTTCTGTTTTTGTTTTGTTTGTTTGTTTTTTGTTTTCCATTAGGATCTCACGCATGGTATTTTCAGTAAACTTTCATTTCCTAGGATCTGGTCTTTTTTTCCATTGAACTCAGATTTTTTTTCCCTGATTTACTTTTAAATTATATAACTGTCGCCAAATGAGACATGGTTTGAATAAGCCACCACTACCTCTCCTGATGTTGAATTAGTATTTTAGTGTAGCCACCAAGAGTGAAATATCAACAGTCACTCATGGAAGTGACACAATTTTATTTATTTATTTTTTATTTCATCCAGTCATGGCCTGGAAAGAATACACTGATTTTGCTACTCGCTTGCCTGACCTGACATTGATTTTTCCATTTCCATGACAATGACCCCACAATCAACAAATGTCAGTTGAATGCCTGCAATTCAAAAAGGGCCTGAATATGAGATCCAGTAATAACTGCCCACTCCTTCTTTTCCTGTTTTGAAGACAGTTAGGTTTACCCAGCAGCCACATGTTCACTGCTTCCCCCGTAGCACACGGAGCACTGGCCATCCAATATGGGACTGTACACCAGGGACATACTTCCCCAGCCTCCCTTGCATTTAAACCACGGGCATGTGCTCCGACCATGGCCACCGAGATCTGAAAGACAGTCTGCTGCCCTGGCCAGTTTGGCTCAGCGGTTGGAGCACTGGCCTGTGGACCAGAGAGTCCCGGGTTTGGTTCCCGCTAGGGGCACATACCACCTCCCCAAAATAAATAAAAAATAAATAAATAAAGGACAGTGCTGAAACTGGAGTGAAAAATGGAAGAAACAGGACAAGAATGTGGTTCTTTTCTGTGATCAAAAGGATTTTGAGAAAAGTCACCCCCTTTCAGCCTTTTTAAATACAGTTGTTTAAGATACGATGCCAAGACATGTAGCAGCTGTCACGCAAGTGTGAAGGGAAAAGTTTAAGAACAACAAACAATATTCTCGGGAAGAGCAGCTGTTCAACTCTACAAGATTCTAAAGAGAATGTAAAACGTTCTCAACATTTTTGTCTGGGTGCCAGAATTTATATCTACCACTCCCCCGAGGGAGGGTTGCTTTTAGGAAACACAGAACAGGGGGCGGTCGGTTTCCCTGTTTAGACCAGGACGCCGTGGATAGCAGGAGCTCAGCCGTGGGCCCACGAGCTGACATGACAACCTGCAAAGTCATTGCTTTAAAAGTGACCTAGCTCTTTTTATTTCTCAAGAACCGGGGAAGACATTGAGACATGTGCAAAGCCACGCTCCTCATTAAAATCTGGTCTCTAGGCAAAAATAACCTCTTCTGGCTTCACAAGTCAGGAATCCAAAGAAATCATTTCAACTGCCTAAGGATGGCCTCCAGTCCAGCCCCCGGGCACCAAAGCTAGCAACGCTGACACAGGTGGGGAGCCAGCCAGAAAGGCAGACTCTAGTGTCAGACTCTCCCTGCGACTCTGGCCTAGGAGTGGAGGGAATGAAGACGGGAGGACAGGAAGGCAGCCAGAAAAATCAACAAACTGTGACCTGTCTCTGAGCCAAGCCGCCCGGCCAGGGCAGAGTCCGAGATGCTGTGGACCAGTTTCTGCACCATGAAGAGGGGACCGGCCCCTCTGTCGGATGAGTCACTTGTAGTCTTCCATCTTGGCACCCACTCACAGTCCTCAAGTAATCGGGCCAGGGAGAATTCTAATAACAGTAGAAAGAACCCTTTAGTCTACAGAAGCTTACCGTCAACTGATGGATACTGGCTTGAATTGAGGTAAGCAGGCACAGCTAGCAAAGTATGATGGGCTGTGGAAATTTTGAAAGAATCTAGAGTCCAAGCTTTTATTTAATTTTGAGTCCATCTCTCATTAATGGTGCCACCTTAGACTGGTCACTGGTCCTCTCTGAGTGCTAGTTTTCTCATAATAGAAATATCAATTATATTTTAACCTATCTACCTGTCAGGTATTAGGAAGGTCAAATAAGTAAGTAACTGAATGATACTTTGTAGAGCACTGTACAAATGTTGAATTTTGTCTTATGGCTTAAATCATAAATAATGGGCATTTTAGATAGGTTTTAAAGATATCGTGGTAATATGGATATACTTTATGAATGAGGACATCATTCTTATTTAGACCTCGGACACAAAAGCAGGTTCTGTTTCCAAAAAAGTAGCTTGGCCCAGTAGTCCACACGTGGTCCATGTCATCCAATCCCCTTCCTCCCAATCCTTCTCTGGATGTGAACAGGACAGTTTTGATCTTTCTGCTTTATTTGCAGTGTGTATGGCATAGCCAAAATGAGGCAAATAATGACTTCTTTCTGTATCACGCTGTCTTGCTCTAAAATGAAGTATGAAAAAGTACTTTAACAAGAACCAAGTGGTTTACAGTTGGTGCCTTAAGCATAGTTCTGATCACAAACCCTTTGATCTCCACTGTCCATTAAACCGCAGTAGCGCCTGACATTCAAAATCATTCACAGTTTTCCTTCAGCTCCTTCCCTTTCTGCAGCTCCAGCACCAGTGACAAGGTCCTTTCTCACCCGTGCTGCTCACCCTCCCTCTGCTGGGACTATGCACCCTACAGCACCGATGCGTCCCCCACCACCATCATCCACACACAGCCTGCTCGTATGGTCCTCTGGGCCTTCAGTAGCCTTGCTTTTCCTGCCTGGAGTCCACTTCCTCCTCATATCTGCTTCTCAAAGACCTGCTAATTTTTCACCTGTCCTTCAGGAGACCTCTCCAGACACTACCCCTCACCAATCCCATTTCAAATGTATCCTTCTCACCCCATAAACTCCTCAAGACTTCATACCGTACTTGTGTCATGATCCTGTAACACTTCTTCTTTTGTAACTTGTTGTATAAAATATAGGCCAAGCTCTGATTTAAAAATGGGGTACCAATCTCTCAGAAGTCAAGGAAGACAGATGCAGGGACATCCACCTTCAGTAGGTTTCTGAGGCAGGATAGAAAGAAGTTAGGGGAAAATCCCAACAAGGGGAGTAAGGACGTGGGAGCCAACATCACAGACTGATAAACCACTAGGTCCTCTTTCTAGAGCCCCCACCTCTGCTCATGATCAAAGGAAAACAGCTTCTGGCAGGAAACCCATTTGGGACTGGCAGAAACCAAAACACAAGAAGGACCAGCTAAAACCAGATCAATCCAAATTGGAGGAAGAATTGACCAGAGAACAACCCCACACAAAAGCCCATTATGCCATCATTATAATGGCAAATGACACCACAAGTGGAAGGGGGGATGAGGCAGACGAAGGCCATGACATTTCTGGAATGGACCATATTAGGAACAAGACCGACCTCTTCCAACCAGAAGATGGAGTGGGAATTTGGCGTCACAAGGCTTAGAAACAACCCATCTTTGGAAACACATAAAATCCCAAGAACTGACTGACCACACTCAACTCATACATCAGTTGGCCTGTGTCCCCTCAGATGCCTACTTTTGCTCCTTTCTCAGCAGACAGTGGCTGTGCCCATGTCCTGGCCTCTTTTTCTCTGCCTGAATAAAACTTGCTTTAGTTCTCACGCTGACTCGTTCTTGAATTCTTTCCTGCAGGAGTCAAGAGCCTGGAGGTCCCGGACCGAACTATGCCGGGGCAAGACCAGCCCCCTGGCTCAGAACGGCTTCGGTGACATTTCTACAGTGCTCAGCACAGGGCTGAATACCCGGCAGGCACGCCTGGACACTGAGGTTCCAGCTGATTTGACTGCCATGGTTGCTGGGAGATTTTCTGCTTTGAATATCTGTTTTATACTTTTAAATAGGTAGTCACTGTAGCATGAACATTCTTTAAAACTATAAAATCTCTCCATTCAATGGCCTAGACAGCGTGACCACACAGCACAGGGTACAATCATTCTAAAGTAACACATCAGTGAATTTGATTACAGATAGGTGCTGATGTTTGTGGGGAGGGTTGTTCAAAGTGCCTTGCATATATTTTCCCATTTAATACTCAGAATAATCCAAGAAGTGAGTGAAGTTATTAGCGTGTAGATGGAAAAACCGAGGCACAGAGATATGACAGGACACAGAGCATGGCAGCAGGGATTCCAATGTAAGCAGTCCAGCCTCAGAGCCAGACGTACACCTGACTCCGTTGTTTTCACTGAAATGACCTGACCACATTTGCTACTGAACCGCCAGCTCTTCATCCTCTCTTACTTACGGCTTATCTAAAATGGGTTTAAAAAGAAAAGGCCGCAGGAAAACCCCCCTTCCACACTTCCCATTGTGCCTTCCCGTGGGACTTCTGCTTTTGTGTTCCTTTCATCTCCTCCACACCAGAGCCGCCTTCCAATGTAAATTGTGGTAAGTACCAGGTTGTTCAGAACCCAAGGACCTACTGAATCAGCCTCTGTTTGTTGCTCCCTCTAACAAATATCTCTTTGAGATTCTAGTGTGACTCAGTCACACATCCCACACCTGCCAGGCAGAATCAACTGCCCTGAGATCTGAGCTGTTGCGAGAGTACACAGTTTGAAAGGGCGAGGCCATTTATAGACTCGGTGAGTATAATGATGCACTAGCAAAGAGAACACAATCCCCATTTATATAACATTCAAAATTCAGGATCGGTATCCTGGACCAGAACTCAGGAAATATAAATATTGAAAGATGGTAAATGATGATACACCAATATTATGATTAACCGAAGTACAAACATCTCTCTAAAACTGAGCAGCAAAGAGATGTATCGTATTTCAAATCAATCTCTCTACTGGAGTCATCGGCCATGAACCTTCTGAAATTGACTGCAAAACGTATGTGTGCCCACGTGCAGTTTCCTGCGGAAGACCTGCAGCCTTCATGACCTGGAAAGCCCAGCCGTGGGGCTTTCTCATGCCAAGAAAGTGTTCCCGCTAGATACCGACCGGACTGAGAGCCACTCAATCATCATTGCCAGGCCCGGCCTTTGGTCTCACTGTGCAAAACCCTTCCAACTGGTCTGGTTTATTTATGTTTTTTTTTATTTTTTTATTTTTTAAATCTTGTTTTCTTTATTGATTTTAGAGGGAGAAGGAGAGAGAGATAGAAACATCTATGAGAACGTTGACTGGCTGCCTCCTGTATGCCCCCCACTGGGGATTAGGCCCACAACCCGGGCATGTCTCCTGACCGGGAATTGAACCGATGGCCTTTTGGTGCATGGGTTGATGCCCAACCACTGAGCCACACAGGCCGGGCGCAACTGGTCTGGTTAAGAAGTGCAAGTGTGCCTTTGCCTCTATGGGAATTCCTCCCAGCAGAAGCAACATGCCTTTGGAGAGAAGAAATCATAGCACAAATAATGTCCTTCCTACCAGGACCCAAAAGGTGACTTGACTGTTCTCAAGTTCCACGGCTGTCACCTGTCCGATTCTCACTAATTGTGTGTGGTGTCTACAGAAATATGAACCTTCAAAGGCCATCTCACGTACCGGAGGAGGGACTGTAGTGACAGAACTTGGGCTGCTTTGCACACAGTTTATATTCATTCCTCTGGAGCCAAACCCCATCCTTTCTCTCATCTCTCCTAGGCTATTCCCCTGCACAGAGCTCCTTTTCTCTGCACACTTCCTGGTCCAGATTCCTGTTATGACGTCTGTATTTATTCTAATGTTTTAGCAAAGCATTTTCTTATACACACATTAGTCAGACTAATTTTCATGACTAATTTACAGGTAGAGAGTTGCGTTAGCCAGGATTCCCATTACCCAAGAGGAGAATTTACATATCATCAGAAGGTCCACACTCCAGTGATTCAGCCCTGCTCATTTCCCAGCAACACTAGAGACTTTGTTACTTAGCATAATTGTGGTTACTTAGCATAATTGTGGTAAAACGGGCTCTCGTTGGTGAAACTATGGGTATTCAAGGCGCTCTCATTGATGAAACTATGGGTATTTAAGTCACGAGACTGGCCAAAGCATGCGTTCCCAGTAGGAGTGGTGTATGTTGCAAGAGGGCAAAATGTGTTTGCGGAGGTGTAGGGTGAAAAAGTCTGAGCTTTTGTAAGGGTTTCATGGTCTTCCAAAACACAACCCTACCTGAAAATATCTTACACCAAATATTTAATTTCTCTCCTTAAATTAAGTTAACTTAAAATTTTCTCCTGTGAGGGCAATAAAGAAAATAGTCGAGAAGTACTGGGCTAAAGTATTTTTCTTAGGATTGGTGAGTATGATATTAGGTGTGGCTTGTCATAGATGGCCTTTCTACTTAATTTGTTGAGAGTTTTTATGATAATATGATGTTGAATTTTGTCAAATGCTTTTTCTGCATCTACTGAATGATCATATATTTTTATCCTTTATTCTGTTAATGTGGTGTCTCACATTTATTGACTTATATATGTTGAATCATCCTCGCATCCCAGGGTTAAGTCCCACTTGGTCATGGTGTATGATCATTTCAATATGGTTTGCTAGTATTTGGTTGAGGATACTTGCATCTGTGTTCATCAAACATATTAGTCTGTCATTTTCTTAAAATTATCTTTGTCTGGCTTCAGCCTCAGGGTAATGCTGGCCTTGTAAAGTGAATTCAGAAGTATTCCTTTCTCTTCAACTTTTTGGGAGACTTTGAGATGGAATGGTCTTAATTCTTCTTTAAGTGTTTGGTAGAATTCACCTATGAAGGTATCTGGTCCTGGGCTTTCATTTGTTGGAAGATTTTTGATTACTGATTCAAACTCATTAGTAGTAATTGGTCTGTTTAAAGTCTCTCTTTCTTCCTGATTCAGTCTTGGTAAGTTTCTAAGAATTTTATCATTTCTTCTAGGTTGTCCAGTTTGTTGGCATACAGTTGTTTGTAGTAGCCTCTATGATTCTTTGTATTTCTGTGCTATCAGTTGTCATACTCAATGGTAAAAAATTAAAATTCTTTCTTCTAAGATCAGGAACAAGACAAGGATGCCCACTCTCACCACTTCTATTCTACATGGTACTGGAAGTCCTAGTCACAACAATTAGGCAAGAAAAAATAAAAGTAAAAAGAAGTATAATGATCTCTATTTACCGATGTCATGATCTTATATATAGAAAACCCTTAGGACACCAGCAAAAATCTGTTAGAACTAATACACAAATTCAGTAAAGTTGTAGGATACCAAATTGACACACAAAAATCAGGTGCATATCTATACACTGACAATGAACTATCTGAAAGAGATACTAAGAAAGCAAACTCCTTTACAACAGTATTGAATAAAAGTAAATAGTAAAATACTTAGGAATAAAACATTATTAGGATTAGTGCCCTAGGCTTGATGGCTGAATGGTCCTATATTCTACCCCTGATTCTAAGATTACTTGTTTGCCTGAAGGAGGCGTTGTTGCTGCATCCTGCCACTGACTATTGTCACATATGTTTCTGGTCAACCCAGAGTGCAAAGTATGGTCAGAAGGCCAAAAGTTTGATGACAGCTGGGACTTCATCACACTGTGTGACCATTTGGGGTCTGTTTGCTAACAGATATCTATGCATATAATATATCTTTATCCGAGAAGCATACCCTCAGTTATATAATGGTTGGCTGCTAACAAGATGCACCTAATACCTAATCATACAACAGGACAAAATTGACGTCTAGGTTTAGAAAACCCTTAAAATTTTTATAAGCAGCAGAACTGGTAGTTAAAAGCACAGACTCTGGAATGAGAGTCAAATCTATTCACCAATAATTGATCTTGTACAACTTACTTTACCTGTCTGAGCCACAGTCCATTTTCAGTAAAATGGGAAAAATAATAGTATGTATATCATGGATGATAATAAATGCAAAACACTTAGACAGTATCTTAGACATGGTAGGCATTTAAGAATGTGATCATCATCATCATCACAATTACCCTTAATAACAATTAAACCTCGTGTCTGAAATAATATGTAGAAAATAAAAAAATGTAAAAGTTCGTGTATGCTTAGCATAAAGGTTTCTTTTTTATATCTCTTTTACCATTTAGTTCTCTTGTATCCTTCTGACATGTGGGGTACTGACTCCAAACTTAGGATCCAAGGAAATATTCCTTATCACATAGCACTCTAGGACCACACACATTATCTGATTCTCCTAGTATCCTTCTGGAGTACGTAGACACTAGAATATTCATTTATAGACACTGGAACTTGGGAGGCTCAGAGAAACTGACTTGACCAAAGACACTTGGATATAAATGACAGAGATAAGACTCACTCTTCTGCTTTTCAGGACGGAAGGGCTTGATGATGATTGTCCTGCTGACAGTTACTTTCCGGCTCCCTGTGGTCTTCCCATTTCTGCTCCAGCCACATTGCCACCACCAAAAAGCCTCCCCTTACATACATGTCTAATCTCTCCGTCACATCTTAAGACATGACAATGGCTTCCCACTGTCCTTCAGCGAAAGTGCCAAATCCTTCTTCTGACCCTCTAGACACTGCCTGAGCCGGCCTTGCCCACCTCTCTGGCCACACGTGGTTTAAATCTCCCTCTTGTTCCCTTAGCTCTGGCCACTGACATTTCTGCCCTCTCCCTGGCAGGCTCTGACCACACCTCCAGAATGGGCAGTGTCCCCATCATTCCATGATCCAATCAGATGTCACTTCTTCTGACTCAAGAAGTCAGCCAACAAAACCCCTTCCTAGCCATGCACCATTACACTAACTTACGTTATGGACTTCAACGTCCTCATCACTCTCTGAAATTGGCTTATCCCCACCTGAAGCGTTTATTTCTACGTTTACTTCATGAGTCTCCCTCCAACCTGACTGTAAGCTTCAGAAGTGTGGGGACTACTTTTGTCTAGATCAGGGATATGGTGTCTGCCACCTACTAGGTACCAAATGAATATTTGTTGAATAAATGAATGATAAAGTATTAGTACTGAAACATATTTTCTTTCCTGATTTTGTTAATGGTGTCCTGTCAGCTAAACTGAATAACTTCACTCTTTAATCCCCCTAAAGAAACTCTTTTAAGCTTAGTCTTTTGTCCCAGAAGGCAATTATCTCTTGGTGGACTAGTTTCTCTGACAACCTTCTCATCAAAACCTTTGTTTCTAAGGGTTTGTTTTAGTTAAAGGAGGGAGTTTCCCAGATAGAAACACCTAATTGGCAATTGAGAGAATAGTTCTAAGGGTTCTTATCTGCCATATTTTCATTAGCCAGGTGCAGGCAAATCGCATGGGGGTTGGAGGAGAATCTTCGGATTGATCCTAGAGATGGAACAAGTCCCTGACGGAGTTTTGAAGAGAAACTCTGAGTGGGCAGCCAGTCCTCTCTGACGCTCTTCTCTACAAACTTATATTTGTTCAGAAGCCTCTAGGCGAATGGTTGCTTGGGATACGTGTCCCTGTTTAATTAAAGAACCAATTTCTTGGGACTGAGTAAGCACTAGATGGGTATCTGAGTTTCAGGAAAGCCCGGTCGATTGGCAGACAAGGTCACAGTGTTTACAAGCAAGGAGTGATGTGCTCCCTCTGGCTGCAGAGCACAACAGAAACGCTGTAATGGCCGGTTGAGATTTTTGTTCCTTTTTCCCAGCTTCCCCACCCAGAGGTATCATGATTTGGCACAGTCCTTGACAGCAATTTCAAAGAGAAAATTGTGATGTGCGTTGTCTGTGCAGAAAGGCTTGATTTATGTTTTCCGCTGCTCGAGTGGGCAGGGTATACTATGCTATTTGATGTAACAGAACTCTTCTATTAAAATACTTCATCAAAGAAGCATGAAGATTTCCTCCCTGCTAGTAGCTTGCCAACCGCATACAGGCAGCGAAGCCAGAATCTGTACATGGGTGACGCCTGTTAGAAGGTTGCGTAGCATGCATCATAACTGCTTGAACTACGGAGGCTAGTTGATCAGATTGAAGAATTCAGAAAAGGAGGGAGAAAAAGGAAATCTGAGGGAGAGAAAAAGTGACGCTACAGTTATATGTACACAGCACTTACTGAGCACTAGGTAGCAAGTAGTTCAAAAGCCTGCAGCCCTTGAAGATTGAGTAGGAGATTAGGGGTCCTGAAAGAGGAGAGCCATTGTACCTGCCCTCCCAACTCCTAGGCTAAATCCTAACTCCCCACGTGACTACATTTGGAGCTAAAGCTGTTAGGAGGTAATTAAGGTTTAATGAGGTCATAGGGTGGAGTCCTAATTTGATAGTTTGGGTTGCCAGATCAGAAGAGAGAGAGAGAGCGAGAGAACACACACAAGAAGCCATGTGAGCACACAGCTGGATGGTGTCCGCCCATAAGCCAGACAGAGAGGACTGACCAGAAGCTGGCAGGTGATCCCAGGCGTCCTTCCAAACTGTGAGAAAATAACTGGTGTTGTCCAGGCCACCCGTCCACGGCATCTCGATATGGCCGCTGAGCCGATGAAGACGTATTCCCTCCTCCACTGCTCTTGGGCTGAGAGCTGCCGCTAAGGCCTGAACTGCTAAGCTGTCTATAGATCTGTTTGAAAAACTAGACTTGCCACTTAAAAAATGCAGTGCTCTTCCAACGCCGTGTGATATGGGTGGCGGACTAGTTTCTCTGACAACCGTCTCATCAAAACCTTTGTTTCTAAGGGTTTGTTTTAGTTAAAGGAGGGAGTTTCCCAGATAGAAGCACCTAATTGGCAATTGAGAGAATAGTTCTAAGGGTTCTTATCTGCCATATTATTAACTTATTTAATTATCCCCCCAAAGTGCTAAGGTTAATATTAAGAATGTTAATAAGGTTTTTGAGAGATTATTTGACAAAAACTATCAAAATATAAATTACATGTACCTTTGTCCCAGGTACATTTCAGAGAACTTATCCTAAAAGTCCACTCACGTATGTGTGCAAACACGTGTGCCCAGGCTGCTCATGGCCACTGTGTCCCACTGCAGACACCGGCAGCAGCTGGCTTGTCCATCAGGGAGCACTAGTGAAATAAATGATGCCACATTCACGTGAAAAAGAGTAAGGCATTCTATATATGTGTGTGCCTGTCCTTGGTCTGCTTGCCCCTTTAAAACTGCCCCTCGGCCTGGCTGGTGTGGCTCAGTGGTTGAGCATTGACCCATGCACCAAGAGGTCGCCAGTTCAATTCCTGGTCAGGGCACATGCCCAGGTTGTGGGCCTGATCCCCAGTGGGGGGCATGCAGGAGGCGACCAATCAATGTTCTCTCTCATTGATGTTTCTATCTCTCTCTCCCTCTCCCTAAAAAATAAATAAAGAAAAAAAAATTTTTAAACTGACCCTCCTGCCCGTTCTGTGTACCACAGGAGTGCCCACCAACGCCTGCCGCGTCACCAGGTTGCTATGTCTGTGTGTGGCGACAGGAAGCTGACAGGAGATTCAGGGGGCAGTGTTCCAACAGCAACAACGTCTGCTCAGAGCTCAGATGCCCTGCACGGGGCCACTGCGGACCAGCTTCCTCCAGGAGCCGGGTTGGAACTCCTGCCTTTGCCCCCTGGTTAGGGAGGGCGGAGCTTTCCGCTGTGCTTGTCCCTTGGTTGCCTCCCCATCCTCTGACTTCTCGGGAGTTCTACCACCTGGGTAACCCGTGCCAGGTGTTACGTTTTCTCTGTTTATTTTATTTTTGTCGTTGACACTGTTACAGATGTCCATTTCCCTCCCCGTTTGCCCACTTCCTCCCAGCCCCTGCCACCCCTCCCCTGGCCTCACCAGTCTGCTGTCGGGGTCCATGGGCTATGCGTGTATGTTCTTGGCTCCTCTCTTCACCTTCTGTCCGGCTGCCCACCCTGACCCCTGTCAGTCTGTCCCCTGCATCCTAGCCTCTGGTTCCACTTCATCCGTAAGTTCTCTTTTGAAGATCGCAGACGAAATGCTGGTGTGAAACAGAAACGGGTTTGAGCGCACGACCGCCTTTGGAACACTGTAGAGTGTGCTTCTTCCCGCACGGAACGAGGGCTCCGTCCGTGAACGTGTTTGCGTGTGACGGGGAGGATCAGGCAGGGAGCCTTGGCTCCCGTGGCTTTTGTAAAGGGGCCGCGGGGGTCTGCTGCGAAATGGGGGCTGGTCCTCCACAGCCTGTGTGAATCCGGTTTGAACTTTTTTTTTTTTTTTTTTTACCATATGCAGGCATTAAAAAAAATTAGAAACCCAGTTACGCCAATAAAAAGACTTTTCAATTTATGCTGTGATATTTCGTCTGAGAAGGGCTTCTCTTGCGTGTCTATACTTGAACCTATGACCCTGAGAGCTTGGCAGGGTGGAGGTCAGAGAATTTCTACCCCCTAGAAGTTAAAATGATCATGTCACCCTCATGCTTAACCCCCGCCCCCCTCCCCAGTGCGTCCCACACACCTTCTCACCACTGGTTAACATTCATTTTCCAGGGGGCTGGTTGAAATCACAGTGGGTCAGGTACGCTCACTGGAACTTCTTTCCTTCCGAACAGCACACAGTCCTGTTATCTATATGTGTGATTGTGTGATGAATGCCAGCTGTGCTTATTTTAGTGGCTGAGTGACAATGCTGGAGACACACAGCCGCAGCGTGGGGACCCAGAACTAGCACCTACTGACCCCTGGCCTGACACTTTCAAACAGATCCCGAAGCAGCTGGTGACTCAACCAGAAATTGCCTCGGCTCTGCAACCTTCCTTCGGTACCTTACTTTTTTAAAGCAAGTACACATCCATTTCTGGACATAGTCTACCACCCCTTATAAGTTGACTAGCTTTTGTCTAGAATGTTAATACAGTTAAAATTGTGTCTGTCAGTGAAGAAACTGGCAAACGTTCATCTAACAAATGAAAATCAGCAGACGAGGTGCATGACAGCTGTCGTCTTTTCCTTCTGTTCACTGTCCTATGAAATCAGAAAAAGCTTCGTTTTCATAGCAGTGCAGTAACAGGAATATGCTCTTGTTAATATGCTCTGCAAGTTAATAGCCTTTCGCCATCGTGATCTCTCAGAAGGTGTCTTTCCAATTTCCAGGTGGGGGAGCTTTAGGTACAAGATGTCCCAGACCCCTGATCAGCCCCATGTCTCCCAAATGACCTACGTCAACCCCTGTCCCGAGTTTCAGGCATTTCCGTTCCCACGATGATTGCAAATGCCCCTCCGTACCAGGTGCTCTGCTGCCGTGCTGTGGAGAGGAGGTGTTTCTTCGTGGGAGTTCCCAATAGGCAGGCGCCACTTCCTTAAGCCTTAGGAGTGGCTGCAATGGGGGCGAGTTGAATCAGAAATGCGGGCAGTGAACATGTGCTCACTTGGGGCCTCACTCAGAAGAGTTCAGGGAATGGGAGATGAGGAGTCACCTGGAAAGTCAACATCACCCATAGCTGGTGCCCAGAAACATAAGGTTAAATGGACAAGACATTGTTTAATGTCACCGATGGCCTCTGCCAATGAGGGATCTGTCACAGGAAGATGAATGTAGTCTGCCAAGTCAGTGTTCAGCCGGCCCCCTGTGGATTCCGTCAGGAGTCTCTGGGTCCATTCCAATTCAAGCTTAAGATGAACTCCAGCTTCAGAGTGTTGAGGGGTGCAGCCCACAGCAGGGCGTCCCACGGGAAGACCCAGGGGATTGGCCGATTGCTCCAGGAAATGAAATGACCGATAACTCACAGTGTCTGTCCGTTTCCTGTCAGTGGGTGATTAATAAACTGCCTACAGTGAGGCCCTGAGACACAGCATCAATGCACAGTCTATTTTGTGGTTCTAGATAAATGATGTCTCAACTTTTCTCAAGATTACAGCTAATTGCCCTCTCACACACACATACACCAACCACCACTCTTGCTATTAGTATTTACCGAGTAGTTACAAGAGCCTGAAGGCTGAGCTGAAAGATTCAAGGAAGTCAGACCGGTGTTGCTTGCTGGTTGAGCATCGACCCACACACCAAAAGCTCACCGGTTCGATTCCCGGTGAGGGCACATGTCCAGATTGTGGGTCCAATCCCCAGTGGGGGGCAGGGAGGGGGCATCCAGTCGATGTTCTCTCTCATTGATGTTTCTATCTCTTTCTCCCTTCTTTTCTCTCTAAAATCAATAAAGAAAAAATATTTAAATCAATTAATCAATAAATGCTTCAAGAAACACCATAGGAAAGCACCCGATTCCTGCCTTCAGGAGCTTGGAATCCAGACTCCGTCTTGGGCTCGTGTTCACACCCCTGAGACAAGCATATCAGGGGCAGTTAATGATCACTCACTGTGTGTGGTAGACAGCATTCTAAGTGCTTCATGTGTTTTATCCAACGTAATCCTCATTATAACCTTTATAATTCTCTGAGCAAGTATAATTTTTATCCTTATTATACAGATAAAGGAACCGAACAGGAACGCAAATAGGTTAGCTAAAACTTGCCTGAGGCCACAAAGCTAGGATGTAGTCGATCCGGAGTTCAAATCTCTGTGTTTAGCTCCAAGATCAGTATCTTAGGTACTCCCCTAGGCGGGCGACCTTTTTCATCTCATGGCACACATACACTAATTACTAGAAGTCTGCGGCGCACCCAAAAGATATTTTTACCTCTCTAACAAAAAAGTAGGTATAATGTTGATTCATTCACACCAGACAGCGGTTGTTATGTGGGTCGTCGTCATTTTTTAAATTTGACAGTCTAAGGGAAAAGATGTCAGTGCCCCTGACTAAACTGTTTGGTATTGCATGTTTTAAACATTCTTGGGGCACACTGGTTGAAAACTGCTGCCCTAGGCAATCATAGATATAATTTAGTAAATATGTCCTATGAGCCAGCCACTGTGTTGTTACTGTACATGGACGAGTTTATTTAATGCTCATAATTAGTGATTAACTTTATTTATAAATGCTCCCATTTGTTCCCTCCCACATTTCTGTTATATCGGTATTATTTCTATTTAACAGAGGAGGAAACAGAGGCTTAGTGAGACATGAGATTTTTCTTGGGTGACTACTGAAAAATTCAAACCTTGGTCAGTTTTCTCCAAGTGTGGCTCCTGTGTATTGGCATTCTACTATAGATGAAGAAGGGGCCACATACTAAACCCCGCAAGCTCAGGGGAGGCCTGCATGGCGGGTCCTACAAACCCAGAGACTGAAAGTAACCACACAGGATGGGTCAACCTAAAAATTCCTACCTGGAAGTGGGTCATGGTGGTAGTTTCGTCCTAGGCCTGTAGCTTCCTTGACAGAGGTCAATCTTTTACTTAAGCTAGCCTGTATAATGTTTTTTTTATTTTTTATTGATACTGATTTTTGAGAGAGAGAGGAAGAGAAAGAGAGATAGAAACATTGATGTGAGAGAAACATCAATCAGCTGTCTCCTGCATGCCCCCTACTGGGGATCAAGCCTGCAAACCTGGCGTGTGTCCTGACCAGGAATCGAACCCAGATCTCTTCATTCATGGGATCAATCCACTGAGCCACACTAGCTGGAATGTATATTGTCTTTTTCATCTTAGATAACATATCTTCGGAATGTCAGAGTCATCTTCTTTTTCAGACCCCTCAGAGAACCACCACCAGCGCTGTAGTCCACAGAAGCCCTCACTGTTCTCCTATCCCCTGCTGACCATCTCCGAGGGCTGTGTTTATCCCAACCTACCAATGTAAAAGAAGTATGTGTCTCTGTTTTACTTTTCATCCAATCCTAGAGATTCCCCTGCTTTGCTTTTTCCCACCCCCTTAACCTACCATCAGTAGTTTTCATGTAACCCTCCTTATGTCTTCTCCTTTGATTCTAATGTATAAAATAAACTGCAAAACTGCCATTCTCCAGAGCATTTTTTCAATCCATTTAGATGTTGCTTCCTGGTAATTGTCAGTTTGGCTCACATAAATTCATAAAAATTCTCCACACGTTTGGATGTTTCTTACATCGACACTATTATGCTTTGAGAAAAATGCCTTCAAATGATATCCTGGACAAACATTACCCTAGTAAAAACAATACTACTGCCATTTATATAATGTCTCACTACTAACATCTGAATTTATTCAAAGTCTCACGTTGAGTCTAAGTGTTAGTAGGGCGGGTCGTAGATGCCAAAACTGAAGTTCAAAAGTTGAGGAGCAGGTCTGGAGTCATACAGCGTTGTCCTCACTTACTGACCTTCATTCATTCACTAGGTCACTTAAGAAACCAGCATGCTGTTGCGTTCTGGCACTGGAGAGAGAACGATGAATAAGACCTTCTGTCTTTTTAAAACTCACAATCACAGCAGAAGGCTGACATTCTCTTCCTATCAATATTTTCTCACTGGTCTACAGATCTACTTGGGAACCCTAAGGGAACCATGCCCATTTGAAGGGGCAGAAGCTCTGATCCCTGTTGGCCATACTTGCCCCCTTTCCCGATTCTTCACCTTTTATCCTTGAACTTGGTGAAGAGCAGAACGTGCCCTTTTCAAGAGACATGTAACTGAACACTTGGCCTCGTTGGGGAAGCAAGCTCTCCAGTGGTGTCTCCAGCATCTGTAAGCAGAGAGTTCTGGTGAAAATTCAAGAACGAACTGATGAATCACAGGTCCCAGGGTGGGACTTCACTTTAGAAGTCACTGGGTCCAACTGTCAGACAAGCAGATTTTGGGAGAGGATGGGGAAGGGAAATACCCTTTAGGAAAGCACTAAACTCTGCCCATAACTTGGGGACAGTTGAACAACCCCGAAGTGGCAATTCCAGAAATTCAGTACTAGGACATCAAGGTCCCGCTAGCCCTTCAGTGATAAAGGTGTTGGTGGACCAAGCAGCCCGGGTATCTACCTGCAAGTTCTTTCCTTTCCCTTCGCTGATCCCCTCCAGCTTTAACCACCCCAGGAAGCCAGAAGCGAAGAGGGGAAGACGTGAGCTTTAGAACCAGAAGCTGGAGAAGCTGCTTGCATGGGGTCTATGCACCCTTGGGGATTGACGATCACAAACTCCCTGTGTTCTGAGACGACGTGGGGCATAAACGAGAGGCCTTGCCATCGGATCTCTCAAACTGCGGAAGATGGGGTGAGGACAAGAGGGGGATAAAGTGTCCGGGACGCACCCCAGGCTGTGCCCGAATCTCGGCTGAAGGGGACTGTCAGGGTGGAGGAGCCCAAGCGGCTCCCCAGCCTCCCCACCGCTGGTCACGGCTGCCAGGAGGCCGCCCGCTGGCGGGAAGGGGCCTGGAAACCTCAGAGCCGCGGAGACAGGAGCGCCTTGTTCGGCAGCCCGAGGGCATTCCCCCTCCCGGCCCGGCATCCCCACCCCCGCCACAACGCCCAGCTCCCCGGGCGATCCTTCCCGGCCCGGCTCTGAAAGCGTTAACCCAGGAGTGTGGAGCTTTTCGTGCTGTCCCCCGCCCCCACCGCTCCCGCCCTGGGTTCCTAAAAAAGGTGCAAAGTTTTGTCCAGATAGGGCCTGAATGATCAAAGCCAGGCCGATACTTCCTGTTGCAACACTATATATAAGGTGATGCCGGCCCCGGCTGCGGAGACTCACCGGAGCGCTCGCCCCGCCACCGCCTCCGAGCGCCTGAGGTTTCCCGGGGACCACAATGAACAAGCTGCTGTGCTGCGCCCTTGTGGTAAGTCCCTTGCCCGGGAGACGCGGGTGCTGGCGGGCTCCAGGGGTGGCTGCTTGCCTCCTGGCCTCCAGACCTCCCCGCGGATGGGGGGGCTCAACGCTCAACTCCTTCCCTCTCCCAGGAGAGACTGGGGTTCAGTCTGGAACCAGAGACCTCTCTCCAGCTAAATGTGCATGGGTGTCCCTTCACGTTGGAAAGATCCTGCTAGGTTTATGGAAGAGAGAGGAGCTGTAGACCTTTCCTAGCTGAATGATTTTCATCCTTTTTATTGACTGTCTTTCTTCATCTCAGAAAATTAATGCCCTCCTGCAGTTCATACCATCTTTGCTTAGTCAATTGGTCATCTTGTTATCAACAATAAAGTAGTCCCTTAGAATCAGAGTAAGTTGGGAGATGTCAGTCTATTGAAAACTGTTATAGTTAGAATAAACTTTGGATACAGTTATATGATAGATAAAGCATTAGGCTCATTCTCCACTTAAGCAAATGTTATAGGAAACTTTGAATAATTGGCCCAAGAGAAAATACCACACACACTCACTGCTTAACTGCAATTTAACACCTTAATACAATTTTATTATTAGAATGGCTTATTCCAGTTCTCAATTCCAATGTAATGGGGGCAATGTTGGTGGAATAATGTTAGTTATGTTCTAAAATAGATTTAAATAATTAAAATTGAGCACTATGTAGGGCTAAAAGTTCTCAACATCATTTGAAGCAGAATGAAATCTCTGTGACTTGGTTTAGGTTCTTTAAAAAATTTTAAAGAAATATTTGACCAATAAGTTAATATAATCTGAAGATTATTCTATGACCAGTGGCTTATTTCCTTTATGACACTACAGCGAGGAATAGATTGAGATATGAGTCAGACATTCACAATAGGATAGGAAAACCCTATTTAAACTATATATTATTTTGGACGTGTTGGAGTAAATGCTGAAATTTCAACACCCAACCCACAGTGAATGGAAGGCTAGGAAGTCTTCCAGTTAGTTCCTGGGATACACAAACATAAATACATAAATAATAAATAGATAGAAAAATTACTAAAGAAAAGGTAGGCTGGTCAGGAGTCCACATATAAGTATGCTAATTTTGTCTACTAATTTTGTCTACTAATTTTTGTCTTCACTAATATGGATGCTATGAGAAGGAAGGTTTACAAAGTAAACCTTTATTAAAATATAACACAATTATATAAAATAGAATTTTATATAATACTATATAAAATATAATAAACCTTTATTAAAATATAACACACAGAGAATTGCACAAATTATAATGTCTAATGCAGTTTTCATAGTAAACACTTGTGAGCTGGCACCTGAATCAGCAACACTGTATTACCAGCACCCCAGAAGCTTCCTGGGCTTGCTCCCTGTTCATGGACTGAGTAATCAATATTCTGACTTTTAACACAATAGATGAGTTTTGCTTGTATTTGAACTTGATATAAATGGACTTCATGTACTTTTTTGTGTCTGGCTAATTTCACTTAAAGTTTTATTGTAAGATCATCT
Source organism: Molossus molossus (assembly GCF_014108415.1). Taxonomy (NCBI): domain Eukaryota; kingdom Metazoa; phylum Chordata; class Mammalia; order Chiroptera; family Molossidae; genus Molossus; species Molossus molossus. Next base: position 59,516,466 of record NW_023425351.1, on the reverse strand, counting down.
CCATTGTTGGATGTACAGTAGTTCATCCATTTTTATTGCTGTATAGTATTCCATCGTATGAGCACACCATAATTTATTTACTTATTCTGTTTTTTGGCTAGTGTAAGTAATCCTGCTATTAATATGGGGGGTCTCTTTTTTTTTTGGCTAGCATTTTATATTCTGTCAAAGATTTAATTAATGATATACATATTGTCAATGAATTACATTTCAGAATTTCTACTAAATACTATATATACTTAATAATGTGTTCCTAAATAATAGGTAGACAAATGTTTTTATATGTTGTCTGTTTGGAAAGATAAATATGTATGTAAATAATACTAATTATGGATGATAAGGCATCATCAAAAGAGAAAGCTTTGTATCTTGAACATAGTAAATACTTTAAATAAAATGAAAGACTTTCCTTTCCCTTTCTGAAGTTTCTGAGGTGAACTTTATTTTAGAAATGATTGGAAACGGACACTTTATACTTACACATAAAGAGCCCAAATGCCCTTTTGTAAATACTGAGGTGCAGTTCTAGGATCTGGAAGCATTACAGATATTTAATACTTTGTACCAGGCATGCTCCTGGGCACTAGGGACGGGGGTGGGGGGGCATTCCTGTGCCATGAACCTCACAGACTAATGGAGAAGCAGATGTCGGACAATTGTACAGGTAACGAGAGTAACAAGTGCGGAAGTGCTGGGTAACTTGGGAATAGAAAAGATCCTGTTCCCTAGGACTTCTAAGGGAAATTGCAGTGCAGCGGTTATCAGGTGGACCAAAATCAAATACCAGTACCACCACTTATTTGATACATTGCAGTGCACAAGTTACATCTCTTTTGAGTTTTAGTTTTCTCTTCTTGAAGATAGAGATAATGATATGCACACATGCTAGATAACCACATGAAGGTCTGGCTTTATATTAGTCCCAGCTCCTAGCATTATGCTCATCGATAACTACAGGACAATCTAGAACCAAGTGAATTATTTACATTAAGTGTTAATAATGCTCTGAGGAGGGAGAAAGGGCCACTCACCATTACCTTGAAGGAGGAGTAGAAGGTTTCCTTGTTGGAGATAAAAATCAGGGTGTCCTGAAACCTAAGCAGGAGAAATAACATTCTGTGGCAAAGTAGAATTCTGGACTCTTTCATGAGAGCAGAGGGTATGCTGGCAGGCAAGTAGTGAGGGGTGTGACCACTGAGGTTAATGCCACGGTCCTGGGCTTTCTGGAGTGCTCACTAATGGGACTAAGCAGAGCACCTCTTTGCAAAGTGAGGTAGTCACATGACCAAGTCTTTTCTTTCATGGTTGCCCTGGGACCACTGGGAACATCCTGGCCTTGGTCTAGATTTTAACTGGTGGCCGAAACTTTCCATCATGAATGCTAGGACCATCCACTGGCCTTCTCAGTGCTGAGCTCTGAATGAATGTTATGATAACAGGACTTGGGGGAGGCAGGAGAAGGGTAGGAGGGAGTAGCTATTTTTTTTCTCAGAACAACTGCCTGATCTGCTGATTCTCCTTCGGGACAATACTCTTAATACTCTTTCAGATTTTTTTGGTTGTTTTGCTATTATTTACTTTGGTTTCCTTCCCTCCCTTCCTTGAGTGTGTGTGTTTCACTAGCCTATATATTTGTTTGTTTGTTTATTTATTTTACGAGAATGATCACTGTGAAGTTTCTAGGAGGATTGGACATATACGCAATCCAAAACAGCCCTGATCCCTGTCCCTAGCAACCTTCCTGGCCTCTGTCGCCTAGCAACCTCCAGCACAATTCCTAATTTCAATGTGGTCTTTCATTTTACTTCTCAGGCTTAAACCACAGTTGTCAAATTCCATGGGTTCAGAAGAAGGCATTCTGTGCCAGATGTCGTATCCACTTAAGTCTAGAAGGGGGCTGTGGCAGTGTCTGTCACAGGAACACTCAACACACCCTCAAATATTCTGCTCTCCCAGTCACTGGCTTGCCTCCTGGCTTTTGCTTTAAGCAACCCTTCGAACCCTCAGCCCCCTGCCTGCGTGTTCCCGTCTCTGAGAGCTTTCTGTGAAAAGCATTGTTCCCATTAGCATCTCATTAATCAACAGCATTTCCTTTAGCTTGAGTTTCCCCTTTGTAGCCAAAAAAGAGGACTGGGAAATAGATGGGAAAAAAGAAATCTTATAAAAGTTTATGTTTGCATTATTCAAGGCCTTGCCTAAGGATGCTTGGCTATCCCTTACGTTGTTGCTACAGAGCAGAGATGGGAAGAGTATCAGCGATTATGTATGTTTTACCTTGGAGGACAGTGGATCTCGATCATATCAGACTTCTCCCAAGCACTTTTAAAGTAAATCCTTTGTAACAACTCCCTTACCTTCCTTAAATATATAAATATAATTTATATATTTCTAAATATAATTTAGAGTATATATATTTTACCTATATACATAATTTTGGCAAATCAATACACCAGTATAACCATACTATAAGGGAGAAATAAAAGGAAAGTAACTTATAATAAAATAAGCTTCACTAGAAGACATAATGAAACAATGACATGTTGGCAGCTTTATGTACATTTAGGAACAAAGACTGGAGACCCCAGTCTCTGAGCCCCAATCATGTCTCATTGGGCTCAAAGCCATGATCAGCATCGGCTTTGGTGCTATGTTGTTTTGAAATGGTAGACAAATTTTACTAAAATTTTAGACAAAACAAAATACTTTCTACAAATTTTATGTTGTTGATTCTGGGAAAATTCAGTATGTATCAAAAGCATGCAAAAACCACTTTATGTCTATATAAAATGGAATTAAAATCTAGGCTCAGATAATGATAAATAGGTTTGTCAGTAGGACATTTGAAAGTGTGTGTGATATGGGTTAATTCTTTTTTTTTTAATTTGAGAGAGAGAGGGAGGGAGGGATGAAGGGAGGGAGAGAGAGATCAAATTGTTGTTCCTTTTATTTACGCATCCATTGGTGGATTCTTGTATATGCCCTGACCTGGAATCAAACCTACAACCTTGGGGTATTGGGAATATGCTCTAATCACCTGAGCTACCTAGCCAGGGTGACACGGGCTTATTGTTGATTATTTGATCATTCAGGACACCTAGCAGAACACAGCCCTCCTAACAACAGAACTCTCCCACAGATGTCCAGAACTTCAAGGGAATAGCACCACTTTTATAACAAACAAAGTATGAACTCTTTGCAAATGTAGATTTTCATCGTCTTCATATTTGTACCCCCAGGTCTCCACAGTCCCTGACACTAAATGTGTGTTCGCTGAGTCAAAGGAGCTATGACAAGATTTGGTAGTGGGTTGTATAATCTACCAGAAGTTTCCATGGATGTTCCAACAGAATTTAGCTTACTCACTGAGACCTAACATTCTAATGTTGGCTTTGATCCTTTTCAAGATATAAATAGAACACCCTGACTGATATTTAAATATGTTTTGTACATTTTGACTATGGAGTTCATAAAGACCCATTTTTTTTTTTTTTTTTTTTTTTACTGTATCCAAATTCCTATAAAAGCTTATCTTATTATTTATTTATTTATTTATTTATTTATTTTTTTATCTTTATTGTTGAATGTATTACAGATATTCCTCATTTTTCTCCCATTGACTCCCGCCCCCCTCCCACCTGCCTCCCGCCTTTTCCCACACGGATGTCTGTGTCCATTGGTTATGCATATAAGTTCTTTGGTTTATTGCTTCCCACCCCGCTACCTCCTTCCCTTTGAGGTTTGTCAGTCTAGCGACCAATTTGTATGAAGGCCCATTCTTAAGCGAGTGAAACAAAGATGAGCTAGTTTCAAATATTGACCCTTAGTGTTGCTGCCTAAGGTCATTTGAACCTGTGTTCCGACCATCCCATCTGGTTGATTCAAGCATCAAGTGTTCATTTTTGGTTTTGATATATTTTATGTTTGTAAAATGTGCCAATGGAGCTATCAAGTAGGCATTTGGATTTGAAAAAGTTTCGAGCTCAGCAGAAGCCCAAGCTGGATATAAAAATCTAGGTTGTCAGCAAAGAGTGGGATTTGAAAGCATAGGGGGAAGGGTGATTTCACATGGCAAGAGAAGAGAGCCAGAAGCAGGTCCAGAGCACATTTCTGATACTGATAGTCTGGTGAACAAAATGCAAATATGAACAATAATAGTAGCCATGCTTAGAAAAGAAAACAAAAATCAAAATAAAACCCAGCAACCCACAATAGCAGGAACTAGTGGATCGGAAATCCTAGCAACATCTGTAAACTATCTGTGAAGAAGAAAGAGTGAGGTATGGCCAACTTGAAATAGATACAAGGACAGTATTTTTATGTGACATGTAATTAGATTTTGGAACTCACTACCACAGAATATTTTGGGGTAACTAGCATAGAATGTCTAAAAAAAGAATTCTTTTAGACAGTTGTGAGGGATAAGAATAGTGTTACAACACATTAGGTAAGAAGCTGTGTGGTACTCACTCCCTCTTGCATTTATCTGGTCGCTCTAAATTAATGTTCCCAAGGCCGGAAGAGTCTACAGATGCACTAAAATGGCTTTTCACAATGACAAGGTGACATAACTTCCCAGGGGTTGGGTAGATTTGTTTTTCGCCCCCATTTCACAGAAGCACCTGAGTCAGCCTGACCATAAATGGATAGAAGATGTAGAAGGAAATGCAATGTCATTCCTGAAGCTCTTCCAAAAAAAAAAAAAAAATGTAATGTGCTCCTAACGGGCTCTATTTATTACCTCTTACTGTGATTTAAATAACGTTTCTCTCTCTTAAGCTATAGTTTTAATACTCTGAAAACATTGTTTAATTTCCTCAAATCATCTTCTATAAAAATAAAAAGAATCGCTTTAGGATTTTCACTGCCATTTATAGTCTGTACCTTGGAAGCATTTTCTATAAGTGCCTCTTAAATAATCAACTCTAAAATAGAAAAATAGGTGTCAAGATTAATTTAGATGTAAAGCAAGACAGTAATTCATCTAAGCTTTGTGACTGCCTTCGGTAAATTCAATTTTCTTCTCTGGTCTTTGATCCAACAACCTCAATTCCTTTGCCACGTAGTAATGTTATTTTGTTAAAAAAAAAACAAAAACTATTTCTTTTATTCTTAGAGAATATGGGTGTCAGGACCCTATTCCTTAGAAAGTTCCCCCTACCATTAATTGCCACCACCACCACCACTAAATAGAAAGAAATGTAATTTAGGAATTCAACGATGGGCCATACTGATGATAGATCTCAACAGCAGCAGACAAGAGGCAAGAGATGTAATGTCTCTGTCTTGCTTCAGACTCAGGTCTAGTTGGTGACTCCACTCATTAGGGTCTTACTTTACTCATCTCTAAAACAGGGTGTTGGACCAGGTGCACGCAGAAGGCTTTTTTCTGTTTTAAGCTCTGTCATTGAAAAAGTGAATTTGAAAAATGATCGATTATACTGTGCATTATTTACTATTCCACACATGCAAAAATCAAATGGACTTTTTAAACAATAAGTATTTAAATAAGTATTTGTATTTAAATGCTTAAATGTTTATTCCACTTTAGTATTATTGTTGAAGTTTTAGAATAAATATTTAAAGCAAACTTACTTGTTCCTAAAGGAATGCTCTTTTTTTTTTTTAAGTCTATTTTGTTGCAGTTGTCAAAGTTTCTTCTGCTCAGCTGACTTCAGGTATAAGGAATTCTGTGTAGATCAATGAGATCACAAGAGGAAGCAGCTTTCGAAATGTCACCCACTTTTAAGTAGTAGGACTTGTTTTAGGATCAAAGATTATTCTTTGAAACCAAAAACTATTTCCCCATTCCGAAACAAGTTCTTGTTGTCTTTAGCTAGTATGCACAGAAGTCATTAATGTGCCTGTTTTCTATATTTCGTTTAGTTAGAAGCCGGGTCCAAGACATTCCCCCAGGACTTACTGTAGAGGTATAATTATGGTCACTGGCAATCTCCTTATTCTCCCTGAGCAGAATGTTCTTTGAATTTGTATTCACAAGGAAGTACTTGACAATTGCCTACCTCTCCTTAGAATAAATGCCAATCCTTCAGGCGGAGTACGCATAATGAGGAGGAGGTTGGCATGACCATTAAATACTACACTGAATATTCCACCTGGCGGTCGACAGAACCCTCTGCTCTGTCTCTTCTTTTAATACCTGTCTCTTCCTTCAATACCCAGTGAAAGGAAGAAAATCAACTAGAATGTGCTGAAATAAAGGTAAACTAAAAGGTATGAATGGTGGTCATTGAGCGACGATGTAGTTGCTAATGCTATTTGTAAATTGTTCTCATTTCTCCTCCCAGAAACTTAGTAAGATTGCACCTCACAGCCTCCTTCTGGTGGAGAAGCGGGGTGGTGTGGTGTGAACACTTCTGGCCAATCAGTCACTTCTGGATTAGAGCACTCGATTATCAACATATGACCCCCGATGTATTTTTTCTCTTCCCCTCCTCCACAACGAGCCAGCCATGGTCCAGATATTAGTTGCTATATCATCCTAAGTCCTGGGCAAAGGCCAATGCGAGCAGCCTCCAGTGGACCCATGAGGGATGTAGCACGAGTGAGAAGTCGACCTTTGTTATTTTTAAGCCACGGAGATTTTTGAAGTGGGTGGCGCAGCATAAATCCCAGCCAGTCTGGACTAACCCAGTAGCCAAACCCCAGTCATAGCTCTGGTCAGGGAGGGGCAGTCACTGCAGAGAACACTTAAAAATCACAAATGACTAAAATCAATGGTTTTAGATGACCTATCTAAACTCCTTTTCCATCAAAGGTATGGTTAGCAGGACTCATGTGCGAGAACTTCTGATGCTGAACATTCAAGCTTTAGGGATTACGTAAAATTTAGAGATTGCAGAAAAGCTTAGCTGGCTCAAAAGGAGAAGGTAAACAGATACTTAACAGGAGACTGTAAATCAAACACCCTAGTCTAGGAGAGTAAACAGACAGGGCTCATGTGTTTCTTTTCCTGTGTCCGACTGGCCCTCCCTCGGTGGAGGCTCATTCACCTGCCTTGCTGGGACACCGTGCACCTGTTTACGCTAAGCCAAAGGAGGAGACCACAAAACAGAAGGACACCCTTCTTAGAATATATGAAAGTCACAACAATCCTATTATACAGAGATAAATATCTATTTCACGGAGGTGAAAACGGAGTAATTTTTCCTCAGGCTGGTTACCTGGCTGAGAAGTTTTTCTGCCCTAAAGGAGCTTCGCTCGAGCTCCCGAGTCCAGTGGAAAATACCCATCAGTCAGAGCCGCGCCCCTGTGGGTGCCCTCATCCCAGAGTTCTCTTCTCTGCCGGGGTTGACAGTGCCCCAGGGTGGGACTCAGAGGGCCAAATCCCCAGGCTGGGTGATGCCAATGTATTTTCACCCCTTTCCTTCCTTCAGCTCCGGGGGCCACCGTGGTGTTTTGTTTTGTTTTTAATTAAATGACTGGGCCTCTTTATTGGACATGAGCTCTAAGTCCGATTCCTTAGGGAACAGAGCATGAGGCAAACACGTGTGGTTACAGGACCTTATTGAAACGTGCAGTCGCAGAGGAGTGAGTGACAGCGTGTGGGCAGAGGAGAAAGGGGAGCAGCGTCGAGGGGCGCGTGGCTGGGGGGCTGCTGCTTCGGGTGAAGTTCCAGTTCCTCAACCTCACGGGGCCCTGCTCCTGAGAGGCTGTGCGAACTGTCTGTCAGGGCGGGAGAGGGACAAGACTGTATCCACCAGAGCAGACAGGCAGACAGGCAGACAGATAGACAGACAGGCAGACAGGCAGACAGGCAGACAGGCAGACAGATAGACAGACAGGCAGACAGGCAGACAGATAGACAGACAGGCAGACAGGCAGACAGGCAGACAGGCAGACAGATAGACAGACAGGCAGACAGGCAGACAGATAGACAGACAGGCAGACAGGCAGACAGGCAGACAGGCAGACAGACAGATAGATGGAGCTGACAAAAAATGTCCGGCTGATAGAAAAGTTTTATAAGAGGTTTTTTTGAGCCCAGATTTTGCGGACACGCCCAGAAGCAAAATCTCCCTGGACCGAGAACACGCCCAGGAGCATGGCGGTTTTGCGGTGCCTTTTATGCTTTTAGAATCAAAGAAGGAAACATAAGGAAGGTACATGAAATCCACTGGTGGATCAAGGAGGCGAGAGAAAGCAAAGCGAGGGGGAGCTCTAGGGTTGTATAAAAAGCAAACTGGAGAAGCACACATTTTACGTTGGTGGGTACAGTAGTTAATAATGAACATTTACAGTACATGGAGGTGGTCTGTGGGGACAAGGTGAGGGGTTCGGGGCTCTCTGGTGCCTGCAGTTGTGCCTTTGAGGGGTCTAGAAAAGAAAGGCATACTGACACTTCAAAGGTATGTTATCCTAGGTGCATAGGAACAGTGGAAAGGGATCACTAAAGGTAAAGACTGACCTTTGCTAAGGAAGCGGTAAGCCTGGGACATGACTACCCGCGTGGCCAGCACAGTTCTGGATTTACCAGCAGACCATCCTGTGTGGTTACTTTTGGTCACTAAGCTTGCAGGCTTGCCAAGTATTCCCCTGAGCTTGTCAGGTTTATTACACAGCCCTTGTTTGTTCACAATAGATCAATAGATAGACAAGCGGTAGATCTTACTGAATGTTACAGTGTATTGTAGTTGATCATTTATATGCCGATCTCCTTTCTAAGAATGGAAGTCCCCAGGGAGAACAGTCTGTTATTAAAGACTTAGATTCAAACAAGAGTGGACTTGAATCCCAGCTGGAATGTGTATAAGCCCTGTGACCTCTGCAAAGTCACCTACCTTCTCCAAATCAGTTTCTTTATCTATAACATGGGGATAATCCTATCTCCTCAAAGGTGGTTGGAGAGAGCCCTGGCCGGGTAGCTCAGTTGGTTAGAGCATCGTTCTGATATGCCAAGGTCGTGGGTTCGATCCATGATCAGGGTGCATACAAGAGGCAAATAATGAATGCATAAATAAGTGGAACAACGAATTGATGTTTCTCCCTCTCTCCTCCTTTCTCTCTCTATCTCTCTCACTAAAACAAAAAATGATGGTTGGAGGTCTTGAAGAAAGGGCTTAGTATAGAGCCCACTGTATTATGACATCCTAGCTGTTATTATTCACCATACCACACAGGGTTTCTAGTATGGTCTTTTACATGTTGTAGGCACACAGTAAATGTCTACATATTTAAATCAGATGTTATTCTACTTCATTTCTACTTCTGGTTTCTATTCTATTTCATAACCACCATGGTTTTTCTTTTCTAACTTCACCAGCTGCCCTTGACCATATACTGATTGGGCTTTAATCCAGGTCATTAGCAACCAAAGGGGATTCATAAGATGTTGTGAGCCATGTACTATCTTCAAAGGAAAACACTGTAGAAATGAAATGGAATTTGATGTGCAAAACTATCAAGGTACTAAATGCATTGCCAGTCTGAGCCCCAAATGCCAGGGACTGTAGATGGAAAACTCTGTCTTGATCCACCTCTGCGCAGATCAGGTGGGCCTGAACGGACATGAACATCAGAACAATTTCAACCAGCCTTGCTGCTAAGTTGAAGTTTTTAGAATTGATGTTAGATCTCAAGTCTGGTGATTAACAGAGGCTCAAGAGAAAAAATATTAAGACCTGGGAGCCAAAATATGCGAGATTTCTGCATACATTCCTTGGAAAGTTTTAAGTGTTTACTTGCATTACAAGTTCTTCTTTTCAGAGTCCCCCCCCCCCCCCTTTTATTTATTAATCTGTCAAATGTTAATTGTGTGTAACACTCCTCTGAAGCACCCAAAGCATCATAAACAAATCTGTCCTGACAATTCTGGTTGATTCCAAAAATAAACAAGCTACTGCTAATTAATTTAAAAGCCTTCAAACAACTAAAGGAAAGTCTGAAGGGAACCAGAAAATCGCATTTTAAAGTTAAGTTTTACTTGGAGACAGTTCTTCAGCTCCAAGGGAAGCAAAATAGTGTAGAATTTGGCCCAGCGATTCATCTAATAAATCATAACTGCTTGTGTTTCCTTTCCGCTGTTTGCCTGGCAAAAGCTTTTGGGAGAAAATCAGCTCTGAATAGATGGACAGAGTTCATTCAGCTGCTCTTACTTCCTACCTACAGACATAATCTTCAGCCACACAACGGGCTGTTGTGAAAATTATTAAGCAAGTGACAGACCCTCAGGTAGGGAGCGGGCAGCACAGATACACCCCTGAAATGAACAGCCTGCTTTTTTTACCTGTAGCATGGAAGCTAAATACAAATGGGACAGTTCATGCACAATGAAAGATGCTTTGAAAACACCTTCCTTTAGGCTAATTGTCATCACTACCATTTTACGATGAGAAAATTGCAGATTCTGTGCTTGTCCTTGCAAATGTATCCTTTACATGTGGCTATTCATCTGGGTCTATAGAATCATCAATGGTCCTAATTACACATAGTAGATATTCTTTCACTATATCTGTGGAACTGAATACAATTAAATTCGCTATCTTGAATACTTGCTAGGTGTAAGGCACTATGCTAAGCATTTAAGGAGTCTGGAGACAAATACATTTCCATCAGGGCTCTCTGTGGGAACCTATGGAACTGCCTTGAAGCATTTCACCCAAACCAAGAAAAGGATTTCAGTCGGGAAGAACTGAAACTGGTTTTAAAAACACGTCAGAAATGCTTTTCCTGGACACCGTTAAGAACAGCATAGATAATCAACTTATGGCACATTTTCCGTGTGTTGCTTTTTATTGGACAAGAAACGTGAAAAGATCTCCAGAAATGTGTCTGATTCAAAATGTCTCCCATTACTCTCATCCTGTGTGATTAGCTTATGTAATAATGCCTCATACTTGTCTGGGACTTCATTCTTTATTAAGTTAACTTGTGTCTCTTTACTCATCTAACATATAACGATTATACAAGGATGGGTAAAATAAGGATTATTGCCATTTTAGAGGAAAGGTAGTGGCCCACGGTTACTAACCTGATGGTCTAACTGGGTTTGGAACCCTGCGGTGCGTATTCCAAATGCAGGTTCCCAGCTGGGAGGGCCCTTGTCAACTTACGTCGATCTAATTGATTGCCATGCCATACACTTTTTAGTTATTCATTACCCCTTTAGCATTCTTGAAACTCTGTGATATCCCTGCTTTTTTAACATTCTGCTTTTCATCCCATCTTGCAAATGTTTATGAGTCCCAAAGATGAACATATTTGTCCTTTTTGCTTGTATGCAACATCCTTGGGTAATGCCATGTGATCCTTTTGCTTCTAGAGTCATTTATGTGTTGATAACCCCAGAAGCTGTGTCCTTAGCTGCATTTTGGCCCTGAATTCCCAGTACTTACGTCCATTTGAGTCTCATGGATGGAAGATGTTCCAAACTAAATTCATTGTCTTTCTCCACAGCTGTCTCCTCCGTCTGTCACTAATCGATGCCAACATCACATACCTAATGGTTAGACTTCTGGGCATGTCCTTCAAGTGCCCTTTTGTCCCCCTCCCTATGCAGTCGGCCAACAGATTGTATCTGTCCCTTCCTCTCCTCCATTACTAGGGTCTAACTTCAGCCCCTCCTCATCTCTGACCTGTCTCGCTGTCGATTCTCTTTCTTCTTTCTTCTGCAGACAATGATTTTGTGGTGATTTATGAGTGTTTTACATCAGGCTGGGTTTTTAGATGAATGTTCCTATGAAACAGGAACATTAACTTATTCCCCTCCATCGCTTAGCAGTATTTTCAGAGCATGGTAATTATTTCAATAAGTGTTTGCTGAATGAATGAATATACAAGTTATTTAAGGAATGGAGGAAGATACAAAAGAACTACTACAGTTTAAGACTGTAGAAAATCAAATAAGCTAACCTCCATTGGAAACATTTCTTTGTTTTTTCCAAGGCACTCAAAGCCTATTTATCAAATGAATGAAGCTGAAAGAATGAATGAGTGAATGAATAAAACCCTTTACATGTAGCCCAAAGCTGCTCACAACAAACATTACTTTATCTCATGAACTCATTTAAAAGTTTCATTCTATTCTGTAGCCGGTTTTGATATAAAATACTGGGGAAAAGGTTTTTTATGTTTTGTTTCATTTTTCTAAATAAGCATTATAGTTCGTACTACAGGAGCTCTTTAGGAAACTCACCGTGATATATATTCTGAATGTTTCTTTTCCAAGATGAACTATAAAATGGCATGGTTCCCAAACTGACCAGAAGTTTACCTAACTCGGGGTAGTCCTCAAATAGTTTTCTGCGGCAACGATTATGACGAGGGATCACAGAAGGAACTCCCAAACCAAGTAGTTATTTCAAGCTTTGCGTGGGCTCCTTCTAATGAATTTTCCATAAATGGAAACCCCTGGGTCATTCACGGTTCCGCATACCAGAGGGCAACTCCAGTGGTATGGGATTGGCTGCGTTGCATAACGTGAAAATAAACTTGCTGGAGGAAATGCATTCTTCTCTTGTCCTTCAGGAAGAAGGATGCACCAGTAGAAGGCTGTAGCCAAGTCACTTATCACCTGAGAAATGTCCTTCTCAGTAGCTGTGGACAAGAGCTGCTCTTAGCACAGAGAAAGAAAAGTCAGCATCAGTTTATATGGACTTTGGGAAGGCTCTGGTTGATGTTCTAACTTTCATGATCTCCAAACTTTATGCTCTTGAGTCTAAATAAAACAAAAAAATAGCCCTTAAGGGCTACTTTGGGACTGCATGAAGCCTATAGGATAAAGGAGAGCATTTGGTAAATGTTAAAGGATTTGGCCAAAAAATAGTATTCTACGGCACGTGCCCCGGGCTTGAATTCTGTGTCTGCTAATTGCTGTGACCAGGGATGGTTAATTATTTGTTCTAAGACTCATTTTTTGTAGCTGGTAGAGACTTGATGATAATGGTAAAACATCCTAGAGTAGCTACACACCAAAATATTATAAAGATTATCTTTTAGTCCACTGCCAGGCACAGACTAGAGATTTAACGTGTGTATGTAAGAATGGAATAGACAGGACAGAATCCTGTCTTCATGTTCCCGTTTCGGCTGCCTGCGCAGGTTATACCCGCATCACTCTACTTCCCAAATGGGGAATTTTCATTAGAAATTGTATGTGTTCGGGATTAAGAATTGGGTGATGAATTGAAAAACCAGGCAAAGCTTTTAATAATAAAAATCATACAAATATATCATAAACATTTTATTTTGACTTAAAACATTTAAATAAGCACTTACTCGCCTATACTTTGAGATCTGGCCAGGGCCTTCTAGGAATGTGTGTTCGCCAACACGGGACTCCATGCTGCCTTTCAGACAGGACCCGCATCTGTCATGTACAGCTCGTTCATCTCAGCTTTGGAATTTAAAGACATTTATGCAGTAAATGGGTTACATAATCCTTCTAGATGTTCTCACCATTTTGCTTTTACAATTGTCTCAGCTGCCTCAAATTTACGGTCGGATTTTTTCCTTTGCTTTTTCCATTTTTGTAGCTCATTTTTGTCAAGTCACCGCCCAGAGCATTCCATTTACTTTGTATACAAAAGTAATTCTTTTTTCACACCCATGATTATTGGCTTACATAAGAGTGAGCTGAACGACCTAATGATTGTTACACTACAGCGTAAACAGATGCACATATACCACGAGCACACGCAGATGCAGCCTCACGCATGCAGCTGACCAGCGTGCAACCCCACAGGAAGGGCCGGCGGGAGCAGGCATGCTAGCGGAGAAGGCAGAGCTGAGAATTTGGGGTGCGGGCGCAATGGAAGAAAAGGAAGGCATGGGTGAATCTGAGAAGTGGAGATCGGAGAGAGTTTTGCAGTCACAGGGGTTTCGCGAATAAAGTGATGGAGCAAGGAGGTAGGAAGGGTGTTAGAGCAAGACCTGTGTGCCTAAGTTCAGCTCTGTCCAAGCACAGAATACGAGAGTGGGAGAGCTGGAGAAGGCCTTAGAGAACAATCAGTTCGGCCCCTCAGCCCCCAACTTACACATAACCATCTGCAGACATTTGCCAGATGAGGCAAGCTGTTGGGCTTGAGATGGAAAATCCTTTAACTCTGTCCAACGTGAAACATGGAAGGTGAGAAGAAGAACAAAGCTCTCCGAGATGGAGCCTTAACTGTCCTCTCCCGGAAAGAGGCACGGGCGCTTCAGGAAGACATCCTGGACCAGTGACGAGTGGTCCTCATGCCCTTCAAGCCCAGGTGGTCTGCACCAAAGGACAGACAGATGGGGGATGGGAGGGGGAAGAAAGGGAAAATGGAGAGAAAATTCCATTTAACTGTTTTCTTTTTAAATCCTCACCTGAGGATACTTTTTTCCACTTATCATTAGATAGAGTGGGAGAGAGAGAAACATCGATGTCCGCATGACCCCGACAGGGCTGCAGCCCAAACCACAACCAAGGTGCATGTCCTTGACCAGAATCGAACCCATGACGCTTTGGTCGGTGGACCGATGCTCTACCGCTGAGCCAAACCAGTCAGGGTTTAATTTTTTCTTTTAAAGTCAAGCATAGACCCAAAACAGCATGGCCTGTTCTGCAAACAGCACTTTATACCTCTGTAGACACACTTGCGTGCGTGTCCCGACTCTGGCAGAAGTTCCTCCGGGGAGACGCAATGTACACTGAAAACAGTTTTGAACTCTTATCAGATTTGAAACCCTACCAGCTGGCAAAAGGGATAAAGCCAGTGTCAAGACGCCTGTCTTCCTGTGGCATCCTTTTCAGTGCACTTCCAGGAGATGCCAAAGAAAGTGAGAGAGAGGGCTGATGAAGAGTTCTATTAATCCTGCCCGTCCTCTGCACAGTAACCCCTTCCAGAAATTTCATGTGGGAACTGGGGCTAACCAGAGATTGAGACCTAAACATCCAATCTTGGCCACAGAGAGTTCTGTCTTTTTACCAAAGTGGAAAATTTTCAAGTAAAACCCAGAGGCCCCATGGAACTTGCGGAAACAAGTCTGCAGCTCCTGAAGGCTTTCCTGTGTGTTTTTTTTTTTGTTTTTTTTTTTTTGTGTGTAAATATATAGGATGATCTACGCAGGGGCCTTGGGGAAACTGCCTACAACGATACAATTGCTCTCTATTCCTTAAGTCAACCTTGTTTATATTTTTCTCTGTGGATTCCCTTCACAACTTCTCTGTAGTTTGAAGAAATGGGAACACATTTTCAAAGCATGGCTTCAGGAAACCACCAGTATCACGTCCAATGGCCTGGAAAACACGCATCGATGCAGCCTCCTTGGTCGGACCTTGCATTTGCATGTGCACGGCTCCTCCAGAGAGGAACACAGGCATTATCTAGGGGGTTTCCCGCCCTGTCCTCATCACTTTTTTTTTAAATTTTTTCTTTATTGGTTTTAGAGAGAGAGGAAGGAGAAGAGAGGCAGAAACATGAATAAAAGAGATTATTGATTGGCCGTCCCCAGCGTGCCCCCAACTGGGGATCAGGCCCACAACACGGGCATGCGCCCTGACCGGGAATTGAACCGGCAACCTCTTGGTGCATGGGTCCATGCTCAACCACTGAGCCACCCCGGCCGGGCCTCACCACTTCTTGATAAGGGAGAAGAGAGTCAGCACTGAGGAAGTGGGCACAGCTGAACCGCACTGAAATGGGAAAGGGGGGATGCTGGGAAGTTGGGCTGCAGGAGGGCTCAGGACTGCAGCTCTACCAGGGTGGAGCTCACTCCTTAGTAGCCTGCAAGACAGGCATCTTGAAAGCAACGGATCCTTCCAAAGTGAACAGCAAGAGAAAAGAATCATTTCTCATTTCTTTCCTTGTCTCTGCAAGTTGTACCACAGAAATTTTTTCCTAGCATTGAGGATTTTAGAAACACGTGAGCCAACTCTGCACAAGGGGCCTTGAAAGATGTGGCATAATATATTCAAATGACCAAGAAGCCACAAAGTCATTGCATCTTGCTTTGTTTCCTTTACGACACTGATCATTATTTGTAATTATTTATTTCTTCTCTGCTGTCTGCCTCCTCGCTAGACTGTGAGCTCCAGAGGGCATGGCCCATCTTTGTTTTGTGCACTACCATATGCTAAGTTCCTTCTCCAGTGCCTGGTATACAGTGGGTACGCAATACATGGGTGTTGGATGAATAGATTCCATCTATTCCTGAAAGATGGAGAGCAAACCAATACTTGCACCCAGTTCTGGTTCACTTCTTTCTTCTAATGTCCACCCACTCCAGCTGAGCCAATAAGAAACCACTAGGAACTTTAAGAATATGTTCCCCCAGAAAACCTCAGGTTATGAGGGTGTCACCCTGATTTTGTGCTGTATTCTATGTTTTGTTGGTTAGGAGTCTTTCACATCACAGCACTTTGAAAATGTATCTTGGATAGACGGTCCATGGCCCTAAGTGAGATACTTTGTTTTTTTCCTTCTGGTTTATCAGCTCATAGCAGGTTCGGTCAGCCCCAATGCTTGTTGGGTTCCAATAAGAAGTGAATGAAATTACTCGGATTAAAATGACCAAATGCCACTTACCTTTGTCCCTCCTAACTCCAGAGGGAGTGCCGTTTCTCTAGTGTGGTATGATTTTTCCCAGGTCAAGGGGTTTCTTTGAAATTTCCTGAGTTCTGCAAAGAAGAGAGTTGGGAAAAGTTTATTGTATTTGGTCTGCCACCTCCCCAAAGCCTGAAAATAGTCAGTGTTGATCCCTTTCCCAAAAACAAATAATACAAACCAAACAAAGCACCCCTACACACAATTAACGGTTTCTCCCGAGCGTGTGTTTCCTGCAGTTAGCGTGAAGAGCGACTTCCGTGCTCCTGGAAGACCCTTTGAGATCTAGACTAGAAGACAACACCTAGTCGGAGCTGCCCTTCCAAGCAGCAGCCTTGCTCACAAAATCCTCCTTCTTCTGCTGCATAGAATTCTTGCTGCCATATGTATGGATACTTAGGAAACCCTGTCTGCTCCCTGAAGTTTTTCCCAGTGAACCTGAAAAGAGGTGGTCATTTAATTTTCTAGACGTCATTGACCCATGAGAGTCAAGACTGGGCTAAGTGAGGTTCCGGAGGAAACATCAGTCTTAACATTCTAGGACTCTTTCCAGTGGATTGCAAGATCTGTGGGGATAGGGACTATGCCTTACTCACCAGCATATTCCTGGTATATTCCTGGTAGGCATTCAAAGCGTATCTGTGGAATGAATGAATGAATGAATGAATGATCAGGATGACTGATGATATCATCATATACACTTTGCACATCCCTACCTCTTTACTTCATCAAGTCTTAGAATGGATGAACTAAAAGGGAGATATCATTCAGTCCTAAACATGGCTACTGGGACCTCCCCATTTAAATATTGTAATTTCTCCCATCACCTCCAAGTTTTCAATCTTTTACTTGCTAATTTTTTTTTTTACAACACTTTTCTTCTAATATGTGACTTATCTGTAAGTTTGTTATTTATTTCCTCACTCCCCCAAATGGATTGTCAACTCCACAACAGCAGGGTTTCTTGCCTGTTTTATTCCCTCATGCTTCCCAATGGCCCAGAACAGAGTTTGGCACATAGTAAGGGCTCAATGACTATTTATCAAGTGAATAAACAAAAGAATAATTTTTGAGTACAGACTCCATCCATCAGAATCACTGCAAAAGTTTTTCTCGAATCCCTAACTCAGTTCCACACCTGTGGAATCAGAATGTTTAGGGATGCAGGTCCTAGAAATCTCCATTTTTACCAAGGAGTGTGGTGTGGCCCTTCTGAGAACCACTAGTCCATCCAACTCCGTCATCTAGAGAGAACCCTGAAGTCCAAGGAGATGGGGTGTCTTTGAGGCCATGGGGTTATTTCGTAGTGCACCTAACTGGAGTAATTTCTATTTTGATAAGCTTTCTGGTCCAGTTATCTATGAGCAGGTCTTACTTAATACAGGTGTGCTGCCATCACTGCCTCGGTCTTGGAGATTCAGCTAATAGAGGGCAAGAATTACGGCCTCTGAATTTACTTTGTAGAACCGCTCAGGAGGCAGGAAGTTCGTAAGGGATTCTGATTCTTGTGATACCTCTGCCCCGAAGAACCACCCTATTTCCATGCTGACATCGCCACCACTGTCTTTCTCCTTCTAGTTCCTGGACATCTCCATCAAATGGACCACCCAGGAAGCCTTTCCTCCGAAGTACCTTCATTATGACCCAGAAACCTCTCGCCAGCTGATGTGTGACAAGTGTCCCCCTGGAACCTACTTAAAACAGCACTGCACAGCAAGGCGGAAGACCGTGTGCGCGCCCTGTGCTGACAACTACTACACGGACGCCTGGCACACCAGCGACGAGTGTCTGTACTGCAACACCGCGTGCAAGGAGCTGCAGCACGTCAAGCAGGAGTGCAGTCGCACCCACAACCGCGTGTGTGAGTGCGAGGAAGGGCGGTACCTGGAGGTGGAGTTCTGCCTGAAGCACCGGAGCTGCCCGCCCGGGTTCGGCGTGGTACAAGCTGGTATGTAGCGGCTGTCCAGGCAGCAAGATGAATTAGCATCGTTCGGAGTCTAGTAGCAGGAACGCTGAAGGCAACACTTTTGTCTGATGATAGTCAGGATAGCAAATGGCAAAGGTAATGGAACCTGCGTGATATGTGCTGTGCATCTGTCTGGATGGCTGCCAGACGACTCTTTCTCAGAGGAATCCTCTGCCACTCCAGGGTGATTTAGTGACAAATCTCAAATGCAGCAAATTGCTCTCTAATGAGATGCAGGATGGATAGTGTTTTTAAAGGGACACACTCCGAGCTGCACTGTTTATAGCTGAGAGATGCCGCTATGGTTCACTTCAGCTCGGACGGCTTCAAACTGCGGTGCCTTTTGACATCAGAAATCTTAATTGACACCAAGAGAGTCATTATGCTGATATTGACGAGGCTCTGCAATGCTAACAATGAGCAGTTGTAATTAATTATGCAAAAAATGAGAATGGTTAGGGAAAATGCATTTCATTATAAAAAAAATGAAGCTACTTCTTCCTTTGACATGCGAGTTGAGTGTCTGGGAGGATAAAGACTGCAGCCCTATCTCGTCAATGAGCTTTTTCTTTATCTTAGACAAAACAGATTGTCAAGCCAAGAGGAAGTACTTGTCTACAAACAAAGTACCTTTTGCACAGCATAGGTTAAGGCCAGTGTGCACTGAATCTTTTAAAGCTGCAACCCACATTTTTTTTTTTTTTCTATCACATTCACAAAGCTTCCATGTAGTCTCATAGCTTGGGCAAGTGAAGAGTAATTCACTTAATTTCTGGAGGAAATAGTCATCAGTACAGATTCTGATCACTCAGTTTGAAGCAGTATCTCAGCCTCTGCACCACTGACATTTTGGACAGGGTAATTCTTTTTGGAGCAGCAGTCTTGTGCATGGTCGAGTGCTAAGCAGCACCCCTGGTCTCTAGTCACTAGATGCTCCACCCCCCAGTGGTGACAACCGAAAATGTCTCCAGATATTACCAATTGTGCCCTAATGGCAAAATTGCCCCTGGTTGACAACCACTGTTTTAGAGGATGCTAATTATTTGGAATTCTTTTAATTTTCAAATTAAAAGATGTACAGACTTTAATGTGTTAGGTGGCAAATACAAAGCAAACATATTCAAAAATTGAAATCGACTGTTTCCTAAATTGCTAATCTTGTCAGATTAATCACAGAAGGTCCAAATTGCATGAGAGTTCCTTAAAAATACCTCTCGGAGGAGTATTCGAGGGCATAATTGGTGGCACTTCCTAGTTTTTCTTGGATGATACTTTGGGACGCAAAAGCTAAGCCAAGCTGTAGAAGGGAAAAGCCAATCCAACAAAACCAAATTTGTTTAACTCAGTTCAGTAAGTTGTATATTTAGAAAAATTAATGAAGGGTCGAGGCAGCTTGGAAATTAGAAAGTTTCAAAAAAATAATGGAAATAGCAAGGATTTTTCTCACGTAAACATGGGAATCTGCTTGCAGAATGAAGCAAGCTGCCAGCCAGACAACTGGGGCCAAGACACACGTTTATTCTGTTTATTCACAGTGGGGCTTCTCCACCGCCCCTCCCTAAAGTCCACCAAGGAGTTCCTCATGGACAGTGCGAGTTTCCAGCCCAAAGAGAAGGAAGTACTATGCCATGTTATTCTAGAGAGTATTCATTAACCATTCCTTTTTTGTTGTTGTTGTTTTGACATCAGATTGTCTCCATATTTTATTAACTTTATGTTATCAGTTAGTCTTTTTTTTTTTATCCTCACCTGAGGACATACCTTGATATCATGTTCAGATAGAGTGGGAGGGAGGAAGAGAGAGAGAGAGAGAGAGAGAGACATCGACATGAAAGGGACACACAGCGACATGGCTGCCACCCGCATGACCCAACCAGGGCCGGGGACAAACTGCAACCGAGGTACGTGCCCTTAGTAGGAACCAGACCCAGCGGATGCTCTAGCCGCTGAGCCAAACCAGCCAGGGCTATCAGTTAGTCTTATAATTCCTATGTCATTAGTTATGACCAACATGGTGAAATTCTCAGCTGTAGAACCTAACTTCTCTCATCATTATGATATTTGACATTTGACCTGCCAGATTGTACGCTGTATGTTTCCACTGATATTAGTAAGGTAACATCCTTTACTTAGATGGATAAATCTTCCTTTATAAAAAAATTCTACCAGTCGTAAAACTGGAAAGTCCTATTCAGCAAGGTCATTATATAAAGCCTCCAGAGACATTAAGAAACTTGATTTCTATCATTTTTGGATTTCTTTTGTTAAAGAACTTTAAAGGTTAAGCTACCGGAAAGAATGTCTTACACCAATGACTTTCTCATTGGGGTGCATATAAAGATCCAAGCTCCCCCTCACCACCCCCTTCTCCTCCAGAAAATAAAAATAATAAAATAAAAAAGACCCAAACCATCAATGTGTGTCTGAAGAATGACAACTTCTTTGCGCAGTTGGCTTTCCAGAACATGTGGCAGGTGGCAAAGGGGGACTTGGATCCTGGTGTCCAGGTCCACTTACTTCCAGAATATTAGCCATGAAAGAATACCATGGACTCCCTGCCCAAATACCTTCACTCAAGCTGTTATAGAATTTGGTGTGCAGTTGCATGTCATTTAAAAAGAGGAATATAGTAAGAGAGTACTTTAAAAAAAATGTGCCCTCTCTGTACGTCAGTTCCCAAGATGTCGTCACTGTAACAGTGGAGGTGGCATTGCACATGTGAAGGTTGTCTGCCTCTGGCTTCTCTTCTCTTTTCTTTTGCCAGCCCTTCGTCCTTGTTGCTGGTCAATGCATCATTACTCTCTTTAGAAGAAGCAGGAGATAAAACTAGAAGCAAACCATTTTGCTCTCCCTCCCCCCCTCCCCCAGATTGGATACAATGAGGTGAAAGGTTCGAATTCGTAATAACTGAAGTTTATTAACTTTCCATAGCTTTCATTTGTCCCCTTTCATTTGTTGTCTTGCATAAGCGAGAATTGGCCTGTAAAAGCCCCGTTTGAACACTGGAGTCTAAATCTGTTCAACTAGCTTACACTAGATGGAGGTATTTTCATATGCAAATGCACTGTAATGTATGATTTATCCATGAATAACAGAGTCAAGGGTTTGAAGGTATTTCGTTTTAATGGCATCTTTAGTTGTTGACTGGTTCAAGTTTGCCTACCAATGATTTCTCCAAATTTGTCAAGTATTTTTCCACCGTGAAATAAAATGCCCTTGCAGTCCCCCTGCCCTGAAATTTTAACGACCAGCCTCTTTTAAAACTCAACAGTTTAAGCAAACGGTATATCATCTTCCATTTACTGTGGAGCTTAACTGCAGGCTGACGCTTTGGAGTCAGCGGCCAACTTTATTGCCACCTTCAGAAGTTTATGATAATGCTGTAAATTTTTACTTCTCAAGGTTAGCATGCTTATGAGTAGCTTCGCAATTATGATTCGGGAAAGAAAGAACCTCGGTAGGAATTTAACACTGGAATTTAACAATGCAGCAGTCAGTGGGCACTGATTTCGGAGAAGGGGTCACCTCACTTCCACTGCAGCTCCCCTGATGCTTTTCCAGGATGACGTGTTAGGAATGTGGTGGACGAGACCTACTGGCCTTGCAGATCACTCAGGACAGAGGAACACCCTCCCTTCTTCCCTCCCCTCTCACATTTCCGAAGTGTTTAGTAGGTAACAGAGAAACAAACTTGCATTTGTATGACTAGGAGGGGAGCCTGCCGAGGGACCGCCATCTGCAGTTCTGTTCTGTCCGTGGCACGAAGTGAAAAGTCGGAATGCCTGCGGTCTGGTGCAGCATTCATAATCAAAGCATAGCAACACAGCAGTTAAGGGAAAAGTCTTTCTCAAACTTTGTCGAGAGGGTATCTGCTGTGACAGTGTTTGAGAAGAAGGTGCTCAGTGGCTCGGTATTTTCCGCAGGAACCCCGGAGCGAAACACGGTTTGCGGAAGATGTCCAGATGGGTTCTTCTCGAATGAGACGTCCTCCAAAGCACCCTGTAGGAAACACACCAACTGCAGCGCGTTCGGTCTCCTTCTGACTCAGAGGGGAAATGCGACGCACGACAGTGTATGTTCCAGAAGCAGTGAGTCGACGCACAAATGTGGCATAGGTAACTATCAATCAGAACGTCAGCCCTCCACCGCCGGGGAGGAACACAAGACCCTCTGGCCACCTTCTTCGTCAAGCTCATATTTTCTTTCTTGCGTTTTAACCTGCATTCTACTCAAGACCATTCTCTGTGCATCACTGGGAAAGCCACAACTCAGGGTCCTTCAAAAAGTCCTCGTCTTCTCATAGATCATGCTCTAAACCCTAGCAGAATTTTCTGTTATATATTTTTATCACTTTTTTAAAAAATATATGTTTTTATTGATGTTTTAGAAAGAGAGGGAGAGAGTTAGAAACAGTAATGTGAAAGAGAAACATGGATCGGCTGCCTCTTTCACGCCCCCTAGTGAGGATCGAGCCTGTACCCCGGGCTTGTGCCCTGAATGGGAATTGAACCCAGACCTCTCAGTCCATGGGGCAATGCTCAATCCACTGAGCTACACCGGCTGTGCCATTTTTATCACTTTTAAGAGTACCTGTGTTATTAACCAAAGTGTACATTGACAACTAAGAAGCACAGTGACATAAATTGATGACAAATTAGAAATGTAAAACTGGCTTTTCCCTGTGGTATGCTGCATCGATTGCACGGAGGTTCCACATTCCTCTGTGTCAAACTCTTTATTCAGGAGGGTCATTAGGTCCAAGCTTGAGTTATTGGAATGTATCTCACGTTGGCAATGCCACTAATCAGATTGGTGTCTTCACCCTGTCACTCCAACCACTAGACTAATCTCACACCTTCTACCAAGGTCTCATTGCACTAAGGATAATCTGTCTCTTAGCATTTAGCTAAACAGCATCATGAACCAGCTCGACTCCTCCACGATCTGTTTGTAGGACACAGACGTGTATGAGGCATAGGAATGTGGACTAGGAGATGAAAGGTTCCAGCCCAGTCCCAACACTGTCTCACTGTGTAATCGCAACCTTAGACGAGTCATTCAGCCTTTCTGCTTTCTTATCTAAAAAAAATGGAATAAGGGAACGGGTAGTAAGAGGAGTGACTTCTAACTTCAACATCCTCTTTGATACCTTTAAACTTTTATTTTCGGCACTCACTGAGCACTTACTGTATGCCAGGTTCTTTGCAATATGGGCTTTAATCTTTACAAAGACACTGTGAAGGTTGCTCAAGTTCAATATCGGGCATGAAGAGCAGAGCCAGGGTTCAAACCCAGGCCTGATGAGTCCAAAGACAAACTCGTAATCCCTGGGATACACTGACCCTACCCCGACATTGGGCCATTGTACCTCTTTTCTAGATGACATGGTTTTTCGAGTGTGACTATTTTCTCATTTGAGATATGCTTATATGTTTATATATATACTTATTCCAAAATGTAAACTATGTGTTTGTGTTTGTACAAAAATAATACACTGTTCCAGATCACTTTCTAGCTCCTTCTAAAGCAATGATTGCATTTGTTTTGGCACTGATCTTGAAATATCCTATGATCTTGAAATATCCTTGAAATATCAAATAACCTTTCACAGAATGTTAATATTTACATTAAATCATAGAATTTTTGCTGTAATTTATTTATAGCAATATTGTGTTCTTATTAAACATTTATTAAACTTTCTCTCTGCAAATGCCCTAAAAGAACATTAGAGAAGACACAGCCCCGTTTGAATGGCAACCTACCACTAAGACCAGCCAACAGAAGGCTGATTTGATTCACATTTTGCACGTTAGCGTATGGATTTTGTCCAACAGGCTTCCAAGCATCCAACTGTTGAGTAAATCTCGGTTTTCCCACTTCCCTTTAGATGTCACCCTGTGCGAGGAGGCATTCTTCCGGTTTGCTGTCCCTACCAAGTTTACCCCTAACTGGCTCAGTGTCCTGGTGGACAACCTGCCTGGCACCAAAGTAAACACAGAGAGTGTAGAGAGGATAAAAAGACGACACAGCTCACAAGAACAGACTTTCCAGCTGCTGAAGTTATGGAAACATCAAAACAAAGACCAGGACATGGTCAAGAAGATCATTCAAGGTATGGTATCCTGAAATAAACAAGTCGAGCGGAAATCAGAGACACCCTTTAATCATGGGTTTAGTTGTGTGGATGATGTTTCCTTTCTGAAATTATTATGGGATGAAAAAGTTTTCACGAAATGATGGTGTAGACACTGTTCCCTGAGCAGTCGTGCAGGATCTTATTCTCACCACCCCCACCCGCCCCCACCTGCCCCCACCCCCCGCCTCTATGTTTTTAGTGTATAAAGAAGCCCTGATGCATTTCAAGTGCAGGGCTAGACCTCAGGATCTTCTTCTAACTTCCTTAGCGGTTTTATTAGTGTCCCCTCCGACCTTCCTAAAAGTTCTTTAACCACTTTGAATCTTACCTTGCATTTCCACCAAGAAGCTCCATTGTATTTATTTGGTAATTCTCTCTAGAGAGCCTCCCAGTGTCTTACAGATAGCCTCATTAATCCTCACTACATAGCCTATTTTAAAATTACCATTTTAATAGCATATGTTGTAAGGATTAATGAGATAAGGTCTGTAAAGTGTTTGAGTTTCTTGGAGAACAGGGCTAGTTAAAACCACTTTTAGAGTTTTTTAAAGAATCTCCTTTAGCACGTGAGTGTGTGCGCGCGTGTGTTTGTGGGGAGGTGATGATGTTGATGAGAGACTCCGAAGGGAAAAGTCAATTTCATACATTGTGGACCAGAAGCTTTAGGTTATACAGCACAAAGAGTTCTGAATTCAATCAGCAAGGGGAGGACATGGCAGAGGAAAATGAAGGAGGTTTTTATAAGGCAGACAACGTCAATGAGAAATTCATTCTCTTCACTCGAGCAAAATGACCAAGGAGCCTACCCTAAAAGCCTCAAACCTCTAAAACGGAGGCAACAGATGTTAGGAGGCTAACATTTTCACAGCTAAATGCTTTGACTTGTGCAAAGAGTAAACTTTTCTTCTGTTTTCCACAAACAAAATGTATTCTTTGGAAGTATAATTAGCCCTGAAGCAAAAAGAAAGGGAAACAGAGAATCAGAAACTTAGCGTTGGAAGGGACAAAATCCCTTTTTTATAAAGGAGGACATTTCAACCCAGAAAGATGAACTGCCGTGCCTTAGGGCTCAGATACTAAATGACTCGTGTCATTAATAGAAACATTAGTTACTCCTTCTTATGTTTATGTCCTCGCTCATTATGGAAATAGAAATATTCCGCAGGCGGTGTGTATCACCACATTCCTGGCCTCATCCTACTGGGCTTTTACATTTTCTTCTCTGTGGTGGTAATTCTCTCCTGCTATGTATCAAAGACCATCTGAAGCAACTGCGTCTTTTAAAACAGCCCATATGTTAGATGTCAACGAATGAAAGTTTATATTAGAAACAACTAACTTGAATACTTTCTGTTTCTCTGAAATGTTATGGTTTTCCTTTCTCAAATGTTTTTTTTTAACAAAACTGACAATGCCAGTAATTTTCTACCAGTGATTTCCAAAATGAGGGCTCCTGCCCGAGCTTTGTCGGAAGCCTAGGATGTATGGCATATTATCCTACAATAACCCAACACGCCATTCATCTCAGTGCTCAGAAATAACTAACATCACTTAAGCCCCCTCCCCGGCCCCCCTGCAAAATAAATACATAAATACATAAGTACAGGAAAAGGTTATCGTTCAAGTTCTGAGACGCGGAGAGCCTCTGCCTCGGGTGGGGTGGCGGCCTTGCCTCGGGTGGGGTGGTGGCCTTGGAAGACGACGCGTGACTGTGTCTCTGCCTCTGCAGACATCGACCTCTGCGAAAAGAGCGTGCACAGGCACCTGGCGCACACAAACCTCACCTTGGAGCAGCTGCGCAGCCTGATGGACAGCCTGCCCGGGAAGAAGGTCACCGCGGAAGACATCGAAACCACGAGGGAGGCCTGCCAAGCCGGCCAGCAGATCCTGAAGCTGCTCAGCCTGTGGAGACTCCGAAACGGCGACCAGGACACGCTGAAGGGCCTCGTGCACGCCCTGAAGCACTTGAAAACGCACCGCTTCCCCAAGACGGTCGCGCAGAGCCTGAAGAAGACCATCCGGTTCCTCCACAGCCTCACCATGTACAGACTGTATCAGAAGCTGTTTTTAGAAATGATAGGGAACCAGGTCCAATCAGTAAAAATAAGCTGCTTATAACTGGGAAGGGCCACTGGGCTGTTTGCTCACTGTGGACCAGATCTGATGGAGGAGTGAACTGTTTCTCAGGCACTTGAGGGAGTCCAGGGGGTACATGATTTCTTTCTCGTGCTGAGGGCTAGATTTGGCCCCAGGGCACCAAAAGTCAAAACAAAACAAACAAAAACTATGGTATGGAGAAAGAACTAACTTCTCCCCCCAAAGTTCAATAAACCCCAAATAGTTTATCCAACTGACAGATCTGGTCCAATATCTACTGACTGTTTTCCCTTGTTACTGCTTGAAGTAATTCAACTGGAAATAAAAAACTAGACCCCATTGTGCCTTACTAAAGACGGGAATGTCTAACTTAAATAATTTCAGATTTCAGCTGCCTAGAAGCTTTTATTAGAAAGCCATTTTTTCCCCCTGTAAAAGTACTAATATATCTGTAACACTATTACAGTATTTACTATTTATATTCAGTCAGATGTAAGGTTTGTACATATTATCATCCTAAAGAAAAATTGTGTGGACTTAATTTTAGAAAGAAAAAATTTATATATTCTGTTTATTATGACAAATGAAAGAGATTAAATATATTTTTCAATGGAAAGTCTGTAGCGTCTCCTACTGGTACTGCCATTTTTCCTGTGTGGAGTATTTTTGTAATATAATTTTACCTAAATAAGCTATGGTATCATTTTACACAAAATGCGTTATTTAGTCAATTGTTTAATGTTGGAAACTGTTTGAAATATAAATTATCTGAATATTAGATGCGCTGAGAAATTGAATGTACCTTATTTAAAAGATTTTATGTTTTTGCTATATAAACAACATCATTAAAGTTTTCAAGTTATTTTTCATTGCTTTTTCTCTGTTTTTATTTGAATGGGGTATTATGGGGTCTGAGGTTTTATAAGTGTCTCTGTTCTTATACACAAGGACGTCTGGGAATTGTTAAAAATGCAGATTTCTGGGCTAATTTATCGATACAGTTTGGGAGAAGAGCAGAAACTTGCAACATGATGTAAAGCACTTTTTACACAAAAACTGGACTTTTGAAGTCAAGTGCAGCATAAAGTTTGCGCAAAGCCCTTATAACTGCTGACGTGAGCATGGTGAGGCCAACTACGTCAGTTATTTTGGTTACAAGTTATAGAAACTGTCACTACCTAGTTTAAGAAAACATTAATTGGAAGGGTGATGCATTGGGTTGAATGGTGCCCCTTCCCCAAATCGGTTCACTTTATAATCTGCAGAACTTGTAACTGTTACCTTATTTAGAAAAAGGGTCTTTGCAGATGTAATTAAGGATTTTGAGATGACAAAATCATCCTGGATTTTAGGCGGGCCCTGAATCCAATGACAAGTGTCTTTGTAAGAGTCACACAGAGGAGACAGACAGAAGAGAAGGTGATGTAGACAGAGATGGGGGTGGGAGTAATTTAATCATCAGCCAAGGAAGTGAGGGGACGCAAGGAAAAGACCATCCCCTGGAGCCTCTGGGGAGCAGTCTTGCTGACTTCTTGATTTTGGACTTCTGGTCTCCAGAACTACAAGAGAATTAATCAATCTGTTGTTTTAAGGCATCCAGTTGGTGGTAATTTGCTACAACAGCCACTGGAAACTAATATAAGCTGTATCCAAGCCTCGCAAATGGCAGAATTAAGGTAACTTGGGCACCATTGTGGGCAGAAATCCTGCACTGTTTCCTGATCTTAACATTTCTGTATCTTCCAGTTCAAAATTTCAAATTCCCAGGAGAGAAGTGCTGGTTGTCCTATATTGGTTTAAAGACATGGCCAGTGGCAATCCCCAAGAAGGGGCTACTGTGAGCAGGGCCCACTGTGGCCCATCCATCCCCAGCCTGTGTTCGTCTTTCCTCTCACTTCACGATGACTTCGAATTCAACGTGGGCACCGAGCAAGCCTGCCTTTGTGACATCAGATCGGTCTCGGCTCTTTGACCGAAGAGCAGATCCAGGTAGACACTACACAAACTCATTCCTCTGGGGAAATAAAAAGCAGAGGGGAAGTCAAGAGGCTCAAACCCAGAGAGCCCCAATGTTGCAACACTTGAAATGGAGAAAACTGTGGAAATTAAGCGTTGCAGGGAGAAGCAGAAGGACAGAAGTTAGCTCGTAGCCTGCCCTTTCCTTCAGAGCTCCTGTTTCTCCACCCAAATCCCCATTTACAAGTAATGAAGTCACCTACACCCATCATTTGAGTTGAAGAAAAGTCTGAAAGTTAATGATCTCGAGTATAAATCATTGAAATGCTCCGTTGGGTTAGGTCTACCTCAAGCTTCTCCTCCAAGGGAGATATAATATACTAGTTCATGTCAGTTTCTCTCTTTTCAAACTTTTAATTTTTAAATGATTTTAGATGCACAGAATCATGGAAAAGATAGTATAAAGTATCCGTAGTAAGGTATTTTGTAAAATATGCCCCAATCAGCCCTGGCTGGTTTGGCTCAGTGGTTAGGAGCGTCGACCTGCAGACCAAAGGGTCAAGGTTTCAATCCCCAGTCAAAGGTACATACCAACTGATGTGTCTCTCACATCTCTGTTTCTCTCTTTCTCTCTTCTTCCCTCCTTCCCTTCTACTCTATCTAAAAATTCATGAAAAAATATCCTCAGGTGAACATTAACCAAAAAAAAGCCCCAATCATTTTGTCTGATGTTTCTCATGAATAAACTGACATTATAGGAAAGAATATCACATAGATAATGTCCTTTCTCACATCATATCAGGGGCAGAAGATATCAGCATGGCTAATTACTGTTGATACTAATCTGATAATTGAGTAATTCTTATATAAGATGTAAGATATGCATTGTCAAAAATCAGTTGATTATATTTGTGTGGGTATATTTCAGAACTCTCTTCTGTTCCAGTTATCTATAAATTTATTTTTTTGACCTATACCACTTAATTACTGTCACTTTATAGTAAATCTGAAAATTATTTCTTAGCATTACTCTGGCATTTGGAAGCATGTGGGTTTTTTACTTGCTTTTCTTGTATGCCTCCTAAATTTTGGTTAAAAGCCAAGTGTATTGTGTAAACCAGTAGAAACTAAGGTGTGTGGTTTCTATACCTGGACTTGAACATGCCTTTCCTTGTGCTAGAACCGCGATGGAAGGCCTTGCATTAATTCAGTTAGTAATTGGATGAGTTTTTGTCATTGTTGTTTTTGCTACGGTTTCAGAGCATCATAGGTTTCAAACTCCTA
Organism: Molossus molossus; assembly: GCF_014108415.1. Taxonomy (NCBI): domain Eukaryota; kingdom Metazoa; phylum Chordata; class Mammalia; order Chiroptera; family Molossidae; genus Molossus; species Molossus molossus. The sequence continues at coordinate 59,486,501 of NW_023425351.1, read as the reverse complement.
TAGCTTGTATCTAGGGTGGTGGATGTGTAAGAGATCAATGCCTGTTTGAGTCTGAGTTTCAGGTCTTCCCCTTGAGCTGTGCCTCAAAGAGGTTCTCTTTGCACATCCTTGTCCTTCTCCCGTTCCTGGTCCAGCAGTATTTAGCTGTCATTTGCCACTGGAAGCTTCTTAGCTTCAGGGTGGGGGAGGAGGTGCGGCTGTGTTCTGATTAGGGCTCTCAGGCATGCCTGTGTCTCCGTTCTCCTGCTCCTTCCCTGCTGCAGCTGCGGGTTCAGCACCCAATCCCAACCCTTGTTGCAGGAATGGCCTTTCCCCGCTCCAGTCCCCTTTCCCCAGCAGCAACAAGTGTTCACCATCACCTTACGGCCAGCACCTTCATATCCCCACCCCAGGTCATTGCCTTTGTTCTTCTGGCTGAAGTGTCTCGCCCTCTTTGCAGGGATACTGTCCACCCTCCAATATCTGTGGCATTTTTCTGTTCAGTGAGTGCTCAGTGGGCTTCATGAGAGAGAGCCTGCAAAGAGCCTGCTGGAGGGCTGTCAAGAGGACTTGACACTCAAGCTGGACCCAGTCAACCAGAGGCTCCAAACCCCTCTCCTGTCCTTGGGACCCATGTGCTGCCCACTGTCCTCCCAATGGGAGCTGTTTCGAGGATGAATTCTTGAGAGACTGAGGTGTTGTGGAGACCACCTGGACTGAATAGGTGACTGCATCCCATTAAGGCCTCTTACAAACTTTTATTTCTTTTTTATTTTTTTAACTCTTAAAATATGTTTTTAATGATTTTTTAGAGAGAGAGGAAGAGAGAGATACAAACATTGATGTGAGAGAGAAACACTGATCGGTTGCCTCCTGCATGCCCCACACTGGGGATCGAGCCTGAAACCCAGGCATGTGCCCTGACCAAGAATCAAACCAAGACCTCGCAGTCCATGGGATGATGCTCAATCCACTGAGCCACACCTGCCAGGCCTCTTACAAACTTTTAGATTCTGGACGGCAGATGCAGAGATCTATTTGTCTTGTGGTCACTCAAGCCTTGAATGTAAGTTCTCTTTCTCATTAACCCTGCCCCCTACCAATCTGGGGTAGTCTGCCTTTTGCTTTGGTGTCTCCTTGCCTCCTGTGTGTGTGTGAAGGGGATCATTTTCAGATTTCACCTGGGAAGCTCCTCGTGAGTCCAGACCCACTGTCTCCTCTTGTCCATCCGGAAGTCTACCCAAGTCTTAAAGTATTTCTGATGAGTCAGTATTATGGACTCACAGATTCAGACCACGAAACCATTTCAAAGTCCTTATTCTAGAGTGGTCATGAAAAATATTTTATAAAGTCTTCATTTATAAACCATGCTTTTCTATTCTACCTATTGCATTAAGCACCTTATTTAATAGACCATCTTCAGTATTTTATGTACATGTTGAAAATCTAATTTGTTAATTCGGTGAAAAAATACTTCGGAGTGTCCGGAGTACTCAAAAAACTTCATACCCAGTTCTAAGCAAGGGATAGACTGGCAACCCATTGCCATTCTCTGGAGCATAATCTTGGGTTGTCTTCATTTGCTGTTTGAGAAACCATCCGAGTCAAGCACAGTGGCGTTTCTGTGAAGGTGTGGAGCTGAGCGTCAGAGAAAGGGAGAGCTCCAAGAACACAGAATTCTGCACTTTTACCAATGCAGAGATCGATACCCTGGAAGCAGCTCATTTCCAAACACTTCGCACCTTTGGAGATGTTCCCTAAACTGATGCCCACACCCAATCTGAGGGATAAACTCTTACTACTCTCTTCCCCTGATCCAAGTTTATAACAGTGGCTACAATTAGTGTAACTGTGATTGTTGATATTGAATACCACTACAATTCTTTGACTTTCTTGCTAATGTTTTCCAAATTTCTCTCTCCTCATACCTAGGGAACTATAAAAGAGGGATTTAACAGTAATAATAGTGTGCAAAAATAGTCTTTGTAATTGAGTTTAAATATTTCTGTTCTGAAGATGGTTATAATCTTGTGTATACTTAGTGCCAACTGAGTTGTATAAACATGGCTCAGTCATCAAATGTCATAACTGAAGCCCAGGGCAGGCCAAGAGGCAGTCTCTTTAGCTGTGTCTTCTAGACACATCTGGGCAGAGAGAAATAGGTGAGATATTTTAGAAATAAGAAATTGCACTGGAAAAGTCATAGAGGCTAAAATGTATATAACATGTTAAGAAAACATTGTCTAGACTCGTGCAGTTTATATAAGAATTCAAAGAGTATTATAAAATAAGCTCATACAAATTTATTACTAACACACTGTGGGTTGTAGTAGAAAGACTAATTGCTTTGTCTACCCAGAACTTTTCAGTTTAGTCTGGTAAGCAGCTCCTTCTTCTAGGGAACTGCTTTCTCCCATCCACCCCACCCCATATCCTGTTTTTCTGCTCACCCCAATCCTTCACCAGCGCTACCCCAAGGTATTCAATAAGAGACCTTTCTTAGGATCTGTGCATTTGGAATTAGATTTTTTTTCTCTGTCCAGTGAAAATCTATAAAAATGTAAACCTCAAGCTACCAGAGGCCACAGAGAAGGTATGATGCAGAGTGAACCGGGAAGAAAGGCCAGGCAAGGAATCCTGGTGATGTTCAAGCCCCTGGTTCTAGCCACACCTTTTCTTCCTGTTATTTTGTTTTGTGAACCACTGATTTCCCTTTCTCATCCAAGCCAGTTCCTGTCATTCCCAAACGAGAGTCCTGACTAATAGGCACAGTAAATAAGAGGTCCTTGGGTATCCAACAGAAATGTTTGAATTTGAGGAGCTCACTCTGATGATTGTGAGGTCCTTACCACCCAAGACTCTTTAATTATCTATTTACCTATAAACACAATAGGAGCCATTGAGGCTTTAAGAAAGGTATTGATGTTTGCAAAGCAACATTTCAAGAAGATTATTCTGGCAGAAGAGTAAAGAATGGATTGGAACAGAAAGAGGTTAGAGACAATTAATTAACCCAAAAGAACTGACTATTAAAATGGTTTGGGCACAAGGTAAACAGACAACTCAGACTGGAGGTGGGGGACCAGCGGGGACAGGAAAGGTCACACTAAAGGACCATTAGTCTTTCCAGAAGAGTCACTAGATGAGGACATTTGGTTATGACTAACAGATCAGGATTCCTGTCTTTTTCCAAGTATTTAATACAAAATAAGTCTCTCATTTCCGTGGGCTTTCTTGAGTCTTTTCCTAGGGAAATCCACCTCATCTTTTGAGACACAAAAGCTTAAGTCAGATTTCCACAAATATTCTTCTAACTAAAACAAAGACGTCTTCCAAACTGACATTTCTATAGCAATTTTGGTTTTTCGTGACTCACTGACTTCAGACAACAGGAGGTGAACTGGGCAGATCATGCATAAAACCTGTGTCATTCTTGTGGCATCGTAGATTTCCGAGAGACAACATGAGGTCATCTGTTCACCCCTCCTGCTTGGTCCAGCCATTCCTAAATCATCCCGGAGAAAGAGGACTTCGGATTTCAGCATTTACAAAGTAATTTTATGCTCTGGTCGGTAGTTCAGTGGTTCGAGCGTCGGTCTGAGGACCAATGAGTCGCAGGTTTGATTCTGGTCAAGGGTACGTATCTTGGTTGTGGTTGGCCCTCGTCGGGGTCATGCGGGAGGCAACCAGTCGGTGTGTCTCTCTCATGTCGATGTTTCTCTCTCTCTCTCCCCCTCTATCTGAAGACAAATGGAAAAAAATGCCCTTGGGTGAGGATTAAAAAATAAATAAATAAAAATAATTTTATTCCCTTACCACACACACACACACACACACACACACACACACACAGGACCAGTAGAATAATTCCAGGATTCAATAGCTCTCACGAAAATTGAGACCAGGCAAAAATGATTTCTTTAGTAGAAACTCCTATTTTCTTGGAATTTTGGAGCCGATGTGCCTTTTTTTTTTAATCCTCACGCAAGGACATTTTTGCATTCATCTTCAGATAGAGCAGGAGGAAGAGAGGGAAAGAGACAGAGAGAGAAACAGTGAGACACATTGAGTGGCTGTCACCCACACAACCCCAACCGGGGCCGGGGACAAATTGCAACTGGGACACGTGTCCCCAGTGGGAACCGAACCCGGGACTCTTCGGTCCGTGGGCCGATGCTCTAACCGCTGAGCCAAACTGGCCAGGGTGAGCCGGTGGGCCTTTATATGTTACTCTGAGTATATATCATAAGCATTACTTGGGATATTTGTTCAAAATGCACATTCCTAGCACCCTTTCAGGGTGCTTGTGATACCGTGGATCAGGAGCAGGGTGCTAGAGTTCTTACTGGACAGTTTTGGGAAATACTGTATCTAGTCCTGGGGGATCCAAATGAGGCTGGCAAAATTAAATTGCTTGGCTGCTGGAAGAACTCAGAGCTCCTCGTCTTGCAAAGACTCTTGGGTCACTTCGTGTTTCTATTAATGAAGATGGGGAAGGACTAGCTGTTCCTCTTTGGGTGATTGAATCGCTGTGCATGTATCGCTCAGTGCCGTCAGCACCTCCCTAGTTAATGGTCTCCCTTGATGCTAATCCTAATGGAAATAATAGCAACAGCAATAATAATAACCATTATCATGCATTAACGATTTCTGGATCCGTTTAGGTTCTTAGAAAACAATGTTTCATAAAGCCAAAAGCCAGGAAGTCATTGATTTATCTTCAGATTTTCCATTGCTTGTACATTGACCCTGGTACTCACAGTAAATGCCCTTTATTGAGAACTTGCTAGGAACACAGGCCTACGCTTAAAGGTCATAATAGACGTCATCGCATCAAATCCCCAAAACCCAAACAGCTGACTCTCCCTGGCCAACTTACTATATCAGCACCATTTTACTGAATCTAAACAGCCCCAGCCGATGACGTCCCCTGACATGCCCTTTCTTTTGTTGGGATCTCTTTATTATCTACTGCTTGCTGATCTAGTCCCAGATATCCCAAGCCTTACACACCGGACAGGGATCTGTCCGGATTACACATTTGGATTTAAGCTTAAGCCACCAAACATCACTCCTGAAATAGGATAACGGCAAAGTCAAGGCAGAAAAAGTCACAATTCCGAAAACCAGCCAGGCGTCCAAGAGTAACGGTTTTGTATGGAAAATTCCATCTGCTTTTTGTTCCCTCCAGCCAGGCGACTACGCCACTCACAAGGGTTGCTTCAGACGGTGACAAGAAGTGCTCTCATCAAGCTCCGGTGGCAAGGAGAGCATCCAGGATACGCCTCCGAGAGGGGATGGCAAGAAAAGCTAGCTTTGCTGAAGCCTCCGGAATCAATTTCTGCTTAAACCCAAACCATGAATTTGAAACTGGGGATATTAAAAAAATTAAAGCCAGAAGACTCGTGTTTGGGTATAACCGGCACTGTATATCTTTCCCTAATTATTTGAAAATTAGCTTTGTTGACTAAGCCACATCTAAAAACTAGCATAATAAAGTTCCTAGGGGGGGAAAAATTGATGGACTCTGGGAATACAAAGAAAATAGGAGCGGATTCCACCAGAAATAAGTAGCTGTCTTGCTCAGGAGCAGCCCACATGGGACGATGAAACTTTAGGGAAGGAGAAAGGGCTTTGGAGTGAGACACCCAGTTTCCAGTCCTGTCCCTTCTACACACAGCGATGGCTTCGGGGCTCAGCCTCCCTGCCTGCGTCATCGATGCACTAATTCGCTAGGCCATGTTCCTGTCGCAGTGCTTGGCCTAGGAAGCATGCTCTTTTTACACTTCTCTCTCACAAGAGAGGCATTTACACAAGGGACGTTCTCAGCCGTTCGTGGGACTGTTCTGAGAGAATGACCAAGGGGCATTCCTCCAGAAAACCCTGCTGGTTATTTGCTTCAGAGCAGAAACCGCTTCCCCACACAGCGGAAGAGAGGCCGGGCAGGAGAAGGCAATTCAAGAAACAAGGAGGTACCCGCAGGCCTGGCTCTCATGCTGGGCCCCAGACTAGCTGGGCCCCCCGGGGAAGACGATGACGTGCACTGTGTGCTTAGGGCAGAGTCTGGACACGGGACCGGCGCGCGGTGGTTCGTGACAAATGGGGCCCGGAGCCCTTGCAGGCATCGTGGGCGTGTTCCCCCTCCACCTGCACAGCAGAGATCATGAGTTTTCCATTACAGTCAGACCCTCTTTAAGACAAAACTCTCTAACATTCGAGAGGCTGAGTCAGCACATCCCCCGAAGTCAGAGAGTCTATGGGGTGTTCCGTGAAGCCACATCAATCTCTCTGACTTCCTTTAGATGAATGGAGATAAAAGACCATCTCTCTCAGAAAGAACCATTCCAATTGGGAATAATTCCAAAGGACAGCAGAAAATAGTATGCACTGAGCATCTGTCATGTGCCAGGATCTTACCTTTTCAATGTTCATTCTCTTAATAGCTTTACAAATTGGGCCTTGATATTTCCATTTAAAGATAAAGCACTATGCCCAAAGAGAACAGGTTACATGTCCCCCATTTCATAGCGAGTACGTAACAGAGACAGAACTGGAGCTCTGTTTGGTCTTTAAAACTCCTGATGTTTCATTGGATTTCATGGGCCCAAAGACTGGGGAAGTCAGTTAGAAGTGGGCATTTCAAAGTTGTCTTTCACGTTCTCTGCTTTTCCGTTTTGCCCCAGTGTTGACAGGAACCTCACACAGTTCTGAGTTTTGCCCACAGATATTTAGCGTCCACCTGTTCTGTTTCCATCCACGTGGGTGAACAGAAACTCAGTTCTCACACTAACCAGCCAGCGTTAGTACAGAGCTCGTAAGGTGAGGGCGAAGTCCTCCACAAGACTCTTTAGAGACCAGCGGCCAGCCACGAGTCCCCAGAGTATGGGGGTCCCCAGGCCACCCATACTCTGACAGACTGGCTACAGAAAAGGGGTTCTCACAACACCCTCAGGTTTGATCGTTTGTTACAGTGATTCTTCGAATTCGGCAAAGTGCTATACTTAGGATTCCTGTTTATTCTAAAGGGGACTCCCAGGGGCAAGTGCTGGGAGGGTCCTGGACATGGAGCTCACACACCCTTTCCACGTGGAGTCAGAAGCATCGCCTTCCCAGCACCTAATAATGTGTTAACCAACCAGGAAGCCACTGTTCAGAGCTTCTATTGGGTTTCAAGGAGTGTGCTTGGTTGACCTCAATTTCCAGTCCTCTTCCATGCCCCAGGAGCTAATAGCTCAAACTCCCAACACTAGGCAACATGGTTGGTCTTTCCTGTGACCAACCCTCATGCTACCATGCGTCATTCCATTAGCACAAATCTTTTTTTGCTAATGGATGCCTACATTGTATTTCATAGGGCAGAGATGTGAGGTACTCAGTATGTAGATGATTATACACAGAAAATCGAATCTGCAGTTTAAATAGGCACTTTTCACTTTTACTACACATTTCTCCAAATTCTTCCCTTTTAAGGCACTACATTAACTTTCTATTACTGCTGAAACAAATGAGCATAAACAGTGGTTTAAACTATATAAATTAATTTTCATAATTCTGGAGGACAGACATCCAAAATGAGTCTCACTGGGCTAAAATCAAGGTGTTGGGAAGGGCTGTGTTCATTCTGGATGCTGTGGGGTAGAACTTATTTCCTTGTCTTTTCCACCTGCATCTCTTAAGTTCATTCTCCACTTTCACAGCCAACAACATTGGGCCAACTGCTTTTCAAGCTGCCGTATTTCTGTTTCTCCTTCTTCAGCCTCCTTCTTCTGCTGTTAAGGACCCATTTATGACCTTGGGTCCACCTGGATAATCCAAGCTAAATCCCCATTTTAATATCACCTGACTAGCAACCTTAATTCCATCTGAACACCTGCTTCCCTCTGGTCATATAAAGCAACATATTCTGAGGTCCCAGAAAATAGGATATGGATCTCTTTGGCATGAAGTTGGCATTATTCTATCTCATGTCAAGTTCAGGTAACATATTACCTATAAAGCGTTCCCTGATTACTACCACCTGTAGTGTTTTCTTTGCTCAAATCTAGTCGTTTTCTATCTGTCTGCACACCGGATTCACCTATGGCACTCTAAAAAGTATTAATTTCAGGGTCCCATTCTTGAGCCAATAACTTTTTCAAAAGCTCTCCCATTGATTCTGGTATGCAGCCAAGATCGAGAACCAAGGCTCCAGTACGTTTCTGTGTTTTCATCTTATCTGTTCATGTAGAGAGGAAGAGTCATAGGATGATCAAAAGGAAGACTGTATTCTAACTGCTTGCATTCAAATCTCTTGCCTCTACTTCTAACTAGCGGTCAGATCTTGAGTTACTTAAGCAATCACTTGGTGCCTCTGTGTCTTCGTTGGTAAACTGGGAAGAATAACAATGCCTCACAGAGTTCTTGAGAAGACTACATGATGTAATGTATGGAAAGTGTTTAGTGCAGCTCATGGCTCAGAGCACACTCCCAAACAATACCAGCTCTAAGAGTGTTGCATCGTCATTCCCCATGTCTTTGAAACTCACCTAGAAGCTTTGCCCAACCCCTCTTTCTGTGGTCCTCAAAAAGTGCTTGCTATTTGATTGGTGGATAATAAGCAACCGTGGCCAAACCATGTGATTGCAGCTCTTTGAGCCGTAACTCTTTTTATCATTTTATTTTTAGAAGAGTTTGCTCATATCTTTGTTTTTCCAAGTATAACCTGGGCGCACATTAAAATCATTTTGGAAACTTTTTACAATTACCAGTGCCAGAGGCTGCCCCCAGAGATATTAATGCAGTGGCGGCCCAAGCATCAGTTTCCTGTAGCTCTCCAGGGAACAACAATACACAGCAAGGGATGAGAATCTGAAATCTGGACCACATGCCACAACTGTGGCATTGGACTACTTCTAATGAAGCTAATGACTTATGGTTGGGGAGGCCATGGCGGGTCTATTTAAGAGAGTCTAGAAAAGGGAAAGTAAGAAAAAAGAAGGAGGGGGAAGAAGGAGAAACCAGAAACAGAGAAAAATAGTCACATACACTTAAAATGTATCTCTTGACCTCTTCTTGGGTCTCACTCTCTGTAAGACTATGCTCTTTCACCCCCAGTAGGCCTTTAAGGAAACACAGGTATCCTTGCACGTAATCTGACTGGAGAGTGGAGATTCTGCACCCTTCCCAGAGTACCTGTTCCAAATACCTTTAAGCAAACCTGAATCCAGAGCAGCACAGATTTGTTCTGCGGCAACTCGGGTAGGTAGTATCGGAAGAGATATAAAAAAAGACTAAACCAAAAGTTGGGGCAATTCCTTAAACAACTCTAGAGAGGAAACTCCTTGCTCACCCTGAATAGTGCACAGGTTATTATGGGGGCTGCAAGGAACATGAGTCAGAGGAGACAATTACTCAAGAATGTTGCCCAATCTCCTGGCATCCGGTGGTGGAGACAGGCTCTAAGTAACCTCCAGGCGACTCCCAGGCATCAAACGCCAGCCAGGTGACAGCATTGGGCAAGTGGTCATAGCACAGAGAACTTTCCCATCTGTTGCAAAAGGATCTATGGCAAAAATCATTATAACTTGAATCTATGTATCTTGTTTAATTTATATAGTCCTTTCCCACTTATGATCTTATTTGGTTTCTTTTCAGGGGAAAAATCTTTTTAAGGTACATGGGTCTGATATTATCCCCATTCTTGAGATGAAGAGTCAGGTCTTAGGCAGTGAGTGACTCAGTGACAGAGAAAACGGCTTCTATCGAATCCATGTTCTGGATCACTCCTTCCTTAACAAAAGTAGAATTAACCATAGCATAGATGATTACAAAATAAGCTATAAATAATTAAAAACAACAAATTCTCTTGCCCTGGCCAGCGTGGCTCAGTTGTTTGGGCATCACCCCGTGCACCAAGAGGTTGCTGGTTCGATTCCTGGTCAGGGCACATGCTCAGGTCGCAGGCTCCATCCCTGGTAGGGAGTGTGCTGGAGGCGGCCAATCTGTTATGCTCTCAGATCGTCGTTTCTCTCTTTTCCCTTCCGTCTCTCTCTAAAAAAAAATCTAATAAACCATTAAAAACATTATACTTGGCTTTTAAAAACAATAAATTCTCAAGGTGATGAAAATCAGCATCCATAGGGTACCAGTAAGACTTCATCTAAAAATATTTCCAGGAAAAGAAGGCTTAGTGAGGTATTTTTGAATCATGGAAAGTTCCACTGGGAAATAGAAATTTAATATAAGCAGTAGTTTCTATAAGAAAAGCAATATGTATATACATACACACACATATTAATATATATATATGTATATGTACACACACACACACATACATACACACACATATGTATAAACATACCACTGCACATATACTACTTCTGGAATGAAAATGAAATCTCATTTGCCAGACCTTATTGTGATAAAAGTCACTTTATTAATGCTAACTACTGACTATTAAATATCTGAACAGAAGAACAATGTCACATTCTTGATGTGCAGTAACGATCTAACCCTAAGGCGGCCCTACAGCACAGGTGACTATTACGAGCAGTGCCCGCCATGTACAAGGGCACTGAGGCGGGCAGCCAGCGGCCCGCAGCTGGCGAGGGCAGAGCCATGATTCAGACCCAGGCCTCTGCCACTGAGCTCATGCTTTTTCCGCTGCTCTGCACCATCTCCCAAAGCCCATAATTAAGCACAATAATACACTCTTCACAAATGAAAAGATCTCATGCAGAAAGTGACGAGACGACTTTTGGTTGATGGGCTTCCAAATATGCGGCGGATCCTTTTTCTGGAAACCGCATCTGGCACAAGGGGCCTGAAGTCCAGACAGTGGCAGTGACGGGACTCAAGGTCTCCGTGGACGTCGGCCTTGAGACGGAAATAGCTCCAAGCCTCCCATCCTGCGTCTCCCGCCACCCCCTCAGCGGAGCTCAGACTGCCCACAGGACGTGCAAGTGGGTGAAGTGACAACGCTTGTGGGGTTTGAAACAAGGTACATTGTGATCTCCGTCTCCATCCCAGAAACTATTTCCGCCGCTCTCGCTGCGCTGGGCTCTGTGGGACGTCATGCTTGTTTGTTTTACTTTCAGCTTTAGAAAGGAGACTTAGCAGCTGTCCCGGACTTTTATGAAATTGCCCATCACCACTTAGAGCAGCCCCGAGGACTGCTGACGGAATGACCCCGGGAGGTGGCGCAGATTTTAAGTGGAATCTGCTTTTTTGTTACTGTTGTTGTTTTCACCCTCATTCCCACCCACCTTGTTTCAGACGGAGAGCATCTTCCTTAACTCCAAGTCAGTCACCCGTGTGCCCAGGTTCTCATCGTGCCCAATGGCTTCCCCCTGCGAGCCCTAGTGATTCTGCAGCTGAGGTCTCTCCACACGTGGCCATCTGCCCGCCGTCTTCCTTGGCCTTATGGCTCTTGTCTTCCTTGAGATCTTATGCTTTTCCTACCAGGGTTAATTTCCATCAAAAGGACGCTATAAACAGTAGTGACGGGGGTATTGGAATTAAAGTCCAAAGAACTCAGTCTGAGTTTTCTGTTCTCTTCTCCCACTTGTGACTACAGACTGGTCACCTTGCTGTCAGAACCTCCTTTTCTCATATATCAAGTGCAGATCATATAATACTTGTTCTACTTACCTCACGAACCTATAGGAAGGACCAGGAAAAAAAAAATGGTGGAGGAAAAGGAGCTTGGGAACGTGCAAGGTAAATGTTAGTTTATTCCCCTTATGATAAACACTGCTGTCACAAGGTTTCTTTCAAGGTGGGGGAGGGGTGCAAAACTGGAAGCGAATCATTAGGGGCTGCAGTGTGATGGAGCTGTGTGCGGAGTGTCATGGGGGCCTGGAGGAGGAGCCTGGCTGATGACTGGGGATATGGGGTGCCAGCCGGGTTCTAGAAAGAACCCACAGAGGACGTCAGATTTCAGCTGGACCGTGAAGGTTGGATGGATGTGCCTCTCTGAGAAACCAAAGGAGAAAAGGGCATCTCCGGAGGGAAGACCAGCGCATACAAAGAGCCTCTTAGGCTAATAAAATTTTTGTCTGCAGAATTTTTCTTGGGTTGAGGGGCAATGGCTTTCATAAGGATGTGAAATAATAAAGAAGCATATACTGGAAAGAATATTTTCGAGGCAGGGGAGCAAGGAGAACAAGAGAAACATGGATTGCTGTTGCTATCATCAGAGGTTATCACTCATGCGGACCTGAGCAGAGACCGAGCATGAATTGAGCCTAGCGTTCTCAAAGGAAAGAGGGTCCATCCCGGGGCAAGACTGGGAAGGGGACAGAGACCGGGGCCTCCATTCCAAGATAAGGTGGCACCCCTGAGCCAGGTAAAGGTTCTTTGAAGGGAGTGGAGCTTCCTACCATCAATAACCCGAAGAAGAAGTTGGTGCTGGGAAAGGAAACGGAGCCCAGGATGACAAAACGTGTCTCTGAGCCTGCATGCCGAGGAGTCCAGGTAAGTTCAAGGTCATTTTTTTGACACGTGGGAAAATGTCTTCTAACATGAAAGGCAGTCCTGTAGGCATTTATTTAGGCAGGTCCCTGCAAGGGATCCCAGAGACCTCCTTGGACTTATTATTTCTGAGAGTCTCCATATAAATAGTAGTTTTCAGTCCCTTCTCTTATCCCAGAGCCATCAGCCTGTCATGGAAATCTTATTAACTGACTGGTCCCGGATGTGCAGCAGGAAATGAAGATGTAACCAGCCCAGGCAAGGACCATCGCGACCAAGAGCGACCGAGAGAGAATAGCGGTTAACACGATGGAGCATGTCTCCTGCCAGTAATGAAGTGTTAGGAGCTTAGTGGATTATCTTATTTTCTCAGCAGTTTTGAGAATACAGAACTCCGATTAACCTCATTTTACAGGTAGAGTGTCTGAGGTTTAGAGTAGCTAAATAACTTGCCCAATTCACACAGCTGACAGGCATCATTCAGTCTCCATAGAAAATTCTCTTAGCTGCTACCCTGAACCACCTCCCAGCTTATGCTCACAGGGGGTAGCAGCTCTGGTCCAGGCAAGCAGCGGGCACACCATACACGGAGTGGATGCCAAGCACAGTGTCCTCAGAGAGTGCCCTGGAGAGCTGTCTGAGATGGAGAAGCCACTGTGGGTCCATTGCTGAATGACGGGAGAAATGCAAGGCCCAAACCCATGTGGATATCGAGGGTGACGAGAGATGTGACCCGGGGCTCCCCTGAGAGCTACGAGAGGACCCAGGGCCCCTGAAAATGAAGACCAAGCTCCTGCTCGTAGTAATGAGTGAGAACTGAGCCTGACCCAGTGATTTTCAGCCTTTTTCATCTCATGGCACATAAACGAATTACTGAGATTCTGTGGCACACCAACAGACACATTTTTTGCTGATCTGACACTAAAAACAAAAGGCGTAATTTTGATTCATTCACACTGGATGGTGACTGTTGTGTTGGCCGTTGACATTTTCTATTTGACAGTCTAAGGGAAAAGAGGTCCGTGCCCCTGACTAAATAGTCCGGGTTTGCACATTTTAAAAATTCTCACACCACACCGGTTGAAAACCACTGGTCTCGGCCACGTGGCTGTCTGCACGCGTACACACTGGTGAGGTCCTAAGGACACCCAGGCCGCTGTCCTATGACAACGAGTGTGTGAAAGGGAAGAGAGAAAAGAGGAAAATATCAAGAGTTCACAGACTGGCCCATCATCAAACTTCAAACCTGAAAATTCCCGAGAAGAGACCATGTTGTCTCTAACCCTAAACAAATTGCACACGGACAGCATGAGCATTCCAGAGCCTCTGACCTTCAGCGCTGTTCCTGGATCAGCTCCACCGTTACTCGTGGATTTTCTGGTGGAATCCACACTGGGAAGCACACGGAGGAGCTGGCAGCAGCGTCAGAAACTCCCTGAAGGCAAATAACCTCACTGTCTACCCAAGGGGCCTCAAAGACATGCTACTGCCTTTAACACCAACCCCAAAGGAGCTGTGTCGAGTCCTAGCCAAGGAACTCACTTTCTCATGGTGAAGCCTCTCCATCTCCATAATCGCTGTGGAAAGCCCCCCAGTTCACAGCTGATCTCACCACCAGAACTTTCCCAAATAAGGCTCCTGAACTTGATCCTCGCCACTCAAAATGGGCAAATCTATACCCCCAACAGCAGCATCTGGAAGCTTGTTGGAAAGGCAGAATCTCGGCCTCACCCAAGACACGATGAACTGGAATTTCCATTGAACAAGCTTTTCAGGCGATCTGTGTGCATGTGAAAACGAAGAAGCGCAGCCTAAGAGTGTCTGAACTCTCTAAATACAGGGCACCACAGAGAACATAGTGGCCACATTACAGCATGAACTCGAGCAGGGGTTTGTGCCTCTCAGTTGTTTAATGAATCCATTACTGACTGACCTCTCAATGTATGTCCTTTACTCTGCTAAGTGCTATTGGTGATTTTTAAAAAGTGAAGATATGATCCCTGTTAAGAGCTTGCTTACAGTTCTGTTGGAGGAAGGACATATGCACAGGCTCAGTCACCTTTCAGGCTCAGTCACCACCGCGCTGCATGGAATACCCGGTGTTCCCCAGTGCCGGCTGATGAAGCTAGGCTCCAGCAGAGCACACTCCGGACATTTTGGCACATGCCTTCCTCCCATCTTATCCACAGCCACCTTCTCTCCCACAATGCTTTGCTCCAGCCACACTGAACTTGAAGGTCCTTGGATGTGCTCAGTCCACTGTCATCTCCACGCTGTGCACTTGCAGAATGACTCTCCCCTTTCTGCCCTTCTCCCTTTGGGTGATAAGCCCATTTAATTCTTTTGACTTCCCTCAGGATCATCTTTCTCAGCAATCTTTTCTGTGGCTTTAAATTTGAGAGAAGTGCTGTACCTTTAGTGAATTTCCATGCAAATTCTGTTTATAACTGTCTCCTAGGTCCAAGATACCCAGTAAATATTTGGTTGAAAGAACAAAAAATGACATTTAAAACAGTTAGAAACCAGTGATACAATGGATGAGTGTCACCGTCTCCACCTCAGACATACCTACGAGCCCTGTCCCAGGACACAAGGGCCCCAAACCTTCCCTCTCAGACTTCTTTCACAGATCATCCGGCCTGCTGACTAAGCCCCATGCCATTTGGAGGCTCAATCCTATGCTTGGGGTGTCCTTCCTCATCCCGTTCACTTGAGAGACTCCTTACTTCTCATCTCAAATACAATATCCACTGAAAATCTTCTTTCCCTTCCTAAGAGTGAGTTAGACCTGCCCATCACCGTGTTCCAACGCCCCTTTTACCAAACTTCATCAAAGATCTTATCTGGGTGATGGTGAATCTTTGCGTGCCAGTGTCTGCCACCTGACTATATGTATTCCTAGAACAGAGACTTGTCTTCTAAGGCAGGAATAGGACTGGCTGGGTTTTACTCATGTCTCTCTTCTCAGTGTTCTGCAAATGCCTGGCACAGAATAGACCAGCGCTTCCTAACCTCTGTTAATTAACCATTAGGACCAACCATATGTTACTTAAAAATCCATATGCCTAAGCTTTATTCCAAAACATCCTGTTTCCCTATGTCTAGGATAGAGGCCAGGTACTTGTAGTTTACAAATGCTCCCCAGATAATTCTGATGTCCAACCAAGACTGAGAGACACTGCAGTCGGCCCTTAGTAAAGTGTGTTTGTGAAGGGATTATCCATCCTCTATACCTGGGCATGAGCCATTGCTTTCCGAGATAAATCATGGGGACCTTTTGACCTACTGTGCTGGATTGGGTTGCCAGGGTCCTTTTTGGCTGGATACACCTGATACCTATCCACGTCCTAGCATCACTGCACTGTTAGGAAGCAGTATGTGCACTTCGGGACCGACGATGTGTGGCCATCTCTGTATGTAATAGTATAACAGGAGGCAGAAAAGAGGCCGATGGATGATATTGGGGTAGAATAATGGCCGGGATCCTTCAGGCAGACTTAGTCTTCCCTCTCCTGGTGTTCCCAAGATATCACGCTCATAACCACAAATTTACCCCCTAACTTCCTTGGAGTGAGCATATCTGTGCTCCAGCTAGACTCTCGAAGGCAGAACTTTGCTGTAGTCATGAATCCTGTCCTAGTGTCTGCCACACAGTAGGTGTTCAATAAATGTTTAATAACTGCCGGACTCCATTCAGACTGACTGTCTGAGTGAATAAAGAAGTGAATGAGCCCTGGCTGGTTTGGCTTAGCGGTTGGAGCGTCGGCCTGCGGTACAGAGAGACCCGGGTTCGGTTCCCGCTAAGGGCACGTACCTCGGTTGCAGTTTGTCCCCGGCCCTGGTTGGTCGTGCGGGTGGCAGCCACTCGATGTGTCCCTTCACATCGATGTTTCTCTCTCTCTCTCTTCCTCTCTCTCCCTCCCGCTCTATCTGAACAAAAGATGGAAAAATGTCCTCGGGTGAGGATAAAAAAAAAAGAAGTGAATGAGAGGAATTGAGACAAGTGGAAAAGAGGAAGAAAGATATTCCTACAGGGGTAGAGATTAGGAATCAAGGTGTTCACAGGTCTAGAGAAGAGAATGAGCTTGGTACATGCACAAGACAAGGTAACAGAATTTGTGATGATATCTGGTCGGGTTGGGAGGAAGTTGGAGGCCCCTGTGGTCTGTTCTCTTCGGATTTCTATCAGTGGGCTGCCAGGCTGTGCAGGAGGAAGCTCTCCTGGGAAACCAGGTGGAGTAAATCCTACCTCTGCCATACAGTTATTATGTTACTATCAATAAGGGGAAGAAAGAAGAGACAGGGAATATTCATTTAGTATCTACTGTGTGCATGATACTTTGTATATGCTCTCTCCCAGAATCACAACAATCACCTCTTGTGCTATTACTGACACTTTTCCGGGGATGGAAATTAAAATAAGAGGGTTTAAGTGACTTCTGGCCACGGGTACTTTTCCCTGCATGCCTTGCTTTCAATCAATTCAATGACATGGGCCTCAGTTTCTATACTTGAAAACAAATGGGTCATGCCAGATTATGTTTTAAGCCTTTTTAATTCTAAAGTCAATGCATTTATCTTTGTAGGGGAGTTGCTCACCCTACACGTATAAGTTCTTTTGAACTCTATTAATACAGTACTATGCACTGTTCAATAATTGCTTACTGAATATCAGAATTGAGTTTAATCTCCTGGGCAGGTCTGGTGAATAAAGACAATGTACCATGTTGCTTTAGTTAAAAAGCTTTGTTCACAGTTTCTGAACAAACCTGGTATATTTCTGTTTTCAAAAGTGAAGAACACTTATCAAAGTTCTACTCTGTGTTCAATCTTCCTCCTCCATGCAGGCCTCTTGGGCTGCCAATGAACCAGTCACTGTGGTGAGAAGAATGGAATTATTCCAGTTGATTTAGAGGGAAGAATAAAAGAAATGATGAGAAGAGAGACAACCTCATTGCCCAATATATTTCCTCATGGGGATTGAAAGAAAGAACTGTCCAAAACTGCTTTTCCCTAGAATCTCTAGGATTCGAATGGCCGCATTATTGCCTTAGAAAGAAAACGACTAAATCTACCTCCCCTCAAGCTTTATGGTGGTTCGTTGACTTTTCATCACCAGCCTCTGCTCTGCTGTCACATAGCATTAAATCTGCACACACTCAGCCCCAACAAGGACGATGTCCCTCTGCCTGGGACAGTAGCCGGAGAAGGCAGAAGGCTGACTTGACTCGTGCAATCTTTGCCTGAGGAAACTCTGAAGCAGGCCAGGTCACTGTCCACGCAAGCAGAGCCACCTGCCTTACATAAACACGTCTCCTTTTTCATGCATCTTTGTTCACTTTAGCAAAACAAAATGGAATTAGCACCATGTAGCCAAAGCCACAAATTAAAGTGCTTACTCCCATCTATGCACACAGAATGCTCTCCGGCCTTACCCCACAGGACTAAGGACTACCTTGTACCATCCGGGCACTGTGCTGTATGAATCGCGGTGAACTACTGCTCCTGGGGCTGTTAGAATGAATTTTTTGACCTTTGAAGTTTATCATTTACTGTTTGCTCACTTTTGTATCCCTGACACCTGGCACCGTAACAGAATGAGTCATTCAGCAAATATCTGTTGACTGAATCCAACAATCAATGGTTTCAGCTCTATTTTTTTTTCTTTCTTCCCTAATAGGACTCTGAAAATGTGTCATGAATATAATAAACACATTAACACTGGAAAATCTGAGTCCTCTGTGCTCTGCTAATGTTTTTGTAGTTCCACTTGCAATTTACGTGTTTTTCATGCCTCTCTCCTCCCCTGAACATGTGTTTTACATGCCTCTCTCCTCCCCTGAACATGTGTTTTTCATGCCTCTCTCCTCCACTGAACATGTGTTTTTTAAGGGAGGTCACTGTCTTACTCATCTTTGTATCATCAACATTTATTATTGTGTCTGGCACATAATCAGCTTAGTTGATGTTTATTACATGAGTGAGTAAATGTATTTTTGAAATGACCACTGTGCCGACACTGACTTCCTGCTCTCTCTTCATCCCCATCCTGGTTTGCTTTAGAATTTTTAGCTACTTCTCTGTTGTATGTAGATAGGCAGCTTGTGGGAACAAAATTCTGAAAAACCTTACATGTCCATCAATCAAAAAATCATGGTACATTTATACACGATAGGACACTATTTAGCCACAGCGAAGATACTCTTTGAAGGCGGATGCAGAACAACCTTTAAGGTATATTGTTTACTGAAAAAGCAAGATAAAGACCAGCTGACATGCTATCACTTCAGCATAAACTATCTCCAGGTGAACTCAGGATAATTTAATATTTTGATTATTTGGGCCATGGGAAAGTGTATAACCAAGGCATAGAATTGAGAAAAACATTTTCGCTGTTAATCGTTTTGTACATTTGAATGTTGAAGCAAGTAGTGTATTACCTGTTCAATATAAAAGCAAATAAAATAAACAATAAATTATTGTTTCAAATGGGTAAAGCTATGTGCATTGACATGTTCATCACTATAGCAGTCTGCAATTAATAGCGACCTACAGGCTCCACTTTAAGTAAATGGTTAATTAAGTCTGCTGGAAATGGCATCTTCTATGATGATATTAGAAATAAACATGGATTCACTACTTTCCTGTTACTGTGTAATAAATAACCATGAACTTAGCAGTTGAAAACATCATTTACTCCCTCATAATTCTGTAGATCAGGAGTCCCACTTGGGACAACTGTGTTCTCTGTGCAAGCTCTCACTAGGCTGAAATAAAGTCGTCGGCCGGGTGGAAATCTCATCTTAGATTCTGCTGCAGTGAAAAATGTGTATTATTAAAGAAATAAAATAACAATGACCCTTGAATGTATGCAAAGATATTCAGCCTTACTAGTAGGAGATATTATACCAAGGTACCCTTTTTATCTGTCAGACAGAAAAACTTTTAAAAATTTGGCAAGGCACTGGATTGTCAAAAGGTATATACAGATCGTTTCTCTCCTGCATTATTCAAGCTCACATTAACATGCTGCATACTGCAATGTATATAAACTATGATAACAGCCAGATAAAGCATGTGTATGTGAAATAGACTTAGAAGGGAGGGTCCAAAAATGCTAATAATCACATAAAAGTATTTTTTACTTTTCCTTATTTATGAGATTTTTAAGTAAGGCTATTATTTTCTTATATTATTAGAATTCTATGCAAAGAGGGAGAGCAGTCACTTTTCTATCTCTTTTGCCACAGGACAAAAAAATGGGTAGATGCGTTGCTGTGCCCGAGTCATTGCTACTGGCTGTCACTGCTGAGATGGACACAGGTCCCCCATCCCTGGTCCCTTATGCACTATCCTGTCCCGTCTCTTGTTGGACAGCTCCAGGCCTATCAGAACGGGACAGATAATAATACCTATTGTCTACCGAGTGCTCATTACTTGCTAGGTATATTTAATATGTAGATAATCCTCATAACAGTCCTATTGGATAAGTATTGTTTCACAGTCTCCCTGGGATTTTAATCCCAGCTCTGCTCTACACAAACTAAGATTTGGGGAGAATTCCACAACTCCTTCCTCAGTTTCCTCTCTTGCAAATGGAAGAAGAGTCATGCCTGAGACATGGCAGATATCACTGCTATCCTGCCTATCGCCCTGCAGCACTGAACCACACCCTGGCGTGTGCAGCCCCAGTTCCCGCTGCCAACACCTTGGACTTACTGCCTAAGGTCCCCCGTGACCAGGAAACCCCTATGTGGGGAAGGTTGGAAGTTCTGGGGGAATCAATGCCCCCTACCGTCCTCCATCAGCCCTCCATCAATGAGTAACTGGGAAATGCATGTTAATCCTTGAGCCGCTTCATCCTCGGGGCAAAACGACCAAGATGTGTGTTCTGTACAGTCTCCCAATGTTCCCCAACAGGACTCAGCTCCATTTACTCTCAGGAGCAGTTCCTTTGACAATATGCACTTTTTCAGTGAGAACATTTAATATGAAATGTCCCCTTTTAACAAATGTTCAAGTGTGTAAGACAGCCTTGTGAACCGTAGGCAGGGTGTTGTGTAACAGATCTCTAGAACTTACTCATCTTGTGTAACTGAAACTTTATACCCGTTAGACAACTCCGTGTTCCCCTCGGCTCAACCCTGGCAACCACAATTCGGTGCTTTGTTTCTCGGACCCTGGCTATTTTAGAAACCTCATGTAAGTAGAATCATAAAGTATTGATTGTGCTGTGACAGGCTTATTTCACTCAGTATAACTTCCTCTAGGTTCATCTATGTGGTCACATGTCACAGAATGTTCTTATTTTGTAAGGCTTCATAGTGTTTTATTTTATAAATGTACTACATATTCTTTATCCATTCACTTGTTAATGGGCGTTTAGGTTGTTTTCACACATTAACAACTGTGACTAGTGCTTCAATGAACAAGGGAGTGCAAATCTCTCTTCAAGGTCTTGGTTTCAATTCTTTTGAATAAATAATCAGAAGTAGAATTGTTGCATCTTATTGTAGTTCGTTCTTTCTCTCTTTCTCTCTCTCTCTCTCTTTTCTTTCTTCTTTCTTTCTTTCTTTCTTTCTTTTTTTCTTTCTTTCTTTCTCTCTCTCTTTCTTTCTCTCTTTCTTTCTCTCTTTCTTTCTCTCTTTCCTCACCTGAGGATGTTTTTCCATTTTTTGTTCAGATAGAGTGGGAGGGAGAGAGAGGAAGAGAGAGAGAGAGAAAGAGAGAAAGATTGACATGAAAGAGACACATCGAGTGGCTGCCACCTGCATGACCAACCAGGGCCAGGGACAAACGGCAACCGAGGTACTTGCCCTTAGCGGGAACCGAATCCGGCTCTCTCTGGACCGCAGGCCGGCGCTCTAACCGCTGAGCCAAACCGGCCAGGGCTGTAGTTCTATTTTTAAATGTTTGAGGAACCTCCATACTGTTTTCTGTAGTGACTGTACCAATTTACATTCCCACCAACTGTGTGTTAAGGTTCCCTTTTCTCCTCATTCTCAACAACACTTGTTATATCTTGTCCTTTTTGATAACAGCCATTCTAACAGGAGTGTGGTAGTAGCTTCTTGTGCCCTGGAAAGTTTTCTGACGCTGTGGCTGAACTGATGTATTAGTAGTGGGATGGAGAGTCCTGGGCTCTCTAGTCTGTCAACTCACTAATGTCACTCTGATAACATCTTTTTTATTGTTTTTCCCTTGAATGTTTGTCTCAGAGATTCTGGGAATAGTAATTTGGAATTTATTTGTGCAGTTTCTCAATAAAAGACTTTGTCTTTTATTTAAAAAAAAAGATTTATTGTGATGAATAAAGTTGATGATGAATATAAAGTACTCAGTACAGCATAGACCTCAACAGAGGTTACCAATTTTACTCTTAATATTTTCATTCCTTTTTGATTCTTTGATGTACTCTTGGAATCTTAACAGGAGGTTTCTCTCACAAAATTAGCTTTCACTTAAGCAAAAATGTTTCGAGAATGTAAGATGGCTCTAAACTTTATGGGCAACAGTAAAAGGACAAGAAGAA
This sequence comes from Molossus molossus, assembly GCF_014108415.1. Taxonomy (NCBI): domain Eukaryota; kingdom Metazoa; phylum Chordata; class Mammalia; order Chiroptera; family Molossidae; genus Molossus; species Molossus molossus. The sequence goes on along the minus strand of NW_023425351.1, from coordinate 59,464,540 downwards.
AATCAAAGTTACCCATGGCTATTTGAACTGCATCACTGCATAAAATTGGGAGATTCAATTCAATGTTGGATATTGACATATTTAGTTCAACATATATGCATTGAACATACGCTTTTGCATACAGTAGGGGCTTAATACCTATTTGGGGAAAAAAGCAAATAGAATTAGATTGGAATGTGCAGATTTCAATTATCCTTGCTGGAATTGTTCCTACCTTCATTTTTACCAAGAGCCATTCCGCCTCTGCTTACAAATGTAATAAAAAAAACAGTTTGTTCCTTAGAGTAGAAATAAAATTGACTATAAAAAATCAGAGTCCATGCTATTATTACTCACTCCTAACAGAATTGTGCTTTTATAAATTGCAAAGGGCTGCCTTCTCTGTAATTTGAAGGGATGTTTCGGGCCACCAAATGGAAAATAAAACCATATTCAACAGCAGCCAAGGAGTTAAGAAGCTGGTATAAAACTGTGCCTCCCTCATTACTTGCAATGCATGGTTGGGATCATTTGAAGTAATGCCTGGAAATCTTCTACTAAAACAATCACAAGGTGGGTTGGGAATTTATGCCTTTTGACCAAGTCCACAACCCACATCTGCCACCGTGAATTTTAATTGAATATTATTCTAGAAAAGAGTTCCTTTCCTAATATGAAGTCAGACAAAAAGCAATTTCACACTGCATTATTCATCATCCCAGCATAAATGAAAATAGAATAGACTTAGGACAGGAAACGTCTCTTCAGCAGGGAGACGGCTTCTACACCACCAGACTATCAACCCCGAGGTTTGGGCCCAAATATTACAAAAATAGATGTGATAAATGAGTAAAATTTTTATTTCCAAATCACTTTAGCCATAGTGCAAATAAGGCAATGTTTTTTCTTCGTGCCATTTATGGTTTCAAAGCAGTGTTTTTATTTTTATAAGATTAGGGTAATACTAATCAAGCCATTCAGGGTATACAGATAGATAATTTTAACTCAAGATTTGTTTTTCTTTATTGATTTTAGAGAGAGAAAGGGAGAGGGAGGGAGAGAGAGAAACATCAATGAGAGAGAACATCCACTGGCCGCCTCTTGCATGCCCCACACTGGGGATTTGGCCCACAACCTGGGCATGTGCCCTGACCCGGAATCAATCTGGAGACCTCTTGGTTCATGGGTCGATGCTCAACCACTGAGCCATACCTCAAGTTTCAATTAGTTCCATTATACAATATATGGTTTGTGATCTACCCCTGGCTTTGCCTTTAATTTCTACATGTATTTCCATGAAAAGTGTAGAGGTGTAACTGACCCTGAGTCAAGAAGGAAAGTATTCAAATACGTGCGATTTCTTTCTTCTTTGAATTTATCAGAGAAATTCTTTTGCCAATTAAGATAGGAAGCCATTTATACTTCTAAGAATGTATGAGAAAAGGCAGGGAGGGTTGACAGTTATTGAGCATCTGTTATATGCCAACCATTTCTTGACATATATTCTCTCATTGAATGATCAGTTCTACAAGTAACTATTGTTGTTCCCAATGTGATAAATGAGAAGAAAAAAAATGGAGAAGCCATGGAAGGGAAGTAAAGCCAAACATTTGTTGAGCAAGTGAATGAATACTAATGTGAGGTGTACTTCAGATGTATAAATTCATTTACAATGTCCATATCCTTCTGCATGTTACAGTTAAAGAAACTTGGGCTCAGAGATGTTAAATGATTTGCACAGTATCATACACCTAGTAAGCAGTTGAGTTGAATGAGAAACCGAGTGTATCTGATTCCTTGTATTTTTCCCAATCACGTCCTAGTATTTCAGCGTAAAACCCTTTAAATACAGCCTCTACCAGGGGCACTGAAGAAGCTAGATGGCTTTCTGCCAGATTAAGAGGAAACAGTTGCCATTTATAAAACTGCTGTGTTCTCCAGCAGGAGAAGACATCTGGGAGCATTTTCAGAATGAAATTCATCCCTATGTAAATAAATATATTAATAAGAGTAAATATTAGAGCCATCGTCCTTGGCTCAACTGTGTGTTCTAATGCAAGCCCCATCACCAGATCTACTCTATTATTCTTTCTTTCTTTTACTAAAATTGTTGAATGTTTCTTGTGCCATTATAATTTATTTTTAATTCATCTTTCTCCTTTTCTAGATTTGGAGATCCTTGAGATCAGATACCTTGACACAGTCTTGATATAGACATCTAATACCTGGCACTTAGTAGGTGCTCAATATAAATTGAAAGGATGAGTGACTGAATTAATAAATGTATGAATAAATGAAAAACGCACGAGACAACAGGGTACCAGGCCAGACTCATTACTTACTTTTAGCAAATTTCAGAATACGGTGGAATATGATGCTCATGCTGAAAGTGATGTGATGTATCCAGGCTGCCTTGAGCTACAGTTTTAGCTTGGCTGGTTCTTAGACAAGATTTATTTTATTATTTTATTTTTTTTATTCTCATTTTTACATTCATCTTCAGATAGAGCAAGAGGAAGACAGGGAGGAAGAGAGAGAGAGAAAAATCAATGTGAGAGAGACACATCGACTGGCTGCCACCCACACAACCCCAATCGGGGCCAGGGACAAACTGCAACCAAAGTACGTGCCGTTAGCAGGAACCGAACCCCGGACTCTCTGGTCCAAGGGCCGAGACTCTAACCGCTGAGCCAAACCGGCCAGGGCGCCAAGATTTACTTTAGTTGAATGTTACCCACCTCTGCCTCACCATTACCCAAGGTGCTCAGATCTTGGTCTCCAATAGCTTAAAGACAAAGGTCCCTCTTACTCTGTGATCCTCTATCACATACTTTTCCCTACTTCTCCTTCATTCCTCTGTTCCAAGCATATATTTTATTTTGATGTTGAGAAGTACTGGATGTGGGCTTTCCTTCTGCTCACTACAATGCCTACAGACAATAGACAGTGGCTAAGGGCATGAGTTTCAGGTCAGACAAGTAGGTTCAAGCCAGACGACCATTTATTTATTAGCACGTGACTTTCAAAAAGCTACCTAATATGTCTAAGTCGCAGTTTCTCACGCACAAATGGGGATAATGGAAGCACCTGCATCAGAGAATTGTGGGAATTTTGGTAAACGATGAGCTAAATGTGAGCATGGCTCCTGTCATGTTACTATTTTTTTGTTAATAATGGAGAGTAACAGTGAGAAAATATCGTTTCTTTTGGCTGTTCAGTTTACAACCACTTATGAATTAAAAGCAAGTGAAAAGAGAAATGCCCTCTATCCTTCTAAGACAGTATTACATAGACTGGTTGCAAGGACAGGAATATCTACGGTTTGGATCCACCTTGCCCACCCTGGTAATAAGGATGAGGGGTTGGCAGTGTAGATGTGAGTCACGTGACCTCCTCAAGGGACTGGAATGAGCGGGGGGTTTGGGAGGAGAGTGCTGTCCTAGCCAAACCACATGGACAGAGAATGAAAGAGATACTCACTAAAGGAAAATCAGGGGGCTGCCTCCAGGAAGAGCTTTAAATGCTGCCATGCACCTTTAAGGAACTTAACTGGCCAGGGACAACCCGCAGGGTGACATTACTCACCGAGAGGAACGGAAACATCTCCAAGTGCCTGCTTTGTCCTACTCAAGGCCAAAATGTGGAGCCACAAGTGAGGAACAGGCCAACTGAAGTCCCGTTCTGATGGAATGTAACTGGAATTGTTCTAGAGGCCACAAAGTCGGGTCTAAGCGCTGTCAGTGAAATGGACATCGGCAGAGAGCCAACTCAGTTAACCAGCATTTTCTTTAATAGCTCATTGGCCTAACAGAGAATATCCTTGTAAGGAGTTTTTTACCCTCATTTGTAAACCACCCACATGCTTACTTGGAACTTCTCACTTTGCCTGCAGACACAACCTTAAAAGACAAGCTCCAAATGTAAACTGTTCACTTGCCCCGAGGGGAAGAATGTGAACAGAAGGACAGAAGTCATGCAAATAAAAGGATCGATTTCCCGACGTCTATCTGTCCTTGTTATATTTCCCTTGTCTCAGGAAAGAATTCGTAAGAATAACAACATGCAGAAAGACATAAATTGCCAATAATTCCTAATGTAGCTTTGTTCCAGAGACTTTTCTTTCTTTCTTTCTTTTTTATATGTATTTATTAATTTTTTTTAGAGAGAGAGAGATAGAAATATTGATGTGTGAGAGAGAAACATTGATTGGCTTCCCCTTCTGTAAACCCCCCACTGGGGAATTGAGCCTGAAACCTGAGGATTTGCCTGGTGGGAATAGAACCAGGACCTCTCAGTCCATAGGATGGCGCTCAATTCACTAAGCCACACTGGCCAGGCTGTTCCAGAGCCTTTGTAAAAGTCTTATTGATGGCAAGCTCCAGACACTACTAAAATCGGGCATTTGGTCCTACAGTCATATACGTGCTTGCATGCGTTTGAGTGTAGGACCAAATGCCCGATTTTAGTAGTGTCTGGGTTTCCTTATTCTCTCCCCTCACGTTTCTCTGCATAGGAAAGTTTCTCTCTAGGTCATCTTCCACTCCATCAATGATGGCAGAAAGAACACAACACCGAGATAATGTAACTATGTCTAAAACAGAATATCAGATATACAAAGGATTTTTGTAAGTGTTTACAGGGGAAGAAAAATAAGAAAATGTAGATGATTAGGAAGGTCACAAAATTTTACTTTCTTATTCTTTTGCTTTTGTTACATGAGACATACATTTTCCGATTTACAAATTAAAATAAAAGACTGGAAAAATATTGGGATGACCATTAAGAAAAGAATATGAAATATGAAAATCTCAAGTAATAAATACTGAACACAATTAAAGAAGTGCCTGCCAGTTCCCAAGCCCTCAGCCAAGTACTATATTCCAGGATGTACAATGAAGAAGGAAAACCACAGAACTGATACTGAGCCACACATGCAAAGAAATCCCACTTAATTCCATTGTGTTCTTAAAACATGAATATTTGAGTGGGCAGGGCATCAGATAAGCACACGCAAGCATAACTTTTATTTATTATCATGAGAACTACATCAACTTGAGAGGAGAACAGGACAAGTAATGAAAACCTGGAAGCAATTAGAGACATCCCAGTTCTGGGTTAGGCCTGTTTTCCCTGGAGGTTCTACAAGCCTACAGAAACATCACTTCGAAGACATAGCAAATCAAACAATGTGTAATTAAATGAAAATATCACTGGGTATCATAGACTACCTTTGGAAAAAATGTTTTATGAAAACACAATCATTTAACTTGACAGACCACGTCCATTATTCAACAAAAATGTATCAACGTCTTTCAATAAATCTTGACTCATACTGGTAGCATGAAGCTCATGTTGATAGCTCCCTTCCTAGTTCTAACAGAGAATACAATCTCCATGCACTTAATATCATGAAAAGGTTTCTATCATTGGACTGTAAGTGGCCTGCTTCCTTAAATTCCCATCTTATTTCTTTATTAAAGTCTCACTTAATAGAATATATATAATATATAGTTTATATCATGTATACTATATGCTACAAAATTAAATAGTCTAATATAATATTATATTAATATCTATTTATAAATGCTTAACCATACGTTTATGGGATTGGATAGCAATAGTGTTGAAAAGAGTTTCCACTGAGATTTAGTTCAGGGTCATGGATTAGACAATGCACTCTTGATAATTCCCATTTACCAGTAGCCCATTCACAAGGACTATTTCCATGACTATACTCTTTACCACCAGAAAGATAAAACTATTTCAAAAAATTCCTCCTGCATTTTGAGCAATAAGATTAAGCACCAATGAACATATAACTGGATCATCACTCCCTTGAGTGTGCCACCTGGTACAAATTCTTGTGATTATACTTATCACACTGTGTTGTTGTCTAATGTCAGCCTACACAGTGAGATTCTGAATCACCTCACTGTAAAGCCATATTCACTTTTGTCCCCCGTAGCTGATGCTGTCTTCATCTGACCACCTTTACTGAGCAGTGCACCTATCTCCCAGTTGCTATGAATCTTGACTGCTAATGGCCCATAGTTATCTTTCTCCAGAAAACTGTCTTTGGCCAATAGGAGCCTAGAAATGCCTGGAAGGAGAGCCTGCATCAGATGACTGGATGATTCAAAGGCACACAGTCTAGCCTCTTGACTCAAAGTGAGACAAATCTGTGGTCTTTTTCAGACTCCAGAGGAGATCAGGCTGAGGCTGGATGGAGATGAACTCATATCTGTGTTTCATTGTTTAGCTTCTTCCCCTGCTCTAATCTGCTTCCCTGGAATTCTTACAAGTTTCTCCCTGAAAGCACTCCGTCAGTAAGTCACTTGCACAGGGACCCCCATCTCAGGCTCACCGTCAGGAATCTGACCGAAGACAGAGCTCTCAGTGCCCTGATTTCGGTGACAATTTTGCCTTTTTCTCCTTTTAAACTCTGAGAGTCCTAAGAACAGAAATGACTTATTTCTGTCCTTCTATTCAAATCCAGTACCTAATTCAGTACTTGACAGATAGTAAACCCTTAAAAAAGTTTGTAAATTTGAATTAATATATGAGTAAATTTATCTCATTCCTATTCACATCTTGTACTGAATAGATATATCTGAAAGAATGAGAGATGGACCTACAGATTATCATTTAATACCAACCTTTCTCTAAGACCAAATTAACATGAATGATGGGTAGAAGTTGCAAGCTCTGGAGTCAGGGGGTATGAAAAAGCCCTTTTCCCCAATTCAATCCCTACAATAATGCAGATAATTAAACAGTGGTACCTTATAAATTGAATAGATTCATTGACAGTAGCTAATGGCCACATATTAACACCAATTGTTTCCAACTTCCTCTGAGAATATTTTTTATTCCTCACTTTTATCTTATTGCCATATTAGATCAGCATTAGATTGATAAGCATCGAACCAAGTTCAGAAAATAAAGATGGGGCACTTTCTCAGTAGTAGCACAGTACATCACCAAAGATTAGAACAAATGTGGAGCTCTGGACTCTGTTGTATCCCTGGCAAATGATCCTATTTCTCTTCACTAAGAAAGATAGATCAGATTTTACCAAATGAATGAACAGATTCATCTAGAAGGACAAGAAGAACTCCTACATTAATCAAAAGCATGTGAATATATCTAAATTAATCTGAAGGGCACATGTTTCTTGATCAGTATTTTTGCTCCAGCCTATCTATGTCGTATTAATAAAGCAGCAGCATTTCCACGGGTAAAAAAAATGGAATGATACTCTCAATATTCTAATTCCTATTACTAACCAATCATTTGCAAGTTTGGCCAAGAAAGCATACAAATAATTAACTCCTCATAAATACATTTTGTTGGGAAGTAGAGAAAGCCTTCGGATGAGGAAAGGTTTATTAAGTTTCTATTACTCAAGCCTGTGTCAAATAGGCAAGATCTACCTCTCAACACAATAACAAATCATTACTCAAATACTGTCTGGCCGGTGTAGCTCAGAGGTTGAGCATCGACCCACACACCAAGATGTCACCGGTTTGATTCCCAGTCAGGGCACATGCCCAGGTTGTGGGTCCAATCCCCAGTGGGGGGCATACAGGAAGCAGCCAATCAATGGTCTCTCTCATTGATGTGTCTATCTCTCTCTCTCTCAAATCAATAAAGAAAAAATATTTAAAAAATAATACTGTCTCTAAGTGGACTGTTTGGGAATATTTATATTTGGTCAGCTCCTCTGGGAACCCCCAGCCATCAGTTGCGTGTCTCAATTACAGTTATGACTCAAACAAAGGAGATGGGGGTGGGGAGAGGGGGACAAACTTGTAAAGAAAACTGGGCTTTTAATATTGAATCAGTTGTCATTCAACCCAAGTAATGTGCTGAACATGTTGGGTATGTTACCTCATCTACTCTTTACACTAACCCTGGCAGGGTGGTATTTTTATCTTCATTTTACAAATGATAAAACTTGGCTTTACAGATAGCAAATAGCTCTTACAAAAACCACAAAGCTAAGAAGTAGTAGAGCTAGAATTCGAACTTTGTGTTCCAAATCCCATCATCTTTGACTTGAGCGCTCTGTATCAGGTTAGCTAGACGAAGGGTCTGTTTTTTGCTGAACTCTTAAATCTTGGCATCTCTATGTACGACACCAATATTTATAGTGCTATCACTCTTCAGCTATATAGCCTGCTAACTAACAGCTAATGAAAGATTTGTTGTAGGAAGCAATGCTGTGTTCTGAATAAGAGTGGATGCAGTCTTCTTAAAGGGCATCAACATGAGTTAGTCCAATGCAGTGGATGCTTTGAGGACATGTAAAGCTTTGGTGTATGTCAGCAAATCAAGACATTCTTGGATTAAGCAAAATACTGGGTACCCTTGGTGTTGCAGACAAATATCCATAGCAGTCTTAGGCATGTTTGTAAGTCCATGGCCTCCCAAGTCATTTTGGAGACATTCCAAAATCATTGCCTGATCTACTGAGCCAGGAAGAAAGGGGATGAGGCTGGGTTCTACTCAAGAGGGAAGTGGAGAGAAAATTGTGTTCTTTGTAAAGTGGTATACAAAGTTATCCACTACGAGTAAAAGATGTGAGGCAGAGATAGGGAGATTTGAAGAGAGTTGGAAAGGTTAAGTGGGTTAGGATTCACTATCTTGGGGATGGGAGGAGGGACTGGCAGGTGATAAGGTTACTATACTGCAAGCTCTAAAACCTTAAGGAATTATTCTTCCTTAGTGTTTTCACATAGCAGGTGCTCAGTGAAGACTGGTGGAATAAGGAACCTCAGGAGAAATTTTTGTAGTCATTTTACAAATGACAACTGCTACCATATAATTTTGAAAATAAATTCTGTTAACAATAGTTTAGTAAAATTGCTAACATTTCACGCACTATTATCTATCTTTCTTGTTTAATGCCACCCAAATAGTCTTTGTGCAGTCAAGACCTGGGCAAAAAGGCCATTACGGGTGAATCAGCGGTATAAAGGTCAGCCTGAAGATCACCAGTACCTGTCCAGATCACGTCCCAGGCTGTGAGTGTCGCGAGATGACTGTGTGCAGAGGAGTCTGTGGTCCTTTGGGTGCTCTGCTAGCCATAGCTGCTTTCTTACCGCTCACCTCTACAGACGCTGGCCCAACACTGACTTGCCATCGCCAAGAACCAGAATTTCTCACATGCTGCACCTGAACTGTTCCCTGTACCTTTGTCTCAGGGCTTCTTGGTGCCCCTGTGTCTTGTCTTCCCCTCCTAGAGAAGCTTCTGCCAACACCACAGAGGACTGGCCCGTCCTTCCGACCACAGCTGCCCGTGAGTTTGGGTGCACTGTTTTCTGGGAGGTTGTTCTTAAGTTCTGTAGGGTGATACAGTCCTCATTAGGCCTAGAGATGTTGCATCCCTCTAGGGCTGGAGATCTACTTTCTGATTGGTCCCCCATCTTCTCAAATTTTCATTACCTTCGCTCCCTTAATGTACTGCTTCCTTCTGTTCAGCTCCCGCTTCTAGCACTTGGAAGAAGGAAGAGGGGGAATAGCAGTATGGTGTACTAGCCAAGTTCAAGCTTTCAAACTGTATGTGCAAACCTGACGGAGCACTTTATCATCTCCATTTGAAAGGCAAGCTTAAAAAAAAAAAAAAGACTTATTAAACCTGTATAAAATATACAAATGAGTAAATTATTGCTAATGGCATGACTTTCCACATTTCTCTTCAAAGCTGAACCAGAACAAATTACCTTCATTTTAAGCAATAAATTCATGTTTCCAATACCCAGGATTCCTCACTAATCCATTTCATGTTTTCCGTATAATGCAGATCTGTCCACATTCGTAAAACAGAAGACTTGGTTGCAAGAGAAATGAGAGGAGAAAGGAAGGGCTCCCTTTCCCAGGAACATGGAAAAACCATTAAACCAGAATTCATTTTAAACACGTTTCTGCTGGACAGGGTGGGTTGAGTGTGATTACTAGTTCTGGGAACCCATTACGAAGCAAATAAAAGTTAAACATTGCACTGGAAAATTGATACAGGGAGTTGAATTCATTTATCTATCGGGTAACAAACAGAGCTCAGTTCTGGCAAGGAGTGTTTAGGATATCTGGGGAGAGGATTTTATCCCAGGGATGTCGGTTAGAACAAGTTAGGTTAAAAAAAGTCTATCGTCCAGGGATGGAATTTTACACCATCATTCAGAATGTGATGGATTTATCGTATGTCGATTTAGCTCAACTGGAACGAAGTTTCACAAAATTTCCTCCCCAACATAGTTCCTGGTTAGCATGAAGTATCAGCCACATTCTTTTTGCTTTCAGAAGGTCAGAGCAGGCAGGCAGCTTACACAAGCAACATCTCCACCTTCTATGGTCCTAAAGCTCCTGCCAGATCCTCATTTGGCTTCTTTGACTCCTGTGCTAGGTGCAGACTCAGCTCCACGACGAAAGGCACTAGTGTCCCTGCAGGATACCTTCCGTCCGTGTTGCAGGTATAAAGGCAGGGAGAGATTGTCCTCACAGGCTGCATCAGCTTTGCAGGTTTCTACTCGTGCTTGCTCCCTTTACTTCACATCCATCCTCCTCAACTTTCTGCCCTGTGGATTTTTGCCTCCACCATCAGACCCAGAAGCAAATGCCCCACATAATGTGTTGACTAGGTCCCACAACTATGTAAGGCCAAGCCACTCTAATAAATCCCTTATTTAGATATGAATGTGCATTTCGGAGAGGTCGTATCTCTCTGATCAAACTCTAAGAGAAACACAAGGTGATGTCATTGGATTGGGGAAAAATTGGAAAGATATTTGGAAAAGCACTCTTCATTATTCAGAAGAAAAACATTGCCTTTGACTAAGCTATAAAGTTCTCCGTAATGCTCCACAAAGGTTAAATCTGTTCTGTTTAAGACCTCCAGGTGTATACTGAGGATAAAACAATTTGCTAACAAACCATGTTCTTGAGGTTTACTATCTTCGTTCATATAACTTTATCAATGTTATTGAAGTTATTAGTCACACACTTTTAAATCATACACAATAGCTTACATTTATGTATGTATTTATGTACATATGCCTAATAGTTCAAAAATATTGAATGTTTGACATTCTCCAGGTGATATTGCCATTTTTAGTAGCTGATGTTCAATATTCAAGATTTTGCTTTGTATACCACTTTTGATGTGTATTTTTATCGATAACACAGTGTTTTGTTTCCTTGTTTGTTTTTTTGAAACAATTCTGAGAGGTCAGAAAAGAACCAGTTAGCAGTTGGGGTTTGGTGTATAAAAAGTGACATACATTTCCGGAGCCCATGGTATCACATTCGCACTTTATGCTGTCAATGAATTCTCACAATCCCTTGGTGATTAGTACTACTATCGCTATTTGGGGAAACTGAGGCTCAGAGAATTAAGGTGTCTTCTTCAACATCACACACCTAACAATGGCAGCAAACCGAGCTCTGCAGAAGGCCAGGTTCTTTTCACTCCCTGGAGCCTCTTCACGTCTAGAGACACTTGTACTTCTGAAATTTGGTTGACCGGGCTTCTAGATTTCTGTTTTTACATCCTTCTAACCTGTGCCTTTGATGTACCTTAATTCTAGATGTATGAATAAGTTTAACTCTGCTTCTGCACCTGAAAATAATCTTCTTGCTAGTTTGAAGGAAGCTGTGGAGGCCCGTACTCAAGAGCTCAGCCGGAGCTCTGGCTGCCATAACCTTCCCTTCTGCTTTGAAGTTCTCACTTCCTTGTATCTCAAACCTTCACCCAATGCCCCAGATGTCTTCGTTGTAAACATGTCTTGTTATTTATTCAATAAGCATTGAGACCCTAACGAGAGCCAGAAACAACATTAAGATTAGAGTTAATAAATAATACCTAGAATCTATCCACAATGAGTTGCTATTTCTAGTGAAAGAGACAATCATGTAAAATAAAACTTCAGTACAGTCCAATAGTACTGTAATTTGAGAATGTACAAGGACAGTAAAGACCAACTCAACTGGAAGGATGAGGAAGGTAATTATCATAAAAGAAGTGCTGCTTGAGTTAAGACTTGAAGGACATCTGATTTTTTTTAAGCTAAAAGTCTTATAGTCGGAGGTAATAGCATATGCAAAAAAATATGCAGAGTATAGTTGCTCGTTGGGAATTATAATAGCTTGGTGAATTGGAATATAGAGAATGGGCAATGAGACTAACGAGGAAGACATAATTCAGTTCACAAAAGACTTCTGGGGTTATGCTAAGGAATTAGGGCAATGGAAGTCATTAAAATCTTTAAACTGGAAAGGGGTATGATTACACAGCACATCTAACACCTGTGTGTGTGAAGAATGACGTGGAAGGAGGGTCAAGACTGACCCTGGAGTGGCTTTTGGCTGCTCCATTTGAATCTTCTAATAGTGGGTCCTGAGAGACCCCCAGGACCCTGCATTCCCTACCTGCTCCTCACTTTCTGGGGAGCGGGGCCAATCTTTGCCCTCCATCTATTGTACCCTACATCAAATGGATACTTTGCTCTACTGTTTATTATGTTTTCAATTTTACATGCTCTGCCATGTCTTTGGGTCACAACCTGCTTTCCCACCCCACCCCCAAAATGCCACATTTGCTACTACTGCTTGGGACTTTGTGATTGCCTGGGCTATCCTTGTAGATCTTCTTTGTTTCTGAATACCAACCACTCTCCATTTGTCCAAGTCATGTCATCTAGAGTTAGGCTGACATTTTCTTTCACTGACTTTGGGTTCTTAGTGACCAGTTCTGTCAGTTAATCTTAACCCTGGCTAATTTCATATATATATATATAAAATTGGCCTTAGTTAACTCTTTTTCTGAATACAGTACTCATCTTATTATGTTGCTACTGGATATGGCAATGAGAATAATGAAGAAATCATACCCTATTAAAATTGTGTTTAATTGCCCCATATATCCACTATTGTTGATTATTTAAAATTCGAAAAAGAATTTGGCTAACGATCACCTGTGATTCTGAGTACTTCCTTAAAAGAGAGTAAAGCCACAGTTATATCAATAAAAAAATATATATAATGCTTTTAGAGATGCATTATTATGTACTATGTAAGAAGAGAAGAAGCATCCAGAACCATCTGACAAGGATTCAGCATCTGGCAGCTGGACAGCAACTACAAAAAGCAATGGCAAACATTTTTATCTTTTGAAAATGTTTAGAAAATTAAGTACAGTATATTTGATACATCTGAAAGGTATTACATTTTTAATATGTTGGAATGAATAAAATGGAAAATATACAAAAGCAAGAATCAAACACCAGACCACAAAACTTCCAAGTATCATCTAATCACCAGGGAGGAAGTATGATATTTTAATTTTAAAAATCCCCAACGTATAATACCTAGAATTTTTATTTCAGCAATGGTCCCTTCAATATTGACACCCTTTGTCTGTTCCAGAGGGGTAATGCAAGGTACAATTTTACCTGAAATCCCCTCAAGTTTCCAGTTCTCCTGGTCACTTCCTCCTCAAAATTCTTCCTGTTACTAATCTAAGGCACCTTGTTATAATCTCAGTATAAGTTTGAATAAAAGGAGCCATTTTCCAATGGTTGTAAAAATGAATGGAACTTGAAGGGAAGTTATACTTTATGTAGGAGCAGAACAGAATTTTAGTGACAGTAAGACCTATTTCCTATTTTTTTTATAAATAAGTTAAATGAAAACAAGAGAAGTTAAGTTGTATTACTTAGGATTAAGAGTGAGTCGAGGTTTATGGAAGCATTAAACTTACATAATTTTTGAGAGCCATTAAAAAACACCCACCAGAATTACAAATACAAAATTACACACCAGACTTTGGGTATGGCTCATTAAAGTGAGGGGTTGATATTCTAACCAGAACTGAATGAGATAAAACCCAACTTGAAAAAGCAAAGCCAAGTAAGGGTTAAACAACACAGAAGTGAAGGCAGTCAGAAGAGCATCAGAGTCCAGTGGAACCAGATGCAAGAACCTCACCAGAATTCTCCGTGCCTGTTTCTCGCTGCACATTGGCTTTCTTCTCTCCCATGGTAGACCAGCACTCCTCAGCAGCAGTGGCTACTGACAGTGTGTACGTTATATATCACAGAGCTTCCACCATTGCAGAGATGGTATATCTAGGTCAAGCCAAATCCTAGGAAAGGGCCTGAATTGGTCCAGTTGGGTCCGCTGTTGTCAGAGAGGCAACCATTGGCACACGGCCAGCACAGAAAAGGATCTGTACCAAGAAGAATCTGGAAAAACAAGACAACCACTCTATGAATGAAAATATAATAAGGGGTAGATTCAGGATTATAAACTAAAGGTCGATTTCCACTACACTGTTTTTTGTGGGGTTTTTTAACTCTAATAGTTATTGCAGATACTAAAAAAAATTAATATTCTTCGCTCAGCATTTTTGTCTTCTTTTCATAGAAAATTATCAGACTATCAGAAGAAAAAGAGGACCAAGTACATGGTAATCTTAATTGTTGTTGTTTTTTAACTCAAAACCTACTTAAAGTTATTCTCAATGATCATTATGCACAATTTTCACTAGAGATTTATTAATAGAAAATATAGGACATTTGAGTTAAGCATGTATTTTATATTAACTCTCTCTAAAAACCGCCCTTTTTATTGCTATTCTGATTTGATTTTTCTTTTTCTCTTATTTCTTTTTTTTTATCCTCACTCGAGGACTTTTTCCCATTTTTTGTTCAGATAGAGTGGGAGGGAGAAAGAGGAAGAGAGAGAGAGAGAAATAGTGACGTGAAAGCGACACATCAAGTGGCTGCCTCCCGCATGACCCAACCAGGGCCGGGGACGAACTGCAACCAAAGTACATGCCCCTAGCGAGAACCAAACCCAGGTCTCTCTGGACCACAGGCTGATGCTCTAACCGCTGAGCCAAACCGGCCAGGGCTATTTCTTTATGATACATATAGAATGTACTAAAACAAACTAGTTGGTTTTGTCCTGAGATCAATGAAAGATTATTGTGCAGAGCTTTGATATGTAAATAGCACCACTACATGCTATCACTTTTTAAAGCCACACATTTAGAGCAAACAGTATATTGCTAAACATTTCAGACCAAAAAGTTCCTGTGTAAGTAAGTAGATATTGATTTGCACTTCCTAGTTAAGTAATTCTCTATCGATTTATATTTCTTTGCCTTGAACAAAGTGCTTCAATCATTGGAAAACATAAAATGAGAGGAATTGAAAATGGGGAACTGTGACAAAATATATTATAACAGAAAGAAAACCCCAAGCCTTTCTTTTTTTCCCCCCTCAAGCCAGCTTTAGCAACTTTTTATTTCATTTTAATTTTTAAATTCATAAACTTCCTTTGTCCTTGATGGCTGTAGCCATCTCTCCACACTTGGCTATATGACATAGGTTGAAGGCACTGCTGGAAAGAATTCACACAGTGACCAAACATTAACACTCTGCTTGAGATGAGAAAAGATGGAGCTTTGCAAAGAATTTATGGATTTCAGTTTTCAGCTCTCTCCTACCAGTGAGACTTGAAGTTAGACTCATTGTGACCTGTTAGTGCATGACCAAGGATGTATTTGCTTTGCTATGCTCTGCTAGGCAAGAGCAAAAAAAATTTTCCAATTCAGAAGCGGATTCTGGGAATACAAAAGTAGGAAACTAAAATGAAGTCTAGCATACAGCACATGAAGGTATGTGAATTATCTTTTAAATGAGTAAAAGAACAAAATTTGTTAATACTCATATTTGACTTAACATAAATCAAATCCTGCCAAGCAGGCTCATGGCATGGAGTTCCTTACTCAGAAGCATAAGACAGGGCACATTTTGAGAATAGATGACAATGTGATTTCCCAGATGATTTGTAATAGAGAATCAATAAACATGATTTCCAAAGAAATATCATGAGGGGTTCACAGGGCTGTGAACCATTCAGAAACCACAGCTGAGCTCACATGAGCTTGAAAAACTATATTGGCACCAAGATGGAGAGCCAATTTAAAATCAAAGCAGCAAACTTGCAAGTTTTGTCAGACCCTTTAACCCAAAGAGGCCCACACCAAGACATACCATAATTAAAATGCAAAAAGTTAAAGACAAAGAACAAATCTTAAAGCAGCAGGAGAAAATCAGTTAGTTACCTACAAGGGAGCTCCCATAAGACTGTCAGCTGATTTCTCAACAGAAACTTTGCAGGCCAGAAGAGATTGGCAAGATATATTCAAAGTGATGAAAAGCAAGGGCCTACAACCAAGTTTACTCTACCCAGCAAATTTTGTCCTTTGTCTAGAATCAAAGGACATATAAAGAGCTTTCCAGACAAGAAAAAAAAATAAAGAAGTTCATCACCAGTATCATGTGAAATGTTAAAGGGTCTTCTTGAAGAAAACGAAGAAGAAGAAGAAAAGAAAAGATAAAGATAAAAATGTATAAATAGTCCTGGTTGGTGTGGGTCAGTTGGCTGCACAATGCCATGTGCACCAACAGGTCACTGGGTCAACTCCTGGTCATGCCCAGGTTGTGGGTCTGAACCCCATGTGGGAGGCAACTGATAGATATTTCTCTCTCACATCAATGTTTCTCTTTCTCTCCTTCTCCCTTCCTCTATCTCTAAAATTAATAAAAATATATTTAAATGTATATATAAACAATAAAATGGCAATAAATGCATATCTATCGACAACTGAATCTAAAAATAAATAATTAAGTTAATAAACAAGCAGAACAGAAACAGACTAAAAGATAACAGAAAACATTTGGATGGTTGCCAGATGTAAGGGGCTTGAAGGGGCGGGTGAAAAAGGTGAAGGGATTAAGAAGTACAGATTGGTAGTTACAGAACAGTCATGGGGATGTAAAGTACAGCATAGGGAATATAGTCAATAATATCATAATAAGTATGTATGGTGTCAGATGGGTTTGAGATTTATCAGGATGATCACTTAGTAAGTTTTATAATGTCTAAGCACTGGGGTGTACACCTGAAACTAATATAATATTGTATGTCAACTGTAATTGAAAAATAAAAAATTATTTTAAAAATGTAATTGTAGCCACTGATCAAAGGACAGCTTTACATATAAGCAATTTGAAAAAGACTCCTGATCTTACATAACATTTTGCATCCAACCTCTCTATACAGCAGCATTATCTTCAGGATGACCTCTTTTAACGAAAAGCTATTTTTAATTCCCACACTTAGAAGAGTATGCTATTTGTCATTTGCACATCTGTATCGTTTCTTTTGCTTGAATTGCTCAATTTTCTTTGTACTAAGGGACCACAATTTAGAATAACATATCAGGTATGTTTAGTGTGACAGAAAGTCTCCATTTTTCCCTCCAGGTTTACTTCCCACCCTTCTCAGACTTAACCTGTTCCCAGGCAGAATGACCTCTGCCAACGGTACCATCTGGGCTCCCCTGTTCTCTGGCTTCCAATGGGCTTTGGCCAGTAGGAAACCCCGACACGAGATGAGATCATGGGACAAGAGAAAGGTTGGGGTAGTGTTACCCCTCTTCTCTTGCAGCTGGAATGCAGTTTAGAAGGGGCTGTCGTCCTCTGGAATGGACATAGAAGAGGGGTCCTGCAATGTGGCATCTTCTCCTTGCTCATGCTGGCCTCATAGTGGGGACAGCTTCCTGTCCTTCCTAGTCTCAAGGGCTTTGCCAGTTTTTTGTTGTGTGTGGTTTTTTTTTTTTTGGCTCTCTTAACCCTGGATTTCACATGTATTAAATGTTTCTGTTCTCATCATGATTATGTAGTGCTGTGCATTATTATTTTCTCATTTTATAGATAGAACAACTGAGTCAAAGATCAGATAACTTGCCCATGGTCACATCTAGTAACTGACAGAAATGAAGTTCACACCCTGAACTTCAGGCTCCCTGGACCCTGCCATACTGTGGTACAAAGCCTCCTATTATATTTTCTTCAACTATTCTTACATGTATAACCTCCCCTTTCTTTCTAGAACTCTGATTAATGAAGTTGGCAAATACCATTTACTGTAACAGCAAATCCAAAGAACCACACATCTATTACAAGCAAAGTCAGTGCAAATGCAGTGACAACAATCCCACGGACAAAGGGAATAGTCCCAGAGAGCAGTCTGGTGCAGTGAATCAGTACTTGGCTTTTCATACCAAGGTTCACATTCTCATTCTGCCTCTTTCTAGATCCATGAACTTGACCACATTTTGTAGCTTCTCAAAAACTGTTTCTTCCTTTATAAGATGAGGCTAATAATATCTCACGAAGTGTTGCTGGGATTAAATAAAATGATTTGGTTTAAGCTCACAGCATGCCAACAGCAATAAAACTTACTGATGACAGCTATAATTGTAGCAATGGCATTAAAATGATGTTTCCAGGGATGAAACCTTAACTGTGAGGTAGAATCTAAACACTTAACAGATGACTCTTTTCAGTCGCTGATGCTAAGGAGCATCCGTAGTGCTACTTGACTCAGTTTACAAACGACCACCACATTATTACCACTATTGAAGAATAATAAGCAATATCCTGAATTATTTTCTTATTTTTTTTCCATTACTCTCAGGTCAGAGGAAGTTCCCAGCCTTTAAATATCTTCTTTCTCCAGTGGAAGTGAAAATGATGAAGATGGTGTTGGTGAGGACGGCAACTCCTACTGAAATGAACTACATGCCACCACTATTGTAAGCATTTCATGAGTATTAAATATTTCTGTTCTCATCACAATCATAGAATGCTGTATAGTATTATTTTCTCATTTTATAGATAGAATAATTGAGGGAACGGTCAAGTAACTTGCCCATGGTCACATCTAGTAACAGACAGAAATGAAGTTCACACCCTGGGCTCCAGGCTCCAAGATGCATGTACTAAGCAGTCAGCTCGGCTGTCCCTCCCCCCCACCCCCAGTTTTTGTCCCATGTTTTCTGATGCAATGGAGATCTGGGTTCCATCTTTATGAAAGCAAACATTTAATTCAAAAGTATAACACCACTGAAACATTTTTGTCAAGCAAGCACTTTATAGAGCAAATATCATTAGGCCAGTTTAATTTATTATTGCATTTTCTATTCAGCACAGTTAAAACATTTTTATGTTTCCTTTATTGAAATTATATTCAGCAGGATCATTTTTCTATAAAACTGTACACTGAACATCTGATTTATTGCTCAGTCACTTTGTCCATATCAAATGTGACTGATGATAGTGTCTACCCTTAGGACTTTTCTTTTATGGCTGTTATAATCGAGCTTCAACAGACCCGCATCTAATTTACATGAATTCAATCAGCTTAGCCAAAAATGAAAATAAATCTAAGAGTTTTAGTTATTTTCCAAATCTACCCCCAAGGGATTTCCAAACATTAAAAGGTTTTATACATGGTGAGGACAGAATCAGATGGTGATTCCTCCAGGAAAAAATTAAGGAACTGATGGAAGGAGAAGGATGGTGTTGGTGAAAAACGGGTGATTAACATAATCTGAAAAGATATCCCTGTAAATTATAATTGAAAAAAACTACAATCTACTATGCAGTGGATAAACCAAACAATACCTTAACCAAGTGATGGAAATAAACACCATGAATAAAGGGCAAACAGATAAGATGTGCCTATAGGTGTAATAGCTTATATAACATTGCGTATTTAGCATTTATGCCAAAAAATACTTAACCAAAATTATATTATTAGGAAAGACAAGGTAAACTAAAGTGAAGGGTAGTCTGTAAAATAAACGGCCTATAATCTTAAAAAATATCAAGGTCAGGAAAGACAAAAACAACTAAAGATTCATCCCAAATTAAATAAGACTGAAGAAACATGATAACTAAGTGCAATATGGTTGTGATCCTGGGCTGAAAGAAAAATTGCTGTGAATGATGTTGGGATAATTGATGAAACTGGGAATGGACTATAAATTATATGAAGTCAGTGTAGCAATACTAAATTCGCTGAATTTGATCCCTGGAATGTGGTTATATAAGAAAATACCCCTGTTCTTGTAAAATATGCACAAAGTATTAGATGATAAAAAGTTATGACATATGCAATCTATTCTCTCTTTAAAATTTTTTTTCTTTATTGATTTTGAGAGAGAAAAAGATAGAAACATCGATGTGAGAGAACATCAATTGGCCGCCTCATGCATGGCCCCCCCTGGGGACTGGGCGCACAACCTGGGCATGTGCCCTGACCAGGAATCAAACGAGCAACCTCTTGGTGTATGGGTCAATGCTCAACCACTGAGCCAACACTGGCCAGACTGCAATCTATTCTTAAATTGTTCAGCAAAAAGCTGTGTGAGTGTGTGTGTGTGTGTGTGTGTGTGTGTGTACGAACACAGAGAGAATAAAAAGCAAATGTGGCAAAATATTCAAAATCAGTGGATCTGTTTAAAAGGTATACACTCACCCTTTGCAGATTCATGAATCTTATTTTTAAAATAAAAATTATTTCAAAATGTATTTTTCTTAAAAAAAAAAAATTACTTGAAAGCCTTAGAGTAACACTGACCAAAACTGAAAAAAAATTGTTAAAACCTGATGCAGAAAATAATGATAATGTCAGAGCTGGCAATTTGGAATTTTCACCAAATTATGAAAGTGTTGCAACATCCTGGTACTTGGTGGCTGTGGTCCTTCTGTGGAATTGCATATTGCCTGTGTTGTCATTATACATACATATTGCTGTACTGCACTATCTACCAAGAATCTTTGCACTCTGTATTTATGGGTAATTTAGGGGTTTTCCAGGGTAATTTTTAGTACACATGATTTTCAACTTATTTTAGAACTTAAAACCAGTTTTTAAAATATTACTTCAGTGTATTTCTAGAAAGTCCAGTTTTTCTAGGTCAATTTTTGCAGACCTAAATTTTTAAGGATGCCGTTTACATCACTTTGAGGTTGACGCTGATTTTTGTTTCTGGTCAGGGTGCTGGGCCTTCTCCTTTTTCTCCCCAGACTTGTGTTGCACCCTTTGCTACCCTGCTCTGAATCTAGGGCTGTCTCCAGAATTCCCGTGCCCTCTGGTTCCCAGTTGGGTGTGAACAAGAGGAGACACCAGCAGGAGACCAGAGACTGTGGACTGAGTGACACTGGCTGTGTATTTCCGGGCCGACCCCAGACCCGGACAATAAAGGCTGTGTTCCCCTTTGGCAGAGGCCACAGCTCCTGCTGGGTGGCTACTGCCTGCGGCTAAAGCATTTGTCCCAGTTTTTAGCAACAGCTCTGTCAAATGCTGGCTGGGGAAAATATTAACCAAAATAATCTGTTTCGATAAAGCAAAGCTGAGTTCTCCCTTATCACAAAAAGACAGAGCGCCACCTTGACAGAGTCTTAGCAAGAACTTGCAGGAGGAGGGGGAGCAAAGTCAGGTCACCTATGAGGTTTTGAAGGTCTGGGTTATTTAGGTGGATTTTTCAAGGGGAGGGCTTGGTTAGGATTGGGCGTAGCTCATGATATCACAGTTTAGGATCGGTGGATACAGAAAGATGAGCGTTTCCAAGTGAGCTGAAGAATAAATAATTGCTCCTAAGCTCGGTTGAGCTATCTGTTATCCTGAAAAAGGGACATTCACTTGAGTGAGAATAAGCTAGGAGTATGGTATTGAGATGAACGATCTTTCCAGATGTTCCTAAAACAAGCAATAAGGTTATCTGAAACTTCTTCTCCCTGGGCCTGAGCTGCCTGAAATAGCGAAGTCAGGTTAATGAAGAATGTAAGCTGTGTGGGGGTAGATGCTTCCCGTTCTCAGCCTCCATCCTTCCTTGGAATGGTAGTGCCCCCCCCCCCCTGAGCTTCCTCATCCTGTGGGGGGGGTTCCCTTCCCTGTCTACACCTTTGTTGGTCATCTATTAAATTTTTTTCAACTACCCCTTTGAATGTGCCCTTCGTTTCTTACTGGGACCCTCCCTAATAAAGACAACAAGTTGGATAAGCATTTGTTCATTTGTATCTATTCATGTACTCAACAACTATTGCAGAATGGCTCTGTGGCCCAGCGTTGATCAGCAGCATTGCTGGTCCAAGTCAATACCGCCGTGCGTGGTGTGTTCCCCGAGGGCGCAGCAGGATGCAGACTCGGCGCGAAGTCTGGATCTGTTCGCCTCCACTGCAGAAGTGGGCTCTTTGATCTTTGGCACTAGTTGTGACAGAGGACAGGAGCAGCTGGGAATTTAGGACCTGTGGGTTCTAGCTCTGCCCTTTGCCCTGATTCTGGGAACTACACTTCTTTCTGCTTCTCTCTGGTCTCCATCTGCATCGTGATGATCTACCCAGTGACTCCAATTTCTTTATTCTTCGTATTCCCAGCTGCCAAAAACCGGACACTTGACAGTAAATCCTAGCCGAGTGCAAAGGCGGCTACCAGATGACAGTTCTGCCTATGGCTGCTGACCCACATGGGGCGAGACGCTTCCCCTCCTCGGTCTCTCCTCTAGCCACCTCCTGGGGCAGGTGTGTGTGTGTGTGTGTGTGTGTGTGTGGGTGTGTGTGTGTGGGGGTGTGTGTGTGGTTCGAACCCCCAGTGTCACTGTCTGCCCGTACTACCTCCCCTACTGCCAAACTCTTACGTATGATATCTGTCCCCTAAGTATATAATAGAGAAAAACAAAAATGGTCATATGCCAACTCCCCGCATAATACACTCACAAAGCTGGAAAGAAGCTGAATCTTTAAAATACACAGAGCAGGAAGTATACACCCACGTATAAGCAGTTTCCTAAGCATAGGGAAGCTCCCTGGCCTTTCTCCTCACTACCAAGCTTGCCGCCCTCCCTAACAGACACACCCCACGCAGCTCTACTAGGCTGCGGGGATTATTCAGCGTGGTGCAGCCCGGAGACTTGTGCGGGGCGAGACCTACTTGGAGTGGCATGAAGGAGAGGACACAAGACAGAGACAGAGGAGAACAATTAGAGACAATTCCGTCGGCTTCATCCATCATTCTTTGCTTTCATGCCAGAAACGATTTCCATTTAGTTATAATATGCACATTGTATTTATTTCAAGGAGACACACAACCTCATATAGTACATACCCTAATAGTTACAGAGATAAAAGTGGACGCCGCACAAAAGCCTGTGTCACATGCAATTACACCGGCACTTTGAAAAAGAGAGAGAGAGGGTGTTTTCCTAAAGGACACGTTCTGCAGGCCCAGCGCAGACACAGGAAATACGAGCTCTCCCTTTGGATGTCATATTGGACGCTACGCTGAGAGTCGAGGAACTGAAAATCTAGTCATTTCAGGACTCCCCGGGCTCCTTGTGTAACGCATAACAAGGGGACAGCCGTCCTGCTTAGAATTATTTTATTATTTTATTTTATTTTACTTTATTCCTCACGCGAGGATATTTTTTCATTTATCATTAGATAGAGTGGGAGAGGGAGAGAGACAGAGAGACACATCGATGTGATTGAGCCATGTTGACTGGTTGCCTCCCGCACAACCCGACCAGCTCCAGGGACAAACCGAAACCAAGCTACGTGCCCTTGACCGGAATTGAACCTGTGACTCATTGGTCCGAGGGCCAATACTCTAACCACTGAGCCAAACCAGCCAGGACTGTTTTTAATTTTTATTGCATAAATTATACAATATGCAATCTAATATAGTGGTCAAAACTGGTTTTCAAGTTGGACAAACCTGGGTTTGAATTCCAACTCCGAATCACACTAGTTCTGTGGGCTTTTGCAAATTAATTTATTTCATTCAACCATGCTCACCCGACTAAAAATGGGGAAACAGCATGCATTCATAAGGTTATTATAAGAATTAAGTGAAATAATGTATGAATAACGCAAAGCATGACTCTAGCATATATAGTAAGCACTTAGCATAGCTGGGTCACAGTTGTTTTAATATTGAATTTGTACTGAGGAATGGCCAGTTTGCACATTTAACCCTAGTACATATCTCCAGTCCAATAAAACCCCATAAATGCACTTGCTAAGTTCTTGCTAATATCCAACAGCCCATTAGGGATGTTCGTGTGGAAGTCACACCAGCCCAGCACGGTTGCTGTGTCTCACGTCAGGTTTATCATCTTCCACCTAAAAAGAGATCTTCCTCCTGATCTAACCACTGTTCCTAAATTGGAAAGACTTCCTTGCTCTCAAAGATAGTCATGAATTTGAATTGACTCAATTAAAAACTAAGGGAATTGGAAAACAGAACCATTGGGTAGGTCATTGTTCATATATATATATATATATATATATATCATGACTGTAATTTATAAAGTGTAAAGAAAAATATCAATAAAATGTTTTTCAAAAGGTCAATCCAATTTAGAACAAAAATTCATCAATATTTAAATCCAAAGTCCTTAGTCAATACCTTGCGATTCTCTCAGAATGATAAAAACAACCTAACGCTTTGTATTTGTGTGGTGCCTTAGTGTTTACCAAGCTCCTTCACATGTTAACTGTTCACGGTCAGGAAAGTAGGCTCATTCTTCTTGCTTTGCGTGTGATAGCACAGGAACAATACTTTGGGCTGGACTCTGGGGAAAGCCCAGTGGCACTGATGAGGTGCGGGCATCTAAACGAAGGGGGGACGGGCCGTGCAGCTCTCTGGGCTGGGGCTTCCCAGGCAGAGGGGCAGCAAGTGCAGACGCCCCGGGAGGGGAACATGCTGGGTGCGGTGAGGAAATGCCAAGGCGGACCAGGGCGAGAGCAGAGGCAGGCAGGAGTCCCATCACGGAGGCACTGTAGGCAACAAGAACAGCTTTTGAATCTTTCTCCGACCTTTCCGAAGAGCTCTCAACGAGCAAGTGGCAGGTTTGGGGCATAACTTTGAGTCTTCCCGTTCAAAAGCAGGGCCCTGGCCGGTTTGGCTCAGCGGTTAGAGCGTCGGCCTGCAGTCCAGAGAGACCCGGGTTCGGTTCCCGCTAAGGGCACGTACTCGGTTGCAGTTTGTCCCCGGCCCTGGTCGGTCGTGCGGGTGGCAGCCACTCGATGTGTCCCTTTCACATCGATGTTTCTCTCTCTCTCTGTTCTTCTCCCTCCCTCCCACTCTACCTGAACAAAAAATGGAAAAATGTCCTCAGGTGAGGATAAAAAAAAAAAAAAAAAAGCAGGGATGGTGACACAGAAAACGGGCTACGTGGTAAGCAGATGATACCGTGGTGGCATCTTCACACACCTCCGCAAAGTCCGCCTCTGCTGAGGCAGCATCCAGCATCCTGCCTGGTTCCAGCTGTCCTGAGCCCGCCCCCTCTCTCAGGTGTCGCTTTCCCTCCCCTTTTACACAAACCTGCTCTTGAGGTGCCGTCACCGTCACCGGCAGAGTGATCAGCAAAGGGATGATCCTTCTCCTGTTTCTGCTGTAGCTACTGGTCAAGATTTAGTTCTGATCCAAACTGTCACAACTCCAGCTGTGTCATAAGACAAGTCATTTAAACCTCTTTGCTTTTCTCTCTCTGCAAGATAAAGATACTGATGCTATTGATATCTTAAAGGTAGCTATATCCCAGAAACACGAGATAATAACTGTATAGTTGCATAACTATAAAACTGTTTTTGGTCTCTTTTCCAGAAAAATGATACATCCTAAGTATTCATTAAGCAATTTTGTATCCCCAGGCTGGACCCCAAGTAAAATACCCAAACCCTGACCACAGAGAACTCACATTCTCTTTAGGAAAATAATGTCTCCAGAAGCAACAACGAGAGCTTAAGGATCTTGAAATTAAGAGAGAGGCCGTGGTGATTTAACCAGGTGCCTCACGCCTGTTCCCTAACGGGGCCATATGAATCAGTTGACATCTGACTGGGCTTTAGGCTTCTCTGAATTAATAGGAAGCATTGGTCCTCATTTCTCCCTTCAATGACTATAAACTCTTCGTTAAAAGAAAAAACATATCAGGTTTTACGAATAGAATTAGGATGTCAAGGTCAGTTAGTCTCTCCAAGGAGAGAAGGAACATAATGTGTTTGTTCTGTCCGACAAGGCAGACCAAATGGCCGTTTTCTAATGATTTCCGAGATGACCTCAGTGCCCGTCACCACCCTCAACCTTCCCCACTGGTCCAACTAAAACGCTTGTTTGTAATTTCTATTTTTCAGGTCACTTCTTTGGAATAAATATGTTTATTGGAAGTCCTTGTTAGAATGCAAACAAGGTACTAAAAAGAAGTAACCCATTAACTAATGAATGGGCTAATGTATCATTAATGAATGCACCATTGTCATACTAAGGATAAAGGCTTTAGGAGACTACAAATATGAAAGGTTTTGGAATAAGAAAACTGGAGCAAAGGAACCCAAAATCAGAGACACTAAGACTGTCATGGGCCAAAATAAAAATACATATCTACTGGGTAGAATGCTCGGAAGAGAACAGAGAAGGTGAGGGGATGGGAAGGGCACATACGATAAACTCAGGGCTCTGGCCCGGTAGCTCAGTTGGTTAGAGCATCATCCCGATACACGGAGATTATAGTAAATTTGATCTTCAGTCAGGTCACATATAAGAATCAACCAATGAAAGCATAAATTAGTGGAACAACAAATTGACACTGTTCTCTCTCTCAAATTAAAAAAAAAAAAAAGACAAACTCAGAAAACTCCCCAATTTTGTGTTTTAGAATGAGACTGAACAACAGAAGCGACCAGAGATACCCTTCTTCAATGCCTTCACTCTATGTGTAGAGAAAACATTGTCCAGGACATTTCAGTGACTTGCTCAAGTCCATTCAGAGAGTAAGTGACAGAATACAGATTAGAAATCTGGACTTTCTGACTCCCCACCTGCTTTGCTAAATTGGAAAAAAAAAAAAAATTGGCAGCACTCAAGATTAAGATCTTCAGTTAGGGTTTTTCCAGATCCCTTTTTCAAAGCACTTCAGTCTTTAAATTAAAGGTTCTTTTCTTTTGACTCTTCTGAATGTTTACTCAAGAAAAGGCTACAAGACAGGGCTCCGACTGGGATCAGCAACCAAAGAAAGGAAAAACACTGGTAGAGAGCATCTCGGGATTTTGAAGTAGGAAAGTTCTTCTGGAGCAGAGGTTGGAGCAACCTGCAGGCACATTCCCTTTTCTTCCCACACTCTCATCTTAAAAATAACACCAGACAGCACTAGACATCAAAGACAGCCCGCGGAGACAGGAGGAAGTGACTGTTCTCAGAGGGAGGGACTCGGCAAGGTAAGTCCCTAACAAATAAGCCCTGGTGATAAATGGGACAAAGCCACCGCCGAATTTATCAGTGTCT
This sequence comes from Molossus molossus, assembly GCF_014108415.1. NCBI lineage: Eukaryota > Metazoa > Chordata > Mammalia > Chiroptera > Molossidae > Molossus > Molossus molossus. The sequence continues at coordinate 59,437,360 of NW_023425351.1, read as the reverse complement.
TCAGAGACATGGATCTAGCCCATAAACATCATGAGATATTTTCTGGATAATGTTGGTGATTGATTTAGCCCTATAGAATAGGGCTAAAAAATAAAAAATGTCCCAATTATTTTTAAACTCAAGGGAAGATAGGACGTTACCAATGAAAAAGAGACGGGTTGACTCTCATAGATCTGGTTTCTATTTTTGGTTCCAGGGTAAATGAGTATCAAAAAGAGAAGCATGAAGGGGGAAAATCCAAATATTTTTTATTTTGCATATTTATCCATATGTGTGGCTTTTAGGGACAGTATAGTACCTTGACGAAGGGTAGTGTTAAAAAGCTAAGAAGACCTGTACTTATAACACAGACCTACTCTTTACTGGCTAAGTGACCATGGGCAAGCTATTAACTTTGCTTCTCTTAAAACAGTAATAATAAAAAATAGTTTATAGAATTGTCATGAGGATTAAAATTGAAAAAAAATCACATGTAGAGTATCTAGCATAATGCCTAGCACACAGTAAGCAATGAACAAAAATTGAATTTTGCCAACCTGATAGGCAAAATAATATTGTTTTGCTTTGTATTTCTTTTGTTATCGAGTTCAACATGTTTTCACGTGCTTAGTGACTATTTGTAGGGATTTTGTAAATTGCCTTTTCAAATCTTTTACTCTTTTGAGAGATAGTACTCTCCTTTGGATGCCCTCACAGGAAAACCAATGGTCTATATGAAGTAATTTATAAAATATTTGTCCATATACCCTAGCCCTCTAAATATATTCTTAGCCATTTAAAATTGGGGTTATTTGCACTTTAAAGATTTCTTGGTCCTTGAAAATACCACTGAGAGGAATAACATCTGGGATTTTAAGATATACAAATTGGAAGGCATTCAGTTTAAGGGTGATGAAAGTAATAAGAAAAAAATGTTAAATCCTTATATGGACACAGATGTCATAAGCGAAATCAAAGATAAATAAAATACTAGAAGAAAATGTTTGCAAGGCAAGGGTTTAACACTTATTTTTATTCAGAGCTCCTGTTAATCCACAAGAAAAATACAAATGTCAATTTTAAAAAAGGTCAAAAGATTTGCATAGGCAATTTACAAAAGCACTACAAACAGTTACTAAGCACATGAAACCACGTTACACTCAGTAACAAAAGAAATAAAGCAAATCGATATTTTTTGCCTATTAGGTTGGCAAAATTAAATAGATTGATAATATTTAAAATGGCAAACTTAAAAGACAAAGGCAACATTTTTTTAAGACAAATATGGTAATATCTATAGAAAAACCAAATGTTTATACCCTTTGACCTAGAAGTACAACTACAGAAAGAACTGTGGATGTCATCAATGATAAATATACAAGTTTATTTGCTGTAATACTATTTATTTAATTATTTTTATTAATTTGTTTTTGCTACAGATGTTTCTCCTTTTTCCCCCATTGACACCCTTCTCCCCATCCTCCTGCCCCATCCCCAGCTTTGTTGTCTGTGTCATTGGTCATGCATACATGCATATAAGTTCTGTGGTTTATCTCTTCCCCACAACACCCTCATTTCTGAGGTTGGTCAGTCTGTACCCTACCTCTGTGTCTCTTCTTTGGGTCAGTTTTGTTCATCAGTTTGTTTAGTTCATTATATTCTACAAATCAGTGAAATCATGTAATATTTGTCTTTCTCTGCTCGGCTTGTTTCGCTTAGGATAATACTCTCCAGGTCCCTCCATGTCATCTCAAAAGATAAGAAATCTGCTGCAATACTATTTAAAATGTTAAAATCACTAGAAAAAAACTTAAATATCAATAAGTCTTGGGATGCATTTGGCTGCAAGTAATAGAAACATTTCAAAGTAAGTAAAAAATAAGAAAGTTTGATGATCTCATGTGGGGGAAAAATCTCGAGTGTTAGCTACCGTGTTGGCTCAATGATTTCATAAAGAACAATAGTTAACAATCATCTTTTTCCTCTGTTTGGCATGTAAATTTTGTTCTTATAATAATTTCACCTACCAACATATGGTACCACAAATCCAATTTTAACAATGTAGAGCAAAAGATGAACAGCCATGTTTTTTAACCTATGGAAACACCTCTCCAAGAAACCTTCGGTCAGATTTTCTCTCATTTTCCTTTAGCCAGACTCATACCACATATCCATTGCCAAGCAAATGCCTACAAGAAGAATAGGGTTCCCTTACTGCGTTTAAGGAAGAACATGGCTTCCTGGCAGTAGGTGAGTTCCTCAACCACATCTGGGATCTTCAAGAAATAAGAAGACATTGCATAGAAATATTCTACACTTTGATTGAAAAATTGGATAAACAGTTATCTCTGTTGAGTAAGACAGAGAGGTAAATGAATCAGAATAGGAGAGGTTATGTTAAAATGACAGATAGGCCTTACATCTGAGAGGCTTGATACGATAACAATATAGGTTTTCTTTCATTCATCTCAGTTTTGTGCAAACTGCCTGACTCTCCTGGGCAACTCACCTTCCAAGCAGAGACCTAAGGATCCAGGTTTCTCCATACTTGTGGTTCTACTCAACCTCAAACACGTCACCTCCAAATAATTGCAGAAGGGAAAGAAAGCATGAAGTCGGTACGGGGACTTTACAGCGGCTTTGGAAGTGGGTTACATTACTTCTGCTGACACCCCACTGCCCAGAACACACTTACATAGTCCCCCCAATGGCAAGAGAGGCTGGGGAATGTAGTGTGTGTGCCCAGAAGAGTAAAACAAAATCCCAGTTTGATTATAAATAGCTGTGTCTTCATTAGAGGGGATTAAAAAAATCGTTTTTATTTTTTACTTTATATACTTGTCCTGTTTTCTCTTTTGAAACAACTGTTTTACCGTGTAAATTAAAAATTAAGTATACAAAATAGGGGAAAACAGTCCTTGGGCGCGTTTGATAGGTACTTTTACCTGGTTCTGATCATTTTAATTCCATTTTCCTTGAATGAACATCTTATCTTTTTTTTCCCCCCATCATGGGACTTTGATATAGAAGAAAATTATAGTAGATAACCTGTAGGTTATGAGTTCACTTCATAGCAGTCTAAAACATCAACATTTCAGTATTTGTGGAGACAAAGGAAGTTAGGACCTTCTGATCAGAAGTCAGGAACATACAAGGAAATATTTGGATTTACTCCTTTTTTTTTTTTAATCCTCACCCGAGGACATTTTTTTTTTTTTTTGATATTTTGTTCAGATAGAGTGAGAGGAAGAGAGAGAGAGAGAGAAACATCGACGTGAAAGGGACACATCGAGTGGCTGCCACCCGCACAACCCAACCAGGACCGGGGCCAAATGGCAACTGAGGTACGTGCCCTTAGCGGGGACCGAACCTGGGTCTCTTGGGACCACAGGACAACACTCTAACCGCTGACCCAAACCGGCCAGGGCTGGATTTACTACTTTTTTTTCTGTTTGCATTTTATTTATTTATTTTGGTAGTAAGATAAACATAGCAAAAAGTGCGTCATTGTGACCATTTTCAAGCGTACAATTCAGTGGCATTAAGAACACTGACGGTGTTGTGTGGCCATTGCCACGATCCAGGTACAGGATTTCTCATCACCCCACTGGAGACCCGAGGCTTACGGAACAGCCATCCCCAGCTCCCTCTTACCCCAGCCTTTCACAACCACTAATCCATTCTCTGTCTCTATGCATTGGCTTGTTCTGGATGTTTTATATAAATGCAATCAAACAACATGTGACCTTTTATGTCTGGTTTCTTAGATGATTTAACATAAATCAGTTATGTGATCCTGCGCTAGATTATCTGAAACCAGTCCTGTTCAGAAAATGGACTTCATTTATTTTGTGGCCTTTAAAACCACTTATTTTTCTCTGCACAAGGGAGTATAAACCTCAGAATAGTTGGGAGAGGTAAACATGTAAGGAGGGAATTGTAATGGCACGTGGTAAATGCAGTGACAGATACTTGTAGGGAGTGTTTGAGAGAGACACAACTGTCCCCAACTGAGCAGCCTGAGAGCAGTTAATAGAGGTGATACCAGGTTATTATATTAATGGATTAAGAAATACTCCCTGGCTGGGTAGCTCAGTTGGTCAGAGCATTGTCCTCATTGACCAAGATTGTAGGTTCAATCCCCAGTCAGGGCGCATACAAGAATGAACCAATGAATGCATAAATAAGTGGAACAACAAATCTACGTTTCTCTCCCCCTCCTTCTCTCTCTCTAAAAAAGACATTTAAAAAAATGTGAATGAAGCAAAGTAGTCTGGGGAAGAAAAAGGAAGCCTATGTGAGATAGAGAAAATATATTGAAAGACACCTTGAGAGGCGTTAAGCAAATTGGCAGCTCAATAACCTGCTGAGAATCGTAACTCAGAGGCTAAGCTGAAGGACGCGTCGGAGTGAAGACAGGACGGTGACAGTGGAGGAACTGGTTATAGCAAATCTCTCTCATCCCCACTGTTGGTGGGCCAGTCTTTCACTCACATGACCTCTCACCTTTCTCAAATCTTCAGTCACCCTTAATCCCATCACATACATTTTAATACTTGAGGATATATAGCCTCGTGATCTTTCGCGAGTGTGTGATGTGCCATCGAGTCTGCTCCAGCTCCTGGTGACCCTGTGAATGAGTGATGTCCACGCTGTCCGATGCTCCGCAGTCCTGCTCAGCTGCCTGAGACTCATACAATATGGCTTCTTTTACAGAGTCGATCCAGCTCTATTTGGTCTTCCTCTTGTCCTGGGACCTTCTCTTCTTCCCGGCATCGTTGTCTTTTCCAAAGAACCCTGCCTTCTCATGATGTGCCCAAAATAGGACAGCTCCTGCTTTGTCATTTTTGCCTCCAGTGATGTGTCAGGCTTCATTTGCTCTAGCACTCACTTGTCCATCTTTACTCACACTTTATTCCTGGTTGTCACAACCAACATAATCTCCTCCAAGGCAGAGACACGTAGGAGACATTGCATCGAATCATAAAGGAATGTCACCATCACTTATAGGTAATGTAAAAATGAGCCCATTAGAAAGATCACGAGGTGCAAATCTGTTATTTTATTTTTTTAAATAAATAAACAATCAGATATGTTCCAGCCCAGGCTAGGATGAGGACTAGAAACTAAACTGAGCAATTGTGACCAATATCTTCTTTGGTAATTACGTGGTTTCTTGCCTGTGTGATGCATCCTTTTCCTTTGATAACTTCAATCTGCATATCCCTCTATCAATTCCTATAGATTTGCTTGTTCTGCCCATCAAGGCTTTTTCTATCTTCAAGTCAAAATACCCAGAACCCAGAACCCTGTCAACTAAAGGACAGCTTCTTCTCAGGTTTGGAGCTCAGCATCATCAGAGTCATCGTAGGATTCGAGCTTTGGGGAAAGCGAGTTTAAGTAGCTGACTTTGGATCACATTTGACTGCTCAGATCCCAGGTTATCCGTGCCTGTGGATAACATCCAGGCTGCATTCACTGCTGGAGAAACACTCCCACCGAGGGTCAGCCTGTACCTGTACCACCAACCCTTGGAAAAAATTAAAAACCCTGTCCTTCTCAACGTCTCTTCATGACCCTAACCCCAAACCAAGAATCTTTCTCTCTCTCTCTCTCTGCCAAACTCAAATCTCTTGGTTATAAAAAATAAAAGAGGAAAGTCATTGCTGTGTACACACCTTGCATTTGGGGCGTTTTCACATGCGAGGATCCTGGGAGATTGGTCTTTTTAGAAGAATTAATGATCATCCCCAGTGCACCTGGCACCCAACGTCTTTAAACCTTGACAATTTTTAAATAAGGAAAATAAAGGCAAAAAGACATAAACTTTCTTATGAGCAACAACAACAAAAAAATGCAGAGGCACCAAATTCTTGGAGAAGCAGAAAAATAAGCAGGAAGGAATGTGGAATCTTACCACATATAATAGATTCAGGTAACGCTGGGATAATATTTTCTTTAAAAAAATATTCATTACACTTGCCTGGAGACCTAAAAATCACTGCTTTTTGGCCAAACAAAGCAGGGGAAGAATGTTGGATTGCATATCAACTCATTTCCCTATGCACATAGTGCTGGATAACCAAAATAAATATTTTCAAATACCCACCGTGTTTTTGACACCCAGAGCAGATAAGATAATGTGTAAGGGATACTGCTTCTTCCTGTAATGTAAATGGGGAAAATATGTAAAATGAGACTGTTGGATTTTATATTACCATTATTAGGTGAAGGAGAGATGAGGTTGTGGACTAGTAAAATTCACATTACTTACAACTACCACCAATACAAGGTACCATGTGTTGGGTACTACGGTACATAAGAGAACAAGCTTTGGAGTTGGGCAGACCTAGACTTGAGTCTAGAACTTACTACTTACTTTCTCACTTGACCTCAGACATGTTTCTGAATGTTTCTAAGCTTCATTTTACCATCTGTAAAATGGGGACAGTAATAGTATCTATCGTATTACAAGTGGATTTGTTGTTATATTCAGTTACTATTGTGATGATAATTGGTACCTCAGAGTGTTTCTGTGAGGATTACATGAGATCTCATATATATATATATATATATATATATATATATATATATGCACATAGATGAGCAATAAATGTTTGTTATTATGATTGTAATTTGTCTTGGTCATCTGTCAGACTGAATATCTAAATAAATCCAAGCCAATATTGCCTTTCTTAAGTTATTTTTCTTGCTATTAACAGGAAGATTGCCTCTCACCCTCCCTTGTCCCTTCACAATAATCAATACGATGGCTCCCCAACACTCTGCAGTAAAATATGGAATAATCTAGGATCAGGAATTCAGAAATGGCCCAGACCTCAATTCTCCAAACAAACACCCTTCTGATAACCACTCTAAGACACAGAGCAACAAAGAACACAGATAACTTTACAAAGAGACACCCTGTCTTATATAAGAAAGAATGTTCCAACAAGCGGCACTGTCGAAATATGGAATAAGCAGCCCCAAATGGGTAGAATCTTAGGGTTAGAGGGGACTTCAGCGGTGCTGACTCGCTTGCCCTCTAGAGTTTGAATTATTCCGTACTGTCACTGAAGAGACACTCCATCTCTGCCTAAAGCACTTTGAAGAAACTCTTAAGCACAGGAAACAGTCACTCCCCTAGGATGACATCCCACTTTGAGAGAGCTTTTCAGAAGTTGGCAAACTTTTTTTTTTTGTAAAGGGACAAATATTAAATACTTTTGACTTTGTGGGCCACACAGAGTGTTCATTCCTCCTCCTTTTCCTCCCCTTCCTCCCCCCACCTTCCTTCTTTTTCGATAGCTCTTTGATATTATTAGAACCTTTCTTCACTCACAATCTGTTATGGATGGAATGTTTGTGTCTGCCCAAAATTTCCTATGTCAAAATCCCAACCTCCGACGCGATGGTATTTGGAGATAGGCCAAAGTAATTCAGTTGGTCATGAGGATGGAGACTCAGGAATGACACTGGTGCCTTTGAAAGAAGAGACCTGACACGGTGTGTTTCTTCTCTCTGTCTCTGACCCATGAGAGGAAACAGAAGTAAGATGGTCATCTACAAACAAGGCAGCAGGCCCTCACCAGGTACCAGGTCTGCAGCGCCTTGACCTTAGACTTCCCAGACTCCAGAACTGAATTGGACCAAAAAATGTTTATGTTTAAGCCATCCAGTCTGTGGTATTCCGTTATAGCAGCCCAAACCGATTAAGATACAGTCCACACAAAAGCAGGCCATGGATGAAATCCCTTCTGCCATAGTTGGCCAACTCCTTCTCTAAATAATGACTCTTCCCGATGTTAAGCCGGAACCTACACTCACCACAAAGTTTTTATCCCTTAGCCCTCGTTAAATACAAGTAAATGTAATAGAATATATATTGGAATTTCTCCTTCGTTTATTATTCTGTCAATCTATGGGTTCCATGCTGTGACTATCCAGTTTATAGACAGGGAAATGGAAACCCAAAGGTGTTCATTTCCTTTAAGTTGCACAGCTAGTTAGGGGGGGTCCAGGACACAAAGACATTCTTTCCACCCTGAGGTACTACGTCTGCCCCAGGGGTTCACAAAGACATCAGAATCCTCTTCAGGCAATTCTTGAAACAGCTTCAGAAAGGCACAACATATGCTCTTTACCACATTAAACCTCAACAGATCCCTGTTGCTTAAATAACATGGCTTTAACTCACCATGGTGGTAATTCTCCTTTAAGTAAGGTCTTTTAAAAGTTTCCTAGCCCTTTCTTACTAGCTACAGCCAATATTAATCTTTTGCTTTCTTACTTAACAATATAATTTTGCTTCATACCTGTAGGTATGTAGGATATAGATATATGAATACATTTTTATGGACACAGGATTATAATAATTATTCAACTCCACCTGCCGTTTTCATGAGCAAGGCGCATATATATTTAAAATTTTATTATGAGTTTTACTTGTGAAAGTTTTTTTCTCCTCTAAATTAATGTCAATTCTTTTAGATGTGCAAAGAGCAAAATCATCCTGTAATTAACAAAGAGTACTCACAATTGGATAATAGATCCTCAAATTGCCACCATTTTAAAACAGAACATATTTGGAGAAAGCCATGGCAAAGCATGATAGGCTGCCTCTGAGATGACCCCCAATAATCCCTACCTCTTGGCATAGTGGTAATTCATACCCTGGTACAATCCTCTCCCTCCGAGTGTGGGTTGGACCTAGTGATTGCTTCTCACAAACAGAATACAGCAGAAGTGATGGGTGTCACTTCCAAGATTGTTTACAGAAGACTCTGACGTTCATCTTGCTGGTCTCTCTGTCTCTCTCCCTATTTCTGTCTCTGTTTTTCTCTCGCTCTCTAAGAGTCTTCATTATTTTTTCACTTGCTTGCCACCTACCCTGATGTGAGCTTCCCTGTGGAGAGACCCGCATGGTAAGGAACTGAGGTTGTTCTTTAGCCTAAAACCAGCAAGGAGCTGAGGGCCCTCAGACCAACAGCCTGCAGGGAATTGAATCCTGCCAACAGCCAGGGGAGTGAGCTTGGAAAGTAACCCTCTTCCAGTCAAGCCTTGACATGACTGTAGCTCCTGACATGACTGTAGCCCCTGACATGACTGTAGCCCCTGACATGACTGTAGCTCCTGACTTTGACTGTAGCCCCTGACTATGACTGTAGCCCCTGACATGGCTGTAGCCCCTGACTATGACTGTAGCCCCTGACTACGACTGTAGCCCCTGACATGGCTGTAGCCCCTGACTATGACTGTAGCCCCTGACTATGACTGTAGCCCCTGACTATGACTGTAGCCCCTGACATGACTGTAGCCCCTGACTACGACTGTAGCCCCTGGCATGGCTGTAGCTCCTGACTATAACTGTAGCCCCTGATATGACTGTAGCCCCTGACTATGACTGTAGCCCCTGACATGGCTGTAGCCCCTGACTATGACTGTAGCCCCTGACATGACTGTAGCCCCTGGCATGGTTGTAGCCCCTGACATGGTTGTAGTCTGTGAGAAACTCCAAGCTGAAGTCTAAGTTGTATTCAGATGTTTGACCCCCACAAACTGAGATAATAAATGGTTACCAATTTAAACTGCTATGTTTCAGTCATTTTTATACAGCCATAGGCAATAATGCAATAAGTGTTTGGTCTTACCAAAGAGTAATGAGACTGCTTAGTGGGATGATGAAAATGTTTTGGAACTAGATAATGGTTATGACTACACAACACTATGAATGAACCACATGCCACTGAATTGTAAACTTCAAAGTGGTTAATTTTATGTTAATTTTGCATCAATAATTTTTGTAAAACAAAGCATATAAAGCTAGGAAGAAAATAGAAAGATAAAAGGAAAAATAAAGTTTATGTAAGAACACCCACAAGAAAAACAATGCATCCCAGTGAAGAAAAACTATGATCAAAATCTGGCACAATTTACTCAACATAACGAATCCATCAACTCACAAACTGGAGACAAACACAGACCCCAGGGCTCAGGTGGGAAGGCATGACGACGAAAGGAGTGAAATTTACAAACCAGCTCTCATTCTCAGAACCAGCACATGTTAAAAATGTCTTTCTGTCAGAGAGGGAATAAGATTAAGTATATGAAGGTGCATTTTTTGTTGTTGTTTTTAAGATTTTTATTGATTTTAGAGACAGAAGGCAGAGGGAGAGAGAGAAACATCGATATGAGGGCGGGACATCGATGAGCTGCCTCATGGATACTTCCTATGAGGATTAAGCCTGCAACCCTGGCATGTGCCCTGACCAGGAATCAAACAGGGAATCGAACCAGCAACCTTTTGGTACACCAGTTGATGCCCTAGTGAGCCACAATGAACAGGGCCGAAGGTGCGTTTTTTTAAAATAAATAATTGTTATGGCAATTTAGTCCTTTAAATGATATAAATCTCTATTTTGATTCAAAAGTAAACTTGAACAGCTGAAAAAAGTAATGAAAAGATTTTTAATTATAAAACCCCAGCAAACTTACTGTGCCACTAAGGGAAGAATTAAGTATAGCTACTTCTGAACTTGTTTTTGTTGTTGTTTTTTTTTTCCCCTATGGTACAAAATCCAACAAAGTAAAGTCTTAATCAGGATTCCCATCAACAAACAACAAGTAGAACTTCTTTTCATAACGAGGTAAGATGTAACATCCATTGTGGGCACTGATAATTGTTTCAATTATTTTGCAATTAGGAAAATATTTCCTCATCATGGGATGCATCTAGACTGTAATCTCAGGGATGTAACATTTGCTTCTGGAAAAGGTATTGGCATCGTGTAGGTGGAGTATCAAAGCCAGGTCCCATCTTGCCATTTCTCATGCTGCTTTTCCAAATTGGTAGTTTTCAAGTCTGTGTTGTAGAATCACCTGGAGAACCTGAAAGAAATTAGGGTCAAGGCCTCGGGAACTCTTATTTGGCTGGGCTAGACTTTGGCTTGGGCATTGGATAGAAACAGATCATTGTTTCTAAACACAACAGGGAGATAGAACTAAACAGATGTGTGTTCCAGGTTGGAAGAGATCTGAATGTGGGAAATCCACTGCTGAGGACTACATTGTTCCAACGTCTCTTGGAACTGTGGGAGGGATTGATGGAAACACCAGCTCCAAATCGATGTCTGTGAGTGACAAGGGATGTACAGACTGAAGTCTCAAGCTGTGCAGGTAATTTTTTTTTAATTTTTTATTTTTTGGTACGTGCCCCTAGCGGGAGCCGAACCCAGGACTGTAGTCCGCAGGCCAACCCTCCAACCACTGAGCCAAACCGGCCAGGGCTCAGGCTGTGCAGGTTAGAAGAATAGCGTAACAAGACAGTTTGGTGTGTCCAAATGGGGACTAGTGAGAGAGAATTTATGGTGTTTTCCTCTTACCGTATCCACACTCTACGTCAATATATATTTAGTCTATAACAAGTACTATTTATGCCTTCACACAGAATCTCTCATAACAGCCCTAATGACTAATTCAGAAAGGGTTCATCTCTCATTAAAAGCCAAATCATGAGCAATGAGGGTATTACGGGCTGAATTATATCCCCCTCAAATTTACATGTTAAAATTCTGATGCCCAGGAACTCTCTAGGTAACCTTATTTGGAGATAGTTTTTTTAAAAAAATAGAGCTATTCAAGCAAAAGCTTGGTCCCTAGGGTGGGCGCTCCACTATGACTGCTGTCCTTACAAGAAGGAGAAGTTTGGCCACCGAGATAAGCATAGCGCGAAGCCAGAGATAACGAGAAGACACAGAAGCAGGGCCACGGATAAGGCTCGATGAGAGGCTCCGAACAGACCCTTCCCTCACGGTCCTCAGAAGAGAGCCAACCTGCCAACATCTGGATTTTGGACTCTGGACTCCAGTACTTTGAAACAATAAAATTTTGTTGTTTAGGCTACCTGGTTGTCGTACTTAGTTCCATCAGCCCCAGGAAACTAATACAGGGGGTACTGGCCTTTGTTTTGGATGAGAGGTTTTTATTCAGAACAGCGATTCTTGGTTTTGCAGGGAGGAGCTATCAGAGTACCCCTAGAATGAGCCAAATGATTTATCCCAGTGTAACAGAGAATACCCAGAATACCATGCCCCGCCCAAAAGTTTCAGTTTTTAATATCAAAATATGTCACTATGGTATAATGGGAAATACAAATTTTGTCTTTGTCCCCAGTTCCTGGCACAGAGCTGCTAAAACCGGTGACATTTTCTAAGTGAGATAGGAGTGTCTTTTGAGATTCATAACAACCCTCTTTCAACCACACCTAAGTTTATGTTCATAAGGTGACTCTTCAGTGACTCTAGAGATCTTCACAGTGGAGGCTGATTCCCCCAAAGACCAAGGGTGATTAGAGGGTTGAAAATTTCAGCCCGATCCCATGCTCTCTGGGGAGTAATATGGGGCTGGAGATTGGGCTCAGTCACTAAGGGCCAATGATTTAATCAACCATGTCGACCCAACGACACCTCCAAAAAGATTTCTAAACAGTGGGATTCAGAGAGCACCCAGGTTGGTGGGCACAGAAGTTCTGCACCTCTTTCTCCATACCTTGCCCTGTGCACTTCCTGAGTCCTAGCCTTTATAATATACTGCTAATAACATGAGAAGTGCTTTCCTGAGTTCTGTGAGTCCTTCTAGGGAATTACTAAATCTGAGGATGGGGTTGTGGAAACCCCTGGATTTGTAGCCAGTCAGAGCGTAGAACAGGAAACCTAGTATCCGATACTTGCAACTGGCATCAGATGCGGGGAGTCTTTGGAAATGAGCCCTTAAATTTGTGGAGTCTGATGTTAACTCCAGGTAGTTAGTATCAGAATAGAATTGAATTGTTGGACACCCAGTGGGTGTTTGGAGAGTAAGAGAACTACAATTACTAACATTCATATCTTGCAATACAGATAAGATGATATGGTCATACTGTCACTCATTCATTCACTTATCCTTTGAGGGACACCTACCACATAGGAAGCTCTCGTTGCTGTCACTGTAACTCAGCAAGAGGGCAAGGAAGGGACAAATGTTTCCCAGGAAAGCCTAGCACACGGTCCCTAAGAGCCACCCTGAGCGTGTGCTCCATCTTAAGCCTCCAGCTTCCTCCTGAAACCCAGCTCTTAGCAGCCTCGGCCTGGGCAGCAGCTGGGTGCAGACAGGAAGAGTGGGAGAAGGTGGGTGAGGTCAGGAAGGAAGCCAACCTTGGTTTAACCTCCCACCAGCTCTTCCTTTCTTCTCCCTCCTACTCCTGTTCTTCAAGGGCTTCTTTTCTCCCTTTGGACAAGAAATAAAGGTAGGATGAAGTGCAAATTGCTAGTTGGAAGCCACTGCTGTTTTTAAGTCACCCACGATTCTCACTCCCCAGCCAATTAGATTTCCCAGGGTCAGTTTCCTCTCGTCTCTTCCATATACTTATCGTTCGCGAAGAAGCCCTGGCCCCCAATCCACACGCCCCTGCCCCTCAAACACAAACGCCAGCCCTCCGCCTTGCCTGCCTCTCGGCCTTCTGTTCTTTGACCTGCGGGAGTGGGGTCTGTGGGTGGTTTGTCTGCCACCACCTTCCACTGCTGCCTGCCACCACCTTCCACGGCAGGTGGTGCAGGTGGAGAACCGCACAGGCTGGGCTCAGGTCTCAGGCAGGTGTGGATCCAAATTCTGCTGTGCTCCTTTTTACCTGTGTGTCCTTGGGTGAGTTACTTCAAGTCTGTGAACTAGTTTCCTTCGGGGAAAATGGAGATTTTAATCCAATGACCTGATATGTAGGCAGATTTATTTTGATCGTCAGCTAGGCTAGATTAGAGCTGTCATTTAATGTAATCACGTTGACACCATCAGGATCATATGACTTTAAGAGGAACCTTAGAACCTAAATTCTACGAAAGATGCAATTGTACTATTTTTATCCTGACAATAAATCAGTGTATTATGGTTTAGAAACTTAACATGGACGGAGTAAACTCTACACGTGAGAAGGAACACTTCAGAAATCTACCTTCGCCCTCTTCACCTCAGAGTCCTGATGGCTGTCAGAGTGGCCACATGCCAGACACCTACAGAGAGATGATCCTTTGTTTCTCCTCAGGATACTTCATTTGTACACTTGAATGTGCAAAGTACTTTATAGGTTTGTATGCTGAAAATCAGGTGTTATGTACTTCGTGATATAAGGTATTTTTAATTCTAATTATACCCAATTTTTACCTTAAGCAATGATTTAGAACTTCATTTTTTTCATAGATGTGTCTATTGTTTAACATAGAACAGGAAACTGAAATAGAAATACATATACATTTTCAGTTTTGGGTGATTTTAAAATATCCAGAGTAATATATTCTTATAACATGTAAAAGCAACACTGTAAAATAATAGATAAGGACATCTGCTGCCTGCCACCACCCTCAACAATCCCCCTATACATATACCCACACACACTCACACACATACCCCACACACACTCAAACACACTCACATACACTCACACACACACCCCTCCCATACTCAACCACATTCACATACACTCTCACAGACACTCACATACACACACTTATATACACACACACTTGCACACACTCACATGCACACTCTCACACACACTTATACATACACAACATACATTCTTGCATACACTCACACACACAACTCACATACACATACTCACACTCACAAACATACACACACACTCACAAACACATACACACACTCACAAACACATACACACTCACAGACACATACACAGACACTCACAAACACATACGTTCATAAACTCACACTCACATTCAGATTCAGAGTAACCAACTTTGGGTATATATTTTCAATTCATTCTGTACATCAAATTTATACATGCATATATTTACATTTATAGGACTTTTATTGTTGTTGTTTTTAACAAAATAAACTAGAATCTACATATTACTACACAACAGAGTTTTTATTCACTCATTTAAAATTGTCAGTACTGCCCTGGCCAGTTTGGCTCAGCAGTTGGTTAGAGCATTGGCCCATGGACCAAAGGGTCACAGGTTCAATTCACAATCAAAGGCACATACCTGGGTTGTAGGTTTAATGCCCAGCATTGGTCAGGGTCATAGGGGAGGCAATCAATCGGTGTGTCTCTCTCACATTGATGTCTCTCTCTCTCTCTTTTTCTCTCTCTCTCTCTCCCTCTTTCCCTTTCACTTTCTCTAAAAATCACTGAAAAAATGTCCTCAGGTAGGCATTTAAAAAATTGCCAGTACTAGTAGATACAGATCTAACTTGATCTACTTTCTAAACACATATATATTAACATACATTGAAAATTTTATACACACATGTTTATATCCAACATTCTGGGAATTTTTTGTTCAGTTTTTATTTTTCTCTTAAGTTTATTTGTTTCATTTCTCTACACCTTCCCTCTTCTTTCCTGTCTTCAGATTCACTCTATTAATTGTGAGTTTAAGAATTTTATCATATGATTTTTTTTGTTTCTAAAAGTTTTTTATTTGCATCCATTGTTCAGTTTTATTGAATTGTTTTTGTGTTCGTTTTAATCCTATATATTCTTTCTATTCTGTCCATTTTAAACTGTTACCTGCATTTGTGTTGCAAATACATTGTACAGATCTATCATCTAGCCATTGACTTTGGTATCTTTTGCCATATTTACTTATATTGATGCAGCCAGGAGATTTGGGGGCCTCCTGTCAGATCAACGGGAGAAATCTGTCTGCTCCTCGGTCTCCTCAAGCTTTCTGGTGGAGTGGACTCATCTGCTCAGTTTCTCTTCAGATGGTCATAAACGGCAGAGGGATGATGACCCACCCCAGGACTGGGCCTGGTCAGATATTCACCCCAGTGCTGACCTGTGCTGGCCCTGGACTCCCGTCAGGTCCTTCACGAGCCCTCTGTTTCCCATCCTCCAGGTCTGGATGCCTCCGAGTCCCAGCAGCCACTTGGCTCACGAGGGGAAAGGATTAAAGTGGAGTTTGGGAATGGCAGGGAAGCAGGATGTGTTAGCCAGCTTGTTTTCATGATTCCTTTTTGCCTTTAGAATTTATTTCTAACTAAAATTTGATGCTAATTTGTGACTAACACATGGTGTTAGTCAACATCCCAACCCCCCCAGCATTCTCTTATTTGCATGCAAACAGAGCATTTTGGAATGTTGTCTGTAATTAGCATATTTTTGATACAAGCCATATTGTAAAGACAGATGATAGCTGTTGCAGATATATGGGAAGATCAATATAAAAAAAAATCACTTTTCCTGCCTTCAGTTTTATATCTAATGGAAATTGAAAAAACAAAACAGTAAGACAGATGGAGATACAGTAGCACCTTAATCACTGATTTAAGAACATGGCTTAAGCATTGTAGTAGCTGGTTTCTAAAAAAAAAAAAAAAAAAAACACCCCCTACCCTTCCTGCCTTTGAATCATCTCCTGGTATTAACATCCTTGTGTAGTGGCTCGCCTAGTAAATCTCGGCTGGCCCCGTGACTCATGGCTAACACACCAGAGTGATGCTATGTCACGTTAGAGACTAAGTGAGAAGAAGCTCTGCAGCTTCCACTTTGGTCTTGTGGAATGACTGCTGTGGGAAAGCCAACCGCCACGTGAGAAACCCAACTGCTGAGATCACCACAGTGTGAGCAAGTCCAAGACGACCCTGCAGAGTGGCCATGTGGAAGAGTAGAGATACCCAGCTAGCCCTAGTTGGTTCAGCCACCACAGCCCAGGGCAAGCTGTGTCAGCAAAAGGCATGGACGTCTGGCCTCGGTAGCTATGATGTGGAGTATAACAGAGGAACCCAGCTGATGGTTAGAATTAAAGTGCAAAATACGTGGCTACAGCCAAGCCCGCTGAGCTACATCTGGCTACTTGAGTCAACCTAACCACTATCTCTAGTCACTGTAGAGCAGACATAGGTCATCCTTGCTGTGCCCTGCTCCAATTTCTGACCCACGAAATTATCAGTGTAATAAAATCGTTGTTTCCAAATCACTGAGTGTTAAAGCAGTTTGTCATAGAGCAATAGGTAGCTGGGAAAGGTGTGCAGTAACAACCTGTCCTGGAGAGCAGTGGGTGATCTCAGCCTCTCCAAGCAAGTTGCCCCAGTATGATGACGGGCACAGAGGTACAGCCCGGAACATACGCTTTCTGGGACTGATTGCCTTCCATGACCATGAGAAAAGGAGCGGACCAAGGTACTCACACCCAGTTCCCCTCCCAATCTCATCAGATACCTCACTCCATTTTGGGGAAAGAAATAAAAGGAAGCCTAAGGCACCAGGAAATTTTAGCAGAACATTCCTTCTTATGGAAAGGAATGGGTATAGAAGACAGATTCCCCCATCAGGGGTCCCTGAGACCACAGAGGAAAAGGATTCTGGCCCAGCAAGACGTATCTCACCAAACAGGAGGGGTTAGGAGGTCTTAGGAGAAGTGGTGTTTGAATAATGCACCAGCCACAGGACCTACTGGGATATATGCACTTCAAGAAAACAAGCTCATTGGAAGTTGAAAAGGCAGCCTGGAGAGTTTTGAAATTGTATTAGTTTTCTAGGGGCCACTATAACAAAATACCACAGACTGGTTAGCTTCACGAACAGAAATTGATGTTCTCAGAGTCCTGGAGGCTGGAAGTCTAAAGGAGTTGGCAGGTTCCTTTGCTCTGGAGGACTTACCCCTCGACTTCACACAGCAGCATCCTCACTTGGCCCTTCGTCTGGGCCCTGCTCGTGTCTCTTTGTATAAGGACACCGGTCAGATCAGATGGGGCCCACTCTGATGACCTAATGTTAACTGACCTCTGTAAAGACCCTATGTGCAGATATGGACAAAAAGATGGGCTTATTTTTCCATCAGGATCTTGTTTGTCCCTCTTGGGTTCTCTCTCTCACACAAAGGGACTGGTGAGTCACTTCGTCCTTCATTCAGTCTTGCTTTCATTATGACATGACACTTGACACCAAAGAAGTGGGGGGTAGAGGATGTGGGCTTCCGCTTCCCTCCGATCATCAAAGGTACTTTTTACCAGAAGGACTGAGAAATGTGAAACGCCAAATCATGTCATAAACCATCAGCTCAGCTCAGGGACTAGTTCAGCTGTATCACCGTGTGGTAAGATACAGATGTAGGGAATTTTTCACCAACTCTGCCATCCTTACCCAAGGTACAGGGCCTCTCTTTATCAGGGGGCTCCTGGGCGTCACAAAGCTTCAGGGCCATGCCACTTGGCTAACCGTGTCTACTTCCCCTCTGTGCTTTGACCTGCTTTAATCTGGGGTGAAGCCCTTTCTCTTTCCAAGTTCCTCAAAAGGCACTTTGATTTCTCTCTTCTCTTCCCGCCCCCCATCCCCATTCTCCTCTGTTGTTACTTTTCCACATGAAACTTCTATGGCTCATTAAACCCAAAGCCAAAATCATTAGCAACTTTAAAATCTGGGGTCCTTTATTCCTTGAGGACAAGAAGAGCTTAAAGTCTAAACTTCCCCTGAAGGTGGAAGAAAATATTTTTGTCATCCTTTTAATGCAGCTAAAGAGGGGGTAAAAAGAGCAAAAGTCAAGTTTCCGTATTGAAATATTCTCACATTCTGCTGCAGCCACAGAGTGGAGTATGCAAAGCACGTACCATAAATGACTATCAGTGACTTCACAAACATGGGCAGCCTATCTTTCCAATTAGCTGTCATTGTCACATCTCATACCTGTTGTAGTCAGGCGACAGATGACCTCTTTTGGAGCACCTAGGTACCTCCCACTGGGTGGACCTATTAGTAACCTGGTCCAGGTGAGGGGAGCTGGCCCTTTGGCCTGAAAGTAAGCAAGACATCTGGGCTCAGCAAATGAAGGCTGGGAGCTGATTCAGAGAGGAGAGAGGGACTTAACAGGTGGCCCATGGCAGGTTACAGATGTTGAGAAAGAAGAACCTTATTTGAGATGTTGGAAGGTTCATGTGGGCTGCAGTCAGTGGGGATCTTGGGGAGCTGAGCTTCTCCCGTGTATACAACCAATCTGAGCTGGCTGGTAAATGAAGCACAGGTAAAATGAGAAGGGCAGAGAGATGCCACTGAGCTCAGTGAGCGGACACACGGCTGGGGTCCTTCGAGCTGTGCCGAAAACACACGTGCAGGCAGGATTCATATTAGTAAGCCCATCTATTTCTATTTCTTATCTTCTTTTTTGCAATGGACTGAATGTTTATGCCCCCTTCATTAATATTTTGAATCCTAATCTCCAAAATGATGATATTAGTAGGTGGAGATGTTAGGTTACAATGGTAGAGCCCTCATGAATGGGATTTGTTCCCTTGTAAAAGAGACTCCAGAGAGCTCCCTCACCCTGCCACATGAAGTTACCAAAAAAAAAGATGGTTGTCTAGGCAGCGGGTCCTCAGCAGCCGTCAAATCTGCCAGGGCCTTTATCTTGGACTTCCCAGATGATGAAACATAAATTTCTGTTTTTTAATAAGCTATCTAGTCTATGCTATTTCTCCAAAGCAGTGCAATCTGACTACCCGAGTTTTTAAGATTTTAAAACATTTATTTAGTAGAGTTTATTTTTTAGAGCAGTTTTAGTTTCGCAGAAAGTACTGTTTCCATTTACCCACTCCCAATATGTTGTATCTTTTAATCCGTCTCTTCTCTCTTCTTAAAAAAAAAAAAAAATTTATACCTGCCAAAAATTATCACTTGAAGAGTCGGGAATCGTTCTAGGCTGGGATCCTACGAGATTCGAGTAGGTACAAGCAATAATATTGGGACAAAGGGGGACACGTTAGTATTTGGATTCACATGTGGCCTCACGGTGGAGTGACTCAGCCCTGATACCTGGGCCCCGAAGCCAGGGATCATTTGGTCTGGAATGCAAAATCAGAAGTTATTCAGATGACTCCAAGTGTGTCGAAATGGAGGACCGGCCACGTTCTGCCAAGTGGGAAGATTAGGCACCGCCAGGAGCCTCCTTCACGCATCTCTGCCCAAGGAGGTGAGTGTGTACTGAAGTTGAGGAACCTGCGCATCCCGCCCTCGGGGCTGTGGACATCAGGTCGCGTCCTCCCCAGTTCCCTACTGTGAGCTGTCCTTTACTTTCCACCCTCAGAGCTACTTCCTTCAAATAGAGTTTCGAGCTTCCGTTTCTTCCTGAAAACTTTCTGCCTGGCTGAAGAAATGTCTTAGGTTTTAGAAATTCTCTCTGGAGCCTTGCGATTGTGAATACATTCGTTATTGCCCGACAATCCACTGACATCCGCCTCTTTACAGTTTCCATCTATAAAGGAAAGAAGTGACTGAAGAAATGGAAGGCAGACAGTCCAGGGACCCTCTAAATCTCCGTTTCGGTCCAAAATCCTCTGGATTTCAGAAGCCTTTGATGAGTAATCATTTAAAACGGATTCTTGCTTTAGCATTCTGAGAAGTTTTGGATCTTTTTCCCCGCCCCTTTTCCAATCCAGATCGACCAGGTTTGGCTATGCCCACTAGCTATTGGCGGCATGGGACTCATGCTCGAAGCCCAGGCGTTTCCGGGGTTTTCTGAAGTTGCATGGAAAGAAAAGGCTAAAACTATGAGTAAGTGGGATGTGGGCAAGATTTTCTCCTTGCTTCTCTGCCAGCAACACTAATCTACTCCCCACAGTGAGTCTGCCTAAAAGGGCGTGTCAGATGATGGGGTTTGGTCTTGCCATTTTGCAGCCCTACCCCAGGTATGTGCAGTGGAAGTTCAGATGTGCTGTTTCTGATGCCCTCCAAGTCAGGGACTGGCTCAGAGGAAGGAGGCCAAGATCATAGGTGCCCTTCCTGATAGCTGTCTTCACTGACCCTACTGCTGCCTTCGAGGACTCGGGGCACAGGGCCATCTCTGCAGCATCCACAGGCACCCCTCACCCAGATCACTGCATGCAAGCAAGGCCCAGGTCGTCAACAAAACCCCAATATCTTCCTGGTCTTGAGAAGCTAGCAACTGTGTGTCCCTGCGCTTTTCAACTCCCAATACCCACCTCCTTCTTCTCTCCTTCAATGAGGGTTCTCATCCTTACGGAAGAATACAAGACTGGGAAGAAGGACTTCATTGCCTCTGAAGGCCTGGAAAATTCTATTTCATGGCTTGAGACCAAAGCTGCAAAAGAACTTCTGAGGCAAGGAAGCCTAGTCTCTGGCAGAGTAGGAAAGTCTGCCTGCACGCTTAGGATAGAGAAAGGGAAAAGTGCCCCTAATTCACTTAAGGGGAACAAATAAAATAGCACATCATCTTGTCTCAAAACGAACACTAACCTCTTTCCCCTGCCACAGTCTGTCTTGTTCAGTCCAACCTAACCAGCCCATCAGAAGCAGTTACCCTTTGCACTGCTACAGCCCTTACAGTCTGAACATTCAGTCAATTACTTTGGCATTATCCAGTCACAGGTATGGGAGTCTTCATTCTCCTTATTGGGAAGCTAAGCCCCTTCAGGGCAAGAGCAGAGCGGTGGTTTCATTCTTGTTTATGCATAGGAGGTGACAACAGTGAAGATTTCCACTTAGACCAGGCGCCATGAAGTAAGGACCGCGCCTTTGGACCATTTCCAGGGCTGTTTTATTTCTCTCAGATTATTGTATCATGCAAAGGTAGGAAACACCCTCCATCTATTCACTTCTCACCTGATCCTCCTCTTTGCCAAAGCAATAAAATGGAATTTCTTTTTGCCCTGATGCATAAGAATCTGGGCCTGGATTTTATTTGATTTACGAGAAAGAGAAAAAAGGACATCTCTCACATCCAAATTTTACAATGAATTCATATCTGTAAAAACACGTGGAAATCGACACCCTTTCCTGTAAACTCATCAGATGAGTTGGACAAGTAGAATAGACTTTAAACGACCTACAAAAATCACATGTCGAAACTTACCTATGAATTTGATAAACCGCCCTGGCCGGTTTGGCTCAGCGGTTAGAGCATCGGCCTTCGGTCCGGAGAGACCCGGGTTCGGTTCCCGCTAAGGGCGCGTGCCTCGGTTGCAGTTTGTCCCCGGCCCTGGTTGATCGTGCGGGTAGCAGCCACTCGATGTGTCCCTTTCACATCGATGTTTCTCTCTCTCTCTCTATCTCTCTCTGTTCCTCTCTCTCCCTCCCACTCTCCCTGAACAAAGAATGGAAAAATGTCCTCGGGTGAGAATTAAAAAAAAAAAAAAAAAAAAATTGATAAACCAAACTGCCTATCTTTAGACAGGAATCCTCTCCATTTTTTATTTATTTTTTACCTTATCTATAAATAAAGTCAAGTGTTGTGTGTGCAATGGAGTGGAAGATTATAAAACTTCCTGTCTTTTTTTCTGAAATTGTATTGTGGGTAAAGTTATAGTTTTAGCTGATGCTTGTCCAATAAAGTTCTCTCCCAATCACTGCTTTAAGATTTAGGGCCCCCATTACTCCCCAAGAGCATCTAGTACAATAGAGCAATTGTACGTTGATGACACTATTTCAACAAAAAAAGGAAAGCTAGCATTTGAATCTTAAAGCCTCTTCTAAAAGAAAATTCACATAGCATAATGAAGATTTAACTCGTATCTTCTATTACTCCCCAGTCACCTACTTCAGTGCCCTGCATAAAATAACATGGGATTGCTCCACTTTTACTAAATTTCCTGTTGAGATGTTACCATGGAACCTGTCACCGACCAGATATTTTAAAATTAGGGTAGTAGGCAAGTCTTACTGTACACAAAGAGGTAGCTATTTCTTTAAGCGAAATGATTTGGTCCTGCGCTCGCTCCACAGGTCTGCACCCCTCCTACACAGTCTGCAGTACTGCAGCTGCACCTGTGAGGCTTCTGGCAAACCCAGTGCTGGCATTTCAGCAAGTCCAGGGACTCATCAGGCCATTTGGAAAAATGACAATGCTTTCAGTCTGTCCACATGTGTCATCCCCCGCCCCTTGTTTGGCTGGAGCAGAAAGGGATAGAAAAAGGAAACCTGGGTGAGTGTCCCAGAAGTCCTCATACTGATTTCTCTTTTCTTTGCTTAGCATGTCGACTGATCCCTTCTCCAATGGGGTATGGCCCCGGTTTGACTGCTCAACTTACTGCTACTGCTAGCTGGTCCCCTCAGTCCTAACTCTGTTCTTCCGTCACACTCTGTCACCAGTCTCGCTGCGAGTCTGGAGCTCCCTGGTGTGGGTTTCGCCCACAGCACGTGCAGGCCACAGGAACAGAGGACAGCGTGGCCACGTCCTGCCTGGAGACCACTGGCCGCTCTCCTATCACCGCAGACACGACCATGTGGACAGGCAGAGAAAGCGTGACCTTCTACTCCTCAAATCCCCTTCTTGGAAAGACCAGTCAAGGAAATGCTGCGAGTTCCTTTCCTCTCCACTGGGGTGGGGCCAAAACAATGGAAGAAAATGGAAAGAGAAATCTCTTTGCCCCTTCATGCTAGCTGAATGTCACTTTAGGAGTGACCTCCTTTTGGCCTGATCTATTCAGGGTGTGGCATTTTTGTTTTGTTTTATCCTCACTCGGGGACATTTTTCCATTTTTGTTCAGATAGAGTGGGAGGGAGAGAGAGAGAGAGAGAAACATTGACGTGAAAGTGACACATCGAGTGGCTGCCACCCGCACGACCCAACTAGGGCCGGGGACAAACTGCAACGGAGGTACGTGCCCTTAGCGGGAACCAAACCCGGGTCTCTCTGGACCGCAGGCCGATGCTCTGACTGCTGAGCCAAACCGGCCAGGGCAGCGTTTTTGTTCTTGACAGAGCATCCACCAAAGCAATGCTTACTTTGGGAAAAGTTTAACAGGTAAGATGGGGAAAGGCTTAGCTGTCGCAGGAATAAGGTTTTGGGCTGTTTGCAGCTCATCCTTCAGATGTCATCAGCCTCCTCCTTCACAAGCATCTCATCTTTTTCTGGGTTGACTTTATTTGCCTACTGTAATTCTTTGAGATTTACTATACCTGTGGGAGACTGTGGGCTGTGTATAAAAGCAGAGCTTAGGACTCAGGCAGACCACATTGTCTTCAACTAGCTCTATAAATATGAGCAATTTAATCTGTCTCACAGATGGCTTGTTCATTGTTACACTGGGTAATAATTAAACTCATTTCTTGAGGTTATAAAACTTTGCTGGCGTTCTCTTAAGTACTGAGCATGTAGGCACTTAATAGTAGCTTTTATTTTATTCTAAGCATTAATTAGAGATATTAAATTAGTCAATAATCTTAATATTCAACTCAATTGGCCATGCTAAAACCCCTGCTCTAAACGGTCACTTCTAATATGCAGTATAAATTGCTTAAGCACCGAATTGTCACTGACTAGGGCTTGTTGATCTGTCGGTCTCATACGCACAGCTCATTGGAGGCAATTTGCCAGCAGAAAATAAAATCCTTAAATTATGTATACTTTAGCCTAACAGTTACATGTCTAGAAATGTATCCAAGGAAAATGATTAGATCAGTGTGCAAAGATGTATGTATAGATACTTTTATCACAGCATTTATACAGCTTTTAGGACAAATAGGAAATCGGTTAAATGATTGTATATTTATACAGAGCATAGGTACGTAAGGATGACGTAGCTCTATTTGTGACTTAAAAAGATAACCTAACACATACGAAAACACACTCGACATACATATGTGCACACGTCCACATACACACATCACATTCGTGATTCCATTTTACCAAAATGTTTAAATGAACATGGAGCATCTGAAGACTGTATGCTATCATCAGGGGTAAACCCTATATGGCAGGAGTATGGATGGCTTAAAACTATTTTTCCATAGTGCTGAAATTTTCTGTATGAGTGTGTATCTTGTTTTGAATTTCCTAGACGTGGGGATTCTTGTGTAAATGCTTTATTGAAAGAGAGCTCTTGAAAAAAAAAATCATGGCAGAAAGAATCAGAATAGAAAAGAGGAAGAAGCCAAGCCGGAAGCTTTAGCTTCAGCCTCATTCCTGGGGGAGCTTTGGAGCATCAATAGCAACACATCTTGATGTCAGGGACCAGCCCTTCATCCACTGGAGAGTTGCCCTTGGTGGCAAGCCGTTCAGAGGAGGGTGTATAGCCTCCTGGCCAAGGCGGCTCCCATAGGTTGAGGGCATTTCACTGGCGTGAGGAGCAGCTCAGAGCTATAAGGAGCCAACACCCATGGCAGCTGGGGGACAGATGTACCAGCCTGAAAAGGATGTCTGCGTGGGCTACCAACAATATTGTCTGCGGTCTATACTTTGCATTGCTCAGAACCTTTTGCTTTCTCATACTAAATTTAATCCATCTAGGCACAGCTTCTCCAGAATTCTTGTTGGTCACAAGAGAACGTCAGTGGGAACTACTGTTGCTGTTGATTCCAAGACCTTGACTGATCCTCATCATCTCCCTCATGCATCACCTGTATTAGATTTTCCTCTTTTCCTGACACTTCTGGCAGCAGGTAACCTGGGAATGGTCTTACCTGTTCCCAAAGAGCCCATGTATTGCTGGGAATGCCCTTATTAGGACAAAGTTACTCCCCTTCCTCACGTGAAAACTACCATGAGAGTACTTGTCGATGCCTCAGTGTGTCATCAGAGTGCCAAACACGTTCCTTTCTTCCCTGCACTATGGGGCAGCAGCCCTACTTTCCTCAAACGATCAGGAATAATGGCTTGGCTTTTATGGTGATTCCTTCTTTGACTGCTGACCTATTGGCATAAAAATTCTAAAGTGACCAGTGGCAGCCATAGTTTTGTGCTTAGTGGTGCTCTTGCTGTGCCCCTGGTGGGTACCTTATACTTCTGCTCCCATGCTCAATACCTACCAGAACCTCAATCTATCCATCATTTTAAGGTATATACCAGAAGAATGGTTTTGTTGCCAATTAGTTTGAGAAATATTTTCATCAGAAATCCCTTTTTGCTTGCTATCCCTCACCAACTTAGGGATTCTAAGACTAATCCAAAATTATCTCATTTTATATGCATTTCTTTTTATCCTCTCCTCCTACTTTTTACCCCTGTTCTAGCCTGCCTTTTATTCAAAAATAATTTTCAATGTTTATGTGTGGCTTTGTCCCTATGCTGTGAGCACCCAAGTGACAGTCATCCTGCTCCCTTCTCAGTTCCTAGACTAATGCTGTGCACAGAGTTACTTCTCAGTAGATAGTTGTTGCAATAAAAGAAACCATCTCAACTTCCGGTCAGGATGGCGGGGAGGTAAACGGTATCCGTCCTCCCACAACCACATCAAAATTACAACTAAACTACAGAACAACCATCATTCAAAACCGCCTGAAATCCAGCTGAATGGAAGTCCTACAGCTACGGAATTAAAGCAGCAGCCACACCGAGACTGGTAGGAGGGCGGAGGGGACGGGCTGGTCCCACACCCACGTGTGGCGGATAAAAATCAGGAGGATACCTCAGCTGGGAAGGTCCTCCCTGAGGACTGAGGGGTCCCCGTCCCACACCAGGTGCCCCGCTCAGGGTCCCAGTGCCAGGAAGAGAGTCCCCATCACTTCTGGCTGGAAAAACCAGCGGGAACTGAGGCTCAGGGAGGCTGAAGCGGCTGGAGCCCCAGGCAGCTCCTTAAAGGGCCCGCGCACGGACTTATCGGACTCTCTCCCTCTGAGCTTGGAGGGGAGGCAGCTCAAGGGGCGCCAGAGACACACAGGGAAGAACTGAGCTGTTTGGCACTGGAGCGAGGGCTGGAGAGGGGGCTTTCTCCGGGACAAACGTGCTGTCAGAGGCCTTTGTTCCTTTGGTGAGCCCTTCCCTGGGGCGGCAGACAGAAGCCATATCTGGGACTCCAGCAACCTGGCTCACACTGGTAGCCCCGCCCTGCTGACTCCCTGAGGCCCCTCCCCACCCAACTTTCAGGCCCACCCAAGCTGTTGCCACTTGCTTAACCATAGGATTGGCCTGTCTTGGATCCTGCTTCAGGTTTTTCCTAAATTCTTTCAAATGAGCAGCATCTGGTCTCAGCGAGCCCCATACCTCTCGTTAAGTAATACACTGAAACAAACATAGGGAGGCAGTCAAAATGAGGAGACAAAGAAACAGGCCCCAAATGACAGAACAGAACAAAACCCCAATAAAAGAACTAAGCAAAATGGAGATAAGCAACCTAACAGATACTGAGTTCAAAATACTGCTTATAAGGATGCTCAGTGAACTCAGTGAGAACCTCAGTGAACTTAGGGAGGGCCTCAAGAGTATAAAAAAGTACCAGTTAGAAATCATGGATACACAGTTAGAATTGAAGGAGGCATTAACTGAAATAAAGAATAATTTACACAGCTTCAATAATAGAGTATGTAAATCCAAGGAGAAAACCATCGATTTGGAATATAAGGAAGCAAAAAATGCCCAATCAGAACAGCAAAAAGAAAAAAGCATCCAAAAAAATGAGGATAGTGTAAGGAGCCTCTGGGACAACTTCAAGTGTGCCAACATTCGCATCTTGGGGGTGCCCGAAGGAGAAGAGAGAGAACAAGAAATCGAAAACCTGTTTGAAACAATAATGGCAGAAAACTTTCCTAACTTGGTGAAGGAAACAGACATACAAGTCCAGGAAGCACAGAGAGTCCCAAACAAGATGAACCCCAAGAGGCCCACACCAAGACACATCATCATCAAAATGCAAAAGGTTCAAGACAAAGAGAGAACCTTAAAAGCAGCAAGAGAAAGGCAGCTAGTTACCTACAAGGGAGTTCCCATTAGGCTGTCAGCTGATTTCTCAAAAGAAACTTTGCAGGCCAGAAATATTCAGAGTGATGAAAACCAAGAACCTACAACCAAAATTACTCTATTCTGCAAAGCTGTCATTTAGAATTGATGGCCATATAAAAACTTTCCCAGACAAGGAAAAGTTAAAGGAGTTCATCACTACCAAACCGTTATTATATAAAATGATGAAGGGTCTTTTTGAAGAAAAAGATAAAATGTATGAACAAACAAAATGGCAATGAATACATATCTATCAACAATGGAATCTACAAACAAAATGAACAGGTAGAACAGAAACATTCTCATAGATACAGAGAACATTTTGTTGGTTGCAAGTTGGGAGGGAGGTTGGGGGAATGGGTGAAAAAGGTGAAGGGATTAAGCAGCACAAATTCATTGCTAGACTGACAAACCTCAAAGGGAAAGGGGTTGGGGGGGTGGGGGTGGGAAGAAATAAACCAAAGAACTTGTATGCATAACCAATGGACACAGACAATAGTGTGGGAAAAGGTGGGAGGGGGGCGGGAGTGGGGAGGAGGGGGTCAATGGGGGAAAAATGTGGAACATCTGTAATACATTTTACATGCAACAATAAAGATTTGAAAAGAAACCATCTCAGTCCGGCCAGTGTAGCTCAGTGGTTGAGCATCGACCCTAGCACCAAGAGGCCACCGGTTTGATTCCCGGTCAGGGCACATGCCCAGGTGGTGGGCCTCATCCCCAGTGGGAAGCATGCAGGAGGTGGCCAGTCAATGTTCTCTCTCATTGATGTTTTTTTTTCTCTCCCTCTTCCTTTCACTTTCCCTCTCTAAAATCAATAAAGAAAAGAAAAGAAAAGAAAAGAAAAGAAAGAAAGAAAGAAAGAAAGAAAGAAAGAAAGAAAGAAAGAAAGAAAGAAAGAAAGAAAGAAAGAAAGAAACCTTCTCAGATTCTGACTCTAAAGAGCAGACACTTGGCCCTGGCCAGTCTGGCTCAGTGGTTGGAGCGTCCGCCTGTGGACCAGAGAGTCCCAGGTTCGGTTCCCGCTAGTGGCACGTACCAACAAATAAATAGCAGACACTTGTTTTTATTTTACTTTGCCACAATGACAAACTACTTCTTTCCTACTCAACACTCACCTTTTAACTAAACTCATAATTCCCTATAACTGTCAGTATCAAATCACATGTAGGGCAGAAATACTATTCAAGACATTGGGTACCTTGTATACCTGCTATAACATAAGCCAGCCCAAAAGTTTCTGTCTAGTACTGTCTAATTGTTTCCCTGAAGAGAATGACACTGTTTATCCTTTCTCTGAACACTGGTACAGAACTGCCCAGCGCTCAGCAGACTTTGTATTATGGAAATACTTTATCTCGTCTGTCTAAGATTATGTATTGCTAACATGCAAGTCTATAAATCACAGATGATCTGAAAGAGGCCTTCTAACTCTTAATGTATGTTTGAGTATATTCTAAGTCTGAACAGTAGAGTAACAGAAACTGTATTTGCCATTAACCTTAGCAGTCAATGACCTCATCTCTGAAAGTCCCCAACACATTAATCATTATATTTCAACACTTCCCACCCTCCTTGCCTCTAATATATTGTATGTTGTCATATTTTGTTTTCAGGCCCTCTAAGACTGCAGGGTATAAGGTTCTCTATAAAAGTACTCAGTATATCATTAATCTGAATGTCTCGATATTTGTCATAAGGGACAAAATTGTTTTCTTTTCCATTTCAGCCTGTTAATCTTACCTAGAAGGCCTTGTAACAATCAACATCATTTTTCTCCCATCTCAACCTTTACAGGGATCTGCGTTGTTGTTAGAAATTTTACATTTTGTAGTTTTTACTCATAAATCATCTACTTAGGCCCATAATTACCTAATTTTCCTCTTTAGGTAACTCTCTCTAGGTGGTATAAATCAGATTATTACATTATGTATCTGCATCATTTTCCCAAAGCGAATCAAATAATTTCTCACAGACATGATTCCATGAACCATTCTCACAGCTCCAGATAGAAGGTGTGAGGGAAAGCAGGTATATTTAGGCAGGGAGGAAACTGAGTCATGGAGCATTTCAGTAAGGGGTGGTTTTGGACCTGGTATTAAATAGTATCCTGTACAAACCAGAAAGCATACATTTGACAGCGTCAGGCCACTAGACAAGTCTCCATGAGTAGGATATGCTCTTGAGAAGACAGAGTTCAAAACACCATTTGCCTCCGGTTTTCCCAGAAACGACTTGCCACAAGCTTGTTTCCAGGATGCTCACTGCTGGTACTGATCCTAGCTGGCTTTTGGCCTCCATCCTGACTCTGGATGGGTGGGGACAATGTTCCTCCTCTTGAGACATGCCGTAGAGAGAAGGGATTAAAGTCCCTGCATTTGTTCTTGGATTAAAACTTAGTTCTACCACTTGAACAAGTTCCTTCATGCTCCTGTCTCCCTCATCTGCAAAATGAAAGGAGCAGCCCTCCCAGGACGTCTGGGAGGGTGAAGTGACACTATGTCTAGCACAGCATTTGCTAAGGAATATTGGCTATATTATCATTATCGATTTTATCACCACTACTGCTCTGGCCCAACTGCTATTCCTCCAACAATGACAGCTTCTATCAAACCCTACTTGTGCCCTAGATAAGCATATGTGACCAGCTTTGTGTTTTCCTCCCACCCCCCTCTCCCCTCCCCCCAGCTGGCTTCCTCCCTTGATGGGCTCCAGAAGAAAGGACTTAGGATCTAGCGTTCCTCACCAGACCCTTGAGTCAGTAATGCAGCCTGGGGGCTCACAGTCCCTGCCCCCTTAAGACTCAGTTATAATCATCATTTATACCTCGTTCTATTGCCCAACGGCCTAGTTTTCTAGAACAACATCTCAGCACCTAAGATAGGTGTGGACAAGATTCTGGCTATCATAGTCCATGAGCGTCCCTCAGGACTGGTTTAAAAGAAACTAGTTTTGCCCTCATGTTCACAGAGATACTTAGGATTCTTCTAGAAATTAGCAATGATGATTTCCTATTTTTTAAAATCTCTTTGCTCCCACTAAAATCTGTTACTTGTCCTGGAGGCCATTGACAAGACATGGAAACACCTTATGGGTCTAGACTAGTTAATTTCCAGGTGCTTATTCAGAATACTCCTAGAGTTTTTGTGCACTGGATGGAACTACATAAGCTTTTACATTTGCATTACTAATTGAGTCACTTAAAATAAATTTACCATAGCCCTAGCCGGTTTGGCTCAGCGGTTAGAGCATCGGCCTGTGGTACGGAGAGACCCGGGTTTGGTTCCCGCTGGGGGCACGTACCTCGGTTGCAGTTTGTCCCCGGCCCTGGTTGGTCGTGCGGGTGGCAGCCACTCGATGTGTCCCTTTCACGTCGATGTTTCTCTCTCTCTCTCTTCCTCTCTCTCCCTCCCACTCTATCTGTACAAAAAATGGAAAAATGTCCTCGGGTGAGGATAAAAATAATAATAATAATAATAAATAAATAAATAAATTTATCATATAACTTCATTCTTCTTTTATTGATTTTTAGAGAGAGAGAAAGGGAAAGAGAGAGAGAGAAACTTCAATTGGTTGCCTCCTGTACATGCCCCAAATGGGGATCAAACTCGCAACCTAGGTGTGTGCCCTGACTGGGAATGGAACCGGCAGCCCTTTGGTGCATGGGACGACGCTCCAACCAACATAGCCACCCAGCCAGGGCCATCAGAAAACTTAATGTAAGATGTGAATGTATCATTCAAAGAGACAGAAACTAAAACAAACAAACAAGCAAAGACTTAATTTAATTCTAAATGGATGAACAGTTTAACTAGGGCAGCGATGGAGATGAAGATAATGATAATGACAGTCATGGCCAATATTCATTACCAAGTACCATGCTAGACATAGTGCATGATGCTCGACATCCTTGTCTGAAATGCTTCTGCAGGTATAACTCAGAAAACATCGCTGCTCTCTGTCTCCATGCAGGGACCACTAATCCCTGTCCAGAGATGGCCCTCACACTCAGAGGCCAAAGTTGGTTTGTCAGAGGTCAAATTAAAGGAAGCAGAAGAATCTAAGATTCATTGTCACATCTCTTAAATCTCTAGCCAATAGAAAATTAAAAAATTTCCTTAATGATTCAGATTTTAACTCAAATCCATCATGAAAAGAAAATACTGGATTCCTTTACGTTTTCTAGTTCTAAGTCTTGCTTTACTAAAATTCCAGTTGACCACAAGTTAAACATGGGTTTGCTCACCCTTATGTTTCTAGTTAAACATCTATGCAATATAAATAAAGATGAAAGTATCAGACTATCAAGTCAGGGATTAATTTAAAATAAAAAGCCATAGAGGAATGCCCATGTTTTGTACAAAAGGTTGGGCTATAGCAGTGGTTCTTGACTGGGGGCAATTTTGTTCCCCAGGGAACATCTGACAATGTCTGGAGACATTTTTGGTTGTCACAACTCAGGAATAGGAGGGACTACTAGCACAGGACAGCCTCAGAGAATTGTCCAGCCCAAATTGTCAATCCTAGCCTGGAAAAATGTAAAGTTTCTTTCTACAATTTTAATCACATTTCTCTAAAACTGCCCCCTAGAGAGGGCTCCACACCTCTCCTCATTGACTAACCAATTCTGCATTCTCACTTCTTCCTGGCAAAGGCGAGCATTACTGCAGATAAAGTAAAAAACAAAACAAAAATATGTGTGTGTGTGTGTGTGTGTGTGTGTGTGTGTGTGTGTGTGTGTATGAGGGGAGGGTGTGTGTGGAATCCGTAATGTTTCAATGTCCTTCCCTCTGGACCAATGTAAAGTGTTCAGATGAGTAAGTTAAGTGTCGGGATTAGGTAAATCTCGATGAGATACAAGGAGAACTCAGGACGGGCCATGGGGCAGAACATCACTAGGGAGGTGAACTTTGCCCCCCTGCCCCATTGGGCAGACCCATCTTCCTGTATCCAGCTGCTTCCTCCTCCCAGCATCTCATTGTCAGCATCACCTGCAGGGTGCTCCCCGTGCAGAGGCTGTCTAATATAGGTCTTCTTGGTGCTCTTTCAATCAAAGGAGCTAATCTGTTGTTGGACAATACTCATCTAGAATGAGTCCCAAGTGGAAGGAAGGAAAGAACTAAGATGGAGCATCTTCCTTGTACCAAACCTGAAGCTGAGTGCTTCACATGCACGCTCCCCAGGGAACCGTGAAACAGGTCCTCTCAGTCCCATCCTACAGGTGAAGTATCTCAGGCTCAGTGTAAAGAGGGAACTGACCTAAGATCATGTAGTTAACAAGTGGGGAAGCTGAATTCAAACCCCATGCTCTTTTCACTCTCCCACATAGTTTCCCAGGTAGAATTTGCCTCTCTCTGTTAACAGGTGCAGGCACCCAGAAATTCCTGAGAGGTTTACCCTGTTGGTAGGAACGTTAGGCATACACATTCATTCGGTTTGACATATCTTCCAATGAGCAGGTCCATCACTGCCCATTAATCAGGTCAAGTAGGCATAATATTCAATGACCTATGCAGAATGTGAGACCTGGAAGGACTCTGCAATATAACTCAAGTGGACAAGTATTCCAAAGACTAAGTGCCAATCAGCACCATTCATGATGAAGTATTGTAATCATTAGCAGAAGCCTGCCTTGCTTTAATACACACAGTAGCATAAATGAGACATCAGCTCCAGACCCACCTTGTTGGACTCTGAGTCAGGTCCCTCCTCTCTCCTTGGACTTAATAAATGCAATGAGTTACATCTTTATAAACGACTTCCCGATGTAGAGTACCAGGGATGAGAGTAACTATCTGTGCTCATAGGGGAATACTTGTAAGGCATAGGGGCCTCTAAACATCTCCATCTTTACCCTATGGTTCTAACTCATGAATGGGTTTTAAGAGGCCCATGTTTATAGAATTGTATACATTTTTTTTTTTTTATCCTCACTCGAGGACATTTTTCCATTTTTTGTTCAGGTAGAGTGGGAAGGAGAGAGAGGAACAGAGAGAGAGAGAGAAACATCGATGTGAAAGGAACACATCGAGTGGCTGCCACCCGCACGACCGACCAGGGCCGGGGACAAACTGCAACCGAGGTACGTGCCCTTAGCGGGAACCGAACCCGGGTCTCTCAGGACCGCAGGCTGATGCTCTAACCGCTGAGCCAAACTGGCCAGGGCATAGAATTGTATACATTTTTATTCATATAATTTATACAAGCTTTCTTCAAATCCTCAAAGGTAATTATGGTCCCTGATTTTAGATATTATACTCTCCTACCCTACAGAGCTTGCACCATAACTTCTGCATCTACCCAACCTGAACTACAGTATGAAGGACTTGACTTTGTAATACTAGCTTGGGGTACTGGGTGTGTGAGAACAGGGAGCAACCTTGGATCAACAACCCTCCTTCACTACATGTCCAGAGGTTCTGGAGATCCCCTGGTCTTCACCAGGAAATCATCTTTGAGTGCAGGAAAGAATTAGTATATTAATAATTGATGTTTTAAGTCAAATGGTACAGCCTAAATGTGACTTGCTTCAAATTGCTTTTGGAATCTCTGTGGGAATTCAGTAAAAGTAGGAAATTCACAGCTTCCTTTATACCGTGGCACCATGCCTTCTGAGAGTTCTTTCCACAAGGAATAGTCATTTTCTAGCCTTAAAATATTAATTATCTTGTAATCAAAAGAAACCTTAAAAATCTGACATTCTACCCAGAACGGGAATTCAATCTTGCTGAGAAAAGTCATCCTGCCTACATCTGGGCCCTCTCAGTGATGAGGTCCTGATTTGGTTTGCAAGGCAGCCTATTTCATTGTTTTAGAGAGAATCCTAGGTGGGCAGACCTTCACCCTGTTGTATTAAAATCTGAACTCACAGAACATTCATTCAGTTTCTTATTTAATCAAATATTTCTTGTGCACCTACTTTGTGACTGGTACTATGCCAAACTCGGGGAATACAAGGCAATTATGAGAGACACTCTCCTTAACCTACTGGAGATTATGCATCTAGCCATGGACTGTTCTGGAAGTGAGCCAGACTGAATTGATACCCTCTCTCACAAAACAGTCTCAACATTTGAGGTAATGATCAGGTGTCCTTACGCTGTGTCTGTTTCTGGGCCCTACAGCTCCCCCGAAGTGCTTTACAGTCAGCCTCTTCTGTGCAGGACTGTTTCTCAGCGGTCGTCTGAACACTGTGTTGCGCAGACTGAAACCCGACATTCCAGTCTGGTGGTCTGAAACAGGTTGACGTATGGACCATAGCCTCAATCGTAAACCTCCAAAACATCCCCCAGATGATACTGACGCTCAATTAATTTCTGATCCGTGAAAAGAACAGTGAGCTCCCTGACAAATGCCAGTGTGGCTCTCCCAAGACTCAGCCAGTCAGAGCGCAGCCCACGTGCTCACCCACAGGCTCTGCTGTTCCGCGTGATGGGGATGAGCCCGCACTGCTGGGCTCCCAGCACGCACTGCCTCTGAGCTAAGCAGCCCAGCCAGGGGGAGGCCCTCCCAGCTCCGGACTCACGGTCACACCCTCTGCCCAGTCCTCCTACTGTCCTCACTCCCTCCAGGTATTGATGCCGAGAACACTCCCCAATAAACATCCTAAATAAAACATGTCAGCCTGTTTCCTGGGGAATCTAGCCTAAGACAGTGGCCCACAAAGGTCCGGGTTTCAGTAAGTTCCATCCAGTCAAGTGCTAGAGCTGAAATGGTTGTCCTACCCTCCTGCAAGTGGGCCGGGCCTATATTCCCCACTTTGCCCAGTCATTGCGTGGTCGCTCTCTTTAACTGTTAACAAGCCCCAACCACTGAGGGGACTGAGTATCTAAGCCCCGTGGGCGATGGTCCAGAGCATCTACTACAGTCCCTGAGTGACTATGTAGAGCACAGCCCCTTCTGTCTATACAGGACATTGCATAATGAAAATAAACTGTGTGTGTGCGTGCGTGCATGCGTGCGTGTGTGGGTGTGTGTTAAAGCCCAAGAGTTCATGGTTAATCTGTTATTAGCAGCAGAGCCTAGACACTATTCTGACTAATAAACCTACCACACAACTTAGCTGGAGATGAATACATGAAAATGAATGTGAAGCACATTACATAATAGGGGTGTTTTCTACCTTCTACAATACTCCCTGTATGATGACAGAGTTCTAAGAACTGCTTCTATACACAGTGTTATCTCCCCATGCCTCCCTGGCTCTCAAAGTGTGTATCTTAGAATAGCATCATCAGTATTATCTGGAAACCTGTTAGAAGTACAAATTCTCAGGCCTATCCCAGACCAATTAAATTAAGAATCTCTGGGCACAGGGCCCAGCAATGTGTGTTTTAAAATCCCTTCCAAGTAATTCTGATTCATGGTAAATTTGAGAAGCACACTGTCCTAATTTATTTTCTTAACTGTTTATGCAAGGTTCCTGCCACCCGAGCCAAAGGTGTGGGACCATCTGCCAATCTTTCTGGCTTCTAGTCCCATATACTATTCTCTATATTTCTCTATTCTACCAATTTTTATATTATATTTTAGGATTTACAGAATTGTGTCTTTGCTCCTAGACAATGCTCTTCTCCAGGTCAGATGTTAGCTAATTGCTATTTTTGCATACCCATTGCCTTAGATGGTTCTACTACACAGTAAATACTCAACAAAGCCATTTCATTAATAAATATGCAGCACATGTTATTTGCCATGAATTTTTTTAGGCATATCAAAAATTTTCTATGTAACAACAAAAGACAGACTACCTCAAAATAAATGCAACACAGTGATGCAGATGCTATGACAAATGTTATTAGTAATGCTCTCCATTGTGTCTGGCACCCTCCTTGGTGGTGCACATGTCCATTCACTTAGTCCTCACAGTAGTCCCACGAAGTACAAGTCTAGGGATGGAGCACAGTTCATTTTAAGGAAAAGTAGCTCTTCTGTTTAGTATTAGTATTGTTTTTGTTTTTTTAAATTTTTTCCTTTATTGATTTGAGAGAGAGAGAGGAAGGGAGAGGGAGAGAGAGAGAGAAACATCGATGAGACAGAACATTGATTGGCTGCCTCCTGCGTGCCCCCCACTGGGGATTGGGCCCACAACCTGGGCACGTGCCCTGACTGGGAATCGAACCCGTGACCTCTTGGTACGTGGGTCGATACTCAACCACTGAGCCACACCGGCTGGACTAGTGTTAGTTTTGATGAGATCTTCGGTTATACAAGGCAAAACCATAGGCCAGTCTGGGATAAAGAGGATAAAAAAAGCCAGCTAAAGTAAAAGGTGATGTAAAAAGGTTGGCCTCCTTGGAGTTGATAACTGATTTTTTAAAATCTTCCATGCATAAACTGGGATGATAGAATAAACTGATATAAGGTAAATGCCTTGATAAATCAATAAAATCTTAGCCCAAAGAGTAAGCCTCTAAGGGTGAAATTTTAGATGCTGGGAACAGGGAGTTACTGGGGTGAGACAACAGCTTGCTTCACCGTTAAGGTTATCTTTCTGACATTTCTCAGAGGTATAGAGAACATTGTTTTTCATGTGGTACTTCAATTAAGGTGGTTTTATAATCTGGAAGTGTTAATACTGTTAATACCCCAAAGAATTCTTTGGGGTCCCTATCTTGAACATACTTCTCAATAGGTTCATGACTGGTGTTTGAATTATTCACCCCTATTTACATTCAGCAATTCTCCCCAATGTGATCTGACCATCTCTGAAAGGCTATATTATAAAGCAAGGGAAAAATCCATAATATTGAGCATCTGAAATGATTTTGTAATTAGCATGACATGAATTTCTATAATGTCTCATTACTTATAACCATTGAAAAAGATTGGAAATAAATTGAGCTCCAAGTGTTAAGTAGATCCCTTCTCAGCATGTGTGAGAGAAGCCTTGTGATTCCCATCATGCTACGAGTGTCAGAATGCCTAGTGTTCTCAGAAATAGGAGGCTAGGAAGCGTTGAATTACAGAAATCCCAGGACAACAACAAGCGGAGTGGAGACTACCTAGGTCGTAGGGGTGGCCCCATTCTTCACTCTCCCTCCATCCATACTCTTTGTTAGGTGCTTCTGTCGTTCTTTCCAGGTAGCACAGCAGAATGCATTTACTTGCCCTCTGACTTTGGGTCTGGCTCAGGGGCTCGCTCTGGGCGATGGAGCAAAGCAACGGTGACGGCAGAGTTCAGGTCTGAGAGGCGGCAACAGGACAGAGGCCTTGTTGTTCTGTTTGCTCTCTCCACCTCTGCCATCTCCATAAGGAGGTACATGCCTGCAGGTACCAGGAGGAGGATGGGAGACCAAAGATCAAGACCCGGCAGGTAGCTGTGCTAACCTAGCTGCTTCTAGGGGAGCAGGCACCCACCGCCACAGACACGGTGAGAAACAAACGCGAGGCCCAATGCCTCGGGGCTTGTGCTAGTGTGCAGCATTCCTGTGACCGCGGATCGTTGACACAGGTGTCTGCTTCTGTTCCAAGATAACTTCAAATGCAAACCTGAAAGGTAGCAGATGATGATAACGGAGTTTCCCTTTCAAATGTACCAAAACTAGAAAAACTAGAAACAGAAAAAGAGACTAAGAAAAAT
Source organism: Molossus molossus (assembly GCF_014108415.1). Classification (NCBI taxonomy): domain Eukaryota; kingdom Metazoa; phylum Chordata; class Mammalia; order Chiroptera; family Molossidae; genus Molossus; species Molossus molossus. The sequence continues at coordinate 59,399,143 of NW_023425351.1, read as the reverse complement.
AAATGGCTCCTTGAACTGGCTTTCGTTTCAAAGATAACAGAGAAGAATCCAGTTCTCTCAGTGAAACTCGGGGACTCCGGTTTGATACTTTTAATGGCAAAGACGTTAAAAAAGTAACGCGGCACTCGACCCGCTGTGCCCGAGGACAAGACCCTGCGCGTTCGGAGTGCACGAGGCCCACGCGCACGCCCGGCGGCTGCCCCTCCGCGGGAAAGTCCCCAGTGGGAGACTGTCCTGCCCAGGCCTCCCTTCCTCGGCCCTGAGGACGGAGGAGCAATCCGGCAGAATAAATTAGGGGATGATTCCAAAACACCCAGTTTTGATCTTCTGCCATATACCTGATAGAAATCATAAAAGTCAAAACATTTTTCACTACTGAGAACGGAAAGAGGCCTCTTCGTAAAGGCAAAATCCTGTTTGGTCCCTAAAGAAATATCTTCTGGGATGCTGGGGGACATGCCTTCTTGGGCAGGGCTTCCAATTTACATAAAATCATCAAGAGATCACAGTCCGTGTGCAGCCACCCCCCTTACTTGTGGGGGATGTGTTCCAAGACCCCAACTGGACCCCTCGGATAGCACACAGCCTTATCTACACTGTTTATTTTTCCTATGAACACATACCTATGATAAAGTTTAGCTCATAAATTGGGCACAGTAAGAGATTTACAATAATAACTAATAATAAAGTAGAACAATTATAATAATACACTGTAATAAAAGTTATGCGAATGTGGCATTAGTAAGTAAAATGTGGGTCATATGAACACAGCACTGTGATCCGGGGACAGCCCACCTGACAACTGGGACGGCCACTCAGTGATGGTAGGTTGTGTCTACGTCATGGATGTGCTGGACAAAGGGATGATTCTCGTCCTGGGCCGGATGGGGCAGGGGGCTGGAGATTTTATCATGCTACTCAGAATGGCTCACAACTTAAAACTTATAAATTGTTTACTTCTAGAATTTTCCATTTAATATTTTCTGACTGCAGTTGACCAGGGTAAGGGAAATGATGGGAAATAAACCCTCAGATGAAGGGGGGAGGGGGAGTGACGACTGCACATTCTGTTGCAGTAGGGAAGGAGGGAATTCCACAGTTGCGAATTTCTAAATAGCTCCAGTGTAGCTGGTGCTGTTGGTCCACATACCTCTGGGGAATTATTCTCTCTCTCTCTCTCTCTCTCTAAGATTTAAAAAAATATATATTTTTAGAGAGAGAGGAAAGGAGAGGGAGAGAGTGAGAGGAACATCGACGTGAGAGCAAAATATCCATCGATTGCCTCCTGCACGCCTCCTACCTAGGATAGAGCCTGCAACCCAGGCATCCGGGGGACTATCCTTGATCTACAAGGAACCTCTGTAGATAAAGTTACCCTACACTTGGAACTGACTTTCCAGTGTGAGGAGAGAGTACAGAGTAGTAGAAGGAAGAGTTCAGAGTCAACCCAACTGGTTAAGCAGAAGGATTTAAATCATGCCCATTCACCAATGTGCTGTATATTTTTAGGCACATATATATCATTCAGCCTCCATGTTCTTTGCTAACAAAATGGGAATAACTGCTCTGGGAAGAGGAGTTAAACTATAGAAAAGCTTGCTAAATGGTATCAGTCAGAGTTCCTGCTCTGGCCAGTGTGGCTCAATTTTTGAGCATCATCCCATACACCAAAAGGTCAATTCCCAGTCAGTGCACATGCCCAGGTTGTGGGTTTGGTCCCTGGTATGGGAGGCAACCAACTGATGTTTCTCTTTCACATTGATGTTTCTCTCTCTCTCTCTCTCTCTCTCTCCCCCCTTCTCTCTTTTTCTCTCTAAAATCAATAAAAAACATATTTCAAAAACAAGAAAATAATGTGAGTTCCTATTTTTAATACAGTAAAATTTCTAATAACCATAATCTCACTTTTCCTAATTAATTGTCCTACATTATATGTTTGGAAGGGAGTTTATTCTTGTTCTGTTTCGTGTGTACTTGTTTATTTTGTGACAAAATTCTTCAATCATAAAGAGACATAGAGGCAAGACTTTCTGCAATGTTTAAATGCTATTCATTTGCTTAAAAATTTCACTAAAGGCACAACTCTTTGCTAAAAACTGTGATGAGTGCTTTGAAGTATAGAAAGACAAGATTTTACACTCTGAAGGAAAGTAAATTCTAGAAAGGATAAGATCACATTTAGTTTGGATGGTGTTATCTTCCTCTTGAATCTGTTTAAGACTTCCCAGTATTCTGAGATTGACTATATTTTATTAGTATTGTCCTTGTGTGCTGGGTTTGCAGAATCATTTTTTGTTCTATAGAAAGGCATTATTGAAGCTGTCTTGATCAGCTACTCTGTTGTATAGAAAAAGTGAAGTCATCTCCATGCCTTTCAAACTGGATTCGCCCATATTTAAGCAGTCCTAAATATAAGTCACTGGTAAAATATCTTTTGAAGCCAATAGGACAAAATAAAGGCAAATTATATTACTAAACAATTCTTAGTATATATTTTTGAATGGAAAAAAAATCTTGAACTAATGGATTCTTGGAAGTAATTTCTTAGTTCTTGAACCTTAGGCAGATTATTCAATATCACTAAACATCACAGCCCTTATCTGTACAATAAAAATTAAGACTATCTATTGTAGAGAATTTAGGAGGAACATAATAATTACTCAATAATAAATGAAGGCAATTACCTGTTATTCCTTGATCACTTTTTCTTACCCTTTTCATTTAAGGTAGCAGGTATATTCAGCCAATAAAAGTTAGAAAAATTGGTTCAAAGAGTTGTACCTTGCAGTCTCCCATGTAAAACACAAAGATGAATATGGGGCTTTGCTGTACATGGAACCTTTGATTAAATTCAAGCATTACTCTGTAGCTTGTCCGCATATTCTCCCTGCGGACCCCCTACTTCTTCACAGAGATCTTATATCCCAGCTAAGCTATGTATCCACTTTGTGGTTACAAAGAATCTTCTACCCCAGAATTTGAAGCCCCCACCGACATTCTGTCCCCACTCCTGACCTGAGCCAGCAGCTGCCAGACTGACCATAAGCCCAAGAGGTCCTTCACTAATAACAAAGGCAGCAACTACGAAAAATCACACAGTTGAAGGCTTCTCAGGAAATGAATTGCAGAGATGTGAAACCTAGACTCAGGGGTGGGATATTATTTTCAGCTATGAATTGCCGACCCTAGGCTTCTTTAAATTGGCAGAGCTTGTAATTCAATTATGAACACTCATATTACACACACACACACACACACACACACACACAGAACTGTAACTGGATTAAATGAAAGGATAGCCAACCCATGCATCACCTTCTAATATTGAATGAAAAGGTGAAAGAGAATGTGGAAATTTGAGAATTTTTGTTTTTGCAATAGCTGCTTTTCTTAATGGGCATGTTTAGAATCCTCATGTAACCAATTGCTTCCATTTACTGAACACCTACAGTTTTCTCCATACATGCTTATCTCATTTTGACCCTTACAACAACATTATGAAGTACATACAGTTTTATCATCCCAATTTACAGATGAGGAAACTGAGACTCAGAGTGGCTAAATATTATTTTGCCTAGGTCAGAGAACTGTAGTGGTAAAGCTGGGATTTATAGTCTCTCTGACTTCAGGACCAGTACTAGTTCCAACATACAAAATCGTTTTTATGCTGTAACTCCAGTGTATTAAGAGAGGTCCCCCTTTTCCACTCGAAAAGTGAACTTTACTTTAGAATTAATGAAATGGGGAAAATCAAATAAATGACAACTTCCAGGCCACTCTAATCACCATGATCGTTTCTCCCTCCAGATCTTCCATGAAAATCGCACATAAAACATGTTGATGATTTGAGTTTGCATCCTGTCCATACACCCCTATCCAATGTGCAGGGGAAAAGTGAGCCAATGAGCAGTAGAATATCAAGATGATTGAAATCAAGGGAGAGGCTGGAGAGTAGAGATTTTGGAGATGATTCATAAAGTAGGGGACAGTTGAAGAATGAAAGACTCAAGTAGGGCTATAAATGTATGAAAGAAACTTCTATAGGAAGAAAAATTTGTTTTATTAGCAACAAACAATAAATCCCTCCCTTAAGGAGATCTGCTTTGCTGGGAAATATTTTCTTACAATCCCTTAGGGCAGGGTTAGGAAAGGCATATGTGGAAGTGGGAGCCAGAGAGGGAAAGAGACGACCCAAGAGATAAGGAACAAGAATGTGGTTGATGAGAGGAAAATAAGAACCAAGGGAGGGAGCCGGAAGATAAGAATGTGGGATGGGAAATGCACAGATGAGATGAGGTGTGCTCTCTAGGTGACCAGAGCCCACGATCTCAAGACTTTAAAAAGTACTGAACCTAATGAAGAGGTGGGATCCTTGTCATGGTTGATGACAGTGGACAAGAGGACACCTGACTTTGCGTCATGTGTAAAATGTAAATTAGCTATTCTCCAGCATCGCCGGAGCAAAGGACTCAGACTGTACCGGGTGTGGGTGGAATTCGATCTTTGATTCCTCTGAAATCACCAGGCTTAAACCTCTCACATGGCCCGTGTGTTACACTGTCTTGATCACACGGCTCTGTCCTCGTCCTAGAGCTGCTGTTAGGGATAAAATCAACACAAGTTGGCAAGATTCACTTTAGAGTCATCTTTGTATACCCTTTGATGTCTAGTAGATAAAGTGCTTGAAACATTTTTGTATCAATAATTAATTAATGAATTAATGTTCAAACATATTTGGAAGCTAGAGTGCATTTCAGACCTATGTGTCCTTGGACAATTTATGTTACCTCTTCGAATCTCAGTTCCTCCAAGTGTGAACATGAGATGATAATATCCACTTCACATGGCTGGTGCAAAGATTAAAGGGAATAATCTTCGTACGCATGCATGTAGGCAATGCACATAAAGCCTTTGGAACAGTACCTGGAATGTGGAAGTGCACAAATCATGGGGGTTGCCCGTCTGTTTGTTATAAATATTTTTTAAAGGTATGTTGATTTTGATCTGAAGTCCAATTCCATAGACTGGAAATCAAGAGCTCTTATAATATTCCTGCCAGTCCCCAAAATTAGTTTTCTCTCTGCTCTGCCCCCTCATTCCTATACCCAAGCTTCCTATACCCATGCTTCCTATACCCATTCAGAATTAATGAGTGTAAAAATAGGGTCCCTTCACAACTTCTCTCTTTAACTGCCTCTTCCTGTCTTCACACACGCATACACCAGCATTTACGTATATATGAGAAAATTTGGTCTTTGAGGGTTATTAGGGGGTTCATCTTGCATATCACGTAGCACCCCTACCATCATTTAGCCCCATCCCCTCTCTTTATTTTCCCAATTTCCTCTACCCTCCCTCTGAAGAGTGGCAAAGAAATCTGTTTCCTTAACTAGTACAGAGCAGTAAAACTCATACTCAGGCCCATTGGGTCCAACCTTCCATTCTAAGGGCTTTTCCCAACAAATATAGCTATGTTCCCCTATGGAATTCTGGTGAATAAAACATTCCCCATTCTTATATGTTATTACCAGCATAATAAGGAACTCCTTGATGGTGAGTTCCACAAAGGCTATAATAAGCTTACCCGGGCAGCTACTCAGATGTTTCCTTCTCTGGGGTCCTTCATAAGTAGATGTAGATTAATGTGTATGTGCAGAAGAGAGCTTTTGATACTCTATTTCCCCGCTGGTCTAATAATATCAAATCTTGCATTTATAATAGGGGTCTTGCATAAATGATATCAGATACAAGAAGCTAGATTCACCAAGGCTCTGAAAGCTTCAGATGCCTAATTAGTGGCAAAGACAAGAAATTGAGTCTCCTGACTCCTAGTCCCATGTTCTTCCCACTGTATATTACATTACACCCAATGCCCTAGCTCAACCAAATAAACCTCTACAGACCTCTGATTACAGACCAAGAAGTGCCCTCTTTCCTGATCAAGGTTGACCTCAAAGTTCTAAGTCATTTATTTCTATTTTAGGTCTTTAAAAATTTTTTCAAAAATTTGAAAAGGGACATGCTTTTCTTTTAAAATGATGCAGTGTTTGGAAACATCCCCAAGAAAGTTCTTTCCTTTTTTCAAAAATAAATCTCAGGGTCTGGTCTTGTTTGTTTGTTTGCTTGTTCTTGGTGAGGTTGCCCTTCAAAAAGCCCCGATGCACTCGGCTGTGCAGCCGTCTGCCACTACATGCTCACGTACTGCGGTTAAAAACTCCGGCCACCCTGCCTTTGATATAGAAGAACCACATGGAGCTGAGTCATATGCTGTGGAGAGGACACAGCTAATTATGGCATGTGCTGGGCCCAGAGAAGATGTTAACTGCTCCATAATTACCACTGCAATCCGAGGGGGCAGAGTCATGGAAATCCAGTTAATACAAAGAAGTCAACATAAAAATTCCAAATTTTAAGCCACAGACTACTGAAATATAGTTCCATTCTTGAACTTTTATTCCCACAAACTTCCAAATTTAAGATCTGGTTTTTCGTCAGAGATGTTCCATGATCCTGAAGTACTTCTTGGCATTTCATAAAATGGTGTCTTAATAATGCTGGATTTTGATGATTTGAATAAAGATGAAAGGATGGTGCTGGCCCAGGAGACACACACTTCGGTTCTGGACTCATCTCTCCAATTAGAAAGTCAAGAGACCTTGGGCAAGTCACGTAGTTCGAGGAGGGGAGGTAAGTTGCAGGAAGGTTAATTGAGAGAGTCTCTCAAGTTTCCCTTCCTGACAAATTGAAATAGTTCATTTCAAAAAGTTATTAATAATCGAGTGTATGTCTAGCAAGTATTTGTAATTCAAAGATGAATAAGCATAGTCTAATGTCCAATTTTACAAGGATATTGTAACAATTTTACACCTTCTCTGAATGTTCCATAATTTAGAAAGCTCATGATGGTAAAAAAAACCTTACCCTTTGGCCATTTTCTTTATTTTAAAAACAATTTCAACTCATCAATTAAAGTAACTTCTCAAGCTCAGTGGATTAAGAAGTTTAATGGTGAAAAAAGCAGAAATAAAACTTTCACCGGCAATAAACATCTCATGGCCACATTCAATGATGCCCAGAGTATGTTCTGCAACATTCTATTTGTGGGACATAAGGCTACAGGCTGAAGTCAGACAAGAAAGCAGAGGAACCTAAAAGAACCCTATTATAATACTCAGGGTATTTTATAAGAATGTTTGTGTGTATGTATAAGTATGTAGCCCTATACTTACACATACACACACACATGCTTCAGGGTAAGCATGATGTGACATGGTGGTAGTTCTTAACCTGGTATTTGAGTCAGAATCTTCTAAGGGACCCCTATCATAGCATAAAATTCTCATTCAGTGGATATGGGTGATACCCTTCATTTTTAAAAATTGTCTTTATTGTTGAGAGTGTTACAGATGCCCCTTATTTTTCTTTCCCCCATTGACCTCCTCCACCCTGCTCCCACCTCCCACCCAGGCCTTCACCACACTACTGTCTGTGTCTATTGGTTGTGTATATATGCATATAAATTCCTTGGTTAATCTCCCTTCTACTCCCCTGCTCCCTTCCCTCTGAGATTTTTAAGTCTGTTCCCTACTTCCATGTCTCTGGATGCATGGGTGATACCCTTGATTTTGTTTTTTTAATTATTGGCTTTAAAATTTACATATTATAGCCTGGCCAGTGTGGTTCAGTGGATTGAGCATCATCCCATGGACTGATAGGTCCCAGTTCTATTCCTGGTCAGGGTACATGCCTGGGTTTTGGGCTTGATCCCCAGTAGGGGGCATGAAGGAGGCAGCCAATAGATGTATCTGTCTCACATCGATGCTTCTCTCTGTCTCTCTAACATATTTTTTAAAAATTTACATACTATATAATTCACTCTTTTAGAGTACACAATTCAGTGACTTCTATTATATTCACAAAGTTATACAACCATCACCACTATCTAATTTCAGATATTTTCAACCCCCCCCAAAAAAAATTCTGCTATCTCAGAAATAGTAGTAGCCACATCTAATTCCTCCTCCCCCCAGCTCCTGGCAACCATGTTCTTCTGACTCAAGGGACATTTATATATATATATATTTTTTTTTTATCCTCACCCGAGGACATTTTTCCATTTTTTGTTCAGATAGAGCGGGAGAGAGAGAGAGGAAGAGAGAGAGAGAGAAACATCGATGTGAAGGGACACATCGAGTGGCTGCCACCCGCATGACCAACCAGGGCCGGGGACAAACTGCAACTGAGGTACGTGCCCTTAGCGGGAACCGAACCTGGGTCTCTCTGGACCGCAGGCCGACGCTCCAACCGCTGAGCCAAACCGGCCAGGGCAAGGGACATTTATAAAGAGAGCATAGTCTCTTGTCAAATCTAATTACTGAATTCTTTATGTTCCAGAACATTCTCATACAACTAAGGGCTATCATAGTTCCCATTTATACAGGTTTATACATACATGTTGGGTTCAGGAAAACAAAATAGACTAGCTAAACAGTAGAATTATGACAACCTAGGATTATACAGTTTTTCTGTTTGTTTTTTTACCAATTCCTGAGAGCTTTCAGAGAGTTCCCTAAGAAAGTTTCTCTTTGAAAGATCTATATGCTATCCAACTAATTCAGGAGAGAGCGCAACAGGAATATGATGTCTGAGAATTCTTGGAAAACACCCTGAGCTGATAAGGATGGACCCAGCCCCTGCCTGGACCCCTTAGGGACATGTGGGAGACACTAGAGCAGTAATGAGAAGTTCAAAGATCCACCGCTTTCCAGAGTTGCTGCCAAGGACCAGGTTTCTTGAGGGGCTGTCACCACTGCCATCAGTAGGAACCATAGCAGGTCCACCCCTTCTAGTGAGATCCCATTGATAGGAACTACACCTGGAAACAGCAGAGCGTTTTCAAGCCGGGAGCACAATATTGTCCACAAGGGTCAACTGCTCGCCTTGGCAGAGAAGCCAGACGTGGTTGATGTTATCTGTCAGCATTGAACTCAACTGCACGTGTCAAAAATCCAGTTACAGCATATTCACAAATGAGAGTTTATTCTTCTCTTAGGTAATAAGGTCTAAAGGAGGGTAGCGCAGGGCTGAAGAAGCTGCTCATGCAAATCCTCAAATACCAAGACTCTTTTTCTCTTTCCCGACTGCATGTAGGTGTTTCCCTCCTCTTTCTGCCTACAGCTCAGATAGAGTTAGAGCAACCTTCCTACAGCCATGAGATTGACAGTGCCACAGTCTGAAACACAAGCTCTGTCCGGTAGAATGTCTATCTCATTGGCCGAAAAAAGGTCACATGGCCAGGCAAGGCTTTGCTACAAGGAATTCTGCAGAGGAAACTAGAGAGAGTTGCTTCTCTAATAAAAACCACGTTGTAGCCCTGGCCCATTTGGCTCAGCGGTTAGAGTGTTGGCCCACAGACCAGAGAGTCCCGGGTTCGGTTCCCGCTAAGGGCTAGAACCTTGGTTGTAGTTTGTCCCCAGCCCCAGTTGGGGTCGTGTGGGTGGCAACCAGTCGATGTGTCTCTCTCACATCCATGTTTGTCTCTCTCTCTCTCTACCTCCCTCTCTCCCTCCCCCTCTATCTGAAGATAAGGATTAAAACAAACAAACAAACAAACAAAAAACCACATTGTATTTATTGGAGGCAGAGAAGACGAATATTCAGGAAACTGGCAGTGCTTGTCACTTTGTTTTTTGTACATCCCTACAGCTACCTATAAGCACAAAACCTGATGCAAAATCCATGCTTTTTTGTTAGGGTATGAGAAATTACTGATGAGTGCTAACTCCAGTTCAAAGCTTCTAGTTCTTTTCTAGGTTACTCTAGGAGGTTGCAACTCAGAAGAAAAAAGTACGGCTTTAACACTATAAGTGTTTAGGATGAGGGTCCTGCCCCAGACATGTATGGAGCCACAGTAAGCATAATGCTCAGCTTCTAGAACTCCCCGTTCCCTCCCAAGTGTGAATGGGATGGGTTTGGAAAGTGAAGTTATTTTATCCCACAGCCTGGCAAACTAATCTAAAGTATACAGCACCTTCCAAAGAAACCATGCCAAGCTGGTATCAACTTGCCTAAGAAAGACCAATATGAACAAGAAGCTCAAACCAAGTGCCGTCCTCAATGTGCCTAAAGAGTGACAGGGCATGAAGGATACTGAGGTCTTTGCAGAGAGGAGAGGTGCTCTCGCCCACAGGCAGGGGGACGCAAAGGGAAGCCTGGCTTATGGATGTGAAGAGAGAATGTCACCGCATGTCCCGTGGCCTCAAGAGAAGAAAGTGACACTCTCATTCCAGGCTTGAGTGAGTCCCCCCAAAGTTAGATGTTGAAGTCCTACCACTGTATCTCAGAATGCGACCAAATTAGGAAGTAGGGTCATTGTGGCTATAACTAGTTAAAATGAGGCCATACTGGAGTATGATGGGGCCCTAGTCCAAAGTGACTGGTGTCCTCATAAAGAGGGGAGACTTGGAAACAGACAGGCACGGGGGGGGGGGGGGGTAGCATGTGAAGATGAAGGCAGAGATCGGCGTGGTGCTTATATAAGCCAAGAAACGCCGAAGAGTGTCAGCCAGCTGGGACAGACGCATGGGACTGTCTCTCGCAGTTCTCACAAACCAATCCCTTGATCTTGAAGGTCTAGCTTCCGGAACAATGGAAGAAAATAGATTTCTGTTGTTTAAACCACCAAGTTTGTGGTACTTTATTACTACAGCCCCAGCAAATTGACGGATGCCCTAAAGAAAGATGATGTTGGTCAGCTTTGGCTTTTCTCAGCCAGAGAGCAGATCTGAACGTGGACGGAAGCAAATCGTGGTTTTCTATTGCATCTTCACGGTGCACTTCCCCATTGTGATGGTTTGGCAGCCCTACTAAATTAATCTACAAAAGAAATATGAGAAAGTTGTGGAATTCTGAAAAATACTCTCTAGTTTGTGTTTATTAATTTCTTCAAGGAAATTGTTTTGGAGGATATTGGGGGAAGCCTGGTTGCAAACAGAGATTATATATGTTTGATTTCCTACTACGCTGATTAATTGACTGAGGGACTTTGGTAAGTAATCTAGTCTCTCTAAAACTCAGTTTTGCTTATTTATAATATGGACATAATATCTAGCCCAAAGGAATGCTCTGAGGGTTATATAAGGCAACTTATATACTTAGTTATATGGCTGGCACTTAACAGTTTAAGGAACTGTGACAATGCTAATACTTTTGAATTGTATCTACAGATTATATTTCAATAGAAGAAAATATGGTTTTTGAGGTATAGTCAACATTCAATAATCTATGATAACTAGAAAAGATTTTTGTAGGAAGTAAGATCATTAATAAACAATCTAAAAATTGCATTTTCCTGCACTGGCTGATTTTGCTCAGTGGTTAGAGTGTCAGCCCTCAGACCAAAGGGTCATGGGTTTGATTCCCAGTCAAGGGCACATGCCTGGGTTGCAGGTTTGATCCCAAACCCTGACCCTGACCAGGGCCATGCAGGAGGCAACTAATCAATGTGTCTCTCTCACATTGATGTTTCTTTCTCTCTCTCCCTCCCTCTCTTCCATTTTACCTAAAACTTAATGGAAAAATATCCTTGGGTGAGGATAAACAAAAAATAATAATAAAACATAAGTAAATAAATAAAAATTGCATTTTCCAAAGTCAAAATTATTATTGCTTTTATTATAAAAGTTATATATGTTCACTATAAAAATTTTAATTATATAAATATGTATAAGGTGGAATTATAAATTTATACTTCCCAACTCTAATATTCAGTGATTATTTTTTATATTTTTAAGTAGGTCTGTATATGTGTTTAATAAACAAGTTATTTTAAACAAAATGCATCATATTATGTATGCTGTTTTACAGATCAATTCAGCTCCATTTAGTAATATATCTTCAACCTTTCCTACCATTACATATTATAAATAATTTCTCATTGTTTTAAAGTGCTGCATAATAGAAGGCTATATTGATATATATTTTAAAAACACACCTATTTATCCAAGCTGTTTAAACATTCAGATTGCTTGTAATTTTTAAGAATCACAATAAGTAAAAACTACACTTTGGAGAATAGTACCTATTTTCTCCAAACATTGAAAATAAATTAAGGCACTGTTGGAAGGAAGGAAAGAAAAAGTAAACAGTTTATTAATTTATTTAATAATTTGGTCTGTATGCTGTCAAATAACATATTTGTAAGACTTTGTGTTAAATCTTATCTATATTTCCTGGATGAAATGAACTGTATTTGGTGGCCTCTTGCAGTCATGTCTGCATAGCCTCAGATGAAAACTATACAATCCAGTAAAACTGGCCTTCACCAAAAATATGATGACTCGAATCTAGTCCCAGGCTTGAAGTTCTGTGTATAGAAAAGTACCAAATCAAAATATAAAGTTACAGTCATTAAAACATTATGGTGATTGCATCAGAAATAGACACATAAATTGGAACAGAATATAAAAGTCTCAAAACGAACATATGCAAGAATTTATTATGTGATAAAGATGACACTTCAACGTGGAGGTAAAATTATGTGCTACTCAAAATGCAGTTGGAAAAATTAGATATCTTCCTGGAAAAAAATAAACTAACTATGTCATTTTATACATAAACAAAAGACTCAAATGTATAAAGAAATCTTTAACATTATTAGAAGGAAATAGATGCTAATAAGACTATTAATAAATTATGACTTGAATTATAAACATAAAGCACTAGGAAAAACTATAAGATATACATACATTTCCCACACATATGAGAAAGGCTTTCTCAGCAACAGACAAAACCCAAAGGACATCAGTACAACTGGTAGATGTTACTACCTACATCATTCAAATCGATACTTTGAAAGACATCATCAAGATCTTCTGCAAACAAGGAGCAGTGGGACAAAATATTTATTCAAAAGAATCAATACTCAATATTAAAATATCTTACAAATTTTGGAGAATCCTGTAGCAAGCCACGAGGAAAAGGCACAAAAGATGTGAACAGACGGTGCCAAAAAGAGGAGGGAAAATCACCAGTGAGCATCAAAGGGTATTCAACCTGCAGTAACTGAGGAATTTGGCATAGTTAAAACACCACGATACCATTTTTCACTCATCAGATTTGCACAAATTCAAAAGATGATATCTTTTGTTGGTAAAAGTGCACGTGCAGGAAAATGGACCCTTTCATGCTACGTAGGAGAGCGGACAGAGCCTTCGTAGTGTAGTTCCACAGTGCTCATCCAATCCAAGTGCATTTATACGTTGGCCTAGAAATCTCACCTTTCTGTTCTCTCCCATACGACTCCTCACTGACGCTTAAAGATATGTTACAGTAGCAGTATGTTCGTAGTTACCTGTATAACACATATCACCTACCTAAGACACACAAAACGGGTGACAGGAGGACTAGAGGGCTCAGAATGGCAAAAATACCCAGGAGAAGCCTGGCTTGGGCAAATGTCCTATCATTCAGTTCACTACAAAGGCTGGAGAAGGTGTAAGAAAAAGGACCATATTTTTTTCAGACACTCCTTCATTTCAAAGAAAGATCCAAAACCTGTGTACCAAACATTCATAGTCATGCTTCTATTTTGCACCCTAATTGGTGTTTCTTTTCCATTTAAAATCAAGACAATACTTTAGAAAACTTCAACAAATATGCTTTCATATCAGTACTTTCTAGTACTGATATCACAAGCCAAACTGAATTCTATCTTCAACTGAAAACACACTGTTTCGGGGCAGAATGCAATATCACATATTTGCTCAAGCTTGGGGGTATTGCTGTCATCAAGGAAACGTTGTTCTTGTGGCCATGTGCAGAATTACATCCTCACCAATAATGACTTTAAGACTCCTTTCTCTGCTGTTTGTTAAAGGTCCGTGCAGTTGTAACTTCTACGGCAGTGTTTATCTACATAATTAGATAGTGCAACCTGTGTTTGGAGAGCTACTTCCGTCTTATTATAGTTTGCCACAGACAAAACAAAAATCTTGGTTTAAACTTATCCATTGAACAAAAAAATGACTGCTGTTTTCCTGTTCAATTGCTACTGGTGTTGGATGAAAACACTGAAATGAAGGTGGTGATGCCTATCTGGCTAAGCAGAGAACGCGAGATCTTCGGCACAGAAATATCAGCACATTCCCTCTTCAGAATGAATTCATCAGTGGATACAAAACTCAGTTTCTTGGACCAGTGGGAAGATACCATTCCCAGGCCTTTAAACCATGCACCTACCTGTTCCCAACAACTACTTACACTAAAGTCTGTCTCGTTTGACTTATCCTTTCTTCCCAAACCAAAGGAACACTATTATTCCAGGAGGGTACAGCTAGTTTCCCTTTCCAACAGTTAGCACTGCCCCGGACCCTTCTGGATCCCCAGCGTGGTGTGCTCCTAGGGTTACTGGCAAAGGGGAACTCCACTTACCTGTGTTAGGAAGACTGGATATGCAGAAACACACTGATTAAGGATTGCAATGCCAAGTTGGACTAAAGGAAATCCCAGCCCTGCCACTTAACTTGTGTGTCCTTGAGCATAGACTTAGCCTCCCTCCGCATCAGTTTCTTTATCAGTAAAATGGGAATAATAGAAGTACTTACAGGATCAGTTAGATTATTAAATAGACTGGTGGTGTCTGGTATATAAAATGTACCCCCCAAAAAGAAAAGTCAGCTCTCTTCCCTAGCATTCACATTAGCCACCTGCACACCCCTGCCCCGGCCAGGCTTACTCAGCAGAGCAGGTTACACGAATTCCCACAAGGCCAAGGTACCACTTGCAGATTTCCCAGGCCATGGTCAAGTACCACGTTGAAGGCAATTCCACCAACAGGGAGGTGAAATGGAGGCAGCCATGCCTGCCCCTCCAGCTTCTCTTTCATTTTCTCAGGACTCAGATAAAAAGATAAAAAGTTCCCGGCTCTGCACCACGATGCACATACACACCTCCCTTCTGAAACCAGGCCCTCTGCAGTCTTCACTGTGCACACATCGCCCCTTGGTAGACTGTGAGCTCAGAGGAGAAAACAAAGTTTTCTTCTTCTTTGCAGTATTTCTTTGGGTGATTTGCCTTGTTCTGTGTGTGGAGAAGGGTTAAGGCTGAATAAAGAATGAATGACGCCCTGGCCGGTTTGGCTCAGCGGTTAGAGCGTCGGCCTGCGGTCCAGAGAGACCCGGGTTCGGTTCCCGCTAAGGGCATGTACCTCGGTTGCAGTTTGTCCCCAGCCCTGGTTGGGTTGTGAGGGTGGCAACCACTTGATGTGTCCCTTTCACATCAATGTTTCTCTCTCGGTCTCCCACTCTATCTGAACAAAAATATCAAAAAAAGAAAAAAAAAAAAAAAGAATGAATGACTGGTAGCAGTATTTGTAAGCGAAACAACTGGACCAGCCTAAGGTAAAAGGGAGTTTGCCTCGTTATTTCCCAGCTCCCTTTGCTTCCAACTGTGAAAGATGTTCCTCCCGTCGGTTGTCAACGCTTTTCAGAATGGCTGTGGACTCCTTCCCCCATGTCGCTGTATCAGGACCAGTTTGTTCTCTCTCTCTCTCTCTGCCATGTGGCGGTCTGGTGTGAAGGCATTAACTAATCAGCTAAGCAGCCCCTGAACAAAGTACTAATAAATCAAGGTAACAGAAAATCAAAAAGCCCAATCCAGGAAGCTCATCTGCAAAGAACCTAATAGGGGTCACTATATGGGGACAATGTCTAGTTCTGTACCAGACAGGTGAGAGGAAGACACCTGTTTCATCACCCTTTCTCTTTGGGACCCTAACGGCTTCTTGAAGTGTCTCTGAGAAATCTGTCATGTCTGGAGGATCCGAATATGTCCGGCCAGGTGGCTGCTGCTGTCCCCACTCTGTCTTCTCTCTCTGGTTTGCAGAGCCGCCCTTGCAAGAACCTAGGTTCATGCAGAAGGCACTGTTTGAAGAACTGTTGCAGAGAAACCAGAGAGAGCAGAGGGGTTATCCAGTTCCTCCTCAGAGACCAGCAGCCGCATTGCTCCAAACACCGTCAAGGGCTTGATTTCTTTGGATGACCACAGGTCACCCCTGCAGACAGCCAATGCGTAAACATGACCCAAAGCTGGTACTTTCCCTCTCTGTTGAAACTTCCAGCTAAATGAATCATAGTAGTTATATGAGAAAGTGAGGGGAAAACCCACCAACAACTGGTCAAGAAACAGTCAAGTGTAACTGAGGAAGTAGCCAGGGGAAGGAAGGCAGAAAGCATAACAAACCAATTGCAATTGTTTTTCAGATGGCACCTCTTGGGCATACCCAGTCACCTAAGAGTTCCCTGGATTGGACATGGGTACATGTAATGATGACTTCGTCTGATGAGAGTATAAACCCTCTGAGGATGAAATCTTCCATGGCAGAGCAGTAGCCGTGGCTTTGGTGTGTCACAGTGCCTGGGCTTGAGTACAGTGTCTGCCACTTATACTTCTATAAACTTTGTCTAGTTGTTCCTTCTCTCTGGCTTCCTATCATTTTTTAAAATGAGGACAATAATGCTTTCTACCTCCTGAGATTATTGTTGGTGTTGCATGTATTAACTCATCCACGCAAGACTCGGCGTCCAGGCCCAGACACGGGTTAGCACTCAATCTGCATCGACTGCCCTCGCTGACCTTCTGTCCTCTAAGTACTGAGCCCACTGCACAGAACATTCTCAGGTTCCATATGACCCAATAAATAAATCCCTCGTGTTGCCCCATGGAGCTGCTACTTTGGTGCATAAAAGAGTCTGCACGATTGTGTCATTATATCATCAGACCTCTGCTGACCTGATTCAACAATTCTATCTTTTATTCATTCAGTAACGTTACAGTAAATCGTGTGGCAACTGAATAGGGACCTAAACTATGTCAAGGGAGTTGTTTGCTTTTGAAATAGATACAGTTTTCCAGACCCCGTGAAAACACTAAGAAATGAGGGAAAAGATAAAATTCCTACATCATGTGTACTGTTAATAACACCCTACATATATTAGCACAAAACAGGCCATGTGTTAGGCTCTTTACCTATATTTGCTCCTCATATGCTGACGAAAACCAGCAAGGCGATTGTTACGTCTAGTTTGGAGTGAAGAAAACAGAGACTGAAAGAGACTTGGGATCTTTCTTGACATTTTTGACCAGAATTTTCACCTCCTCTGTGTTTCCCAAGCCTGGCCTTTCCCTGCTCTCTCACTACCCCTCCTCCACCGTCTCACCACGGTGCCAGGCGACAGGAGATGGGTCCTCTCTGGGAGGGATGAGTAAGTGGCTGCGGAACCCAGGGTGGCAATAAGGAATTTGCATGGTGGGGGATGAGGGGAGACTTTATTCAGGGCCCTGAAATGAACCCAGAAAGAGGGATTACAGTGGAGAAAGAAGAGAAAGTGACTCCGGGGCGTAAACACGTATCAGCAAAGGTCCAGCGTGTGGAACTTTCGGGAGAGCCGCTGTGTGCTGGGACGTAGAAACCAGGCTGAACCCAGGGCACACTAGGCACAGACAGAGGTGGAATCCCCAGGGTCGGAAACACTTTTCTTGCAAGTGTAGATACAATCTTCCTGTGTTTGCAAAGCTTGTGCGTACCTGAAGCAAAGATGAACTTGAGCCCTGCCTTAGTTTTGGAGAACCGTGACGATTCCTGTTTGAGCAGGTCTGATTTAAGGGTGTTTGTACACCACCACACACACACACACACACACACACACAGATGTTTACATAATCACACTTCGGTCGTTCACTCTCCATTCAGTTTCTGTCATCAGGCAAATTACCCGGAGATTATTCCCAATTCTACACATAGTCAACGAGCAAATACGTGGGAAGGCAAGCTGTTGTAAGCCGAGAGCAAGGGCCTTGCTGGTGGCCCAGAGCAGGTGTTTTAAGCAGCAGACAGAGTTTAGACAATGATGGGCCTGGACATCAGTAGAGAGTATGTGCAGAGGAAGGGTGGAGAACGGAGGGCCTTCAAGATGGTCTATTTCCCCCAGTTTTACAGACGAAAGGTCTAGGAAGCTCTGCTCTGCGGAGGATTTAACACTCCCGTTCTTCATCCTTTAGTGGTTATGAGAGCAGCACCTCCCACCTCGAGGTTGCCTCTCAAGGGAAGGCTTTTTTTGGCAACAGTGAAAGGAAAGTGGGAAGATAAAACAAACTTAAACTCATCTGTTCTTACTCACAGGCTTCCCATCAAGGATGGGTTTTATCCTTATTTAGAATCAATACTAAGCAAAGAAAGTATAAACATACCGACTGAAGAACTTTCTGTGGATGCCTTGATGGCCACAGTCAAATTGCTTGAGGCTCAGGGACACCATGCTCTTTGCCTAGATCTTATTCTGAAACCCTCAAGTGTTAAATCCAACCACTTCCTGAGATCCTTGGTATCTAGGATCTGTGAACTGGTATTTTGTTATTGTTGGAGGGGGGGGAGGGGACTGTAATTCTGGGACTGAGCTAGGTAAATCCCTAACACACCAATGGAGTTTTTAAACCCTCGCTGCTGGTGTTGACTATCCACCCCTCAAGAGGTAAGAGCAGCTATATTTAAGTTCAATGTTACTGTGTCTAAGAAGAGTAGGAGGATCTGGGCGAAACTGAGGAGTTTCCCCTGGGCATTTCCCATAGGCTAGCCTCATGTCAAGGGAATCCAGGCTCAGAGGGTTCCGGGGATCTCCGTGTGCCACTAGGAAGTGGCACAGACTCTGAACCAGGTGACTCTAATTCTCTACTATCCCTCACGCTGACTAGGACTGTGATCCAAAGGAAAGTCAGACTTCAAAGAAAGTTTAGGCCCTGACTAGTGTGGCTCAGAGGTTAGAGTCGGCCCACGGACCAAAGAGTCACAGGTTCGATTCCGGTCAAGGGCACGTACCTCTGTTGCCATTAGGGCTCCAGCCCCGGTTGGGGTCATGCGGGAGGCAACTCATTGATATGTCTCTCTCACATAGATGTGTCTCTCTCACATCAATGTTTCTCTCTCACATCTATGTTTCTCCCTCACATTGATGTTTCTCTCTCTCCCCCTCCCACTCTATCTGAAGATAAATAGAAAAATATCCTCGGGTAAGGATAAACAAACAAAAACAAAAACAAACAAAGAAAGTTTGGATTCTTCATCTGTATAATAGGAGACTGAACTGAAATGTTTCTTTTTTTTTTTTTATCCTCACCCGAGGACATTTTTCCATTTTTTTGTTCAGGTAGAGTGGGAGGGAGAGAGAGGAAGAGAGAGAGAGAGAGAAACATCGATGTGAAAGGAACACATCGAGTGGCTGCCACCTGCATGACCAACCAGGGCCGGGGACAAACTGCAACCGAGGTACGCGCCCTTAGCGGGAACCGAACCCGGGTCTCTCAGGACCACAGGCCGACGCTCTAACCGCTGAGCCAAACCGGCCAGGGCTGACGTGTTTCTTTAGGACCTTTCTAGCACTAATGGATTCTTGAACTCCATTTATTTACCCTGGGAAAACACAAAACGAGTCGCAAGGTAAGGGCTCAGAACTGAGTACTTGGGGAAAATAAAAGGAGGATCATTTTGGGAATGCCTCAAAAGGGTTTATGGCTGCATTTGCTCCTGGTTTAGGAGACCTGAAATCCATGAGCCAACGCAGTCCCTGGGTCAGTGACTCTCAAGAAGGCTCACTCCATTGAGAACAAGAGTGGATTTATTTTCATAGAGGGTGAAACCAAAATAGTCTGAGTGATGAGCCCAGGTCTTGGGCTACTCTCTGGTCACTTTCCCAAGACAGTGTGCTTTCTAGATTTTCCCTTCCAGACCTAAAGGAAAAGAGAACATGAAATAAAAAGCAGATGACCTGGAAAACATTAAACTATTGTTTCCAGGTTTTCCAAAGACTAGCTCCAGAAGATGTTGCATATGACATGTTTTCAAGGTGCAAAATGAGGAAAACCAGAAAATCCATCTCTCTTTTAGAGCTTTAACATTAGCATTAAAAAAGCTCAGAAAGGTCCCCCTGTACAGAGACCTGTACATGTCTTCTTAACCTAGCACTTCCTAACTTATTTGGCCAATGAACACATACTCAACACAAATCACCAATTGTCACTATATGATCTGTAAATATACAGAAGTGATCACTTGTGTAGACGTGCGGAAAGATCATTCTGCCCGCACTGTGAAGAGACCATCCCTCTCCTCTTAACCTATGCCCTTTGGTAACTCCTTTTCCTAACTGTCTCATTCGGCAAAGGCTTGGTTTTCAGTGCAGTATCAGACAGCCTGATCCCAGTAGTTTTTGTCATTCCAGATTTTGATGTCTCACCTCAAAATGGCCTAGCATAATACTTGTTGCAAGTCATGGATACTCAGACACTTGTGATGACCCTGTAACTGACTATTACAAAATATTTAATCATTTTAGTCAATCAAATGTAAAGGCCCAAGCTGATCATTTCTACATGGTATAATTGACATCAATAGACCGTTGATTTTGTAGGATACTATCCAATGATGCACATCCAAACTTTCATGTACTGGTGAGAGATTGCAGCAAGTCTAATCTTTGTTTAAATATAAACCCAGAACCCTGGCTGGTTTGGCTCGGTGGTTAGAGAGTCAGCCCATGGACCAGAGAGTCCCGGGTTCGGTTCCCACTAGGGGCATGTACCTCGGTTGCAGTTTGTCCCCGGCCCTGGTTGGGGTCATGTGGGTGGCAGCCACTCGATATGTCTCTCTCACATTGATGTCTTTCTCTCTCTCTCTCTCTCTCTCTCTCTCTCTCTCTCTCCCTCACACTCTGTCTGAAGATAAATGGAAAAATGTCCTCGGGTGAGGATAAAAAATAAATAAATATAAACCCAGAGCCCTGGCCAGTTTGACTCAGCAATTCAAGCATCGGCCCATGGACCAACGAGTCAAGAGTTCAATTCTTGTCAGGGGCACATACCTCGGTTGCGGTTCAGTCCCCGGTCCTGGTCAGGGTCGTGTGGGAGGCAGCTGTCGTGTCTCTCTCACATCGATGTCTCTCTCTCTCTCTCTCTCTCCCTCCCCCCCTCCCTCCCTCATACTCTGTCTGAAGATAAATGGAAAAATATCCCCAGGTAAGGATTTAAAAAACAGAAACAAACTATATATATATATCTCCAGAGTAAAAAGAAGCTGCAGAAATCCTTGTTCAAAGCCAGTATACACAAATCAGGGTCAGCAGTTAAAGGCACAGGGTCATCAGCCTAGTGACCTCCTTCACCCTTGGAAGCTGGTTCAGCTCCAGATAAGCCCCAGCGGGGAGGAAGAATGAGTCCAGACCAGAGTGGTCTGGCCCAGCTCCAGGCCACTCCCAGCGGGAACCCCAAGTGACAAGGTCACCGCCAATAACAAGTAGAAGATACAGATGGGCATAGGTAAGCCGTCTTAGCCATATGCACGTGTTTATCAGAGTCAATAAGAACAAAGTATTTAAGATGAAAAATGTTGGTGAGGACCAGCGTGTAGGTGGAGAAATTGGATCCTTCGTACAACTGTTGTGGGAATGCAAAATGGCACAGCCACTGTAGAAAACAGTATGGGGCTCCTGAACAAATTAAAAATAGAACTACCATATGATCCAGCAATCTCGTTTCTGGGTATTCATCCAAAAGACTTGAAATCAGGATCTCAGAGGAACATTAACACATGCACAGTCATTGCAGCATTACTCATAATAGCCACAGTGTGGAAGCAAACTAGTTGTCTGTTGACAGATGAATGGATAAGGGGAAAATACACACACACACACACACACACACACACACAGTAAAATATTATTCAGCCTTTTAAAAAATGAAATTCTGGTATCTGAGACAACATAAATGAACCTTGAGGACCTTATGCTAAATGTTATAAACTAGTCACAGGACAATAAATACTGCATGATTTCATTAGCATGAGGTATCTAAAATAGTCAAGTTCACAGACTCAGAGTACAGCAGTGGCTGCCAGGGACCGAGTAGAGGGAGAAATGAGGACTTACTAATCAATGGGTGTGGAGTTTCAGTTAAGCAAAATGAGAAGCTCTAGAAACCTGCTGTACAACATTGTTCCCTTAGTCAACAACCACGTATTGTACACTTCAAAACTGAAGATGGGAGCTCTCATGTTAAGTGTTCTTACCACAATGAAAAATTTTAAAGGTGAGATAAAAGTACTTGGGATGTTGTAGGCTCTCCACACATTGCGTTATTCTTCTTACCCAGTGGCTTTTGACAAGAGGGTTTAGCTTTGTGAATATGAGGGTTTAGAGTAAAGTCGGACACACTGTGTCCAAAATCCACCTGATCCCTCAAGTTTATCATCTATAAAATCAAAATTAACTAGAATCATATAGGGCATATAGCATGTAGGCAGTTCCCAGCATATAGTAAGTGTATGTTAAACTTTTTAAAAATAGGATAGTATAAAGACCTCATCACTTGGTCATATTAGCTGGTCTTTCTTTGAAGTTGACAACCTCCAGACGGTCTCGACACATCTCTCTTGACTTACGCCGCTTTCCTCTTTTCCTTCTCCCCTTGTCTTCCATCTCATTTCTCTCTTCTGTTTCTTTCTTTTTTTTTTTTTATCCTCACCCAAGGACATTTTTTCTTCTCTTTTTTTTTCAGATAGAGTGGGAGAAAGAGTGAGGAAGAGAGAGAGAGAGAGAGAAACATCGACATGAAGGGAACACATCGAGTGGCTGCCACCCGCACAACCCAACCAGGGCCAGGGACAAACTGCAACCAAGGCAGTGCCCTTAGCGGGAACCGAACCCCAGTCTCTCTGGACCACAGGTCAAAGCTCTAACCACTGAGCCAAACTGGCCAGGGCTCTCTTCTGTTTCTTTTCTCTCTGATCTCTTTTTTATCAGCATACAAATTTATTTGTTTTCAAAATAATATGGTTCTATTTAGAATACTATAATAATTATCTAAATCAAATATCATCATTGGCTCTGAAACAGGTCTGAAGGTGTCATTCTTTTTTTTTTTTTTTTTTTTTTTTTTTATCCTCACCCGAGGATATTTTTCCATTTTTTGTACAGATAGAGTGGGAGGGAGAGAGAGAGAGAAACATCGACGTGAAGGGACACATCGAGTGGCTGCCACCCGCACGACCAACCAGGGCCGGGGACAAACTGCAACCGAAGTACGTGCCCTTAGCGGGAACCGAACCCCGGTCTCTCCAGACCGCAGGCCGACGCTCTAACCGCTGAGCCAAACTGGCCAGGGCGAAGGTGTCATTCTTTTGAAGTCAAAAATATGTACTAAGAATGTATGAGGAAGAAAAATATAAAAAACAAGTTTGCTGAGTATTGGGAATTGTTACAAGAGGGACACACTAAGATACTATAACAGAGTCCAAATTATAAAACATACAGCAAGGAGTTCTCTGGTTTTATCAGTTCCCCAGAAAATAGCTCAGTAACCTCAGGAATGTGAGAATACCACCAATTTGTTAATAGGACAAACTTCCTGAGGGACAGGTAGTTAAGTTACTACATTTCCTCTTTCTCTAACTCCTTTCCTCACACCGATTTCTTCTTTTACTTTAAGAACAATTTTATCCTGCTGAAACATATTTGGGTTTATTTGTAAAATGGTGTAAATAATATCCTGATAGAAGTAATCAATGATTTAGCTAAAGATGATCAAGGATCAAACTTTTGAAAAAGGTCAATCAGCTAGTTAACCGAGACCATGGGGGGCTTCCAGAAAAACAATTTTCAGATAATGTATGTTTGCTAAACAGATAAAAAATAAGCAATAAAGAAATGGGTGAAAACCCCATTTAACTGTGACCCAGACAATCAAAAGTAGACAGGTGACCTTTGATTCAACTCATTTACCTGTGGAGTGGGCTGTAAGGAGGCTCCGAGACAGAGTTTGGTTTCCAACAGTGTCCATGGCCAAAGTGCCAACTCGGAAGGTCTCCTCCTCTCGTAGGAACTGGAACACGGACGAGAAGTCTTTCTTTGAGTAGCCCTTTGCACACATCATCCTGTAGATCTGATGGGCTTGGCTGCCCAGGAGGATGGGGCTCTTTGTGCTGGTGGCAGAGTCTTGTGCTAACCCCAGATCCTTAGCCATGAGTGTTGTTCCAAATCCACCCTCATAGTTATTGGCTGAGGGAACTCCATTCATCACCCCAGGTACAGGATTGCAAGTGTCACTTGACCAACACCATCCTGAACTCATATTTAGGATTTTAGCTAATAGCTTTGGGTCAAGCCCTAACCTGATTCCAAGATTCATAGCTTCGGCAGTTCCAATCATGCTAATAGCTAACAGCATGTGGTTGCAGATCTTTGCAGCCTGTCCGGTCCCAACAGCGCCACAGTGCACCACACTGGAGCCCATGCGGCCCAGCAACTCTTGGGCAGCAGCGAATTCGTCTTCGACTCCTCCCACCATAAACGTGAAGCTCCCAGACCGGGCAGCTCCCACACCACCAGAAACTGGGGCATCCATGAAAACTGCTCCCATCTTCTCAACTTCTTTGGCCAACTCTTTTGAAACCGAAGGATCAATAGTACTGGAATCTATTAATAATGAGCCTTTCTTCACTTTTTTTACAGTTCCATTTGCTCCAGAATAAGCTCCTATTGCATTCAGACTGGTGGGCACCATTGCAATGATTCTGTCAGCTGTGTCAGCTACATCTGCTGGAGAAGACACTACCTGTTCACCTGTTTCTTGAAACTCTTTGCATGCATCAGGGAACACATCATAAATAACGAGTGGATAGCCATGTTTCATGAGATTTTTGCCCTTGGATTTCCCATGTTGCCTAGTCCAATGAATCCAACTGGAGTCTTAGAGGCCACTGACCTAGAAGACACCCCTGCAGGGCCGGCCGCTGCCGGAGGCCGGAGGTGGCTCCACGGAGCCAAAAGGAAGATGCCATGCTGCCCCCCCCCCACCTCCCTGGGGTGACCTCCGCTGCTCTAGCGCGCCCACTGCGAGTTTCTTTCTGATCTCTTATATGCTAGGCAACCAGTCTTTCAAATGCATAGATTAGTCCTCTCCTGCAAGAGAGAGAGACAGGGAGAGAGAGGGGGCGGGGAGAGAGAGAGAGAGAGAGAGAGAGGGAGAGAGAGAACAATGTCCCTGCTGGGGAAGGAAGTGGGCAGGTCTCTTTTAGGTAAGATGGCTGTGGAGTGAAGAAGGGCGACAAGCTCTGGTGAC
Source organism: Molossus molossus (assembly GCF_014108415.1). NCBI lineage: Eukaryota > Metazoa > Chordata > Mammalia > Chiroptera > Molossidae > Molossus > Molossus molossus. The sequence goes on along the minus strand of NW_023425351.1, from coordinate 59,373,982 downwards.
AGTAAGTGCCACACAACTCAGGATCTGAGGAACAATGGAGCAAAGATCATTTTTTTTCATCGACCATAAAATTGTCCTACTGCTGCCCCAGCACTCTCCTCCTGAACGCATTCGAAGTGCACTAAGAGCATCGGTTCTTGGCTTAACTGCCTTTCATTGTGATGAGTTGCACATGAACCCATTATACCTGGGTGTGTGTCAGGCTGCCGTCCAAGACATACTGGCTCTTTCTTTTAACCGGAAATTATTTACTTAACAAATATCTCCCAGAAATCACGTCAGCCAGCTACTAATACGTAAAACAAACAAATACAACTGCTTAGCAGAAGTTTTTATGGCTCCATAATAATATATGCATGCAAGTATCTCTCTAATAGACACGAGCAATGTCTAAATAATCTTTTAGAAATTAAATAAAAATATAGACAGAAAAATATACCAATTACAAGTACACAGCTTGACAAATTTTCACAAAGGGAACACACCCGTATGATCATCACCACAACCAAAAAATAGAACACTTCAAACATTTCAGAGTGCCCCCATCACCCCTTCTTTCAGCCACCACCCCTCCAAGGGTCACACTACGCAGAGGTCTATGATCATAGATTCATTTCCCTGTTTTTTATTTCATTAAAAAAATTAATTCGTCTCTAGTCTCTTGAGATTGATTTCTTCTTCTCAAAGTATGGCTGGCTACATGCAACAAAAGTCCATTTGTTTCTTTGATGTAGAGTAGTCCTCACCAGTAGATTTCAATTAACTTTATATATCAATCCTGGCATGCTTCTGAGTGCTAATAAGCAGGAGTTATGTATAGACCAGAGGCAAGATCAACAATTTTCTTGACTCTCAAACAGTTGTATTCATTCTTTTTCAGACAGGCCTCCACGTGGCAATAGCCGGAAACCAGCCACAAAATTATTATTATTATTATTATTATTATTATTATTATTTTATCCTCACCCGAGGACATTTTTTCATTTTTTGTTCAGATAAAGTGGGAGGGAGAGAGAGGGAGAGAGAGAGAGAAACGTCGACATGAAAGGGACACATCGAGTGGCTGCCACCCGCACGACCAACCAGGGCCGGGGACAAACTGCAACTGAGGCACGTGCCCTTAGCGGGACCTAACCCGGTCTCCCTGGACCGTAGGCCGACGCTCTAACCACTGAGCCAAACTGACCAGGGCCACGAAATTATTATTAGATTATGTATTTCTCATCTCCCTTTTCTAGGCTCAGCCCACCAGTCACCCTCCAGCACCTCTCCGACTTCACTCACGAATCCCCAAAGACATGAACAGCAGGGAGTCTGCAGTGTGATGTTTTCCTTCCTTATCAATCTGGAAGAAAAATGACACGGACAGAGAACGTTGGACACTTTTTCAACCACTGGCTAGCTGGGTCTTCACACTCAGGGTTCATGCTTTTATCTGAGGTGCCAGGGATGTCCATGCAATTACATATAAGAAGAAGCATTTGTTCCCACATAAAAAATAATAACTTGCCCTGGCCGGTTTGGCTCAGTGGTTAGAGCGTCAGCCTGCGGTCCGGAGAGACCCGGGTTCGGTTCCCCCTAAGGGCACGTACCTTGGTTGCAGTTTGTCACCGGCCCTGGTTGGTCATGCGGGTGGCAGCCACTCGATGTGTAGCTTTCATGTCGATGTGTCTCTCTCTCTCTCTCTCTCTCTCTCTCTCTCTTTCTCTCTCTCTCTCTCTCTCTCTCCCTCCTGCTCTATCTGAACAAAAAATGCGAAAATGTCCTCGGGTGAGGATAAAAAATAATAATAATAATAGCTTCATAGATGATAAACTTGAGGGATTTATGTAGGGTTTAGGGTTTTTCTACTATTCTAGTAGGAGGTGAAGATAAACGCAATTTGACTATAATGAACTAAAGGGAGGCTAAATATTCCATTGAAATAAATGGATGCTCAGAGACCATGTGTGTGGTTAACTCAGCCGTGGAAAAAGCCCTGGAGTATGGAAGACAGACAGACGCGCTAAAAATGGAAGCTGGAAAGCGTACCAGGCACGGCTGCTCCACAATGTCACTCTCGCCCATCCAAAAAGGGCATAAATGGAAGTATTTTGGAACTTAGCGCCACCGATATTTAAGTCCAATTTCCAGCAAGGTCAAGACGAATGGCGAGTTATTTGTTTTACTAACTTAGGTAGTCAGCGCCTTGGGCGGGTCCCGTGCCTTCTTCTCTATCTCCCTCCGCGCCAAGAACTCTGCTAGCCATCAACAAAACCATAATAGACCGAGCGTCCTCTCCAAAGGCCAATAAAAACACACACACTGAGCTAATGGAGACATTTACAGGCTGAGGAGTCCGGTTTCCTTTCTGAAAAGGCCACCAAAGCAGCCTGGCTAATTAGGTTTCAGCAAATGACACGGACTGACCGGAATGACCCACCTGTCTGGAGCTTTGTGTGTGTACCACGCCGGTTTTTATTTGTTTGTTTTTGTTTTTGTTCTTCTATTTTCGGAATTTCAAAAGGCTCACTCCGAGATCGAGCCTGTGTATTCCCAGTAATCTCAGGAAAATGGGAATAGTGCACTTAACACTGAAAAGAATAAATCTATTCACTTGGGACTGTTTGATCGTCCCACTCCCGCCCCTTTATCTCCCCTTTGGAGAAACCTAACAAAATAATTTTGTTCAAGGCCGCTCTGAAATGCGGTGACAATTCCAGGAATGAAACTGAGACGTTTCTTGCAGCCTTGTCTGTGACCCAGCCTGGAACTAGTCATAATTTTCCCAGTATTCTTAATATAAGTGTCCTTGTAATGGTCCAACTCAACCCTTGTTTGTGTTTCTGAAAATAATGCAAATTGATGGAGATGGGATCACAGACATGAGCCGCGGAACTAACACAGACGTGAAGACTAGCGGGTCTCTCCACGAACAAGGATTTCTCAGACTTCAACCAAGGTGCTTTGCACCCAGGGAAAAACCACATCTCATGAATGCTAATTGCTGAAAACTCATTAAGTATTAATGGAGTTTCAATTATAAATACTCAGAACACAAATGTTTCTGTGTCCATCATATTTTCTTCTACCAAAATACTAGTAGAAAATGATACCACTGCAAGTCATGGCCTTTATCCACCAAAAAAATAAATAAAATAAAACACACACAAAACCTAAATGACAATGTTCAAAGGAGCCAAAACACATCAGCAAAAACAAAGCAGAACATTGCAACGCAATACGGTGGAGCAGAGCGAGAATGGACCATGGAGGCAGACATACCTGCCTGCCTGCTCTAGTGTTGGCATTAGTTCTGTCGTTTTTTATCTCCTCATCTATAGAATTGGGATTAATATATTTATTCAGAGCTCTTTTCAATTGCAAATATCAAAAACTTAATCCAAACTCGCTTAAGCAAAAATTTAAAAAAATAATAATAATGACCAGTAAAAATAAAAGAGATATATTGACTATGTAGCAGAAAAGCCCAGGAGTCTTCAGCTTCTGGCACACCTGGATTCAGGTGCTTGATACTTGCAGGAAGTGATCTCTCCCATACACCTTCTTTCGACAGAAATAGCTTAATGTTCAAGTAAGCTTTCGCATAATGATTGTGCCCAGAACTTAAGAGTAATGTCTTCACAGCCCCAAGTCCAAGTCAATGAAAACTTCTCTTTGCCATCAGGTGAGGAATTCAGCTTCACTCCGATCAGTTCTATGTCCACACCTGGAAAGAATCCCAGGGCACATCAGAAGGCTCTTACCTGGGCAAAGTAAATAAATGGCTTCTAGAAACACCAAAGCAGCCATTGTTTCCTCTAATGCAGCTCAGAGTTGTTGTAAAAGCAAACGAGCAAAATGTATCCCAGGGCTTATAATTTCTATTAAGATAATAATAACATTATTCTTATAGGTAGATTTTTGACATCCAGAAAATATTTGCCTGAATTGACCCCAGTGAGAGCACACAAAACACTTAGTAGTGACATCGCCATGATGCACACACTATTCTCCCAAAGTTAGGCGAGGCTACTAGGGTGAGATTTTAGTCGAGTTGAAAGGGGCAGAAGACTGAGCCCAGCAAAGAACAGAAAGGTCATTCTAAGGTGAAGTAATAAACAAACCAACGACGATGCATTTTTCACATAAGAAACAATGTGTGGGTAAGATAATCCTTCCAACTAATAGGAAACGACATATAAAAAAGTCGATCTGTGGGAGACTTTTGCATGGCATCCATTCTGTTGCAGTCTGCTCTGCCATCTCCAGCCCCAGGGCGGGGTCTCTCTGCATACAGTGTCTGCATTCCTCTAGATAATTGTTTACTTCATTCTTTGCTTATCATTTGTCCCACCTGGGGTATTTACTGGAATTTGCTTCAGGTGGGATACTCATTAACTGTTTCATCTGTTTTTCCCCTATATGTTATGTGAACTCCCCCTGAATAAACGAGACTTGATCAGAGCCCTGTCTTGTCTCCATTTCTCGTGTCTCTTGTCCCTCCTCATCCTCACTTCCCCTCTAGAGTCCTCGTTGCTCGACCTGCGGGACGGGTCATCGATCTGTAAATATTAGTAGGAAGAGCTTGCATACCTACAGCACAAATAGCAGTTACAGAATTAAGTTGTATAAAATATCATCAGCAAAGAAAGATTTTTTAAGTACTTTTCAACACGGTTCTTTGAAAAGACACTCCCCTAGCTGTGCTTTCGGTGAGGTAGCCCTTGTGCACCCACAAATTTGACAGATGTTGTTCAGACCTCTTCATTATAGGATACAATTAGCTCCTTCCAGTAAAGATGAGGATTTATGGGTTTGGGCATGTTAATGAAAGCTGGCTGCCACGGAGACACAAAAAGGAGTTTTGAATGAGAAAACTGCATTAATATACATGATGTGGCTTCTGACCGGGGCCAAACTGAGAACTCTTTCCTGGATTTCAGATAGAGGTCTGTCCAAAAACAACCTTATTTTTAGCATTTTGAAGGGAGACTTCAAATAAATAATGAAAAGCAAGACAGAAATATTTAACCAAACGTGAAATGAGGTTTGTAAATATAGTGGGAGTGCCAACCACAAATAATTTTTGCAAGAAATACTAAGCCAGACTTATCATCCTTCCGGCAATGTACCTACCCCAAGCCCCCGAAATCTTCCTTCCTGGCTGTGATGAATTCAGATAAGCCCACTCTCAAAAGGACATCTCCAGAAGGCCCTGCCAACAACCAGAAGCTGTATTCTCTCCGGACAGGAATCTCTTTTCAGTTGGACTTAATAAGTCTGTTATGATAATCTCGGGGAATTTGCCAGTCTGGGGAGATTTATTACATGGAAATAGAGTGTTTTCAGAGTTTGAAGAAATTCACTCCATATTTCGGGAAATGAAGAGTGATGCATTTTGCCTGTTGTTTTAACAGAAGAAGCAAACGGCTCTTTCCACCAGATATTGGGAGCTGCTGATTAAAAACTGTTGTGGGGTCACAATGAAGAAGCAGAGACAAAGCATTAAACTACGTGCATATAATAAACTAAAATCTTGGGGAAATGAGAGCATTGAAAAGTCATAATGGCAACACATTGGGTTCCAAAACAAAAAATTCAATGGTTCATCCATTTATTCTTTATTGGTACAAAGTTGTTTCTAAATACAAACATGCAGTCTACACCCAGTGTTCATTGACTGCTATGATGCCTGCCAAGCATCTCTGTTGCTATGGGTCCTGTATCTTTGTGTTTGTGGTCTAAAGGGACCCTTCTTCAACTCTTTCCCCAGCAAGAGCTCTGAAGCCAAAACAGAGTCAACGATGTGGCTAAACAAACTGGAAATGTTGATTACAAGAGGATTTCTGATTAGCTACAGAAAAGCAAGCCAGCCTCCGTGTCTTGCTCATAGGAGAGATGCCTACCCTCGTCTCCAGAAAACGGGGAGGCTCTTGTGAACAGGGAAAGGTAAGTCATGGCCTAAAAAAGGAGGACAAGGGGCCAGTCAGGTAAACAAGGGCGGGACAGCCATGAGCAAATAAGCAGCAGCCAGTGGGGGCGTGACTCTTACTTTGTAAGAGTTTAGCAAAGAGAAAGGACAAAGTACATCATGGGGAAGCTGGGACAGAGGGGATGTTAGAAATGTAAGCAAAGACAAGATCATGCAAAATCTTACAGGCCATGATCAGGATTTGCACTTTATTCTAAGAGCAATGGGCAGCCTATAAGTCATCAGAAAACCCTACCATTCCTACATGTGAAATATTTCCAGAACTGACCACACTTTTAACACATCATCCCCATCATGGTCCAAGCCACTATCAGCTCCTGCTCGGAGCATTCCAGTTGCCTCCAAACTGGCCTTCCTGCCTTCTCTTGCTCTCTTCAGTCTCTTCTCCTTCAAGTACTCCCTACTTCTTGACCCTGCTATACTTTTCTCCATAACACTTACCATCTGACACATTCTACACTGACTTAGAAGATGCTTGTCTGTCTCTGTCACCTGAAAAGCAGGAAAAAACTGATTTTGTTCAATGCTATATTCTTTGCTTTTAGAGCAGTGGCACAAACAGTTGCTCGAAAAAGCTTTGGTCATGGAGGACTTGCCTGCATTTCTTATATTTGGAACTGCTGTGGTGGCTTACCATGTCACTTTTATGAAAAGTTAGGGTCTAACGATGTCTCCCAGGGCCCTACGGAATCTGGTCCTCCAGCCTCTTCTCTGCTTTCCTCTCCTCCCATTTTCCCACGTGCTCTGTTTGTTAGAGACACCCTGAATTTTCCATCAATGACTATAGCAAGCCAGCTTCAACCCCAGGGTCTTTGCACTTCCTATTCCCTCTGCCTGAAACACTCTTGCTCCACAGAGCTGTGTAACTTGATCCTATACATCCTTCCAATATGCTCAGATGTCACCTGCCCAGAGATGTCTTTCCTCTACCATCGCCATACAATAGAAGAATGTCCCTTCCTCCTCTCAGGCCATGATGTCTCCCACTGTTGCCCCTGTTGGTGGAGCCTAACAAGGAGCCAGCTGGCCAAGCCAAAATATTTGCATAGTCCCAGCCCAGCCAGCATCACAAAGCTGAGTATAGAAACATGGGTTTGAAACTGAGAAACAGCAACTTAATAACTGCACAGTTCTCAGAAAATTTCTGCTGAAAGAAGTGATTGAAATGCATTGGAATTTCAAAATTATTTTAATTGCTTAAAAAATTAAAAACACTGCTGTATGTCATCAACAGTCATTTAAAAAAAATTATCCAAAGACGCAGAGGCATTGAGGCCTGTCACCAGGCTAGGCTCAAATGAAGTAATCAATTCCTATCACAAGTAGTGATGATATTTTTTTCCTGGCAGCTGAGGCAAAAACAGAAATGTCCGATGCATTCAGATATCATTCTAATAGCTCAGACAGAGCAGCAGGGAAGCGTACAAATAAAGTTCATTTTTTTCTGAGCAAAATTTGATCCTTTTATCACGTGTGTTCATTTGAAACCCTACAGTTCCGAACCAGGCAACATAAATTAAGATTTAGTCCTGCTTAAGGTTTATCTTATAGAAGTGTGTGTGTGTGTGTGTGTCCAGCTGTCGGCCTCATCTGTACAAAAGCGTCAATACATAAACCAGCAAACATTTCATTGTAAGAACTAAGATCCTCGGGAACCATCAGGATGAATTAGGAGCAAAATGCTTGTCTGCATAAGAGAACAAATCCACTTGTACACCGCGAGTGACTAAATTCCTACAAAAGACAGAATAAATGGACTTGTTGCCCGAGGATATTTAAAATTGAATGTCTACCACATACAATGATTTTTTATTTTGCAGAATTTTGTGCTGAGTTGCTCCTTATGAAAATAAGATGCCGATAGACCCACACTGCTTCTTGAGTTCACTCTTAGAGAACAGGACAGGATTATCAGCATAAAGGATGACACCTGTGATTCTCTGTTGCAACAGGAACAGATCGAGGCAACTCATTTCATGCCCGTACTAGGTTAAGGATTTTTAAAACAGGTGCTAGAATTTAGTCCCCTGTGACATCACCTTAGGCTACATTGCACTTCATCAGGAGGATATTTCTGCCTACTCTAATTTTTAAAAATACAGTGAATGAAAGAGACAGCAATAGCTGAGGTGGGCCGTCTGGGTTGCATGAAATGGCCCATGGACAATTATTGTCCGTGGAATCAGAGGTGGATGACGGAGCAGTGATGAAGTCCACATGTGGACTTAAGATAGTCTTACACTTGAGGACTACCAGTGCAAATGCATCAGAATACAGGGTTATATTCTCAAATTCAAAAACATGGATTGGAAAGACAATCTCAAGAAAATGAGCGGGCAAGGCCGCAGACTAGGAGAAAATATTTGCCAAAGACATATCTGATAAAGGATGAGAATCCAAATTATACAAATATTTTAAAACTCAACAATAAGGAAACAAACAACTTGATTTAAACATGGGCCAGAGGCATGAACACCACCTAACCAAAGAACATATATAGATGACCAAAAAGCATGGGAAAAGATGTTCCACGTCATTTGTCATCAGGGAAATGCAAATGAAAACAACAATGAGATACCACTGCACACTTATTACAAGGGCCAAAACCCAGATATTGACAACAGCAAATGCTGGTGAGAATACGGAGCAGCAGGAACTCTCATTCATTGCTGATGGGAGTGAAAAATGGTACCATCATCTCAGGAAATAGTTGGGCAGTTTCTTAAAAAAATAAACATACTCTTCTCAAACAACCCAGCAATCATGCTGCTTGATATTCACCCATATGAATCGAAACATATGTCCACAAAAACGTGCACATGGATGTACACAGTTACTTTGTTCATAATTGCTAAAATGTGGAAGCAACCAAGATGTCCTTCGGTAAGCAAGTGGATAAACTCGGCCATATCCGGACAATGGGAAGTTATCTAGGGATAAAAGGAAAAGGTCTATCAAGCTGTGGAGAGATATGAAAGAAACTTAATTGCATATTGCAAAGGTTGTACCAAATATGCCGCTTGGTGTGGGGTGGGGGAGGTCAAGTGAGAGGGAGGAGGACAGAAGGGTTATGGAAGTTCTGCACTTTCTGCTCAAAGTTGCTGTGGACCTACAAATGCTCTAAAAAACAAAACTTATTAACTTTTTTAAAAGCATAAACTGGTTGGCTCTATTACTCTGAAACTCATATTTTATCATAACTTGTTCTTTTTCTCTCTTACTTATGGGGGGGGAAGGTAGGGGTCCGATGTTTCTATTTCTCACCTGCAGACCAGCTGGCTCATAACTCTTACCCTATTTTCTATCATTTCCCTCACTCCTTCTCCTACTATTTCTGTTAATGACATGGGTGAATTTTTTTTTAATTGTTCCTTTGGGATAGCAGTAAAACGTTTCATTTGAAAAGTGACCCAGATTATTTAAATGGGTACCCTGGAGACTAGTTAGAACTCTTTAAGAAATTCTGACCATGTCAGCCTTGCTAATCTCTCTTCTCATTACTCACTGATTCCAAATTCCATTAAGCTGCCATGATGAGAACTTTCCAGAAGTCTCTGTAAGAAACACTTTCTGCTTCTCGGTATTTCTTATGTCATGACATCAGCTTGCCCTCAGAAGGCCTGCTCACGAGGTGAAATGGAGGGAGAAGGTGATTGGGTCGGAGACCTTCTATCACTCACGGGAGCACCTCGTTGATAGTAAGAACAGCGACCTGAGTCACCAAGCATGTGCCAGGCACTGTGCTGGGTATTGAAATGAAAGCCAGTATTGTGTTCTTTGTAGTTACGGAAACCAAGGCTCAGACCTAACTTACAAGAGGCCATAGGCTGAACTGCTTTCTGGATCTTCTGTTTGCAAGTGTCAGAAATAGGATTCCAACTCATTTAGGCCAACAGGGGTCAAGTTTGACTAAAATTCCGAAGAGGTTTAAACAGACTGAAAGCAGGTCACAGATCAGCAGGGCCTCTGGAACGCACAGAGCCAGCAGCTCCCAGCCTCCCCAGCTCTGTCTCACTCCGGTCTGGCCTTCTCTGCAGGTGCCTTGATTCCTTCTGGTTTCAGCCCAATTTTCTTTTTTGGCAGGAAACTGGGCTACCGACAGACCCAAAGATTTATATCTCAATTGTCCGGCCCTGGAGAGATACTAACTCTCTTTGCAACTGTCAATTCAAAATATCCTGGCACAAGTTCTCTTTACCCTACCTACCCACTAGGCCACTGCGCTCTTCCCATGCCCAAGGAAACCGTAGGGATGACAAACATGGGGAGGAAGATCCAGGTAAACTGGAGACCATTCTCACAAGACAAATTCAGAGATGTTCACCACACAAACCATGATGCCTGCAAGTATTATTCTCACTATGCAGATGAGGAAAATAAAAGTTAAGTAATTAAAAGAAATTAAAGTGTGTCTTGTCCAACACAACCCAATGAGCCAGTAGCTGGGACTGCATTCCGTTCTCTGTGTTCTCCTTTATATCGGTTTCCAACCCTAAGAAGAGAAAGTGGTTCAGAGAAAGCAATTGCTAGAGAGGTGATGCACAGCATCTCACAGGGCTGGCTAATGCCAGTGGAACGTGAAGTCCACATGTTGATCAAAGCCCAGCCCCTCTGACATCCACACTGTGTACATGTATCCTGAATTACCAGACAAAGAGCCATGCGGAAGTCTGGGTGGGTGGGAGGCGAAGGGTGGGAGGCGAAGGGTGGGAGAGGGGAACGGGAGAGTTCCAAAGAGAAGGAAGATCAAGTGCAAAGACCTTCGGAAGGAAACAAGCCTGACCTGTGCACAGGGCAGAAAAAAGCAGATATAACTGTATCTCAGTAGTTGAGTGGAGAAATGTTCAAAGAGGTTTGACAGGTGAGCATGATCTGGATCCTGCAGGGTTAGTAGGCCAAAGCCAGGCGCTTTACATGTTCAATGGGGAGTCACTGGCTGGTTTCATAGGGAAGTAACATAATCTGATTGGTAGTTTGAATGATGACTCGGGAGAACTTTGGGAGGGAAGGACACATGTAGAGGCAGGAAGGCATTGTAGAGGGGCAAGAGGTGATGGAGGCTTGAACTCAAGTTTTGAAAGTGAAATTTGTGACTAATAATTGGACTCAAGACACATTTTGGAGAAAAAAGCTTATAAGACTGTACCTAGAGTATGAAGAAAAGAAAATAATCCACCCGCAACTAAATCTTAGATATTTGGCTATACAATAGGTTATGTGGTAAGGACATTTATTGAGATAAAACGTTATGATAGAGCAGATATAGTGTGTGGGTGGATGGGGGTGGATACTTCCATTTTACCAATGACATGATCAGTATGCTTATTAGACATCTAAGTGGAGATGTCATGTAGGTAGTGAGGCAGACGAATTTGCAATTCAGGATGGGGAGCCGCAGTTGGAGATGTAAAATGCCAGAGTCTTCAGCTTATAGATTTCCCTGGAATGAATGAATTCCTTAGGGAGACACTGGAGATAAAGACATCAGAAGAGATAAGGGTAGAGCTTTTGTCACAATAAAATGTAGAGTGCTGGTGGGGAAGGAGCCGACAGCAAGTCAGAGGGACAGTGTGTTTGGTGGCAGAAAAGAAAATGGCTTCAAAGTCAAAGAACCATAAAGAAGTATATGGTTCAGGATGGAGGATGAAGTCAACAATGACAAATACTACCAAATGCAAGAGATCAAATAAATAAGGATGGAGAGATCTGGATCACAATTCTTTCTAGTGCAAACTACAGAAATCCAACCAAGACTATCTTAAACAATATGGGGCTAGTTATCTCACATATCAATATGCCTGGACCCTGACTTGTCTAGGTTTTCTTTTTTTTTTATCCTCACCCAAGGACATTTTTCCATGTTTTGTTCAGATAGAGTGGGAGGGAGAGAGAGAAGAGAGAGAGAGAGAAACATCAACATGAAAGGGACACATCGAGTGGCTGCCACCCACACGACCCAACCAGGGTCGGGGACAAACTGCAACTGAGGTACATGCCCTTAGCGGGAACCGAACCCGGGTCTCTCCGGACCGCAGGCCAATGCTCTAACCGCTGAGCCAAACCGGTCAGGGCCTCTAGGTTTTCTTTATTCAGAGGATCAACAACACTACCCAAAACCAGATACTTTCATCTTGTTTTTCTGCTATCCTCAGAACGTGGACGATGTGTTTCTATGTGCTAGCAAGATGACTATACATCTTCAAAATCCCATACAGACATGACCGCATCCAAGAAAGGAGGCTTGTTTAATTTCTTCTGTGTTCCTCTATTTAGTAGTAAGTGCCCAGATATGTCCCCACCAGACTTTCACTCAGAACCCATGGCCTAGTTTAGTCTTAAACCAATGTCTAAACCAGTCATTGGAAATAAAAATTGCCTTTTTTTTTTCTTAGATCAATTACAATTCACATTCCAAGGACTAGGAAGGGGGTTGGTTATCTTTCCTTATCACATGAGAAAAAGAAGTCAAGTATCATAAAAGTTTTGACTAAATTAAGTAGAAAATGAAGATAAAGAAGAAAATGTAGAGTAAAATGGAGAAGGAAGAGGGAAAGGAAAGGGGGAGAAGAAGAAAAAAGGGAGGATGGAAATACCTTTGGGATAGATATCCAACAGTATCTACTACCATAGCTTTATAAAGACAATGTCAGGGGAGGGTGGAATTAAAAGTTCTATTAGAAGAATTGCAGAGAGAAGGGGAGGTGAAGGAGACAGTAAACACACACAATATTTAAGTTTTAATGTAAAGGGAAGAAGATCAACATAACAGCCTTCAAAGAAGGCTCTAGGGTCAAAGAAGTTTGAGGTTGGTGTTAGTCGTTTTTGAGGTAGGTGATTCAGTAGCATTTTTGCATGTTGGTATAAATGATCCTAACATGGGAAAGAATCCATGTAAGGAATGTGACAATTGCAGGAGCCAACTCCTCCAGAAAATGAGATGGAAAAAAAATCTAAGACACTCGTGGAGGGTTTGGTCTTAGTAGCAACAACAAGTCTGTCTAAGTCAGTAGTTGAGTACAGATGCTGGAAGGATAACGGAATTGTTAGAAGATAAGGTTGTTCACATCCAATTGCGTCTATTTTCCCTACAAAGTAAGCTTCAATGTTATGAAGAGCGTAAGCCGATGAAGAGGGGATGCTTGAAATTGGGGAGAGAGGATAATAGTGAGAGTCTCTGAGACCGAGGAAGTGCACTGACTAGAGAAGTATTACGGGGCAGCTAGGCAGGGTTCAGGTTTTCAAAACTATGTTTACGGTTCCAACCCTGGCACTGACCCAGTAGGCACTTTGGTTTGGTTGAGATGGGATTTTGCCAGAAAATGGGGACAGTGGAGGGGAGAATGGAGCACGGGGGTCTACAGTGTTTTCAAGAAGGTGTTGCAGTGCTAGATCGTGACATGCTCAGGCTGAGTAAGAAGAGGGGTAAGGCCAATAGGTTGCAAGTTTGAATGAGGTCAGAGGATGTGTGTTGTGGCAACAGTAAAGGAAGTAAACTGAAAATGTAGAAGGTGAGCAGCAGATTCAGATAATGGGAGGTTTGAAATGAAAATTCTGGACGTGGTCTAACGATGGATGATGACAAGACAGCTGATAGTTGGAGCTAAAGACATCAAGGACCTGGGAGTCTAGGATGTAGGGTATCAATGGATTGGCTGGTGATCAGGGACCAGGTACTTCACATCTATATGTCTCTGTTTCTTCAGCTAAAAAAGAAGGATCATAATACGAACTAATTCATAGAGCTGTTTTGAAATCTAAATAAGTTCATATATATAAAGTGCTTTCGACAGTGCCTAACACACAGTAAGTGTTCAGTAAGTATGAGCACTTAGCGCTGCCTGTGTTTGTATCATGTACTTATTGTTTTTTTAAATGATGGGGAAGGTTCTGAATATGTTGCGGGTTCACTCTGTGACAGGCGCTGTTCCAAGCACTTATCTTTTTTTAAAATCTCATTTTATCCTCACAGTGGCCTTACAAGGTAGGCACTACTTTAATTCCCATTTCATCGTTTCAGAGCCAGAGAACAGCTAGGAAGTGGTAGCTTCAGGCTTTGAACCAAGTTATGTGAGTCCAGATACTCTGCCCTTCACCACCATCCTACGCAGGGATTTATAGGGAAATAGAAAAGGCCAGGAAGTTAGGACATAATGAGAGAGGAGAGGCTCCTGGAGATAGAAACATGAGAGCCAGAGGAAGGGTTTGGGCAGCAAAGTCACTGATGTGCCCTGGGTTTTGAGACGGGAAGGAGAGACAGCCCCAAAGTGACAGTGAGGGGCACGGCTTCCGAGGCGGAGAAGCATTTCAAGCATTTCCGACCGAAAGGACGACGTGAAAAAATAACTTCAAATATGGGCATCCAGAGGACTTGGCAGTTCCTAAGGGTGATGTCCTTGTCATTGCATTTTTATCCCGGGGGGCGGGGGGTAGTTCTTGCCCTCTGGCCCTGTCTTGTTAAGAGTCTACTCAGCTTAGGAGTGAAGCTATCAGGTTAACCAACAGGATACCTAAGTGAATTTTTCTTTTTATAGATCTCAGACCAATACCTACGTAAGATTATTTAAAAAAAAAAAAAAATGAAAAACTCAAATTTAGGAACTTTCTCCAATGAGATATAATGAGATATTTTAAATAATCTAATTAGATCCACATTTTCAAATTCAACTCCCCATGACAGATTTGAAAACAAACAAATGGATTGAACACTGTTCAAAACCAGTAGGTATAGATTAGGGGTTAGCAAAGTGCACCCCAATGGCCAAATCCAGCCCACCACCTGTGTTTCTATGGCCCAAGAGCTAAGAAAGCCTTTTACATTTTTAGAAGGTAGGAAAAAATAAAAAACAAAAAATATTGTGTGACATGCAAAAATTATATATAAAATTCAAACTCTAAATAGCATAATTAAAATCTTGTTAAACATCAATATTAACAAATATTTGCAAAGTATTCTTATGATCGGGGACATTGAACTCAATTAAACAAAATGTTACTTCCAAGCCCCCCCAAAAAATTCCCATTTTTTTCATTCCATTACAAAAAAAGTTTACTCTGTTATTACTATGCTTCTAATTTCATCAGTACAATATAGTGGAAATGTGTTTTCCCTCATGTTACATAAGTTCCTACCTAATATTCTCAAATTTACCTCCTAGTCCAATAAGTTTAAAGGTTTTGCTAGCTGGCCCTGTATAGAAAAATTTTGCTGACTTTTGGTTATAGATAATGGGTAGACCACGTTTATTTCACTGTAGGTATCACCATGTAAATACATGTTATGACTGTGATATGGACATCTGTGTATACATGTAGCCTTCAATCACATAGCCCTTCAGCCAAAGGCATTTATTGAGCACCTATTAGATACTAGAAACTGTCTTGGTTGCTGAGCATATAAAATGGAAAATATACAATCATTGCTCTCAAGAAAATTAATCTTACTATTTTACTGTCATAGTAATTCTAGTAGAATTTAAGAACATAGGATTTCTACAAAATTCTCCTTCAAATGAATATGCCCTCCTCTCTCTCTCAGTCAATTTTCAGCTACTATTGGCTATTGCCTTTTATATTTCTATGGAACAGTCAAGTGATTCTCTGTTTTCTAGTGCAGGATGGAAAAATGGGACTTAGAGCTAATGGCACATCTCTCCCCCACCTTTCACTCCACTGGAATGTCTTTCGACCTCTTTTTCCTACGTTTACCCCCCATTACGTCATTTAATGAGCCGGGGTCCTGGCAGGCCACTAGGGTTAAAGTCATTGAAGGTATGTGCCTGTGCCAAGCAGAACGGAGCTGCTGCCCACAATCATAGCTATTGCATTGCTCATCCACACAGTCAAGACCCAAAGCCACTTCTGTATTTTTCAGTAGCTAACTCTTTCCCTGTTCTTTCTAAATTGCCCCTGACATCAATTGCCCTACAGGATTCCAGTGTGGGTTTAGGTGACTGCACAGCCAATGAGCATGGGGCATTCTTATAGCATGCAATCATAGCTTGTGTTTAGCTTTCATAACAAAATCTTATCCAAAACCATCTCAAAGAAGCCAAAACCAATTCAAAACCACTTCCTAGGTCCATGTTGCATAACAAGTGGATGTGTTCTTTCCCACCAAATGGCCAAGGGCACTAGGTAACTAGATGTCTGATCGTAGGAATGGGGAAAGTATTTGTCCAGTATGTTTTAAGCTACAAATCTCGCAAGATATCTGGTTCCGTGTTGTTTATGAAACATTTTTCTATTCACATTCATTGCTATTCCATCTTTGGCTCTTGGGAAGAGTCTATTGCTTTCTCTCTCATTCCTCACATCTTAGCAAAAATATAACTCATGTGGGAGTAGAAGGATGGGGAATTTAAGGCCTTCGCTGAATACCTATAGATCAAGAAATAGGAGAGAAAGAGAATGAACAGTGAAAAGCCACGCTGATAAGAAATAAAGGAATAAAGACAGGCAGCTTTTTTAACATGAAAACATTTTATGCATTTCTCAAGTATCTTATTTCCCTGAGCTCTACCAACACTAATGAGCTTATCTGTCTGGGAAAGAGCAGGATTTGGGAATGTTTACTTGGTTCACTAATCACCTGTCTCCCCAAACGTCTTTGTTGGTAGCAGTAGAAATTGTCAGAATCCTGAGTCCATGGGTCAGAAATCTTCAACCCTTTCCTTTCAGAGAAGAAATACACAGAACGGGGATGTCTCTTGTGATACAGCCAGTGCCCCTTTGCAGATGGGAGGGTCTGGCTTGTGCTGGAACAGGAAGGGAAGAAAGAAGGACTTAAAAGCTAAAGGGCACGGAAATTAGGGGCTTTTTGAAGTGAGAGAGAAATGAAGTGTACAGAGAGGGCCGGAGCACATGCTCAACAGTGATCCAAGGCTCCGATGAGGCAAATCGACTCTGAGTAGCTCTGTACCCTGTTTCACCCCACCATGCAACCAAAAGTACATTTCTTCAGTTGATTTATCATGGTCTCTAAAACTGCCAGTGTTATCAAAATTCTTCAAGGTTGTAATAAAGGAGATATGTATTTGAACTTAGTGAAACCAATCTGATACCAGTTTGGTAAGAAAGTAACATATGGACTGGTTAATGGATTTTTAAGCTTTGGTTAAGCCTCGTCTACACCCACCCCTGTCAAAATAGGAGTCCTGAGTCACCTCCACTTTGTTCCTGCCACATCCCTGGGGAGGCACCAGGATGCCCTAGCCTTTGTCAGAATCCTTAAATCCTCCGTCTGCCCCAAACGATGGCATCAGGAGCCCCCCAAATGTGCAACATTCACTCCCTAAGATCTCTCTCAGATCTGCCCCTCCTCTCTCTCCTCACCGCCACTACCTCAGTCTAGGCCACCCCGTCTCTCATCTGGATTAAGTAGTCTTACTCCCCGACTCTCCTTGTAAGTGAGACTTTTCTAAATTGCAAAGCTGAACTTGCCACCTTCTCGTGTCGCTCCCCTGGGGGTCTCCCACAGTCCTCAGGATACAGCTCGCTCGCATCTCCATCTTCACCCCGCGCTTGTCGAGCGGCTTTTCCAGAACAGCTCCCAGGGCTGGTCAGGAGTCTTCCCTACTCCGTCATCGTGACACTTTCTCCGGGGTCTTAGGCTGTCTCATGCCTTCGTGTCTTTGCTGTGATCCCGATATCCTCACCCATCTGTCTCATGCAACTGTGCTCCATAAGCAGAGGACCGTGACTTGTTGCCTGATGCAGTCATGACACCTGACATAGCAGCTGGCACACGGTGGGAGGAGGCACAGGACTTTTACACCGAGGTGACTATTCCCCAAGGAAGCCGTGTGTCCTGGCTGAGTGCAGGCACCACAGCGGTGGGGGCGCAGTTCCCCCTCACACAGTTTGGAGGGTCCTGGAAATCTGGGCCACGGAGGAGAAGGGCAGGGTGCGTGGTGGGCACCAGACACAACAGAGGAATGCTGGAGAACGAACTGCCCACTGCATAGTTTTGCAGAGGGCTGGCCCTGATGTGAAGGGTGGCTCAAAGGGAAATTACTGCCCAGCACAGGAGTCAAGAATACCAATTATTTTCCTCTTAAGTAGGGCCAGACCAACTCAACAGAAAACCAGAGAGGATGGGCGCCGCATGCCTGGGAGGGAGCTGACGGTGCTGCTGCCATCAGCCGGGTGGACTAAGGAGACCTGATCAGGAGCCACCCAGCAGAGGGCTGGGCTACCACACACACATGCTTCTTGGAAAAGACCTGTGGCGATTAGGAATTCAAGCTTAGCCCCAGCTTCTCGAATGAGGCTTCTAATTTTCCTTTCCCTGCCTAAGCTTCTTCCAGGAACTTGCCTGGTCCTACTGTGGTCGGGAAAGATCAAATGTGCCTGTTCCCGAAAACCCAGAGCTTCCCTCTCCTCCCTGCCCCTTTCGCGTGTGCCCGCCTGCGATGCTTGGGCAGGAACGCCCCTGGGGCCTCGGGCACGCGCCGCCTCCACCCATGTCCAGGCCCTTTTGTGTAGAATGAGGGTACACCAAGGTCAAGGTGGGGGGCCAGACCGGCTCGTCCAGGACAGGCCATGATGATAGGATAACGTGACCCTAAAAACCACCGGTGTGAACAGAGTCCTCCTGTGGTATAGTGTGAGCTCAGATCATTTGGGCCACACCTTCGAATCTCCCCTCATGCGAGATAACGTTAACCAAAACCTTCCCAGGAGAATGAGCGAAAATCTGATGGCCTATCCTACTGATTGGAAATAAAAATTAGTTGTTAAAAATGGGAGAGAGGAATTTGACTCCACCTGAGCACCCAAACTTCCCAGACATTCTCCACGCGCCTGCCGCGGAAACGCGGGACAACTTTTCAGCAGGTCCCTTCTGTAACCCGCTGCCCCAGCCGCCCGGCTGTGTCGAGGCCCATCACCGTCAGAGCACAGAACCACCCCCCACTTCCGTCCCTCTCTGCAAACTTCTGGAAGGCAGGACTTGCTCTCCATTACGCAATTTCTCATCTCTTTTCCTCCAAACACCCCTTCCCATGTAATCCTGCTGGGCTGTAACCACGGGCCGGGATCCTGGCTGATTTCAGCACGTAGGGGACAATACATGGGCACTGGTCACTTGTGTAATTTGGCCAAAGCCGTGGTTGGTCAGATATTGCCTCATTCGGAGTTTACATGCAAACACACCATTGCTCCTTTCTGAAATGTGCGCTTTCTCACATTAGGTTAATGACTGCAGGTGGAAAGAGGTCATTACCTCTTGGTGTCGGCCCACGAGCGGGTCGTGAAGGTGCAGGTGTTAACGTTTAACAGGATTTTGAACTGGAGGCACTGGGTGGTGGCGGGGATGGTCTAGATCACATCTCACACAAGACGCTCACAGAAAAACGTCCACAGAGCTCAGTCGGCTGCAAGGGGACGGGAAAAGCAGGCTGGCCCTGGAAGGGAGAGACCACGGGGTCACTCCCGAGCAGTCAGGGACGGAAGTGTGCTGTGTTTCATAAATCACAGGGTTCCTGACCCAAGGGACAACTCAGTCCCTCTGACGAGCCCGCAGTATTTTTAGCCATGGAGCTGGCTAGTTCCCTGTTTGAATAGTATTCCTCTCTTGTTTGGTCAGTCTTAATTCTTCCTTCCTTCCTGCTGTGAAATGGGATGTTTACTATGCACTGCTAAATCACTACCATATTTACTTGTATTGTTATTGCCAAGATGCTCACAACCCTTTCTTGTTTTTCCATCTCAAGGGGAAAATCATAACGTAAAAAAAGAAAAGCATGCTCTTACATGAACAGAAATGTTTCCCTTTATGTGCTACCACATTCTGAGCACCTCCAGGCTGTCTGGTATCATTAAGTACTTACCCATTATCTCATTTAACAGTCACCACATTGATAGCTAAATACTTGTTATTATCTTCAGTTTTGGTTTGTTTTTCTTGATCCTCACCTGAGACTATTGTTCTATTCATCTTCAGACAGAGTGGGAGGGAGAGAGGGAGAGCAAGGGAGGGAGAGAGAGAAACATCGATGTGCTAGAGACACATTGACTGCTTGCCTCCCGCACGACTCTGACCAGGGCCAGGGACGAACCACAACCGAGGTACGTGCCCTTGGCTGGAATCGAACCTGCAGCTCATTGGTCCGCGGGCCAACGCTCTATCACTGAGCCAAACCGACCAGGGCTCTCTTCAGTTTTATTTGTGGGGAAATACGCACAAACTTTCCCCCAGTCAGAAATATATGTAATAATTAAATTAGCAAGGTCAGGCTTGTCCCAAGAGAAAACAATTTCAAGTAAATAAAAAGGAAAAATTGAAAATAGTTTAACTGTGAGGCGTGTAAACTCTTTGGGAAACTGTTGACATTTCTGAAATCATAAGAATGTGATAAGACAGCAGTTCTTTGTGTCCAGGCCAAAGGAGGCAAAGGTCTCTAAAAAGCTGCCACTATCCATGTCCGCTCTGCCACGAGCCTGCCTGGCGGTGAGGTTGGTACCAGGGGGCTGGGTTTGGCCAGGTCAGTAGTTCGGAGTGGTGTGCGCTTTCCCAGGCCTGTGCATTACACGTCTTGCCTCATCTTCAACATCTTCTCATCCCCATGTCTCCTTCCCCATCTGCTACCTGGATGATACCACGGCAACTCGGAAGCGACAAGGTCACAGAGGCCCTAGATGGTGTGCCCCTCCGTCCACACGTGCAGAAAACCACCAAAGATTGACATCCAACCAGGAACTTCCATATTAACTTTTTGATAGGAAGACACAAATTCTACCTGCATCAAGCCATTGAGATTTCAGAGTTTCTTTGTTACTGTAGTGTAGTACACTGTGATGAATAAACACGCTGAGTCCGGCCGGTGTGGCTCAGTGGACTGAGCATTGTCCCATGGACTGAGGGGACCAGGCTCGATTCCCGGCCAGGGCATGTGCCGGGTGCGGGTTCCATCCCCAGTAGGGGGCGTGCAGGAGGCAGCCAATCGATGCTTCTCTCTCACATGGATGTTTTTCTCTCTCTGTAAAAAATCAATAAAAACATATTAAAAAATAAAATAAAAAATAAATATGGTGAATGGCTAGTATGTTCTACCTAGCATATTTGCAATCCAGAGGCTCATTTTTAACACCCTCTTCTTCAACATGAGAAAACTCTTTTGATTTAAGACATGAAAAAAAAAATGGTTAGAAAATAGAAGCAGAGTAAATTTTTCTATTTTATGGGATTTTTATATTCTGTGTCTACAATTTTAAAACAAAAAAATATAATAAATATGACAACATAAGAAAATCATTTAAATTGCATTATTGTATTTTTTAAAGGAAAATAGCATACACCTACATATTGATCTAGTCTAGTAATAAACAATAAAATTATAGTTTTCATTTTTTTAGCCTTAATGTTCTACGAATTTGTCAATGACCTTGTCAAATTTAATTTTCTTCATCTATTTCTGTTAATACATAGACTTTTGTCAGTCTGTGTTCACTGATAGTTGATGGGAAAAAACATGTTTATTCATTTCAATGTCATCGGGTATCTTTCACACAAAGCAACAGATACAAACAACTAAAAAGCCTCTTAAACAAGATAAGCCTGGCCAAGTTTCAAAAAAATGTCATTTCTGAACAAATTTCAGAAATTGCATATTGTCCATGTCTTGGTTTCTTCTTTGGTATCAATTCTAGTTCCTTCCACTTTTCTATAGTCATATATGTTCCCCTAAAATACTTTCACCAGAAATGCATCTTAAATGTCTATTACATCTACTGAAAACTGGTAAGTTTTTCTTCTTCGGCTTTGGAACTAGCATCTGTATCTTGGTGAAAGGATCAGGACATTCAAATGTTGCCTTTTTATTTCCCCAACAGTATAAGGTGAGCATCTTTTGTTCTTTCTCTGGGTATTTTTCTTCTAACTTGATTCATTTTTCAAGGTAAATGTCCAATTCCTTGCATTTTGCATAGATAATAAATAGCCTTTCCCACTACGTCTGTGTACCAGTCTTCAAGGATCAAGCTTGAAGCTTGCTGTTTTCAACATATCATTAAACTGATTCTGGCTGTTTGCAAATATTTTGTTGTTGTTAATCCTCCCCCAAGAATATTTGTTTCCATTGATTTTTAGAGAGAGTGGAAGGGGCAGGGGTAGAGGAAAGAGAGAGAGAGAGACAGAGAGAAACATTGATGTGAGAGAGACCCATTGATTGGTTGCCTCCCTCATGCCTGGATCGAACCTGCAAGCCAGGTGTGTAACCTTGACTGGGAATCGAACCCTCGACTGTCCAGTGCAAAGACCGCTGCTCTAACCACTGAGTCACACCAGCCAGGGCTATTTGCAAATATTTTTATGTCTGGTTTCTTAACATCAGAAAAAAAAGTATAACTCGGGGAAAAAATCATGCACGGCTATCTTTGTTCATTTCAACGTTCTGAGTGCAGGAATGCAGGTTGCAGTGGGAGCTGGACATGAACACTGCACAGGAAGTGAGCTGCAAGGATCCTGAGTCACTAGGACTTCCTCTGGAAACGAACTCGGTAGCTGAGGCCACATGTATTGGAGGCCAGTTACAAGCTGGGAATTCTCTGAATTAACTTTCATCTAGAATGCAATGTGTATTAAAGAGGTTATTTACACGCGCTAATTTGAAGCATAAATATATGTTACTGAAATTCAGCTGCAACTATAGCAAATATTTCAAAAGTATACCAGAAAAAAGTTTTTTTGTTTTTTTTTTCACAGACAGTGTTTAAGATTTGCTGGGTAGGGTGGTAATTTAAAAGCAGACAGACTTTTAGTTTCAGCGTTTTTAAATTCTCTGTGGGTAATACATCCCCTAATTGTACCCCAGGTGGGTCATCGTGCATCTAGCCCCTGTCCAAATAGGGATGGACGATCATGCAGCTATCCATGTACTGGAGTGGAAAACAAGCCAACTGTGAGCAGACATCGGAAGGGCTATGGCACCAGGAAGCTGGTGACACCTCTGCGGAAGCCTTTATGCTTAAATCGGTAAAGTTTTTTAGCACGATATTGTGCATAGTTCTGTTACTGTGCATTCCAGGATGTCCCTCAAAAGTTGAGTCAGAAACAAAAGTCCTAGTTTGAATAGTTCTGTGCAAAAACAAAACACAACAAAAAAACGCTTGCAGAAATTCCTGACCTGTGTAGTCTATTTCCATGAGATCCAAGCCTTCTCCCTAACAACGGATTGTGGCCATTTTCCTTACACTGAGCCCTGTTCCCAAACCATTCCTGGTGAGACACACTCCAGGCCAGCCCAGCGGAGTGGCTCAGTGGGTTCAGCTTCCTCTCATGCAACCAAGGGTTGCCAGTTCGATCCCCGGTCAGGTCAGGCATGTTTGATGCCCAGTCCAGGAGGATGTGAGGATGTGGAGGGCAACCAATCAATGTTTCTTTCTCCCCCGCCCCCCAGCATGTCCTCTAGTGAGGATTAAATACATAAATAAATAAACAAACCAGCGCTCTCCCTAACCTTGCTCTCCTTATCCTCCCCAACGAAGTTCCGTAGAGTGCTTGCCACCACTAAGCTTTTTGCATTGATTTGTTCAAAAAATAAAGAAAATAAAGAGAGATAAATGGTGCCTTTTGCTCAGACACAGAAAACACATCGTAGGTGGAGAAGCAGGCATGTCCCCTTAATGCCCTGTAACCCCTCACCTGTCCCAGAGCCGGCGCACCTTCTATAGAAAGCCAAGCGACCACTTAACCGGTGGTAAAGGAAGGGCGACCATGCCAGCTGGGGGTGGGGCAGGGATGCAGGGAGCACAGGAAGGAGGGGCTGTGAGGACAGCTGGAGGGAAGTCCTAGTCTCCCTACAGTAACTCCTCTGGAAACACCATCCCTATGGAAGAAAGAAAAGTTCTCCTAAGATTTCTAATGTCACCTCTGAGCCTCTCCTATTTTTCCCTGACCCCGTTCGACTGCCCAGAGCTCACTCAATCCTTCTGCAAATAAAATCCTTTTGCAGTTGTTCCCAGCCTTATTCCTGTGACCATTATATTTCCATGCCAAGTCCTTGACTGTGATTATATTGACCCATGAATCAGTGAAACAAAGCCCAGAATAAACCCAAGACCTTGGGATGTTCGCCCCATGGCTCATTTTGACAGATTTATTTCAGGAGTTTTTGTTGTTATTGTGTTACTCAGTTTTTGTTGCCTTTTCCAACTAAGTACATCTTCAGGTCCAAGGCCAAATGCGTATATTTATGTAGTGGATTCCCTGGAATTAGTCTCCATAAAAGTTACCCCTCCTGCCAAGGCACAGAGTGCATCAGACCGGCCCTTTGTGAATGACCAGGACACGTTCTCAGGGTTCAAAGCGTCATCCAAATGCCGAAGTGCAGTGTGGTGTGCCTGCCATCTGCTGGCAAGGGGCTGACATTACAGGATGGACCATGTGCCCTCTTTGGCAAAATAATTAGGGGCACTTGTCGAAAGAGGTTTCTTCATAAACCCTGTGTATCTTCAGCACCAAAAATACACTTTTTACACTGAAAAATCTAAAGAAGAATAGAAACCTCATTTATGACAGACCTCCAAGTGCTAAAGACATAAGGAAACATGGTTATCCCAGCCTCCACACAAGGCAAAAACCATTATCACTCACCTACAGGGCACACCTCACCCAATCAGGCAGCGAGCCCCTGCCTTGGGAAACCTGTTACTAAAACCAGTAACAGGTTGAATATCTTCCTTAAGATAATGACAATTATGAAGACCATGTTCCCTTCCAAGGAAAAGATTTTGTTTCTTGGCACCCAAATGATTGTAACGTAAGCATGGACTTTGTGGGGGATGAGGGAATTATTTTCTCATTATAAAAGCCGTACTCCAATGTTTACGAATAAGCATCATGCTTTGGAAATGTGTGCACAGGCTCACGCTTGAAATCAGAGCCAGGCACTTTTTCTCAGTCCCGACTTCTTTCCCCCTCAACTCTTTTTTTTTATCGCCGGGATCTGTGCAATTCCACAGTCCAAGACAGAGGGAGCGAGTTCCTATTGGGCTGCAGTGGGCGGTGGCGCTTATTTTCATGTCAAAGAATGGGACCTTGTATCACTGTGAATAGACGACCACGGGGGAGAATTTCCCATAGAGAACACCCCTGATGGCGGAATAAAACTAAGCTTCTTGAAAGGACCGTATTCATGGTAG